>NC_138961.1:64580000-67204166 GCF_055761805.1 Camellia sinensis | reverse complement strand
ACTTCATGATGAAGTTGCCTACGTATCCCAAACATGGGAATCAAGCCTTACGTAGTTCCGGTTAAGGTACACTCGGGTATTTTAACCTTCACTTTGTTTGGCTCTCACTTTTGCCAAGGCGCCTAATGCGGGTTTTCGACCTTGCGAGCTTCTTTTCATTTTCTATTTCTTTTTCTTCTTTCTTTTTTCTTTTCTTGCTTTTTTCTTTTTTTTTTCTCTTTTCTTTTCTTCTTTTTTTGTATTTTTCTCTTGCTCTAACTTTTGCCTGGGCCGCCCTTCCGGGTTTTCGGCCCAGCGAGCCTCTCAAAGGGTAAAAGTGTAACAAATCCATGCCAAATGGTTTTAGGGTTTTGAAGCCATCCGTATCCAGGAGAGTGGCTGTTGCACTGATTTGCAGAAGAATCCATCATGGTTACTCCACAAGCTTCTTTCGGCGAGATCTACTCCTTCTGATTCGGCTTTGGTGCCTCTTGCTCGAGGGCTGTTTCGAAACTGGCCATACAGACCTTTCATGGCGTTTGTCCGTTGAACTTTCTGAACATTCTGAACGGGTTCAAAGTTTGAACGGGTTGAATCTTGAGGCTGAGAGCGATCCTAGGCTGCGCAATCTCAAGAGCGATTCCACACAGGTCTTCGCAGGGCCGCGTAAAACATTTGTTTTTGAAAGTTTTTAAGAAAGCGACAAATCGCTCGCGCCGAAGATAGTGTGGAACCAATCTGGATCAGGCCAGGATCCTTCTCAGTACTTACGCCGACAAGCATGGCTTTATTCATAAAAAGGCGTAGCACGCCTCTCTTTCTCTCAGAATGATCAAAATTTTATAAAACCCGAGGAATTCCTTCCTCTTCGTTTTTATCACCGCAGTGTTCAAAAGTTTGTTTTTTTTTGAAAAACTTAGGTTAATGCAATGAGTTTGGCACACAGGAAAGCAAGCGAGATGTACTGTCAGCCCATTCAAATTCTCTGGCACTTATGCTGAAAGTAAGAATGAAGTTGAGATAGCAACAGCTGTTTCAATCGGTTCTGTTGGTGCAACTGGCCCCTCGGCAGAAACAGACTCAAAACAAAAACAGATAATAACAAAACAAAACGGTGTTTGGGACAACAACCCCAGAATCACCTGGTATTATATACAACGGGGACTGACTCGATACAACCAGACAGACCCTTAAGCAAAAAAGACTGACTCAAGACAAAGAGACAGGCTCAAAACAAAAGACTGACTTGATATCCAAGCCGGGATTTACAAAACTCGGTCTCACCGATGCTCAAAAAATGCGTGCCAGACGCTTCACCCAAAATGTACCAAATGTTGCCCGCAGGCGGTTCACTTTACATACTCGTAGTATCTGAGCCCTCGAAATCCAACAACTGAGTGGTGACGGGCTTGCCTGAGGTGGGTGGTAGGATAACCTTGTTATCAATCAAATCCAGCACTTCATGACGAAGGCGGGAACATCCATCGGTGCTGTGACCGGACTGTTGGTGGTACGCACAGTACAAGGTAGCGTCATGAGTGACGGGGAGATTCTTCGGGAGTGGTCGGGGCTCCAAAGGCTTAAGATGCCCATTCTTCGCCAATATTAGCAATGCCCTAGACAAAGGCATGTGGAGATCGTGAAAGACCCTGCGCCCTCGGGGCAGGTACTTTGCAGTTTGAGGATTCTTGCCAGATGCGCTGGCGAAAGGATCAGCTGGCGCTGCCTTGGCTTTTTGAACCTTCCCCGGTGCAGGGTTGGGAACTACTGGAATTGTCTGGGCATGATGGGGCCCATCCCGGTTTTCTGTCTGGCTTGAACTGCCTTTGATCGGAGCGGGGAAAGCATCATCCACAGCTTTGGTCACTATTGCAGACGTTTGTTGCTTGTTCATCCCCCTGACTTTCAGAGCCTCGACTGCCCACAGCAGTTGCTCAATGGGGTCGGCATCTATCTTTGCCTTGTCTTTTCCTTTGGCCTCAGCCTGATCGAGGGTCTGGGTTGGTGCTGGCATGTCGTGGCTATGGCCGGAAGCCACCTCTGGCTGGCTGAGCTCTATCACAATCCGCCCCAGTAGCGGGGGCTCCTGTGGTACAAAATTCCCGGCATACGGCGCCGCTGGCGGTGAAGCCAACATTCCATAGGCGAGGTTTGTCACAGACCTTTGGAGATCGCCTATCATCCCCATCAATTCGAAGGTGGTGGGCTCACGAGCCTGGTATAACTGGGGAGCCCAAACCGGGTGCACAACAGGCGACCTAGGCGGGTATGACATACTGATGGCGGCCTCACTTTGCGGAGCGGTTCCCTGCTCCAATGCAGCCGTCATAACCACAACTTCTTCTGAATTTTGTGCCGCCATAAATCCTGCCTCAGCAAGGGGAGACACTGACTATTCTGTTTCAACTCTGCAACTCTCTGAACCTTGAAAGAAAAACAGACAGCATTTCAGCCCAAACTGATCAAACACGGGTGTAGCCAAACAACTGTACCCTACTGCTGATCACTGTTCCCAGATTTCTGTTCCCAAAATACTGAATCTGATACCCGCGGATAACTGATTCCTACAACTGATACTGATATTGGTGTCCCCAGGTTTGATACTCAAACTTGCAAAATGACATGTGCGTTCCCTGTAGAGCAACACTCTAAAAGCACATAACAAGTAAAGAGAACAAAACACCCCTATGTTGGGGTAGGGTTTCCCGGTCCTATTTTGTCAGGAGCTAGGGTTTCACTACGCACACAGCGGTTTTCAAACAACTTAGCATCGGGTAAGCAACCTGTCCTAGCTTGGAATGGTCACTATGGATCCGAATATGCACTAGGTCGAATGGTCAAAAGGGTGCCCCGGTAAAACCGAGGTTTGTGTTCCCATACTGTCAGAGCCCATAGCCGGTCAGCCTTATGGACATGCCTTGACAAGACAAGCCTCCGGCAAACCGTTCAGGAATGGCAGATGGCAAACACTGTGTTCCTAGGCGCACCAATGCACATGCAATGCAAAGAAACACATAAATGAGATCAAAACAGGATATCACGAGTTCGAGTCAAACTCTCTAAAAATCCCCAGCAGAGTCGCCAGAAACTGTAAACGCGCCCGCGTGGGGCCCTCGCTACTACAGTTCGGACTCGCGATTTTTGTTGTCGCGGTTCTTAATCTGAACCAAAGAGTCCAAATCTGGCAAATCGTTTTGAGAAACAGATTTTTGAAAAAGTAGTGCCAAACATGGACTGCTTTGCCAGATACAGAGTCGCCACCTAAATATTTTTAAAATGGGGAAATTTAGGAAACCCTGACTCGGTGCCGAAGGCCACATGTCCGTCATCACCGGAGTTGTCTCGGCTCGGGAGCTTGGGTACGATCGGGGAAGGTCAGCTATGAGCACCCCCTTTCGCCCGGTCCGAAGACCGGCCTCTACTAACCGTGATATCCGTTTTTGAAAACTTTATGTGTTCTTAAAACAATTGTTAGCCTAGAATTACTATGTTATGCGCGCAGCAAACAAGTATAGACTAGATTGTCTAATTGGGAAATAAACATTGCATATCCGTTTGGTTTGAAAATGCTTTGGAATTTACTACTCGTAAGTAGGCTAAAATACGGATTTCAACGAGTTTTTCCAACTCAAACAATCCAACCTTCACCCACAGGCATTCGAAACAGTTTAACACATAAGCATCTAGCCACATGTTAAGCATGCTGTTATGGCAATATTCACACTTATGTGATATGCTAAAGCGGAAATACTTACATAGTACTCCGTGCCAAAACAAAGAACTTGTTAGAAAACATGCATGATCCAAGTCCATGTGAAGTGCCTAATGCATCGCATACAAAATGTTACTAGAATAGGCTCGGCTATCCTAAACATGTTATGTGAAAATGCACAATTATCACATATTCAATTTTTGATTTGAAGTACGAATGCAATTAGCGTGATGTACCGAGCCTAATGCATGCAATACAAATGCATGGATGCACACATGCATATCATGAGGTATGCTAAATTAAACGTGCCCTAATACTAACCATTAAAGCGGGTAAGTAAAAGGGAAGAAAGAAGTGAGGTTGGAAGACATACACACCACCCACACACACTTATTACAGGTTTGCCCTCGCTCGGAGGGACCGAATAAATATTACAAATTAATTAACTACGCAAGCTACTTAACATTACAAATTAACTAATTTAATTAACAAATTAAATAAATTAATTAAAGCAGGAAAACGCCTCGGGAAGCGCGCCACCATGCATGGGCTGCCTCTGTTTTCCATCCTTTCCTCCTCTGGAGGCTGTCAAAGCCTCAGGACTGATCCCTTGGATAGAGAGGATCACCACCGGCTGATTGAAATTGCCACCGGCAGTGTGGTATGGCCATCGGCACAAAATTGAACCTGTCGGCAGAGAAAATGGTGCCGGTCGGCACATTACACTGCCGGTCGGCAGAGTATTCCTGCAGAACCTGCAACTCACAGCAACAGAGGGCAAAACAAAGCATGGCAACACAATTCAAGGCATGTATGCACCAACCATGTCCCTTATCATTGTGATGACTCAAAGGGACATGTGCCTCGGTTCTCGGACCACCAATCACGCATTTCCATGCATGATGGCCCAAAGAACCAAGTATGCAACTGTGATTTCAAATGCATGCAAACCAATCAAACAAAACTCCCAATCCCTATCACCCAAGTCAAGGGACAAGGAATGCATACAAGATGCAATGCAACCTAGGCATACAAGCTAAGGATGCAACATGGCATGGCAAAGCACTTATGCAAGCATACAAGCATACATATGGCAATGCAAATAAATGGAAAGATGGACTTATACATGAATTAGGCAGCTCTAAAATAGACCTAAAACAGTGGCCATAAATGCTAAAGAGTGAGGGCTAAATGGCATACACACACACATGCACATAAGGACCAACACTTAAGCACAAATCAAGCAACATTCAAGCATACTTGAAAGGGACAAACATGAACAATTAGCATGCATTATAAGCCTTGAAATCATGCTAATACATGGTGCCAAACCAAGCAACAAATCAAGCCAAGCATGCACCAAATGGCCTAAGTGTTCAAAGCAAATCAATGAGGCATTGAACTACACTTAACATGACCAAACATGGCATGAAAAGAAGGACCAAAATCAGAGGTTTAGCATGTTAAAACAAAGCTAAAGGACTACTTAGATGGCATCTAAGTGACTCAAAAAACAAAGACATGCATAAACAACAAAACTTGGAGCATTGCTACACAAGCTTCCAAAGCATTAAAGAGGCATGCAAGGCAATCAAACAAGCATGGAAATGGGACTGAAATGGCATATAGAATGATCCCAAATCACCAAAACAATGCAAAGATGCCATGCTACACATGCACATACTCAAGGCCAACAAGCCCAAATACAAAGGAGCTATATCAAGCATGCCAAAATCAACCCAAACGACTATGGACAGAGCTAAAACATGGCAAGATAAGCACATAATCTTCACAAGACTAAGCCTAAAACATGCTCCAACAAAGGCTAACAACCTAAGGCACATTAAGGCATAAACAAGGCATTACATGGCAACTATGCTAAGCATGCATGGAGTTCCAAAACCAACTTGAAATCATGTTATATTATAGATATATAAGCATGAAAAACAAACCAAACATGCTCAACACACACTCAAGCATAGGCTTCCTTAAGAGGTCAAAATATGCCCTTTTCAAGGACAACAAGGAGAGGGGGTGGCCCTCTCCTTCTTGGGACTTCAAAGCATCATCTTCACCACTGAAATCCCTCAAGATTTCAGTGGTGAAGAGACCTCAACACCAAAATCCCGGAGCTAGCACAAAATGGCTCAAAAAGAGGCCTTTCGAGGTCTAAGGGTGGTCAACAACCCTCAAACAACAAAACACTCTTAATAAACAATAAAGAGGGCCTAAAAATAGAACTTTTTTATGTTATACAATAATCACAAAAACAGCTCTAAGATAGGTATAAAATCAATGCAAAAATGGGGAAAAAAAGGACTAGAATCTCACCCTTGAACACCCCTTTACAAATGATGCTCCAATGACTTCCTTTGGCTTGAATCCAACACCAAAACTTCAAAACAAACCCTTTAGAACCTCAGCTCCAAGAGGAAGGTGAAACACTAGGTGTTTGTGTGCAATAGTGAGACACAAAACACCTAGTGAACAAAATGAGAGGGAAAGAGAGATAGAATGTGTATCTCACCCAAACCCTAGAACAAGAGCTCAACAATGGCTATTTTGCTCTCCAAAATATCCTAAGTCTAATCTTGTCTCTCTTCTTTTTGCCTTAGAGAGAGCTTCTCTCTATATGCCTCTTATAAAGCTTACAAGACAAGCTTTGCAAGAGGGAGATCCCTCCATACACGTGTATGGAGGGGAGCAAAAGCAATACAGCTGTCTAAAAATATCTGCAAAAGCAGATGAACAGCAATCGGCCGGCCAAAAATGCCACCTTGGCCAAAAAGAGTGCCGGTCGGCAACAAATAGTGCTGACCGACAACAAAGAGTGCCGGCCGGCAAACTATATTGCCGGTGGCAGTAAAAACCAGCCGGTGGCATCTAGCCACTGCCGGTGGTGGGTGGGGATGGTCTACAAGCCCTACCCTGCCTGTCAAAGGCAAGATGCAAGTGTTTGGTGCAAAACCAGACACTAAACGGTCAAGTTCGGAGATCCTGAGGCAAGGCGTGCGAGCCGAGGCCTCCAGGAACTCCAAACGAACACAAACATGGAAGATCACCGTGTGTTCAAACAGTGATGTCCAAGTCTTCAGGACGGTCAAAAATGGGGTGTCTACAACACCCCTCTCCCTTCATTGTTTTGTTTCCTTGCTTTTTGGGCTTAAAAGGGTAGCATGTGTGCTTGATCATTCTTGGCCTCATTTCAGAAGTTTTTTAGGTGTTTTGGGTCATATGTAACCTCTGTTTTTGGCCGGATTTGTACCTCCTTGTATGCTTGTAGTACTTGCTTTGTATTGCTCCATTTTGCTTAGAAGTGCATCTCATGATTAGGCCATGATTCTTGTGTGTGTTGGCTTAGTTCCATGAAGCTTTTAGTATTGTTTTTCCATGCTTAAAGCCTGTTGGTTATCCGTTTGGTCATGCTTGACATGTTTGTTATAGGTGCTATGTATTTTGGCTTGAAAGCTTTGAGCATGTTGACCTCTAGCATGCATGGTTGTGATCACCCTCATGATTTAACATCATTTAGGACCACATTTTAGTCCAAGAATCATGTTTGTATGTGTGCATGCATGACCTCTTTTATGCCTTGAGGGTGTACCCTCTTATGCCTACATTTGAGCCTTGGTGCATACACTCTTTTGGAGTCACCTTAGCTGCCATTTTAGGAGGGTTTGAAGTCCTATCTTGGTCTGTAAAATTCTGTTTTTACTTGTTTTAATCATGCCATGAGTAGTCATGTTGGTGGGGGAAAAATTTCTTTTTTTATGCCTTAACCTTGGGACCATTAGTTTGTTTGCTAGCATGAGTATTGGTCCACCTTTTAGACATCTTTTGGCCGCTGTTTTGGGATGGTTTAAGGTCTGCCCCTTTATGGTTCTAGGCCCCATTGCGTGCTTGTTTCATATTTGTTGCATGGTTACTTCATTAAGCCTTGTAGTATATTAATCCCATTGTCAAATTGGTCCATGTTTGCATCATTTTTGCACCTTGTATGCTTGGCATTACACATTTGTCATGTTGGTTGCATAATGCTTGTTGTGCTTTGCATCTTGGTATCATGTTGCATTTTGAGCCATGTTTGCATAACATGCATTGCATTTACTTGGTTTGGGGTGTCAAACCAAGTGTGCGAATCAGGGAACATTCATACTTCAAGTGGTGTAATGTGCCTCGATTCCCGCTCACCGGGGCCTTTGACTCCAACTTGATAAGGCTTCGGTTTTCATTTTGTTTGTTGCATGCATCTTTATATCAAATGGCAAATTTGATTCTTTGAGCCACCATGCACCATTGATGGTTCGAAGATCGAAGGACATGCTTCCTTGAGTTCAAAACATGATAGGAAGTATGACCATGCTTACATGTGCCTGAAAACCCCATGCCATGCACTGTCTATTCTCTGTTTGCTGTCAAAACTGTCTCTGCAGGAAGTTTCTGCCGACCGGCAGAATTCAGTGCCGGCCGGCAATATTTTAAGTGCCGATTATCAACTCAACAGCCGATGGAAATTCTAGAGTGCCGGTAGGAATTCTGTCTGGCCGGTGGTGCTCTGCAGTGTGTAAGGAACCTGCTCCAGGACTTGGGCAATTTTCAGAGAGATAAGGCAGTACAAACAGAGGTGGCAGGGGTACGGTACGGGTTTTTCGGGCAAGCCAAGTTCCGAGCATGCATCATCTGCGCATCCCGAGGCAGAGGCTGTGGCCACCCTCTTCTTTCTTTTGCGTCCTTCCTTTTAATTAATTAAGAATTCTGTAATAATTTTATTTGTTTATTATTTGGGACTGTAATATTTATTTGGACCCTCCGAGTGAGGGCAATGATGTAATAAGTGTGGGTGAGTGTGTGTATGTCTTCCAATCCCCATTTCTTTCTTCCCTTTTATTTACCTGCTTATGATGGTAGACTAGGGCATTTTTGAAATTAGCATACCTTATGCAATGCATGCGTGCATCCATACATTTGTATTACATACATTAGGCTCGGTACATCACGCTAACTGCATCTGTACTTCAATTACAAATCGAATATGTGATAATTGATCGCATTACATATGCCATGCTTAGGTTAACCGAGCCTATCTAAATTGCATGTTGTATGTGTTGCATTAGGCAATTTAACATGAACTAGGACACGCACATTTTTGCTAACTAGTTTACTGTTTTGGCACGGAGTACGATGTAAGTATTTATGCTTTAGCATCCCGCATGCGTGTGAGTGTTGCCATGACAGTATGATTACCATGAGGCTAGCTGCTTATGTGATATAACTGCTTGAATGCCTGTGGATGGAGGTTGAATTACCTAAATTGGAATAATGCATTAAAACTGTGAGTTTTAAGCCCACTAGATAGTGGCAAAATCATCTTTTCTAAAAGCCCACTTGAGGGTGGCAGAATCTGCATTTTAGCCTACTTGCGAGTAGCAAACCATTTTCAAAACAAACATGAAATGTTTTGTTCCAATTTGGGCGATTTGGTCTATACTTGTTTGCTGCGCGCACAACATAGTGTAACAGCGCCCGCGTGGGACCTCGTGCTACAGTTCGGACTCGATTTGTGTCACGGTTCTTAATCTGAACCAAAGAGTCCAAATCTGGCAAATCGTTTTGAGAAACAGATTTTTGAAAAAGTAGTGCCAAACATGGACTGCTTTGCCAGATACAGAGTCGCCACCTAAATATTTTAAAATGGGGAAATTTAGGAAACCCTGACTCGGTGCCGAAGGCCACACGTCCGTCATCACCGGAGTTGTCTCGGCTCGGGAGCTTGGGTACGATCGGGGAAGGTCAGCTATGAGCACCCCCTTTCGCCCGGTCCGAAGACCGGCCTCTACTAACCGTGATATCCGTTTTTGAAAACTTTACGTGTTCTTATTCCATTTATTAGTCTAGAATTACTATGTTATGCGCACAGCAAACAAGTATAGACTAGATTGCCTAATTTGGAAATAAACATTGCATATCCGTTTGGTTTGAAAATGCTTTGGAATTTGCTACTCGCAAGTAGGCTAAAATACGGATTTCAATGAGTTCTTCCAACTCAAACAATCCAACCTTCACCCACAGGCATCCAAAACAGTTTAACACATAAGCATCTAGCCACATGTTAAGCATGCCGTCATGGTAACATTCACACTCATGCGATATGCTAAAGCGGAAATACTTACATAGTACTCCGTGCCAAAACAAAGAACTTGTTAGCAAACATGCATGATCCAAGTCCATGTGAAGTGCCTAATGCATCGCATACAAAATGTTACTAGAATAGGCTCGGCTATCCTAAACATGTCATGTGAAAATGCACAATTATCACATATTCAGTTTGGAATTGAAGTACTGATGCAGTTAGCGTGATGTACCGAGCCTAATGCATGTAATACGAATGCATGGATGCACGCATGCATAGCATGAGGTATGCTAAATTAAACGTGCCCTAATCTACCATCAAAGCGGGTAAGTAAAAGGGAAGAAAGAAGTGAGGTTGGAAGATATACACACCACCCACACACACTTATTACAGATTTGCCCTCGCTCGGAGGGACCGAATAAATATTACAAATTAATTAACTAATTTAGGAAAACAGTAAAACGTCTCGAGAAGCGCGCCGCCATGCGCAAGCTGCCTCTGTTTTCCTCCCTTTCTTCCTCTGGAGGTTGTCAAAACCTCAGGACTACATCCTTGGACAGAGGGGATCATCACCGGCTAGATGAAATTTCCACCGGCAGTGTTGTATGGCCATCGGCACAGAGTTGAAGCTGTCGGCAGAGAAAATAGTGCCGGTCGGCACATTACACTGCCGGTCGGCAGAGTATTCCCGTAGAACCTGCAACTCACAGCAACAGAGGGCAAAACAAGGCATGGCAGCACAATTCAAAGCATGTATGCACCAACCATGTCTCTTATCATTGTAATGACTCAAAGGGACATGTGCCTCGGTTCTCGGACCACCAATCACGCATTTCCATGCATGATGGCCCAAGGAACCAAGTATGCAACTTTGATTTCAAATGCATGCAAACCAATCAAACAAATTAGGCCCTATTCCTATCACTAATTCAAGGAACAAGGCATGCATGCAAAATGCAATGCAACCTAGGCATACAAGCTAGGAATGCAACATGACATGGAAATTAACTCATGCAAGCATACAAGCATGCATATGGCAATACAAACTAATGCTAAGACGGACTTAAACATGAATTAGGCAACTCTAAAAAGGCCTAAAACAGTAGCCATAAGTGCTAAAGAGTGAGAGCTAAATGGCATGCACACACATATGCACATAAGGACCAACACTTAAGCACAAAACAAGCAACATTCAAGCACACTTGAAAGGAGGAGTCATGGACTAATTAGCATGCAACATGAGCCCTAAAATTATGTTATAAAATGATGCCAAATCAAGTTATAAATCAAGCCAAAACATGCAAAGAGTAGTCCAAGTGTTCAAGGCAAATCAATAATGCATTGAACTACACTTATCATGACCAAACATGGCATGCATTAAACAACTAAAAACAGATTTTTAGCATGTTAAAACAAAGCCAAAGGACTCCTTAGATGGCATCTAAGTGGCCCAAATTCAAAGGCATACACCATGGCCAAAACATGGAGCATTGCAACACATGCTTTCAAAGCATTAAAGAGGCATGCAAGGCAATCAAACAAGCATGGAAATGGGACTGAAATGACATGTAGAATGATCCCAAATCACCAAAACAATGCAAAGATGGCATGCTACACATGCACATACTCAAGGCCAACAAGCCCAAATACAAATGAGCTATATAATGCATGCAAAGATCAACCCAAACGACTATGGACAGAGCTAAAACGTGGCAAAATAAGCACATAAACTTCACAAATGCAAGCCTAAAACATGCTCCAACAAAGGCTAACAACCTAGAACATATTAAGGCACAAATAGGGTATTACATGGCAACTATGCTAAACATGCATGAAGTTCCAAAACCAACTTGAAATCATGTTATATCATGGATATATAAGCATGAAAAACAAACCAAATATGCTCAACACACACTCAAGCATAGGCTTCCTTAAGAGGCCAAAATAGGTCCTTTTCAAGGACAACAAGGAGAGGGGGTGGCCCTCTCCTTCTTGGGACTTCAAATCATCATCTTCACCACTGAAATCCCTCAAGATTTTAGTGGTGAAGAGACCTCAACACCAAAATCCCGGAGCTAACACAAAATGGCTCAAAATGAGGCCTTTTGAGGCCTAAGGGTGGTCAACAACCCTCAAACAACAAAACACTCTTAATAAACAATAAAGAGGGCTTAAAAATAGAACTTTTTTATGTTATACAATAATCACAAAAACAGCTCTAAGACTAGTAGAAAATCAATGCAAAAATGGGGGAAAAAGGGACTAGTTTCTCACCCTTGATGCCTTCTTCAACAAAGATGCTCCAATGGCCTCCTTGAGCTTGAATCCAAGACCAAAACTTCAAAACACACTCTTTAGAACCTCAGCTCCAAGAGGAAGGTGAAACACTAGGTGTTTGTGTGCAATAATGAGACACAAAACACCTAGTATGCAAAATGAGAGGAAAAGAGAGATAGGTTGTGTATGTCTAACCCTAACCCTAGAAAACCAGAGCTCTCCTCTGTATTTTCTCTCTCAAAAATGTCTAAGCCTCTCTCTTGCCTTAGAGAGAGCTTCTCTCTATATCCCTCTTGTAAAGCTTACAAGACAAGCTTTGCAAGAGGGAGATCCCTCCATACATGTGTATGGAGGGAAGCAAAAGCTATACAGCTGTCTAAAAATATCTGCAAAAGCAGATGAACAACAATCGGCCGGCAAAAAATGCCATCTTGGCCAAACAAAGTGCCGACCGGCACAAAATAGTGCTGACCGGCAACAAAGAGTGCCGGCCGGCAAACTATATTGCCGGTGGCAGCAAAAACCAGCCGGTGGCATCTAGCCACTGCCGGTGGTGGGTGGGGATGGTCTACAAGCCCCACCCTGCCCTTCCAAGGCAGGATACAAGTGTTTGGTACAAAACCAGACACTAAACGGTCGAGTTCGGAGATCCTGAGACAAGGCGCGCGAGCCGAGACCTCCGGGAACTCCAAACGAACACAAACATGGATAATCACCGAGTGTTCAAACGGTGACGTCCAAGTCTTGAGGACGGTCAAAAATGGGGTGTCTACAGTTGCCCCTCTTTGACAGAACTCGAAAGTCATAACAATGACGGGAGTGAATGTCAAAGCCCAGAGACGACCCATTTTTGACAAGGCCGAAGACTTAGACAAACATGCAAGACAAACAAGGTATGCGCCCGGAGGCAGGGGCAAAATGCAAGACAATGCACAGAGCCGAGCATAACTTATGATCATGCAAAGAAAGCTGTAATGAAGCAAACATGCGACAATTTTAAGCTAGCATACCAAACTACACTACAATGCAGAAAGGATGTAAGAGAATTATGGAATTCTCAATACGTCTCACTCGGGAGATACAATACCTGTGCGGCTCGTCTGGTTGCACCAGCTTCAAATGAACCATACATACAATATCGTGCCTGCAAAGAAAACAAACTTAACAGGTACAATATGGTTAGCAACATGCATGACAATGCAAAATGGATGCAAGACGATATGCAATATATACAAAACAATGTATAAACAATGCAAATGAAGATGCAATGTATTTGAAACAATGCAAGCTACATGCAAAGCATTTGAATCGTGATCCAATCACGAACGGTTCGAAACCACACCTATGTCAAATAGATTGATGGAGGTAACAAGTCTGTCTACCATAGAACGGTCAACTGAACTATGAGTATTGTAGACAGACGCAAGAACAAGTATTGGGTGGAATTGACATAAGTGGGGAGACAACCCACTGGAGAAAGGACTACGATCCTAATGCCGGATGCAAAAATTACACTACAATGTAATGGATGAATATGGCAGGCGGGCCAAACCAAATCTTGCCTAGGAAAGGCATGCATACATACAAGCCATGTGTAACACAGAAAGGTGCCGCAACCCTCAACTAACATATCAACGTGGAATCGGCGTGATACACATACAGAACTGTGTTTTAACATGAAAAGTAAGGGCACATACCGGACCAAGCTCAACCTGGAAAGGCGCAAGCCGAAGGCGGAAGGTGATGCAATGAATACATGCAATCTACAATGCAATATCTACAAATATGCAATGGAATGGATATGGATACAATGGATATGGCACGCAAGCCAAACCAAATTTTGCCTAGGAAAGGCATGTACACGTACGAGCCATGTGTAACACAGAAAAAGGTGCCGCAACCCTCAACCAACATATCAACGTGGAATCGGCGCGATACACAAACAGAACTGTGTTTTAACATGAAAAGTAAGGACACATATCGGACCAAGCTCAACCTGGAAAGGCGCAAGCCATAGATGGAAGGCGATGCAATGAATGCATGCAATCTACAATGCAATATCTACAAATATGCAATGGAGTGGATATGGATACAATGAATATGGCATACAAGCCAAACCAAATTTTGCCTAGGAAAGGCATGTGCATGTACGAGCCATGTGTAACACAGAAAAGGTGTCGCAACCCTCAACCAACATATCAACGTGGAATCGGCGCGATACACAAACAGAACTGTGTTTTAACATGAAAAGTAAGGACACATACCAGACCAAGCTCAACCTGGAAAGGC
Organism: Camellia sinensis; assembly: GCF_055761805.1. Lineage (NCBI taxonomy): Eukaryota > Viridiplantae > Streptophyta > Magnoliopsida > Ericales > Theaceae > Camellia > Camellia sinensis. Next base: position 67,189,779 of record NC_138961.1, on the reverse strand, counting down.
GCAAGCCGAAGGTGGAAAGTGATGCAATGAATGCATGCAAACTACAATGCAAATGCATGACAATGCACTATGATGCAATGACTATGATTGCAACTTTCCCTATCTTACCAACAGGGTGATATACTAGGTTGGTTCAGTATCCAGAACTGAGGCGTAGACATGCCGCCTCAACCTATGGGGCTTCCATATAGATTTCAAGCCGAGGGTAAACCTCTGGGTATTTAAACCAGACTTTAGTCTCGGAACTCCCGAACCTTTGCGTTCTAGGCATAAGCCGTTCGAACTCTAGTTTCCACCGTCCCAGTTGGTCTTCTAGGAACTCATCGCAAGCACAGACAGGTGGCTTTACCAGACCACCGAAAAGTCGTTCGGGCACGACAAACACCGAAGGAATTGCACCTTCAGAGGATTTAAGGTCTCCTAGACCGGAATGCAAAATGTATGCATGACTATGCACGTTTTTGTTGTTTTTTTTTGAAATGCAAATGATGTATGAAATGCATGTTGCATGAGATGCGCGACAACACGCGGCTTTCGAAGTGTACGACAATGCGAACACTAAAGGTCTTACACCTTCCAAGGATTTAAGGTCTCCTAGACCGTACGTGTTTAAGGTCTCGCCAGACCATGCGTGTTTAAGGTCTCGCCAGACCGGCGGTATTGCACGACGGTATGATGCGCAAAATAGCGCAATGCATTAGGCAACGCGAGTGCACAGGACAGTGCGATGGAATGCATGCAAAATGCAATGAGATGCGCAAAACAGCGCGAAATTGAAATGCACAAAACAGTGCGATGCGCAGAACAGCGCGAGGTTTGAAATGCACAAAACAGTGCAATGCGCAGAACAGCGTGAGGTTTGAAATGCACAAAACAGTGCGATGCGCAGAACAGCGCGAACATTTTCAAAATGCACAAAACAGTGCGATGGAATGCATGCAAAATGCAATGAGATGCGCAAAACAGCGCGAAATTGAAATGCACAAGACAGTGCAATGCACAGAACAGCGCGAGGTTTGAAATGCACAAAACAGTGCAATGCGCAGAACAGCGCGAGCAATTTTGAAATGCACAAAACAGTGCGATGCGCAGAACAGCGCGAACAATTTTGAAATGCACAAAACAGTGCAATGCGCAGAACAGCGCGAGCAATTTTGAAATGCACAAAACAGTGCGATGCGCAGAACAGCGCGAACAATTTTGAAATGCACAAAACAGTGCAATGCGCAGAACAGCGCGAGCAATTTTGAAATGCACAAAACAGTGCGATGCGCAGAACAGCGCGAACAATACAATGCACAAAACAGTGCGATGCCAAGTGTGACATGCATGCCACATGGAGTGTAAATGGGCTTGAATGCGCAACAACGCACGTATTCCGGAATGCATGACAATGCAAGGAATGGAAATGCAATGATGATGCATGAGAAATGTGCACGACAATGCAAAGGGGTGCGTGTTGCAACGCATGTAACACGTGCATAACAATGCAAATGTGCGGCGCACGACAGTGCGATGTAATGCACCGAAGTAGTGTGATGAATTTGTGCAACACACATGGGGCAACTTTTGAATTCAAAAGGATACAAAAAGGATACACCTTGCACGAATTCGAGTGCCACGCACTGGAGACACGGCCCGAAGTCAAAACGGAGGCCGGTTGAATGTCGGAGATGCACTTTCTTGCACTTTCTTGAGCTATGAAGACCACAAACTTCTCAAATGGCCTAAACAAGGCTGTGGGAACCCCACCGGCCGAATGGGGAGGCCACCGGCTGGGCATCGGCACAAAAACAATTCCATCGGCACAAAAAAGTGCCGGCCGGCACAAAACATTGCCGACCGGCAAAAAGTTGCTGGTGCGGGGCAGTTTTGTCTTTTCACCTTGGGTGTTATAAAATAGGGTTTCAAAACCCTATTCCTCACTTCTCCACCGCCGAAAACTCTTGCCCTCTCTCTGTAGAGTGTTTTTCTCTCATTTTTCGCCCGTTTCTTCGCGTTCTACGCCTGTTTCGTCGTCGGATTCGCGATCCTCTTCGCGTTTCGGACATTTTCAACCGATCACATTCTCGTTTCGGTGACTCGTTTGGCGTTCTCGCCTTTTCGGGGTTTGTTCCCCTCACTTTCCTCTTCATTTCCGTGCCTCTTCACATTCCGGCCTTCCCGGCCATTTCCGACCCTCTCGGGAGTTGACTTTCCGGTTGACTCTTCGTATTCCGACCCGGTTTTCTTTTTCCGGGCCATTTTCACACCACTCTCTACATGGCGAACGACATTCCACGTGGCGGGACTCCCCCGGAGCACGAGATGGATCCCGGGGTCGAGCTCTTACCACTGAGCGAGCGCCCGTTCGACCCGGCGACCTACCGGCCGGCGATCCACGTTCTGCCCCCAGACGGCCTGCGTCAGTTCCGGAGCTTTGAGAGGTACGCGGCGCCTGAGCTACTACTACGCGAGCCTACCTCCCACCTTTCATTCGGCACTCCCGAGGTAACTCTTTATCTTCTGCTTTACTTTCTGCAATGTAGGATACAAAACTGCCATAGTTAGCTGTATTCTTTAATTGCTGAAATCTGATATGCCGTAGACCGTAGTTGACTGTAAACATACATACAACTGATATCTGCTTGAGACTGACACATGCACACACACTGCACTAGCCCTGAATCACCCAAACACACGGCACCCACTGTAATTCACTGCATACACACTGGTACCCAGTATTTGTCTGAATCTGTCAAACTTGCATACATGCCACATCTGTTCTGAAACACTCAAACACGCTGACACAGCACACGTATTTCACTGTAAGCACACCGGCACCCGGTATTTGCCTGAATCTGACAAACTTGCATACATGCCATATATGTCCTTTCAAAACTGCATTTTGAATGTTGTCTTGCAATTGTCATTTTCTGTTTGCAGGAGGGTTCCCATACCATTCGCGGGTATGGGAATACTGGTGCTCGGGAGTGGTATGACGAGCTCCCTGATGCGGTCCAGCGCATCGTTGACTGAGCGGGCTTCGGCACCTTCTGCCGAGGGCTCTCTAGGCTCTCCACATGTAGACCTCTCCTTGCCGCTCTGGCGGAGAGATGGTGGGACACCACCGATTCGTTCCACTTTTCCGCTGCAGGGGACATGACGATGACCCCTTATGACTTCTCGATGCTCACAGGCATCGGGGTAGGGGGTGATCCGATCCCCTTCGACACAGACATGGATGAGTGGACCGCCGCTCAGGTCCATCTACTGGGGGAGGCGCCACCGCTAGCTCGTCCAGGCTTCGTCCGATACTCCTGGTTCGAGGCGCAGTTCAGGGTCCAGCCCGCATTGGGGGAGGAGACTCAGATGACCGAGGAGGACGTGGAGAGGTATGCCCGCGGCTTCCTCATGTTCCTGTTCGGGGCTACTATCTTCGCCGATCGGGCGAACACCGTGCCTCTCTGTCTCCTCAGCGCACTGGTGGACGTCCGGGATATTCTGCACTACGATTGGGGCGGCGCTGCTCTGGCCACCTTATACGGATATATGAGCTCGGCTTCTCGCGGCAGCGGCCAGCTGCTCGGAGGTTACTGGCGAGCTTGGGAGGTACATTCCTTCTCCGCTTTTCATTTCTGTCCGATATTCTCTGTACTCTGTACACTGCACACACTGCGGTCTGCTTTACACTCACTGTATACTGTACACAGGGCACACACATACATTCTGCTTTACACTGACTGTACACTGCTCACACTGTACACTGTACACAATACACTGCACAACACACGGCTCTGCCATTTCTGCTTTATTCTGTATATTCTGCTTTATCTGATGGTCATACTGACATCTGTTTTGCAGCTGTGGGTTTACGCCTACTTTCCTAGGCTTGCCCCCGTGCCAGTTGCGGAGCCTCCTCCGGCTGTCCCGTTCTCGAGTCGTTTTGACGGGAGATGCACCCGGCGACCACGGGAGACGTTCGGCTTCTTCCGCCGATATTTCGACACCATCACCCCGGCCGAGGTATGCTTTACTTTCAGTTCATTTAGCTTCGCTTTCCCACTGCATGTTTCAATAACAGTAGATAACAAACTGTCTGTTACTTTCAGATCACATGGCGGCCATGGGCTTCGCTGCCGTCGGCGATGCGGGGTCGGTTCCCTGGTGCTGAGGAGACCTCGCGTTTCCGGATTTTGCTTGAGGGCCCGGTCTGTCGGGCTTGGTACCTGGGGGAGCGTTTTCTACGCCAGACCCGCGGGTTACCTGAGCAGATAGTCCCGGCTCACCCTCCTGCAGAGATGAGGGAGACCGAGGGGCTGACCCCTGAGCAGCTGGATGATTAATCCATCGGCTGGGAGGAGGCCGGCTTCCGAGGCAACGGCGACTATCAGGAGTACGTGCGGACGTACCTGATGCGTCCCTTGAGCGGCCGTCGAGCAGAGGGGGCCAGGCCTGTAGCATCGGCGGCTGGGGCCGGAGCAGGAGCAGGGGCTGGATCCTCGAGGAGGGCCCGGGTCCGTGGCAGGGGCGGAGTGCGGGGAGGACGAGGAGCTGGCTGGCCTGCCCTGCCTGTTGTACTGACTTTCCAGGGGCAGGGTGGGTCGACCTATCAGATTCCCTTCGCCCCTTCACCGGCTGGTCACGAGTTCATTGACGTCCCCGACTTACCGCCGGTATGTTCTACTGCATTTTGTACAGTTATTCAATTCAGTTTCCTTGATATTCCACAGAATACTGATGCATCTGACACTTTTGCAGGCTTCTTCTGAGTACACCTGTCAGTCGTTGGCGATGAATGCCTCGATGATGGGGATGCTCCAGCGGACATTTGACCTCCTAGCCGTCTACAGCATACCGGTATGTCCTTCTGACACTGGCCTCAAACCATTCATTCACTGCTTTACATAATCTGATGCACGGCACAACACCTGATACACTGATCTCACAGTATCTGAACACTGCATACACTGCATTCTGCACCAAACTCTGTACTGATAAACTGCTCACGACATTCATACACTGCACTCATATATTGCATTCTGCATTGCTAAACTGCTCACGGCACTCCTACACTGTACTCACACACTGTATTCTGCACCTTTAAACTGCTCACGGCATGCTGATGCATTTCCCTTTTTGTGTACTTTTTCAGCCTCCTTTCCAGATTCCCATGGCAGGAGGTGCTCCAGCTAGACCTTCTGTCCCTGCTCGGGGTAGAGATGAGGAGGGCAGGATATTTCCCCGTACCAGGGGAGGGCGTACTCACGTCGGGAGTAGCTCGCGAGCTCCAGTCCCGGACGATGACGACGACGAGGAGTCAGAGGCGGAGGCAGGGTCATCGGAGGAGGAGACCGGAGACGGTTCTAGCTCGGGCTCTGACGACGACACTGATGATGCTCCTGGACCCTCGTCCAGGAAGAGGACCAGGACAGACTGACGGCCCTTCGGAGTGCTTGACACAGATGCAGATTTTTGCTATCTTTTCTTTCTTTCTTGTACTTTTCTTTTTGTTGGTAGATAGATTACCTTGTACTGCCGCAGGCAGATTTTTGTTTCCAAAACTTGTACGTTTGAAAAGATAATGAAATGAAACGGACTTTTTATCTGAAAAAGTGTTTACATTTGCACATTTCATGCATTGCATCGCATCTCATCATGTTACACCTCAATGTAAATGGAATTGATTGGTTGTCTGAAAATTAAACACTTGCACTGTAATAATCAGATAACTAAACAGCCAACAGCAAAATAACCCAAGCAACCCATTGCCTGATTCTTGGACACACAGCCCTTGCTCTACTGGGGATTAATCTACACACAGCCCATAACACAGCGTTCGATTCATTCTGCACATGGCAAATTCTGAACAAACGGCCCAATCTGACAAGACGGACCTCAAAGATGGAACCGGTTGGAGTCGAAACACGCTCAAATGTAGAGAATGGCACAGCATTCTTGAGCATAAGCGATTTTTGAAATCGAATAAGGGTTTTTCAGACCGGGATGTCGAGCCTACAACTGAACACAGCGGGGAGGACTCAAAAAAAGAGGTACACGACCTAAACACAACGAGACACGCTAGGGAGAGACTCAAAACAAAAGACGAGACCTTCAAATGAAAGAGACACGACGCACAGACGCGTAAACGAAGATGGGAGACCTCGGACCACGAGGAGCCAGTTCAATCTGGGTATTGTTTCCCACCCTTTCTGATTTGTGATCCTCACATCACTCGACTCTCAAGCTCGAATTTTCTCTCAAAACCCTTTTCCTCACTTTTCTCTCAGCTCACACCTCTCTATTCTTCAATCTCTCATTTTTCATCCCTCCCCCGAGGTGATTAATGGATGAATAGGAAGTTGCGGGTTCACGCCTGATGCCGTTAGCTCACAGCTATTTCTTCTGGCGGGCAGAGTGCTCTTCTGGCAAGTACGTCGATGACGGGGGAAAGACAGAACGCCTGGCTCAACTGTGCCCCTAGTTCATCATTTTAACCATTTTTTTGTTTTTGCTTTCTACTAAAACGATTTTGATCAAAATGAGAGTCGGATTAACATACTTGTTCAATTTTTGATTTGAAAAGCATGCAAGTCAGGCTGCAAGCACTGAAAATTTTCCTTTTGGGTCCAAGACAATGGTCCAGTTTTGGAAAATGGAATAGTTTTCGAGAAAATAGTCAACCTCAGTAAAAATTTTCAAAAACTATTTTTCAAACAGCTGATGCTTGACAAGCATGGAGCTTACCCTTTGAGATGCGCAACCTCGGATCGAAGGCAATGGAAAATTGCCCCTGGTTTGAAGGAGGGTGGGAGGCAATGGAAAGTTGCCCCTAGTTTGAATGACGGCTCACGGCGGCTGGTGGCAACGGAAAGTTGCCCCTTGTTTGGGATGGTGCCGCAGCAATCCGCAGACAGTCTTCATTGGCGGTGGTCGAGCTCTTAGACACAGAGATGACGAAGACGGTCACAACACATATATGGACACAATCACCTTGAAGGGTGTTGGCCACTGGACTTCGGGATGAAATCGAAACCATTGCATGGACTGAGACGCTTATGAAAGCGTTGGGGGCTGGACTTCATGATGAAGTTGCCTACGTATCCCAAACATGGGAATCAAGCCTTACGTAGTTCCGGTTAAGGTCCACTCGGGTATTTTAACCTTCACTTTGTTTGGCTCTTATTTTTGCCAAGGCGCCCAATGCGGGTTTTCGACCTTGCGAGCTTCTTTTCATTTTCTATTTCTTTTTCATTTCTTTTTCTTTTCTATTTTTTTTTTCTTCTTTTTCAATCTTTCTTTTTGTATTTTTCTCTTTTTTTTGTTGTATTTTTCTCTTGCTCTAACTTTTGTCTGGGCCGCCCTTCCGGGTTTTCGGCCCAGCGAGCCTCTCAAAGGGTAAAAGTGTAGCAAGTCCATGCCAAATGGTTTTTTTGAAATTGAAGCCTCTCTGTATCTAGGAGAACGGCTGTTGCACTGATTCGCGGAGAATCCATCCCGGTTGCTCTACGAGCTTCTTCCGACGAGATCTACTCCTTCTGATTCGGCTTTGGTGCCTCTTGCTCGAGGGCTGTTTCGAAACTGGCCATACAGACCTTTCACGGCGTTTGTCCGTTGAACTTTCTGAACGTTCTGAATGGGTTCAAAGTAGGAAAACAAATAGGTTGAATCTTGAGGCTGAGAGCGATCCTAGGCTGCGCAATCTCAAGAGCGATTCCACACAGGTCTTCGCAGGGCCGCGTAAAACATTTGCTTTTGAAAGTTTTTAAGAAAGCGACAAATCGCTCGTGCCGAAGATAGTGTGGAACCAATCTGGATCAGGCCAGGGTCCTTCCCAGTACTCACGCCGACAAGCATGGCTTTATTCATAAAAAGGCTTAGCACGCCTCTCTTTCTCTCAAAGTGATCAAAATTTTGCAAAACCCGAGGAATTCCTTCCTCTTCGTTTTCATCACCGCAGTGTTCAAAAGTTTGTTTTTTTTGAAAAAATTTAGGTTAATGCAATGAGTTTGGGCACACAGGAGAGCAGGCGAGATGTACTGTCAGCCCATTCAAATTCTCTGGTCCTCATGCTGAAAGCAAGCATGAAGGTTGAGATAGCAACAGCTGTTTCAATCGGCTCTGTTAGTGCAACTGGCCCCTCGGCAGAAACAGACTCAAAACAAAAAAAAAAAACAGATAATAATTACAAAACAAAATGGTGTTCGGGACAACAACCCCAGAATCACCTGGTATTATATACAACGGGGACTGACTCGATACAACAAGACAGACCTTTAAGCAAAAAAGACTGACTCAAGACAAAGAGACAGACTCAAAACAAAAGACTGACTCGATATCCAAGCCAGGATTTACAAAACTCGGTTTCACCGATGCTCAAAAATGCGTGCCAGACGCTTCATCCAAAAATGTACCAAATGTTGCCCGCAGGCGGTTCACTTTACATACTCGCAGTATCTGAGCCCTCGAAATCCAACAACTGAGTGGTGACGGGCTTGCCTGAGGTAGGTGGTAGGATAACCTTGTTATCAATCAAATCCTGCACTTCATGACGAAGGCGGGAACATCCATCGGTACTGTGACCGGACTGCTGATGGTACGCGCAGTATAAGGTAGCATCATGGGTGGTGGGGAGATTCTTCGGGAGTGGCCGGGGCTCCAAAGGCTTGAGATGCCCATTCTTCGCCAATATCAGCAATGCTCTAGACAAAGGCATGTGGAGGTCGTGAAAGACCCTGCGCCCTCGGGGCAGGTACTTTGCAGTTTGAGGATTCTTGCCAGATGCGCTGGCGAAAGGATCAGCTGGCGCTGCCTTGGCTTTTTGAACCTTCCCCGGTGCAGGGTTGGGAACTACTGGAATTGTCTGGGCATGACGGGGCCCATCCCGGTTTTCTGTCTGGCTTGAACTGCCTTTGATTGGAGCGGGGAAAGCATCATCTACAGCTTTGGTTACTATTGCAGATGTTTGTTGCTTGCTCATTCCTCTGGCCTTCAGAGCCTCGACTGCCCACAGCAGTTGCTTAATGGGGTCCGCGTCTATCTTTGCCTTGTCCTTTCCTTTGGCCTCAGCCTGATCGAGGGCCTGGGTTGGTGCTGGCATGTCGTGGCTATGGCCGGAAGCCACCTCTGGCTGGCTGAGCTCTATCACAATCCGCCCCAGTAGCGGGGGCTCCTGTGGTACAAAATTCCCGGCATACGGCGCCGCTGGCGGTGAAGCCGACATTCCATAGGCGAGGTCTGCCACAGACCTTTGGAGATCGCCTATCATCCCCATCAATTCGAAGGTGGTGGGCTCACGAGCCTGGTATAACTGGGGAGCCCAGACTGGGTGCACAACGGGCATCCTGGGCGGGTATGACATACTGATGCTGGCCTCACTTTGCGGAGTGGTTCCCTGCTCCGATACAGCCGTCATAACCACAATCTCTTCTGAACTTGGCGCCGCCATAAATCCTGCCTCAGCAAGGGGGAGACACTGGTTATTCTGTATCAACTCTACAACTCTCTGAACCTTGAAAGAAAAACAGACAGCATTTCAGCCCAAACTGATCAATCACGGGTGTAGCCAAACAACTGTACCCAACTGCTGATCACTGTTCCCAGATTTCTGTTCCCAAAATACTGAATCTGATACCCGCGGATAACTGATTCCTGATAACTGATTCTCAACAATACTGATTCTAGTGCCCTCGGGCCCGATAAAACTGGCATATGCATTCCTGTAGAGGTACACTCTAAAAGCACATAGCAAATAAGAGAGAGCCAAAACACCCCTATGTTGGGGTAGGGTTTCCCTGTCCTATTTCGTCAGGGACTAGGGTTTCACTACGCACACAGCGGTTTCAAACAGCCTAACATCGGGTAAGCAACCTGTCCTAACTTGGAATGGTCACTATGGATCTGAATATGCACTAGGTCGAATGGTCAAAAAGGGTGCCCCGGTAAAACCGGGGTTTGTGTTCCCATGCTGTCAGAGCCCATAGCCGGTCAGCCTTATGGACATGTCTTGACAAGACAAGCCTCCGGCAAACCGTTCAGGAATGGCAGATGGCAAACACTGTGTTCCTAGGCGCACCAATGCACATGCAATGCAAAGAAACACATAAACGAGATCAAAACAGGATATCACGAGTTTGAGTCAAGCTCTCTAAAAAATCCCCAGCAGAGTCGCCAGAAACTGTAACAGCGCTCGCGTGGGACCTCGTGCTACAGTTCGGACTCGATTTGTGTCATGGTTCTTAATCTGAACCAAAGAGTCCAAATCTGGCAAATCGTTTTGAGAAACAGATTTTTGAAAAAGTAGTGCCAAACATGGACTGCTTTGCCAGATACAGAGTCGCCACCTAAATATTTTAAAATGGGGAAATTTAGGAAACCCTGACTCGGTGCCGAAGGCCACACGTCCGTCATCACCGGAGTTGTCTCAGCTCGTGAGCTTGGGTATGATCGGGGAAGGTCAGCTATGAGCACCCCCTTTCGCCCGGTCCGAAGACCGGCCTCTACTAACCGTGATATCCGTTTTTGAAAACTTTACGTGTTCTTATTCCATTTATTAGTCTAGAATTAGTATGTTATGCGCACAGCAAACAAGTATAGACTAGATTGCCTAATTTGGAAATAAACATTGCATATCCGTTTGGTTTGAAAATGCTTTGGAATTTGCTACTCGCAAGTAGGCTAAAATACGGATTTCAATGAGTTCTTCCAACTCAAACAATCCAACCTTCACCCACAGGCATCCAAAACAGTTTAACACATAAGCATCTAGCCACATGTTAAGCATGCCGTCATGGTAACATTCACACTCATGCGATATGCTAAAGCGGAAATACTTACATAGTACTCCGTGCCAAAACAAAGAACTTGTTAGCAAACATGCATGATCCAAGTCCATGTGAAGTGCCTAATGCATCGCATACAAAATGTTACTAGAATAGGCTCGGCTATCCTAAACATGTCATGTGAAAATGCACAATTATCACATATTCAGTTTGGAATTGAAGTACTGATGCAGTTAGCGTGATGTACCGAGCCTAATGCATGTAATACGAATGCATGGATGCACGCATGCATAGCATGAGGTATGCTAAATTAAACGTGCCCTAATCTACCATCAAAGCGGGTAAGTAAAAGGGAAGAAAGAAGTGAGGTTGGAAGATATACACACCACCCACACACACTTATTACAGATTTGCCCTCGCTCGGAGGGACCGAATAAATATTACAAATTAATTAACTAATTTAGGAAAACAGTAAAACGTCTCGAGAAGCGCGCCGCCATGCGCAAGCTGCCTCTGTTTTCCTCCCTTTCTTCCTCTGGAGGTTGTCAAAACCTCAGGACTACATCCTTGGACAGAGGGGATCATCACCGGCTAGATGAAATTTCCACCGGCAGTGTTGTATGGCCATCGGCACAGAGTTGAAGCTGTCGGCAGAGAAAATAGTTCCGGTCGGCACATTACACTGCCGGTCGGCAGAGTATTCCCGTAGAACCTGCAACTCACAGCAACAGAGGGCAAAACAAGGCATGGCAGCACAATTCAAAGCATGTATGCACCAACCATGTCTCTTATCATTGTAATGACTCAAAGGGACATGTGCCTCGGTTCTCGGACCACCAATCACGCATTTCCATGCATGATGGCCCAAGGAACCAAGTATGCAACTTTGATTTCAAATGCATGCAAACCAATCAAACAAATTAGGCCCTATTCCTATCACTAATTCAAGGAACAAGGCATGCATGCAAAATGCAATGCAACCTAGGCATACAAGCTAGGAATGCAACATGACATGGCAATTAACTCATGCAAGCATACAAGCATGCATATGGCAATACAAACTAATGCTAAGATGGACTTAAACATGAATTAGGCAACTCTAAAAAGGCCTAAAACAGTAGCCATAAGTGCTAAAGAGTGAGAGCTAAATGGCATGCACACACATATGCACATAAGGACCAACACTTAAGCACAAAACAAGCAACATTCAAGCACACTTGAAAGGAGGAGTCATGGACTAATTAGCATGCAACATGAGCCCTAAAATTATGTTATAAAATGATGCCAAATCAAGTTATAAATCAAGCCAAAACATGCAAAGAGTAGTCCAAGTGTTCAAGGCAAATCAATAATGCATTGAACTACACTTATCATGACCAAACATGGCATGCATTAAACAACTAAAAACAGATTTTTAGCATGTTAAAACAAAGCCAAAGGACTCCTTAGATGGCATCTAAGTGGCCCAAATTCAAAGGCATACACCATGGCCAAAACATGGAGCATTGCAACACATGCTTTCAAAGCATTAAAGAGGCATGCAAGGCAATCAAACAAGCATGGAAATGGGACTGAAATGACATGTAGAATGATCCCAAATCACCAAAACAATGCAAAGATGGCATGCTACACATGCACATACTCAAGGCCAACAAGCCCAAATACAAATGAGCTATATAATGCATGCAAAGATCAACCCAAACGACTATGGACAGAGCTAAAACATGGCAAAATAAGCACATAAACTTCACAAATGCAAGCCTAAAACATGCTCCAACAAAGGCTAACAACCTAGAACATATTAAGGCACAAATAGGGTATTACATGGCAACTATGCTAAACATGCATGAAGTTCCAAAACCAACTTGAAATCATGTTATATCATGGATATATAAGCATGAAAAACAAACCAAATATGCTCAACACACACTCAAGCATAGGCTTCCTTAAGAGGCCAAAATAGGTCCTTTTCAAGGACAACAAGGAGAGGGGGTGGCCCTCTCCTTCTTGGGACTTCAAATCATCATCTTCACCACTGAAATCCCTCAAGATTTTAGTGGTGAAGAGACCTCAACACCAAAATCCCGGAGCTAACACAAAATGGCTCAAAATGAGGCCTTTTGAGGCCTAAGGGTGGTCAACAACCCTCAAACAACAAAACACTCTTAATAAACAATAAAGAGGGCTTAAAAATAGAACTTTTTTATGTTATACAATAATCACAAAAACAGCTGTAAGACTAGTAGAAAATCAATGCAAAAATGGGGGAAAAAGGGACTAGTTTCTCACCCTTGATGCCTTCTTCAACAAAGATGCTCCAATGGCCTCCTTGAGCTTGAATCCAAGACCAAAACTTCAAAACACACTCTTTAGAACCTCAGCTCCAAGAGGAAGGTGAAACACTAGGTGTTTGTGTGCAATAATGAGACACAAAACACCTAGTATGCAAAATGAGAGGAAAAGAGAGATAGGTTGTGTATGTCTAACCCTAACCCTAGAAAACCAGAGCTCTCCTCTGTATTTTCTCTCTCAAAAATGTCTAAGCCTCTCTCTTGCCTTAGAGAGAGCTTCTCTCTATATCCCTCTTGTAAAGCTTACAAGACAAGCTTTGCAAGAGGGAGATCCCTCCATACACGTGTATGGAGGGAAGCAAAAGCTATACAGCTGTCTAAAAATATCTGCAAAAGCAGATGAACAGCAATCGGCCGGCAAAAAATGCCATCTTGGCAAAACAAAGTGCCGACCGGCACAAAATAGTGCTGACCGGCAACAAAGAGTGCCGGCCGGCAAACTATATTGCCGGTGGCAGCAAAAACCAGCCGGTGGCATCTAGCCACTGCCGGTGGTGGGTGGGGATGGTCTACAAGCCCCACCCTGCCCTTCCAAGGCAGGATACAAGTGTTTGGTGCAAAACCAGACACTAAACGGTCGAGTTCGGAGATCCTGAGACAAGGCGCGCGAGCCGAGACCTCCGGGAACTCCAAACGAACACAAACATGGATAATCACCGAGTGTTCAAACGGTGACGTCCAAGTCTTGAGGACGGTCAAAAATGGGGTGTCTACACATAGTAATTCTAGGCTAACAATTGGTTTAAGAATACATAAAGTTTTCAAAAACGGATATCACGGTTAGTAGAGGCCGGTCTTCGGACCGGGCGAAAGGGGGTGCTCATAGCTGACCATCCCCGATCGTACCCAAGCTCCCGAGCCGAGACAACTCCGGCGATGACGGACATGTGGCCTTCGGCACCGAGTCAGGGTTTCCTAAATTCTCCCATAAAAAAATATTTAGGTGGCGACTCTGTATCTGGCAAAGCAGTCCATGTTTGGCACTACTTTTTCAAAAATCTGTTTCTCAAAACGATTTGCCAGATTTGGACTCTTTGGTTCAAATTAAGAACCGCGACAACAAAAATCGCGAGTCCGAACTGTAGCAGCGGGGTCCCTCCGCGGGTGCGTGCTACAGTTTCTGGCGACTCTGCTGGGGAGATTTAGAGAGCTTGACTCGAACTCGTGATATCCTATTTTGATTTCACTTATGTGTTTCTTTGCATTGCATGTGCATTGGTGCGCCTAGGAACACAGTGTTTGCCATCTGCCATTCCTGAACGGTTTACCGGAGGCTTGTCTTGTCAAGACATGACCATAAGGCTGACCGGTTATGGGCTCTGACAGCATGGGAACACAAACCCCAGTTTTTCCGGGGCACCCTTTTTTGACCATTCGACCTAGTGCATATTCGGAATCCATAGTGACCATTCCAAACTAGGACAGGTTGCTTACCCGATTATAGGTTGTTTGAAACCACTGTGTGCGTAGTGAAACCCTAGCTCCTGACAAAATAGGACAGGGAAACCCTACCCCAACATAGGGGTGTTTTGGCTCTCTTTACTTGCTACGTGCTTTTTAGAGTGTGGTTCTACAGGAACGCGCATGTCAGTTTGCAGGACTGAGTAGTAGGCCTGAGGGCATCAGTATCAGTTTATGAATCAGTTATCTGCGGGTATCAGGTTTAGTTTTGGGAACAGAGATTTTGGGGAACAGTGATCAGTATTAAGGGACAGTGTGTTCGGCTTACTGACTATGTATTATGGATACTCAACTGTGTATTATGTGTTTACTTTATGCCGTTGTGCTGTCCAGTTGTTGGTTTATTTATTGCTTTATTTATCTTTTTGCTAGGTAGTTTAGCATCATTGCTTCCGACCCAGTAGACATTCCCCAAGCACTCTGGATCAGAGGTCGCCGACTCCATCAATCTGAGGATCTGATAGCAGGACAACCGGTGTACCACTCTCTCCCCCCAGTTACTAAACGGAAGGCAAATAGGCAGAGGACATCGGTTCAACAGTCAGTTCAGAGGGCCTTATCTACCCCGCCTGAGTTCAGTAGGGATCAGAGTCCTGTCGCACCTACAGAAAGAGAACATATACCAGTAATTCAACCAGAGCAGAATAGTATGGCTAGCTTAGAGGAGATGGTACGCCAACTTCAGGAAAGCATGAAAATGATGCAGTAGGATGCTGTCCGACAGGCAGAATTCACGAAACAACAAGCCACAGTTATGGGTGAGCAAGCGGAGTTAATTGTGAGATTGCAGCAGCAAACTGGGACGTCAGCTTCACAGCAAGTCCCTCCCCCACTAAGGGTTCCGATACCCGAAGAGACTCCAAATGCCCGGAACGTCCAAGAGGATACGGACATCCCAACGGGGCTAGCTCCACCCCCGATCCTGCCTCAGCAATCCAAGGCACCCACTCCTGTCAATCTATCGGATTCCCCCTTCGAGTCCGAGGTGGACCCCGTGGCATTGAAAATGCACAAGCTTGAAAAGCTGTTCAAGAAATCTCAAGGTGTGAAGTCCATTCCGGACATTGGAGACGAATACACCGACACAGCCGTGACGCTGCCAGATCGGTTTAAGATGCCACAAATTGATCGTTTTGACGGATCTGAGGATCCCATGGTACACCTGTGACTATTTTCAGACGTCCTAAGGCCAATGGGCCTCACCAGATTGCAGAAGCTGTCTTTGTTTGGTCGGACCCTGTCGGGTGTGGCGGCCGCATGGTATGCCAAGTTGGAAGATGACGTCAAAAGAAGTTGGGACGAGATGGCTGAGGCCTCCATCCTGCAGTACTCGTATAACACACAAATCGAGATCACGACCCGGGATCTCGAGACAACGAGACAAGAAACCAAGGAGAGTTTCTCAGAATTTGTAACCAGATGGCGGGCTAAGGCTTCGATGATGACCTTAAGACCCACGGACAAGGACCAGATTTGGATGATTGTGCGCAATCTTCAGCCGAAGCTAATGCAGAAGATGATTGTAATCCCCTTCCCTACTTTTGCTGATCTACATGAAATGGGGGTGCAGATCGAGGATGCCTTAAAACAAGGCCTGATTGATAATGACCGGGAACAACCCCGCAGAACTTTCAATCGAAATACTACTGCAGGCCCGAGTGGCGCTACAACTACCAGGACCTCTGAAGTGAGTATGGTCACCACCAACCCTTCCCCAAGAACTACAGCAGCCGCACCATTCTCCGGTGCGCCTGGAAGCAACCCTCAAACAACCAAATACCCTCCCAGAAATACCAGAACCTTCGCTCCACTTTATATGCCCCTATCCAAAGCTTTGGGGGTTTTAATCAGAAAAGGGCATCTGAAGCCCCTAGAGCCGCGGCCCTTACCCGAAAGACTCCCCGCCACCCACAATCCAGCCAAGTATTGTGCATTCCACCAGCAGCACGGTCACGACACAGACCTGTGCTTTCGATTGCGTCATGAAATCCAAGATCTCATTGATAATGGGGTGATTTTACCCCCTGAAAAACCCAATGTTACTACAAATCCTCTCCCCGCACATAACCAAGTTCCACCACCCAAAAGAGTCAATTTCATTCACACTGGGGTCGCATCCTACGATCCTAGTATTTATATCACACCTTCCTACCTGCCTAAGCCGGAGGTTTTCCTTCCTGATAGCACCGATTTCTGCATGATGGACGTCTCCATAACCCAACCCAAGCCAGTGGTGGTGACCATCGAGAACAGGAAAGAGATTGTCGAGCCGGAGTCTGCGGAATCTGGAAGTGATGTTGGGAACGCTTATAGTCCGAGTGACTACATTTCACCAATGGGCCAGAATAGACCAGATGTCGAATTCCCAGTCGGGGGAGAGCTGTGTGCAATCTAAGGGGACAGTCCAGGACAGGGAATGGATGATTTGATAGCTGTGGAAGAGGATCTTGCCAAGTTCCAGTTTCAAGATAACCAAGACCCAGAAGACCCAACCGTCAACTGGTTCGATTATGAGGAATCAGCTGAGGCCACGGGATGGTTGGACGATCAGCCAGATGTGGTAGGAGGGTTTCAGTCAGAACAAGGCCTGGCAGGGGCAGAAGCGTCAATAACAGCCGGGAAGGTCGAAGAACAGAATACATCGTCGGAGAGCGCCGGTGTCGAGAGTTTCGCTCGGGAATGGAGCATTTTGAGTACGGGGATCATTGAGCAATCTACTACGTTGACATAGTCAGAACGGGGAAGATTCGAAGATTCTGAGAGGATCAGGAAGGCAAAAGGCCACGTGGGGGTTGAGACTGCCACAAGTACAGAAATGGAGAATGCTGCGAGCATAGGGATAAAAGGTACTGCAAGTATCGGGACAGTTATGCCAGAACCAGACAGATGCCTGTCGGCTGCAGATGGTATGTGGTGGGAAGACGACGATCTATGTCTTGCCCACACGGACGAAGATTGGGAAGATAACCAACCAGATGATACCTAGTGTATACACCCCATTTTTGACCGACCTTAAGACTCAGATGTCACTGATTGAGCGCTTGGTGATACTGCATAATGTGCTTGTTCAGAAGCTTCAGAGTCACGGCCGTGAGCCCTGCCTCCGGACTTCCGAACCCTCTTCTGTGCCTTGTCTCGGTTTGCAAACCAGACTCGGTTTTCTCTGTTTCTTTTCCTGAGGGGAGGGAGAGGTCCAGTAGACCATCTCTCAATGTCCGTGGGCTGCATTTTGTGGCCGTAGGCCATTTTGCTCATTTCGGAGTCCGGTTTCCGGTTTTTCGGGACCGTTGGCCGTGTGCCTCGGTTCGGGACCGCTTAACCATCTCCGTTTGCTCTAATTTTTGGCATACTCCTTATTTGCTCCCTTTTGAGGGACACTGGGGTCTGAGAAACCCACTTCGTGGCCGAATGCCACTTTCGGTGCTTAACAGCCCATTTTCGGGACCTCGAACTGCGCGTTTTGGTCCCCGAGCATTCGTTTTGCAACGGTTTTCGTTCATTTTTGGCAAGTACCTCTGTTTTATCACTGGGGAGGTCACTGAAGGGTGGGAGGCCAGAAATTGTTGCAGCAACCAGTTATACATCGTCCGACGCCCTCCGGCGCCCGTTTTTCACACTTCCGGGCTAATGTTGAACACCTTGGGCCCACATTCTTGAACTTTGAACCACATATTTGTGATGTACACACATGGGAGGACCCTAAAAAATGGTGGCCGGCCATTAATGTTACTTGACCCTTTTGACCCCCTCCTTCCGGGCTAATGTTGAACACCTTGGGCCCACATTCTTGAACTTTGAACCACATATTTGTGATGTACACACATGAGAGGACCCTAAAAGTTGGTGGCCGGCCAGTAATTCCACCTGACCCTTTTGAACCCCTCTTTCCGAGCTAATGTTGAACCCCTTGAACCCACTTTCTTGGACTTCTAACCACAGGGTTGTGTTGTACACAGATAGGAGGACACCATCAGTTGGTGGCCGGCCACTAAATCTTCTTGACCCTTTTGACCCCTAGCCGGCCGGCTAGGGGGTGTGGCCGGCCGGCCACCTGGAGCAAAAGTAACTCGCCGGCCGAGTTCCTTGCACTGTGCACTTTACAGCTGTGGCGCTTTATCCCCCAGAAAATATCTTTATCCGGGGGATATTTTGTGGGGGAAAGTTGCCCTCCTTTTCCCCACCTTTACACCCCCTTTTTGGCCCTTATAACCAGCTGGTGGCTTCACTTGTAGGGGTTAGAAAAATTGTTCTTCAAGCTTCCATACACAAATCCCTTTCTATACCTCTCATTTCCTTGAAAATTCCTAAGTCCCTAAGCACCATTTCTTCTACACCACCAAGCTCTACCACCACCACCTCATTTCCAGCAACAAGGAAGGCTTCTCAAAGGCTAAAGGAGCTGCAAATTGATCCAAGAAGCAACAAAAGCTTTGATCTGCAAGGGTGAGTAACACTTCTCCTCTTTGACCCTTTTTCTTGATCTATTTGTAAGGCCCACATGCTTTTTGTTTCAAGCTCCGTCCCTAACTGAAAGGGGCCCTCTTTTGAGCTCATCTTCACTTTTCATTAAGGGCTCAACCCTGTTTGAGCCCTCCATGATGCACTTGCTTCATTGATCCTCTTATATGTCATAATCTTGCATGCTATTTTTTGGCCCATGAGTAATCTGTTTTTGAGCATGTTGTAAACTGATATTAGGCTTATTTTGAGTCCCTCTTCAACATTGAAGAAGGGCTCAACACCATTTGGGACTTCCGTGTTGTACTTACCTTTATACTCCTCTTTTATTCCCCATTCTTGCATGCAATAGCAGCCTACCATGCTTTTGTTTTTGGCCATTTTACAGTTCTGAAAAAGTACTTATTTTGGTCCATTCTTCATGTTTCATTTAGGTCCTTTCATGGTTTGGGACTTCCATATGCCACTTCATGTTATATCTCTCTTTTATTCCCCATTCTTGCATGTTTAGTTAGCCTATCATGCTTTTGTTTTTGGCCATTTTACAGTTCTGGAAATAGTCCTATTTTGGCCCATTATACATGTTTTATTAAGGGTCTTTGGCTTTTTGGTGAATATTTTGCATACCTCATGTTATAGCCATTTTTGAGCCTCATTTTGCATTGCATTTTTTAGCATGTTTGTATATTGATTAGAAGCTTGCCATATACTGTAAATATTCATATTTTTGGTCCCTCTTCAATGTTGTAGAAGGAAATTTTTCAGTTTGGGTTTTGCTTATATCACTTGCTTCATTACCCCTCTCTTGGCCCCTATTCTTGCATGCTATTTTTGCCATACCTATGCTTGCTGTTTGGCCATGTTTATAACTGTGAAAGTGCCTTTTTTTGGACTGCCTAGCTTCTGTCTTTGCATTACATGTCCGTATTGTGCATGTTTGGCATAGTTATAGGCCATTTCGGGTGCCTAAATTCGCATTTCGGGACAATTCCATGCATTTGGTGTCATTTCGCCTCATTTCGGGGCTGCTTTCCCCCACTTTTCAGTGCTGAAATCCCATTACCATGTTTGCATACCATTTCCCATGCCATAGTTCGCATTTCTGCCATTGCCTCGATTTGCGTGCCCGTGTGCACGCATTTCGAGGCACTTCATTTTTATCCGCCGGCATCCTATGTGAGTGTGGCTGAGGCTCACTCATGTTGGTAGAAGCCCATATCATGTTTTCATGTCATTACATCACATTCTGCCATTGCCTCGGTTTGCGTGCCCGTGTGCACGCATTTCGAGGCACTTCATTTTTATCCGCCGGCATCCTATGTGAGTGTGGCTGAGGCTCACTCATGTTGGTATAAGCCCATATCATGATTTCATGTCATTTACATCGCATTACGTCATTTTCTCAGTTTGCGTGCCCGTGTGCACGCATTTTGAGGCACCTCATTTTCATAGCATTGTGCATACTAGGTTGTATCTTAGATTGCATTCTGTCATTTTCTCAGTTTGCGTGCCCGTGTGCACGCATTTCGAAGGACCTCATTTTCATAGCATTGTGCATACTAGGTTGTATCTTAGATTGCATTCTGTCATTTTCTCGGTTTGCGTGTCCGTGTGCATGCATTTCGAGGCATCTCATTTTTATAGCATAGTGCATACTAGGTTGTATCTTAGATTGCATTCTGTCATTTTCTCGGTTTGCGTGTCCGTGTGCACGCATTTCGAGGCATCTCATTTTCATAGCATAGTGCATACTAGGTTGTATCTTAGATTACATTCTGTCATTTTCTCGGTTTGCGTGCCCGTGTGCACGCATTTCGAGGCATTTCACTTTCATAGCATGGTGTATGTTAGGATTGCATCTTAGTTGCATGTCGTGCATATTGCATCGTGTTCGGAATAGGAGTTAGCCCGGGCACGGGAAACGAGGTGCATTTCGTACTCCGAGTGACGGAATGTGTCTCAATTCCCCAGTCACCGACACTCCGGATTATCCATGATGGAGTTAGGTTTTAGCTGTAGTTTCATGTGCATTCATTCTATATTGAGTTGTGCATTTCGACTCCTCGGCCATCATGCCTCGGTATGCGTGATTGGTGGCACGAGGATCGAGACATGCATATATCTGTGCAAATACATTGCTATGCCCCTTTCCTGCTCTCTGTTGCAGCAAAACAAAGAATCAGCAACCTTTTGGGGCTTGGCACGCATTTCAAAAACAGGTGTAAACCGAGGCTAATTGGGGCATTCCGGTGAATTTCCGCGCAAGACAACCCGGACATGCATCATCCATCAGAAGCAAGGCAGTCCCTGGCTTGCACGCCAGTTTTACTTGCTTTCTTAGTTAATTCATTAATTAATTAGGAATTTGTATATTATTCGGACTGTAATATTTGGACTGTAATATTCTTTCATTTGGGACTGTATTATTTATTCGGACCCTCCGAGTGAGGGCATAACTGTAATAAGTGTGTGCGTGTGTGTTGTATGTCTTCCAATCCCACGTCTTTCTCCCTTTTATTTATCCGCTTATGATGGTTAGTTAGGGCATATTTCAATTAACATACAGTATGATAGCATGTTTGCATTCATTCATCTGTATTGCATGCACCGGGCTCGGCGCATCATACTAACTGTATTGTACTTTCAATTTCAAAGCTGAATACATGATAGTTGTAGCATTTCATATGCCATCTTAGAATAGCCGAGCCTGCTATAGTTTGCATTATTGCATGTGTTGCATTAGGCATTTCTGTATAATTAGGATCATGCATGATTTCTAATGAGGTTTCTATTTTGGCTTGGAGTACTCGGTAAGTTCTATGCTTTAGCATCCTTGCATGTGTGTGAGTGACTGCCATGAATAGCATGCTTACCATGAGGCTATGTGCTTATATGATATAACTGCCTGAATGCCTGTGGGTGAAGGTTGGGTTATCTGAATTGGAATAAATCATCAAATGTTTCAAGCCTACCTACGGGTAGCAAAACCTCTTTCAAAAACAAACATGAAATGTTTTGTTCCAATTCAGGCGATCCAGTCTATACTTGTATGCGGTGAGCATCACATAGTAACCTAGGCTAATAACCGGAATAAGAACATACAATGTTTTCAAAAAATAGATATCATGGTTAGTAGAGGCCGATCTTTGATCGGGCGAGCGGGGGTGCTCACGAAGTGACCTTCCCCAATCGTACCCAAGTTCCCGAGCCGAGGCAACTTTGGTGATGACGGACACGTGGCCTTTTGGCACCGAGTCAGGGTTTCCTAAATTTCCCAAAATAAAATATTTAGGTGGCGACTCTGTATCTGGCAAAGCAGTCCATGTTTGGCACTTCTTTCAAAAAAATCAGTTTTCTCAAAACGATTTGCCGGATTTGGACTCTTTGGTTCAGATTAAGAACCGTGACTGACGAAAGTCGAGTCCGAGCTGTAGCGAGGTCCCCCGCGGGCTTGTTACAGTTTCTGGCGACTCTGCTGGGGATTTAGAGAACTTGACTCGAACTCATGATATCTGTTTTTGACTACACTTGTGTGTTTCTTTGCATTGCATTTGCATTGGTGCACCTAGGACACCGTGTTTGCCATCTGCTATTCCTGAACGGTTTGCCGGAGGCTTGTCTTGTCAAGGCATGACCATAAGGCTGACCGGTTGTGGGCTCTGCCAGTATGGGAACACAAACCCCGGTTTTACCGGGGCACCCTCTTTGACTATTCGACCTAGTGCATATTCGGATCCATAGTGACCATTCCAAATTAGGACAGGTTGCTTACCCGTTTATAGGTTGTTTGAAACCGCTGTGTGCGTAGTGAAACCCTAGCTCCTGACAAAATAGGACTGGAAAACCCTACCCCAACATAGGGGTGTTTTGGCTCTCACTTATCTGTTATGTGCTTTAGAGTGCGTCTCTACAGGAATGCATCTATCAGTATATGAGTTTGGGCATCAAGCCTGCGGGCTTCAGTTTAGTATTGTCAGTATCAGGCCTGCGGGCATCAGATCAGTATATAAGTTTGAGTATCAGGCCTGCGAGCATCAGTTCAGTATTGTCGGCATCAGGCCTGCGGGCATCAGTTCGGTAGTATGGGTATCAGGCCTGCGGGCATTAGCCAGTATTTGAGAATCAGCTATCTGCGGGTATCAGATTCTGTTTTAGGGGACAGTGATACAGGGATAATAATCAGTGTTTGAGGACAGTGTGTATTCAGCTTATTGACTGTGTGTTGTTATGCCCGACTGTGTGTCATGCATTTTATTTTAAGCTGTTATGCTGCCCGTTTATCTGTTTATTTATTTCCTTTTCGCTTTATTTATCTTTTGCTAGGTCAGTTCTAGCACAATTGCTTCCAACCCAACAGGCATTCCCCAAGCACTTTGGACACGAGGTCGTCGACTCCATCGATCTGAGGATCTAATCGACGGACAGCCAGTGTTCCATTCTCTACCCCCTGTTACCAGAAGGAAGCAGAAAAAGCGCAGTGTATCTGAACAGAGAGCACCAGAACAGTGGTTTCCCCCATCAGTGGACAGTTGGATTGAGATCCCCATTGAGACAGATCTGCCAGTAGTTCAGACAAATCAAAACAGTATGACGGCACCAACAAGAGTTGAGGAGATGATGCGCCAAATGCAGGAAACCATGCGGGCCATGCAGCAGGATGCCGTTCGCCGAGATGAACTCGCTAAGCAGCAGGCCGAAATTATGACCCAGCAGGCTGAGCTGATTACCAGACTGCAACAACAGAATACGGCATCTGCTTCACACCAAATTCCTCCTCCGGCAGGGGCCCCATTACCTGAGCAGACACCTGCTGTTCAGAACGCTCCTCCAAACACCCAGAATACTGTACCGACTATCCAGAACCCGCAAGAGGACACGAATCTTCCAACGGGGCCAGCTCCGCCCCCGCTTCCACCACAACTGTCCAAGGTCCATGCACCCAATCGCCCCGACACCCCCTTCGAGTTCGAGGTTGATCATACAGCTCTGAAATTGAGCAAACTGGAGAAGCTCTTTAAGAAATCCCAAGGGGTCAAGGCTATGCCGGATATCGAAGATGGATATACCGAGGAGGCCGTAACACTCCCCGATAGGTTCAAAATGCCACAAATCGACCGCTTTGACGGGACCGGCGACCCCATGGCCCATCTCCGACTGTTTGCAGACATCTTGCGGCCAATGGGCCTAACACGACCACAGAAGCTTTCATTATTCGGCCGAACCCTGTCGGGAGTGGCCGCCCACTGGTACGCAAAGTTACAAGATGAAGTGAAGAAGAATTGGGATGAGATGGCTGAGGCCTTTGTCACGCAATATTCATACAACACTCAGATCGAGATCACAACTCGTGATCTCGAAACGACAAGGCAAGAGCCCAAGGAAACTTTCTCGGACTTTGTGATCTGATGGAGGGCAAAGGCGTCAATGATGACTTTAAGGCCCACGGACAAAGATCAAATCCGGATGATTGTGCGCAATCTCCACCCAAAATTGATGCAGAGAATGATTGTAGTCCCCTTCCCTACTTTCACAGATTTACATGAAATGGGGGTGCAAATCGAAGACGCAATGAAACAAGGTCTGTTTGACCATGACAGAGAACAACCGAGGAGGACGTTCAACCGTAACAACAATGCGGGCCCGAGTGGCGCTGCAAATACGAGAGCCTCGGAAGTTAGTATGGTCACCACCACTCCCCCTCCCCCTCCAAGGCCCATGACTGCCACACCCTTCTCCGGCGCGTCCGGAAGCAACACACAAACCAACAGATTCCAACCGCGAGGCCAAAGAACCTTTACCCCACTATATATGCCCCTGACCAAAGTTCTGGGAATACTGATCAGAAAAAATCATTTAAAACCCCTGGAGCCAAAGCCATT
This sequence comes from Camellia sinensis, assembly GCF_055761805.1. NCBI lineage: Eukaryota > Viridiplantae > Streptophyta > Magnoliopsida > Ericales > Theaceae > Camellia > Camellia sinensis. The sequence continues at coordinate 67,164,870 of NC_138961.1, read as the reverse complement.
ACCGAATCCACTCTCCCCCTCTTATGACCCAGCAAAGTACTGCGCATATCACCAACAACACGGTCACGACACCGACCGTTGTTACAGATTGCGTCATGAGATCCAAGATCTTATTGACAAACAAGTGATCGCGCCTCCTGATAAACCCAATGTCACAACCAACCCTCTCCCACCACATAACCAACCTCCCCCTCCCTCCCAAAAGAATTAATTTTATCCAGACTGGGGTCGCATCTTACGATCCTAGCATCTATATTACTCCCACCCACCTACCCAAGCCGGAGGTGCTCCTCCCCGACTGCACAGATTTCTTGTGCATGGTGGACATCTCCAAAACCCAACCAGAACCGATGGTGGTGACCGTCGAAGACAGGGCAGGGCAGATTTTGGGAGAGAATGAGATTGTTGAATCTGGGACTGGACAGAGTTTTACTGGGGGAGCCTATGATCCAAGCAAGTACATCCTATCAACGAGCCGAATTGGGCTAGGTATAGAATTGCCAGAGACAGGAGAGCTATGCATGATCCGGGGGGATGGATCTAGGCTATGGGCAGATGACCTGACAGCCGTAGAGGAGGACTTTGCTAACTTGCAATTTTTCGATGACCAGGAACTCGGGGATACGTCAATCAACTGGTATGATTATGAGGGATCAGCGGAGGCCACTGGATGGCTCGAGGATCAACCAGATGCAGTGGGGGAAGCCCAACCAGAACAGAGCCCGGCAGGGGCAGAAGTATCAGTTGTGGCCGGAATGGCCGAAAGTCAAGTTGTATCGCCGGAGAGCGCCGGTGCTAAGAATTCCGCTCGAGACATGGGCATTATGGATACGGGAATTGTTGAACAAACAGCTGTACTGATGCAGCTGGAACGAGAGAAGTTTGAGGAGGCTAAGAGAATTAGGAAAGCTAAAGGCCCTGAGGGGACTGAAAGTGCTGTGTGCACAAAGATAGAGAATGCTGCGAGCATGTGGACAGGGAATACTCCGAATACAACTAAACCGGAGCCAGACAGGTGTCTGTTGGCTGCCGATGGAATGTGGTGGGAAGACGATGACTTATGTCTTGCCCACACGGATGAAGACTGGGGAAATAATCAACCGGATGACACTTGGTACCTCGATGAGGTTGACCATATGACAAGAAGTGGGCGGTATTTCAAACCCCCACACCTGGACCAACCCGAGGCATCCGGGAAGGATAGAGAAGCGGAGAAACAGAAGGAGAAGCAGATTGAAGAGGAAGCTGTGCTGAAACAATTAAAGAAGATACAAGCAGACATCTCCATCTGGGGACTGCTAATGGCATCACGAGTACATAGAGAAGCTGTCCTATCTGCTATGGACAAGTCCAAACTCTCCATAGATACCACGCCTGAACAGCTGGTTGGGCTGGTTTTTCCGGGAGGAGGTTCTCCGGCATTAACCTTTTCGGACAAGGAACTACCGCCTGAGGGCACAAGTCATAACAAACCTCTCTATATTTCTGTGGAATGTAGAGATAAGTGGATACCGGTGGTACTTGTTGATACCGGGTCTGCAATTAATGTCTACCCAACCAGAACGGCATATGCAATCGGGTTGAAACCCGCGGACCTCGTCCCAACCACCCAAGTGATCAGAGCATATGACAATACCAGCAGAGAAGTGATGGGGACTGTTAAAATTCAAACCAAGGTTGGTCCAGGACAACACAACATCGAATTTCATATCTTGGACGTTCCCGCAACCTTTAACCTACTTTTGGGGCGACCGTGGTTGCACCAGGTCAAAGCAGTCTCTTCTACTCTACATCAAATGCTAAAGTACCCCCACGGGAAAGGGGTAGCAATCGTTTTCGGGAATTCATCAATCCACCCGCCGCCGGAAGTGTCCACACCTGTCTTGGAGATCGAGCACGGCACGGAGGATATGTTTTTGTCGGGGTTCACTTTGGCGGAGGCCCGAATTGTGCAGAATGTCATGGCTGTGAATGAGGGTATGTACGTTAGTGCTCAATCTATCTACCTCATGAACAAGCTAAAACATACCCCCGGGATGGGATTAGGGAGAAGTGGCCGGAAGGGCGTCTCAGTGTCGGCCGAAGTGCCACACAACCCTCACGCCTTTGGAGTGGGTTATCTGCCCACCAAGGAGGATTGGGTGAGCAAAGGAAAAGAAATGGCCGGCAGGGCCAGAGCAAAGAAGGCCGGGAAGCCATTTGAGTTAATGCACAGGCCCATCTAGGGTACCCTAAACGGACGTTTCGTCCGGGAGGGGGAAGATTTTCCATTCTGCGGCTTCCTGGAGCCATGGCTAAACGCGGAGGGGAAGCGCGTGCCTGGTTTTGAAATCTTCTTCGACATACAATTATCTGGGGATGACGTTGCCGAAGCGCAGACAGACCCACCAACTGAGGTTGAGCAATGTGAAGCAGTGGATCCTGAGAGCACAGAGCTTGAAATGGGGGTAGCACTGGCGAGTCTACTATCAGATCCTCCGATCGGCCAAGAGTGCTTGGGGGATAACTCTTCGGTTTTTGCGATTGGAGATGAAATAGCTACGGGCTTTCCAGCGCCGATCTTGGATGCATCTATCGCACCTTCTCTCATCTGGCAATATGAAGAAGGCTTTTTATCTAGCAGCTCCGGGTCAGGTAGTGAGCCGGAATCTGATTCTACTGAATCTTGTGCGTCGGAATCAGATTCCAGCTCGACTGAGTCTGAGTCCGGTATTCCTGGGGGTGATAACCCGGATGCCACAGTCCTGTCTAGGTCGTCTTTTTCATTTTCTTTTGAGTCTGTTGTAACAGAGGAATCTGACGGCTTGGAAATATTTAATGAGAATGATGTGGATGTGGTTTTCGAGTATTTTTCTGTGCCTTTGATTTATTGCTTAAATCAGGATTTTCAAAATTTTGATGAAAACAACGAGGAAGAAATTCCCCCAGTTTTGCAACGATTAATTGATCAAGAGCAGGAAAGATTTGTTAAACCTTTAATGGATGAAATCACTACTGTGAATGTTGGTACTATGAAGGACCCGCGGCTGGTCCAGATCGGGTCCACGTTGTCTTCAGAGGAGCGCGAGCGCTTAGTCGCTTTATTAAAAGATTTCAAAGATGTTTTCGCGTGGTCCTACGAAGACATGCCTAGAATCGATCCTGAGATTGTACAGCACCGGATCCCTCTTGATCCCGAGGCCCGCCCTGTCAAACAGAAACTCAGAAGGATTCGCCCGGACTGGGCCCTCAAAATTAAGGAAGAGGTCACCAAGCAAATTGACGCAGGGTTCCTGCTGGTATCTGAATATCCAACTTGGTTGGCCAACATTGTTCCGGTGCCAAAGAAGGACGGCAGAATTCGGGTCTGTGTAGACTTCAGAGATTTGAACAGGGCCAGTCCGAAGGACGACTTTCCCTTGCCACACATTGACGAATTGGTGGACTTCACGGCAGGACACGCCTTGCTTTCGTTTATGGATGGTTTCTCAGGCTATAATCAGATAGTAATGGCACCCGAAGACCGGGAGAAGACTGCGTTCACTACCCCGTGGGGTACATATTGTTATAGAGTGATGCCATTCGGGTTGAAAAATGCTGGAGCTACGTATCAACGGGCAGCAACTACAATATTGCATGATATGATCCATAAAGAGGTCGAAGTGTATGTGGACGACATGATTGTCAAGTCCAAAGAAAGAGAGGGCCACTACACCGCCTTACAAAAATTCTTTCAAAGGATCAAAGAGTTTCGGCTGCGACTGAATCCCCAGAAATGCACGTTTGGTGTTACAGCAGGGAAGATGCTAGGGTTTCTGATTACACAAAGGGGCATCGAGGTCGACCCTTCCAAAATCAAGGCCATCTTAGAAATGCCACCACCAAGGACTGAAAAGGAGGTGCGAGGCTTTCTGGGTAAAGTGCAATTCATAAGACGGTTTATTTCTAAATTAACCTTGACTTGTGAACCACTTTTTGGTCTCCTGAAGAAAGGAAAGAAATTCCAATGGGACGGCCGATGTCAAGCAGCTTTCGAGCAGATCAAAGAGTATCTACAGAACCCGCCCGTGTTGTCACCACCAGAGCCGGGGAGACCGTTGATATTGTACCTTTCGGTAACTGAGACTACCATGGGCTGCATGCTCGCGCAGGAGTCAGAAGACAAAGTGGAAAGAGCCATCTACTATCTGAGCAAAAAGATGCTGGATTACGAGACCCGCTATACACCGCTGGAGAAGGCTTGTTTGGCCTTGGTATGGGCAACTAGGAAGCTGCGGCACTACCTGTTAGCTCACTCTGTAATGTTGGTTTCGCGTTTGGATCCCATCAAATATCTTTTCGAGAAACCAGCACTTACGGGTAGGCTAGCTCGTTGGCTGCTGTTGCTCTCCGAATTTGATTTGAAGTATGTAACGCGCAAGTCAGTAAAAGGGAGAGCAGTATCAGAGTTCCTTGCCGACCACCCGGTTGAGGGGGATGAAGCGGTTGAGTATCTATTCCCAGATGAAGCCATTCTGCACGTCGAAGATGAAACTTGGACGATGTACTTTGACGGAGCGTCAAACCAGTATGGGTATGAGATAGGGGTGTTGCTGATAGCGCCTGACGATTCCCGTATCCCTTTAGCATTCAAGCTCCAGTTCAAAGTCTCGAACAATGAGGCAGAGTATGAGGCATGTATTGCTGGCCTGGAAGCAGCCCTAGAACTAGGGACAAGACGGTTGGACGTCATTGGGGACTCGAACCTTGTTGTGTCTCAAGCAAAAGGAGATTGGAAAGTCAAGGAGGAAAGGATGATAATCTACCACCAGACCTTGGATTTGTTAATTCCTCGGTTTGAGAAGCTAAATTTCACCCACCTCATAAAAGAGAACAACAGGTTCGCAGATTCACTAGCAACTCTATCTTCTATGATAGACATCCCGTCCGGAGTCCGGATGCGTCCAGTCATTATTGATCAGAAGTTCGTGCCGGCATACGAGTCAATTTCCGCCATAGATGAGGTTCAAGACGGCAACCCCTGGTATTACGACATCTGGAACTTCTTGGAAAAGGAGACATATCCACTAGGGGCAAATGCCAAAGATAAGAGGGCCATCAGAAGAATGGCTGCTCAGTTCATTATCTGCGGGGGAAAGCTGTACAAAAGGGGTCATCTGGGAATGCATAAGCTCTGTGTAGAAGCTGAAGAGTCGAAACGCCTGATGGAAGCCATCCATGGGGGGGAGTGCGGTGCACACATGAATGGAGTAATGCTGGCCAGAAAGATCCTCAGACAGGGCTACTACTGGTCAACCATGGAGGAGGATTGTATTAGTTTTGTTCGGCGATGCCACAAGTGTCAAATCCATGCAAATCGCATGAACATCCCGCCGTCAAAACTGTACAACATGACTTCGCCATGGCCTTTTTCAGTCTGGGAAATTGATGTGATCGGAGCTGTTACCCCGAAGGGGTCAAACGGGCATGAGTTTATCCTAGTAGCGATAGATTATTTCACAAAGTGGGTCAAGGCCCAATCATACGCGGTGTTGAAGGCGTCGCACGTCGCAAAGTTCATTAGAAACAACATCATCTGTCGCTACGGGGTGCCAAACGAGATAATTTCAGATAATGGTTCCCACTTCAAGAAAGAAGTGATAGACTTGTTGGAGAAATACAACGTGGCTTTCCATAAGTCATCCACATACCGGCCGCAGACCAACGGAGCGGTTGAGGCCGCCAACAAGAATATCAAGCATATACTACAGAAGATGGTGGAAACCTATCGGGATTGGCCAGACAAGCTGCCATTTGCTCTGTGGGGCTACAGGACTTCAATAAGAACTTCTACTGGAGCAACTCCATATTCATTGGTCTATGGAATGGAGGCTGTTCTACCCATCGAGATTGAGGTTCCGTCGTTACGAGTGTTGGCTGAATGCCAGATAGCCGAAGCAGATTGGCAGCAAAGCAGATTCGAAGAACTCATGCTCTTTGATGAAAGAAGACTGAAAGCACTGTACCACATCCAAGGTTATCAACGCAGAATTGCCCGGGCTTTCAACAAGAAGGTTAAGTCCAGGAATCTGAAAGAAGGAGATTTGGTGCTCAAAGACAACCGAGCTCCCATCCACGACCCAAGGGGCAAGTTCAAACCCAATTGGACTGGTCCTTATATCATCAAAGCTATCTGGTCAGGTGGAGCTGTGGTTCTCATGGATCTAGATGGCTTGGAGTTCTCACAACCGATCAATATGGACAAGTTGAAGAAATACTATCCTTGAGAGGCTCGCTAGGCCGAAAACCCGAAAGGGCGACCTAGGCAAAAGTCAGAGCACAAAAAATTAGAAAATATAAAAACTGAGCTCGCAAGGTTGAAAACCCGCAAAGGGCGGCCTTGGCAAAAGTTAGAACGCAAAAGGAGAGTGAAAATACTCGAGTGAACCTTGGCCTGAACTACGTAAGGCTTGATTCCCATCTTTGGGATACGTAGGCAACTTTACCTTGAAGTTCAGCCATAAACTTTTCCCCGATCAACTCTGTCCATTTTGATCATCTCAGTCATCTTTATCCATCAGCATTTATCGTGATCTCCGGTACAGTGCTGTTCAGACTAGGGGCAACTTTCCGTTGCCGCGACGGTGCAAAGTTACTCAGACTAGGGGCAACTTTCCGTTGCTGTGAAGTGCCACATTGTTCTTCAGACTAGGGGCAACTTTCCAGTTGCAGGGATCTGGGGTTGTGCATCTCAGTGACAGATCTTCGGCGTGTCCAGTTCTGATCCACATCGAAAATAGTTTTGAAAAGTTTTAATAAAAGTTGACTTTGTTCAAATCAATCTTTTTACGACTAAGACCATTTTTGGACCCTAAGCGGAAAATTTTCAGTACCATAACTTTCAATTTCATTGATTTCAAAACTGAGTTCTCCTGCTCTTGCATTACAATCGAGGTTGCTTTTTTGGTACATTCATAAAGAAAACTTGAAAACGCTAAATAAGCAATAAATTTGGGGCATAGTTGAATCAAGTATCTCAGCGTCCCCTCCCAGAGCTGGACGGAGCATCTGATGCCAAGCTAGGCCCAACCTGTGCCTCCTCATTGAGCCAATCCAAGCACTCATCGGACAAAGCGCAACTGAAAGTGGAAGCAGGGGCCAGGAGCTCTCTAGTCCTCCATGCCGTGGCATATCGGGCAAGCTGTGCACCCCGGACCGGGAAAGCGGCTGGGTACTCAATCCCCTCCGGTGGGCAGGTCTGATCATGACCAAACTGACGCAGGAACCGGAACGGAAAATAGAATACGCAGTGGGTTAGACCAATCAATTGGATCCCAATCAGCCGGGACATACTATAGCTCATTGCCGGGAGGTTGAGCCAAGGGCAACGCCAAGCAATGCCGTCTATGGACAAATTGCACATCCAATCGAACCACCACCTTTCGTCAAGAGCATTGACTAGGCGCTGCCGAAAGAAGTAGCCTCGAGCTGAATAGGCTGGACAAGAGTCCACAACCTGCAACTTGTCCATTAACCATACCTGGGGGAGGGATGGAAAATGAGAGAATAAAGAACAGAGAGATGTACGATGAGAGAAAAGTAAGACAAGGGTTTTGTGAGAAAAACCGAGCCTGAGGGTCGAGTGATGTGAGCAAATATATATGTAAGGTCGGGTGGGAAACATTACCTGCAGCAGCAGTGGACTCCCAGCAAACCTAGTCGCCTCCCGGCGATAGACAGAATCTAAGCCCATCAGTGTCTCGGCCAAGGTCATGGCAATACAGCTCTTTCCTTCTCTCAAACCTTGGGCGACTTCAATCAGGCAAATGCTAGCCCCGCCGAAGCCCGAGGAAAGCAGAAAGTGAGACAACAAACATAAGCAGAGGGCGTGTTGCCGGAAACCCTGCCAATAATGGTTGCCGCGGTCACCGGCGTCGAAAAAACGATGGATCAAGCCGAGGATGTCCAGTTCCCCACTGCAGATCAGAGATCGAGCATCATGCGCCGTGAGCCCACACATCTGCCCTAAAGCCTGGGCGTGGCCAAAACGGAGCTGAGGCAAGATCACTTCAGAGCATTCAGACTCCATCAAAACCTGAAAATCTTCGAAAGTGGGACACATCTCTTGGCCGCCAATGCTAAAAACATGCGTCACTGGATTCCAGAACCTTGCCGCGGCATGGAGAAAAGGAAGCTGTAGCGGAGTACGGCTCAGCGTGAATAGTGCATTCAAGCTGAAACCCCGGAAATTCAGCTTTTCCGAGCCATCTAGAGAAGAGATCCAAGATGTGACATTTTCTGCGAGAAACGCCTCCATCTTTGTCTAAAACTAAGATGAAATGGATGTTCCCGAAGTTGAGGCTTTTATAGAAGGAAAAACACTATTCACGGGGACACATGTCAAAAACCAGGTGGCTGCAGGACTGAGTGGCCGGCCGGCCACCTTTTCTGGCTGGCCAGCCATTTACTTTTTACAAAACTGGCCGGCCAGCTCTCTCTCCACAAAAATGGCCGGCCGGCTCCCAAAGGTGGCCGGCAATGCTGCAGTGTACCCCCTTGGCCCTGTTTTACCCTTTGAGGAAAGTTTCAAGCATTTCCATGCAACGGGAGAGTCAAAGGCCTTCATTTCGAATGCGTTCCGGTGCCCAGATCGTCCGAAGTACACTCTGTTGTCGTTTTGTTTATCGAGTTGTTGTTTTGATTATCGAGTTGTTGTTTTGCTTATCGAGTTGTTTGTCGAGCGGACGTGTTTCGTGTTTTTGAGTCATTGTTCTCTGTTTAAAACAATCTTTGTTTAAAGTCTTGTTTATTTGCGTTGTCAACGTTGTTGCATTTTGCTTATCGAGTTGTAAACTTCCTAAGGTTCTGTTATATCTTAGTAAGTTGAGTTGTTTAGTTTGCTGCGTCGGTTCACTACCTGACTTCGTGATTACACAATGCACATTTCCATTCAATTTCATTTTTGTGCGAAATAAATTGATGCGATACGATGCTAAAAGTTTAAAATACAAACACCTTTTCAAAGGCTATTTCATTCCATCATGCTTTACAACAAACAAAGGTACAAGTTTTACAAAAATAAAACTGCCTAAAAATGTGCAAAGTGCTACAAACTACTAGCAAAAAGAAAAATAAAGCAGGAAATAGCAACATCAATGTCCTCGGGAGCGGGAACGAGAAGCACTCCTCATCCTCTTCTGCGGGACAACCTCCGCACCATCATCACCATCTGAGTCGGAGCTGTCATCCTCAGGATCCCCCTCAGCCTCGCCTCTATTCCCCGAGCCAAAACCGGAGCCCCCCTCCTCAGCAGATGTCTCTGACTGACGATCGGTAGCCTCCTCCTCTTCCTCAACATCCTCCTCCTCCTCATCAGGCTCCACCTCCACAACGTGAGCCCTGCGTCTGTGGACAGGCCCTCCTCGAGCTCCCCGAAAAGGCCTAGATGGCCCGGCTCCTCGGGAAGGCCGGGATGGCCCCACCCCCTGAAAAGGCCCGGGTGACCCAACTCCCTGAAAAGGCCCAGACGGCCCAGCTCCCCAAGGAGGCCCGGGTGGCCTGGCCTGCGGCTGACCGGACCATGAAGGCATCTGAAAACAAAAAGTTCAATTCAAATACATCAGTCCGAATATATACATCAGATGCAGATACAAGCAAAGGCTACGTGAAGTGGGTGCGTGTAAATGCAGTGTCCAAGTGGGGTGTGTGTCAGATGTGCTCTACACAAGTAGTCTATCGATGCAGTAGAAATCAGCATGTCATCAGAAGTATGATAAATGCCAGAAAACTGAAGGGTACCTGAATGCCCGCGACAGACAACTGTGCCACCGTACGCAGGACCATGCCCTCGAGTGTGGCCACCAGTCCAACCACCTCCTCCATGTACCCTCGCGGTGGCTGCAAATATGAGCTCATAATCATCAGTGAACAAAAATGTTTAAACATCTGAATGATGAATGAAAAACAGCGAAGCATACCAGCGGTGAGTCAGGATCAATGGCGTATCGATCACTGGGCATCGGAGGCTCTAGCTGAATCGGAGTCGGGGAGATAGCTCCATACTGCCACGCCATCAACTCAGTAGGCATATCTGGCCATCCAGGATGAGGATAAGTCGACGGAGTCGGAGGAACCGGTCTACTCCCACCTCTAAATGTACCAGCCCTGCTAGTAGAAGGGGCATCTGCAGCCCGAGCCCGAGCCTGGCCCGAGGATGACATACCGGCAGGCCTCATCATCGGGATACGAGCTCCCGTCAATGGAGGCATCAAGTATATGTGACGGTAAGTGGCGTAGTCCCCCTCCTCAATATATAGTAAAGCATCACTACCCAACATGGCGCCGACTACCTCTGAGTAAGAGAGCCTGTCAGCAGTCCGCATGCTGACTGGGGGCACTGCGGGAGGATCCTGAGAAAGATACCCCCATACTTGGCGTAGAAAGCGTTCCCCCAGAAACCAGGCCCTGCCAACCGGTCCTTCAAGCAGGACCCTATACTGGGAGATGTCTGACCCTCCGGTATACTGAAGTCGGAGACCATCACCCAGGGACACCCAGGGCTGCCATGTGATCTGCGGATGATAAATGCATAAACCAATCAGAAATCGAGAATATACAGAGCAAATCAAAGATGAAAATGAAAGGAACTGAAAGTTCTGAGGTACCTCTGAATGTCGCACAGTGTCAAAGTACTGTCGCAGGTAAATGAGGGTCTCTCGAGGTCTCGGCCGGTGCGGGCCCTCAAACACCAGTGAGTATGGGGTCATGGGAACCCCTTCCACCTCCAACTCTGGGGCTAATGCTGGGAAGTATACATAGACCCATAGCTGACAAAAGCAGTGCAGAATGTAAGTACGAAATGCTGAGAGCAAAATACAGACTGTAAAAGTGCGCTGTGTGTGCAATGTACAAGTAATGAAGAGCAGAAATGTAAATCAAGAGGACAGAAAAGTACCTCCCAGGCTCTCCAGTAGCCGCCAAGTAAATCGCCCCGCCCGCGGGAGGTCACGCTCATATAAAAGTAAAGGGTAGCCAGGCCGGCGCCACCCCAGTCAAATCTACTGACCTGTGATAGGTCGACCAGAGCGCTCAGCAGATATAACCCAACTGTGTTCCCTCTATCGGCGAACAGGGTAGTCCCGAAGAGGAACATAAGGAAACCACGGGCGTACTGCTCCGTCTCCTCAGGAGTCTCACGCACCATCTCCGCCCGCCGGAAGTGGGAAGAGAACCAAGTGTATCGGACTCTCCCAGAAACCCTATCAACAGGCGGGCGAGCCCCCAATAGATACATCCAAGCGGCCTCCCACTCGCCCATATCCTCATCATAGGGGATGGGCCAACCTCCTATGTCCAAGCCAGTCAACACAGCGAAGTCTAGAGGTGTCATGGTCATGTCCCCGGTAGCAGAGAAATGAAAGGAGTTAGTGGTGTCCCACCATCTCTCTACCAAGGCTGCCATCAGTGTCCTCCTGGCAGGACAACGTGACAACCCGACAAAGAAGGGCCCGAACCCTGCCAAGTCTACTAAGTCTTGGACACCCTCCGGGAGCTCAGCGTACCAGTCCCGCGCGATGGTGGAACCATACCCCCGCACACTGCGGGAACCAACCTGCATTCAGAATGAATACATGTGTCAATAATGAAATGAATGGGCTGTGTGCCAATGAAATGAACAGGGCTGTGTGCCGATGAGATGAACTGGGCTGTGTGCCGATGAGATGAAATGGGCTGTGTGCCAATGAGATGAAATGGGCTGTGTGCCAATGGAATGAAATGGGCTGTATGCCGATGAAGTGAAAAAAGCAACATGCAAATTCAACTGGGCTGCGTGTTCAGAAAATTTAAAGTTTGGGCTGCGTGTTCAACTTTCTATCAGTGCGGGCTGCGTGTTCACTATTTAATCTGGGCTACGTGTTCAGAAAATTTGAAGTTTGGACTGCGTGTTCAACTTTCTATCAATGTGGGCTGCGTGTTCACTATTTAATCTGGGCTGCGTGTTCAGAAAATTTGAAGTTTGGACTGCGTGTTCAACTTTCTATCAGTGTGGGCTGCGTGTTCACTATTTAATCTGGGCTGCGTGTTCAGAAAATTTGAAGTTTGGGCTGCGTGTTCAACTTTCTATCAGTGTGGGCTGCGTGTTCACTATTTAATCTAGGCTGCGTGTTCAGAAAATTTGAAGTTTGGACTGCGTGTTCAACTTTCAATCAGTGTGGGCTGCGTGTTCATTATTTAATCTAGGCTGCGTGTTCAGAAAATTTGAAGTTTGGGCTGCGTGTTCAACTTTCTATCAGTGTGGGCTGCGTGTTCACTATTTAATCTGGGCTGCGTGTTTAGAAAATTTGAAGTTTGGGCTGCGTGTTCAACTTTCTATCAGTGTGGGCTACGTGCTCACTATTTAATCTGGGCTGCGTGTTCAGAAAATTTGAAGTTTGGGCTACGTGTTCAACTTTCTATCAGTGTGGGCTGCGTGTTCACTATCTAATCTGGGCTGCGTGTTCAGAAAATTTGAAGTTTGGGCTGCGTGTTCAACTTTCTATCAGTGTGGGCTGCGTGTTCACTATTTAATCTGGGCTGCGTGTTCAGAAAATTTGAAGTTTGGGCTGCGTGTTCAACTTTCTATCAGTGTGGGCTGCGTGTTCACTATTTAATCTGGGCTGCGTGTTCAGAAAATTTAAAGTTTGGGCTGCTTGTTCAACTTTCTATCAGTGTGGACTGCGTGTTCACTATTTAATCTGGGCTGTGTGTTCAGAAAATTTGAATTTTGGGCTGCGTGTTCAACTTTCTATCAGTGTGGGCTGCGTGTTCACTATTTAACCTGGGCTGCGTGTTCAGAAAATTTGAAGTTTGGGCTGCGTGTTCAACTTTCAGTCAGTGTGGGCTGCGTGTTCACTATTTAACTTGGCTGCGTGTTCAGAAAATTTAAAGTGTGGGCTGTGTGTTCACTTTCGAATTCGGGCTGTGTGTTCGACAAATCAGTGTTTGAGCCGTGTGTTCGCCTCTTAACTAATGTGTACTGTGCGTTCGCAATTAATTAATGAGCCGAGTGTTCAGAAATTCGAGTGTTGAAACTACATGTTCAGGATGCAAGCAAAGTACTATGTCATAAGCTAAACTGCACGTTCAAGCATGGCAAAGGTGCGAAATGTACGAAAAATACAGAAAATGAAGTAAATACCTCTCGGGCCTCATGAGAGAGGTGATGCTCCGGCTCTCGGAGAAGCAGATCCCCGGGTGCTCGCTCGTCAAAGCTAGTAAAGTGACGGAAGACAGCACGAGGAAGGACATGTGCTGGCGGACGGTACCTCCTGGGAATAAAAGGTCGGGTCCTCAGGGGTAGGGTCATGGGATCAAAATCATCTCCGGCACCTGGAAAACCTCCGCCGTGGGGAGAATTACCCGCCATTTTCAGAAGATCTGCAAAGGGAGCAAAAATGAGCGAAAATGAGCCGAAATTGGAAAAAGTCAACAAAAGTCAACTCTCGGGAAATGAAAAAGTCAACAAAAGTCAACTCCCGAGAAAATCTTCCAAATATTGAGACAAACTTACCTCAAGTGGCGAAAATGCGAAAAGAAGCTCCGAAACCGAAATTTAATCGCTTCAAAGTGCTTGAAACTGAATATTTTTGCGAAAACAATTTGCGCGGGGCGTTGGAAAACGCGTATGAAACTCAGATCTGGAGAAGAAAGTGTTGAAGGAGGCAAGAAAGGAAGGGATCTCGGCTGCAATATATAGGCCCCAAGTCTTGGATTGAAGGAGCATCAAAAAGGAGGTGAAAATACCAAAATGCCCCCGAATTTGGGCATATGGCCGGCCGGCCCTCTTTTCTAGCCGGCCAGCTATCTGCTTTTTGGAAAACTGGCCGGCCAGCTATTTGCTTTATGGAAAACCGGTTGGCCACCTCCCCTTGGGAAGATAAACGGCCGGCCATATCCCCCACATGCCCACCTAGGTCTCTGCAAATTTTGAGGAAGATCGGAGTTCCCGGGACCTGAAAAAGTTCAAGAAAAGTACACTTCCGGTCGCGAATTTGCTCCGTTGGAACTTCGGCTGCAAGATCTGACATGTGTCTCATCATCATTCATCGAAATCAAAGTGTATCCTTTTTGAATGAGTTGTAGCCTTTCCAGGAAGTGGGTCGGAGGCCGTAATTGAGTTACCTTCGCCGAAACACGCGTTTCCGTACTCGTTGTTTCATGACAAACGGACACCCTGATTCATGCTCATTTTGTACTATCATGCACATAACTTGCATTCTCATGAGCATACCTGCATTAACATGCACATTTCTTGATATTGGCATATCTCTATACTTGGGCATGCGTTGTCACACATGTTCCACTCTTGCGTTGCAATGCATTCACTTGCCGGCACTGCGTGTGTCAAACTTCCAGAATCACAATAAATATATGTTGGTAGCATATTATACTTGTTGCAATTTCTCTCTTTTGCAGGCACAATATTGTATGTACGGTTCAATTGAGGCTGGTGCGACCAGACGAATCGCGCAGGTATCGTATCTTCTCCGTGTGAGATGTGGCGGGGATTGAATAATCCTCCGCATTCTTAACTGCATGAAATGTAGTTGTTGCTTTGCATTCTTGCTTAAAACTGTTGCATCTATTTGCGAATACTTGCTTCATTACAGCTTGCTGCATTCGCATGATCATTGAGTTATGTTTGGCTTCTTGCATATCATTTGCATTTTGCCCCTGCCTGCGGGCATGCCTGCGGGCACATCTTTTTTTATCTTGCCTGTTTGTCTAAGTCTTCGGCCTTGTCAAAAATGGGTCGTCTCTGGGCTTTGACATTCACTCCCGTCACTTGTGACTTCCGAGTTCTGTCAAAGAGGGGCAACTGTAGACACCCCATTTTTGACCGACCTTAAGACTCAGATGTCACTGATTGAGCGCTTGGTGATACTGCATAATGTGCTTGTTCAGAAGCTTCAAAGTCACGGCCGTGAGCCCTCCCGGAGACTTCCGAACCCTCTTCTGTGCCTTGTCTCGGTTTGTGAACCAGACTTAGTTTTCTCTGTTTCTTTTCCTGAGGGGAGGGAGAGGTCCAGTAGACCATCTCTCAATGTCTGTGGGCTGCATTTTGTGGCCGTAGGCCATTTTGCCCATTTCGGAGTCCGGTTTCCAGTTTTTCGGGACCGTTGGCCGTGTGCCTCGGTTCGGGACCGCTTAACCATCTCCGTTTGCTCTAATTTTTGGCATACTCCTTATTTGCTCCATTTTGAGGGACACTGGGGTCTGAGAAACCCACTTCGTGGCCGAATGCCACTTTTGGTGCTTAACAGCCCATTTTCGGGACCTCGAACTGCGCGTTTTGGTCCCCGAGCATTTGTTTTGCAACGGTTTTCGTTCATTTTTGGCAGGTACCTCTGTTTTATCACCGGGGAGGTCACTGAAGGGGGGGAGGCCAGCAATTGTTGCAGCAAGCAGTTATACATCCTCCGACGCCCTCCGGCGCCCGTTTTTCACACTTTCGGGCTAATGTTGAACACCTTGGGCCCACATTCTTGAACTTTGAACCACATATTTGTGATGTACACACATGGGAGGACCCTAAAAAATGGTGGCCGGCCATTAATGTTACTTGACCCTTTTGACCCCCTCCTTCCGGGCTAATGTTGAACACCTTGGGCCCACATTCTTGAACTTTGAACCACATATTTGTGATGTACACACATGAGAGGACCCTAAAAGTTGGTGGCCGGCCAGTAATTCCACCTGACCCTTTTGAACCCCTCTTTCCGAGCTAATGTTGAACCCCTTGAACCCACTTTCTTGGACTTCTAACCACAGGGTTGTGTTGTACACAGATAGGAGGACACCATCAGTTGGTGGCCGGCCACTAAATCTTCTTGACCCTTTTGACCCCTAGCCGGCCGGCTAGGGGGTGTGGCCGGCCGGCCACCTGGAGCAAAAGTAACTGGCCGGCCGAGTTCCTTGCACTGTGCACTTTACAGCTGTGGAGCTTTATCCCCCAGAAAATATCTTTATCCGGGGGATATTTTGTGGGGGAAAGTTGCCCTCCTTTTCCCCCCACCTTTACACTCCCTTTTTGGCCCTTATAACCAGCTGGTGGCTTCACTTGTAGGGGTTAGAAAAATTGTTCTTCAAGCTTCCATACACAAATCCCTTTCTATACCTCTCATTTCCTTGAAAATTCCTAAGTCCCTAAGCACCATTTCTTCTACACCACCAAGCTCTACCACCACCACCTCATTTCCAGCAACAAGGAAGGCTTCTCAAAGGCTAAAGGAGCTGCAAATTGATCCAAGAAGCAACAAAAGCTTTGACCTTCAAGGGTGAGTAACACTTCTCCTCTTTGACCCTTTTTCTTGATCTATTTGTAAGGCCCACATGCTTTTTGTTTCAAGCTCCGGCCCTAACTGAAAGGGGCCCTATTTTGAGCTCATCTTCACTTTTCATTAAGGGCTCAACCCTGTTTGAGCCCTCCATGATGCACTTGCTTCATTGATCCTCTTATATGTCATAATCGTGCATGCTATTTTTGGCCCATGAGTAATCTGTTTTTGAGCATGTTGTAAACTGATATTAGGCTTATTTTGAGTCCCTCTTCAACATTGAATAAGGGCTCAACACCATTTGGGACTTCCATGTTGTACTTACCTTTATACTCCTCTTTTATTCCCCATTCTTGCATGCAAAAGCAGCCTACCATGCTTTTGTTTTTGGCCATTTTATAGTTCTGAAAAAGTGCTTATTTTGGTCCATTCTTCATGTTTAATTTAGGTCCTTTCATGGTTTGGGACTTCCATATGCCACTTCATGTTATATCTCTCTTTTATTCCCCATTCTTGCATGTTTAGTTAGCCTATCATGCTTTTGTTTTTGGCCATTTTACAGTTCTGGAAATAGTCCTATTTTGGCTCATTCTACATGTTTTATTAAGGGTCTTTGGCTGTTTGGTGAATATTTTGCATACCTCATGTTATAGCCATTTTTGAGCCTCATTTTGCATTGCATTTTTTAGCATGTTTGTATATTGATTAGAAGCTTGCCATATACTGTAAATATTCATATTTTTGGTCCCTCTTCAATGTTGTAGAAGGAAATTTTTCAGTTTGGGTTTTGCTTATATCACTTGCATCATTACCCCTCTCTTGGCCCCTATTCTTGCATGCTATTTTTGCCATACCTATGCTTGCTGTTTGGCCATGTTTATAACTGTGAAAGTTCCTTTTTTGGGACTGCCTAGCTTCTGTCTTTGCATTACATGTCCGTATTGTGCATGTTTGGCATAGTTATAGGCCATTTCGGGTGCCTAAATTCGCATTTCGGGACAATTCCATGCATTTGGTGTCATTTCGCCTCATTTCGGGGCTGCTTTCCCCCACTCTTCAGTGCTGAAATCCCATTACCATGTTTGCATATCATTTCCCATGCCATAGTTCGCATTTCTGCCATTGCCTCGGTTTGCGTGCCCGTGTGCACGCATTTCGAGGCACTTCATTTTTATCCGCCGGCATCCTATGTGAGTGTGGCTGAGGCTCACTAATGTTGGTATAAGCCCATATCATGTTTTCATGTCATTACATCACATTCTGCCATTGCCTCGGTTTGCGTGCCCGTGTGCATGCATTTCGAGGCACTTCATTTTTATCCGCCGGGATCCTATGTGAGTGTGGCTGAGGCTCACTCATGTTGGTATAAGCCCATATCATGTTTTCATGTCATTTACATCGCATTCCGTCATTTTCTCAGTTTGCGTGCCCGTGTGCACGCATTTCGAGGCACCTCATTTTCATAGCATTGTGCATACTAGGTTGTATCTTAGATTGCATTCTGTCATTTTCTCGGTTTGCGTGCCCTTGGGCACGCATTTCGAGGGACCTCATTTTCATAGCATTGTGCATACTAGGTTGTATCTTAGATTACATTCTGTCATTTTCTCGGTTTGCGTGTCCGTGTGCACGTATTTCGAGGCATCTCATTTTTATAGCATAGTGCATACTAGGTTGTATCTTAGATTGCATTCTGTCATTTTCTCGGTTTGCTGTCCGTGTGCACACATTTCGAGGCATCTCATTTTCATAGCATAGTGCATACTAGGTTGTATCTTAGATTACATTCTGTCATTTTCTCGGTTTGCGTGCCCGTGTGCACGCATTTCGAGGCATTTCACTTTCATAGCATGGTGTATGTTAGGATTGCATCTTAGTTGCATGTCGTGCATATTGCATCGTGTTCGGAATAGGAGTTAGCCCGGGCACGGGAAACGAGGTGCATTTCGTACTCCGAGTGCCGGAATGTGTCTCAATTCCCCAGTCACCGACACTCCGGATTATCCATGATGGAGTTAGGTTTTAGCTGTAGTTTCATGTGCATTCATTCTATATTGAGTTGTGGATTTCGACTCCTCGGCCATCATGCCTCGGTATGCGTGATTGGTGGCACGAGGATCGAGACATGCATATATCTGTGCAAATACATTGCTATGCCCCTTTCCTGCTCTCTGTTGCAGCAAAACAAAGAATCAGCAACCTTTTGGGGCTTGTCACGCATTTCAAGAACAGGTGTAAACAGAGGCTAATTGGGGCATTCCGGTGGATTTTCGCGCAAGACAACCCGGACATGCATCATCCATTAGAAGCAAGGCAGTCCCTGGCTTGCACGCCAGTTTTACTTGCTTTCTTAGTTAATTCATTAATTAATTAGGAATTTGTATATTATTCGGACTGTAATATTTGGACTGTAATATTCTTTCATTTGGGACTGTATTATTTATTCGGACCCTCCGAGTGAGGGCATAACTGTAATAAGTGTGCGTGTGTGTGTTGTATGTCTTCCAATCCCACGTCTTTCTCCTTTTTATTTATCCGCTTATGATGGTTAGATTAGGGCATATTTCAATTAACATACAGTATGATAGCATGTTTGCATTCATTCATCTGTATTGCATGCACCGGGCTCGGCGCATCATACTAACTGCATTGTACTTTCAATTTCAAAGCTGAATACATGATAGTTGTAGCATTTCATATGCCATCTTAGAATAGCCGAGCCTGCTATAGTTTGCATTATTGCATGTGTTGCATTAGGCATTTCTGTATAATTAGGATCATGCATGATTTCTAATGAGGTTTCCATTTTGGCTTGGAGTACTCGGTAAGTTCTATGCTTTAGCATCCTTGCATGTGTGTGAGTGACTGCCATGAATAGCATGCTTACCATGAGGCTATGTGCTTATATGATATAACTGCCTGAATGCCTGTGGGTGAAGGTTGGGTTATCTGAATTGGAATAAATCATCAAATGTTTCAAGCCTACCTGCGGGTAGCAAAACCTCTTTCAAAAACAAACATGAAATGTTTTGTTCCAATTCAGGCGATCCAGTCTATACTTGTATGCTGTGAGCATCACATAGTAACCTAGGCTAATAACCGGAATAAGAACATACAATGTTTTCAAAAAATAGATATCATGGTTAGTAGAGGCCGATCTTTGATCGGGCGAGCGGGGGTGCTCACGAAGTGACCTTCCCCAATCGTACCCAAGTTCTCGAGCCGAGGCAACTTTGGTGATGACGGACACGTGGCCTTTTGGCACCGAGTCAGGGTTTCCTAAATTTCCCAAAATAAAATATTTAGGTGGCGTCTCTGTATCTGGCAAAGCAGTCCATGTTTGGCACTTCTTTCAAAAAAATCAGTTTTCTCAAAACGATTTGCCGGATTTGGACTCTTTGGTTCAGATTAAGAACCGTGACTGACGAAAGTCGAGTCCGAGCTGTAGCGAGGTCCCCCGCGGGCTTGTTACACCTGGTATATCGGCGAGGTCGATCACATGACCAGGAGTGGACGGTACTTCAAGCCTCCACACCTAGATCAACCGGAAGCATCGGGAAAAGATAAGGAGGCAGAGAAGCAAAAAGAAAAGCAACTCGAAGCTGAGGCCGTATTGAGACAATTGAAAAAGATACAAGCAGACATCTCCATCTGGGGACTGCTTATGGCTTCTCGAGTACATAGACAAGCCGTCCTTACAGCCATGGACAAGGCCAAGCTATCCATAGACACCACGCCCGAATAGCTGGTGGGCTTAGTCTTTTCGGGAGGAAGTTCCCCAGCATTGAGTTTTGCTGACAAAGAACTGCCACCCGAGGGTACAAACCATAACAAGCCACTCTACATCTCTGTGGAGTGTAGGGATAAATGGATACCTGTGGTGCTTGTCGACACGGGGTCCGCCATCAACGTCTGCCCGGCAAGGACAGCTTATGCGATTGGTTTAAAAGTCGCGGATTTCGTACCAACGGCCCAGGTAATTCCGGCGTATGACAACACAAGCCGGGAAGTGGTGGGGACAGTTAAGATTCAAACAAAGGTTAGGCCGGGACAGCACGAGATAGATTTCCACGTCTTGGAGGTTCCTGCAACGTTCAACCTACTTTTGGGGCGGCCGTGGCTGCATCAGGTAAAGGCGGTCTCCTCTACCCTACATCAAGTGGTGAAATACCCCTATGGGAAGGGAGTAGCCATTGTTTTTGGAAACTCGTCAATTCATCCGCCACCGGAAGTGTCTACGCCTGTTCTAGAAATCGAACACGGTGTGGAAGATGTGTTCATATCGGGTTTTACCTTGGCTGAGGCTCGGGTTGTACAGGACATCATGGTAGCTAATGAAGGGGTATATGTCAGTGCCCAAGCAGTCTACCTCATGAACAAACTCCAGCACATCCCCGGGATGGGACTGGGCAAGAGCGGCAGGAAAGGTGTCGCAGCATTGGCCGAAGTGCCGCATAACCCCCATACCTTTGGTTTGGGCTACCTTCCCACCAAAGAGGATTGGATAAGGAAAGGAAAGGAAATGGCCGGCAGGGCCAGGGCGAAACAGATGGGGAAGCCCTTTGACTTGATGCACCAGCCCATTCGGGGGACCCTAAACGGACGCTTCGTCCGGGAGGGGGAGGACTTTCCGTTCTGTGGCTTCCCAGAGCCGTGGCTCAACGCGGAAAAGAAGCGCATACCGAGGTTTGAGATCTTCTTTGATTTACAGTTACCTGAGGATGACATCGCCGAAGGGCAGGCAGATCTATCGGCTGAGGCTGAGCAAAGTAAGGAAGTGCAGTCTGAGGACGATGAAAATGAAATGGGGGCAGCGCTGGCGTGTCTTCTTTCAGATCCTCCGATCGAACAGAGGTGCTTGGGGGATAGCTCCTCGGTATGTGTGATTGGGAATGAAGCGGCTGCGGGCCTACCATCAGCTATTTTGGATGCGTCCATCGCACCTTCTCTCATCTGGCAATATGAAGAAGGCTTTTTATCTAGCAGCACCGGGTCAGGTAGTGAGCCGGAATCTGATTCCACTGAATCTTGTGCGTCGGAATCAGATTCCAGCTCAACTGAGTCTGAGTCCGGTATTCCTGGGGGTGATAACCCGGATGCCACGGTCCTGTCTAGGTCGTCATTTTCATTTTCTTTTGAGTCTGTTGTAACAGAGGAATCCGACGGCTCGGAAGTATTTAATGAGAACGACGTGGATGTGGTTTCGGAGTATTTTTCTGTGCCTTTGATTTATTGCTTAAATCAGGATTTTCAAAATTTTGATGAAAACGACGAGGAAGAAATTCCTTCGGTTTTGCAACGGTTAATTGATCAAGAGCAGGAAAGATTTGTTAAACCTTTAATGGATGAAATCACTACTGTGAATGTTGGTACTGAGAAGGACCCGCGGCTGGTCCAGATCGGGTCCACGTTGTCTTCTGAGGAACGCGAGCGCTTAGTCGCTTTGTTAAAAGATTTCAAAGACGTTTCCGCATGGTCCTACGAAGACATGCCTGGAATCGATCCTGAGATTGTACAGCACCGGATCCCTCTTGATCCTGAGGCCCAACCTATCAAACAGAAGCTCAGAAGGATCCGCCCTGATTGGGCCCTTAAGATTAAGGAAGAGGTCACCAAGCAGATTGATGCAGGCTTCCTGCTGGTATCCAAATACCCAACTTGGTTGGCTAACATTGTTCCGATGCCGAAGAAGGACGGCAGAATTCGGGTCTGTGTAGACTTCAGAGATTTGAACAGGGCCAGTCCGAAGGATGACTTTCCCTTGCCGCACATTGATGAATTGGTAGATTTCACGACAGGACACGCCTTGCTTTCGTTTATGGATGGCTTCTCAGGCTATAATCAGATAGTAATGGCACCCGAAGACCGGGAGAAGACTGCATTCACTACCCCGTGGGGTACATATTGTTATAGAGTGATGCCATTTGGGCTGAAAAACGCTGGAGCTACCTATCAACGGGCAGCAACTACAATATTGCATGATATGATCCATACAGAGGTCAAGGTGTATGTGGACGACATGATTGTCAAGTCCAAAGAAAGAGAAGGCCACTACATCGCCTTACAAAAATTCTTCCAAAGGATCAGAGAGTTTCAGCTGCGGCTGAATCCCCAGAAGTGTACTTTTGGTGTTACAGCAGGGAAGATGCTAGGGTTTCTGATTACACAAAGGGGCATCGAGGTCGACCCTTCCAAAATCAAGGCCATCTTAGAAATGCCACCACCGAGGACTGAAAAGGAGGTGCGAGGCTTTCTAGGTAAAGTGCAATTCATAAGACGGTTTATCTCTAAATTAACCTTGACTTGTGAACCACTTTTTGGTCTCCTGAAGAAAGGAAGGAAATTCCAATGGGACGGCCGATGCCAAGCAGCTTTTGAACAGATCAAAGAGTATCTACAGAACCCGCCCGTGTTGTCACCGCCAGAGCCGGGGAGACCGTTGATATTGTATCTTTCGGTAACTGAGACCACCATGGGCTGTATGCTCGCGCAAGAGTCAGGGGACAGAGTGGAAAGGGCCATCTACTATCTGAGCAAGAAGATGCTGGATTACGAGACCCGCTACACACCACTGGAGAAGGCTTGTTTGGCCTTGGTATGGGCTACCAGGAAGCTGCGGCACTACCTGTTAGCTCACTCTGTAATGTTGGTTTCACGATTGGACCCCATCAAATATCTTTTTGAGAAACCAGCACTTACGGGTAGGCTAGCCCGTTGGCTGCTATTGCTTTCTGAATTCGACTTGAAGTATGTAACACGCAAGTCAGTGAAAGAAAGAGTGGTAGCGGAGTTCCTTGCCGACCACCCGGTTGAGGGGGATGAAGCGGTTGAATACCTATTCCTAGATGAAGCCATTCTGCACATCGAGGATGAAACTTGGACGATGTACTTTGACGGAGCGTCAAACCAGTATGGGTACGGGATAGGGGTGTTGCTGATAGCGCCTGACGATTCCCGTATCCCTTTAGCATTCAAGCTCCAGTTCAAAGTCTCGAACAATGAGGCAGAGTATGAGGCATGTATTGCTGGTCTGGAAGCAGCCCTAGAACTAGGGGCAAGACGGTTGGACGTCATTGGGGACTCGAACCTTGTTGTGTCTCAAGCAAAAGGAGACTGGAAAGGCAAAGAGGAAAGGATGATAATTTACCACCAAACCTTGGATTTGTTAATTCCTCGATTTGAGAAGCTAAATTTCACCCACCTAGTAAGAGAGAACAACAGGTTCACCGATTCATTAGCAACTCTATCTTCCATGATAGACATCCCGTCCGGAGTCTGGATGCGTCCAGTCATCATTGATCAGAAGTTTGCACCAGCATACGAGTCGATTTCCGCCATAGATGAGGCTCAAGACGACAACCCCTGGTATTACGACATTTGGAACTTCTTAGAAAAGGAGATGTATCCACCAGGGGCAAGCGCCAAGGATAAGAGGGCCATTAGAAGAATGGCTATTCAGTTCATCATCTGCGGGGGTAAGCTGTACAAAGGGGGTCATCTGGGAATGCATAAGCTCTATGTAGAAGCTGAAGAGTCGAAGCGCCTAATGGAGGCCATCCATGGAGGGGAGTGCGGTGCACACATGAATGGAGTAATGCTGGCCAGAAAGATCCTCAGACAGGGCTACTACTGGTCAACCATGGAGGAAGATTGTATCGGCTTTGTTCGGCGATGCCACAAATGCCAGATCCATGCAAACTGTATGAACATCCCACCGTCCAAGCTATACAACATGACGTCCCCGTGGCCATTTTCCGTTTGGGGAATTGACGTGATCGGAGCTGTTACCCCGAAGGGGTCGAACGGACATGAGTATATCCTGGTAACGATAGATTATTTCACAAAGTGGGTCGAGGCCCAATCATACGCGGTGTTGAAGGCGTCGCACGTCGCCAAGTTCATCAAAAACAACATCATTTGTCGCTACGGGGTGCCAAACGAGATCATTTCGGATAACGGATCCCACTTTCAGAAAGAAGTGGTCGACTTGTTGGAAAAGTATAACGTGGCTTTTCATTAGTCATCTACGTACCGGCCGCAAACCAACGGAGCAGTTGAGGCCGCCAACAAGAACATCAAGCATATACTGCGGAAAATGGTGGAGACCTATCGAGATTGGCCAGATAAGTTGCCGTTTGCTCTGTGGGGCTACAGGACTTCAATTAGAACTTCTACCGGAGCAACTCCGTATTCGTTAGTTTATGGAATGGAGGCTGTTCTACCTATTGAAATTGAAGTTCCGTCTTTACGGGTATTGGCTGAGTGTCAGATAGCTGAGGTAGATTGGCAGCAGAGCAGGTTTGAGGAACTCATGCTCTTTGACGAGAGAAGGCTGAAAGCACTGTACCACGTCCAGAGTTATCAACGCAGAATTGCGCGGGCTTTTAACAAGAAGGTTAAGTCCAGAAATCTAAAGGAAGGGGATTTGGTGCTCAAAGACAACCGAGCTCCCATCCACGACCCGAGGGGCAAGTTCAGACCCAATTGGACTGGTCCCTACATCATCAAAGCTATCTGGTCAGGTGGAGCTGTGGTTCTGATGGACTTAGATGGCTTGGAATTCTCCCAACCGATCAACATGGACAAGTTGAAGAAATACTACCCTTGAGAGGCTCGCTAGGCCGAAAACCCGAAAGGGCGACCTAGGCAAAAGTCAGAGCACAAAAAATTAGAAAATATAAAAACTGAGCTCGCAAGGCTGAAAACCCGCAAAGGGCGGCCTTGGCAAAAGTTAGAGCGCAAAAGGAGAGTGAAAATACTCGAGCGAACCTAAGCCGGAACTACGTAAGGCTTGATTCCCATCCTTGGGATACGTAGGCAGCTTCATCCTGAAGTTCAGCCATAACACTTCCCCGATCAACTTTGTCCATTTGATCATCTCGGTCATCTCTGTCTATCAGCATTCGTTGGAATCCCCAATACAGTGCTACTCAGACTAGGGGCAACTTTCTGTTGCTATGCAGTGCTGCGGCGCTCTTCAGACTAGGGGCAACTTTCCAGTTGCAGGGATCTGGGGTTGTGCATCTCAGTGACAGATCTCAGGCGTGTCCAGTTCTGATCCACATCAAAAATGTTTTTGAGAAGTTTTAATAAAAGCTGACTTTGCTCAAATAATCTTTTTACAACTTTGACCATCTTTGGACCAAGGCGGAAAATTTTCAGTGCCACAACTTTCAATTTCATTGATTTCAAAACAGAGTTCTCCTGCTCTTGCATACAATTGAAGTTGCTTTTTATTACATTCATAAAGAAAACTTGAAAGTACTAATAAAGCAATAAATCTGGGGCATAGTCAAGTCAGATGTTCCTGCGCCCCCTCCCAGAGCTGGTCGAAGCCTCTGATGCCAAGCTGGGCCTGATCTGTGCTTCTTCATTGAGCCAATCCGTGCACTCGTCAGACAAAGTGCAACTGAAAGTAGGAGCGGGGGCCAGGAGTTCTCTCATCCTCCATGCGGTGGCCTGCCAAGCAAGCTGTGCGCCTCGGGCTGGGAATGCAGCAGGGTACTCTATCCCCTCTGACGGGCAGGTCTGATCATGGCCAAATTGGCATCGAATCCGAAATGGGAAGTAAAATACGCAGTGAGTGAGACCAATCAGTTGAATCCCAGTTTGCCGGGGCATATTGTAACTCATCACCGGAAGGTTTAGCCAAGGGCACCGCCAAGCAATACGGTCTGCGGACAAGTGGCACATCCAAGCGAACCACCATCCCTCATCCAAGGCATTGACTAGACGGTGCCGGAAGAAGTAGCCGCGAGCTGAATATGCTAGGCAAGAGTCCACAACTTGTAGCTTGTCCATCAGCCATACCTGGGGAGGGATTGAAAAATGAGAGAGTAAAGAATAGAGAGATGTATGAGGAGAGAAGAGTGAGAATGGGGTTTTGTGAGAAAAGACCGAGCTTGAGGGCCGAGTGACGTAAGCAAAACATAAATGCGAGATTCGGTGGGAAACATTACCTGTAGTAGTAGTGGACTTCCTGCTAATCTGGTCGTCTCATGGTGATAAAAGGCGTCTAAGCCCATTAACGTCTCGGCCAGAGTCATGGCAATACAGCTCTTGCCCTCCCTCAAGCCTTGGGCAACCTCAATCAACCGGACACTAGCCCCTCCAGAGCCTGAGACAAATAGAAAATGGGATAGCATGCACAAACAGAGGGCGTGTCGCTGGAAGCCTTGCCAATGATGGTTGTTGCGATCACCAACATCAGAAAATCGATTGGCCAAGCTCGGAATGTCCAGCATCCCGTCACAAATCAGGGACCGAGCGTCACGCATGCTGAGTCCACACATGCGCCCTAAGGATTGGGCATGACCAAAATTAAGTTGGGGCAGGAGCTCCTCGTCGCGCTCGGACTCCATTAAGGCTCGGAAGTCTTCAAAGGTAGGACATATCTCTTGCCCGGCGAAGCTAAAGACATGTGTCACCGGATTCCAAAACCTTGTCGCGGCATGAAGAAATGGGAAGTGCAAGGGGGTGCGACCCAGAGTGAATAGTGCATTTATGCCAAAACCCCGGAAATTCACTTTTTTCGAGCCATCCAAGCTAGCAATCCAAGCTGTGAGGTTTTGAGCAAGAAACTCTTCCATTGGAGCAAATCAGTGTGAAAATGAGAAAAACTACGAAGTTGGGATCTTTTGTAGGAGATAAGGTTGAGTGGGGGACAGGTGTCAACATTCTGCTGATCCCCTCATTTAGTGCCGACCGGCCAAACTTTTTGCCGACCGGCCATAATAGTTTGCCGACCAATAAATTTCATGGCCGGTAGCCATTCCTTGCAGCCGGTGGTCTCTACTCCAAGCCGATGGGCTTCCTTCTGGTTTCCTAAGCTGATTATGCTAGGCGTTGGGGAACTTCACCACCTCCAACCCCTCCCCGGTGATCGATCCTTGCGGAGGCATGCCTGTCCGATTGACAAATTGTTGTGCACTTGCTTATCGAGTTGTATTTCACCGTCTTTGAGCTCTTGATTTGTTTATCGAGTTGTACTCGCGCTTGTTTGGTTATATTATGTCTTTGTTTTGCTTATCGAGTTGTAAGTCGGTTCACTACCTGATTATTACGATGCAAATTTCCAAAATGAGTTCAATTTCGTTCACATTGTGGTGTGATACCTTGCGATGCGATGCATAGGAAGTTTACAAATGCAACATCTTTTGAACAAAATGGATTGTTTCATTCCCATCACGTGTTTTGCAAAATGTGTAACCTTGAAAAAGAATAGAACCTGCCCCAGGCAGTGCAATGTGCTTAAATTACTAGTAAAAAGGAAAGTAAAGCATAGAATGACAAGGAAGCAAAGTATCAGAATTGATGCCAGTAAAACTCCCCTTGCGGTCAACGCACCTTCCGTACCTTTGTTCGGGTCAACGACGCGTTTGCGCACCTTCGTTACTTTAAACCATGTGAGGACGCGCACTTTTGAAATGTGAACCTTCGAGTTGACCTCAGGCCACAACTTTTGCGAACAATGCTCGATGCGTGCGAAGAATGTCCCGCCCTGTATCCTTTTTATGCCTTGTGAATTCCTCAAATTGTTTCAATCATGTTGTGTAACAATACCTTTCATTACTTGCATAGACCGCATATTTATTAAATTCATTACCTGCGTAGACCGCATGTTTTGATTGCGTAGACCGCATCTTAATTTCATTACCTGCGTAGACCGCATGCTTTGATTGCGTAGACTGCATCTTAATTTCATTACCTGCGTAGACCGTATGTTTTGATTGCGTAGACCGCATCCTTATTAATTTCATTACCTGCGTAGACCGCATGCTTTGATTGCGTAGACCGCATCTTAATTTCATTACCTGTGTAGACCACATGCTTTGATTGCGTAGACCGCATCTTAATTTCATTACCAGCGTAGACCGCATGTTTTGATTACGTAGACCGCATCCTTATTAATTTCATTACCTGCGTAGACTGCATGCTTTGATTGCGTAGACCGCATCTTAATTTCATTACCTGCATAGACCGCATGCTTTGATTGCGTAGACCGCATCTTAATTTCATTACCTGCGTAGACCACATGTTTTGATTGCGTAGACCGCATCTTAATTTCATTACCTGCGTAGACCGCATGCTTTGATTGCGTAGACCGCATCTTAATTTCATTACCTGCGTAGACCGCATGTTTTGATTGCGTAGACCGCATCTTAATTTCATTACCTGCGTAGACCGCATGCTTTGATTGCGTAGACCGCATCTTAATTTCATTACCTGCGTAGACCGCATGTTTTGATTGCGTAGACCGCATCTTAATTTCATTACCTGCGTAGACCGCATGTTTTGATTGCGTAGACCGCATCCTTATTAATTTCATTACCTACGTAGACCGCATGCTTTGATTGCGTAGACCGCATCTTAATTTCATTACCTGCGTAGACCGCATGTTTTGATTGCGTAGACCGCATTTTAATTTCATTACCTGCGTAGACCGCATGTTTTGATTGCATAGACCACATTCTTGTTAATCTCATTACTTGCGTAGATCGCATGCTTATGGTCAATTCGTTGCCTGCGTAGACCGCATGCTCTACTTACATGTTTGTATTTCCACAGCATTGTTATGCTCCCCACTTGCTTTGCGCTGTCACGCATTTCGAGTATACTACTGTGCATGTTGCTAACGATATTGTATCTGTTAAGTTTGTTTTCTTTTCAAGCATGATATTGTATGTACGGTTCATTTGAGGTTGGTGCAGCCAGACGAGCCGCACAGGTATTGTATCTCCCGAGTGAGACGTATTGAGAATTGCATAATTCTCTTACATCCTTTCTGCATTGTAGCGTAGTTTGATGTATGCTAACTTAAAACTGTCGCATGTATGCTTCGTTACAGCTTTCTTTGCGTGATCATAAGTTATGTCCGGCTCTGTGCATTGTCTTGCATTTTGCCCCTGCCTTCAGGCGCATATCTTGATTGTCTTGCATGTTTGTCTAAGTCTTCGGCCTTGTCAAAAATGGGTCGTCTCTGGGCTTTGACATTCACTCCCGTCATTGTTATGACTTTCGAGTTCTGTCAAAGAGGGGCAACTGTAGACACCCCATTTTTGACCGTCCTCAAGACTTGGACGTCACCGCTTGAAACATTCGGTGATTATCCATGTTTGTGTTCGTTTGGAGTTCCCGGAAGTCTCGGCTCACGCGCCCTGCCTCAGGATCTTCGAACTCAACCGTTTAGTGTTTGGTTTCACACCAAACGCTTGTGTTTTGCCTTGGAAGGGCAGGGAATGCCTTATGAGGCATCCCCACACACCACCGGCAGTGGCTAGAGGCCACCGGCTGGTCTTTTTCTTCCATCGGCACAATTTGTTGCCGGTCGGCACATTTTATTGCCGGTCGGCATAGTTTGTTGCCGGTCGGCACCTTTTTTTGTCGAAACAACTTTTTTGGGCAGCCGACCACTGTTCATCCACTTTATGGAGATATTTTGTGCTAGCTGTGATAGCTGGCACCAACTCTGCCTCCCTCCATACACGTGTATGGAGGGATATCCCTCTAAGCAAGCTTGTTGTATAAGCTTTGCAAGAGGGAGTCTTATAAGAGGGAGGGTCTTCCTCTTTGATCTAGGTTAGAATTTTGGAACCAAAAACCAGAGCTTTGAGATATAGATACACTCTATCTCTATATCTCCCTCTCTCCCCTCATTTGTGTGTGTTTCCTTGGCCTAAAGGTGGTTTTTACCTTACTTTTGCACCATTACACACACTATTACACCTTACTCCGAGATTGAGGGACTTGGAGGGTTGATTCTTGAGTTTTTGGACTGGTTTTGATCAAAAGAAGAGGGCTAGACCATTTGTTCTTCAAGGGTTCTTCAAGGGTGAGCATCTTGCTTTATATTCCCCAAACTTGCAATAGTTTTTTACCTATCTTGCTTGCTGTTTTAGCTTTTGTGTATAACATAAAAAGGGCTTGTATTTTCATGCTTTAGAACTTTCATTAAGGTCGTTTTGTGGTTTGAGTGCAAACTCACCCTTCTAGGCCTTGTTTGGTCCATTTTGGTGCCTTTTTGGTAAGGCTTTGTTCACTTCAGTGTTTTGGTCCTTTCACCACTAAAAACTAGTTGATTTTCAGTGTTAAAAAAGGTGGTTTGAAGTCTTGCATAGGGGAGGGACACCCCTCTCCCTTCATTGTTTTGTTTCCTTGCTTTTTGGGCTTAAAAGGGTAGCATGTGTACTTGATCATTCTTGGCCTCATTTCAGAAGTTTTTTAGGTGTTTTAGGTCATATGTAACCTCTGTTTTTGGCCGGATTTGTACCTCCTTGTATGCTTGTAGTACTTGCTTTGTATTGCTCCATTTTGCTTAGAAGTGCATCTCATGATTAGGCCATGATTCTTGTGTGTGTTGGCTTAGTTTCATGAAGCTTTTAGTATTGTTTTTCCATGCTTAAAGCCTGTTGGTTATCCATTTGGTCATGCTTGACATGTTTGTTATAGGTGCTATGTATTTTGGCTTGAAAGCTTTGAGCATGTTGACCTCTAGCATGCATGGTTGTGATCACCCTCATGATTTAACATCATTTAGGACCACATTTTAGTCAAAGAATCATGTTTGTATGTGTGCATGCATGACCTCTTTTATGCCTTGAGGGTGTACCCTCTTATGCCTACATTTGAGCCTTGGTGCATACACTCTTTTGGAGTCACCTTAGCTACCATTTTAGGAGGGTTTGAAGTCCTATCTTGGTCTGTAAAATTCTGTTTTTACTTGTTTTAATCATGCCAT
Organism: Camellia sinensis; assembly: GCF_055761805.1. NCBI lineage: Eukaryota > Viridiplantae > Streptophyta > Magnoliopsida > Ericales > Theaceae > Camellia > Camellia sinensis. Next base: position 67,133,859 of record NC_138961.1, on the reverse strand, counting down.
GAGTAGTCATGTTGGTGGGGGGAAAATGTCTTTTTTTATGCCTTAACCTTGGGACCATTAGTTTGCTTGCTAGCATGAGTATTGGTCCACCTTTTAGACATCTTTTGGCCTCTATTTTGGGATGGTTTAAGGTCTGCCCCTTTATGGTTCTAGACCCCATTGCATGCTTGTTTCATATTTGTTGCATGGTTACTTCATTAAGCCTTGTAGTATATTAATCCCATTGTCAAATTGGTCCATGTTTGCATCATTTTTGCACCTTGTATGCTTGGCATTACACATTTGTCATGTTGGTTGCATAATGCTTGTTGTGCTTTGCATCTTGGTATCATGTTGCATTTTGAGCCATGTTTGCATAACATGCATTGCATTTACTTGGTTTGGGGTGTCAAACCAAGTGTGGGAATCAAGGAACATTCATACTTCAAGTGGTGTAATGTGCCTCGATTCCCGTTCACCGGGGCCTTTGACTCCAACTTGATAAGGCTTCGGTTTTCATTTTGTTTGTTGCATGCATCTTTATATCAAATGGCAAATTTGATTCTTTGAGCCACCATGCACCGTTGATGGTTCGAAGATCGAAGGACATGCTTCCTTGAGTTCAAAACATGATAGGAAGTATGACCATGCTTACATGTGCCTGAAAAACCCATGCCATGCACTGTCTATTCTCTGTTTGCTGTCAAAACTGTATCTGCAGGAAGTTTCTGCCGACTGGCAGAATTCGGTGCCGGCCGGCAATATTTTAAGTGCCGATTATCAACTCAACAGCCGATGGAAATTCTGGAGTGCCGGTAGGAATTCTGTCTGGCCGGTGGTGCTCTGCAGTGTGTAAGGAACCTGCTCCAGGACTTGGGCAATTTTCAGAGAGATAAGGCAGTACAAATAGAGGTGGCAGGGGTACGGTACGGGTTTTTCGGGCAAGCCAAGTTCCGAGCATGCATCATCTGCGCATCCCGAGGCAGAGGCTGTGGCCACCCTCTTCTTTCTTTTGCATCCTTCCTTTTAATTAATTAAGAATTCTGTAATAATTTTATTTGTTTATTATTTGGGACTGTAATATTTATTTGGACCCTCCGAGTGAGGGCAATGATGTAATAAGTGTGGGTGAGTGTATGTATGTCTTCCAATCCCCATTTCTTTCTTCCCTTTTATTTACCTGCTTATGATGGTAGACTAGGGCATTTTTGAAATTAGCATACCTTATGCAATGCATGCGTGCATCCATACATTTGTATTACATACATTAGGCTCGGTACATCACGCTAACTGCATCTGTACTTCAATTACAAATCGAATATGTGATAATTGATCGCATTACATATGTCATGCTTAGGTTAACCGAGCCTATCTAAATTGCATGTTGTATGTGTTGCATTAGGCAATTTAACATGAACTAGGACACGCACATTTTTGCTAACTAGTTTACTGTTTTGGTACGGAGTACGATGTAAGTATTTATGCTTTAGCATCCCGCATGCGTGTGAGTGTTGCCATGACAGTATGATTACCATGAGGCTAGCTGCTTATGTGATATAACTGCTTGAATGCCTGTGGATGGAGGTTGAATTACCTAAATTGGAATAATGCATTAAAACTGTGAGTTTTAAGCCCACTAGATAGTGGCAAAATCATCTTTTCTAAAAGCCCACTTGAGGGTGGCAAAATCTGCATTTTAGCCTACTTGCGAGTAGCAAACCATTTTCAAAACAAACATGAAATGTTTTGTTCCAATTTGGGCGATTTGGTCTATACTTGTTTGCTGCGCGCATAACATAGTAATTCTAGGCTAACAATTGGTTTAAGAATACATAAAGTTTTCAAAAACGGATATCACGGTTAGTAGAGGCCGGTCTTCGGACCGGGCGAAAGGGGGTGCTCATAGCTGACCTTCCTCGATCGTACCCAAGCTCCCGAGCCGAGACAACTCCGGTGATGACGACATGTGGCCTTCGGCACCGAGTCAGGGTTTCCTAAATTCTCCCATAAAAAAATATTTAGGTGGCGACTCTGTATCTGGCAAAGCAGTCCATGTTTGGCACTACTTTTTCAAAAATCTGTTTCTCAAAACGATTTGCCATATTTGGACTCTTTGGTTCAGATTAAGAACCGCGACAACAAAAATCGCGAGTCCGAACTGTAGCAGCGAGGTCCCTCCGCGGGCGCGTGCTACAGTTGTGGGTGTATGCCTATTTTTTGAGGCTTGCTCCAGAGCCGGAGGTGGAGATGCCCCTCGCTGTCCCATATTCTCATCGATACGATGTGACGTGCGAGCGGAGATTGCGGGAGTCTTTATTGTTCTTCTGCAGATACTTCGACACCATTACCGCGGCAGAGGTATTTCAAACATTACAGTTTATTTAAGCTTCGCTTTACATTATACTTTCAACAACAGATAACAAACTGTATATCCTGTCATTTGCAGATCACCTGGCAGCCCTGGACCGCGTTGCTGGATGCAGTAAGAGACCAGTACATGGGTGCTCGGGAGACTGCCCGGTTCAGGGTTTTGCTGGAGGGTCCGGTCTGCCTGGCATTGTATTTGGGTGAGTGCTTCCTGTGGTAGACCCTTAGTTTACCTGAGCAGACAGCTCAGAGGCCACCTTCCCCCATATGAGGCATATAGAGAGGTACACCCTGCAGGAGATGACCGACTTCATTATCGGTTGGGACGCTGACTTTTTCCGAGATGAGGGTGATTACACCATCATCATCGAGACTTATCTCATGCAACCTCTGGCCAGTGCTTGGCAAGTTGAGAGAGAGAGGCTTGCAGCTCCTGTGGGAGGAGTAGGAGAACCGAGGGCGACTCAGGCCTGCGAGAGGAGTGGTTCTCGGAGGGGACGAAGAGCTGAGTGGCCAAAGCTGCCCACCACCATGACATGCCGAGGACAGGGTAGGGAGACATGTTAGATACCCATCGCTCCTCCTCCGACTGATCATGAGCTTGTTGGAGTTTGCGGCTCGACCCCGGTACGTGCTATACTTTGCATTCTGTACAGTCATTTCATTTCAGTTGATATCTCGCAGAATACTAATGACTTCAACACTTTTGCAGGCTTCGATAGAGTACACTGGTCAGTCTCTGGAGCTGACGGCCTCGGTGATGGGGATGCTGCAGAGGAGCATAGACCTACTGAGCATTTACGGTATCCCGGTGAGTTCTTTCAACCTCAGTCCCAAAACTTTGCATAATCTGTTCCATACTGATCTGATGCATCACATTATCAATACGATGCTTGATACACTGCACTCACTTACCTCTCATGACACTGATACACTGTAACTTATATGCTGCTCACAGCATTCATACACTGTACTCATACACTGTACTCATACACTGCTCACGGTATTCATACACTGCTCACAGCATTCATACATTGTACTCATACACTACATTCATACACTGCTCACATCATTCATACATTGTACTCATACACTATATTCGATACCATACTCGACTTCGCATAGCATGACTGATGCATTTGCCAATTGTTCTTTTCAGGCCCCATTCCAGATATCGGCCGCAGGGGGTGCCTCAGCGGGACCTTCAGTACCTACCCGAGGTGCGGGGAAAGCAGGACGAGGGATCTCAGTACGCAGTCGTAGTAGAGCCGGGCGTACTCACTCTGGGAGTAGCTCACGGGTGCCTGCCCCAGATGATGATGAGTCTGATGCAGAGGCGGAGTCGTCTCAGGATGAGGTTGGGGATGGCTCTGGTTCAGGCTCAAACAGCAGAGCTGACGGTGGCGATCCTGGACCTTCATCCAGGAAGAGGATGAGGACGAACTGCCACGCTTGAGGCTACCGGCACCGATCCAGATGCTATTCTTCTTTTTTTGCTTTATTTTTCTTTTTACTAGTAGTTTTGCACATTGTACTGCATCAGACAGATTTTATTTTTCTTTAAAACTATGTACTTTTGCAAAAGAAATATGATGGAATGAAACAACTCTTTTTGTTGAAAAAGGTGTTACATTTGTACATTCTAAACATCGCATCGCATTACATCACATAACAATGTAAATGAGATTGAACTTTGTTTTGAAAACTAAACAATCGAATTGCATTGATCAGGTAGTGAACCAACTGACAACAAAACAACTCGATAAGCAAGACAAAGAACTTGACATGCTAACCAAATGTAAATACAACTCGATAAGCAAGAGAAGGACTAAAGAACACAAAATACAACTCGATAAACAAAAGTACAACAACTCGATAAACAAATTGAAGTAACACAGGCGTGACTTTGCAAAATCATCACCGAAAGGCTTTTGAAGTGTAGCAAGTCACAAATTCTCAACACCTCCAACACATAGACAGCTCAGAGAACAAAAGGGAAGGCCATCGGCCAAGGTGAGAGGCCATCGACCACAAGAAATGACCATCGGCCACAAGAAATGACCATCGGCCATCATTACTAGCCAATTGGCTAAAAAGATGGTCAGTCGGCACTATTTTTGGCCGATCGGCCAAAAAGGGCAAGAACCTCCAGAATGCTACCACTTGTCTTCCACTTAACACCTTATCTTCTACAAAAGCTCCAACATCGTAGTTTTTCCATTTTAGCTCAGTTTTTGCACCAAATGAAAGAATTTATTGTCCAAAATCTCACAAATTGGATTGCTACCTTGGATGGTTCGGAAAAGCTGAATTTCTGGGGTTTCGGCATAAATGCACTATTCACGTTGAGCTGCACCCCGCTGCATTTTCTGTTTCTTCATGCCACGGTAAGATGTTGGAATCCGGTTATGCACGTCTTTAGCTTTGGCGGACAAGAGATATGTCCCATTTTCGAGGACTTCCAAGCTTTATTGGAATCCGAGCACGATGAAGAAATCTTGCCTCAATTCCACTTCGGCTACGTCCAAGCCTTAGGACGGATGTGCGGCCTTACTCTGCATGACGGTCGGTCATTGATTCGCGACGGAGAGCTAGACATTCCGAGCTTGGTTCGTCGGTTTTCTGATGCCGGTGACTGCGGCGATCATGATTGGCAGGGTTTTTGGCGACATGCGCTTTGCTTGTGCATGTTGTCTCATTTCTTGCTTGCCCCAGGCTCCGGTGGGTTTAGCGCCCATTTGATTAAGGTTGTAGAGGGCTTGAAAGAGGGCAAGAGCTACATCGCCATGACATTAGCTGAGACATTGATGGGTTTGGATGCTTTCCATCGCCAAGGGGCGACTAGATTCGTGGGGAGTCCACTATTGCTGCAGGTAATGTTTCCGACCCTATATCACATATATTTCTCACATCACTCGGCCCTCAAGCTCAATTTGTCTCTCAAAACCATTTTCTCACTTTTCTCTCCATGTACACCTCTCTATTCTCTCTCATTTTTCATCCCTCCTTAGATATGGTTGATGGATAAGTTGAACATTGTGGACTCATGCCCAGCATATGCGGCCCGCGGCTATTTCTTCCGGCGACGTCTAGTCGATGCCTCAGATGAGGGATGGTGGTATGAATGGATGTACAGTTTGTCTGCTCTTGACATTGCTTGGCGCTGCCCCTGGCTCAATTTACCGGTGATGAGCTACTGCATGACTCGCCAGCCCGGGATTTAGTTGATCGGTCTGATACACTGTGTCCTTTACTTTCCGTTTCGAATCCGACGCCAATTCGGCCATGAGCTGACTTGCCCAAAGGAGGAGATAGAGTACCCTGCTGCATTTTCGGTTCGAGGTGCACGGCTAGCTCGGTATGCCACAGCATGGAGGACGAGAGAGCTTTTGGCCCCCGCTCCCACTTTCAGTTACACCCTCTCTGATGAGTGCATAGCTTGGCTCGATGAAGAGGCATAGGTTGGGCCTACTTTGGCATCAGAGGCTTCCACAAGCTCTGGGAGGGGACGCAACAACACCTGACTGTGCCCCGAGTTTATTGCTTTAATTAGTACTTTCAAGTTTTCTTTATGAATGTAATAAAAAGCAACTTCAATTTGTATTCAAGAGCAGGAGAACTCTGTACTGAAATCAATGTAATTGAAGGTTGTGGGTACTGAAAATTTTTCGTTTGGTCCAAAAGTGGTCTAAGTCGTAAAATGATTAATTTAAACAAAATCAACTTTTATTAAAACTTTTTAAAACCATTTTCAATATGGATCAGAACTGGACACGCCTGAGATCTATCACTGAGATGCACAACCCTGGATCCCAACAACTGGAAAGTTGCCCCTAGTCTGAATAGCACTGCATTGGAGATCACAACCGAGCTTTTAAATGCAGAATAGACAAACCGACATGATCACACGAACAAAGTTGATCGAGGAAGTGTTTATGGCTGGACTTCAGGATGAAGTTGCCTACGTATCCCAAAGATGGGAATCAAGCCTTATGTAGTTCGGCTCAGGTTCACTCGTGTATTAACACTCTCCTTTTGCGCTCTAACTTTTGCCAAGGCCGCCCTTTCTAGGGTTTCAACCTTGCGAGCTCGGTTTTTATTATTTCAAATTTTTCATGCTCTAACTTTTGCCTAGGTCACCCTTTCGAGTTTTTAGCCTAGCGAGCCACTCAGGGAAAGTATTTCTTCAACTTGTCCATGTTGGTTGGTTGGGAGAACTCTAGGCCATCTAGGTCCATCAGAACGATAGCTCCACCTGACCAGATAGACTTGATGATGTAAGGGCCAGTCCAATTAGGTCTGAACTTGTCCCTAGGGTCGTGGATGGGAGCTCGGTTGTCTTTGAGCACAAGATCCCCTTCTTTCAAATTCTTGGACTTAACCTTTTGTTGAAAGCCCTGGCAATTCTTCGTTGACAACCCTAAACATGATATAGTGTTTTCAACCTTCTTTCATCAAAGAGCATGAGTTCTTTGAACCTGTTTTGCTACCAATCTGCCTTAGCTATCTAACACTCAGCCAGTACCCATAATGACGAAACCTCAATTTCGATAGGCAGAACAGCCTCCATCCCATAAACCAAGGAATACAGAGTTGCCCCAGTAGAAGTTCGAATTGAAGTCCGATAGCCCCACAGAGCAAATGACAGCTTATCTAGCCAGTCCCGGTAGGTTTCCACCATCTTCTGCAGAATGTGCTTGATGTTCTCGTTGTACTTCTCCAACAAGTCGACCACCTCCTTCTTGAAGTGGGAGCTATTATCTGAAATAATCTCGTTCAGGACCCCATAACGACAGATGATGTTGTTCCTGATGAACTTTGCAATGTGCGATGCCTTCAACACCTCATAAGATTGGGCCTCAACCCACTTCGATGCCTTCAACACCTCATAAGATTGGGCCTCAACCCACGTCGTGAAATAGTCTATCGCGACCAAAATGAACTCATGCCCGTTGGAACCCTTTGGAGTGACAGCCCCAATTACATCAATCCCCCAGACTAAAAATGGCCATGGCGATGTCATGTTGTATTGCTCCGATGGCGGAATGTTCATATGGTTTGCATGGATCTGACATTTGTGGCATCGCCGGACAAAGCCAATACAATCCTCCTCCATGGTGGACTAGTAATAACCTTGTCTAAGGATCTTTCGGGCTAGCATCACCCCGTTCATGTGCGCTCCGCACTCTTCTCCATGGATGGCCTCCATCAGGCGCTTAGATTCTTCAATATCAACACACAACTTATGCATCCCGAGATGACCTCTCTTGTACAGTTTACCCCTGCAGACGATGAACCGAGCAGCCATTCTTCGAATTGCCCTCTTATCTTTGGCATTTGCCCCTGGTGGATACGCTTCCTTCTCCAAAAAGTTTCAGACGTCGTAATACCAAGGATTCTCATCTTGTACCTCATCTATGGCAGCAATCAGCTCGTAGGTTGGCATGAATTTCTGTTCGATGATGATCGGATGCATCCGAACTCTGAAAGGGATGTCTATCATAGAAGATAGAGTTGCTAATGAATCAACGAACCTGTTGTTCACTCTTAACAGATGAGCGAAATTCAATTTCTCGAACTAAGGAATCAGCACGTCCAAGTCTGGTGATAAATTCTCGTATTTTCTTCTTTGACTTTCCAATCTCCTTTAGCTTGAGATACAACAAGGTTCGAGTCCCCGATGACGTCCAACCGTTTTGCCCCTACTTCTAGGGTGGCTTCTAGTCCAGCAATACATGCCTTATATTCTGCCTCATTGTTCGATACTCTAAACCGGAGTTTGAATGCTAAGGGTATGCGGGAATTGTTGGGTGCTATCAGTAACACCCCTATTCCATACCCATACTGGTTTGACGCTCCGTCAAAGTACATCATCCAAGTTTCTTCTTCAACATGCAGAATAGCCTCGTCTGGGAATAGGTACTCAACTGCTTCATCCCCTTCAATTGGGTGATCGGCTAGGAACTCCGCTACCGCTCTCCCTTTCACTAACTTACGCGTCACGTACTTCAGATCAAATTCGAAAAACAGAAGCAACCAACGGGCTAGCCTACCCGTAAGTGCTGGTTTCTCGAAGAGATATTTGATGGGATCTAATCTCGAAACCAGTGTTACAGAGTGAGCTAACAGGTAGTGCCACAGCTTCTTGGTAGGCCATACCAAGGCCAAACAAGCCTTCTCCAGTGGAGTGTAGCGGGTCTCGTAATCTAGCATTTTCTTGCTCAGGTAGTGGATAGCTCTCTCCACTTTGTCCTCAGACTCATGTGCAAGCATACAACCCATTGTAGTTTCAGTCACTGAAAGATACAAGAACAACGGTTTCCCCGGCTCAGGTGGTGACATCACAAGTGGGTTCTATAAATATTGCTTGATTTGTTCAAAAGTAGCTTGGCATTGGCCGTCCCATTAGAACTTCTTTCCTTTGTTTAGGAGACCAAAGAGTGGTTCACAAGCCAAGGTTAATTTCGCAATGAACCGTCTTATGAATTGCACTTTACCCAGAAAGCCTCACACCTCTTTTTCAGTCCTCGGTGGTGGCATTTCTAAGATGACCTTGACTTTGGAAGGATAGACTTTGATACCTCTCTATGTGATCAAGAACCCCAGCATTTTCCCTACTGTAACACCAAACATACACTTCTGAGGATTCAGCCACAACCGATATTCTCTGATCCGTTGAAAGAATTTCTGCAAGGCGGTGTAGTGGCCCTCTCTTTCCTTGGACTTGACAATCATGTCGTCCACATACACCTCAACCTCTTTATGGATTATGTCATGCAAAATTGTGGTCGTGGCCCGTTGATACGTAGCTCCAGCATTCTTAAGCCCAAACGGCATCACCATATAATAATAGGTTCCCCACGGGGTGGTGAAAGCAGTCTTCTCCCGGTCTTTGAGTGCTATCAATATCGGATTGTAGCCAGAAAACCCATCCATGAATGAGAGCAACGCATGCCCAGCAATGAAGTCCACTAATTCGTCGATATGCGGCAGAGGAAAGTTGTCCTTCAGACTGGCTTTGTTCAAATCCCTGAAGTCCACACATACCCGAATTCTGCCGTCCTTCTTCGGCACCAGAACTATATTGGCCAACCAAGTTGGGTATTCAGATACCAGTAGGAACCCTGTGTCAATTTGTTTGGTGACCTCTTCTTTGATCTTGAGAGCCCAGTTTGGGCGGATCTTTCGGAGTTTCTGCTTAACAGGTCGGTCCTCTGGGTCAAGAGGGATCCAGTGCTGTACAATCTCAGGATCGATTCCAGGCATGTCTTCGTAGGACCATGCAAAAACATCTTTGAAATCTTTTAATAAAGAGACTAACCGCTCGCGCTCCTCCGAAGACAACGTGGACCCGATCTGGACCAGCCACGGGTCCTTCTCAGTACCCACATTAATCGTGGTGATTTCATCAACCAAGGGTTTAACAAACCTCTCCTACTCTTGATCAAGCAAATATTGCAAAACCGGAGGAATTTCTTCCTCGTCGTGTTCATCAAAATTTTGAAAATCCTGATTAATGCGATAAATTAAGGGCACAGAAAAGTACTTGAAGGCTACAGCTGCACAATTCTATTAAACACCTCCAAATCTCCTGATTCCTTTGTTACAACAGACTCAAAGGAAAAAGAAAAAGACGACCTAGACAGCACTGTGGCATTCGGGTTGTCACCCCTAAGAATACCGGACTCAGACTCAGATGAGCTGGAACCTGATTCCAACTCCACAGACTCGGTGGAATCAGATTTCGGCTCACTACCTGACCCGGTGTTGCTCAATAAGAAACCCTCCTCGTATTGCCAGACGAGAGAGGGTGCGATGGATGCATCCAGAATGTTTGAAGATGGGCTCACAGCCGCTTCATTTCCAATCATAGACACTGAGAGGTCATCCCCTAAGAACTCATGTACGATCGGAAGATATGAAAGTAGACAAGCCAGTGCTACCCCCAATTCAATCTCGGTGCTCTCGGAATCCTCTTCCTTACACTGCTCAGCCTCAGCTGGTGGGTCTGTCTGCTCTTCGGTAACATCATCCCCGGACAACTGCAAGTCGAAGAAAATCTCAAATCTCGGTAAGCGACGCCTCTCTGCATTCAACCATGGCTCTGGGAAGCCGCAGAACGGGAAGTCCTCCCCCTCCCGGACAAAGCGTCCATTTAGGGTACCCTAGATAGGCCGATGCATCAACTCATAATGCTTCCTAACCTGCTTAGCTCTGGCTCTTTCGGCCATTTCTTTGCCTTTCCTCACCCAATCATCTTTGGTAGGTAGATAACCTAAACCAAAGGTATGCGGGTTGTGTGACACTTCGGCTGATGCTATAATGCCCTTCCGGCCACTTTTCCCTAATCCCATCCCAGGGATGTGCTGGAGCTGGTTCATGTGGTACACAGACTACACACTTGCATATAACTCCTCATCAACAGCTAGTAAGTTTTGTACAACCCGGGCCTCGACTAGGGTAAATCCTGATAGGAACACATCCTCCGTGCCATGCTCAATATCCAAAACTGGTGTAGAAACCTATGGCGGCGGATGTATTGACGAATTCCCAAAAACTATAGCCACCCCCTTCCCGTAGGGGTGTTTTAACATTTGGTAGTGGGTGGAAGAGACCGCCTTCACCTAGTGCAGCCACAACTGTCCTAAGAGTAGATTAAAGGTTGCGGGAACGTCCAAGACATGAAAGTCAATGTCGTGTTGTCCTGGACCAACCTTAGTCCGAATCTGTATAGTCCCCATCACCTTTCTGCTGGTGTTATCATATGCCCGTATCACCTGGGCAATTGGCACAAAATTCGTGGGCTTCAACCCAATTACATATGCTGCCCTTGACGGGCACACGTTAATGGCGGATCCCGTGTCGACAAGAACCACCGGTATCCATTTGTCTCTACACTCCACAAAGATATAGAGTGGTTTGTTGTGATCCAAGCCCTCAGGCGGCAGTTCTTTGTCGGTGAAGGTCAATGTCAGGGAAGCTCCTCCCAGAAAAACCAGCCCTACCAACTGTTCAGGGGTGGTGTCTATTGAAAGTTTAGCCTTGTCCATTGCAGAAAGGATAGCCTGCCGATGAACTCTTGAGGCCATAAGCACTCCCCAAATGGAGATGTCTGCATGTATCTTCTTAAGTTGTTTCAGAACAGCCTCCTCTTCGAGCAATTTTTCTTTCTACTTCTCTGCCTCTTTGTCCTTTTCAGACACCTCTAGTTGATCTAAGTGCGGGGGCTTGAAATACCGTCCACTTCTAGTCATGTGGTCAACCTCGCCAACATACCAGGAATCATCTGGTTGGCTTTGCCCCCCTGTCTTCATCGGTGTAGGCAAGACACAAGTCATCGTCTTCCTACCACATGCCATCGGCAACCGACAGACACCTATCTGGCTCAGTTACAACTATTCCTGTGCCCATAGCACCTTCCGTTCCTGTGCTCGCAGCACGTTCCGTTCTTGTGCACACTGCACGTTCTGTCCCCACAGGGGCTTTGGCCTTTCTAGCCCTCTCGAGATCTTCGATCTTTTCTTGTTCAAACTGCTTTAGTGCAGCCTGCTGTTCATAATCTTCCGTACTCAAACTGCTCGTGTTCTGAGCAAAATTCTTTACACCAGTGCTCTCCAGTGATGCAAACTGATTCCCGACCCTTCCGGCCACTGTTGATGTCCCCGTCCTCGATGGACCCTGTTTTGGCTGAGGCTGCTCAATAACATCTGGCTCGTCGCTGAGCCACCCAGTAGTTTTTGCTGACCCATCCAAGTCAAACCAGTTGACAGTCACGTCCCTTGAGTCCTGCTCTTCAAAGAACTGCAGATTCGCAATGTCCCCCTCCAGATCTGCTAGGTCATCTAGCCCCTGATTAGGTCCATCCTCTCGAACTACATAAATCTCTGCCCCCACTAGCAATTCTACCCTCGGCTTGGGCTGATCTGCTGTTGTGATGTAACCACTCGGGTTGTATATGAAGCTCACAGACCCCTCAAGCTCTGTATCATCATTCCCATCTGCCTCCACAGTCGACCCAATTCTATCTTTGATAGTCACCACCACCGTTTCAGGTTGGGTTTGGGAAATGTCCAACATGCACAAGTCAGTGCTGTCAAGAATGAACACCTCCGGCTTGGGTAGATGGGAAGGGGTGATATATATGCTCTGGTCATATAGAGTGGCCAAGGTTTGGATTAGATTGATGCGTTTGGGAGGTGGAGCTTGGTTATGTGGTGGGAGAGGGTTGGTTGTAACATTTGGTTTTTCTGGGGGTGCTATCACCCTATTGTCAACGAGATACTGGATTTCGTAACGCAATCTGAAGCACTGGTCAGTGTCGTGCCCATGCTGTTGGTGATAGGCGCAGTACTTCGCCGGCTTATGGGAGGGAGGAAGTTTTTCTGGCAATGGCTGCGGCTCCAGGGGCTTCAAGTGCCCTTTCCTTATCAGAACCCCCAGAGCTTTGGACACAGACATATACAGCGGGGTAAAGGTTCTCTGGCCTCGGGGTGGAAACTTGGCTGTTTGTGAGCTACTTCCGGACGAACCGGTGAATGGTGTAGCTGTAAGGGTTCTTGGGGTGGTGGTGGTGACCATGCCCACATCTGAAGATCTGGCAGCTGCAGCACTTCTTGTGCCTGCATTCGTACTACGGTTGAATGCCCACTTGAGCTGCTCTCTCTCATGATCAATGAGGCCCTGTTTCATGGCGTCCTCGATCTGCACCCCAATCTCATGTAGATCTGCAAAGGTAGGAAGGGGTAGGACGATCATCTTCTGCATGAGCTTGGGCTAGAGGTTGCACACAACCATCCGTATTTAGTCCTTGTCGACCGGCCTAATGGTCATCATTGAGGCTTTAGCCCTCCAGCATGTAACGACCCCAAAATCCGTATCAGAAATTGCCTTTATGCTCTTTTGGGTTAATGCATTGTAATTTAATGATATATGTTTGAATTGGGGAATTATCTGTTGAATTACGGCTTTAGAATTGAAAGTATAGACCTTTATGGGTTCATAAATTAAAATTGAGTATTTGGATATGTTAATGGAAATTTTTAGAACTAATTGAGAAAATTAATTGGAAAGTTAATTCGTCTAACTCGTTAATGCACGTTTGGGTGGTTAACTTTGTACTGTAAATTGAAGGCCTTAAAGGCTTTAGAAATCATAATAGAGGACATATTTTTGATCAGCATAATTTTTACAGTCATCTGGAAAGTTTAATTGAAATTTGATTTTTGTGCGATTCGTAAGGGCGTGTTTGGCCCTCCTTATTGTGAAAAGCTTAAGTGTGTGATATATACATATATGGATAGGCCATGTGAGTTGGGTGCTTATCATTTTGAAGTCAAACAAAATATGAAAGGGAGAGAGAGAGAATCGTGAAAGAGAGAGAAGAGAGGGAAATAAGATCATCCATGGAAGCTTGGAAAATTGAAATCAAGGATTGACTTGGAAAATTAATATGTAAATGCACAAGTGTGTTGGGTTATGAATGAAATGAGTTAAACTCAAGGAATTGACCTTGATTTCCTTAAATTTGCTTGAATTGGATTCAATCTTAAGAATGATTCATGGAATACCAAGTTTTGGGATGAAGATCAACCATGTGTAAGATGTAATTGAATGAATTTGGGGTATATATTATAGAAGTTTGATTATATAGAAGATGAGACTTGAATTTCTATTTTGAGGCAAGGATTAATTTATTTAAAATGGAATTATACTTGATTGATGTTATTTTATCATGTTATGAGATAATTTTACATGTTTTTGAGTGATTTATGTTAAGAACCAAGCTTAAAAATAGAAAAACCAAGTGTTGGAGCAAAAAGAGCCATTTTCGGTTGCCCAGAGCCGCACGTGCAGTGGGTCTTCCCGCATGTGCGGCAGTCTATGCCCAAAACCAAAGTTGAATCTGCTTAAAAAGCACGTCATCCCGCACGTGCGGCCTCATTCTCGCACGTGCAGCCCTATTTCCCACACGTGCGGGGGACAGCTCTGTTCAGCCAACTTTGAACAAGCATATCTTTTGCATCTGGACTCCGTTTTGAGTGATTCTTGAGCCTAAAATCAAGCCCCGGAAGTCTACTTTCCAATGGTGGTGGTATCACTTACAAATCCTAAATACAGAAATATTTATTCCCAAATTAGTGACAACTGTTCACTTTCTGTTTACCGGTTTGTACCGTTTCTTCGTCTAAACCGTTTTTCTATCGATTCCTCCTATCTTCTATGACATGGATTATGGCTTATTAAAGACTAATGATTTTATTACCAATATGACTAACTGATTAAAGAGTAAAGTAAGGAATCGGGTATGTTCTTATAATGCTATGTGCATTGTGTTGTAGGTCCAGACGAGGACATCGTCCCATTACTACTGGGAGCCGATCACTGTAAGTAATAATAGTGTAGCCATTTTTTTCACTTACCTCTTGTGTTTATGATTTATGTATTGTTAATTGTGAATGGCCTATTGCATTGATATTATGCTTTGATCAAATTAATGGATATGAGTGAATAATGGCGTTGATGTGGACTTAAAGTCGTTCTGTCCCTAGTAATAGATGTGGGCCCGAAGCCGTTATGATGTGAATTGTTCTGTTCCTATTAATGTGGTGATACATTTGCCTTCTGTTAATCGTTATTATTAATGTTCTGTTATTCGCAAGACAACTATGTTGACTTATAATAAACCATGGGAAAATCTATGTGCATTATTGAGTAGTAGTACTGTAGTAGTACGTTTTGCTTACTGTTAATAGTTAATATTAACATTCCATTATCTTTAAGTTAACTGCATTGATTCATGATGAACAAATGGAACATATGTGCATTATGGAACTATGATATCTTTGTATCTCTGGAATCATTCAATCTGTTAATATCTGGGCCAGAGGCCAATCCGTTAATATCTGGGCCAGAGGCCAATCTGTTGATATATGGGCCCGAGGCCAATCTGTTGATATCTGGGCCTGAGGCCGATCTGTAAGATCTGTTAGGCCTAGGCCGTTTTGTATAATCTGTTAGGCCTAAGGCCATTTTGTATTTTGCATGGGCCTGAGGCCGGTTTGTGTTACATGTGGACTTGAAGCCAGTCTGCATTACATGTGAGCCTGAGACCGTATTGAAATTTAGTTATGGATAAGATCTGTGTATAGTTGGTATCTGTCTATTTAATTTATCCAAGGTTTTTCTTATTTAATCAACCTCCTTACACTACTATTATTCACTGAGACTTGCTCACCCCGTCATTATGTATATTTATGTTGGTGAGCCATCGGGGATCGACACTAGAGTAGTACTGAGGTTCGCCTGTCCGCCAAGTCACCTGGGGTATGTCTCCGTGTGGAGACCTTAATTTGTGTTGGGAGTCATATAAATTATTAAGTCTTATGTAAGTGTGTGTGAGATCTATATAAATTCTGTGATTGTATATGTAACTCTGGAAATGTGTTTAAATGCTTAATCCAATTAAACCATCATGTATGCACAAGCTCAATGGATGTTGTCTTTTATTGATATTGCTTCTGCTTAAGGCCCCGTATGTGGTTAAATATTATTCTAAAATTCTGTTTTGAGGACTATGTACAGGCCGGTCATGGACCAAACTTTTAGGGGCGGGTTTGGGTCGTGACATAGCAAGCCACAAAATCGGAGAAACTCTCCTTCGGCTCTTACCTAGTTGTCTCGAGATCACAAGTTGTGACCTCAATCTGCGTATTGTAGGAGTATTGAGCTACAAAGGCCTCAGCTATCTCCTCCCAGCTCCTCTTAACAGAGTCCTCCAGCTTTGCGTACCAAATAGCCGCTACACCCGACAGGGTCCGGCCAAACAGGGAAAGCTTTTGCAATTTGGAGAGTCCCATCGACCTTAAGATATCCGAGAACAGCTGCAAATGTACCATGGGATCCCTAGACTCGTCGAAACGGTCTGTATGCGGCATTTTAAACCGGTCGGGCAGAGTCACGGCCGAGTCGGTGTATCCATCCTCTATATCTGGAATGGATTTCATGCCTTGAGACTTCTTGAATAGCTTTTGTAGCTTGCTCACTTTTAGCGTTGTGGGATCCACCTCGAACTCAAAGGGTGTATCCACTAGATTGGTAGGCGCTTTAGACAGCTAGGGCAGAATTAGGGGCAGAGCTGGCCCCATTGGAACGTCCGTATTTTCCTGGACGTTTGCGATCTCCCCGAGTATTGGAACTCTTGGTGGAGGAGGAGCTGGGTGTGAAGCAGATGCACCGGCTTGCTGTGGTGGTTGCTGTTGCTGAAGTCTAGCAATCAGCTCTGCTTACTGAGCCATAACCTCGGCCTAGCACGCCGCAAATTCTACTTGGCGGGTAGCATCCTACTGCATGGCTTGCATACTTTCCAGGAGCTAACACATCATCTCCTCTATTCCTGTCATATTGTGTTGATTTAATAGAACAGTCGGTATATTTGTCTCTGTAGTAGACTCAGAAATCTCAGCCTGACTACTCAAGGACCACTGATCTGGCAACCGTTGTACCGATACACTGCGTCTTACTGACCTCCGTCTAATAACCGGGGGTAATGAGTGGAACACTGGTTGTCCGTCTATCAGATCCTCAGATCGATGAAGTCTTCGACTTCTAACCTAGAGTGCTTGGGAAATATCTGCCTGGTCGGATGCAATTGTGCTAAACTGCCTTGCAAAAAGATAAATAAAGCATAATAAGGAAACAATAAGCAGAAAAACGGACAACATAACAGCTTAAATAAAGACAACACACAGTCGGCAAACACAAGCTGAAAGAACTGTTCTCAACCACTGATTACTGTTCCCAAATCACTGCCCCAGATTTGATACCTCAGGTAAAACTGATTCCCCAAATACTGATACTGATGCCCGCAGGCCTAATACCAAGACTTGCAAACTGATACATGCATTCTTGTAGAGACGCACTCTAAAAGCACATAACAAGCAAGTGACAGCCAAAGCATCCCTATGGAGGGGTAGGGTTTCCCTGTCCTATCTTGTCAAGAGCTAGGGTTTTTACTACACACACAGCGGTTTCAAACAACCTATAATCGGGTAAGCAACCTGTCCTAGCTTGGAATGGTCACTACAGTTTCTGATATGCACTAGGTCAAATGGTCAAAAAGGGTGCCCCGATAAAAATTAGGGTTTGTGTTCCCGTCGTGGCAGAGCCTGCAACCGGTCAGCCTTATGGCACGCTTCTCAAAGCAAACCTCCAGCAAACCGTTCAGGAATAGTATACGGCAAACACGGTGTTCTAGGCGCACCAATGCAAATGCAATGCAAAGAGACACATAAGTGTAATCAAAACAAGATATCATGAGTTCGAGTCAAGTTCTCTAAATCCCCAGTAGAGTCGCTAGAAAATGTAGACGTGCCCGAATGTCACGGCTCCGTGCGCGAAGGCGTGAAATCGTTTTGTTCATTAGCTACTACAGTTCGGACTCAATGTCATAGTTCTGAATCTAATCTTGCAAAGTGCAATGCAAAACCGATAAATCACCAAAGAGTCCAAATCCGGCAAATCATTTTGGAAAATTGATTTTTATAAAGAAGTGCCAAACATGGACTGCTTTGCCAGATACAGAGTAGCCACCTAAATGTTTTATTTTGGGAAATTTAAGAAACCCTGACTCATGCCTAAGGCCACGTGTCCGTCATCACCAAAGTTGCCTCGGCTCGGGAACTTGGGTACGAGAGGGGAAGGTCATGCAATGAGCACCCTCACTCACCCGATCAAAGATCGGCTTTTACTAACATGATATGTTGTTTTTGAAAACACATGTGTACTTATTCCGATTTGTTAGCTAACCTTACTACGTGATACGCACAACATACAAGTATAGACTAAACCACCTAAGTTAGAACAAAACATCTTATGTTTGTTTGTTTGAAAATGGTTTGAAGGTACTACTCGCAAATAGGCTAAGACGTGGATTTGCCACCCTCGAGTGGGCTTACAAAACACTGATTTTGCCACCTCAAGTGGGCTTAAAACTCGCATTTCGATGAATTGTTCCAATTCAAGCAATCCAACCTTCATCCACAGGCATTTATGCAATTAAACACTTAAGCAGTTAGCCTCATGGCAAGCATGCTATCATGGCAACACTCACACTCATGCAAGATGCTAAAGCGTAAACACTCACAGTGTACTGCGAGCCAAAACAAATAACTAGTTAGAAATCATGCGTGATCCTAGTTCATGTAAAGATGACTAATGCAACACATGCAAAATGCAACTAGAAATAGGCTCGGCTATTCTAAGATGGCATAGGAGATGAAACTTGATAACATGCTGTTGAACACGTATTCAAGTAAATGTATTGAAATACAATGCGGTTTGTATGATGCGCCGAGCCTGGTGCATGCAAGAAAGATGAATGATGCATGCATGCGAAGCATAAGGATGCTAATCGAAACATGCCCTAAAACTAACCATCGAAAGCAGTTAAATAAAAGGGAGAAAGACATGGGGTTGGAAGACATTCACACACTCACGCACGCTTATTACAAAATTCGCCCTCTTGACGGAGGGTTCGAATGAGTACACTAAGCTAGCTACGCTAAGCTAAGAAACCAATCTAATTATCGAATTAGACTAATTATTACATAATCAAATTGAATAACTAGCTAACACTAAGCTAATAATTACAACACGTTAACTAATTAACAAATTAACTAGTTTAATCACAAATTCAAAAGCTAACTAATCAAGTAAAACTAATTATAAATTACAAAGCCTCAGCTCAGTTCTAAGAGTTCGGAGATGCATGCTCGATCGCCTCACTCGGAAATCCGTTATCATGCCTCATGTTGCCTCTGTTTACACTGTTTTAGACTTCTAAAAATTGTGTCAATCTCCAAAACACTTCTGATCCACCTTATGGACATGCTGAGAGGTCATTGGCCAAGAGGTATGGCCATCGGCCAAAGGATAAAGGTCATTGACCACTTATGAGGATATCGGCCAATCATTGATAGCCGATCGGCACACTATATAGCCGATCGACCAATTCTTCCTGCAAACTTCTCCTTTTGCTGCAACAGAGCACAAACAGAGGCATGGCAATGTATTTGCAAGAAAATGTGTGTGCAACTACACCCCTTATCATGTCTAAGGCTCAAAGGTGTGTAGTGCTCGGCTCTCAAGCCATCAATCACGGATTTCGTTGCATGATGGCCAAAGAGGCCGAGTTGCACAAATCAATGCCAAATGAAAGCACAAAAACACATAAATGCCTTAACCTCTATCATGCATGACCAAGAGGTTCGATGATCGAGAATTGAGACACGTTTCATCACTTCAAGTATGAAACGTCCCTCATTTCTCGTGTTTGGCTTAACACCCAAACCAAACACAATGCAATGCATGCACAACTTAACAAAGCTAATGGCATGCAAACAATGTAATGCAACATGAGCATACAAGAACCATGCAATGCAACTCAAGCATGCAACAACAATACAATGGAACAAGCATGCAACAACATGCTATACATCAAGCATGCAACAACATGCAATGCACCAAGCATGCAACAACATGTAATGCACCAACGTGCAAACAACAATGCAATGGCAAGGGCTATGCAATGCAACACTTAATGGATTTAAACCACACATGGACAGACCTGAGGGGGGCCCAAATCAGTGGCCATAACACCAAAATTAAGGAACCAAAGGGCAAAACATGAGTGCACATATATTGGTCCATAAGATAGGCAACAATACACAACTCTTAGAGGCACTCAAAGGGTGAAAGAAGTGAGAGCATGGCAAGTCTATATGCTCTGAAATGTCATGGTAAATGATGCCAAATCATATGCATGTCATAAGTTAAGCATGCTACAGTGCTTAAAACTCAAAGCTAACAAGTCCCATTGCACTACAACTATGCAAAACATGAAGCATATGGCCAATGTAACCCAAAATAGTCCTAGATCATACCAAAATGATGCTAAAACATGCACGGAGCAAAGTCAAAACAAGCCAACATGAAGGGCATAAGGCATGAAGCATACAAGGACAACAAAGGGGATTGCACTACACCCAACAAAACCAAGCATGAGGTGACTTCAACAACAAAAATCAGAGCTATATTATGGCAAAATGAGACCAAATACACACCGATGTGGCAGCTTACAAGCTTAGACAAAATGGCATACGCAATGGCTCATTCTTAAGGCACAAAGAACCAACTCCTCAAAGCATTAAAAGAGTGACAAATGCAAGTGTATGACTACACTACATGCACTGAAATCTCATATGAAATGATGCCAAATCATGAAAATAGCCCAAGCAATGCATGCTAATGGACTCGACACACAAAGCTAACAAGCTAGATTGAACCATGGCTATACAAAACAATGCATGTATGACCAAAACAACACAAATCAAAGCTTAAGCATGGTAAAATAAAGCTAAAAGCTTCGTGGAGTTAAGCCAAAATAATGCTAGAATGATGATCAAAGGCATGATGCATGTTAAGGCAATAGAGAGGATTGCTCAACAAGTGCATGATGCATGCAAGACGCTATCAAACCAACCTTAGACAGAGGTATATTATGCTAAAATAAGGTCTAATACATGCTAAGATGGAGCCAAAACAAGCTTAACAAACATGTTGCTTTTATGAGCTATCAATTCAAGCATATAAGACACAAGGAGAGGGGGGTGACCCTCTCCTATTTAAGACATCAAAATACACTTTCCACCACTGGAATTCCTCTGGAATTCTGTGGTAGAAAGGGCATGCAAAGACAAAAACAAAAGCCAAAAGGGGTGGTCCAAAACAAGGCCAAACAAGGCACTAAAGGGGGTAGATCACCCCCAACACCAACAAGACCTTAAACAATTATTTCAAACACATGAAAATGAATCTTTTCACAGTTAAGAGTTATGCCAAAATAAGCATGCAAATGAGGCTAAGTAAGCAATGAAGACAAAGCTTAAAAGAGGGTTACAGACACACCCTTGTAGAACCACTTCAAGGAGGTAACTCCAGCAACGTTTTGAGCTAAAAACCAAACCTAGAGTTCAAACGAAACCCTCAAGTACCTCAGCAACAAGAGTATGGTGTTCTAGTAGGTGCCTTAGTGCAAAAGTGTGAAGAAATTACACTTTTGAGCACAGACAAGGGTAAATATATATATATATATAGAGAGAGAGAGAGAGGAAATATATATATATAGAGAGAGAGATATAACTTCTATCTCAATTTTTCAGAACCTCTGGAAAGGGAGAGGGGTCTCCCTTCTTATAGAAATTCAATTCTTAAGCTTGTTGAGCAAGCTAAGAACTTGAATCAATCCCTCCATACACGTGTATGGAGGATGAAAACTGTTCTCACCAGCTGTCATAGCTGGCACAAAAATATCTGAAAAAGCAGATAGAAAGGTCACGGCTAGAAAATGTGGCTGATCGACCAAAAAGAGTGTCGATCGGCCAAAAAGAGTGTCGATCGGCCACCACTTATGGCCGATGGCAAGGAAACAAGGCCGATAAGCACAATGGGTTGTAGGGATGGCCAACAAGCCACCCTATTCCCTCAGAAACAAAGCCACAGGTCCTTGGTCCACAACCATGCACAAAACAGACAAGTTGAGAGATCCTAAGGCAAGGCGCGCAGTCGAGACCTTCGGGAACTCAAAACGAACACGAACATGGATGATCATCGAGTGTTCAAACAATGACATCCAAGTCTTGAGGACATTCAAAAATGGGGTGTCTATAGATTGGAAGACATACACACAAGCACGCACACTTATTACAACATTACGCCCTCACGAATGAGGGTCCGAATAAATAAAAGCTAACTAGCTACACTAATTAAGCTAATTATTGTAAAACTTGAAGCTAATTAACTAGCTATACTACCTAACTAATTATTACCAACTGAAATCGAATAACTAGTTAAACTAACTAATTAATTACAACACTTAATCAGCTACAACTAATTAATTACAACACGAATTTAAGCTAGATATTTAAGCGTTAAATAAGCTCAAAATGCAAGAGAGGCTCATGCACGCACTCAGTTTCCACCCGAAAAGCCACTGCCTTGCTGCTGAATGCCTCTGTTTGCACATTTGAACACCAAAAATTCTGCCCACTTCCAGAACACCTCTGCTCCACCTTACCAACACACTGTGCAAATTTCATTGATGGCCGACAAGGGGCTGGTCGGCTACCATTGGTGGCTAGTCGGCCACTACTGATCTAAACTTCCTTTGCTACAACAGAGAGCAAAACAAAGCAAAACATTGTATTTCTTAAGGGTTATTTGCACACTTTATCTCTCCTTTTCGTGAGCAAATCAAAGGAGGGACAAAATTTGGCTCGCAAACCATCAATCAAGCAATTTCATTGCATGATGGCTTATGAAACCAATTGTGCAATTTCATTAAATGCAAAATGAGACAAAAAATGACCATCACCCTATCATGCATGATCAAGGGCAATGGAGAACAAGGAAAGTGGCACATTTCATCACTTTTCAGTATGAAATGTCCCATTTTCCTTGTGTTCAAATTAACGTCCGATTTGAACACATGCAATGCAACACAAAGAGATGGTTATCTTACCTCTTTTACTTGTCAATTTTGTTTACTCATTTTAATTACCAAATCATTCCTTAATTCAATTGTCCATTGGTGATTGTCCTCTAATGAAAAGAGGGCTCAAACCACAAGTTGCTTTGGGCATGAAAGAGGCATTACACTATTGGTAATGAACCTCCTAAGGGATTAAACCATTAGGTGTAGCACCTCCATTTCACACTTCGGTAAAAAAGTTGTTTGAAACCACTTTCAAAGCAAAACAAAAGAGTGAAGAAATGAGGGAGATTGCAAACATTATGAGTGCTAAAATGAAGTGGAAAAAGCACTAAAACATGTAATCAACGCACATTAATGATGGTTAAAACCTTAAAACAGTAAGCTAGTGAAGGAATTAACACTGCAACCATGCCATGCAAGGCTCAAATGAACTAACTAGCCCAAAACAGAGCTAAAACAGGTTATTTCAGAGGCTAAAACATGCTGGACTTGTGCTAAGTTAAGCTAGAAAAACATATTAACATATGAAGCTATTTAGCATGCAAACAAGATATAAGGAGGGGAGGCTAGCCCCTCCAATTTTGGACTTCAAAATGAGTTTTTTACCACTGAAAAACCTCTAAAATTCAGTGGTTAAAAGGCCCAAAAAAAGTTGATATGAAAGTGATGAATAGAGGCACAAAAACTTTAATAACATGGGAGCAAGAAGGGTGAGCTACCCTTTAACTAAAAATGACCTCAAACCAACACTTTTAAGCCACAAAAATAGAGTTTTTTACAGTTCAAAACTAGTCTCAAAACAGTTGAAAAGAATGGAAAACAAGTATGCAAAACAAGACAAGTGTTATACCTTTGAAGCAAAATACAATTCTGGGCACAAGACCAAGCTAAACCACCTTCAAAAGCTCAAAGAAAGTCTCAAATAACCTGAGCCCAAAGAGAAGCAACTTTGGTTAAGGTAGTGTATGCAAAAGTGTAGAGAAAACAAGCTACAAGGCACAAAATTGTAAGAGAGAGAGAGAGAGAGAGAGAGAGAGAGAGAGAGATTTGGTCTAAATTTTCTAACCCTCAAAAATGAGGGAGGAACCCCCCCTATATATAGAAAAACAAGCCATGAGCTTAGGAACATCCTACCATACATGTGTAGGAAGATGCAGCCCAATGTCATAACAGCTGGCACAGCTGCCAACAAATATCTAGAAAAGAGACTAGTGGTCATCAGCCACCAATGGTAGCCGATAGGCCACACCAATGGCCGACAAGTAAGGCTCATGGCTAACAGCCTCTAGTGGTGGCCGACAGGTCAACACAAGTTCCAGGCACCAAGTTTTGGACCAAAACAAGGCACAGAAAGGACAAGGTTTAGAAGCTCAAAGACAGGGCGTTTTGCCGAAGACTTCGGGCACTCAAAACGAACATAAACAAACACAATCATTGAGTATACAAGCGATGACGTCCAAGTCTTGAGGACGGTAAAAAATGAGGTGTCTACATAATCTGACACCGTTTAGTTATTTTGGGGCATCAACACCTCGTATTTCAAGTTTCTTAAAGAACTATTTGCCGAAACCAAAATCCGGCTCTAACTTCCAAACTGGGAACCTGATTCGAGTCCCGTCTTCTCCCACAAGTCTCTCGTGCCTAGGAGGTTATGTGTGCTACGTTTCATACTAATCTAACGCCATTTGGTGATTTTGGGGTATCAACACCTCGAATCTTAAGTTTCTTATGGAACTAGTTTGTCGAGATCGAAATCCGACTCTAACTCCCAAACTGGAAATCTGATTCGAGTCTCGTCTTCTCCCACAAGTCTCTCTTGCCTAAGTGGTCGTGTGTGGTAAGTTTTGTGCTAACACGACGCCGTTTGGTGATTTTGGGGCGTCAACACCTCGAATTCTAGAAACCAACAGAAGAAGTGGTTCACGAGGTAAAGCAAGAAGAGGCTGCCGATGTTGCTCAGCGTTGAAGGTATTGCAGACTGGGATGGTTCTCGGCGGCAATGAAGCATGAGTGTCCGGCAATTATGGAGCCTGAGTGTCCGGCGTTAGTTCAAGGTGTTCGGGACAAGTATGGGGTTTTCAAGACAAACGTGGGGTTTATTTGTTTCCAAGACAAGCGTGGGGTTTATCCGTGTAATAGTGTTTTAGGTGTGGGGTTCAAGAGTTTGGTTTGTTGTTTTTATTGTCTTTTAAACTATAAAATCGTGAGGCTATGGGGTTGGTTGTAAGGACGCAAGTAGAAGTAGTAGGAGAGTGAGTTTTTACTCCTCGAATCTCTCTCAATGCATTTTTTTTCCTTGTACCTTTAAATTTCATGTTTTTAATGGAATTTTTTCTTTGCCGATAAAAAAAAAAAAAAAAAACACCTCGAATTCTAAGTTTTTTAAGGAACTAGTTTGCTGAGACCGAAATTTGGCTCTAACTTCCAAACCGGGCACCCAATTCCAGTCCCGTCTTCTCCCACAAGTCTCTTGTTCCTAAGTGGTCGTGTGTGCCAAGTTTCGTGCTAATCCGATGCTGTTTGGTGATTTTGGGGCATCAACACCTCAAATTCTAACTTTCTTAAGGAACTAGTTTGTCGAGACCGAAATCTGACATCAAGATGATGAAGTAGAAATAGAATGAAGTTTCTTAGCTCATTTGGTCCTAGTCTGCAAACGTTAATCTAGTGAAGTTTCACTAGTATTTAAATTTAGAGAAGTTTAAATTTCTTCTCTAGTCTTTATCTTAGGAACTTATTTATAATTCAGTAAAAAATATGATAAAAAGTCTTTTTGCCCATTATTTTCCTAACCAACACCACCAAACAATTACCAGCCCCACCACCATTGCAGTCCCATCCCTCACTGCCACTATATCAACTCTGCGCTTTTCCTGCCCACCACTGCTGCAGCTCCTCCCCTCCCGGCCACTACTGCATCCTTCTTCTCCACGTGAGTCTGTTACCCTCGTGACCACTACAGCCATCCTCCCTCCTTGAAAAATAACTATCCATGGCTTAAAGTGAACAATATCACAGCAATTCTAAGCCCTCTGTGATGGAAGTTGCTAAAAGATCTATTCATGCTTCAAAAGATTTACTCATTCTTCTTCTAGCCACGCCCAAAAAGGTTGAAAAAATTCAACATGTACCTCAGAATTTCATAAATGCTATTGAATGAATGACACCAAAATAAAGAAAATATTCAATAAAACCTTATGGAACATGATCATTCAATCTGCCAAGAAATTAAGAGAGATATTATCCTGTATCTCCACTCATGAAACTTAAATAGAAGCTATATTTTCTGAGCATTAGGCAATGGAATGGCACACTTGCCCAAAAAAAATTGAATGACACATAATGGAAAGGGAATAGAGACATGAGAATGCTAAAACTCATATATGTAAACTCGAATTAAGTTTTTCATGTATTTTGTCAATTGTAAAAACACTTTTCGTTTGTTCTATCAAATTGACTACTATATTACCTGTGAGTAGGAAAGCAATCAAAATGCATTCAGGATCAAATAGCTACAGACAAAGGGAATGAGAATGCCAATTTAATTTGTTTTAGGAAGCCAAGCTACCTTGCATAGTTGATATCTCATGATTCTCATCACAACAAGCAGCAGTTTAAACAATCTTAATTTTCCAACAAACAATTATAAGGCTCAATTGACTATAATTATCTAAAAGTTGATGTAATAAATTTCTACATTAAAGTTCTTTTATCTGATCGTAATGATCCATGAACTTCCATCAATTAAGGCCAAATCCTACATAATTTATAGGAACAAATCAGTTCAATTTTTTTTTTTTTTTTTTGTAAAATGTTTATACTATAAGTAGATAATAGAAATGCAGTATTACTTTATGTATACATAATGGTTACATGCTCTACAAAAGCCATATGGACAAAAGTTAATGAAATGCGTGCTTTATTCTTTGTTCCATCTTCCTCACAGTTAAGGCATACAACAGCAATAGTATGGACTTTATGCTTTGCAACAACTTTCCATTCTGCAGTGAATAAAAGACATTTAAAAAAAACATGTATACTATAGAGGTTAACTTGCCTTGAATTTTAGAGTTCCAGTAAAACTATTAGAGAAGCAAGCACTGACTTATGTACATTTCCTCAATCAAATCAATCAAAACTCATAATCAGACATACATTAAAATTCTTGAGGTTCAAAAGGGAAAACTTTCATCACTACGACAAAAGTCATACGGAAACAAGTACAAGAGGCAACAAAAAAAAGTACCAATATCATCTGTATTACCCAAAATATGCATCTTTAAGGTTATGCTTTAGCAACATTTAAGAGGCTTACATATTATAAACTAGCATCACTTCTCTAAACACGAAAAAAAAAATGACTTCAGAACATACTGTCGATATTTTGGACTTAGGAGGATGCGATTAGCACTCAAAATATAATATTTGCAACTTCATTCTGTAAGCTGAAATATGGCAAAGACGAACTTTCTTTCTGGTATGTTGTCTGTGTCAGCCATCAATTAACCTTCATTTACAACACTACCCCAAACAAAACTTCTCAAACTTTTCAGCTCTATGTCTCTCTCTAATGCACATATATCCCACACACCAAACAAGATGTCTATCATTTGTCTACTGATCTCAATTTTCATTGAAGAAGTGAACTCTTTAAAAATTGGTCCAATACAGCCATGGTGGAGTTGAAAATTCTGGATATCTATAGCATTGCAAATGGATCTTCCATACCCTCGTCTATGACTCATTTAGTTGAATACCTTCACAAAGGTGATCCTTAGATGTTAACATAAGCACTTGCTTTCCCCTACAAAGTTTACATATAATTGCCATGTTTTTTAACAAAGATTTACTATGAAAGTTTTTGATGGTTGAAAGGGTAAAGTAAAGAAGTTTGAAAATGATTTTATCACAATGGGAGCAGAAACACATGTCAAATGTCAACTATCACGACCCCATTCCGGCCCTAGTAAAATGGTGTCGTGATGGCTAGTAATCCGAGATTACCAAAGGCCAACTTACAAAAATTCACACAATCAGAGTATAAATATATGGGGCCTACATGTGCGGAAGCAATTTAAATCTAAGTAGTCCATAAGCGCTGTGCATAGATCAAATGAAATGACATACATCATGACATGATTTACAACTTGGATACAAATAAAATGAAGTACATATTACATCTTGATCAAAAGGCTTCTCAAGCCAAAATATACGAAAGACATGAATTACAAACTAAGAAGCATAATCTTCAAGATGCTAGCAAAACATCAATCCAAAACAACTTACAAATGACATCTAGGCATCACCACCTTCTTGCTCGTCACCTACATATATATAAGGAGAGGGTGAGCTTGGATACTCAATGAATGATATAATTAATAAAGGTTTGGATGAATGATATCTGAGATCTTTATCAAAACAATACGTATAATAACTTGTACAAAGCATGGGATGAATCAAGTTCATCAATCAAAGTCTTTCAAAGCTTCTTGGATGTTAATAACATCTACATAATACCAAAAGATGACATTCCGGACAAAACAAGGGAATAACCGTCCCGGAATCGAAGCACACCCGTTCACGACTGTCGGTGGCCAACCCGGAATCGGTTAGACAACCCACGCAGAAAACCGTCAGTGGCAAAACAAGGGAATAATCGACTCAAAATCGATTAGACAAACCCACCCGTACAAGACCGTCGGTGGCAAGGGAGATATCTAAAACAAGGGTACTAGTTGCATTATAGTCCCCTAGCACTAAGGACTTTCCAAGAATGCCATCAAAAGAAACATAATACTTGATACAAAAACTAGGGATAATCATTCATACTTGAACAAATACTTTTCCAAAACAGAACAAAGCAAAGCTTTTATCAAAACATTATAACATAGCTTTATTAAAAATACCACTCATATAGCTCTTCAGGTGTAGGGCTTAAGGAAAGAATCCAAGACCTACAAATACACGGTAAAGTCCACTGAATGCATTTCAAGAAGACAAGAAGTAATGCACAAAGATGGATGTGCAATGCATCCTTAAAAGAAGCTCTACATGAATGAAAATGATCCAGGCATTTCTTTCCAAAACCAAGTCAAGACATGGCAAAACATGTGCTGGGAGTTAAAACACTATTTTTTTCATCTCGACAAAACATGCTGGGTACCAACCAAGTCTTGGCCGAGGTCCCACACCTCTTGGCCAAGGTGTGGTTACCTAGGCTTCGGTGTGCAGCTGCTTGCCGAGGTGTGCATGCAAGATAGACTAATGGTGCAAGTGATCATGCAAGGTAGGCCAGGGTGAGATACGATGCTTGGTCTATGTGTGAGATCTAGGCAAGAGTGGTCTCGGTGACCACACCTAGGGAAAGGTGAAGTTTGGAAATCTGAGTTTCCTCCCTTGAAGAACATGAAGAACATGAACATGAAGAACATGAATGCTAAAATCATAACTTTTATTCCAAAATCTGAGATTTCCTGATATGAGTTAAAAAACATGGACCTTGGTACCCACACTTGGAGATTTCATGAAAACAAACACAAAAACATGGATCTTGATACAAACTTTCGGATCAAAACATGGTTTCTCTTAAAGAACACAAGAACATCATTTTCTCTTTCTAAAACCAAACTTTAAATCAATGCATGGCTCATGAATCATGCTAGATCATGCAATGTGATCGGGTCAATATAAAGAACAACAAAAGTAGATCAAGAATTTAACCTCAAAACACGGATCTAACGGTTCAAGGTGTGAAGATCAAGCTTGGAATCTAGCTCTCTGACTCTAAGAACTTCTTCCTCTTCTCCTAGAGCTTCTCTCTTTACAAGGCTAGGATATGACAAAATGATATGGGTTTCTCAACTAGCACCTAACTTAACCCTCTGCTGGGACACATGGCAATGTCTTGTTGGGTTTCCTCAAAAGGTGACTGAATGACAAGACAAGAGCATGACAAAGGGTGTACAACAAGTAAGGTGATAAGGGCACTCTGACAAGGAAATGACCTTGGATCAAGACATAGGCTTCGGGCAAGAAGGTTTTAATGATTTCGGCTAGGAAGGATAACACTTGGCCTAGCTGTGCCACCCCTCGGTCTAGGTCATACCAGTCCAGGAACAAGATCACTAGGTGCAAGGATCAAAGATCTAGGACGCCTAGATGATAACATCTCGGCCTAGAGGATGACATCTCGGCCAATATGCCTAGGTGACGGAGGAGGTCAACCAAGGTGGTTCCAAGATGGTCCTAGGTATAAGAGGTTCAAAGGTGTGACCTAGGCTTGACATGACCTAGGCTTGAGACAGCAAGCAGGGAACAAAGCATGCATATAACACTTAGGCAAAACACATAAGCACAAAACAAGACAGGAACTTTTACTTAGGCAAAACAAGGCAAAGTCTACCAATGCAAGCTTAATAAGACAAAATCATGAAAATGCACATGAACGTGGCTAAGACAAGAATGCGGGTTATTACATCAACAACATGTTGAAATAAATTGCAGATGGTATTATTCCTTACAATGGGAAGATTGAAAGACACTGCTATTGGGTTTCAAATGAGAAATCTTGACCTTAAGTGGAAACTTGATGCTTCTTGGTCTTCATCAGATTCGGGACGGCAACAAAAGGATATTATGCATTTTCCTACATAAAATATATAATAATTCTTTGAAGTCCATAAGAAGTCCAAAAAAAAAAAAACACTTTTGAAGTGAAAAAAGCAGCATAGAAATTCTGTCATATGCTATATGACAATAAGTGCTGTAGCCTAGCACACTGGGGAAAAAAAATTTTGATTGCCATGTTATAATTCATTTAATAGAAAGGTTATTCCCAATGGGTGCTAAATGTGTAAGTAACAGGCAGAGTGGCGGATCATCCCCTTAAGTCAGTTGGAGAATATATTAATTGTCAAACACATCAAGTTCTTCAATACTTTAACACTACCAACCATTATCAAAGACATGAATTCTGGTACAACAGAAGCCGAAGTATGAATGATTTGGTCAAGAACATGCGACTGTTGAAACCACAATACCCAGCCATCTCCTTGAGATTATGCTGAGTAACAATATGTTAGTTTTGCATAAAGCACAAGTATATAGAAGCAAGAACTTTTCAAGTTTTACCAAATTTACTCTTCAACTTGGTAAAGAAGGCCTCAAAAACCATGGTTCTTTGAAAATATTCTACGATTTGCAAGTCTTTTTCCCCTCCAAATCTCCACCATATCAAGGAGGGAGGGAGGGAGGGGGGGTCAAGGGGGTCCTAGCCCCTCCAAAATTATAGAAAGCACACTTTCGTATACGGACTATGAAAATAAATTGGTCTTTTACATAGATTCTTATAATTTTTTTTTAATTGGACCACTTATAAAGCTTCATGAGCCAAAGGCACGTGAAGTAATATTTAAATAATTATGTGGTTTATGAGAAATGAATAGCATGTCAAAGTTGAGACAATCATCGGTCTTTATAATTTTTGATCGGTCCAACTAACCTACATTAAATAATTATTTAAATAGTTTAAACCCAACCTAACCCACCCCAGCCCACCTCATACCTTCCATCTTTGGAGTGTCAGCTCTGCCCTAGTATTCTCTCTCCTGCTTGTTTTCACAAGCAAGCCACCCAACATTTGTTTGTTATCCCAAATGCCCATATTGTCATTTCATCAAACGTCTTGCACACAATACCACCTCGAACACAACACTACGACAATCCCACTCCCAAAGCAGGCATTTGAACCCTATCCCTGTTCCCTACATTCTAACTAGCTACCATGCATCCCAAAGTGTAAATCTATTGATCTCAACTCAACACTCGTTGATTGCACACCACTTACATTCCATACAAAACATAAAGTTGTTGACATTTTATTTCCCTCCAATATTAAACATTTCTACTTGGTCTAAAAAGCACAATGACAACACAAACATAACCACATATATATATATATATATAGAGAGAGAGAGAAGGAGGGAGAGAGAGAGAGAGAGGGTTCACTTGGGGATACAGTTCATACACACTGCCAATTGAAACGATGGAAAAGAATTTTAGAGTCCTCAGTAACCATGGGGAGTAAATCCTTTTTTGGGTTTCATTCTGCTATTTTAATCTGTCAATTCACAAATGGATTAATCAAAAAATAAACAACTAGGTGTCACAGACTATACAATATACTTGTAATCATATACTTTACACTTGCATATATATATATATATATAGAGAGAGAGAGAGAGAGAGAGCATACAGGCGTCGTCACTCGCTGAGTGAGTGAGAGAGACGCGATTGAGACTGACTGTTGTTAGCCATCGTCGTTTGTTGCTCACTGCTCGTTGTCGTCGTTGCTCGCTGCTCAGAGCAAAATTCCATTGTCGTCGCTCACCCGGGATTTTTGCTTCAAAGGTTTTAGGGATTTTGGGAAAAAACAAGCTCGAATAGGGATTTTGGGAAAGATGATGGCGAATAGGATAAATGAGCGGGATATAGAAAATTTTCATTACTTTTTGCGATGACATATTTCAACCGTCACAAATGATAAATCTAACAAATAAAACAATGATAAATCTAACAAATAAAACAACGTCATTTTAATAAGAGTTTTTTTGCAATGGACAATTGCCATCACAATTTGTCCTCTATTTGCGATAGTAAATTTTTCCCGTCTCAAGAAGGTTGGTTTTGTGACAGGACACAAGGCATCACAAATACTTTCGTATTTAAACACACCTTTTCTTGTATGTTTATTCGCGACAGGTCATCGCCGTCGCAAAAGGTATTTATTGGCGACGGTTGAAAATGCCGTCGCAAAAGATCATTTTTTGTGACGGCATAATTGCTGTCGCAAAAGGTTCCGTGCTGTTTAACCTCTTTTCTTGTAGTGCTAGTTCTATTGATTTCACCACACACTCATGCATGCATGTATACATACATACATACATATATACCTAAATATAGAACCTCGTGGGATCGATAAAGTCGTTGATGGAAAACTCACGCTTGTCAAGAAAGTAGAGGGACTCTTTGGTCTGAGAGTTTAAGGTTTCGATATCGCTCTTCAGAGTATCAAACTTTCTCTGGATGTTTTGTTCGAGTAATTAGAAGTGATCAGAGAGCTCTTTCCGTAGCAAAATACTACTTGTCATCAGAGTGGTTTGTCTCTAAAACTCGTTGAAGCTCGTGGCGGCGGAATTTGAATCAACTTGTCGAAGTAGTCATCGGGATCAGCGATTGATTTTAGTTGTGCGAGAAAAGAAGAAGCATCACAGAAACCCTAGAAATTGGAGAGAGAGAGAGAGAGAGAGATCGAAGAGTGTGGTCGGCGATAAAGCAAAGTTGAAGGAAAGCGGAGATGGATGGCGGTAGATTCATTGATCTACGAAGTCAATATGAAAGGGTAGATTAATTTCTCTGGCGACGACTGAACTAAATGGAGTACATTGTTGAAGGGATAGGTAGTAGTGCTGTTGCTGGCAGCAACGACGGAAGAGACGACAGCTATCATGACCCGAACTCGTCCCTAAGGGTTAAGGTCATAATCGGCCAGTAATCAAGGGACTACCAACAGCCTCAAACCTGATCAAACATACCTTCAATAAAATAAGGAGCCAAAATGGAAGCAGAGTTAAAAATTTTGTCCAACGAGCTGTGCTTACATGGTAAAACAAACATTCCATAATAACTCACACGTACAGGAAAAATTAATATTTCATATGCCCAAAACCTTTCAAACATATAGTCAGCCTAACAAAAAGCTTATGTATATGATGATCCAACATATTCACCAAAATAAC
Organism: Camellia sinensis; assembly: GCF_055761805.1. Classification (NCBI taxonomy): domain Eukaryota; kingdom Viridiplantae; phylum Streptophyta; class Magnoliopsida; order Ericales; family Theaceae; genus Camellia; species Camellia sinensis. Next base: position 67,100,169 of record NC_138961.1, on the reverse strand, counting down.
AAAAGGGAATTCAAAAGTAAAAGAAACAAAACAAGGTCTCATGCGTGAGACGGTCAGGCTGACTCCACAAAAATTTGACGCCCCACAAAAACTTGACTCCCCTCATGCCTTCCACTAGGGCTGGGTTTGGATATCTCTTTGCTTACCTACACACACATAAATGAGAGTGAGCAATATCCTAGTGAATAATATCAAAATAAAGGAGTACATGAATGAAATTATAGAAATCATATCATACGGCCTTAGACCCATTCATGATTCGATCTAATACATCAAATGGCCTCAGGCCCAATTTGTTTGTGTCAAACAGCCTCTGGCCCAATCATTCGTGTCAAACGGCCTCTGGCCCATTCATTCATATCAAACGGCCTTTGGCCCAATCATTCATGTCAAATGCCCTTTGGCTCATTCATTCATATCAAACGGCCTTTGGCCCAATCATTCATGTCAAACTGCCTCTGGCCCATTCATTCATATCAAATGACCTTTGGCCTAATCATTCATGTCAAACGGCCTCTAGCCCATTCATTCATGTCAAACGGCCTTTGGCCCAATCATTCGTGTCAAATGGCCTTTGGCCCAATTCGTTTACGTTAGACGACCTTTTGGCCAATTATTCTTTTCCAAATCCGTATCCATGTGTTTGTGTCATACCCATGATTACAATCACATTCGTATTCAATTAGTCTTGTATAAAAGATTGTCATTCAGACTGTTCATTAATAATTCAAAGTACAAAACCATAGGGCTCACATAGAAGTAACGTTGTGGAAAATAACGTACTTGAACACATCTTTATTAAGATATTACTCACAGTGATCTGGTGGATGATTTGCCTCGCACTTGACCCTACATATATCATAAACATAACATATTGGGTCATAAACGATTCAATCCGTTCTTAATATTTTTGCTTCTCTTAGGCCTCTTTCTTATCGTTTTCGGTCATTTACAATGCTGAATGTACGCCTGAGAGCGTTTAGAAATGAAAGAGAATGGAAAACAAAACACAAAGCAACTTTTCAAATTTTCTGAAACAGGGCTCTTCGCTCGAGCATATATCTTCCTGCTCGAGTAGACCCTTTTGGTCTACAAAAGTACTGGTTGCCTCATTTTCACGCTCGAGCGTGATTTCGGACACTCTAGCTAGGAGTCAAAATATGTGACTAGGTGCTCGAGCATAACTCTTCCCGCTCGAGCGGACATCAATGTCTGCAAAACTTCTAGGAGCTAGTATTTTACGCTCGAGTGGCACTTTCCCCGCTCGAGCGGACATGACAAATTCTGGAATTTCCAGAACTGCATTTGAAGCTCAAACTTGATTCAAAGGTCCAAAGCTCGTGTTTTTGGTACAAAAACATGGAAGGTCATTGCATAACATGAGAACATAGGTAATTTGAGACCAATTGTTCAAAACCATGATCCAATTCTCAAATCATCTCACATTCTTCTTGACAACTTCAAAACACATGCAACCAACTTCATAACTACAATGATTAAGCATGCATGTGTGGTATAGACCCTATTGTGATTTCAAATGGTAGAATTGATGGACAAAATCATGTAGCTTAACAAAACTATGCTTGCACGTATGATTTTGTATTCAATTTCTCATATTTAACATGTTACATGCTTGATTCTGCAATTCCATGGCAACTCTTTACATGCATGGTTATCTTGACTTCAAATTCATCATATTTAGCTTGATCCTTCCATGTATGTGTTAAATGACTTTCAATTCATGCTCAAATATGCAAAATCATGACAATTCTCTACATGCTTGCATGTAGACTTCAATTTCATCATATATAACTTAAACCTTGTTCTTGATTACCATATAACTTTGAATTCACAAAATTACAAACTCAAACTCATGAATTAATGCTCAATTACTCACTTAGGAGCTTCAATCTTCACAATTGTAGCTAGTTCTAGAGTCTAGCCTTCCAAAACTTGAGTTCCCTTACAAAAATCTTGAAGAATAGCTCCTCTCTCTCTCTAAACTCGGTTCCCCCTCTCTCTCTAGAGTGTAGAATCTGACTTAAGCTAAAAAATATGAGCTTAAGCACACTTAGCTCATTTATATAGGCTTTCCCTAATCACATTTAATTAGGACTAATCAATGGTGCTTAATTAATTCAATTTAAACTAATTAATTCATTCCGAATCAGTTTTCAATTGAATTTCACCGCAGGTTCTAAAAATCATGCTAAGCACAAAAATACAGTCGATTTCACTTTTTGACGCCTCTACGGCCTTCAATTTCAATTTATAAAGGTAAGTTGAGTAGGTTTTCCTACGATGAACAGATACAACTTCAACAATAATACAAACTATCACATAATTGGCACCCAAATTAAATTAAGCACATAATCACAAACACAATCATGATTAATTAACATAATATAGAACAAGATTATCACAATCTCCCTCCATCCCTTTAGGAAGTTTGGTCCTCCAAACTTATGTTATCTTCAGTCGGAAACAATTCAAAATACTTTCATTGGACGGTTTCAACTCTTTTGATAGTCATTTGCTCAGTCTCGCAATCAAGTAACACTCTGTCCTTAACCAATCAGAGACTTACCTTTTTTGCCATGTAAGGCTTTGTATGGTGCCATACCGAAATTGGAGTGCAAGCTGTTGTCGTAAGCGAAGTCTGCCAATGGTGAGTAGGTTTTTCCAACTTCCCTGAAGGCTAATGCACACACTTGGGGTATTTCTTTCGAAATCTGAATGGTTCTCTCTGATTATCCATTGGTTCGCGGATGGAAAGCAGTGTTGAATCTTAGTTCGATTTGCATTCCCTTTTATCATAGAAATTCAATTCATTTCTCAACCATTCTACAGTTCATGTTTCAATTCAGTATTTAGTTCAGTGACTCATCACAGTTACCTAAGGTTAGTCGAAAGTCATCAGGAATATAAAGTGGATCCAGATATTGATTCTCGAGTCAACAAAGGTAACAACGAAGCAATCAACCGCATGATGTACATAATTCACATATCCCCATAGCATCGGTTGTAATGTACAATAATACTGAAGTAGTCAATTTCTAACATAATACATATGTTCTCAATCATTCAATAGTTTAAAATTCAGCTCAATATTTAATTCCCTGTTCCATCGAGTCTTTATAGATTATCTGATAGTCGTCAAAAGTATAAGGCATTTTATATATTAATCCATGTCATCAAAGGTAATATCAAAGTAGTCAATCACATGTCAAACACAATTTACACATCTCCAAAGCCTCAATTGCAGAATACAATGGCACTAAGCAATTATTTACAGGGCGCACTAAATTTACACACTTTCAAATAATCGAGGTTTTCTAATCCCAATAGTGTTGACAACCAAAACAGTTCGCAGTTAGTAATTACCATAACATGACTTCCCAAAATCTGATAACACTGAAACAACTATTTTCCCATACAAAACATATTTTGATCAGTCAAAGGTAAATGTTCAGTATTGCTTATAATCAAATCAATCCGCCGTTATCGGTTTCCATAGAATCAAATAAATAAGAATATAGTAATACAGAAGCAGTCTTTCCTTTAAAACACCCAATTATTGGATTAGCACAGTTCAGTTCATTTATAACACATATGTCCCCAATAGTTGAAGGTTGGTTCTCAATGGTGTTCATGGTTAGATTGGTCTGTTAACCGCCCACATATAGTCTTCCAAATAAGTCAAGTATTCCAAACGGATTCAAGTATGGATCTATCAATTTTCTCATCAAATCAATTCAGACAAAGGTCTTGTCAAATTAAGTCGAACAAAGGTCCCATCAAATTATATCAGATGAAGTTCCATTAGGTCAAATAAAACAAAGTCCTATTATATCGAATCAGATAAAAGTTCTATCAAATCATTCTCAAATATGGTACATTTGGTTCTGTAGGTCATACTTCGTTTGCTTAGGTACATAGTCATTAGTTTCGCAACAGTCCTAAGTTTATTAGTTCTCAAAGTCATATCAGAGTCACACATCACAATGGTTCATATCAAAGTGTATGTATCATAGTCAATATAACAGTTCCCAAATAAGCCTTACATATAAATATATGGTACACAGTAACGCATCAAACAAAGTTCCTCGGTTGCACATAATATAGGATTCGTTACGCAGAAGTTCCAAATCAATCATAAAGTCACAAAAGCATAGGTTTACAAGTCAAGTCTAGTCTAGTTACATAATCCAGTCAATTTATAGAGTTCATTATTTGGGGTGCCTAACTTAGTCGCACAATCACAGAGTCATAGTCCCAGTGGTTTAGTCAAATAAGACAGTGATATAACAAAGCATCCTGAGCATATGTTTAGATATATATATGCATGTACAGAGTCAATCAATATCCCCAATATGTATCTCATAAATTTCCCAAATGGAGCAGATACATATAATAAATAAGGTATTGATCCTGTGGGTCTAACCAATCTAGATACACATGTAGCAGATATGAAAGAATACGCCAAACCGAACCAAATAATATCCCAAGCAAAGATGTACACATGCACTAGTTCAGAATCAATCAACACATAGTCATTCACTTATAAACAGTATAGATACCTAGGATAACAGTCGCAATATTCTGAGTGTTTTCTAGGACGAGTGCAATTACTCTATCCTTATTAGCAGTTCCTATCATTAGTACGAATCCAACTGAGGTAGTGGGTCGATTCACATTATGTTCAGTCCGGGGACAGTTCCTTACCATATGGTCCATTTCACCACATCTATAACAAGCCCCTGAAATTCGATAACAAACTCTTTAGTGTTTCTAACCACATTCATTACATGTTGGTGCTGTATTCCTTGTAGAGTTTGAAGCACGCGATGATCCCGTATTCTGTTTTTTAAACAATCTTTTCTTTGACAAAAAGCCTTGTGTAGACCCGACTTTCTCCGTGCGCCCTCCTTTTGGAAAAGGCGCGAATTTGCCTTATTACAGTTTAGACTCCTGTCACGGTTCTGAATCTAATCTCATAAAGTGCATTGTAAGACTGATAAACACCAAAGAGTCCAAATTCGGCAAATCGTTTTGGAAAATCTATTTTGAATAAAAAGCGCCAAACATGAACTGCTTTGCCAGATTACAAAGTCGCCACCTAAATATTTTATTTTTGAAAAATTTAGGAAACCCTGAATCGTGCCAAAGGCCATGTGTCTGTCATCACCAAAGTTGCATCGGCTCGGGAACTTGGGTACGAGAGGGAAAGGTCCTGAAATGAGCACCCCCGCTCGCCCAATCAAAGAATCGGCCTCTACTACCATGATATGTTGTTTTATAAACCTCATGTGTTCTTATCCGGTTATTAATCTAACTTTACTATGTGACGCACACATACAAGTATAGACTCAATCACTAGAATTGGAACAAAACAACTCATGTTTATTTTTTAAAATGGTTTGAAAGTGCCACTCGCAAGTAGGCTAAAGCACGGATTTGCCATCCTCAAGTGGGCTTAAAACTCACAATCATCGAGTTGTTCCAATTCAGGCAATCTAGCCTTCACCAACAGGCATTCAAGCAGTTAATCACTTAAGCAAATAGCCTCATGGAAAGCATGCTATCATAATAACACTCACACTCATGCAAGTATGCTAAAGCGTAACACTTACAGTGTACTCCGAGCCAAAACAAAAGCTAGTTAGAAAACAATGCATGATCCTAATTATACAAAATGTCTAATGCAACACATGCAATAATACAACTAAAGAGGCTTGGCTATCTAAGATGGCATATGCATGCAACAATTTGATACACGTATTTAAATAGGTATTGAAATACGATGCAGTTTGAATGATGCGCCGAGCCCGGTGCATGCAATACAAATGAATGAATGCAAACATGCAAAGCATAAGGTATGCTAATCAAAACGTGCCCTAAAACTAACCATCGTAAGCGGTTAAGTAAAAGGGAGAAAGAAGTGGGGTTGGACAACATGTGCAAGTGGCTGGCCGGCCACTTCTCTTTCCAAAATTCTGCCTTTACTGCAACAAAGAGCAACAGAGCCAAGACAATGTAATTGGCAGGAAATGTGTGTACTACCACCCTCCTCATCATGTCTCAAGCTCAAAGGAGTGTGGTACTTGGCTTTCTAGCCACCAATCAAGCATCGCAATGCATGATGGCCGAAGAACGGAGCTTATACAAGTTTAGTGAATGCACAAACAATACACAAAGAGCCTCCACCTTATCCTGCATGATCAAGGGTGTTGGTGACCAAGAAATGTGACACGTTTCATCACTATGAGTATGAAACGTCTCACATTTCTTGTGTTTGGATTAACGTCCGATCCAAACACATGCAATGCAACACATATATGTTATCTTGACATGTTTTACTTTACTCAATTCTTGTTTACTCATTTTACATTACCAAACCATTCTTTACTTGATTAAGTCCAATGTGCAAGTCCTCTAAGGAGAGGAGGTCAACCAAAAGAATGGTTTAAGGCATGAAAGGGATTATGCCTTTGACTAGGAGGAACCCTCAAAAGAAGGTTAAAGCCATTTGTGCACAAACCCTACCTCATGCTTAAACACAAACTTAAAGCCAAACAACCCGCAAAGCAAAAGGAAAAATGAAGAAATGAGGGAAGTGGAAGATATTCAGTGCTGAAATGGCATAACAAGTAATGCTAAAACATGCAACCAACATATGCACAACATGTCAAGGGCCAAGAGCATCAAAGCTAGTGAAGTGTATTACACTAGAAGCATGCATTGACAAGTTCAAACTACCAAACCAGCTATGAACAGACCTAAAACATGCGAAAATAGTGGCCAAAATGTGCGGAGATGGTGGCATGAAAAGTAAGGAAATCATGTTCATGTATTGGCTCATACACAAGGCATAAAGCACACCTCTCAAGAGTGATGAAAGAGTGGAATATGTGAGAGTGTGACAAGGCTACATGCACTGAAACCATGTGTGAAATGATGCTATTACATGCAAACATCACAAACATAGCATGTTAAAGACCTTGAAACTCAAAGCTAGTCAAGGCCATTTGTACTATAGCTATACAAAGAAAGTCTCAAGGGACCAAGACCACTCAAAACATAGTTAAAGCATGTTAAAACATGAGCAAAAACATGCTGAGACAGAGCTAACAAAAGCGAGGATGATAGGCTAGAACATGAAGCATGTTAGGCTAACAAGCATGATTGCACTATAAGTACCAAGAGCAAGCAAGAGGTGACCCAACCAGCCAAAATCAGAGTTAAAGAAGGTTAAGAAAGTCACAAAAACAAGCTGAGATCAAGCCATGAGATGGTAGAAAAACATGCTCAAGTATGAGGCCATCAACACAAGCAAACAAGATACAAGGAGAGGGGATCACTCCCTCCTATGTGGGACCTCCAAACTAACTTTCTACCACTGAAATTTCCTTGGAATTCAATGGTTAAAAGGCCAAGAAAAGGTGGTTTGAAAGGTGATGAAAGATGGCACAAAAAGCTATACAAGCTAAGAAACAAAAGGGAGAGACAACCCCCTAACTCACAAAGGCCTTAAACCACCATTTTTAGGCCTGAAATTGTGCAAGACACTTCTAAGAAGATCAAAGTTATTCAACAAAGGCTCAAGATGCCTCAGAGTCGACAAAAGAATTACACGGATGTTCGGAGAAGACCTCTTGAGTATGAGGTTGGCGATCATGTGTTTATTTGTGTGATTCCGATGAAGGGCCAATTGAGGTTCAGTAAGAAGGGCAAATTGTCACCTCGCTACATTGGGCCATTTCAAATTTTGGAAAGACTTGGTCCAGTTGCTTATAGGATTGCTTTACCACCGGGATTCGAACAAATGTAAAATGTGTTTCATGTATCGATGTTGAGAGGTTATCTTCAAGATCCATTTCATGTGATTGATTACCATCGGACAGCTCTCGATGAAAATATGGAATATGAAGAATGGCCAGAACGAATCATTGACCAGCAAATGAAACAGTTGAGAAATAAGTCCATCCCAATGGTAAAGGTAGAGTGGAAAGAACGATATGAGAGGGACGCTACATGGGAAAAAGAGGATAAAATGCGACTACGCTACCCGCACTTGTTTACGAATGGAGGTAAAATATGTTTGGAGGACCAAACTTCCTAAAGGGGAGAAGATTGTGATAACCCTGCCTTATGTTAAGTTAATTAATCATGGTTATGTTGTGATTATGTGATTAATTTGAATTTGAGTGTTAATTGCATGATTAAATGTGATTTTGATCTTATATCTATTTACCGTAGGGAAATCTGTTCAACTTACTGTTGTAAACTGAAAATTGAAGGCCTTATTGGCCATAGAAACCGAAATTGACTGTTCCGTTGTGATTAGCGTAATTTTTAGAGCCTACGGTAAAATTTAATTGAAAATTTATTCAGATCAAAATAATTAGATTAAATTGATTAATTTAAGTTTGGTTAATTGGCCTTAATTAAGTTGATTAGCCAAGTGTGTATATAAAGGCCTAATTGCACTCATGCTCATTACTTATAAGCTCAAAAATCTAAAATAGCACTCTAGAGAGAGAGAGAGAGAGAGAGAACCGGTTTTGAGAGAGAGAGAAGGCATCTTTGTGGATTTTTGCAAGAATTCAAGGTTTTGAAGCTAAACTCAAGATCTATCTAGGAATTGGAGGATTTGAGCCTCTAGGTGAGTAATTATACATGAATTCCTGAGCTTGAGTTGTAATTATGTGAACTCAAAGAAAAATTTCAATCAAGAACATGAATTGAGTTGAATTTGGTGAATTTGAAGTCATTATAAGCATGCATGTAAAAGATTGCAATGAATTTGTGTATTTGAGCATGAAACATGTGATCCATGTTGAATTTTGGTGAAGATTCATGCCTTTGATCATCATTTACATCATTTAAGTTGATAATGGGAGTTATATTCCACATGCAAGCACAATTCATAGAGGTATGAGTTTTGGTTGCATGAATTTGAAGTATTGAAGATGAATTTGGTATGAATTGTATATGCATGAAATTGATTCATGGGAATTGAGCTTTATAATGTTGTAAATTTAGTATTTGTATTATGTTAGAAGATGTACATATGAAATATGGGTCATAACATGCAAGTTACATTAATTTGAATGCAAGTTTGAAGCTCAAACAGCTTGCTGGAAATTCCATATTTCGTCGGGTCCGCTCGAGCGGGGAATGTGCCGCTCGTGCGTAAAATGTTAGCTCCCAGAAGTTGCAAACATTGATGTCCGCTCGAACTGGATGAGTCATGCTCGAGCGCCCAGTCATATGTTTTGATTCTCAGCTCGAGCGTCCGAAGTCAAGCTCGAGCACAAAAAAAGAGGTAACCAGTACTTTTGCAGACCAAAGGAGTCCGTTGGAGCGACGAAAGCTGCGCTCGAGCGAATAGCCCTATTTCAGAAATTTTAAAAATGTGTTTTACGATTTGTTTTCCGTTCTCTTTCATTTCTAAGCACTCTTAGGCATGCATTGAACATTATAAATGAGTTAAAAATATAAGGAATTAGCCTAAGAAAGATATATGAATTAAGAATGGATTGAATCGCTTGTGACCCATTACGTTTATGAAATGCGTAGGGTCAAACGCAAGGGCAAATCCACCGGTAGAACACTATAAGTAATATCTTAATAAAGATATTTTCAAGTACGTTATTTTCCACAACGTTACTTCTATGTGAGCCTTATGGGTTTGTACTTTGAATTATGAATGAACGGGTTGAATGACAGTCTTTTATACAAGACCAATTGAATACGAATGTGATTATAATCATGGGTATGACACACACACATGGATACAAATTTGGAAAAGAATAATTGGGCCAAAGGCCGTCTGACGTAAACGAATTGGGCCAAAGGCCGTTTGACATGAATGATTTGGCCAAAGGCCGTTGGATATGAATGATTGGGCCAAAGGCCATTTGATATGAATGAATACGCCAAAGGCAGTTTGACATGACTGATTGGGCCAAAGGCCGTTTGACAGAAACAAATTGGACCTAAGGTCGTTTGATGTATTAGATCGAATCATGAATGGGCCTAAGGCCGTACGATATGATTTCCATAATTTCATTCATGTACTCCTTTATTTCCCATATTATTCACAGGGCTATCGCTCACTCTCATTTATGTATGTATAGGTGAGAAAAGAGATGTCCAAACCTAGCCCTAGTGGAAGGCATGAGGCGAGTCAAGTTTTTGTGGGGAGTCAAGTTTTTGTGGAGTTAGCCCGATCTTCTCATGCATGAGACCTTGATTTGTTTCTTTTACTTTTGATTTCCCTTTTATTATTTTGGTGAATATGTTGGATCATCATGTACCTAAGCTTTTTGTTACACTGACTATATGTTTGAAAGGTTCTAGATACATGAAATGTTAATTTTGTCTATACGTGTGAGTTATTATGGAATGTTTGTTTTACCATGTAAGCAGAGCTCGTTGGACAAAATTTTTATGTCTGCTTCTGTTTTGGCCCCTTATTCTATTGAAAGTATGTTTGATTAGGTTTGAGGTCGTAGGTAATCCCTTGATTACTGGTTGGTTATGACCTTAACCCTTAGTGGCGGGTTTGGGTCATGACATGCCAAGTTTGAAATGAATCTGCAGACATATGCCAAGTGACCTTGGAGGCTTCTACATTCCTTCAGGTTTTTTGGCGGTGGCATCTTTTATATCGCATCGATTTTGGACTGATTAACCTCAATGCCTCTATGTTGAACAATAAAGTGAAGGAACTTTCCAGACATGACTCCAAATATGCATTTGAGTGGATTCATCTTCAAGTCATACTTTCTCAACCGATTGACCACTACATGATGGTCCTCCAGGTGATCTTCCCTTTTCTTAGTTTTGACCACCAAATCATCAACATAGCACTCAACAAATTTATGGAGCATGTCATCAAAGATCTTTTGCATAGCACGTTGATAAGTGGCATCGACATTCTTGAGTCCAAAAGGCATCACTTTATAACAATAGATGCCTTTTATGGTACGAAATGCAGTTAACTCTTCATCCTCAGGTGCCATCCGTATTTGGTTGTATCCTGAACACCCATCCATGAAATCGTGTCCTGTAGTGGCTTCTATCCTTAATTCCATAATAGCAAGCGGAAAGTCATCCTTGGGACAGGCTTCGTTTAAATTTTGAAAGTCGACACATATTCTAATTTGTCCATTCCTCTTGACTACCAGGACCATACTTGATATCCATGTCGGATATTTTACTTCACATATGAACCGAGCTTCAATCAACTTCTTGACTTTTTCTTTCACTTTGAGGATGCACTCAGGTTTGATGTATCGATGAGCCAGCTTTATTGGTTGCATACCATGTTTGATCCCAATGTGATAGACAACAACTTTTGAACTTAAACCTGGCATCTTCTTTGGCATCTCCTTGTACGTCCATGAGAAGACATCATTAAAAAAATGTCTTTTCCTCTTTAGGCGTTAAGAGTGTTCCCACAAAGATTGGTCGAGGGTCATCAGGAGTTCCCAAGTTGAGTTCTTTCAAATTGTCAATAGTTGATTGCCCCTCCATCTTCAAGTTCTGGAGGAGTTTCTTGGAGATCATCATCCTCTAAATTTGAGCTAGAATCTTCTTCAATTGTTACATGGTGAGAAACAACATTTTCAATTTCTTATTCTCTTTTATTTTCCACCTGAGTCTTAATTTCTCCAGTTAGTATGATAGTGTGCCTTTTGACCTTAAGTAGACTTTCAACACTAACTTCAAATGACGTCATGTGTTTCATGCGAGAAGGAATCAAACTTCGAGTCTCATCATGCTCCTTTGTAGAATTCAACTCAATTGTTGTTGTGCTTCTCTTGTTCTTGCCTTTTCTAGGTGAAGTATTCATATCGCCAAGTTGAGCAAAAATGGACTTTTTTGACTAGAAAGTGTGTTTTTCATCTCCTTCCTTAGTAGTGCCTAATTTGTTAAAAACTAAAGGTTAACAAGTCGTACCTTCATCTGTCTTATCAATAGTGCTCAACCTATTAAAAACCAAGGTTCGAGGTGTAGGAGCTTCAATGCGGTCAAACACTAAGACTCGAGGAGTTGGGCTTGGACTTTATCTTCCTTCACTTCTTCCACAGTGATATGTTGTACGTCTTCCTTCTTTCATTTTCTCTTGGCAGAGATACGAATGGGTTCAGTTGGTATGAATCTAATTATAGTCTTTGGAGGGCTCACCCAGTATCCTTGTTGCCTTACCTTTTTTTGAGTTTCATTGAGACCATGAACTTTCTCACCTGTAAGTTCAGGACTTAACTCTCTCAGTGATGAAGGATCAGCAAAGTCATAACCTGACTTGGCTAGAAGCTTGTAAGCTTGTGGATCAAACCCTTCCATTCGTCTTTCGAGTAAAAATTCGTGTTTGATAGAATTTTGCACAGGCCTAACATATCCCTTTAGTGGAGGTTTAGTTAGGCTTGACAATCCCACCTGTGGAATTGGTATTGTTGCATTTGCTTTTAGTATCTGTAGATCTTCTTTTATTGCTAGGTGAGCAAGGTCTCCTCTAACTTTTGCAGATGTCGTGACTGCTTCAAATGGTGATTGTCCTTTTTTCGTTGAGACTTCGGCACATACCTGAAGACTTTTTTCATTACATGGCCTTTTGAGGATGAAGACTATTTTTGTGGTGACGCGACCTCGGATGCTTTTTTGCCGCTTGATGTGTCTTCCATTGAAAAGTCCAACAAAACTTGCTTTTCTCCATTTATTTTCTCTTTTCTTGCAAAAAGGATTTCAGCTGTGATAACTTCAGGTATCCCATTGGAATCCAGATAAAATTTTGCATCAGTGAAGTGAGTCTCAGTTTCTGTAAATGGTTTATCATTTGCTAGCACCGTCTTTATTCCATTTTGGTCAAGTTTAAAACACTTTTGTGATTTCCAAGGGCCTAACTAGAAAATTAGTCCCTTAGAAATAAATACACCGATGATAAAGGGGAGTGACAAACAAAAGGTTGTGTTTAGCATAGGAAAGATGTGATGCCTTGGTAATGAACCTTCGAAGAGATTAAACTATTAATCATAGAAGGGATCTTTCTTATGCTTGAACAACACCCTTTTGTTAAACACAACTCTTTAATAATAAATAAAAAAAAAACAAAGAATGGGGGAGGTTGCAGAGATGATTATGCAAAGTTGATTATTACAAAAGTGGGACTCTTTACATGAAAACTAGATAAAGAACGCTATCAACTCGAATGACTCGATGTCTAAGGCCTAAACAACTGAAGCCATGAGGACTTACAACACAACAAGCAAAGTATTTAAAGCGTAAACTAATTAAATGAATTAAAACAGCCCCTAAACAGCCCCTCTTGAAGAGTGAAAGTTTTTGTTGTAAACCAAACTCACTCCTAAGGCACTCTTAAGTTTGAATTATGGTTTTAAAGTCTTAACCAAGGCTCCAAGATTAAGCTCTAAGGGTGTATATGGTGTATGTATATGGTTTAAGGATGATATAAGGACACAAAGCTAGCTTGCAAAGGAAGAAGGAGCTCTCAAAGGTGTTTTTAGCTCTTGAAAATTTCTCTAACCCTCAACACAGAGGCATCAACTCGTATTTATAGAATTTGAGCTAAATAGGTCACAAATATCTTCAAAAATAGACAGCTAGTGGATTCCTGCCCAGAATAGTGTTTATCGCCCAAAAGGCACGGCTGAGCTCTAATGGCCACGGCTGGCCCTAAATAAAGCACGGCCGGACCCTAATGTGGCTCCACTCTTCCTCTGTTTCAGGCTCAATTTTGGTTGGCACAGTGCTCAAAAATGAATTTCTGAGGTAAAAACAATGTGGGTATAGAAGGTTGGGATTGTTTAGAGCTCAAATTTAAAATCCTTCGGTGAGAATTCAAACCAATGACACAATGTACTTTCATCATCGAGCGCCCAGAATAAAGCGCCCAAGTCTTGTCAGCGGTCAAAAATGGGGTGTCTACAAATGCGTATCTAACTCTTCAAATGTTCGTGGTTTACCGCTTAAAGGATGTAAATAAGTCCCTAGTGCATGCCTTGCATGTACATCTCCACGGCTGAGATCTCAGAGAGTCGGTCTTTGCAATCTAGACTTAGAGCACGCCAACAGTTGATGTAATCTACCATTGGCTCGTCCATCCATTTCTTGGTGGAGGTTAATTGGATCATACTTACCATACAACGGGTGCTATAGAAACAATTAAGGATTTCATGTTCCATTTGCTCCCAACTGTCGATTGACTCAGCCTCCAAATCAGTGTACTAGTCAAAGGCATTTCCTTTGAGTGACTGAACAAATTGTTTGACAAGTAGATCTTTGTCTGTCCCAGCATTGTTGTAAGTCTCAACAAAGTGAGCGACATGTTGTTTAGGATTACCTTTTCCGTCGAACTACTGAAACTTGGGAGGTTGGTATCCACTAGGCATTCTAAGAATGTTTATCCTCTTTGTGTAAGGCTTGGAGTACATGAAAGCACTTTGCGAGGGCCCATTGTATTGTGCTCAAATGGTATTTGCAATCATGTCTTGGAGTTGTTGAATAGAAAAAAAAGCAATAGATGTTGGTTGACTACTTGTGCCAATAACTTGCCTCACAACAGATGTATGGAAAGTTTCCTTACCAACAACTTGCTTGGAATTAGATATAAGGTTCACCTTCTCGACAAACGTGGCTTATGGTGTAAAGCTAGGTAGATGAGAATTGTCTTGACTTGCCTCGTCAGCATTTCGTGCTTCCAACTTGTTCATCAAGGTGGCAATCTAAAGATCTTTCTCTTCCACGGTTTTGGTGAGCTTGTCAATGGCACGAGCCATGGTCGCCAATTGTTCTTCCACTGAAGTGGTACCAAAGGTCATGACTTGCATAGCCACCAAACGAGACAAATCTGAGTGATTCGATGTGATTGAACTTTAAGGACTATTAGGAGATGATCTTGAGTGTGAGCTTGTACTTGAGTTTGCATCAGAAACTACAGGTGTTGGGTGTAGGAAGAAACCATCTGGCAGAGAATCCTTTGAGACAGAAGTGGAATTCTTTCATTCCCTCTATTCCTTTTGCTTAGCCCCAGACATGGATACCGTGATAGATTTGTGAGACTTTCCTTGCACTTGTTTTGTTGCATTGGTGGTCGGCATAACCCCGTGAGTGGCGAGAGCAATGGTAGCCTTGGTCTTGCTACGGGTGATCGGACTCGTAGAACTGTTGTTGTTGTTGGTCATGGCAGCGGCATTTTTCCAGGCGTTCTTATTAATCGGAGCAATTTGAACTTTATTTGAAGCCATTATGCTTGATCAAACAAGGCTCCGAGAAGATGTTTTAGGAGAAAGAGATGAGAGGCAGAAAGGTCCCACTGGGTGTGCCAAAATTTGTAAACACAAATTTCGTATCCTGCAATTAAGACACGAAATACATGCACAAAAAATTAATTTTATTTGATTAAAATAAATGGGTACAATCCTCTGTAGTTTTCTCTATTACAAAAGAGTGGATCCTCTTATTCGATCTCCAAAATGGGCGTAATTCAACGGCTGTAAAAGTTTGTTGTTGAACTAGACAAGTTGATGAATTTCTTCAAGTCTTCGAATGGAGAAACTTGGAGAAGAAATGCTTGATTGAGGGGTTGAACGACTTGATCTTGAACGAGTCTTGAAATGATATTTTTGAAAGAGAGACCAAATTTTTATTTGTAACTTGAAAGCATTGGCACAAGTTTGGAGTGCTTGATAATCCTTTCTTTCAAGTTTGAGGCACTTTAGAGAAAATTTTAAGAAGAGAATTTCACAGTCTTCAGATCACTTAGGAGCTTGCAAGACCTTGTGCCAAAAAAATGTCCCTATCCTCATGGTGAGAGCCTTTATTTATAGGCTTGGGAGAGAATGATCAATTTTGGAAAAATCCAAAATTAATTTTAATTTCCAAGAAAATAGCAATTTCTTTCTTATTTTATGGGCATAATTTGCATTCAAATTTAAATTTTGAATTATTCTACTAAATTTTGATAAAATATTTTCATGGGCCCCACATATTTAGGTTGACCCAATTGTCAAACTAGATTCACTTTTCTTTTAGTATGACCCATAATTTGAAATGGGTTAACATCTATAATTTTAGTAGGACCTACATCTATTTGAAAAATTTGACCATCTTAATTTTGATTAATCAAGAAAATTTATTTGTCTTCATTAATCAGACAGTGATCAAAACACAAAAATTTAAGTGTCTACAACAGGGTTGAGGAAGACTTGATTTGCTTGGTGGTAGGATTTAGGATATGATACCGAAATTGATAGCCGCCTTCTTCAAGGTTGGAGTAGCTAGAACAACATGATAATCCATGGCACGAGCTCAAAATCCCTTTACCTGATAGGCTTGGAATTGTTGTCAAAGGTGTCAAGTAGACATAATCATTGTCGTCGCTCAGGATTTCATTGTTTTCAAGAGGGATGAAATTGAGTTCTAGGTTGCAGCGTCTCATGGAGGAGTACAAGAATAGGCCGGAAGCAGACTTGGTGATGAGAGAGAACCACTGTTTGGATACAGACTTGAATCGCATGAGAGATTTTACTGGTAACTTTATCAGGATTTGGGTTAAGATGTCATCATTGGCGGCAAGTTTATGTATGGGGGATGAGTGCTCAGACATGAGGGACTTGGGGGAGTATGTTTCAATCTTGCTTCAACTCTCAGTATGTGGTATGAATTATTTTTGATCAATCAGATTAAGCTATTGTATGTAGAACTTGGTTTTGTGAGTGTTGTGTATCTATGAGTGCTCTGTGTTGAATATTTTTAGTCATTGACAATGATAGGTTGCTTGTTGAAATTGGCCTTTGACAAGGTCAGTGGTGTTTGCTCCACACTAATTCAATTCTACATCAGGGTATACTTTTCCCAAGTTTCCTCAGGAAATTTCTGCATTCTCTATTCGGCAAGCACGAAAAAGCAAGGTATAACAGAAAGAGACTATATAGAAAACATTAAAGCACAATTCTTAATGGCTAAGTTTTAGGAAATGAATTGGTATTGGTCGCGTCAAGTGATATCAGGAATATTGAATGCTACAGTTGTAATTTTTTTAATCGAACCAATTCTTTCGATTGTGAACTGATTGCATCCGTTGAGAATAATCGAATACGAATCGATATGTGTCGAAAATTAGCCTAATGCAAATGATTTTCATTCCCAGTAATATATGGTATATGTCCATATCAAAAGAGCAAATATTATGTAGACAACAAAATCATCAATACCAAATTCTCCTAATATAATGTTCAAGACTTATGCTAAAACACAAAAATTAAAACATAAAAAGTGTAATGGTAGACTGAGATTATTCAAAATATGGATCCCTCCGTAATGGGTTTAATCCCAACCGAGATAGCGGACCAGAAAAATCATCCCAGAAAACACTCAAATAATTTACTACTATTATAAAAGTGTGAAGAACCTATATCCTTTCTACTTTCTTTAAATCTCCATTTACGCTCTCAAAGTTACCATATTTTCTAAAAAACATGAAGAGTCCTATATAAATCATCTCTTTATTTTTAGAATTTTATATTTTCTTAGTCTTGATGATAAAAGATACTAAAATACTATATGTTTTCTACTTTTTTTGAATCTCCATTTTACCCTCTCAAAGTTACCATATTTTCTAAAGGACATGAAGAGTCCTATATAAACCATCTCTTTATTTTTAGAATTTTATATTTTCTCAGTTTTGATGTTAAAAGATACTAAAATTTTCTCATATTTTGTATTTAAATTATACTTTTACTTAAATTATACTTGTACATGAAAATCTAATATCTAATAATCTAAATAAAATTTAAAAGTAAAGGGCCTGTTTGGTAATGTTTACGTTTTCAGTTTATATTTACAAAAAATTTATAAACTGGTTTTTGTTTATTTTTAGAAAAACATAAACTACAAATGCGTTTGGTTTAGACAAAATGTTTAAAAAAATTTAAAAATATAAAAAAGAGTGAGAAATGGCAAGTGGTGGCGGGTGGTGGGTGGTGACAAGTGGTGGTGGCAGAAGACGGTGATGGAAAATGATGGCGGGTGGTGGTGGCGGAAGACGGTGGTGGAAAATGGTGGCATATGGTAGGTGATGGTGGCAGAAGACGGTGGTGGAGAGTGGTGGCAAGTGGCGGGTGGGTAGGTGGGTGGTGGTGGTGGTGGCGGCGGAAGATGGTGGTGGAAAGTGGTGGCAACTGGCGGGTGGTGGCGGTGGCGGCGGAAGACGGTGGTGGAAAGCGGTGACGGATGGGTGGATGGTGGTGGCAGGTGGGTGGTGGTGGTGGGTAAGTGGCGGGTGGTGGTGGTGGTGGGTGGGTCGGTGACGGTGGCGAGTGGGTGGTGGCGGGTGGTGGTGGTGGTGGTGGCGGCGGGTGGTGGGTGGTGGTGGTGGTGGTGGCGGCGGGTGGTGGGTGGTGGTGGCGGGTGGGTAGCAGGTGGGTGGTGGGTGGTGGTGGTGGTGGTGGGTGGTGGTAGCGGGTGGCTAGTGGGTGGCGAGTGGTGATGGTGGTGGTAGGTGGTGGCGGGTGGCGATGGCGGGTGGGTGGTAGGTGGTGGTGGTGGTGGCCGAGGGGATGGGTGGGTGGTGGTGGTGAGTGGATGGCAGGTGGGTGGTGGTGACGAGTGGGTGGCAGATAAGTGGTGGGTGGTGGTGGCGAGTGGTGGTGGCAGGTGGGTGGCAAGTGGTGGTGGGTGATGGTGGCGGAAGATGATGGCGGAAAATGGTGGCAGGTAGTGGCGGATGACGGTGGTGGAAAATGGTGGCGGGTGGTGGCTAGTGTTGAGTGGTAAAAAAAAAAAAACTCAAAACTCAAAATGGAAACACATTTTTTGAGTTTATATTTTTTGGCCAAATTTATAAACTGAGATCACTGATTTATAAATCAAAAATTTACCGAACAAGCTTTTATTTGAGTCTCCGTAATGGGTTTAATCCCAACCAAGATAGCAGACCAGAAAAACCATCCCAGAAAACACTCAAATAATTTACTACTATTTTTTATTTTTATTTTTTTTTTGAGAACGAACTACTATTTTAAAAATGTGAAGAACTTATATTCTTTCTACTTTCTTTAAATCTCCATTTACGCTCTCAAAGTTACCATATTTTTTAAAAAACATGAAGAGTCCTATATAAAGTATCTTTATTTTTAGAATTTTATATTTTCTCAATCTTGATGATAAAAGATACTAAAATACTATATGTTTTCTACTTTTTTTAAATCTCCATTTTACCCTCTCAAAGTTACCATATTTTCTAAAAGACATGAAGAGTCCTATATAAACTATCTCTTTATTTTTAGAATTTTATATTTTCTCAGTTTTGATGATAAAAGATACTAAAATTTTCTCATATTTTATATTTAAATTATACTTTTACTTAAATTATACTTGTACATGAAAAGCTAATATCTAATAATCTAAATAAAATTTAAAAGTAAAATATTGGCAAAAAAAATTTATGTCAAAGACAAAAAATTTGAAAATCAAAAAATTCAAAACAAAAGTTTGAAAAACCAAATGCTATAAATTTCTCTTTTTTTAAATCTTTCTTCACTATTATCTAATTTTACACAAATTATTCACAAATTCTTTGTGAATTTAATAATCTAATTAAAAAATAGTGCATACACAAAAAAATGCAATACTAAACATCTACATTATGACCAACCATTTAATAATGAATAATTAGCTTCTCATTGTCACCTGTATTATATTGTTACAAAAGATTTCACATATTACTTTTGTGATATCTTATATATATCAATATCTACATATATAAATATATATATATATATAAATGTAAATTTATATATTACTGCATTCATACATTGTCAATTTGTAATGCTATATTACTATCAGATACTTTAATTTGTTAACATATATCGCTTTAGTAATATAGTAATATTTGCTATGAAAAAATTGCAAAATTGTGTATTTTTCTCCTACGAACTTATGTTCAATACATATATACATACATGTCATATAAACAAGTGTCCACAACAAACACTTTCAATAATAAATACCTCAATTATGACAATAATTGTACTTTTTTTCCCACACAGAAAAAATCAAATTATTGAGAAAAAATAGATATTTAATTCAAAAACTATATATTTGCTTCTAAGAGTCCCATATAGAATATAAACAAACCATCTTCTTATCAAAAAATAAATAAATAAATCATTTCCCTATTTTTTACATTGACGATGATTAAAGAGCAAAAAATAATTACTCTTTCTTATTATTATATTTTTTTGTTGTTGTTGTTATTATTATAATTACTATTATTATTTAATATTAATAATCATTTTTCAAAAAGAATAAACAACAAATTATTTTTTAGGTATATTTAGATTAAGTGAATATAAATCTAAAAGTAAAATTAAAAAATAAAAGGAAAATTTATCCATAGATCTCATATGTGGGTATATTGACCCATTTAGTCCTAAGAGTTTTCTTATAAACCAATTAGTCTTTTTTATTTTAAAAAGTTATATTTATTTGATTTGATGTCATTTGAGTTTAAGTAAATTCCTTTTTATGATTTATTTTTTTAATTTTCTGATTCTTTTTTGGGATGGGAATGGAAATGTGAGGTGTGGTGTGGAAGATTCTTTTTGTTGGGTTTGTGGCTAAAGTGTTGGTTGCGGAACATGAAAATCTGCAATTCTATTGTTACATTAGAGTGTTACGTTTGAATTCTTCATTTGAAGAAATGCACTAAGGAGGTTTTGTATGTTACATTGATTGAAGTGTTATGTTTGGGGAAAAAAAAATACACAAATTAGTTTTTTTGAAACGTTACGTTTTTATGTTTGAAAAAATTACACTAAAGAGTTTTTATGTATTACATTAATTAGAGTATTACGTTTGGGAAAACTACACTAATGAGTTTTTTTTAGAATACTGCGTTGTTACGTTTGATAAAAGTATACAAATGAATTTTTTAATGTGTTATATTAGAGTGTTACGTTTGAGAAAAACACACTAAGAAGTTTTTGTGTGTTACATTGATTAGAATGTTACCTTTGAAAAAAGTACACTAAATTTTTTTTTTGAAATGTTACATTGTTATGTTTGAGAAAAGTATACTAAGGAGTTTTTTAGTGTGTTACATTAAAGTATTACATTTGGAAAAAATGCACTAAAGAATTTTTTTTTGAAGTGTTACGTTTAGTAATTTCAATATTACAAGAAAACTCACATTTGTCTCTCAGCATATAACACATGCGCGTTTATGGTTGGCCCTTTATGTAATTCATACTTCAATGGGACCTTTGGATCTATAAGAAAAAAGAGAGGACCAAACAATTCATACAATAATTATTTGGGATTTATTAGTGCTTCACCCAAAATAAAAAAAGTACTATTAAATTAAGTAATTCTAAAAAGGGATATTAAAATAATAATAAAAAAAAAAGCTGTGTCAAAGACAAAAAAAAATATTAAAACTAAAAAATTCAAAATAAAATTTTGAAAAAACAAACCAAACCAAATATTGTAAACTTCTCTTTTTTTTTAAATATTTTTTTCACTAATCTCTAATTCTATACAAATTATTCACAAATTCCTTTCAATTTTTATGTGAATTTAATAATCTAATTAAAAAAAAATAGTGCATACAGACAAAAAAAACATAAAAATATAACACTAAATATCTACATTATGACCAACTATTATGAATAATTAATTTTCATTGTTACTTGTATTATATTGTTGCAAAAGGTTTCACTTGTAATATCTTATATATGTAAGTGACTACATGTACAAATATATATAAAAAAACATATAAATATAAATTTATATATATATATATATATATATGTTACTGTATTCATAGATTGACAATCCGTAATGCTATATTATCATCGGGTAATTTGACTTTTTAATATGTATTGCTTTAGTAATATAATTATATGTATTTTTCTCCTATCAACTTTATATTGAATGCATATATACATACATGTCATATAAATAAGTATCCACAACGAATACTTTCAATACCAAACCAAGACTTTGTAAAATACCTCCATCACAATAATAATTGTACTTTTCTTTTTCCTTCACAGAAAAAATCACATTATGGAGGTCAAATGGATTTTAAAATTCATAACAATATGCCATCGCCTCAAACTCTTACTCATCAAAATATTTTTATTACAATGAGTTATAGTGGTGAGCAAGAAGAAAAATATGAAGATGGCAAAAAGTTTTGATTAATTTTTGTCATATGTTAATTACTAACAGATGATATAATAAATTATGTAACTTGATAGTTTCATGAAAGTAAACTTACAAATACTTATAAGTATGCATCTATAAATATCATGAAAATAATTATGAAATTTCTATATTGATCGAAATATTAAGGTACAATATCATTTTATTTTCTAAAAAAACTATTTCACATTTTGTACATAAATGCAAATATACTAATGATTAATATTATATTTTTTATCATGCAAAATTTTTTGTGGCACACCAATAGTGTGCAATAGTGAGTTCAATGAATTTGTACTATAAAATGAATTATTAAACAAAATTGTGTAATTGTGAAATTAATTTCATACATTCAATTGTATTAAAGGTACGGAATATGAAAAATTGAAGTAACAAGTTAATAGAAATTTTTTTGTATAATACTATATATTTAAAAGACTTTTTATTATTTATTGTTTAAGATAAGATTATGATCTCAACAATCTAACTATAAATTAATATTTATGTTTATAAAAAATTTCATTTATCATTTAAATTTTTCAGTCGAGTATGTATTCATTTCTTAGTTATATATCACATATAAATTTAAGAGACGTATAATTATAATACTAATAGTTGATGAAAAATCACGTACCATGTGTAACGTACGTACCCAATCACTAGTGAAACTAAAATAATGAAGTAAAACCAACTAGAGTGGTACAAACAACCTAAATTGGGAGGATAAGAATTTAGTGCATTATCTTTGTATCTCCCCATGCCAAACCATGGGACATAGTGTATTGCGATTGGTGAGGAGTACCGTCATGTGGTGCTCTAGAGCACCAAATCATTGTTCAAACACGAGATGTACTTTTCAAAAGTTCTAAAAGTTTTGGCTTTTTAAAAAAAAAAAATTAATTAATCTTAAAGAAGCATTTTAAAAAAAAAAATGTTAATGGATAAGTCAAATTATTATTGCTTTTTTTAGTTCTTTCCAAGTTTTACATTTTTTTAAAAAAATAACTTTTATAGCAGATTCCAAACAGCATGCTTTTAGGTGTGATTGATCACGGACTATGATCCTTTGCAATATTTTAAAATGATTTTTTTTTTTTTTTTGGGTACATCAGAAAATTGGTTCTGGTTTTCAAAAAACAAATTTCAAAAAATTCTACTTTTTTTATTTTCTGTATTTTAACGTTTTCAATTTTTTTTTAAAAAAATCTTAAACAATATTTTTCAATTTTTAGATCTTTAAAAAAACACTAAATACAAAAAAATATATATATATACAAAAATTCAGTATATTTTTTTATATTTTTGTGTATTTATTAATTTTTAAAAATATTTTACTATTTAGATACATCTAGGGGGTGTTTGGTGGGGCTTTTTTGAGCCAGCTTATGGCTTATGGCTTTTAAAAAGTTATTTTGGACTGTTTGGTTAAACTTATTTCAAACAGCTTCTGATTCTAACAACTTATTTTAAGTCAAAAAAGCTGATTCTGAGAAGCTGGTCACCCCTTGCTTCTGATTATCAACTTCTGCTGTGGACATATTAATTCACAGTTATATTCTTAGATTTTTTTATTTTTTATATTTTTTAAAAATAGAAAAAGACCCAAATAGACTATAAAATATTATTATTATTTTTCATGAAAAATGTACACAAATAGTGAATAATAAAAAATAAAAATTAATTGAAAAAGTTACTTCACAGCTTATTTAACAAACACTACTCAGCAACTTAAATTTATAATCCAACAGCTATACCAAACAGATTAATAGCTTCTGATTAAAGTCATAATCTATAATCTGTTTTAATAGTTACACCAAACAGCACCTAGGTACAATGCTTCTAAAAAAATAAAAATAAAAATTGCTTAAAATTTAAAAAATATTTACTAAAAACAAAAAAAAAACGAAAAAAAAAACTCGATTTTTAAAAAATCGAATTCAAAAAACTAAAACCAAACACACTAAATTAATTTTTATTTTTATTATTTTTTTTTTGACTCTTATCATCTTGACCACAACCTACGTCTCCTATTATCATCTTCCCTCGCCAGGGATTTGAGCTAAAATTTCTTATCTCAAATCCATTTTAAAAAATCTCAATCCAATTCGATTCCAAAGAATAAATATTTATCGAAAGTTCTAAAAATATCAAATTGTGCAGACCACAAGAAGCATGGCCAATTTGAAAACCATCAATAGAAATAATTAAATTATAAACTACATTTATTATTATTATTATTTGAACAAATACAAATTGTAATTTACAATACATGTTTTGTCTCAACAATATCAAAGACAACAAAATAGACACAATAAATGGAAAACAAATGGACCATCCACCAAAACTCACAGGTCAACATGGACCTGCAGCAGCAAAATCACACAGCTTCTTCAAACACTTATCCTCAAAACTGTACCGCATCGCCTTAAACCAAAAAACCACATTCATATACAAGAGACAGACACAATGTATTGGAAGGAATGAAACCAAAAATACATAAAAGAATCCTCAACCATGCCATTACCATCACAATGCTCTACACCAACATCACATATCTTCTCGAAACTCTTATCACCAAGATTGTACCGTAAATTCTTACCCGGTATGTGCCGGACCATAAACGAGTCCTCGTCATCTTTTTTCTCTCGTACAAGCAAAAGTATAGCGAACATGTAATACATTGTGTCGCACAAGATCCTCATGTAATACATTATTGGCATGTTTGATTGGAAGGATTAGAGCATGGGATTGTGATTATTAATCCGCGGGTCCAATTATCATATGTTTGTTTTGACATTTTGTTTTAGGATTATCAATCCAATGGATAATTAATCCAACAAATTTGTAGGATTATTAGTAATGGGGTAGGGGTGAGATTGTGAATACCACACTAATTTGATTGGATTATTAATACCTCAGTATTAATCTTGTGGAATCAAACATGGCCTATGTTCTTTATCTCCTTCATCTTAATGATGCATGCTCATGTGGATATTATTATCTTGTTATGTTGGTCTAACCTTGAATTAAAACATTTAACTCAACGGAAAACTTAATTGGGATGGTATTGGGTTTTTCGATCACTTGAGAAATGAAAAGATGATAATGTGTGATGTATGGATTGTTGGGATGCATTCCCTATTTGAAAGTTAAAGTCTTGCACAAGTGGTTTTCGGAACCCTTGAACGGAGCGGTTATATTCGGACCCTAGGTGGTTGGGTGTGAGGAGGGATTTGGGCAATGCCCATTATTACTGTCTCTTTTGAGGCCCTGCGGTTGGCGCTATGCGGTATATAACCGTTGGTAGGCATCCGAGGTTAGTTCTGTAACAAAGCAGCAAAAGAGGGGGCATATCGAATAATCCGCGTCCGACTCTTGTGGTTGGGAGGACGAAATCTCTTTGGGGGATTTCTAGTTTACTAACATCTAACTTGTAACCCTTTGTTTATTTAGTTGAGTATCATGCTTTACTACTTGATGTTATATTTTTGATTGTGTATTGGACTGGAAAAAAGGGATGGGGTGTGTCTGTGTTTACTGGGCATTCAAAGCTCATGGCGTATCATGCCAGGTGCCAAAGAGGAGCTTATAGCTAGAAACAACGAACCTGAAACCTTCGAAGACTTTTGGCTATCTTAGGAAAGTTAGAAATTCCTTTTGATATATTGTAAGATTCATATGAAGATTTAAATTTTCTTTTTAGGATGTAATGCAATGAAACAAGCTTTTGAAATTAAGAATATTCGTGGTTGTTATGTACTTATATTCTAATATTTATATGTATGAACCTTATCGTTGCTTATGAGACCTTGTGTCAATACCTTGTAAGATCTGTCAAAAGGGTAGTGCGCTGCCTAAGAAGGCTGGACTTAGAAGGGAGGCTAATCTGACTCCTCAGATGATCTGGGATCTTACTTGGTTATTGACCATAGGACTCATTAGTGACTCTCCCTTGACTGCAACTAATAGTCACGTACACTGTCATGCCAAGATATGATCATAAGCTAATAAGCATTTTCATGAACACAAGAGCATAAAATACCCATGCATAACAGAATTTCCAGATTTGATATCACATGAGGATTAGAATGAAAAGGACTATTTTAGATTTTTCACCGGACTCGGCCTTCCTATGGTTCGTAGAGAATTTAATCTAGTTTCCAGAACATTTTTCAGAAATGGGATAGCTTTTCTAGATTTTAAGTTATTTAGAAAACACTCCAGCGTTGTCCAGATTCGTCGATCGTTACGAAAATTTGATTTTCTTGCAAACCGCTCACTGGTTTTCCATGAAACTAATTTTAGTTGAAAGCAAACTCCTTAGGGAAGATTTTGACATAAAATAGAGGTCCAGAATAATTTTATACATTTTGCTAAAAGTTTTGAAAGTGGGCTGCAAAAACAGATTCTAAGGTACAAAACCCAAAACAAGAAGATTTATGGGAAAAGGGATCCACTAAGGGAAAATTTCCGTCTCTTTTATGATGAAAACATGCGAACTAACATATATCAATGACACATCTGAAAACAATATTTAGAACCCTTAAGAACATGTATTTGAAAAAGGAAAATGAAAGAGAAGGTTGTGTTGTGGCTTACTTGCTAAGCTTTGAACAAGATGGCTCTCTTCTCCCTTCCTCTTCCTCTCAAAACTTGTCTCTTGTTCTCCTTCCCCTCCTCTAGCCGAAAGTGTGTGTGTGAGTGTGATGCTTGTGTTTGCCATGCTAGGGAGTGGTGATATTTATAGGCAAATTTGGTGTAAAATGACATAGAAGCCCACTAGTTGGAATTGAATGGACAAGCTAGGATTTACTTGGAGTTCAATGAATTAGGAGTGATTAGGGAGCTTAACCTTGGGAAGTTCAATGAATTAGGAATGATTAGGAAGCTTAGCATTAGGCAACACCTAGTTAATTCCTAGTTGAATAGTTTTTTTTTTTTGGTTTCTAGAATACCATGATTATAAATATTGAAATTAGGCTTCTCACTTCTCTCTAGGGTGGCCGGCCATTGGGAAGGGTGATGGGGCCATTTTTTTTTATAATCAATCTAGGTACTAGGAGCACATTCCTCAATGTATATATTTATATAGATCTCAATTAATTGATGGTACTTACAGTATAAGGTACATGTACTAGTTTTGGGGAAATTTTGAATTTAAATAAAGAAGTGAGGGCTTGAAGTTAAATTCATGTATTGGAACCTTGCTTATGTAGAATTTAATTAAATTAGGCTAAGGAACCATATCCAGCTAGGATATTCTGGTTTTGATAAAAAAAAATGCTAACCGACATGATTCGAAATAATTCAAGTAACTAAGGGCTTTAAAAAAATAATTTAAACACTAGGGTTTTTAAAGAGAAAACATTTTTCAGGGGCTTCACAACCTATCTCCCTTAAAACAATTTTGTCCTTGAAATTCAACTACATATTGCCTTCGAAAAGTTCGTCGTAGTTTGCCTTCACCCAATCCTGGCGTTCCCATGTAGATTCCTCAATTTCCCCGATGACGCCACAGCACTTTTACCAAGTGAACCGTTTTGCCTCTAAGGTTCTTCTCTCGACTATCTTGTATGGCTACCGGTCCTTCTTTAAACGTAACATCTTTGTCAAGACTGATTTCTTCCCATTTGCGGACGTGTGACGGGTCGGCGGCGTATTTTCTCAACATAGATACATGGAAGACGTCGTGTGTCCCTGCTAACTGCGGAGGTAGAGCTAGTCTATATGCTACTTCGCCCACTCTTTCCAATACCTCAAACGGCCCAATATATCGTGGTGACAGCTTTCCCTTTTTCTCGAAACGTATGACTCCACGCCTAGGTTGCACCTTTAGGAACACGTGGCTGCCTACTTCAAACATCAATGGCCTTCTTCTCCTATCTGCATAATTCTTTTGACGGTCTTGAGCAGTCTTTAACTGTTGTCGGATCAATTTGACCTTTTCAGTAGTTTCTAGAACAAGTTCAGGTCTGATCAGATTTGCATTACCCACTTCCATCCAACAAATCAGTGAGCTAATGGCTATACCGAAACCAGCAACAACGCACGAAACCGCCCAAAAACCAACACAGACCCGTCCCCACAAGGGTTGATATTCCCAATAATCTAGGACATCAAATTTTGGAGGAATTAGGGCAAGTAAGGAACAATCGGCAGAATGAGAGGACTCGACTCTTTTCTGAGTTTCGAAAGTAGAGGTCTCCAAAGTTCACAGGTGTACCAGACCCAAAGGTAGCTGCAAATTGGCTTCGGCAGATAGAGAAAATGCTAGACACCATGGGCATAACCGAGGCCGCTGATAGAATAGTTTTGGCAGTATTCGAGCTTGATGAGGAGGCTGACCACTGGTGGGAGTTAATCAAGAATACTCGTGACGTGGCGAGCCTATCATGGAACCAATTCAGGGAACTGTTCCTAAATAAATATTTCCCAAGTACAGTCCGCCGAGAACGAGTCAAGGAATTCCAAAACTTGGAACAAGAAAATATGACCGTGACCTAGTATGCTGCAAAATTTGAAGAGTTAGCCCGTTACGCAACTAGATATGTAGGAAATGATGAAGAGAAAGCAAGGATGTTCGAGTGGGGGTTGGACCTTATAATCAGGGGAAGAGTTCTTCCGCAACGACTCCCCTCATATGCCGAGGTGTTAGAAACGGCGTTAGAGTCTGAAAGGGAAGTAACCGACGCTAGAAAGGCTTGGAACAAGAGGAGGGGGAACTCAGAACGCCAAGACCAGTGGCAACCAGAAGGCAACCGGTAGAATCTTTGCCTTGCAAGAGGAAGAAGCAGACCCGTCTGTATTTGAGGGTAATTTAGTGCTATACAATTCTTGGGTGCATGTTTTATTTGATACTGGTGCATCACATTCTTTTATATCCTCTGTTTATGCTAAGTCATTAGAACTTACATGTGACCCTTTAGAAATTGCCTTAAATGTAATGTCACCTATGGGAGGATGCATTCGGATAAGATTGATCTGTACGGACTGTAAGATAGGAATGTCGAAGCTACACTTAATGTATGACCTTCATGTCATGGAAATGTCGGACTTCGATATCATTTTGGGCATGGACTGGTTGTCTGCCCATCGAGCAGTGATCAACTGTCATCAGAGGAAAGTGGTAGCTCACACGCAAGATGGAACTCGTTTCCAATTTAAGGGGGATAGACAAGACCCCATGGCTTCAACAAAACATAGGACGCAATGGTGTGATCAAATTGCGGGTAGGATAGCAAGTCTGATTTTAAATGAGGGCCAAGCAGAATTAGAACTTCTGTGCATAGTATGTGAATATGCAGATGTATTTCCTACGGAGTTATCGAGATTGCCACCAACCCGGGAAGTAGACTTGAGCATCGAGCTACAACCTAGAACTACCCCAATATTCATGGCCCCTTATCGTATGGCACCAGCAGAACTACGAGAATTGAAGACACAACTACAAGAATTGCTCAAGAGAGGATTCATTAGGCCAAGTACTTTGCCATGGGGAGCACCCGTGTTGTTTGCTAAAAAAAAGGATGGGTCGTTGAAGCTATGCATTGATTATCGTCAACTCAATCGAGTCACGATTAAAAACCGATACCCACTCCTAAGGATTGATGACCTTTTTGATCAACTTAGAGGCTCAAGGTGCTATTCAAAGATCGATCTCAGGTCAGGTTACCATCAACTACGAGTCAAGGAGGAGGATATACCAAAAACTGCCTTTCGTACTAGATATGGCCACTATGAGTTTGTAGTAATGCCGTTCGAACTAACCAATGCACCAACAGTATTCATGAGCCTAATGAATAAGATCTTTAGACCATACCTCGACCAGCTTGTAGTAGTGTTCATTGATGACATCTTGGTATATTCAAGGTCTGAAGAAGAGCATGAGCAATATTTAAGGACTGTCCTTCAAGTTCTAAGGGATAATCGGTTATATGCCAAGGCAAGTAAATGTGAGTTCTAGTTGAATGAAGTAAAATTCTTAGGGCATGTAGTGTCAGAGAATGGGATTGTGGTGGATCCAACCAAGATGGAGGCAGTATTAGATTGGAGACAATCGAAGACTGTGTCAGAAATCCGCAGTTTCTTAGGATTGGTCGGTTATTACCGGAGGTTCATCCAAGATTTCTCCAAACTAGCTAAACCAATGACTCGTTTGACGCAAAAAGGAGTAAAGTATGAGTGGGATGAAGCTTGCGAAAAATCCTTCCAAGAGCTAAAGAAGAGGTTAACTAGTGCGCCAATTTTGACCATCCCAGAATGAGAAGTGGGGTATAATGTGTATTGCGATGCGTCTAAAGAAGGGTTAGGGTGCGTGCTCATGCAAAATGGAAAGGTAGTCGCGTATGGATCTAGGTAGTTGAAACCTCATGAGCGTAACTATCCAACACATGACTTGGAGTTAGCGGCCGTAGTTTTTGCCCTAAAGCAATGGCGACGTTACCTGTATGGGGAACAATTTGAGATTTTCACAGATCACAAGAGTTTGAAGTATCTATTTACACAGAAGGACCTCAACTTGAGACAGAGATGATGGATGGAGTATCTTGAGGATTTCCAGTTCACTCTCTCATATCATCCCGATAAAGCCAATGTAGTAGCAGATGCTCTCAGTCGCAAGAGCAAGGGGATGATGGCTAGAATTTTCATCAAAGAATGGGATATGGTTAAGACACTCAGTGAATTCAGGATCCAAATAGAATCTCAAGATACAAAAGCATATCTTAGTGCACAGATGGTGATGCCTAAGTTGATGAATGGGATCATGGAGGCCCAGAAGCACGATCAAGAGGTAGCCTATATCAAGGGACGTCTGGAATCAGGAGAACCCATGCTCAATTGGGTAATTCACCCTGATGGGAGTTTAAGATACCAAGGTAGATTGTTTGTACCAAGTGACGAGCTGCTTAGAGAAAAGGTACTTAAGGAATGTCATCATTCTGCATTTGCGGTACATCCAGGAGGGACTAAAAAGTACCAAGATTTGAAGAGGCAGTATTGGTGGAATGGAATGAAGAAGGAAGTGGCTAAATTTGTAGCGAAATGTCTGACATGCCAACAAGTGAAGGCGGAACATCAGAAACCAAGGGGAATGTTGCAACCTCTATCAATAGCCGAATAAAAGTTGGTGATACAAATCTGATAGGACCCGAACTTGTTCTAGAAACTACTGAGAGGGTCAACCACGTGTTTGAAGAAGGCCATTGATGTTTGAAGTAGGCAACCACGTGTTCCTAAAGGTGCAACCTAGGTGTGGAGTCGTACGTTTTGGGAAAAAAGGAAAGTTGTCACCACGATATATTGGGCCTTTTGAGGTATTGGAAAGAGTGGGCGAAGTAGCATATAGACTAGCTCTACCTCCGCAGTTAGCAGGGATACACGACGTCTTCCATGTATCTATGTTGAGAAAATACATCGCTGACTCATCACATGTCCTTAAATGGGAAGAAATCAATCTTGACAAAGATGTTACATTTAAAGAAGGACCGGTAGCAATACAGGATGGCCGAGAGAAAAACCTTAGAGGCAAAACGGTTCACTTGGTAAAAGTGCTATGGCGTCATCGGGGAATTGAGGAATCTACTTGGGAACGCCAGGATTGGGTGAAGGAAAACTACCCCAAACTTTTCGAAGGCAATATGTAGCTGAATTTCGGGGACGAAATAATTTTAAGGGGGATAGGTTGTGAAGCCCCTGAAAAATATTTTCTCTTTAAAAACCCTAATGTTTAAATTATTTTTTTAAAGCCCTTAGTTACTTGAATTATTTCGAATCTTGTCGGTTAGCATTTTTTTTTTTCAAAACCAGAATATCCTAGCTGGATTAGGTTCCTTAGCCTAATTTAATTAAATTCTTCATAAGGTTCCAATACATGAATTTAACTTCAAGCCCTCACTTCATTATTTAAATTCAAAATTTCTCCAAAACTAGTACATGTACGTTATACTATAAGTACCATCAATTAATTGAGATCTATATAAATATATACATCGAGGAATGTGCTCCTAGTACCTAGATTGATTAAAAAAAAATGGCCCTATCACCCTTTCCAATGGCCGGCCACCCTAGAGAGAAGTGAGAAGCCTATTTTCAATATTTATAATCATGGTATTCTAGAAACAAAAAAAAAAAAAAAAAAAAAAAAACTTATTCAATTAGGAATTAACTAGGTGTTGCCTAATCCCAAGGTTAAGCTTCCTAATCACTCCTAATTCATTGAACTTCCCAAGGTTAAGCTCCCTAATCACTCCTAATTCATTGAACTCCAAGTAAATCCTAGTTTGTCCATTCAATTCCAACTAGTGGGCTTCTATGTCATTTTACACCAAATTTGCCTATAAATATCACCACTCCCTAGCATGGCAAACACAAGCATCACACTCACACACACACTTTCGGCTAGAGAAGGGGAAGGAGAACAAGAGAGAAGTCTTGAGAGGAAGAGGAAGGGAGAAGAGAGCCATCTTGTTCAAACTTAGCATGTAAGTCACAACATAACCTTCTCTTTCATTTTCCTTTTTCAAATACATGTTCTTAAGGGTTCTAATTATTGTTTTCAGAGGTGTCATTGATATATGTTAGTTAGCATGTTTTCATCATAAAAGAGAAGAAAATTTTCCCTTAGTGGATCCCTTTTCCCATAAATCTTCTTGTTTTGGGTATTGTACCATAGAATCTGTTTTTGCAGCCACTTTCAAAAATTCTAGAAAAATGTATAAAATTATTTTGGACCTCTATTTTATGTCAAAATCTTTCTTAAGGAGTTAGCTTTCAACTAAAATTAGTTTCATGAAAAAACAGTGAGCGGTTTGCAAGAAAATCAAATTTTCGTAACGATCGACGAATCTAAACAGTGCTGGAGTGTTTTCTAAATAACTTAAAATTTAGAAAAGCTATCCCATTTCTGAAATATGTTCTGGAAACTAAATTAGATTCTCTATGAACCATAGCAAAGCTGAGTCCAGTAAAAATTCTAAAATAGTCCTTCTATTCTAATCCTTATGTGATACCGAATCTGAAAATCTTGTTATGCATAGGTGTTTTATGCTCTTGTGTTCATGAAAATGTTTATTAGCGTATGATCATATCTTGGCATGATGTTGTACATATTATGGTTATGTTCTTATTCTCCTTCATCTTAATGATGCATGCTTATGTGGATATTATTATCTTGTTAAGATTGGTTTAACCATGTTTTAAAACATTTAACTCAACGGGAAACTTAATTGGGATGGTATTGGGTTTTTGATCACATGAGTAATGATGATAATGTGTGATGTGTGGATTGTTGGGATGCGTTCCCTACTTGGAAGTTAAAGTCTTGCGCAAGTGGTTTTCAGAACTCTTGAACGGAGCGGTTGTATTCGGACCCTAGGTGGTTTGGTGTGAGGAGGGATTTGGGCAAGGCCCATTACTACCGTCTCTTCTGAGGCCTTACTGTTGGCGCTATGCGGTATATAACCAATGGTAGGCATCCGACGTTAGTTCTGCAACAAAACAGCAAAAGAGGGGGCATACCGAATAATCCGATTCCGATTCTTGTGGTTGGGAGGACGAAATCTCTTTGGGGGATTTCTAGTTTACTAACATCTAACTTGTAACCCTTTGTTTATCTATTTTGAGTATAATGCTTTACTACTTGTTGTTATATTTGAGATTGTGTATTGGACTGGAAAAAATAAAAGACGGGGTGTGTGTGTGTTTACTAGGCATTCAAAGCTCACGGCGTATCATGCCAGGTGATGAAGAGGAACTTATAGCTGGAGACGAAGAGCCTGAAACCTTCGAAGACTTTTGGCTATCTTAGTAAAGTTAGAAATTCATTTTG
This sequence comes from Camellia sinensis, assembly GCF_055761805.1. NCBI lineage: Eukaryota > Viridiplantae > Streptophyta > Magnoliopsida > Ericales > Theaceae > Camellia > Camellia sinensis. The sequence continues at coordinate 67,066,106 of NC_138961.1, read as the reverse complement.
ATGTTTTGTAAGACGCATGTGAAAATTTAAATTTTCTTGGGATGTAATGCAACGGAACAAGCTTTTAAATTAAGGATATTCGTGGTTGTTATGTATTTATATTCTACGTATATGTATGAACCTTATCGTTGCTTATGAGACCTTATGTCAATGCCTTTTAAGATCTGTCAAAAGGGTAGTATGCTGCCTAAGAAAGCCGGACTTAGAAGGGAGGCTAATTTGACTCTTCCGGCAAACTGGGATCTTACTTGATTATTAACCATAGGACTCATTCGTGATTCTTCCTTGACTACAACCAATAGTGTAGAATCAGGGCATCACAATATGCAAGCTCCTAACTAATGTAATATAACTAAATGCAACACATACATTATGTAATTTATAGGCTCGACTATGAGCATGGCATATGATTCCATTCAAGACATGCGATAAAACACGTATTCAAGCAATGAATTTGAACGTTGATATTGGGTTAGTATGATGAGCCGAACCTTGGATGCATGCAAGGCAATGGATGCAAAGCATAAGATTGCTAATTTTGAAAAATGATGTTCTATACTAATCATCGTAAGCAAGTAAGTAAAAGGGTGAAAGACGTAGGGTTAGAAGACATACAACTTATTACATATTGGCCCTCACATAAGAGAGTCCGAATCAAAGTCCGAAAATCTGAATTAAACTGATTATTACAAAATCAAATGAATAAATAAGCAAAGAATTAACTAGCTAGCTACTCTATAACAACAAGGATATGAGAGATATACTAGCTATCTAAGTTAATTAGCTATAAAAATTACAAATAAACAATAATAATAATTACGACAATAATTACAACAAGCCTAATTGTAACAATAATAATAAATTAATTATAACAATACTCGGAGCATTAATTTACAACATTGATGTAAGCAAGGATGCACAAGGGTTGCATGCACAGTGTCCAAGAACCACTCTGTCTGCCTAGGCCTGCTCTGTTTCACTTTTAGCCACTGCCCTCTGTTTTCTACAAAACACACTCTCAAGGAAGTGAGCTTTTGTTTGTGAATCAAACTAAGTCCAAACACACTCTCAAGCTTGAATTGTGATGCTCAAGGCTCAACCCAGGTTCCTAGGCTAAGGTGTGAAGGTATATATGGTGTATGGATATAGGTTCAAGTTGGTAAGCTTGCTCAAAAGTTGCTTGCACAAGAAGAAGGAGCTCTTAAGGTGTATAAGGTTTTTAGAAATTCTTCAACCCTCAAAACAGAGATACAACTTCGTTTTTATAGAATTTGAGCAAGAGGGGTCATAAATATCTTCAAAAATGGACAGCTGGTGAGCTCCCGCCCAGAATAGTGTTTCTCGCAACTAAGGCACAGCTGGCCATCAATAGCCACGGCCGGTCCTCAATGAGGCACGACTGGGCTTCAAAAGAATCCCCTATTTCCCTACTTCGGACTCAGCACAGGGTAGTACAATGTGTAAAAATGGATTTCTGGGGTATAAATAATGGGAATATAGAAGGGTTAGGATTAGTTTCAGAGCTTAAACATAGCCCCTTCGTTGAGACCTCGAACTATGCACAACACCACTTTCATCATCGAGTGTACCGGGCAAAGCGCTCGAGCCTTGCAGGCGGTTAAAACTGGGGTGTCTACATAGGGCAAAGTACAAACCTAGTTGTCCTTGGGTTTGCAATGTTTCTTTTGTGAAGGATGAAGGAGTGTTTAGGTGTCATGACCCGAACCCGCCCTTATAGATTAAAGTCATAACCCGCCAGTAATCACGAGATCACCTACGGCCTCAAACCAAATAAACGTATATCATTGGAGTTAAGGGGCCAAAATGGAAGCAAATTTAAAACTTTATCCGTAGAGCTGTGCTTACATGCACATCATAACATTTCACATATGTGTTCATTAATAACCCACACCAAAAGGAAAGTTAACATATGAACTTTACACAACAGGATCATTCAAGTCATAATCAGCCAAACCAAAAAGCTTATGTGCAAAGGTGATCCATAGTTTTCGCCAACATTAGCAAAAGTACAACAACGAACAAAAGGGGCGAAACCAAGTCTCGTACATGAGACGTTTGGGCTGACTCCACAAAACTTGACTCTTCTCATATAACTTCACCGAGGCTGGGTTTGTACATCTCTTGGCTCACTTATAGACACATGAATGAGAGTGAGCAAAAGCCCAGTAAATAATATGAAGTAGAGAAGATACATGAACGAACTTTGAAATAGTTGCATCAGACTGCCTTGGGCCCAATTCATGTTTCTATGTAATGTATCAAATGACAAAAGTTCTAGATGTATCAATTGGCCTCGGGCCTAATTCACTCATGTCCGACGGCCTTTGGCCCATTCATTCATGTCCAACGGCCTTTGGCCCAATCGTTTATATTCGACGGCCTTTGGCCCAATCATTCATGTCAAACGGTCTTTGGCCCAATCATTCATGTCCGACGGCCTTTGGCCCAATCATTCATGTCAAACGGCCTTTGGCCCAATCATTCATGTCCAACGGCCTTTGGCCCAATCATTCGTATCCAACGGTTTTTGGCCCAATCATATAGTAAAACAAATATTTGCCCACAATTCAAATTAACAAGCTTATAAGACTTATAAAGGAATAAGCAATAGGACAAATAACATACTTCAAGATATCTTTACTAAGATATTACTCACAGTGATCTGCCGGTGGGTTTGCTCTCGTGCTTGGCCCTAAACATTTCATGAACATAATGGGTCACAAACGATACAATCCGTTCTTAATTCATACATCCCTCCTAGGCTTCTTTCTTATTCTTTTAACTCATTCACAATGCTTAATGTATGCCTAGGAGTACTTAGAAATGAAAGAGAACGGAAAATGAAACACAAAACATCTTTACAAAATTTCTGAAAGAGGGCTCCCCGCTCGAGCTTGGCTTCTGCCGCTTGAGCAGACCCCTTTGGTCTGCAAAAGTGCTGGTTGCCTCACTTTTACGCTCGAGCGTGACTTTCGACGCTCGAGCTGAAAGTCAAACTACGTGGCTTGGAGCTCGAGCGTGAATCTCCCCGCTCGAGCGGACATCAATGTCTGCAAAACTTCTAGGAACTAGCATTTCACGCTCGAGCGGCCGTTTCCCCACTCGAACAGACATGCCGAATTCTGGATTTTCCAGCAAGCTGTTTGAGCTCAAACTTGCATGCAAACTAATGTAACTTGCATATTATGACTCATACTTCACATACACATCCTCTAACATGATACAAATGCGAAATTACAACATTATAAAGCTCAAATCCTATGAATCAATCACATGCATACTCAAATTATACCAAATCTATCTCCAACACATCAAATTCATGCATTCAAAACTCATACCTCCATGAATTGTACTTGCATGTGGGATAGAACTTTCATTCTCAATTTAAATGATGTAGAGATGTTCGAAAGCATGAACTTTAATCAAAATTCAACATGGACCATGTATTTCATGCTCAAAGATACAAATTCATGGCAATTTCTTACATGCATGCATTCATTGACTTCAAATTTATCAAGATCAACTCAATTTATGTTCTAGATCACCCTCTTACTTTGAATCCACAAAATTACAACTTATACTCATAAATCTTTGCTCAATTACTCACCTAGGAGCTTCAATCCTCACACTTGTAGTTAAATCTTGAGTTGATCTTCAAATTCTTCAAGTTTCTTGCTCAAATCTCCAATTGCCTTCACTCCCTCACTCTAACCGACCCTCTCTCTCTCTCTTTCTCTAGAGTAATCTCAGCCAAAATGAATTAAAGATGAGAAATTGAGTGTAATAAGGCTTTTTATATAGGTTTTCCTAATCAAGTTTAATTAGGCCAAATAATGGAGCTTAATTTAATCGTTCTGAATCTAATTACTTTGATTCGAATCAATTTTCAATTAAATTTCACCATAGACTCTAAAAATTACGCTAATCACTATGGCGTAGTCAATTTTAGTTTCTGTGGCCGATAAGGCCTTCAATTTAAATTCTAAAGCAGAAAATCAAACAGATTTTCCTATGGTGAACAGATAGAATACAGAAACACATATAATCATGTAATTATCACAATCATAATTAAGATCAATTAGCATAATACGGAACAGGATTATCACATTAGGATCAAAACTTTTGTAGATGAACACACATTCAACAAAACATTTGATGTGCCGCATGTGAATAGTAGATGGATTGTCAATAGGTATTGGGAAAGGATTATGTTAACCCTACCTGGCCAATTAAGTCATCGGCATTCACCATTACAACAGAGCACAATGTCAAAGTTGACATGCAAAAAGTGAGAAGGGTAAAAAATAAGGCTATCACAATGATTGAGGGCACTTCAACTGAACAATTTGCAAGGCTTTGGGGTTATGTAGAAGTGATTAGAAGTAGTAATCCAAGAACAACAATATGCATGAAGGTGAAAGAACTTCCAAAAGTTCACGAAGAGGATGAGCAAATGTCCAAGTTTAAGAGATTGTATTTGTGTTAGGGTCCATTGAAGAAGAGTTTCCAAAATGCTTGTAGGCCAGTCATTGGAGTGGATGGTTGTCATTTGAAGGGGCCACATGGTGGAGTGTTGTTGACTGCAGTGGGGATAGATGCAAACAGTTATATATTCCCATTTGCATATGCCATTGTTGAGAAGGAGAAGAAGAAAACATGGTTGTGGTTTCTGAATTTGTTGCGGCAAGATTTGAATATTGTGAATTCCCATTGTTACACTTTCATGAGTGACAAACAGAAGGGCCTACTTGATGCAGTGGCTAAGCTGTTTTCAAATGCCTTACATAGGTTCTGTATAAGGCATTTGTACAACAATTTCAAGGGTCAATATAAGGGTAGGGTATTGAAGGATTTGCTATAGAAGGCAGCCAGGGCAAGCACTGTTGGTGTATTCACCGAAGTCATCAAAGAAATGAAAGGAGTTGATGAACAAGCATACAATTTGTTGGCTGAAAGAGCACCAATCCATTGGAGTAGGAGTCACTTCGACAATTTCCCCAAGTATGACATTTTGTTGAATAATCTTTGTGAGTGTTTCAATTCAAGCATATTGCAGGCTAAGGATCAACCTGTGTTGTCCATATTAGAGAAGATAAGAGTTTTGTTGATGGAAACAGTTCAAAAAAGAAATGAAGCAATGAAAATGTACAACAAAAGTGATATATGTCCTAAGATTCAGAAGATTTAGGAACAGGTAAAGGTGAGTGCCACTAGATGGATTCCAAGACAGAATGGGGTTTCCTAATATGAAGTTATTGGCCCATATGGTGAGCAATATAAGGTAGACTTGAAAGAATGGACTTGTGGATGTAGGAAATGGGATTATGGGATCTATTAAGCCTTCCTTGTGTCCATGTTGTGGCTGCTGCAAACTATATGGGTGAAGAACCAGAAAAGTATGTGCATCATTACTATAAAGTGGAAACCTACTTGAGGATTTATGAGAACATGTTGAGTCCAATCAATGGTAGACAAATGTGGCCAACAACTCAATATGGTAAAGTGCTACCACCTGATGTGCAGAAGAGAGCTGGGAGGCCAAGACTGAATAAGAGGAAGGACATAGATGTCCCAATTGATGCAACTGAATCAAGTAAGCTGGAAAGGAGTGGAATTCATATGACATGCAAGAATTGTGGCAAGTTGGGACACAACAAGAGGACATACAAAGTCAAAGGCCAATTCACCTTCCTGAAAGATTCTGTGAGTTCCACTCAAGTAATTCATATTTTTTTTATGCATTTTGTTAACTTACACATTGCTAACTTTTGTTTTTTAGTTTTTGCAGTCCCAACATGAAGGAAGCCAAGGGCAAACCCAGATTAATGGGAGCCAAACTCAAAGTCAAGTAGAAAGAAGCCTGGTTGGGAGTCAGGTTACAGAAGCAACTCAAGTTAGGAAGACGAAGCTGGCTGTAAGTTTTACAAAGGCCCTATTTGTTACTTTAAATAATATCTTCCTTGCATATGTCCTAACAATGGTGATGGCTATTACATGCAAAAATGAGAAAGGTTATGAGAACAAGTGACACAACTCCACTACATGCAAGTCAGGATGTGTAGGGGTCTACAGTAACTTCCAATACTAACATTTCTCTGCAAGGTCAAATGAGATGTAGAGGAAGAGTGGTGTACAATACTAGCGCTGTCAAATCTCTTGTGGGTCAAACCAAGAATGCAACTGACACAAAGTAATAGATGTGAAGGACCACTATTGTTTTTTTTTTTTTTTTTTTTAAATGTTCGAGAAGGTTTTTGCTACTTTTGTTCATGGAATACAATGTAATATTTTTGTACATTTGAAGCCTGGTTTTTGTATTGACTGTCCCTTTCTTAGTATATGTTTTGAACAGCATAAACGACAAATGTGTCAACTGATCAAAGTTTGAATGTCAAATTATTGTATTTCTGCTGCTATTTCCAAGTCTTGATGTTCATTGGTGATGTTCATTGTTCATTGAATTTGGAGTGACAATTATGGTCACAGATTGTGTCCCAACTTCTGTGTGTTTCCTTTGTCTATGTCAAAGTCACCAAACACAAAATAATAGAGACAATATTAATAAGTCACCAAGCATACAATTTTCATCTCAAAAACATATTTTCCATTAACAACAGTTCACCCATTGCATATGATTCATAAACAGGATACAGACTCCATTCATTCTTACACTACCATACAACTTCAAACTTTATATTACAAACCATATTCCTACAACCAACCATGACAAAACCAAGCAAATCCATAGTTTCCTCTCTTCCAGTCCTTCTCTTCAATTGTGCTTCCATCTCATTCAACTTCTTTAATAGCCCAAGAATGATCTGCACTGCCCGATCGCATATGGGTGGGTCTACCCTGGTAAAGTGATTGAAACCATTGTTAGGGCAACTAAGAAATCTCTTCCCAGGATTTGTGTCGGTCCATGCTGTGTGTATCAGCCTTCTTCTTCCACAAAAATTGCAAAACATCTCGTCTACACCACTTACGTTTCATCTCCCTTGATTTCTTGAGCTTCGATTGTTCCTCATTTCTTCTCTCCCACTAATTTCATTGATGCTTTTTTTTTTTTAATTTATTTATTTATTTATTTATTTTTTTGCAATGGTCTCTATTTTTATAGGTTAAAGGGAATACGAGGGAATGTTAGGTTTTGGGGGGAAAGCCTTAATTTTCCCTCCATGTGAAAGTATAGGAGGCCACATCACCCATTCCGTCCACTTTTTTGACGGAAATAAACGACAGAGATAAAATTAAAAAGAATTCACATAGTATGAGGTTACGCGTGAAAATAGTAGTATGGGGGGTCATTGAAAATCGTGACAAAGTATAAGTGTAAAAATGAAATAATCTCGATTTTTAAATTAGTAAACCAAAAAAAAAAAAAAGAGTATAATTTCAATTAAACGAATCCTATCGATTGTAAACTAATTGTATCCATGGAGAATAATTGAATATGAACCGATACATGTCAAGAATTGGTCTATACAAATAATTTTTAATCTCACCAATATATGATATATATGTCCATATCGAAAGAGCAAAGATTATAATTCTATAGACTAACCATTAATATAGAGTGGTAAAAATATCAAGCTATGTCACATGGCCTATTTGAATACCCCCAATAGAAATAATTAAAATTTATTTAATTACAAACTTAATTTATCATTACAGTATTATTATTATTTGAACAAATAAAAATTGTAATTTACAATCCATCCTTTGGTCTCAACAATATCAAACGCAAGAAAGAGACTCAATAAATGGAAAACAAAGGCGCCTTCCACCGAAACTCACAGGTCGACCTGGAGCTGAAGCAGCAAAATCACAGAGCTTCTTCAAACTCTTATCCTCAAAACTGTACCGCATCACCTTACCATTTATGTGCAACACCATGAACGACGACTCCCCCCCCCCCCCCCCCCCACCTGTTGTTTCTCACCGAACAACCGAAAGCATAACAAATTTGTAGAAATTCAAGTGCTCTGCAATTGTTCTGGTTGGAATCATCTCTGGAAATTCAGCAGCAACTGAACCAAGGTCGATTCGATACTTCACAAACCACTCTGAAACGCTCTCTCTAATTCATAGATGTTGAACTGCATGCTTGGAGGACGTTACCTCTCGATCAGATGCAAATGGTCACCCGACTCCCCAAAATAGTTAAACCACCTCCGATCGTAGCCTGATGGAAGTGGAGGCATCGGCATTATTTGAAGACATTTTTTATCAACATCAAAACACAACGGATCTCCCCGGATGCTGAGCCAATGAATTGCGTCGTTCCAATAAACCCCGCCATTGAATTGAATGTTAACATGAGCAGTGAAAGGTTGACCAGAAACCCTCCAAGGACCAGTATTGGAGTAGATCTTGATCTGGTAATGCTCAGAACTGAAGTCTGAGCTCTGAACACACATGACTTTGTAGTGAGGCGATTTTGTAGGATTGAAAGTGAAATTCACACCGTGAACAACGGGTCTTGGAGAACCAAAACCCAGGGTAGGAAGCGTAGTGAATTGTTTGGTGGTGTGATTTGTATACATACTATTTGCGTTTAAGGTTGCGAGTTTGAGAGCTGCAACAGAACAACAATCCATTCCAAGATTGTAGAATTTTTAAACCAGATGGATCGGGAATGAAAGTGAGAGTTCTGAAAGGGGGAGTGAAGGTGAGTGGGTCATTGAAAGAGACGAATTCATATTCTGGGTTGTTGAGTCGGGACCAGCGGTGCAACTGTAGGAATAGGCCAGAAGCGATGCCGGTTGAGGATTTGGTGGCAGTGAGAGAAGTAGGTGTGAGTGATGAGAGAGAGCCAATGTTTGGAAACCGATTTGAACCGGAAGAGCAATCTTATGGGTAGATGCAGTAAGGTTTTTGTCAAGAGGTCGGCATTGGAGGCGATAGTATCGGCAGACAATGCAAGGTGGTAGTGGTGGTGGTGGGAGGCCTCGGAGACAGAGGCTAGGCGGCTTCTTTTGATGGATAGCATTGTATCGTAGTGATGGTATCAAATCTGAATTGTGTGTGATGTATAAATATGGTCTTCTCTCCTTCAGTTCTTTTTTTTTTTTTTTTTTTTTTAAAGTCTTTCCTCTTTCTGTATTCAAAGCTTGTTCTGTACGTGTTACGAGAATGTTTCTAACTAAAGGGCACGTTCTTTGATAATTCATTTCTCAAGACTTTTTTAAACATTATTTTTAAGGCAGACCACTTCAACACTACAATCCAGTTTCAAATAAAACATTTTAATTAATTTATTGTAAAAGTGATTAAACTTATGTTTTTACAACACGATTCTTGAAGTCATGTTTTGAAATAGTGCTATTAACAGCACCCATCAAACTTCTCTGGAACACTATTCCGAACACCATTTCAAATCTATTTTTTTTAATTTATTTTTTTTAAATTATTAAGAATAAGTTTATGAACTCACCCTTATCTATCCCAAATGATGATATGTGATTGTGATTGAATTTGTGTAATGTGGAATTTATGTCTAGAATAAATCTGAATCACAAAATAATTCTGAATAGTTAAGTCTAAATTTGTAACATTACCAAATTATTAAATTTTTTAACTCTTTTTTTAGACCCTTATCCTCGTTTGGCAAGTGATTATTTTAGCTAAAAAACTAAAGTCACTAAAAAAATTTAAAAGCTAACAACTTATAGCAAAGAGTCAAAGATTCTCTTTTCTCTCTACTTTTTCCACATATTTTCATAAAAAATCAAAAAATCACCCCAAACATACTAATTTTTTTACACCATATTTTAGCCAAAAAGTAAAAAAATTACTAAAAAAACATGTTCTCAAACAAGGCTATAAATTCACAATTCTACTTTCATTCCTAACTTTTGAAACCTAACTTTAGTCTCCACCTCGACTTCCACTGTAGCAATTGAAACAACCACATCTAAAACCCACTCCCAGCGAGAAATTATTTGGTAGTCATGCGACACAACCACATGATACCCTTAAGTGTGTTGTGAATGGTGGAGAGAGTGAGACTCATGATTTCGTGTTGGGTGGTTGAAAAACAGAAGAGTATGTCAGTTTGTAATTGGTCAAGGACATGGCCACATAATGTTCCTGGACCATGAAATAAATTTTCCTCTCAACCCTAGTGCCACCCCCATCGTGTTCCTCCCCAACCTTCCACCTCTCTTGCACACCTCCGCAACCTTCCCATATGCACCATCATGACTCTCTTCTTGACCTCTCTCTGCCAAAAGGGTTGGAGGGGCTAAAGCGGCAATATCGAGGAGAGGGTTGCAGTTGCTAGACGAGGGTGGCAGAATGGAGAGGAAATAAGGTAGGGTCCATCAAGAAAGGAGATAAGGATGGGTGGCGATATGTAGGTGGAAATGGGTTAGCGGTGGAGATGGGGATAGGGTGGAAGGTGGTGTAAATTAGTGAGGAGTTGAGAAATGGCGAGGAGGTGAGGAATGGGCTACCAAAGGTGAGTAGAGGCTTGGAAGTGGCAAATGAGGGTGGCCAGAGTTAGGGATAGGCGGGGGAGGGTGGTCAAAGTTGTTGCTGGTGGGTGGCCGTTAGGGGGGAGATAGGGTTAGGTTTTTAGGGGTTTGTAAGGTCAAGGGTGGGATAAAATTGGAATTTTATTTAAAAAGAAACACACCCAATTAATATACATTAATGTATTTTATGATGGGATAAAATTGAAATTAAAAAATATGAAGGGATTCCAAAGAAAGAAGTGTGGTGCTATTAGTAGGGTGGCCACCAGTCGAGCCAAGTTGGGTTTGGGCAAAAGCTTGCACCACCTGATAAGAAATTTTGTATCTGTCCATACCAAGTCCAACCTGAACATCAAGCTAATATAGTCATCTCAAGCCTAACCCCAAAGGAAATATAATTCCCAAATTCAACCACTTATATATATAGACTAATTTTTAAAAAATGAAATCCAATAAAACTTGTTTCTATAAGAAAAAAAAAAAATGCATTAAAACCATTCAATCTAACATTCCAATATACAACAACGATTATTAACAAAGAAACAATTAAACAGTCATGTTAAGTTAAACAAAGTCTCTACTCACTAACAGAGTTTAACAAATAGTCAATAATAATGATTGATATGATGAAGCAAATAATATAAATTAAAAAAGACAAAAGAATAATTAGTAACGGAAATGACGGGGCTACAGTCTACAGCAAGAGAGAAGCTGAGATCAAATAAAGGGGAATGGAAAAGGCAGAGTTACAGTGGTTGAGCTGTAGTTGATTAAAAGAAATAAATAAACAGTTTAGTTGCATAATATTGGAGCATAGAAGGGGTGTTTATATATTTTTCAGTAAGAAATGCCTATGGTGTGCACCCTATCACAAATTGACGTAACTTTGCGATAAAATTTTGTACCATTAACCACAAAATACATAATCTCTTCACAAATTAACGTAACAAAATATCCAAAATTTTGTGATTCATGTTACAAATGTTTGTGGCTTGGTTATAACTTAGCCTGGCCCTCCTGGCTAGAATAGCATTCCCAAGCCCTCCAAAAAAATAGGATTGGGTGGACCAACGAGACAATACCTACCTCTAGCTATCAGCACTCATTTTGAAAACCCGATTTCACAAAACAATAGAAATTTAAAATATAAATTCAAAAAATACTAAACTTTAAAAAAATACTTTTAACATATATATATATATATATGATTTAGTTAAAAACTCCACCACATTATCCTGTTCCTAAACTCCATTGTGGTGTTTTTACATCTACTTGAAAGAAATTAAATTTTGTATTTTTCTTTATACACCCCCATAATATTCCCTATTAGTGTTTTAAAAGGCGCGCTTAGACGCACGCACCTAAGCATGAGGTGCAATGAGGCGTAACCTTGCACTTCAAATAGGTCGACGCGAGGCGCAATACGCAAGGCGCAACTTAGGGGTTGAGGCGAGGGCTTTTCTTTGAGGCGCGAGCCGCGAGCTTCATGGGCTTTACCTTTTTTTCTACTCTAACCGTTGATTAAGTACTTTTTTTGTGGGCATACCCACAAGGAATAAAAATTCTTCAATATAAAATGGCCAAATGTGATCAAAAGAGAGCAGAAAGTGATTAAAAAAAAATTCTAGGTGAAGAAGATTAAAAAAAGCAATCAGAAAGTGAGACGATGACACGACTTCAGCTTCTTCTCGTCTTCTTCGCTAGTTCTCTTTCTCTTCCTCTATTCTTCGATGAGTTCTTTTGGTTGAGTTATCTCTCAGCCTCTGTTTTTTGTTTATTTATTTTTCTTCTCTTCTTTCCTTATTTTCTTCTTCTCTTCTTCGATGGGGTTCTCTTCATGGGTCTGCCTCTGTCTTTTCTTTTCTTATTTTTGTTCTTCTCTTCTTTTCTTATTTTATTCTTCTCTTCTTCTTTTCTTGTCCTACTTCTTCCATGGGTTATCTGTTTATTTTTTCTTCTCTGTTATGCTTATGAAGCTTGCTTTATGCTTTTTAGAATTCTATATATATATTTGTTATGTTGAAATGTTTGCCTATTTTATAATTTTGCTTTTCTTCTACTACTTGCGCCTCGCCTTGCACCTCGCGCTTAGGTTATAGGAAACCTTATTGCCTCGGTGCGATTGTTCCCTACAATACCACTCCTAACCTTCCATCTTGTTTCTTCTACACACTCCCTCATAGTTCCTCTCTCTCTCTTCCACCACCACCACCACACACAAAGGAGAGAAAGGTGACGAGGTTGGCAAGAAAAGGGTGACGTATCTAGAATTTCAAAAGGTTGGAGGTGACGAAGAGGTTCATGGTGAGGCTAAGGGAAATGAGGGAAGGGAGAGGATGGCGGAGCTAAAGAAAACGAGGAAAGCAGGACAACGGAGGGAGGTGGGGTGGCAAAAAGTTGGTTATATATTTAAATTGGATCCTGATGATTGCTCCGATGATAATGTTGAAACGAAATCGTCTGCAAGGAGGTCAAAAGACACATACATATAAATCTTTTTCAACTCTATTCACTGCAAATTTCAAGTCATTCACACTTCCAGGGAGAGAAGTAATAGCTTCATGGTTTTTATATGCAATTAATATCAACTGGCAACTTGGTTTTCCACAAATTCAATAATAGCTTTCAAAGAGGTTGGTTCTTTTTCATTCATACAGAGCCACATTTGCTGGTTCTTTTCCATATACTCTGAATTCATCCAAGGCACTAAACAATAGAGTAATAACTTCGAAGAAATTTTCCCCATATAGAAATGAGAATGCAATGTAAGTCAAACTTATTCTCCATTTCCCTCACCTTTCCCTTTCCCTTTCCTTTTTCAAATCTATGATCCAAACACAGCATTAGCAAAGCTAATCAAATCATAAGGCGGATACTAGTGTGATAACATTCCTGGTTGTACTTGACAGTATAAAATCCAAGTACCTGCAATCACCCAAACCACCATTGTTGGGCAAGGAGAGAACTTGAAATAGACTTCGTGCGTAATGAGGCTGAATCTTCACCATTGTGCTATCCTATGTGTTTGGCTATTACTTTCACATTTCCTTCATTTTAATAAATGGTTTCTGGCTCATTCTCTTTCCCCCATTAATATTTTTCTTCTCTCTTGAATGAATCAACCAAAGAGCAAACATGTAGTCCTACATCTTAGCAAAACTAATCAACTCCTAGCCAACAAAATCTCAACAACTTTAGGGACCCTAATATGTTTAAAGAATATTGAAGGCAAACCTCCTGAAAACAAATCCATTTTGCTGTTGATGCAACCTACAACTTGGCATCAAAGCTAAAATTTTGTTGTCACCACATCCATTCTTTCCTCATTTTTTCCCCATGTCAAGGTCCCTGGTTTATGCACATAGGTATTTCCTAAATTGCTTCAGCTTCTCCCATTCTTATAGCTGGCAATAGCACCTCTCAACCGAGAATTCATGCTACCTAACTGCTTAAATTTTTGTTAAACATAGCTGCTCCACCGGAGGTTGTACTCAATTTTTCTTGACTGCATTTTCTCAACTTAAAGATTTGATGACAAACATAAGCTACTAGCCGCTTGTTATTCTCTTTCATTGCATTCTACGAGATTACAATTTAAGAAGTCAACAACTTAGCAAAGTCATCCTAAGATACTAAAATACGATGATCACAGCAGTAGTAGAGATACAGATTAGGCCATCTTAGCAATCCACATTCTTGTAAGAGACTAAAGGCTGTGTAATTATTCACTTAGCCTGTTCTTAGTTGCTAGACCTTGGCTTACTTCCATCTAAAATTCTCTCTCCCCTGACAATTATCAAAGAATAGTTTGGAGTGGTTCTCCTACTGCAAACCAGACTACTTTAAAACAAAAATAGAAAACATCAGACCTGCTAATTGTAACAAGGAGTCATACTGAATACTTGGTTGTTAATCCTAATCCAGATTAATCAAAAAAACTCAACCCCCATTTTGCCTCTGGTTATCAAAGGACATTCCATGAAACATTCACATAACCCGAAGCAAAATGAACCGACCTCAAATAACTCTTAGTCAATTGGTGCATTATTCTTGTAATCAAGTTATACAATTGAAAACACAACATAGACATCATAAAACAGGTGAACCACAAAGGATTTTGAGTAGGAAACAATGTCAAACATATGCCAGAGACTCAATGAATTCAAAAGCGTCAAACCATCCACTAAAATTTAACGAACCTTCAAAAGAAAAACACTCATTATCAGGGCAACGAGGAACATCAAACAGCTCTCTAAAACTCTTGTCCTGAAAATTATACCGTATGACCTTACCAGGTATGTGCAGCACTAAAAAAGACTCCTCATCGTTCTCTTCCCGAATAAGATCCAGTATGACAAATTGATAGTAATGCAAGTCCGACGGATCAAGTGAGCTGCGAATCATCTCCGGAAATGCATTCAGAATCGCATCAATATCAACCCGGTACTTGACAAACCACCCACAGTAGTCCCTCTCCATCTCATACACATTGAATTGCGTAGTGTGAGGACCGTAAATCTCAATGAGATGCAAATGATCACGAGACTCCCTAAAATACCTGAGCCTTCTCTCCTCCCAACCATCCGGGATAGGAGGCATTGGCATTGTTTCAAGACGCTCTTCGTCGACATTGAAATACAAAGAATCGCCACCTGAGGTGGAAATCCAATGAAGAGCACCATTCCAAAACACACCAAGATTGAAACTAACATCACCAGTGAAAGGGTCACCGGAGGGCGACCAGAGCCCAGTTTCGGAAGAATAGATCTCGAGTTCATAATGATCAGGCAATCCACAAGAGAAATAAACAGAAACAACTTTGTAGTGAGGCGATTTGGAGGGATCAAAAGCTAAATTATAAACATAAAAGGTAGTGAAACAGCGTACAGGTGTGAGAACACGGCGAGGAGGTTGAGGAAGAGTAGCGAATTGACTAGTAGTAGGGTTATAGATGTATAAATGGAGACCTCGACAGAGTAAGAGACCATTGCAGGACTGTAAAATTCGCAAATCGGAGGGATCGTGGACGAAAGTGAGGGCTTTGAAAGGGGGTTTTGATGGGGATTCGTAATTGAGGAGAGAGAGGAAATCGAAATCAGGATGGATTTGGTGGGAATAGCGGTACAAGAAGAGGCCGGAAGGTCGGGGGTTTGGGTGGGTGGTTCGGAGGTGAAGGAAGTGGGGGTTGGTGATGAGAGAGAGCCAGTGTTTGGATACAGATTTGAATCGGAGGAGTGATCGTATCGGCAGATATAGTAGGATTTGATTCAACAGATCGTCGTTGTTTGCCACTGTTTCCGACGATGAGGGGTTGGGGTTGCGCTTGGCCGTAGAGGCGTCGGCCATTTCTACAGAAAATTGAGCAGCATGTTTGTATTTGGGATTGAAGAAAATTTTCTGAGCTATTTGACCAAATTACTTTTATTGTTATTCAAAACTAAGGAATCGTTTGAGAACAGATTAATTTAGTAATTTTTTTAAGTTAATTGATTAAAAAAATAGGTTAAAAAAATTTATATGTTTGATATGATTTTTTGACTAATTACGAAAAGTTGTGCAAAAAGTAGAGAGAAGCCGTAATTGTTGACTTTTTGGTATGACTAATTGGTTAATTGGCTAATTTAGTAACTTTTTAGTTTTTTGACTAAAACAGAGCCTTCCCAAACGAGGCCTAAATAGTCGTAGTGTGCTAGGAATAAATTTTAAATTAGGTTTAGAGTCTAAGATTGTTTGGAATGATCTAATTAAATATATTTTTTAAAATTTTATAAAAAAGATATATAGAAAACTAAAAAG
The DNA here is from genome assembly GCF_055761805.1 of Camellia sinensis. Taxonomy (NCBI): domain Eukaryota; kingdom Viridiplantae; phylum Streptophyta; class Magnoliopsida; order Ericales; family Theaceae; genus Camellia; species Camellia sinensis. Next base: position 67,049,811 of record NC_138961.1, on the reverse strand, counting down.
TTTATGTGACTTAAAAGAATAATATTATATGTATTAATTAATGTATCAATTGATGATGTAATATAATTTAAGATATTTTTAATAATTATAATTTATATAATAAGTGGGGTCAATAATAATATTATAATTAGTGTTAGTATATTAGTTAATATACTAATTGGTAAATGTAACACCACCGGATCCCCAAAAAAAAAAAAAAATTGTTTATAATAATATATATATTTTTTCATTTTTAATCATTTCGAGAAAAAAGTTACCCCTATGTTAGTAATCATTCTTTTTTAATAAAAAAATATGATTAATTATAGGAATTTTTTTTTTTATTGAGTAAATTGGTGATAAATCGAATATAAAAATGTTGTAAGCCATTATGTTCGGTGATATTTTTTTATTAGTGAGAGATTTCCATCATTTATGGAATAGTTTGGTGAAAATTTTTTTTGCTTGTTTTGCATGATATTTTATTTTTAATTTTATCTCTTAATATATCTGTTGACTTTCGTTGGTTATCTGTTCAATTTTTTTTCTTCTTTGTGCAAAAACATTTCCTATCTGTTCAAAATTTTGCCTATTTGTTCAAATTTATATCTATCTATTCAATGTTTTTCCTTATCTGTTCAATTTTTTCTCTTTACCTGTTCAAACATCTATCTAAATTTTATTATCTGTTCATTTTTCTCTATCTGTTGAAATATCAAGCCCCTATCTATTCAAATCTTTATTTTTTCTCTATCTCTCTATCTGTTGCCATATGTTTCATGATTATCATTTTCAGCAACAACAACAACATATATGTCCTTTTTTTTTTCCTATCTATTGAAGTATCTTTCTTTCTCTCCATATCTGTTGAAATATTTGTCTATTATAAATTTGTTTCTTCATCAACAACATTTATCATCATCATCAAACAACAACGATCAACTACCTCCCCTCAAAAGAAAAAAAAAAAGATAAAAAGATAAAGAACAAAAATGCTCTCTGCTAAAACAAATAAAAAAATACACATGGATACAGACATTCATATGTCTGACTAGTTCTATAGATTTCACCACACACTCATACATACTGTAACACTTGGGTGTTTTAATCTATTGGAAGGTGTGTTTAATATTTTATTTTTGTTTTGAGAGTCTTTGGAGTTGTTGTATATTGGTTTTGAAGGAGTACAATCCGATTTAAACTTGTATGTTGAGTCTTCTCAAAAAGTACTTGGGAAATTTAGGGGTTGTTTAGGATGATCTAAATAAATGCATTTTTTGTCTTTTTACAAAAAGATGTACAGAAAAGTAGAGAAGTGATGTGATGGAAAAAAGATAAAAAGATGAATTATTTAGGAGATGCCAAACCACGCCTTAGAAATTCTGCTTTGGAGTCAACACTAGCCTTCCTAAGGGTCGACCCTTGCATGTTGTAATGTTGTTGGAGGTGTTGCTGGAATATAGGGTTGACACCAGCCTTAGTGGTGTCAACATCTTTCTTTTGTTGTTGGTCTTAAGGATCGACATCAGTTTGGGAAGGATCGACCATTGTATATTGTAGAATATGTGTGTTAGTTGTTGGAAAATAGGGTCGACCCACACTGTCTAAGGGCCGACCCCATGCTTGCTGTCAGATTGTTTTTTCTACCTGACGGGTCAACCCCTCTGCCCGAAGAGTCAACCCCTACGTGTTTGTTTTCAGAATTTTGGGGTTCGAATGGGCCTAACTTTTGGGGGTTTTTGGACTTCTCTTTTTTTTTTTTATTGACCTTAGGGCTATTATCTACTACTATAAATAGACCCAAACAACACCTCTCTCATAATTTTCTTCTTTTTTTTCCTCTCAAAACCGAGAGTCTCTCTCTCTTTCTCTCAAAAGCTCACTTTTTCCACTTCATTGCTTAGATCTATACTCTTAGAGGTGTCTTCTCACCTTGATCCTTTGAGATAACTTGAAGATCTTGTCAAGGGCTTTTTATTGGTCAGAGAAGTTCGCGGCTTCGTCAACCTTGAGTTATTCAGGTTTTCTTCCTCACGACTTGAAAGCAGGGACACTTTTACTTTAGTATTTCTTTGTTTTGAAGGGATTTTATGGTATGGTTGTGATTTATAAGTTAATTGGAGAGTATTGTTGGATCAATCTCATGTTTTACATAAATAAATCATTTTACTTGACTCTTGCTTGAGATTTCTTTACTCTCTCTTTTCAAAACATGTATATAAATGTTAATACAAGCCATATCTATAATAGAGGAGAAAAACCCCCAAATTTGGTAAAAACCCTAGATTCTCCATTTGAGTTAAAAACACCACATTAAATGGGGAATTTCCTTGATTCATGAAATATTGTGAATAATAAATAGAGGAATGATGTGGATGTTGATATAGTAAAAGAATTGTGGTTTGGATGTTATTTTTTTCATTAAATCTTGTGTTGTATTCAATTCTTGGGTAATGTTGGATGGTTGTTGATTGAATAAAATGTGAATGAATTGTTAATTGTGCATGAGTCCGGGTAAGAGTCAGTTTTCCAAATGTGGTGTTGTGTTAGTACCTGCGCGGGGAGTTTAAAAAGGTTCTCAAATGCCGTGTCTAGGCTTATCGCTGGACGAATGTGGGAAAAATATTTTTGGGTGTCTGCACAGTCCTGCCGTAGGATAGCCGGCAAAAGTGGAAAAACGGATGGTTTTCTTTGGGGTGCCTACTCCCAACCGTATAATAGCCGGCAAATGTGGGGGGTGGTTTTAAAACAAAAGAAAATGGTGTTTTAAATTGGACTCTTACAGGTGGACTCATGGCTTGCATTCTATGGTTGTGAATGTTTGATTGTTGTGCTTGATGACATGAATAGTCACTATTATTATTTGGTTGTTATGGGTCTGTATGTTTGTTAAGGATTACATGTAAAGATAAATTTCCATGTAACGTTTGGTCGCATAATCTTATTCAAAGGATTAAATACTTGGTGACATGTGTTCCTACTGGGCATATAGCTCAACCCTATCTTATTTTTCAGGAATTGATGGAGTTCCACCTCCCTGAAAGATTGGTCAAGCAATAGTTTTTTTTGGAAAAGTTGATCCATGTGTATTTTGTTATTTTGAATTGAAATTTTTGTAACAAGACTATTAATTTATTTTGTTGTAATTGTATGCTCTAGAGGCTTATATTTTGTAAGGCCACCTAGTTCATTGAACTGGAATACAAATTCTGAACATTATGGGAATGTGTATGGTGAATTGTAACCTCTTATCTCTTAGTTCAATGAGAAGGTTGACTTTTTGGGTATATTATTGTATTCGTTTTGGCATATTCTTGTGGGAAAATTTCAGGGCGCTACACATACATACATACATACATACATATGTGTATATCTAACTAGTTCTGTTGATTTCACCACACACTCATGCATACATACATACACATACATATATGCCTAAATATAGAACCTTGAGGGATAAATGAAATCGTTGATAGAGACCTCACGTTCTCAAGAAATTCGAGGGACTCCTTGGTCTGAGAGTTTAAGGTTTTGATATTATGCTTCAAAGCATTAGACTTTCTCTGGATGTTTTGTTCGAGTGATGAAAAGTGATTGGAGAGTTTTTTTAATAGCAAAGTATAGCTCGTTATCAGAGAGGTTTATCTCTAAAACTCGTTGAAGCTCGTAACAACGGAGGCTAAGTCAACTAGCCGAAGTCGCCGCCAAGATCGACAATTGATTTCAGTTGTGAGAGAGAAGAAGTATAGAAGAGATCCTAGAAATTGGAGGGAGGGAGAGAGAGAGAGAGAGAGAGAGAGAGAGAGAGAGAGAGAGAGAGAGAGAAGTGTGTGGTCAGCTATAAAGCAAAGTTAAAGAAAGGTGATAATGGAAGGCTGTAGATTCGTTGATTTGTGAAGTCAATATGGGAGGGTAGATTAATTTCTCCAGCGACGATAGAGCTAAAGAGAGTACAGATATAACAACCCTCGTTTTGCCATAGTCATATTCTTGAGGCCTCATACTAAGATTCTTGAACACAAATTTCAGCTCTTGAGAGTGTTCAACTTGTGGTTTGTGAACAATAAGAGCATCCTCTCTTTAAAGGGTAATATTTGAGCTTTGTACCATCTTTTTCTATCTCTTTTCTTTGCTTTTTCACACTGTTTTTCAAAGTGTTTTTAAGCTTAAAAATGTGATTTTAGTTAAAAAAAAAAAAAAAGAGGAGACGTTAACCACCCTTCATTAAACTTGTTGGTTAGTTGAAATCCCTTGGCTTTAGCCCACTTTTGCTAACTTTTTCCACCTCAAAAACTCAATTTTCAGCACAGTTTTTGTGATGTTTCAGTGTTGTTTTGTGTGTTGAATTATGCTTTAAATACTATGGATGTGTTGTAATTCCTCATGGATATAGCTTTCAATCCATTTGAGTTGATAATATTTTTTTCAACCTTTTTTTATAGCTTTTATACATGTTCATACCATTATAATCACCTATGCAATCTCCCTCCCTTCTTTGTTTATTTTAATTAAAAGTCGTAGCAAACAAAAGATTGTTGTTCAAGACATAAGAAAGAAACCTCCCATGCTTAATGGTTTCTCTTCGGAGGTTCATTACCAAGGCATTACATCTCTCTTATATTAAACACAATCTCTTGTTTGATACTTCTCTTTATCAACAGTGCATTACTTCTAAGGGACTAACTTTCTAGTTAAAGCCTTGGAAATCACCAAGGAAAGTGCCATTATAGTTTATTCTCAAGTTTGGATTTAGAGTCATTATCGCTCACACTACAAGAATTTTCACTTTTGGCAACTAAAATTTTAGTCGCTAAAAGTCAATTTTTAGTCGCCGAAGGGCTTTAGCAACTAAATTTTTTGGTCGCAAAATTAGTAGCCGAAGAGTAGTCGGGAAAGCTAATTGCCAAATGTATTCATTTGTTGACTAAATATTTAGTCGCCAAAAGGTTGGACATTAAATTAAATTAGACATTTTTGGCGACCAAACTTTTAGTCGCCTAAAGTCCCACCTTTTTAGCTACTAAAATTTTAGTAGGCAAAGAGTTCCTTTTTAGCTACTACAAATTTAGTCGCCGAAAGTCCCCATCTTTGGCTACTAAAAGTTTAGTCGGCAAAGAGTTCCTCTTTTGACTACTAAATATTTGGTCGCCTAAAGTTCTACATTTTTTGCTACTAAAATTTTAGTCGGCAAAAGTGTGTTTATAATTTAGTTTTTTGTTTTTAGCTATGAAATATTTTAGTCGCCAAATGTTTAATTTTCTTTTGCCTACTAAAGTTTTAGTCGCCAAATGTCTTTTTTTTTTTTTTTGGCTACAAAACTTTTAGTCGTCAAAAGTCTTTTCCCAATTTCTCTTTAGCTACTAATTGCTTAGTCACCAAAAACATGCTATTATGTTTTATCGCGAAATTAATTTCTCCACAACCTGTGTATATACAATGCAACCTGTAATACGTATAAAAACAAACTGATACATACTATCAATCATTCCACAATCTACATCCATATACCAAAAATAAATAACATTAAATATCAAAGTCCATAGAAATCAACTATTGTCCAAACTAAAATAATAATTCTATACAAAATATGTCATACAAAAATCAAAGCCCTCCGTATACAAAAAAATACATTTACTACCAAGCAAAATTACCATTTGGCATGGTACAAATTACCATCGTAATCTGTACCACAACAAAAGGTGATATATGTACCACAACAAAAGTTTTCTATGGACTGTGACAAAACGTCCTATATATACGCCAACAAATGGTACATACGTACCACAACGGTCATTATCTCTTGATTGCCAAAAGTTTTCTGTATCAATAATAATGAACTACACAAAAGCTGAGGACGACAAAAGTATTATATTAGTTCTACACAAAAGTGAAAATTCTTCTCCATACACCAATATGGATTATCCACAAGTCCACGCAACAGAACCATCTACAAAGAAAAAAAAAATGAAACATTAGAATTGGTTACAAAATATCAATTCAGTCAGCCATATGGAACATGTTCTAACATGCATTTAAGGTAGAACAATCGAGAACAATCGAGAAATGTCTTCTCGAAAATAAAAGAAAGTAGATATATATATATATATATATATGTATCATGCAATATTTATTCCAACCAACTGCACAAATAATGTAATATGTAATTTCTTCGCCCTACAAATATATAAAGACAATTATTAGAATATGTAGATGTTATTTTAATAAAGTTGTTGCTTTTTTAATTAAGTGTTGCAAGTTTTTCGACTAAGTGTAAGGCGTATTCAGGGGCTGCTATGAATTTTCGCCCTCGGAAAGCCCTTTTTCGAGTAAGTTTAGGGCGTATTCGGCTCTAACTCCCAACCTACGGGTCCGAATTACGTTCCATCAATTCTCACAAGTCCTATTTGTCATGGGGGAACTGTCCATGAGAGCCACACGGTGGTTCGGGGGCTGTTTTGATTTTTCGCCCCCGAAACGCCCTTTTTCAATTAAGTTTAGGGCATATTCGGCTCTAACTCCCAACCGACGGGTCCGAATTATGTTCCATCAATTCTCACAAGTCTGATTTGTGATGGTGAAGCTATCCATGTGAGCCATACGGTCGTTCGGGGGCTGTTTTGATTTTTTGCCCTCGAAACACCCTCTTTTCGACTAAGTTTAGGGGGTATTCGGCTCAAACTCCCAACCTACGGATCCGAATTACGTTTCGTCAATTCTCACAAGTCCTATTTGTCATGGGGGAACTGTCCGTGTGAGTCACATGGTGGTTCGGGGGCTGTTTTGATTTTTCGCCCATGAAACAGCCTTTTTCGATTAAGTTTAGGGCGTATTCGGCTCTAACTCCCAACCTACGGGTAGAAATTATGTTTTGTCGATTCTCACAAGTCTTATTTGTCATGGTAAAGCTATCCGTGTGAGAGACACGGTCATTCGGGGGTTGTTTTGATTATTCGCCCCCGCAATGCCCTTTTTCGACTAAGTTTAGGGGTATTCGGCTCAAACTCCCAACCTACGGGTCCAAATTACGTTCCGTCAATTCTCACAAGTCCTATTTGTCATCAGGGAACTGTCTGCGTGAACCACATGGTGGTTCGGAGGCTGTTTTGATTTTTTGCCCCCGAAACGCCCTTTTTCAACTAAGTTTAAGGGGTATTCGGCTCTAACTCCCAATCTACAGGTCCGAATTATGTTCCGTCAATTCTCACAAGTCCAATTTGTCATGGTGAAGCTGTCTATGTGAGCCACATGGTCGTTCAGGGAGTATTTTAGATTTTCGCCCCCAAAACGGCCTTTTTCGACTAAGTTTTGGACGTATTCAGCTCTAACTCCCAAACCTATGGTTCCGAATTATGTTCCGTCAATTCTCACAAGTCTTATTTGTGATGGGAGAACTGTCTGTGTGAGCCACACGGGGGTTCGGGGGATGTTTGATTTTTCACCCCGAAACGCCCTTTTTCGACCAAGTTTAGGGCGTATTCGGCTCTAACTACCAACCTACATGTCCGAATTACGTTCTGTCAGTTCTTGCAAGCCCTATTTGTCATGGAGAAGCTATCTGTGTGAGCCACACGGTCGTTCGGAAGCTATTTTCCTTTTTCACCCCCGAAACGCCCTTTTTCGACTAAGTTTAGGGGGTATTCGGCTCAAACTCCCAACCTACGGGTCCAAATTATGTTCTGTCAATTCTCACACGTCCTATTTGTCATGGGGAAACTGTCCGTGTGAGCCACATGGTGGTTCAGGGGCTGTTTTGATTTTTCGCCCCTGAAATGCCCATTTTTGACTAAGTTTAGGGCGTATTCCGCTCTAACTCCCAACCTACGGATCTGAATTATGTTCCGTCAATTCTCACAAGTCCTATTTTTCATGGTGAAGCTATCCGTGTGAGCCACACAATGGTTCAGGGACTGTTTTGAATTTTTGCCCCCAAAATGCCCTTTTCCGACTAAGTTTTGGATGTATTCGGCTCTAAATCCCAACCTACGGCTTTGAATTACGTTCCGTCAATTCTCACAAGTCTTATTTGTCATGGCGAAGCTATCCGTGTGAGACACACGGTCGTTTGGGGTCTGTTTTTATTTTTTGCCCTCAAAATGCCCTTTTTCGACTAAGTTTAGGACGTAGTTGGCTCTAACTCAACCTACGGGTCCGAATTACGTTCCGTCAATTCTCACAAGTCCTATTTGTCATGGAGAAGCTACCTTTGGGAGCCACATGGTCATTTGGGGCTGTTTACATTTTTCATCCCCGAAACGCCCTTTTTCGACTAAGTTTAGGGGTATTCGGCTCAAACCCCCAACCTACGGGTTTGAATTACGTTCTGTCAATTCTTGTAAGTGCTATTTGTCATAGGGGAATAGTCCGTGTGAGCCACACAGTGGTTCGGGGGCTGTTTGGATTTTTCACCCCCGAAACGCCATTTTTCGACTAAGTTTAGGGCGTATTCGGCTCTGACTCCCAACCTACAGGTGCGAATTACGTTCCGTCAATTCTCACAAGTCCTATTTGTCATGGCGATGCTATCCGTGTGAACCACACGGTGGTTCGGGGGCTGTTTTGATTTTTCACCCGCGAAATGCCCTTTTTCGACTAAGTTTAGGGGGTATTCGGCTCAAACTCCCAACTTACGGGTTCGAATTACGTTCTGTCAATTCTCAAAAGTTCTATTTGTCATGGCGAAGCTATCTAATTAAGCCACACGGTCGATCGGTGGTTGTTTTGATTATTTGCCCCTGAAATGTCCTTTTTTGACTAAGTTTAGGGCATATTCAGCTCTAATTCCCAACCTACGGGTCCGAATTACGTTCCGTCAATTCTCACAAGTCCTATTTTTCATGGAGGAACTGTCCGTGTGATCCACATGGTCGCTCGGGGGCTGTGTTGATATTTTGCCCTCAAAATGCCATTTTTCGACTAAATTTAGGGCATATTCGGCTCTAAATCTGAACCTACAAGTCCGAATTATGTTCTGTCAATTCTCATAAGTCTTATTTGTTATGGCGAAACTATCCTTGGGAGCCACATGGTCGTTCGGGGGCTGTTTGGTTTTTCGCCCCCGAAACGCCATTTTTCGACCAAGTTTAGGGGGTATTCGGCTCAAACTCCCAACCTATGGGTCTGAATTACGTTTCGTCAATTCTCACAAGTGCTATTTATCATGGGGGAACTATCCGTGTGAGCCACACAGTGGCTCGAGGGCTGTTTAGATTTTTCGCCCCCGAAATGCCCATTTTTGACTAAGTTTAGGGCGTATTCGGCTCTAACTCCCAACCTACAGGTCCGAATTACTTTCTGTCAATTCTCACAAGTGCTATTTGTGATGGGGGAATTATCTGTGTGAACCACGCGGTGGTTCGGGGGCAATTTTGATTTTTCACCCCCGAAATGCCCTTTTTCGATTAAGTTTATGGCGTATTCGGCTCAAACTCCCAACCTACGGGTCCGACTTACGTTCCGTCAATTCTCAAAAGTCCTATTTGTCATGGTGAAGCTATCTGTGTGAGCCACACGGTTGATCGGTGGTTGTTTTGATTATTTGCCCCCGAAATGTCCTTTTTCGACTAAGTTTAGGGCGTATTCGGCTCTAATTCCCAACCTACGGGTCTGAATTGCGTTTCGTCAATTCTCACAAGTCCTATTTTTCATGGAGGAACTGTCCGTGTGAGCCACATGGTCGCTCGGGGGCTGTGTTGATATTTTGCCCCCAAAATGCCATTTTTCGACTAAATTTAGGGCATATTCGGCTCTAAATCTGAACCTACAAGTCTGAATTATGTTCTGTCAATTCTCATAAGTCTTATTTGTTATGGCGAAACTATCCTTGGGAGCCACATGGTCGTTCGGGGGCTGTTTGGTTTTTCGCCCCCGAAACGCCGTTTTTCGACTAAGTTTAGGGGGTATTCGGCTCAAACTCCCAACCTACGGGTCTGAATTACGTTCCGTCAATTCTCACAAGTGCTATTTATCATGGGGGAACTATCCGTGAGAGCCACACAGTGGCTCGAGGGCTGTTTAGATTTTTCGCCCTCGAAACGCCCGTTTTTGACTAAGTTTAGGGCGCATTCAGCTCTAACTCCCAACCTACAGGTCCGAATTACGTTCTGTCAATTCTCACAAGTGCTATTTGTGATGTGGGAATTATCTCTGTGAACCGCGTGGTGGTTCGGGGGCAATTTTGATTTTTTACCCTCGAAACTCCCTTTTTCGATTAAGTTTATGGCGTATTCGGCTCAAACTCCCAACCTACGGGTCCGACTTATGTTCCGTCAATTCTCAAAAGTCCTATTTGTCATGGAGAAGCTATCTGTGTGAGCCACACAGTTGATGAGTGGTTGTTTTGATTATTTGCCCCCGAAATGTCCTTTTTCAACTAAGTTTAGGGCGTATTCAGCTCTAACTCCGAACCTACGGGTCCGAATTGCGTTTCGTCAATTCTTGCAAGTCTTATTTGTCATGGAGGAATTGTCCGTGTGAGCCACATGGTCATTCGGGGGCTGTGTTGATATTTCGCCCCGAAACACCATTTTTCGACCAAATTTATGGCATATTCGGCTCTAAATTCGAACCTACAGGTCCGAATTACATTCTGTCAATTCTCATAAGTGTTTTTTGTTATGGAGAAGCTATCCTTGGGATCCACATGGTCGTTCGGGGGCTGTTTGGTTTTTCGCCCCCGAAACGCCCTTTTTCGACTATGTTTAGGGGCTATTCGGCTCAAACTCCCAGCCTACAGGTCCGAATTACGTTCCGTCAATTCTCATAAGTGCTATTTACCATGGGGGAACTGTCCGTGTGAGCCACACAGTGGCTCGAGGGCTGTTTAGATTTTTTGCCCCTGAAACGCCCTTTTTTGACTAAGTTTAGGGCGTATTCGGGTCTTACTCCCAACCTACAGGTCCGAATTACGTTCCGTCAATTCTCACAAGTGCTATTTGTCATGGGGGAATTAGCCGTGTGAGCCACACGGTGGTTCGGGGGCTGTTTTGATTTTTCGCCACCAAAACGCCCTTTTTTAACTAAATTTATGGCGTATTCAGCTTTAACTCCCAACCTACGGGTCCGAATTACGTTCCATCAATTCTGACAAGTCTTATTTGTCATGGTGAAGCTTTCTACGTGAGCGACATGGTCCTTCAGGGACTATTTTGAATTTTTGCCCCCAAAATGCCCCTTTTTGACTAAGTTTTGGACGTATTCAGCTATAAATCCAGACCTAAGGGTTCGAATAACGTTCCGTCAATTCTCATAAGCCATATTTGTCATGGCGAAACTATTTGTGTGAGACACATGGTCATTCGGGGGCTGTTTTGATTTTTCACCCCCGAAACGCCTTTTTTCGACCAAGTTTAGAACATATTCGGCTTTAACACCCAACCTACCGGTCTGAATTACGTTCCGTCAATTCTCACAAGTCCTATTTGTCATGGCGAAGCTATCTGTGTGAGCCACACGGTCGTTCAGGGTTGTTTTGATTTTTCGCCCCCAAAATGCCCTTTCTCGACTAAGTTTAGGGGGTATTCGGCTAAAACTCCCAACCTACGGGTTTGAATTACGTTCCGTCATGGAGGAACTGTCCATGTGAGCCACACGATGGTTCGGGGGCTGTTTTGATTTTTCTCCCCCGAAACCCCCTTTTTCGACTAAGTTTAGGGCGTATTCGGCTCTAACTCCCAACCTACAGGTTCGAATTACATTCTATCAATTCTCACATGTCCTATTTGTCATGGCGAAGCTATTTGTGTGAGCCACATGGTCGGTCGGGGGCCGTTTGATTTTTCGCCCCCCAAAATGCCCTTTTTCGACTAAGTTTAGGGCCTATTCGGCTCTAACTCCCAATCTATGGGTCCGAATTACGTTCCGTCATATCTCACAAGTCCTATTTTTCATAGGGGAACTGTCCGTGTGAGCCACAAGGTCGTTCCGGGGCTGTTTTGATTTTTCACCCTGAAACGCCATTTTTAAACTAAGTTTAGGGCGTATTCGGCTCAAACTCCCAACCTATGGGTCTGAATTACGTTCCGTCAATTCTCACAAGTCCTGTTTGTCATGGGGGAACTGTCTGTGGGAGCCACACAGTGATTCGGGGGCTGTTTTGATTTTTCGCCCCCAAAACGTCCTTTTTCAACTAAGTTTAGGGCATATTCGGCTTTGACTCCCAACCTACAGCCGCGAATTAGGTTCCATCAATTCTTACAAGTCCTATTTGTCATGGCGAAGCTATCTGTGTGAGCCACATGGTGGTTTGGGGGCTGTTTTGATTTTTCGCCCGCGAAATGCTCTTTTTCGACTAAGTTTAGGGGGTATTCGGCTCAAACTCCTAACCTACGGGTCCGAATTACGTTCCGTCAATTCTCACAAGTCCTATTTGTCATGGCGAAGCTATCCTTGTGAGCCACATGGTCGTTCGGGGACTGTTTTTATTTTTCGCCCCCAAAACGGCCTTTTTCGACTAAGTTTATGTGGTATTCGGCTCAAACTCGCAACCTACGGGTCCGAATTACGTTTTGCCAATTCTCATAAGTGCTATTTGTCATAGGGGAACTGTTCGTGTGGGCCACATGGTGGTTCAGGGGCTGTTTTGATTTTTTGCCCTTGAAACGCCCTTTTTCGGCTAAGTTTAGGGCGTATTCGGCTCTAACTCCCAACCTACGGGTCTGAATTACGTTCCGTCAATTCTCGCAAGTCCTATTTGTCATGGGGGAACTGTCGTTGTCAGCCACACAGTGGTTCGGAGGATGTTTTGGTTTTTTTCCCTCGAAACACCCTTTTTCGACTAAGTTTAGGGCGTATTCGGCTTTAACTCTCAACCTACAGTTCCGAATTACATTTTGTCAATTCCCATAAGACCTATTTGTCATGGTGAAGCTATCCGTGTGAGCCATACGATCGTTCAGGGACTCTTTTGAATTTTTACCCCCGAAACGTCCTTTTCCGACTAAGTATTGGATGTATTCGGCTTTAACTTCCAACCTACGGGCCCGAATTACGTTCTGTCATTTCTCACAAGTCCTATTTGCCATGGGGGAACTGTCCTTGTGCACCACACAGTGATTCGGGGGCTGTTTTGATTTTTCACCCCGAAGACGTCCTTTTTCGACTAAGTTTAGGGCGTATTATGCTCTGACTCCCAACCTACAGCTGCGAATTATGTTCCGTCTATCCGTGTGAGCAACACGGTGGTTCGGGGGTTGTTTTGATTTTTTGCCCGTGAAATACCCTTTTTCTACTAAGTTTAGGGGGGTATTCGGCTCAAACTCCCAACCTACGGGTCCGAATTACGTTCCATCAATTCTCACAAGTCCTATTTGTCATGGAAGAACTGTCTGTGTGAGTGACACGGTGGTTTGGGGGCTTTTTTGATTTTTTGCCCCCAAAACGCCCTTTTTCGACTAAGTTTAGGGCGTATTCTGTTCTAACTCCCAACCTACGGGTCTGAATTACGTTTCGTCAATTCTCATAAGTCGTATTTGTCGTGGGGGAACTGTCCGTGTGAGCCACACGGTCGGTTCACGGCTGTTTTGTTTTTTCGCCCCCGAGACGCCCTTTTTCGACTAAGTTTAGGGCAAATTCGGCTCTAACTCCCAACCTATAAGTCCGACTTACGTTCCGTCAGTTCTCACAAGTCCTATTTGTCATGGCGGAACTGTTTGTGTGAGACACACGGTCATTCGGGGGCTGTTTTGATTTTTCGCCTCTGAAATGCCCTCTTTCGACTAAGTTTAGGGTGTATTCGGCCGAAACTCCCAACCTACTGGTTCGAATTACGTTCTGTCAATTCTCACAAGTCCTATTTGTTATGGGGGAACTGTCCGTGTGAGCCACATAGTGGTTCGGGGGCTGTTTTGATTTTTCACCCCCGAAACGTAGTTTAGGGCGTATTCGGCTCTTGCTCCCAACCTACGGGTCCGAATTCCATTCCGCCAATTCTCACAAGTCCTACTTGTCATGGGGGAACTGTCTGTATGAGCCACATGGGGGTTCGGGGTCTGTTATGATTTTTCGCCCCTGAAACACCCTTTTTCGGCTAAGTTTAGGGCGTATTTGGCTCTAACTCCCAACCTACGGGTCCGAATTACGTTCCGTCAATTCTTACAAGTCCTATTTGTCATGGGGGAACTGTTCGTGTGAGCCTTATTGTGGTTCGGTGGCTGTTTTGATTTTTCGCCCTCGGAAAGCCCTTTTTCGACTAAGTTTAGGGCGTATTCGGCTCTATCTCCCAACCTACAGGTCCGAATTACGTTTTGTCAATTTTCACAAGTCCTATTTGTCATGGTGAAGCTATCTATGTGAGCCACACGGTCGTTCAGTGACTGTTTTGAATTTTTGCCCCCGAAATGCCCTTTTTCGACTAAGTTTTGGGCGTATTTGGCTCTAACTCCCAACCTATGGGTTCGAATTACGTTCCGTCATTTCTCACAAGTCTTATTTTTCGTGGCAAAGCTATCCGTGTGAGCCATACGGTCGTTCGGTGGCTGTTTTGATTTTTTGCCCCTAAAACGCCTTTTTTCAACTAAGTTTAGGGGGTATTCGGCTCAAACTCCCAACCTACGGGTCCGAATTACATTCCGTCAATTCTCACAAGTCCTATTTGTCATGGGGAACTGTCCGTGTGAGCCACATGATAGTTTGGGCGCTGTTTTGGTTTTTCGCCCTCGAAACGCCCTTTTTCGACTAAGTTTTGGACATATTCGGCTCTAACTCTCTACCTACGGGTCCAAATTATGTTCCATCAGTTGTCACAAGTCCTATGTGAAGATTAAGAGTACTCATATTTTAATTCTTACCAATTGCATGATCTTAGCTTGTTCTCATGCTTAACAATGATGAGATAGCATTGTTTAGTGAATATGTAAATCTAAGTTTGTATAAGTGTTAGTATGTTATGAATAAAACTTTTCTTACCAAATACGACGATGACTGTCTGAACCCTCCAATAGTGTTGAGAGTCGTAAAACCACAGAGTTCAAATGATTAAGCTGTTCTTGTTGCGCCTCCCTTGCTTTTTTCCTTCTTCTACTTCTTTCATCAACTCCTCTCTCTCCCTCATCATCTCTTCACAATCTCTGTGGCGCTCTTCTTTCTCTTTCATCAAATTTTCTTGAAGACCCTCAATCTCAGATCGCATTGCCTCCATTTGTTTGTCACGAGATCGTGCCACAGTATCAAATGGCGAATAGGGTCGTGGGCCAATCCCAAATCCACGCAAGTAATTCTTTCTCTGGCCAAGCACTTGCCGTGATAGTTCCTCCTGTGTGAATGGGATCTCTGCATCCGTGGCTGTCGCTTGTAGATGCACCATCGCATCCTGTCATTACCACAAAAAATTAGACTATTCAACAAAGGCACAAAGAATCACATTCAAATTTGTGCTAAGATAGGAATTAATATTAAATACAATTGGCACAAAAAAGTTTACTCCTTACATGTAGCTCACCACATTTGGGTCAATCCATTTGTTTGTTTTCTTCAATTTGTGTGATTTGCAATAAAATTCCGAAAAATCCAACTCCCCATTTTCATCTACCTGTTAGTTTTAAATAACAAAATTAATTCGTCACAATAGCAACCATGACTTTCATCTTACATATATAAGTGATGAGAAATATGTTCCAAATGCATCTAACTCACCATGAGCGACATTGCGATTGGAAAGGAGCGAGATCTACTGGTGTGATTGTATGGTAGCAAACTCCGGTTTGCTTTACCAGCTTTAGAGCGTTTCTAAAAAAAAGGAATTATGAAAGAATTAGTAGATATCAATGCATAATACACAAATAAAGCAATAAACTCGTTTATATTTGTTTGTTACCAAATGAGATGCATCCTTCCAAGCCACATCAATCATGTGTTTCCAATCATCTAAGCAAACTCCTGTAGGCAGATGACTATATGGGTCATCAACACCCTCTTCTACAAGTTTTTCGAAGTGTTGCTTCAGGGTGTACCTCCAATCCTTGTATAAGAGATACGCCTTCGTATCAACGATCTCTTGAGCTTGTTGATCAGTATGAAAATCCTCCCCAATTTCAAACTTGTCCTGCAAGCATAAGTGTGTGACGTATTATCGAAATTGAATGCAGCAATTGCAACTTTACATAATGAAGACATTTAGTTTAAGGTTAGTAATTACTAGCACAACTTGTACTACTGCACCTTTGATGCTCTTATCAATTTTCTTCCATGACTTCACATCCTTGAGAGGGCACAACCGCCTTATCTGCAAGCCCAACTCATTTGTTGCAGGGGTGGCGTTCCCTCATGTGAGTGCATTTAGCATGCGATTGACATAAACATGTAGTTTCTCCCCTTTTTTGCTCGTAATCCTTTTTTGCACTCCTTTTCTGAGGGTAGGACCACGTACATGAGTTGATGTACTTTTTCCTGCTCAAGAAGGGGCAACAAGTGTAAGGCCTTCAAATTGTAAATAGTGCCCCAAACATATAATCAACAATAATTAATATTAAATTTTAAATTTTATCAGCAAATTTTCTAGGGGACTATAATTTTTTTATACATGCAAGAAATTGTATTTCTAGATGAAGAAAAATCATTTACTTAAGTTCAATGGTCTTACCTACGTCGTGCGCCTATGTCTCTTCCACAAATGTTTGTGTGTCATCTGGCAGTTGTGTCTCATCGGATAAAGTATGTGGTGTGACAATGACATGTGCAGATGTTCCTGAGGGTGATGCTATGGGGTCAGTTGTTGTTTTCTTACGCCGCCCTGTTTTCATCCCAAGAACCATGCTAGTACTTGCAAAATAGCTGCAAACATGATATATTAAGTAAAAGCATCACATGCAGCATCGATATTATGACCAATATGGATTGTTTACAGAAGCTAAAGTATTTACAAAATTACAACAAGACAACAATAGGAAAATAATTATAGCGATCCCAGGTTTACCCTTGTTGTATAGTGATCCGGACATGTGTCCGGATGTTGGTAGTTGTTTATTATCTTGTTTACATCCTTTCTTACATTGTATTTGAGTTATAGGATGTGTTGAGCGGGTTTGTTACAGGTTGGTTGAGTTTAGAAACCAAAACTAGTTGCCCAGATTTTTGGCCTGTACGCTCGAGCGGAGGTGTTGACGCTCGAGCGTAGATTACATCCATCCAGTATCTTGTTGTGCAGTGTTGTGAGCTCGAGCGTAGGGTTGGGAGCTCGAGCAGAGGCCTGGTTCTGCAAAAGTGCTGGGTGAGTGCATTCTGCGCTCGAGCGGGAGGTTGGCCGCTCGAGCGGAAGTCTGTGAGTGGCCGCTCGAGCGGGGTGTTTTACGCTCGAGCGGAAGACTGGGTTTAAATCCCGAAATTGTGACTTTTCAAATCACTTTTTCACTTTCTCTTCTCTCTCTTACTTTTCCAAAAACACCATTGTTGAGTCTTTCTCTCTAGATACTACCTTCTCTCTAGGTTTTGATCTAGTAGAAGTGATTTGCTCACCTTTGGCCTTTACAAAAAAGTTGTTGATCGTCGAGGGCTTCATTTTAATCTGAAAATCTCGGGTTTTGGAGCACGTTGGGTTTTGTCGTCTTCTCCTTTGGGACTCCGAATTTGAGGTAGGGATAACCTACTCCTCTCTATGGGTTTTGTCTTTAAATTTTGGTATTTTGAGATGTTAGGCTTGGTTTGGTAAATTTGTGAAAGTTTGGGGCTTTTGTGTAATTTTACAAAAGTTGGGGTTTTATTCATAATAAACCTAGATGCATGTTTGGCATAGAAAAATAGAATGATTGTTGAATCATTGATGAAAATGGGACCTAAGGGTTGAAATGGTAATTATGGAAAATGGCCTAATTACATTGTTTAATTAATTGGGATAATTAATTGGTAAGAAATGAGGAAATGAAATGTTGATTGAATATCCATTTGTGCATTTATTTTCTGTTTTAGAAATAACTGCTTTGGGCTATCGGTGGAGGATAGTCGAGATTGTTGTAGACAATGCATGATGATTAGGTAAACGGAAACTAATCAATGGAATGTGTCATGGAACTTGACGGTTGATAGAATACATTAATTGTGTGTATTGTGTGATTGTATATAGAACCATTGTGTTTATATACGTTATGTGTAGAGGAGGAGATAGGGGATGTACTCCGCGGTTTAGGGGAAGATAGGGGATGTACCTCTAAACCGGATAGGTATTGGGAGGAGATAGGGGATGAACTCCGTAGACAGAGCTCATATGCTTGTCTAGAGAAGTGAAGATAGAGCTCATATGCTTATCTTTGTGAAGTGTGGATACAGCTTGTATGCTTATCTGTGGATATTGTTGATATACATATCTGTTGTAGAGTGTGGATACAGCTTGTATGCTTATCTGTGGATATTGTTGATATACATATCTGTTGAGAATGTGGATATAGCTTTTATGCTTTTCTGAATGTGAGATATAGTTTTTATACATATCTGTGGAAATGATGATAGAGCTAGCATGCTTATCTGTTGAAAAAGGGAAAATGAAAAGTAATTGGGACTTGTAAGTCGTTGACATAAATATGTAATTTATGTGATTGTATCAGTGTTGACCAACTATCAATTGCTAATGTTTTAGTCATTGTCCATGGTTGGTTTAGTGTATTTCTACTGGGCTGTGGCTCACCCTATATGGGAATATCATTTTCAGGTACAGGAAGCATGCCACCTCCAAGGACATAGCTTGGGAGGCTAGAGGCGGACATAGCGTAGTTGTTTTACTTTTGATGTATTACATGTAACTTCAAGCCAAGGGCTTAATGTGTAAACGAGTTAGTACTCTTTTGTTGTAACCAAGTGTTAACTTGGAAAGCTGTAAGCCCGTAGGGCATTTTGTTTTGATGTTAACATGTAATACTTATGTAATGAAACTCAATGAAATAAAGGAATGTGTTAGTTTAATGTTATTATTTTGAGGGCGTTACAACTTGGTATCAGAGCGTACCGGGTTCGAATACTTTGGGTACGTGGGAAGTGATTAGGATCACAATGGGTTTGTCTCGCTTGATAGAGACTTAGATGTGGTATCATAGGCTATGTGCTTAAGTGATAACATGCTTATGTGACTATGTGGGTATGGGATTTAATTTCTAGGATGTTGATTGGATCCTTGAGTTTCTGGGAGTCTTGTTGGAAAAGCACTTGATCAACGCTGTTTCTAACCGGAACTCTAGTAACGCCTTGGGACTATCATTATCCGGAAATGAAATTCGTAAGTGCTTATGTGTTTATGTGCTTATGTGGAGTGAATTACAGTTGTCCATGCATTAGGACGTGAGTGTTTAGTTTCGGCACACTTATGAATGTGCTAACGTTCTGTGTTGCCCTTATTAGGATGTCAGGACGAGGAAGAGGTGCTAGGCGTGGTAGACCTGCGAGGCAGGAAGTACCGTTACAGGGTGAGATTCCGGCAGTGCAGGAGGGAGTTGGGCAGGCCAATGTGGCCGAGCCAGTAGGTCAGCAGGCTATGGGTGCCTTGGCCAGAGAGATAGCAGGAGCTTTGGGTATTCTTAGAGCTGGGAATCAGGCAGCTGAGACAGGGCCTTCCTTCTTGAAGAGGGAGTTTTTCCGGTGTAATCCGGACGAGTTTATCGGGGATCCTAAAGAGCCGCTTAAGGCAGATGAATGGCTCGAACAGACAACGAAGACGTTTGAGATGCTTGGCATCGAGGACGGAGCACTGAAAGTGACCTTGGCATCCTTCCAACTGAAGGGAGATGCGGGTCAATGGTGGAAATACGAGAAAGCTCGTGTTGGTGGTACTTGGGAGGCGTTTGTGAATGCTTTTCAGGAGAGGTTTTTATCAGCAGCAGCTAGGGAGAAGCTGAGGGATCAGTTTAGCCGGCTTAATCAGCAGGGCTTGTCAGTGGCCGAGTTTGAGGCTACTTTTACCAGTCTGTCCAGGTTTGCACCTGAACTGGTGGCGTCTGAGGAACGCCGTTGCTATGAGTTTGAGCGGAAGTTGAGGCGGGGCCTCAAGTTGAGAATTGGTGGGTCTTATATTCGAGAGTATAGACACCTAGTGGACGCTGCAGCTCATATGGAGCTTATGATGCAGGAGGAGGATGAGGGTCAGAGAGGCTCCAAGAGGAGCTAGGATAGTCAGAGTGATGGCAGGAGGCAGAGGGGTTCTAACCCTCAGCAGTCTCAGGGTGCAGTCTCTAGATCGACCTTTCCAGTGCCGAGTGGAGGCTCGGGGAGAGGCAGTCAGGGGGAATTCACTTGTTACAAGTGTGGCCAGCTGGGTCACAAGGTTTCTGTTTGCCCGCAGAAGGGTGGGGGTCAGAAAGCTGCATCTTCTTCAGCTAGACCGCAGAGTCAGAGTTTGGGCAGGGGGCAGCTCTTGACTTGTTATCAGTGTGGACAACCTGGGCACATGAAGAGGTTTTGCCCACAGTTGAGTGCCACTTCGGGAGCGTCTGGTTCTAGGCAGACGCAGGGTTTTCAGCTAGCTCAGTCTGTGCAGGCCTCGAGGGCCAATCCGGGAGCTTCGTCATCCCAGTCTGTGCAGCAGTCTTTTGCTCCGAGAGGTGAGCAGGTAGACCAGGGGCCTACGGGGCGCGTGTATGCTGTTACCGCGCAGGATTTAGTACCGGCTCCATCAGTAGTGAGAGGTACTTTTCTATTTTGCAACTCAGTTGCTAATGTGTTGATAGACACGGGTGCATCTCATTCTTTTGTATCTGCTGCATTTGCATCTGTTTTGGAATTGGAGTTAGCACAGTTAGCATCTCCTATTTGTGTGGTATCGCCTTTGGGTGGTGAGTTGATCCTGAAACAGGGTGTTAGAGGATGTGATATAGAGGTCGCCGACTATAGGCTTCCTTTTCCGTTTGTTGTCATGCCCATGAAGGGTTTTGATGTTATTTTGGGTATGGACTGGTTATCGTCATACCGGGCTGTTATTGATTGCTACCGCCAGAGGGTTACATTGTGTACCTTGAGCGGGGAGTGGTTCCATTTCTTGGGAGACCGGGTTGGTAGTGTTTTGCCACCGGGGTATGATTCGCGAGGGCGAAGTGAGCTTAGTAGTCTACTTGCTAGCTTTGAGAGTGGTGAGCGTGGTGAGACCCAGCATGTATTACCGAGGGTGGTTTGTGAGTATTCGGATGTCTTTCCCGAAGATCTTGTTAGTTTGCCACCTCACCGAGAGATAGAGTTCTCTATTGATTTAGTGCCTGGTACGGCGCCGATTTCTATGGCACCTTACCGTTTTGCTCCAGCAGAATTGGTTGAGTTGAAAGTTCAGCTCCAGGAATTGCTAGATAAGGGCTTTGTTCGCCCTAGTGTTTCACCGTGGGGAGCACCGGCACTCTTTGTTAAAAAGAAAGATGGTGCCTTGAGATTGTGTATAGACTACCGGAAGTTGAATCGGGCTACGGTTAAAAATAAGTACCCTATGCCCCGTATAGATGATTTGTTTGACCAGTTGAAGGGTTCCCGTTGTTTCTCTAAGATAGACTTGAGATCGGGTTACCATCAGTTGAGGGTCAGGGAGGAAGATATTCCTAAGACGGCATTCCGTACGCGGTATGGCCATTACGAGTTTTTGGTGATGCCATTCGGACTTACCAATGCACCGGCAGTCTTTATGGACTTGATGAACCGGATTTTCCGGGAGTTCTTAGACCGATTTGTGGTTGTTTTCGTGGACGATATCCTTATCTATTCGTCTTCTGAGGAGGAGCACGAGGCACACTTGAGAGTGGTGCTTGAGTTACTTAGAGCCCATAGGCTGTATGCCAGGTTTGGGAAGTGTGAGTTCTGGCTGGGGGAAGTCAAATTCTTAGGCCACGTGGTATCCGGGGAAGGGGTGTCTGTTGATACATCCAAGGTTGAGGCAGTGCAAGATTGGGCACAGCCTAAGAGTGTGTTTGAGATCCGCAGTTTTCTGGGATTAGCTGGGTATTACCGTCGGTTTGTGAAAGATTTCTCCAGGTTAGCGTCATCGTTGACTAGACTGACTCGGAAGGGAGTCAAGTTTGTGTGGAGCGAGACTTGTGAAAAGTCGTTCCAAGAGTTGAAAGTTAGATTGACCACCGCTCCGGTGTTGATTATTCCGGAGAGAGGGTTGGGATATGCGGTTTATTGTGATGCCTCACGAGAGGGTTTGGGTTGTGTGTTAATGCAAGAGGGGAAAGTGGTAGCTTATGGCTCACGTCAGTTGAAAATACACGAAAAGAATTACCCCACACACGACCTAGAGTTAGCAGCTGTGATCTTTGCCTTGAAAATCTGGAGGCACTACCTTTATGGTGAGAGGTTCGAGGTATTCTCGGATCACAAGAGTTTGAAGTATCTGTTTTCACAGAGAGACTTGAATCTGAGGCAGAGGAGATGGATGGAGTTCATCGAGGATTATGATTTTGAGTTGCATTACCATCCGGGAAAGGCCAATGTTGTGGCCGATGCCCTTAGTAGGAAAACCATTAGTGATGTTGCTAGTATAGCCATCCGGGAATGGGAGATGTTGGGAGCACTTGGCGAGTTTGATTTGCTACTGGGCGAATCTGTTGAGGCTGCGGCCTTGTTTTCTGTTGTTGCGCAGCCTACACTTGTGGTTAGAGTGTTAGAGGCGCAGAGAGGTGACCTTGAGGTAGAATCCCTCCGAGAGAAGATCTCCAGTGGGAAAGTTGAGAAGGGTTTGACGGTGTATCCTGACCTGAGTGTGAGATACCGAGACCGTTTGTTTGTACCGGAGTCTTGCCGAGAGGAAGTACTCCGAGAGTTTCACCATTCGCGCCTTGCGGTGCATCCGGGAGGTACTAAGATGTATCAGGATTTGGGTCGCCAGTTTTGGTGGCGGGGTATGAAAAGAGATGTGGCTGTTTTCGTATCGAAGTGCCTTACTTGCCAGCAAGTGAAGGCCGAGCATCAGAGGCCAGCGGGTTTGTTGCAACCCTTGCCTATTGCCGAGTGGAAGTGGGAGCATGTCACTATGGACTTCGTTGTAAGTCTTCCGAGGACTCAGCGGGGTAGTGATGCTATTTGGGTGGTTGTAGACCGGTTGACTAAGTCGGTGCACTTTATTCCTATGCGCGTGAGAGATTCGGTAGATCATCTTGCCGATTTGTATATTCGGGATGTAGTGAGATTGCACGGGGTCCCAGTGACGATCGTCTCAGATAGAGATCCTCGTTTTACTGCTAGGTTGTGGCAGAGTTTGCAGAGTGCACTGGGCACTAAGTTGACCTTTAGTACGGCTTATCATCCTCAGACTGACGGCCAGTCCGAGCGTACTATTCAGATCCTCGAGGATATGCTTCGGGGTTGTGTCCTGGACTTTAGTGGGACGTGGGAGAGGCACTTGCCATTGGTAGAGTTTGCCTACAACAACAGTTTTCAGTCTAGCATCGGTATGGCACCGTTTGAGGCCTTGTATGGCCGACCGTGTAGGTCTCCAGTTTGTTGGGCCGAGGTGGGTGATGCACCTTTGTTGGGTCCGGAGTTGGTTAGGGAGACGACGGAGAAAGTTGAGCTTATCCGTAGGAGGCTTGTTACAGCCCAGAGTCGACAAAAGAGTTATGCCGACCGTAGGAGGAGGCCTTTGGCGTTTGAGGTAGGTGATCATGTCTTTCTGAAGATATCACCTAGGCGAGGCCTGATGAGGTTTGGGAAGAGTGGGAAGTTATCCCCTCGGTTTATAGGTCCTTTTGAGATCCTTGAGAGGATAGGTGAGGTTGCTTATCGGTTAGCCTTACCGCCGCAGTTGTCCGGAGTGCATGACGTGTTTCATGTGAGTATGCTTCGGAAGTATGAGCCAGATCCATCACATGTGTTGGATTGGACCGATTTAGAGGTAGATGAGGATGCCTCGTATGAGGAGAGACCGGTTCGGGTCTTGGATAGGCGGGATCAGGTCCTGCGTGGCAAGACCATTCCTTTGGTGAAAGTCTTGTGGAAACATCACGGAGTGGAGGAAGCCACTTGGGAACGTGAATTGGAAGTCCGAGAGAAATATCCGGACTTGTTTGTTGTTATGTAATCTTATATTTAAATTTTACATTTTGTTGAACTTAAGAGCTTGGATATATGTCTTAAGTTGTGAAACATTGAAAATGTTTGGTTTATCGAAAGTATGTTTTGAAACTTGCCTCATATGGAAGTTGAATGTAACATTATATGTGTTAAATATATTGTTGAAATTGGAAGGATAGTGCATAATGTTGATGCATGTTGAAAATACATATGTTGTTTACATATTGTGATATGTCTCTTGTTAAAGGGATGGGATGACCGGTAATGGGTCGAAATGTTGAATGTTAAAGTGTAACATTGTTTAAAATGGAGAAAAACTTGTTTTTGAAAACTTGTGTTTAATTTCGGGGACGAAATTCTTTAAGGGGGGGAGGTTATAGCGATCCCAGGTTTACCCTTGTTGTGTAGTGATCCGGACATGTGTCCGGATGTTGGTAGTTGTTTATTATCTTGTTTACATCCTTTCTTACATTGTATTTGAGTTATAGGATGTGTTGAGCGGGTTTGTTACAGGTTGGTTGAGTTTAGAAACCAAAACTAGTTGCCCAGATTTTTGGCCTGTACGCTCGAGCGGAGGTGTTGACGCTCGAGCGTAGATTACATCCATCCAGTATCTTATTGTGCAGTGTTGTGAGCTCGAGCGTAGGGTTGGGAGCTCGAGCGGAGGCCTGGTTCTGCAAAAGTGCTGGGTGAGTGCATTCTGCGCTCGAGCGGGAGGTTGGCCGCTCGAGCGGAAGTCTGTGAGTGGCCGCTCGAGCGGGGTGTTTTACGCTCGAGCGGAAGACTGGGTTTAAATCCCGAAATTGTGACTTTTCAAATCACTTTTTCACTTTCTCTTCTCTCTCTTACTTTTCCAAAAACACCATTGTTGAGTCTTTCTCTCTAGATACTACCTTCTCTCTAGGTTTTGATCTAGTAGGAGTGATTTGCTCACCTTTGGCCTTTACAAAAAAGTTGTTGATCGTCGAGGGCTTCATTTTAATCTAAAAATCTCGGGTTTTGGAGCACGTTGGGTTTTGTCGTCTTCTCCTTTGGGACTCCGAATTTGAGGTAGGGATAACCTACTCCTCTCTATGGGTTTTGTCTTTAAATTTTGGTATTTTGAGATGTTGGGCTTGGTTTGGTAAATTTGTGAAAGTTTGGGGCTTTTGTGTAATTTTACAAAAGTTGGGGTTTTATTCATAATAAACCTAGATGCATGTTTGGCATAGAAAAATAGAATGATTGTTGAATCATTGATGAAAATGGGACCTAAGGGTTGAAATGGTAATTATGGAAAATGGCCTAATTACATTGTTTAATTAATTGGGATAATTAATTGGTAAGAAATGAGGAAATGAAATGTTGATTGAATATCCATTTGTGCATTTATTTTCTGTTTTAGAAATAACTGCTTTGGGCTATCGGTGGAGGATAGTCGAGATTGTTGTAGACAATGCATGATGATTAGGTAAACGGAAACTAATCAATGGAATGTGTCATGGAACTTGACGGTTGATAGAATACATTAATTGTGTGTATTGTGTGATTGTATATAGAACCATTGTGTTTATATACGTTATGTGTAGAGGAGGAGATAGGGGATGTACTCCGCGGTTTAGGGGAAGATAGGGGATGTACCTCTAAACCGGATAGGTATTGGGAGGAGATAGGGGATGAACTCCGTAGACAGAGCTCATATGCTTGTCTAGAGAAGTGAAGATAGAGCTCATATGCTTATCTTTGTGAAGTGTGGATACAGCTTGTATGCTTATCTGTGGATATTGTTGATATACATATCTGTTGTAGAGTGTGGATACAGCTTGTATGCTTATCTGTGGATATTGTTGATATACATATCTGTTGAGAATGTGGATATAGCTTTTATGCTTTTCTGAATGTGAGATATAGTTTTTATACATATTTGTGGAAATGATGATAGAGCTAGCATGCTTATCTGTTGAAAAAGGGAAAATGAAAAGTAATTGGGACTTGTAAGTCGTTGACATAAATATGTAATTTATGTGATTGTATCAGTGTTGACCAACTATCAATTGCTAATGTTTTAGTCATTGTCCATGGTTGGTTTAGTGTATTTCTACTGGGCTGTGGCTCACCCTATATGGGAATATCATTTTCAGGTACAGGAAGCATGCCACCTCCAAGGACATAGCTTGGGAGGCTAGAGGCGGACATAGCGTAGTTGTTTTACTTTTGATGTATTACATGTACTTTCAAGCCAAGGGCTTAATGTGTAAACGAGTTAGTACTCTTTTGTTGTAACCAAGTGTTAACTTGGAAAGCTGTAAGCCCGTAGGGCATTTTGTTTTGATGTTAACATGTAATACTTATGTAATGAAACTCAATGAAATAAAGGAATGTGTTAGTTTAATGTTATTATTTTGAGGGCGTTACAACTTGGTATCAGAGCGTACCGGGTTCGAATACTTTGGGTACGTGGGAAGTGATTAGGATCACAATGGGTTTGTCTCGCTTGATAGAGACTTAGATGTGGTATCATAGGCTATGTGCTTAAGTGATAACATGCTTATGTGACTATGTGGGTATGAGATTTAATTTCTAGGATGTTGATTGGATCCTTGAGTTTCTGGGAGTCTTGTTGGAAAAGCACTTGATCAACGCTGTTTCTAACCGGAACTCTAGTAACGCCTTGGGACTATCATTATCTGGAAATGAAATTCGTAAGTGCTTATGTGTTTATGTGCTTATGTGGAGTGAATTACAGTTGTCCATGCATTAGGACGTGAGTGTTTAGTTTCGGCACACTTATGAATGTGCTAACGTTCTGTGTTGCCCTTATTAGGATGTCAGGACGAGGAAGAGGTGCTAGGCGTGGTAGACCTGCGAGGCAGGAAGTACCGTTACAGGGTGAGATTCCGGCAGTGCAGGAGGGAGTTGGGCAGGCCAATGTGGCCGAGCCAGTAGGTCAGCAGGCTATGGGTGCCTTGGCCAGAGAGATAGCAGGAGCTTTGGGTATTCTTAGAGCTGGGAATCAGGCAGCTGAGACAGGGCCTTCCTTCTTGAAGAGGGAGTTTTTCCGGTGTAATCCGGACGAGTTTATCGGGGATCCTAAAGAGCCGCTTAAGGCAGATGAATGGCTCGAACAGACAACGAAGACGTTTGAGATGCTTGGCATCGAGGACGGAGCACTGAAAGTGACCTTGGCATCCTTCCAACTGAAGGGAGATGCGGGTCAATGGTGGAAATACGAGAAAGCTCGTGTTGGTGGTACTTGGGAGGCGTTTGTGAATGCTTTTCAGGAGAGGTTTTTATCAGCAGCAGCTAGGGAGAAGCTGAGGGATCAGTTTAGCCGGCTTAATCAGCAGGGCTTGTCAGTGGCCGAGTTTGAGGCTACTTTTACCAGTCTGTCCAGGTTTGCACCTGAACTGGTGGCGTCTGAGGAACGCCGTTGCTATGAGTTTGAGCGGAAGTTGAGGCGGGGCCTCAAGTTGAGAATTGGTGGGTCTTATATTCGAGAGTATAGACACCTAGTGGACGCTGCAGCTCATATGGAGCTTATGATGCAGGAGGAGGATGAGGGTCAGAGAGGCTCCAAGAGGAGCCAGGATAGTCAGAGTGATGGCAGGAGGCAGAGGGGTTCTAACCCTCAGCAGTCTCAGGGTGCAGTCTCTAGATCGACCTTTCCAGTGCCGAGTGGAGGCTCGGGGAGAGGCAGTCAGGGGGAATTCACTTGTTACAAGTGTGGCCAGCTGGGTCACAAGGTTTCTGTTTGCCCGCAGAAGGGTGGGGGTCAGAAAGCTGCATCTTCTTCAGCTAGACCGCAGAGTCAGAGTTTGGGCAGGGGGCAGCTCTTGACTTGTTATCAGTGTGGACAACCTGGGCACATGAAGAGGTTTTGCCCACAGTTGAGTGCCACTTCGGGAGCGTCTGGTTCTAGGCAGACGCAGGGTTTTCAGCTAGCTCAGTCTGTGCAGGCCTCGAGGGCCAATCCGGGAGCTTCGTCATCCCAGTCTGTGCAGCAGTCTTTTGCTCCGAGAGGTGAGCAGGTAGACCAGGGGCCTACGGGGCGCGTGTATGCTGTTACCGCGCAGGATTTAGTACCGGCTCCATCAGTAGTGAGAGGTACTTTTCTATTTTGCAACTCAGTTGCTAATGTGTTGATAGACACGGGTGCATCTCATTCTTTTGTATCTGCTGCATTTGCATCTGTTTTGGAATTGGAGTTAGCACAGTTAGCATCTCCTATTTGTGTGGTATCGCCTTTGGGTGGTGAGTTGATCCTGAAACAGGGTGTTAGAGGATGTGATATAGAGGTCGCCGACTATAGGCTTCCTTTTCCGTTTGTTGTCATGCCCATGAAGGGTTTTGATGTTATTTTGGGTATGGACTGGTTATCGTCATACCGGGCTGTTATTGATTGCTACCGCCAGAGGGTTACATTGTGTACCTTGAGCGGGGAGTGGTTCCATTTCTTGGGAGACCGGGTTGGTAGTGTTTTGCCACCGGGGTATGATTCGCGAGGGCGAAGTGAGCTTAGTAGTCTACTTGCTAGCTTTGAGAGTGGTGAGCGTGGTGAGACCCAGCATGTATTACCGAGGGTGGTTTGTGAGTATTCGGATGTCTTTCCCGAAGATCTTGTTAGTTTGCCACCTCACCGAGAGATAGAGTTCTCTATTGATTTAGTGCCTGGTACGGCGCCGATTTCTATGGCACCTTACCGTTTTGCTCCAGCAGAATTGGTTGAGTTGAAAGTTCAGCTCCAGGAATTGCTAGATAAGGGCTTTGTTCGCCCTAGTGTTTCACCGTGGGGAGCACCGGCACTCTTTGTTAAAAAGAAAGATGGTGCCTTGAGATTGTGTATAGACTACCGGAAGTTGAATCGGGCTACGGTTAAAAATAAGTACCCTATGCCCCGTATAGATGATTTGTTTGACCAGTTGAAGGGTTCCCGTTGTTTCTCTAAGATAGACTTGAGATCGGGTTACCATCAGTTGAGGGTCAGGGAGGAAGATATTCCTAAGACGGCATTCCGTACGCGGTATGGCCATTACGAGTTTTTGGTGATGCCATTCGGACTTACCAATGCACCGGCAGTCTTTATGGACTTGATGAACCGGATTTTCCGGGAGTTCTTAGACCGATTTGTGGTTGTTTTCGTGGACGATATCCTTATCTATTCGTCTTCTGAGGAGGAGCACGAGGCACACTTGAGAGTGGTGCTTGAGTTACTTAGAGCCCATAGGCTGTATGCCAGGTTTGGGAAGTGTGAGTTCTGGCTGGGGGAAGTCAAATTCTTAGGCCACGTGGTATCCGGGGAAGGGGTGTCTGTTGATACATCCAAGGTTGAGGCAGTGCAAGATTGGGCACAGCCTAAGAGTGTGTTTGAGATCCGCAGTTTTCTGGGATTAGCTGGGTATTACCGTCGGTTTGTGAAAGATTTCTCCAGGTTAGCGTCATCGTTGACTAGACTGACTCGGAAGGGAGTCAAGTTTGTGTGGAGCGAGACTTGTGAAAAGTCGTTCCAAGAGTTGAAAGTTAGATTGACCACCGCTCCGGTGTTGATTATTCCGGAGAGAGGGTTGGGATATGCGGTTTATTGTGATGCCTCACGAGAGGGTTTGGGTTGTGTGTTAATGCAAGAGGGGAAAGTGGTAGCTTATGGCTCACGTCAGTTGAAAATACACGAAAAGAATTACCCCACACACGACCTAGAGTTAGCAGCTGTGATCTTTGCCTTGAAAATCTGGAGGCACTACCTTTATGGTGAGAGGTTCGAGGTATTCTCGGATCACAAGAGTTTGAAGTATCTGTTTTCACAGAGAGACTTGAATCTGAGGCAGAGGAGATGGATGGAGTTCATCGAGGATTATGATTTTGAGTTGCATTACCATCCGGGAAAGGCCAATGTTGTGGCCGATGCCCTTAGTAGGAAAACCATTAGTGATGTTGCTAGTATAGCCATCCGGGAATGGGAGATGTTGGGAGCACTTGGCGAGTTTGATTTGCTACTGGGCGAATCTGTTGAGGCTGCGGCCTTGTTTTCTGTTGTTGCGCAGCCTACACTTGTGGTTAGAGTGTTAGAGGCGCAGAGAGGTGACCTTGAGGTAGAATCCCTCCGAGAGAAGATCTCCAGTGGGAAAGTTGAGAAGGGTTTGACGGTGTATCCTGACCTGAGTGTGAGATACCGAGACCGTTTGTTTGTACCGGAGTCTTGCCGAGAGGAAGTACTCCGAGAGTTTCACCATTCGCGCCTTGCGGTGCATCCGGGAGGTACTAAGATGTATCAGGATTTGGGTCGCCAGTTTTGGTGGCGGGGTATGAAAAGAGATGTGGCTGTTTTCGTATCGAAGTGCCTTACTTGCCAGCAAGTGAAGGCCGAGCATCAGAGGCCAGCGGGTTTGTTGCAACCCTTGCCTATTGCCGAGTGGAAGTGGGAGCATGTCACTATGGACTTCGTTGTAAGTCTTCCGAGGACTCAGCGGGGTAGTGATGCTATTTGGGTGGTTGTAGACCGGTTGACTAAGTCGGTGCACTTTATTCCTATGCGCGTGAGAGATTCGGTAGATCATCTTGCCGATTTGTATATTCGGGATGTAGTGAGATTGCACGGGGTCCCAGTGACGATCGTCTCAGATAGAGATCCTCGTTTTACTGCTAGGTTGTGGCAGAGTTTGCAGAGTGCACTGGGCACTAAGTTGACCTTTAGTACGGCTTATCATCCTCAGACTGACGGCCAGTCCGAGCGTACTATTCAGATCCTCGAGGATATGCTTCGGGGTTGTGTCCTGGACTTTAGTGGGACGTGGGAGAGGCACTTGCCATTGGTAGAGTTTGCCTACAACAACAGTTTTCAGTCTAGCATCGGTATGGCACCGTTTGAGGCCTTGTATGGCCGACCGTGTAGGTCTCCAGTTTGTTGGGCCGAGGTGGGTGATGCACCTTTGTTGGGTCCGAAGTTGGTTAGGGAGACGACGGAGAAAGTTGAGCTTATCCGTAGGAGGCTTGTTACAGCCCAGAGTCGACAAAAGAGTTATGCCGACCGTAGGAGGAGGCCTTTGGCGTTTGAGGTAGGTGATCATGTCTTTCTGAAGATATCACCTAGGCGAGGCCTGATGAGGTTTGGGAAGAGTGGGAAGTTATCCCCTCGGTTTATAGGTCCTTTTGAGATCCTTGAGAGGATAGGTGAGGTTGCTTATCGGTTAGCCTTACCGCCGCAGTTGTCCGGAGTGCATGACGTGTTTCATGTGAGTATGCTTCGGAAGTATGAGCCAGATCCATCACATGTGTTGGATTGGACCGATTTAGAGGTAGATGAGGATGCCTCGTATGAGGAGAGACCGGTTCGGGTCTTGGATAGGCGGGATCAGGTCCTGCGTGGCAAGACCATTCCTTTGGTGAAAGTCTTGTGGAAACATCACGGAGTGGAGGAAGCCACTTGGGAACGTGAATTGGAAGTCCGAGAGAAATATCCGGACTTGTTTGTTGTTATGTAATCTTATATTTAAATTTTACATTTTGTTGAACTTAAGAGCTTGGATATATGTCTTAAGTTGTGAAACATTGAAAATGTTTGGTTTATCGAAAGTATGTTTTGAAACTTGCCTCATATGGAAGTTGAATGTAACATTATATGTGTTAAATATATTGTTGAAATTGGAAGGATAGTGCATAATGTTGATGCATGTTGAAAATACATATGTTGTTTACATATTGTGATATGTCTCTTGTTAAAGGGATGGGATGACCGGTAATGGGTCGAAATGTTGAATGTTAAAGTGTAACATTGTTTAAAATGGAGAAAAACTTGTTTTTGAAAACTTGTGTTTAATTTCGGGGACGAAATTCTTTAAGGGGGGGAGGTTATAGCGATCCCAGGTTTACCCTTGTTGTGTAGTGATCCGGACATGTGTCCGGATGTTGGTAGTTGTTTATTATCTTGTTTACATCCTTTCTTACATTGTATTTGAGTTATAGGATGTGTTGAGCGGGTTTGTTACAGGTTGGTTGAGTTTAGAAACCAAAACTAGTTGCCCAGATTTTTGGCCTGTACGCTCGAGCGGAGGTGTTGACGCTCGAGCGTAGATTACATCCATCCAGTATCTTATTGTGCAGTGTTGTGAGCTCGAGCGTAGGGTTGGGAGCTCGAGCGGAGGCCTGGTTCTGCAAAAGTGCTGGGTGAGTGCATTCTGCGCTCGAGCAGGAGGTTGGCCGCTCGAGCGGAAGTCTGTGAGTGGCCGCTCGAGCGGGGTGTTTTACGCTCGAGCGGAAGACTGGGTTTAAATCCCGAAATTGTGACTTTTCAAATCACTTTTTCACTTTCTCTTCTCTCTCTTACTTTTCCAAAAACACCATTGTTGAGTCTTTCTCTCTAGATACTACCTTCTCTCTAGGTTTTGATCTAGTAGGAGTGATTTGCTCACCTTTGGCCTTTACAAAAAAGTTGTTGATCGTCGAGGGCTTCATTTTAATCTAAAAATCTCGGGTTTTGGAGCACGTTGGGTTTTGTCGTCTTCTCCTTTGGGACTCCGAATTTGAGGTAGGGATAACCTACTCCTCTCTATGGGTTTTGTCTTTAAATTTTGGTATTTTGAGATGTTGGGCTTGGTTTGGTAAATTTGTGAAAGTTTGGGGCTTTTGTGTAATTTTACAAAAGTTGGGGTTTTATTCATAATAAACCTAGATGCATGTTTGGCATAGAAAAATAGAATGATTGTTGAATCATTGATGAAAATGGGACCTAAGGGTTGAAATGGTAATTATGGAAAATGGCCTAATTACATTGTTTAATTAATTGGGATAATTAATTGGTAAGAAATGAGGAAATGAAATGTTGATTGAATATCCATTTGTGCATTTATTTTCTGTTTTAGAAATAACTACTTTGGGCTATCGGTGGAGGATAGTCGAGATTGTTGTAGACAATGCATGATGATTAGGTAAACGGAAACTAATCAATGGAATGTGTCATGGAACTTGACGGTTGATAGAATACATTAATTGTGTGTATTGTGTGATTGTATATAGAACCATTGTGTTTATATACATTATGTGTAGAGGAGGAGATAGGGGATGTACTCCGCGGTTTAGGGGAAGATAGGGGATGTACCTCTAAACCGGATAGGTATTGGGAGGAGATAGGGGATGAACTCCGTAGACAGAGCTCATATGCTTGTCTAGAGAAGTGAAGATAGAGCTCATATGCTTATCTTTGTGAAGTGTGGATACAGCTTGTATGCTTATCTGTGGATATTGTTGATATACATATCTGTTGTAGAGTGTGGATACAGCTTGTATGCTTATCTGTGGATATTGTTGATATACATATCTGTTGAGAATGTGGATATAGCTTTTATGCTTTTCTGAATGTGAGATATAGTTTTTATACATATCTGTGGAAATGATGATAGAGCTAGCATGCTTATCTGTTGAAAAAGGGAAAATGAAAAGTAATTGGGACTTGTAAGTCGTTGACATAAATATGTAATTTATGTGATTGTATCAGTGTTGACCAACTATCAATTGCTAATGTTTTAGTCATTGTCCATGGTTGGTTTAGTGTATTTCTACTGGGCTGTGGCTCACCCTATATGGGAATATCATTTTCAGGTACAGGAAGCATGCCACCTCCAAGGACATAGCTTGGGAGGCTAGAGGCGGACATAGCGTAGTTGTTTTACTTTTGATGTATTACATGTACTTTCAAGCCAAGGGCTTAATGTGTAAACGAGTTAGTACTCTTTTGTTGTAACCAAGTGTTAACTTGGAAAGCTGTAAGCCCGTAGGGCATTTTGTTTTGATGTTAACATGTAATACTTATGTAATGAAACTCAATGAAATAAAGGAATGTGTTAGTTTAATGTTATTATTTTGAGGGCGTTACAACTTGGTATCAGAGCGTACCGGGTTCGAATACTTTGGGTACGTGGGAAGTGATTAGGATCACAATGGGTTTGTCTCGCTTGATAGAGACTTAGATGTGGTATCATAGGCTATGTGCTTAAGTGATAACATGCTTATGTGACTATGTGGGTATGAGATTTAATTTCTAGGATGTTGATTGGATCCTTGAGTTTCTGGGAGTCTTGTTGGAAAAGCACTTGATCAACGCTGTTTCTAACCGGAACTCTAGTAACGCCTTGGGACTATCATTATCCGGAAATGAAATTCGTAAGTGCTTATGTGTTTATGTGCTTATGTGGAGTGAATTACAGTTGTCCATGCATTAGGACGTGAGTGTTTAGTTTCGGCACACTTATGAATGTGCTAACGTTCTGTGTTGCCCTTATTAGGATGTCAGGACGAGGAAGAGGTGCTAGGCGTGGTAGACCTGCGAGGCAGGAAGTACCGTTACAGGGTGAGATTCCGGCAGTGCAGGAGGGAGTTGGGCAGGCCAATGTGGCCGAGCCAGTAGGTCAGCAGGCTATGGGTGCCTTGGCCAGAGAGATAGCAGGAGCTTTGGGTATTCTTAGAGCTGGGAATCAGGCAGCTGAGACAGGGCCTTCCTTCTTGAAGAGGGAGTTTTTCCGGTGTAATCCGGACGAGTTTATCGGGGATCCTAAAGAGCCGCTTAAGGCAGATGAATGGCTCGAACAGACAACGAAGACGTTTGAGATGCTTGGCATCGAGGACGGAGCACTGAAAGTGACCTTGGCATCCTTCCAACTGAAGGGAGATGCGGGTCAATGGTGGAAATACGAGAAAGCTCGTGTTGGTGGTACTTGGGAGGCGTTTGTGAATGCTTTTCAGGAGAGGTTTTTATCAGCAGCAGCTAGGGAGAAGCTGAGGGATCAGTTTAGCCGGCTTAATCAGCAGGGCTTGTCAGTGGCCGAGTTTGAGGCTACTTTTACCAGTCTGTCCAGGTTTGCACCTGAACTGGTGGCGTCTGAGGAACGCCGTTGCTATGAGTTTGAGCGGAAGTTGAGGCGGGGCCTCAAGTTGAGAATTGGTGGGTCTTATATTCGAGAGTATAGACACCTAGTGGACGCTGCAGCTCATATGGAGCTTATGATGCAGGAGGAGGATGAGGGTCAGAGAGGCTCCAAGAGGAGCCAGGATAGTCAGAGTGATGGCAGGAGGCAGAGGGGTTCTAACCCTCAGCAGTCTCAGGGTGCAGTCTCTAGATCGACCTTTCCAGTGCCGAGTGGAGGCTCGGGGAGAGGCAGTCAGGGGGAATTCACTTGTTACAAGTGTGGCCAGCTGGGTCACAAGGTTTCTGTTTGCCCGCAGAAGGGTGGGGGTCAGAAAGCTGCATCTTCTTCAGCTAGACCGCAGAGTCAGAGTTTGGGCAGGGGGCAGCTCTTGACTTGTTATCAGTGTGGACAACCTGGGCACATGAAGAGGTTTTGCCCACAGTTGAGTGCCACTTCGGGAGCGTCTGGTTCTAGGCAGACGCAGGGTTTTCAGCTAGCTCAGTCTGTGCAGGCCTCGAGGGCCAATCCGGGAGCTTCGTCATCCCAGTCTGTGCAGCAGTCTTTTGCTCCGAGAGGTGAGCAGGTAGACCAGGGGCCTACGGGGCGCGTGTATGCTGTTACCGCGCAGGATTTAGTACCGGCTCCATCAGTAGTGAGAGGTACTTTTCTATTTTGCAACTCAGTTGCTAATGTGTTGATAGACACGGGTGCATCTCATTCTTTTGTATCTGCTGCATTTGCATCTGTTTTGGAATTGGAGTTAGCACAGTTAGCATCTCCTATTTGTGTGGTATCGCCTTTGGGTGGTGAGTTGATCCTGAAACAGGGTGTTAGAGGATGTGATATAGAGGTCGCCGACTATAGGCTTCCTTTTCCGTTTGTTGTCATGCCCATGAAGGGTTTTGATGTTATTTTGGGTATGGACTGGTTATCGTCATACCGGGCTGTTATTGATTGCTACCGCCAGAGGGTTACATTGTGTACCTTGAGCGGGGAGTGGTTCCATTTCTTGGGAGACCGGGTTGGTAGTGTTTTGCCACCGGGGTATGATTCGCGAGGGCGAAGTGAGCTTAGTAGTCTACTTGCTAGCTTTGAGAGTGGTGAGCGTGGTGAGACCCAGCATGTATTACCGAGGGTGGTTTGTGAGTATTCGGATGTCTTTCCCGAAGATCTTGTTAGTTTGCCACCTCACCGAGAGATAGAGTTCTCTATTGATTTAGTGCCTGGTACGGCCCCGATTTCTATGGCACCTTACCGTTTTGCTCCAGCAGAATTGGTTGAGTTGAAAGTTCAGCTCCAGGAATTGCTAGATAAGGGCTTTGTTCGCCCTAGTGTTTCACCGTGGGGAGCACCGGCACTCTTTGTTAAAAAGAAAGATGGTGCCTTGAGATTGTGTATAGACTACCGGAAGTTGAATCGGGCTACGGTTAAAAATAAGTACCCTATGCCCCGTATAGATGATTTGTTTGACCAGTTGAAGGGTTCCCGTTGTTTCTCTAAGATAGACTTGAGATCGGGTTACCATCAGTTGAGGGTCAGGGAGGAAGATATTCCTAAGACGGCATTCCGTACGCGGTATGGCCATTACGAGTTTTTGGTGATGCCATTCGGACTTACCAATGCACCGGCAGTCTTTATGGACTTGATGAACCGGATTTTCCGGGAGTTCTTAGACCGATTTGTGGTTGTTTTCGTGGACGATATCCTTATCTATTCGTCTTCTGAGGAGGAGCACGAGGCACACTTGAGAGTGGTGCTTGAGTTACTTAGAGCCCATAGGCTGTATGCCAGGTTTGGGAAGTGTGAGTTCTGGCTGGGGGAAGTCAAATTCTTAGGCCACGTGGTATCCGGGGAAGGGGTGTCTGTTGATACATCCAAGGTTGAGGCAGTGCAAGATTGGGCACAGCCTAAGAGTGTGTTTGAGATCCGCAGTTTTCTGGGATTAGCTGGGTATTACCGTCGGTTTGTGAAAGATTTCTCCAGGTTAGCGTCATCGTTGACTAGACTAACTCGGAAGGGAGTCAAGTTTGTGTGGAGCGAGACTTGTGAAAAGTCGTTCCAAGAGTTGAAAGTTAGATTGACCACCGCTCCGGTGTTGATTATTCCGGAGAGAGGGTTGGGATATGCGGTTTATTGTGATGCCTCACGAGAGGGTTTGGGTTGTGTGTTAATGCAAGAGGGGAAAGTGGTAGCTTATGGCTCACGTCAGTTGAAAATACACGAAAAGAATTACCCCACACACGACCTAGAGTTAGCAGCTGTGATCTTTGCCTTGAAAATCTGGAGGCACTACCTTTATGGTGAGAGGTTCGAGGTATTCTCGGATCACAAGAGTTTGAAGTATCTGTTTTCACAGAGAGACTTGAATCTGAGGCAGAGGAGATGGATGGAGTTCATCGAGGATTATGATTTTGAGTTGCATTACCATCCGGGAAAGGCCAATGTTGTGGCCGATGCCCTTAGTAGGAAAACCATTAGTGATGTTGCTAGTATAGCCATCCGGGAATGGGAGATGTTGGGAGCACTTGGCGAGTTTGATTTGCTACTGGGCGAATCTGTTGAGGCTGCGGCCTTGTTTTCTGTTGTTGCGCAGCCTACACTTGTGGTTAGAGTGTTAGAGGCGCAGAGAGGTGACCTTGAGGTAGAATCCCTCCGAGAGAAGATCTCCAGTGGGAAAGTTGAGAAGGGTTTGACGGTGTATCCTGACCTGAGTGTGAGATACCGAGACCGTTTGTTTGTACCGGAGTCTTGCCGAGAGGAAGTACTCCGAGAGTTTCACCATTCGCGCCTTGCGGTGCATCCGGGAGGTACTAAGATGTATCAGGATTTGGGTCGCCAGTTTTGGTGGCGGGGTATGAAAAGAGATGTGGCTGTTTTCGTATCGAAGTGCCTTACTTGCCAGCAAGTGAAGGCCGAGCATCAGAGGCCAGCGGGTTTGTTGCAACCCTTGCCTATTGCCGAGTGGAAGTGGGAGCATGTCACTATGGACTTCGTTGTAAGTCTTCCGAGGACTCAGCGGGGTAGTGATGCTATTTGGGTGGTTGTAGACCGGTTGACTAAGTCGGTGCACTTTATTCCTATGCGCGTGAGAGATTCGGTAGATCATCTTGCCGATTTGTATATTCGGGATGTAGTGAGATTGCACGGGGTCCCAGTGACGATCGTCTCAGATAGAGATCCTCGTTTTACTGCTAGGTTGTGGCAGAGTTTGCAGAGTGCACTGGGCACTAAGTTGACCTTTAGTACGGCTTATCATCCTCAGACTGACGGCCAGTCCGAGCGTACTATTCAGATCCTCGAGGATATGCTTCGGGGTTGTGTCCTGGACTTTAGTGGGACGTGGGAGAGGCACTTGCCATTGGTAGAGTTTGCCTACAACAACAGTTTTCAGTCTAGCATCGGTATGGCACCGTTTGAGGCCTTGTATGGCCGACCGTGTAGGTCTCCAGTTTGTTGGGCCGAGGTGGGTGATGCACCTTTGTTGGGTCCGGAGTTGGTTAGGGAGACGACGGAGAAAGTTGAGCTTATCCGTAGGAGGCTTGTTACAGCCCAGAGTCGACAAAAGAGTTATGCCGACCGTAGGAGGAGGCCTTTGGCGTTTGAGGTAGGTGATCATGTCTTTCTGAAGATATCACCTAGGCGAGGCCTGATGAGGTTTGGGAAGAGTGGGAAGTTATCCCCTCGGTTTATAGGTCCTTTTGAGATCCTTGAGAGGATAGGTGAGGTTGCTTATCGGTTAGCCTTACCGCCGCAGTTGTCCGGAGTGCATGACGTGTTTCATGTGAGTATGCTTCGGAAGTATGAGCCAGATCCATCACATGTGTTGGATTGGACCGATTTAGAGGTAGATGAGGATGCCTCGTATGAGGAGAGACCGGTTCGGGTCTTGGATAGGCGGGATCAGGTCCTGCGTGGCAAGACCATTCCTTTGGTGAAAGTCTTGTGGAAACATCACGGAGTGGAGGAAGCCACTTGGGAACGTGAATTGGAAGTCCGAGAGAAATATCCGGACTTGTTTGTTGTTATGTAATCTTATATTTAAATTTTACATTTTGTTGAACTTAAGAGCTTGGATATATGTCTTAAGTTGTGAAACATTGAAAATGTTTGGTTTATCGAAAGTATGTTTTGAAACTTGCCTCATATGGAAGTTGAATGTAACATTATATGTGTTAAATATATTGTTGAAATTGGAAGGATAGTGCATAATGTTGATGCATGTTGAAAATACATATGTTGTTTACATATTGTGATATGTCTCTTGTTAAAGGGATGGGATGACCGGTAATGGGTCGAAATGTTGAATGTTAAAGTGTAACATTGTTTAAAATGGAGAAAAACTTGTTTTTGAAAACTTGTGTTTAATTTCGGGGACGAAATTCTTTAAGGGGGGGAGGTTATAGCGATCCCAGGTTTACCCTTGTTGTGTAGTGATCCGGACATGTGTCCGGATGTTGGTAGTTGTTTATTATCTTGTTTACATCCTTTCTTACATTGTATTTGAGTTATAGGATGTGTTGAGCGGGTTTGTTACAGGTTGGTTGAGTTTAGAAACCAAAACTAGTTGCCCAGATTTTTGGCATGTACGCTCGAGCGGAGGTGTTGACGCTCGAGCGTAGATTACATCCATCCAGTATCTTATTGTGCAGTGTTGTGAGCTCGAGCGTAGGGTTGGGAGCTCGAGCGGAGGCCTGGTTCTGCAAAAGTGCTGGGTGAGTGCATTCTGCGCTCGAGCGGGAGGTTGGCCGCTCGAGCGGAAGTCTGTGAGTGGCCGCTCGAGCGGGGTGTTTTACGCTCGAGCGGAAGACTGGGTTTAAATCCCGAAATTGTGACTTTTCAAATCACTTTTTCACTTTCTCTTCTCTCTCTTACTTTTCCAAAAACACCATTGTTGAGTCTTTCTCTCTAGATACTACCTTCTCTCTAGGTTTTGATCTAGTAGGAGTGATTTGCTCACCTTTGGCCTTTACAAAAAAGTTGTTGATCGTCGAGGGCTTCATTTTAATCTAAAAATCTCGGGTTTTGGAGCACGTTGGGTTTTGTCGTCTTCTCCTTTGGGACTCCGAATTTGAGGTAGGGATAACCTACTCCTCTCTATGGGTTTTGTCTTTAAATTTTGGTATTTTGAGATGTTGGGCTTGGTTTGGTAAATTTGTGAAAGTTTGGGGCT
This sequence comes from Camellia sinensis, assembly GCF_055761805.1. Classification (NCBI taxonomy): domain Eukaryota; kingdom Viridiplantae; phylum Streptophyta; class Magnoliopsida; order Ericales; family Theaceae; genus Camellia; species Camellia sinensis. Next base: position 67,009,833 of record NC_138961.1, on the reverse strand, counting down.
TTTGTGTAATTTTACAAAAGTTGGGGTTTTATTCATAATAAACCTAGATGCATGTTTGGCATAGAAAAATAGAATGATTGTTGAATCATTGATGAAAATGGGACCTAAGGGTTGAAATGGTAATTATGGAAAATGGCCTAATTACATTGTTTAATTAATTGGGATAATTAATTGGTAAGAAATGAGGAAATGAAATGTTGATTGAATATCCATTTGTGCATTTATTTTCTGTTTTAGAAATAACTGCTTTGGGCTATCGGTGGAGGATAGTCGAGATTGTTGTAGACAATGCATGATGATTAGGTAAACGGAAACTAATCAATGGAATGTGTCATGGAACTTGACGGTTGATAGAATACATTAATTGTGTGTATTGTGTGATTGTATATAGAACCATTGTGTTTATATACGTTATGTGTAGAGGAGGAGATAGGGGATGTACTCCGCGGTTTAGGGGAAGATAGGGGATGTACCTCTAAACCGGATAGGTATTGGGAGGAGATAGGGGATGAACTCCGTAGACAGAGCTCATATGCTTGTCTAGAGAAGTGAAGATAGAGCTCATATGCTTATCTTTGTGAAGTGTGGATACAGCTTGTATGCTTATCTGTGGATATTGTTGATATACATATCTGTTGTAGAGTGTGGATACAGCTTGTATGCTTATCTGTGGATATTGTTGATATACATATCTGTTGAGAATGTGGATATAGCTTTTATGCTTTTCTGAATGTGAGATATAGTTTTTATACATATCTGTGGAAATGATGATAGAGCTAGCATGCTTATCTGTTGAAAAAGGGAAAATGAAAAGTAATTGGGACTTGTAAGTCGTTGACATAAATATGTAATTTATGTGATTGTATCAGTGTTGACCAACTATCAATTGCTAATGTTTTAGTCATTGTCCATGGTTGGTTTAGTGTATTTCTACTGGGCTGTGGCTCACCCTATATGGGAATATCATTTTCAGGTACAGGAAGCATGCCACCTCCAAGGACATAGCTTGGGAGGCTAGAGGCGGACATAGCGTAGTTGTTTTACTTTTGATGTATTACATGTACTTTCAAGCCAAGGGCTTAATGTGTAAACGAGTTAGTACTCTTTTGTTGTAACCAAGTGTTAACTTGGAAAGCTGTAAGCCCGTAGGGCATTTTGTTTTGATGTTAACATGTAATACTTATGTAATGAAACTCAATGAAATAAAGGAATGTGTTAGTTTAATGTTATTATTTTGAGGGCGTTACAACTTGGTATCAGAGCGTACCGGGTTCGAATACTTTGGGTACGTGGGAAGTGATTAGGATCACAATGGGTTTGTCTCGCTTGATAGAGACTTAGATGTGGTATCATAGGCTATGTGCTTAAGTGATAACATGCTTATGTGACTATGTGGGTATGAGATTTAATTTCTAGGATGTTGATTGGATCCTTGAGTTTCTGGGAGTCTTGTTGGAAAAGCACTTGATCAACGCTGTTTCTAACCGGAACTCTAGTAACGCCTTGGGACTATCATTATCCGGAAATGAAATTCGTAAGTGCTTATGTGTTTATGTGCTTATGTGGAGTGAATTACAGTTGTCCATGCATTAGGACGTGAGTGTTTAGTTTCGGCACACTTATGAATGTGCTAACGTTCTGTGTTGCCCTTATTAGGATGTCAGGACGAGGAAGAGGTGCTAGGCGTGGTAGACCTGCGAGGCAGGAAGTACCGTTACAGGGTGAGATTCCGGCAGTGCAGGAGGGAGTTGGGCAGGCCAATGTGGCCGAGCCAGTAGGTCAGCAGGCTATGGGTGCCTTGGCCAGAGAGATAGCAGGAGCTTTGGGTATTCTTAGAGCTGGGAATCAGGCAGCTGAGACAGGGCCTTCCTTCTTGAAGAGGGAGTTTTTCCGGTGTAATTCGGACGAGTTTATCGGGGATCCTAAAGAGCCGCTTAAGGCAGATGAATGGCTCGAACAGACAACGAAGACGTTTGAGATGCTTGGCATCGAGGACGGAGCACTGAAAGTGACCTTGGCATCCTTCCAACTGAAGGGAGATGCGGGTCAATGGTGGAAATACGAGAAAGCTCGTGTTGGTGGTACTTGGGAGGCGTTTGTGAATGCTTTTCAGGAGAGGTTTTTATCAGCAGCAGCTAGGGAGAAGCTGAGGGATCAGTTTAGCCGGCTTAATCAGCAGGGCTTGTCAGTGGCCGAGTTTGAGGCTACTTTTACCAGTCTGTCCAGGTTTGCACCTGAACTGGTGGCGTCTGAGGAACGCCGTTGCTATGAGTTTGAGCGGAAGTTGAGGCGGGGCCTCAAGTTGAGAATTGGTGGGTCTTATATTCGAGAGTATAGACACCTAGTGGACGCTGCAGCTCATATGGAGCTTATGATGCAGGAGGAGGATGAGGGTCAGAGAGGCTCCAAGAGGAGCCAGGATAGTCAGAGTGATGGCAGGAGGCAGAGGGGTTCTAACCCTCAGCAGTCTCAGGGTGCAGTCTCTAGATCGACCTTTCCAGTGCCGAGTGGAGGCTCGGGGAGAGGCAGTCAGGGGGAATTCACTTGTTACAAGTGTGGCCAGCTGGGTCACAAGGTTTCTGTTTGCCCGCAGAAGGGTGGGGGTCAGAAAGCTGCATCTTCTTCAGCTAGACCGCAGAGTCAGAGTTTGGGCAGGGGGCAGCTCTTGACTTGTTATCAGTGTGGACAACCTGGGCACATGAAGAGGTTTTGCCCACAGTTGAGTGCCACTTCGGGAGCGTCTGGTTCTAGGCAGACGCAGGGTTTTCAGCTAGCTCAGTCTGTGCAGGCCTCGAGGGCCAATCCGGGAGCTTCGTCATCCCAGTCTGTGCAGCAGTCTTTTGCTCCGAGAGGTGAGCAGGTAGACCAGGGGCCTACGGGGCGCGTGTATGCTGTTACCGCGCAGGATTTAGTACCGGCTCCATCAGTAGTGAGAGGTACTTTTCTATTTTGCAACTCAGTTGCTAATGTGTTGATAGACACGGGTGCATCTCATTCTTTTGTATCTGCTGCATTTGCATCTGTTTTGGAATTGGAGTTAGCACAGTTAGCATCTCCTATTTGTGTGGTATCGCCTTTGGGTGGTGAGTTGATCCTGAAACAGGGTGTTAGAGGATGTGATATAGAGGTCGCCGACTATAGGCTTCCTTTTCCGTTTGTTGTCATGCCCATGAAGGGTTTTGATGTTATTTTGGGTATGGACTGGTTATCGTCATACCGGGCTGTTATTGATTGCTACCGCCAGAGGGTTACATTGTGTACCTTGAGCGGGGAGTGGTTCCATTTCTTGGGAGACCGGGTTGGTAGTGTTTTGCCACCGGGGTATGATTCGCGAGGGCGAAGTGAGCTTAGTAGTCTACTTGCTAGCTTTGAGAGTGGTGAGCGTGGTGAGACCCAGCATGTATTACCGAGGGTGGTTTGTGAGTATTCGGATGTCTTTCCCGAAGATCTTGTTAGTTTGCCACCTCACCGAGAGATAGAGTTCTCTATTGATTTAGTGCCTGGTACGGCGCCGATTTCTATGGCACCTTACCGTTTTGCTCCAGCAGAATTGGTTGAGTTGAAAGTTCAGCTCCAGGAATTGCTAGATAAGGGCTTTGTTCGCCCTAGTGTTTCACCGTGGGGAGCACCGGCACTCTTTGTTAAAAAGAAAGATGGTGCCTTGAGATTGTGTATAGACTACCGGAAGTTGAATCGGGCTACGGTTAAAAATAAGTACCCTATGCCCCGTATAGATGATTTGTTTGACCAGTTGAAGGGTTCCCGTTGTTTCTCTAAGATAGACTTGAGATCGGGTTACCATCAGTTGAGGGTCAGGGAGGAAGATATTCCTAAGACGGCATTCCGTACGCGGTATGGCCATTACGAGTTTTTGGTGATGCCATTCGGACTTACCAATGCACCGGCAGTCTTTATGGACTTGATGAACCGGATTTTCCGGGAGTTCTTAGACCGATTTGTGGTTGTTTTCGTGGACGATATCCTTATCTATTCGTCTTCTGAGGAGGAGCACGAGGCACACTTGAGAGTGGTGCTTGAGTTACTTAGAGCCCATAGGCTGTATGCCAGGTTTGGGAAGTGTGAGTTCTGGCTGGGGGAAGTCAAATTCTTAGGCCACGTGGTATCCGGGGAAGGGGTGTCTGTTGATACATCCAAGGTTGAGGCAGTGCAAGATTGGGCACAGCCTAAGAGTGTGTTTGAGATCCGCAGTTTTCTGGGATTAGCTGGGTATTACCGTCGGTTTGTGAAAGATTTCTCCAGGTTAGCGTCATCGTTGACTAGACTGACTCGGAAGGGAGTCAAGTTTGTGTGGAGCGAGACTTGTGAAAAGTCGTTCCAAGAGTTGAAAGTTAGATTGACCACCGCTCCGGTGTTGATTATTCCGGAGAGAGGGTTGGGATATGCGGTTTATTGTGATGCCTCACGAGAGGGTTTGGGTTGTGTGTTAATGCAAGAGGGGAAAGTGGTAGCTTATGGCTCACGTCAGTTGAAAATACACGAAAAGAATTACCCCACACACGACCTAGAGTTAGCAGCTGTGATCTTTGCCTTGAAAATCTGGAGGCACTACCTTTATGGTGAGAGGTTCGAGGTATTCTCGGATCACAAGAGTTTGAAGTATCTGTTTTCACAGAGAGACTTGAATCTGAGGCAGAGGAGATGGATGGAGTTCATCGAGGATTATGATTTTGAGTTGCATTACCATCCGGGAAAGGCCAATGTTGTGGCCGATGCCCTTAGTAGGAAAACCATTAGTGATGTTGCTAGTATAGCCATCCGGGAATGGGAGATGTTGGGAGCACTTGGCGAGTTTGATTTGCTACTGGGCGAATCTGTTGAGGCTGCGGCCTTGTTTTCTGTTGTTGCGCAGCCTACACTTGTGGTTAGAGTGTTAGAGGCGCAGAGAGGTGACCTTGAGGTAGAATCCCTCCGAGAGAAGATCTCCAGTGGGAAAGTTGAGAAGGGTTTGACGGTGTATCCTGACCTGAGTGTGAGATACCGAGACCGTTTGTTTGTACCGGAGTCTTGCCGAGAGGAAGTACTCCGAGAGTTTCACCATTCGCGCCTTGCGGTGCATCCGGGAGGTACTAAGATGTATCAGGATTTGGGTCGCCAGTTTTGGTGGCGGGGTATGAAAAGAGATGTGGCTGTTTTCGTATCGAAGTGCCTTACTTGCCAGCAAGTGAAGGCCGAGCATCAGAGGCCAGCGGGTTTGTTGCAACCCTTGCCTATTGCCGAGTGGAAGTGGGAGCATGTCACTATGGACTTCGTTGTAAGTCTTCCGAGGACTCAGCGGGGTAGTGATGCTATTTGGGTGGTTGTAGACCGGTTGACTAAGTCGGTGCACTTTATTCCTATGCGCGTGAGAGATTCGGTAGATCATCTTGCCGATTTGTATATTCGGGATGTAGTGAGATTGCACGGGGTCCCAGTGACGATCGTCTCAGATAGAGATCCTCGTTTTACTGCTAGGTTGTGGCAGAGTTTGCAGAGTGCACTGGGCACTAAGTTGACCTTTAGTACGGCTTATCATCCTCAGACTGACGGCCAGTCCGAGCGTACTATTCAGATCCTCGAGGATATGCTTCGGGGTTGTGTCCTGGACTTTAGTGGGACGTGGGAGAGGCACTTGCCATTGGTAGAGTTTGCCTACAACAACAGTTTTCAGTCTAGCATCGGTATGGCACCGTTTGAGGCCTTGTATGGCCGACCGTGTAGGTCTCCAGTTTGTTGGGCCGAGGTGGGTGATGCACCTTTGTTGGGTCCGGAGTTGGTTAGGGAGACGACGGAGAAAGTTGAGCTTATCCGTAGGAGGCTTGTTACAGCCCAGAGTCGACAAAAGAGTTATGCCGACCGTAGGAGGAGGCCTTTGGCGTTTGAGGTAGGTGATCATGTCTTTCTGAAGATATCACCTAGGCGAGGCCTGATGAGGTTTGGGAAGAGTGGGAAGTTATCCCCTCGGTTTATAGGTCCTTTTGAGATCCTTGAGAGGATAGGTGAGGTTGCTTATCGGTTAGCCTTACCGCCGCAGTTGTCCGGAGTGCATGACGTGTTTCATGTGAGTATGCTTCGGAAGTATGAGCCAGATCCATCACATGTGTTGGATTGGACCGATTTAGAGGTAGATGAGGATGCCTCGTATGAGGAGAGACCGGTTCGGGTCTTGGATAGGCGGGATCAGGTCCTGCGTGGCAAGACCATTCCTTTGGTGAAAGTCTTGTGGAAACATCACGGAGTGGAGGAAGCCACTTGGGAACGTGAATTGGAAGTCCGAGAGAAATATCCGGACTTGTTTGTTGTTATGTAATCTTATATTTAAATTTTACATTTTGTTGAACTTAAGAGCTTGGATATATGTCTTAAGTTGTGAAACATTGAAAATGTTTGGTTTATCGAAAGTATGTTTTGAAACTTGCCTCATATGGAAGTTGAATGTAACATTATATGTGTTAAATATATTGTTGAAATTGGAAGGATAGTGCATAATGTTGATGCATGTTGAAAATACATATGTTGTTTACATATTGTGATATGTCTCTTGTTAAAGGGATGGGATGACCGGTAATGGGTCGAAATGTTGAATGTTAAAGTGTAACATTGTTTAAAATGGAGAAAAACTTGTTTTTGAAAACTTGTGTTTAATTTCGGGGACGAAATTCTTTAAGGGGGGGAGGTTATAGCGATCCCAGGTTTACCCTTGTTGTGTAGTGATCCGGACATGTGTCCGGATGTTGGTAGTTGTTTATTATCTTGTTTACATCCTTTCTTACATTGTATTTGAGTTATAGGATGTGTTGAGCGGGTTTGTTACAGGTTGGTTGAGTTTCGAAACCAAAACTAGTTGCCCAGATTTTTGGCCTGTACGCTCGAGCGGAGGTGTTGACGCTCGAGCGTAGATTACATCCATCCAGTATCTTATTGTGCAGTGTTGTGAGCTCGAGCGTAGGGCTGGGAGCTCGAGCGGAGGCCTGGTTCTGCAAAAGTGCTGGGTGAGTGCATTCTGCGCTCGAGCGGGAGGTTGGCCGCTCGAGCGGAAGTCTGTGAGTGGCCGCTCGAGCGGGGTGTTTTACGCTCGAGCGGAAGACTGGGTTTAAATCCCGAAATTGTGACTTTTCAAATCACTTTTTCACTTTCTCTTCTCTCTCTTACTTTTCCAAAAACACCATTGTTGAGTCTTTCTCTCTAGATACTACCTTCTCTCTAGGTTTTGATCTAGTAGGAGTGATTTGCTCACCTTTGGCCTTTACAAAAAAGTTGTTGATCGTCGAGGGCTTCATTTTAATCTAAAAATCTCGGGTTTTGGAGCACGTTGGGTTTTGTCGTCTTCTCCTTTGGGACTCCGAATTTGAGGTAGGGATAACCTACTCCTCTCTATGGGTTTTGTCTTTAAATTTTGGTATTTTGAGATGTTGGGCTTGGTTTGGTAAATTTGTGAAAGTTTGGGGCTTTTGTGTAATTTTACAAAAGTTGGGGTTTTATTCATAATAAACCTAGATGCATGTTTGGCATAGAAAAATAGAATGATTGTTGAATCATTGATGAAAATGGGACCTAAGGGTTGAAATGGTAATTATGGAAAATGGCCTAATTACATTGTTTAATTAATTGGGATAATTAATTGGTAAGAAATGAGGAAATGAAATGTTGATTGAATATCCATTTGTGCATTTATTTTCTGTTTTAGAAATAACTACTTTGGGCTATCGGTGGAGGATAGTCGAGATTGTTGTAGACAATGCATGATGATTAGGTAAACGGAAACTAATCAATGGAATGTGTCATGGAACTTGACGGTTGATAGAATACATTAATTGTGTGTATTGTGTGATTGTATATAGAACCATTGTGTTTATATACGTTATGTGTAGAGGAGGAGATAGGGGATGTACTCCGCGGTTTAGGGGAAGATAGGGGATGTACCTCTAAACCGGATAGGTATTGGAAGGAGATAGGGGATGAACTCCGTAGACAGAGCTCATATGCTTGTCTAGAGAAGTGAAGATAGAGCTCATATGCTTATCTTTGTGAAGTGTGGATACAGCTTGTATGCTTATCTGTGGATATTGTTGATATACATATCTGTTGTAGAGTGTGGATACAGCTTGTATGCTTATCTGTGGATATTGTTGATATACATATCTGTTGAGAATGTGGATATAGCTTTTATGCTTTTCTGAATGTGAGATATAGTTTTTATACATATCTGTGGAAATGATGATAGAGCTAGCATGCTTATCTGTTGAAAAAGGGAAAATGAAAAGTAATTGGGACTTGTAAGTCGTTGACATAAATATGTAATTTATGTGATTGTATCAGTGTTGACCAACTATCAATTGCTAATGTTTTAGTCATTGTCCATGGTTGGTTTAGTGTATTTCTACTGGGCTGTGGCTCACCCTATATGGGAATATCATTTTCAGGTACAGGAAGCATGCCACCTCCAAGGACATAGCTTGGGAGGCTAGAGGCGGACATAGCGTAGTTGTTTTACTTTTGATGTATTACATGTAACTTCAAGCCAAGGGCTTAATGTGTAAACGAGTTAGTACTATTTTGTTGTAACCAAGTGTTAACTTGGAAAGCTGTAAGCCCGTAGGGCATTTTGTTTTGATGTTAACATGTAATACTTATGTAATGAAACTCAATGAAATAAAGGAATGTGTTAGTTTAATGTTATTATTTTGAGGGCGTTACAATAATTGATAATGATTGTCAAATAAAAGTGTTGTACATAAACCGATGTTAAGCATAAATGTCAAATGTGAAGATTCATCAATTTAAGAGGTTCAACATTGTGAAAAAGTTCACAATATAGCTCAACATGATGACATGAAGAACAACATAAACAAAAGGACTAAACTCTCATCTAATTGCATAACACATAAAGAGCAACAATCTCCTTCATCCCTTTCCGCATTACATCAATAGAAGGACAAAAAGACAAAACAACAACTACCAAGAACACACATCGAAATTTAGAACCCATACATCAAGACTCTATCACACATCCAAATTTAGAACCCATACATCAACATTCTATGTCCACATCTGTATCAAAATCACTGTCAAGTTCATCTTCTTCTTCATTGTCACCCTCCATTGTCGGTTCATCTTCATCATCACATATGAAGGCATCATCCATACCAACCTTGCGTTGTATGCGGTTATTAGACTGCAAAACTTCCATTGGAATAATTTCAGTGGCAATATCATCTCGACGCAACACCACATTGTCATCCATAGGCTCAGTTGTACAACATTAGTGCTTTCATCTTGTTGGAACACATCATCAGGTTGTGGCACATCCACCTCGGGCACATCCCAAATTCTTCGTTGTTGAAACTTTTCTACTACTCTCCAATTGGCACCTAACTTCGTATCATGCACGTAGAAAACTTGTTGCACTTGACTTGGTAACACAAATGGGTCATCTTTATACCATCGACTTCGTATATCAATAGTAGTGAAATGTGGTTCAACACGCAAAGTTCTATTGCTACCGGTGTTATACCATTCACATTGGAATAAAACAACACGGTGCCTAAACAAATATGTCATTTCCCAAACTTTGCAAATGTAGCTGTAGAACTTTATGAGTTGGCCTTCATGATCCCCTTCCACTACCAATCCACTATTTTGAGTTTTACAACGGTTGTCACGGTCGCCACGGCGAGCTTGGAATCGGACGCCATTACAAATGCATCCCGAATATGTGTTCACTAAGCTGTTAGGACCATTTGCCAGTGACCGCATCTCATCGGTTGTTTCGGGTGACTTGTTGTGACGCAATTGGTTCATCTACATAAGAAAAAAATGTCATGTTATTTTTGACATAACTTAAGTTGATGTGTAAACTACACTATAAGGAATTTTAGCATACACGATCATTGAACCATTTAGGAAATTCTTTGCATTTTATCTTGGCAATGTCACAGGCACTTCTATGTTGTTGTTGCAATAACATCTTGTGTTCCCTACGTAGGGCAATGTAATTCATAAGTAATTTGAAAAATGATTACTAAAAAAAAAGCATATAGGTCACATATAGTACGTCACAGGTTCGACGCGTACTCTAGATATTCTTCCACTTCTAAGCTGTTGTGTAGGACAAACCAATGAGCCCTTTCACGGTTACCTACAGACACATCAGTTTCCCTTGTTAGTAGACCAAACGGACAAACATTTTGTGTGAAAATCACCCAGCCCAGGCCGTTGTCACCCTCGTCATAGTTCTATTCTTCCCGATTAAACATCGTTTCAACGCCGTCTAAATACATTAAACAAAACGTTGTACACTTTTTTGAAATGTAAGTCTCCGCAATGGAACCTTCAGGCCGAGCTTTATTGCGAACAAATCCTTTCAAAAGTCCAAGCATCCTACATGGCAATATGATTTGAATGTTAATCTTTACATTATCTACTACATGTAAATAGGGATGTTCGGGAACTCGTGGTATTACCTCTCAATGGGATACATCCATCGATATTGCACAGGCCCTCCAAGCATAGCCTCATGAGGCGAATGAATTGCCAAGTGGACCATGACATCAAAAAACGCAGGAGGAAAAATCTTCTCAAGCTTGCAAAGTATAAGTACGATTTGTTCCTCCATTTTCTCCAAATCAGTGACCTTCAATGTCTTTGAGCACAACTGTTTGAAAAAATTTCCTAACTCAAAAAGTGTGGTCCCAATCTCCTTGGAAAGGTATCCACGCATTCGAATTGGAAGTAGTCGTTGTAGAAGGACATGACAGTTATGAGTTTTGAGGCCAGCTAATTTTCCACCGTGAGCGGTGACACAGTTGGATATATTTGCTGCATAGCCATCAGGGTACTTAATCGATTTCAAGAATTCACAAAAACCTTGTCTCTCTACCGGGGACAGTGTGTACGATGATGGAGGCTTCTTGAATGAGCCATTGGAATGCCTTTTCAAGTGTAACTCCTTTCGTATCCGCATGTCTTCTAGATCCAAGCGTTCTTTATCCGTGTCCTTGTTCTTGCCATTAATGCTCAGTAGTGTCCCAAGCAGATTGTCACATATATTCTTCTCTATGTGCATGACATCAAGGTTGTGTCGAAGCTTTAGCGTTTTCCAATAGGGTAGGTTGAACATAATGCTTCTTTTTGTCCAATTGGAAGGTGGATTTTCTGACCGTTGTCTTTTTCGGTTGTTTGGATGCTTGCCATACGACCTGTATGTCCCCGAATCAATTTGCTACAGTATTTGTTCTCCCGATAACTCCACAGGTTTGGATCGATGCTCAGTTTGACCATTGAAGAGCTTACTTCTTCGCCAAATATGGTTCTCGGGCAAGTGGCGGCGGGCACCCATATATGCTATCTTACTTCGCAAACGCTAAGATGATGCATCCATGTTACAATTAGGGCAAGCCAAGTAACCTTTTGTAGTCCAACCAGACATGGTACCATATGCGGGGAAGTCACTGATGGTCCACATGACTGCTGCATGCATTTTAAAAATTTGACCATTTGAGGCATCATATGTTTGCACACCATGCTCCCACAAATTCATTAACTCCACCACTAATGGTTGCAAGTAAACATCGATGTCTCTTCCAAGGGCAGATGGACCGGGAATAAGCATTGACATCATCAGAAATGGTTCTTTCATACACTTCCATGGGGGGAGATTGTAAGGCATTAAGAGTACGGGCCACATGCTATACGATGTGATCATATTTCCAAACAGCTTGAAACCATTCGTGGCAAGCTGTAGACGTCCTCGAACGCCCCGGGAGGATGAGTCCCGTTCTGTTCATATTGGGTTCACTACAGTTGAGGACTCTAAAATTGTCATGGTTCTTAATCTGAACCAAAGAGTCCAAATCCGGCAAATCGTTTTGGAAAACAGATTTTTAGAAAAGAAGTGCCAAACATGGACTGCTTTGCCAGATACAGAGTCGCCACCTAAATGTTTTATTTTGGGAAATTTAGGAAACCCTGACTCGGTGCCAAAGGCCACGTGTCCGTCATCACCAAAGTTGCCTCGGCTCGGGAACTTGGGTACGATTGGGGAAGGTCAGCTATGAGCACCCCCTCTCGCCCGATCCGAAGATCGGCCTCTACTAACCATGATATCTTGTTTTGAAAGCATTATGTGTTCCTATTCCAGTTATTAGCCTAGAATTACTATGTTATGCGCACAACAAACAAGTATAGACCAAATCGCCTAAATTGGAACAAAACATTGCATGTTTGTTTTGAAAATGGTTTGCTAATCGCAAGTACGCTAAAATGCAGGCTTTGCCACCTTCAAGTGGGCTTTAAAACTAACAGTTTTAATGCATTATTCCAATTTAGGTAATTCAACCTCCATCCACAGGCATTCAAGCAGTTATATCACATAAGCAAATAGCCTCATGGTAAGCATGCTGTCATGGCAACAGTCACACGCATGCAAGGATGCTAAAGCATAAGAACTTTCCGAGTACTCCGAGCCAAAATAGAAACTAGTTAGTAATCATAGGCATGATCCTAGTTCATGTTAAGATGGCTAATGCAACACATGCAAAATGCAACTAAGATAGGCTCGGCTAATCTATAATGACATGTGAAATGCTACAACTAACACGTATTCAATTTGGAATTGAAATACAAATGCAGTTAGAATGATGCGCCGAGCCCGGTGCATACAAAACGAATGAATGGATGCAAACATGCTATCATACTGTATGTTAATTGAAACATGCCCTAGATTAACCATCGAAAGCTAGTAAATAAAAGGGAAGAAAGACGTGGGGTTGGGAGACATTCACACACTCACGCACACTTATTACACAATTGCCCTCACTCGGAGGGTCTGAATAAATATTACACAACCAAATGAATTATTACAGAATTCCTAACTAATTAACAAATTAAATGCAGAAGAAAGGTGGCCGCAGCCCAGCCTCGAAATGTGTGAATGATGCATGCTTGACTCGTCTCGCCCGGAAACTCGCTACCATAGCACTACTGCCTCTGTTTTCACTGCCTTGCTCCTCTAAAAATTCTGAAAGTCTCCAGACCCCTTTTGAATCATCCTCTAAGTGCTCTGGGATGTCACCGGCCAGAATTAAAGTTCACCGGCCATGGTAATGGGCTTATCGGCCAACTGTTGTACCATCGGCCAGCCACTGATGGTCGGTCGGCACTGTAGGTGGCCGGCCGGCCATTGCTTCCTGCAGAATCCTGCAGTTGACAGCAGCAGAGGGCAAGCAGTGTATGACATGGAATTTTCAAGCAAATATAAGCCTGGCCACACTCCCTATCATGCAATGGACTCAAGGGAGCATGGCCCTCGACCCTCGGGCCATCAACTACGCAATTCGATGCATGTTGGCCTGAGAAGCCAAGTTAGCAACTTAATGTAAATACATGCAACAAACAAATGAATACTAACACCCTATCATGTGGAGATCAAGGGCATCGGTGACCGAGGATTGAGACGTGTTTTGTCACTTTAAGTACGAACACTCCTCAATTCTCATGCTTGGTTTGACACCCCAAACCAAGCAAAATATAATGCAAGTATGCAATGTACCTCACATATGCAACATGGGTCAAATATGCAACATGAAGCTGAATAAGCAAGGCATGCCAAATGCAATGCAATGCAAACTAAACATACCAATGTGTAATGTACTAAAGCATGCAACATGCAATGTAGTAAACATGGACAAATGTGCAATGAGACTAGCATGTGGCAATACATAATGAGCCAAATATGCAACAAACATATGGAAAACGTATAATGGTGGACTTAAACCATAAAGGAAAGACCTCAGCCTTGCCATAAACAGTGGCCAAAAATGCCAAAAATGGAGGACAAGCGCTCATGTAAGCATGCACACCAATGAGCCAAAAATCGGAGCATAGAAGGCTACTTTCAAGAACATTCAAAGGTGGTAAGCATGGACATTAAACACTCATGTTAACTTCTAAAAAAAAAAAATATGAATGATGATGCCAAATCATGCTAGGGAATAGATGCAAAATGAAAGGCATTCAACGCCACAAATGGGAGCATTACTCGACACCCACCCCAAGCAAGCATGGCATGAGCTATACAACCAAAAACGGAGTTTTAATGCACCAAAATAAGTCCCAAAACCCCCTAATATGGCAGCTAAGAGACACAAAACAAAAGGCATGCACAAAAGACCATTCATGGAGCATAGGATCATGTCTCTCCAAAGCATTGAAAGGATAACAAAATGCAAACATGCAAGCATAAAACGTGGACTGAAATGGCATGGCAAATGATTCCAAATCACTGAAAATAGACCAAATGAGGCATGCTTATGGCTTACACACTCAAGGCTCACAAGCTAAAACACATAAAAACTATACCCAACATGGAAAACATGGTCGAATCAGCACCCAACAGTCCTTGAGCATGGCAAAATAATGCTAAAACCTTTATGAAGTTAAGCTAGAACATGCAAGCATCATGGCTTTAATGCAAGGCACATTTCTAGGCAAAATGGGGGAATGTAAGGCAAGTACAATATGCATGCAAAGGGCCATAAATCTGACCAAAGACAGAGGCAACATATGACCAAATAACATCCAAGAACCTCTGAAATGGGGCCAAAAACACCCAAGCACATATGCTACCCTTATGAGTCAAAAACATTGACAGATGGGACACAAAGGGGAGAGGGGTGTCCCTCCCCTATGCAAGACTTCAAACCCCCTTCCTCACCACTAAAAATCCATTGGATTTCAGTGGTGAGAAGGCCAATACACCAAAGTAACCAAAGCTTAACAATGGAGGCACAAAAAGAGCCAAACAAGGCCTTATAGGGGGAGGTCGACCCCCAACACCAAAACAACCTTAATGAAGTATCTTAAGCATGCAAATACAAGACTTTTTTTTAGTTATACACAAAGTCTAAATCAGTAAGAAAGATAGGTTAAAGACTAGTGCAAGATTGGGGAATCTAAAGCAAAAGTGTTACCCTTAAAGAACACCTCAAGAACAGCAAGCTCAGGCCCCTTCTTCTGATCAAAACCACCCCAAAACCTCAAGAACAAACTCTCAAAGCCTCCAAAGTCGAAGTATGGTGTAACAGTAGGTGACTTAGTGCAAAACTTAGGTCAAAGCACACTTTTGGGGCCTCTAACACACACAGAAGAGAAGAGAGAGGAAGATGTAGAGAGAGAAGGTGATATATATCAGAATATATATGTAAGCTCTAGTTTTTTGCTCAACCTCTATAAAGGAGAGGGGAGGTCTCCTTATATAGACAATGAAAAAGGCTAAGCTTCCAAGGGAAGCCAACAAAGGGGTCAAGGCTTCCTTAGGAAGCTGGGACAGGTGTCCAAGCTTCATGAGGAAGCTAAGACAAAGGTCCAAGCTCCCTCAAGAAGCTAGACCAAAAAGGTGCAAAAGGGGCAAAACAGCCACACTCGTGCATAGGGAGGAGGGTCCGTGCGTTCTAGCTGGCACAGCTGGCGTGCATTATGCCTGTAAAAGGAAAAATGGTGGTACCGGCCAGAAAAAGAGGCCATCGGCCAAACACGTGGTCGGCCGGACACACAAAATGCCGACCGGCCAATGGACTATTTCACCAATGGCCGGTAGCCTCAATACACGGCCGGTGGCCTCAAGCCATGGCCGGTGGGTATCAGGGGTAGCTAGCAAGCTACTTTCTACCCTTAGGTGCAAAAACAAACAAGTCCTTGGTGTAAAACCAAGCACAGAACAAGCAAGTCGAGAGATGCTGAGGTAAGGCGCATAGCCAAGACCTCCGGGAACTTAAAACAAACACGAACATGGATGATCACCGAGTGTTCAAGCGATGACGTCTAAGTCTTAAGGACGGTCAAAAATGGGGTGTCTACGGTTGCCCCTCTTTGACAGAACTCCATAGTCATAAAAATGACGGAGTGAATGTCAAAGCCCAGAGACGACCCATTTTTGACAAGGCCGAAGACTTAGACAAAGCATACAAGCAGCAGACAAAGATATGCGCCTGAGGGCAGGGGCAAAATGCAAGACAATGCACAAAGCCGAGCATAACTTATGATCATGCAAGAAACATAGGGACGTATCCCGGTGTTTCGGAAAGGTATAAGCATTGGAACGTATTCCAAATGCTCTTAACCAAAGAGGGAGAAACATAGGGACATATCCCGGTGTTTCGAAACGAAGGAGAAACATAGGGACATATCCCAGTGCTTCGAAACGAAGGAGAAACATAAGGACATATCCCAATGTTTCAGAGTGGTTCACGCACCGGAACGTATTCCAAATGCTCTTAACCAAAGAGGGAGAAACATAGGGACGTATCCCGGTGTTTCGGAAAGAGAGAGAAACATAGGGATGTATCTCGATGTTTCAGAGTGGTTCAAGCACCGGAACATATTCCAAATGCTCTTAACCAAAGAGGGAGAAACATAGGGACGTATCCCGGTGTTTGAAAAAGAGAGAGAAACATAGGGACGTATCCCGGTGTTTCAGAGTGGTTCAAGCACCGGAACGTATTCCAAATGCTCTTAACCAAAGAGGAAGAAACGTAGGGACGTATCCTGGTGTTTCGGAAAGAGAGAGAAACATAGGGACGTATCCCAGTATTTCAAAGTGGTTCAAGCACCGGAACGTATTCCAAATGCTCTTAACCAAAGAGGGAGAAACATAGGGACGTATCCCGATATTTCGAAAAGGTATAAGCATTGGAACGTATTCCAAATGCTCTTAACCAAAGGGGAGAAGCATAGGGACGTATCCCAGTGTTTAGGGACATATCCCGGTGTTTAGGGACATATCTCGGGGTTTAGGAAAGAGATAGAAACATGGGGACGTATCCCAGTGTTTCAGAAAGGTATAGAAACATAGAGACGTGTACCGGTGTTTTAGAAAGGCGGAAAAGGGCATGCATAACAATGCAAGTGGAATATGCGTGACTACACAAGTGAAGAGGTGCATGACAATGCAAATATAATGTGCATAACAATGCAGGTGTAACGATGCATAACAATGCTAGATAGATGTGCATAACAATGCAACGAATGGTGTGTGTAACAATGCGAGAAATGGTGTGCATAACGATGCAACGAATGTGCAACTTCAAAAGCGCGTTCGAAACAAAATGCCGAATAAGGAAATACAAGCCTTAACGAGACCAAATCCAAACGCGACCTCCGATTTACCTCTCGGAGGGGTTTGTAACACACTTCGCTTGAAAAGGGTACACCCTGTTTATATTGGCGAGAGATAACATCTGCTGCTGCTTTAATTGCCATTCTGACTTGAAGTAGGCTTAAGCTTGGAGTAGAGGCACACTCATTCTTCGGAGCACTGACAAGGCCTGAAGAGGTACATCCGGAGTACAATCACGGAATTTGCTGAAGGTGAAACACATTCAGATGCTTCGGTTTTCCCTCTTCTTTTGCTTTGTAGTCTGGAACCCATATAGCTTCAAATAGGTCCTTGTTTTACTGTTCTTGCATGACCTGGGTTGAACCCTGCGGTTTTAAGAAAGAACAAATTCTTGTTTTGCACAAATGTGGAGAATGGCACAGCACTCCGAGCACAAAACGATTTGATTGAAATTGAGAAATGAGTTCTTGATCGGGTATTGAGCCTACAACTGAATAAAGCGCACTACGACTCAACAACGGAAAACAAAAGGTAAACAACCAAAACACATCGAGTCATGCTCGGGACGACTCAAAACAAGAATCAAGACAAACAAAACAAAAGACACGACACACAGACGTTTTACAAAGACGAGAGACCTCTCAGTACGCGAGGAGCCAATTTTTTTCGGGTATTATTTCCCACCCTTTTTCTCATTTGTGATTCTCACATCACTCGACCCTCAGGCTTTGTTTTTCTGAAAAAGAAGCCCCATTTTTCTCACTTTTTCTCTCAGCGCACATCTCTCTATTCTTCAATCTCTCATTTTTCATCCCTTCCCTGGGTGGTTGATGGATGAACAGGAAGTTGCAGGCTCATGCCCCTAGCATTCTGCTAGATTTTCTTTCTTCTGCTCACAACAGTGAACTTCCTCATAGTGGGGTTGTGCTACAATCAGGTATGTAGTGAATCTGTAGCTGACATTGGTTGACGATGCTATATTGGGGAGCTTGGACGTGATCAGATCTGTCCAGATGAGGGAGTGAAACATCCTGCCCCACTTCCAGCTCGTGCTTTGCACTTGGCTTGATACCTTGTTGCTTGGAGGATGTGAGAGCTTTCTGCCCTTTTGTGGTTAGCTTTAGTGGTGCCCTTTTCTGGTGAATACGGTGCCCTTTCCAGCAAGTGCATTGATAAAGGGGAAAAAGACAGAAAACCTGACTCAATTGTGCCCCTAGTTCATCATTTTGACCATTGTCTTTGTTTTTGAGCTTTCTACTAAAACAATTTTGACTAATATGAGAGTTAGATTAACATGCCTGTTCACTTTTCTGATTTTGAAAATCATGCAAGTTAGGTTATGAGCACTGAAAATTTTAATGTTTTAGGTCCAAAGAAAGGTCCAATTTTTTTGGAAAAATGGAATAATTTTCGAGACAATTAGCCAACCTTAGTAAAAACTCTCAAAAACTATTTTTGCAAACGGTCACTACTCAACGAGCACGGAACCTACTCTCAAGATGCGCAACCCTGGATCCATAACAATGGAAAATTGCCCCTTGCTTGAACGATACTGCATAGCAACAGAAAGTTTCCCCTTATTTGAATGGCACCGCAGCGCATTGAATGGCAACGAAAAGTTGCCCCTTGTTTGAATGGCACCACAGTGCATTGTAGTCAGTCCTCAGAGTGACGAACACAACCACACTCTTGGATAAAGATAAGGCAAAGATGATCAAAACCATTACATAGACATAATCAATTTGGAAGTGTTTGTGGCTGGACTTTAGGACGAAGTTGTCAACGTATCCCAAACATGGGAATCAAGCCTTACGTAGTTCCGGGTTAAGGTACACTCGGGTATTAACCTCTCCTTTTGCACTCTAACTTTTGCCAAGGCCGCCCTTTCTGGGTTTTCAACCTTGCGAGCTCTGTTTTTCTCTTCTTTTCATTTCTTTTCTTTTTCTTTTTTTTTATCTTTCTTTTTCATTCTTTTCTTTTCATTTTCTTCATTTTTTCTTCTTTTCTCTTTTTTTGTATCTTTTCTTTGCATTTTTTTTTCTTTCCTTTGCTCTAACTTTTGCCTGGGTCGCCTCTTCGGGTTTTCGGCCCAGCGAGCCTCTCAAGGGTAAAAGTGTAGCTTCGTCCATGTCAAATGGTTTTGAGATACCGAAGTCATCTGAATCCAGGAGAATGACTGCAGTTCGCTGACGATGCAGGAGTCCATCCAATGGGGGGCTGAATTTGCCCCTAGTGTTGTGGATCGGAACTCAGTTTTTCTTCAGCAATACTTTCTTCTTTCCTCCCTCTGGGATTTGGCATTCTTGCCGACCTTCTTTGATTTGTGGAATGATCCATCTTCGGCTCTTTGAGCATATTTGAAATTCTTTGCCCCTAGTTCCAGTGGTGCTTCTGATCTAGTTTTGCAAGCTTCTTTTGATGACATCTGGTCTTCTTGATCTGACTTTCTTGCCTCTTGTTCGAGAGCTGCTTTGAATGTGGCCACACAGGCCTCACGTTGTAGTTAACCATTGAACATTCTGAATTTAAGTTGAAGGTTTGACAATGAGGGGTCGAGTCTTGAGGCTGAGAGTGATCCTAGGCTACACAATCTCAAGAGCGATTCCACATAGGTCTTCACAGGATCGCGCAAAACATTTTTTTTGAAATCTTTTAAGAAAGCGACAAATCGCTCGCGCTGAAGACAGTGCAGAACCAATCTGGATCAAGTCAGGATCCTTCTCAGTACTCACATTAACAAGCATGATCTCAATCATTAAGGGCTTAGCATGCCTTTCTTTTTCTTAATTGATCAAATTTTGCAAAACCCGAGGAATTCCTTCCTCTTCGTTTTTATCACAATGTTACGAAAAAAGTTTTGGGAAACTTAGGTCGATGTAATGAATTCAAGGCACAGAAAAGACACAGCTTCTAGTCAAATACTACCATCTCATTTAGAATTTCTGGCACAACTAGCACACAGTAGAAGGAAACACAAGAGTGTGAAAATCACTGCTGTTCCATTCAGATCTGTTGGTGTAACTGGCTCCAAGGCAGAAACAGATTCAAAAGAAAATAAAAAGACAAACACAAAACAAGCAAGTGATGTCCGAGGTAACACCCCCAAAATCACCCGACTCTAACAAAACAGGACTGACTCAATACAACAAGACAGACCCGACTGACTCAATATGAAAAGACTGACTCTATACAACGGGACAGACTCTAAACGACATAGCAAAACTTACTCAATACCCGAGTCAAAAAGTACAAAAACTAGCATTCACAAATGCTCAAAACAGTGCGTTCCATACGCCACATCTGGAGTAAACTGAGTGCCGCCCGCAGGTGGTTCATCCCCTGATCACATCACATTATCCCCCACAAGTTCACTGATCAAGTGTCGATTGACTTTGCAGGACTTGGTGCGGGAATGACCTCGTTGTTAATCAGATTTTGTATCTCGTGACGAAGACGGACGCAACTGTCAGTGTCATGACCGGTTTGTTAATGGAAAGCACAGTACTTATCCGGGTCATGCTTTGCAGGGAGAGGACTGGGTAGAGGCCGTTGTTCTAACGGTTTCAGATGTCCTTTCCTGAGTAAGACCCCTAGGGCTTTAGACAAAGGCATATAGAGTGGGGTGAAAACCCTCTTGCCTTGGGGTAGATAGTCCGAAGTTCGGGGGTTTGGATTGGATGCACCAACAAAGGGGTGCCTGTTCTTGGTGTGGTGGTAGCGACCATGCCCACTTCGGAAGATCTTGCAGCGGCATCACCACTGGTGGTCGCATTCAAACTGCGGTTGAATGCCTTCTTGGGCTGCTCCCTGTCATTGTCAATCAAACCCTGCTTCAAGGCATCCTCAATTTGTACTCCCATCTTATGCAAATCTGAAAAGGTGGGGAAGGGGAGAACGATCATCTTCTGCATGAGCTTGGGTTGGAGGTTGCGCACAACCATCCGAATCTAATCTTTGTCAGTTGGCCTAATGGTCATCATTGAGGCCTTGGCCCTCTACCGGGTTACAAAATCGGAGAAACCCTCCTTTGGCTCCTGCCTAGTCGTCTCGAGATCACGGGTTGTAATCTCGATTTGTGTATTGTAGGAGTATTGATCGACGAAAGCCTCGGCCATCTCATCCTAATTCCTCTTAACATCATTTTTCAGTTTTGCATACCAGATGGCTGCTACACCTGACAGGGTCCGGCCGAATAAAGAAAGTTTTTGTAGTCTGGTGAGGCCCATCGGCCTTAAAATGTTTGAAAACAGCCGCAAGTGCACCATGGGATCCCCGGACCCATCGAAATGGTCAATATGTGGCGTCTTGAATCTGTCTGGCAGCGTCACAGCTGCGTCGGTATACCCATCCTCAATGTCCGGGATGGACTTGACACCTTGAGATTTCTTGAACAGCTTTTCAAGCTTGCTCACCTTCAATGCTGTGGGGTCCACCTCGGACTCAAAGGGAGAATCCAGCAGGTTGGTGGGTGTTTTGGATAATTGGGGTAGGATTGGGGGCGGAGCCGGTCCTGTCGGAATGTCCGTATCTCCCTGGACATTTGGTGCTCCTCGGGTGCTAGAACTCCTGGTGGGGGAGGGGCTTGGTGCGAAGTAGATGCTCCGGTTTGCTGTTGCAGCCTGGCGATTAGCTCAGCCTGCTGGGCCATGATCTCGGCCTGCTGTTTGGCAAATTCCGCTTGACGAGCAGCGTCTTGCTGTATGAGTTTCATACTTTCTTGGAGTTAATGCATCATTTCCTCCATCCCTGCCATGTTCTGCTGTTCTAATTAACTGATCGGTATTTTTATCTCTATGGTAAAAATTGAGACCTCAGCCTGACTATTCACTGGTGGGGTGGATAAGGACCACTGATCTGGTAACTGCTGAACTGGTGAACTGTGCCTGACTGGCCCTTTTACCCTGCCTCTGGCGAAGGAACACTGATTTGCCCTTGAACTTAATCTCTGACCTGACAAAGTCTATCAACACGGATCCAATATACCCGGGGGATATTGGAGCCCTCTGAAGCTATAGTTCCACGACTACCTTGCAAAAGAGAAAATAGATAGTACCTCAGCTTGATTTCACCAGAACAGGTATACACATAGCTGAACGACTGCGCCCTCTACTGAGTTCTGCCCAGAATTCTGCCTGTAAACCGATATCCTCAGGTAAAACTGATTCTCCGAATATTGGTGCCCTTAGGCCTGATACCCAGACTTGCAAACTGATACGCATTCCCTGTAGAGATACACTCTAAAAGCACATAGAAAATAAATGAGAACCAAAACACCCCTATGCTGGGGTAGGGTTTCCTGTCTTATTTTGTCAGGAGCTAGGGTTTCACTACGCACACAGCGGTTTCAAACAACCTATAATTGGGTAAGCAACTTGTCTTAGTTTGGAATGGTCACTATGGATTCCGAATATGCACTAGGTCGAATGGTCAAAAGGGTGCCTCGGTAAAAGCCGGGGTTTGTGTTCCCATACTGGCAGAGCCCGCAACTGGTCAACCTTATGGTCATGCCTTGACAAAGCAAGCCTCCAGCAAACCGTTCAGGAATAGCAGATGGCCAACACGGTGTCCTAGGCGCACCAATGCACATGCAATGCAAAGAAACACATAAGTGTAGTCAAAACAAGATATCATGAGTTCGAGTCAAGTTCTCTATTCTCCCCAGCAGAGACGCCAGAAAGTGTAGACATCCCCGAATCCCCCGGGAGGATGAGTCCCGTTCTGTTCATATTGGGTTCACTATAGTTCAGGACTCTCAAATTGTCACGGTTCTTAATTTGAACCAAAGAGTCCAAATCCGGCAAATCGTTTTGGAAAACAGATTTTTAGAAAAGAAGTGCCAAACATTGACTGCTTTGCCAGATACAGAGTTGCCACCTAAATGTTTTATTTTGGGAAATTTAGGAAACCCTGACTCGGTGCCAAAGGCCACGTGTCCGTCATCACCAAAGTTGCCTCGACTCGGGAACTTGGGTACGATTGGGGAAGGTCAGCTATGAGCACCCCCTCTCGCCCGATCCGAAGATCGGCCTCTACTAACCATGATACCTTGTTTTGAAAGCATTATGTGTTCCTATTCCAGTTATTAGCCTAGAATTACTATGTTATGCGCACAGCAAACAAGTATAGACCAAATCGCCTAAATTGGAACAAAACATTGCATGCTTGTTTTGAAAATGGTTTGCTAATCGCAAGTAGGCTAAAATGCAGGTTTTGCCACCCTCAAGTGGGCTTTAAAACTCACAGTTTTAATGCATTATTCCAATTTAGGTAATTCAACCTCCATCCACAGGCATTCAAGCAGTTATATCACATAAGCAAATAGCCTCATGGTAAGCATGCTGTCATGGCAACACTCACACGCATGCAAGGATGCTAAAGCATAAGAACTTACCGAGTACTCCGAGCCAAAATAGAAACTAGTTAGTAATCATATGCATGATCCTAGTTCATGTTAAGATGGCTAATGCAACACATGCAAAATGTAACTAAGATAGGCTCGGCTAATCTATAATGACATGTGAAATGCTACAACTAACACGTATTCAATTTGAAATTGAAATACAAATGCAGTTAGAATGATGCGCCGAGCCCAGTGCATACAAAACGAATGAATGGATGCAAACATGCTATCATACGGTATGCTAATTGAAACATGCCCTAGACTAACCATCGAAAGCTAGTAAATGAAAGGGAAGAAAGACGTGGGGTTGGGAGACATACACACACTCACGCACACTTATTACACAATTGCCCTCACTCGGAGGGTCTGAATAAATATTACACAACCAAATGAATTATTACAGAATTCCTAACTAGTTAAAAAATTAAATGTAGAAAGGTGGCCGCAGCCCTGCCTCAAATTAAATGCAGAAGAAAGGTGGCCGCAGCCCTGCCTCGAAATGTGTGAATGATGCATGCTTGATTCGTCTCACCCGGAAACTCGCTACCATAGCACTGCTGCCTCTATTTTCACTGCCTTGCTCCTCTAAAAATTCTGAAAGTCTCCAGACCCCTTTTGAATCATCCCCTGAGTGCTCTGGGATGTCACTGTAGACACCCCATTTTTGACCGTCCTCAAGACTTGGACGTCACCGTTTGAACACTCGGTGATTATCCTTGTTTATGTTCGTTTGGAGTTCCTGGAGGCCTCGGCTCGCGCGCCTTGTCTCAGGATCTCCGAACTTGACCATTTAGTGTCTGGTTTTGCACCAAACACTTGCATCCTGCCTTTGAGAGGCAGGGTAGGGCTTGTAGACCATCCCTACCCATCACCGGCAGTGGCTAGATGCCACCGGCTGGTTCTTGCTGCCACCGGCAATATAGTTTGCCGGCCGGCACTCTTTGTTGCCGGTCAGCACTGTTTTGTGCCGGTCGGCACTCTTTTTGGCCAAGATGGCATTTTTTGCCGGCCGATTGCTGTTCATCTGCTTTTGCAGATATTTTTAGACAGCTGTATTGCTTTTGCTCCCCTCCATACACGTGTATGGAGGGATCTCCCTCTTGCAAAGCTTGTCTTGTAAGCTTTACAAGAGGCATATAGAGAGAAGCTCTCTCTAAGAGGAAAAGAGGCTTTAGACATTTTTGAGAGAGGAAAAATACAGAGGAGAGCTCTGGTTTTCTAGGGTTAGGGTTAGACATACACAACCTATCTCTATTTTCCTCTCATTTTGCACACTAGGTGTTTTGTGTCTCACTATTGCACACAAACACCTAGTGTTTCACCTTCCTCTTGGAGCTGAGGTTCTAAAGAGTGTGTTTTGAAGTTTTGGTGTTGGATTCAAGCTCAAGGAGGCCATTGGAGCACCATTGTTGAAGAGGACTACAAGGGTGAGAAACTAGTCCCTTTTTCCCCCATTTTTGCATTGATTTTCTACTAGTCATAGAGCTGTTTTTGTGATTATTGTATAACATAAAAAAGTTCTTTTTTTAAGCCCTCTTTATTGTTTATTAAGAGTGTTTTGTTGTTTGAGGGTTGTTGACCACCCTTAGGCCTCAAAAGGCCTCTTTTTGAGCCATTTTGTATTAGCTCCGGGATTTTGGTGTTGAGGTCTCTTCACCACTGAAATCTTGAGGGATTTCAGTGGTGAAGATGATGCTTTGAAGTCCCAAGAAGGAGAGGGCCACCCCCTCTCCTTGTTGTTCTTGAAAAGGGCATATTTTGGCCTCTTAAGGAAGCCTATGCTTGAGTGTGTGTTGAGCATATTTGGGTTGTTTTTTATGCTTATATATCCATGATATAACATGATTTCAAGTTGGTTTTGGAACTTCATGCATGTTTAGCATAGTTGCCATGTAATGCCTTATTTGTGCCTTAACATGTTCTAGGTTGTTAGCCTTTGTTGGAGCATGTTTTAGGCTTGCATTTGTGAAGATTATGTGCTTATTTTGCCATGTTTTAGATCTGTCCATAGGTATTTGGGTTGATTTTTGCATGCATTATATAGCTCTTTTGTATTTGGGCTTGTTGGCCTTGAGTATATGCATGTGTAGCATGCCATCTTTGCATTGTTTTGAGGATTTGGAATCATCCTACATGCTATTTCAGTCCCATTTCCATGCTTGTTTGGTTGCCTTGCATGCCTCTTTAATGCTTTGAAAGCATGTGTTGCAATGCTTCATGTTTTGGCCATGGTGTATGCCTTTGTATTTGGGCCATTTAGATGCCATCTAAGTAGTCCTTTAGCTTTGTTTTAACATGCTAAACCTCTGATTTTGGTCCCTGTTTGCATGCCTTGTTTGGTCTTGTTAAGTGTAGTTCAATGCCTCATTGATTTGCTTCGAACACTTAGGCCATTTGTTGCATGGTTGACTTGATTTATAACTTGATTTGGCATCATTTTATAACATGATTTTAGGGCTCATGTCGCATGCTAATTGTCCATGTTTCCTCCTTTCAAGTTTGCTTGAATGTTGTTTGATTTGTGCTTAAGTGTTGGTCCTTATGTGCATGTGTGTGTGCATGCCATTTAGCTCTCACTCTTTAGCACTTATGGCTACTATTTTAGGCCTTATTAGAGTTGCCTAATTCATGTATAAGCCCATCTTTCCATTCATTTGCATTGCCATATGTATGCTTGTATGCTTGCATAAGTGCCTTGCCATGCCATGTTGCATTCCTAGCTTGTATGCCTAGGTTGCATTGCATCTTGCATGCATTCCTTGTCCCTTGACTTGGGTGATAGGGATTGGGAGTTTTGTTTGATTGGTTTGCATACATTTGAAACCAAAGTTGCATGCTCGGTTCTTTGGGCCATCATGCATGGAAATGCGTGATTGGTGGTCCGAGAACCGAGGCACATGTCCCTTTGAGTCATTACAATGATAAGAGACATGGTTGGTGCATACATGCTTTGAATTGTGCTGCCATGCCTTGTTTTGCCCTCTGTTGCTGTGAGTTGCAGGTCCAGCAGACTTTCTTTGCCGACCGGCAGTGTAATGTGCCGACCGGCACAATTTTCTCTGCCGACAGCTTCAATTTTGCGCCGATGGCCATACTACACTGCCGGTGGAAATCTCAATCAGCCGGTGATGATCCTCTCTGTCCAAGGGATCAGTCCTGAGGCTTTGACAGTCTCCAGAGGAGGAAAGGAAGGAAAACAGAGGCAGCTTGCGCATGGCGGCGCGCTTCTCGAGGCGTTTTCCTGCTTTAATTAATTTATTTAATTTGTTAATTAAATTAGTTAATTTGTAATATTAATTAGCTTGCGTAGTTAATTAATTTGTAATATTTATTCAGTCCCTCCGAGCGAGGGCAAACCTGTAATAAGTGTGCGTGAGTGTGTGTATGTCTTCCAACCTCACGTCTTTCTTCCCTTTTATTTACCTACTTATGATGGTAGATTAGGGCACGTTTAATTTAGCATACCTTATGCTATGCATGTGTGCATCCATGCATTTGTATGGCATGCACCGGGCTCGGTACATCATACTAACCGCATTCGTACTTCAACTCCCAAACTGAATACATGAAACAGTTGGTTGCATATCATATGTCATATTTAGGTTAACCGAGCCTAACTAAAATTGCATCTTGTATGTGTTGCATTAGGCAAAATAACATGAACTAGGACACGCACATTTGCTAACTAGTTTATTGTTTTGGCACGGAGTACAATGTAAGTATTTCCGCTTTAGCATATCGCATGAGTGTGAATGTTACCATGACAGCATGCTTGCCATGTGGCTAGATGCTTATGTGTTAAAATGTTTTGAATGCCTGTGGGTGAAGGTCGGATTGTTTGAGTTGGAAAAACTCGTTGAAATCCGTATTTTAGCCTACTTGCGAGTAGCAAATTCCAAAGCATTTTCAAACCAAACGGATATGCAATGTTTATTTCCAAATTAGGCAATCTAGTCTATACTTGTTTGCTGTGCGCATAACATAGTAATTCTAGGCTAATAATTGGTTTAAGAACACATAAAGTTTTCAAATACGGATATCATGGTTAGTAGAGGCCGGTCTTCGGACCGGGCGAAAGGGGGTGCTCATAGCTGACCTTCCCCGATCGTACCCAAGCTCCCGAGCCGAGACAACTCCGGTGATGACGGACATGTGGCCTTCGGCACCGAGTCAGGGTTTCCTAAATTTCCCCATTTTAAAATATTTAGGTGGCGACTCTGTATCTGGCAAAGCAGTCCATGTTTGGCACTACTTTTTCAAAAATCTGTTTCTCAAAACGATTTGCCAGATTTGGACTCTTTGGTTCAGATTAAGAACCGTGACACAAAATCGAGTCCGAACTGTAGCACGAGGCCCTCCGCGGGCGCGTCTACAGTCACCGGCCAGAATTAAAGTTCACCGGCCATGGTAATGGGCTTATCGGCCAACTGTTGTACCACCGGCCAGCCACTGATGGTCGGTCGGCACTGTAGGTGGCCGGCCGGCCATTGCTTCCTGCAGAATCCTGCAGTTGACAACAGCAGAGGGCAAGTAGTGTATGGCATGGAATTTTCAAGCAAATATAAGCATGGCCACACTCCCTATCATGCAATGGACTCAACAGAGCATGGCTCTAGACCCTCGGGCCATCAACTACGCAATTCGATGCATGATGGCCTGAGAAGCCAAGTTAGCAACTTAATGTAAATGCATGCAACAAACAAATGAATACTAACACCCTATCATGTTGAGATCAAGGGCATCGGCAACCGAGGATTGAGACGTGTTTCGTCACTTTAAGTACAAACACTCCTCAATTCTCATGCTTGGTTTGACACCCTAAACCAAGCAAAATGTAATGCAAGTATGCAATGTACCTCACATATGCAACATGGGTCAAATATGCAACATGAAGCTGAATAAGCAAGGCATGCCAAATGCAATGCAATGCAAACTAAACATACCAATGTGTAATGTACTAAAGCATGCAACATGCAATGTAGTAAACATGGACAAATGTGCAATGAGACTAGCATGTGGCAATACATAATGAGCCAAATATGCAACAAACATATGGCAAACGTATAATGGTGGACTTAAACCATAAAGGACAGACCTCAGCCTTGCCATAAACAGTGGCCAAAAGTGCCAAAAATGGAGGACAAGCGCTCATGTAAGCATGCACACCAATGAGCCAAAAATCGGAGCATGGAAGGCTACTTTCAAGAACATTCAAAGGTGGTAAGCATGGACATTAAACACTCATGTTAACTTCTAAAAAAAAAATATGAATGATGATGCCAAATCATGCTAGGGAATAGATGCAAAATGAAAGGCATTCAACGCCACAAATGGGAGCATTACTCGACACCCACCCCAAGCAAGCATGGCATGAGCTATACAACCAAAAACAGAGTTTTACTGCACCAAAATAAGTCCCAAAACCCCCTAATATGGCAGCTAAGAGACACAAAACAAAAGGTATGCACAAAAGACCATTCATGGAGCATAGGATCATGTCTCTCCAAAGCATTGAAAGGATAACAAAATGCAAACATGCAAGCATAAAACGTGGACTGAAATGGCATGGCAAATGATTCCAAATCACTGAAAATAGACCAAATGAGGCATGCTTATGGCTTACACACTCAAGGCTCACAAGCCAAAACACATAGAAACTATACCAAACATAGCAAACATGGTCGAATCAGCACCCAACAGTCCTTGAGCATGGCAAAATAATGCTAAAACCTTCATGAAGTTAAGCTAGAACATGCAAGCATCATGGCTTAAATACAAGGCACATTTCTAGGCAAAATGGGGGAATGTAAGGCAAGTACAATATGCATGCAAAGGGCCATAAATTTGACCAAAGACAGAGGCAACATATGACCAAATAACATCCAAGAACCTCTGAAATGGGGCCAAAAACACCCAAGCACATATGTTACCCTTATGAGTCCAAAACATTGACAAATGGGACACAAAGGAGAGAGCGGTGTCCCTCCGCTATGCAAGACTTCAAACCCCCTTCTTCACCACTGAAAATCCATCGGATTTCAGTGGTGAGAAGGCCAATACACCAAAGTAACCAAAGCATAACAATTGAGGCATAAAAAGAGCCAAACAAGGCCTTAGAGGGGGAGGTCGACCCCCAACACCAAAACAACCTTAATGAAGTATCTTAAGCATGCAAATACAAGACTTTTTTTAGTTATACACAAAGTCTAAATCAGTAAGCAAGATAGGTTAAAGACTAGTGCAAGATTGGGGAATCTAAAGCAAAAGTGTTACCCTTGAAGAACACCTCAAGAACAGCAAGCTCAGGCCCCTTCTTCTGATCAAAACCACCCCAAAACCTCAAGAACAAACTCTCAAAGCCTCCAAAGTCGAAGTATGGTGTACTAGTAGGTGACTTAGTGCAAAACTTAGGTCAAAGCACACTTTTGGGGCCTCTAACACACACAAAAGGGGAGAGAGAGGAAGATGTAGAGAGAGAAGGTGATATATATCAGAATATATATGTAAGCTCTAGTTTTCTGCTCAACCTCTACAAAAGAGAGGGGAGGTCTCCTTATGTAGACAATGGAAAAGGCTAAGCTTCCCGGGGAAGCCAACAAAAGGGTCAAGGCTTCCTAAAGAAGCCAAGGCAAAGAGGCCAAGGCTTCCTTAGGTAGCTGGGACAGGTGTCCAAGCTTCTTGAGGAAGCTAAGACAAAGGTCCAAGCTTCCTCAAGAAGCTAGACCAAAAAGGTGCAAAAGGGGCAAAACAGCCACACTCGTGCATGGAGAGGATGGTCCGTGCATTCCAGCTGGTACAACTGGCATGCATTATGCCTGTAAAAGGCAAAAAGGTGGTACCGGCCAGAAAAGGAGGCCATCGGCCAAACAGGTGGTCGATCGGCCACACAAAATGCCGACCGGCCAATGGACTATTTCACCAATGGCCGGTAGCCTCAAAACACGGCCGGTGGCCTCAAGCCATGGCCGGTGGGTATCAGGGGTAGCTAGCAAGCTACTCTCTACCCTTAGGTGCAAAAACAAACAAGTCCTTGGTGTAAAACCAAGCACAGAACAAGCAAGTCGAGAGATGCTGAGGCAAGGCGCGTAGCCAAGACCTCCGCGAACTTAAAACAAACACGAACATGGATGATCACCGAGTGTTCAAGCGATGACGTCCAAGTCTTAAGGACGGTCAAAAATGGGGTGTCTACACAAGCCCTAACCTTAAATGTTGGGGTTCCACAGAAAACATAGGATGCTGCATATCAAAGTCCTTCCATGCCTGACCATCGGCTGGATGCCTTAACAATCCATCATCTACATGCTTCTCTTTATGCCATCTCATATCTGCGGCGGTTTTTTTCGACATGTACAATCTCTTCAACCTCGGTGTCAAAGGAAAGTACCTCAATATTTTGTGAGGAATCTTTTTACCACTCGCATTGGTGAACTTGTATCTAGAGTCCTTACATGTAGGGCAATTATCCAGTTTTGCGTTGTCCTTCCAAAACAAAATACAATCATTCTTGCATCCATGAATGGCCTCATATCCCAAACCCAATTCACGTAAGAACTTTTTCAATTCATAAAGGGTCCATGGAACAGTTTCATGACACTTTGGGAGAATGTCTTTGAAAACTTGCATAACCATATCGAAAGATTTGTTGCTCCATTTATTGCACACCTTAATATGAAGCATCTTAATAACGAAGGACAACACGGAAAACTTTTCACACTACGGGTACACTTTGCGTCGAGCATCATCAAACAACTTAATGAACTTTACTAAGTTTTCTCTCTCCGAGCTATTAGGTTCTCCGTTGATATGATCATCCATGAGGCCACTCATGTAAATCTCTTCCAACATAGTAGGCGACTCACCCAAATGATCGTCAACGTCAAAAATTTTAGCTCCATCTCTTTCACCAGCATCGTTTGACACACTAGGCTGACCATGATGCAATGGAACACGTTCCCCATGGTGCACCCAAGTTCTATAAGAACAAGTAATTCCTCTTCGAATCAAGTATAGCCGTACAACTTGTCGACTATGCTTTGTTCCATTCAAGAAATCGACACACGGACAACGAATGTCATTGTGTGGGCATAAGTCCTTCGTAGCAAAGTCAATAAATGACTTAACACCTTGTTGGTACTCTCTACTTTTCAACCTATCACATATCATCATCCAACTCTTGTCCATCTTTTAAACCCTACAAGTCAAGTAAAGATTAACTAGGACTTTTGAGGATGGCCATAAAAGATGACAATTTGGGTGAAGTAGGAGTATAAAGAAAATACAAACAAAATTTAAAAAAAAAAAAAAATCACACATAATGATGTATGTTATTTATATTATCTAATAAAAATTAAAATGCCTACCACTTTAGTGAATATTGCAAAAATAACATTATTTCACCAATTTTGCCTTTAATATCATGCAGTATTTAGTTTTCAGTACTTAAAGATAAAGATATACAAAAAGATGCAAAATATGGGAACCCAATGATTCCCTAAGGAACACAAATACAACCTCTCTAAAAATGAGGGGGACACAAAAAATTGCTGCATTAAAATCTTGCTTTCACAACTTGGGAGCATAAGTTTTGAATTGATACATTAAGGGTATGTAATAAACAATGAACTTTAACGTATCATCTCTACTATTCATTGTTTGCACAATTTTTGCACAATTCTTTAATTTTTTGTTTCTCCCATCTTAATATCATCTCTACTATTCATTTTTTTTCTTCCTGATATATTATAAGTAGCATTGACAATCCTTCAAATTTGAATTTTTTTTTTTCTCTTATTTTTACCGTAAGGTGCTGGAAGGAAAGCCTCCAACTTGTAATATCTTCAATCAGCAGGTTTGTCTATCTGTTCATGTTTCTTGAATTCAAAATTGAGATAAATGGTTAATCATTATTTATTATATCTAATTGTTCAAATTACCTGTTAATAGAACTATATGCAATATGCTTTTAATCTCTTCTCACACAATGCACCTATCCTGTCAAATGGCTACAATGAAGAGGAAATGAAACTAGTAAAAGAGACCAGGAAAATCTAGGTAAGTGTATAGACTTGGTTTTTTATATTTAATTCTCAATATTTCTTTAGATTTTTGTATATATGTGTGCTGAGGTCTCTAATTGACTTGGACAATTTACGTAGTCTGCATGATGTACTTTTATTTTTTCTTTTTCTTTTGATAATAATTTTATTTGCTGCTGTAGAATGACATGAATGTCAAAGTAACTGCCACATGCATAAGAGTTCCTGTTATGCGTGCACATGCTGAGAGTGTGAACCTCCAATTTGAGAACCCCCTTGATGAGGTAATTTTGCATTTTAACTCAAATTTTTATTGGTTTTTGATTCATAATAAATCTTGTTGCCTTAATTATGTTATAGTGGAGTTTCTATCCTTGATTTTCATCTGTTGTTGAAGGATAAGTTCTTGAGAGTAGAGCTATGGATATTGTTCATGACAATGTTATTCTATTTTTGGTGATACACACCTTGTTTTAACTACATTTATCTATTGGTATTCCATGTTTTCTATATCACTTCTATACATTGTATTAACCTGTCTCATAGACTAAGATGAGTTGATATAAGGGAAAAATTGCAAATTTGTCTGTGGAAACTTTTCATCCGACCTTTCTTTTGAGATTTGCCTATTCCCATATGATAATCTCTATGGTTTTTTAGGGATATAAAAAAGTTTGTACCAAGTGCACAAGCTTATAGCAGCCTAGCAGGATCCAGGAGAGGTAGTAGGTATGCTACCTTGCTCCCACTATTTTTTGGAAAGGCTGATTATCCTTTTTGGGCACATAATGCAGATTAGTTTGTTTACCAAGACTTATCTAAAGTTTTGTTCATTGTTTAGTTTACTTCTGTGTTCATTTATCTCATGACGCTATTTCCATCTAGCTATCATTGGATTTCACTAGGGCTTTTGATTATTTTATGGAAGGATCCACTTGGATTCATTAAATTTTCTTCTTCTACAGCTCAATATCCCATCCCAATAAATTTTCTAAGTTTTAGAGGCAATGTGATATTGATGGCATGAACTTAATTGTAGTCGTGATGGTGCAAAATTAAAGACCATGATTCTGTAATGCATTTTCATGTGAAATCTACAAAGCATCTATATTTTAACTCAACACATGCTCACTGTACTTTGTTTTCTATTCTATTTTGAATCTGTAGGTTTGACTCATAGTTTAACCAGAAAATTGTTCAAAACATTGGAAATAAATTGAATCAAACAGAAACAGAGTGTTGCCCCTATCCAGTTGGTATACATTATGAAGTGAAGAACATTAACTTATGGTTACAAGATGGCTCAACTGATGTTAACCTATTTCTGATCTATGGGATTGGGTCGAATAGGGAAGACAACCGTTGCCAAACCTGTTTACAACCTAAACTTTGACAAATTTGTTTGATTCAACCCAACAGTTTGATTTGTTTACAAAATAAAAATTGTTTCAGAAATATTGAAAGCCTCTGTATCAAAAAAAAAAAAAAACCCCTAAATGTAGAACAAAAATCATAAACCATTTACTCGTTTCCCATAAATGAAACTCATAAATCAAACTCAAACAGGGAAATAGAAGAAGGAAGAGAGAGAGAGAGAGAGAGAGAGAGAGAGAGAGAGAGAAACCTGAATCAAATTCAATGGGTGTCAGACGGTGTACCTGTGGTGGTTCGGGGGCTGCGAGCAACGGTGACCGATGGTTAGTCAATGAGAGGAGAGCAAGAGAGTGGGGTGTTTCCTTTGGTGTATTCAACACATACAGAGAAATAAAAAATAAATAAATAAACAAAAGGAAACATAACTTGAAAATACGCGGTACTATATAATCTTCCCACCAAAATTTTTTGGTTTTATTGGCGACAAAATCAATTTAGTCACTAAAAGTAACCTTTTCCTACCAAAATTTTTGTAGCCAAAGATAAAAGTAAAATAATGTTTAATTATTTGGCGACTAAACTATTTTAGTAGCCACATATTTTTATACGACGACTGAAAATTTTTTTCGTCGTTCAAAATAAATTTTTACCAACAAAAGATTGGTCACCAAACACAAATACCAAACATTTTGCAAGATTTTTACCGACTACATATTTTTAGTAGGCAAAAATGAGTTTACGATGACTAAAATGTTAATTCGTCGCCTTTTGTGGCAGTTTTTAGCGACTAATTTATTTTTTAGTCGCCAATAAGTAATTTATAGTGACTAAAAAAATTTAGTAGCCAAAAAACAAAACTAACGCCAACTAAAATGTTCATTAGTCGCCTACTACGGTAGTTTTTAGCGACTAATTTGTTTTTTAGTTGCCAATAAGTAATTTACAGTGACTAAAAAAATTTAGTAGCTAATTTTTGAACCAATGGCGACCAATACCAATTTTAGTCGCTAAAATTGGTCGCCAAAAGTGCGAATTCTTGTAGTGTCATTTTGGGTTTAATTAGTCATTATCGCTCTCGTTGAGTTTGACTAGTCATTATCACTCATTTTAGGTTTGACTTAGAATTCATTATCGTTTGTAAATGAGTTTGTTACTTACTTTGTAATTTCCCCCATAAAAAAGGCTCGAAAAGCTCATTTCTTGAGTTAAGTCAATGCTTGCTATCTTTATTGCTTTTAGACTTAGTGGACGTATTCATCACTTTTGGCCAAAAAAGGAAGAAAAGATAAGAAATGGAAAAGTAATGTAAAATAGGCTAATAAAATTGGATTAAAAAAGATAATAAAATTGAGTTAGGTTCAATCAGACGTTATATTGAACCCATTACGTCGTGGACCATTGCATACATTTTAGTAATGTTCAATGATTCATGAAGCAATGTCCACCCCTTTCATCAAGGTAACTCCATGATAGGGAGGAGGTGTTGTTCATCTTTTGTTTCATTTTATTGAGTTTTTGTCCTATCGATTTATAGATCAGCACGCAACAACTTTGCGATAATTGATGATTTGTGAATCGAATCTACTCCTCCCATGATCATCTTCATGATATGGAAGGGCAGAGAGGATAAACATCTCCTGGAAACACTTTGGGATTGTTTGGTTTGTTTTTCAGAAAAATTTTTGGGAAAAATTCTCTACAAAAAATTTTTCAAGAGTAATCAAACCAAAAAAAATTTTCTAAAAAAAATCTCAAAATTTTGTTTGGTTACCTACTTTCAAAAATCACTCACTCTCTCTCTCTCTCTCTCTCTCTCTCTCTCTCTCTCTCTCTCATATACATCAAATCAATCACTTTTTTTAAAACTCTCTCCCTAAAACAATTTTCCAAAACTATTTTTGAAAAAGGCAAACTAAACAAGTTTTCGTACTTTTTATCTAAAAAACTACTCTACAAACACAAACCAAACACACCCTTTGTTTTTGCTCTATTTCAGTCTATGGTCGGCCGACCACTACTCTACACGGTGAACCACTTTTCAAGGCTGACCGACCATCTTATTTTGTACAAGCAGTGTCATTTTCACAATAGAACAGACCAGAGCCTGAGGCCAAAACAGAATAATTTTCTGACTACAAATAGAACAGATTCTGGCAGCAAACAGAGAGATTTCTGGGAGGATGTTCTCAGTTATGTGCGTGTGGCTCCTCGTTTCCCATTCAAGTCCATTAATTTAGTACTTTAATATTAGTATGTGTAATTAATTAGATAGATTCATTCAAGTTTGTAATAGCTAATTAATTTAGTTAATTCATTTGGTATTATAATAATTAGTTTAATTAGGACATTCGTTTGAACCCTCTTGTGCAAGGGCAAATTTGCAACACTTGTAATATTGTGTATGTCTTCTAACCCCCATTTCTTTCTCACTTTCATTTATATACTGATCGTGGTAGCATCATATTTTTCGTTTCATATCATTGACATACTTCGTATCCATTTTTGCATGCATTAGGTTCAGTTCATCATTCCCATTGTTGTCATTTCCTACTTACTTGAATACGTGCGCTACCGCACGCTTTGAGTTGATTAGTATGACATGTTAAACAAACCGAACCTAGTAGTTGCATTTTATATGTGTTGCATTAGTCACTTGCATATTAGAGCATGCATTTTTCTAGTTATTTTTTTTCTCTTTGGGTTGCCTCGATTGAGTACTAGGTGAGCATTTTTTTCTTTGGCATATTGCATGTGTGTTTGTGTTGCCATATCAAGCATATTACCATGAAGCTAACTGCTTATTTGAAGTATCTTTTGAATGTCAGTAGATGAAGGATATTTCACTTTAAGTTGGAATGATTATGACTAATGTATATATGAGCTTACTTTTTCAAGTAGCACATATTTAAAACTTTTTTCAAACAAACATGAAATCAAGGCATTCCAAAGTGGGTGACGTAATCTATACTTGTGTGCCTCACATAGTAAGTTAGCATAATAATTAGAATATGAGCATATACTGTCCATAAAAATCACATTATGATTAGTAGAGGCCGATCTTTGATCGAGTGAGTGGGGTACTCAATTCATGACCTTTCCCTCTTATGCCTAAGTTCCCGAGCCAAGACACTTTAGTTATAATGGACAAGTGGCCTTTGACACGAGTCATGGGTTTCCTAAATTTTCTAAAAATATTTAGGTGGTGACTTCGAAATCTAGCAATGCAGTCCATTTCTGGCATCTCTAATGATTAATGGATTTTCTAAGATTTGCTAGATTTGAACTCTCATTGTTTAATCTATTTCACATCGCGCTTGTGAAACCAAATTCAGAACCACGGGAGTCTAAATTGTAGGGCTATCGTATCCGTGGAGACTAAACACCTCCAAGGAGCACGAGAAACGGGCTACAGTTTCTGGTGACTCTGCTGGGAAAATTAAAGAACTTGATTCGGACTTCCTGATGTAACATTTTATTTACAGATATATGTTACTTGCATTGCATTTGCATGGTGTTCTTAAGTCACTATGTTTTCCATTTACTATTCCTGGATGGCTTGCCTAAAAAGCTTGTCAAAAGGCTAGCCGGTTGTGGGCTCTGCAATGTTGGAAACACAACCCTTAGATCCGGATTACCGTCGTACCACTTGATCTTTCTTTCACTTCTCGGTGTTAGGTGTGAGAGAGGTATATTACGTAATCTTGTCGAGGTACCTCTTTTTACCAATCGGCCTAGCTGCATATAGTAAAACTTTAGTGATTGCTCCAATATAGGACATGATGCTCACCTGTATATAGGATTTTGTGAAACTACTTGCTTGAAGTAGTGAAACCCTAGATCATTTCGAATCGAGGACAAAGTAACCCTACCCCCTCGTAGGGGTGTTTTGGCTCTCTTTACCTAGTATGTGCTTTATAGTGAAACTACACAAGAATGCTCATATCAGTGGCACAGTTGATATCAGTTTATGGGGCAAAATTCAATGAGGAGTACAGTCCTATAGTTATGATCACGTCTATTTTGATAAATTGTGGCTAAGGTGATGCCTGGTTTCTGATTTTGTTTGCTTTTTCTTTATTTCTTTTGCTAGGTAGTCTAAAATCATAGCTTCAGAAAGCTCTGATATCAACCAAGTACTCTGGACCCGTGTCAGAAGACTTTGTAAGGTCGGAGATCTTGTTCATGGACAGCTAGTGTTTGCCTCACTGTAACCAGTTACAAGGCTAAGAAGGATCAGACAATTCACCAGTTTAGTTAACACACATTTAGTTCACCTCAAATACAGTCATCTACTCCCAAGAATAAATCATCTCACCTACAATCAGCTCACCTACATTTAGTTCACCTCAAATACAGTCATCTACTCCTAAGAATAAATCATCTAGCTTTTAAATCATACTTGTCATTTATTTTTTTGAAAATAAATATGATAAAATCATATAATTACGATTATTAGATAACTTTGAATTATATATATAAATGATCTATACAGAAATTTCAAAAACCAAATAGATCAAATTATCTAAGATCACCACTAAAAGTTTAAAAATGTCATATAAGTTAACACACACACACACACACACACACACATATATATTGTTGTGATATTTTCTCATAAATCCTTTTTCTATTACTTGTGTTCCAATCCTTCGGAATTATTTTTTTATATTTCTATAATAGATGACATAGTTACCAAAACACCTTGATTGAATCGGAGTGTGGGGCACGCCTTGATCAATTCAAAAACTAGTCACAATCAGAAAATTACCTCCCGAATTCCTAAGTCTTTACTGATATTTGAATTTGACTTTGTTCATATGCTAAAATCATTGAAAATAGTCATCTATCCTTTAAACCCATCTTCTTATCGTTTTGTTTCCAACATTTCGTGGCTGATGACCAAAATACTTTCTCACTTCAAAGATTCACATTGATCTCATCGATTATTCCATATAGTTGGAAATGTGTACCAAATGTAAGTCAATTCAAATTCATTCTCTATGCTCTATTGAAACCGTAGTTGTCAAATCTAGAATAACATACAAATAAGAAATGTAAAATATCACATTGTGAATGGTTGTATGATTTTTATTTCGAAATCACCAATTTTGGTTGTGAAAATGTAAAACAACATAGATGAAATTTTAGTAGAGTGTGAATGTGTAGAGATGTGAAACACATAACATGTGTGTCTTTGCAAAATATTTTAATTGTTGATCTTCACATCATATTGAGTATGCTATTTAGCTTTTGATTACATTTTTCTGTGCATGTTCTCATTGTAACGCCCCAAAAATTGGGCATGACATATCTATTTATGCAACAAAACCCACCTGATAGGCAAACACATATATATAGCTAACTAATCCATACACCCATTTCCATTAAATCCCAAATGCCAAATACATATTGTTCACATCTCAATGCCCCAGTTCTAATCCCAAACATGCATTTTACAACAAGTATGAAATAGAAGCCAAATATATAATAAGTGCTCTACAGGCTTACAAATTTATCCAAGAACATTCTTGGTTAAACAAAATAGAGTTTCAACTCAACACAAATACAGCCCTGCGCTAACATTGAACAAATAACAATAAAACAAAAATGAAGCCTCAGCTCCGAGTCTTCCCAAGTCAATGCCTTGGCGGAGGCATAGCACCTGTACCTGAAATGATTTCCCTTATAGGGTGGGCCACAGCCCAGTAGAGATATACTACACAACATATGAACAATGACAAGACTAATTAAAGAGGAGTATGCTCATGCCATGCTCATGATAAAACAGTTTATCTCTCTTTTTATAAAGCATGCAATGCTGAGATGCAACAACAAATATAAAACCATTTCCATTTTAAACCATATCTGTTACATGAATACGGGCCCTGTGAATCTCTAGGCGACTTTCTGCAAGTACACCCTAATGCACTACCACTGTCATTTTTACCAGTAAACTGGAAGGCTCGATACCTAACCGTGCGGTTCCACAACCTCTATCCAGATTCACCAAGTATTCATCTTTTCGCAAATAGATACATTTCCAAACATTTCTCAAAAATAGATACATTTCCAATGAAATGAATGTAATGCAATGTCCAATGCAACAAATGAGGAATGTGGTTCAATTTACCTAAGTCTCATACATTTCTACAACAATCATGGCTATCCTCTACCGATAGCCCAAAACAGATATTTCTAAACAAAAATTTAAACAATTAAATTTCAAAAATTCCGATAAATACAATCTATTCCACATCTCATCAAATATGAACAACTACACTAGTTTTCATATCATAATCACGTCTGGTAACCTCTTAAGGTCTATTTCTAACCGCGTCGATTTTATTCCAACAGATACATTAAGCAAAATAATACCGTTAATGCTCAAGAAAACATTATTTTCTTCCCAAACTCATTCTCCAAGCATTAATCAACTATGACATCCTATTTTGATCAAAAGCCCCAAAAGTTAAACATAATTCCTTTATTTTCTTTAAAAATGCTCTTTTGGTCGCAAAACGGTAAAAATTTCAAAACCAATCGAATTGAATTCTGTTTTTGTTCAAATTTAAAACATAGCTCTTTCATAACCTTACAAACATATTCCAAGTTTATACTTTCGCAATTTGGGCATCAACTCTATATTTCTCTCAAAATTACCCTTTTAAGCAAATAAATCACAAATCTTTCAAAAATTCTAATTAATTTATATGCAACTCTAAACTCCATATAATCAAGTAAAAATGCATAAAGAAGTGTAGGAAAATCCCTACCTCAACCATTTTAAAAACTTCATTACTATGTTCCTGAAACTGTGTTTCAATTTCAACAGCTGCAACATGATCTTCAAAACTCATTGGAAGATCTGCACTCAAATTAATTGCAATCCGGTCCAGCAAATGTTCCCGTACAGCACCCTCTTCTGGGTTATAAGTAGCAATCAAAAGTGGCTTGCATGGATGTCGAAAGCTGATCCCTTCTCTTTCCACAATATTAACTCCTTCAGTCAACACATTGAGAAGCAAATTACTAATGCCCTCATCTAACAGATTAATCCCATCAATGTATTAAACTCCTCTATGAGCTTCAGCAAGAAGGCCAGGCTGGAAAACAATTGTTCCAGATTTCACAGACTCCTCAACATCAACAGAACCAATAAGTCTATCTTCAGTGACACTGAATGGAATCTGGACAAAAGGAGATCTTACTATCATAGTCTTGACATTACCAGTAGGGTCATATTCCACTTTATTAGCCAATCCATCTTCCCACCTTACTCTTCTGGGCAGGCTGGTTCAACATTTGCAATTGAACCAACAACTACTTCAATAGGTGGCAAAATAGCATGCAACCTAGGTGCCATCACTATTCTGGCTGTTCCTCGCTTTCCCGAGATTGCAATACCTCCAATCTTACGGTCAATAGCCCCAAGCAGAAGAGCAGTTTTGATAGCATCCTGTCCAACAACGGCAGGTGAAGGGAAGTATTGTCTTCCGTAGGAGGTTGTTTCGTCCTTGTCGGGGGCGACAGCAGCAACACCATTGTTGGATTCAAGAGTTGCAATGGCACGAACACAGAGGCGATTGGGGGAGAGTGCCATTGGAGGAGACTGAAATTGTCTCTGAGAGGAGATTGGAGAGAGAGAGAGAGAGAGAGAGAGAGAGAGAGATAAGACTATTGTGGATGCTTCAAACATGCTTCAAACAAGAAGAATAAAAAAAAAGAAAAAGGAATGAGGGAAAGGAGTGGACTTCAAACAAGAAGAATAAAAAAAAGAAAAAGGAATGAGGGAAAGGAGTGGAGGGGCGCCCCCACCCCCCTCCCCCGGTTGCCTCTTTTTACACAAAATATATATATATATATATATTTTTTTCTTCTCATCTGTGAACCGCACTCCAGCACTCACTTCCTTTTTATAAAAAAAAAAAACAAGTCCTCCACCCCAAAAACCATCATCATAATATATTTCCTACCTTTATTTTTATTTTTTGAGTCATTACACTCATTATGTGTTAATCATAATTTTTTGAATATTCACATTGTGCATTATATTTCTGCATAAGTTCACAACATGAAATTCACCAACATTTTTCTTATCATGAACATGTGAAATTTATTTATGATTTTGTGAATGTTCAAATCATGAAATCCATAAACATTTTCCTTTTCAAGATATTTTGAACATTCATATTGTGAGTTGTCATGGTAAATATTCATATATTATGAATATGAATGGTATTTTGAATGTAGGGCATGTTAATATTGACAAGTGAGAAAATGCGCACTTTTAGTATCAAAATTGAATATGAACAAATATAGAATTGAATGTTCGAATCATCTTACATTGATAACTATAATTTCAGTATGAACATTTATATTGTCAAATTTATTTACATATTTATTTATTTTACATAATTATATATTCAAGTGAGATCTTATTTGGTAGATCTCGTTAAATAGGTTTAAAAAATATAAATTTCATTATAAAAAAAATATGTATAACAAAAGTTATAAATATTTAAAGTTTAATTTACAAAACGCCAATGGTAAATTACACTGGTCCCTTTGTATCATTTTGATTTCTGTAATTTCAAGTAATTTTAATTAGCTTGATTTTGACATTTAATTTTACATTTTGTGTCAACGTAGTCCAATTGATAATGCAAATTAGGATTTTAGAAAGAAAATAATCCTTAAGTTGGTTGAGATTAACTTACTGAATTGAATAAGTTTATAATTATGCCTATAAAAATATAACACATACCGATTATGTGCATATTTGTCATCAAAAAATACTAATAAGAATAACCAATTATTTGACCAAATTGAAACAAAATCATAGATTCAATGTCAAAATCGAGCCAATTGAAATTACAATAATCAAAATGACGCGAGACAAAAAATATAGGAATTATTAGTATAATTTATTTAAAAGTAAAGAAATAGTTCAAATTAACGCACACCATAAGCACATATCAGGTTGGTAAGGATTTGAAAAAAAAAAAAAACAAACCAACAAACTATAAAGGTAAAATTGTCTATAAAAAAATCTTAAAAAAGGGAATTAAGATTTAGTTGATCAAATCTCCAATATAATATGACCTATTAAAATACAATAATATTTTATAAACTAATTGAGATAGAAGTACATGAAAGGAGATTTTTTACTAAAATTTCCTAAATTGTTTTGTCATATTTACCTTATTTCTTATTTTTAAAATGAGTAATGTTATTCAATCCAAAAAATTAGATTCACTTTTCAAACTCAATTATGTGACAATCTATTAAATTATTTAAGAATATTTAAGGCAACTATGTCTGTCATATATTTTCTCTAGTCATTAATTAATCATATCTATTACACCTTATTAGATTTAAAATGTAAACTTATAAATCATTTAAAAAAAAGAA
The DNA here is from genome assembly GCF_055761805.1 of Camellia sinensis. NCBI lineage: Eukaryota > Viridiplantae > Streptophyta > Magnoliopsida > Ericales > Theaceae > Camellia > Camellia sinensis. Next base: position 66,966,500 of record NC_138961.1, on the reverse strand, counting down.
AATTTAAGTGAAACATATTTCCTATTTGATGTAGATAAAATTGAAGTAAAAACAAAATTTAGTCGCCAAAGGTACACGCATTAGGAAAAAAATCAACAAAAAATGGAGAGAGGAGGGTAGAACCCGGTGCTTAGAAGAAGAAGATTAGGAAGAGTGGGCAATCAAAGTAGTCAAAATGGGGATGCAGATGGGTTGTTTACCATCTTTGTAGATGAGATTCCGAACTCCATGGATCCAAAAAGCTTGTATACTTTTTTCAGTAAGTTCGGAATAGTTAAGGATGTTTTTATTCCAACAAAAATAAGACAAATTACAGGCTCCCGGTTTAGATTTGTAAGGTACGACTGTAAGGTTGCAGCAGACATGGCGGTGCAAAAGGCTGATGGTCTACGGTGCGATAATAAAGCTTTGAAGGTGAAGAAGGCAGCTTATTAAAAAGGGGAAGAAAAACAACCTTCAACAAAGAACAATGGTGGTCCGATGGTGAGGCAGGACCAGTAGAGGTTTTTTGCACTAGGAAACACAGAGTATGAAAAACAAGTGCAGAAATAACCCATAATGAAGAACAGAGGAGGTGAGATGATGAGGCAACATCAAACGAGGAACTATACACAACAACAAATGGAGGATGTAGGAAGAAGATCTTATGCTGAAGCTGTTCAAAATGGAGTCATCCAGGAGAAACCGAAAGTGGTGCTAAAGGCTTATGAGTCAGGAAATGGTTGGCTATATGAAAGTCTGATTGTGAAGCTGAAGAATTTTTTCTCATTCATTGATTTTCAGAAGGAGTTTGAAAGAAGAGACCTGAAGGAGGTAAGAGTGCGAGATGGAGGTGGAAGGTTAGTAGTATTAACTTTCAAATCAGACCTACATATGAAGGAAGCACCATTGAAGAATGGATTTTTGAATGGTGTGAAACTATAAGTGCTTGGGAAAAAAGTCTGTATATCAAACAAGAAAGGTGTGTGTGGATTACTTGTGTGTGTGTTCCTTGTAACCTGTGGAGTGTTAATACTTTCACAGATACTGGTAAACTATGGGGGAAAGTTGTCCAGTTAGATGACAACATTCTTAAGCAGAGTTCCTTTCAGTTTGGTAAGGCTCGAATAATTACAACCAGATTTGAATGCATAAATACAGTGATCAATATTGAATGTCATGGAAATGTTTTCGTAGTTCGAGTGTGTCAAGAGTCATCTGCAGCAGTCACTACATGTTTTCATCTACAAAAAAGCCAGGAGAGTGAGGACGTGGCTTCCAAAATTCTGGAAGAGGTCGATCAATTGTCAAAAAATGATAAGGGAAAGAAGAATGCGGCCATTGCAATATCAGGAAAGGAGGTAATGCTAGGAAAAGCTGTTGTGGCAAGCAAAGAGAAGAAAATGGTGGACACAGATACAGAGGAGAAGGAAGGAAGCAATAAATGAGAGTCTATATCAGCTGTAAAAGAGACAGGGTGTGATTTGGGAAACACAAATGATGGAGGTGACTGTAGGGTACAAGGTCTTGGTCAGTTGAATAATCCAAGAAAAGATGTGGCAAATCAAATTCAAATTGTTGAAGGCCAAATATGTTCTTTTGGGGATATTAGGAGTGTTAATAGGCCCGAAAGTTCAGGGCCCAATATAAACTTGGAGGTAGTTTTAAATGAGGGTCAGGTTGGGAAATTGGCTAATGGGCCTACCATTGAGGCTTCTAACATAAGTGAAAGTGCAACTCAACCTCAGGAAAGTCCACAGATTCTTCATATGGCCCAGCGGGGAGTGAAAAACAGGGGCAGTACATCAAAAAAGGGGAACACTAGTGCAAAAGTCATCAGTCGAAGTATGAGGAAAGGAGATGAATTGAAGAAAATGGGAAAGCTAAACCAAAAGCAACTAAATAACAAGGGTCGACTGTTATCAGCCTCATTGAGTGTAGATTCTAGGAATATGAGGAAGTTGATGAATGAAGCTCAAGCTACAATTCAAGTTGGGAAAATTTTGGGGCTGAACTATGAAGGAATGGAGGAGGAGGTGGTAAACAAAATAATTGAGTTAGAAGAGAAGGACTTAGAAAGAATGGAAAGTGTAGGCGTTGCTTCCTAAGCCAATTTGGTTGCTGTTAGGAGGTTTGGTGTTCATTAACAGTTTCCTTATGAAGATATTATCTTGGAATGTTAGAGGTCTCAGAAGGCCTGAAAAGAGGCGAAAAATAAAGAATCTGGTTAGGGATAGAAAGATAGATGTTCTTCTGTTGCAAGAAACAAAGAGATGCAGTATTGATGAAAACTTTGCTAAGTCACTATGGCCATAGGAGGAGATGGGTTACATGGAGGCTGGTGCAGAGGGCAGTACCAGAGGTATACTTTGTCTATGGAATCCGAAAATCTTTCTTCTAAAGGAGTGCTGCAGTAATAGAAACTTCATTTTGTTGAAAGGTACTTCAATTCATTATTTTGATTGTGTTATTGTAAACATTTATGCACCAAATGATGTATTGAGAAGAAGGCAGCTGTGGGAGTCTTTAGTAAAGCTTAAATCCACTTTTTTAAAACCTTGGTGTGTAGGAGGGGATTTTAATGAAATTAGATTTATGAGTGAATGGAAAGGGTACTTGAGGAGGGACAGAGGAATGAGGGATTTCAATGATTTGATTGAAAATTTAGAGCTATTAGACATTCCAATGCTAGGCAGAACATACACACGGTGTAATGCTTTGGATGGGGAAAGGTGGAGTCGGATTGATAGATTTCTAATTGATCATAGGTGGTTGGAGAAGTTCTCATTTAAGTAGTGAGGGCTACCTAGGACTCTCTCTGATCACTGCCGAATATTACTTATGGAAGATGAAAGGAATTGGGGACCTAGGCCATTTATATTCATAAATGCTTGGTGTTTGCATCCTAATTTTAAATCTGAAGTGAAGACATCTTGGGAGAATAATCAAATTAGTGGTTGGGCTAGTTTCATGATAATGAAAAAATTGGGAAATCTAAGAGTACATCTTAGAAAGTGGAATTGTCAAGTGTTTGGAAACATTGATGAACAATTGAAAAAAGCTGAGGATGAACTCCATGAATGGGACATTGAAGTTGAAGGTAGGAATCTGTAGGAAATTGAGATTGTAAGAAGAGGAGAGGTTCGAAGGTTAGTTTGAGAGGTGAGTAGAAAGAAGGAGTGGTTATGGCATCAAAAGTCCAGACTGACATGGGCTGAAAATGGAGATAAAAATACAAGGTTCTTCCTTTTAATGGCTAGTAGAAGACAGAGGAAAAACCTGCTGGATTTTGTAAATGAGAATGGTGTTATATATGATCAGCCTGATGTAATTAAACAAGCAGTGGTAAGATATTTTAGCCAACCGTTCTAGAGGAATAGGCCAAAATTGTCAGGTGTTTTTGTCTCAATTAGTCTTATAGAATCTAGTTTGTTAGAGGAAGATTTTTCAGAGGGGGAAATTTGGGAAGCATTCGAAGATTGTGATGGTAATAAAGCTCCAGAACCTGATGGGTTTAACTTATCTTGCATTCAGAAATGCTGGGATATAATGAAGGGTGTGCTAGTGCAGCTTATGAATGAATTCCATGCTAATGGTAAGTTTGCTCGAGGAGTGAACAGTTCTTTTATCACTTTAATTCCTAAAAAAGACAATCTCATGGGTTTGGGTGATTATCGGCCTATTAGTTTGGTAAGTTCAGTGTACAAAATAGTTGCCAAGGTTTTATCAAGAAGGTTGAGAAAGGTGCTTCCAAAGTTTATTAGTGAAGTGCAAATGGGCTTTTTGAGTGGAAGATGTATCCTGGATGGGGTGTTAATAGCCAATGAAGTGGTGGATTGGTGGAAAAGATCAAAGAATCAAGGTATCATTATAAAGCTGGATTTTGAAAAGGCATATGATTCAGTAAATTGGGAGTTCTTGTATTCAATGATGATCAACTTTGGTTTTGGAGAAAAATGGGTGCGATGGATGAAGACTTGTATTTCTACAGCTAGAGTCTCAGTGCTAGTGAATGGTTCTCCAACATCAGAATTTTCTCCAACGAAGGGTCTTAGGCAAGGTGATCCCTTTTCACCTTTCCTTTTTAATATTGTTGCAGAGGGCCTTTAATTTACTATTGGAAAGAGCAAAAGCAGTGGGCTTGATTAAAGGAGCTTCAATTGGTCAAAATGAGCTGAAATTATCTCACCTTCAATTTGCTAATGATACCATCATATTTTGTGAAGCAGATTGGGACGAAATGATTGCTATCAAGATAATATTAAGATGTTTCGAGGTTATGTCAGGACTGAAAATTAATTTTCACAATAGTTAGGTGTGTGGGATAGGTGTTCAAGATGATTTGGTGAAAGAATTTGCTGCAAGGCTCAATTGTCATAGCCAGAAGCTACCTATGAAGTATTTGGGGTTGCCTTTAGGAGCAAATCCTAGGAGAAAGTCTACATGGCAGCCAGTGGTGGATAAATTCAAGAAGAAGCTAGCTTTATGGAAGAGAAAGTGCTTGTCTTTTGCAGGAAGGTAAACCTTGATAAGAGCAGTGTTGTCAAGTTTGCCAATTTTATTTCTTATCTCTGTTTAAAATGCCAGTGGGTATTGCAAGTTCAATTGATAAAATTCAATCTAACTTTCTCTAGGGAGGATCTGAGATGAGGAGAAAAATTCATTTGGTTAGTTGGAAGGAGGTATGCTTGAGTAGGTTTCAAGGAGGGCTAGGGGTTAGGAATTTGAGGGAGGTAAATGATTGCTTATTATTAAAGTGGTGGTGGAGGTATGGTAGAGAGGAGAATGCATTGTGGAAAAAGTGTTGTGCAGTAAATATGGAGGGATTGGTGGCAGATGGAGTCCTTTCACAGTGAATTCAGATTTGATGTCTATTTTGTGGCAGGATGTATTATCAATGAATTTGACTAATCTTGCTTTGAGTGAATTCTATTTTAACAATGTAAAAACAGCTGTGGATAATGGTAAAAGGATTCAGTTTTGGGTTGATAAATGGTTTAATAATCAGAGCCTTAGTGAAGTCTTTCCCAGATTGTCTTCATTGTCAACTGAGAAAGGTTGTTCACTGCTATATTTTTTCCATAAGAAATGAGAGGGTCGGAAATGGAAGTTAGCTCTTAGAAAGCCCCTCTTAGCTTGGGAGGATGAGGAGGCGTTCAAGTTGAATGATTTGTTGTCTAATGCACCTACTCTAAATGCAGAGGTTAAAGATTCTTGGTATTGGTTAGCACACTCTTCTGGGTCTTTTACTGTGGCATCAGTGTGGCAAAGAATGGAATCATTCAAAAGACCTGGAAAATCAATTACAAGAAGTATTTGGAGGACTATTGCTCCCCCCAAAGTGCAATTTCTGTGTTGGCTAGCATGGAGAGGTAGGATTAAATCCTCAGATTTGTTACATAGGGTAAGAGTGTTGAATCCCAATGCTAGTACATTGTGTGTGTTTTGCAAATCTGAAGTGGAGACCATGAATCATGTGTTACTCCATTGTCATTTGATCTGGAGAGTTTGATATGATATTGTGAAATGGTGGAATCTATGTTGGGCCATTCTTGGTTCAGTGGAGGAACTCCTACAGTGGTGGTCAGGTATAAGATATAAGGTTCAGATGTTGAAAATTTGGAAGGTAGTTCCTTTAGTAAAGATGTGGCCTATGTGGAAATTAAGGAATGAGTGTGTGTTTAATGAGGCAAAGCCAGATTTTGCAGATTTGATTGAGTTGGTGAAGATTAGAGTGGCTTTATGGGCAAAATCTCACTCGAAAGAGTTGAAGTACTCAGTTCATAACTTAGTATACAATCTAAAACAGGTTTTGTTTTGTGTATAGTTTGGTGTCAATCTAGTTGCTGCTACAGAATAAGAGGTGTATTGATTAGCAGCTGCAGCTTAGATCTGATATGTTCTGCTTGTGTTCTGTTTTGTCTTCTGTGTTCTGTTCCATCTTAGATTCTTAGCTGTTTGATTGAAGTTTCTGTATTAGATGGTTTGGATCAAATTTAGGAATGCAGTGGAGGGATATAAGCTGGTTTGGGTCTGCTAACTAGTCTGTGTTTTCTACTGTGATGCTACTACAAGAGTTTGCTGAAATGATTGATCTGTTGTGATGAGTTTGCTATGTTTTCTGCTGTGATGCTACTGGATTGATCTGTTATGGTTGGCTGAACTGTTATGCTTGGCTGATGGTCTGATTCTAGCCAGGGTTTTGCTAATCTACTCTGTGCTTTGTTGTTATGTCCCTTAGAAGAATGATCTGTTATCTGCGGACTGCAGTGGGATTTGCTTAACAGATTTTAGGTACTCCAGCAGAGGATTTTATTGCTGCATTCTGATATGGGTGGGGTTTAATAGTTGCAAGGGGTGATCTTTATCATTGGTGTATCTTTATCATTGGTGTTTTCTGGTGTTTGCAGTTGGGGTTTCTAGTGTTTGCAAGTTTTATTTCTACTCTGTATGTTGGTTACTCACCAACTTGGAGTTTGGAGTTTGTGCTAGCAGATGATTTGGTGTGCATCTAGGTGCCAACCTAGTTGGGATGTTGGTGTTTCACTGTGATGTTTTTTGCACTCTCCTCTTTATTGATGTATGTTACCATACTTTGTATGTTTTTCCATCAATAAAGCTTTCTTTTTGCTGATAAAAAAAAAAATTGAAATATTGAAATAGGAAAATTGGACCTTATTCATACTCTTTTTCTTTTTTTTTTCTTTTTTTTTTATCTTTATCTTTTTCTTTTCTTTTTAGTAAATTCGTATCTACCAAAAAAATTCCTGACAGTTGATATATTAGAAGTCACAATGGATTGCATGACTCTAACTACAAACCAAATCAAACTAGGATTATACAACAGAGTTACTAATCTCTTCTATAAAAGCCCATACTCTACCAATTTTCTGTGATATCCGACAACAATGAAGAGACTACCAGAAACTTCTGCAGCTGCAATTCTCGGCAACGACGACCTTCTAGCAGAGATCCTATTATGTTTACCACTAAAATCACTAGCTCCATTGAAATTCGTATCCAAACACTGGCTCTCTCTCATTACCTCCCCTTACTTTTCTGGCCGCCTAAACCCTAACCCTAATTTTCTTTCTGGCATGTTCTTGGAATGATCATCTAATGATCATCTGAACTCCGATCCAAAAGTCTGTTATGTCCTTATCAACAACAACACCGACAACGCAAAAAACCAGAACATTAGTAGTACAGCTATTGCCATTTTTAATGAAAACCCTGATCTTTACGTTTTGCGTTCTTGCAAAGGTTTGTTGCTTTGTTGTGACTTCACGTTTTGGAACTTGTATGTTGTAAATCCTACAGCCAAACAATTCAGAAAACTAGTACCACACGAGGTTTGGGGTTGTGTAGACGTCCCCGAACATCTCGGGAGGATGAATCCCCCGTTTTGTTCATATGGGCTCACTACAGTTCAGGACTCAAAGTCACGGTCCTGTATCTAATCTCGCAGAGTGCAATGCAAGACCGATGCATCGTCAAAAAGTCCAAATCCGGCAAATCGTTTTGAAAAATAGATTTTTGTAAAGAAGTGTCAAACATGGACTACTTTGCCAGATATAGAGTCGCCACCTAAATATTTTATTTTGGGGGAATTTAGAAAACCCTGACTCGTTTGCCTAAGGCCACGTGTCCGTCATCACCAAAGTTTTCTCGGCTCGGGAACTTGGGTACGATTGGGGAAGGTCAGCTATGAGCACCCCCTCTCGCCCGATCCGAAGATCGGCCTCTACTAACCATGATATCCAGTTTTGAAAACATTATGCGTTCTTATTCCGATTATTAGCCTAGATTTATAATGTGACGCGCACAGAATGCAAGTATAGACTGGATTGCCTAATTTGGAATAAAGCATCGCATATCCGTTTGTTTAGAAAATATTTTGAAATTTGCTACTCGCGAGTGGGCTAAAACACGGATTTTGATGAGTTGTTCCAACTCAAGCAATCCAACATTCACCCACAGGCATTCAGGCAGTTCATATCACATAAGCATCTAGCCACATGGTAAACATGCTGTCATGTTAACATTCACACTCGTGCAAGATGCTAAAGCACAAAATACTTACAGTGTACTCCAAGCCAAAACAAAGAACTCATTAGCAATCAATGTATGATCCAAGTCCATGTTAAGTGCCTAATGTAGCGCATACAGAATGCAATTAGGATAGGCTCGGTTAATCCTAGGATGGCATGCGAAATGCAACCATTTGATGCACATATTCAAGTTTAGATTTGAAATACTATGCAGTTAGTATGATGCGCCGAGCCCGATGCATGCAATACTGACGAATGATGCACGCATGCATGGCATAAGGATGCTAAATTAAATATGTCTTAATACTAACCATCAAAGCAGGTAAGTAAAAGGGAGAAAGAAGTGGGGGTTGGAAGACATGCACACACGCACCCACACTTATTACAAATTTACCCTCGCTCGAAGGGACCGGAAGAATAATACAATTTAACTAACTATCAAGCTATTAAATATTACAAACAATTAACTAGTTAAGCGAATTAACTAAGCTAATTAAAACAGTAAAGCAGCCTCGGGAAGAGGGCCCAATGTATGCGCACTCGGTTCCGCTCGGAAGTCCACTGCCATGCACAAGTTGCCTTTGTTTCCCCTGCTCTACTACTCTGAAAATTGCACAAATCCCAAGGTATGCTCCATGGACACTGTGGATCACCACCGACCAAGTGGAAACCCCACCGACCATGTCCGGACGGTCATCGACCATTTGTTGAGCTCTCGGCCATCAATAATTGGTCGGTCGGCAGTATAGATGGCCGGCCGGCCAAAGCTTCTTGCAAAACCTGTTTTGACAGTAGCAGAGGGTAAAACAAGGCATGGCAATGTATTTCAAGCACATGTGTGCACCAACACATCCCTTATCATGTTTGTGACTCGAAGGGGTATGTTCCTTGATCCTTGGACCACCAATCGGGCATTCCAATGCGTGATGGCCCAAGAAACCAAGTATGCACTTTGATTTCAAATGAGATGCACATCAAACAAACAAGTGAGGCTCAACCTCTATCATACTCAATTCAAGAGGCAAGGCATGCATGCCAATGCAATGCAACCTAGGCATGGTAACTAAGTATGCAACATGGGCATGCAATGCACAATGCATACTAGGCATACAACCTATGCAAGCAAGCATGCAAGGCATGAGGCAATACAAACCAACAAGTGTGCAAGATGCAATGTGGATGTTCGAACATGCAACAACACATGGAGCAAACATGTTAAACAACCTAAACATGTAACAACACACAAGGTGAGCATGCAACAACATGTCCTGAACCAAGTATCTAAACATACAATCATGCATGCAAACATGGTTCATCACTTAGGCATAAAGAAGCAACTTCTAAGCACACTTAAAAGAGGCTAAACATGGGCATATGGCAAGCAATATAAGCTCTAAAAATCATGAAAAAGAGGTGCCAAACCAACTAATCAAATCAAGCAAAGCATGCATAAAAGCTTGGAATTAGCCCAATGACTTAAACCATGATCATGTGACACATGAAACAAATGATCAAAGTGAATCAAAACAGTCTCAAATCATGCAAAAGTAGGCCCCAAAACCACTTAGATGGCATCTAAATGATCTAATCCTAGAGGCATACACAATAGCACAAACATGGAGCATGAAACACCAAACCTCTAACACATTAAAAGGGCATCAAATGCAAGCAAACAAGCACACCACAAGGACTGAAATGACATGACAAGTGGTTCCAAACCACTGAAATGATGCAAGGATGGCATGCCAGAGGGGTCAATGCTTAAGGCATACAAGAGAGATTACATGGTAGCTATACAAAGCAAGGCATGGATAACCCAAATGACCAAAAGTAGACCTTTAGCATGCTAAAACAATCATAAAATCTTTACAAAGCTAAGCCAAAAACATGCTAGAAACAAGGCTCAAAGCAGAAGGCATGTTAAGGCAATTCATGGCAATACAAGACATGTATGCTAAGCAAGCATTGTGTGTCTAAACCAACTCACAAAAATGCTATATTACGGCATAATAAGCATAAAAAAATAGTTAAGGCATGGCCAACATACACTTAGACAAGGTGCTCACTAATGAGGCTTAAATGGCCATTATTGAAGACAACAAGGAGAGGGGGTGGCCCTCTCCTTCCTAGGACCTCAAGGCACCATCCTCACCACTGAAATCCCTTAAGATTTCAGTGGTGAGGAGGCCCAAACAAGGTGGTCCCGGAGCTCAACCAAAATGGCACAAAATGGGGCCAAACAAGCCCTAAGAGGGGTCAAACAACCCCAAAGCTTAAAAAACTCTTAGACAACTATTTAGAGCAGGCAAAAACAAGACTTTTATATGTTATACACAAAGTCTAAAAACAGTTACAAGATAGGTTAAAAAGCTATGCAAAAATGGGGAATAAAGGGTGAAGTTCTTATCCTTGTAGACCTCCTTCACAAACAATGCCCCAGCTGGTTCTTTGAGCTCAAAACCCATCAAGAACTTCAGGAACAACTCCCTAGCCCCTCAGTAGCCAAGGTAAGGTGTAATGGTGGGTGTTTGTGTGCAATAATAAGACCAAACACACACTTATACACAAAAGATAGAGAGATATAGAGATGGGGGATATGCAAACCCTAACCCTAATATCAGAGCCCTTTGGAAAAATGTTGTAACCCTAATGCAGGGAGAAGAGGCTCCCTCTTATAGACAATCCCTCTAGTAAAGCTTTCTAAACAATCTAGTCAAGAGGGAGATCCCTCCATACACGTGTATGGAGGGGAGCAAAGTGTATGCCAGCTAGCACAGCTGGCATAAAAATATCTGCAAAAGCAGATGAACAGTGGTCGGCCAGCCAAAATTGTAATTTGACCAAAATAGATGGCTGGTCGACCATCTAGAGTGCTGCTCGGCCAAACATTTGGGCGATGGCAACAAAACATAGCCGGTGGCCTTAGGCCATGGCCGGTGGGGTGTGGGGATGGCCAACAAGCTATTCCCTGCCCTCCAAAGCAAAAACACAAGTGTTTGGTGCAAACCCAAACACAAAACAGTCAAGTCGAGAGATCCTAAGGCAAGGCGCGTAGCCAAGACCTCCGGGAACTCAAGACGAACACAAACAAGGATGATCACCGAGTGTTCAAACGGTGACGTCCAAGTCTTGAGGACGGTCAAAAATGGGGTGTCTACAGTTGCCCCTCTTTGACAGAACTCGAAAGTCATAAGAATGACGGGAGTGAGTGTTAAAGGCCAGAGACGACCCATTTTTGACAAGGCCAAAGACTTAGACACAGCATGCAAGACAATAAAGATATGCGCCCGAAGGCAGGGGCAAAATGCAACTGATCATGCAAGAAGTCGAGCATAACTTATGATCATGCAAAGAAAGCTATAACGAAGCACATACAATGCAACAGTTTTAAGCTAGCAAACACAAATCCAACTATACTACAATGCAGAAAGGATGTAAGAGAATTATGCAATGCTCGATATGTCTCACTCGGAGAATACAATACCTGTGCGGTTCGTCTGGTTGCACCAGCTTCAAATGAACCGTACATACAATATCGTGCCTGAAAGAGAATGAAAACTCAACAGGTACAACATTGTTAGCAACATGCATAACATGCAAAATGATATGTGATATATACAAAACTATGTACAATAATGCAAATGAGAATGCGATGCAATTGAATCATGGTTAAATCATGAGCGGTTCAGAACCACACAAATATCAAAAGGATGATGGAGATGCAAAGTCCGTCTACCATAGAAAAGGTGCCGCAACCCTCAAACTAACATACCAGCGTGGAATAAGCGTGTACACATGTAGAACTATGAGTGATGTAGACGGACACAAGAACAAGTAATTGTGTGGAATGACATAAGTGGGGAAATGTCCCGCTGAGGAAAGACAAATGATCCTAATGCTGGATGCAAAAATTACACTACAATGTAATATATACAATGGATATGGCATGCGGCCAAACCAAATCTTGCCTAGGAAAGGCATGGACACATACAAACCGCATCTAACACAGATACGGTGCCGTCACCCTCAAACCAACATACCAGCGTGGAATAGGTGCGTACACATAATATCATAACTGTGCTTCGACGCGAAAGATATGGGCACATATCAGACCAAGCTCAACATGGAAAGGCGCAAGCCGTAAATAGAGGGGGTGATGCAGTGAATGCATGCAAGCTACAATGCAATATATATAATATGCATTGGATGGAATATTTACAATTCAATCTGCTGGGGAGAAGTGCAATGGATGCAAATGTAGTATTCACAGCGGATAAGGCACGCGACCAAACCTTGTTTTGCCTAGGAAAGTCATGCACACATACAAACCAACGTTAAACACAGAAACGGTGCCTCAACCCTCAAACCAACATACCAGCGTGGAATAGGCGCATACATGAAAGTCTCAGATCTTTGTTTCGACATGAAAAGTACGGGCACATACCAGACCAAGCTCAACCTGGAAAGGCAGAAGCCGTAGGTGGGGGTGATACAGTGAATGCATGCAAGCTACAATGCAATATTTACAATATGCAATGGATGGAATATATACAGTGGATGCATGACATATGCAGTCTATACAATGGAATGCATGACATATGCATTATATACAATGATGCATGACACATGCACTATTTACAATGATGCATGACATATGCAATATATACAATAAAATGCATGTTTTTGTTTTGTTGTTGTTTTTTTTTTTTTTTTGAAAATTTTTGAAATGCATGACAAATGCATGAAAGGGAAAATGCATGACGATGCATTTTTTTGTTGTTTTTTGAAATGCATGACAAATGCATAGAAGTGAAAATGCATGACGATGCATTTTTTGTTTTTTTTTGAAATGCATGACAAATGCATGAAAGGGAAAATGCATGACGATGCATGTTTTTTTTTGGAATGCAAATGACGCATGTGTTTTTTTTTGAAATGCAAATGCATGATGATGCATGATGATGCATGTGAACTTGAATGCGCAACAACGCGCGGCTTTTGATGCATGATAATGCAAATGAGGTACGCTTGACGACGCGACCCAAAGAATGTGCATACTAATGCAAGTATGATGACGTGCATGACAATGCGAGATATGTGCATAACGATGCGAATGAAACGACATATGTCCTAACGCGCGTTCATATCAAAGCGTTGTAAAGTGACACATGTAGGGCAACTTTCGAATCTTGTAAAAGAAAGAAGGATACAAAAGGATACATCGCACCCGTATTCGAGTGTCACGCATAGAAGACACAGTCTGAGGTCAAAACGGAGACCGGTTGAGCTTCGAAAATGCACTTTCTTGCACTGTCTTGAGCAATGAAGGCCCCAAACCGCACATCCGACCCAAACAAGGGTGTAGGAGGCTCACCGGCCATTGTAGGAGGTCATCGGCTATCCATCGGCTACCAAAAAGGTTCACGGTCAAAAATTTGGCCGACCGGCCAACAGTGTGGCCGACTGGCCAAACATGCCTGAATCGGGGCAGTTTGGTCTTTTGGCCTCGGGCCTTTTAAAATAGGGCCTCAAACCCTATTTTGTCACTTCCCATTTGTGCGAAAATCCTTCCCCTCTCTCTCTAGAGCATTTTTCTCCCTTCCATTCACCGTTTTTTTCTCTGTTTTAGGGCCCGTTTTGACATTCGATTCACATATACCATCGCGTTTCGAACATTTTGAACCGAACGAAACTTCGTTTCAGTGTCTCTTTCTTGATTTTTACCACTCGGGGCTTGTTTCCCTCGAGTTTTTCTTGATTTCTGTGCCTTTTCCACAGTTCGGCCTTTCCGGCCATTTTCCACCCTCCCTGGGGTTGACTTTCCATTGACTTTTCGCATTCTCGCTCGGTTTCCACATTCTCGGCCATTTTCACATTCTCTTCGAGATGGCAAACAATATTCCAGGCAGTGGGACTCCCCCAGAGCATGAGATGGATCCAGAGGCCGAGCTCCTCCCCTTGAGCGTCCGCCCGTTTGATCCAGCAACCTACCGACCGGTGATTCATGTGCTTCCCCCTGACGGACTTTGCCAGTTCAGGAGTTTTGACAGGATGGTGCCTTCAGAGCTTCTCCTGCGTGAGCCGGAGTCGCATCTATCATACGGCGCTTTCGAGGTATATTCTTTCCCATTTCATTTTCCGCAATGTAGAACATTTAACTGCCATAGTTGATCCTGTTCCTTAACTGCTTAACTCGGATACACCGATACACTGTATGCTGTAGTTGACTGTGAACACATTTGCACTTGATATCTGTTTGAATCTGAACACGTGCATACATGCTGTATTGTCACTAAACCACCCAAACACACTGGCACATCACATGTTGTAGTTCACTGTAAGCACACCGGCACCCGATGTTTGTTTGAACTTGAAAACGTGCACACACGCTGTATCTGCACTGAACCACTCAAATACACTGACACATCATATGCCGTAGTTCACTTCGAGCACACCAACACCCGATATTTGTTTGAACTTAAAACGTGCACACACGCTGTATTGTCACCAATTCTGAATGCTCTTCAAGATTGTACATTTTATATTGCTTCGCAATTGTTTTGCTTGAACACAGGGAGATTCCCATGCCTTCCAGGGGTATGGGAACGTTGCCGCTCGGGACTAGTACATGGAGCTGCCAAGTGCAGTCCGTCACATCGTAGACCAGGCCGGCTTCGGCACCTTCTCCAGAGGACTCTCCCGGCTTACTGCGAGCAGGCCTCTTCTCGCCGCTCTGGTGGAGAGGTGGTGGGACACCATCGACTCATTCCACTTCTCGGTCGCGGGAGACATGACGATGACTCCCTATGACTTCTCGATGCTCACCGGCATCGGGGTAGGGGGTGATTCGATCCCCTTTGACACCGACATGGACGAGTGGGAGGCCGCTCAGATTTACTTGCTGGGCGAGATGCCGCCTCTCGCATGCCCCGGCTTCATCAGATATTCATGGTTCAAGGTCCAGTTTAGGGTTCAGCCAGCCTTGGCTGAGGAGGCGCTAATGACCCAGGAGGAGGTGGAGCAGTACGCCCGCGGCTTCCTGATGTTTCTGCTGGGGACGACCATTTTCGCTGATCGGGCAAACACCGTGCCTCTCTGTTTGTTGAATGCGCTAGTGGACGTCACGCGAATCTTGCACTACGACTGGGGCGGCACTGCCTTGGCCACTTTGTATGGATACATGAGCTCAGCCTCTCGTTGCAGCAGGCAGTTGCTCGGAGGCTACTGGTAGCCTTGGGAGGTACGTCTTATTCTTCTGTTTTTCGTTTCTGCTCTACATTTTCTGTACTCTGTACACTGCGCACACTGCGGTCTGCTTCATGCTGGTTGTATACTGCACACACGACACACATATACTTTGTTTTACACTGACTGTACACTGCACACACTATACACTCTGCACAATACACTGCACAATATACGGCTCTGTGATTTCTGTTTTATTCTGCATTTCGCTTTATCTGATAAGATACTGATACTTACTCTGCAGTTGTGGGTCTACGCCTACTTTCCAAGGCTTGCGCCAGTGCTTGACGAGGAGACCCCTCTTGTCATTCCATTCTCCCGACACTTCGACGTGAGATGCGTGCGGAGACCGCGAGAGACATTCATCTTCTTCCGCCGCTACTTTGACACCATTACCCCCGCGGAGGTATGTTCAACTTTAGAGTTTATTTAAACTTCGCTTTACATTGTATTTTTAATAACAGTAGATGACAAACTGCATGCCATTTACAGATCACCTGGCAGCCTTGGGCTCCATTGCCAGCTGCGATGCGGGACTGATTTGCCGGTGCCGAGGAGACTGCACGCTTCAGGATCTTGTTGGAGGAGCCGGTCTATCGGGCTTGGTACCTGGGTGAGCGTTTCCTATGCCAAACCCTGGGTTTGCCAGAGCAGATAGTCCCGGTTCACACTCCTGAGCATATAAGGGATACCGAGAGGTTCACCCCTGAGCAGATGGCCAACTATACGATCGGCTAGGATGCGACACGCTTCAGAGGCATAGGCGACTACTCAGAGTACGTTCAGACGTATATCATGCGGCCATTGAGCAGCGGCCGTCGAGCCGAGAGAGAGAGGCCTGCGGCGTCAGCGGCTGGAGTAGGAACAGGAGCGGGAGCGGGAGCACCGAGGGTGGCTCGGGTCCGTGGTAGGAACGGAGCTCGGAGAGGGCGGGGGGCTAGTTGGCCAGCACTGCCCGTGACGATGACATGCTAAGGGCATGGTGGGGCAACTTACCAGATCCCCATTGCTCCCCCTTCGGCTGATCACGAGCTAGTCGGGTTCTACGACTTGCCTCCGGTATGTACTACTGCATTTTGCATTCTGCACAGTTAGTTCATTTCAATTCATTTGATATTCCATAGAATACTGATGCTTCTAACACTTTTGCAGGCTTCCTCCGAGTACACTCGCCAGTCCCTGGAGTTGACCGCCTCGGTGATGGGGATGCTTCAGTAGAGCCTCGACCTTTTGGCCATTTACAGTATTCCGGTATGTTCTTCTGACCACGGTCTCAAACCATACATAAACTGTTTCACACAATTTGATGCACGACACAACACTTGATACACTGCCCTTACGGTATCTGACACACTGTAGCCCACAGACTGTTCACAGCACTGCTCACGGCATTCATACACTGTACTCATACATTGCATTCTGCATTGATACACTGCTTACGGTATTCACACACTGTATTCATACACCGCATCCTGCACTGGTACACTGCTCACAATATTCACACTGTATTCATACACCGCATTCTGCACTGATACACTGCTCACAGTATTCACACACTGTATTCATATACGGCATCCTGCACTGATACACTGCTCACAGTATTCACACTGTATTCATACACTACATTCTGCACTAATACACTGCTCATAGTATTCACACTGTATTCATACACTACATTCTGCACTGATACACTGCTCACAGTATTCACACACTGTATACATATATGGTATTCTGTAGCATACTGATACGTTTGCCATTTGTACTTTTCAGCATCCCTTCCAGATTCCTACGGTAGGAAGTGCTCCAGCCGGACCATTCGTTCCTGTTCGAGGGAGAGATGGAGAGGGCAGAGTATACCCCCGTACCAAGGCGGGGCACACTCATGTTGGGAGTAGCTCACGGGCACCAGTCCCCGATGACGATGATTCTGAGGCGGAGACGGAGGCGGAGGCAGAGGCGGAGTCATCTGAGGAGGAGACCGGAGATGGCACTGACTCAGGCTCAGATGACGACGCTGATGACGATGCTCCTGGACCTTCGTCCAGGAAGAAGACGAGGACAGACCCTTAGGCCTAAGGCCGCTTGACATTGATCTAGATTTTTGCTACTTTTCTTCTTCTTTTCTTTCGTACTTTTCTTTTTTTTGGTGGTAGCTAGAATACCTCGTACTGTCGCGGGCAGGTTTTTGTTTTTTTCAAAACTTTGCACTTGAAAAGGATGATGAAGTGAAACAAAGTTTTTTGTCTGAAAAATTGTTACATTTGTACATTTTATACATTGCATCGCATTGCACCATGTTACACCTCAATGTAAATGAGATTGATCTCCTGTCTGAAAATCAAACATTTGTATTGTAATAACTAGGTAATGAACCAGCTAACAGCAAAACAACTTAAACAACCCACTGCTCAGTCCAAACCCTCGGCTCATGCTTTGCTGGGGATTAATCTGCATACAGCAAATCTTGAACAAACAGTCCAATCTGAAAAGACGGAATACAAAAGTGGGATCGACCGAAGTTGAAGCACACTCAGATGCAATCTGAAACCCAAAAGCTTCAGAGAGGCCCAGGTTTTTCTGTTCACACTTATCGGGGGTGGACCCTGCAGTTGTATGAAAGAGCCAAATCATGTTTTTGCACAAATGTGGAGAATGGCACAACACTCTGAGCACAAAACAATTTATTTTTGAAATTGAAGAAGGGTTTTTCAAACCGGGGTAGTGAGCCTACAACTGGACGTTGCGAGAATGACTCAACAGTGGAAACAAAAAGGTAAACAACCTAAACACAATGAGACACACTCGGAAAAGACTCAAAACAAAGGTTGCGGTAAACAAAACAAAAGACACGACATACAGACGTGTTAACGAAGACGAGGGACCTCAGATCACGAGGAGCCAATTTCTCTGGGTATTGTTTCCCACCCTTCCTCATTTGTGTGATTCTCACATCACTCGGCTCCCAAGCTCAGTTTTTCTCTCAAAACCCTTTGGCTCACTTTTTCTCTTAACTTACACCTCTCTATTCTTTATTCTCTCATTTTTTTATCCCTCCCCGGGGTGTTTGATGGATGAATAGGAAGTTGTGGGTTCACACCCGATACGGTTAGCTCGCGGCTATTTCTTCTGGTGGCGTTTGGTCGAAGCCCTAGACAAGGGAATGGAGTATCTTGATCCGTTTCGATTCGTGCTTCGCACTTGGTTTGATACCTCGTTGTTCGGAGGTTGTGAGAGCTTTCAGCCCTTTAATGACAACTTCAGTTGTGCCCTTCTTGGCAAGTACGCTGGCGATGGGGGGAAAGACAGGAAGGCTGACTCAACCGCACTCCTAGTTCATCATTTTGACCATTTTTGTTTTGGTTTCTACGAAAATAATTTTGACCAATATGAGTGTTAGATTAACATACTTGTGCGATTTTTGATTTGAAAATCATGCAAGTCAGGCTATGAGCACTGAAAATTTTCCTTTTTGGGTTGGAGAAAGTGGTCTAGTTTTGGAAAATGAAATAATTTTCGAGAAAATGGTCAACCTCAGTAAAAATTCTCAAAAACTATTTTTGCAAACAGTCAATGCTCAACGAGCACGGTACTTACTCTCGAGATGTACAACCTCGGATCGGAGGCAATGGAAAATTGCCCTTTTGCTTGAAGAGAGCTGCATGGCAACGGAAAGTTGCCCCTTGTTTGAATGGCGACTCATGGCAATGGAAAGTTGCCCCTTGTCTGGATAATCGCCGCAGCGTACTGTAGTCAGTCCTTATTAGTGATGATCGCAACCGAACTCTCGGACACAGAGAAGACGAAGATGGTCAAAACCAATATATGGACACAGCCACTTTGAAAGTGTTGGTGGCTGGACTTCAGGATGAAGTTGCCTACGTATCCCAAACATGGGAATCAAGGACGATCAAAACCATTACATGGACTTAGTCGCTATGGAAGCGTTGGGGGCTGGACTTCAGGATGAAGTTGCCTACGTATCCCAAACATGGGAATCAAGCCTTACGTAGTTTGGGTTAAGGTACACTCAGGTATTAACCTTCACTTTCTAGGCTCTAACTTTTGCCAAGGCGCCCGTTGCGGGTTTTCAACCTTGCAAGCTTTGTTCTTCTTTCCTTTTTCAATTCTTTTCTT
This sequence comes from Camellia sinensis, assembly GCF_055761805.1. Lineage (NCBI taxonomy): Eukaryota > Viridiplantae > Streptophyta > Magnoliopsida > Ericales > Theaceae > Camellia > Camellia sinensis. The sequence continues at coordinate 66,947,091 of NC_138961.1, read as the reverse complement.
TTCTTTTGTTCTTTTTTTTTTTAATTTTTCTCTTTTCATTTCTTTTGCATTTTTTTTGTTTCTTTTTTTTTGTATTTCTCTTGCTCTAACTTTTGCCTGGGTCGCCTTCCGGGTTTTCGGCCCAGCGAGCCTCTCAAAGGGTAAAAGTGTAACAAGTCCATGCCAAATGGTTTTGAGATCCTGAAGTCATCTGAATCCAGGAAAATGACTGCTGTATTGATTTGCTGAAGGACCCATCTTCGGCTTTTCGAGCACATCGGACATTTTTACCCCCACTTGGAGGGGTGCTTCTGTTCTAGCTTCACAAGCTTCTTCTGATGAGATATGATCTTCTTAATTTGACTTTGGTGCCTCTTATTCGAGGGCTGCTTCCAATCTGGCCACACAGGCCTCTCTTGATGGTCAATCGTTGAACACTTCAAATTGTGGTTCAAGGTTTTAAAGCAAGGGCTCAAGTCTTGAGGCTGAGAGCGATCCTAAGCTGCACAATCTCAAGAGCGATTCCACACAAGTCCTCGCAGGACCGCGCAAAACATTTTGTTTTTGAAAGTTTTTAAAGAAGCGACAAATCGCTCACGCTGAAGATAGTGTGGAACTAGTCTGGATCAAGCCAGGGTCCTTCTCAGTACTCAAGTTGACAAGCATGATTTCAATCATTAAGGGCTTAGCACGCCTCTCTTTCTCTCAATTTGATCAAAGTTTTGCAAATCCTGAGCCCCTTTGTTTTCACTGCAGTGTTCAAAAAGGTTTTGAAAAACTTAGGTCAATGCAATGATTTTTAGGGCACAAGAGAGCAGATGGAATGTACTGCTATTCCATTCAAATCCTCTGGCACAACTAGCTCAAAATAGCTGTAAGCACGAAAACATGATAGCCGCAGCTGTTTCATTCAGATTCCCTGGTTGCAACTGGCTCCACGGCAGAGACAGACTCAAAAGAAAGCAAAAGGGTAATTACAAAACAAAAGGGTGTTCAAGACGACAACCCCGAAATCACCCGACATTCTATACAATGGGACTGACTCGACGCGACAAGACAGACCCTTAAGCAAAAAGACTGACTCAAGACAATGAGACAAACCCAAAACAAAACAAAGAACTGACTTGACACCCAAGCCAGAAATTAAAAAACTGCATTCGCAAATGCTCCCGACAGTGCGTGCCAAGCGCCACATCTGAAGTACACTGAGCGCGCGCCCGTAGGTTGTCCAACCCCTGATCACATACTTGCAGTATCCTTGAAGTCCAACAACTCAATGGTAACAGACTTTGCTGAGGTAGGTGGGAGGATGACCTCATTGTCGATTAAATCTTGCACTTCATGGCGAAGGCGGAAACAACCGTCGGTGCTGTGACCGGTTTGCTGGTGGTACGCACAGTACAAGGCAGCGTCATGTGTGAGAAGGAGATTCTTTGGGAGAGGTCAGGGTTCGAAGGGTTTAAGATGCCCCTTTTTAGCCAAAATTCGAAATGCCCTAGACAAAGGCATGTAGAGGGCATGAAAGACTCTGCGCCCTCGAGGCAGGTGCTTCGAAGTCTGAGGGTTCTTGTTAGATGCACTAGCGAAAGGGTCGGCAGGCACTGCCTTGGCTTTCTGATCTTTTCCTGGTGCAGGGTTGGGAGCAGAAGGAACTGTCCTGGCCTGACGGGGCCTATCCCGATTTTCCGCCTGGCTTGAACGACCTTCAGTTGGAGTGGGGAAAGCATCATCCATAATCTTAGTCATGACTGCAAATACTTGTTGCTTATTCATCCCCCCGGCTTTCAAAGCCTCGACTGCCCACAGCATTTGTTCAACGGGATCAACATCTATTCCCACTTTATTCCTACCTCTAACCTCAGCCTGATCAAGGGTTTGGGTTACTACATCAGAGCAAAACCCGGTTGTTGTTGACACGTCGTTGCTGTAGCTGGAGGCAACCTCTGGTTGGCTGAGCTTGATCACAATCCACCGCAGTAGCGGGGGCTCCTGTGGTACAAAATTCCAGGCATATGATGTGGCTGGTGGCGAAGCCGACATTCCATAGGCCAGATCGGCCACGGATCTCTGGAGGTCGCCGATCGTTCCCATTAACTCAAACGTGGTGGGTTCACGAGCCTGATACAACTGGGGGGTCCAGATCAGGTGTGCAGCAGGCGACCTGGGCGGATGCGGTACATCAACATTGGTCTCATCCTGCAAGATGATCCCTTGGTCTAACGCGGCTGCCATAACCACAATTTCCTTTGAAATTTGGGTCATCATAAGTTCGCTAAACTGAACGGTGACTGATGGATCAGATATCTGTCTTGCCTCAGCGAAGGAGAACACCAAGTTTCTGAACCCAAATCTCTGAACTGAAAGCGAAAACAAGCAGTAGTTTAGCCCAGACGGAACAGACACAGACATGACTGAATAACTGTACTCTACTACTGATCACTGTTATCCAAAATCACTGTCCCAAAACTGAGTCTGATATCCATAGATATAACTAATTCCCCAAAGCACTGATATTGATGCCCTCTGGCTTGGTACTCAAACTTGCAAACTGATATGCACATTCCCTGTAGAGATACACTCTAAAAGCACATAGCAAGTAAATGAGAACCAAAACACCCCTATGCTGGGGTAGGGTTACCCTGTCCTATTTTGTTAGGAGCTAGGGTTTCACTACGCACGCAGCGGTTTCAAACAACCTAACATCGGGTAAGCAACCAGTCCTAGTTTGGAATGGTCACTATGGATTCCGAATATGCACTAGGTCGAATGGTCAAAAAGGGTGCCCCGGTAAAATCGGGGTTTGTGTTCCCATACTGTCAGAGCCCATAACCGGTCAGCCTTATGGTCATGCCTTGACAAGACAAGCCTCCGGCAAACCGTTCAGGAATGGCAGATGGCAAACACTATGTCCTAGGCGCACCAATGCACATGCAATGCAAAGAAACACATAAGTGAAATCAAAACAGGATATCACAAGTTCGAGTCAAGCTCTTTAAGTCCCCAGCAGAGTCGCCAGAAACTGTAGACGTCCCCGAACGTCCCGAGGGGATTAATCCCCCGTTCTGTTCATATGGGCTCACTACAGTTCAGGACTCAAAGTCACGGTCCTGTATCTAATTTCGCAAAGTGCAATGCAACACCGATAAATCGTCAAAGAGTCCAAATCCGGCAAATCGTTTTGAAAAACAGATTTTTGTAAAGAAGTGCCAAACATGGACTACTTTGCCAGATACAGAGTCGCCACCTAAATATTTAATTTTGGGGAAATTTAGGAAAACCTGACTCGTTTGCCTAAGGCCATGTGTCCGTCATCACCAAAGTTGCCTCGGCTCGGGAACTTGGGTACGATTGGGGAAGGTCAGCTATGAGCACCCCCTCTCGCCCAATCCGAAGATCGGCCTCTACTAACCATGATATCCAGTTTTGAAAACATTATGCGTTCTTATTCCTATTATTAGCCTAGATTTACTTTGTGATGCACACAGCATACAAGTATAGACTAGATCGCCTAATTTGGAACAAAGCATCGCATATTCGTTTATTTAGAAAATGTTTTGAAATTTGCTACTCGCGAGTAGGCTAAAACACGGATTTTGATGAGTTGTTTCAGCTCAAGCAATCCAACCTTCACCCACAGGCATTCAGGCAGTTCATATCACATAAACATCTAGCCACATGGTAAGCATGCTATCATGTTAACATTCACACTCATGCGAGATGCTAAAGCACAAAATACTTACAGTGTACTCCAAGCCAAAACAAAGAACTCATTAGCAATCAATGTATGATCCAAGTCCATGTTAAGTGCCTAATGCAGCGCATACAGAATGCAATTAGGATAGGCTCGGCTAATCCTAGGATGGCATGTGAAATGCAACCATTTGATGCACATATTCAAGTTTAGATTTGAAATACTATGCATTTAGTATGATGTGCCGAGCCCGATGCATGCAATACTGACGAATGATGCATGCATGCATGGCATAAGGATGCTAAATTAAATATGTCTTAATACTAACCATCAAAGCAGGTAAGTAAAAGGGAGAAAGAAGTGGGGGTTGGAAGACATGCACACACGCACCCACACTTATTACAAATTTGCCCTCGCTCGAAGGGACCGGAAGAATAATACAATTTAACTAACTATCAAGCTAATTAAGTATTACAAACAATTAACTAGTTAAGCGAATTAACTAAGCTAATTAAAACAGTAAAAGCAGCCACAGGAAGAGGGCCCAATGTATGCGCACTCGGTTTCGCTTGGAAGTCCACTGCCATGCACAAATTGCCTCTGTTTCCCCTGCTCTGCTCCTCTAAAAATTGCACAGGTCCTAAGGTATGCTCCATGGACACTGTGGATCACCACCGACCAAGTGGAAACCCCACCGACCATGTCCGAACAGTCATCGACCATTTGTTGAGCTCTCAGCCATCAATAATTGGTTGGTCGGCAGTATAGATGGCCAGCCGGCCAAAGCTTCCTACAGAATCTGTTTTGACAACAGCAGAGGGCAAAACAAGGCATGGTAATGTATTTCAAGCACATGTGTGCACCAACACATCCCTTGTCATGTTTGTGACTCAAAGGGGTATGTTCCTTGATCCTCGGACCACCAATCGCGCATTCCAATGCGTGATGGCCCAAGAAACCAAGTATGAACTTTGATTTCAAATGAGATGCACATCAAACAAACAAGTGAGGCTCAACCTGTATCATACTTAATTCAATAGGCAAGGCTTGCAAGTCAATGCAATGCAACCTAGGCATGTTAACTAAGTATGCAACATGGGCATGCAATGCACAATACATACTAGGCATACAACCTATACAAGCAAGCATGCAAGGCATGAGGCAATACAAACCAACAAGTGTGCAAGATGCAATGTGGATGTTCAAACATGCAACAACGCATGGAGCAAACATGTTAAACAACCTAAACATGTAACAACACACAAGCATGCAATCAACACACAAGGTGAGCATGCGACAACATGTCCTAAACCAAGTATCTAAACATACAATCATGCATGCAAACATGGTTCATCACTTAGGCATAAAGAAGCAACTTCTAAGCACACTTAAAAGAGGCTAAACATGGGCATATGGCAAGCAATATAATCTCTGAAAATCATGAAAAAGAGGTGCCAAACCAACTAATCAAAACAAGCAAAGCATGCATAAAAGCTTGGAATTAGCCCAATGACTTAAACCATGATCATGTGACACATGAAACAAATGATCAAAGTGAATCAAAACAGTCTCAAATCATGCAAAAGTAGGCCCCAAAAACCACTTAGATGGCATCTAAATGATCTAATCCTAGAGGCATACACAATAGCACAAACATGGAGCATGAAACACCAAACCTCTAACACATTAAAAGGGCATCAAATGCAAGCAAAAAAGCATACCACAAGGACTGAAATGGCATGGCAAGTGGTTCCAAACCACTGAAATGATGCAAGGATGACATGCTAGAGGGGTCAATGCTTAAGGCATACAAGAGAGGTTATATGGTAGCTATACAAAGTAAGGCATGGACAACCCAAATGACCAAAAATAGACCTTTATCATGCTAAAACAAACATAAAAGCTTCACAAAGCTAAGCCAAAAACATGCTAGAAACAAGGCTCAAAGCAGAAGGCATGTTAAGGCAATTCATGGCATTACAAGACATGTATGCTAAGCAAGCATGGTGTGTCTAATCCGACTCACAACAATGCTATATTATGGCATAATAAGCATAAAAAAACAGTTAAGGTATGGCCAACATACACTTAGACAACGTGCTCACTAATGAGGCTTAAATGGCCATTATTTAAGACAACAAGGAGAGGGGGTGGCCCTCTCCTTCCTAGGACCTCAAGGCACCATCCTCACCACTGAAATCCCTCAAGATTTCAGTGGTGAGGAGGCCCAAACAAGGTGGTCCCGGAGCTCAACCAAAATGGCACAAAATGGGGCCAAACAAGCCCTAAGAGGGGTCAAACAACCCCAAAGCTTAAAAAACTCTTAGACAACTATTTAGAGCAGGCAAAAACAAGACTTTTATATGCTATACACAAAGTCTAAAAATAGTTACAAGATAGGTTAAAAAGTTATGCAAAAATGGAGAATAAAGGGTGAAGTTCTTACCCTTGTAGACCTCCTTCACAAACAATGCTCCAGCTGGTTCTTTGAGCTTAAAACCAGTCAAGAACTTCAAGAACAGCTCCCTAGCACCTCAGTAGCCAAGGTAAGGTGTAATGGTGGGTGTTTGTGTGCAATAATAAGACCAAACACACACTTGTACACAAAAGAGAGAGATATAGAGATGGGGGATATACAAACCCTAACCCTAATATTAGAGCCCTCTGGAAAAATGTTGTAACCCTAATGGAGGGAGAAGAGGCTCCCTCTTATAGACAATCCCTCTTGTAAAGCTTTCCAAACAATCTAGTCAAGAGGGAGATCCCTCCATACACGTGTATGGAGGGGAGCAAAGTGTATGCCAGCTAGCACAGCTAGCATAAAAATATCTACAAAAGCAGATGAATAGTGGTCGGCCAGCCAAAAATGCAATTTGACCAAAATAGATGGCCGGTTGACCATCTAGAGTGCCGGTCGGCCAAACATTTGGCCGATGACAACAAAACATAGCCAGTGGCCTCAAGCCGTGGCCGGTGGGGTGTGGGGATGGCCAACAAGCCATTCCCTACCCTCCAAAGCAAAAACACAAGTGTTTGGTGCACACCCAAACACAAAACAGTCGAGTCGAGAGATCCTGAAGCAAGGCGTGTAGCCCAGACCTCCGAGAAGTCAAGACGAACACAAACAAGGATAATCACCGAGTGTTCAAACGGTGACGTCCAAGTCTTGAGGACGGTCAAAAATGGGGTGTCTACAGGTTGTCATCTTTTCCAATATTCCCGAGCTTTTTTAACTTTCGATCCATCAGAATCCCTTCACTACAAAGTTATTTTCATCGCATACTCCAAATTTTCGGCAAACGTTCAGGAAAGTTTGTATGAAATCCAGATTTACTCCTCGGAGACCTCCACTTGGAGGCTCTCCGGGGATCGTTTTGTTGTTCCGTGCAGGAACACAGTATATTCCTCTCAAGGGGTGTTTTGGAACGGTTCAGTCAACTGGATCAGTGGTAGTGGAAGGGATTTATTGCAGTTTAATATCGATCAAGAAGTCTTCAAGCAAATTTCCATGCCTCCGGTTCTACATGGCGACGACAATGGTAATGACAATCAGGGTGGAATTTGGGATATTAAGTATTTCGGAGCGTCAGAAGACCATTTGAATCTAGTAATCTCTGACGTTGCGGGGTTCAAAATATATGGGAAGGAGAGAGACTGTTCTGGGTGGTTTGTGAAGTACTATGTTGTTCTTCATAAGGTTATTCATGCGTTTCCGCAGATGATTTTGAGTTTTGGACCAAACAAGTTTTGTTCATATTCCATACTTGGAATTGTTGGAAGAGAAAGCGATGATGAGTCTTTCTTGGTGCTACATACACCTGGTAACATTATCGGCAAGGTTTTAAAAAGCAGCTACAACCGTTACATAATGCTGTTATGTAACGGTTGTGGTGGTTACCACCACCCGTTACGGCCGCTTTTGTAGTGTGATTGGGATTCACAAGTGTGTCGGTCGTAGTGGCTACCGTAGTAGTCGTAACGGCCTGTTACGCACCGTTACGTAAAAACAGAAAAAAAAAGAGCTGAAAATTGGGGAAGAGGGATAGAGAGAAGATGGAAAATAAAGAGAGAAAATGGAGGAGCAAGAGATAGAGGGAGAGAAGAGGGAAGATGAAGAACATGTTATTGATTTGTTGAAACTGTAAGACCTATTCTATTCAGCTGCTATCATTCAAATATTTTGTTTGTTTGTGTGTGCCTATCTACGTATTATTTGATAATAATAATATTAATAATAATAATAATAATAATAATAATAATAATAATAATAATAATAATAATAATAATAATAATAATAATAATAATAAGTGTGGTCATTATCTATTTGGCTTGGTTAAAATATGTATATACATATATATATTTAGGCTCTTATTTATTCTTTTACTTTTGTCATTGTTTATCTTATATATAATAGTTAGTGATTGATTTTTTGTATAACATAAAGTCATTAATTATTTAAATAAAATGTAAAAAACTCAATTTATAGTGATTTAAAAATATAAAATATATTGGATCATACTTAAAAATTTACAAAAATTGATCAATATATATTTTAAACCTAATAAATATGATTATGGAGAAAAAAATATGCGTATCGGTAAATTTTTTTCAAATTATGCAAAAAATAAAAAAATTCATGATTCCGGTTACCGCAACCTTTACGCTACAACTTTTACACCCGCAACCGCGCCACCACCACCAGTACGGCGACCGCAACCACTTTTCAGATGCTTGATTATCAGTTACAATTTGGAGGATAAGACATTCAAGAAAATTTTTGATTGGAGTCATAGCTTGTTGGGTATGGATACTAAGATCCTGTTCCAACCGTACCATGCTTATCCGTACATCCAAAGTCTCTCTTCTGTTTGAGAGTATAAATATTATACACGTAACGTAACAAATATTACGATTGGAATTCTAATATTTTTGTTAGGTTAGTTCAATGAACATTCTTGATTATTTAATTTTATTTGTAATTTTTTACTGACCACAAGTATGATTATATAAGATGATGTTGCAGTTAGTTAATATTTTTTATTCATAAATTTTTCTTTTTCACTTATTATATATATATATATATATATATATTGTTCTATTAAGTTGTTTGAGTGACATAATTATCAAAATACTCTTGATAACAACAATAAGATGAAGCACGTATTAATATTCTATGATGTGAACATTCACATTGTTGTATTTATTTAATTTGAATTTTCACATTTTGAAATATTCAAAATAGGGTTCAAAAAATATTTCTAAAGATAAAATTGTTCATGCGTTAGGTTAAAGGTTTGGCTTCTTTCAAGTTGAGATCTCAACTTGAGAGAGTGTTTGGGTTTCGTAGGCCCATTTTGAAATTAATTTCGATGATCTGAACCATTTACTTTTAGAATATTCATGCAAAAAAAAAAAATGATTAGATATCGGTAATTATATATTTGAATCATATTTGTTTTTAAAAAAATGGAAGACAAGTATAATTTCAAGAATAATCATCTATTTTTTATAGTATAAATTTGATTAAAATATATAGCTATCAATATCCAATCGTGTTAATTATTTGCATGAATATTCTACTCAACGAGTCCTAGAAAGTGAGCGGTTTATTTGCATGAATATTCTACTCAACGAGTCCTCGAAAGTGAGCGGTTCGAACATCGAAACAGGACCTATGATGAGCTCTACGGATCCCTCAAATTCTCTCATGTTAAGATCCTAACATGAAACCCAATCATTACCTTAAATATGAAAAATAGTATTTGATTAATCAAATGTCTAAAATAATAGGACTTTATTATAACACAAAAATATGTTAGGAATTAATTAACAGAGATTTATTAGAAAATCATTTTTCAAGTGTTTGTATCTTAATTAGTCCATAAGATATACTTATATTCTAATAAGTTCTATTATTTGGACATTTGATTCATCAAAACTTAATTATCATATTTTAAGTATTTTCTGAACATTTCTACCCTTACAAATATTTTTTGAACGGTTAGTAATTTGGTGATGTGAACATTCATATTTTACAATGTGAACATTCACATTGACGATATGAACATTTACATCACGGAACATTCACACTGTAAATGTGAATATTATTATTAGGGGTGTTTTGATAATTATGTCACCCATAAGACTTATTGGAACATAAGAAAATAATGTAGACTAAATGAAACATAAGTAGGTGATGATGGATTTATGAAAAAGTGCCGCATTAATAAAAATACAAGTAATTGAAAGATGGTTTTTTAAAAAAAATTTCCTTTTTTTCTTTTTTGTCCTTGACAATGTGATATTTATCTCAATCTTTTTTTCATTTTTTTTTATCGTAATGCTAGGGACGCCAAATGTATTACCAAATGTCTCACATATGTGTGAGACCCGCATAAGATCCACATAATGTGAGTCACATACTCATATAAAACATTTAGTAAAACATTTGGTAAAATATTTGAAATTCCTAACATTTTTCTTTCTTTTTTCTCTAATCAATTTGTACTTGTTAGTTCATTTCTAGGTGGGTTGGAGGAAACGTTTTCCCTCTGGGTATTGGATTTGCTTGAATATTTATTTATTTATTTTGGATTTGGCTTTTTTCAAATTGTCATTTTTACTTGAGAGAGAGAAAGCATTTGAATTTAGTAGACTCATTTTGAGACCAATTCAGTGATCCAAACTGTTCACTTTTTAAGATTCATTGAGTAAAATATTCATGCAAATCAAGATGATTGGATATCAGTAACTATATGTTTGAATTAAATTTATATTACAAAAAATGATTAGTTATTCTTGAAATTATATTTGTTGTCAAAATTTTTAAAACAAATATAATTTAAATATATAGCTATCGATATTAAATGATCTTCATTTTTTTCAATAATATTCTATGCAATTGGTCTTAAAAAATAAATAATGATAAACTTAAGAGAAGTTATACTTTTTGGCTACTTATATTTCTACATACTAATTCCTCTCAGTACACATTTAATCAACACCTTCTCACTACACATATTATAAAAATATAAATTCTTTGTACACATCTCTATATTCCAATACTACCCTCATTTTCAATTTTAAAACCCTAAGGCTATGTTTGGTTTCAATGTTTTAATCATTTTTTTTTGAAATTTTTGTGAGAAAATTATAAATTAATTTGACAAAAATAAATATCAAAAAAATATTTTTTTAATTTTTTGGCCCCTAGAAAGATAAAACCATATTGAAATGAGAAGTTTTTATTATTTATTTTTGAAAACATATTCTAAAACTAGATTAAACTTAACCTTTGTTTGTTTGTTTGTTTTCATTCACTTTTTTTTTTTTTATCGGCAAAAGAAATCTTTATTGATGAAAACATACAAAGTATGAAAAGATACATCAATAAAGAGGAGCTTGGATCCAAGCTCCAACTAGTGAGAAACCAACAGACAACAAAGCAATAGAACGAAAAACAACACAACAAAACAAAAGGCACAGATGGACACAAATAGACCTACAAAACAGAGGAGCTTGGAGCTTGGAGCTTGACAGAGCCATTTTCTCTTGAATTGACCTACAAACAGATCAAAACTAACTTACAGCTTGGAGCTTGGACCTTCAAACAAACAAAACCATCTTCTCTTGAATTGATAGAGCAACCCAAGACTGAAAGCAGACAATTAACTAGGTTCAACCTTTAGATCAAATCAACTAAACCCTGCTTGACAGTTCAACCACACTCCTATTGACAGGGACAGAAACTTTATGGCAGTCCCTTATAGAACAGAAACTCTATGGCAGCCTCTTATTTGCCTCAAATTCAGAACAATATCATTAACTGAGAAGGGGAAGTCTTTGAGAGTGGTTTTGAGCCAAAATGCTAATCTGACCTTGTTCCCACAGGTCAACCGAGTTAGGAGGGACATTAGAGAAAACACACTCATTCTTATGTTTCCAAAGAGACCAGAGGACAACTAGGGGAATGGCTCTCCAAAATTTCCTAAGTAAAGACTTAAAATTTGCCCCTATTCACCAGTTGAACAGACCTGCCATAGATAAAGGAATGCACCATTGAAGACCCCAATCCTGAAGCACAGAGGACCAAATAGCCCAAGAGAAAGCGCAATGAAGCAAAATATGCTGAGCAGATTCTGGAGCAGAATTACAGAAGATGTAAGAGGTCGAAAGGATATTACCTAGAATGCCAAGATTGTGCAAGAACTCAAAAGTTTTAATTCTGTTTTTCCATGCCAACCAACCAAAAAAGTGGACTTTGGGGGTAAGATGTGATTCCAAATGAACTTGCTCAAGCTGAGTGGAGGCCCAAGAAGAGATATACTAAAGGAGTATGAGGAAGACACAGTGAAGATACCAGAACTAGCAGCTGCAGCAGCCCAAGCCAGACTATCAACACACTCAAGACTTAGTGAAGGAGCAAAGGATAACAGATCAAACAGTCAAACTTCATCTGCCAATTCCCAAGCATATAAAGCTCTTCTATTTAGGAAGTTCCAACTATTAGAGCTAGTTTTCATTGCATAAAAAAGTGAAGGGAACTAGAGCTTGTTTTCATTCACCTACTCTTCCTTTATTGTTGTTGTTGCCACTTTCAACCCTCTATCACCACTACCGCCGCCACTTCTAGCTTATCCTTGTAACAGCGCCCGCGTGAGGCCTCGTGCTACAGTTCGGACTCTCGATTTGTGTCACGGTTCTTAATCTGAACCAAAGAGTCCAAATCTGGCAAATCGTTTGAGAAAACAGATTTTTTGAAAAGTAGTGCCAAACATGGACTGCTTTGCCAGAATACAGAGTCGCCACCTAAATATTTTAAAATGGGGGAATTTAGGAAACCCTGACTCGGTGCCGAAGGCCACATGTCCGTCATCACCGGAGTTGTCTCGGCTCGGGAGCTTGGGTACGATCGGGGAAGGTCAGCTATGAGCACCCCCTTTCGCCCGGTCCGAAGACCGGCCTCTACTAACCGTGATATCCGTTTTTGAAAACGTTACGTGTTCTTATTCCATTTATTAGCCTAGAATTACTATGTTATGCGCACAGCAAACAAGTATAGACTAGATTGCCTAATTTGGAAATAAACATTGCATATCCGTTTGGTTTGAAAAATGCTTTGGAATTTGCTACTCGCAAGTAGGCTAAAATACGGATTTCAACGAGTTTTTCCAACTCAAACAATCCGGCCTTCACCCACAGGCATTCAAAACAGTTTAACACATAAGCATCTAGCCACATGTCAAGCATGCTGTCATGGCAACATTCACACTCGTGCGATATGCTAAAGCGGAAATACTTACATAGTACTCCATGCCAAAACAAAGAACTTGTTAGCAAAACATGCATGTCTTAGTTCATGCTAAATTGCCTAATGCAACACATATAGGATGCAATTAGATAGGCTCGGCTATCCTAAACATGGCATGTGAGAAATGCACAACTATCACATATTCAGTTTAGAATTTGATGTACAAATGCAGTTAGCATGATGTACCGAGCCTAATGTATGTAATACAAATGCATGGATGCACGCATGCATAGCATAAGGTATGCTAAAATAAATATGCCCTAATCTACCATCATAAGCAGGTAAATAAAAGGGAGAAAGAAGCGGGGGTTGGAAGACATACACACACGCACCCACACTTATTACAAGTTTGCCCTCGCTCGGAGGGACCGAATAAATATTACAAAATTAACTAACTACGCAAGCTAATTAATATTACAAATTAACTAATTTAATAAACAAATTAAATTAAATTAATTAAAGCAGGAAAGCGTCTCGGGAGACGCGCCACCATGCGCAAGCTGCCTCTGTTTTCCTCCCTTTCCTCCTCTGGAGGTTGTCAAAACCTCAGGACTACATCCTTGGACAGAGGGGATCATCATCGGCTAGATGAAATTTCCACCGGCAGTGTTGTATGGCCATCGGCACAAAGTTGAAGCTGTCGGCAGAGAAAATAGTGCCGGTTGGCACATTACACTGCCGGTCGGCAGAGTATTCCTGCAGAACCTGCAACTCACAGCAACAGAGGGCAAAACAAGGCATGGCAGCATATTTCAAGGCATGTATGCACCAACCATGTCTCTTATCATTGTAATGACTCAAAGGGACATGTGCCTCGGTTCTCGGACCACCAATCACGCATTTCCATGCATGATGGCCCAAGGAACCAAGCATGCAACTTTGGTTTCAAATGCATGCAAACCAATCAAACGAATTAGGCCCAATTCCTATCACCAATTCAAGGAACAAGGCATGCATGCAAGATGCAATGCAACCTAGGCATACAAGCTAAGGATGCAACATGGCATGGCAAAACACTTATGCAAGCATACAAGCATGCATATGGCAATACAAATGAGTGCAAAGATGGACTTAAACATGAATTAGGCGACTCTAAAATAGGCCTAAAACAGTAGCCAAAAGTGCTAAAGAGTGAGAGCTAAATGGCATGCACACACACATGCACATAAGGACCAACACTTAAGCATGAATCAAACAACATTCAAGCACACTTGAAAGGAGGGATCATGGACTAATTAGCATACAACATGAGCCCTAAATTCATGTTATAAAATGATGCCAAATCAAGTTATAAATCAAGCCAAAACATGCACCAAAAGGCCTAAGCGTTCAAAGCAAATCAATGAGGCATTGAACTACACTAAGCAAGACCAAACAAGGCATGCAAAGAGAGACCAAAATCAGAGGTTTAGCATGTTAAAACAAACCTAAAGGACCACTTAGATTGTAACGCCCTCAAAATAATAACATTAAACCCTTCAATATAAACATGCATTTAGATACAAAAGATCTACATTTCCTCACATAATTAGAGTACCTCATTACAAAAGTAATACTTGTCAACAACAAGAATAAATGCCCTACGGGCTTACAGCTTTCCAAGTTAACACTTGGTTATAAAAGAGAGTATTGACTCGGTTACACATTAAGCCCTTGGCATTGAATTTACATGTAATACATCAAAAGGGAGATAAGAGAACAAGAGTCTGCCCGCCTCTAGCCTCCCAAACTATGTCCTTGGAAGAGGCAAGAACCTGTACCTGAAATGATGTTCCCATATAGGGTGAGCCACAGCCCAGCAGAGATATACTAAACCAACTATAAACAATGCCTAAAAGATTAGCAACCGAAAGATGGTCGATACTTACACCTCTACTTATATCTTATTTCAATTCCAAGACAACCAAGTCTATGTTACAATTCACTTTTCATTTCTTATTCAACTATGAGTTTGAAAACAAGGCTCAGTATTCTGGCCAAAACATTTGATGATGTATCAATAATACATGAACTACTTCCATACTTCACAAACGATGATGATATACATTTTAGCGCTATACCAAATCAAACAAACTTTTCAATAGATAAGCATGTGAGCTACATCACTACTACAACAGATAAGCATATGAGCTATATCAACATTTCAATAGATAAGCATAGAGCTATATCAACATCACAACAGACAAGCATGTTACACATCCACAGATAAGCGTATTAGCTGTATCCACACTTCACTAGACAAGCATATGAGCTGTATCTACACTTCACTAGACAAGCATATGAGCTGTATCTACACTTCACTAGACAAGCATATGAGCTGTATCTACGGAGTTCATCCCCCATCTCCTCCCAATCCTATCCGATTTAGAGGTACATCCCCCATCTTCCCCTAAACCGTGGAGTACATCCCCCATCTCCTCCTCTACACATAATGCAATATAAACACATTGGTCATATACGCAATCACTCAATACATACAATTAATGTATTCTACCAACCGTCATACTCTATGACACATCCGATTGATTAGTTTTAATTTGCCTAATCATCATGCATTGTCTACAACAATCAACACTACCCTCCACCGGTAGCCCAAAGCAATTATTTCTAAGCAGGAAATAAATGCACAAATGGATAATATATCAACATTTCAACTAGATGAGCAATAAAAGATTCGTCTACACTCTTTAGTCACATACATTCCCAATTTTAACATTCTTAATTCAATTCCTCATTTTCTTCAATTAATCGTATGCATTAATTAATTAATCCAATTAGGGCAAATCACCATAGTTCACAAAACAACCCTAAGGTTCCATTTCCATCAATGTCCCAACATTAATCTCATTTCTCTGTGCCTAACATGCATATAGGTTTATATATTTAAAACCCCAACTTTTGTAAAATTACACAAAGGCCCAAACTTTCTCAAAATTACCCAACAACCCCCAACATATCAAAATGCTAAAATTCAAAGACAAAGCTCATAAGATGGAGTAGGTTATCCCTACCTCGAACGATGGGACCCAACGAATAAGATGAAGAAACGAAAATGCTCCAAATCCCGAAATTTTCAGATTAAAAGATAGCCCTCTACGATCAACACAACTTTTGTAAAGGCCCAAGGTGAGAAAACAACTCCTACTAGATCAATTCTAAGAGAGAAGTTAGGGTTTTAGAGTGAGGTGCTCTCCAATTGAGGTTTTGAAAAAGTAAGAGAGAGAAAGGAAATCAAAAAGTGATCAAAAAAGTGATTTCACGGACTGATATAAAAACAGGTCCGCTCGAGCGTACAACACCCCGCTCGAGCGTCAGACACAGGTTCACGCTCGAGCGTCCCAAGATCCGCTCGAGCGCCGGATGCACTCTCCCAGAATTTTCTGCAGATGTCCAAAATGATGAAAGAAGGAAATTCACGCTCGAGCGTCCAAACGTCCGCTCGAGCGGAAAGGCAGCAACAAAATCCCGCTCGTGCGTCAAATATCCGCTCGAGCGGAGAGACCAAAACCTTGGAAAAATTTCTAAGTTTTAAAACACGACCAACTTATTCCCAACTTGCCCAACACAACCCAAAACTCTAATTAAAAGAGTAGGGGATAGAAATGAGGATAAGACAACAACGAATCTACGGAACCGAGTCCGGATTACAGTTAAACAACAACAGGAAATACCGGGATCGCTATATAGATGGTATCTAAATGGCCCAAATACAAAGGCATATACCATGGCCAAAACATGGAGCATTGCAACACATGCTTTCAAAGCATTAAAGAGGCATGCGAGGCAATCAAACGAGCATGGAAATGGGACTGAAATAGCATGCAAGATGATTCCAAATCATCAAATTCATGCAAAGATGGCATGCTACACATGCACATACTCAAAGCCAACAAGCCCAAATACAAAGGAGCTATATAATGCATGCTAAAATCAACCCAAATACTTATGGACAGACCTAGAACATGGCAAAATAAGCACATAATCTTCACAAGACTAAGCCTAAAACATGCTCCAACAAAGGCTAACAACCTAAGGCACATTAAGGCATAAACAAGGCATTACATGGCAACTATGCTAAACATGCATGGAGTTCCAAAACCAACTTGAAATCATGTTATACCATGGATATATAAGCATGAAAAACAAACCAAACATGCTCAACACACACTCAAGCAGAGGCTTCCTTAAGAGGCCAAAATATGCCCTTTTCAAGGACAACAAGGAGAGGGGGTGGCCCTCTCCTTCTTGGGACTTCAAAGGGTCATCTTCACCACTGAAATCCCTCAAGATTTCAGTGGTGAAGAGACCTCAACACCAAAATCCCGGAGCTAACACAAAATGGCTCAAAATGAGGCCTTTTGGGGCCTAAGGGTGGTCAACACCCCTCAAACAACAAAACACTCTTAATAAACAATAAAGAGGGCTTAAAATAGAACTTTTTTATGTTATACAATAATCACAAAAACAGCTCTAAGATAGGTATAAAATTGATGCAAGAATGGGGAATAAAGGTGTAAGTTTCTTACCCTTGTAGTCCTCTTCAACAAGGATGCTCCAATGGCCTCCTTTGGCTCCAAATCAGTCAAGAAACTCAAGAACAACCCCTTAGAACTCTAATCTTAAGAGGAAGGTGAAACACTAGGTGTTTGTGTGCAATAGTAAGGCACAAAACACCTAGTGTGTAAAATGGGAGGAAAAGAGAGATAGATTGAGTGTATCTAACCCTAACCCTAGAAAACCAGAGCTCTTCTCTGTCTTTCTTCTCTCTAAAATGTCTAAGCCTCTCCTTTCAAGCCTTAGAGAGAGCCCTCTCTATAAGCCTCTTGTAAAGCTTATTCAACAAGCTTTGCAAGAGGGAGATCCCTCCATACACGTGTATGGAGGGGAGAAAAAGTTATACAGCTGTCCTAAAATATCTGCAAAAGCAGATGAACAGCAATCGGCCGGCAAAAAATGCCATCTTGGCCAAACAAAGTGCCGACCGGCACAAAAAAGTGCTGACCGGCAACAAATAGTGCCGACCGGCAAACTATTTTGCCGGTGGCAGCAAAAACCAGCCGGTGGCATCTAGCCACTGCCGGTGATGGGTGGGGATGGTCTACAAGCCCTACCCTGCCCTTCCAAGGCAAAACACAAGTGTTTGGTGCAAAACCAGACACTAAACGGTCGAGTTCGGGGATCCTGAGGCAGGGCGCGCGAGCCGAGACCTCCAGGAACTCCAAATGAACACAAACATGGATAATCACCGAGTGTTCAAACGGTGACGTCCAAGTCTTGAGGACGGTCAAAAATGGGGTGTCTACAGTTGCCCCTCTTTGACAGAACTCGAAAGTCATAACAATGACGGGAGTGAATGTCAAAGCCCAGAGACGACCCATTTTTGACAAGGCCGAAGACTTAGACAAACATGCAATACAAATAAGATATGCGCCCGAAGGCAGGGGCAAAATGCAAGACAATGCACGGAGCCGAGCATAACTTATGATCATGCAAAGAAAGCTGTAATGAAGCAAACATGCGACAATTTTAAGCTAGCATACCAAACTACACTACAATGCAGAAAGGATGTAAGAGAATTATGGAATTCTCAATGCGTCTCACTCGGGAGATACAATACCTGTGCGGCTCGTCTGGTTGCACCAGCTTCGAATGAACCGTACATACAATATCGTGCCTGCAAAGAAAACAAACTTAACAGGTACAATATGGTTAGCAACATGCATGACAATGCAAATGTGGATGCAAAACGATAAGCGATATATACAAAACAATGTATAAACAATGCAAATGCAGATGCAATGTAATTGAAACAATGCAAGCTACATGCAAAGCAATTGAATCGTGATCCAATCACGAGCGGTTCGAAACCACACCTATGTCAAATAGATTGATGGAGGTAACAAGTCTGTCTACCATAGAACGGTCAACTGAACTATGAGTATTGTAGACAGACGCAAGAACAAGTATTGGGTGGAATGACACAAGTGGGGAAACAAACCGCTGGAGAAAGGACTACGATCCTAATGCCGGATGCAAAAATTACACTACAATGTAATGGGTGGATATGGCA
Organism: Camellia sinensis; assembly: GCF_055761805.1. Taxonomy (NCBI): domain Eukaryota; kingdom Viridiplantae; phylum Streptophyta; class Magnoliopsida; order Ericales; family Theaceae; genus Camellia; species Camellia sinensis. The sequence continues at coordinate 66,928,041 of NC_138961.1, read as the reverse complement.
CGCAGGCCAAACCAAATCTTGCCTAGGAAAGGCATGCATACATACAAGCCATGTGTAACACAGAAAAGGTGCCGCAACCCTCAACCAACATATCAACGTGGAATCGGCGCGATACACATACAGAACTGTGTTCTAACATGAAAAGTAAGGGCACATACCAGACCAAGCTCAACCTGGAATGGCGCAAGCCATTAGGCGGAAGGTGATGCAATGAATGCATGCAATCTACAATGCAATATTTACAAATATGCAATGGAATGGATACAATGGATATGGCATACAAGCCAAACCAAATCTTGCCTAGGAAAGGCATGCACACATACGAGCCATGTGTAACACAGAAAAGGTGCCGCAACCCTCAACCAACATATCAACGTGGAATCGGCGCGATACACATACAGAACTGTGTTCTAACATGAAAAGTAAGGGCACATACCAGACCAAGCTTAACATGGAAAGGCGCAAGCCAAAGGCGGAAGGTGATGCAATGAATGCATGCAAACTACAATGCAAATGCAAGACAATGCAAATATGCAATGACTATGATTGCAACTTTCCCTATCTTACCAACAGGGTGATATACTAGGTTGGTTCAGTATCCAGAACTGAGGCGTAGACATGCCGCCTCAACCTATGGGGCTTCCATACAGATTTCAAGCCGAGGGTAAACCTCTGGGTATTTAAACCAGACTTTAGTCTCGGAACTCCCGAACCTTTGCGTTCTAGGCATAAGCCGTTCGAACTCTAGTTTCCACCGTCCCCGTTGGTCTTCTAGGAACTCATCGCAAGCACAGACAGGTGGCTTTACCAGACCACCGAAAAGTCGTTCGGGCACGACAAACACCGAAGGAATTGCACCTTCAGAGGATTTAAGGTCTCCTAGACCGGAATGCAAAATGTATGCATGACAATGCATGTTTTTTTGAAATGCAAATGATGCAAGTGAAATGCATGTTGCATGGAATGCGCGACAACACGCGGCTCTCGAAGTGTACGACAATGCGAACACTAAAGGTCTTACACCTTCCAAGGATTTAAGGTCTCCTAGACCGTACGTGTTTAAGGTCTCGCCAGACCATGCGTGTTTAAGGTCTCGCCAGACCGTGCGTGTTTAAGGTCTCGCCAGACCGGCGGTATTGCACGACGGTATGATGCGCAAAATAGCGCAATGCGTTAGGCAACGCGAGTGCACAGGACAGTGCGATGGAATGCATGCAAAATGCAATGAGATGCGCAAAACAGCGCGAACAATTTTGAAATGCACAAAACAGTGCAATGCGCAGAACAGCGCGAGGTTTGAAATGCACAAAACAGTGCAATGCGCAGAACAGCGCGAACAATGTAATGCACAAAACAGTGCGATGCGCAGAACAGCGCGAACAATTCAATGCACTAACAAGTGCAAGTAAGGTGCGCAAGATAGCGCGAACAAATGCAATGCACAAAATAGTGCGATGCGCAAAATAGCGCGAAGGAAATGTAATGCACAGAACAGTGCGATGCGCAAAATAGCGCGAACAAAATGTAATGCACTAACAAGTGCAATTAAGGTGCGCAAGATAGCGCGAACAAATGCAATGCACAAAACAGTGCGATGTAATGCACCGAAGTAGTGTGATGAATTTGTGCAACACACATGGGGCAACCTTTGAATTCAAAAAGGATACAAAAAGGATACACCTTGCACGAATTCGAGTGCCACGCACTGGAGACACGGCCCGAAGTCAAAACGGAGGCCGGTTGAATGTCGGAGATGCGCTTTCTTGCACTTTCTTCAGCTATGAAGACCCAAAACAACTCAAAAGGCCTAAACAAGGCTGTGGGAACCCCACCGGCCGAAAGGGGAGGCCACCGGCTGGCCATCGGCACAAAAATAATTCTATCGGCACAAAAAAGTGCCGGCCGGCACAAAACATTGCCGACCGGCAAACAGTTGCTGAATCGGGGCAATTTTGTCTTTTCACTTCGGGCATTATAAAATAGGGCTTGAAAACCCTATTCTTCACTTTTCCACCGCCGAAAATTCTTGCCCTCTCTCTCTAGAGTGCTTCTGTCTCATTTTTCGCCCGTTTCTTCGCGTTCTACGCCCGTTTCGTCGTCGGATTCGCGTTTCTCTTCGCGTTTCGGACATTTTCCACCGATCACATTCTCGTTTCGGCGCCTCGTTCGGCGTTTTCGCCTTCTCGGGGTTTGTTCCCCTCACTTTCCTCTTCATTTCCGTGTCCTTTCACATTCCGGCCTTCCCGGCCATTTTCGACCCTCTCAGGAGTTGACTTTTCGGTTGACTCTTCGCATTCCGGCTCGGTTTTTCCTTTTCCGACCATTTTCACACCACTCTCTACATGGCGGACGACATTCCACATGTCGGGACTCCCCCGGACCACGAGATGGACCCCGGGGTCGAGCTCTTACCACTGAGCGAGCGCCCGTTCGACCCGGCGACCTACCGGCCGGCGATCCACGTTCTGCCCCCTGACGGCCTGCGTCAGTTCCGGAGCTTCGAGAGGTACGCGCCCCCTGAGTTACTGCTACGCGAGCCTACCTCCCACCTTTCATTCGGCACTCCCGAGGTAACTCTTCATCTTCTGCTTTACTTTCTGCAATGTAGGATACAAAACTGCCATAGTTAGCTGTATTCTTTAATTGCTGAAATCTGATATGCCGTAGACCGTAGTTGACTGTAAACATACATGCAACCGATATCTGCTTGAGACTGACACATGCACACACACTGCACTAGCCCTGAATTACTCAAACACACTGTACTTACTGTATTCTACTGCACACACACTGGTACCCAGTATTTGTCTGAATCTGTTCGATTTGCACACATGCCACATCTGTTCTGAAACGCTCAAACACGCTGACACAGCACACGTATTTTCTATAAGCACACCGGCACCCGGTATCTGTCTTTTCAAAATCGCATTTTGAATGTTGTCCTGCAATTGTTGTTTTCTGTTTACAGGAGGGTTCCCATACCATTCGCGGGTATGGGAATACTGGTGCGCGGGAGTGGTATGACGAGCTCCCTGATGCGGTCCAGCGCATCGTGGACCGAGCGGGCTTCGGCACCTTCTGCCGAGGGCTCTCTAGGCTTTCCACATGCAGACCTCTCCTTGCTGCTTTGGCGGAGAGGTGGTGGGACACCACCGATTCTTTCCATTTCTCTGCTACAGGAGATATGACGATGACCCCTCATGACTTCTCGATGCTCACAGGCATTGGGGTAGGGGGTGATCCGATCCCCTTCGACATAGCGATGGATGAGTGGACCGCCGCTCAGGTTCATTTACTGGGGGAGGCCCCTCCGCTAGCTCGCCCAGGCTTCGTCCGCTATTCCTGGTTCGAGGCACAGTTCAGGGTCCTGCCCGCATTGGGGGAGGAGACTCAGATGACCGAGGAGGACGTGGAGAGGTATGCTCGGGGCTTCCTCATGTTCCTTTTCGGGACTACTATCTTCGCCGACCGGGCGAACACCGTGCCTCTCTGCCTTCTCAGTGCACTGGTGGACGTCCGAGACATCTTGCATTACGACTGGGGCGGCGCTGCTCTGGCCACCCTGTACGGCTATATGAGCTCGGCTTCTCGCGGCAGCGGCCAGCTGCTCGGAGGTTACTGGCGGGCTTGGGAGGTACATTTCTTCTCCTCTTTTCCTTTCTGTCTCGTACTTTCCGTAGTCTGTACACTGCACACACTGTAGTCTGCGTTACACTTACCGTATACTGTACACACGGCACGCACATACATTCTGCTTCACACTGACTGTACACTGCTCACACTGTACACAATACACGGCTCAACACACGGCTCTGCCATTTCTGCTTCATTCTGTATATCCTGCTTTATCTGATGGTCATACTGACATCTGTTTTGCAGTTGTGGGTTTATGCCTACTTCCCTAGGCTTGCACCTGTGCCAGTCGCGGAGCCTCCTCCGGCTGTTCCTTTCTCGAGTCGCTTTGACGGGGGATGCACCCGGCGACCTCGGGAGACATTCGGCTTCTTCCGCCGATACTTCGACACCATCACCCCCACAGAGGTATGCTTTACTTTCAGTTCGTTTAGCTTCGCTTTCCCACTGCATATTTCAATAATAGTAGATAACAAACTGTCTGTTACTTTCAGATCACATGGCGGCCATGGGCTTCGCTGCCGTCGGCGATGCGGGGTCGGTTCCCTGGTGCTGAGGAGACCTCGCGTTTCCGGATTCTGCTAGAGGGCCCGGTCTGTCGGGCTTGGTACCTGGGGGAGCGTTTTCTACGCCAGACCCGCGGGTTACCTGAGCAGATAGTCCCGGCTCACCCTTCTGCAGAGATGAGGGAGACCGAGGGGCTTACCGCTGAGCAGCTGGATGATTACTCCATCGGCTGGGAGGAGGCCGGCTTCCGAGGCACCGGCGACTATCAGGAGTACGTGCGGACGTACCTGATGCGACCTTTGAGCGGCCGTCGAGCAGAGGGGGCCAGGCCTGTGGCATCGGCGGCTGGGGCCGGAGCGGGAGCAGGGGCTGGATCTTCGAGGAGGGCCCGGGTCCGTGGCAGGGGCGGAGTGCGGGGTGGACGAGGAGCTGGCTGGCCTGCCCTGCCTGCTGTACTGACTTTCCAGGGGCAGGGTGGGTCGACCTATCAGATCCCCTTCGCCCCTCCACCGGCTGGTCACGAGTTCATTGACATCTCCGACTTACCGCCGGTATGTTCTACTGCATTTCGTACAGTTATTCATTTCAGTTTACTGATATTCCACAGAATACTAATGCATCTGATACCTTTGCAGGCTTCTTCTGAGTACACCCGTCAGTCGTTGGCGATGAATGCCTCGATGATGGGGATGCTCCAGCGGACATTTGACCTTCTGGCTGTCTACAGCATACCGGTATGTCCTTCTGACACTGGCCTCAAACCATTCATACACTGCTTCGCATAATCTGATTCACGGCACAACACCTGATACACTGATCTCGCAGCATCTGATACACTGCATACACTGTATTCTGCACTGTACTCTGTACTGATAAACTGCTCACGGCATTCATACACTGTATTCACACACTGCATTCTGCACTCGATAAACTGCTCACGGCATTCATACACTGTATTTACATACTGCATTCTGCACTGATAAACTGCTCACGGCATACTGATGCATTTCCTTTTCGTGTACTTTTCAGCCTCCTTTCCAGATTCCCATGGCAGGAGGTGCTCCAGCTAGACCTTCTGTCCCTGCTCGGGGGAGAGATGAGGAGGGCAGGATATTTCCCCGTACCAGGGGAGGGCGTACTCACGTCGGGAGTAGCTCGCGAGCTCCAGTCCCGGACGATGACGACGACGAGGAGTCAGAGGCGGAGGCAGGGTCATCGGAGGAGGAGACCGGAGACGGTTCTAGCTCGGGCTCTGATGACGACGCTGATGATGCTCCTGGACCCTCGTCCAGGAAGAGGACTAGGACGGACTGACGGCCCTTGGAGTGATCGACACAGATGCAGATTTTTGTTATCTTTTCTTCTTTCTTGTACTTTTCTTTTTGTTGGTAGATAGATTACCTTGTACTGCCGCAGACAGATTTTTGTTTCCAAAACTTGTACATTTGAAAAGATAATGAAATGAAACGGACTTTTTATCTGAAAAAGTGTTTACATTTACACATTTCATGCATTGCATCGCATCTCATCATGTTGCACCTCAATGTAAACGAAATTGATTGGTTGTCTGAAAGTTAAACACTTGCACTGTAATGACCAGATAACTTAAACAGCCAACAGTAAAATAACCCAAGCAACCCACCGCTTGATTCTTGACACACAGCCCTTACTCTGTTGGGGATTAATCTGCACACAGCCCATAACACAGCATTCGATTCATTCTGCACACGGCAATTCTCAAACAAGACAGCCCAATCTAATCAGGACGGACCTCAAAGATGGAACCGGTTGGAGTCGGAACACGTTCCAATGTAGAGAATGGCACAACATTCTGAGCATAAGCGATTTTTGAAATCGAATAAGGTTTTTCAAACCGGGATATCGAGCCTACCACTGAACAGAGCGGAAAGGACTCAAATATAGGTACACGACCTAAACACAACGAGACACGCTTGGGAAAGACTAAAAACAAAAGACGAGACCGTCAGATGAAAGAGACACGACACACAGACGCGTAAACGAAGATGGGGGACCTCGGACCACGAGGAGCCAGTTCAATCTGGGTATTGTTTCCCACCCCTTCTTATTTGTGATTCTCACATCACTCAACTCTCAAGCTCGGATTTTCTCTCGAAACCCTTTTCCTCGCTTTTCTCTCAACTTACACCTCTCTATTCTTCATTCTCTCATTTTTCATCCCTCCCCGGGGTGATTGATGGATAAATGGAAAGGTGCGGGTTTATGCTCAACACCGTTAGCTCACGGCTATTCTTCCGGCAGGCAGAGTGCTCTTCTGGCAAGTACGTCGATGACGGGGGAGAGACAGAACGCCTGGCTCAACTGTGCCCCTAGTTCATCATTTTAACCATTTTTTCGTTTTTGCTTTCTACTAAAACGGTTTTGATCGAAATGAGAGTCGGATTAACGTACTTGTTCGACTTTTGTTTTGAAAAGCATGCAAGTCAGGCAGCAAGCACTGAAAATTTTCCTTTTAGGTCCAAGACAATGGTCCGGTTTTGGAAAATGAAATAGTTTTCGAGAAAATAGTCAACCTCAGTAAAAATTTTCAAAAACTATTTTTCAAATAGCTGATGCTCAACAAGCATGAAACTTACCCTTCGAGATGCGCAACCTCGGATCGGAGGCAATGGAAAATTGCCCCTGGTTTGAAGGGGGTTGGGAGGCAACGGAAAGTTGCCCCTAGTTTGAAAGGTGGCTCACAGCGGCTCGTGGCAACGGAAAGTTGCCCCTTGTTTGGGATGGTGCCGCAGCAATTCACAGACAGTCTTCATTGGCGGTGGTCGAGCTCTTAGACACAGCGATGACGAAGATGGTCACAACACATATATGGACACAGTCACCTTGAAGGGTGTTGGCCACTGGACTTTGGAACGAAATTGAAACCATTGCATGGACTGAGACGCTTATGAAAGCGTTGGGGGCTGGACTTCATGATGAAGTTGCCTACGTATCCCAAACATGGGAATCAAGCCTTACGTAGTTCCGGTTAAGGTCCACTCGGGTATTTTAACCTTCACTTTGTTTGGCTCTTATTTTTGCCAAGGCGCCCAATGCAGGTTTTCGACCTTGCGAGCTTCTTTTCATTTTCTATTTCTTTTTCATTTCTTTTTCTTTTCTATTTTTTTCTTTTCTTCTTTTTCAATCTTTCTTTTTGTATTTTTCTCTTTTTTTGTTGTATTTTTCTCTTGCTCTAACTTTTGCCTGGGCCGCCCTTCTGGGTTTTCGGCCCAGCGAGCCTCTCAAAGGGTAAAAGTGTAGCAAGTCCATGCCAAATGGTTTTTTTGAAATTGAAGCCTCTTTGTATCTAGGAGAACGGCTGTTGCACTGATTCGCGGAGAATCCATCTCGGTTGCTCTACGAGTTTCTTCCGACGAGATCTACTCCTTCTGATTCGGCTTTGGTGCCTCCTGCTCGAGGGCTGTTTCGAAACTGGCCACACGGGCCTCCATGGCGTTTGTCCGTTGAACTTTCTGAACATTCTGAACGGGTTCAAACTCGGAAAACAAATAGGTTGAATCTTGAACTGAGAGCGATCCTAGGCTGCGCAATCTGAAGAGTGATTCCACACAAGTCTTCGCAGGGCCGCGTAAAACATTTGCTTTTGAAAGTTTTTAAGAAGGCGACGAATCGCTCGTGCCGAAGATAGTGTGGAACCAATCTGGATCAGGCCAGGGTCCTTCTCAGTACTCACGCCGACAAGCATGATTTCATTCATAAAATGGCTTAGCACGCCTCTCTTTCTCTCAAAATGATCAAAATTTTGCAAAACCCGAGGAATTCCTTCCTCTTCGTTTTCATCACCGCAGTGTTCAAAAAGTTTTTTTTTTTGAAAAACTTAGGTTAATGCTATGAGTTTGGCGCGCAGGAGAGCAGGCGAGATGTACTGTCAGCCCAATCAAATTCTCTGGCACTTACGCTGAAAGCAAGCATGAAGGTTGAGATAGCAACAGCTGTTTCAATCGGCTCTGTTGGTGTAACTGGCCCCTCGGCAGGAACAGACTCAAAACAAAAAAAAAACAGATAATAATAAAACAAGACGGTGTTCGGGACAACAACCCCTGAATCACCGGGTATTATATACAACGGGGACTGACTCGATACAACAAGACAGACCCTTAAGCAAAAAAAGACTGACTCAAGACAAAGAGACAGACTCAAAACAAAAGACCGACTCGATATCCAAGCCAGAATTTACAAAACTCGGTTTCACCGATGCTCAAAAATGCGTGCCAGACGCTTCATAAAAAATGTACCAAATGTTGCCCGCAGGCGGTTTACTTTACATACTCGCAGTATCTGAGCCCTCGAAATCCAACAACTGAGTGGTGACGGGCTTGCCTGAGGTGGGTGGTAGGATAACCTTGTTATCAATCAAATCCTGCACTTCATGACGAAGGCGGGAACATCCATCGGTACTGTGACCGGACTGCTGATGGTACGCGCAGTACAAGGTAGCATCATGAGTGGCGGGGAGATTCTTCGGGAGTGGCCGGGACTCCAAAGGCTTAAGATGCCCATTTTTCGCCAATATTAGCAATGCCCTAGACAAAGGCATGTGGAGGTCGTGAAAGACCCTGCGCCCTCGGGGCAGGTACTTTGCAGTTTGAGGATTCTTGCCAGATGCGCTGGCGAAAGGATCGGCTGGCGCTGCCTTGGCTTTTTGAACCTTCCCCGATGCAGGGTTGGGAACCACTGGAATTGTTTGGGCATGACGGGGCCCATCCCGGTCTTCTGCCTGGCTTGAACTGCCTTTGGTTGGAGCGGGGAAAGCATCATCTATAGCTTTGGTCACTATTGCGGATGTTTGTTGCTTGTTCATCCCTCTGGCCTTCAGAGCCTCGACTGCCCACAGCAGTTGTTCAATAGGGTCGGCATCTACCTTTGCCTTGTCCTTTCCTTTGGCCTCAGCCTGATCGAGGGTCGGGGTTAGTGCTGACATATCGTGGCTATAGCCAGAAGCCACCTCTGGCTGACTGAGCTCTATCACAATCCGCCCCAGTAGCGGGGGCTCCTGTGGTACAAAATTCCCGGCATACGGTGCCGCTGGTGGTGAAGCCGACATTCCATAGGCGAGGTCTGCCACAGACCTTTGGAGATCGCCTATCATTCCCATCAATTCAAAGGGGGTGGGCTCACGAGCCTGATATAACTGGGGAGCACAACGGGCGACCTGGGTGGGTGTGACATACTGATGCTGGCCTCACTCTGCGGAGCGGTCCCCTGCTCCAATGCAGCCGTCATAACCACAACTTCTTCTGAATTTTGTGCCGCCATAAATCCTGCCTCAGCAAGGGGAGACACTGGCTATTCTGTATCAACTCTGCAACTTTCTGAACTGAAAGGAAAAACAGACAGCATTCCAGCCCAAACTGATCAAACACGGGTGTAGCCAGACAACTGTACCCCACTGCTGATCACTGTTCCCAAAAACTGAACCCGATACCCGTAGATAACTGATCCTTATAACTGACACTGATACTGGTGTCCTCAGGTTCGATACTCAAACTTGCAAACTGACATGTACTTTCCCTGTAGAAATATATTCTAGAAGCACATAGCAAGTAAAGAGAATTCAATCACCCCTATGTTGGGGTAGGGTTTCCCTGTCCTATTTCGTCAGGAACTAGGGTTTCACTACGCACACAGCGGTTTCAAACAACTTAGCATCGGGTGAGCAACCTGTCCTAACTTGGAATGGTCACTATGGATCCGAATATGCACTAGGTTGAATGGTCAAAAAAGGGTGCCTCGGTAAAACCGAGGTTTGTGTTCCCATACTGTCAGAGCCCATAGCCAGTCAGCCTTATGGACATGTCTTGACAAGACAAGCCTCCGGCAAACCGTTCAGGAATGGCAGATGGCAAACACTGTGTTCCTAGGCGCACCAATGCACATGCAATGCAAAGAAACACATAAATGAGATCAAAACAGGATATCACGAGTTCGAGTCAAGCTCTCTAAAATCCCCAGCAGAGTCGCCAGAAACTGTAACAGCGCCCGCGTGAGGCCTCGTGCTACAGTTCGGACTCTCGATTTGTGTCACGGTTCTTAATCTGAACCAAAGAGTCCAAATCTGGCAAATCGTTTGAGAAAACAGATTTTTTGAAAAGTAGTGCCAAACATGGACTGCTTTGCCAGAATACAGAGTCGCCACCTAAATATTTTAAAATGGGGGAATTTAGGAAACCCTGACTCGGTGCCGAAGGCCACATGTCCGTCATCACCGGAGTTGTCTCGGCTCGGGAGCTTGGGTACGATCGGGGAAGGTCAGCTATGAGCACCCCCTTTCGCCCGGTCCGAAGACCGGCCTCTACTAACCGTGATATCCGTTTTTGAAAACGTTACGTGTTCTTATTCCATTTATTAGCCTAGAATTACTATGTTATGCGCACAGCAAACAAGTATAGACTAGATTGCCTAATTTGGAAATAAACATTGCATATCCGTTTGGTTTGAAAAATGCTTTGGAATTTGCTACTCGCAAGTAGGCTAAAATACGGATTTCAACGAGTTTTTCCAACTCAAACAATCCGGCCTTCACCCACAGGCATTCAAAACAGTTTAACACATAAGCATCTAGCCACATGTCAAGCATGCTGTCATGGCAACATTCACACTCGTGCGATATGCTAAAGCGGAAATACTTACATAGTACTCCATGCCAAAACAAAGAACTTGTTAGCAAAACATGCATGTCTTAGTTCATGCTAAATTGCCTAATGCAACACATACAGGATGCAATTAGATAGGCTCGGCTATCCTAAACATGGCATGTGAGAAATGCACAACTATCACATATTCAGTTTAGAATTTGATGTACAAATGCAGTTAGCATGATGTACCGAGCCTAATGTATGTAATACAAATGCATGGATGCACGCATGCATAGCATAAGGTATGCTAAAATAAATATGCCCTAATCTACCATCATAAGCAGGTAAATAAAAGGGAGAAAGAAGCGGGGGTTGGAAGACATACACACACGCACCCACACTTATTACAAGTTTGCCCTCGCTCGGAGGGACCGAATAAATATTACAAAATTAACTAACTACGCAAGCTAATTAATATTACAAATTAACTAATTTAATTAACAAATTAAATTAAATTAATTAAAGCAGGAAAGCGTCTCGGGAGACGCGCCACCATGCGCAAGCTGCCTCTGTTTTCCTCCCTTTCCTCCTCTGGAGGTTGTCAAAACCTCAGGACTACATCCTTGGACAGAGGGGATCATCATCGGCTAGATGAAATTTCCACCGGCAGTGTTGTATGGCCATCGGCACAAAGTTGAAGCTGTCGGCAGAGAAAATAGTGCCGGTCGGCACATTACACTGCCGGTCGGCAGAGTATTCCTGCAGAACCTGCAACTCACAGCAACAGAGGGCAAAACAAGGCATGGCAGCATATTTCAAGGCATGTATGCACCAACCATGTCTCTTATCATTGTAATGACTCAAAGGGACATGTGCCTCGGTTCTCGGACCACCAATCACGCATTTCCATGCATGATGGCCCAAGGAACCAAGCATGCAACTTTGGTTTCAAATGCATGCAAACCAATCAAACGAATTAGGCCCAATTCCTATCACCAATTCAAGGAACAAGGCATGCATGCAAGATGCAATGCAACCTAGGCATACAAGCTAAGGATGCAACATGGCATGGCAAAACACTTATGCAAGCATACAAGCATGCATATGGCAATACAAATGAGTGCAAAGATGGACTTAAACATGAATTAGGCGACTCTAAAATAGGCCTAAAACAGTAGCCAAAAGTGCTAAAGAGTGAGAGCTAAATGGCATGCACACACACATGCACATAAGGACCAACACTTAAGCATGAATCAAACAACATTCAAGCACACTTGAAAGGAGGGATCATGGACTAATTAGCATACAACATGAGCCCTAAATTCATGTTATAAAATGATGCCAAATCAAGTTATAAATCAAGCCAAAACATGCACCAAAAGGCCTAAGCGTTCAAAGCAAATCAATGAGGCATTGAACTACACTAAGCAAGACCAAACAAGGCATGCAAAGAGAGACCAAAATCAGAGGTTTAGCATGTTAAAACAAACCTAAAGGACCACTTAGATGGTATCTAAATGGCCCAAATACAAAGGCATATACCATGGCCAAAACATGGAGCATTGCAACACATGCTTTCAAAGCATTAAAGAGGCATGCGAGGCAATCAAACGAGCATGGAAATGGGACTGAAATAGCATGCAAGATGATTCCAAATCATCAAATTCATGCAAAGATGGCATGCTACACATGCACATACTCAAAGCCAACAAGCCCAAATACAAAGGAGCTATATAATGCATGCTAAAATCAACCCAAATACTTATGGACAGACCTAGAACATGGCAAAATAAGCACATAATCTTCACAAGACTAAGCCTAAAACATGCTCCAACAAAGGCTAACAACCTAAGGCACATTAAGGCATAAACAAGGCATTACATGGCAACTATGCTAAACATGCATGGAGTTCCAAAACCAACTTGAAATCATGTTATACCATGGATATATAAGCATGAAAAACAAACCAAACATGCTCAACACACACTCAAGCATAGGCTTCCTTAAGAGGCCAAAATATGCCCTTTTCAAGGACAACAAGGAGAGGGGGTGGCCCTCTCCTTCTTGGGACTTCAAAGGGTCATCTTCACCACTGAAATCCCTCAAGATTTCAGTGGTGAAGAGACCTCAACACCAAAATCCCGGAGCTAACACAAAATGGCTCAAAATGAGGCCTTTTGGGGCCTAAGGGTGGTCAACACCCCTCAAACAACAAAACACTCTTAATAAACAATAAAGAGGGCTTAAAAATAGAACTTTTTTATGTTATACAATAATCACAAAAACAGCTCTAAGATAGGTATAAAATTGATGCAAGAATGGGGAATAAAGGTGTAAGTTTCTTACCCTTGTAGTCCTCTTCAACAAGGATGCTCCAATGGCCTCCTTTGGCTCCAAATCAGTCAAGAAACTCAAGAACAACCCCTTAGAACTCTAATCTTAAGAGGAAGGTGAAACACTAGGTGTTTGTGTGCAATAGTAAGGCACAAAACACCTAGTGTGTAAAATGGGAGGAAAAGAGAGATAGATTGAGTGTATCTAACCCTAACCCTAGAAAACCAGAGCTCTTCTCTGTCTTTCTTCTCTCTAAAATGTCTAAGCCTCTCCTTTAAAGCCTTAGAGAGAGCCCTCTCTATAAGCCTCTTGTAAAGCTTATTCAACAAGCTTTGCAAGAGGGAGATCCCTCCATACACGTGTATGGAGGGGAGAAAAAGTTATACAGCTGTCCTAAAATATCTGCAAAAGCAGATGAACAGCAATCGGCCGGCAAAAAATGCCATCTTGGCCAAACAAAGTGCCGACCGGCACAAAAAAGTGCTGACCGGCAACAAATAGTGCCGACCGGCAAACTATTTTGCCGGTGGCAGCAAAAACCAGCCGGTGGCATCTAGCCACTGCCGGTGATGGGTGGGGATGGTCTACAAGCCCTACCCTGCCCTTCCAAGGCAAAACACAAGTGTTTGGTGCAAAACCAGACACTAAACGGTCGAGTTCGGGGATCCTGAGGCAGGGCGCGCGAGCCGAGACCTCCAGGAACTCCAAATGAACACAAACATGGATAATCACCGAGTGTTCAAACGGTGACGTCCAAGTCTTGAGGACGGTCAAAAATGGGGTGTCTACAATCCTCCACCATCCTAGACCTCCATAGTCAACCTAAAATGATTTGCAATGGAAGACTTGTAGGAGTGTATGGTTCATGGCGAAAAGTGATCGCAGACGAAGAGGGAAAAAAACGATGAAAGGGGATGGCGGATGAGAGAGGTGGCTAGCGATAGAAAATGATTGTGACGTTTTAGAATTAGGGTTTGAGTAGAAAAAGATAAAAGTATTATAGTATTTTTATTCTAAGATAAAATTGTATTAATAAAAATTCTCGTTACATGTGTAAACTAAGGAGAATTTCTGTGTAGAAATAGAATTACCCATACTTTTTTTAAATGGCGAGGAACTTAGCACACCCCTAAGTGGTCAATTTGGGGTAAAATGAAGAGTCTTGTGTCAGAAAAGTACTTATCTCAGTTTTTCAAAGTTGTGTGCTTGAGGTTTCGTTGGGATGTGAGTTGGTTTTTTGGTTTTTGAACTTTTTTGTTATTTTAGCTTGAGACTAAAAAGTCTCGCTTGGGATAGATTTTTTGATTTTTTTTAAACATTTGTGAGATAAAAAATGAAATAATTGTGGTTTATATGTGACATTTTATCTTATTAGGCTTAAAAAACCTATTCTGTCTTTTTATGATTAAAATAGCCTATTGCGATCCAGGTTTTACCCCGATCCTTGTTGTGCTTCGGACTCAGGTTCTGTGGTTGTTTGTTGTTGTCTGTATCTTTTTCCGTCCTTTGATTCCTTGTATTTGAGTTTTGGAACATGTTGGGTGAGTTCGAAATAGGTTGGTGTTGAATTGGTGTTAATGGTTGCTGCCTAGGTTTTGGTTTCTTTGCTCGAGCGAGGCTTTTTGCGCTCGATCGAGCCTTGGGTATTTGCTTCTTCGCTCGAGCGAAGGTTCTTGCGCTCAAGCGAGGATTAAGGGTCTTCGGGTTTCTTTTCAGACGCAGCTTTCACTCAAGCGAGCTTCCTTGTGCTCGAGCGAGGCCTGTGTTATTTGTCCTTTCGCTCGAGCGAGCATTATTGCGCTCGAGCATCCGTCTGCGTCTCGGTAAGACCTAAAGGTTGGTATTCTTCGCTCGAGAGATCTTTCTTGCGCTCGAGCAAGCCCTGTGTTATGTGTTACTTCGCTCGAGCGAGCATTCTTGCGCTCAAGCGTGCTTCTGCTTTGCAGACCTGGAGCTTTGCATTGTCCGCTCGAGCGTGGTTCTTTTGTGTCTGGTTGCTCGAACGACAACTCTTTCGCTCGAGCGAGCCCGGTATATATCAGTTTGTAGCAGCGTGATTTTACATCACGTTTTGATTTCCTTTTTACTACAAACGCTAATTCGACTGCCTCTCTCTAAAACTCCCTCTCTTTCTCTACAAATACTCCATGCTCTTGGGTCTCTCTACCCTGGTCCCTTTGAAAAAAAAGCTAGAGCATAGCGAGGGCTTTCCTTTGATCCGAAAAAGTGTGGATTTGGAGCATCTTGAGTTTCTCTCTCTTTCTCCTTTGAGCTTCTCCGTTTCAGGTAGGGATAATCTACTCATTACTATGAGCTTTAACATAAATATTGGTCATTTTGTATAAATGATTGCTTTGGGTAAAGTTAGGGTTTTGAATTTGAAATAGTAAAAGAGGGGTTTTCTATTTTTGGGTTCTATATGTATGTGAGGTCTTGAAAATAGGGTTATTTGTGTATAATGGGGGAAAATTTGGCCATTGGGTGCAATATTTGAGAAAGAGGGAAAAATGCCCCAATTTGAATTGAATTAATTATTGGTTTGAATTACGATATCAATGTGGGAATATGAAATTGGTTTGGAAATTATGAAATTTGGGAAAAAGGTGATAAAATGGTGTAGTTGGATCGATGAATCACTCACCAATGGAAAAGTCGATAAATTATCTAGTTGATAGATTTAATTATCTGTTTAGAAATTACTGTTTTGGGGTATCGGTAGAGGATAGCCATGATTGTTGTAGAAAATGCATGATGATTAGGTAAATTGAAACTAATCAATTGGATTAAGTCATTGAATATGACGGTTGGATTAACACATTGAATATGTGTTTTATTTGGTCATTGTATATGACAACGTGTTTAAATACATTGCATATGTATCTTTGTTTGGGAGGAGATAGGGGATGTATTCCATTGTTTGGGAAGAGATAGGGGATGGACTCCATTGATAAATAAGTTGGCCGGAGTGTCCAGGGTGAAAGTCCCAAAATCTTAAATATATTTGGGTGCCGGTTCCCTCGGACGTAGTTCCATAAAATGGCAAGTGAATTGAAGTGTATGAATGTTTTTTATGATTGAAGTGTTATTATATGAGTTGTAGTCTCATTTGAATTGTTTGGATAAACGAACCATGTCAATGAATTGAATTGAAAATATAAATGGAAGCAGATTAAAATATAGATGTCAATGTTGAGTGGTTACGGAAATGGTGTAAGTTGGTTAAGTGTTAAACATTTATTGGATGCAAATGTTTTAGTTAATTCTCATATACTGTTTAGCATATCTCTGCTGAGCTTTGGCTCACCCTACTTGGGACATCATTTTTCAGGTATAGGGGACATGCCGCCTCCAAGGTCTTAGCTTGGGGGTTGAGGAGTTGAAGATTCTGTTTTGTTATTTTGTTTTGATGTTAAATGTATATTCAAGCCAAGGGTTTTCTATGTATAGAGCTAGGACTCTCTTTTGTTGTAACCAAGTTATTACTTGGAAAACTGTAAGCCCGTAGGGCATTTATTTGTTTAATATATTTTGTAAAAAATACTCTGATGAATGTAATATGTAACATTTTTATTATGTTTTATGGAATTTATGAATAGATGATTATGTCTTATTTTGAGGGCGTTACAACTTGGTATCAGAGCGTACCGAGTTTGAATACTTTGGATACGTGGGAAGTGGTTAGTACCACGATGGGTTTGTCTCGCTTGTTAGAGACTTAAGCGTAATGTTATGTGCTTATATGATAACATGTTTATGTGAATATATGGGTACGGGATTTGGTTTCCGGGATGTTGATCGGGTCCATGGGTTTCTAGGAGTCCTGTTGGAAAGGCACTTGATTACTGCCGTTTCTAACTGGAACTCTAGCACCTCCACGGGACGGTCATTATCCAGAGACGAAATTCGTATATGTTTACGTGATTATGTACTTACGTGGAGTGAATTACAATTTTCCATTGAATTAGGACGTGAGTGAAATAGCTTCGATACATTTGTGAATGTGCTAATCCTTTTGTTACCTTTATTAGGATGTCAGGACGAGGTCGTGGTGGTAGGCGTGGTAGGCCTAGGAGGTAGGAGATGTCTATACTGGATGAGATTCTGGCGCAGGAGGAAGGAGTGGGTCAGGCCAATGTGGCCGAACCGGTTGGCCCGCAGGCCATGGGCGACTTAGCCCATGAAATGGCCGGAGCATTGAGGGAATCCATGGACATTTTCAGGGCGGAGAATCAAGTCCAGGCCCAAGTAGCTAAAGCAAGGCTGTCTTTTCTGAAGAGGAAGTTCTTCTGGTCAAATCCAGATGAGTTTTTGGGTGACCCTAAGGAGCCACTGAAGGCTGATGAGTGGTTGGAACAGATGACAAAGACGTTTGAGATGCTTGGCATCAAAGACGGAGGTTTGCGAGTGACCTTGGCGTCCTTCCAGCTGAAGAGAGACGCGGGTTGGTGGTGGAAGTATCCACAGGGTCACATTGGAGGGACTTGGGAGGCCTTTGTTGAAGCTTTCCAGGACAAATACTTGCTTGCTATGGTGAGGGAGAAGATGAGGGATCAATTCTCCAAGTTAGTGCAGCTGAATACACCAGTGGCAGAGTTCGAGGTCACCTTTACTAACTTATCTAGGTTTGCACCTGTGTTAGTGGCAACTGAGGAACGCCGTTGTCTGGAGTTCAAGAAGAGGTTGAGGACCAGACTCACGTTCCGAGTAGCCGGGTCCATGATTAGGGATTATGGACGCCTTGTGGAGGCTGCACCCATCTTGAGACTATTATGCATTAAGAGGAGGAGAGGATGAGGGGCTTTAGGAGGAGTCAGGATGGCCATAGAGACGATAAGAGGCAGAGGGGTTCTAACCTTCAGCAGTCCCATGGAGTGCATTCGAGATCTACCTTTCCAGTACCGAGTTTGGGTTCTGGGAGAGGCGGTCAGGGAGACATCACCTGTTACAAATGTGGTCAGTTGGGCCACAAGTCTCCAGCTCGCCCACAGAGAGGAGGAGGGCAGCGAGCCGCTTCATCTTTGGCTCGTTCTCAGAGCCAGAGTCAGGGTAGAGGCCAGCCGCTCACTTGTTATCAGTGTGGGCAGGTGGGGAACTTGAAGAGGTTTTGCCCGCAGTTGAGTGGCACATCCGGTGCGTCTGGTTCGAGGCATACATAGAGTCACCAGCCAGCTCAGTCAGTTTAGGCCTCGAGGGCCAATCAAGGAGCCTCTTCGGCTCAGTCTGTGTAACAGTCTTATGCTCCGAAAGGAGAGTAGGCAGATTAGAGACCTTCTGGGCGCGTGTATGCTGTTACAGCGCCAATCTTGTGCCTACTCCATCTGTAGTGAGAGGTACCTTTCTATTTTGCAACTCGATTGCTAATGTGTTAATTGATACGGGTACATCCCACTCTTTTATATCTTCTGCATTTGCATTTGCATGTGTTTTGGGATTGGAGTTGGCACAGTGAGCATCTCCTATTTGTGTTGTGTCACCTATTGGGAGTGAGGTGGTTCTGAAGCAGGGGTGTCGGGGCTATGATATAGAGGTCACTGATCATCGGCTTCCCTTTTCTTTTGTGTTGATGGATATGTCTGGGTTTGATGTAATATTGGGTATGGACTGGTTATCGTCATACTTGGTTGTTATAGATTGTTACCGCTAGAGGGTTACTGTATGTACCTTGAGTGACGAGTGTTTCCATGTCTTAGGAGATTGGGTTGGTAGGGTTTTACCACCGGTGTATGATCTGCGAGGGCAGAGTGAGCTTAGTTGTCTTCTCGCTGGCTTTATGGGTAGTGAGTGTGATGAGACTCGGACTAAGTTGCCAAGAGTGGTTTGTGAATACTCTGACGTCTTTCTTGAGGATCTTATTAGTTTACCACCCCATCAAGAGATTGAGTTCTCTATTGACTTAATGCCTGGCACGGCACCGATTTCCATGGCACCGTATCGTTTTGCCCTAACCGAGTTGAGTGAGTTGAAGATTCAACTCCAGGAACTACTAGATAAGGGTTTTATTCGCCCTAGTACTTCGCCTTAGGGAGCACCGCCCCTCTTTACTAAGAATAAAGATGGGGCTTTGAGACTTTGTATTGATTACCGAAAATTAAACCGACTTACAGTCAAGAACGAGTACCCTATGCCTCATATAGATGATCTGTTTGATTAGTTGAAAGGATCCCACTGTTTCTCTAAGATAGACTTGAGATCGGGCTACCATCAGTTGAGAGTCAGGGAGAAAGATATCTCGAAGATGGCATTCCGTACGCGGTATGGTCATTGTGAGTTTCTGGTGATGCCTTTTGGGCAAACCAATGCCCCGACTATGTTCATGGACTTGATGAACCGGATTTTCCAGGAGATCTTAGATTGCTTCGTGGTCGTCTTTATGGACAACATTCTGATTTATTCAACTTCTGAGGAGGAGCACTGTAGACGTGCCCCGAGAACTCCCTGGGCTCCGCGCTGTGAGAGCGCAAATCTGTTTTGTTCTCTAGCTACTACAGTTCGGACTCAATGTCACGGTTTTGAATCTAATCTCACAAAGTGCAATGTGAGACCAATAAATCACTAAAGAGTCCAAATCTGGCAAATCGTTTTGGAAAACTGATTTTTATAAAGAAGTGCCAAACATGGACTGCTTTGCCAGATACAGAGTCGCCACCTAAATATTTTATTTTGGGGCAATTTAGGAAACCCTGACTCGTGCCTAAGGCCATGTGTCTGTCATCACCAAAGTTGCCTCAGTTCGGGAACTTGGGTACAAGAGGGGAAGGTCATGCCATGAGCACCCCCACTTGCCCAATCAAATGATTGGCCTTTACTAACATGATATTTTGTTTTTGAAAACACATGCGCTCTTATTCCAGTGTATTAGCCTAGAATGACTACGTGATGCGCACAACATACAAGTATAGACTAGATCGCCTAAGTTGGAACAAAACATCTCATGTTTATTTTTCGAAAATGGTTTGAAGGTGCTACTCGCAAGTAGGCTAAGACGTGGATTTGCCACCCTCAAGTGGGCTTAGAAAACATAATTTTGCCACTCTCAAGTGGGCTTAAAACTCGCATTTTGATGAATTGTTCCAATTCAAGTAATTCAACCTTCACCCACAGGCATTCAGGCAGTTATATCACTTAAGCAAATAGCCTCATGGCAAACATGCTGACATGGCAACACTCAGACGCATGCAAGATGCTAAAGCATAAACACTCACAGTGTACTCCGAGCCAAAACAACAACTAGTTAGAAATCATGCATGAACCTAGTTTATGTTAAGATGGCTAATGCAACACATTCAAAATGTAACTAGAAATAGGCTCGACTATTCTAAGGTGGCATGTGAAATGCAGAAATTGATACATGTATTCAAGTAGGAATTGAAATACAATGCAGTTAGTATAATGCGCCGAGCCCGGTGCATGCAATATAGATGAATGAATGTAAACATGCAAGCATAAGGATGCTAATTGAAATATGCCATAAACTAACCATCAAAAGCTGATAAGTAAAAGGGAGAAAGAAATGGGGTTGGAAGACATGCATCACACACACGCACACTTATTACAAAATTGTGCCCTCTCGTCAGAGGGTCCGAATAAAAGCTACACTAAGCTACACAACTAATCTAACAATCTAATTAGACTTATTATTACACAACCAAAATGAATAACTAGCTACAACTACTTATTACAAAACTTTAACTAATCAAACAAATTAATTAAGTTACAACACCCAATGCTAATTAACAAGTAAAGCACTAAATCAGGCTGCCTCAGCTCTGTCTTGAACAAGGAAGGATGCATGCTCTCGATTCCCGTCCCGAAAAGCTCTCCAAATGCTCTTTAGAGGCTCTGTCTGCAAGGTTTCCTTGAGAACTAGCTGCTAGATCTCACCAAGACAATGCTGAGGAGTGCACCAGTGGCCTGCCGGCCATGAGGAGATACCGCCAACCTCCCTGCCGACCAAGAGTGCATACTGCCGGCCATAAATGATGGGCTGTTGACCAACAATAAAAGGCTGCCGGTCACTGGTGTGCTGTGACACCAAGCTACAGCAAAGCACAAAACAGAGGAAAGAGAGGGTCTCCCAAGGGTATGTACGCACTATGTCACTCCATATCACTTCAAATCATCAATGGAGGGGGCATCATTGGATCCGGGACCATCAATCACGTATCTCGATGCATGATGGCCAAAGATCCAACCTGTGCAATTTCAATAAATGCATGACAAACAAGACACCAAGACCATCTCCTTATCATGAAAAATCAAAGGCAATGGAGACCAAGGGAGATTGGCTCATTTCATCACTTCAAGTATGAAATGAGCTAATCCACCTTGTGTTCAAACACAACACCGGGTTGAACACAATGCAATGCACACATGCAATATGACATGCAAAAATGTTATGTAATGCAACTAGCATGCAACAACATGCAATGTACCATGCATGCAACAAGTATGCAACAATGTACCAAGCATGCAACAACATGCAATGCACCAAGCATGCAACAACATGTGATGTAACAAGCACACAACAACATGCAAAATGGACTTAAACTAAAATAAGCAGACCTCAATCATGCCCAAATCAGTGGCCAAACAAGCTGAAATGGAGACTCCAAGGACTAGCCAAGCATGCACACATGTTAATGCAAGAATAAGGCACAAGACACAACTCTCCAAAGGCATTGAAAGGATGAAACATGGAGTACAATGGCACATGTTCTAGCACTGAAATGTCATGCTAAATGACTTAAAATCATGGAAACAACTCATGTGATGCATGTTGCAAGGCTTAAGCATCAAAGCTAGTGAAGTGTATTACACTAGAGGCATGGAAGACAATGGTCAATTGGCCAAACCAGCCCCAAACAGACCTTATGTAGGCCAAAACAGTAGCCAAAATGGACTGAGATGATGGCTAGAAAGGCAAGAAAATGAGACTCATGCAATGGCTCACAAATAAGGCATAAATGTGCAACTCTCAAGAGCACTTAAAGAGTGGAAAACATAGAAGTGTAACAACACTATGTGCTCTAAAATATCATTCCAAATGATGCCAAGGCATGCAAATACCTCAAGTTAAGCATGGTAGGGGCCTCAAAACTCAAGACTAGTAAAGGCATTTGCACTATAGCTATACAAAACATGAGTCATATGACCATGGAAGCCCAAAATAGTCCTAAAACAACCCAAAATATGAATAAAATCATGCTGGAGCATAGCCAAAATATGCTAGAATAATGAGCCAAAACATCATGTATACAAGGTTAGTAAGCAAGATTTGCACTACAAGTACATGAAGCATGCAAGAGGTGACCAAACCAGCCCAAAACAGAGTTATATCATGTCCTAAAAGTCACAAAAACATGCTTGAAAAGAGCTAACACAAGCCACAAAAAGATGCTACTTCATGAGGCATATAAGGCTAGTTTGCAAGAATTACACTACAAGTGTATAAAGCATGCATAAGGTGACCAAACCAGCCATGGACAGAGTTAAGGCAGGTCCTAAAAGTTACAAAAAGGTGCCTGAACTAAGCCTCAAAATGGTAGAAACACATGCTCATTTGATAGGCCAATAAGACATGCAAACAAGAGAAGAGGAGGGGGGACAACCCCCACCATTTGAGCCCTCAAAATAGGGTTTTTACCATTGAAAATCCTCTGGATTTCAGTGGTGAGAAGGCCACAAAAAGTTGTTTTGAAGGCCTTAGAATATGGCTCAAAAGCAATACAAGCTAAGGAATAAAAGGGAGAGACAACCCCCTAACACAAAAATAGGCCTAAATCATCATTTTTAGGACTGAAAAATGGAGATTTTCTCAGTTCAAAACCAAGCCAAAAACAGTTTGCAAAGGTGGTAAACCAAGCATGCAAAGTTGGCCAAGATAGTGTACAAAATGAGCGTAAAAGAGAGAGATGCTTACCCTTGAAGCACAACTGCAAATCAGGTCCAAACTCTAAGCTAAAACCAACTTTTGGAGCTCAAAATGATCCTCAAAGAACCTCAGCCCAATGGTAGTTGAGTTTGATCAAGGGTGTCTAGGCAAAAGAGAGGTATATCTCTAAGTATAGCTCTTGTTATTCACACAAAGGCAAGAGAAGGAGAGAGAGACAGAGATTTGGCTCTGAAATTTCTAGAGAGAGGGACCTTTTAGAGTGAGAAGCTTCCAAACTTGTTTAAGAAGTTCTCACCCTTCAAAATGAGATATAAGGCTTCATTATATAGCAAAAACTGAAGGTTTGGGTCGAAAATATATCAAGAGAGATAGCTGTGCCAGCTGGAGATAAAATATCTGTCCAAAACTAATCTTTTCATCACTAGCCGGCACCTTCACCATTGTTGGCTGGCCGCACACTATTGTTGGCCAGCAGGGGTCACTTTTGGACGGCATTGGTCATTCATGGCCGGCACACTCCCATTGAGGCCGGCAGCAAAAATCAGTCCTAGTCCCCGACTTGAAGCAAGCCTAACTTCTTCATCTGGATGCCTTTTTAGGTCATTCTTGTGTGAAAATTGAAGCTCCAGAAGTAAGCTTTCCAATGGTGGTATCCTTGCATCAAAATTCCAACTATGCTAAGAGATATCCCTCTTTTAGTGAAGGCTGCTCAGTTTCGGTCCAACCGGAATGATGCCCAACTTCAACCAATCATATCTCCCTTATCTGGCCTCGGCTTAAGGAGATTCTTGAGTGAAAAATGAAGCCCTGGAAGTCTTCTTTCCACTGGTGGTGTCCTCATAGCTGAAATCCAAGTGTGCAAATGAATAGGCCTGATTCAGTGAGAGCTACTCGACTCTCTCTTAACGGTTCATGCCCATTTTCTCCCCCAACTTGGTTTGTTCTCTCCTCTCCTCTTTTCTTCAACTTCAAACCCATAAACAAGGTGTTTTGAAAGATTTTTTAAAGAGTTCATCTTTCTTTCATTCATTTCCACTTTGTCCTTGCTCGGTTTATCGAAAAGCGTTTAACAAAATGCGAGCGTCAGAACATCGTAGAATCATCTTTTCAAAAATATTTTGAAAGAGAGGGTTTTTAGGTCTAAAAACCATTCAAAATAGTTTTAGTCCAAAAATGGGGTGTGAAGTTGGGATTTGACTCTCTCTTTGCTGAAGAAAATCGAACGCTTGCACTGCACAACTTTCACCACTAAGTAAACCATCAGTGACGCCCAAGTCTTAAGGGTGGTAAAAATTAGGGTGTCTATAGTTGCCCCTCTTTGACAGTGCTCAGAGTGATCAAATGACATGAGTGAATGTCAAAGTCCAGAGACGACCCATTTTTGACAAGGCCGAAGACTTGGACAAACAAACAAAATAAAATATAGATGCACCCGCAGGCTAGGGCAAAATGCAAATGACAAGCATGATGCAAGAGCATAACTTATGATCATGCAAGGAGAGCTGTGATGAAGCAATTATGCAAAATAAATGCGGCATTTTAAGCGAATGTTATGCGAGCAAATGAACACCAACCAAACAACACCCATGCAGAAAAGATGTAAGAAAATTATGCAATCTTAACCACGCACCATGTAAGAAAGACTAAGAGCGACCATTGGGCACACCCGAGGTCTCAAACAAGATTCCAACGCATGGCACGCGAACGGAAAAGGAGCGGTATAAGCATTGTGACACGTTCCAAATGCTCTTAACCAAAATAAAGAAACATAGGGAAATGTCCCGGTGTTTCGAAATGGTATAAGCATTAGAACACATTCCCAATGCTCTTAACCAAAGAGGGAGAAACAAAATGGACATATCCCGGTGTTTCGGAATACAAAGGAGAAACATAAGGGACATATCTCGGTGTTTCGAAATAAGAAGGATAAACATAGGGACATATCCTGGTGTTTCGGAAAGAAGGAGAAACATAGGGACGTATCCTGGTGTTTTGGAAAGAAGGAGAAACATAGGGACATATCTTGGTGTTTCGGAAAGAAGGAGAAACATAGGGACGTATACCGGTGTTTCCGAAAGAAGGAGAAACATCGCGACGTATCCCGGTGTTTCGGAAATAAGGAGAAACATAGGGACGTATCCAGTGTTTCAGAAAGAGGGAGAAACATAGGGACATATCCCAGTGTTTCGGAAAAAGGGAGAAACATAGAGACGTATCCCGGTGTTTCGGAAAGAAGGAGAAACATAGGGACGTATCCCGGTGTTTCAGAAAGAGGGAGAAACATAGGGACATATCCCGGTGTTTCGGAAAGAGGGAGAAACTTAGGGACCTATCCCGGTGTTTTGGAAAGAGGGAGAAACATAGGGACATTTCCCGGGGTTTCAGAATAAGAAGGAGAAACAAAGGGACATATCCCGATGTTTTGGAAAGAGGGAGAAACATAGGGACATATCCCGGTGTTTCCGAAAGAGGGAGAAACATAGGGACGTATACCGGGATTTCGGAAAGAAGTAGAAACATAGGGTCATATCCTGGTGTTTCGGAAAGAAGGAGAAATATAGGGACGCATCCCAGTGTTTCGGAAAGAGGGAGAAACTTAGGGATATATCCCGGTGTTTTGGAAAGAGGGAGAAAGATAGGGACATATCCCCATGTTTCAGAAAGAAGGAGAAACATAGGGACATGTCCCGGTGTTTCGGAATGAGAAGGAAAAACATAGGGACGTATCCTGGTATTTCGGAAAGAGGGAGAAACATAACGACATATCCGGTGTTTCGGAAAGAAGGAGAAACATAGGAACAAATCCCGATGTTTCGGAAAGAAGGAGAAACATTGGGATGTATCCCGGTGTTTCGGAAAGAGGGAGAAACATAGGGACCTATCCAGGTGTTTCAGAAAGACGGAGAAACATAGGGACATATCCCAGTGTTTCGGAAAGAGAGAGAAACATAGGGACATATATCCCGGTGTTTCGGAAAGACGGAGAAACAAAGGGACATATCCCGGCGTTTCGGAAAGAGGGAGAAACATAGGGGCTTATCCCGGTGTTTTGGAAAGAGGGAGAAACATAGGGGCGTATCCCGGTATTTTGGAAAGAGGGAGAAACATAGGGACTTATCCCGGTGTTTCGGAAAGAGGGAGAAACATAGGGACCTGTCCCGGTGTTTCGGAATAAAAAGGAGAAACATATGGACGTATCCCGGTGTTTCGGAAAGAGGGAGAAACATAACGACGTATCCAGTGTTTCGGAAAGAAGGAGAAACATAGGGACATATCCCGGTGTTTCAGAAAGAGGAGATACATAGGGACAAATCCCGTTGTTTTGGAAAGAAGGAGAAACATTAGGACGTATCCCGGTGTTTCGGAAAGAAGGAGAAACATAGGGGCGTATCCCGGTGTTTCAAAAAGATAGAGAAACATTGTGACCTATCTCGGTGTTTCGGAAAGACAGAGAAACATAGGGACATATCCCAGTGTTTCGGAAAGAGGGAGAAACATAGGGACATATCCTGGTGTTTCGGAGAGAAAGAGAAACATAGGGACATATCCTGGTGTTTTGGAAAGCGGGAGAAACATAGGGACATATTCCGGTGTTTCGGACAGAAGGAGAAACATAGGGACGTATCCCGGTGTTTTGTAAAGAGGGAGAAACATAGGGACATGTCCCGGTGTTTCGGAATAAGAAGGAGAAACATAGGGACGTATCCCGGTGTTTCGGAAAGAGGGAGAAACGTAGGGACGTAGCCCAGTGTTTCGAAAAGAAGAAGAAACATAGGGACATATCCCGGTGTTTCGGAAAGAAGGAGAAACGTAGGACAAATCTCGGTGTTTCGGAAATAAGGAGAAACATTGGAACGTATCCCGGTGTTTCAGAAAGAAGGAGAAACATAGGGACGTATCCTGGTGTTTCGGAAAGAGGGAGAAACATAGGGACATATCCCGGTGTTTTGGAAAAGAATGAGGAACATTGGGACGTATCCTGGTGTTTCTGAAAGAGGGAGAAACATAGGGAAATATCCTGGTCTTTCGGAAAGAAGGAGAAACATATGGACATATCCCGATGTTTCAGAAAGAGGGAGAAACACAGGGGCATATCCCAGTGTTTCGGAAAGAGGGAGAAACATAGGGTCATATCCTGGTTTTTCGGAAAGAAAGAGAAACATAGGGATGTATCCCGGTGTTTCGGAAAGAGAGAGAAACATAGGGACAGATCCCGGTGTTTCGGAAAGAGGGAGAAACATAGGGTCGTATCCCGGTGTTTCGGAAAGTAGGAGAAACATAGAAACGTATCCTGGTGTTTTAGAAAGAGGGTGAAACATAGGGACATGTCCCAGTGTTTCGGAATAAGAAGGAGCGTGCAAAACAATGCAATTGAAAGGGTGCATAACAATGCGAGTGGAATGTGCGTAACAACACAAGTAAAGAGTGCATAACAATGCAGGTGGAAGGGTGCATGACAATGCAAACTAAGATGAAATCCAAACACGCTAAAATCATGTGAGGAAAGGAACACTCTAACCACGCTGAAAACGTGAGAAGAGGACCGAAAACAACCGGCCAGGTGCGCGCACAATGCAACATGAAATAAAACACGCCCAAGGTCGCGCTTTACGCGTCCCAAGATAGCCCCAGAGGATAACGATCCTAAACGCTGCGCAGCATGAACGGATAAACGATACAAGATAACACAAGATGCAAATAAATGCAATAAGTGCGATGATACGATACACGTTACAGCATGTTACAAAAAATGTAGAGCATGATGCTTAGGGAATGCAAGAAACAAACAAAACGATGCTTTAAAAAGCACCTCATGGGGTGAGTGGCAGTGAACCGCTCTACTCTGAGGGGGATCTCCCCTAGTGTTTTTCGAACTCTTACCTTCAACTCACAGTACAAAGGTCCTGAAATACTGACAAGGGGTAGCTTCTGCATGTAGAAACCACAGGTGCTGCTTAGACTACCATTCTGACTTGAAGCAAGCTTGATCTTGAGCTTGAAATAAAGGCACACTCGCAGTTTAGAGCATTTGATAAGGCCTGAAGAGGTAGATCCGGAATGCAATCTCAGAATTTGCTGGAGTTGAAACACACTAAGAAGCTCCAAATTTTCCCTCTTTTCTTTTACTTTGCAGTCCGAAACCTATATAGCTTCAGATAGGTCCTTGTTCTACTGTTCTCACATAACCTGGGTTGAACCCTGCTGTTTTATGAAAGAAATATTCCTGTTTCGTACAAATGTGGAGAATGACACAGCAATCTGAACACAAAATGATTTTATTTTTTAGTTTGAAATTGAGAAATGAGTTCTTAACCGGGTATTGAGTGTACAACTGACCACAGCCAAAAGAACTCAACAAAGGAAAACAAAAGGTAAACAACCTAAACACATCTATTGACGCTCGAAACGACTCAAAACAAGAATCGAGACAAACACAACAAAACACAAGACTCAAATGTGTTACAAAGACGAGAGAGCTCTCGGTTCGCAAGGAGCCAGTTTCTTTGGGTATTGTTTCCCACCTTTCTCATTTATGATTCTCACATCACTCTGGCACTCAATCTCTTTTTTTTTTTTGAAAAAGCCCTTTTCTCACTTTTTCTCTCAGCACACATCTCTCTATTAGTCAATCTCTCTGATTTTTTTTTATCCCTCCCCTGGGTGGTTGATGGACAAACAAGAAGTTGTGGGTTCATGCCCCTAGCATTCTGCTAGATTCTTTTTCTGGCCACAACAGTGAGCTTTTCCATAGAGGGGTTGCGCTACAACTGGGTGTGTAGCAAATCTGCAGCCGACATTGGTTGACGATGCTCTACTGGGGAGTTTGGATATGATCAGATGTATCCAGATGAGGGAGTGGAATATCCTGTTCCATTCCAATTCGTGCTTCGCACTTGACTTGATACCTCGCTGCTCGGAGGATGGGAGAGCTTTCGTGTGATACCCCTATCCCATAATATGCTAATTGGTCCTTAATTTGAGTATGATTATGTGTTTAGCATGATTTTATTTGCCATTATGTGAATGTTTGTGATTTTGAAGTCTTATCTGTTCACCGTAGGAATACCTATCTGAATAATCTGTTTTGGAAATTAAATTGAGGGCCTTATCGGCCACAGAACCCGAAATTGATTACGCCATCGTGATTGGCATAATTTTTAGAGCCTACGGTGAAATTTAATTAGAAATTGATTCGGGTAAGATTAAATCGATTAAATTGATGAATAATGCCAAATTACTTTATTATTATTATTATTGTGAGTAGGGATTTATGTAAAGGCATGTTACACTCAATTCCCTTCCTTTAACTTCATTTGGGCTGATCAACTCTCTAGAGAGAGGCAAGGCCGGCTGTTAGAGTGAGAGAGGAGAGAACTGTGCAAATTTGGCCTAAAGCTTGGGAATCTTGGAGATTTAGCTCAAGAATTGACTAGAGCTTAGGAGATCAAAGCTTCTACGTGAGTAATTCTTGGAGTATAGTTTGTTATTTTGTGTGTTCAAGCTAATTTGGTGATCAAGAGTAAGGTTAAAATGAAATTGGGTTGTATTTGTTGAATTGAAGCTTATTATGTGCATGCATGTAGGAAATCACCTTGATATTGTATGTTTGAGCACGAATGTGTATAATCCATGTGAAATGTTAAAGGAAACTCATGTCTTGATCACCATTTGTGTTACCTAAGTTGAGTTCATCACATGCATGTACAATTTGAGAAGATATGAGCTTGGATGCATGAGTTTGTTATGTTGGTGTTGAGTTTGACATATTTTGGGACATGCATGTAGATAAATCAAGAAATTGAGCTCTATAATGTTATAATGTTGCATTAGTACCTTATTGATATGATTATATTGAGATTTGAGCCATTGCGAGCAAGTATTGTGGCTTGAAAACCGAATTGGAGCTCAAGAACACATTCTGGGTTTTCCAGAATTTTGAAGTCTGCTTGAGCGGGGTGAAGTCCGCTCGAGCGGGAAATACGTGCTCCCAGTTTTTTTTTTTGCAGACCTTGATGTCCGCTCGAGCGGGTAACTCCACGCTCGAGCGGGGAGCTATGTAGGACAGACTTCCGCTTGAGCGTCCGAGGTCAAACTCGAGCGTAAAAATGATACATCCAGAACTTTTTGCAGACACGTCTTATGCTCGAGCGGGGAATTTCACGCTTGGGCGGGGAGCCATGTAAAGAGGCCTTATGCTCAAGCGCCGGATTGAACGCTCGAGCGTAAATTTCCCACATCCAGTACTTTTGCAGGCCTCAGGGGTCCGCTTGAGCGGGTAAGTCCACGCTCGAGCGGGGACCCTGTTTTTTGAAATTTTGTTCATGCATTCTGTGATTTGTTTTCCGTTCTCTTTCACTTGTAAGCACTCTTAAGCATATGTTAAGCATTGTAAATGAGTTAATGAGATAAGAACAAAGCCTAAAGAGGAATATGTGAATTAAGGAACGGATTGAATTGTTAGTAACCCTTTTGTGTTCTTGAAATGTGTAGGGTCAAGCTCCAGGACAAATCCACAAGCCGATCACTGTGAGTAATATCAATATTTGAAAGCTTGTCAATGTCCAATTGTTTATTCCCTTATAAACTTTATGAATTGTTAATTGGGATTGTGGACAAAAGTCTGACAGGAATGAATGAATGGGCCGAAGGTCGTTTTGATGTAAATGAATGGACCGAAGGTCGTTTTGATGTAAATGAATGGACCGAAGGTTGTTTTGATATAAATGAACGGACCGAAGGTCATTTTGACCTATATGAATGGACCGAAGGTCGTTCTGACGTGAATGAGCGGGCCGAAGGCCATTTTGACACGAATGTATGGGCCAAAGGCCGTTTGGACATAAATGAATGGGCCAAAGGCCGTTTGGACATAAATGAATGGGCCAAAGGCCATTTTGACGGAAATGAATGGGCCGAAGGCCGTTTTGACATAAATGAGTGGGCCGAAGGCTGTTTTGACAGGAATGGAAACCTGAATGGGCCAAAGGCCAGTATGTTGGAACTACAGTCACTTGATCTAAATTTCGTATAGGTATATATATATATATATGTGTGTGTGTGTTAAGTAGAAATGTGAATTGGGCCCAAGGCCATTTGGAACATGTTGTTCTACATTGTTATGTAATTTATGTATTTGATATTATTCACTGGGCTGTTGCTCACGCTCATTCATGTGTTTGTAGGTGAGCCAAGAGAAGTCCAAACCCAGCCCCAGTGAAGTCTGCCAGGAACAACATGAGTTTTGGAGAGTCAGCCTTGTGTCTCACGCACGAGACCCATCATTGCCATTTTGCTATGTATTTATATTTTTTCTTGTTGGCTAGGACTTTGTGGATATCTGTATATAGTTTTGATATGGGTTGACTCAGTTTGTATGATCCTGTCTGTAAAGGATTTTATGGTACTGTATTTTGTTGTGGGTTATTAACATATATGTGTATAGTTTGTTTGATGTGCATATAAGCACGGCTCTATGGACAAAGTTTTAAATTTTTGCTTCCGTTTGGCCCCTTTACTCTGATGAGTTATGTCTGTTTTGGTTTGAGGCCGTAGGTAATCTTAGGATTATTGGCCGATTATGTCCTTAACCTATAGGGGCGGGTTCGGGTCATGACAGAGTGGTATCAGAGCATGAGTTAATAACTCACACACTTATCCAATAAGAGCAATAAGCGTCTAGATAAGATCTAGGATGCATTCATGTGATAAATATGAATTTGGAAGCATTGATTATATGCTTAAATGTTTTGATATGAACAATTATAGGTTATGAGTTGTGAATTACTTGCATTGCAAACTACCTGAAAATGTATGCTCCTTGTTACATGCATATGTGTGTATCTTTTGTATAAAATATAATGCAAGTTTAATCAGATGGTGAGAACCAGAGGAGATGAAATGGAAGAATCCTCAACTGCTAGAATGGACAGGATGGAAAGACTGATACAGGAAATGGCAGAAGCTTTGAGACAGCAATAGGAGTGGCAACAACAGTGGCAGCAACCACACTTGCCACCTCCACCTCCCGCACCACCTGTGCCAGATCATCAGAATGATGACCGGATTATAGCTCTCACTAAGGAATTCAAGAAAATGAAACCACCACAGTTTCACGGGGGATTAGATCCGTTGAAAGCCGAAGCGTGGGTCCTCGGCATTGAGAAATTATTCTCGGCATTGAGAAATTATTCGAAGTGTTCCCCTGTTCAGAGACTCAGAAAGTGCTTCTAGCCACTTTTATGCTAGAAGACGAGGCAAGAAGATGGTGGATGTTGATGCAAGAAAATCATAGGGATGTTGACTGGGTAAGGTTTCTAGAAATATTCTATGACAAGTACTTCCCGCAGTGTGTCCGGGATAGGAAAGTGGCAGAATTCATGGAACTCAAGCAAGACAGCATGACTGTAGCTGAGTATGAGGCCAAATTCACTGAATTGGCCAAGTTTGCATCACATGTAATTGACATGGACTATAAGAAGGCAAGACATTTTGAAGGTGGGCTCTGCAATGACATCCTAGAAAGGGTGAATGTCCTGAAATTGGAAACCTACATTGGGGTGCTTGACAGAGCCATCATATCAGAGGCTAACATAGCCAGACAAGCTAAGCCAGTAACAGAATGGAAAGGCAACAAAAGACAAGGCTTCTTTTCGAAGAAGAAATTTCTGAAAAAGCAAAACACGGGCTCCTCAAATACTTCGAGTTCTTCCCGAGACACAGCTCCCATGTGCAATATTTGTAGCAAAAGGCACCGTGGAGTCAGTTACCGTGCATCAGGAGCCTATTTTAAATGTGGGAAGCAAGGGTACATAGCCCGAGAATGTAATCAGAACGGTGGGAAACTAGCAGCTAGTTCCACTGCATCGATCCCAAAGCTGGGGAACACTTTGAAATCTGCTACTACTGGGGATACAGTGAGACAGGGGAGAGTCTTTGCACTTGTTCCGGGCGATACACGGAATGCCAATGCCGTTATCTCAGGTACTATTTCAATATGTGATCAGGATGCTTTTGTGTTAATTGATTCTGGATCAACGCACTCATTTGTGACATATACGTTTGCATCTAGACTGAATAGACCCCTAGAGCTATTGCCATATTTGTTATGTGTGTCTGCTCCATCGGGAGAATCCGTGTTATGTGATTATATATATATCGGTTTTGTGGCATGCATATCGAGGATGCTACCCTATATGTAGATTTGTTGCCCTTGAACTTTAGACATTTCGATGTAATTTTGGGCATGGATTGGTTGACCAAGTACTGTGCCACCATAGACTGTGTGACAAAAAGGGTTGTATTTAACCTACCAGAATAGAAAGAGATTGTGTTTGTGGGTAATGGGGTAGTGCCTCCACCTTATTTGATATCCGCAATGAAAGCATGTAAACTGATTAGGAAAGGGTGCCAGGGTTATTTGTGCTATGTGTTGTCTGAACAATCTGAGAATGTTGAATTGAATAATATCCCTATTGTTAGAGAATTTCCGGATGTGTTTCCGAATGAATTACCAAGGGAATTGGTAGACAGGGAGATCCAGTTTACCATTGAAACTGTGCCAGGCACCTAGCCTATTTCTAAAACTCCCTAGAGAATGGCTACTACCGAAATGAAAGAATTAAAGGAGCAGTTGCAAGATCTTCTTGATAAAGGGTTTATCCAACCTAGCACTTCGCCTTGGGGTGCACCAGTGTTATTTCTAAAGAAGAAGGATGGTACTTTGCGCCTGTGCATTGATTACCGGGAGTTGAACAAGGTAACGATAAAGAACAAATATCCCTTACCCCGTATTGATGACTTATTTGACCAGTTGCAGGGATCACAGGTGTTTTCTAAGATTGATTTGAGATCTGGGTATCATCAGCTGAAAGTTAAGGCAGAGGATGTTGAGAAAACCGCATTCAGAACGAGGTATGGTCATTTTGAGTTTCTTGTTATGCCGTTTGGAGTGACTAATGCTCCGGCAGCATTTATGGACTTAATGAATAGAATTTTTAAAACCTACCTTGATGAGTTTGTTGTAGTCTTCATCGATGATATTTTGATATACTCTAAAGATAGACTTGAACATGAACATCATTTGAGGACTGTTTTACAAATACTTCGGGAAAGAAAACTATTTGCTAGATTAAAGAAATGTGAGTTTTGGTTGGATGAGGTTGTCTTCTTAGGGCATGTGATCAACAAGGAAGGAATTTCAGTGGGCCCGCAGAAGATAGAGGCAATTGTGAATTGGCCTACACCGACCAATGTGACAGAAGTTCGCAGCTTCATGGGCTTGGCTGGGTACTACAGGAGGTTTGTGAAGGACTTTTCGAAATTAGCAGTGCCTCTTACCCAACTGACACGTAAGGGGCAACCTTTTGAGTGGAACGAAGAAAGGGAATCAGCCTTTCATGAATTGAAGACAAGATTGACTACTGCACCAATTTTAACACTACCTTCAGGTACTGAAAATTTTGTAATCTTTACTAATGCATCTTATAAGGGTTTGGGTTGTGTGTTAATGCAGAACGGAAAGGTTATTGCTTACGGCTCCCGACAGTTGAGGCCACACGAGAAAAACTACCCAACACATGACCTTGAATTGGCCGCAGCCGTTTTTGCTTTGAAAATCTGGCGGCATTATTTGTATGGGGCAAAGTGTGAAGTCTACACGGATCATAAGAGCCTGAAATACTTCTTCACGCAGAAAGAGTTGAATATGCGTCAGAGAAGGTGGCTGGAACTAATAAAAGATTACGACCTAGAAATTCAGTACCACCCCGGGAAAGCTAATACAGTTGCTGATGCCTTGAGCAGAAAATCAATGGGGAGTATGGCCTATTTGCTTACTGAACAGAGAGAGATCTTGCAAGATTTTGAGAAGTCTGAAATTGAAGTGGTAATGTGTGAACGGGGCGGATTGATAGCCGCTATTACAGTCGAGCCGGCGATTATTGATGAACGGAAACAGAATGAGGATGAGTACCTCAAGAAAGTGATTGACGAATTCGAGGCAAGCCCGAAAGCAGAATTTAGTATTGAGAATGAAGTGTTGAAATTCCGAAATCGGATATGTGTCCCAGATATCCCAGAACTGAAGAAGAGGGTTTTAGATGAAGCCCACAGGTCCATATTTGCTGTGCATCTGGGTAACAATAAAATGTATCGGGATTTGAAACAAACCTATTGGTGGCCCAAAATGAAGAAAGATATTGCAGAATATGTGTCCAAGTGCCTACAGTGTCAGCAAGTTAAGGCTGAACATCAGAAACCAGGCGGCCTACTTCAACCTCTCCCTATTCCTGAATGGAAGTGGGAACATGTGACTATGGATTTCGTTGTTGGCCTACCTCGGACTTCTCGAGGTATGGATTTTGTTTGGGTTGTAGTTGATAAACTGACTAAGTCTGCACATTTTCTGCCTATCAAAACTACATTTACCGCTTATAGATTGGCTACCATTTCTGTTGATGAGATTGTCCATTTACACGGAGTTCCAGTATCTATTGTATCGGATAGAGATCCGAAATTTGTGTCTAGATTGTGGAAGAGTTTGCAGGAAGCTATGGGAACAGAACTAAGGTTCAGTACTGCATTTCACCCACAGACAGACGGGCAATCAGAACGAACGATTCAAACTTTGGAAGATATGCTTCGCATGTGTGCTTTGGATTTTCAGGGGAGTTGGGAAGATTATTTGCCACTTGTAGAATTTGCTTATAATAATAGTTTCCACTCTAGCATTGGTATGGCACCATACGAGGCTTTGTATGGTAGGAGGTGTAGATCACCTATCTGTTGGACAGAGGTCGGGGATAGAGCTTTGCTTGGGCTAGAAATTGTACAAGACACTTCTGAGAAAATCAAGACTATTCGTCAAAGGCTCAAAACAGCTCAAGACCGACAAAAGAATTATGCAGACATTCGAAGAAGACCTCTTGAGTATGAGGTTGGTGACCATGTGTTCATCCGTATTTCCCCGATGAAAGGCCAAGTCAGATTTGGGAAAAAGGGCAAATTGTCACCCCGTTACATTGGGCCGTTCCAGATTTTGGAGAGACTCGGTCCAGTTGCTTATAGAGTTGCCTTGCCATCGGGATTTGAGCAAATCCATAATGTGTTTCATGTGTCAGTGTTGAGGGGTTACCTCTGAGACTCATTGCATGTGATTGATTATCACCGGGTTGCTATTGATGAAAAAATGGATTATGCTGAATGGCCGGAAAGAATTGTTGATCGACAAGTGAAGGAATTGAGAAACAAATCCATTCCAATGGTGAAAGTGGAATGGAAGGAACACTATGGGACAGATGCTACATGGGAAAAAGAGGAGGAAATGCGTCTACGCTATCCACATTTGTTTCCCGACGAAGGTAAATTAAGTTTGGAGGACCAACCTTCCTAAAGGGGGGAAGACTGTGATACCCCTGTCCCGCAATATGCTAATTGGTCCTTAATTTGAGTATGATTATGTGTTTAGCATGATTTTATGTGCCATTATGTGAATGTTTGTGATTTGAAGTCTTATCTGTTCACCATAGGAATACCTGTCTGAATAATCTGTTTTGGAATTAAATTGAGGGCCTTATCGGCCACAGAACCCGAAATTGATTATGCCATCGTGAATGACATAATTTTTAGAGCCTACGGTGAAATTTAATTAGAAATTGATTCGGGTTAGATTAAATCGATTAAATTGATGAATAATGCCAAATTACTTTATTATTATTATTATTGTGAGTGGGGATTTATGTAAAGGCATGTTACACTCAATTCCCTTCCTTTAACTTCATTTGGGCTTATCAACTCTCTAGAGAGAGGCAAGGCCGGTTGTTAGAGTGAGAAAGGAGAGAACTGTGGCCTAAAGCTTAGGAATCTTGGAGATTTAGCTCAAGAATTGACTAGAGCTTAGGAGATCAAAGCTTCTAGGTGAGTAATTCTTGGAGTATAGTTTGTTATTTTGTGTGTTCAAGCTAATTTGGTGATCAAGAGTAAGGTTAAAATGAAATTGGGTTGTATTTGTTGAATTGAAGCTTATTATGTGCATGCATGTAGGAAATCACCTTGATATTGTATGTTTGAGCACGAATGTGTATAATCCATGTGAAATG
The DNA here is from genome assembly GCF_055761805.1 of Camellia sinensis. NCBI lineage: Eukaryota > Viridiplantae > Streptophyta > Magnoliopsida > Ericales > Theaceae > Camellia > Camellia sinensis. The sequence goes on along the minus strand of NC_138961.1, from coordinate 66,890,965 downwards.
TTAAAGGAAACTCATGTCTTGATCACCATTTGTGTTACCTAAGTTGAGAGTGTGGCTAATTCATCACATGCATGTACAATTTGAGAAGATATGAGCTTGGATGCATGAGTTTGTTATGTTGGTGTTGAGTTTGACATATTTTGGGACATGCATGTAGATAAATCAAGAAATTGAGCTCTATAATGTTATAATCTTACATGAGTACCTTGTTGATATGATTATATTGAGATTTGAGTCATTGCGAGCAAGTATTGTGGCTTGAAAACCGAATTGGAGCTCAAGAACACATTCTGGGTATTCCAGAATTTTGAAGTCCGCTCGAACGGGGTAATGGCCGCTCGAGCGGGAAATACGTGCTCACAGTATTTTTTTCTACAGACCTTGATATCCGCTCGAGCGGGTAAGTCCACGCTCGAGCGGGGAGCTATGTAGGACAGACTTCCGCTCGAGCGTCCGAGGTCACACTCGAGCGTAAAAATGATACATCCAGAACTTTTTGTAGACATGTCTTACGCTCGAGCGGGGAATTTCACGCTCGAGCAGGGAGCCATGTAAAGAGGCCTTATGCTCGAGTGCCGGATTGAACGCTCGAGCGTAAATTTCCCACATCCAGTACTTTTGCAGGCCTCAGGGGTCCGCTCGAGCGGGTAACTCCACGCTCGAGCGGGGACCCTGTTTTCTGAAATTTTGTTCATGCATTCTGTGATTCGTTTTTCGTTCTCTTTCACTTGTAAGCACTCTTAGGCATATGTTAAGCATTGTAAATGAGTTAATGAGATAAGAACAAAGCCTAAAGAGGAATATGCGAATTAAGGAACGGATTGAATTGTTAGTGACCCTTTTGTGTTCATGAAATGTGTAGGGTCAAGCTCTAGGGAAAATCCACAAGCTGATCATTGTGAGAAATATCAATATTTGAAAGCTTGTCAATGTCCAATTGTTTATTCCCTTATAAACTTTATGAATTGTTAATTGGGATTGTGGACAAAAGTCTGACATGAATGAATGAATGGACCGAAGGTCGTTTTGATGTAAATGAATGGACCGAAGGTCGTTTTGATATAAATGAATGGACCGAAGGTCGTTTTGACCTATATGAATGGATCGAAGGTCGTTCTGACAGGAATGAGCGGGCCGAAGGCCATTTTGACACGAATGTATGGGCCAAAGGCCGTTTGGACGTAAATGAATGGGCCAAAGGCCATTTTGACAGAAATAAATGGGCCAAAGGCCATTTTGACGGAAATGAATAGGCCGAAGGCCGTTTTGACATAAATGAGTGGGCCGAAGGCCATTTTGACAGGAATGGAAACCTGAATGGGACAAAGGCCAGTATGTTGGAACTACAGTCACTTGATCTAAATTTCGTATAGGTATATATATATGTGTGTTAAGTACAAATGTGAATTGGGCCCAAGGCCGTTTGGAACATGTTGTTCTACATTGTTATGTAATTTCTGTATTTGATATTATTCACTGGGCTGTTGCTCACGCTCATTCATGTGTTTGTAGGTGAGCCAAGAGAAGTCCAAACCCAGCCCCAGTGAAGTCTGCCAGGAACAACATGAGTTTTGGAGAGTCAGCCTTGTGTCTCACGCACGAGACCCATCCTTGCCATTTTGCTGTGTATTTATATTTTGTCTTGTTGGCTAGGACTTTGTGGATATCTGTATATAGTTTTGATATGGGTTGACTCAGTTTGGATGATCCTGTCTGTAAAGGATTTTATGATACTGTATTTTGTCCTGGGTTATTAACATATATGTGTATAGTTTTTTTGATGTGCATATAAGCACGGCTCTATGGACAAAGTTTTAAATTTTTGCTTCCGTTTGGCCCGTTTACTCTGATGAGTTATGTCTGTTTTGGTTTAAGGCCGTAGGTAATCTCAGGATTACTGGCCGGTTATGTCCTTAACCCATAGGGGCGAGTTCGGGTCATGACATTTCAGCCCTCTATTGTTAGCTTCGGTTATGCCCTTTTCTGGCAAGTAAAGTGCCCTTTCTGGCAAGTAGAGTGCCCCTTTTGGCAAATATGGTGCCCTTTCTGACAAATGCATTGACAACAGGGAAAAGACAGGAAGCCTGACTCAATTGTGCCCCTAGTTCATCATTTTGACTATTTTTTGTTTTTGCTTTCTGTTAAAACAATTTCGACCAAAATGAGAGTTAGGTTAGCATACTTATTCGATTTTCTGATTTGAAATCATGCAAGTCAGGTCATGAGCATTGAAAATTTTCCTTCTTTGGGTCCAAGAAATAGTCCAGTTTGGAAAAGTGGAATAATTTTCGAGAAAATTAGTCAACTTCATTAAAAATCCTCAAAAACTGTTTTTACAAATGGCCACTGCTCGATCAACACAAAATTTACTCTTGAGATGCACAACCTCAGATCCAAAACAAAGGAAAATTGCCCCTTGCCTAAATGGCACTGCATGGCAACGGAAAGTTACCCCTTGTCTGAATGGCATCACAGCGCACCGTAGTCAGTCCTCAAAGTGACGATCACAACCGGACTCTCGGATACAGAGAAGACAAAGATGATCGGAACCATTACATGGACACAGTCGATTTGGAAATGTTTATGGCTGGACTTCTGAGTGAAGTTGCCTATGTATCCCGAAGATGGTAATCTAGCCTGATGTAGTTCCGGGGTTAAGGTACACTCGAATATTAATCTCTTGTTTTACGCTCTAACTTTTGCCAAGGCCGCCCTTCTGGGTTTTCAACCTTGCGAGCTATGTTTTTCTTTTCTTTTCATTTCTTTTTCATTCTTTTCTTTGCTCTAGCTTTTGCCTGGGTCGCCCTTCTAGGTTTTCGGCCCAACGAGTCTCTCAAGGGTAAAAGTGTAGCTCTGTCCATGTCAAATGGTTTTGAGATCTCGAAGCCATCTGGATCTGGGAGAGTGGCTGTTGTTCGCGGATGGTGTAGGAGTCCATCCAATAGGGGTTGAATTTGCCCCTAGTGTTGTGGATAGGAACTCAGTTGTCCTTTAGCAATACTTTCTTCTTTCCTCCCTTCTGGGATTTGGCATTCTTACCGATCTTTGTCAGCTTGAGAAATGTCCCAATTTTTCGCTCTTCGAGCACATTTGAAATTCTTTTGCCCCTAGTTCGTGGGGTGCTTCTGATCTAGCTTCGCAAGCTTCTTTTGATCAATCTGATCTCCTTGATCTGACTTTCTTGCCTCTTGTTCGAGGGCTGCTTCGAATTTGGCCACACCGGCCTCACATTGTGGTTGATCGTTGAACATTCTGAGTCCAAGTTCAAGGTTTGAAAGCAAAGGGGTTGAGTCTCGAGGCTGAGAGCGATCCTAGGCTGCACAATCTTAAGAGCGATACCACACAGGTCTTCGCGGGACCACACAAAACATGTTTTGAAATCTTTTAAGAAAGCGACTAGTCGCTCGCGCTGAAGACAATGTAGAACCAATCTAGATCAAGCCAGGATCCTTCTCAGTACTCACGTTAACAAACATGATCTCATTCATCAAGGGCTTAGCATGCCTCTCTTTCTCTCAGTTGATCAAAGTTTTTCAAATCCCGAGGAATTCCTTCCTCTTTGTTTTCATCACAGTGTTCAAAAAACTTGGAAAAACTTAGGTCAATGCAATAATTTCAAGGCACAAAAAAGTAGGTGAAAAGCACTGCCATTCCATTCAAATTTGTTGGCACAACTGGCTCAAGACAGAGACAAACTCAAAAGTGTGAAAATCACTACTGTTTCATTCAAATCTTCTGGTGCAACTGGCTCCACGGCAGAAACAGACTCAAAAGAATGTAAAAGACAAGCACAAAACAAGCAAGTGATATTCGAGGTAACACCCCCGAAATGACCTGACTTCAACAAAATAGGACTGACTCAATACAACAAGACAGACCCAACTGACTTAGTAAGAAAAGATTGACTTAAAACAACAAGATAGACTCTAAACAACATAACAAAACTGACTCAACACCCAAGTCAGAAAATATAAAAACTAGCATTCGTAAATGCTCAAAACAATGCGTGCCATGCGCCACATCTAGAGTAAACTGAACGCCGCCCGCAGGTGGTTCATTCCTCGATCAAAAGATCACATTATCCCCCAAGTTCACTGATCCAGTGTTGATAGACTTTGCAGAGCCTGGTGCGACGATGACCTCATTGTCAATCAAATCTTCTATTTCGTGGCGAAAACGGTAACAACTATTAGTGCCATGACCTGTTTGTTGATGAAAGGAACAGTACTTGGCTGGATCATGAGAGGGAGGAAGTTTGTTTGGCAGTGGCCGCGGCTCCAGGGGTTTCAGATCCCCCTTTCTAATCAGCACCCTCAAGGCCACTAATAGAGACATGTACAAAGGGGTGAACACCCTCTGGCCCTAAGGTGGGTGTTTGGCAGGTTGTGAGCTATTTATGTTGGATGTACCGGCGAAAGGGTCGCCAGGTGCTAACTTTTGATGATCTTTTCCGAGTGTAGGATTGGAGCTGAAAGTGGTGTTTCTGGTACGACATCCCTTATCTTGGCTTGCCCCATGATTCAGACTGCCCTCAACTTGAGTAAAAAAAAGTATCATCCACAGTTTTTGCAACCACTGCGAGCACCTATTGCTTGTTTAGTCCCCTAGCTTTCAAAGCCTCAATAGCCTATAGAAGTTGTTCATAGGGATCAGTGTTTGCCCCCACCTTGTTCTTACCACTCGCCTCAGCTTGGTCGAAGGTTTGGGTTGCTACATCAGTACGAAGTCTGGTTGTTGTCGACATGTTATTACTAGAACTTGGGATGGCTTCAGGTTGGCTGAGTTCAATTACAATTCGCCCCAATAGTGGGGGCTCTTCTGGCATGAAATTTTCGATATGTGATATGGTTAATGGCAGAGCCGACATTCCAAAAACTAGATCAGCCATAGATCTCTGAAGATCGCTGATCATTCCCATCAGCTCAAAAGTAGTGGGCTCACCAGTTTGAAATGATTAGGGTTCAAAGACTGGATATGCGGTAGGTGCCCCAGATGGGCGTTGCATTTCAGCATCGATGTCACCCCATATAGTGATTCCCTGGTTTAATGTCGCTGTCATGACCACAATTTCTTCTGAACTTTGCATCACCATGAGTCTATTGAATCGAACATAGGTGATGTGACTGGTGACTAACGGATCAAGTGAACCGGTGAGCTTTGACTGGCCTTTCTCTGCCTTACCTTAGTGAAGGAAAATACTGGTTTCTCGTGAACTGAATCTATGACCTAACAAAGTCTATCAGCACAAACCCAATGAACCTTGGAGATATTGGAGCCTTCTGAAGTAACGGTTCCCAAGACTACATAGCAAAAGAGAAAACAGGCAGCATTTCAGCCCAATTTCACTGAAATAGATACGAGCAAAGCTGAATGACTGTGCTTTCTACTGAACTCTACCCAAAGTTCTGCCTATAAACAAATACCCTCAGGTAAAACTAATTCCCCAAAATGCTGATATCCGCAGGCCTGATACCCAGACTTGCAAACTGATATGCACAACCCTGTAGAGACACACTCTAATAGCAAATAGCAAGCAAATGAGAGCCAAAACAACCCTATGTTGGGGTAGGGTTTCCCTGTCATAGTTTCATCAAGAATTAGGGTTTCACTACGCACATAGCAGTTTCAAAGAACCTATAATCGGGTAAGAAACCGGTCCTAGCTTGGAATGGTCACTACAATTTTCGATATGCACTAGGTCGAATGGTCAAAAAGGGTGCCCCAGTAAAAATCGAGGTTTGTGTTCCCGTCGTGGCAGAGCCCACAACCGGTCAGCCTTATGGCATGCTTTTCCAAGTGGGCCTCCGGCAAACCGTTCAGGAATAACATACGGCAAACATGGTGTCCTAGGTGCACCAATGCACATGCAATGCAAAGAAACACATAAGTGTAATCAAAACAAGATATCATGAGTTTGAGTCAAGTTCTCTAACTCCCCAGCAGAGTCGCCAGAAACTGTAGACGTGCCCCGAGAACTCCCCGGACTGCGCACTGCGAGGGCACGAATCTGTTTTGTTCTTTAGCTACTGCAGTTTGGACTCAATGTCACGGTTCTGAATCTAATCTCACAAAGTGCAATGTGAGACCGATAAATCACTAAAGAGTCCAAATCTGGCAAATCGTTTTGGAAAACTGATTTTTATAAAGAAGTGCCAAACATGAACTGCTTTGCCAGATATAGAGTCGCCACCTAAATATTTTATTTTGGGGGAATTTAGGAAACCCTGACTCGTGCCTAAGGCCACGTGTCTGTCATCACCAAAGTTGCCCGATCAAAGGATTGGCCTTTATTAACATGATATTTTGTTTTTGAAAACACATGCGCTCTTATTCCAGTGTATTAGCCTAGAATGACTGCGTGATGCGCACAACATACAAGTATAGACTAGATAGCCTAAGTTGGAACAAAGCATCTCATGTTTGTTTTCGAAAATGGTTTGAAGGTGCTACTCGCAAGTAGGCTAAGACGTGGATTTGCCACCTTCAAGTGGGCTTAGAAAACATGATTTTGCCACTCTCAAGTGGGCTTAAAACTCGCATTTTGATGAATTGCTCCAATTCAAGTGATCCAACCTTCACCTACAGGCATTCAGGCAGTTATATCATTTAAGCAAATATTCTCATGGCAAGCATGCTGACATGGCAACACTCATGCTCATGCAAGATGCTAAAGCATAAACACTTACAGTTTACTCCGAGCCAAAACAACAACTAGTTAGAAATCATGCATGATCCAAGTTTATGTTAAGATGGCTAATGCAACACATTCAAAATGAAACTAGAAATAGGCTCAGCTATTCTAAGATGGCATGTGAAATGCAACAATTGATACATGTATTCAAGTAGGAATTGAAATACAATGCAGTTAGTATGATGCGCCGAGCCCGGTGCATGCAATACAGATGAATGAATGCAAACATGCAAGCATAAGGATGCTAATTGAAATATGCCCTAAACTAACCATCAAAAGCTGATAAGTAAAAGGGAGAAAGAAATGGGGTTGGAAGGCATGCATCACACACACGCACACTTATTACAAAATTGTGCCCTCTCGTTGGAGGGTCGAATAAAAGCTACACTAAGCTGCATAACTAATCTAATAATCTAATTAGACTAATTATTACACAACCAAAATGAATAACTAGTTACAACTAATTATTACAAAACTCTAACTAATCAAACAAATTAATTAAGTTGCAACACCGAATGCTAATTAACAAGTAAAGCACTAAATCAGGCTGCCTCAGCTCTGTCTTGAACAAGGAAGGATGCATGCTCTCGATTCCCGTCCCGAAAAGCTCTCCAAATGCTCTTTAGAGGCTCTGTCTGCAGGGTGTCCTTGAGAACTAGCCACTGGATCTCACCAAAACAATGATGAGGAGTGCATTAGTGGCCTGCCGGCCATGAGGAGATGCTGCCAACCTCCCTGCCGACCAAGAGTGCATACTGCCGGCCATAAACGAAGGGCAGTTGGCCAATAATAAGAGGCTGCGGGCCACTATGTGCTGTGATACCAAGCTGCAACAGAGCACAAAAGAGTGGACATAGAGGGTCTCCCAAGGGTATGTACGCACTATGTCACTCCATATCACTTCAAATCATCAATGGTGGGGGCATCATTGGATCCGAGACCATCAATCACGCATCTCAATGCATGATGGCCAAAGATCCAACATGTGCAATTTCAATAAATGCATGACAAACAAGACACCAAGACCATCTCCTTATCATGAGAAATCAAAGGCAATGGAGACCAAGGGAGATTGGCTCATTTCATCACTTCAAGTATGAAATGAGCTAATCCACCTTGTATTCAAACACAACACCGGGTTGAACACAATGCAATGCACATATGCAACATGACATGCAAAAATGTTATGTAATGCAACTAGCATGCAACAACATGCAATGTACCAAGCATGCAACAACATGCAATGCACCAAGCATGCAACAACATGTGATGTAACAAGCATGCAACAACATGCAAAATGGACTTAAACTAAAATGGGCAGACCTCAATCATGCCCAAATCAGTGACCAACATGCTGAAATGGAGACACCAAGGACTAGCCAAGCATGCATACATGTTAATGCAAGATTATGGCACAAGACACAACTCTCCAAAGGCATTGAAAGGATGAAACATGGAGTACAATGGCATATGTTCCAGCACTGAAATGTCATGCTAAATGACTTAAAATCATGCAAATAACTCATGTGATGCATGTTGCAAGGCTTGAGCGTCAAAGCTAGTGAAGTGTATTACACTAGAGGCATGCAAGACAATGCTCAAATGGACAAACCAGCCTCGAACAGACCTTATGCAGGCCAAAACAGAAGCCAAAATGGACTGAGATGATGGTTGGAAAGGCAAGAAAATGAGACTCATGCAATGGCTCACAAATAAGGCATAAACGTGCAACTCTCAAGAGCACTTAAAGAGTGAAAAACATGAAAGTGTAACAACACTATATGCTCTGAAATATCATTCCAAATGATGCCAAGGCATGCAAATACCTCAAGTTAAGCATGGTAGGGGCCTCAAAACTCAAGACTAGTCAAGGCATTTGCACTATAGCTATACAAAACATGAGTCATATGACCATGGAAGCCCCAAACATTCCCAAAACAAACCAAAATATGAATAAAATCATGCTGGAGCATAGCCAAAATATGCTAGAATAATGAGCCAAAACATCATGCATACAAGGCTAGTAAGCAAGATTTGCACTACAAGTATATGAAGCATGCAAGAGGTGACCAAACTAGCCAAAAATAGAGTTATATCATGTCCTAAAAGTCACAAAAACATGCTTGAAAAGAGCTAACACAAGCCACAAAAAGATGCTACTTCATGAGGCATATAAGGCTAGTTTGCAAGAATTACACTACAAGGGTATAAAGCATGCATAAGGTGACCAAACCAGCCATGGACAGAGTTAAGGAAGGTCATAAAAGTCACAAAAAAGTGCCTGAACTAAGCATCAAAATGGTAGAAACACATGCTTATTTGATAGGCCAATAAGACATGCAAACAAGAGAAGAGGAGGGGGGACAACCCCCACCCATTTGAGCCCTCAAAATAGGGTTTTTACCTCTAAAAATCCTCTGGATTTCAGTTATGAAAAGGCCACGAAAAGTTGTTTTGAAAGGCCTTAGAAGATGGCTCAAAAGCTATACAAGCTAAGGAATAAAAGGGAGAGACAACCCCCTAACACAAAATTGGCCTAAACCATCATTTTTAGGACTGAAAAATAGAGATTTTCTCAGTTCAAAACCAAGCCAAAAATATTTTGCAAAGGTGGTAAAACAAGCATGCAAAGTTGGCCAAGATAGTGTACAAAATGAGCTTAAAAGAGAGAGATGCTTACCCTTGAAGCACAGCTGCAAAACAGGTCCAAACTCTGAGCTAAAACTAGCTTTTGGGGCTCAAAACGATCCTCAAAGAAACTCATCCCAATGATAGTTGAATTTGATCAAGGGTGCCTAGGCAAAAGAGAGGTATATCTCTAAGTATAGCTCTTGTTATGCACACAAAGGCAAGAGAAGGAGAGAGAGACAGAGATTTGGCTCTGAAATTTCTAGAGAGAGGGAATTTTTTAGAGTGAGAAGCTCCCAAACTTGTTTAAGAAGTTCTCACCCTTCAAAATGAGATATAAGGCTTCATTATATAGCAAAATATGGAGGTTCAGGTCGAAAATATCTCAAGAGAGCCAACTGTGCCAGCTGGAGATAAAATATCTGTCCAAAACTGATCTTTTCATCACTGGCTGGCACCTTCACCATTGTTGGCCAGCAGCACACTATATTTGGCCGGTAGGGGTCACTTTTGGACAGCATTGGCCATTCATGGCTGGCACACTCCCATAGAAGCCGGTAGCAAAAATCAGTCCTAGTCCCCGACTTGAACCAAGCCTAACTCCTTCATCTAGATGCCTTTTCAGGTCATTCTTGTGTGAAAATTAAAGCCCCAGAAGTAAGGTTTCCAATGGTGATATCCTTTCATCAAAATTTCAACTGTGCTAAGAGATATCCCTCTTTTAGTAAAGGCTGCTCAGTTTCGGTCCAACCGGAATGATGCCCAACTTCAACCAATCATATCTCCCTCATCTGGCCTCAGATTAAGGAGATTCTTGAGTGAAAAATGAAGCCCTAGAAGTCTTTTTTCCACCAATGTGGCCTCATAGCTGAAATCCAACTGTGCAAATGAATAGACCTGATTCAGCGAGTGCTGCTTGACTCTCTCTTAACGGTTCATGCCCATTTTCTCCCCCAACTTGGTTTCTTCTCTCCTCTCCTCTTTTCTTCAACCTCAAACCCCTAAACAAGGTGTTTTAAAAGATTTTTCAAAGAGTTCATCTCTCTTTCATTCATTTCCACTTTGTCCTTGCTCGGTTTACCGAAAAGCGCGACATTTAACAAAATGTGAGTGTCGGAACATCGCAAAATCATCTTTTCAAAAATATTTTGAAAGAGAGGGTTTAAGGTCTAAAAACCATTCAAAATAGTTTTAGTTCAAAAATGGGGTGTGAAGTTGGGATTTGACTCTCTCTTTGCTAAAGAAAATCGAACCCTTGCACTGCACAACTTTCACCACCAAGTAAACCATCAGTGGCGCCTAAGTCTTAAGGACGGTCAAAAATGGGGTGTCTACAAGCACGAGGAACACTTGCTAGTGGTGCTGGAAGTTCTTAGAGCCCATAAGACCACGTGGTACCCGGGAAAGCGGTGACTGTAGATTCATCCAAGATAGAGGCGGTGCAGGATTGGGCACAACCTAAGAACCTTTTCGAGATCCGTAGTTTGTTGGGGTTGGTCAGGTATTACTGTTGGTTTGTGAAAGGTTTCTCCAGGCTAGCTTCGCCTTTGACTAGATTGACGCGGAAAGGGATCAAATTTGTGTGGAGTGAAACTTGTGAAAAGTCGTTCCAAGAGCTTAAGGTCAGACTTACCACCGCTCCAGTCTTGATTATTCCGGAGAGGAGTTTGAGCTATTTTCTATATTATGATGCCTCACGAGAGGGTCTGGGTTGTGTATTGATGCAAGAGGGGAAAGTAGTAGCCTATGGCTCGCAGCAGTTGAAAACACATGAGAGAAACTACCCTACTCATGACCTAGAGTTAGCAGCTATGATTTTCGCCTTGAAGATTTGGAGGTACTATCTGTATGGCGAGAAATTTGAAGTATTTTCTGATCATAAAAGTCTAAAGTATCTATTTACACAAAAAGACTTGAATTTGAGGTAGAGACGATGGATGGAATTTATAGAGGATTATGACATCGAGTTGCATTATCATCCGGGAAAGGCCAATGTTGTGGGTGATGCCCTAAGTAGGAATTCCATAAGTCATGTAGCTTGTATTGCTATCCAAGAATGGGAGATGTTGGGTGCTCTTGGCGCGTTTGACTTGCATTTGAGCGAGTCTGTTAACTCTGCAACCTTGTTCTCTGTGGTTGCACAACCTATGCTTGTGAATCAAGTGCTAAAGGCATAGAAGGGAGACTTTGAGGTAGAATCCCTCTGGGAAAGGATCTCCAGTGGGAAGGTAGAGAAGGGTTTGACTATATATCCCGACCTGAGTGTGAGGTATCGAGACCGCTTGTTTGTGCCGGAGTCTTGCCGAGAGGAAGTACTCCGAGGGTTTCACCATTCACACCTTGCAGTGCATTCGGGAGGCACACAGATGTATCATGATCTCAGTTGCCAGTTTTAGTGAAGGGGTATGAAGAAGGATGTAGCAGTGTTTGTGTCAAAGTGCCTCACTTGTCAGCAAGTGAAGGCCGAACATCAGAGGCCAGTGGGTTTGTTGCAACGCTTGCCTACAGCTGAGTGGAAGTGGGAGCATGTCACGGTGGATTTTGTTGTGGGTCTTCCAAGGACTCAATGGCATAGTGACACCATTTGGGTAGTAGTTGACCGGTTAACTAAGTTGGCGCACTTTATTCCTATGCGCGTGAGAGATTCGGTAGATCACCTTGCTGACTTGTATATTTGGGACATAGTGAGGTTGCACGGCATCCCAGTGTCGATTGTCTCAGATAGAGATCCACGTTTTACTACTAGGTTGTGGCAGAGTTTGCAGAATGCCTTGGGCACTAGATTGACTTTTAGCACGGCATACCATCCTCAGACTGACTGGCAGTCCGAGCGCACTATTCAAATACTTGAGGATATGCTTCAAGGTTGTGTCCTTGACTTTAAAGGGTCATGGGAGAGACACTTACCATTAGTGGAGTTTGCCTACAATAACCATTTCCAATCGAGTATTGGGATGGCATTGTTTGAGGCCTTGTATGGCCGACCATGCAGATCTTCAGTGTGTTGGGCCGAGGTGGGTGATACACCTTTGTTGGGCCCGGAGTTGGTGTGAGAAATGACAGAGAAAGTAGCACTTATCCGTAAGAGGTTGGTTACGGCCGAGAATCGCCAAAAGAGTTATGTCGACCGTAGGAGGAGGCCTTTGTTGTTCGAGGTGGGTGATCACGTTTTTCTGAAAAATATCACCTAGACGAGGTTTAATGAGATTTGGGAAGAGTGGAAAGTTGTGTCCTCGATTTATTGGCCCTTTTTGAGATCCTTGAGCGGATTAGGGAAGTTGCCTACTGTCTAGCATTGCCGCTGCATTTGTCTGAAGTGCATGACGTGTTTCGTGTTAGTATGCTTCGGAAATATGAGCCGAATCCATCACATGTGTTAGATTGGACCGACTTAGAAGTAGATGAGGATGCTTCGTATGAGGAGAGACTGGTGAGGGTCTTGGATAGACGGGACCAGGTCTTGCGAGGCAAGACAATTCCCTTGGTCAAAGTATTGTGGAAACATCATGGAGTCGAGGAAGCAACTTGGGAACGTGAATTGAAGGTTCGAGAGAAATATCCGGACCTATTTGTTGATGTTTGAGCATATGTTGAAAATTTTGTTTCGTTGATGAACTATAAGAACATTGTATATGTTTTTGATTGTAGAACATTGTAAATATTGAATATGTTTCAGAAACACAAGTTAAATTTGAACATTGCATATGTTATTTAAGTTTTGGAAATATAAACTTATTATAAACATTGAATATGTTTTGGAAGTATGAGATGTATGCGTTGAAATTTGTTAAATCTCGGAATAAGCATATTGGTGATATATGTTGTGGATTTTTCCTCTTGTGAAGAGATGGTATGATCGGTTTGGAAATTGAATAACCATAATTTTGAAAATCATATTAAATTTCAGGGACGGAATTCTTTCAGGGGGAGAGGTTATAGCGATCTAGGTTTTACCCAAATCCTTGTTGTGTTTCGGACTTAGGTTCCGTGGTTGTTTGTTGTTGTCTGTATCTTTTTCCATCCTTTGATTCCTTGTATTTGAGTTTTGGGACGTGTTGGGTGAGTTTGGAATAGGTTGGTGTTGAGTTGGTGCAAATGGTTGCTGCTCAAGTTTTGGCTTCTTCGCTCGAGCGAGGCTTTTTGCGCTCGAGCGAGCCTTGGGTATTTGCCTCTTCGCTCAAGCGAAGGTTCTTGTGCTCGAGCAAGGATTGAGGGTCTTCGGGTTTCTTTTCAGATGCAGCTTTCGCTCGAGCGAGCTTTCCTACGCTCGAGCGAGGCCTATTTTATTTGTCCTTTCACTTGAGCGAGCATTATTGCACTCGAGCGTGCATCTGCATCTCGGTAAGACCTGAAGGTTGGTATTTTTCGCTCGAGTGGTCTTTTTTATGCTTGAGCGAGCCCTGTGTTATGTGTTACTTCGCTCGAGCGAGCATTCTTGCCCTCGAGCGTGCTTCTGCGCTGCAGACCTGAAGCTTTGCATTGTCTGCTTGAGCAACGCTTCTTGCGCTCGAGCGAGGTTCTTTTGTGTCTGGTCGCTCGAGCGACAACTCTTTCGCTCGAGTGAGCCCTGTATATATCAGTTCGCAGTAGTGTGATTTTACATCACTTTCTTATTTCCTTTTTACTCCAAACCCTAATTCGGCTGCCTCTCTCTCTAAAACTCCCTCTCTCTCTACAAATACTCCATGCTCTTGGGTCTCTCTATCCTGATCCCTTTGTAAAAAAAGCTAGAGCATAGCGAGGGCTTCCATTTGATCCGAAAAAGTGTGGATTTGGAACATCTTGAGTTTCTCTCTTCTTCTCCTTTGATCTTCTCCATTTGAGGTAGGGATAATCTACTCATTACTATGAGCTTTAACATAAATATTGGCCATTTTGTATAAATGGTTGGTTTGGGTGAAGTTAGGGTTTTGAATTTGAAATAGTAAAAGATGGGTTTTCTATTTTTGGGTTCTATATGTATGTGAGGTCTTGAAAATAGGGTTATTTGTGTATAATGGGGGAAAAATTGGCCATTGGGTGCAATATTTGAGAAAGGGGGAAAAATACCCCAATTTGAACTGAATTAATTATTGGTTTGAATTATGATATCAATGTGGGAATATGGAAATTATGAAATTTGGGAAAAAGGTGATAAAATGCTGTAGTTGAATCGATGAATCGCTCACCAATGGAAAAGTCAATAAATTATCTGTTTGATAGATTTAATTATCTGTTTAGAAATAACTGTTTTGGGCTATCGGAGGAGGATAGCCATGATTTTTTTGTACAAAATGCATGATGATTAGGTAAATTGAAACTAATCAATTGGATTAAGTCATTGAATATGACGGTTGGATTAACACATTGAATATGTGATTGATTTGGTATTGTATATGATAACGTGTTTAAATACATTGCTTATGTATCTTTGTTTGGGAGGAGAAAGGAGATATACTCCATTGTTTGGGAGGAGAAAGGGGATGTACTCCATTGTTTAGAAGGAGATAGGGGATGGACTCCATTGATAATTAAGTTGGTCGGAGTGTCTAGGGTGAAAGTCCCGAAATCTTAAATATATTTGGGTGTCGATTCCCTCGGATGTAGTTCCGTAAAATGGCAAGTGAATTGAAGTGTACGAATGCTTTTTATGATTGAAGTGTTGTTATATGAGTTGTAGTCTTATTTGAATTGTTTGGATAAACAAATCATGTCAATGAATTGAATTGGAAATATAAATGGAAGCGGATTGAAATATGGATGTCAATGTTGATTGGTAATGGGAATGGTGTAAGTTGGTTTACAAGTTATAAACATTTATCGGATGCTAATGTTTTATTTAATTCTCATATACTGTTTAGCATATCTCTGCTGGGCTTTGGCTCACCCTACTTGGGACATCATTTTTTAGATACAAGGGACATGCTGCCTCCAAGGTCTTAGCTTGGGGGTTGAGGAGTTGAAGATTCCGTTTTGTTATTTTGTTTTGATGTTAAATGTATATTCAAGCCAAGGGCTTTTTATGTATATAGCTAGGACTCTCTTTTGTTGTAACCAAGTTATTAGTTGGAAAATTGTAAGCCTGTAGGGCATTTATTTGTTTAATGTCTTTTGTAAAGAATACTCTGATGAATGTAATATGTAACATTTCTATTATGTTTTTATGGAATTTATAAATAGATGATTATATCTTATTTTGAGGGCGTTACATAGCCTCAGCCTCATCCAAACCCACATGACAAACAAGCACAGAGTCTAACTTGATTTAATTTATCAATGTTTTAAGTTTTCTATATGTAGATTACTAATATAATACCCGTGCTATCAACAAATTAAAACAAATAAATAAATATTTTTGAATTAAATAAAAATAATACCAAAACTTTGTTTATAACAGAAAAGAAAAATGATTTATCTTTAATTATTTCCCATACAACAAATATACGTATGATAAAATATATACATTTTCTCTTGATGAATTTTTTAGTTTTAGTTTTTGCAAATCTACACACTACACCTCACTTTCATGGTAAAATTATGAGTAATTTTTATGATTTCCATAATTATTTTTATTTTATTTATATATTTTTAATGAGGAATAATGCGACTCATTATCCTCAGGTTTGGGTCTTTAATCAAACTAAGTAGGGATCTCATAAGTGTCTTAATTTAACATGAAAGAAATTGTGCCCTGAGATTATATTTTTAAATGTAAAACATTGCCGGTATGTCTTTTTTTTTAAAAAAAAAAATATTGCTAGTGTTTGTATTTGTTTTAATTAAAGTTATAATAAATTAAGTTTCACATGTATTGTAAGGGGAAAAAAAAACAAAAGGCCATTTTTTTTTTTTTTTTTGTACGCTTAATTATAAATTGATCCATGTGTGGTGTTGTATCAATGTGGTTATTATTGGAAATTTTTTTAAGATCTCTGATATTAAGATTTTATAAGATAAAATGATACACAATGTTTTCATAGTAGTTAAGGTCTTTCAATATTTTCACAGAGAAAATTCGACTCTTAAAACAGAGAAATTTCAATTTTTACAGAGAAATTTTGAATTTCTCTAATATGATCACAGAGAAATTTCATCGAGGGACCTTAGTTAATAATAATAAAACATCTTGGACCTCTTCTGTAATGACCCCAAAAGCATACAATAAATATAAACCAAAAGCATATATAAATGACAACATAAATCAGAGTATCATGTTCTCTCATTTCATAACAGAAATAGTACAAAAAGTTTAACATAAATAAATGCCATATAGACTTGCATCTTTCCAAGTCTTGGCTTTGGTTACAACAAAAGTGAGACTAGCTCAAGCAATTTAAGCCCTAGGCTATACAAAAATAAAACAAAAAAAAGAAGTTCTTGCTTCCTAAAAGTCCCTCTAATGCTATTGCCATGGTAGAGGCATACCATCATTACCTAAAAATTAAGTTCCCAAATAGGGTGAGCCACAGCTCAGTAGAAAAGATCTAATACAATACACGAGACTTAACAGAGATATAAGTGCATGTGCAGATACAATGCCCGTGATAAAACTTTCATACTTTTATATTGCCATAGGATACGAATTCTATGTTCCATTTCATTTTCCTCCAATTCATTTCAATATATATATGCCAATTTCATTATTTCTTCAATAATCCAAATGAGACTACAACTCAATGGTTCAAACTGCCATTTTATGGATATTTCATTCGCGGGATCGACACACATGTATAAAATTTCGAGACTTTCACCCAGGACACTCCGACCAACTTAATTATAATGGAGTCCATCCCTTTTCTCCTCCCAAAACAATCATTCATATACAATGTATTTGAACATAATCATATATGGAGTACATCCTATTTCTCCTCCCGAATAATCATACATATACAATGCATATAAACATAGTCATATTCAATGACAATCAACAAAAGATTAGTTTCAATTCACCTAATCCTCATACAATTTCTACAACAATCATAGCTATTATCCACTGATAGCCAAACACAATTATTTCTAAAGAGATACTAAATCTCAAGACAGATAGTTTATTCAAAACTTCCTAAAGGCGTGAAATAATACATATCCAATCCCATCATTTACATCCCTACTCACCCAATTTCACATTTTCAATGCCAATCCCAACTATTTATACAAAATAGCAATTAAATCCAATTAAGGCAAAATCCCCACTTTTTCCAAATATCAACATATGTATCAAAATCAACTATTTTGACACAACATGACCTCATTTTCAAATCCCATGTTCATTTATTTCATCTCCATAAAAAAATCTTTCTTTTTATTTCTTCCAAACCCTAGGTTTGTTTCAAATTCCCCCAAAACCCACCATTGTCACACAACCACAAATAACTAAGTTAAAAACCATAACAAAGTGTAGAAAATCCCTAGCTCAAGTTTAGACGATCAATGGAGCAAGGATGAAACTTCAATGACGCTAAAATACACTCCAATCGGATCAAAATAGAGCTTTCCAGATGCTCTAACTTTTTCTCAAAGACACTTGGGTGAAGAGATCTAAGGATCTAGGCCAAAATGTACAGAGAGAGAGAGAGAGAGTCAAGATCTAAGTTTTTCGAAAGTTTTAGAGAGAGAGAAGAATGAAAAAGTGATATAAAATGTCACTTTTGCGATCTGATATACGCACAGTCCGGTCGAGCGGAAGAGTTAACGCTCGAGTGTTAAACACAAAAAAATTTTCCGCTCGAGCGCCAAAGTGGCCTGCTCGAGCGCAGAATACACACATCTAGTACTTCTGTAGACAACAGACAAATTGCTCAAGCACAAGATAGTCCGCTTAAGCGTAGGAAACGCCGCTCGAGCACGGAAAACACTCCTCCAGTATTGTAAAGCCCCAAAAAAATAATATGAATAATCCATTCATGAGATCTGCGAGCATAATGAAAATGATATACTTTCATTCATCAGAGTTTATATTACAAAAGGTGTTACATGCATTATACATTCATAAACGTTCATTTTGAATCTAGAGCATGTAATAAAAGTTACTAACAACAAAATAAATGCCCTACGGGCTTACATCTTTCCAAGATAGGACTTGGTTACAAGAAAAGAGAGTCATAAGCTCTATACATTTAATTCCCTAGGCTTGAATAAACATTTAAATACAAAAATAACGAAATAGAGCCTTCAGCTCGTTAGTCCTCCCAAGCTATGTCCTTGGAGGAAGCGTATCACCTGTACCTGAAAATGGTTTCCCAAGTAGGGTGAGCCAAAGCCCAGTAGAGATAAACTAACACAATATATGAAGTTTAACTAAGATATAAGTGTCAGTTAAATGTTCAATATTCATTACCAACTTATATTCTTTCCATGACAATTCAATATAGATAACCATACCTCAATCCATTTCCATTCATTCATTTTAGGTTAATCTATTAACCAAATTCATTATTATCTAATTAACCAAAATGAGACTACAACTTAATGGTTCACAATTTAATACATTCATCACTCCAACACTTCTACTTTGCCATTTTATGGAATTCTCATCCGAGGGAATCGACACCCATATATACACAAGATTTCGGGACTTTCACCCTGGACACTCCGGCCAACTTCATTTTAAATGGGGTCCATCCCCTATCTCCTCCCCAACAATATGGTTCATCCCCTTTCTCCTCTCAAACAATTATACATATACAATGTATTAAAACATTGTCATATACAATGACTATCCACAACACATATTCAATGTTTCAATCATACCGTCATATTCAATGACATAATTTAAATGATAGGTTTCAATTCACCTAGTCCTCATGCAATTTCTACAACAATCATAGCTATCCTCCATCGATAGCCCAAAACAGATATTTCTAGACAGATAGAAAATCTTTATAATAGATAATTAATCAAATTTCCATAGGTGAGTGACTTAACAAATCCAACTACCCCATTCATTCATACATCCTCCCAATTTCACATTTCCCATATTAATTTAATTATTTCTACGAAATAATTATTTAACTCATTTTTGGGAATTTTCCCATTTTTCAAATACCAACCCAAAGGCTAAATTTTCACCATACTAACACTAGAGAATCTCATATATAAGCCCCATAGTCATTTTGTAAAATCAACATAGAAAACCCTCTTTCAATTTTTGAATCCAAACCCTAACTTTTTCGAAACCTCCCAAATCCCACAATTTATACAAAACAACAAATACCTAGGTTAAAACCCATATTAAGGTGTAGAATATCCCTACCTCAAGTGTAGAAGCCCAAATGAGAGGAAGAAGAACCTCAAAATGCACAAAACCGAGCTTTGCTCGGATGGAATGGAAGCCCACAAGATGCGCCACCTTTTTCTAAAAGGAAGTAGGGTAGTGGTGCTTGGATCAAAGAGTATTTGTAGAGAGACAGAGAGAGACAGACAGAGAGAGAGAGAGAGAGAGAGAGAGGGTGTCGAATTAGGGTTTCTTGCAAAAAGGAAATCAAAAAGTGATACTGCGTACTGATATACTCGACCTTCGCTCGAGCGACCAGACACAACAAGTGACCTCGCTCGAGCACAGAATGCAAAGCTTCAGAAGGTTTACAGATGCACATGCTCGCTCAAGCACAAGAAGCCTCGCTCGAACGCACGAAGCCTCGCTCGAACGCACACGCTCGCTGGGTAACAACAATCTAGACCAACTAACAACCAACCTGTTCCAAACACGCCCAACATGTTCCAAAACTCAAATTTGAAGAGTTAAAGGAGGAAAACATGACATGGATACAATATTGAACCACGAAACCCGAGTGCAAAATGTAACAAAGGTCGGGTCAAAATCGGGATCACTATAACCTCCCCTCCTTAAAGAATTTTGTCCGCAAAATTTCAAATCAAGATTCAAAACCATACTTAGTAAATTCCCACAATGGCTACAATTCAATTCTCATTACCATGACCCACCTACCAGTCATTCCATCACTTCACAGGAGAACAACCCCACAATATATAATTTAACATGTTTTATTAATGTGCATCTTCTGAAATTCAACCATTTCCAAGACGTACATCTCATATTTCGAAAACATATTCAATGTTTATGATAAGTTTGCATTTTCAAAACTTAAACAACATATACAATGTTCAAATCAACTTGCGTTTTCGAAACATGTTTAACATATACAATGCTTTCATAATTCTAAACATATACAATATCTTCATAGTTTATGAACAAAACTAAAACCTCAACATGTACTCAAACATCAACAAATAAGTTCGGATATTTCTCTCGGACTTTCAATTCACGCTCCCAAGTTGCCTCATCAACCCCGTGGTGTTTCCACAATACTTTGACCAAGGAAATTGTCTTGCCTCGCAAGACTAGGTCCCGTCTATCCAAGACTCTCACCGGTCTCTCCTCATACGAGGCATCCTCGTTTACCCCTAAGTTGGTCTAATCCAATACATGTAATGGATCCAGGTTGTACTTCTGAAGCATACTAATATGAAACACGTCATGCACTCCATAAAGTTGTGGCGGCAACGCCAAACGATAGGCAACCTCCCAAATCCTCTCAAGGATCTCAAAAGGACCTACAAACCGAAGGGACAACTTCCCACTCTTCCCAAATCTCATAAGGCCCTGCCTAGGTGATATCTTTAAAAAGAGATGGTCTCACACCTCAAAAGACAAAGGCCTCCTCCTACGGTCGGCATAACTCTTTTGGCGACTTTGGGCTGTAATTAACCTCTTACGGATAAGTGACACTTTCTCCGTCGTTTCAAGAACCAACTCTGGACCCAACAAAGGTGCATCACCCACCTAGGCCCAACACACTAGAGATCTACACGGTCGGCCATACAAGGCCTCAAATGGTGCCATACCAATACTCAATTAGAAGCTATTGTTATAGGCAAACTCCACTAAGGTAGGTGTCTCTCCCACGATCCGTTAACATCAACAACACAGCCTCGAAGGATATCCTCAAAAATCTGGATGGTACGCTTGGACTGCCCGTCAGTCTGAGAATGGTAAGCAGTGTTAAAAGTAAGTCTAGTGCCCAAGGCACTCTGCAAACTCTGCCACGGCCGAGCTATGAAACGCTGATCTCTATCCGAAACAATTGTCATTGGGACCCCATGCAATCTTACTGTGTCCCTGATATACAAGTTGGCAAGGTAATCTACCGAGTCACTTACGTGCATAGGAATAAAGTGCGCCGACTTAGTCAGTCAATCAACTACCACCCAAATGGCATCGCTACCCCGTTGAGTCCTCGGAAGGCCCCCAACAAAA
Organism: Camellia sinensis; assembly: GCF_055761805.1. Classification (NCBI taxonomy): domain Eukaryota; kingdom Viridiplantae; phylum Streptophyta; class Magnoliopsida; order Ericales; family Theaceae; genus Camellia; species Camellia sinensis. The sequence continues at coordinate 66,869,390 of NC_138961.1, read as the reverse complement.
TCCATCATCACATGCTCCCATTTCCACTCAGCTATAGGCAAGGGTTGCAACAAACCTGCTAGCCTTTGATGCTCGGCCTTCACTTGCTGACAAGTAAAGCACTTCGACACAAACACGGCCACATCCTTCTTCATACCTCTCCACCAAAATTGATGACTAAGGTCGTGATACATCTTTGTGCCTCCCGGATGTATTGCAAAGTGTGAATGGTGAAACTCTCGGAGTACATCCTCTTGGCAGGACTCCGATACAAACAAACGATCACGGTACCTTACACTCTGATCAAGATACACAGTCAAACCCTTCTCTACATTCCCACTGGAGATCTTCTCTCGGAGGGTTTCTACCTCAAGGTCACCCCTCTGAGCTTCCAACACTAGGTTCACAAGTGTAGGTTGTGCAACTACAGAAAACAAGGCCGTAGATTCAACAGACTCGCCCAAGTGCGAGTCAAATTCCTCAAGAGTACCCAACATTTCTCACTCTCAGATGGCAATTCAAGCCACCCCACAAATTGACTCCCTACTCAAGGCATCAGCCACAACGTTGGCCTTCCCCAGATGGTAATGCAACTCGAAATCATAATCCTCTACGAACTCCATCCATTTTCTCTGCCTCAAATTCAAGTCTTTCTGTGTAAATAGATACTTCAGACTTTTATGATCAGAAAACACTTCAAATTTCTCACCATAGAGCTAGTGCCTCCAAGCCTTCAAGGCAAAAATCACTACTGCTAGCTCTAAATTGTGAGTAGGATAGTTCATCTCTTGGGTTTTCAACTACCGTGAGCTATAGGCTACTACATTCCCCTCTTGCATCAATACACAACCTAAGCCTTCTCGTGAGGCATCACAATACACTGAATAACCCAAACCCCTCTGTGGAATAATTAAGACTGGAGCAATGGTAAGTCTAACCTTAAGCTCTTGGAATGACTTTTCACAAGTCTCACTCCACATAAATTTGATCCCTTTCCTCGTCAACCTAGTCAAAGACGAAGCTAATCTCGAGAAATCTTTCACAAACCGACGATATTACCCGGCCAACCCCAAGAAACTTTGGATCTCGAAAGCATTCTTAGGCTGTGCCCAATCTTGCTCTGCCTCTATCTTGGATGAATCTATAGTCACCCCTTCCCTAGACACTACATGGCCTAAGAACTTAACCTCTTTTAGCCAGAACGCACACTTCCCGAGCTTGGCATATAGTTTATAGGCTCTAAGAAATCAAGCACCACTAGCAAGTGTTTTTCGTGCTCTTCCTTAGAGGCTGAGTAAATCAAGATATTGTCCACGAAGACGACCACAAAACGCTCTAAGAACTCTCGGAAGATTCGGATCATCAAATCCATAAATATATCTAGGGCATGGGTTAGCCCAAAAGGCATCACAAGAAACTCATAATGGCCATACCGCGTGCAGAATGCCGTCTTCGGAATATCCTCCTCCATTACCCTCAACTGATGGTAACCTAATCTCAAGTTTGTCGTAGAGAAACAACGAGACCCTTTCAACTGACCAAACAGGTCATCTATACGTGGCATTGGATACTTGTTCTTAACCGTAACCCGGTTCAACTTCCGGTAATCGATACAAAGCCACAAGGCTCCATCTTTCTTTTTAGCAAAGAGGGCCGGTGCTCCCCAAGGCGAAGTACTAGGGCGAATAAAGCACTTATCTAGTAATTCCTGGAGTTGAACCTTCAACTCACTCGACTCAACTGGCGCAAATTGATACGGTGCCATAGAAATCAGTGCCGTGCCAGACACTAGATCAACAGAAAACTCGATCTCCTAGTGAGGTGGTAAACTAATAAGATCCTCGGGAAAGACATCCGAGTACTCACAAACCACTCTTGGTAGCTCAACTCGAACTTCTTCACACTCACTACTCAAAAGGCTAGCAAGAAGACAACTAAGTTCACTTCGCCCACGCAGATTATATACCGGTGATAAGACTCTATCCACCCGGTCCCCCAAGAAATAAAAGCAATCGCCGCTCAAGGTACATATTATAACCCTCTGACGGTAGCAATCTGTAACAGCCCAGTATGACGATAACCAATCCATACCCAAAATAACATCAAAGCTAGTCATATCAAGCAAAACAAATGCAAAAGGTAATCAATGACCAGAGACCTCAATGTTACAACCTTGGCACCCCTGCTTCAAGATAACCTCACCACCTAAAGGTGATTCTACACAAATAGGAGATGCTAACTGTGCCAACCCTAATCCCAAAACCGATGCAAATGCAGAAGATATAATTGAATGGGATGTACCTGTATCAATCAACACATTAGTAACTAAATTCCAAAATAGAAAGGTACCTCTCACTACTGATGGAGCAGGTACAAGATCCGACGCTGTAACAGCATACACACGCCCTGTAGGTCTCTGATCTACCTACTCATCCCTCGGAGCATAAGACTGCTGCACTGACTGAGCCGAAGAGGCTCCTTGACTGGCCCTCGAAGCCTGTACTGACTGAGCTGGCTGGTGACTCTGTGTCTACCTCGAACCAAATGCACTAGGTGTGCCACCCAACTGTGGACAAAACCTCTTCAAGTGCTCCGCCTACCCACACTAATAACAAGTGAGCAGCTGGCCTTTACCCTAACTCTGGCCTTGAGAATGAGCTGAAGATGAAGCTCTTCGCTGCCCTCCTCCCCTTTGTGGGCAAGCTGGAGACTTGTGGTCCAACTGACCACGTTTGAAACAAGTAATGTCTCCCTGACCACCTCTCCCAGAACCCGAACTTGGCACTGGGAAGCTAGACCTCGTATGCGCTCCCTTGGACTACTAAGCGTTAGAACCCCTCTGCATCTTACTATCCCCCTGACCATCCTGACTCCTCTTGGAGCCCTTCATTCTCTCCTCCTCCGCATGCATAATAGTCTCAAGATGGGCTTCAGCCTCCACAAGGCGCCCATAGTCCCTAATCATAGATCCAACTAATCTAAACATGAGCCCGGTCCTCAACCTCTTTTCAAACTCCAAACATCGGCGCTCCTCGGTCGCCAATAACTCCGGTGCACACCTCGGCAAACTAGTGAAGGTGGCCTCAAACTCAGCCACTAGTGTATTGAGCTGCACCAATTTGGAGAATTGATCCCTCAACATCTCCCTTACTTTCACAGGTAAGTACTTGTCCTGGAAGGCATCCACAAAGGCTTCCGAAGTCCCTCCAATGCGCCCCCGCGCATACTTCCACCATTGACCTGCTTGTCCCTTCAGCTGGAAGGACACCAAGGTCACTCTCAAACCTCCGTCTTCGACGCCGAGTATCTCAAACATCTTTGTCATCTGTTCTAGCCACTCATCGGCCTTCAGTGGCTCCTTGGGATCACCCAAAAACTTGTCCAAACTCGACCTAAAGAACTCTCTCTTCAAGAAAGATGGCCCTGCTTCAGCTACTTGGGCCTGAACTTGATTCTCAGCCCTGAGAATGTCCATGGCTTCCCGTAATGCTCCGGCCATTTCATGGGCTAAGGTGCCTATGGCTTGCTGAGTAATCGGTTTGGCCACATTGGCCTGACCAACTCCTTCCTTCTACGCCAGAATTTTATCTGGTATAGGCATCTTATGCCTCCTAGGCCTACCACGCCTACTACCACGACCTCGCCTTGACATTCTAATGAAGATAACAAGGAGATTACCACATTTACAAATGTGCCGAAGCTAATTCACTTGCGTCCTAATACGATAGACAACTGTAATTCACTCCACATAAGCACATAATCATATAAACACATACGAATTTCATTCCTAGATAATGACCGTCCCGCGGCGTTACTAGAGTTCCAATTGGAAGCAACAATGATCAAGTGCTCTTCTAATAGGACTTCCAGAAACCCACAGACCCAATGAACATCTTAGGAACTAAATCCCATACCAATTTAATCACATAAGCATGTTATCATATAAACACACATCATCCATACTTAAGTCTCGAACAAGCAAGATAAACCCATTGTGGTACTAACCACTTCCCACGTACCCAAGTATTCAAACCCCGGTATGCTTTGATAACAAGTTGTAACGCCCCCAAAAATATAATAAGAATAATCCATTCATGAGATCTATGAGCATAATGAAAATGATATTGTAGACACCCCATTTTTGACCGCCCTTAAGACTTGGGCGCCACTGATTACTTACTTGGTGATGAAAGATGTGCAGTGTAAAGTTTCGATTTCTTCGGCAAGAGAAGCTTCAAATCCCGACCTCACACCCCATTTTGGACCAAGACTATTTTGACTAAAATGATTTTTAGACCTTAAAATCCTCCCTTTCAAATTTTTTTGAAACAATGATTCTACAATGTTCCGAGGCTCGCATTTGGTTAAATGTTACGCTTTTCAGTAAACCGAGCAAGGACAAAGTGGAAATGAATGAAAGAGAGGTAAAATCTCTGAAATATCTTTCAAAACACCTTATTTAGGGGTTTGAGGTTGAAGAAAAGAGGAGAGGAGGGAAGAAAACTAGTTTGGGAGAAGTTAGGCATCAATCCGATTGAGCTGGAAATGAGTAGTCTTCACTGAAAGAGGCATATATTTTTGCACACTTGGAATTTTGGTGTGAGGCTTCCATCATTGGAAATCTTACTTCCGAGGCTTCAATTTAGACACAAGAATAACCTGAAAAAGAGTCTTGCTGAAAGAGATATGCCTATTTGAAGTTGGACATGGAGAGTAGATTTTTGCGGTCAGCCACAAATGTGGGTTATCGACCACCAGGGGTGGCTGGTCGGCCACTAATGTCCCAAACTCAGATATTTTGTAGATATTCACCTCCAGTTGTCTTCCACAAGCTCCAGCTGTCTCTAAATCCAATATTTCGACCTAAAGCTCATATATTGCTATATATGGAGGCCATATCTCTCATATTGCAAGGTTAGCAAATTTTGGAAGCCTCTCTCTCTAAAAAATCCTCTGTCTACAATTCTCTCTCTCTAGATTTTTCTCTCTCTTGCCCTTTTGTGCATACAAGTAGAGACACACCTCTCCTTTGCCTAGAGATCCTTAACCAAAGTTGCTTACCTTTGGGCTAAGATTACTTGGAGCATTATTTGAGCTCTAGAAGGAGGATTTAGCTTGATTTGGTGCCTCATTTGTCCCTAAAGTGTGTTGTGCTTCAAAGGTATAGAACTTACCCTATTTAAGCTTGTTTTGCATGCTTGTTTTGTCATCTTTTCAAACTATTTTTGGCCTGGTTTTCAACTACAAAAACCTCTGTTTTAAGGTTTAAAAATGGTGGTTTAAGGCCTTTTTAAGTTAGGGGGTTGTCTCTCCCTTTTGTTCTTTAGCTTGTGAAGCTTTTGTGCCATCTTTTCATCACTTTCAAAGAAACTCTTTTGGCCTTTTAACCATTGAAGTTCAGAGGTTTTTTAGTGATAAAAACTTTGTTTTAAAGTCCAAAAATGGAGGGGTTAGCCTCCCCTCTTTGTGTCTCTCTTCCGTGCCTAGTTAGCATTACATAGTAGCATGATTTTGTGGCTTGACTTAGCTTAATATCAACATGTTTTAGGCTCTGTTTTGCCATGTTTTGACTCTATTTTTGGTTGGTTGGTGCACTTGTTGCTTGCTTTTTGTACTTGTAGTGCAATTGTGCTTACTAGTCTAGCATGCCTAATGAGTTCGCGTATTATTTTAGCTTGTGTTAGCTTAGCTTCAGCTTGTTTTAGCTACTATTTTGACCTACTTTAACTCTATTTTGGGTCGGTTAAGTCCTTCGAGGCTTGTTTTGCATGGCTATAGTGTAACGATCTTCACTAGTCCATTGTTTTGAGGCTTTAAGCATGAAGTGTTTGAGTTGTTTGCATGTTGTAGTGTCATTTAACATGTGATTTTAGTGTATATAGCTCTGTCACACTCTCACTTATTTCACTCTTTCATTGCTTTTTAGAGTTGTGTCTTGAGTCTTGTTTGCGAGCTAACACATGAGCATGTTTCTCTAGCCTTTTATGCTTCAATCTCAGCATGTTTTAGCCACTGTTTTGGCATGTTTTAACTCTATCCAGAGCTGATTCGGTCAATTGAGCATTGTGTTGCATGTTTATAGTGTTGTGATCTTCACTAGTTTGATGCTTTAGGGTCTTTAGCATGTCTTGCATGTGTTGCTTGCATGATTTAGTGTCTTTTTGCATGCCATATGAGCACTGAAAAGTCCGTAACCTCCCTCTATTCTTCACTTTTCACTTTGCTCTAAAAGTGGTCTTGAGCCCCTTGTTGGCTTGAGTGTGGAATTGAGGCTCTCATGCCTAATGGTTTTAATCCTCTCTTGAGGGTTCCTCCTAACCAACTGCATGAGACCTCTTTCATGCTCAAGGTACTTGTGGCTTAGACCCTCATTCCAATTAGTGGACTCTCACTTTGGACTTAATCAGTTAAAGGACTAATTGGTAATGTAAAATGTGTAAACAAAATGAACTAAGTAACACTTGAGCAAGATAATCATATTGTGTTGCATTGCATGTGTTTGGATCGGACGTTAATCCAAACACAAGAAAAATGGGACGTTTCATACTCAAAGTGATGAAACGTGTCATTTTTCTTGGTCACCGACACCCTTGATCATGCATGATAGGGTGGTGGTCCTTTGAGTCTTATTTGTGCATTCATTGACTTTGTACAACCTTGGTTTTCTAGCCATCATGCATTGAAAATGCTTGGCTGATGGCTTAAGAGCCAAGAGCTACGCTCCTTTGAGCTTGAGAAATGATAAGGAGTAAAGCAGTACAAACATTCCTTGAAAATGCTTTGTTTTGCCTCTGTTGCTCTCTGTTACAGCAAAAGCAGAAGTCCAGAAAATAGGGGTGGCCGACCGGCCACTTAAACTAGCTGACCAGCCAGTTGAGGTGGTCGACGGCCACTTTTTGTGGCCGACCGGCCACTAGTGAAGTTTTATGCAAATGTGTTCCTGTGTTGGAACAGAGGCAATCTGGAAGTTGGTGCAACTTTCCAAGATCAAATGAGTGCAAACAGAGGCATCCGATAGCAAGGCAAGAGTATTTTCGGGAGGAAGCAACCGAGCATACATGCATCCCTTGTCCCTCGAGGCCGTTTAAATTACTTTACTAGTTAGTTAGCATAGCTAATCATTCAATTCGTTTTGTAATATTTTAATTAGCTTAGCATAGCTAGCTACTCAATTCTTGTAATAATTAGTTAACTAGAATAGTTAATTAGTTTGTTTTGTAATAATTAGCTTAGCTTGGTGTAGCTTAGCTTATTTATTCGGACTCTCCTTCGTGAGGGCATAATGTTGTAATAAGTGTGCGTGTGTATGTGCATGTCTTCCAACCCCACGTCTTTCTCCCTTTTATTTATCCGCTTTCGATGGTTAGATTAGGGATCATATTTCAATTAGCATACCTTATGCTTGCATGTTTGCATCATTCATTTGTCTTCCATGCACCCGGCTTGGCGCATCATTCAAATTGCATTGTATTTCAATACTTATCTGAATACGTGTTTCAAAACATGTTATCAAATTAAATCATATGCCATGTTAGGTAGCATATCCTATCTCAATAGCATATTGCATGTGTTGCATTAGGCACCTTGTATAGTTAGGATCATGTGTTGTTTCTAGCTAGTTTTTGTTTTGGCTTGGAGTACTCGGTAAACTTTTACGCTTTAGCATACTTGCATGAGTGTGAGTGCTTACATGTTTCGCATGCTTGCCATGAGGCTATTTGCTTAAATGCTAAACTGCATGAATGGCTGTGGATGATGGCTTTATTGCTTGAATTGGAACAATTCAACGAATGTGAGTTTTAAGCCCGCTTTGCAAAGCGGCAAATCATGTTTTAAGCCCACTTGAGGTGGAAAATCCACGTTTAGCTCACTTGAAGATGGCAGATTTAAACCATTTTCGAAAGCAAACATGAGTTGTTTTGTTCCAATTCTTGCGATTTAGTCTATGCTTGCTTGTGTGTGTGTCACATAGTAAAGTTAGCTAATAACCGGATAAAACACATGAGGCTTATAAAAGAACATATCATAATTAGTAGAGGCCGATCCTTTTATCGGGCAAGTGGGGTTGCTCATTTCATGACCTTCCCCTCTCATACCCAAGTACTTGGGCCGAGGCAACTTTGGTGATGACGGACACGTGGCCTTTGGCACGAGTCGGGTTTCCTAAATTTCTCCAAAATAAAATATTTAGGTGGCGACTCTGTAATTTGGCTAAGTAATCCATTTTTGGTGCTTTTTGATTCAAAATCAATTTTCCAAAGTGATTTGCCGAATTTGGATTCTTTGGTGTTTATCAGTCTCATATTGACGTCTGTGAGATTAGATTTAGAACGGTGACAAAATTCCGAACTGTAGGACCAATTCAAGCTCTCTAAAGGGCGGGTGCGAAGAAAGTCGAGTTACAGTTTTTGGTGACTCTGCTGGGATTTAGAGAACTTGACTCAAACTCATGATATGTTGTTTTATCTACACTTATGTGTTTCTTTACATTGTATTTGCATTGGTGCGCCTAAGTCATAGTGTTTGCCATCTGCTATTCTTGAACGGTTTGCCGGAGGCTTGCTTGGAAAAGCGTGCCGTAAGGCTAACTGGTTGTGGGCTCTGCCACGATGGGAACACAAGACTTGGATCTGGACTACCGTTGTACCATTTGATCCTCCTTTCACTTCTCAGTGTTAGGTGCGAGAGGTATATTAGGTGGTCTTGCTGAGGCACCCTTTTTGACCAATCAGCCTAGTTGCATATCGGAAGCCTTAGAGACTGTTCCAAACTAGGACAGGATGCTCACCCGAATGTAGGGTTGTATGAAACCGCTTGCTTGCATAGTGAACCCCTAGCTCCTGACGAAACTAGGACAGGGTAACCCTATACCCTCATAGGGGTGTTTTGGCTTTCATTTAACTGGTATGTGCCTTACAGTGAAACTGTACAGGGATGTGCATATTAGTTGCCAAGTTGGTATCTGTTTTGGGGCAAAATTCAGTAGAGAGCATAGTCATTCAGTTGTGATCATATGCATTCTAGTGAAACTGGGTTGAGATGCTGTCTATTTTCTTTTTTGCAAGGTAGTCCTAGAACCATAGCTTCAGAAGGCTCCAATATCCCCCAGGTACTCTAGACTTGTATTGATAGACATTGTCAGGTCGGAATTGGTTCAGAAGCAACTTGTGTTTACCTCACCTTACCGGTCATAAGACGAAAGAGGTTGAGGCAGAATTCACTAGTGCAGTTTCTACAGTAGTCACACCTCAATTCACCCGGGTCTAGTCTGGTTCGGGAATAGTTGTCTGCATTTAGCTCAACATGAGATCAATCACCCATTCTCATGGCTAAGTATCCCCCAGCTAGTGTGGAAGAATAGATACAACACCTGCAACAAACAATCAAGGCACTGTAGCAGGACGCAGTCCGTCAGGCTGAAGTCACGACTCGTCAAGCTGAAGCGATAACCAGGCTACAACAACAATAGCCATAGCCACAGCCGGCCGTGGCTTCTGCATCTCATACACCTCCCATGGGTTACCTGACACCCGGAGCCACTGTCCATACTGCTAATGTCCAAGAGACTCGGGGTAATCTGACTGAGCCAATCCCAGAACAGGCCTCTAAAGCTCCTGTCTATCAAACTGAAGCTCCGTTTGAATTTGAGGTTGACCCAACTTCACTTAAGGTCAATAAACTAGAAAATTTATTCAAACGAGCGCAAGGAGTGAACTCCATCCCGGATTTAGAGGACGGGTATACTGAATCTGCAGTTACCTTACCAGAGTAGTTTAAAATGGCGCATATTGACCACTTCGATGGCTCTGGAGACCCAATGGTGCATCTCCGCTTGTTTTCTGATATTCTAAGGCCAATGGGTTTGACCCCAGCCCAGAGGTTGTCTCTCTTCGGTCGAACCATGTCTAGGATAGCCGTAATCTGGTATGCTAAATTGGAGGACTCTGTGAAACAGAATTGAGAAGAGATGTTTGAGCCCTTTATTGCTCAATACTCCTACAACACATAGATCGAGGTCACATCTCATGATCTCAAAGTCACCCGCCAAGAACCAAAGGAGAGTTTCTCAAAGTTTGTGACGAGATGGAGAGCAAAGCCCTCGATGGTGACTACAAGGCCTTCCGATAAAGATCAGATCAGGATGATTGTTCGGAATCTGCATGGCAAGTTACTGCAAAAGATGATCGTTCTACCTCTGTTTACCTTTCCAGACCTTCATGAAATGGGGGTTCAAATCGAGGATGCCCTCAGACAAGGGATCTTTGTGGAAGATAATGAGCCTTTGAAGAAGAATGTTGTTTGTAGTTCCAATGCTACTATTGATGGTAGCACAACTGCGAAATGCTCAAAAGTAGACACTACCACCACTTCCCTCAATGGCCAAAAACCAACCACTTCAACTCGGCCCCAAGCCTAAAATTTCCATCCTTTTTATATGAGTCTCTCTCAAGCTTTGAAAATGCTACGAGAAGAAGGGTACCTAGAGCTCTTAGAACCTCAACCCCTTCCAAATCCTCTTCCACCAAGATATGACCCAACTAAATACTGTGCCTATCATCAACAGCACAGTCATGATACAAACCGTTGCATCTGCCTCCGTTATAAGATTCAGGATCTTATTGACGAAGAGACCATAGCTCCACCAAAAAGACCTCGGGCTAGTACTGACCCGTCACCTCCCCAACTCAACCTAATCCACACACTCCCGTCTACCTACAATCCCAGCATATACATCACCCCGACCTATCTACCCAAGCCTAAGGTGTTCATTCTGGAAAGCATAGACTTGTGCATGATGGATGCATTTGAGCCCCAATCATCTCAAACCCATGAACCCACTACTTCTGAGCTAATGAGAATGATTGAAAATCTTCGGAGAACAGTGGCAGATTTACCCTTTAGGGTTTTGGATCCGTCATCGCCCATATCACATGCCAGAAATTTCATGCCAAAAGGCTCTCCAATCTTGGGGCAAGCTACAATTGAAAATGGCCAACGTAAAGCCATCACAGGTTTGGGCAATGACATGTCGACAACAATTGGGCTTTGCTATGATATAGCGACCCAATCCCTTGGCAAAGTGGAGGCGAGTGGTAAGAACTTGGTAGGGGAAGGCATTGGTCCCTATGAACATCTTCAATGGGCTGTTGAGGCTTTGAAGGCTGAAGGACTGAATAAACAACAAGTGCTTCAGTTGTTGCAATGACCGTGGATGACACTTTTACCACTCAGGATGAGAGCATTCTAAATCAAGGGGCAAGCCGAAAGAAGGGCTGTCGTACTAGAAACACCCCTTTTAGCTCCAATCCTACACTTGAAAGAGATCATCAAAAGTTAGCACCTGGCAATTCCTTTGCTAGTACATCCAATACTCTACAAACCTCGAAGTACCAACCCAGAGCCAGAGGGTCTTCACCGCGCTTTATATGACCTTGTCCAAAGCTTTCCAAATCCTTATAGGACAAGGCCATCTCAAACCCTTGAGCCTCGGCCTCTCCCAGATCCCCTTCCAGCCAAGCATGATCTGGCCAAGTATTGTGCCTTCCATCAATAAACCAGTCATGGCACTGACAGTTGCTTTCGTCTTTGCCATGAAATACAAGATTTGATTGATAAAGAGGTCATCGCCACACCAGGTCCTACAAGGTCTATTGGCACTGAATCGATGAACTTAGGGGATAATGTGACTATGTGATCAAAGGATGAACCACCTGCTAATGGTGTTCATTTTATCCCAGATATGGTAGATGGCACGCACTGTTTTGAGCAATTTGCAAATGTTGTTTATTGTATTTTTTGCCTTGGGTATTGAGTCAGTTTTGTTGTGTTGTATTGAGTCTGTTTTGTTGTATCGAGTCAGTCTTGTTGTGTTAGAGTCGGCTGATTTCAAGTGTGTTACCTCGGACATCACTATCTTGTTTTGTGTTTGTCTTTTGCACTCCTTCTTTTGTGTCTATTTCTGCCTTTGAGCCAGTTGCGCCAGAAGATCTGAATGAAACGACAGTGCTTTTCACCTTCTTTTTTGTGCCTTGAAATCATTGCATTTACCTAAGTTTTTCAAAAACTTTTCTAACACTGTGTTGAAAACAAAGAGGGAGAAATTCCTCTAGATTTGAAAATTTTGATCAACTGAGAGGAAGAGAGGCATGCTAAGCCGTTAATGAATGAGATCATGCTTGTTAATGTGAGTACTGAGAAGGATCCTAGCTTGATCCAGATTGGTTCTACATTGTCTGCAGCACGAGCGACTAGTCATTTTCTTAAAAACAATTTCAAAAAATATTTTTCATAGTCTTGTGAGGACTTGTATGCAATTGATTCAAACCTTGAACTTTGATTTAGAATGTTCAATGATCAACGAAAACATAAGGCTTGTATGGCCGGATCGGAAGCAACCCATGAACTACGGGCAAGAAGGTCAGATCAAGAAAGTCAAATGTCATCAAACGAAGCTTGCAAAGCTAGATCAGAAGTAGCCCTTGAACTAGGGGCAAAAAATGTTAGATGTGCTCAAAGATTCAAAAGATGGGTCATTCCGCAAACCAATGAAGATCGGCAAGAAAGCCAAATCCGAGAAATGGAAAGAAGAAAATTTATTGTTGAAGGACAATCGAGTTCCTATCCGCAACACTAGGGGCAAATTTAGACCCCAATTGGATGGGCTCTCACATCATCAACACTATTTAGTTAGAAACAACAACCATTCTCCTGGATTCAGATGGCTTCGAGATCTAAAAATCGATCAACATGGACAAGTTAAACTTTTTATCCTTGAGAGGCTCGCTGGTCCGAAAACCTAGAAGGGTGACCCAAGAAAAAGTTAGAGCAAGAAAAATAGAAGAAAAAGAACAAAAATTAAAAAATAAATGAAGAAAAGAAAAGAAAAGAAAAAAAGAAAGAAAAGAAAAACATAGCTCGCAAGATTGAAAACCTAGAAGGACGGCTTTGGCAAAAGTTAGAGCGTAAAAGGAGAGTGTCAACACCCGAGTGACCCTCAATTCAGAACTACGTACGGCCTGATTCCCATCTTTGGGATACGTAGGCAACTTCATCCAGAAGTCTGGCCCTAATCCTTTTCAGCCTGCTTGGCTCTCATCCATGTTGACTAGTTTATCCTTGTTCAAACTCGGCTATCTTATCCATGTGTAAATTGGCTCAGCTTCGTTCAAAATCGGACTTTCCTATTCTGTTAGAAGATTCAGCTGCAAGACAATTCAAGTTCAGATATGAGGTTGTCCATCTCAAGAGTAGATTCCGTGTTGGCTGAGCAATGGCCATTTGCAAAAATAGTTTGGAGGATTTTTAATGAGGTTGACTAGTCTTCTTGAAAATTATTCTATTTTTCCAAAACTGGACCATTTCATGGACCCAAAAAAGGAAAATTTTCAATGTTCACAACCTGACTTGCATGATTTCAAATCAGAAAGTCGAACAAGTGTGTTAATCTAACTCTCATATTGCTCAAAGTTGTTTTAGTAGAAAGCCAAAACAAAAAATGGTAAAAATGATGAACTAAGGGCACAGTTGAGTCAGGTTTTCTGTCTTTTTCCTGTCTGCACCATGCTTGTCGAAACAGGCACCATATTTACCAGAATGGGCACAACTAAAGCCAACAACAGAAGGCCAAAAGCTCTCATATCCTCCAAGCAGCGAGGTATCAAACCAAGTGTGAAGCACGAATTGGAAATGAAGCTGGATATTCGGTTCCTTCATCCGGACGATCACACCAAAATTAGCATCTGACCCAGAATGAGGACGTAGAAAATGCAATGTGTGAGACCAATCAATTGTATACCTGGCCAATGGGACGATCAAGCTAAGCCAGGGGTGTCGTCAACCGATGTTAGTTGCGGATCTGCTGCACATCCTGTCGCATCACAACTCCTCTATGGGAGAGCTTACTAGTTGTGAGCGAAAGAAGGAGAATCTAGTAGAATGCTAGGGGCAAGATCCCACAACTTCCTTCTTATCCATCAACCACCCAGGGGAAGGATAAAAAATAAGAGAGATTGAAGAATAGAGAGATGTGTGTCGAGAGAAAAAGTGAGAAAAGGTCTTTTTCAGAAAACTAGAGATTGAGTGCCAGAGTGATGTGAGAATCACAAATGAGAAAGGGTGGGAAACAATATCCGGAGAAACAAGCTCCTCGTGGATCGAGTGGTCTCCCACCGATGGATAGCAGAATGTCCAAATGTTGTGTTTGTTGTTTTTGGTTTGTTTTGATTCTTATTTTGAGTCGTTTCGAGTGTCAATAGATGTGTTTAGGTTGTTTTACCTTTGTTTTCCTTTGTTGACTCGTGGTGTGCTATGTTTAGTCATAGGCTCAATACCCAGTTGAGAACTCATTTCCCAATTTCAATTTAAAAAAAAAATCATTTTTTGCTCAGAGTGTTGTGTCGTTCTCCACATATGTGCAAAACAGGATTTGTTCTTTCAAAAAACTGCAGGGTTCAACCTAGGTCATGAGAGAGCAATAGAGCCAGGACCTATCTGAAGCTATTTGGGTTCCAGACAGCAAAGCTAAAGAAAAGGGGAAAAATCAAAGCATCATAGTTTGTTTCGCCTCTAGTAATTTCCGAGATTGCATTCCGGATGTACTTCCTCAGGCCTTGTCAATGCTTCGAAGTATGAGTGTACCACTACCTCAAGCTCAAGATCAAGCCTGCTCCAAGCCAGAATGGTGATCAGAAGTGTTCTCCTTGAGCACCATTTCCCTACCAGAGGTACCTTGGCTGTGTTTGCAATGAGTTCCTAGGAGACCAACTGCGACGGTGGAAACTAGAGTTCGAATGGCGATGCCTAGAACACAAAGGTTTGGAATTTCCGAGACTAAAGTCTGGTTTGAATACCCAAGGGTGTACCCCCGGCTTGAAATTTATATGGCAGCCCCATAGATTGAGGTAGCGTGTATGCGCCTCAATTCTGGATACTGAACCAACCTAGTCTGTCACCCCGTTGGAGAATAGGGAAAGTTGTGAATGTGATCAGGAAAAAAAGCGGCATCCGTGGCTTCTACATGCAGATGTCACTACTTGTCAGCATTTCAGGACCTTTGAACTATAAGTTGAAGGTAAGAGAACACAAAGGGAAGATCCCTGTCAGAGTAGACCAGTTCATCACCACTCACCCCATGACATGCTTTTTAAAGCTCTACTTTGTTTGTTTATTGCATTCCCTAAACATCATGCACTACATTGCTTGTAACATGTATCATATCATCGCACATATTGCATTTATTTGCATCTTGTGTTATCTTGTATCATTTATCCTTTTACGCTGAGTAGTGTTTATGATCGTTGTCCCTCAGGCCTTTTCTCAGGTTGCACAAAGTGTGCTCCTGATAGGTTTTCTTCGAACCTCTTCTCACGATTTCGGCGTGGTTAGAGTGTCCCATTCCTCACACTATTTCAGCATGTTTGGAATTTATCTCAGGTTACGCAGAGCACGCTTCTGATTGCTTTTCATTGAACCTATTCTCACGATTTTAGCGTGGTTAGAGTGTCCTATTCCTCACACGATTTCAGTGTGTTTGAAATTTATCTCAGGTTATGTGGAATGCACCTGAGTGGTTGTTTTCGGACCTCTTCGCACGATTTCAGCGTGGTTAGAGTGTCGCATTCCTCACACGATTTCAACGTGTTTGGAATTATCTCAGGTTGCGCAGAGTGCGCTCCTGATTACTTTTCTTCGAACCTCTTCTCACAATTTCAGCGTGGTTAGAGTGTCCCATTCCTCACACGATTTCAGCATGTTTGGAATTTATCTCAGGTTGCGTGCAATGCACTTGAGTGGTTGTTTTTGGGTCTCTTCTCACGATTTCAACGTGGTTAGAGTGTTTTTTTCCATACATAATTCCAGCGTGTTTGGAATTTATCTCAGGTTGCGTGGAACGCGCTCCTAACGGTTTGTTTTAGGACCTATTCTCACGATTTCGACGTGGTTAGAGTGCTCATTTCCTCACACGATTCCAGCGTGTTTGGAATTTATCTCAGGTTGCGTGGAATGCACTCCTAGTGGTTTGTCTTACGACCTCTTCTCATGATTTCAGCGTGGTTAAAGTGTTCATTTCCTCACACGATTTCGGTATGTTTTGAATTTATTTTCCTCCTCTCATAATTCCAGCATGGTTGGAGTATGTCACCCTTTGTATCTACGGCACTATCTGTTACATCTATTGCATCATACCATTTTATTGTCTGCATCCTTTCCATATTAAGCTTAGTTTGGCATGTGCTTATACCTTTTCACGTTAAAGCATAGCTCTGCATGTTTACGCACCTATTCAACTAAGAGAATTATGGTCTGAGGGTTTCGGCACCTTTTCTGTGTTAGACGTGGTTTGTCTTGTGTCCGTGCCTTTTCTGAGTAAAATGTAGTTTGGCTTGCATTCCTTTATTCACTACATCCATTGCATTCATTGCATTGTACTTTGTTTCATTGCATTCAGCATTTAGGATCACGATCTTTCCTCAGCAGATCATTTCTCACTTATATCATCGCACTCAATTACTTGTATTCTTTTTGTGAAACACATAGTTCTGTATGTGCACACGTCTATCCCACTAAGAGAATTGTGATTTGAGGGTTCTGACACCTTTTCTATGTTAAACGTAGTTTGATTTTGCATCTCCATCCCTTTATGATATTTGTGTGGTTTTGCACTGCTTGTGGTTTGATTATTTCATTGCATTGTATGTCATTCGCATGGTTTTGTTGCATTGTGTATCATTTTGCATTCTACCCCTGAACTACGCTAGTTTGATTCCTTGCAATTGGATACGTAGCCAACCTTCGGGTTCGACCAACTGCATCTGTATTTTGTTTGTTTGTCTGAGTCTTTGGCCTTGTCAAAAATGGGTCGTCTCTGGACTTTGACATTCACTCACGTCATTTCATGACTCTGAGCTCTGTCAAATAGGGGCAATTGTAGACACCCCATTTTTTACCGCCGTTAAAACTTGACCGCCACTGATTGCTTACTTGGTGATGAAAGATATGCAGTGCAAAGGTTCGATTTCTTCGGCAAGAGGAGCTTCAAATCCCAACCTCACACCCCGTTTTGGACCAAAACTATTTTGACTAAAATGATTTTTAGACCTTAAAACCATCTCTTTCAAAAAAAATTTGAAACAATGATTCTACGATGTTCCGAGGCTCATATTTCGTTAAATGTTGCGCTTTTCGGAAAATCGAGCAAGGACAAAGTGAAAATAAATGAAAGAGAGATGAAATCTCTAAAAAATCTTTGAAAACACCTTATTTAGGGGCTTGGGTTGAAGAAAAGTGGAGAGGAGGGAAGAAAACTAGTTTGGGAGAAGTTAGGCATCAATCCGATTGTGCTGGAAACGAGTAGTCCTCACTAAAAGAGGAATATCTTTTTTCATACATGGAATTTTGATGTGAGGTTGCCACCATTGGAAATCTTACTTCTGGGGCTTCAAATTAGACACAAGAATGACTTGGAAAGGAGTCTAGATGAAGGAGATATGCCCATTTGAAGTTGGACTTTGAGAGCAGATTTTTGCGGTCGGCCACAAATGTGGCTGTCGGCCACCAGGGGTGGCCGGTCAGCCAGAAAAGTGGCCAGCGGGCCATTAATGTCCGAAACTCAGATATTTTGCAGATATTTACCTCCAGTTGTCTTCCACAAGCTCCAGTTGTCTCTAAATCAGATATTTCGACCTAAACCTCATATATTGCTATATATGGAGGCCATATCTCTCATATTGCAACGTTAGCAAATTTTGGGAGCCTCTCTCTCTAAAAAATCATCTCCCTCTACAATTTTCTCTCTCTAGATTTCTCTCTCTCTCTTTCCCTTTTGTGCATACAAGTAGAGACACACCTCTCCTTTGCCTAGAGATCCTTAACCAAAGTTGCTTACCTTTGGGCTGAGATTACTTGGAGCCTTGTTTGAGCTCTAGAAGCAAGATTTAGCTTGATTTGGTGCCTCATTTGTGCCTAAAGTGTGTTGTACTTCAAAGTTATAGAACTTACCCTGTTTAAGCTTGTTTTGCATGCTTGTTTTGTCATCTTTTCAAACAGTTTTTGGCTTGGTTTTCAACTACAAAAACCTCTGTTTTTAAGGTTTAAAAATGGTGGTTTGAGGCCGTTTTGAGTTAGGGGGTTGTCTCTCTCTTTTGTTCTTTAGCTTGTGAAGCTTTTGTGCCATCTTTTCATCACTTTCAAAGCAACTCTTTTGGCCTTTTAACCACTGAAGTTCAGAGGTTTTTCAGTGGTAAAAACTTGGTTTTGAAGTCCAAAAATGGAGGGGTTGGCCTCCCCTCCTTGTGTCTCTCTTCCATGCCTAGTTAGCATTACATAGTAGCATGATTTTGTGGTTTAACTTAGCTTAATCTTCACATGTTTTAGGCTCTGTTTTGCTATGTTTCAACTCTGTTTTGGGTTGATTAGTGCACTTGTTGCTTGCTTTTTGTACTTGTAGTGCAATTGTGCTTACTAGTCTAGCATGCCTAATGAGTTAGCCTATTATTTTAGCTTGTGTTATCTTAGCTTCAGCTTGTTTTACCTACTATTTTGACCTACTTTAATTCTGTTTTGGGTCAGATAAGTCCTTCGAGGCTTGTTTTGCATGGCTATAGTGTAACGGTCTTCAGTAGTCCACTGTTTTAAGGCTTTAAGCATGAAGTGTTTGAGTTGTTTGCATGTTGTAGTGTCATTTAACATGTGATTTTAGTGTATATAGTTGTGTCACACTCTCACTTATTTCACTCTTTTATTGCTTTTGAGAGTTGTGTCCTGAGTCTCGTTTGCGAGCTAACATATGAGCAGTTTTTCTAGCTTTTTATGCTTCAATCTCAGCATGTTTTAGCCACTGTTTTGGCATGTTTTAACTCTGCCCATAGCTGGTTTGGTCAATTGAGCATTGTGTTGCATGTTTTTAGTGTTTTGATCTTCACTAGTTTGATGCTTTATGCTCTTTAGCATGTTTTGCATGTGTTGCTTGCATGATTTAGTGTCTTTTCGCATGCCAGCACTGAAAAGTCTGTAACCTCCCTCTATTTTTCACTTTTCACTTTGTAACGCCCCACTCCCGGGTCGTTAAATACACTAAAATAGCCAAAAAAAAAATTACAAGTTTTGCTCCCAAAAATAATAACTACAAAATTGTCTCCAAATGGTACAATATCCTCCAAACTAAACAATATTACAACTATCTCCATAATTAAAGTGGTAGATCCCAAATCTCTGTATTAATAAATCTTTCTAATTCTCAATTTCGAGCTCTGCTAAAATCTGCTTCGCACCTGAAAAATAAATTAATTTGGGAAGTATACAATACGACAGGAATACAAGGCTCGGATACAAAATAAATTAACAGGCATCCAACAATTTATGACATTAAATCAACGATACGATAACAAAGTAATTTACCAAATTGCACAACAAGTTGACTATAATTTATCTAGGACCAAATACCCGGTCCTACTCAGTACATGATCAGTGAATAAATTCATTTTTATTCACCCACCTCACCCAAGCTCCACGCTTATCCGGGCATATTGGTGTAAACAATTAATAAGATTCACTCGATCCATGTACGGAGTATTTCCATGTCATTCAGTCAGACAAATCACTATTTAACATAGAAATATTTGTCGAGAATTTTACCAAACAATCAGAATATCAACGATTCAACAACGAACGATTTTACGAAATCTGTTAATAACCACATTAATCAAGTGGATTACAAATTGAGGATGATTAAAAATATAGAACTCTTTGCAAAGAGATTTAAATAGAGCATATTGTATACAACCCGAATTTACTTATTTTTCAGGTGCGAAGCAGATTTTAGCAGAGCTCGAAATTGAGAATTAGAAAGATTTATTAATACAGAGATTTGGGATCTACCACTTTAATTATGGAGATAGTTGTAATATTGTTTAGTTTGGAGGATATTGTACCATTTGGAGACAATTTTGTAGTTATTATTTTTGGGAACAAAACTTGTAATTTTTTTTTTTGGCTATTTTAGTGTATTTAACGACCCGGGAGTGGGGCGTTACAAAATGGTATCAGAGCTCCAGGTTAGAATACCTAGGGACGGTGGGAAGAGGTTTAACCTCAATTGAGGAGTAGTATCATATGTTAGAAGGAATAGAATTATGTAACTCATAGTTTATGAGAGCTTTATGCTAATCATAGTGACTATCCATGCTTGATCCTAACTGGCTTGACGCGAAATCTGTCGGATGTAAAATCATCACTTCTCTATCTTCATTGAACCTTTCCAATTCGACAAAGTATTGCCTTAAGATGATCAATTGGCAATTTTTGAGCCATGTTTATTGTATCTTGTATGTTGTTCTCTTGAAAACCGGTTACACTCTTTTAATCCTTATAGGGTGAAGAATCTTAGGTGTTTGGTTTGAAATGTGTATGGCCAAACACAATTTCAATTCAAATATCTAGTTTGGTCACCAGCTCCATAATCTTAACCCTATTAAAAGTTCAAAACCATCATGTCATTCGACTGTACCGTCTGTTCAAATTCCATTTGAATTCCTATGCTAGTTATGCTATTGTCGTAGCCACGTCATACTCTTTCTTCTCTACTATCACTGTGTGAATCTTGGGATTAGAGCTTGAACGATTAGAAACACCTATAAGTGTAGCTTCACTGCTAAAAGGTCAAACTCGAGTAGATCTCGTATGCAAATCATGTGAACTAGGAGTCTCTAGTTTGCGTTTAACTTGTCTGTGACTCTAGATTATCTGAGACTATTGGTTCAAGTTTTCTTTACCAAAAAAAAAAAATAATAATAATAATAAATAAATAAAAGTAAATGAATAAAAATCAAGGCAATGAATTAGGGGCATAGTTGAGTCAGTGATTCTATCTTCTCTCCCGCTCGAGTCACCTAGTCAGTGTATTCATACCGGTCAGGGTATTCATACCAGTCAGTGTATATAAGTGTGTTCCTTTCATACCAGTCAGTGTATTTATACCAGTCAGTGTATATAAATGTGTTTGGATTGTTTTGCTTCGTTTTTCTTTCGTTAAGTTATTTTGTGATTCAGGTCAGTATGGAATCAATGTCCAATTCGGAGTTCAAATTCAATCATTCTCAAATTCAAATCAAACAAAATTATTTTCAAATTCAGAGTGATGTGCCAGTCACGCCATTGATGTACAGAACCTAAACTGATTTTATTGCAGTCTGGGAGGACATCCCCGATTACAGCGACTCCAAAATAAAATAAAATAAAATAAAATAAAAAGACCCAGAAAATATATATATATATATATATAAAAAGGGATCTTGTTCTTCTTTCTCCTCCGGCAGACGGCCATACACCGACCTCATTTGCTTGACTCTCCCATCATTTTCTTCATCTCAATTTCGCTCTGGGAGACCTTCGAAGGCCCTACCTCAATGTTTCACCAAGAGAGTTAACTCTTCGCCGACCATCAAAGGCAAAATACGACGGTGCTGCAAACTGAGCCATACAAGTGGCCTGTCGTTTTACCTCTTTATTCTCCATGGAGGTAGCCTTCCATTTCAATTCCTTGTTCTCTGCCTTCAGTGCGCAAATCTCCGCTCGCGCATCCCTATACATATGTTGAAGCAAAGTGAGTTGGGCGTTAACCCGATGTACCTCACACGACTTGTTTTGTAGACGGTGAGACAGGTTAGTGACCGCGGCCACTGTCTCCATACACGACTTCAACGTGTAGTGGTTGGCCTCAATATCAGTTTGAGCAGCCATCACTTGCTCAACTGTTAGTGTAGGAAGACTAGGAAGTAAGAGCAGGGGCACTTGGCCCAGAGGAGCTCGATGGATCATTAAGATCCGGAAAAAGAGAGAGAGGGCGAGACGAAGCCATGTATGGAAAGAGAGAGGAAAGAAGGGAGACGCGGAGAAATGGCAGAAAATAGAAGATGAAGAGAAGAAGGGGAGGAAAGATTGATGGAGGACAGACAGAAGAAAAGAGTCATTAAGAAGAAGAAAAAAGAGTGATGAAGAAGAAGAAGACAGAATGGAAGAAGACAAAGAGGGAGAGAGAGCCGAGACGAGCTTGCAAATCGAGGAGGTTTACTTTTGTCGGCCAACCAACGCAAAAGTAAGCCCGCGTGTCAAACGCTGTTTTCGAAGGAAGAGAAAGAGACGGGAGAGTTGTATGCATATATGTATATGAATTGTATATCTATGTATTATATATATTTGTTTACATATTTGGTCACAAGAGTGGCTTGGGTTCAGTGGTTCGGTTGTTGAGAATTGAAAGGCTAAGCCTGAGGTTAGAGGTTCGAGCCCCCATAGCAGCGAGTGTTTCTTTTGTTTTGTTTTGGTTTTTTTTTATATATATGTGTCTCGTATACCTATATATATAATTGTTTGAATATTTTGTCACAGGAGTGGCGTGGCTTAGTGGTTGAAAAAAAAAAAAAAACAAGAGGCTAAGTCTGAGGGCAGGGGTTCGAAACCTCGTATCCCCACATCCATGCATTTTGAGTGTTTCCTTTCCTTTTTTTGCGTGTTCGGGAGGAAGATATTCTTAAGACTGCATTTTGAACGCGTTACGGCCGCTATGAACTAGTAGTGATGCCATTCGACCTAACCTATGCACCAGGCGTGTTCATGAGCTTAATGAACAACATATTCACGCCTTACTTAGATCAATTTGTGGTAGTTTTCATAGATAATATTATGGTGTATTCCGAGTCTAAAGGAGACCATGAACAACATTTGAGAATAGTACTTCAAACTTTAAAATAAGGCTAGTAAATGTGAATTTTGGATGGTGGAAGTAAAGTTTTTGGGTCACGTGGTATCTGACAAGGGAATATTAGTAGACCCAACTAAAGTAGAAGCATTGACAGAATGGAAGCAACCTAAGAACACATTTGAGATTCGTAGTTTCTTAGGATTGGCCTGTTACTATCGAAGATTCATTCAAGACTTTTCAAAATTGGCCAAACCAATGACACATTTGACTCAAAAGAGGGTAAAGTTTGAATGGAACGAATTTTGTGAAAATTCATTCCAAGAACTTAAGAAAAGATTGACGAGTGCCCCTATTCTCATAGTGCCAGAACGTGACGTTGGATACAACGTGTATTGTGATGCTTCCAAAGAAGGTCTGGGGTGCATATTGATGCAGAATGGCAAGGTGGTGGCATATGGATCAAGGCAATTAAAGAACCATGCGAAGAATCATCTCATCCATGACTTGGAGTCAACAGCTATAGTTCATGCACTCAAAATTTGGAGACATCGTGGGACGGAAGAGTCAATATGAGAACGAGAAGATATGATACGTGCCAATTACCTTCAGCTTTTCGAGTCTAAAGGTATGAGTTAATTTCGAGGACGAAATTTTCTTTTAGGAGGGTAGATTGTGAAAACCCATCTTTTAATTATTCTTTAAAGAAAATTAATTAATTAATTAATTAATTAATTAATTTTGTCTACAGTCTATCTGAATTATATATTAGTGTAAAAGTTAGTTTTAAATTGACTCAATTCAATCACTAACAAGACATTATTAAGAATAATAATTTTGTGGGTGTTCAATATTTGTTGTTTATAAATTATTTTAATTAGGATTCAATATAATAACTATTCTTACTAAATACCTTAGTTAAAAATCTTAGTGTGTCAATTTCCAGAAACCCACACACAAAAAAAAAAAAGAAAAAAAAGAAAAAAAAAAAGGGAATCAAACCTTTGCAGAATTTTGGTGGAGGCTTTCCACATGTTGATTTGCATGCTTGTTTAGGGAAGAAGAGCTAATGATGCTCTTGGAATTAAGAGAAAGAAAACTTAGAATGAAGAGAAAGAGAGAGAGAGAATGAGAGGGAGAGAGAGATGTCTTCAACTAGCATTTTATATATATATATATGCATGCAAGCCTTCTTTGTGCATTCAAGCATTCGGTAGAAAAAAAAAAAACGAGAGGAGAGAAATCTCTTAAGCAATCAAGCTTAGTGATAGGAGAGGAAGAAGAGTAGGAGATTAAGGAAGCCAAAATTCTCAACCATTTTGTCACCCTATTACTAAGTAAGAAAACCCTCTCAACCCACTCATTTCTTTTTATTAGTGAAATTTTCAGATTACTTCCTTGTGATTAAAATGACTACCCATAAATAGAAATTTTTATATATATGTGTAGGAATTTTGTGATCAAAATAGTCCGTTTTGAATATGCTAGCATATTGCCTGAATTTTTAGACAATTTTATACTCAGAATTTCGAGATGATTTCTTCTACAAAATTGTTTATAATGATGTCTAGTTTATCCAGAAATTTTTGGAAACAATTTTGGAGCTTTCAACGAATTTATACAAATTTTTAACTAAATCTGAAACTGTGTTGAGAATAATCTGTCTTGAATCTGCTAGCATGTTACCCAAATTTTTAGACAATTTTATACTCAGAATTTCGAGATGATTTCTTCTACAAAGTTGTTGATAATGATGTCTAGTTTATCCAAAAAAGTTTGCAAACAATTTTTGAGCTTTCAACGAATTTATACAAATTTTTAACTAAATCTGAAACTATGTTGAGAATAATCTGTCTTGAATCTGCCAGCATGTTACCCGAATTTTTACACAATTTTATACTTAGAATTTCGAGATTATTTCTTCTACAAAGTTGTTGATAATGATGTGTAGTTTATCCAAAAAAGTTTGGAAACAATTTTTGAGCTTTCTACGAATTTATACAAATTTTTAACTAAATCTGAAACTGTGTTGAGAATAATCTGTCTTGAATCTGCCAGCATGTTACCCGAATTTTTAGACAATTTTATACTCAGAATGTCGAGATGATTTCTTCTACAAAGTTGTTGATAATGATGTCTCATTTATCTAGAAATTTTTGGAAACAATTTTTGAGCTTTCTACGAATTTATACAAATTTTTAACTAAATCTGAAACTGTGTTGAGAATAATCTGTCTTGAATCTGCCAGCATGTTACCCGAATTTTTAGACAGTTTTATACTCAGAATTTCGAGATGATTTCTTCTACAAAGTTGTTGATAATGATGTTTAGTTTATTCAGAAATTGTTGGAAACAATTTTTGAGCTTTCTACGAATTTATACAAAGTTTTAACTAAATCTGAAACTGTGTTGAGAATAATCTGTCTTGAATCTGCCAGCATGTTACCCGAATTTTTAGATAGTTTTATACTCAGAATTTCGAGATGATTTCTTCTACAAAGTTGTTGATAATGATGTTTAGTTTATCCAGAAAGTTTTGGAAACAATTTTCGAGCTTTCTACGAATTTATACAAATTTCTAACTAAATCTGAAACTGTGAGACAGATTTTACCATGTATTTGAAAATTTATTTAAAATTCTATACTAAGCCAAATCTGGTAATTTCTAACTAAAAGATGAAATTTGAGAAGTCTAGTTTCATGATAAATTTTTAGATTATGGGTTTGATCTATAAATTTAAGCATGGAATTAATGTAAGGAAATGTGACAAATCTGTGTCATAAACACCCTTGGAATTTGTTTAGAATTATTTATAAGTTATATTTTGGAAAATGCTTTCTGAAAAATAACCATAACATGTTTATTGAGTATCCTGTAGATTGATATGAATTTTAGAGTTGTATAAGTAATGTATTTATAATTTTATTTGCAAGATATATACTCTGAAAATTTTTCTGGACAGAATGAAATCACCACTTTAATATTATGCTAGTCTAATTTTGTAAATCAAAAATTTGTGCATGTGTGTATTTAGGGTTTAATTCTTGTATCTAAGTTATTATTTCATACCATGGTTTAAATAAATTGTTTATTTAAATTCTGTACTTTTGTTTAGTATTGTATGACACATGCAATATTTTATGATTGGGAATTTTAATGAGTTGGTATAACATTACTTGTGATTAAAAATTTGGAATTATTTGTGATTAATATCAAAATTAACTGAAATGATTAACGGCATATACAAAGTTAACAATTGACGGTTAATATCAGTTGTTCGGGGTGAGTCTTGGTTTAAAGACTGTACGGAATTAAAAGTTGACGGTTAACACCGGTTGTTCAGGGTGAGCCCTGGTTTTGAGAATTCTCACGTAAATTGTGTTGCGAAACTCTAAGATGGCACGGGACTTATTTGATCCCTTTTCGGTATTCGGTTTTGGAATAAGGGTGGATGTGCAGGTGGCACACAGGGAGGTTATTTATCCCTGGCAGACCGTTTCCTTAGGGCAGACCGCGGATGCCACTACTTGGGTATATAACTCCGGACGTGGGCATCCCTGGTAGTTACGGTTGGTAACACTTAAATATTTGACCAAGAGAGGGTTTCAAATTAACCGTTGCCATGCTTAGTGGTTGGTAAGTTAAATCTCTTTGGTGAGATTTCGAGTGTCACCTAATTTATTAAAATTACTGAAATTATTCTAATGGTTGTAATTTTTGTGTATAATTATATTGTTATCTCATGTTTATAATATTATTATTTTTCTCTTAAAAAGAATGGTAGGTTGGTTACGTTTTCTTACTGTGTTGCAAAACTCATGGCATATATTTTTTTGCCCTGGCGTTTCATGCCAGATTATGTCGAAGAAGGGATTGAGGCTGAAATTGGAGCTACTGCCAATATCGAACCTTGGCTGACTTAGAGTCAAGATTTTATCAAAATAAAATCCTGTTATCCCTTGTCTTAGGATTTAACTATGTTGTGACGTTGTGTGTGAACTTGTAGTTTTATTTTGTCGTTGGACTTTGGCTTTGTAAGAACTTAAAAGTTCCTAATTAGTAGTTAAAACTTTATCTAGCAAGTTATTGTTATTTAAATCTTATGACGTTTCAAAAAAAAATTTGGGGCGTCACACACTTTGCTTTGAAATTGGTCTCGAGCCCCTTGTTGGCTTGAGTGTGGAATTGAGGCTCTCATGCCTAATGGTTTTAATCCTCTCTTGAGGATTCCTCCTAACCGACAGTATGAGACCACTTTCATGCTCAAGGTACTTGTGGCTTAGACCCGACTCTCACTTTGGACTTAATCAGTTAAAGGACTAATTGGTAATGTAAAATGTGTAAACAAAATGAACCAAGTAAAACTTGAGCAAGATAATCATGTTGTGTTGCATTGCATGTGTTTGGATTGGACGTTAATCCAAACACAAGAAAAATGGGGACGTTTCATAGTCAAAGTGATGAAACGTGTCATTTTTCTTGGTCACCGACACCCATGATCATGCATGAGAGGGTGGTGGTCGTTTGAGTCATATTTGTGCATTCATTGACTTTGTACAAGCTTGGTTTTCTAGCCATCATGGATTGAAAATGCTTGGTTGATGGCTTGAGAGCTAAGAGCTACCATCTTTTGAGCTTCAGAAATGATAAGGAGTATAGCAGTACATACATTCCTTGAAAATGCTTTGTTTTGCCTATGTTTCTCTCTGTTGCAGCAAAAATAGAAGTCCAGAAAATAGGGGTGGCCGACCGGCCAGTTGAGGTGGCCGACAGCCACTTTTTGTGGCCGATCGGCTCCCAGTGTAGTTTTGAGCAAATGTGTTCCTGTGTTGGAGCAGAGGCAATCTGGAAGCTGGTGCAATTTTCCAAGATCAAATGAGTGCAAACAGAGGCATCCGATGGCAAGGCAAGTGCATTTTTGGGAGGAAGCAACCGATCATGCATGCATCCCTTGTCCTTTGAGGCCGTTTAAATTGCTTTACTAGTTAGTTAGCGTAGCTAATCATTCAATTCGTTATGTAATATTTTAATTAGCATATCATAGCTAGTTATTCAACTGCTGTAATAATTAGTTAACTAGAATAGTTAATTAGTTTGTTTTGTAATAATTATCTTAGCTTAGTGTAGCTTAGCTTATTTATTCGGGCTCTCCTTCGTGAGGGCATAATGTTATAATAAGTGTGCGTGTGTGTGTTCATGTCTTCCAACCCCACGTCTTTCTCCCTTTTATTTATTCACTTTCGATAGTTAGATTAGGGATCATATTTCAATTAGCATACCTTATGTTTGCATGTTTGCATCATTCATTTGTCTTGCATGCACCCAGTTCGGCGCGTCATTCAAACTGCATTGTATTTCAATACTTATCTGAATATGTGTTTCAAAGCATGTTATCAAATTGAATCATATGCCATGTTAGGTAGCCAAGCCTATCTCAATAGCATATTGCATGTGTTGCATTAGGCATTTTATATAGTTAAGATCATGCATTGTTTCTAATTAGTTTTTGTTTTGCTTGGAGTACTCGGTAAACTTTTACGTTTTAGCATACTTGCATGAGTGTGAGTGCTGCCATGTTTCGCATGCTTGCCATGAGACTGTTTGCTTAAATGCTAAACTGCATTAATGCTTGTGGATGAAGGCTTTATTGCTTGAATTGAAACAATTCAACGAGTGTGAGTTTTAAGCCCGCTTTGTGAAGTGGCAAATCATGTTTTAAGCCCACTTAAGGGTAGCAAATTCAAACCATTTTTGAAAGAAAACATGAGTTGTTTTGTTCTAATTCTTGCGATTTAGTCTATACTTGCTTATGTGTGAGTCACATAGTAAAGTTAGCTAATAACCGGATAAGAACACATGAGGTTTATAAAAGAACATATCATGATTAGTAGAGGTCGATCCTTTGATCGGGCGAGCGAGGGTGCTCATTTCATGACCTTCTCCCCTCGTACCCAAGTTCCCGAGCCGATGCAACTTTGGTGATGACGAACACGTGGCCTTTGGCACGAGTCAGGGTTTTCTAAATTTCTCCAAAATAAAATATTTAGGTGGCGACTCTGTAATCTGGCAAAGCAGTACATTTTTGGCACTTTTTGATTCAAAATCGATTTTCCAAAACGATTTTCCGAATTTGGACTCTTTGGTGTTTATCAGTCTTATATTGCACTTTGTGAGATTAGATTCAGAACCATGACAAGAGTGCGAACTGTAGGACCAATTCGAGCTCTCCAAAAGAGGGACGCGAAGAGAGTCGAGCTACGGATATACTTTCATTTATCAGAGTTTATATTACAAAAGGTGTTACAAGCATTATACATTCATAAACGTTCATTCTGAATCTACAACATGTAATACAAGTTACTAACAACAAAATAAATGCCCTACGGGCTTACATCTTTCCAAGATAGGATTTGGTTACAACAAAAGAGAGTCATAAGCTCTATACATTTAAAGCCCTAGGCTTGAATAAACATTTAAATACAAAAATAACAAAATAGAGCCTTTAGCTCCTAAGTCCTCCCAAGCTATGTCCTTGGAGGACGCATATCACCTGTACTTGAAAATGGTTTCCCAAGTAGGGTGAGCCAAAACCCAGTAGAGATAAACTAACACAATACATGATGTTTAACTAAGATATAAGTGTCAGTTAAATGTTCAATATTCATAACCAACTTATATCCTTCCATGACCATTCGATATAGATAACCATACCTCAATCCATTTCCATTCATTCATTTCAGGTTAATCTATTAACCAAATTCATTATTATCTAATTAACCAAAATGAGACTACAACTCAATGGTTCACAATTCAATACATTCATCACTCCAACACTTCTATTTTGCCATTTTACAGAATTCTCATTCGAGGGAATCGACACCCATATATACACAAGATTTCGAAACTTTCACCCTGGACACTTCGGTCAACATAATTTTAAATGGAGTCCATCCCCTATCTCCTCCCAAACAATGGAGTTCATCTCCTTTGTCCTCCCAAACAATTATACATATACAATGTATTAAAACATTTTCATATACAATGACTATCCACAACACATATTCAATGTTTCAATCATATTGTCATATTCAATGACATAATTTAAATAACAGGTTTCAATTCACCTAGTCCTCATGTAATTTCTACAACAATCATAGCTATCCTCCATCGATGGCCCAAAATAGATATTTCTAGACAGATAAAAAATCTTTATAACAGATAATTAATCAAATTTCCATAGGTGAGTGATTTAACAAAATCAACTACACCATTCATTTATATATCCTCCCAATTTCACATTTCCCATATTAATTTCATTATTTCTACAAAATAATTATTTAACTCGTTTTAGGGAAATTTTCCCATTTTTCAAATACCAATCCAAAGGCTAAATTTTCACCATACTAACACTAGAGAATCTTATGTACAAGCCCCATAGTCATTTTGTAAAATCAACATGGAAAACCCCTCTTTCAATTTTTTCATCCAAACCCAAACTTTTTCCAAACCTCCCAAATCACACAATTTATACAAAACAACAAATACCCAGGTTAAAACCGTTATTAAGGTGTAGAATATCCCTACCTCAAGTGTAGAAGCCCAAATGAGAGGAAGAAGAACCTTAGAATGCACAAAATCGAGCTTTGTTCGAATGGAATGGAAGCCAACAAGATGCTCTACCTTTTTCTAAAAGGAAGTAGGGTAGTGATGCTTGGATCAAAGAGTATTTGTAGAGAGAGAGTGTGTTTTAGAGAGAGTGGGTGCCGAATTAGGATTTTTTGCAAAAACGAAATCAAAAAGTGGTATAAAACTCTGCTGCGAACTAATATACGCGACCTTCGCTCGTGCGAAGGAGTTGTCGCTCGAGCAACCAAAAACAACAAGTGACGTCGCTCAAGCGCACGAAGAGTCGCTCGAGCGTAGAATGGAATGCTTCAGAAGTTTTACAGATGCAAACGCTCGCTCGAGCACAAGAAGCCTCACTCGAGTGAAGAACTTCACCTTCCCAGAAATTCTACATCTGGGAAAGAAACCTGAGGACTCTCAAATCTCACTCAAACGCAAGAAACCTCGTTTATGCGCAAAAAGCCTCGCTCGAGCGAAGAAGCCAAAATCTGGGCAACAACAATCTAGACCAACCAACAACCAACCTGTTCCAAACATGCCCAAAATGTTCCAAAACTCAAATTTGAAGAGTTAAATGATGAAAACAAGACATGGATATAATATTAAACCACGAAACCCAAGTCTGGAATGTAACAAAGGTCGGGTCAAAACCGGGATCGCTATAAGTATTTTTTTCGCAGACGTGCAAAGTACTGATGGTTTGCAAACCCGCTCGAGCAGATGACCAAAAATTTGGGCAACATAAGTTTTGAAAACCCAACAACCAACCTGTTCCAAACACACTAAACATGCCTAAATAATGAAATTTAAGGAGGAATAAAGAAAAAGAGCAAAGACCAACATTCAGAAACCATACAAATCTGAGTTCGAAATACAACAAGTGACGGGTCAAAATTGGAATCGCTATATCTTCTACTACACTAAGTTAGACTATGATGTTTCACTAATTTTCCCTATTATAATCCTATGATTTGTATGATCCTATTGTCTTAAATAATCAAAAAATAAATATATATATTTTAAGCCTTCACAAACATATTTTTTAGTTTTTATTTTAAATTTTTTTGAACATTTTGATCAAACCAAATGGATCAGTTTGGTAACGTTTAAGTTTTCAGTTTATATTTACAAAAATTTTATAAACTGGTTTTTGTTTATTTTTAGAAAAATATAAACTACAAATGCGTTTGGTAATTGACAAAATGTTTAAAAAAATTTAAAAATATAAAAAATAATGAGAAATGGCAAGTGGCGGCAGAAGACGGTGGTGGGAAGTGGTGACAGTGGGTGGTGGGTAGCGGGTGATGGCAGGTGGGTGGTGGTGGTGGGTGGGTGGGTGACGGTGGCCGGTAGTGGGTGGTAGCGAGTGGGTGGTGGTGGTGGTGGTGGTGGTGGCGGGTGGGTGTTGGTGGTAGCGGGTAGGTGGCAGGTGATGGTGGTGGGTGGGTGGGTGACGGTGGCGGGTGGTGGGTGGTAACGAGTGGGTGGTGGTGGTGGTGGTGGTGGTGGGTGGATGGGTGACGGTGGCGGGTGGTGGCTGGTAGCGAGTGGGTGGTAGCGGTGGCGGGTGGTGACAGGTGGGTGGTGGATGGCGGGTGGTGGTGGGTGGTAGCGGGTAGGTGGCGGGTGGTGATGGTGAGTGGGTGGGTGACGGTGGCGGGTGGTAACTAGTGGTGGGTGGTGGTGGCAGGTGGGTGGCGGATAGCGGGTGGTGGTGGGTGGTGGCGAGTGGGTGGGTGACGGTGGCGGGTGGGTGACAGGTGGCTGATGGCTGGTGGTGGTGGGTGGCTGATGGTGGTGGGTGGTGACAGGTAGGTGGTGAGCGGTGGTAATGGGTAGGGGGCTGGTGGTGGTGGCGGGTGGTGGATGGTAGCGGCGGGTGGCGGATGGATGGCAGATAGGTGGTGGGTGGTGGTGGTGGCGAGGGGTGGGTGGTGGTGGCGAGTGGGTGGCAAGTGGGTGGTGACTGGTGGGTGACGGGTGGTGGGTGGTTGTGACGGGTGAGTGGTGAGTGGTGGTGGCAGGTGGGTAGTGGGGGGTGGCGGCGGAAGACGGTGGGGGAAAATGGTGGCAAGTGGTGGCTAGTGTTGGGTGGTAAGAAATAAAAAATAAAAACTCAAAACAGAAACACATTTTTTAGTTTATATTTTTTGGCCAAATTTATAAACTAAGACCGTTGATTTATAAATCAAAAATTTTACCAAACAAGTTTTTATTTGAATTTTTAAAATTTTTTTAAATATAAACAGAAAACTGAAAACATAAGTGTTACCAAATGGCGTCAATGTGTTTGTAGTTTTTGTTTTTCTAAAAATAAACAAAAATCAGTTTACAAATTTTTATAAATATAAACCAAAAACATAAACGTTACCAAACGCTACCTAAAAGTTTAAAAAATATTTACAAGGATAAAATTGTTCATAAATTACTTTAAATATGATAATTAAGATTTAGTAGATCAAATATCTAAAATAAAATGACTTTATTATAATATAAAAATATATTATAGAATAATTAAAATATAAGTAGTTGAAAGATGATTTTCTAATAAATTTTTTTTTTTTCTTGACGATGTTGTATTTATCTCAATCTATTTTATCCCTTCCTAGGGCCAATTTGGAAACATAGTTAATTTTGGCTTTTAACTTATATCATGTCATATTATCTCTCCATTTTTTTACATATTTTTTTTTAAAAAGTCAAAAAAAGATTTTTTTTTTTAAAAAAAACTAACTTTTAAGCAACGTTTCCCTCCTACATATTAGTTTTGCTTGATTTTCTATTTAATTTGGTTTCCCTTTTCTCACGTTGTCATTTTAATTTGATAAAGCGTTTGGGTTTAGTATGTTTATTTTAGAATCAATTTCGGTAATTTAAACAATTTACTTTTTAAGATTTGTTAAGTAAAATATCTATACAAAAAAATCAAGATGATTGGATATCAATAATTATATGTTTGAATCAAATTTATATTACAAAAAATGAATAGTTATTCTTAAAATTATATTTGTTGTCTATTTTTTTAGAACAAATGTAATTCAAATTTATAGCTGTCAAAGTTCAGTCATCTTAATTTTTTACATGAATATTTTACCCAATAAATTTTAAAAAATAAATAATTTAAATCACCCAAATTAATTTCAAAATTAATCTGCCAAAATCTAAGCGTTGTCTCAAGTTGAAAGGACAAACTTGAAAGAAGTCAAACTTACTTTTTTTTTTTTTTTTTAATGTCAAGGAACTTAGGGCACTGATAAATGGCCAATACAGTGCTTATCACGAATCGTCCAAAGTTTGTGGACGTATTAATTTATCGACGTTTTATGTTTCCCTATACAGATAATTCACAAAATTTGTATTAATTCGATAATTATAACTAGATAATTTTATTATATTTGTTTTAAAAAAATTATTCGATAATTATAACTAGATAATTTTATTATATTTGTTTTAAAAGAAATTAGATTAACTATTTTTAAAATTACATTTGACATGGACAGGCCCACGGGGCATACAGCCCACGGCAAACCGTCCCGAACCCATCACCTCGGACTTGTAGCATAACTTAATTGGCAAAGCCCAGGACAGCTGGAGTCCACCTGGACTGTATCACCCAAGGGCATTCGGACACATGACAGATGAGACACAGGCCACATCAGCAGACAAAGATCTACAGAGTTATTGCCACAACACATCACCATTAATGCAGCCCATCACAGCATTTATTACGACAACACCTCCCCGTCGGAACAGAGCCCCCTCACCCTGAACAAGGTAAGCTACGGCACAGGCTTTCGGCGAAAAGGGGGGCACGTCACAAAGGACAGTGAAATGATTACCAAAAGATATAAGCAACAAGAGAAGCACAAGAATAAGGTTAAGCTTTTCATTTCTCCATCTTCTTCGCTACATTTTCCGGTCTTCCTTCTACTAATTCTCTCGCCGGAGGGTTCACTGGGGGACTGCCCCGTTTCCCTTTGGACTTGCTTGCAGGTCATCTGACGGAATCATCACCCGAAACCAGAACCTGAAGAACCTGGGCCAGCCTGACCCATCCACTCGGGACGGCCTATATCATCAGTTGGCGCCGTCTGTGGGAAACTTAGTGGTTTATCCGTGCGCTAGTTGTGTTCACTACCGCCGGAGCCCTCCCTTCTCACCATCACCTTTCCCTCTTGCCCGTCCAGGTGTATGGTCACGACTAGGTCCATGGCTTCTCACCACAACGCCGCCGATCACCAAACAGATCCTTCCCACCCAACTAACCCACCACAATATATCATCGAGCTCACTAACAGCATTAACCGCATGGCCGAGCAAAACCAGGCCCTGATCGATGCGTTACTCCAGAGAAACCCCCCCCCCCCCCCGGTTCCACCTCCAAATATCCCACCCAACCAAGGAATAACCCCAGGCCATACTACTCCACAACCCCCTCCGCCTAACCCAGAAGGCTTGCAGTCCCTTCCTCCCCAACATGGAAACCTACCACCCCTACCTCCACGCCCGCCAGTCGCAGCACTGGCTCCTGAGGGGGAAGCTAGCAGTGTCCAGCCTCCATTAACCGACCATGGCGACAATATTCCCCTTTGGGACGCTGAAATCCGAGCTATGAAACTCCAACTACAAGGGGTCATGCAGAACATTCAGCACAAGCCCTCAGTCACCACCAACTCGCCTTTTGTTGCCTCCATCCGCGACAAACCATTGCCTGCCAAGTTCAAGATGCCTACCGTTGACTCCTTCGATGGCACGACGGACCCAGTCGACCATCTGGAATCCTATCGCACCCTCATGATCCTCCATGCTTTCCCTGACGAGATCATGTGCCGAGCTTTTCCAGTGACACTGAAGGGATCAGCTCGGCTATGGTTTAGCCAACTCCCGGCGGACTCCGTCTCCACCTTTCAACACCTCAGTGACTCCTTCCTGAGCCACTTTATTAGAGCCCAGCGTCAAAGACGCCCAGCCACCCAGCTCCTTAACATTCGTCAGACCGAGGGGGAGTCGCTCCGCAGCTTTGTCACCCGGTTCAACACCGAAGCCCTTCAAGTAGCAGAGAATGACGATAAGGTCATCCTCACCGCTTTCATGGCCAGCCTGCGGTCGTCTGATTTCCTTTTCTCCCTCTCCAAAAACCCTCCAACCACCATGGCGGCTCTACTATCCAAAGCCCAGAAATACATGAATGCTGAAGATTCCCTGGCCGCTCGGCAAGAGCCGACCCCTAAAAATCCGACCTCCAGAGACAAGAGGAAAGACCCCGAGCCCAGAACCGCCCAGTATAATAGCCAAACACCCCACTATAATGACCGACCCCCCCAAACCGACCGGCCGACTCCGACTAGACCACCCGGTCGGTTTGAGCGGTACACACCTCTCAACTCCCCCATGGAGCACGTCCTCAATCAAATCCAGCGGGACTACCCCCTCAAGTGGCCCCTACCGTCCCGACACCCTTCCACCCGGAAGGATCAGTCCAAATACTGCCGCTTCCACCAAGACCATGGCCAAACTACCGACGAGTGCATCAACCTCAAAGACCAGGTTGAGACCTTCATTCGCCAGGGCCGCCTCAGCCGATTCACAGACCCCCGCCCCGCACAGAGGCAAAGAACTGACCTTCCCAGGAACAATCGGCGACGCACACCACCCCGCAATCAAGCCCCACCAAACGAAGGCCACGATCGCCCGCCACCACAGCCTCGCCCTCCGGGCAATCCGCCTCCACCAGTCGGAGAAATCAGAGTCATTTCGGGGGGCCTTGCTTGCGGGGGGCCATCCCGCTCAGCTCAGAAGGCAGAACTCAGAAAAATCAGACAAGGCTCAGACAAAGCAGTGGCGACGGTGGATCGACCTCCCAAACAGTCAAAACAATGGATCGAACCCATCACCTTCACCGACACCGACTGTGCAGGAGTCCGTTACCTACATGATGACCCCCTTGTCATTTCCGCCATCCTGTCCAACTACAAAGTCAGACGAGTCCTCGTAGACAACGGCAGCTCTTCAGACATTATCTTCCTCAGTTGCTTCCGCCAGCTCAAGATTGGGGAAGAGAGTTTGTCTCCTCTCCAAACCCCTCTGGTCGGCTTCACCGGCGACCGCATTACCTCCATCGGTTCCATCGATCTACCTATCACCATTGGCGAGCACCCCCAGCAGACCACTAAGTTGCTCACCTTTCTTGTGGTCGACTGCCCCTCTGCTTACAACATCATCCTCGGCCGCACAGCCCTCAACGCCTTCCAAGCCATCACATCTACATATCATCTTGCCATCAAATTTCCTACCGATCTCGGTGTCGGCACTGTCAAAGGAGTGCAGACCGTGGCCAGGGAGTGTTATGTCGCCTCGCTCAAGGAAGTCAAGTTAAAAGAGGCCATGATCATCGAAGGGCTTGACGTCCGAGATGAGGACGAGCTGGTCAGAGGTGAACCTGTAGAGGAACTTATTGAAGTTAACATTGATCCCACCAACCCAATCAAAACCGCCAAGATTGGCAGCCAATTAGCTTCCCAAGTCAAGGCCGACCTCACTGCTCTACTGACCGAGCACAGAGATGTATTCGCCTGGACCCATTCTGACATGCGAGGCATCGACCCCTCCTTCATAACCCATCGCCTCAGCATCGAGCCCCACTTTCGACCCCACCGCCAGAAGCAACGCATTTTCCACCCGGAGCGTAACACCCTCATAGCCGCCGAAGTTGACAAACTCCTCAAGGCCCAATTCATAAAAAATGTGGACTATCCTAGGTGGTTGTCCAACGTGGTCCTCATCCGCAAACACAATGGCAAATGGCGGCTCTGTGTCGACTACTCTGACCTGAACCGAGCTTGTCCCAAAGACAGCTACCCCCTTCCCCGCATAGATTTGCTGGTCGACGCCACGGCCGGTCATCAAATGCTCAGCTTCATGGATGCCTTCTCTGGGTACAACCAAATTTTGATGCACACATCCGACCAGGAACACACATCATTTATCACCAACCGAGGTACCTACCACTACTGTGTAATGCCGTTCGGATTGAAGAATGCTGGGGCCACTTATCAGCGGCTGGTTAACGCCGTTTTCCACCACCAAATAGGTCGGAATATGGAAGTCTACGTCGACGACATGCTAGTCAAAAGCAAATACTCCTCCGATCACCTTGCTGACTTACGTGAGACCTTCGCCACTTTGCGCAAGTACCAGATGAAACTCAACCCAGAGAAGTGCGCCTTTGGCGTAGGGTCCGGCAAATTTTTGGGCTTTATGGTCAGTCAGCGCGGCATCGAAGCTAACCCCGAGAAGATCAAGGCCTTGGTTGAGATGCAGTCGCCTAGGACGGTCAAAGAAGTTCAGAGACTCACGGGCCGAGTGGCGGCCCTCAACCGGTTCATCTCCCGTGCGACAAATAAGTGCTTGCCCTTCTTCAAAGTTCTTCGGAAGACTTTTGAATGGACAGCTGAATCCGAAGAGGCTTTCCAACAGTTAAAGCAGTGCATGGCCAACCCCCCCTTCTCTCCCAAGCAATCACGGGCGAACCCCTCTTCCTCTACCTAGCGGTATCGGACACCGCAGTCAGTGCAGCTCTCCTCAGAGAAGATGGCTTAATCCAACGGCCGGTCTATTACATCAGTCGGGCTCTCAGGGGCGCGGAGCAGAACTACCCCTTGCTGGAAAAACTGTCCCTGGCCTTGGTCATTGCCTCCAGACGACTCCGCCCATACTTCCAAGCTCATTCCATTGTGGTCCTCACCGACCAACCCCTGAAGAAGGTCATGCAGCAACCAGAACTCTCAGGTAGACTGATGTAGTGGTCCGTAGAACTCAGCCAGTTTGACATCTCTTACCGCCCTCGGACAGCAATTAAGGGGCAGGCCGTAGCTGACTTCATCATGGAGTTCACCAAGCCGACCCCGACCACAACACCTCCGCCCCTACCAACTCCAACAGAGCCAGAAGATCCTCATTCTTGGACTCTTAATGTCGACGGATCATCCCAAAGAGAAGGAAGCGGTGCCGGCCTCATCCTCACCTCTCCTGAGGGCGGCTTCTTCAAATGTGCCCTCCGTCTCTTGTTTGAAGCAAGCAACAATGAAGCCGAGTATGAGGCATTAATAGCAGGACTCCGCCTCGCCAAGGACATAGGGGTCAACCATCTCCGAGTTTTCAGCGACTCCCAACTCGTCGTCGGTCAGATGACGGGGGACTTTGATGCCAAGGACGACACGCTGCGAGCTTACAGAGACCTGGCACTCCCCCTTGCTCGCCTCTTCAATACCTTCCACATCAGGCACATTCCTCGGGTAGAAAACTACAAAGCAGATAAGATGGCTCAGTTGGCCTCTACTGATCATCCTACTCTCAGCCAGGATGTCCGCATTGAATATCTACACCACCCGGCCGTTTCACCCGATCTACAAGCTATACAATACATTCAAAATGAACCTATCCCTTGGGCATCCGACATCCTCCTATTCTTGACCACAGGAGTACTCCCAGATGACCAGCAGCAGGCTTCCAAAGTCCGATTCCGAGCGTCCAATTACGTCATTGTCGACGATATATTGTACAAACGCGGCTTCTCCCGGCCATATCTACGGTGCCTCAATCCAGCGCAAGCAACTTACGTAATGCAGGAGATCCATGAGGGGATTTGTGGTAATCACTCAGGAGGCAGGTCCCTTGCCCAGAAGATACTCCGTACTGGGTACTTTTGGGCAACTCTCAATCAGGATGCGATCGACTTCGTGCTCAAATGCGATAAATGTCAACGGTTCCCCAATATCCCTCACGCCCCTCCTACAGAGTTAATCACACTATGCAGCCCTTATCCGTTTGCCAAGTGGGGGATCGACCTGGTCGGTCCGCTTCCCACCGGTCGAGGTCAGACCAAGTTCGCAATCGTTGCCATTGATTACTTCACCAAGTGGGTCGAGGCTGAACCCCTTGCCACAATCACCGAGCGGAACACCACCAGGTTTATTTGGCAATCGATCATTTGCCGATTTGGCATCCCTCAAGCCATTATCTCTGACAATGGCAAACAATTCGATAACGCGAAGTACAGAAAATTTTGTGCATATCTCCACATCTAACCGTGCTTCTCCTCCCCCGGTCACCCCCAAGCAAACGGCCAAGTTGAGGTCACCAACCGTTCCCTTCTGAAAATCATCAAAACCAAGCTCGAAGCTGCTAAAGGCCTTTGGGCTGAGGAACTGCCAAATGTACTCTGGGCTTACCGAACCACCGCTCGCACTCCCACTGGTGAAACCCCTTTTCGCTTAACATATGGCGCTGAGGCGGTTATTCCGGTAGAAGTCGGCTTGCCCACCCCTAGGATTTTACATCCAGATCTGGCCACAGCCGAAGAACTCCATCGAACAGAATTGGACCTCATCGAAGAGCTCAGAGAGACCGCTGCTGTCAGATCGGCTTCGTACCAGCAGAAAATGAGAACACACTACAACCGCCGAGTCCGACCACGAGAGTTCTCCGTAGGGGACCTCGTCTTACGAGAAGTGACTCTTGCTACAAAAAATCCAACCGAGGGTAAACTGGCAGCAAAATGGGAGGGGCCCTACGTTGTGAAGACCCGACCACGACCAGGCACTTACCGACTTCAAGACATGGAAGGCCGAGACCTCCCCCATCCCTGGAATGCGGAACATTTGAAGCATTACTATCAATAATTCGTACTTTTGTATTGACAATATCGTTGTATTTCCCATTCTATACATAATGCAAACTTCGCCTGGTGATTTCGGTTTTCATAATTCAACTGTCTCTATGTCGCTCCCGTAACTTTTTCACTTGCAGCACTTCAAAGCCTCCGCCAGACTGAGCACTTAAAAGCCTCGGCCAGACCGAGCACTTCCAAAGCCTCGGCCAGACCGAGCACTTCAGAGCCTCCGCCAGACGAAGCACTTCAAAGCCTCGGCCAGACCGAGCACTTCAAAAGCCTTGGCCAGACCGAGCACTTCAAAGCCTCGGCCAGACCGAGCACTTCAAAAGCCTCGGCCAGACCGAGCACTTCAAAGCCTCGGCCAGACCGAGCACTTCAAAGCCTCCGCCAGACGGAGCACTTAAAAGCCTCGGCCAGACCGAGCACTTCAAAAGCCTCAGCCAGACGGAGCACTTCAAAGCCTCCGCCAGACGGAGCACTTAAAAGCCTCGGCAGACCGAGCACTTCAAAGGCCTCAGCCAGACCGAGCAT
The DNA here is from genome assembly GCF_055761805.1 of Camellia sinensis. Classification (NCBI taxonomy): domain Eukaryota; kingdom Viridiplantae; phylum Streptophyta; class Magnoliopsida; order Ericales; family Theaceae; genus Camellia; species Camellia sinensis. The sequence continues at coordinate 66,828,887 of NC_138961.1, read as the reverse complement.
TTCAACAGCCTCAGCCTGACTGAGCACTTCAACACCAAGCAGCACCACATTTTCAACACTTAGTCACATTCTGAAGCTTCTTCACAGTTCCAGGACCACGTCTTTACCTACTTAAATCCTCCACATACTCTCATGTATTACATTTACTGATCAGATTATTCGCCAACTATTTTGTTACAATTTACAACCTGCCTCTTACTCCAATTTTTCCATTATCTTTTCAACTTTCATACAACTCCAATCGCATTGTTTTTATTGACAATATTTTATGACCAGTTTTAACTCTCACGTTGGCTAATTTATGACCAATATCTTAATCGCATTATTTTTATTGACAATATTTTATGACCAATTTTTATTGACAATATTTTCATACAACTCCAGTTTTAACTCTCAATTTTTTAACTTGTATAACTCTCACGTTGCACAATATTTTTATTGGCCCAATCTTTATGACCAGTTTTAATTACAACATTTCATTCATGCTGGCAACATAAGCACAATACACAAAATTCAACTGGCTATACATTCATCCATTACGATTAAATAATCTTTGTACACAACTTCATTACAGTTAAATTCTTCATACCTTCATTCATTCACTCCTTTACAATGTGTTTACAAGTTAAAAACAAAAAAAAAAAAAAAAAAAAACAAACACAGAGCACGCCCAGTCTTTCTTCTCCTTGGTTACTCATCCTCGCTAGATGCCAGATCCTCTTCTTCAACGCCTTCGTCCAGGGGGGTCTAGGCCACATCATCTTCACCTATTGTCACACTACTAAGGTCCAAGTGTGGGAACAGCTCTTCAGCTCCGCGCTTAAACATTTTCCAACCGCTGTCCCAGAACTCGGCCATTTCGTGCTTATAGAAGTCTGACTGCTGGAACCTTTCAATCACCTCTGCCTCTGTCCTACCTCCAGCAGTCTTCCTTGATGGGCCCACCTCCCCAGACTCCTGACCTGCCAGACTCCTGGCGACAGCAGCATCCACCACCATCTGAAATTCGGGGGACCCTTTATATTGCTCTACTGCTGTGACGCATAGATCAAGGTAGGCCGCCTTTTCAGACCCCGCCTTCGCCCTCTCCTTGTCCAGCTCCCTTTGCAGGGCCCCCCTTTCAGCAGCCGCCGTCGCCCTCTCCTCTTCCACCCCCTTCCTCAGACTCTCCAACTCCGCCGCCGCCTTCGCCTTCTCCATCTCCCACTCCCTCAGAAGCCTCCCCTTCTCCTCCTCTGCTTTGGCACGCTCTTCCCCCAACTCCTTCAACAGATCTCCAATTCTGAAGTCCGCTTCATCCTTTTGCCTGACCAGCTCTTCATTGCTGGTCATGGCCTCTTCATGCTGCTCGATTGCCACGGCGCAGGCCCTCTCAGACTCTTCCAACTTTTTCTGTTCACCAGCCAGTTGGAACTCCAGTGACACAACCTTACGGCGTGTGTCCTCCAGTTCCAACTTGACTGCTGGCATATCGGCATGGGCAGTCTTCCAGTCGGCACTATCCTTCTTTAATTTGGCCAACTGGGCCCTGGCCTCCTCAGCCTTCAACTTGGCAGCCCCAGCCTTCCTAAGAAGGGCCCCCGCCGAGGTAGTTACCTCCATTTGGGCGGAGCATAACCCCCTCAGCAGGTCGGCCTCATTATACCCAGATGCCGCGCGCAGAGCTCCCTCCTCCACAATCTTCACCAGACGGTCTGCCTCCGCCCTGGCTGGGCCTTCTTCTCCCTCCAACCTTCCAGCCACTGCGCGCGCGTGATAAATCGCCATGGCCAGACGAACCCCTCCTTCCTGGGAGTCAGGCCTCTTCTGGACCTGTTCCCCTCCGCTCGGCGCCGCCTCACTCACCCCAGCCTCCACTTGCACTGGTGGAGCAATCTCCACAACCTTCACCATCGGGATGATCTCCACCACCTCTGGGGCGTCCTTTGCCACAGGGACCTCCACCTCCGTTGGGGCCACCTTCGCCCTCTTGGCCCCAGACTCCTCTGCAGCTTCCTCTGGGGCACTCCTCTTCTTCTTCTTCTTTTTCAGAGGCTCCACCCCCTTTCTGGCCTTTTCTTTTACAGGGTCTACAGGCCGCGGCCGCGGCTCAAAGCTGCTTAAGTCTTTTTCCCCCAACGGCCTGGGGCGCGGTCGGATCCTCTCCCGCGCGATCGGTTGAGGCGGTCGGTCCCTCTGCGCCTCCATCAACTTCTTGGCCTTGGCCATAACGGCTCGGTCCTCTACCTCCTGCGCTCTCCTCCTCTCCTCTAACTCCGCCCGGCCGAGGTCTCCACCTTTCGGCTGCGGTCCCAGCCCCGCCTCAAACAGTGCAGACGGCTGGACAAGATCGTCCCATTTGACTTTCTCTCTCTCTCTCCACTCCTTCACTCTCTTCACCCTCTCTTCCGCCCCCGCCCCCAGTCTCGACTCCATCGACCGGGTTGGCACCTTCCAGATGGTGCGTACACCCATCCCCCCATTAACTGCCACGAAGAACCACTGTGGCCGCCACCCCTTGATCGACGTAGGCAGCCCTGCCACCAACCCCTTCCCCATCACCGCCTGTAGGGTGACCCAAGTTTCTTGCTGCCCCGACGCCTTGTAACACGAGAAGAACTCGTCTATCATCATGGCCTCCCCCCCATTCGCCTTAGGCCACGCACTCGCACAGGCCAGCAGAATCTTCCACGCATTGGGCATCAATTGCCCCGGCGCTACCTCCAGGCGATTTAGCACGTCAACCACCACTTGAGGCAGTGGCAGCCTCAGCCCCCCTTTTAGCGCCTCCTCGTACAGGGAAAATTCCCCTGGCCTCAGAGTAGACGGCCTTTCCCCTGATGTTGGCAGTCGTAACTCTACCTCCGCCGGAATCTGGTACCGTCCCCTAATCACCTCCAAATCCGTCGCCGTGAGTGTGGATCTATTCGCCTTAGTGTGCCACTAATCTGGCTCTACCTGGCTTAGTGGCTGTGGCGCCAATACCAGGACCGACGCCTGCGATTCTCCCACCGTTTCCCCCACCATTCGCACCTCCGTCCTGTATTGCGCTGCTAACTCCTCCCCATCATCATCCCCCAAAGGGTCCACCCTCACATTAACTCCTTCTTCTTGTGCCATTTCTAGGGTTTACTTGCAACTCACTTCTGACGCAGGAACGAGGAAGTTCTGAAAATGCTAACACAGGTATGTCGTATGCAGTGAAGGAATTAACACTTGGATATTTTGGGTTTTTGTACACAGGTAGTTGAAACGCATTATACCAACACCCCACGGTTTACCCGTATTCCGTGGATCCGCATTAATTTCCGCCCGTTTCAAAACCTTTCAAATCAACCGCCAAAGCCGCCTTTTCAAAACCCCACTCGTGGCCTATCGTTTCATTTCTGCTCCAACGCTTCACTTCCCCCACGATATTACCACGTGTATGGCCACGATGCACTGTCCTCTCCCCTTCCCCACTGTTCCCCCCCTTTCCCCTGTCTTTTCCATTTCAAATCATCACATGGCCCGAACCCACCCCCTCTCCTTTCGAACCCCACGTCGTCCTGGTCGGCACACCTCTCGGTCGACCCTTCTCACTCGGCCACCCTCGCGGTCGGCACGCCTCTCGGTCGACCCGTCTCACTCGGCCACCCTCGCGGTCGGCACGCCTCTCGGTCGACCCGTCTCACTCGGCCACCCTCGCGGTCGGCACGCCTCTCGGTCGACCCTTCTCACTCGGCCACCCTCGCGGTCAGTACGCCTCTCGGTCGACCCTTCTCACTCGGCCACCCTCGCGGTCGGCACGCCTCTCGGTCGACGCCTCCTTCTCGGCCACCCTCACGGTCAGCTATTCGGTTCGAATTTCTCTTCCTTATTACTATTCCCTTCGTTGGACTAAAGCTGCACTCGGAAATGGGGGACTACTGACATGGACAGGCCCACGGGGCATACAGCCCACGGCAAACCGCCCCGAACCCATCACCTCGGACCCGTAGCATAACTTAATTGGCAAAGCCCAGGACAGCTGGAGTCCACCTGGACTGTATCACCCAAGGGCATTTGGACACATGACAGATCAGACACAGGCCACATCAGCAGACAAAGATCTGCAGAGTTATTGCCACAACACATCACCATTAATGCAGCCCATCACAGCATTTATTACGACAACACCTCCCCGTCGGAACAGAGCCCCCTCACCCTGAACAAGGTAAGCTACGGCACAGGCTTTCGGCGAAAAGGGGGGCACGTCACAAAGGACAGTGAAATGATTACCAAAGGATATAAGCAACAAGAGAAGCACAAGAATAAGGTTAAGCTTTTCATTTCTCCATCTTCTTCGCTACATTTTTCGGTCTTCCTTCTACTAATTCTCTCGCCGGAGGGTTCACTGGGGGACTGCCCCGTTCCCCTTTGGACTTGCTTGCAGGTCATCTGACGGAATCATCACCCGAAACCAGAACCTGAAGAACCTGGGCCAGCCTGGCCCATTCACCCGGGACGGCCTGTATCATCAACATTTATCATCGTTTGGTTACTATTCTTTTTTATTTTTTCGTTTTCCGATTTTATTTTTTAAGATAAATGATTTAGATAAATAAATTAAAATATCGATGTATTGAATTACCGAAGTCAACCTAGGTCGGCCCACGGATTGAGGACCATAACAGGCTTTGCTCCTTGTGTCATATCATTTTTTCAAATAATCACCTTGGGTTTTAATATTTTAAATTTAATTATCTAAAAATTAAAATTTTTTATATTTTATATTTTTTTAGTGTATTTTTTAAATATTGTAAGAATTTTTTTAGTTTTATATACACTTAATATAAACACAATTAAAAAAATTTAATTTTTGTAAAAAAAAATTTAAAAATTAATAAATACCAAAAACACAAAAAATAAAAATAAAAATTCAGTACATTTTCATATTCTTGTATATTTATTGATTTTTTAAAATATTTTTTACAAATATTTTACTTTTTAGATATATTTAGGTTAAGTGTATCTAAAAAGTCAAAAAAATTACTTAAAATATTAAAAAAATTCACTAAAAATAAAAAAAATTAAAAATATTAAATTCAAAAACTTGGAACCAAACAAGGTAATATTACAATGACCACAATTTTAAACCACTACTTAGGGTCTATTTGGGGAAAAATTATTGGTTGGTCTTTGGGGGCCATGTGGCCATGCCCTACACCAACTACAATTTACTGTACTTTTTTATATTTTCCAATCATCCAACGCAAGTTTGTGAACTTTCAACCCCCTCCATCAGTTACAACACCATTGGGGCACCACGTGCCGGTGGCCTAAGAGCAACCAATAACTTCTCCTATTTGGGTCAATTTTAAACCACTCCTTCCCATCTCCCAGGGTCTATTTGAGAAGAGACTTTTTCCTCAAAAAAAAAACACAATGTGAATAGAAATGAATACTTGCTTTTGCATAGTGAATACAAAGAAATATTTGACTTTTTTGTATGAGTTTAATTTTTTAATTTAATTTTTTTACATTTTCAGTGAATTTTTTTGCTTTTCTGTTAAAATAGTCACCAAACAGAGCCTTATGTCTATTTTCAATAAAGATAAATTACAAATACACCTCCTAAGGTTTACTTCAAATACAAATTGCCTCTGTGATTTTAGAAATAACATTTCACCCTTTCAAATTTCTAATTACATAACGAAATACCCATTTTATTAATAAATCACCAATTCAATTAAAAGTTTTTAAAGATGTCAGAAATATATTTCAATTAAAAATTCAGATAATTTAATAGTTGTATAGGAGAGTGTCATTAGATTTTTTATTTTTCTGTTAATTCTATTAAAAAAAATTCTGACAATAGAGTATTTTTAATTTTCAAAACTAGCTACATCAGTTAATCTGTATTCCTTAAGCAAGGATTTGGCTTCTCTCTCAAGGTGGGATCTCAACTTGAGAGAGTGTTTGGGTTTGCTAGGCCCATTTTGGAATCAATTCCCATGATTGGAACCTTTCACTTTTTTCGAACTCATTAAGTAGAATATTCATTCAAAAAATTAAGATGATTTAATATCAGTAACTATATACTTGAATATATTTGTTTTAAAATAATGGACGACAAATATAATTTCAAGAATAACTATCTATTTTTTGTAATATAAATTTAATTCAAATATATAAGGGTAAATTACACTTTGCACCGCTACGCTTGACACAAAAGCCCACTTTAGTCTTTACACATCAAATTGTGACACTTAACCCCCTACACTTTTGATCAAGTGTCACATTGGCCCTTCTGTTAACAGTGAGGCTAATAGAAGTTACCCTTTAGGGGTCAAGTGTCACAATTTTGATGTGTAGGGATTAAAGTGGGATTTTGTAGAAAGTGCAGGGGTGCATAGTGTAATTTACCCTCACATGTTCTCTCTCTCTCTCTCTCTCTCTCTCTCTCTCTCTCTCTCTCTCCTAATAATAAAAAATTTAAAAAACTATTTTAATCTTTTTCATTTTATTTTCATAATATATATAATTTTTAATATAAAAATTTAATTTTATAAAATTAAAATATCATTGAGAATTTACCTTTAAAATGAGACTAATATTAAACATATTTAATAAAAAAATAAAACAAATAAAAAGTTTTATGTATTTGATTTGCACCTATGCGCATATTGGATTTGTGTGTTTTTTTATTTCCTTTAAAAAAAAATTATTTATCACATCATCGCTTCATCTCTCGCATTTTTTTACATTTTTTTTTTCAAAAAAAACCAAGAAACTAGCTTTTGACCATCTTCCAAAAACTCCTCTGTATTTGATTTGCACCTATACACAGATTGGATTTGTGTTTTTTTATTTTTATTTCCTTTAAATATATATATATATATATATATTCATATGATTTTTTTTTAAATGAAGATTGTTTTTGAGAATTTCAAAAATATATTATTTTTGTGTGTTTATTTCATCAAATTAACTTTTATATTTAAAAAATAATAATTTCAAAACATAACTAAACATAATAATTATTTTTTATTTATTTTAATTTTTTATTAAATATATTTAATATGAGTCTCATTTTAAAGGTATATTTTCAATGATATTTTAATTTTGTAAAATTAAATTTTTATATTAAAAATTATATATATTATGAAAATAAAATGAAAAAGATTAAAATAGTTTTTTTAATTTTTTATTAGGGGATAGAAAGAGAGAGAGAGAGAGAGAGAGAGAGAGAGAGAGAGAGAGAGAGAGAGAAACATGTGAGGGTAAATTACACTATGCACCCCTGCACTTTGCACAAAATCTCACTTTAGTCCCTACACATCAAAATTGTGATACTTAACCCCCTAAAGGGTAACTTCTGTTAGCCTCACTATTGACAGAAGGGCCAATGTGACACTTGACCAAAAGTGCAGGGGGTTAAGTGTCACAATTTGATGTATAGGGACTAAAGTGAGATTTTGTTTAAAGTGCAGGGGTGCTAAGTGTAATTTACCCAAATTCATACAAACTTGTAACACGCATACAAGATACAAACCTCGAATTGTCATTTAAAAGTAAAGTAGAGAATTTCACATACAGCTAAAATGATAGATGGATATTAAGTAAGAATTTAAGATGGGCAATTAGTAATTGGCTGAATCGACATTGTGACTGTATTCCTCCCTTGTGATATCGAATTGCAAATGTAATTTTGCAAGTCCTCATCGCAAACTATTAAAATCCAGTCATTGTCCTCATCTTGATACTTGACACGGTAAGTTCCACCTTGTAGGTTTAGCCTCTTTGCCACTTGTTGTTGAAACTCTACCATTCCCAATGGCACAGGGAGCTGAAATTTAATAAAATAATGTCCATATTTTGCCTTTATAGTCACAATACTTGTGTCTTGCGCTGCTGTAAAATGTGACTTTGTGCGAGAAGTAGTAGCCATGTCTTGCATATGAGGTGGATCCGAAATTGGAGGCTGACTAGATTCTAGGATTTGTTCCTGAACAACACCATGGACAAGTTTATAGGAAAGCAATTGGTTATCCTTACTTCTCTTGCGAGGTGACCACCAGGTGATATTATATTCCTTGCAAGCACACTTCACTATAGATTGGGTAATTACAAAACGAAAAATCCAAATTCTAGATAAGAAAATATACTTTCTTTACTACTACCAAAAGTATATGAATTTTCCAAAGGATCCAGCTAGGAACGGGTATCCGAAGTAGGTAAGCTTACCGCGAAGGGTTTTTGCAACATCTTTAAGTTTCATTCCAAAACGTTGGTGGAGATCCTCCAAGCCAATTGGAATTCTAGCTTTTCTTTGTAGTCTCTTGGACGAGTTAATTATGCAAATTTGCCATACAGAAGTAACAACAATGTTGTTTTCTTCTATGTTACTAACAACATTGTTTCCGGTGTCTACAACATCCATTTCTTGTAATTGTTGATTGGATAAATCTAAAAACACCATCTCTTCTCCATTCTGCATCCTATTTGAAGATCTTGCAGGTTGGGGTATTTGATAAGACTAAAGTTTACCATCCTCTGAAAAATCAAGAAATTCAATAGATAACTCCTCTCCTAGTTCTTCTCCACAAGCGACCTTAAAACTATTACAATGCTGCTTCATTGTTGTTGACAACGGAACCAAAGCAATCCTCGAATCCCCACCTTTAGTGTAGTTTGGGGGCCAAGAGAATTCTAGCACATAAACATTGTCTTTAATATATCTATTTCGCAAGCAAATTGCAGAAGAACCTGTAACTCCAAATTTACATGTGTATTGCACCAAAGGGTACTCAGTTTTGCTAAATTGAGTAACATCTTTGCAGAAGACCAAATTTTGGGACGAAATTGCTCTCCCAACAACCCCCAGCCCTTTTCGTAGGTGTTATAAAGCATATGCATCTAAAAAAGCACTCATATGGCCCTTTCTATAATGGATTTCATATTTTCTGAACACAGCATTGCAAAGCCTACACGAGGACCAATTCTGAGCCAAAGGTAAATAATGAGTGTTACACAACATGTTTAGCATCTTCTGGATTTCTTTGGGAGTTTCATACTTCTCCTGATAATGTTTCACGAATACATATTTGTTAGCCCAGAGTCCTTACAATATCTAATGAACAAAGCAATACAAGATTTGACATTTGAATTACAGCTTGCTACTTACTTTCCCATCATACAAATGTTCACATTTTGAACTTGTCAGACCTTGAATCTGTAGGGGCCTGAAATGATATAATTGAAGAATCTTGGTAGATTTAAACTGAAAGATATTTGCAAGAATAAAATAGTATCACCTTAGAAGTTAACTTTTATGACTATAGCCTTTTACATTATTAGCTAAAAGTAATTAAAATAAATTATAAATTAATTTGGTACAACTTTTGATAATTTGTGCAAAAAAATTGAATCGGTTTAATTAAATAAACTGTCACATAACCCTTTTTTTTCTTCTAATAATAAAGATAAGAAATGAGACTCTTTTAGCCAGACTTATTGAAGGGTTTTAGTTAAAAAGAGCTACAAATTATGAAGATTTTTTTTTTCTTTTTTGGGGTCAAATAAACCGAATAAATCAAATAAGTTATAATTTAAAATTACAACCAAACATTATTATCGACCTTTTTTTTTTTTGTAAACAAGTTGATTTATAAATAATAATACCAAAACATTTATACAGTAAATGAAAAAATCAACATAGTTGAGGCTATTAAACTGACCAACTTAGGTAGCACAAAGGTATTGTATAATTATAGCGATCCCAGTTTTACCCCGGCTTTTGTTGTGCTCTGGACTCGGGTTCCGTGATTGAATATCGTATTTGTGTCTTATTTTCTTCCTTTGACCCATTGTATTTGAGTTTTGGAACTTGTTGGGCACGTTTGGAACATGTTGGTTGTTGGTTGGGTTAGATTGTTGTTGCCCAGATTTTGGCCTCTTCGCTCGAGCGAGGCTTCTTGTGCTCGAGCGAGCTTTTTGTATTTTGCTTCTTTGCTTGAGCGAGGTTTCTTGCGCTCGAGCGAGAATTGGGAGTTCTCAGGTTTTCTTCCAGATGCAATTTTTCAGGGGAAGGTGAAGTTTTTCGCTCAAGCGAGCCTTGTGTTATTTGTTCATTCGCTCGAGTGAGGCTTCTGGCACTCGAGCGAGGATGTGCATCTGTGAAATACTTGAAGGTATGTATTCCACACTCGAGCTAGCGTGTGCGTCTATGGCAGACCTGAAGCTTTACATTCTGCCCTTGAGCGACACTTTTTGCGCTCGAGCGAGGCCACTTGTTGTGTCTGGTCGCTCAAGCGACAACTCCTTTGCTCGAGCGAGGACCACGTGTAGCTCAACTTTTTCGCGCCCCCTTTCGGAAACTCGAATTGGTCCTATAGTTCGGACTCCTATCATGGTTCTGAATATAATCTCACAAAGTGCAATGTGAAACTGATAAACACCAAAGAGTCCAATCCGGCAAATCTTTTTGGAAAATCGATTTTAAATCAAATAATGCCAAAATTGGACTACTTTACCAGATTACAGAATCGCCACCTAAATATTTTATTTTGGGGGGAAATTTAGGAAATATTGACTCATGCCAAAGGCCATGTGTCCGTCATCACCAAAGTTACCTCGGCTTGGGAACTTGGGTATGAGGGGGGAAGGTCATGAAATGAGCACCCCTGCTCGCCCGATCAAAGAATCGGCCTCTACTAATCATGATATGTTCTTTTATAAATCTTATGTGTTCTTATTCTGGTTATTAGCTAACATTACTATGTGACGCGCACACAATCAAGTATAGACTAAATCGCGAGAATTGGAACAACTCTACTTATGTTTGTTTTAAAAAATGGTTTGAATTTGCCACCCTCAAGTGGGCTTAAAAGTTTACGGATTTGCCACCTCAAGTGGGCTTAAAACTCATATTTATTGAATCGTTCCAATTCAAACAATCAGGCCTTCATCCACAGGCATTCATGCAGTTTAATCATTTAAGCAAATAGCCTCATGGCAAGCATGCTATCATGGCAAGCATGCTATCATGGCAACATGAAAATCACACTCATGCAAGCATGCTAAAGCATAAAACTCACCAAGTACTCCAAGCCAAAACAAAAACTAGTTAGAAAGATGCATGATCCTAACTATACAAGATTCCTAATGCAACGCATACAATATGAAAATTAATAGGCTCGGCTACTAATATGGCATATGATACAATTTGATAACATGCTTTGAAACACGTATTCAAATAAGTATTGAAATTGCAATGCAGTTTGAATGATGTGCCGAGCCTCAGTGCATGCAAGACAAATGAATGGATGCAAACATGCGAGCATAAGGTATGCTAATCGAAACATGACCCTAAACTAACCATCGAAAGCGGTTAAATAAAAGGGAGAAAGGCGCGGGGTTGGAAGACATGTACACACGCACGCGCACTTATTACAACATTACGCCCTCTCGAAGGAGGGTCTGAATGAATAAGCCAACTAGCTATGCTAATTAAGCTAACTAATTAAACTAATTATTACAAACCAAAACTAATCAACTATTCTAAGCTAATTATTACAGCAATTGAAATAAATTAAGTAACTATTCTAAATTAGCTAAAATATTACAAAACGAATTAAGCTAATTAATTACAACACTTGTATGAATGAAATAGCTAACTTATTCTAAGCTAACAAAAGCGACTAAATGACCTCGAGGGCGAGGGACGCATGAATGCTCGGTTGCTCCACCCGAAAATGCCAATGTCATTGCCTTGCCATCGGATGCCTCTGTTTGCACCATTTTGATCACTGAAAATTGTACCAACTCCCAGAATACTTCTACTCCAACTCAGGAGCACATTTGTGCAAAAATTCACTGGTGGCCAGTTGGCTACAAAAAAGTGGCTGTCGGCTACTACAACTGGCCGGTCGGCCACTAATTCTGACCAGTTGGCCACCCCTTCCCTGGACTTCTTCTTTTGTTGCAACAGAGAGCAAACAGAGGCAAATCAATGTATTTTCAAGGAATGTGTGTACTGTTGCCCTCGTTACCACCTTACAAACTCAAATTAGGGTAACTTTTGGCCTTCAAACCATCAACCAAGAATTTTCAATGCATGATGGCTAGAGAACCAAGCTTGTACAAGGTTAATGAGTGCACAAACAAGACTAAAACAACCACCACCCTATCATGCATGATCAAGGGTGATGGTGACTAAGAAAAGTGGCACGTTTCATCACTTTGAGTATGAAACGTCCCATTTTTCTTGTGTTCGGATTAACGTCCGATCCGAACACATGCAATGCAATACGAAGATCCTTAATCTCACCTCTTTTACTTTGTTCATTTTGTTTACACATTTTTACTTACCAATCCATTCTTTAATTGATTAATCCAAAAGGTGAGTGTCCTCTAATGGAAAGAGGGCTTAAACCACAAGTGCCTTAAGCATGAAAGAGACCTCATGCCATTGGTTAGTAGAAGCCCTGAAAAGAGGATTGAAACCATTAAGCACAAGTGTCTCAATTTCACACTTAAGCCAACAAGGGGTTCAAAGCCCCTTTCAAAATGAATGAACGAGTGAAGAATAGAGGGAGATTGTAGAGATTTCAGTGCTGAAATGGAGTGCAAAATGACACTAAAACATGCAAGCAACTCATGCAATTCATGTTTAAAAGCCTAAAACATTAAGCTGGTGAAGGAGATTGCACTACAACCACACAATACAAGCCTCAAAGGACCATACCAGCTCAAAACAGGGCTAAAACCAGTCAAAACAGTGACAAAAATATGCTGAAATGAAGGTATAAAATGCTAGAAAAACATGCTCACATGTTAAGCTATCTAGGCTTGCAAACAAGACTCAAGAGCAACTCTCAAAAGCAATGAAAGAGTGAAACGAATGAGCATGTGACAAAGCTATATATGCTGAAACTACATGTAAAAAGACACTACAACATGCAACCAACTCAAGCAAATCATGTTTAAAGGCCTAAAATGCCAAACTAGTGAAGTCATTTACACTACAACTATGCAAAACAAGACTCATATGACCAAAGTAGCCCAAAACATAGCTAAAATAGTCCAAATCAGAGGCAAAAATATGCTGCAAATAACTAAGTTAAACTACAAAACATGCTACCATGTGAAGCTAACTAGGCATGCAAATAAGACACAAGAAAGGGAGGCTAACCACTATAATTTTGGACTTCAAAACATGTTTTCCACCACTAAAATAACTCTAAATTTTAGTGGTTTAAAGGCCCAAAAAGCTTGATTTGAGTATGCTAAAAGATGGCACAAAAGGCTTCACAATTAATCAACAAGAATGGTGGATTGCCGCAAACTCATAAGGGGCTTAAACCACCATTTTTAGGTCATAAAAACAGTGGTTTTTGTAGTTGAAAACCAGGCCCAAAATAGTACAAAAAGATGGAAAAACAAGTTATGCAAAATAAGGTTTTAAAGGTAAGTCTTATACCTCTTGAAGCCAAGCACACTTTAGGCACAAATGAGGCACCAAATCAAGCTAAAATCACCTTCTAAAGCTCAAAGAAGGTCCCACGGAATCTCAGCCCAATGGTGGTCAAGTTTGATCAAGGATGTCTAGGCAAAGGAGAAGTGTATCTGTACTTGTATGCTCAAAAGGGCAAGAGAGGGAGAATTATAGAGAGAGAGAGAGAGAGGTTCCCAAACTTATTCTAACCTTGCAATATGAGAGATATGGCCTCTATATATAGAAAAAAGAGAGCCTTGGTCGAAAATATCAATTCAGAAATATCTGGAGCAGTGTGGAACAGCTAGAGGGGAAATATCTGCAAAATATCTGAGTTTTGGACACTAGTGGCCGACCGGCCACTTTTGTAGCCGACCGGACACCTTAAGTGGCCGACAAGCACAACTAGTGGCCGATAGCAAAAATCTACTCTTCAGGTCTAACTTCAAATAGGCATATCTCCTTTGTTTGGACTCCTTTTCAGGTCATTCTTATGCCTAAATTGAAGCCTCAGAAGTATTCTTTCCAATGGTGGAAGACTTATTTCCAACTCAATTGGATTGATGCCCAACTTCAACCAGACATATCTCCTTCATCCGGGCTCGACTTTAGGAGATTCTTGAGTGCAAAATGAAGCCCCGGAAGTCCACTTTCCAACGGTGGTAGCCTCATAGCTTAAATTTAAGTGTATAAGAGGATAATCTTTTTTTAGCGAGGGCTGCTTGACTCTCTCTTAACGGTTTATGCCCAACTTCTCCCCCAACTAGGTTTCTTCCCTCTCCTCCAATTTTCTTCAACTCCAAACCTCTAAATAAGGTGTTTTGGAAGATTTTTCAAAAATTCACCTCTTTTTCAGGCATTTTCATTTTGTCCTTGCTCAATTTACTGAAAAGCACAACATTTAACGAAATGCGAGTATCGGAACATCGTAGAAACCTTTTGCAAAAATATTTTGAAAGAGAGGGTTTTAAGGTCTAAAAATCATTTTGGTCAAAATTCTTGGTCCAAAATAAGGTGTGAGGTTGGGATTTGATGCTCTCCTTGCCGAAGAAATTGAACCGTTGCATAACATAACATTCCTCACCAAGTAAGCAATCAGTGGTGCCCAAGTCTTAAGGGCGAACAAAAATGGAGTGCCTACACCACGTATATCAGTTCGCAGCAGAGCTTTTCTATATCACTTTTTGTATCTCTTTCACCCAAAACCCTAGCCCAACACTTTCTCTCTCTAAAATACTCTCTCTTTCTCTCCCTATAAATACACCTTGATTTGGGGGTCTCTCAACCTTAGTCCTTTTGTTAAAAAGGTAGAACACCTAGAGAGCTTCGTGTTGATCTGAATAGACCGTTGTGTTGGCTTGTTTGAAGTGTCTCCATCTTCTCCTTTGCTCTCCTAATGTTGAGGTAGGGATATTCTACTCTTTAATATGAGTTTTAACCTAAGTGTTTGTCATTTCGTATAAATGATGGGATTTGGATAGATATGGGTGAAGTTAGGGTTTGGGCTTGAATTTTGAAAGAGGGGTTTTTTTATTTTTTTGGCTCCATATGTGTATGTGAGGTCTTGAACATGAGGTTAGTAAAACAGGTGAAATTGGGTCTTGGGGTTAATATTTGGAAAAGGGGGGAGATTTGCCCTAATATGAGTTAAATAAATTATTTGCATAAATAATGAAATAAATATGAAATTGGGAGGATGTATAAATGAAATGTGTAGTTGGATTTGGACAAATCACTCACTTATGGAAAATATGACGAATTACCTATTTGATAGAATGTATATCTGTTTAGAAATATCTGTTTTGGGCTATCGGTGGAGGATAGCCATGATTATTGTAGAAACTGTATAATGATTAGGCAAATTGAAACTAATCACGCGGATTATGTCATTCAATATAACGGTTTGATTAAATTGTTGAATATGCGAGTTTTGTAGTCATTGTACATGACACGTTCTTAAATACATTGTATATGTATCATTATTTGGCAGGAGTTAGGGGATGTACTCCATTGTTTAGGAGGAGATAGGGGGTGGACTCCATTGAAAACTAAGTTGGCCGGAGTGTCCAGGGTGAAAGTCTCGAAATCTTATATATATATACAGGTGCCGGTTTCCAGGCAGAGAAGGGTTTGACTGTGTATCCCGACCTGAGTGTGAGATACCGTGACCGTTTGTTTGAGCTGGAGTTTTGCCGAGAGGAAATACTCCGAGAGTCTCACCATTCACGCCTTGCAGTGCATCCGGGAGGCACAAAGATTTATCACGATCTGAGTCGCCAGTTTTGGTGGATGGGTATGAAGAAGGATGTGGCAGTGTTTGTATCGAAGTGCCTTACTTGTCAACAAGTGAAGGCCGAACATCAGAGGCCAGCGGGTTTGTTGCAACCCTTGCCTACAGCTAAGTGGAAGTGGGAGCACGTCACGATGGATTTTGTCGAGAGCCTTCCGAGGACACAACCAGGTAGCGATACCATTTGGGTGATAGTTGACCGGTTGACCAAGTCATCACATTTTATCCTTATGAACGTAAGAGATTTGGTAGATTACCTTGCTGACTTGTATATTCAGGACATAGTGAGGTTGCACGGGGTCCTTGTGACGATCGTTTCAGATAGGGATCCGCGGTTCACAGCTCGATTGTGGCAGAGCTTGCAGAGTGCCTTAGGCACTAGACTGACTTTTAGCCCAGCTTACCATCCTCAGATTGACGGGCAGTCCGAGTGTACTACCCAGATCCTTGAGGATATGCTTCGAGGCTATGTCCTTGATTTTAAGGGGTCGTGGGAGAGAAACTTACCCTTGGTGGAGTTTGCCTATAACAACAGTTTTCAATTGAGTATTGGCATGACACCTTTTGAGGCCTTGTATGGCCAACTGTGTAGATCTCTAGTGTGTTGGGCTGAGGCGGATAATGCACCCTTATTGGGCCCGGAGTTGGTACGGGAAACGACGAAGAAGGTTGCACTTATCCGTAAGATGTTGGTTACAGCTCAGAGTCGCCAAAAGAGTTATGCCGACCGTAGGAGGAGACCTTTGTTGTTCGAGGTGAGTGATCATGCCGTTTTGAAAATATCACCTAGATGGGGTTTGATGAGATTTGGAAAGAGTGAGAAGTTATCCCCTTGGTTTATTGGCCCTGTTAAGATCCTTGATCGGATTGGGAAGGTTGCCTATTGTTTGGCGTTGTCGCCACAACTTTTCGGAGTGCACGACATGTTTCATATTAGTATGCTTAGGAAGTATGATCCGGATCCATCACATGTGTTGGATTGGACTGACTTAGAGGTAGATGCGGATGCCTCGTATGTGGAGAGACCGTGCGAGTCTTGGATAGGCAGGACCAAGTCTTGCGAGGCAAGACAATCCCTTGGTCAAAGTATTGTGGAAACATCACGAAGTTGAGGACGTAACTTGGGAGCGTGAATTGGAAGTCCGATAGAAATATCTGGACTTATTTGTTGATGTTTGAGCATATATTGGAATTTTAGTTTTGTTTATGAACTATAAAAACATTGTATATGTTTTGGATTATGAAAGCATTGTAAATGTTGAATGTGCTTCAGAAATGCAAGTCTATTTGAACATTGTATATGTTTTTTGAGTTTTGGAAATGCAAATTTATCATAAACATTGAATATGTTTCGGAGATATGGAAGATGCATTGAAAATAGTTAAATTTTCAAAATATGCATATTGATAAAATATGTTGGTTTATGTATATATATTGTGGATTTGTTCTCTTGTGAAGAGATGGCATGACCGGTGGGTGGGTCATGGTGATGAGAGTTAAATTGTAATCATTTTGAAAATTGGATAATCATGGTTTTGAAACTTGTATCAAAATTTCGGGGACAAAATTCTTTAAGGGGGGAAGGTTATAGCGATCTCGGTTTTGCCCCAGCTTTTGTTGTGTTCCGGACTCAGGTTCCATGATTGAATATTGTATTCGTGTCTTATTTTCTTCCTTTGACCCTTTGTATTTGAGTTTTGAAACTTGTTGGGCACGTTTGGTTGTTGGTTGGGTTAGATTGTTGTTGCCCAGATTTTGGCCTCTTCGCTCGAGCGAGCTTTTTGTATTTTACTTCTTTGTTCGAGCGGGGTTTCTTGCGCTCGAGCGAGAATTGGGCTTTCTTAGGTTTTCTTCCAGACACAACTTTTCTGGGGAAGGTGAAGTTCTTCGCTCGAGCGAGCCTTGTGTTATTTGTTCCTTTCCTCGAGCGAGGCTTCTTGCGCTCGAGCGAAGGTGTGTGTCTGTGAAATACCTGAAGGTATGTATTCCACAATCGAGCGAGGCTTCTTGCGCTTGAGCGAGCATGTGCGTCTATGGTAGACCTAAAGCTTTGCATTCTGCGCTCGAGTTGCTTAAGTGAGGCCACTTATTGTGTCTGGCCGCTCGAGTGAGGACCACGTATATCAGTTCGCAATAGAGCTTTTCTACATCATTTTTTTGTATCTCTTTTACCCAAAACCCTAGCCCAGCTCTTTCTCTCTCTAAAATACTCTCTTTCTAAAATAGTCTCTCTCTCTCTCTCTCTCTCTCTCTATTAATACACCTTGATTTGGGGGTCTCTTAACCCTAGTCCCTTTGTTAAAAAGGTAGAGCACCTTGAGAGCTACGTGTTGATCTGAATAGATCGTGGTGTCAGCTTGTTTGAAGTGTCTCCATCTTCTCCTTTGCTTTCGTAACGTTGAGGTAGGGATATTCTACTCTTTAATATGAGTTTTAACCTAGGTTTTTATCATTTTGTATAAATGGTGGGATTTGGATAGATTTGGGTGAAGTTAGGGTTTGGGCTTGAATTTTGAAAGAGGGGTTTTCTATTTTTTTGGGCATGAGGTTACTTGAGTAAAACGGGTGAAATTGGGTCTTGGGGTTGATATTTGGAAAAATGGGAGATTTGCCCTAATATGAGTTAAATAAATATCTTGCATAAATAATGAAATAAATATGAAATTGAGAGGATGTATAAATGAAATGTGTAGTTGGATTTCGACAAATCACTCACTTATGAAAAATATGACGAATTACCTGTTTGATAGATTGTATATCTGTTTAGAAATATCTACTTTGGGCTATCGGTCGAGGATAGCCATGATTGTTGTAGAAACTGTATGATGATTAGGTAAATTGAAACTAATCACGCGGATTATGTCATTGAATATGACGGTTTGATTAAATTGTTGAATATGTGAGTTTGGTAGTCATTGTACATGACACATTCTTAAATACATTGTATATGTATCTTTATTTGGAGGAGATAGGGGATGTACTCCATTGTTTGGGAGGAGATAGGGGATGGACTCTATTGAAAACTAAGTTGGCTGGAGTGTCCACGGTGAAAGTCCCAAAATCTTATATATATATTTATATATGGGTGCTGGTTCCCTCGGATGTGAATTTCGTAAAATGGCAAGAAATTTGAAGTGCCTGAATAATGGTTGTTATTGAAGTATTAACAAATGAGTTGTGATCTCGTTTGGAATTGTTTAGAGAGCAATGAACTATTTCAATGAGTTGATTTGAATGAAAGAAAGGAAATGGTCTGAGGTATGGATGTTGATATAGATCAGTCATGGAAATGGTGTAAGTTGGTTTACAAGTATTGAACATTTATCCAATGTTGGTATCTTAGTTAAATCTCATATATTGTTTTAGGATATCTCTATTGGGCTTTGGCTCACCCTACTTGGGAAACCATTTTCAGGTACAGGTGACATACCGTCTCCAAGGACATAGCTTGACAGGTTTAGGGCTGAAGGCTCCATTTTGTTATATCGTTTTGTATTGAATGTTTATTCAAGCCGAGGGCTTTACTTGTATAGAGACTTAGACTCTTCTTTTGCTGTAACCAAGAGAAGTCTTGGAAAGATGTAAGCCTGTAGGGCATTTATTTTATTGTTATCATTTAGAGTTACATGCCATAGTTTCAAGATGAACATTTATGAAAGTGTAATGCATGTAATATCTTTTGTAATGTAGACTCTGATGAATGAAAATATAACATTTCTATTATATTTATAGATGTTATGAATGGTTGATTTATATATTATTTTGGGGGTGTTACAATAATTGTCCAAAATCAGCTTCGTCGTTTTGGACAGGTGCACCTTACCCTGGTGTAGACGTCCCCGAACGCCCCGGGAGGAACGAGGTCCCGTTCTGTTCATTTGGGGTCACTACAGCTCAGGACTCTCAAATTGTCACGGTTCTAAGTCTGAACCAAAGAGTCCAAATCCGGCAAATCGTTTTGAGAAAACTGATTTTTGAAAGAAGTGCCAAACATGGACTGCTTTGCCAGATACAGAGTCGCCACCTAAATATTTTATTTTGGGGAAATTTAGGAAACCCTGACTCGGTGCCAAAGGCCACGTGTCCGTCATCACCAAAGTTGCCTCGGCTCGGGAACTTGGGTACGATTGGGGAAGGTCACATCGTGAGCACCCCCGCTCGCCCGATCAAAGATCGGCCTCTACTAACCATGATATCAAGTTTTTGAAAACATTGTATGTTCTTATTCCGGTTATTAGCCTAGGTTACTATGTGATGCGCACAGCATACAAGTATAGACTGAGTCGCCTGAATTGGAACAAAACATTTCATGTTTGTTTGTTTGAAAATGGTTTGATGGTGCTACCCGCAGGTAGGCTAAGACGTGGATTTGCCACCCTCGGGTGGGATTAAGAAAAGATGGTTTTGCCACTATCTAGTGGGCTTAAAACTCACAGTTGATGATTTGTTCCAATCCAAATAACCCAACCTTCACCCACAGGCATTTAGGCAGTTATATCACATAAGCATATAGCCTCATGGGAAGCATGCTATTCATGGCAGTCACTCACACGCATGCAAGGATGCTAAAGCATAAAACTTACCGAGTACTCCAAGCCAAAACAGAAGCTAGGTTAGAAATCCATGCATGATCCTAACTATACAGAAATATCTAATGCAACACATGCAAAAATGCAACTATAGCAGGCTCAGCTATTCTAAACATGGCATATGGAATGCTACAACTAACATGTATTCAACTTGGAATTGAAAATACAATGCAGTTAGTATGATGCGCCAAGCCCGGTGCATGCATAACAGATGAATGAATGCAAACATGCTACCATACTGTATGCTAATTGAAATATGCCCTAATCTAACCATCATAAGCAGGTAAATAAAAGGGAAGAAAGACGTGGGGTTGGAAGACATACATCACACTCACCCACACTTATTACAATTATGCCCTCGCACAGAGGGTCCGAATAAATATACAGTCCCGAATAAAAGAATAGTACATTCCAAATATTACAGTTCAAACAATGTACAAATTCCTAATTAAGTAACAAATTAACTAAGAAAATAAATAAACTGGCATGCAATCCAGGGACTGCCTTGACTCCATTCTGGATGATGAATGATGCATGCCCGGGTTGCCTTTGCGCGGAAATCCATGACGATGCCCCAATTAGCCTCTGTTTGCACCTGTTCTTGAAATGCATGCCAAGCTCCGAAAAGTTGCTAATTCTTCATTTTGCTGCAACAGAGAGCAGGAAAGGGGCATGGCAATGTATTTTCACAGATATATGCATGCGTCGATCCTCATGCCACCAATCACGCATATCGATGCATGATGGCCGAGGGGTCGAATTGTGCAATTCAATGTAGAATGAATGCACATATAAACACAACAAGAACCTAACTCCATCATGGATAATCCGGAGTGTCGGTGACTGGGAATTGAGACACGTTCCGTCACTCGGAGTACGAAACGTGCCTCGTTTCCCGTGCTCGGGCTAACTCCTATCTCGAACGCGATGCAATATGCATGACATGCATGAAATGCGACTAAGATACAATCCTAACACACACAATGTTATGGAATGGCATACACGCTGCACGAGGTAATACACAACCGAGCATACACAATGCTATGGATGAAATGGCATACGCAATACAATAATGGGCTTATACCAACAAGAGAGAGCCTCAGCCACACTCACATAGGAGGCCATCAGATGAAAAGAAGACAACTCGAAATGCGTGCACGCGTGCACGCAAATCGAGGACCGACCCTCAGGCACCGAAATGCCACTCTAATCAGACATGGCAAAGACATGGAATATGGCATATGATAATGCAAAAACCAGAGGTAAAATGAGATGCAAAACAGCCTCAAAACCCGGTAAAATGAAACCCGATGCATGGAACGAGTCCCGAAACATGAGTTTTGGCGCATGAAATGGCCTATAGCTATGCAATGCATGCGTAATTTGTACATGCGATGAAAATACAGAAGCAAGGAAGCCCCTAGATAAGCATTCTTACAGTTCAAACCATGGCCAAACAGCAAGCACAAATAGGGGAAAAATAGCATGCAAAAATGGCCCTAAATGTGAGATAATGAAACAACTCACAGCTGCTGACCCCAAACAGATTAGGGGCCTTCTACAATATTTAAGAGGGGCCAAAAATATGATATTTTACAGTTGATGGCCAAGCCTAAATCAGTACACAAGTATGCTCAAAATGCCATGCAATATAGGGCCCAAAAGAGGTCAAAACACAAAGTATACAAAAAAATTATCAAATAGCCAAAGACCCTTAATGAAACATGAATATGGGGTCAAAATAAGACTGTTTTCAGTTCTGTAAAATGACCAAAAACAGAAGCATAATAGGCTAATAGATCATGCAAAAATGGGGACCAAAGAGGGGTATAATGACAAGTGGCACATGGAGATCCCTAACAGTGGTGAGCCCTTCTTCAATGCTGAAGAGGGACTCAAAATAAGCCTATCTACAGTTTACACCATGCTCCAAAACAGATCACACACAGGCCAAAAATACTATGCAAGATTATGGCATACAAGAAGGATAATGAAGCAAGTGCAAGATGGGGATCTCAAATGACAAAAGTCCCTTAATGAAACATGAAATATAGCTCAAATAAAGGGTACTTTCAGTTTTGGCCGGAGCTCAATACAGCAAGCAAACTAGCTAGAAAAATGTTGCAATATTAAGCTCAAAAAGATGGAATGGATGTGTACCCTTGAAGACAACCCTTGATTGCTTCTTGGCTTGAGAAGTGATGCTTCCAAGCTGCTGGAAAGCTCCCCAAGTTGTTGAAAATGGAGTAGTAGTGGTGGTGCTAGATAGTGGTGTCAAAATGGGGTAGGGTTTGGGTGTTTTTTTGAAGGAAATGGATGAGATGGAGGGAGATATGCATGCAAGAGCCTAAGGCAATTTTTTCCCACCCTTCTCTCTATGCTGGAGGCCAGCTTTCTTAGACCAAAGAGGGGGGAAAAGGAGGGAAAGAAAATGGGGGGAAAACAAGCCAAGTTTCCCTCCAAAAGTTGTCCCCCCGGATACAGGTTTTTTGGGTGAAAAAAGTGTATAGCTGTAAAGTACATGTTGCAAGGATCATGGCCGGCCACTTATTGGAGCTGCAGGTGGCCGACCGGCCACCTCCCATGGCCGGCCGGCCAATGATCAAAAGGGTCAAGAAGATTTAATGGCCGGCCACCACAAATTGGTGTCCTCCCAGGTGTCCTCAACATAGCCCTATGGTTCAAAATTGTCAACTGTAAAACAGGAGAGAGAATAGGCCAATTTTAGGAAGGGTTCAAAAGGGTCAAGTGGAATTACTGGCCGGCCACCAACTTTTAGGGTCCTCCCATGTGTGTACATCACAAATATGTGGTTAAAAGTTCAAGAAAATGGCCCAAGGGTGTTCAATATTGGCTCAGAAGTGAGAAAAACGGGCGTCGGAGGGCGCCGGAGGATATATAACTGGTTACTGAAACAATTGCTGGCCTCCCACCCTTTTATGGCCTTCCTGGTGATGAAACAGAGGTACCTGCCAAAAATGAACTAAAACCGATGCAAAACGAATGTTCGGGGGCCAAAACGCGCAGTTCGGGGCCCCGAAAACTGCCTGTTAAGCACCGAAAGTGGCATTCGACCACGAAGTGGGTCTCTCAGACCTCAGTGTCCCTCAAAAGGGAGTAATTAAGAAGTATGCCAAAAACCGGAGCAATAGGAGATGGTTAAGCGGTCCCGAACCGAGGCACACGGCCTGACGGCTCCGAAAATCGGGAACCGGGCTCCGAAATGGGCAAAATGGCCTACAGCCGCAAAATGTAGCCCACAGCCACTGAGAGATGGTCTACAGGACCTCTCCCTCCCTTTGCGAAGAGAAAACAGAGAAAACTGAGCCTGATTCGCAAACCGAGGCAAAGCATGAAAGAGTCCAGAAGTCTGGAGGCAAGGCTCGCAGCCGCAACTCTGAGACTTCTAAACGAGCACAATATGCTACATCACCGAGCGCTCAATCGGTGACGTCTGCGTCTTAAGGTCGGTCAAAAATGGGGTGTCTACAGTTGCCCCTCTTTGACAGAACTCGAAAGTCACACGTGACGGGAGTGAATGTCAAAGCCCAGAGACGACCCATTTTTGACAAGGCCGAAGACTTAGACAAACAGGTAAGATAAACAGAGATGCGCCCGCAGGCATGCCCCCAGGCAGGGGGGGCAAAATGCAACTGGTAATGCAAGACGCCGAAGGTGACTCAATGATCATGCAAATGCAGCAAGCTGTAATGAAACACATATTCACAATAGATGCAACAGTTTTAAGCAAGAATGCAAAGCAACAACTACATTTCATGCAGTTAAGAATGTAAGAAAATTATGCGATTCTCACTGCGTCTCACGCGGAGAAGGCTAAAAGCGACTACTGAGAATACCTGGAGTCTTACACACAACATCTCTCTGCGTATCACACATAGGAGAGAAAGAAGGTAAACCTCGCAGTGTATCACACGCAAGAGAGGAAAGGTAAACTTCTCAGCGTATCACACGCAAGAGAAGAAAGGCAAATTCCTCAATGTATCACACGCAAGAGAAAACCTCTCAGCATATCACACGCAAGAGAAAACCTCTCAGCATATCACACGCAAGAGAGGAAAGGCAAATTTCTCAGCGTATCACACGCAAGAGAAAACCTCTCAGCATATCACACGCAAGAGAGGAAAGGCAAATTTCTCAGCGTATCACACGCAAGAGAAAACCTCTCAGCATATCACATGCAAGGGAGGAAAGACAAATTTCTCGGCGTATCACACGCAAGAGAAAACCTCTCAGCATATCACATGCAAGGGAGGAAAGATAAATTTCTCAACGTATCACACGCAAGAGAAAACCTCTCAGCATATCACATGCAAGAGAGAAAAGGGAAACTTCTCAGCATATCACACGCAAGAGAAAACCTCTCAGCATATCACATGCAAGAGAGGAAAGGTAAATTTCTCAGCGTATCACACGTAAGAGAAAACCTCTCAGCATATCACACGCAAGAGAGAAAAGGAAAACTTCTCAGCGTATCACACGCAAGAGAAAACCTCTCAGCATATCACATGCAAGAGAGGAAAGGTATGAATGAACATCGGAACTCGTCCGAATGTTCGAAACCGAAGATGTCCTAACGCACCGCATGCGAGAGGAGAAAAGACGACAATTGCAAGTGAAAAGGTGCATAACGATGCAGGTGAAGTGTACATAACAATGCAAGTAATGAGCATAACAATGCTAGATAGATGTGCATAACAATGCAACGAATGGGCATAACAATGCTAGATAGATGTGCATAACAATGCAACGAATGAGCATAACAATGCTAGATAGATGTGCATAACAATGCCAGTGGAACGCGCGTGACAACACCCGTTTGAAACAAAAATACCGAATAAGGGAATACAAGCCTTAAGTAGACCAAATTCCAAACGCAAACTCCGATTTACCTCTCTGAGGGGTTTGTAACACACTCCGCCTGAAAAGAGGATACCCTGTTTATATTGGCGAGAGACAACATCTGCTGCTGCTTTAGTTGCCATTCTGACTTGAAGCAGACTCAAGATTGGAGTAGAGGCATACTCATTCTTCAAAGCACTGACAAGGCCTGAAGAGGTGCATCCGGAGTACAATCACGGGATTTGCTGAAGGTGAGACACACTCTGATGCTTAGGTTTTCCCTCTTTTCTTTTGCTTTGCAGTCCGGAACCTATATAGCTTCAGATAGATCCTGATTTTACTGTTCTCACATGACCTGGGTGGAACCCTGCAGTTTTCGAAAGAACAAATTCCCTTTTTTGCACAAATGTGGAGAATGGCACAGCACTCTGAGCACACAACAAATCATTTTTTGAAATTGAGAAAATGAGTTCTCAACCAGGTATTGAGCCTATGACTGAACACAGCGAAAAAGACTCAACAACGAAAAACAAAAGGTAAACAACCTAAACACATCGAGTAACACTCGAAACGACTCAAAACAAGAATCGAGATAAAACAAAAAGACACGACACACAGACGTATACAGGGAGCCTGTTTCACCGGGTCTTGTTTCCCACCCCCTTTCATTTGTGGTTCTCACATCACTCGGCCCTCAAGCTCTGTTTTCTGAAAAAGCCCTCTTCTCACTTTTCCTCTCATCGCACATCTCTCTATTCTTCAATCTCTCATTTTTCATCCCTCCCCTGGGTGGTTGATGGATAAACAGCAAATTGTGGGCTCGCGCCCCTAGCATTCTGCTAGATTCTCTTTCTTCCGCTCACAGCTAGTGAATTCCTCCCACAGAAGGGTTACGCTACAACTGGGTGTGTAGCAAATCTGCAGCTAACATCAGTTGATGATGCTTTGTTGGGGAGTTTGGACGCGATAAGATCTATCCAGACAATGGAGTGGAATATCTTGCCCCATTCTAGTTCGTGCTTCGCACTTTGCTTGATACCTCGTTGCCTGGAGGATGTGAGAGCTTTCTGCCCTTTTTTGTGCCCTTTTCTGGCGAATACGGTGCCCTTTCCGACAAGTAGAGTGCCCTTTCTGGCAAGTATTTTGACAAAGGGGAAAAGACAGAATACCTGACTCAACTGTGCCCCTAGTTCATCATTTTGACCATTTTTTGTTTTTGCTTTCTACTAAAATAGTTTTGACCAACATGAGAGTTAGATTAACGCGCTTGTTCGATTTTCTGATTTAAAATCATGCAAGTCAGGCTATAAGCACTGAAAATTTTCCTCTTTTGGGTCCAAGAAATGGTCCAGTTTTGAAAATGGAATACTTTTCGAGAAGATTAGTCAACCTCAGTAAAAATTCTCAAAAAACTATTTTTGCAAACGACCACTGCTCAACTAGCACGGAACCTACTCTTGAGATGCACGACCTCGGATCCATAGCAATGGAAAATTGCCCTTTGTCTGAAGGACACTGCATAGCAACGGAAAGTTGCCCCTTGTTTGATATGACACTGCGGCGTTTTGAATGGCAACGAAAAGTTGCCCCTTATTTGGATAGCACTGCAGCGCATTGTAGTCAGTCCTCAGAGCGACGAACACAACCAGACTCTTAGATACAGAGAAGACAAAGATGACCAGAACCATCGCATGGACACAGTTGATTTGGAAGTGTTTATGGCTGGACTTCAGAATGAAGTTGCCTACGTATCCCAAAGATGGGAATCAAGCCTTACGTAGTTCGGGGTTAAGGTACACTCGGGTATTAACCTCTCCTTTTTAGGCTCTAACTTTTGCCAAGGCGCCTGTTGCGGGTTTTCGACCTTGCGAGCTTTGTTCTTCTTTTCTTTTCAATTCTTTTCATTTCTTTTCTTTTTTTGATTTTCTTTTTTCTTTTGTTCTTTTCTTTGCATCTTTCTTTTCTGTTCTCTTTTTTTCTTTTCTTTTGCATTTTTTTTTTGCTTCTTTTTTTGTATTTTTCTCTTGCTCTAACTTTTGCCTGGGTCGCCCTTCCGGGTTTTCGGCCCAGCGAGCCTCTCAAAGGGTAAAAGTGTAACGAGTCCATGACAAATGGTTTTGAGATCCTGAAATTATCTGAATCCAGGAGAATGGCTCCTGTTTTAGCTTCGTAAGCTTCTTCTGATGAGATCTGATCTTTTTTATCTGACTTTCCTGGCCTTTTGTCCGAGGGCTGCTTCAAATCCGGCCACACAGGCCTCATATCGCGGTTGACCGTTGAACATTCTGAATCCAAGGTCAAGGTTTGAAAGCAAGGGCTCAAGTCTCGAGGCTGAGAGCGATCCTAAACTGCACAATCTCAAGAGCGATTCCACACAAGTCTTCGCAGGACCGCGCAAAACATTTTGTTTTTGAAAATTTTTAAGAAAGCGACAAATCGCTCGCGCTGAAGATAGTGTGAAACCAGTCTGGATCAAGCCAGGGTCCTTCTCAGCACTCACGCTAACAAGCATGATTCCATTCATTAAGGGCTTAGCACGCCTTTCTTTCTCTCGAATGATCAAAGTTTTGCAAAACTCGAGGAATTCCTTCCTCTTCGTTTTCACCGCAGTATTCGAAAAGCTTTGAAAAACTTAGGTCGATGCAATGAATTCAAGGCACAGAAAAGACACAGTTTCTAATCAAATATTGCCATCTCATTTGAAATTTCTGGTACAACTAGAAGGCAGAAGCAAATGCGAGAGCGTGAAAATCACTGCTGATTCATTCAAAATCTATTGGCACAACTGGCTCCCTGACAGAAACAGACTTAAAACAAAACGAAAAGACAAACACAAAACAAAATGGTGATGCCCGAGGCAACACCCCCTGGAATCACCCGACTCCTATACAACAGGACTGACTCGATACAACAAGACAGACCCAAAACAAAAAAGAGACTGACTCAAAACAAAAAGACAGACTCAAAACAAAACAACAAGACTGACCCAATACCCAAGTCAGAAAGCACAAAAGCTAGCATTCGCAAATGCTCAAAACAGTGCATGCTATCCACCATATCTGGAGTAAACTGAGCGCTGCCCGCAGGTGGTTCATCCCCCCAATCACATCACATTATCGCCCAAGTTCACTAATCAAGTGCCGATGGACTTTGCAGGACCTGGTGCGGGGATGACCCCGTTGTCGATCAGATCTTGTATTTCATGGCGGAGACGAAAGCACATGTCAGTGTCATGGCTAGCTCGCTGATGGAAGGCACAGTAGTTGGCTGGGTTGTGAGAGAGAGGGAGGTTCTTTGGTAATGGCTGCGGCTCCAGGGGCTTCAGATGCCCTTTCTTGATCAAAACCCCTAGAGCCTTTGACAAAAGCATATAAAGTGGGGTGAAAACCTTCCTGGCTTGGGGTGGATATTTGGCTGCTTGCGAGCTACTCCCGAATGCACCGGTGAATGGGGTGGTTGTTTTTGGTGCGGTGGCGGTGACCATGCCCACTTCGGAAGATCTTGCAGCTGCGTCACCGCTGGTGGTCGCATTCGAACTGTGGGTAAACGCCCTCCTGGGCTGTTCCTTCTCCTGGTCAAAGAGGCCCTGCTTCATAGCATCCTCGATCTGCACTCCCATCTCATGCAAGTCTGGAAAGGTAGGGAAGGGGATCACGATCATTTTCTGCATTAGCTTGGGCTGGAGATTGCGCACAATCATCCGAATATGATCCTTATCCGTTGGCCTAATGGTCATCATTGAGGCCTTGGCCCTCCAGCGGGGCACGAATTCTGAGAAGCTCTCTTTAGGCTCCTGTCTCGTCGTCTCAAGATCACGGGTCGTAATCTCGATTTGGGTATTGTATGAATATTGTGCAACGAAGGCCTCGGCCATCTCCTCCCAGCTTCGTTTCACTGAATGCTCCAATTTGGCATACCAGGTGACCGCAATACCCGACAGGGTCCGGCCAAAAAGGGAGAGCTTCTGTAATCTTGTCAAGCCCATCAGGCGCAAAACATCTGAAAACAAGCTCAGGTGGACCATGGGACCTCCTGACCCATCAAAACGGTCGATGTGAGGCATCTTGAACCTATCCGGTAGAGTTACAGCTGCGTCGGTGTACCCGTCCTCAATGCCCGGGATGGACTTTACCCCCTGAGATTTCTTCAACAACTTTTCAAGCTTGCTCAACTTCAACGCTGTGGGGTCGACCTCGAACTCGAAGGGAGAGTCCGGTTGATTGGTAGGTGTTTTGGATAGTTGGGGTAAAATTGGGGGCAGAGCCGGCCCTACCGGAATGTCCGTACCTCCCTGGACATTTGGCGTCTCCCCAGGTGCTGGAGCTCCTGCTGGGGGAGGGACTTGTTGTGAAGCGGACGCGCCGCTTTGCTGTTGCAGCTTGATGATGACCTCGACCTGCTGAGCCATGATCGCAGCCTGCTGTTTGGCAAATTCCTCCTGACGGGCAGCATCCTGCTGCATGAGTTTCATACTTTCTTGCATCTGGCGCATCATTGCCTCCATCCCTGACGTGTTCTGCTGATCCATCTGACTGATTGGTATCTGTCCCTGCAGTAGAAACTGAGACCTCAGCCTGACTATTCACTGGTGGGGTGGATAAGAGCCACTGATCTGGTAACTGCTGAACTGGTGATTTGTGCCTGACTAGCCCTTTTACCCTGCCTCTGGCAAAGGAACACTGATTGCCCTTGAACTGAATCTCTGACCTGACAAAGTCTATCAGCACAAGTTCGCTGAACCTCGGGGGATATCGGAGCCTTCTGAAGCTATGGTTCCAAGACTACCTAGCAAAAGAGAAAACAGACAGCACCTCAGCCTGATTTCACGATAACCCACATGAGCAAAGCTGAGTGAGTGTACTCTCTACTGAATTCTGCCCCAAAATTTTGCCCCAAATCTGAGTCTGATACCCACAGGTAAAGCTGACTCCCAAATACTGAACTGGTGCCCGCAGGCCTGATGCCCAGACTTGCAAACTGATACATGCATTCCTGTAGAGACGCACTCTAAAGCACATAACAGATAAGTGAGAGCCAAAACACCCCTATGTTGGGGTAGGGTTTCCCCGTCCTATTTTGTCAGGAGCTAGGGTTTCACTACGCACGCAGTGGTTTCAAACAACCTATATCGGGTAAGCAACCTGTCCTAGCTTGGAATAGTCACTATGGATTCCGAATATGCACTAGGTCGAATGGTCAAAAAGGGTGCCCCGGTAAAACCGGGGTTTGTGTTCCCATACTGGCAGAGCCCACAACCGATCAGCCTTATGGTCATGCCTTGACAAGACAAGCATCCGGCAAACCGTTTAGGAATAGCAGATGGCAAACATGGTGTCCTAGGCGCACCAATGCAAATGCAATGCAAAGAAACACACAAGTGTAGTCAAAACAAGATATCACGAGTTCGAGTCAAGTTCTCTAAATCCCCAGCAGAGTCGCCAGAAACTGTAGACGTCCCCGAACGCCCCGGGAGGAACGAGCTCCCGTTCTGTTCATTTGGGGTCACTACAGCTCAGGACTCTCAAATTGTCACGGTTCTAAGTCTGAACCAAAGAGTCCAAATCAAGCAAATCGTTTTGAGAAAACTGATTTTTGAAAGAAGTGCCAAACATGGACTGCTTTGCCAGATACAGAGTCGCCACCTAAATATTTTATTTTGGGGAAATTTAGGAAACCCTGACTCGGTACCAAAAGCCACGTGTTCGTCATCACCAAAGTTGCCTCGGCTCGGGAACTTGGGTACGATTGGGGAAGGTGACTTCGTGAGCACCCCCGCTCGCCCGATCAAAGATCGGCCTCTACTAACCGTGATATCAAGTTTTTGAAAACATTGTATGTTCTTATTCCGGTTATTAGCCTAGGTTACTATGTGATGCGCACAGCATACAAGTATAGACTGAGTCGCCTGAATTGGAACAAAACATTTCATGTTTGTTTGTTTGAAAATGGTTTGATGGTGCTATCCACAGGTAGGCTAAGACGTGGATTTGCCACCCTCGGGTGGGCTTAAGAAAAGATGGTTTTGCCACTATCTAGTGGGCTTAAAACTCACAGTTGATGATTTGTTCCAATCCAAATAACCCAACCTTCACCCACAGGCATTCAGGCAGTTATATCACATAAGCATATAGCCTCATGGGAAGCATGCTATTCATGGCAGTCACTCACACGCATGCAAGGATGCTAAAGCATAAAACTTACCGAGTACTCCAAGCCAAAACAGAAGCTAGGTTAGAAATCCACGCATGATCCTAACTATATAGAAATATCTAATGGAACACATGCAAAAATGCAACTATAGCAGGCTCGGCTATTCTAAACATGGCATATGGAATGCTACAACTAACATGTATTCAACTTGGAATTGAAAATACAATGCAGTTAGTATGATGCGCCGAGCCCGGTGCATGCAAAACAGATGAATGAATGCAAACATGCTATCATACTGTATGCTAATTGAAATATGCCCTAATCTAACCATCATAAGCAGGTAAATAAAAGGGAAGAAAGACGTGGAGATGGAAGACATACATCACACTCACCCACACTTATTACAATTACGCCCTCGCACAGAGGGTCCGAATAAATATACAGTCCCGAATAAAAGAATAGTACAGTCCAAATATTACAGTCCAAATAATGTACAAATTCCTAATTAAGTAACAAATTAACTAAGAAAATAAATAAACTTTCATGCAAGCCAGGGACTGCCTTGACTCCATTCTGGATGATGAATGATGCATGCCCGGGTTGCCTTTGCGCGGAAATCCATGACGATGCCCCAATTAGCCTCTGTTTGCACCTGTTCTTGAAATGCGTGCCAAGCTCCGAAAAGTTGCTAATTCTTCATTTTGCTGCAACAGAGAGCAGGAAAGGGGCATGGCAATGTATTTTCACAGATATATGCATGCCTCGATCCTCGTGCCACCAATCACGCATATCGATGCATGATGGCCGAGGGGTCGAATTGTGCAATTCAATGTAGAATGAATGCACATATAAACACAACAAGAACCTAACTCCATCATGGATAATCCGGAGTGTCGGTGACTGGGAATTGAGACACGTTTCGTCACTCGGAGTACGAAACGTGCCTCGTTTCCCGTGCCCGGGCTAACTCCTATCCCGAACGCGATGCAATATGCATGACATGCATGAAATGCAACTAAGATACAATCCTAACACACACAATGTTATGGAATGACATACACGCTGCACGAGGTAATACACAACCGAGCATACACAATGCTATGGATGAAATGGCATACGCAATGCAATAATGGGCTTACACCAACATGAGAGAGCCTCAGCCACACTCACATAGGAGGCCATCAGATGAAAACAAGACAACTCGAAATGCGTGCACGCGTGCACACAAACCGAGGACCGACCCTCAGGCACTGAAATGCCACTCTAATGAGACATGGCAAAGACATGGAATATGGCATATGATAATGCAAAAACCAGAGGTAAAATGAGATGCAAAACAGTCCCGAAACCCGGTAAAATGAAACCCGATGCATGGAACGAGTCCCGAAACATGAGTTTTGGCGCATGAAATGGCCTATAGCTATGCAATGCATGCATAATTTGTACATGAGTTGAAAAGACAGAAGCAAGGAATCCCCTAGATAAGCATTCTTACAGTTCAAAGCATGGCCAAAAAGCAAGCACAAATAGGGCAAAAATGGCATGCAAAAATGGCCCTAAATGTGAGATAATGAAACAACTCACAGCTGCTGACCCCAAACAGATTAGGGGCCTTCTACAATATTTAAGAGGGGCCAAAAATATGATATTTTACAGTTGATGGACAAGCCTAAATCAGTACAAAAGTATGCTCAAAATGCCATGCAAGATAGGGCCCAAAAGAGGTCAAAACACAAAGTATACAAAAAATTTATCAAATAGCCAAAGACCCTTAATGAAACATGAATATGGGGTCAAAATAAGACTGTTTTCAGTTCTATAAAATGACCAAAAACAGAAGCATAATAGGCTAATAGATCATGCAAAAATGGGGACCAAAGAGGGGTATAATGACAAGTGGCACATGGAGATCCCTAACAGTGGTGAGCCCTTCTTCAATGCTGAATAGGGGCTCAAAATAAGCCTATCTATAGTTTACACCATGCTCCAAAACAGATCACACACAGGCCAAAAATACTATGCAAGATTATGGCATACAAGAAGGATAATGAAGCAAGTGCAAGATGGGGACCTCAAATGACAAAAGTCCCTTAATGAAACATGAAATATAGCTCAAATAAAGGGTACTTTCAGTTTTGGCCGGAGCTCAATACAGCAAGCAAACTAGCTAGAAAAATGTTGCAAAATTAAGCTCAAAAAGATGGAATGGATGTGTACCCTTGAAGACCAACCCTTGATTGCTTCTTGGCTTGAGAAGTGATGCTTCCTAGCTGCTGGAAAGCTCCCCAAGTTGCTGAAAATGGAGTAGTAGTGGTGGTGCTAGATAGTGGTGTCAAAATGGGGTAGGGTTTGGGTGTTTTTTGAAGGAAATGGATGAGATGGAGGGAGATACGCATGCAAGAGCCTAAGGCAATTTTTTCCCACCCTTCTCTCTATGCTGGAGGCCAGCTTTCTTAGACCAAAGAGGGGGGAAAAGGAGGGAAAGAAAATGGGGGGAAAACAAGCCAAGTTTCCCTCAAAAAGTTGTCCCCCCGGATACAGGTTTCTTGGGTGAAAAAAGTGTATAGCTGTAAAGTACATGTTGCAAGGATCATGGCCGGCCACTTATTGGAGCTGCAGGTGGCCGACCGGTCACCTCCCATGGCCGGCCGGCCAAGGGTCAAAAGGGTCAAGAAGATTTAATGGCCGGCCACCACAAATTGGTGTCCTCCAAGGTGTCCTCAACACAGCCTTATGGTTCAAAATTGTCAACTGTAAAACAGGAGAGAGAATAGGCCAATTTTAGGAAGGGTTCAAAAGGGTCAAGTGGAATTACTGGCCGGCCACCAACTTTTAGGGTCCTCCCATGTGTGTACATCACAAATATGTGGTTAAAAGTTCAAGAAAATGGCCCAAGGGTGTTCAATATTGGCTCGAAAGTGAGAAAAACGGGCGTCGGAGGGCGCCGGAGGATATATAACTGGTTACTGAAACAATTGCTGGCCTCCCACCCTTGTACGTCCTTCCTGGTGATGAAACAAAGGTACCTGCCAAAAATGAACAAAAACCGATGCAAAACGAATGTTCGGGGGCCAAAACGCGCAGTTCGGGGCCCCGAAAACTGCCTGTTAAGCACCGAAAGTGGCATTCGACCACAAAGTGGGTCTCTCAGACCTCAGTGTCCCTCAAAAGGGAGTAAATAAGAAGTACGCCAAAAACCGAAGCAATAGGAGATGGTTAAGCGGTCCCGAACCGAGGCACACGGCCTGACGGCTCCGAAAACAGGGAACCGGGCTCCGAAATGGGCAAAATGGCCTACAGCCACAAAATGTAGCCCACGGCCACTGAGAGATGGTCTGCGGGACCTCTCCCTCCCTTCGCGAAGAGAAAACAGAGAAAACCGAGCCTGGTTCGCAAACCGAGGCAAAACATGAAAGAGTCCGGAAGTCTAGAGGCAAAGCTCGCAGCCGCGACTCTGAGACCTCTAAACGAGCACAATATGCTACATCACCGAGCGCTCAATCGGTGATGTCTGAGTCTTAAGGTCGGTCAAAAATGGGGTGTCTACACCTGGCATGGAGTATTTCAATTGGTCCAACACTTTGAGCAGAAATCTGTATGCCTAGTAAATTGGGCTACCTTAAACAATTAGGTAAATTCTACTCACCTCCCTTGAGAGGTGAAAAAATAAAATAGTAATTCTTATATTTTTGTTATAATTACATCAATTTTCCTTACATTAGTGATAAGGTTAATTGAGCTAACAATAAGACATATTTTTTTGTTGGTCCTTGTGCATCATAATGAAATTATCAATTTCCCTCACGAGAGATCAGTATAATTTACCCAAATGATTAATGTCAATGATATGATATCAGAATAAAAGGATCAATACGTGCATAAGAATTGTTGTTGAACTCCATGTTAAATGATTTGCACAATGAAATTGATGAAAGGGTAAGATTAACGAACCAATAAAAAGATTGGCCAGTAAAATAGAACCAACTAGTAAAATAATTTGAGCTCCATCAACAAAAGAAATAAGAAAAACAAAAAGAAAAAGAAAAAGAAAAAGAAAAAGGAAAAGAAAAAGAAACCATCATTGAAAATTAAAATTAACAATCATTGGATAGGCATACAAAATAAATAAATAAATAAACAAAAGTAAAGCAGAGAACGTAAAAATAAGACTGATTATTCCAATTAGGGAGCTAGGGGACAAACCTCAATATACGATTATAATTGAAACTATCCGAAGTTATTTTTACTTCATTTGTCGACACAAACTCAAATACACCAATACAGCATGGCCTAGAAAGTTCAAACAGTGGTGTAGCCAGAGATTTCCTAATATTGTAACTGATAGCATGATCGCAGTGTGGATACTCTTTGCAGGAGTAATACTGCACATTTGGAGTACACTCCAGCTGTTGATCGCGGAACACACGGCCAAGGAGACCAAGATGCTTGTCACTCACTCCATCCACATCAAATTCATAATCTGAAGATGTCAACCTATACCAACAAAGTCCTTCATCGATTTGAGTAAAACCAAAAGGTTGGTGTCGAGTTGTACAAACATATTTTATGCATGAAGAAACATATTTTTAGTTTATGTTTTTAAAAATTTTCAAATATTTTGTTCAAACCAAATGCGTTAGTAGTTTATGTTTTTCCAAAAATAAACAAAAAACTGTTTATAAAATTTTTGTAACATAAACAAAAAACGTAAACGTTACCAAATGCTACCCAAGAAACCTATCTCATTTATGAAAGTGGATATTGTTTTAAATTGTAAATTTTTTTATTTCACGATACATCAGTTAGTACAAAAATAAAAATAAAATAGGATGTAAAATGTATTAATTTGTCTAGTAGTTTTCCTAAATGAATTGTCTATTTGGCATATTCATACTTTTTCAATGAGGAAAAACAACCATAGACTAGTTGAGGGACAGTACTTCGATGAACACAAACTTTTAAGGGTTCGTTTGGGAAGTGGATTAGCTTTTTGGCTATTTTAGCTTGGGGCTAAAAAGTCTCGTTTGGGAAGGACTTTTGGTTTTTTTGACTTTTTGTAATTGAAAGAATGTATTAATTATGGGTTGGATGTGATGTTTTGTCCTATTAAGCTAAAAAGCCTATTTTATTTTTTTGTGGTTGCAATAGCCCCAAACCCAACCCCTCTTCCCAAACGAAGCCTAAGTCTTTCATAATACTTTCTCAACAAATAACAATAATAATAATAATAAAATTAAAAGAGTAGGTGGAATCGAAATATAACGATTCCAGTTTTGACCCGACCTTTGTTATATTCCAAACTCGGGTTCTGTGGTTGAATATTGTGTCCATGTCTTGTTTTGCTCCTTTAACTCTTTGAATTTGAGCTTTGGAATATGTTAGGCGTGTTCGGGATAGGTTGGTTGTTAATTGGTCTAGATTGTTGTTGCCTAGATTTTGGCCTCTTCGCTCGAGCGAGGCTTTTTGCACTTGAGCGAGCCTTCTGAATTTGCTTCTTTGCTCAAGCGAGGTTCCTTGTGCTCGAGCCAGAATTGAGAGTTCTCAGGTCTCTTTTCCAGACGCAGAATTTCTGGGAAGGTGTAGTTGTTCGCTCGAGTGAGGTTTCTTACACTCGAGCGAGCGTGTGCGTCAGTAAAACTTCTGAAGCTATGCATTCTCCACTTGAGCGACGCTTCTTGCGCTTGAGCGAGGTCACTTGTTGTGTCTGGTTGCTCGAGCGACAACTCCTTCACTCGAGCAAAGGTCGCGTATATCAGTTTGCACCAGAGTAATTTTACATCACTTTTTGATTCCCATTCTCCTAAAAACCCTAATCCGACACTCCCTCTCTCTAAAACTCTCTCTCTCTACAAATACTCCTTGATACAAGCCCCACTACCCTACTTCCTTTGAGAAAAAGGTGGAGCATCTTGTGGGCTTCCTTTCCATCTGAACAAAGCTCGGTTTTGTGGATTTTTGAAGTTCTTCAACATCTCCTTTGAGCTTCTACACTTAAGTTAGGGACATTCTACACTTTGATATGGTTTTTAACCTAAGTATTTGTCATTTTGTAGAAGTGGTGGAATTTGGAAGGATTTGGGTGAAGTTAGGTTTTGGGTCCAAAATTTCAAAGAGGGATTTTTATATTGGGTTTCGTGAGAATATATGGGGTATTGAATATGAGGTTATATGTGTTAAAATGATGAAATTTGGACTTGGGATTGATATTTGGAAAATGGGGAAAATTGCCCTAATTTGTGTTAAATTCTTATTTTGTGTAAATAATGAAATAGATATGAGAAATATGAAATTGGGAGGATGTGTGAATGAATGGTGTATTTGGATTTGATAAATCATGTAACGCCCTCAAAATAAAGTGAATAATCCAACCCATGAGATCCATGAACATAATAGAAAATGTTATACTTTCATTCATCAGAGTTTATATTATAAGAGAAATTACATGCATTATACTTTCATAACTATTCATTCTGAAACTACAGCATGTAACACTAATTGATTACAACAAAATAAACGCCCTACGGGCTTACATCTTTCCAAGATACCACTTGTGTAGAGATCAAAGGATCTAGGTCAAAATGTATAGAGAAGGTGAGTTAAAGAGAGAGGCTCTTAACTTTAGGGTTTTGGGTGAAAAGATATGAAAAAGTGATGTAAAAAGTGCTTTTTGCGATATGATATACGCGTAGTCTGCTCGAGCGAAAGGTTTCACGCTTGAGCGTCAGACACTAAGATTTGATCCGGTCGAGTGCAAGAAGAGACCCGCTCGAGCGCGTAATACACACACCTAATATTTGTAAACAGCAGACAACCCACTTGTAGACACCCCAGTTTTGACCACTCGTATTACTTAGATGCTTTATTCCGAGCACGCGATGATGACGTTTACATTGAGACAGCAGTTCTCAATAAAAGAATCCGAGTTCGAGCTCTAAATAATTCCAACATGCCATACCCACTGTATTTCTACCCCAAAATTTCAGTATTGCACCTGGTACCAACCTGTATTAAATCTAAAGGTAAGAAATATTGGAAATACACTAAAGTCTGGCCGGACCTCAGTGACATCCGGCCGGAGATACCAAGATCCGACTGGACCTCTTGACTTTTCAGGCAGTTTCAATAGTGTTCTGCCAGCTACCCAATTTTGCTGATATTTTGATCAGACCTGCTCGAGGCCTATAAATAGAATTTGGTTAGAGAGATCAAATAAATATCAAGTGAGTTAGAAATATTAAGAGTGAGTTAGAAATATCAAGAGTTAGAAAAGATCAAAGCTATCATCCTTCTTATTCTTCCATAAGCCTTGAAGCTCTCATATCATCCACAAATACCACACAAGAGCTTGAACTTGGAACTTGATTTGAGGATTGAAAATCATAACTCAAACTTGAGGATGCTTTGGAATCAAGTTTGGTTTACAACAAGAACACCTTCTCTACAAGAGGTAAAGCTTTCTTGCTTTTATTTTAATCATTGTTCATATTTTTCTTGTGTTTTCATATTATTTTTGGACTGTTTTGAGGGCTGAAACTTGAGATTAAAAGCTACCCAAAGGTGGAAGGGTTAATCCCCTTTGCTTGAACCTTACTCCTAGCTTAAATCCTTGTGTTTCCCACTTGTTTTCGTCAATTTTTGCCACTGTTTTGGGGCTGATTTGGGACTGTTTTGGGCTGTTTTTCGACATCTAAACTATGTGATTTGAAGTTGTAAAAGTGGGGGGCGGTTAGCCACCATTCCTCATTCTTGTTTACTAGTTTTAATCTCTTTATGATTATGCACCTTCTATAGCTTAATTGCAGCACTATTTTATGCTATTTAGGGGCTTCTTTAATTTATTTCAATAATTTTATTTTAAATATTATGTTTGTGTTATATTAACCTATTAATCAACTTTGTATAATCATCTCTACAACCTCCCTCCATTCTTTGATTATTTTGATTAAAAAGTTGTGAAAAATTAAGATTGTGGTTCAAGTATAAGAAAGAAACTTTTCTCATTCTTAATGGTTTAATCTCTTAGGAGGTTTACTACCAAAGGCATAAAACTTTCTCATGCTTAATGGTATAATCTCTTTGGAGGTTCATTACCAAAGGCATAAAAACTTTCTTATACTAATGTACAATCATTTATTTTTCAGTTCTTTTTATCACCAGTGTGTCTACTTATAGGGGATTAATTGACCCTTGGAAATCACCAAGGAAAGTGTCATTATCACTTATTATCAAGTTTGGATTTCAAGTCATTATCACTCACTATGGGTTTTTCTAAGTCATTATCATTATTTTGAGTTTGACTAGTCTTTGTTGCGCATCTTGAGATTGACTTGAAATCCCTTATAACTTGTAAATAAGTTTGACTCTTCCTTTGTAATTTTCCCCGAAGAAAATAAGGTTTGTTTCTTGGGTTAAGTCGGCACATGTTTCCTTTATTGTGTTTCGGACTTAGTGGATGTAAATATCACCGTGGACTTAATGGATTAAAGAAAAGGGAAAGGTAATATAAAAGTGGCTAATAAATTGAGTTTAAAATGAATCAACCGACATGAAGAACCAATATGATTGATTGAATTCGGTCGGGCATTATACCGAGTTTATTGTGTCAAGGCTTGTCTTACATCAATTCATGATGTTTTGATGAATCTTGAAGCGTTTTTACGAACAGACGTTATGCTGGATTCTATTGTGTCAAGGCTTGTTTTACATCAATTCATGATATTTTGATGAACCTGGAAGCGTCTCTACTTCCTTTCTTGAATTTGTTGTTGTTATGCATTGCATTTATTGATCTTTGTCCTATTTTGTCCAAAATCATCTTGGAAATCAACTTGTAACCATATATGGTTTGGGAACTGAGTTCGTTCCTCTCTTGAGTATTTTCTATGATAGAGAAGGATAGAACATACAAACATGGCTAGGAGTACCCTATCTGCATTGTTTCACCTCAGGTACAAAAAACCAATTTCCACAAGAAAACAAGGTATTGGATTTATTTAAAACTCGACTGAGTCGCGTTTTGGGTTGGCAAGGCTCCAATAAATTGCAAAACAATACACTTTTGGTCGAAAGCAGTAACTAGAGGTGAAACAAAACAAATCCCATCAAGGCAGACAGGGTAATTCCTGAGGAACATCGAGGAAACATTGCATATCATTATTGTCATAAATTAGACAGCCCCCTTTTTAGTTATTATTATCGCAACTCAAACAATACTTTTGCCGCCAAGCCTGGCATTTGATCAATGCCGCCTTCAACAATTTTGGCGTCTTCCCGCCACTATAACAACCCGCATCATTCAGAAATTTTAGCTCAAGTCCATTCCGGATTCCTTACGAATAACCTCTTATTTAGAAGCAATGGGGCAAATATACGTTGGACAAGAAACTGAACTTCAATAAATTGGCAACCATTGCCAACCAAGGTCTTAGCAAATCCAACTCCGAAGGGATCCCGACACACCGCGAACCTAAGAAAAATCACCGACCAAAATATCGGCACAATCACCGACCCAAGTGTAGCTAACCAACTTTTTGGCAAAATCACATTATATATCAAACGGACACCGATGTTTTGACAGTAGTTACTCGGTAGTGCATCAACTTTACTCAGCAAGATTATTCGACACCATTATTAATTCAACATTATGCATGATCATTATTCGACTGTGCATCAACTTTATTCGGCTAACCAACATTATTTGTCAACTTTATGCAGCAACATTTGCCACAGTATTCGGCAACTTTATTTGCCGAACAATATTATTCAACAAAACAATTGCCCACTTGGACATCTTAGTCAATTTTCCGCTTTCCAATTGGGACACATCAGCCGATCATCTTCTCGGCACCTCTGCTATACATGCATACTCGGCCAACTCGGTCCAAACATTACAATGACATTTACTTGAGTTACAAACTCTCGCTCCTTTTCGCACAACTCGAAGCAAGCGCCAGTTTTTGGGGCAATATATTACACACTTGGCAGACAGCAGTGTTCCTTGCAACATAGAGCAATGGGGTAAGTCCAATCTGTATTCCTTCTGACTAACACCTATCATTCAAAAGCAATGGGGCTAGTCTACCTTAGACTAAATGAAAACTGTGCAACTCGGCAATTAAATAGTTGGCCCAATATCTACTTAGCAATTTCTTACAAGCGGAGCAATATTATTTGTGATTAACACGTCTACCTTATTCGGTACAGGCCATCACTGACACATGATGCATTATTCAAAATCCAATATTAGCACTTGATCGCCACTTAAATTTCGCATAAGTCTCCGAGTACAGCATAATCTTCGCACTCGACATGGAGTGCCATCAACAAAGGCCTACAGCCTCGCCTGGGGGTAATAATACCGTAGGCCTACACCCTCGCCTGGGGTAATAATACCGTAGGCCTACACCCTCGCCTGGGGTAATAATACCACAGG
The DNA here is from genome assembly GCF_055761805.1 of Camellia sinensis. Classification (NCBI taxonomy): domain Eukaryota; kingdom Viridiplantae; phylum Streptophyta; class Magnoliopsida; order Ericales; family Theaceae; genus Camellia; species Camellia sinensis. The sequence goes on along the minus strand of NC_138961.1, from coordinate 66,787,128 downwards.
CCTATACCCTCGCCTGGGGGTAATAATACCGCAGGCCTACACCCTCGCCTGGGGGTAATAATACCGTGGTCCATTTTTTGGCTGATATATCTACCTTATTTAATCTTCCTTCTTTGGTTCAGGCAATCATTTCCATTCTCTACATATAGAAATATTTTTAGCTCGGCACGAAAGTCCATATTTGGAAGCAATCTTTGAACTCGACAATATACTACACCCTTGCCCGAGGGTTATAATACCGTGGCCCACTGTTATAGAGATAGTATTACTCACTGGGCTTTAGCTCACCTCTTTCCTTTATATACATATATTTGTACATACATTCATACATACATGCATTCATCCAGCCACTCATTCATCTATGTTATTCATTTATCAAATGTATTCTTCGTCAAAGGACCTAACATCTATTTGAATAGCATAACTCGGCAATAAAAATCTCATTCCTTCTACCGAAGACAATGAAAGTTTTGGGGCAATTGTGGGAGCCAGAAAATAATATATATCAACTTATTGGGCTAACCCAAATGAGGCCTGCGAAGGGGCAACTATTGGGCTTATTCGGCCCACCCTCGTCTATAAAAGGAAGGCACCTCATGGCATATAGGTATGATTTGTCTCTACACTTCACACAGAACACTCTTGACTATCCATACTCTTCACTCATGGATTCTAATTTCATCATCGGAGTGTCCCTTGCCGGTAATCCCGGTTGGGTGGCATCAACCATATTTATCTCTTACAGGTTCATGGAGCTATCTTTGTTGAATCTCACCAACAATCCATGTGAGGGGATATTTCATGGCCTCACAATTATTTATCCGGACACTTGGACATTCAAACCCTCCTTCATGAGGACAAATATGTAATAAGTTGTATGTCTTCCAACCCCCCATTCTTTCTCCCTTTTATTTATCTGCTTAAGATGGTTAGCATATGGACATCATATTTTCAAATTAGCATTTCCATGACTTTCATTCATTTGTTTTGCATACATAAAGTTCGGCTCATCATATTATTCAAATGTCAAATTCTTTGCTTGAATAGGTGCGCTATCACATGCCTTGAATTGACTCGCATGCCATGCTAGTAGCCGAGCTTATTAATTGCACGTTGTATGTGTTGCATTAGTCATGTTGCATTAATTAGGATCATACATTTTTTCTAACTATTTGCTTTCTTTTGACTCACCTTCGGACATAAGGTAAGCATTTTTTGCTTTAGCATATTGCATGAATGTGATTGCTGCCATATCAAACATACTACCATGAGGCTAAATGCTTACTTGATATACCTGTTTGAATGCCTGTGGATGAAGGCTATTCACTGAAATTGGAATACTTTGATTAAATGTATATATGAAATCACTTTTTCAAGTGGCACATATTCAAAACACTTTTTCAAAACAAACATGAAATCAAACGTTCCAACTTTTAGTGAAATTAGTCTATAATTGTATGTTAAAGATAAAATAAGTACATATTCTGTACATAAGAATCACATCATAATTAGTAGAGGCCGATCTGCTCATTATTGACCTTCCCATCACATACCTAAGTTCCCGAACCAAGACACTTTGGTAACGACGGACTAATGGCCTTTGACATGAGTCACGGGTTTCCTAAATTTCCCAAAATAAATATTTAGGTGGCGACTCTGATATCTGGCAAAGCAATCCATTTTTTACATTTGATTCAAAGCATCGATTTTCCAAAAGAAATTGTCGGATTTGGACTCTTTTTGTGTTTCCACTATTTCACATTGCACTTATGAAATCAGATTCAGAACCAACACAAGTGGAGTCTGAACTGTAAGGGCTATTCATTCTTCCAAAAGGGAGCGTGAAAAGTCGAGCTACAGTTTCTGGTTACTCCGCTGGAGATTAGAGAACTTGACTTGAAATTTATGATGGGAATTTTTATCTACATTTATATGTTCTTTGCGTTGCATTTGCATTGGTGCGCTTAAGTCCCTATGTTTGCCATCTACTATTCCTGGATGGTTTGTTGGAGGCTTGCCTACAAAGCTTGCCAAAAGGATGACTGATCATGGGCTTTGCCATGTTGGGAACACAACCCTTGGATCTGTATTACTGCTGTACCGTTTGATCCTCCTTTCACTTCTCGGTGTTAGGTATGAGAGGTATATTAGGTAGTCTAGCTGAGGTACCCTCTGTGACTATTTGACCTAATGCATATAGTACGCTCTAGTGACTATTCCAAATTAGGGCAGGATGCCACTTGTACAGGATGCTATGAAACCATTTGCTTGAAATAGTGCAACCTAGATCATGTCAAAATCTAGCACAAGGTAACCCTACCCCCCTCATAGGGGTGTTTTGGTTCTTTAACATGGTATGTGCTTTCACAGTGAAACTGTACAAGTTGGTTCATATCACTGGTACAAATGAGCAGTCAGTTTGAGAACAAAGTTCATTGGGGATCACAATTTAGCTATGTGTTGTGATTGTTAAAAATTGGAGCCGAAGTGTTGTCCGATTTTTGATTTTGTTTTTTCTTTCTTGCCTTTGATAGGTAGTTTTCCATCATAGTTTCAAAAAGACCCAATATCCCTCAAGTTGTTTGGACTCGTTCCCGCAGACTATGTAATCTTGTTGATGGTCAGCCAGTGTTAGTTTCTCTCCCGATAGTTACTCGACAAAGAAGGAACAAACAGGCATTAGCATCGGTACAGAGCGCTCCGCCAACACCTGTTCATGCATATAATTCACCAACATCTCTCCCACCTAGAACAAGGATGGCACAGAATGTAGAAGAACTTACTGTCGTGATGGCAGCTGTTCAGAGAACCATGGATACCGTAAATCAACGGATGGCTGTACAGGATGAGGTAATCGCTGATCTGCAACACCCATCTGGGGCATCTGCATCTACAGTACATCCAATCCCTACTGCTCAGCCAAATCCCGATCTTCCTCCACCAATGGAAAATCCCTAGGTTCCAAATCCCCAGGAGGTGTTTCCATAAGCTCCAGCTTATAGGTCCTTGGCAAAACCCTAGGGGGAACTCCCTACCTCTGACATCAACGATGATCTAGCCATGATAAAAATTGCCAAGCTAGAGAAAGCACTAAAAAAATTCCAAGGCTTCAATTCCATTCTAGATATTGAAGATGGGTACACTGAGGCCTCAGTTAGACTACCAGAGAAGTTTAAAATGCCCCACATCGACATATTTGTTGGAAGTGGAGATCCAATTGTACATGTCCGCCTATTTTCAGATGTTCTAAGGCCAATGGGTCTTTCTCGTGCTCAGAAACTGTCGTTGTTTGGGAGAACTCTGTCTGATGTAGCAGTCATTTGGTATGTGAAACTGGAGGATTCTATAAAGCAAAACTGGAAGGAATTGTCTGAGGGGTTTGTTAATCAGTATTCATATAACACTCAGATCAAGGTAACCGTCAATGAGTTGGAGGCAACTACCCAAAACCCCAAAGAATCTTTTATTAACTTTGTCGCCAGACGGAGAGCAAAGGAAGCCTAGATGTCAGATAAACTCTCTGAAAGGGAGCAAGTCAGGCTAGTGGTCTACAATCTCGAGCCTGGTATGCTACAAAGGATGATAGTGGCTCCGTTGTCTACATTTGTTTCACTACACGAGTTGGGGGTCCAAATTGAAAGTGCATTCAAGAAGGGGATTATCCGTAGAACTAGTGAACCTGCAAAAAGTCTATTCACTCGGAGTACCAATGTTGGTACTAGCACTATTCCGCGGTCTGCAGATGTCAGTACCGTGGCTACATCGTCGGTCAAGATGGTCGATCCCTTTGCTGTTGCTACAAACTCACAAACTACGCAAAATGGTCAACCTTGGTACCAAATAACTTTTACCCCTCTCCATATGAGTCTTACCCGCTCCCTCAAGATGTTGTTGGAAAGGGGACATCTAAACCTTCTCGATCCACGACCTCTCCCAAACCCACTGCCAGCTAGACACGACCCAACTCAATATTGTTCCTTCCACCAACAAAACGGCCATCCTATAGACTTATGCCTTCGTCTACATCATGAGGTCCAGAATCTCATTAACAACAAAGTCATCGTCCCTCCTAAACCAAATGTGAGGACCAACCCACTTCCCGCACACAACCAAGTTCCTCCTCTTAGAAATATTAACCATATCCAGACATTACTACCTACCTTCAACCCTAACACATATATTACCTTGTCCCAGCTACCAAAACTGGATGTAATTCTTCTAGAAAGCACGAATATATGCATGATAGACTTAACTCCACAAATCCAACCCAAGAATATGATGGCAGAAACAGAGAAAGAGGAGAATACACCAAAGACCGGGCTGTCTGATACCTGTGTCATAGAATAGGGGGCCTCACTTGTAGAGGAGTATGATCCCAGCTTTTACATTGTGGCCATTGATCAGCCAAAACCAGTGGTCATAGTACCAGATGTTCTCAGTGTCAATGCTATCAGGGAAGGCCAATTAGGGCAACACCAGAATGAGTGCCCTGAACAAAGCCTAAATGAGTTGGCCTAGTGAGAGGAAGACCTAGCCCAAATGACAGAAGACCTAGCCCAGATGGCAGAAGACCTAACCAATCTCTACTTCTTTGATGAAATGGGTACAAGCAGTGTCTAGATAAGCTGGTGGGATTCAAGTCAACCAGAAACAAATAACAGTTGGCTCAGTAATGAAGAGCTAGATGAGGCAGAATAGACAACAGGGGTCAAGAAGGAAAAGGCCGAGGCTACATCCTTGATTAGCACAAAACAAGTGTTGGAACAATTCCAGTCATAAAGAATGGATGAAATCCAAAGGAAGATAGCCTCAGATCGAGGAAGTGACAACAAAACAATGCCATTCTGGAATACAGAAACCAGAACCATAGTGGAAAAGGAATGGCATGCTGTTGATGAGAGGCATGATGTGAACATGCTCCAGGTAAAACCTGATAAAAATCTGGCCTTGACTACAGGGGAGTGGTGGAAAGATAATGATTTGAGTTACACATACACGGACAAAAGGTGGAAATTTGATACCTCTGACGATACGTGGTATACGGACGAGATCAATCACATTACCCGGAGCCGTCAGTACTTCAAACCTGTGGCTTTAGATCAACCAGAATCCTCCAACAAAGAGGTTGTGAACACAAAAGAGAAGGATTGTGAAGAGAACCTGGTCTTGAAGCAACTCAAGAAGATTCAAGCACATATATTAATCTAGGGACTGATAATGGCTTCCCGAGAGCATAAACAAGCACTACTAGAGGCAATGAATCGGATCAAACTGCCTATTGACAGTACCGCTGATCAACTAGTGTCGTTGGTCACATCTAGAGATGTTATGCCAGTGATATGTTTCACGGATAAATAGCTACCACTTGAGGGTGCCAATCACAACCGACCCTTGTATGTGACTCTAGAGAGCCGAAAAAAAGTGGATTCCGGTTGACTTCACTCCCACAACCTATTCCGTCCGAGCTTATGACAATATGAACCGGGATGTTATGGAAACGCTCAAAAGCCATATCCTAATCGGCCCCTCCGGACATGAGGTAGAATTCCATGTAATGGATGTACCGGCAACTTCTAATTTACTGTTAGGAAGGCCTTGGCTACCGTCACATAAAGGCTATGTCATCAACAGTTCATCAGTTGGTGAAATACCCCTTTAAAGGTGGAATTGCTATTGTGTACGATAATTCTGTGACCCATCCTCCCTAAGGAACTGCCACTCCAGTGTTGGAAATCATGTGTGGGAAGAAGATTTATTTCTTTCTGGCTTCTTGCTGACAGAGGCTTGGGTAGTTCAAAACATCATAGCCAAAGGTAACAAAACTTATGTGAGTGCTCAATCCATCTACATGATGAACAAACAAGGGTGTATGCCTAGATCAGGACTTGGCAGAAGTGGTAGGCAAGGAGATACTATTGCCAAGGAAATAAGTCACAACCCCCATGCTTTTGGGTTGGGATACAAACCTACTACTGAGGATTGGCAAAGGAAGGCAGCTGAGTTGAGAGGAAGAATTAAAGCAAAAAAGGCTGGGAAACAATACGAGTTAGTCCACAAGCCAATACGGGGAACCTTGAACGAACGTTTTGCCCGCCAAGGGGAAGATTTCCCCTTTTGTGGATTTTTGGAACCTTGGTTCGACCAGAAGACAAAGATAATGTCTCCTGGGTTCGAGATCTTCTTCGCGCACCAGTTACTGAAAGAGGAAGATGAGATGGACCTGAACATTAATACCGATCAAGGCATGGCTGGAAATATAGATGTTGAAGAAGAATAGCTGTTGGGAAAAACATTGACTGACCTACTAACGAATTCTACTGTTGGAACTGAGTCTGACAACTTGGGGGATAGTTTTACTATCTCAATGATTGGGGATAAACCAACTGCGGATTTCTCTAATCTTATTGTGGATGCATCTGAGGCTCCGCACCTGGTCTGGAAATTTGAAAAGGGGATCATCATTAGCAGTTTTGAATCGGGTGATGAGTCCGAATCTGATTCCATTGAGTTTGTAGAGTCGGAGTCAGATTCGAGTTCTTCTAAGTCTTGTACCTCCGGGGGTGGTAACTCGGATACCAAAGTCCTGTCGAAGTTGTCTTTTAGTTTTTCTTTTGAGTCAACTATAACTGAGGACCCAGACTTTACTAATGGGAATGTCATAGGTTTTGCTTACTTTTCTGTGCCTTTAGTTTGCTGCACTGATCTTGATTTTCTAAATTTTGACTTAAAGGAAGAGGAAGAAATTCATCGGGCTTTGAAAAATTTGGTTGACCAAGAGGAGGAAAGGCATGTTAAGCCCTGCACAGATGAAATCATTGCAATTAACGTAGGTACTGAGGAGGATCCCCGTTTAGCCCAGATCAGATCCACGTTTTCTTCAGAGGAACGCAAGTGTTTAATCGCTTTATTAAAAAAAATTCAAAGATGTTTTCGCATGGTCCTACGAAGACATGCCTGGAATCGATCCTGAGATTGTACAACACCAGATCCCTCTTAACCCCGAAGCTCGACCAGTCAAACAGAAACTGCGTAGAGTTTGGCTAGATTGGGCATTAAAGATTAAAGAGGAGGTCACCAAATAGATTGATGCGGTTTTCTTAATGGTATCTGAGTACCCTACTTGGTTGGCGAATATCGTTCTGGTTGCAAAGAAGGACGGTAGAATCAGAGTCTGCGTCGACTTCTGAGATTTGAATAGAGCTAGCTGAAAAGATGACTTTCCATTACTCCATATTGATGAACTAGTAGACCTTACAGCTGGCCATGCTTTGCTTTCATTCATGGATGGGTTTTTCGCGTATAATCAGATTATGATGGCACCAGAAGACAAAGACAAAACTGCTTTCACCATGTCGTGGGGTACCTACTGCTATAGAGTTATGCCTTTTGGATTGAAAAACGCCGGGGCTACATATCAGAGAGCTACGACCAGCATCTTGCACGACATGATTCCCAAGGAGATTGAGGTGTATGTTGACGATATGATTGTCAAGTATAAAGAACGAGAAGGCCATTACACCGCGTTGGAGAAATTCTTTGAGTGGATCAGGGAGTACAGATGTTATAGCGATCCCGATTGTCCCTTTACTGTTCTGTTGTATTCCGGACTTGGTTCCGTAGAGTTGGTAGTCGTATCTACCTTGTTGTCGTCCTTTAATTCCATTTGTTTGAGTTTTAGGATGTGTTGGGTATGTTTCGAACAGGTAGGTTGAACCTTGGTCTAAAATCTTGTTGCCAGGTTTTTGGTCGTTGCGCTCGAGCGGGCCTTGTTGCGCTCGAGCGGAGATTGCACACTCCCAGTATTTCGTGTCCCTGCAAAACTTCTGCAGGTGTGATTTTTACGCTCGAGCGGGTTTCTTTACGCTCGAGCGGTAGCGCTCGAGCGGGTAGTACTTTTTGGTGTAAGTTCTGGGAGGGGGAAATCCACGCTCGAGCGGACTGGTTTTCGCGCTCGAGTGGATGTACTTTATTCTTGTGTCTTGGCGCTCGAGCGGGCCTTCTTGTGCTCGAGCGTACCTAGTTTTTTATTCTTGACACTCGAGCGTTGTGTTCTCCGCTCGAGCGGGAATGTCGTATATCAGTTGGCAGCTGGGCATTTTAAAATCACTTTTTACATTCTCTCTCTCTCTCTCTTACTTTCTAAAAAGTTATTTTGAGAGCTCCTCTCTCTAGAAACTCCCTTCTCTCTAGGGTTTGATCTAGTTAGAGTGTCTCACTATCCTCCGACCTTTGTAAAAAGTGTGTGGATCGTCGAGGGTTCCATTTTGATCCGTGGATCTTTGAGTTTGGAGCATTTTGGTTTTCTTCAACTTCCTCGTTTGAGCTCTAACTTCGAGGTAGGGATATCCTACTCCTTCTCATGAGTTTTGTCTTTGAATTTTAGCATTTTGATGAGTTGGGGGTTGCTGGATAATTTTGAGAAGTTTGGGCCTTTGTGTAATTTTACAAAAGTTGGGGTTTTTGTTTATATAAACTTATATGCATGTTTGGCGTTGAGAAATGAGATCAATATTGGATTATTGGTGAAAATGGAACCTTCGGGTTGTGATGTTAATTATGGGAAATACTCTAATTACATTGATAAATTAATTGGTATAATTAATTTGAAGAAAAGAGGAATTAAATTGAGAATGTTGAAATTGGATGTGCATGGGGTTAAGGGGTGTAGTTAGATTCGTTCATCGCTCACCTAGTTGAAATGTTGATTATATATCCATTTGGTGCATTTATTTCCAGTATAGAAATAACTGCTTTGGGCTATCGGTGGAGGACAGTCTTGATTGTTGTAGACACTGCATGATGATTAGGCAAACTAAAACTAATCAATTAAGTAAGCCAGTGAATATGGTGGTCAGTACAATACAGCGCTGAAATGTGTATTGATAGATTGAATTTGTATATGATAATTGTTTATATACATTGTATTGTGTGGGAGGAGAAAGGGGCTGTACTCCACGGTTCATTGGAAGAAAGGGGCTGAACCTCTAAACCGAATTTTGTGTGACAGTGATACAGCACTACAATGTGTATAAGACTGCGAATTAGAAGTGTTTTTGTTTCATTAATACAGCACTACAATGTGTATTATTTGAGACTTATGGAAGTGTTTGTTTTGATTTGATATAGCACTAAAATGTATACCATTATCATTCGTGAAGTATGGAACTGTTTGCTTGATTTGATATAGCACTAAAATGTATATTGTTGAGAAATATGGAAATGTTTTGTTTGACTTAGATATGACACCAACATGTATATCCGTCATGAATTTTGAAAGTGTTCTAGTGGGGGAATTATGATCTCATCAAATGATTTGGCCAGGGCACTGAGCCTTGCTTTCAAACTCGAAGTTGAACAAGAAATGGAAAGTGAAATGTAACATGGACTTAATGTCATGAAATCAAAATGTGATATATGTGAATGTATCTGTGTTCACCATCTATCAACTGCTAATTTTTAGTCATTGTTCATGGCTGGTTTAGTGTATTTCTACTGGGCTGTGGCTCACCCTTTATGGGACATCATTTTCAGGTACATGTAACATGCCACCTCCAAGGACATAGCTTGGGAGGCTAGGGGCAGACAGACTGCTTTGTTATTTGCTTTCTTTTGATGTATTACATGTAAATTCCAGCCAAGGGCTTAATATGTATTGAGTTAGCACTTTTCTTTTTGTAACCATGTGTTAACTTGGAAAGCTGTAAGCTCGTAGGGCATTTGCTTTTGTTGTTAACATGTAATACTTTTGTAAGGAACTACTCTGATGAATAGAAGAATATTTATCTTTTATACCAATGCATGTCTAAGTTGATGGGTTTTAATGTTATTATTTTGAGGGCGTTACAGATTGAGGTTGAACCCACAGAAATGCACCTTCGGCGTGACAACAGGAAAATTGTTGGGATTTCTGATCACACAAAGGGGAATTGAAGTGGATCCCTCCAAAATCAAGGCCATCGTAGAAATGCTACCACCGAGGACTGAAAAGGAGGTGCGCAACTTTCTGGGCAAGGTGCAATTCATAAGATGGTTCATCTCAAAATTAACTTTGACTTGTGAACCATTGTTTGGTCTTTTGAAGAAAGGAAAGAAATTCCAATGGAATGATCGATGTCAGTTCGCCTTCGAACAGGTCAAACAGTACCTCCAAAATCCATCTGTATTATCACCGCCAGAATCGGGGAGACCACTGATCTTGTATTTGTCAGTGACAGATTTGATCATGGGGTGCGTGCTAGCGCAAGAATCAGAAGCTAAGGTGGAGAAGGCCATCTACTGTCTAAGCAAGAAGATGTTGGATTATGAAACTCGCTACACTCTCCTCAAGAAAGCTTCTTTAGCTTTGGTTTGGGCAATGAGGAAGTTGAGACACTACCTGTTAGCACATTCTATAATTTTGGTTTCGAGATTAGATCCCATCAAATATCTCTTTAAGAAACCAGCACTTACGGTTAAGCTAGCTCATTGGTTGCTTCTTCTCTCCGAATTTGACCTCAAGTGTGTCACGCGCACATCAGTCAAAGGGAGGGCCATAGCGGAATTCTTGACAGAACATCCGGTAGAAGGAGTTGATGAAGCAGTGGAGTATCCATTCCCAGATGAAGACATCCTACAAATAGAAGACGAAACATGGATGATGTACTTTGACGGAGCATCAAATCAATATGCTTATGGGATAGGTGTATTGCTCATAGCACCTGATGATTCACATATACCTCTAGCCTTCAAACTCCAGTATAAAATGTCCAACAATGAAGTAGAACACGGGGCGTGTATTGCTAGCTTGGAAGCTGCCCTAAAACTAGGGGCAATAAGGCTGGACGTCATTGGGGATTCGAATTTGGTTGTCTCTCAAGCCAACGGAGATTGGTGGGTTAAGGAAGAGAAAATGAAGGTTTATCATTAGGCCCTGGATGTGCTAATTTTGAGGTTTGAAAAATTAACATTCACCCATCTACTAAGAGAGAACAATCGGTTTGCTGATGCTTTAGCAACTCTATCTTCCATGGTGGACATCCCGCTTGGAGTAAAGATGCGTCCGATTATTATTGAACAGAAGTATATGCTGGCTTATGAGACCATTGCCGCAATAAATGAGGTTGAAGATACAAACCCCTGGTATTATGACATTCGAAATTTCCTGGAAAAAGAGGCGTATCCACCAGGGGCAAATCCCAAGGACAAAAGGGGAAACAAATTGTACAAAAGAGGCCATCTGGGAATGCATAAGTTGTGTGTTGAGGAAGAAGAATCAAGGCGCCTTATGGAAGCTATTCACGGAGGTGAGTGTGGAGCTCACATGAACGTAATGCTAGCTTGGAAAATCCTTAGACAAGGCTACTACTGGTCAACCATGGAAGAGGACTATATTGGCTTTGTACGGCGATGTCACAAATGTCAGATTCATGCCAATCGCATGAACATTCCGCCATCAATGCTCTACAATATGACTTCGCCTTAGCCATTCTTAGTTTGGGGAATTGATGTTATTGGCACAGTCACGCCAAAGGGGTCAAACGGGCACGAGTTCATTTTCGTAGCAATCGGCTACTTCACAAAGTGGGTGGAGGCCCAATCCTATTCAGTGCAAAAGCATCGCGTGTAGCCAAGTTCATCAAATACAACATCATCTATAGGTATGGGGTGCCCAACGAGATCATCTCAGATAATCGCTCACATTTCAAGAAAGAGGTAATAGACCTGCTTGAGAAATATAACGTGGCTTTTCGTAAGTCATCAACATATATACCGCAGACCAATGGAGCTGTTGAGGCTGCAAACAAAAATATCAAGAGAATCTTGCAGAAGATGGTAGAAACTTATAGGGACTGACCGGAGAAATTGCCCTTTGCACTCTGGGGCTACAGAACGTCAATATAAACATCTACAGGGGCAACCCCCTGTTCTCTAGTCTATGGGATAGAAGTTGTTCTGCCAATCGAGATTGAAGTATTGTTGCTGCGAATTATGGCCGAGTGTCAGATAGTGAAGGCGGATTGGCAATAGAGCAGATTTGAGGAATTGATGTTGTTCGACGAAAGGAGGTTGAATTGCTACCAGCATAGAATTGCTAGGGCTTTTAACAAGAAAGTCAAGTCCAAAAATCTCAAGGAAGGAGACATGGTGCTCAAAGACAACCGAGTCCCCATCCATGACCCTAGGGCCAAGTTCAGATCCAACTGGACTAGCCCTTATATCATCAAGTCAATCTAGTCTGGTGGAGCAATTATTCTTATGGATTTGGATGGCCTAGAGTTTTCACAACCGAGTAACATGGAAAAGTTGAAGAAATATTATCCTTGAGAGGCTCGCTAGGCCGAAAACCCAAAAGGGCGACCTAGGCAAAAGTTAGAGCATGAAAAATTAGAGATAAAGAAAAAATGAGCTCGCAAGGCCAAAAACTAGAAAGGGAAACCTTGGCAAAAATTAGAGCGCAAAAGGAGAGAATAAATACTCGAGTGAACCCTTACCGAACTACGTAAGGCCTGATTCTCATCTTTGGGATACGTAGGCAACTTCCTTCCGAAGTTCAGCTATAACCATTTTCAACTCAACTGTCTTGTTCATTTGGTTTAATCAATCCATCATTCTCCATCGTTTGTCGGCTTGGTTGTGTTGCTTCAATTCGGGCAGAAAGGTTAGTCACAAGACGAAGTAGTAATGAACATTGCAAGTTGAGGGGCAGTTATGATTTTCTGATTTGGGGTTGTACAGTTTAGGAATGATTCTGTGTGTATCCGGTGGTGACCATTTCCGAAAATGGGTTTGAAAAGTTTCTCACAATTTTACTTTTTATAACACAAAAGGAAACTTTTCAATACTCACTTTCATTTTATTGATTTCTAACACAGGTACATTCTCCAAAACAAAGTTGCTTTTACATTAAAAAAAAAAAGATAAACCAAGACAAAGAAATAAACTAGGGGCATAGATGAGCCAAGTGTCAATTCTCTGTCTCTTTCTCATACCCGTGGAAGTCTCTGTAACCAAAGTCAGCCTAATTTGTTCCTCGTCCTCGAGCCAAGCCAAGTACTTGCTAGAAAGGATGCAACTGAAATTCAGGGCCGGAGTTAGAAGTTCTCTCGTACTCCAAGCAGTGAGGTATTGAGGCAAGTACGAACTATGAATAGGAAATGAAGGTGGGTACTTTATCTCTTTATCCGAACAAGTCTGATCATGTCCAAACTAGCGTCTGAACCTGAATGGAAAATAGAACACACAGTGTGTAAGGCCAATCAATTGTATACGTGGTTGTCGGAACATGCTGTAACTCATCTTAGCCAAGTTAAGCCAGGGGTCATGCCAAGCAATGTCGTAGACCTGCTGTGCATCTAGTCATATCACATTCCCTCTGAGGAGAACTCCACTAGCTGTGAACGAAGAGAGTAAGTTCTAGCTGAGTACTCGAGGCAGGGGTCCATTACTTTCAGCTTATCCATTAACCATACCTGGGGAGGGAAGGAAAATAGGAGAGAACAAAAGAATAGAGAGATGTACATTGAGGCAAAGTAAGAAAAAGATTTTGAGAGAAAAATAGAGATTGAGTGCCAAGTAATGTGAGGAACATAAATAAGAAGGGTAGGAAATAATACCTAGAGAATTAATGGACTCTCCATAAATCGAGTAGTCTCTCGTCAATGAAAAGCATCTAAACCTGTCAAAGTCTCAGCCAACACTAAGCCCATACAACTCTTACCCTCCTTAAGGCATTGGGCTACTTCAATCTAAATAATACTAGCTCCACCGTGACTAGGGACAAGAAGAAAGTGTGCAAGTAAGCATAAGCAGGGGGCATGCTGATGATAACCTTGCCAAAGGATGTTTTCTCTATCACTGGTAGTGGAAAACCGACTAATCAAATCCGGAATGCCTAGTTCCCCATTGCGAGCCAAGGATCGAGCCTTGTGCAAAGTAAGCCCACACATCCGTCCTAAAGCTTGAGCATGGCCAAAATGGAGTTGAAGCGTGATTTCTTTATCACGTTGAGATTCCATCAATGTTTGAAATTCTCCAAGTGTCGGACACATCTCTTGTGAACCAAAGTGGAATACATGTGTGATTGGATTCCAGTACCGAGCAGCAACATGGAGAAATGGAAAACAAAGTGAAGTGCGACTCAAAGGAAAAAGAGCGTTTACTCCGAAACCGCAAAAAATCACCTTTTCCAAGCCATCCAAAGTGATTATCCAGTCTTGGAGCCTATGGATGGGCAACATCTCCATTTTGAGAGCAAAATGTAAAAGACTTGCTCTTCTGCCAGAAACAACAGTATGGGAGCACCATTTATAGAATTTTAGATGGAGTAGTGGGTGATAGCTGGGCACCCACCAAACCTCTCATAATGGTCCGGCCGTACCTCAGTGGTGGGCCAAATAGCAGAAAAGCCTGCTCTTTGTTCTCTTTTGTTGTGGATGTATTTTGCATGTTGTTTTGCTTATACCAAGTCTGTTGTAATGGTTTTGAGTTGTTTCCATTATGTTTTCTTGTTATTGAGTTGTATTGTACATTTTGCCCAGTTGAAAGTTGTCATCCGATTCATGAATCAAGAACAAGTATCAGGAAGCTTATCATGCAAATTGCTGTCCATTTGTCATATGCAAACACAATACAAGAAATTCGTAAGAAGAGATCATCCACAAAAAACTTGTTTTTATAAAATAGTGGGTTTAACTCTGATCATTGTTTTAAAAAATAAAACATAAAACAAAAGAAAGGTTTTCAAAAACAATGAGTCTCCCTGAAGCTAGTGTTTAAAACTACAAAGCAAAGAAATAGATTTTTTTTTTAAAAAAAAAAAGATAAAAAAAATAAAAACAAGAAAAAAAAAAGCAAAATAAAAGAGAGAAAATCATCATCGTCGTTAATAGTCTATCTTAGCTCTCCTCCTCCTCGGCTGTGCAGGAGGTGCATCGCTGTCATCGCTGGTACTCCTAGACTGTATGTCAAACTCCTCTCCCTCCTCCTCAGGGGTCAGAGAGCCCTCACAGGACTCGTCAGAAGGTGAGCACTGCCTCACTTGGCCTATCCCTCGATCAGCCCCTCCTCTACCCCTCACTGGGCCCCACCTCTGTCTCCTAGCTGGAGGAGGTCCTGTAGGTGCCACCGGTGCTGGTCTAAGCTAAAAAAAAGAAAGGAAAGAAAGTGCATATAGTTATAAGATGATAAACAAAGTCAGAATGAAATGACTGTAAACTAAGGGCAAAGCTTACCTTAAGCCCGTGAGCGGCTAAAATGGTCTGACTCCTCCACACCATGAGGAGTAGCCGGTTGACTTTTCGAGCAAGGTCATCTGCAAATGCCCAGGGTACCTGCAAAAAAAAGAGCGAAGTTTGAGAAATATAGCCAGAAATAGAAGCAATAAAACAAGATGACGTACAGTGAGTGGAAAAAATAAGGAAATGTGTACCTGCTCGATGCCTGGAGCGAAAACTATCCGGCAGTCCCTTTCCTCGATCTCATTGATTAGAATCTGCTCGAGCACCCCATTTGGGGGCATGTATGTGATCTCCGTGGGAATCATAGGAAACCCAGGATTAGGAGCAACAGCAAGGGCACTTCTAGCAAGGGCACTTCTAGCAAGGGCATCACCAGCACCAGCCGCAACCTCTGGAGCATCACGGGCCACGCTCGGGGTGAGAGGCGCCATCACCCGAGTATGCAAGAAGGTAGTGAAGTCACCGGCCATATGATATCTATCGCCGTCCTCTCCCTCCACCAAGAGGTCGATTGTAGGTCCGTCTTGTATCTCATCAACTGTCCTTATGCCTGGAGGAGGAGGAAGCGGAGCGTCTGGGTGGGCAATGCCTCGGGTCTTGAGGATGAACCTCTCCCCTAGATAATAGGCCCAACCAAAGGAAACTCGAATAGAATCTGCATGGTAGAGGCATACCAGGCAGCAACATAAGTTGCTTAGGACGTTGGGGAGATACCCGCCCAGGGATACCAATCAACCTGTAAATCTGTACAGTGTCAGATGTCAATACAGTGTTAGTTATCAGTGCAATGACAATGCAGTGTCAGATATCATTTAGAGTCAGAAATCATTGCAGTGTCAAAAAATCAGTGTATAATGAGCAAAACAGTGCAATGGTAGATGTCAACAGTATGAGGATGCTAGTACAATATGGGAACAGTGATATGTAATGCAAAGAATGATATTGTGTTACCTGGTCCGCAGTATCAAATAAGCGGTAGAAGTATAGGAAGGTCTGGTCTACTAGGCGGCGATGTCTGTATCGTGAGTTGTAGTACCGAGAGCGAGGTACTAACAACTCAATCGGCCTCACTGGGCCCAGAGCTAGAGTTGTGAAATATGCGTAAACCCAGAGCTGTAAACAGATGAGCATGAATAAAGCGGATAAGCCGAAAAGAAAATGCAAAGTAAAGATGAACAGGAAATGCAAAGTATAGAATGCAAAGTTGAATAAAAAATTAAAGGAGTGACACGCATACCTCCCAAACTCTCCAGTAGCCACCGAGTAAATCCGCCTTGCAGTGGGACACGGAGCTCATGTAGCAGTATAAGGTGGCCATGCCGGCGCCACCCCAAACGTACTCTGCCACCCGCGGTAGGTGCACCAGTGCGCTAGAAGATATATCCCCATGGTATTTTCCTTGTTTGCAAACAGGGTAGTACTTAGGAGATACAAGAAGAAGCCACGGGCATACTAGGTAACCTCATCTGCAGTAGCTGGCTGATGGTCGATAAAGTGATCATAATACCAGCCGTAGCACAGCATCTCCTAACTGTTGATGTCCGGGTTCGCTCCAAGAAGCTGGACCTGTGCCGCTCTCCACTTCGCCATGTCCGGATCAAATGGGATCGGGCTGCTAACTCCGACTCGCAAGCCAATCAACATGGAGAAGTCATATGGCATCAACGTCATCTCTCTAATCGAAGGGAAGTGCAACGAGTCTGTGGTGTCCCACATCTCTCTGCTAAAGCTCTATATAGCATTGACTTAGCTCACATCTGGATGAGCCCAGAGCAGAAGTGCCCAAAGCCGGCAGTATCTACTACTATGCGAACCTCTGCGGGAAGCCGCTCATACCAGCGTCGAGGGCTCAATAAGGTCCCATAGCCGATAATCCTCCTGGCTACGACTTGCAAATAGGGAATGTATCAATACATGCGCAATAGAGATGAATGGTTCGTTCATAAGTTTCAACATATGTACAAAACAAAGGAAAGTTGCTTACCGTGGAGGTGTCTGCGGATAAGTGCTCCGTAGGCTCGGGTAGAAGTGTGTCCTCCTCTAGCCCAGAGATGAAGCCCATAAATCGTAAAATCCCGCTTGGCGGGAGAATGTGAGTGTGTGGCTAGTAAGTGGCCGCATCAAATGGCGTATTGTAGACACCCCATTTTTGACCGTCCTCAAGACTTGGACGTCACCGCTTGAACACTCGGTGATCATCCATGTTTGTGTTCGTCTTGAGTCCCCGGAGGTCTCGGATACACGCCTTGCCTCAGGACCTCTCGACTCGACTGTTTTGTGTCTGGTTTTGCACCAAACACTTGTGTTTTGCCTTGGAGGGGGCAGGGAATGGTTTGTGAGCCATCCCTACACTTCATCGGCCATGGCTTGAGGCCACCGGCTGTATTTTGTTGCGACCGGCCAAATGTTTGGCCGGCCGGCACTATAGATGGCCGGCCGGCTATCTTTTTTTGGTCAATTGCATTTTTGGCCGGCCGACTACTGTGCATCTACTTTTGTAGATATTTTTATGCAGCTGGCATGCACTTGGCTCCCCTCCATACACGTGTATGGAGGGATTTCCCTCTTAGCTAGCTTGTCTTGTAAGCTTACAAGATTGAAGCTCTATAAAGAGGGGCCTCTTCTCCCTTGTTCTAGGGTTAGACAACTTAGAGAACATTGTTAGGGAGCTTTGGTTTTAGGTTAGGATTTGTATCTATCCTATATCTATATCTCTCTTCCTTTTGTGTTTTGTGTGTGTATTTAGCCTTAGTTTTACACACAAACACCCACCATCACACCTTTTCTTGGAGCTAAGGCCCTTGAGGGTTGTTTTTGGAGTTGTGGAGCTGGTTTGAGCTTGAAGAACCAGCTGGTTCACCATTGGTGAAGAGGGTCTACAAGCGTAAGAAACTTGTCCCTTTATTCTCCATTTTTGCATTGCATTTTTGCCTACCTTGCATCTACTTTTGAGCTTTGTGTATAACATATAAAAGGTCTGATTTTTAGTGCTGTAAATAGTTTGTTAAGGGTGTTTTAAGCTTTGGGGTAGTTTGACCCCTCTTAAGGCTTGTTGGCCCTTGTTTTGTGCCATTTCGGTTGAGCTCCGGGACCATTGTGTTTGGGCCTCCACACCACTAAAATCTTGAGGGATTTCAGAGGTGAGGATGGTGCCTTGAGGTCCTAAGAAGGAGAGGACCACCCCCTCTCCTTGTTGTCCTTGAAAAGGGTCATTTTTGCCTCTTGAGGGAGCATCTACTCTAAGTGTGCGTTGACGATGCCTTAGCTGATTTTCATGCTTATTATGTCATAATATGCCTTTGTTTTTAGTTGGTTTTGGTACATCATGCTTGCTTAGCATACATGCCTTGTAATGCTATGTTTAGGTCTTAACATGCTTTTGGTTTTGATCCTTGTTCTAGCATGATTTTGGCCAAGCTTTGTGAAGCTTTTGTGTTTGTTTTAGCATGCTTAAGCTCTGTTTTTGGTTGTTTTGGTAGACCATCACATGCTTAATATAGCCACCTTGCATTTTGGCTTGTTAGCCTTGGGCGTGTGAGTGTGTAGCATGCATTAGTTGCAGTGTTTCAGTGGTTTGGAACCACTTACCATGTTATTTCAGTCCTTATAATACGCTTGCGTGCTTGCATTTAATGCTCCTTTGATGCTTTAAAAGGTTGTGTTGTATGCTCCATGTTTAAGCATTTGTGCATGCCTCCATGTGTAGATCATTTAGATGCCATCTAAGTGGTTTTTAGGACTTGCCTTAACATGATTTAGGACTGTTTTGATCTATTTTGGTCATTTGCTTCATGTGTCATATGATCATGCTTTAGGTCCTTGGACCAATTACATGCTTTGCTTGCTTTGATTAGTTGTTTAGCACTTCTTTTCTATGCAATTTCAAAGCTTAAAGTGCATGCCATTTGTCCATGATTGCATCCTCTTAAGTGTGCTTGAGAGTTACTTTTGATGTTTAAAGTTTTAAGCCATGTTTGCATGCATGCTTATATATGTAGATACTTGGCTCATGACACATTGTTGCACACTTTTGTGTTGCTGCATTTGGCATGCTTTGTATCTAACATGTTGTCCATATTGCACCTTGCATGTGTGCATGTTGTTGTTACACTTTGCATGCTTGGTTAGTTGCATCTTTGCATTACTTGCTTGCATGCCCATATTGCACACTTAGGCTCACATGCTTAGGATTGCATTGCATTGACATGCATGCTTCACCTCTTGATCAAGCCATGATAGAGGTTGAAAGCCCCCCTTGGTTTGTTTATATGCATTGCATTTCATTTGAAATCGAAATGCACACTTGATTCTTTGGGCCATCATGCATGGAAATGCGCGATTGGTGGTCCGAGAATCGAGGCCCATCCTCCTTTGAGTCATACATATGATAAGGAGTGTGGTTGGTGCACACATTGCTTGAAATGCATTGCCATGCCAAGTTCTGTCCTCTGCTGCTGTCAGCTACAGGTTTCAACAGGAAGAATTGGCCGGCCGACAGTGTTGAGTGCCGACCGGCAAAACATGTTTGGCCGAGAGCATAATACGTGGCCGGCGACCATTCTCCACGGCTGGTGACCAATTCCCTCAGCCGGTGGTGCTCCACAGCACTCAGAGAAGCAACCCTGGGACTTGTGCAGTCTTCAGAGAAGCAGAACAATCAAAGTAGAGGCAATTTGTGCATGTCAGTGACATCCGAGCGGAATCGAGCACGCATCACATTGGATCCTCTTCCCGAGGCTGTTATTGCTCAAATTAGATTAGTTAGTTTGTTGATTAATTAATTGGTCTGTAATATTTAATTAGCTTGTAGGTTAATTAACTTGTATTATTCTTTCGGTCCCTTCGAGCGAGGGCAAATTTGTAATAAGTGTGGGTGCGTGTGTGCATGTCTTCTAACCCCCACTTCTTTCTCCCTTTTACTTACCTGCTTTTGATGGTTAGTATTAGGACATGTTTACTTTAGCATACCTTATGCTATGCACGCGTGCATCATTCATTAGTCTTGCATGCACCAAACTCGGCGCATCATGCTAACTGCATAAGTATTTCAAATCTAACTTGAATACATGCTACTTGTGCATTTTCACATGTCATTCTTAGATTAGCTGAGCCTATTCTAGATTGCATTCTGTATGCGTTGCATTAGCCACTTAACATGAGTTAGGATCATGCATTGATTACTAACTAGCTTTTGTTTTGGCTCAGAGTACATTGTAAGTATTTTTATGCTTTAGCATACCGCATGCGTGTGAGTGTTACCATAATAGCATGATTACCATGAGGCTAGCTGCTTATGTGATATAACTGCTTGAATGCCTGTGGATGGAGGTTGAATTAACTAAATTGGGATAACGCATTAAAACTATGAGTTTTAAGCCCACTAAATAGTGGCAAAACCATCTTTTCGAAAGCCCACTTGAGGGTGGCAAAACTTGCATTTTAGCCTACTTGCGAGTAGCAAACCATTTTTAAAACAAACATGTAATGTTTTGTTCCAATTTAGGCAATTCGGTTTATACTTGTTTGCTGTGTGCGTAACATAGTAATTCTAGGCTAATAACCGGAATAAGAACACAAAACGTTTTCAAAAACGGATATCACGGTTAGTAGAGGCCAATCTTCAGATCGGACGAGAGGGGTGCTCATAGCTGCCCTTCCCCAATCGTACCCAAGCTCCCGAGCCGAGGTAACTTTGGTGATGACGGACACGTGGCCTTTGGCACCGAGTCAGGGTTTCCTAAATTTCCCAAAATAAAATATTTAGGTGGCGACTCTATATCTGGCAAAGCAGTCCATGTTTGGCACTTCTTTTCAAAAATCTATTTCTCAAAACGATTTGCCGGATTTGGACTCTTTGGTTCAGATTAAGAACCGTGACAATTTGAGAGTCCGAACTGTAGCGAGCCCAAAACGAACAGAACGGGGGACTCGTCCTCCTGGGACATTCGGGGACGTCTACACCTATCCGCAAGGGGAAGCAAAGTGGGAGTATCCTCGGCATCCATATTTGTAGCAAGGGTGACACCAATATCTGTGACCGGGTTCGGAAAGGGAACCTCATCACTAGCCATGAGGAAAAGTAGAGAAAAGTGAAGAAAAAGTGAGGAAATAAGTGAAAATGGATAAAATTCCCAAAATTTCAAAACCCTAGGAGAGAGAAAGTGAGGAGAGGATGGAATATCAAACGAAGAAAGAGGAAAAACGTGGGTAAAAGTGAGAAAAACAAAGAGAAAACCCAAACTTGCACCAAATAAAAATCCAATCAGTTCAAAAGGTAGAGGAGAGGAAGGGTTCCAAAGAAAAAATGGCAAGGATTGTTGGGTAAATTTAAGAAAAGAGAAATCTAGAGAGAGAGAGAGAGATCTTGGAGAGAGAGAGAGGGGAAGTTCGAATATGGAGGAAGTGAGGAATGAAAGGTTGGTTTGTGTTTTTAAAAGAGAAAGGCCGAGCCTCTTCCCAAGTCTACCCTGCTATAGACACCCCATTTTTGACTGTCCTCAAGACTTGGATGTTCTTGCAGGTACATCCAGTGACAAGTTTGATCGCTTGTCGAGCACTCGAATTCCACGACAGAACGTGCCAGGTTTGCTCTTTCCAAACCCTATTTCCATTCTGTCTTTTTTTTGGACCATGTGTTGGTCCTTTCAGCATGCTTCTTGTGATGCACTGTCGGCCACTTTTTGGCACTGCCGGCCATGCATTTAGGCCTACCGACCATTGATGAGGCATGCCGGCCATCAATGAGCCACTGTTGGCCACCACTAATGGTCGGCCAATCACCAATGTATTCAACAGATATTTTTTGGATATTTTTGACAGTTGTTTTCACAGGTGAGCCCATCTACACCTACGTGGATGGCTGGATCTCTTCAAGGAAGCTTTGTATCTTCTATATATAGGACTCATCTATATGCATGCAAAGGGTTACAAAATTTGAGTTGAGCTATAATTCTCTCACTCTCTAGAATCCCCCTCTCTCTCTACATTTTGTGCTTGAAAGTGAGTTTTCTTCACATATTTGCACTAAGACACCTAGTCAAACACCTTCACCTTAGTGTTGAAGCTCTTGTAGGTCTTGTTTGGGCTCCATGGACTAGTTTTGGCTCAGAAGTTTGGCTGATTACCTGCTATCTTGTTGCTGTGCTTCAAGGGTAAGGATGTCGCTCTTTTAAGCTTTGCTTTAGTTCATTGCTTAGCCATCTTTGCATGCTACGTTAAAGCTGGTTTTAGCCTCCAAAAGGTTCTATTTTTAAGGCCATAACATGTTGGCTTATGTCTTGTTTGGTGAAGGGGTGGTTCCTCTCATTTGTTCTTTGGCTTATAAAGCCTTTTGAGCCATCTTTCAAAGTTTTTGAAGCACCCTTGGCTTGGCCTTTTAACAATTGAATTCGAGAAGAATTTTAGTGGTAAAAAGTTGGTTTCATTCCCATCATCATCACTTTTGGTTTCATTCCCACCCTTTCCTTGCGAGCTCATTTTAGTGGTATAGACGAATTTCAAAGTTTTTAATGTAACACTTTTTAAGAAAAAGCTAAATTTTCATTCCCATCATCGTCACTTTTTGCAAAAGATTACAAGTTTTTTAGAAAATAAAACTGCCTAAGGCTATACAATGTGCTAACACTACTAGCAAAAATAAAGAAAAAAAAAGAAAAAAAAAAAGCATCTAAATCAATGCCAACTAGCTCAGGACTGAGAGGCCCTCTTCAACCTCTTCCTCGGCGGAGTGGACTCTGCAGCACTATCGCCATCGGTACCACTGTCTGAAGCTGGATCAGAGCCTGAACCGGAACCCTCCTCAACCTCTCCAGCCTCTCTACCAGCAGAATCCAAGCCAGTGTCGTTGTCTCCACCCTCTGATGACCCAGACTGTCAGCTCGCTACCTCAGCCTCCTCACTAGTCTCATCATCATCATCGCCCAAAATGGGCTCTAAAGGGCCACTCCCAATACAGATGCCTCTAGCTCTACGTTGACTGTGTGCCTGAGCTTGTCTCCCTCTCCTCTCTGCTACTGGGGGAGGAACCGAAGGTCCTGTTGTGGTTCCTATTGGGGCATCCGGTGGAGCTTGGGTTTGGAAAGGGATTTGAAAAGGGCAGTTTGTCAGAATATGTTAGGTGTGGTGTATATCAGATAATATATATTAGATACAGTGTATCAGAAGCAGTGTATCAGATGCAGTGCATGTGTGTAGTAAATGGGAGCAGGGTATCTATGCAGTGTTTTGATGTGATGAATCAGATTAATGTAGTGTGGAACAGTTGAAATGCTAATGCGTTGGCAGAAACTTTCATGGCATGAAGTGCAAATTGAAGAAACTTACTAGAATCTTGTAGAGGCTGAGCAGGTTCATGCTTGTTTGAACCATCCTCATTAGAGAAGCTGCTAGCTCGAGAGCCTACCCGGTGTACTCTATGGATGCTTGCAAATGTGTTGAGATGATCAGTAGTCTGTACAGCACAATTGAAATGAATTGAATACGCAAAATGTAAAGTTTGGAACATACCAAGGTTGGGCCTGGAACTCTGACAAGCTCGTGACTAGTAGGTCCGGGCTCAATAGGAATCTGATAAGTCTCTCCAGGCCGTCCCCAACATGTCAGTGTAGTAGGTAGCTCTGGCCATCCTGCTCTCAGCCTCTCCCTAGAGTCTCTCTTGCCATGGGACCTGGTCACTCTAGCCTCTCTGCCTCTCGCAGCTGGAGCTAGAGCTCCCTCACCTCCCCAAACCCCAGTTAGAGGCAGCATCAGATGAGTCTGGCTGATGGTCGCGTAGTCACCCTTTGCACGGAAGTACTTCGTCTCCAGCCCTACCATAAACTGGATCACTAGGTCGATAGACAGTTTGTGTGTCTCTCTCATCGATACTGGAGGTGCCGTCGGTACGAACGGGACAGGTAGTCGTAAAGTCTGGCGTGTAAAGTGCTCGCTCAAAAACCAAGAACGGCAGATTGGGCCCTCGAGGAGAATATGATAGCGGACGACGACCCGACCTATATCATACTGTAATCTGAGCCCCTTCGGTATTGTTTCCCATGGCTGCCACGTGATCTGAAAATAAAAAGATGAACAGATCATTAGTCGCTGTTAACTGGCCTATGTGTGCATTAAATTGTTTGGAGAATGGAATGACTTTGGTTTGGGTTACCTCGTGTGTCGTAACCATGTTGAAGTACTAGTGAAAATACATGAAGTTCCCCCGGGTCCTACGGTGGAGCTGGCCGTCGTATACCGGAGAAAACGGGACCGTCATCGGGGTCTCCTCTACAGGCTCTGGGGCAAGAGCCGGGAAGTATGCGTACACCCACAACTATAGGGAAACTGTGATCATTACAGTGTGTCTGGGCAGATATAGAAAATGCAAAACATAAAGCATACAGTGCACAGGCAGATACGGAATACAAGGTAGAAAGTGCATGTGTTGAACAAATGTAAAGCAAGAAATGCTAAGCAGAAAATGTAAAGTGAAAAAGGGAAACTGAGCTGTGTACCTCCCAAGCCTGCCAATAGTCACCGATCAAGGTCCTACTCATGTGAGAAGTCGAGCTCATGTATCTATACAGAGTAGTGAGGCCGGCTCCGCCCCAGTCGTAGAATTGAAATCTATGGAGTACAACTAATGCGCTCAGAAAGTATAAGCCTACGGTATTCAACCTGTTCGAAAACAAGGTGGTACCGAAAAGGAACATGAGGAAGCCTTGCGCATACTGTTTCTCCTCCTCGAGTGTCTCAGGCTCTACTCCCCTATATTGCTCCTCGAACCAACTATATCGGACCATGCCTGCCCGTGGTGTCAGTGGGTGTGCCCCAAGCAGTGTAATCCATGTTGCCTCCCACTCTCCCATGTCAGGGTCGAGAGGGATCGGATCACCCCCTACGCCTAAGCCGGTGATCATGGCGAAGTTGTAAGGAGTCATCGTCATCTCTCCTGTGGTGGAAAAATAGAAGGAGTTGGTGGTATCCCACCACCTCTCCACCAAACCCCCTAGGAGAGGGCGACTCGCTATGACCCGTGTCAGACTAGAGCAGAACAAACCGAAGCCTGTCTCGTCAATAATATCTCGGACCCTAGCCAGGAGCTCGCCATACCAGTCACGGGCTGTCGTGCCATAACCTCGGAAAGAACGGTATCCGTCCTGCAGTAATGAATGAAGTGCAACCTGAGCAAATACTGAAAGCACTGTTGAAAGTATAGTTGAATATGCAGTTGTAATGTATGGTATGTATGAGATGTAGTCAGGTCAGTGCAGTCAATGCAAGCAGGTCAAAATAGTGCAAGAAATGAAAACAGAAAAGGGAAATATTGCAAAAAATAGTGTTTGTACCTCCAAGGCAACGACTGACAAATGAGATGCCAACTCTCTCAACCGAAGGTCATCAGGTGCGTCCTCAGCGAAGTCAGTGAAGGCCTTGATGCCTCCCGCTATAGGCACTATGTGCATCTTGGGGTGGTACCTCACCAGGTCAAAGGGACGTATACTCGGTGGTAAAGGCTCAGGCTCGGCCTGAGGCACGGCCGTAAAGTCTGCCTCAAGCTCTACCAGAGGAAGCGCGGGGAAGGCGCAGTCATGTGGGACATCATGAGCCATCTGAAACAGGTGCAAGGGAAGCAAAAATGAAGAAAATGGTGAAACTTTGTAAAAGTCAAACCCTAGGAGAGAGAAAAAGTCAAAGTAAGTCAAAACCCTGGAAAAATGTACTAACCTTGGAAGAAACTCGAGGGGAATCAACCTAGAATCATGGAATGGTGAAAGAAGCGTCGAAATCAAATTTTGATCGGTTTAAAGTGAAGAGAACTAGAGGGTTTTAGTGAATAAAGTTTGCTTTGGGTGTTGGAAAATGCATGGAACGCGCGGATCTAGAGAGAAGGAGTACCTAGAGAGCAAGGGAGGAAGGTTTTGTGCAAGGGGTTGTGATGAAATGAAGTGGGGTGGTCTGTATTTAAAGACCCACGGCTGAAAAGACAAAAATACCCAAATCTGCTATCGATGGCCAGCAGTGGCACATCGATGGCCGGCACTGTGTTATTGGTGGCCGGTAGTGGCCACTAATGTCCAGCAAGGGGCCAGCACCATCCCCTGGTGGCCGGCAGGCTTCCACTAGCTTCTTCTGCCTCTTTGGCCTTGATTTGTATCCTTGGATCCCAAGAAATGCAAGGTGTGCTCAAAAGTTGATACAGAATGCCTCCGCGGAAGCCTAGAATTGCATTCCAATGCGTGAGGGTCGTCGCTCATCAACATGAACAAGATGTATCCTTTTTAACATATTGCAACTCTTTCGAGAGGTAACTCGGAAGTTGCCTTTGAGTCGTCTCTAGCAAACATGCTTTTGTCATCACATAGAATTTACACTTTGCATTGAATATGCATGTTGCGTTGCATTGCATTACACATGCTCTCATGTTAGCATAGAACATGCAGGTTGCGTTGTATCGCATTATACATGCCCTTACATTCGTATAGAAAATGTTCATACCTGTTGCATCAACCGTGTATTTGCTATTGTGGCATAGAGCATGCATTGTTGTTATGTCACATTAAGTATGCGTCGTTGATTATCTTGCATTGAATATGCCTCAGTTTTGTTTCTTGCATGTTGTGCGCAGAAGCATGCATCTAATAGGTGGATTACAATTATTCATCTTGCATTCAATATGCATTTGTATTGCATTGTACCTATAAAGTCTGTTTCTTACGCAGGCACGATATTGTATGTACAGTTCATTTGAAGCTGGTTCAACCGGACGATATTGTATGTACAGTTCATTCAGAGGGATCCCAGGTAAGATCATTCATGTCCTTTGAACACTTTGTTTTGGTTAGAAGCATTCAGGTACGCCTGGTGCTTACACCATTCTCTTGTTGGTTAGAGACATTCAGGTACGCCCGGTGTCTACACCGACATCTCATTGGTTAGAGACATTCGGGTACCCCCGATGTCTACACTGACCTCTTCTAGGTGCTTTCTCTCATGTGTGATACGCTGAGAGGTGCTTTCTTTTTCTCTCTCACGTGTGATACGCTGAGAGGTGCCTCATTTCCCTTTCTTGGGTGTGATACGCTGAGAGGTGCTTCGTTTCCCTCTCTCGCGTGTGATATGCTGAGAGGTGCTTTATTTCACTCTCTCGCGTGTGATACGCTGAGAGGTGCTTCATTTTCCTCTCTCGGGTGTGATACGCTGAGAGGTGCTTCCTTTCCCTCTCTCGCGTGTGATACGCTGAGAGGTGCTTCATTTCCCTCTCTCGCCTGTGATACGCTGAGAGGTGCTTCCTTTTCCTCTCTTGCGTGTGATACGCTGAGAGGTGCTTCCTTTTCCTCTCTCGCGTGTGATACATTGAGAGGTGTTTCATTTCCCTCTCACGCGTGTGATACGCTGAGAGGTGCTTCCTTTCCCTCTCTCGGCTATGATACGCTGAGAGGTGCTTCCTTTTCCTCTCTCGCGTGTGATACGCTAAGAGGTGCTTCCTTTTCGTCTCTCGCATGTGATACGTTGAGAGGTGCTTTCTTTTCCTCTCTTGCGTGTGATACGCTGAGAGGTGTTTCCTTTTCCTCTCTCGCGTGTGATACGCTAAGAGGTGCTTCCTTTTTCCTCTCTTGCATGTGATACGCTAAGAGGTGCTTTATTTTTCTCTCTCACGTGTGATACGTTAAGAGGTGCTTCCTTCCCCGCTCTTGCATGTGATACACTAAGAGGTGCTTCCTTCCCCCCTCTTGCGTGTGATACGCTAAGAGGTGTTTCGTTTAAGACTTCGTGTATTCCCGATAGTCGTTTTTAGCTTTTCCTGCGTGAGGCGCAGTGAAGATTGCATAATTTTCTTACATCCTTTCTGTGTGAAATGCGGTTTAACTTATGATTCTCATGCGTTGCATATTTATTTGCTTACCTCTTCTCATGAGTGAGACTGCTATAACTTGCCGATTTGCTTAAAATGTTGTATTTATTTGGCATAAATGCTTTATTACAGCCCTCTTTGCATAATCATAAGTTATGTTCTTGCATCGTGTATATCATTTGCATTTTTTCCCAGCCCGCGGGCGCATCTATATTGTTATCTCGAATGCCTATCGAAATCTTGGGGCCCTGTCAAAAATGGGTCGTCTCTGGGCTTTGACATTCACTCCCGTCATTTCATGACTTCCAAGTTCTGTCAAAGTGGGGCAACTATAGACACCCCATTTTTGACCGTTCTCAAGACTTGGATGCTTTTGCAGGTACATCTGGTGATAAGTTTGATCGCTCATCGAGCACTTGAATTCCACGACAGAACGTGCCAGGTTTGCTCTTTCCAAACCCTATTTCCATTATGTCCTTTTTTTGGACCATGTGTTGGTCCTTTTAGCAGGCTTCTTGTGATGCACTGCCGGCCACTTTTTGGCACTACTGGCCATGCATTTAGGCCTGCCGACCATTGATGAGGCATGTCAGCCATCAATGAGCCACTGCCGGCCCCCACTGATGGCCAACCGGCCACCAGTGTATTCAACAGATATTTTTCGGATATTTTTGATAGCTGTTTTCACAGGTGAGCCAATTTACACCCACATGGATGGCTGGATCTCTTCAAGGAAGCTTTGTATCTTCTATATACAGGACTCATCTATATGCATGCAAAGGGTTACAAAATTTGAGCTGAGCTAGAATTCTCTCTCTCTCTCTCTAGAATCCTCTCTCTCTACATTTTGTGCTTGAAAGTGAGTTTTCTTCACATATTTGTACTAAGACACCTAGTCAAACACATTCACCATAGTGTTGAGGCTCTTGAAGGTCTACTTTGAGCTCCTTGGAGTGGTTTTCGCTCAGAAGTTTGGATGATTACTTTCTGTCTTGTTACTGTGCTTCAAGGGTAAGGATGCCTCTCTTTTAAGCTTTGTTCTAGTTCATGGCTTAGCCATCTTTGCATGCTACTTTAAAGCTGGTTTAGCCTCTAAAAAGTTCTGTTTTTAAGGCGTTAACATGTTGGCTTAAGTCTTGTTTGGTTAAGGGGTGGTTTCCCTCCTTTGTTCTTTGGCTTGTAAAGCCTTTTGAGCCATCTTTCAAATTTTTTGAAACACCCATTGCTTGATCTTTAACCACTGAATTCCAGAGGAATTTTAGTGGTGAAAGTTGGTTTTGAGGCCCAAAATAGGAGGGGGTGATCCGCTCTCCTTGCATCTTGTTTTCTTGTGTTGATGGCCTCTTACTTGAGCATGCTTTTCTACTATCTCATGGCTTAATCTCAGTATTTTTTTGTGACTTTTTTGACTTGCTTTAACTATGATTTTGGCTGGTTGGGTCACCTCTTGCTTGCTCTTGGTACTTGTAGTGCAATTATGCTTGTTGGCCTAACATGCTTCATGTTCTAGCCTATCATCTTAGCTTGTGTTAGCTCTGTCTCAACATGTTTTTGCTCATGTTTTAACATGCTGTAAATATTTTTTTGAGTGGTCTTGGTCATATGAGGTTTGCTATGCATGGTTGTAGTGTAAATGGCCTTGACTAGCTTTGAGTTTTAGGGCCTCTAGCATGCTTTGCTTGTGATGTTTGCATGATATAGCATCATTTTGCATGTAATTTCAGTGCATATAGTGTAGTCACACTCTCACATATTCCACTTCTTCATTGCTTTTGAGGGTTGTGTATTACACCTTGCTTATAGGCTGACATGTGTGCATGTTCTCCTAGTCTTTTGAGCTTCTATCTTAGGATGTTTAGACCATTATTTTGACATGTTTAAGTTCTGTCTAAGGTTGGTTTGGCCATTTGACCATGATGTCGCATGGTTCTTGTGTAATGCTCTTTACTAGCTTTAATGCCTAAGTCTCTTAACATGTTGTACATGAGTTGTTTTCATGTTAGAGTCTTGTGTGTCATGCCATTTCAGCACTAAAATTCTGCCACCTTCCTCAATTCTTCACTTTTTAATTTGCTTTGAGGGTTGGTTGGTCTTGAGGTTGTGTTTAAGCTTGGGATTGAGGCCTATGCTTAAATGGCTTTAACCCTCTTTTGAGGGTTCTTCCTAGTCAAAGGCATGGTCTCTCCTATGCCTTAAACCATTCTTTTAGATTGACCTCTCTCATTAGAGGACTTGCACATTTGGACTTAAGCAATTAAAGAATTGCTTGGTAAGCCTAAAATGTGTAAACAAGAATGGAATCAAGTAAAACAGGCCAAGATAAGCATTGTTGTTTAATTGCATTGTGTTCAATCGGATGTTATATTGAACACAAGGTGGATTGGTCCATTTCATACTCAAAGTGATGAAGATGAGCCAATTCCCTTTGTCTCCATTGCCTTTGATCATCCATGATAAGGTAGTGGCATTGAGTCTTGTTTGTTTTGCATTTATTGAATGTGTACAAGTTGGATCTTTGGCCATCATGCATTCAAAATGCTCGAATCATGGTCTTGGATTCAATAATGCCACTCCCTTGATGTTTTGAGTTGATAAGGAGTGGCATAGTACAAACATGTCCCTGGAGGAACCTCCATTTTTCCCTATTTTGTGCTCTATTGTAGTTTGGTGTCACAGCACACCAGTGGCCGGCAGTTCTTCATTGTTGGCCGGCACCTCTTCATTGTTGGCCGGCAGAGGCACACTCTTGGCCGGCATATGGCCGACAGTCACCATTCATGGACGGCAAGCCATTGGTGCACTCCCCAGCATTGTCTTAGTAAGTTTCAGCAGAAAGTTCTTAGAGACACCCTGCAAACAGAGCCTCTAAAGAGCAAACCGGAGAGCTTTACAGGGCGAGCAACTGAATGCATGCATGCATCTTCTTCAAATAGAGCTGAGGCGGTGTTGTTTAACGCTTTCCTTATTAGTTAGCATGAATTTGTAATTTGATTAATTAGTTTGCTAATTAGTTAAAGTGTTGTAGTAATTAGTAAGTAGTGTTTACTAGTTATTAGTTTCGTTTGTAATAATTAGTCTAATTAGATTAGCTCAATTAGTTTAGCTTAGATTAGCTTAGCTTATTCATTCGGACCCTCCTTCGCGAGGGCGCAATGTTGTAATACGTGTGCGTGTGTGTGTGCATGTCTTCCAACCCCCCATCTTTCTCCCTTTTATTTAACCGCTTTCGATAGTTAGTTTAGGGATCACATTTTTAATTAGCATACCTTATGCTTTACATGTTTGCATTCATTCATTTGTCTTGCATGCACCGGATTCGGCGTATCATACACACTGCATCGTATTTCAATATACTTATTTGAATACGTGTATCAAATTGTTGCATTCATATGCCATCTTAGATTGCCGAGCCTATTTAATTGCATTATTGCATGTGTTGCATTAGGCATCCTATATAGTTAGAATCATGCATATTTCTAACTAGCTTTTGTTTTGGCTTGGAGTACACTGTAAGTTTTTACGCTTTAGCATACTTGCATGAGTGTGAGTGATGCCATGTTTTGCATGCTTGCCATGAGGCTATTAGCTTAAATGCTAAACTGCATGAATGCCTGTGGATGAAGGCTTTGTTGCTTGAATTGGAACAATTCGATAAATGTGAGTTTTAATCCCACTTTGGAAGTGGCAAATCATCATGTTTGAAGCCCACTTGAGAGTGGCTAATCCGCGCTTTAGCCTACTTGCGAGTAGCAATTTCAAACCATTTTTGAAAATAAACATGAATTGTTTTGTTCCAATTCTTGCGATTTAGTCTATACTTGTATGCTGTGCGCATCACGTAGTAAAGTTAGCTAATAATCGGAATAAGAACACATGAGGTTTATAAAACAATATTTCATGCTTAGCAGAGGTCGATCCTTTGATCGGGCGAGCGGGGGTGCTCATGTCATGACCTTCCCCTCTCGTACCCAAGTTCCCGAATCGAGGCAACTTTTGTGATGACGGACACGTGGCCTTTGGCACGAGTCAGGGTTTCCTTAATTTTTCCAAAATAAAATAATTAGGTGGCAACTCTGTAATCTGGAAAAATAGTTCAGTTTTGGCATTATTTGATTTAAAATATGATTTTCCAAAATGATTTGCCGGATTGGACTCTTTGGTGTTTATTAGTCTCACATTGCACTTTGTGAGATTAGATTCAGAACCGTGACAGGAGTTCGAACTATAGAGGACCAATTCACGCCTCT
This sequence comes from Camellia sinensis, assembly GCF_055761805.1. Taxonomy (NCBI): domain Eukaryota; kingdom Viridiplantae; phylum Streptophyta; class Magnoliopsida; order Ericales; family Theaceae; genus Camellia; species Camellia sinensis. The sequence goes on along the minus strand of NC_138961.1, from coordinate 66,754,837 downwards.
CCGAAAGGGGGCCGCGCGAAGAAAGGTAGGTCTACACCCGCCGCCATCGATTTCCGGTCGGAGCTCCGGGTGTCCGGCCGAGTTTCTTCGACATCCGACCGGACTTTGATGAAAGTAAAAAATAATAATATGTTTTTACTTTATATCTTTGAGTATATAAAAAAAATATCAAATCAAATCATTTTGTTTTTGTCGTTTTATTAATTGCTGTTTTACAACAAAAAAAAAAAAAAGGAAGGGAGGAAAATCAAATCCTTTTGTTGTATAGTTTTATTTCATTTTGAGTAAACATATATACTGTAAAAAAATATATAAAAAAAATTAAAAAAAAATTAGAAGGGGGTTGTTTTCTTTTATTCATATAAAATGTGTTTTTATTATATTGGAATAATAAATAAAAAAAATCAGTTTGTTTTATTTTGAGTTGAATAATAATAGTAATAAATGATAATAATACTACTAAATAAATAAGTAAATAAATAAAAGAAATAATTTGGTTTATTTTATTTTTGTTCCAATAATCTGTAAAGTTGGTATTCTGTCCTATGCATGTTGTTCTGTGTGGGCCCATTTTGTGTATAGTTTTGGGTCTATTTATCAAATTTTGTCTGTTTTGTGTCCTGTTTATGTTCATTATTCAGATTTCTTATTCGGAATTCGGAGTTGCATAAAAAGTGTCCATTTTATGCCCACTATTCGGATGTGTTATTTGGATTTGCAAATAAAAAAAATTCTTATACAAAAAATAAAATAAAAAATATATATATGTACATATACAAACCCATAAAAAAATAATAATAAAAAATTATTTTATTCATTTCAGGGATCAACCTCTAGCAACATTTGTACAGATACATACAAAAAAAATATATACATAAAATATATAAAAAAAATGAATGAGAGAGAGAGGGATCTTTTTTCTCTTTCTTCTCCAGCAGCGGCCACACGCTGACGTTTGATGACGGCCATGCGCCAGCCTCACTTGCTTGGCTCTCCTAGCAGTTTCTTCATCTTGGTTTCATCTGAGGAAACCCTCGAAGGTCCTGTATCAGTGCTTACAAGACCACCGAGAGGGTTGACTCCCTGTTAGCTTTCAAAAGCAAAGTACGAAGGTGCTTCAAATCGGGCCATGACGATGGCCTTTCGTTTCAACTCTTTGTTCTCTGCCGTCAGTCGGCAAATCTCTGCTCACACATCTTTGTACATGCGTTGGAGTAGAAAGAGTTGGGAGTTCAACTGTTGTACCTCACTTGTCCTATTCTACAGCTGGTGAGAGAACTTGGAGACCACAGTCATTGTCTCCAAGGAGTACTTCATTGTATAATGGTTGGCCTCAATGTCAGATTGACCTGCCATTATTTGCTCGATTGATAGCATAGGAAAGTTAAGAGGAGTAAAAGTAGGAGAAGGGGCACTCGGTCCAGGAGAGCTTATGGGATCATTTAGATTTGGAAAGAGAGTGAGGGGACGGGATGAGGAGGCCATGTGTTAGAGTTGAGAGGTGTAAAAGAAAGGAGGGTCAGAGAAATGGGAGAGAGCAGACTGAGTTCTATCTCTCTGATTCTCTCTATTCTGTCTCTCTCACAGAAGAAACAAAGAAGAAGACATAAGAGAATGAAGAAGGACGAAGGAAGAGAAGAAGGAGATGGAAGAAAGAAAAGAAGAAAAAGACGAGAGAGAAAGACAAAGAGGGAGAGAGGGCCGAGGCATTTGTCGGCCAGTTGACACCGACTGACGCAAAAAAGTAAGGCCGCGTGTCAGACGTGGTTTTCGAAGGAAGAGAGAGAGGCTGGAGAGTTATATACATATATGTATATGTATTGTATATTTATGTATTATATATATATTTATTTGAATTTTTGTTACAAGAGTGGCTTCGGCTTAGTGGTTGAAGGCTGAAAGGTCGGGGGGGTCAAACCCCACAACAATTGTTTCTTTTTGTTTTGTTTTGGTTTTGTGTATATATGTCTTGTATAAGTATATATATCTTTGTTTGCATATGTTGTCACAAGAGTGGCATGGCTCAGTGGTTGAGAACTCGAAGGATAAGCCTGAGGTTATCGGTTCAAAACCCCGTATCCCTACATCCATGCATTTTGTTCCTTTCTTTTTGCGTGTTTTGCGCACGCATACCGTATATATCTCCCGTATATGTCTATGTATATATCCGTACATGTATAGGTAAATCCAAAAAAAAAAATCATAAATTAATCAAATCAAACAAAAACAAAGAAATCATTCTACTATACCTTCTTCCATTTGCGCGAGACGTGTTTGGACTTCAAATTTAGGATTTCATCCCTATTCGATTAAAACCTTCGTCCTCTCTATATGAACTACGGTTAGTTACGCCACCCCAATTTCTCACATTGCATTGTCTTGTGCACCCCAATTTCTCACATCGCACTATTTTGTGCATCTCAAGCTTAACTTTAAATATTCCTCCTCTTGCGAATGGAGCGATTGGAGTTCAAATATTCCTCCTCTCGTGAATGGAGCGATTGGACTTCAGATATTCCTCCTCTCGCGAACGGAGCGATTGGACTTCACTATTCCTCTGTAATGACCCTTATCGTCATCTTAGACATGTTCATGTGCATCTGCATGATTTTGTTTTGTTAAGCTTTCACTTGTAGATTTTGAATTGTTTTGCCTAAGTAAAGGCCCTTGTCTTGTTTTGTGCTTATGTGATTTGCTAAGTATTGCTTGTATGCTTTGTTCCTTGCTTGGTGAGCTAAGCCTAGGTCACTCCTTAGAACCTCTAACACCTAGGACCATCTTGGAACCACTTCGGTTGACCCCCACTTTCACCCTGGCATATTGGCCGAGATGTCATCATCTAGGCCGAGGTGTGCATCGCCTAGGCCGAGATGTGTATCATCTAGGCAACCAACATGCTTGATCCTTGCACCTAGTGATCTTGTTCCTGGACTAGTATGACCTAGACCAAGGTGTGGCACAGCTAGGTCAAGTGTTATCCTTCCTAGCCGAGATCATTGAAACCTTCTCACCGAAGCCTATGTCTTGATCCGAGGTCATTTCCTTGTCAGAGTGCCCTTGTCACCTTACTTGTTGTACACCCTTTGTCATGCTTTTGTCTTGTCCTTCAGTCACCTTTTTGAGGAAATCCACTCTGGTAGTGCCACGTGTCCCAACAGAGGGTTAAGTTAGCCGGCAGTAGAGAAAACATATCATTTTGCTACACCTTTGTCCAAGAAAAGAGAGAAGCTCTAGGAAGAGAGAAAGAAGGAGTTCTTAAGAGAGAAACAGATTTCCAAGCTTGATCCTTAGAGTTTAAACAGTTTGATTTGTGTTTTGAGGTTAGATTTGTGATTTACTCTCGTTGTTCTTTATGTTTATTGGATCACATTACATGATCTAGCATGATTCATGAGCCATGCATTGATTTAAAGTTTGGTTTTAGAAAGAGAAAATGAAGTTCTTGTGTTCTTGAAGAAAAGCCTTGTTTTGATCCGAAAGTTTGTATTAAGATCCATGTTTCTGTGTTTGTTTTCATGAAATCTCTAACTACAGGTACCCAGGTCCATGTTTTTGAACTCGTCTCATGAAATCTCAGATTTTGAATAAAGAAGTTATGATTTTGGCATTCACGATTCTTCATGTTCATGTTCTTCATGTTCTTCAAGAGGAAACCCAGATTTCCCAGATTTCATTTCCCTAAGTGTGGGCACCGAGACCCACTCTTGCCTAGATGTCACACCTAGGCCAAGCATCGTGTCTCGCCTTGGCGTACCTTCCATGATCACTTGCACCTTAGTCTATCTTGCGTGTGCACCTAAGCCTAGGAGACCACACCTTGGCCAAGAGGTGTGGGACCTCGGCCAGGACCTGGTTGGTACCCAGCATGTTTTCCCGAGACGAAAAACAGTGTTTTAACTCTCAACACATGTTTTGCTTTGTCTTGACTTAGTTTTGAAAGACATGCCAGGATCATTTACACTCATGTAAAACTTGTTCTCGGGATGCATTTCATATCCATGTTTGAGCATCTCTTCTTGTATTCTTGAAATGCATTCAATGGGATTTATTATGTGCTTGTAGGCCTTGGATCCTTGCTTTAACCACCACACCCGAAGAGCTATGTGAGTGGTATTTTTTAATAAAGCTATGTTCTAATGTCTTGATGAAAGCTTTGCTTGTTTCGTTTTGGAAAAGTGTTTATTCATGTATGAATGATTATCCATAGTTTTTGTATCAAGTATTATCTTGTTTTGATAACATTCTTGGAAAGTCTTTAGTGCTAGGGGACTATAATGCAACTAGTACCCTTGTTTGAGATATCTCCCTTGCCATCGACAGCCTTGTGCGGGTAGGTTTCTCTAATCGATTCCGATTTCCTTGTTTTGTCAGGAATGCCATCCCTTGAAGCTTTGAAAGACTTGATAGATGAACTTGGTTCACCCCTTGATTTGTACAAGCTATGATATGTATTGTTTTGATAAAGATCTCGGATATTATTCATTTAAACCTTTGTTACTAATATCATTCACTGAGTATCCAAGTTCACCCCCTCCTTATATATATGCAGGTGATGAGCAAAAGGGGGCTGCCACATAAGCCTTGTTTGAAAGATGTTTTGGCTTCATGTTTTGTATCATCTTGAAGATTATGCTTCTTAGCTTCGTAGCTCATTTCTTTTGTGTATGTCGGCCTGAGAAGCCTTTTGATCAAGATGTAATTTATTTTGTATCCAAGTTGTAAAATCAATATAAGATGTATGCCATTTCATTTGAACTATGCACTGCTCTCATGGACTAATTAGATTTAAATTTATTGCTTCTGCACATGTAAGCCCCACATGTATACTCTGATTGTGTGAATCCTTGTAAGTTGGCCTTTGGTAATCTCGGATTACTGGCCATCATGGCGCCATTCTACTAGGGTCGGAATGGGGTCGTGACACCCTCCTCTCACAAAAAGACGCGTTTGGATGTCACTATTCCTCCTTTCGCAAAAAGACGCCATTGGACTTCACTATTCCTCCTTTCGCGAAAAGACGCGTTTAGACTTCACTATTCCTTCTCTCGCGAACGGAGCGATTGGACTTCACTATTCTTCATGTGAACACGGTTGGATTTATTTTTCTCTGATTTATGCTTTTGTTCAGTGTCACATCATTGTCTTGATTGCATTTCATTGCATGATCATAAGTTATGTATTGCATTTCATTGCATGATCATAAGTTATGTTTTACATGTCATTTTGCATCTTGCCCCTGAACTACGCAGGTTTGATTCCTTGCAACGGGATACGTAGGCAACCTTTGGGTTCAGCCAATTGTGTGTGCATTTGTTTGTTTTTTCCAAAGTCTTACGATCTTGTGAAATGGGTCGTCTTTGGGCTTTGACATTCACTTACGTCGTGGAATGACTTCGGGTTCTGTCAAAGAAGGGCAACTGTAAACACCACAATTTTGACCACTCGCAAGACTTAGGTGCTTTATTTTGAGCACTCAATGATGACGATTACATTGGGTTAGTGGTTTACATTCTCAATAAAAGAATCGGAGTTCGAGCTCTAAACAATTCCAACATGCCATACCCACTATATTTCTACCCCAGAATTTCAGTATTGCACCTGGTACCAACCTGTATTAAATCTGAAGGTAAGAAATAATGGAAATACACTAAAGTCCGGTCGGACCTCAGTGACATCCGGCCGAATATACCAAGATCCGGCCGGACCTCTTGACTTTTCAGGCAGTTTCAACAGTGTTCTGCCAGCTGCGCAATTTTGCTAATATTTTTATCAGACCTGCTCGAGGCCTATAAATAGCAGGGTTCAGACTACTGTAAGGGGCTGAAAAACATATATAGAATTTGGTTTGAGAGATCAAATCAATATCAAGTGATTTAGAAATATCAAGAGCTAAAAAGATCAAAGCTTTCATCCTTCTTGTTCTTCCATAAGCCTTGAAGCTCTCATATCATCCATACATACCATACAAGAGCTTGAACTTGGAACTTGATTTGAGGATTGAAAATCATAACTCAAACTTGAGGGTGCTTTGGAATCAAGTTTGGTTTACAACAAGAATTCCTTCTCTACAAGAGGTAAAGCTTTTTTGCTTTTATTTCAATCTTTGTTCATCTTTGTCTTGTGTTTTCATATTATTTTTGGACTGTTTTGAGGGCTGAAACTTGAGATTAAAAGCTACCCAAAGGTGGAAGGGTTAATCCCCCTTTGCTTGAACCTTACTCCTAGCTTAAATACTTGTGTTTCCCACTTGTTTTTTGTCAATTTTTGCCACTGTTTTAGGGCTGATTTGGGACTATTTTGGGGCTATTTTTCAACATTTAAACTATGTGATTTGAAGTTGTAAAAGTGGGAGGCAGTTAGCCACCATTCCTCATACTTGTTTACTACCCTTAATCTCTTTATGATTGTGCACCTTCTATAGCTTAATTTCAGCACTATTTTATGCTATTTAGGGGCTTGTTTAATTTATTTCAAATATTTTGTTTTGAATATTATGTTTGTGTTCTATTAACCAATTAATCAACTTTGCATAATCATCTTTACAACCTCCCTCTATTCTTTGATTATTTTGATTAAAAAGTTGTGAAAAATTAAGATTGTGGTTCAAGTATAAGAAAGAAACTTTTCTCAGGCTTAATGATTTAATCTCTTAGGGGGTTCACTACCAAAGGCATAAAACTTTCTCATGCTTAATGGTTTAATCTCTTCGGCGGTTCACTACCAAGGCATAAATTTTTTTTATACTAAAGTACAATCATTTATTTATCAGTTCTCTTTATTACCAGTGTGTCTACTTATGGGGGATTAATTGACCCTTGGAAATCACCGAGGAAAGTGTCATTATCACTTATTATCAAGTTCGGATTTCAAGTCATTATCACTCACTATGGGTTTTTCTAAGTCATTGTCACTCTTTTGAGTTTGACTAGTCCTTATTGCACATCTTGAGTTTGACTTGAAATCCCTTATAACTTGTAAATAAGTTTGACTCTTCCTTTGTAATTTCCCCCGAAGAAAAAAAGGTTTGTTTCTCAGGTTAAGTCGGCACTTGTTTCCTTTATTGTGTTTTGGACTTAGTGGATGTAAATATCATCGTGGACTTAATGGATTAAAGAAAATGGAAAGGCAATATAAAAAAGGCTAATAAAATTGAGTTTAAAATGAATCAACCGACCTAAAGAACCAATATGATTGATTGAATTCGGTCGGACATTATACCGAGTTTATTGTGTCAAGGCTTGTCTTACATCAATTCATGATGTTTTGATGAATCTTAAAGCGTTTTTACGGCCAAACGTTATGTCAGAGTCTATTGTGTCAAGGCTTGTCTTACATCAATTCATGATATTTTGATGAACCTAGAAGTGTCTCTACTTCCCTTCTTGAATTCGCTTCATGATAGGAGGGAAGGGTGGTTGTTATGCATTGCATTTATTGATTTTGTCCTATTGTGTCCAAAATCATCTTGCAAATCAACTTGCAACCATAGATGGTTTGGGAACCGAGTTTGCTCCTCTCTTGAGTATTTTCTATGATAGAGAAGGATAGAAGAGACAAACATGGCTAGGAAGCACTGTTTCACCTCTGGTACAAAAATCAGATTTCCACAAGAAAATAAGGTACTGGATTTATTTAAAACTCGACTAAGTCGCATTTTGGGTCGGCAAGTCTTCAATAAATTGCAAAACAATACACTTTTGGTCGAAAGCAGTAACTAGGTGTGAAACAGAACAAATCCTAGCAAGGAAGACAGGGTAATTCCTAAGGACCATCGAGGAAACATTGCATATCATTATTGTCATAAATTAGACAGCCCCCCTTTTAGTTATTATTATTCATTCAGATTTGTAATAATTATTTATCCGGACACTTGGACATTCGAACTCTCCTTCGTGAGAACAAATATGTAATAAGTTGTATGTCTTCTAACCCCCCATTCTTTATCCCTTTTATTTATTTTCTTATGATGGTTAGCATAGGGACATCATATTTTCAAATTAGCATTTCCATGACTTGCATTCATTTGTTTTGCATACATAAAGTTCTGCTCATCATATTATTCAAATGTCAAATTCAAATTATTTACTTTAATACGTGCGCTATCACATGCCTTGAATTGACTCGCATGCCATGCTAGTAGCCGAGCTTATTAATTGCACGTTGTATGTGTTGCATTAGTCATGTTGCATTAATTAGGATCATACATTTTTTCTAACTATTTGCTTTCTTTTGACTCACCTTCGGACATAATGTAAGCATTTTTTCCTTTAGCATAATGCATGAATGTGATTGCTGCCATATCAAACACGCTACCATGAGGCTAAATGCTTGCCTGTGGATGAAGGCAATTCACTGAAATTGGGATACTTTGATTAAATGTATATACGAAATCACTTTTTTAAGTGGTACATATTCAAAACACTTTTTCAAAACAAACATGAAATCAAACGTTCTAACTTCTAGTGAAATTAGTCTATACTTGTATGTTAAAGATAAAATAAGAACATATACTGTACATAAGAATCACATCATAATTAGTAGAGGTCGATCTTTGATCGGGTGAGCGTAGAAAACACTCCTCTAATATTTTGCAGACGTGCAAAGTACTAAGTGTTTGCAAACCCCGCTCGAGTATAAGAAGGCCCGCTTGAGCAGAAGACCAAGATTTTGGCCAACAACATTCTAGACTAACTAGCCACCAACCTGTTCCAAACATGCCCAACACATTCCAAAACTCAAACTCAAAGAGTGAAAGGGAAGAGAGATATAAATAGTAACATCAAACCACGAGGCCCGAGTCTGGACCACAGCAAAGGTTGGGTCAAAACCCGGAATTGCTATAAATTCGTCTAACAGTTTGAAGTCAAATGTGTCGGATTTGACTGGGTTCAACCATGGTTGGAAGATTGGTGGTCTATCTGATTTTAACGAGTTAGGTTCTATTGTTGTTTTTAATTTTAATCTCAATCATTTTGTTAATTTTGAAAGCTACTGCTACTCAAGTAAAAATATAAAAATAAGTATTGTCCGGTATATTTTATTTATATAATTTATTTTTATGTTATTCGTATGTAAAATAGAGATTGCATACTATAAAGTTTTTTTTTTTCATCTTCCAGTTCTCTCTAAAAAAAAATTTAACTAAAACTCCTTTCTTCAATGTTTCTCAATTTATTTTTTTTAAAATTATTACTTTATTACTTTATTATAATGTATCATAAAAATTCTGATAAACCAATTCAGATGGGGGTATTGTTCTATTAGCCTGCTGCATCCTCAATTTTTAGGCAGTACATAAGAACTTGAGAAAATATGTAAACAAAATAATTGTTCCTCTTACGCCATCCAAACCTCCAAATTTTGGCCCAAAAAGAAAATATGAATAGAAATATAAGAACTTCAGAAATTATGAATAGAAAATATAAAATATAATAGTAGTTTAGAACTAAGGGGTTATCTAACAAAACCACCCTTCTTCTACTGTAAGTGCTTTATCAATGTTTGTTTATTTTTTTAGTATAAATTTTGTAATTGTTTAGTCAAAAAAATTATATTTATTTATTATTTATTTTTTTAGTATCAAAATACATCTCATTGATTTTTTTTTATATATTATATATTCTACAATTGTTTAAGAAAAATAAAAAAGAAAAATTGTGGCACATCTTATCTACTTTGGTTGTACATGTTTTATGAGTTTGCACAAGAAAAATGGTGGCACATCTCATCTGCTTTGACCGTACATGTTTTATTTAAAATTAGTGCTTTTTTGTTTGTTTTTTAAAAGTATAAATTTTGTAATTGTTTAGTAAAAAAAAAAATGGTATTTATTTATTATTTATTTTTAATGTTTATTAATTAGTAGTGTAGAACTAATAACTTCTCAATGGAAAATTCACATTTCTGTAACGCCCTCAAAATAGTATATAAATCAACCATTCATAACACCTATAAATATAATAGAAATGTTATATTTTCATTCATCAGAGTCTACATTATAAAAGATATTACATGCATTACACTTTCATAAATGCTCATCTTGAAACTATAGCATGTAACTCTAATTGATAACAACAAAATAAATGCCCTATGGGCTTGCATCTTTCCAAGAGTTTGCTTGGTTACAACAAAAGAAGAGTCTAAGTCTCGATACAAGTAAAGCTCTCGGCTTGAATAATCATTCAATACAAAACAATATAGCAAAATGGAGCCTTCAGCCCCAAAACCTCCCAAGCTACGTCCTTAGAGGCGACATGTCACCTGTACCCGAAAATGGTTTCCCAAGTAGGGTGAGCCAAAGCCCAATAGAGATATGTTAAAACAACATATGGGATTTAACTAAGATATCAGCATCAGATAAATGTTCAATACTTGTAAACCAACTTACACCCTTTCCATGACCGATCTATATCAACATCCATATCTCAATCCATTTCCCTTTTTTTATTCAAATCAATTCATTGAAATAGTTCATTGCTCTGTAAACAATTCCAAATGAGATTACAACTCATTTATTGACACTTCAATAACAACCATTATTGAAGCACTTCAATTTTCTTGCCATTTTACGGAATTCACATCCGAGAGAACCGGCACCCATATATATATATATAAGATTTCGGGACTTTCACACTAGACACTTCGGCCAACTTAGTTTTCAACGGAGTCCATCCCCTATCTCCTCCCAAACAATTGAGTACATTCCCTATCTCATCCCAAATAAAGATACATATACAATGTATTTAAGAACGTGTCATGTACAATGACTACCAAACTCACATATTCAACAATGTAATAAAACCGTTGTAGACACCCCATTTTTGACCGTCCTCAAGACTTGGACGTCATCGTTTGAACACTCGATGATCATCCATGCTCGTGTTCATTTTGAGTTTGTGAAGGTCTCGACTGCGCGTCTTTCCTTGGAATCTCTCAACTTGTCTGTTTTGTGCATGGTTGTGGACCAAGGGCTTGTGGTTTTGTTTCTAAGGGAAGGGGGTAGCGTGTTGGCCATCCCTACAGCCCATCAGCTAGGCCCTGTGCCTATCGGCCTTTCCTTCTTTCCATCGGCCATTAGTGGTGGCCGGTCGGCACCATTTTTGGCTGATCGACACCCCATTTGACTTGAATTTCTATAAAAAGGGAGGTCCCTCTCCCTTTCCAGAGGTACTAAAAATTTGGTTAGAGATATACATATCTCTCTCTATATATATATATATTTCTTCCTCTCTCTCTATATTTGTGTGAGTTTGTGCCTTAAAGTGTGTTTTCTCTTAAGTTTGGCACAACAACACCTAGTAAAGCACCATTGCTTTATTGTTGAGCTGCTAGAGGACCTTGTTTGGACTCTCAAAGTTTGTTTCTTTGGCTCAGAAGTTGTTGTTCTAAAGAGGTTCTTCAAGGGTGAGTCCCTTACCTCTTTAAAGCTTTGTTTTTATAGCTTATTTAGCCAACTTCGCATGCTTCTTTTGGCTTAGCTTTCAACTAAAAAAGGTATTGTTTTGAAGTGCTTAGCATGTTTGTTTGAGGCTCCTTGGGTGTTGAGGGTGTTCTACCCCCTTTGGTGCCTTGTTTGGCTTTGTTTTGAGCCATCTCTTTTAGGCCTTTGGATCACCTTTATTTGGCCTCTTCACCACTGAATTCCAAAGGAATTTCAGTGGTGGAAATTGTATTTTGAGGTCCCAAATAGGAGGTGGTCATCCCCTCTCCTTATGTCTTATGTGCTTGTGGTATTGGCTCACCAAGTTAGCATGTTTTTCTACCTCCCTGAGGCTCCATTTTAGCATGTCTTAGGCTTTGTTTTGCCATGATATAGCACTGTTTTGGGTTGGGTTGGTTTGGTTACATCTTGCATGCTCCTTGCACTTGTAGTGCAATCCTCCTTACTAGTCTAACATGCATCATGTTTTAACCATCATTCCAGCATGGTTTTAGCTTCGCTCCAACAAGCTTTCACTCATGTTTTTCCATGCTTAAGGTCTGATTTATGTTGTTTTGGTCATGCATGCCTTGTTTTGTATAGCCATAGTGCATTTTACCTCACTAGCTTTGAGTTTCCAAGCCACTAGCATGCATTGATTGGGCTATTTGCATGATTTGGCATCATTTGTTATGTGATTTTAGAGCATGTTTCATTGTCATGCCTTCACAGCTTTCACTCTTTCAATGCTTTGGAGGGTTGGATCTTTATGTTGTAAAAATGAGCCATTGTGTATGCCATCTTGCCTAAGCTTTTGGGCTACCATTTCAGTGTGTATTTGGTCTTATTTTGCCATGATATAACTCTGATTTTAGTTGGTGAAGCCATCTCATGCTTGGTTTTGGTAGGTGTAGTGTAATCCTCTTTATTGGCCTAATATGCTCCATGCCTCATGCCTCTAATTCTAGCTTGTGTTGGCTATGTTTCAGCATGTTTCTAGTCTTGTCTTGACCTGCTTTAGGACTATTTTGGATGTTCTTGGCCCTTTGGGACTTGCTTGATGTGGCCATGGTGTAAGTCCGTTTGCTAGCCATATGCTTAAAGACCTTAGCATATCGCGCTTGTGTTATGTGCGTGATTTGGCATCATCCATTACAAGATTTCAGAGCCTATTTCATTGCCATACTCTTACATTTTCCACTCCTTCAATGTGTTTGAGAGTTGTTGTCTTCATGCCTTGTTTGTGAACCAATGTGTATGCATGCTCGTATTTGCTTTTGAACTTCATTTTCAGCATGTTTTGGCCATTGTCTTGGCATGCAAAAGGTTTGTATGAGATTGGTTTGGTCCTTTGAGTTTTTCATTATATAGCCCTTGCCATGTTCATGTTGTTAGCATGTTATGTGTTGCATTTTGCTTGGGTTGGATGTCAATCCAAGCACGAGGAACGAGGGTGTTTCATACTCAAAGTGATGAAACGTGCCTCATTCCATAGGTCACCGACACCTTTGATCATGTATGATAAGGTGGAGGTTCATCGAGTCTTATGTGGTATTTGTGTGCATTCACTGACATTGATTTGTGCAACTCGACCTCTTTGGCCATCATGCATTGAGATACGTGATTGATGGCTCGAGAGCCGAGCACTACACTCCTTTGAGCTTTAGACATGATAAGGAGTGTGGTTGCACACACATTTTCTTGCAAATACACTGCCATGTCTCTGTTAGTGCTCTGTTGCAGCAAAAAGGAGAATTTGCAGGAAACAGTGGCCGACCGGCCATCAAAGCTGCCGATCGACCATTTAGTCTACCGATCGGCTATCAAAATTGGCTAATGACCATTATCTTTGGCCGATGGCCATTCCTGTTGGCCGACCACCTCTCAGCATGTCCCTAGGGTGGATCAGAAGCATCTTGGAAGATGGCGTAATTTTCAGAGTTACAGAAGTGTGCAAACAGAGGCAACATGAGGCACAGTAGTGGATTTCCAAGCGAAACCAACCGAGCATGCATCGCTTCCTTTCCCGCGAGGCCATTTCATTACTTATGATTAGTTCTTGTAAATTAGTCATTTGATTTGTTTTGTAATATCCTAATTAGCTTAACATAGCTATTTGTTTCAATTTGAATTGTAATACTTAATTAACTAGGATTAGTTAATTAGTTTTGTTTTGTAATAATTAGTTTAATTAGCTTAGATTAGCTAGTTAGCTTATTATTCGGACCCTCCGTCGAGAGGGCACAACTGTTGTAATAAGTGTGCATGTGTGTGATGCATGTCTTCCAAACCCCATTTCTTTCTCCTTTTTACTTATCAGCTTTCGATGGTTAGTTTTAGGGCATGTTTCAATTAGCATACTTATTCTCGCATGTTTGCATTCATTTATCTGTCTTGCATGCACCGGGCTTGGCGCATCATACAAACTGCATTGTATTTCAATACACTTTCTTGAATATGTGTTTCAAAGCATGTTATCAAGTGTTGCATTCATATGCCATTCTAGAAAGCTGAGCCTATTTTAGTTGCATTTTGCATATGTTGCATTAGGCATCTTAACTTAGCTAGGATCATGCATTGATTACTAACTAGCTTCTTTTTTGGCTCAGAGTACTAGGTAAGCTTTTTACGCTTTAGCATATTGCATGAGTATGATTGCATATTGCCATGATAGCATGCATTCCATGAGGCTATTTGCTTAACTGATTAACTGCATGAATGCCTGTGGATGAAGGCTTCATTGCTTGAATTGGAACAGTTTATCAAAATGTAAGTTTTAAGCCCACTTGAAGTGGCAAATCATAATGTTTTCTAAGCCCACTTGAAGGTGGCAAATTCGCGTCTTACCCTACTTGCGAGTAGCAACTTCAAACCATTTTTGAAAAACAAACATGAGATGTTTTGTTCCAAATTGAGTGATTTAGTCTATACTTGTATGTTGTGCGCATCACATAGTAAACTAGCTAATGAATCGGAATAAGAACACATGTGTTTTCAAAAACAACATATCATGTTAGTAAAGGCCGATCTTTGATAGGGCGAGCGGGGGTGCTCATTGCATGACCTTCCCCTCTCGTACCCAAGTTCCCGAGCCAAGGCAACTTTGGTGATGACGGACACGTGGCCTTATGCACGAGTAAGGGTTTCCTAAATTTCCCAAAATAAAACATTTAGGTGGCGACTCTGAAATCTGGCGAAGCAGTCCCTGTTTGGCGCTTTTTGATTAAAATCGATTTTTCAAAACGATTTTCTGGATTTGGACTCTTTGGTGATTTATCAGTCTTACATTGTACTTTGTGAGATTAGATTCAGAACCATGATATAAGTCTGAACTATAGTAGCTACAACCACAATTCGCGCCCTCACGCGTGGAGCGGAGTTTGGGTGGTCTACAACCGTCATATTCAATGACATAATCCGCGTGATTAGTTTACATTTACCAAATCATCATGTAGTTTCTACAACAATCATTGCTATCCTCCACCGATAGCCCAAAACAGATATTTCTAAACAGATATACAATCTATCAAACAGATAATTTATCATATTTTCCGTAAGTGAGTGATTTGTCCAAATCCAACTACACATTTCATTTATACATCCTCCCAATTTCATATTCCTCATGTCAATTTCATTATTTATGCATATAATTTATTTAGCTCGTATTAGGGAAAATCTCCCCCTTTTTCCAAATTTCAACCCCAAGACCCAATTTCACCCGTTTTACTCAGGTAACCTCATGTTCAAGACCTCACAGACACATATGGAGCCAAACATAGAAAACCCCTCTTTCAAAATTCAAGCCCAAACCCTAACTTCACCCAAATCTATCCAAATCCCACAATTTATACAAAATAACAAACACCAAGGTTAAAAGTCATATTAAAGAGTAGAATATCCCTACCTCAACGTTAGGAGAGCAAAAAAGAATATGGAGACACTTCAAACAAGCCGACACTATGATTTTTTCGAATCAACACGGAGCTCTCAAGGTGCTCTACCTTTTTAACAAAGGGACTAGGGTTGAGAGACCCCCAAATCAAGGTGTATTTATAGAGAGAGAGAGAGAGAGAGAGAGAGAGAGAGATGGAGAGTTTTGGAGAGAGAAAGAGCTGGGCTAGGGTTTTGGGTGAAAGAGATACAAAAAAGTGATGCAAAAAAGCTCTGCTGCGAACTGATATATGTGGTCCTCGATCGAGCGAAGGAGTTGTTGCTCGAGCGACCAAACACAACAAGTGGCCTCGCTCTAGCACAAAAAGCGTCGCTCAAGCGTAGAATGTAAAGCTTCAGATTTGCCATAGATGCACACGCTCGCTCGAGACTCGCTTGAGCGTAAGAACCCTCGCTCGAGCGTGGAATACATGCCTTCAGGTATTTCATAGACGCACACCCTCGTTCGAGCGTAAGAATCCTCACTCGAGCCAAGGAACAAATAACACAAGGCTCACTCGAGCGCACAAAGCCTCGCTCGAGTGAAGAACCTCACATTCCCCTAAAAACCTGCGTCTAGAAAAAACTTGAGAAGTCCCAATTCTCGCTTGAGCGTAAGAAGCCTTGCTCGAGCGAAGAGGCCAAAATCTGGGCAACAACAATCTATCCCAACCAACCGGTTCCAAACGTGCCCAACAAGTTCCAAAACTCAAATACAAAGGGTCAAAGGAAGTAAATAAGACACGAATACAATATTCAATCATAGAACTCGAGTTCGGAACACAGCAAAAGTTGGGGCAAAACCGGGATCGCTATAGTTTCCATTTTGTTGATCATGTTCATTCAACAAAATAATAATAATAATAATAATAATAATAATAATAATAATAATAATAATAATACATAAATAAATAAAAAGAAGAAGAAATGCATACATTATAATGTGGATTTTAGGCTCATATTTTTATGATTTTTTTCCCATTTTTTCCATCATATAAAAGTTCAAACAAAATAACAAATAAAACAAAAAAATATATATGCAATATGATGATGATTTTACACTCATTTTTATGATTTTTTTTATATTTTTTTCCATCATATAAAAGTTCAATTTAAATTACCAATTAAAAAGAGAGAGAGACACAGAGAGAGAGAGAGAGAAAGATATAGGATATCTTGAGAAATTATGTATGAATATAATTTTAAATTTGGTTAAGCAAATAAAAAATAAAAAATATATATAGATAATAAGGAAGACACCAAAATATATTAAAATTAAAAATAAATATTTAATTTTTTTCATGATCACTATAACAAAACTATTTGGATTGTTCCTAAAAAAAAATTAAAAAATGAAACTTAGAAAAATAATTGAAGACAAATCAAAATTTTAAATTTATTTGTTATAGCTGATAAGGTTCAATTTGTTTGTTTATTTTTTATGTTTATTGATTAGTAGTTTATTATTTGTAGATAATAATAAGATTCTAAAAAATGTTAAATTAGAGAGAGAGAGAGAGAGAGAGAGAGAGGATACCTTGAAAAAATATGCCCCAATATAATTTTAAATTTAGTTAAACAAATAAAAAATTATAAATAATAAAGTGGATACCAAAAGATATTCAAATTAAAAACAATTATTTAATTTTATAATGTTTATCACAATATTATTTCGATTGAATAATTAAAGAGCAACCATTATTTTTATATTATAATTTTTTTGAGTTGCACACGCATTGCGTGTGCCTCACCGCTAGTCTATTCTATTATTAAAAGGGAATAGCTTTCTTGGAGTCTTGAAGCCATTGCCTTAGAAACTTTTTCCCATTTTCCCTCAAATGGCCTTAACTTTGTAGATAATTATACTATTTTTATACTTATATCAGTTTGTATTTAACGATAACATGATAAATTACTAATTCACAAACTGAATAACCTCCACTTCCCACATTTCACAAAATGCTGTTGTATAGTTTCACGTTTCCAAAATAAATGCTGCTGCTAGCCATTTTCTCAGTTCCCTCTATTCACAAACTTTTCCTTCTCTTTTGGGAAAACACTATTCAACTATTCAAACAACTTTTTCCTTTTTCTTTTTTTTTTTATTTGGTGGAGAAATATTAATCCACTACATTCAATCTTATGGTTTGGTTGCAAGTTAGTAGGGTGGTTATCCATAGTATATACGGACTAATCATCTAACACTGTAAGTGTACTATTGTTAACACAATTTGTGTTTATAAAATCTATTTTTTGTTTTTTTTTTTTTAAATTATTGGTTTGATTTATTTGTTAATATAATCAGTGTTTTAAGCGTTTGTAAATTTAAAGTGTATATCAAATCTCTTTACCTCTAAGTGTTTTAAAAATTATTAATTTGATTTATTTGTTTGTTGTCTTCATTTTGTGTGTGTTTAAAAAATCAAAATCAATGTTCTTAAATTTTCCGTGTCTGCTTAAAAAATCAGTATTTATTTGTTTGTTGTCTTCATTTTGTGTGTTAAAAAAAAAACAGTTTTTTTAAATTTTTGGTATGTTTAAAAAATTCAATGTTCTTAAATAATTCAATGTTCTTAAAAAGTTTGAAATTTTTTCCCATTTCACTTTTTTAAGATTTTTTTTTTGTTTTTTTTGTATATAACTTCAGTATTTTAAAATTTAATTTGTTTGTTTACTTAATTTTGTGTGTTTGTTATTTAAAATAAAATTCAGTGCTCTTAAAAAAAATCATATAAAATGAGAGTCTTGGATTTTATTTTTTATTTTTTGTATTTTTTTTGTGTAATCATACTTTCTATAATTTTTTTTTATAGAAAATGAAATGTTTCATTGTGTTATCAGGTTTAAAAAAAACGTGGGATTATTATTTTTCTTGGTTTATATTTGTGTTTGTGTGTTTACAATTTATGTTTTCAAAAAATTAGGTTGTTTGATTGCTTAATTTTGTGTATGTGTTTTTCTTAAAAACAATTCAATGTTCATAAAATTTGTTTTATTTAAAAAAATAATAGTCATAATTTTTAAATTTTGTATACAAGTGCATTCAATGTATATGAAATCTGTTTTAAAATTGCTTTGACTGTTCTAAATGTCTTGGGTTTGTACTTTTTTATTTTGTGTGTTTCTGTATATTTATATTCAATTTTTTCCCCCAAAATTGTGAATCATAAAATGTGTGTAATTGTTTAGATTTTATATGAATTTTTATTGTACAATTTTTTTAGTTAAGATTAGTAAATATTGCATTTTTTTAAAGATGTGTACATATTTTAATGTACATATATTTTATTTATCAAATGCGTTAATATCAAATGTTACATTGTACATAATTATTTGTATGATTTATATGTATATTATTAGAAAAAATAATATCAAATTCATATTATAATTCTAAACGAATTTGCGCACGCATTGCGTGTGCATGGCTTCTAGTGCATATATATGTAAGCACAGTCAGGCAATTGGGCCTTCTTTGGCCGTATTTGGGAAATTGACTATTTTAGTAGGCTATTTTAGTTTTTGACTATTTTAGTAAGTTAAAATATTTGTGTTTAGAAATATTGTAAGATTTTTTTTTTTTATAATTGGATGTGATATTTGTGAGGGAAAAAATAAAATGATTATGAGTTTGATATGATATTTTATTTTATTGACTATTTTAACCTATTTTATTTTTTTCTACAAATTTTAACCAAAAAAAAAAAAAAAACATTTACCAAACAAGGCCTTTAATTCGGAGACAAAGGAAGTGGCCTTGGTGCCCTTTACTTGGGCTAGTCAAATTTTTATTTGTCAAACATTATATCATATAGAATTTAACCTCAATATCACATTATTAGGGGCCATTTAAGAGAGATAAATTAAGGGATTTATCATTGTTTCCATATATATTAGTGAGACTCATTTGACACCTATTGTAATAAAGGAAATTGATTGAAAAGTCATATTAGGAAGATGGGTGTATCAATAAGTCTTTTTTATTTTTTAGTGTATTAAAAAGTCCTATTCACTTTTAATTGTTATTGTAAAGTCCTATTTTTTAATGTTTCTAATGGCTTTTTTTTAAAAAAAAATGTCACTAATTGTTTGCTTTTAGTAACAATTAAAAAATTTGTTTCCAAAAAATATCACTAAATGTCAACTTTTAGTGACAAATTTTAAAAAAATGTTACTAACAAATGTGGGACTTTTAATCTATACAAACACTTGTAGGATGCACAGATCTTTATAACAAGACCAGCAAATAATTATCCCTGGTAATAATGGTTATGCATATGCCAAATCTTGTTATAAATAAAAAGTGGTATAAAAAAATCACGTATTTGGTTTTGTAGCACCTGTATTCTTCAAAGCTTATGGGAAAGTGTATTCAAATCCTTTATTTTTATTTTGGAAATCTTTGGTGTTGTTATGGGTTGGTTTTAGAGGAGTACAATCCGATTTAAACTTGTTGGGTTTGGTTGCTCGGACTTATTTTTGTCAAAAGTTCCTTGGAGACTTAGAAATTCCATTCTAGGGTTGACACCAGCCTTCCTAAGGGTCGACCCTTACCTGTTGGTGAAGTTTCTAGGAGTGTTGCTGGAAGATAGGGTAAACACCAAGCTGGGAGAGAGTCGACCCTATTATGTCTGTGTGTTAGTTGCTGGAAGATTGGGTAGACACGAAACTGGGAGAGGGTCGACCCTCTTACGTCTGTGTGTTCGTTGCTGGAAGATAGGGTAGACACCAGACTGGGAGAGGGTCGACCCTCTTATGTCTGTGTGTTGGTTGCTGGAAGATAGGGTCGACCCCCTTCTATCTAAGGGTCGACCCCTGCATGTTTTTTTTCAGATTTTTGAAGTCCGAATGGCCCCCATCTAAGGGAGGTTTTTGGGCCTATTATTTTATTTGATCTTAGGGCTTTTCCTCACTACTATAAATAGGCCAAAACCATTTTTTCTCTCATGATTTTCCTTCACTTTTTCCTCTTAAACCGTGATTCCTCTCTTCTCTCTCTAAAACTCAACTTTTTCACTTAAATCTCTAGATCTACTCACCTAGAGTGATCTTTTCACCTTGTCCCTTTGAGACAAAGTGTAGAGCTTATCAAGGGTTTCATTTTGATCCGAGAAAAATGTAGTTTCATCACCACCGAATTTTGAGCTTCTCTCTTCTCTCTCATCTAAGCTTGAGGTAGGGATGTTCTACTCTTTAATATGAGTTTTAACCTTGATATTTGTCATTTTTTTTTTTTGTATAAATGGTGGAGTTGGGAAGTTTGGGTGAAGTTAGGGTTTGGATTGAATTTTTGAGAGAGACGTTTTCTATTTTGGGCTCCATATATGTATGTGAGGTCTTAAAAATGGGGTTATCTGTGTATGAATGGTGAAATTGAGTCTTGGGGGTTGATGTTTGAAAAGGGGGGAGATTTACACTAATATGAGTTAAATAAATTATCGGTATAAATAATGAAACTATTATCAGAAATATGAAATTGGAAGAATGCACAAATGAGATGTGTAGTTGGATTCGATAAATCACTCATCCATGGAAAATATGATAAATTATCTATTTGTTAGATTTATTTGTCTGTTTAGAAATATCTGCTTTGGGCTATCGGTGGAGGATAGCTACGATTGTTGTAGAAACTGCATGTGGATTAGGTGAATTGAAACTAATCAATTGGATTATGTCATTGAATATGACGGTTGGATTAAACTACTGAATATGAGATTTGATTGGTCATTGTATATGACAACGTGTTTAAATACATTGTACATATATCTTTGTTTGGGATGAGATAGGGGATGTACTCCATTGTTTGGAGGAGATAGGGGATGGACTCCATTGATAATTAAGTTGGCCGGAGTGTCCAGGGTAAAAGTCCTGAAATCTTATATATTTATGGGTGTCGGTTCCCTCAGACGTGGTTCCATAAAATGGCAAGAAATAGAGGTGTTGGATTTGATGAATGTATTGAATTGTGAACCATTGAGTTGTAGTATCATATTGGTTGCTTGATAATAATGAATTTGGGTAATTGATTTACCCGAAATGGTAGATTGGAAATGAATTGAGATATTGGTTATCTATATTGAATGACCTTGAAAAGAATATGTGTTGGTTAAGAATGTTGCACATTTATTTGATGCTCATATTTTAGTTAATTCTTATGTATGGTTTAGCACATCTCAACTAGGCTTTGGCTCACCCTACTTGGGAAACCATTTTCAGGTACAGTTGACATGCCACCTCCAAGGACATAGCTTGGGAGGCTTAGAGGCTAAAGGCTCTACTTTTGTGATTTCATTTTTGTGTTTATATGTCTTCTTTTAAACCGAGGGTGTCATGACCCGAACCTGCCCCCGTGGATTAAGGACATAACCGGCCAGTAATCATGAGATTACCTACGCCCTCAAACCAAACCAGACGTATTTTAACAGAGTTAATGGGGGCCAAACGGAAGCAATTTTAAAACTTTGTCCATAGAGCCGTGCTTATATACACATTGTAACATTCCATACATACATATGTTAATAACTCATAACAGAAAGTATAGTAACATAAAGTTCTATACATACAGGATCATTCAAATCTAAGTCAGCCAAAACAAAGCTATATATAGACGTACACCAAAGTCCTCGCCAACATGACAAAATAACATAGAATGGCAGAAGGGCGAAGACGTGTCTCGTGCGTAAGACGCAAGGGATGACTCCTCAAAACCATAGTTATTCCATATAGACTTCATTGTGGCTGGGTTTAGACTTCTCTTGGCTCACCTACAAACACATGAATGAGCGTGAGCAATAGCCCAGTGAATAATATCAAATAAAAGAGTCATACAAATGGTATGTAGAACAACATGCTTCAAATGGCCTTGGACCCGATTCATATTTCTATTTAACATATATATAAACACAATTTAAGTCAAGTGACTGTGGTTCCAAACAAACTGGCCTTCGGCTCATTTATCTTCCAATTGTGTCAAAAAAGCCTTTGGCCCATTCAGATGACAAACTGGCCTTTGGCCCATCCATTCATGTCAAAACGGCCTTCGACCCATTCATTCATGTCAAAATGGCCTTTGGCCCATTCATTCATGTCAAAACGGTCTTTGGCCCATCATTCATTCTTGTCAAAACGGCCTCTGGCCTTTTCAAACTTTCATATCAAACTGGCCTTTAGGCCTTTCCAAACATTCATATCAAACTAGCCTTTTTGCCTTTTCAAACTTCCATATCAAACTAGCCGTTAGGTCTTTTCAAACTTTCATATCAAACTCGCCTTTAGGCCTTTTCAAACTTTCATATCAAACCGTGTCCACCATTCAAATTAATGAACTTCACAAAACTTACATAAAAGTAAGCAATTGGACAACAACGTATTTCAGATATTACTCACAGTGATCGGCTGATTGATTTGCCCTGGAGCTTGGCCCAACACATCACATAACACATATGGTTTACAACCGATTCAATCCGTTCTTAATTCACATATTCCTCCTGGGTTAATTCTTATTCTTCTAACTCATTTACAATCCTCAATGTATGCCTAGGAGTACTTAGAAGTGAAAGGGAACGGAAAACAGAACACATAATGCATTTTCAAAATTTTAGGAAACAGGGTACTCGCTCGAGCGTGGACTTCCCCGCTCGAGCAGACCCTTAAGGCCTGCAAAAGTAATGGATATGTCGAATTTACGCTCGAGCATTCATTTTGGCGCTCGAGCAGATGGCCTCTCTACATGGCTCCCCGCTCGAGCGTGAACTTTCCCGCTCGAGCGGGAATCATGTCTGCAAAATATACTGGGAGCACGAATTTCACGCTCGAGCGGTGGTTCCCTCGCTCGAGCGGACATCGAAATTTTGGAGAACCCAGAATTGTTCTTGAGCTCCAATCCAGCATTCAAATCAACCCAACTTACATTTCATGGCTCAAACTTCAAATATATTCATGCTATCATGATACAAACACCCATTTACATCAATATGGAGCTCAATTTCATAAATCAAACACATGCATGTCTCATTTTCCACCAAATTTATTACCAACATAACAACTTCATGCATTCAAAGCTTCTACTCCCATGGATTGCACATGCATGTGGGAGATACACATTATTCTCAACTTATTTGGTGAAGAGGTGATCAAATATGTGGATTTCAACCAAAACTCAACATGGATTATACATTTATGCTCAAACATGGAAATTCGTAGCAATTTCCTACATGCATGTGTCTATTGACCTCACATTCAACAAAACCAACTCATTTCTTGTCAATTCTTACTCTTGATTACCCAATTAGCTTGAATCCACAAAATTACAAACTAGAATTCAAGAAATACTCACCTAGGAGCTTTAATTCTCACAATTTATAGCCAATTCTTGAGTAATCTCCAAGGTTTCCAAGCTTTGAGCTAAGATTGCACAATTCTCTCCCTTTCTCTCTTTATAGCCGACTCTCTCCCCATTTCTTAGAGTTAAATCTGCCAATGTTGATTAAAGAGAGAGCTTGAGTGTATATGGCCTCTCATGCATAAGTCCACTAACCAATATAACCAATATTTAAATAATTTTAGCACTATGCCAACATTTTAATCTAAGTAATTTGATCCGAATCAATTTCCAATTAAATTTCACCTTAGGCTCTAAAAATTACGCTAATCCCAATGGCGTAATCAATTTCGGGTTCTATGGCCGATAAGGCCTTCAATTTAATTTCCAAAACAAATAATCAAACAGATATTTCAACGGTGAACAGATAGAAATTTAAAACCGCATATGTTCACATAATTGGTACACAAAATCATATCAGACACATAATCAAATTCACAATAAGGACCAATTAGCATAATACGGAACGGGGTTATCACAGTCTTCCCCCCTTTAGGTACATAATATATAGAAATATATACCCGAACTTCAGTTACACACTTATACATTCATACTTAGACCCACAATTGGGCGTGTAACGAAAATATTAATGAAAGACAACCAAAGCATAAGCCAATAACCTAACAACACTTTACAAAATGCACGACTTTAGGTTGGTGCCTGGACGCATCAAAGTTGACAAGAGAAAGATGAGCCTTGAAGGTTAGGACTGAACTCCTGGTTGATTACCTACAGAAATAGATAGACAAAGTACAGAATGAGTGAACTCAGTGAATAATAGTACATAAATAATGTAATGTTTAACCTGAATAACAAAACATATGACTACAGATACATATGATTAACTACATTCCGTAATTATTTCCAAAACAACCATGGGTCCAGCTTCCGTGACAGAGTGGGTTTAAGCCCAGCATATACAGAATAGCCATAGGTCTTCAGATACAAAACGGCCATAGGCCCAGAAATAACAGAACAGCCTTTCAGCCCAAAAATATATACAAAACAGCCTTTCGGCCCAGAAATATATACAAAACAACCTTTTGGCCCAGAAATATACAGAACAGCCTTTCGGCCCAAAAATAACTATGTATGGACTCAAGAGGTGGCTCGCACGGATTCTAGAGGTAGCTCCCACCAAGGTGTAGCACTTAGTTCCGTACAGCACTTTGTTCCATACCAGAATATATCATTAGGTCATAAAGACCAAACAATGCATATTATGTCATAACATAACATAATCGAAATGGATAAACAAAAACAGAATAACCTTAGTTCCTTAAGAATTCCATTATGGTATAGCGCACATAAACTTCTCATGACTTAGTTACCGATTAACACAGTTATCTCGTGTATAACAAAATACGAATCATACTATTACAGAGAGCATATAATAATGTTAAACCTTTGCATTCATATCGTAGGTTCTGAATGACCTCGGGTCCATATGTAACACAACAGAACTATTTCAGACTCATACGGACGCACATAGCTTATCCAATTATTTTGATCCCTTAGAAATATCCATACTCGATGATTTATAACAGATCGGCCTCAGGCCCATTAGTAGCAACATGGTATGCTTTCATAGTTACACTAAAACCATTATTCTAGAATGAACATAAGTTCTCTTTCTTCATTAATAAACGACATAATTTACTTACGAAAAATAGAATGTTCATATCAACTATTAATCAGAGTCATACATAGTTATTTGGCATTTGACAGAGTACTACTAATATTTATTAATAATAAGTACAACGTATTTCACAGCTTGGCCCTCGGCCTAATAGGTTCACAAATTCACAAATTGGCCCTTGGCCTAATCGGTTCACAAATTCACAAATTGGCCCTTGGCCTAATAGGTTCACAAATTCACAAATCGGCCCTCGGCCTCATAAATTCACAAGTCGGCCCTCGGCCTCTTAAATTCACAAGTCGGCCCTCGGCCTCATAAATTCACAAGTCGGCCCTCGGCCTCTTAAATTCACAAGTCGGAGATTCATATTTCACAATTGCCCCTCAGCCTCATCATTTCAAATTTCACAAGTTGGAGATTCATAGTTCACAATTCTTTCGATGTTTCCATAGGTTCATAGTTCACAATTCCATGATTTCATATCGTTCCTTAATAGCATACATGTTCAACATAACGTTGATAACAATAGTAATTAACAGGATCACGAAACATTGAGGGTACTATTACTCACAGTGATCTGCTCCGGTAGTACTGGGATGATGTCCTCGTCTCGACCTACAAGTACATTGCACAACACATTATATGAGATTATACTTGATCCTTTACTTATTCTCTTTGATCATTCAATCAATTAGCCATGGTGGTACCAAGCTCATTATTCTTTAATAAGTTTTAATCCATGTCTCAGAAAACTGGAGAAATCGATGGGAAATGGTTTAGGTGAAGAAATGGTACAAAACTGATTGACAGAAAGTGAACAGTCGTCACTAATTTTGGCATAACTATTTCTGTAATTAGAATTTGGGCGTGGGACCACTGCCATTAGAAACTAGACTTCCGAGGCTTGATTTTCGGCTCAAGAATCACTCAAAATGGAGTCTGGATACAAAAGATATGCTTGTTCAAAGTTGGCTGGACAGAGCTGTCTCCGCACGTACGGGGGTACAGTGCTGCACGTGCGGCCTGGACAGTTTGCAGTCCGAAAATGAAATTCGTAGTCACATATTTCCATTTCCATTCCGAGATAGAGAGAGGTTGCAGTAGTTCCGCCAATATCTATTATTCAACTTTGACTCGTTGGCGTCGAATACATTCAGACACAAATTCAACAATCTCCTCCTTCACAATAGGTCGCCAACATATTTGTTTCAAATGCCAACTAACCTTACCATAGAAGTTTGATCCATTTCCTTGTCACAGAAGTTCAATTCATTCCTCAATGATTCCGCAATGCACAACCCAATTCAGTACTTAGTTTAGTGACTCATCACAGTTATCTGAGCTTAACCAAAAGTCTTCAGGAATATGAGGTGGATCTAGATACTGATTCCCGAATCGACAAAGGTAGCATCGAAGCAATCAATTTCTAACACATTACACGTGCCCTCAATTCATTCAACAGTTTACGGTTTACAATTCAGTCCACATGCAATCCCCTGTTCTATTGAGTCTTTCCACACTATCTCATAGTCGCCAAAAGCAGAAGGCAATTCGTATATTAATCCCCATGATGTCAAAGATGATATCAAGATAGTCAATCACATGTTGAACACAATTTACACATCCTTAGAGCCCCAATTGCAGAATATAATGGCACTGAGCAATTATTTACACTAGGCATATTGAATTCACACATTTTCGAACAATCAGGGTTTTTAAAGCTTCTTGGATGTTAATAACATCTACATAGTACCAAAGGATGACATTAAGGACAAAACAAATGAATAATCATCTTGGAATCAAAGCACACCCGTTCACGACCGTTGGTGGCCGACCTGAGATTGATTAGACAAACCACCCATACAAAACCGTCGTTGGCAAAAGAGATATCTCAACAAATATTCTACATAGGCTTAACGTCCCCTAGCACGAAAGGACGTCTCAAGAATGTCATTGTAGACGTCCCTGAACGTCTCGGGAGGGAGAACCCCCGTTCTGTTCATTTGGGCCCACTACAATTCGGACTCTCAAATTGTCACGGTTCTTAATCAGAACCAAAGAGTCCAAATCCAGCAAATCATTTTGAGAAAAATAGATTTTTAGAAAAGAAATGCCAAACATGGACTGCTTTTGCCAGATACAGAGTCGCCACCTAAATATTTTTATGGGGGAATTTAGGAAACCCTGACTCGTTTGCCTAAGGCCACGTGTTCGTCATCACCAAAGTTGCCTCGGCTCGGGAACTTGGGTACGATTGGGGAAGGTCAGCTATAAGCACCCCCGCTCGCCCGATCAAAGATCAGCCTCTACTAACCATGATATCTAGTTTTGAAAACATTATGCGTTCTTATTCCGGTTATTAGCCTAGATTTACTACGTGATGCGCACATCAAACAAGTATAGACTAAGTCGCCTAAATTGGAACGAAACATGTCATGTTTGTTTATTTGAAAACGGTTTGATGGTGCTACCCGCAAGTAGGCTAAGACATGAATTTTGCCACCCTCAAGTGGGCTTAGAAAATATAATTTTTCCACACTCAAGTGGGCTTAAAACTCATATTCAATGCGTTGTTCCAATTTAAGTAACTCAACCTTCACCCACAGGCATTCAGGCAATTATATCACATAAGCACATAGCCACATGGCAAGCATGCTATCATGTTAATATTCACATACATGCAAGATGCTAAAGCATAAACACTCGCAGTGTACTTCGAGCCAAAACAAGAAGCTAGTTAGTAATCATGCACGATCCTAGTTCATGTTAAAATGGCTAATGCATCACATACATAATGTCACTAGAATAGGCACGACTAATCTATGGATGGCATGTGAAATGCACAGATAACATGTATTCAAGTTAGATTTGAGATACTATGCAATTAGTATGATGCGCCGAGCCCGGTGCATGCAATACAAATGAATGGATGCACGCATGCATAACATAAGGATGCTAATTGAAATATGTCCTAATACTAACCATCAAAAGCAGTTAAGTAAAAGGGAGAAAGAAATGGGGATTGGAAGACACGCATCACACACACGCACGCTTATTACAAATTCGCCCTCGCTCGGAGGGACCAAAAGAATAATACAATTTAATTAACTTACAAACTAATTAAATAATTTACAGATCACCTAATTAATTAACAAATCAATTAAGCTAAGGAAAGCGGTAAAAGGCCTCGGGAAGAGGGATGCACGCATGCTCGGATTGACTTCGCCCAGAAATCTAATGCCATGTCATTGTTGCCTCTGTTTACACTGTTTTGCACCTCTAAAAACTGCATAAGTCTCCAGGATGCTTCAGAACCACCTTCTGAGCACTGTGGAAGGCCACCGGCCATCCATCGACCATGGATATTGATATCGGCCACAAATGTTTGGTCGATCGGCAGTGTAGATGGCTGACTGACCATATCTTCCTGCGGAAACCTGTTTTGATAGCAGCAGAGGGCAAAATAAGGCATGTCAATGCATTTCAAGAAAATGTGTGCACCAACACACCCCTTATCATGTTTATGACTCAAAGGGGGATGGTACTCGATTCTCGGACCACCAATCGCGGATTTCAATGCGTGATGAACCAAGAAACCAAGTTGTGCATTTTGATTTCAATTGACATGCAAACCAAATAAACACATAAAGCCTAACGTCTATCATACTCAATTCAAGAGGCAAGGCATGCATGCTCTATGCAATGCAACCTAGGCATGGACGCTAAGTATGCAACATGAACATGAGGGCAAGTATGCAAGTTAGCAAACATGCAAAGTGTAATCTTAACCATGCACACATGCAAGACATGTAACATGTTAGGCAACTTAGCAAGAAATGCATGCCAAATGCAACACCATTTAAACATGCAACAAAATGTCACGAGCCAAGTACCTAAGCATACAAACATGCATGCAAACATGGTTGAATACCTAAGCATATAGAAGCAACTTTCAAGCACACTTAAAAGGGGCAAACATTGGCACATAGCATACATGATAAGCTTTGAAAAACATGTAGAAGATGATGCCAAATCAACCTACCAATGCAAGCGAAGCATGTATCCAAGCCCAAGGACTTAAACTATGATCATATGACAGAAGAAGCAAATGATCAAAGTGAATCAAAACAATCCCAAATCATGCCAAATTAAGCCCCCAAAACCACTTAGATGGCATCTAAATGATCTAATCCTTGAGGTATACACAATAGCACAAACATGGAGCTTGAAACACCAACCTTATAAAGCATTAAAGGGGCATCAAATGCAAGCAAACAAGCATACCACAAGGACTGAAATGACATGACAAGTGGTTCTAAACCACTGAAATGATGCAAGGATAGCATGCTAGAGGGTCCGATACTTAAGGCCTACAAGGGGGATTACATGGTAGCTATACAAAGAAAAGCATGGATGACCCAAATGACCAAAAACAGTCCTTAAGAACATCAAAACAAGCATAAAAGCTTCACAAAGGTAAGCCAAAAACGTGCTAGAAACAAGGCTCAAAGCATAAAGCATGTTAAGGCAAATCATGGCATTACAAGACAAGTATGCAAAGCAAGCATGGTTTGTCTAAACCAAGTGAAAACAGTGCTATATCATGGCAAAATAAGCACAAATAACACTTAAGACATGACCAACATGAACTCAAGAATGGGGCTCACACATGAGGCTAAAATGGCACATTTTGAAGATAACAAGGAGAGGGGATGGCCCTCTCCTTCTTGGGACCTTAAGACACCATCCTCACCACTGAAATCCCTCAAGATTTCAGTGGTGAGGAGGCCCAAACAAGGTGGTCCCGAAGCTCACCAAAAATAGCACAAAATGGGGCCAAACAAGGCCTAAGAGGTGGTCAACGACGCCAAACACAAAAATGATCTTAAACAAACTTCAAAAGGAGATAAAAATAAGACTTTTTTCAGTTTATGACAAAGCCCAAATATGCTTGCAAGTAAGGCTAAAAGTGTGTGCAAAAACGGGAAATACAGAGGGTAAGAAGTGTTACCCTTGAAGACTAGCAAGAACCAGCAGCCTTTAGACCCAAAAATGCAACCCTCAACCTCTGAAAACAAGCTCCAAGAACCTCCAAGTGATGATGGAAGTGTGTGGCTATGAAGTGGTGTGCAATAGGCCAAGAACAAGACCCTTTTGAACCCTCTAACACACCCAAATGTAGAGAGAGAGGGAGATATAGAGAGAGAGTGATATATGTATCTTATATATCAGATTTTTCAACCCTTGAAATGGAAGGAGAGGCCCTCTATTTATAGAGCAAGGCAAAAGGCCTAAGCTTCTTGGAGAAGTTAAGGCAAAAGGGTCAAAAGGGGCAAGCTTCTAAGGGAAGCTAAGGTAAAGGGGCCAAGCTTCTTGGAGAAGCTAGACAAGGGTTCAAGCTTCTTGGAGAAGCTAGAACAAAGATTCAAGAGGTTCAAGCTTCCTCAAGAAGTTAAAACCAAGGGTTCACAAGGTTCAAGCTTCCTCAAGAAGCTAGAACCAAGGGTTTAAAAGGTTTAAGCTTCTTGGAAAAGCTAAAACCAAGGGTTTAAAAGGTCCAAGCTTCCTCAAGAAGCTAGAACCCAGGGTTCAAAAGGTTCAAACCCCCTCAAGAGAAGGTCTCGGCCAGAAAAAGTGGCTAATTGGCCAACAAAGTTGGCCGACCGACCACAAAAGGTGCCGACTGACCATCAAAGATGCCGACCAGCCATCACCAATGGCCGGTGGAAAGAAAACAGGGCCGGTGGCTTTAAGCCATGGCCGGTGGGTTTAGGGAATGGCAAACAAGCCATTCTCTACCCTCCAAAGCAAAAACCAACAAATGTTTCGTCCAACCAAGCACAAAACAGTCGAGTTGAGAGATCTTGAGGTAAGGCGCGTAGCCAAGACCTTCAAGAACTCAGGACGAACACAAACATGGGTAATCATCGAGTGTTCAAATGATGACGTCCAAGTCTCGAGGACGGTCAAAAATGGGGTGTCTACAGTTGCCCCTCTTTGACAGAACTTGAAAGTCATAAAAATGACGGGAGTGAATGTCAAAGCCCAGAGACGACACATTTTTGACAAGGCCGAAGACTTAGACAAAGCATACAAGCAGCCGACAATGATATACGCCCGAGGGCAGGGGCAAAATGCAAGACAATGCATAAAGCCGAGCATAACTTATGATCATGCAAGAAACATAGGGACGTATCCCAGTGTTTCGGAAAGATATAAGCATTGGAACGTATTCCAAATGCTCTTAACCAAAGAGGGAGAAACATAGGGACGTATCCCAGTGTTTCAAAACGAAGGAGAAACATAGGGACGTATCCTAAAGTTTCAGAGTGGTTCAAGCACCGGAACGTATTCCAAATGCTCTTAACCAAAGAGGGAGAAACATAGGGACGTATCCTGGTGTTTCGGAAAGAGAGAGAAACATAGGGACATATCTCGGTGTTTCAGAGTGGTTCAAGCACCGGAACGTATTCCAAATGCTCTTAACCAAAGAGGGAGAAACATAGGGACATATCCCGGTGTTTCGAAAACGTATAAGCATTGGAGCGTATTCCAAATGCTCGTAACCAAAGAAGGAGAAACATTAGGGCTCCAAATGCTCGTAACCAAAGAAGGAGAAACATTAGGACATATCCCGCTGTTTCGGATTGAGTGAGAAACATAAGGACGTATCCTGGTGTTTCGGAATGGTGTGAGCATTAGAACGTATTCCAAATACTCTTAACCAAGGGGGGAGAAACATAGGGACATATCCCGGTGTTTCGAATTGAGTGAGAAACATAGGGACGTATCTCGATGTTTCAGAATGGTGTGAGCATTGGAACGTATTCCAAATACTCTTAACCGAAGATGGAGAAACATAGGGACGTATCCCAGTGTTTCGGAATTGTGTGAGCATTGGAACGTATTCCAAACACTTTTAACCGAAGATGGAGAAACATAGGGACGTATCCCAGTGTTTTGGAATGGTGTGAGCATTGGAACGTATTCCAAACACTTTTTAACCGAAGAGGGAGAAACATAGGGACGTATCCCGGTGTTTCGGAAAAGAATAAGAAACATAGGGACGTATCCCGATGTTTCAGAACAAGGAGAAGAAACATAAGGACGTATCCCAGTGTTTCGGAAAGGAATGAGAAATATAGGGACGTATCCCGGTGTTTCGGAAAGGAATGAGAAACATAGAGATGTATTTCGATGTTTCAAAAGGAAAAGAAACATAGGGACGTATCCCGGTGTTTCAAAAAAGGAGAAGAAACATAGGGACATATCCCGGTGTTTCGAAACAAAGGAGAGTGCAAAACAATGCAATTGAAAGGGTGCATAACAAAGCGAGTGGAATGCGCGTAACAATGCAAGTGAAGTGCGCATAACAATGCAACTAGAACCATGCATAACAATGCAAGTGAAGTGTGCATAACAATGTGATTGAAGCGTGCAAAATAATGCAAGTAGAACGTCCATGACAGTGCATGTTAGAGATGTGCAAAACAATGCAATACAGGTACACAAGACAGTGCGGGTGAGGTGCACAAAAGAAGTGCGATAAGATGCATTTTCTATGCAAGTATGGGGGCATTTTCTATGCAATCATGGAAAGCATATTCTATGTGGAATCGAAAGCAAGCATATTCTATGCATGAATCATAACGATGCGTGGCACGCATGCAACAAAAGTGTATATGAAAGTGCACATCCTATGCAATAGAGGGGCATCAAACATGTACTTCAGTGCCTCCGATTTACCTCTCGGAGGACTTGGCAACACGCTCAGCTCAAAAGAGGACACCCTGTTTATATTGGCGAGAGATAACATCTGCTGCTGGTTTAATTGCCATTCTGACTTGAAATAGGCTTAAGCTTGGAATAGAGGCACACTCATTCTTCAGAGTACTGACAAGGCCTGAAGAGGTACATCCGGAGTACAATCACAGAATTTGCTGAAGGTGAAACACACTCAGATGCTTCAATTTTCCCTCTTTTCTTTTGCTTTGCAGTCTGGAACCTATACAGCTTCAGATAGGTCCTGTTTTACTGTTTTCACATGACTTGGTTTGAACCCTGCGGCTTTATGAAAGAACAAATCTTGTTTTGCACAAATGTGAAGAATGGCACAGCACTCTGAGCACAAAACGATTCATTTTTGAAATTGAGAATGAGTTCTCGACTGGGTATTGAGCTTACGACTGAACACAGTGCACTACGACTCAACAATGGAAAACAAAAGGTAAAATAACCTAAACACAACAAAACACGCTCAGAACGTCTCAAAATAAGATTTGAGACAAACAAAACAAAAGACACGACATATAGACGTGCATAGGGAGCCTGTTTCTTCGGGTATTGTTTCCCACCCTTTCTCATTTTTGATTCTCACATCACTCGGCCCTCAAGCTCTGTTTTTCTGAAAAAGCCCTTTTCTCACTTTTCCTCTCATCCCACATCTCTTTATTATTCAATCTCTCATTTTTAATCTCTCCCCTGGGTAGTTGATGAATAAACTGACAGTTGTGGGCTCTTACCCCTAGTATTCCACTAGATTCTTCTTCTTGTTCACAACAGTGAGTTTCTCCCACAGAGGGGCTGTGCTACAACTGGGTGTGTAGCAAATCTACAGCTGACATCGGTTAACGATGCTCTGCTGGGGAGTTTGGACATGACCAGATCTATCCAGATAAGGGAGTGGAATATCTTGTCCCATTCTAGTTCGTGCTTCGCACTTGGCTTGATACCTCGTTGCGTAGAGGATGTGAGAGCTTTCTGCCCTTTTGCGTTCAGCTTTAGTGGTGCCCTTTCTAGAGAATACAATGCCCTTTCTGGCAAGTATGTTGAAAATGGGGGAAAGACAGGAAGCCTGACTCAACTATGCCCCTAGTTCATCATTTTGACCATTTTTTGTTTTTGGCTTTCTACTAAAACAATTTTGACCAAAATGAGAGTTAGATTAACATGCTTGTTCAATTTTTGATTTTAAATCATGCAAGTCAGGTTATGAGCACTGAAAAGTTTTCTTTTTGGGTCCAAGAAAATGGTCCAGTTTTAGAAAAATTGAATAATTTTCAAGAGAATTAGTCAACCTCAGTAAAAATTCTCAAAAGCTATTTTTGCAAACGGTCATTGCTCAACGAGCACGGAACCTACTCTTGAGATGCACGACCTCGGATCCCAAGGAAAATTGCCCCTTGTTTGAGGAGAGCTGCATGGCAATGGAAAGTTGCCCCTTGTTTGAATGGCACCGCAGCGCATTGTAATCAGTCCTCAGAGTGACGAACACAACCAAATTCTCCGACATAGAGCAGGCAAAGATGATCGAAACCATTTCATGGGCACAATCAATTTGGAAGTGTTTATGGCTGGACTTCAGAATGAAGTTGCCTATGTATCCCAAAGATGGGAATCAAGCCTTACGTAGTTCGGGATTAAGGTACACTCGGGTATTTAACCTCTCATTTTGCGCTCTAACTTTTGCCAAGGCCGCCCTTCCGGGTTTTCAACAATGCGAGCTGTGTTTTTCTTTCCTTTTTCAATTGTTTTCTTTTCTTTTTTTCTCTCTTTTTTTATTTTTCGCTTTTCATTTTTTTTCATTTGTCATTCTTTGCATTTTTTTCTTTTCTTTTTCTTTCATTCTTTGCATTTTTCTTTTTTTTGTTCTTTTTGTTCTTTTTCTTGCTCTAACTTTTGCCTGGGTCGCCCTTCCGGGTTTTCAGCCCAGCGAGCCTCTCAAGGGTAAAATTGTAGCTTTGTCCCTGTCAAATGGTTTTGAGATCCCGAAGTCATCTAAATCCAGGAGAATGGCTGCTGTTCGCTGACGATGTAGGAGTCCATCCAATGGAGGGCTGAATTTGCCCCTAGTGTTGTGGATCGGAACTCAGTTTTTCTTCAGCAATACTTTCTTCTTCCTCCCTCTGGGATTTGGCATTCTTGCCGACCTTCTTGGATTTGTGGAATGATCCATCTTTTGCTCTTCGAGCACATTTGAAATTCTTTGCCCCTAGTTCCAGGGGTGATTCTGATCTAGCTTTGCAAGCTTCTTTTGATGACATTTGATCTTCTAGATCTGACTTTTCTTGCCGTTGATTCACGGGTTGCTTCGAATCTGGCCACACAGGCCTCACATTGTAGTTGACCTTTGAACTTTCTGAGTTCTAGTCCAAGGTTTGAAAATGAGGGGTCGAGTCTTGAGGCTGAGAGTGATCCTAGGCTGCACAATCTCAAGAGCGATTCCACACAGGTCTTCGCAGGATCGCGCAAAACATTTTTTTTTAAATCTTTTAAGAAAGCGACAAATCGCTCGCGCTAAAGACAATGCGGAACCAATCTGGATCAAGTCAAAATCCTTTTCAGTACTCACATTAACAAGCATGATCTTGATCATTAAGGGCTTAGCATGCCTCTCTTTCCCTCAATTGATCAAATTTTGCAAAACCCGAGGAATTCCTTCCTCTTTGTTTTTATCGCAATGTTTCAAAAAAAGTTTCGAAAAACTTAGGTCGATACAATGAATTCAAGGCACAGAAAAGACACAGCTTCTAGTCAAATATTGCCATCTTATTTAGAATTTCTGGCACAACTGGCACACGACAGAAGCAAACACAAGAGTGTGAAAATCACTGCTGTTCCATTCAGATTTGTTGGCGTAACTGGCTCCAAGGCAGAAACAGACTCAAAAGAAAGCAAAAAAGACAAACACAAAACAGGCAAGTGATGTCCGTGGTAACACCCCCGAAATCAGTCGACTCTAACAAAACAGGACTGACTCGATACAACAAGACAGACCCGACTGACTCAATATGAAAAGACTAACTCTATACAACGGGACATACTCTAAACGACATAGCAAAACTGACTCAATACCCGAGTCAAAAAGTACAAAAACCAGCATTCACAAATGCTCAAAACAGTGCATGCCATACGCCACATCTGGAGTAAACTGACTGCCGCCCGCAGGTGGTTCATCCCCTGATCCCATCACATTATCCCCCACAAGTTCATTGATCTAGTGCCGATAGACTTTGCAGAGCTTGGTGCGA
The DNA here is from genome assembly GCF_055761805.1 of Camellia sinensis. NCBI lineage: Eukaryota > Viridiplantae > Streptophyta > Magnoliopsida > Ericales > Theaceae > Camellia > Camellia sinensis. The sequence goes on along the minus strand of NC_138961.1, from coordinate 66,718,442 downwards.
CGATGACCTCATTGTCAATCAAATTTTGTATCTCATGGCGGAGACAGATGCAACTGTCGGCGTCATGACCGGTTTGTTGATGAAAAGGATAGTACTTAGTCGGGTCATGCTTTGCAGGGAGAGGATCGGGTAGAGGCAGTTGTTCTAACAGTTTCAGATGTCCTTTCCTGAGTAGGACCCCTAAAGCTTTAGACAATGGCATAAAGAGTGGGGTGAAAACCCTCTTGCCTCAGGGTAGATAGTCCGAAGTTTGGGGGTTTGAAGTGGATGCACCAACAAAGGGGGTGGCTGCTCTTGGTGTGGTGGTGGCGACCATGCCCATGTTTGAAGTCCTAGTAGCTACGTTATCGCTGGTGGTCACATTTGAACTGTGGGTAGACACCCTCCTAGGCTGCTCCTTCTCCTGATCAATAAGGCCCGGTTTCATAGCGTCCTCGATTTGCACCCCAATCTCGTGCATGTCCGCGAAGGTGGGAAGGGATAGGACGATCAACTTTTGCATCAGCCTGGGTTGGAGGTTACGCACAACCATCCTTAACTGGTCTTTGTCGGAAGGCCTTGTAGTCATCATCGAGGCCTTTGCTCTCCATCTCGTCACAAACTCTGAAAAACTCTCCTTTGTCTCTTGGCAGGTGACTTCAAGATCACGAGTTGTGACCTCAATTTGTGTGTTGTAGGAATATTGAGCGGTGAAGGCCCTAGCCATCTCTTCCCAATTCTGTTTCACAGAGTTCTCCAATTTCGCATACCAGATTGCGGCTATCCCAGACATGGTTCGGCCGAATAGTGACAGCTTCTGGGCTGTGGTCAAACCCATTGGTCTCAAGATATCAGAAAACAATTGGAGGTGCACCATTGGGTCTTCAGAGCCATCGAATCGATTGATATGTGACATCTTGAACCGATCCGGTAATGTCACCACTGAGTCGGTATAACCATCCTTTATGTCCGGAATGGATTTCATGCCTTGAGCCTTCTTGAACAGCTTTTCCAGTTTGCTCACCTTTAGTGTTGTGGGATCCGTCTCGAACTCAAAGAGGGAGTCCGGTAGGTTGGTGGGTGTTTTGGATAGCTGGGGTAGAACCGGGGGTGGAGGTGGCCCGACTGGAATGTTCATATCATCCTGGACGTGAGTCGCCTCCCCGAGTGTGGGAACTCTCAGTGGGGGAGGAGCTTGGTGTGAAGTAGATACTCTAGTTTGCTGCTGTAACCTGGCAATTGTTTCTGCCTGTTGGGCTATGGCCACAGCCTGTTGTTTGGCGAATTCCGCTTGACGGACAGCGTCTTGCTGCATGGCTTTCATACTATCCTGCAGTTGGCGCGCCATCTCTTCTAGACCCGACATATTGTTCTAATCTAACTGAGCAACCGGTATATCTATGTCGGCAGTAGGCTCGGAAATCTCAGCCCGACTGCTCAAAGATCACTGATCTGGTAGCTGTTGTACTGGCAGTCTGTGCCTGACTAGCCTTCTTTGGCCCTGATTACCCTTGAACTGAGTCTCTGACCTGACAAAGTCTATCAGTACAAATCCAATGAACCTCGGAGGATATTGGAGCCTTATGAAGCTATGGTTCCAGGACTACCTAGCAAAAGAGAAAACATGCAGCATCTCAACCCAATTTCATCAGAACATGCATAGGCATAACTGAATAACTGTATTCTACTACTGATCACTGTTCCCCAAAATCACTGCCCCAAATCTGAATCTGATACCCGCAGATATAACTGATTCTCAAAACACTGATGCCCTCAGGCCTGATACCCAGACTTGCAAACTGATATATGCATTCCTGTAGAGGCCAACTCCAAAAAGCACATAGCAAGCAAATGAGAGCCAAAACACCCCTATGTTGGGGTAGGGTTTCCCTGTCCTATTTTGTCCGGAGCTAGGGTTTCACTACGCACACACCGGTTTCAAACAACCTAATATCGGGTAAACAACCTGTCCTAGTTTGGAATGGTCACTATGGATTCCGAATATGCACTAGGTCGAATGGTCGAAAGGGGTGCCCCGATAAAACCGGGGTTTGTGTTCCCATACTGTCAGAGCCCATAACCGGTCAGCCTTATGGTCATGTCTTGACAAGACAAGCCTTCGGCAAGCCGTTCAGGAATGGCAGATGGCAAACACGTTGTCCTAGGCGCACCAATGCACATGCAATGCAAAGAAACACATAAGTGTAGTCAAAAGAAGATATCATGAGTTCGAGTCAAGTTCTCTAAATCTCCCCAACAGAGTCGCCAGAAACTGTAGATGTCCCTGAACGTCCCGGGAGGGAGAACCCCCGTTCTGTTCATTTGGGCCCACTACAGTTCGGACTCTCAAATTGTCACGGTTCTTAATCTGAACCAAAGAGTCCAAATCTGGCAAATCGTTTTGAGAAAAACAAATTTTTAGAAAAGAAGTGCCAAGCATGGACTGCTTTGCCACCTAAATATTTTTATGGGGAAATTTAGGAAACCCCGACTCGTTTGCCTAAGGCCACGTGTCCGTCATCACCAAAGTTACCTCGGTTCGGGAACTTGGGTACGATTGGGGAAGGTCAGCTATGAGCACCCCCGCTTGCCCGATCAAAGATCGGTCTCTATTAACCATGATATCTAGTTTTGAAAACATTATGCGTTCTTATTCCGGTTATTAGCCTAGATTTACTATGTGATGCGCACATCAAACAAGTATAGACTAAGTCGTCTAAATTGGAACGAAACATGTCATGTTTGTTTATTTGAAAATGGATTGATGGTGCTACCCACAAGTAGGCTAAGACATGAATTTTGCCACCCTCAAGTAGGCTTAGAAAATATAATTTTGCCACTCTCAAGTGGGCTTAAAACTCATATTCAATGCGTTGTTCCAATTTAAGTAACTCAAACTTCACCCATAGGCATTCTGACAGTTATATCACATAAGCACATAGCCACATGGCAAGCATGCTGTCATGTTAATATTCACATACATGCAAGATCCTAAAGCATAAACACTCACAGTGTACTCCGAGCCAAAACAAGAAACTAGTTAGTAATCATGAATGATCCCAGTTCACGTTAAAATGGCTAATGCATCACATACAGAATGTCACTAGAATAGGCTCGTCTAATCTATGGATGGCATGTGAAATGCACAGATAACATGTATTCAAGTTAGATTTGAGATACTATGCAATTAGTATGATGCGCCGAGCCCGATGCATGCAATACAAATGAATGGATGCACGCATGCATAGCATAAGGATGCTAATTGAAATATGTCCTAATACTAACCATCAAAAGCAGGTAAGTAAAAGGGAGAAAGAAGTGGGGATTGGAAGACATGCATCACACACACGCATGCTTATTACAAATTCGCCCTCGCTCGGAGGGACCAAAAGAATAATACAATTTAATTAACTTACAAACTAATTGAATAATTTACAGAACACCTAATTAATTAACAAATCAATTAAGCTAAGGAAAGCGGTAAAAGGCCTCGGGAAGAGGGATGCATGCATGCTCGGATTGACTTCGCTCGGAAATCTAATGCCATGTCATTGTTGCCTCTATTTACACTGTTTTGTACCTCTAAAAACTGCATAAGTCTCCAGGATGCTTCTGAACCACCTTCTGAGCACTATGGAAGGTCACCGGCCAAGGGTAAAGGCCACCGGCCATCCATCGACCATGGATATTGATATCGGCCACAAATGTTTGGTCGATCGGCACTGTAGATGGCCGATCGGCCATATCTTCCTGTACAAACCTGTTTTGACAGCAGCAGAGGGCAAAACAAGGCATGGCAATGCATTTCAAGCAAATGTGTGCACTAACACATCCCTTATCATGTTTATGACTCAAAGGGAGATGGTACTCGATTCTCGAACCACCAATCGCGCATTTCAATGCGTGATGGCCCAAGATACCAAGTTGTGCATTTTGATTTCAAATGACATGCAAGCCAAATAAACACATAAAGCCCAACCTCTATCATACTCAATTCAAGAGGCAAAGTATGCATGCTCTATGCAATGCAACCTAGGCATGGACGCTAAGTATGCAACATGAACATGAGGGCAAGTATGCAAGTTAGCAAACATGCAAAGTGTAATCTTAACCATGCACACATGCAAGGCATGTAACATGTTAGGCAACTTAGCAAGAAATGCATGCCAAATGCAACACCATTTAAACATGCAACAAAATGTCATGAGCCAAGTACCTAAGCATACAAACATGCATGCAAACATGGTTGAATACCTAAACATATAGAAGCAACTTTCAAGCACACTTAAAAGGGGCAAACATTGGCACATAGCATACATGATAAGCTTTGAAAAACATGTAGAAGATGATGCCAAATCAACCTACCAATGCAAGCGAAGCATGCATCCAAGCCCAAGGACTTAAACTATGATCATATGACACATGAAGCAAATGATCAAAGTGAATCAAAACAGTCCCAAATCATGCCAAATTAAGCACCAAAAACCACTTAGATGGCATCTAACTGATCAAATCCTACAGGCAAGCACAATAGCAAAAACATGGAGCATGAAACACCAACCTTATAAAGCATTAAAGGGGCATCAAATGCAAGCATACAAGCATACCACAAGGACTGAAATGACATGACAAGTGGTTCTAAACCACTGAAATGATGCAAGGATAGCATGCTCGAGGGTCCGATAATTAAGGCCTACAAGGGGGATTACATGGTAGCTATACAAAGCAAAGCATGGGTGACCCAAATGACCAAAAAAAGTCCTTAAGCACATCAAAACAAGCATAAAATCTTCACAAAGCTAAGCCAAAAACATGCTAGAAACAAGGCTCAAAGCATAAAGCATGTTAAGGCAAATCATGGCATTAGAAGACAAGTATGCAAAGCAAGCATGGTGTGTCTAAACCAAGTGAAAATAGTGCTATATCATGGCAAAATAAGCACAAATAACACTTAAGACATGACCAACATGAACTCAAGAATGGTGCTCACACATGAGGCTAAAATGGTACATTTGGAAGACAACAAGGAGAGGGGATGGCCCTCTCCTTCTTAGGACCTTAACACACCATCCTCACCACTGAAATGCCTCAAGATTTCAGTGGTGAGAGGGCCCAAACAAGGTGGTCCCGAAGCTCACCAAAAATAGCACCAAATGGGGCCAAACAAGGCCTAAGAGGGGGTAAATGACGCCAAACACAAAAGTAATCTTAAACAAACTTCAAAAGGAGATAAAAATAAGACTTTTTTCAGTTTATGACAAAGCCCAAATATGCTTGAAAGTAAGGCTAAAAGTGTGTGCAAAAAGGGGGAATAAAGAGGGTAAGAAGTGTTACCCTTGAAGACCAGCAAGAACCAGCAGCCTTTAGACCCAAAAATGCAACCCTCAACCTCTAAAAACAAGCTCCAAGAACCTCCAAGTGATGATGGAAGTGTGTGGCTATGAAGTGGTGTGCAATAAGCCAAGAACAAGAACCTTTTGAACCCTCTAACACACCCAAATGTAGAGAGAGAAGGAGATATAGAGAGTGATATATATATATATATATATCTTATATATCAGATTTTTCAACCCTTGAAATGGGAGGAGAGACCCTCTATTTATAGAGTAAGGCAAAAGGCCTAAGCTTCTTGGAGAAGCTAAGGCAAGAGGGTCAAAGGGGGCAAGCTTCTAAGGGAAGCTAAGGTAAAGGGGCCAAGCTTCTTGGAGAAGCTAGACAAGGGTTCAAGCTTCTCTTAGAAGCTTGGAGCAAAGGGTTCAAGCTTCTTGGAGAAGCTAGAACAAAGGTTTAAGAGGTTTAAGCTTCCTCAAGAAGCTAAAAGCAAGGGTTCAAAACGTTCAAGCTTCCTCAAGAAGCTAGAACCAGGGGTTCAAAAGGTTCAAGCTTCTTGGAGAAGCTAGAACAAGGGTTCAAAAGGTTCGAGCTTCCTCAAGAAGCTAATACCAAGTGTTCAAGTTCAAGCTTCCTCAAGAAGCTAGAACCAAGAGTTTAAAAGGTTCAAACCCCCTCAAGAGAAGGTCTCAGCCAGAAAAAGTTGGCCGACCGATCACGAAAGGTGCCGACCGACCATCAAAGATGCCGACCGACCATCACCAATGGCCGGTGGAAAGAAAACAGGGCCGGTGGCCTCAAGCCATGGCCGGTGGGTTTAGGGAATGGCAAACAAGCCATTCTCTACTCTCCAAAGCAAAAACCAAGAAGTGTTTGGTCCAACCAAGCACAAAATAGTCGAGTTGAGAGATCTTGAGGCAAGGCGCGTAGCCGAGACCTTCGAGAACTCAGGACGAACATGAACATGGGTAATCATCGAGTGTTCAAACGATGACGTCCAAGTCTCGAGGACGGTCAAAAATGGGGTGTCTACAGTCATCAAAACAAACACAATACCACTAACATAACCTGATTTCCCAAAATCCGATAACACTGAAGCAGGCATATGAAGCATATTCTGGCTAGTCGAGGATAAGTATTCAGTACCGTATACAATCAAATCAATCTGTCATCATTGGTTCCCATAGCGTCAAGCAAACAAGAATATGACCATACACATGCATTGTTCTTTAGGACACCCAATCACTGGATTTGCACAATTCAGTTCGTTTCTAACAGATATGTCCTCAATAGTTGAAGGTCGGTTCTCAATGGTGTTCATGGTTAGACCAATCTGTTGATAGCCCACAAATGGTCTTTCAAATAAGTCAAGTATTCCAAACGAATTCAAGGTTTGGGTCTATCAGTTTTTCTGTCAAGAATAATCTAGCTATTTATTTACAAGCAATCCTTAATCCCCCTTTACAAAATCAAATTAGATAGAGGGTTTTACCAAATCGATCCAGGAAAAGGTCTTGTCAAATTAAATCAAACAAAGGTCCCACCAAATCATATCCAATGAGGGTTCTAACAAGGCAATATCGGACGAGGGTTCTATCGGATCGAATCGGATAAACGTTTTCCCAAAAGGGTACATGGTTGATAGTTTCAGAATTGTCCTAGGTTCATCACAACTGTTCATATCAAGTATTTTAAGTCATGTACAATATGGCATTGTCCACATAAGTTCTGGTGTAGTTACATATGCGTGCAATTATTCATATCAGGCGGCATGTATCATAACCAGTACAGCAGTTCCCAAATAAGTCTTACATGTAAGCACATGGTTCACAATAACACATTAAACAAAGTTCCTTGGTTGTACATAAGATAGGGTCTGTTACACAAAAGTTCCAAATTAGTCACAAAACGTAGGTTTATGAGTCAAGCTTAACATAGTCATATAGTCTAGTCCATTTTCTACCAATCAAAATACATGATCTCGCAATTAATAAGGTTTGTTATTTGGGGTGCTCGACTCAGTCATACAATCACAGAGTCATAATTCCGGTAGTTTAATCATTGAAGACAGTAATATAACAAATCACCCTGAGCATAAGTTTGGATGTAAATGTGCATGTACAGAGTCAATCAATATCCCAATACGTATTTCACAATTTCCCAAATGGAGTGCATATATATTCAATAAATACAGTCTCGATCTTGTGGGTCTGACCAATCATAACACACAGGAAACAAATATGAAAGGACATGCTGATCCGAATCAAACAATACCCCAAGCAAAGGTGTACACATGCACTAATTCAGAATCAATCACATATAGGCATTCGTTTATAAATAGTACAGACACCTGGAATAATGGTTGCAGCATTTTGAGTACCTTCTGAGACGAGTGTGATTACTCTATCTTGACTAGCAATTCCTAACATTGGTACGAATCTAGCTGAGGCAGAAGATTTATTCACATCTTGTTCAGTTCGGGGACAGTTCCTTACCATATGGTCCACTTTATCGCTTCTATAACAAGCCCCAGAAATCTGATAACAAACTCCTCGGCGTTTCCTACAGTGGTGGTGGTAGAGGTTCTTTCCATAGTGGCAACTGACATTGTTGTCTTAGAATCTCTGCCATTTCTCGTGCTATTCTTTGCAGTCTATCAGGTCGGGCTGTGGAAGAGTCTGCCAACTCGTATGCCCTCACTTTATCCATGTTCTACACAATTCTTATTAAGCCTTGCCCAATACAAAAATAAACACAGATACACACGCGTATATTTGCACATAGGCACATTGTTATATTCCCATTTTATGTATTGTCAAGGCACAATTAATCACGTACGTAACAGATGATTGCATACTTATCAGATATCGCATGCTGAACATTTACTAAGTAGTTATATACTCAAATCATGTTCATATTGAACATTTAAGCGTATTGTTGATGCTTTGAAATTCACATTTATCACATGAATGCATCCTAGATCTCATCTAGACGCTTATTGCACTTTTGGACAAGTGTGTGAGTTATTAATTCGTGCTCTGATACCACTCTGTCATGACTCGAACCTGCCCCCGTGGGTTAAGGACATAACCGGCTAGTAATCATGAGATTACCTACGGCCTCAAACCAAACCAGATGTATTTTAACAGAGTTAATGGGGGCCAAACGGAAGCAATTTTAAAACTTTGTCCATAGAGCCGTGCTTATATGCACATCGTAACATTCCATACATACATATGTTAATAACTCACAACACAAAGTATAGTAACATAAAGTTCTATATAGACAGAATCATTCAAATCTAAGTCAGCTAAAACAAAGCTATATGCAGACGTACACCAAAGTCGTCGCCAACATGACAAAATAACATAGAATGGCAGAAGGACGAAGACGTGTCCCGTGCGTGAGACGTAAAGGCTGACTCTTCAAAACCTTAGTTGTTCCATACAGACTTCACTGGGGTTGGGTTTGGACTTCTCTTCGCTCAACTACGAACACATGAATGAGCGTGAGCGATAGCCTAGTGAATAATATCAAATAAAATAGTTATACAAACGGTATGTAGAACAACATGCTTCAAACGGCCTTGGACCCGATTCATATTTCTATTTAACATATATATATACACAATTCAAGTCAAGTGACTGTGGTTCCAAACATACTGGCCTTCGGCCCATTTATCTTCCATTTGTGTCAAAACGGCCTTTGGGCCATTCAGATGACAAACTGGCCTTTGGCCAATCCATTCATGTCCAAACGGCCTTCGGTTCATCATTCATTCTTGTCAAAACGGCCTCTGGCCTTTTCAAACTTTCATATCAAACTGGCCTTTAGGCCTTTTCAAACTTTCATATCAAACTGGCCTTTAGGACTTTTCAAACTTTTATATCAAACTCGCCTTTAGGCCTTTTCAAAACTTTCATATCAAACTGACCTTTAGGCCTTTCCAAACTTTCATATGAAACCGTGTCCACCATTCAAATTAATGAATTTTACAAAACTTACATAAAAGTATGCAATTGGATAACAACGTATTTCAGATATTACTCACAGTGATCGGCTGATTGATTTGCCCTGGAGCTTGACCCAACACATCACATAACACATATGGGTCACAACCGATTCAATCCGTTCTTAATTCACATATTCCTCCTTAGGCTTAATTCTTATTCTTCTAACTCATTTACAATGCTCAATGTATACCTAAGAGTACTTAGAAGTGAAAGGGAACAGAAAACGGAACACAGAATGCATTTTCAAAATTTCAAGAAACAGGGTGCCCGCTCGAGCGTGGACTTCCCCGCTCGAGCGTGGACTTCCCCGCTCGAGCGGACCCTTGAGGCCTGTAAAAGTACTGGATATGTCGAATTTATGCTCGAGCGTTCATTCTGGCGCTCATGCGAAAGGCCTCTCTACATGGCTCCCCGCTCGAGCGGGAGTCATGTCCGCAAAATATGCTGGGAGCACGAATTTCACGCTTGAGCGGCGGTTCCCCCGCTTGAGCGGACGTCGAAATTCTGGAAAACCCAGAATTGTTCTTGAGCTCCAATCCAGCATTCAAATCAACCCAACTTACATTTTAAGGTTCAAACTTCAAATATATTCATGCTATCATGATACAAACACCCATTTACATCAATATGGAGCTCAATTTCATTAATCAAACACTTGCATGTCTCATTTTCCACCAAATTTATTACCAACATAACAACTTCATGCATTCAGAGCTTCTACTCCCAAGGATTGTACATGCATGTGGGAGATACACATTATTCTCAACTTATTTGGTGAAGAGGTGATCAAATACGTGGATTTCAACCAAAACTCAACATGGATTATACATTTATGCTCAAACATGGAAATTCATAGCAATTTCCTACATGCATGTGTCTATTGACCTCACATTCAACAAAACCAACTCATTTCTTGTCAATTATTACTCTTGATTACCCAATTCGCTAGGATGCACAAAATTACAAACTAGAATTCAAGAAATACTCACCTAGGAGCTTTAATTCTCACAATTTATAGCCAATTCTTGAGTAATCTCCAAGGTTTCCAAGCTTTGAGCTAAGATTGCACAATTCTCTCCCTTTCTCTCTCTATAGCCGACTCTCTCCCCATTTCTTAGAGTTAAATCTGCCAATGTTGATTAAAGAGTGAGCTTGAGTGTATATGGCCTCTCATGCATAAGTCCACTAACCAATATATCCAATATTTAAATAATTTTAGCACTATGCCAACATTTTAATCTAATTAATTTGATCCGAATCAATTTCCAATTAAATTTCACCTTAGGCTCTAAAAATTACGCTAATCCCAATGGCGTAATCAATTTCGCGTTCTTCAATTTAATTTCCAAAACAAATAATCAAACAGACATTCCTACGGTGAACAGATAGAAATTTAAAACCGCATATGTTCACATAATTGGTACAGAAAATCATATCAGACACATAATCAAATTCATAATAAGGACCAATTAGCATAATACAGAACGGGTTGTCACTGTCTTCCCCCCTTTAGGAAGTTTGGTCCTCCAAACTTATTTCACCTTTAGTCGAACACAATTCGGAACACTTTTCATTCAACGGTTCCAATCCTTTTCGATAGCCATTGCTTAGTTCTCAAAATCAAGCAACACTCTGTTCTCAATCAGACAGGGACTTACCTTTTCCTCTATACAAGGCTTGCATGATGTCGCACCGAATTAGAGTGTGAGCCATTGTCGTAAGCAGAGTCTGCCAATGATGGACGGATTTTTTTTTTTCCAATTCACCAAAAATCTAAAGCACACATATGGAGCATTTCTCCCAGAGTCTAAATAGTTCCTTCTGATTATACATCAATTTGCGGACGGAAAGCCGCGCTGAATCACAATTCAGTTCCCGTTGCCTCTTGAAGGCTTGTCAGAATTCAAACACATTTTAGGATTCCTGTCTAAAACAATAGATACTGGGACCCCACGCAAACAAGCAATCTTATCGATGTAACCGGTGGCTAGTTCACAAGCATCATACGAAAATTTTACAGGGAGGAAATGAGCAACTTAGGCCTCGTTTGGCAAGAGGCTATTTTAGCCAATTAGCCAAAAAGTTACTAAATTAGCCAAAAAGCCAACAACGCATACCAAAAAGTCAAAGATTCTCTTTTCTCTCTACTTTTTGCACATCTTTTCGTAATTAGCCAAAAAGTCATCCCAAACATACAAGTTTTTTTTACCTACCTTTTTAGCCAAATAGCCAAAAAGTTACTAAATTAGCCTGTTCCCAAACAAGGCCTTAGTAATTCTATATACAATAATCCAAATAGGACTTATACCTTGGGTGCTCAAGGTAGCCCCACAATGAAATTCATAGTCACATATTTCCATTTCCATTCCAAAATCGAGAGAGGTTGCAGTAGTTCCGCCAATATCTATTATTCAACTTTGACTCGTTGGCACCGAAAACATTCAGACACAAATTCAACATTCTCCTCCTTCACAATAGGTCGCCAACATATTTGTTTCAAATGCCAACTAACCTTACCATAGAAGTTTGATCAATTTCCTTGTCACAGAAGTTCAATTCATTGCTCAATGATTCCGCAATGCACAACCCAATTCAGTACTTAGTTTAGTGACTCATCACAGTTATCTGAGGTTAACCAAAAGTCTTCAGGAATATGAGGTGGATCTAGATACTGATTCTCGAATCGACAAAGGTAGCATCGAAGCAATCAATTTCTAACACATTACACGTGCCCTCAATTCATTCAATAGTTTACAATTCAGTCCACATTCAATCCCCTGTTCTATCGTGTCTTTCCACACTATCTCATAGTCGCCAAAAGCAGAAGGCAATTCGTATGTTAATCCCTATGATGTCAAAGATGATATCAAGACAGTCAATCACATGTTGAACACAATTTACACATCCTTAGAGCCCCAATTGCAGAATATAGTGGCACTGAGAGGTTATTTACACTAGGCGTATTGAATTCGCACACTTTCGAGCAATCAGGGTTTTTAAAGCTTCTTGGATGTTAATAACATCTACATAGTACCAAAGGATGACATTCCGGACAAAACAAATGAATAATCGTCTCGGAATCAAAGCACACCCGTTCACGACCGTCGGTGGCCGACCCGAGATCGATTAGACAAACCCACCCGTACAAAACCGTCGGTGGCAAAAGAGATATCTTAACAAAGGTGCTACATAGGCTTAACTTCCCCTAGCACGAAAGGACGTCTCAAGAATGTCATCAAAACAAACACAATACCACTCACATAACCTGATTTCCCAAAATCCGATAACACTGAAGCAGACATATGAAACATATTCTGGTTGGTCGAGGATAGGTATTCAGTACCATATACAATCAAATCAATCTGTCATCATCGGTTCCCATGGCGTCAAGCAAACAAGAATATGACCATGCACATGCATTGTTCTTTAGGACACCCAATCACTGGATTTGCACAATTCAGTTCATTTCTAACACATATGTCCTCAATAGTTGAAGGTCGGTTCTCAATGGTGTTCATGGTTAGACCAATCTGTTGATAGCCCACAAAAGGTCTTTCAAATAAGTCAAGTATTCCAAACGGATTCAAGTTTTGGGTCTATCAGTTTTTCTTTCAAGAATAATCTGGCTATTTATTTACAAGCAATCCTTAATCCCCCTCTACAAAATCAAATTAGATAGAGGGTTTTACCAAATTGATCTAGGCAAAGGTCTTGTCAAATTAAATCAAACAAAGGTTCCACCAAATCATATCCAATGAGGGTTCTAACAAGGCAATATCGGATGAGGGTTCTATCGAATCGAATCAGATAAACGTTTTCTCAAATAGGGTACATGGTTGATAGTTTCACAATTGTCCTAGGTTCATCACAATTGTTCATATCAATGTATTTCAAGTCATGTACAATATGGCATTGTCCACATAAGTTCCAGTGTAGTTACATACGCGTTCAGTTATTCATATCAGGAGGCATGTATCATAACCAATACGGCAGTTCCCAAATAAGTCTTATAGGCAAGCACATGGTGCACAGTAACACATTAAACAAAGTTCCTTGGTTGTACATAAGATAGGGTCTGTTACACAAAAGTTCCAAATTAGTCACAAAACGTAGGTTTACGAGTCAAGCTTAACATAGTCATATAGTCCAGTCCATTTTCTACCAATCAAAATACATGATCTTGCAATTAATAAGGTTCGTTATTTGGGGTGCTCGGCTCAGTCATACAATCACAGAGTCATAATTCCGGTAGTTTAGTCATTGAAGACAGTAATATAACAAATCACCCTAAGCATAAGTTTGGATGTATATGTGCATGTATAGAGTCAATCAATATCCCAATATGTATTTCACAATTTCCCAAATGGAGCACATATATATTCAATAAATACAGTCTCGATCTTGTGGGTCTGACCAATCCAAACACACAGGCAACAAATATGAAAGGACATGCTGATCCGAATCAAACAATACCCCAAGCAAAGGTGTACACATGCACTAATTCAGAATCAATCACATATAGGCATTCGTTTATAAATAGTACAGACACCTGGAATAACGGTTGCAGCAATCTGAGTACCTTCTGAGACGAGTGCGATTACTCTATCTTGACTAGCAATTCCTAACATTGGTACGAATCTAGATGAGGCAGAAGATTTATTCACATCTTGTTCAGTTCGGGGACAGTTCCTTACCATATGGTCCACTTTATCGCTTCTATAACAAGCCCCAGAAATCTAATAACAAACTCCTCGGTGTTTCCTACACTGGTGGTGGTAGAGGTTCTTGCCATAGTGGCAACTGACGTTGTTGTCTTAGAATCTCTGCCATTTCTCGTGCTATTCTTTGCAGTCTATCAGGTCGGGCTGTGGAAGAGTCTGCCAACTCGTATGCCCTCACTTTATCCATGTTCTACACAATTCTTATTAAGCCTTGCCAAATATCGGGATGCCCAATACAAAAATAAACACAGATACACACGCGTATATTTGCACATAGGCACATTGTTATATTCCCATTTTATGTATTGTCAAGGCAAAATTAATCACGTACGTAACAGATGATTGCATACTTATCAAATATCGCATGCTGAACATTTACTAAGTAGTTATATACAAAAATCATGTTCATATTGAACATTTAAGCGTCTTGTTGATGCTTTGAAATTCACAATTATCACATGCATGCATCCTAGATCTTATCTAGACGCTTATTGCACTTTTGGACAAGTGTGTGAGTTATTAACTCGTTCTCTGATACCACTCTGTCATGACCCGAACCCCGTGGGTTAAGAACATAACCGGCCAGTAATCATGAGATTAGCTATGGCCTCAAACCAAACCAGACGTATTTTAACAGAGTTAACGGGGTCCAAACGAAAGCAATTTTAAAACTTTGTCCATAGAGTCGTGCTTATATGCACATCGTAACATTCCATATATACATATGTTAATAACTCACAACAGAAAGTATAGTAACATAAAGTTCTATACAGACAGGATCATTCAAATCTAAGTCAGCCAAAACAAAGCTATATGCAGACGTACACCAAAGTCCTCGCCAACATGACAAAATAACAAAGAATGGCAGAAGGGTCAAGACGTGTCTCGTGCGTGAGAGGCAAGGGCTGACTCTTCAAAACCTTACTTGTTCTATACAGACTTCACTAGGGCTGGGTTTGGACTTCTCTTGGCTCAGCTGCAAACACATGAATGAGCGTGAGCGATAGCCCAGTGAATAATATCAAATAAAATAGTTATACAAACGGTATGTTGAATAACATGCTTCAAACGGCCTTGGACCCGATTCATATTTCTATTTAACATATATATACACAATTTAAGTCAAGTGACTATGGTTCCAAACATACTGGCCTTCGGCCCATTTATCTTCCATTTGTTCCAAAACGGCCTTTGGCCCATTCAGATGACAAACTGGCCTTTGGCCCATCTATTCATGTCAAAACGGCCTTCGGCCCATCGATTCATGTCAAAACGGCCTTCGGCCCATTCATTCATGTCAAAACGGCCTTCGACCCATCATTCATTCTTGTCAAAACAGCTTGTGGCCTTTAAAACTTTCATATCAAACTGGCCTTTAGGCCTTTTCAAACTTTCATATCAAACTGGCCTTTAGGCCTTTTCAAACTTCCATATCAAATTGGCCTTTAGGCCTTTTCAAACTTTCATATCAAACCGTGTCCACCATTCAAATTAATGAACTGTACAAAACTTACATAAAATTAAGCAATTGGATAACAGCATATTTCTGATATTACTCACAGTGATCGGCTGATTGATTTGCCCTAGAGCTTGACCCGACACATCACATAACACATATGGGTCACAACTGATTCAATCCGTTCTTAATTCACATATTCCTCCTTAGGCTTAATTCTTATTCTTCTAACTCATTTACAATGCTCAACGTATGCCTAAGAGTACTTAGAAGTGAAAGGGAACGGAAAACAGAACACATAATGCATTTTCAAAATTTCAGGAAAGAGGATCCCCGCTCGAGCGTGGACTTCCCCGCTCGAGCGAACCCTTGAGGCTTGCAAAAGTACTGGATATGTCGAATTTACACTCGAGCGTTCATTCTGGAGCTCGAGCGGAAAGCCTCTTTACATGGTGTAGACACCCCATTTTTGACCGTCCTCAAGACTTGGATGTCACCGTTTGAACACTCGGTGATCATCCATGTTTGTGTTCGTTTGGAGTTCCCGGAGGCCTCGGCTCGCGCGCCTTGTCTCAAGATCTCCGAACTTGACTGCTTAGTGTCTGATTTCACACCAAACACTTGTGTTTTGCCTTGGAGAGGCAGGGTAGGGCTTGTAGACCATCCCCACCCACCACCGGCAGTGGCTAGAGGCCACCGGCTAGTTTTTGCTGCCACCGGCAATATATATTGCCGGCCGACACTATTTGTTGCCGGTCAGCACTATTTAGTGCCGGCCGGCACTCTTTTTGGCCAAGATGGCATTTTTGGCCGGCCGATTACTGTGTATCTGCTTTTGCAGATATTTTAAGACAGCTGTCTTGCTTTTGCTCCCCTCCATACACATGTATGGAGGGATCTCCCTCTTATGAAGCTTGTCTTGTAAGCTTTACAAGACAAGAAGTGCCATATAGAGAGAGGTTGGTCTCTTGGCTTGAGGGGTTAGAGACTTAAGATATTTTGAGAGCTTAGACAGCCATTGTTAGGGTTTGAGTTCTAGGGTTAGGGTTAGATACACATTCTATCTCTCTTTCCCCCTCTTTTGTGCTCTTGTGTGTGTTTTGGTCCATACTATTGCACACAAGCACCTAGTGTTTCACCTTCCTCTTGGAACTGAGGTTCAAAGAGAATGATTTTGAAGTTTTGGTGTTGGATTCAAGCCAAGGAAGGCCATTGGAGCATCTTTGTTGAAGAAGTCTTCAAGGGTAAGAATCTTACCTCTTTTTACCCCATTTTTGCATTGTATTTCTACCTATCTTAAATTCGTTTTTGAGCTTAGTGTATAATACAAAAAAGTTCTGTTTTTAAGCCCTCTTGGTTGTTTGTTAAGAGTGTTTTGTGGTTTGGGTAAGTTTGAATACCCTTAGGCCTTGAAAGGCCTCGTTTTGTGCCCTTTTGTGTGAACTCCGGGATTTTGGTGTTGAGGTCTCTTCACCACTGAAATCTTGAGGGATTTCAGTGGTGAAGGTGATGCCTTGAAGTCCCAAGAAGGAGAGGGCCACCCCCTCTCCTTATTGTCCTTGAAAAGGGCATGTTTTAGCCTCTTGAGGGAGCACCATGTTAGAAGGTGTATTGACCATGACTTGGATGCTTTTTATGCTTAATATGTCATGTTATGCCTCTGTTTTTACTTGGTTTTGGTACTCCATGCATGCTTAGCATAGTTGCCATGTAATGCCCTGTTATGCCTCAACATGTCATAGGTTGTGTGCGTTTGTTTCTAGCATGTTTTAGGCTTACATTTGTGAAGATTTTGTGCTTATCTTGACATGTTTTAGGTCTGTCCATAAGTGTTTGGGTTGACTTTGGCATGCTTGGTATAGCTCCTTTGTATTTGGGCTTGTTGGCCTTGAGCATATGAATGTATAGCATGACATCTTTGCATTGATTTGGTGATTTGGGATCATCCACCATGTCATTTCAGTTCTGTTTGCATGCCTATATGTTTACCTTGGATGCATCTTTAACGCCTCATAAGCTTGTGTAGCAATGCTCCATGTTTTGGTGTTTATGCATGCCTTTGTTCTTGAGTCATTTGGATGCCATCTAAGTGGTCCTTAGGCCTTGTATTAATGTCCCAAAACTCTGTTTTTGGTCAATGAGTTCATGCCATGTTTGGTCTTGCTAAGTGTAGTTCAATACTTTATTGGTTTGCTTTGAGCATTTGGGCCATTTGTTGCATGCTTGGCTTGATTTATTGCTTGGTTTGGCACCATGTTTTAGCATGATTTCAATGCTTATGTTGCATGCTATGTTGCCATGATTACCCCCTTTCAAATGTGTTTGAGAGTTGTTCAATTTATGCCTAAATGTTGGCCTTTCAACATGTGTATGTGTGCATGTGTATTTGGTCCTTCATTATAGCATGTTGGCTACTGTTTTTGGGCCCTATTAGAGCTGCCCAAATCATGTTCAAGACCACCTTTTCATTGGCTAGCATTGCCTCATGTTTGCTTGCATGCTTGCATAAGTGTATCGCCATGCCATGTTGCATCCTTAGCTTGCATGCCTAGGTTGCATTGCATTTTGCATGCATGCTTTGTTCCTTGACTTAGTGATAGGAATTGGGCCTTGTTTGGTTTGATTTGGTTTGCATGCATTTGAAATCAAAGTTGCATACTTGGTTCTTTGGGCCATCATGCATGGAAATCCGTGATTGGTGGTCCGAGAATCGAGGCACATGCCCTTTTGAGTCATTATCATGATAAGGGACATGGTTGGTGCATATATGCCTTGAATTGTGCTGCCATGCTTTGCCTTGCCCTCTGTTGCTGTCATTTACAGATTCTGCAGGAACACTCTGCCGACCGGTAGTGTAAGGTGCCGACCGGCAACAATCTCTATGCCGACAGCTTCATTTTGTGCCGATGGCCACACACCACTGCCGGTGGTAATTCCACTCAGCCGGTGGCACTCCCCAGTGTCCAAGGAATCAGTCCTGAGGTTTTGGCAACTTCCAGAGGAGTGAAGGAAGGAAAACAGAGGCAGCCTATGCATGGCGGCGCGTTTCCCGAGGCGTTTTTCCTGTTTTCTTAGTTTTAGTTAATTTGCTTAGTTGATTAGGCAATTTGTAATTATTAATTAGCTTGCGTAGTTAATTAATTTGTAATATTTATTTGGTCCCTCCGAGTGAGGGTAAATATGTAATAAGTGTGCGTGAGTGTGTGTATGTCTTCCAACCTCACGTCTTTCTTCCCTTTTATTTACCTGCTTATGATGGTAGATTAGGGCACGTTTAATTTAGCATACCTTATGCTATGCATGAGTGCATCCATGCATTTGTATTGCATGCATTAGGCTCTGTACATCACGCTAACTGCATTTGTACTTCAATTCAAAAATTGAATATGTGATAGTTGATCGCATTTCATATGCCATGCTTAGGTTAGCCGAGCCTATCTAATTGCATCCTGTTTGTGTTGCATTAGGCAATTTAACATGAACTAGGGCACGCATGTTTGCTAACTAGTTTACTGTTTTGGCACGGAGTACGATGTAAGTATTTTCGCTTTAGCATCCCGCATGCGTGTGAATGCTAACATGACAGCATGTTTACCATGTGGCTAGATGCTTATGTGATAAAATGTTTTGAATGCCTGTGGGTGAAGGTTGGATTGTTTGAGTTGGAAAAACTCGTTGAAATCCGCATTTTAGCCTACTTACGAGTAGCAAATCCAAAACATCTTCCAAAACAAACGGATATGCAATGCTTATTTCCAAATTAGGCAATCTAGTCTATACTTGTTTGCTGCGCGCATAACATAGTAATTCTAGGCTAATAAATGGAATAAGAACACATAACATTTTCAAAATCGGATATCATGGTTAGTAGAGGCCGGTCTTCGGACCGGGCGAAAGGGGGTGCTCATAGCTGACCTTCCCCGATCGTACCCAAGCTCTCGAGCCGAGACAACTCCGGTGATGACGGACATGTGGCCTTCGGCACCGAGTCAGGGTTTCCTAAATTTCCCCATTTTAAAAATATTTAGGTGGCGACTCTGTATCTGACAAAGCAGTCCATGTTTGGCACTACTTTTTCAAAAATCTGTTTCTCAAAACGATTTGCCAGATTTGGACTCTTTGGTTCAGATTAAGAACCGCGACAAACCAAAAATCGCGAGTCCGAACTGTAGTAGCATAAGGCCCCCCTCCGCGGGCGCATCTACAGTTTCTGGCGACTCTACTGGGGATTTTTTAGAGAGCTTGACTCGAACTGATGATATCCTGTTTTGATTTCGCTTATGTGTTTCTTTGCATTGCATGTGCATTAGTGCGCCTAGGAACACAGTGTTTGCCATCGGCCATTCCTGAACGGTTTGCCGGAGGCTTGTCTTGTCAAGGCATGACCATAAGGCTGACCGGTTATGGGCTCTGACAGCATGGGAACACAAACCCCGGTTTACCGGGGCACCCCTTTTGACCATTCAACCTAGTGCATATTCGGATCCATAGTGACCATTCCAAGTTAGGACAAGTTGCTTACCCGATGTTAGGTTGTTTGAAAACCGCTGTGTGCATAGTGAAACCCTAGCTCCTGACAAAATAGGACAGGGAAACCCTACCCCAACATAGGGGTGATTGAGCTCTCTTTACTTGCTATGTGCTTCTAGAATGTGTTTCTACAGGAAAAGTACATGTCAATTTGCAAGTTCGGCTACACCCGTGTTTGATCCGTTTTGGGCTGAAATGCTGTCTGTTTTTCCTTTCAGTTCAGAGAGTCGCAGAGTTGATACAGAATAGCCAGTGTCTCCCCTTGCCGAGGCAGGATTTATGGCGGCACAAAATTCAGAAGAAGTTGTGGTTATGACGGCTGCATTGGAGCAGGGGACCGCTCCGCAGAGTGAGGCCAGCATCAATATGTCACATCCACCAAGGTCGCCCGTTGTGCACCCGGTCTGGGCTCCCCAGTTATATCAGGCTCGTGTGCCCACCACCTTTGAATTGATGGGAATGATAGGTGACCTCCAGAGGTCCGTGGCCGATCTGGCCTATAGAATGTCGGCTTCACCGCCAGCGGCGCCATATGCCGGGAATTTCATACCACAGGAGCCTCCGCTGCTGGGGCGGATTGTGATAGAGCTTAGCCAGCCAGAGATGGCTTCCAGTTACAGTTGCGACATGCCAGCACCGACCCAGACCCTTGACCAGGCTGAGGCTAGAGGAAAGGATGCCGATCCTATTGAACAACTGCTGTGGGCAGTCGAGGTTCTGAAAGTCAGAGGGATGAACAAGCAACAAACATCTGCGATCATGGCCAAAGCTGTGGATGATGCTTTCCCCACTCCAATCAAAGGCAGTTCAAGCCAGGTAGAAAATCGGGATGGGCCCCGTCATGCCCAGACAATTCCTGTCGTTCCCAACCCTGCACCGGGAAAGGGTCAAAAAGCCAAGGCAGTGCCAGCCGACCCTTTCGCTAGTGCCTCTAGCAAGAATCCTCAAACTTCAAAGTACCTGCCCCGAGGGCGCAGGGTCTTCCACGACCTCTACATGCCTTTGTATAGGGCATTACTAATATTGGCAAAGAATGGGCATCTTAAACCTTTGGAGCCTCGGCCACTCCCGAAGAATCTCCCCGCCACGCATGATGCTACCTTGTACTGCGTGTACCACCAACAGTCCGGTCACAGTACCGATGGATGTTCCCGCCTTCGTCATGAAGTGCAGGATTTGATCGATAACAAGGTTATCCTCCCACCCACCTCAGCTAAGTCCGTTACCACCCAGTTGTTGGATTTCAAGGGCTCAGATACTGCGAGTATGTAAAGTGAATCGCCTGCGGGCGACATTTGGTATATTTTGGATGTAGCGTCTGGCACGCATT
This sequence comes from Camellia sinensis, assembly GCF_055761805.1. Classification (NCBI taxonomy): domain Eukaryota; kingdom Viridiplantae; phylum Streptophyta; class Magnoliopsida; order Ericales; family Theaceae; genus Camellia; species Camellia sinensis. The sequence continues at coordinate 66,697,082 of NC_138961.1, read as the reverse complement.
TTTGAGCATCGGTGAAACCGAGTTTTGTAAATCCTGGCTTAGATATCGAGTCAGTCTTTTGTTTTGAGACTGTCTCCTTGTCGTGAGTCAGTCTTTTTGCTTAAGGGTCTGTCTTGTTGTATCGAGTCAGTCCCCTTTGTATATAATACCAGGTGATTCTGGGGTTGTTGCCTCGGACACCGTTTCGTCTTGTAATTATCTGTTTTTGTTTTGAGTCTGTTTCTGCCGAGGGGCCAGTTGCACCAACAAATCCGAGTGAAACAGCTGTTGCTATCTCAACTTCATGCTTGCTTTCAGCATAAGTACCAGAGAATTTGATTGGGCTGACAATACATCTCGCCTGCTCTCCTGCGCGCCAAACTCATTGCATTAACCTAAGTTTTTCAAAAAAAAAAACCTTTTGAACACTGCGGTGATGAAAACAAAGAGGAAGGAATTCCTCGGGTTTTGCAAAATTTTGATCATTTTGAGAGAAAGAGAGGCGTGCTAAGCCTTTTTATGAATGAAATCATGCTTGTCGGCGTGAGTACTGAGAAGGATCCTGGCCTCATCCAGATTGGTTCCACACTATCTTCGACGCGAGCGATTTGTCGCTTTCTTAAAAACTTTCAAAAACAAATGTTTTACGCGGCCCCGCGAAAACCTGTGTAGAATCGCTCTTGAGATTGCGCAGCCTAGGATCGCTCTCAGCCTCAAAATTCAACCCATCCGTTTCAAACTTTGAACTCGTTCAGAACGTTCAGAAGTTCAACGGTCAAACACCATGAATGGTCTATATGGCCAGTTTCAAAACAGCCCTCGAGCAAGAGGCACCAAAGCCAAATCAGAAGGAGTGGATCTCGCCGGAAGAAGCTCGTGGAGCAACCGGGATGGATTCTTCTGCAAATCATTGCAACAGCCGTTCTCCTAGACACAGAGAGGCTTCAATTCAAAAAAACCATTTGGCATGGACTTGCTACACTTTTACCCTTTGAGAGGCTCGCTGGGCCGAAAACCCGGAAGGGCGACCCAGGCAAAAGTTAGAGCAAGAGAAAAATACAAAAAAAAAGCAAAAAAAAAAGAAAAAGAAAAAATGAAAAGAAAAAGAATTGAAAAAATTTTAAAACAAAATCAAAAGAAGCTCGCAAGGTCGAAAACCCGCATCGGGCGCCTTGGCAAAAGTGAGAGCCAAACAAAGTGAAGGTTAAAATACCCGAGTGTACCTTAACCGGAACTATGTGAGGCTTGATTCCCATGTTTGGGATACGTAGGCAACTTCATCATGAAGTCCAGCCCCCAACGCTTTCATAGCGTCTCAGTCCATGCAATGGTGTCAATTTCATCCCAAAGTCTAGTCGCCAACGCTTCTAAGGCGACTGTGTCCATATATTTGTTATAACCGTCTTCGTCATCTCTGTGTCCAAGAGTTCGGCCACCGTCAATGAAAACTGTTTGCGGATTGCTGCGACATCATCTAAACAAGGGGCAACTTTCCGTTGCCACGAGCCGCCATGAGCCGCCATTCAAACTAGGGGCAACTTTCCGTTGCCTCCCACCCCCCTTCAAACCAGGGGCAATTTTCCATTGCCTCCGATCCGAGGTTGCGCATCTCGAAGAGTAAGTTCCATGCTTGTCGAGCATCAGCTGTTTAAAAAATAGTTTTTGAAATTTTTTACTGAGGTTGACTATTTTCTCAAAAATTGTTCCACTTTCCAAAACTGGACCATTGTCTTGGACCCAAAAGGAAAATTTTCAATGCTTACAGCCTGACTCACATGGTTTTCAAATAAAAAATCGAACAAGTACGTTGATCCGACTCTCATTTTGATCAAAACTATTTTAGTAGAAAGCAAAAACAAAGAATGGTTAAAATAATGAACTAGGGGCACAGTTGAGCCAGGCGTTCTGTCTTTCCCCCGTCATCAACGTACTTGCCAGAAGAGCGCTGTACCCACCAGAAGAAATAACCGTGAGCTAACGGCATTGGGCATGAACCCGCAACTTCCTATTCATCCATCAATCACCCCGGGGAGGGATGAAAAATGAGAGAATGAAGAATAGAGAGGTGTAAGTTGAGAGAAAAGTGAGGGAAAGGGTTTTGAGAGAAAATCCGAGCTCGAAAGCCGAGTGATGTGAGAATCACAAATCAGAAAGGGTGGGAAACAATGCCTAGAGAAACTGGCTCCTCGTGATCAGAGGTCCCCCGTCTTTGTCAGCGCGTCTGTATGTCGTGTCTTTGGTTTTGTTTACCTCAACCTTTGTTTTAGGTCTTTTTCGAGTGTGTCTCGTTGTGTTTAGGCCGTGTATCTATACTTGAGTCCTCCCCGCTGCGTTCAGTTGTAGGCTCGATATCCCGGTTTAAAAAACCCTCATTCGATTTCAAAAATCATTTACACTCGGAATGCTGTGCCATTCTCTACATTTGAACGTGTTTCGACTCTAACCGGTTCCATCTTTGAGCTCCGTCTTGTCAGATTGGGCAGTTTGTTCGGGGTGTGCTATGTGCAGAATGAACCGAATGCTGTGTTATAGGCTATATGCAGATTAATCCCTGACAGAATAAGGGCTGTGTGTCCGAGAATCAGGCAGTGGATTGCTTAGGGTTACTGTGCTGTTGGCTGTTTAATTATCTGATTATTACAGTGCAAGTGTTCAATTTTCAGACAGTCAATCAGTTTCATTTACATTGAGGTGTAACATGGTGGAATGCGATGCAATGCATGAGATATGTAAATGTAACACTTTTTAAGCAAAAATCTGTTCATTTCATAATCTTTTTCAAGTACAAAGTTTTGAAGAAAACAAAATCTGCCTGCGGCAGTACAAGGTAATCTAACTACTAAAGAAAAAAGGAAAAGTACAAAAAAAAAGAAAAATAACAAAAGTCCGCATCTGTGTCGAGCACTCCAAGGCCCGTCAGTCTGTCCTGGTCCTCTTCCTGGACGAGGGTCTAGGAGCATCATCAGCATCGTCGTCAGAGCCCGAGCTAAAACCGCCTCCGGTCTCATCCTCCGACGATTCGGACTCCACCTCTGCCTCCGCCTCTGACTCCTCGTCATCATCATCATCCGGGACTGGAGCTCGTGAGCTACTCCCGATATGAGTGCGCCCCGCCTTGGAGCGGGGGAATACTCGGCCCTCCTAATCTCTCCCCCGGGCAGGGACGGAAGGTCCAGCTGGAGCACCTCCTGCCATGGGAATCTGGAAAGGAGGCTGAAAAAGTACACAAAAGGGAGATGCATCAGAATGCCGTGAGCAGTTTATCAGTGCAGAATGCAATGCAGAGTACAGTGTATGAATGCCGTGAGCAGTTTATCAGTGCAGAATGCAATGCAGAGTACAGTGTATGAATGCCGCGAGCAGTTTATCAGTGCAGAATGCAGTATATGAGTACAGTATGAGAATTCCGTGAGCAGTTTATCAGTACAGAATACGGTGCAGAATGCGGTGTATGCAGTGTATCAGATACTGTGAGATCAGTGTATCGGGTGTTGTGTCGTGCATCAGACTATGTGAAGCAATGTATGAATGGATGAGGCCAGTGTCAGAAGAACATACCGGTATGCTGTAGAGGGCTAAGAGGTCAAATGTCCGCTGAAGCATCCCCATCATCGAGGCAGTCATCGCCAACGACTGACGGGTATACCCAGAAGAAGCCTGCAAAAGTATCAGATGCATCAATATTCTGTGGAATATCAAATAGACTGAAAATGAAATGACTATACAAAAATGCAGTAATACATACCGGAGGTAAATCGGGGACGCCGATGAGCTCGTGACCAGCCGGTGGAGGGGCGAAGGGGATCTGATAAGTCGACCCACCCTGCCCCTGGAAAGTCAGTACAGCAGGCAGGGCGAGCCAGCCAGTCCCTCGTCCTCCCTGAGCTCTGCCCCTGCCACGAACTCGTGCCCTCCTCGCAGCCCCTACTCCAACTCCCGCTCCGGCCCCAGCTGCCGATGCCACAGGCCTAGCCCCCTCTGCTCGACGGTGCTCAGAGGTCGCATCAGGTACGTCTGCACGTACTCCCGATAGTCGCCGGTGCCTCTGAAGCCGGCCTCCTCCCAGCCAATGGTGTAGTCGTCCATCTGCTCGCTGGTGAGCCTCTCGGTCTCCCTCATATTCGCAGGAGGGTGAACCGGGACTATCTGCTCAGGTAACCCCAGGGTCTGGCATAGGAAACGCTCCCCCAGGTACCAAGCCCGACAGACCGGGCCCTCCAGCAAGACCGGAAACGTGAGGTCTCATCGGCACCGGCGAACCGATCTCGAGTCACAGCTGGCAACGGAGCCCACGACCGCCAAGTGATCTGAAAGTGACAGACAGATTGTTATCTACTGTTATTGAAATATGCAGTGGGAAAGCGAAGCTTAAATGAACTGCAAGTAAAACATACCTCGGTCGGGGTAATGGTGTCAAAGTATCGGCGGAAAAAGTCGAAAGTCTCTCGCGGCCGCCGAGTGCATCTCCCGTCAAAGCGCTGTGAGAAGGGGACGACCAGGGGAGTCTCTGTGACTGGTACGGGGGCAAGCCTAGGAAAGTAGGCGTAAACCCACAGCTGCAAGGTAAATACCGGTGCATTTATCAGAAAAAAGCAGAATATACAGAATAAAGCAGAAATGGCAAAGTCGTGTGTTGTACAGTGTATTGTGTGCAGTGTACAGTGTGAGCAGTGTACAGTCAGTGTGAAGCAGAATGTATGTGTGTGCCGTGTGTACAGTATACAGCGAGTATGAAACAGACTACAGTGTGTGCAGTGTATAGAGTACAGAAAGTATAGGGAAGAAATGAAAAGCGGAGAAGAAGTGTACCTCCCAAGCCCGCCAGTAGCCTCCGAGTAGCTGGCCGCTGCCGCGCGAAGCCGAGCTCATGTACCCGTAAAGAGTGGACAGAGCGGCGCCACCCCAGTCATAATGCAGGATGTCCCGGACGTCCACCAGTGCGCTGAGAAGACAGAGAGGCACGGTGTTCGCCCGGTCGGCGAAGATGGTAGTCCCGAACAGGAACATGAGGAAGCCGCGAGCATACCTCTCCACGTCCTCCTGGGTCATCTGCGCCTCCTCCTCCAACACGGGCTGAACCCGAAACTGTACCTCGAACCAGGAGTATCGAACGAAGCCTGGACGAGCAAGAGGTGGGGCCTCCCCCAGTAGATGGACCTGAGCGGCGGTCCACTCATCCATGTCGATGTCGAATGGGATCGGATCCCCCCCTACCCCGATGCCAGTGAGCATCGAGAAATCGTAAGGGGTCATCGTCATGTCCCCTGCAGTAGAAAAGTGAAAAGAATCGGTGCTGTCCCACCATCTATCCGCCAGAGCGGCAAGGAGAGGTCTGCATGTGGAGAGCCTGGAGAGTCCTCAACAGAAGGCGCCGAAACCCGCTCGATCCACGATGCGTCGGACCGCGTCAGGGAGCTCATCGTACCACTCCCGAGTGCCAGTATTCCCATACCCGCGAATGGTATGGGAACCCTCCTGTAAACAGAAAATAACAATTGCAAGACAACATTCAAAATGCAGTTTTGAAAAAGTAGATAAAGCATGTGTGCAAGTTTGTCAGATTCAGACAAATACCGGGTGCCGGTGTGCTTACAGTGAAATAAGTTTGATGTGTCAGCGTGTTTGGGTGTTTCAGAACAGATATAGCATTGTGTGCAAATTTAACAGATTCAGACAAATACTGGGTGCCAGTGTGTATGCAGTGAAATACAGTGTGCGCCGTGTGTTTGAGTGATCCGGGGTTAGTGCAGTGTGTGTGCATGTGTCAGTCTCAAGCAGATATCAGCTGTATGTATGTTTACAGTCAACTACAGTCTATGGTATATCAGATTCAAGCAGTTAAAGAGTACAACTACCTATTAGGGTTTTGTATCCTACATTGCGGAAAGTAAAGCAGAAGAAAGAGAGTTACCTCGGAAGTGCCGAATGAAAGGTGGGAGGTAGGCTCGCGCAGTAGTAGCTCAGGCGCCACGTGCCTCTCGAAGCTCCGGAACTGACGCAGGCCGTCGGGGGGCAGAACATGGATCGCCGGTCGGTAGGCCGCCGAGTCGAACGGGCGCTCGCTTAACGGTAGGAGCTCGACCCCGGGATCCATCTCGTGGTCCGGGGGAGTCCCGCCACGTGGAATGTCGTCCGCCATATCGAAAATGATGAGAAAATGGCCGGAGGAAGGAAAACCGGGCCGGAATACGAAGAGTCAACCGAAAAGTCAACTCCCGAGAGGGTCAGAAATGGCCGGAAAGGCTGGAATGTGAAAAGACACGGAAATGAAGAGGAAAGCAAGGGGAACAAACCCCGAAAAGGCGGGAACACCAAACGAGGCACCGAAACAAAAATGTGATCGGTGGAAAATGTCCGAAACGTGAAGAAAATCGCGAATCCAACGACGAAACGGGCGTAGAACGCGAAGAAACGGGCAAAAAATGAGAGGGAAACGCTCTAGAGAGAGAGTGTGAAGGATTTCGGCAGAAGTGGAATGAGAAAATAGGGTTTTGAAACCCTATTTTATAACACCCGTAGTGAAAAGTTGAATCTGCCCCGACTCAGCAACTGTTTACCGGTCGGCAATATTTTGTGCCGGCCGGCAATATTTTGTGCCGATGGAGTTATTTTGCAGCCGGTGGACAGCCGGTGGCCTCCCCTTCCGGCCGGTGGTGTTCCCACAACCTTGTTTAGGCCATTTGAGAAGTTTTTGGTCTTCATAGCTCAAGAAGGTGCAAGAAAGTGCATTTCCGATGCTCAACCGGCCTCCATTTTGACCTCGGACTGCGGCTTCCGTGCGTGGCACTCCAATTCATACAAGGTGTATCCCTTTCGTATCCTTTTGACTTGTACAAGGTCCAAAGGTGCCCCATGTGTATCGCATATCAATCGCACTCTTTTGTGCATTTCAAATCGGCGCACTGTTTTGTGCATTTCAAATCGGCGCACTGTTTTGTGCATTTCAAATCGTCACACTGTTTTGTGCATTTCAAACCATCGCACTATTTTGTGCATTTCAAATCGTCGCACTGTTTTGTGCATTTCAAACCGTCGCACTGTTTTGTGCATTTCAAACCGGCGCACTGTTTTGTGCATTTCAAACCTGCGCACTGTTTTGCGCATCGCACTGTTTTCTGCATTGTATTTCAATCGCGTTGTTTTGCGCATCGCACTGTTTTGCGCATCGCACTGTTTTGTGCATTGTATTTCAATCGCGTTGTTTTGCGCATCGCACTGTTTTGTGCATTGTATATCATTCGCGCTTTCTTGCGCATCGCACTGTTTTGTGCACCTTACTTGCATTTTGCATGCATCCTATCGTGCTATCTTGCGCACCTCGCTTGTACTTATTAGTACGTTTCCTTGTTTTGAACACAAACCAGCTTCGCGTAGCGTATAAGTCCAATTGTCAAAATCTTCTTTCATATCATTCTCGCATCTTATGAGGCATGCGTGTCTCATTTGTATCACCTTACATTCTGTATGGCACGCGTGTCGCACTTGCATCACGTGCATCTAAAAAAAAAACAACAACAAAAAAAAAAAAACAATCATAGTGCATTGACATGCATTTGCATTGTAGCCTGCATGCATTCATTGCATCGCCTTCCGCCTATGGCTTGCGCCTTTCCAGGATGAGCTTGGTTCGGTATGTTCCTTTACTTTTCATGTTAAAACACAGTTCTGCATGTGTATCGCGCCGATTCCACGCTGATATGTTGGTTGAGGGTTGCGGCACCTTTTCTGTGTTACACATGGCTCGTATGTGTACATGCCTTTCCTAGGCAAGATTTGGTTTGGCTTGCATGCCATATCCATTGTATCCATATCCATTCCATTGCATATTTGTACATATTGCATTGTGGCCTGCATACATTCATTGCATCGCCTTCCGCCTATGGCTTGCGCCTTTCCAGGTTGAGCTTGGTCCGGTATGTGCCCTTACTTTTCATGTTAAAACACAGTTCTGTATGTGTATCGCGCCGATTCCACGCTGATATGTTGGTTGAGGGTTGCGGCACCTTTTCTGTGTTACACATGGCTCGTATGTGTACATGCTTTCCCTAGGCAAGATTTGGTTTGGCTTGCGTGCCATATCCATTGTATCCATATCCATTCCATTGCATATTTGTACATATTGCATTGTAGCCTGCATGCATTCATTGCATTGCCCTCCTCCTGTGGCTTGCGCCTTTCCAGGTTGAGCTTGGTTCGGTATGTGCCCTTACTTTTCATGTTAAAACACAGTTCTGCATGTGTATCGCGCCGATTCCACGCTGATATGTTGGTTGAGGGTTGCGGCACCTTTTCTGTGTTACACATGGCTCGTATGTGTACATGCCTTTCCTAGGCAAGATTTGGTTTGGCCTGCGTGCCATATCCATCGCCATCTTTCTAGCATATCCATATATATTACATTGTAGTGTAATTTTTGCATCCGGCATTAGGATCCTAGTCCTTTCTCCAGCGGGTCGTTTCCCCACTTATGTCAATTCCACCCAATACTTGTTCTTGCGTCTGTCTACAATGCTCATAGTTCAGTTGACCGTTCTATGGTAGACAGACTTGTTATCTCCATCAATCTATTTGACATAGGTATGGTTTCGAACCGCTCGTGATTGGATCGTGATTCAATTGCTTTGCATGTAGCTTGCATTGTTTCAATTACATTGTATCTTCATTTGCATTGTTTATACATTGTTTTGTATATATTGCATATCGTTTTGCATCCGTTTTGCATCCATTTTGCATTGTCATGCATGTTGCTAACAATATTGTACCTGTTAAGTTTGTTTTCTTTTCAGGCACGATATTGTATGTACGGTTCATTTGAGGCTGGTGCAACCAGACGAGCCGCACAGGCATTGTATCTCCCGAGTGAGACGTATTGAGAATTGCATAATTCTCTTACATCCTTTCTGCATTGTAGTGTAGTTTGGTGTATGCTAGCTTAAAACTGTCGCATGTATGCGTCGTTACAGCTTTCTTTGCATGATCATAAGTTATGCTCGGCTTCGTGCATTGTCTTGCATTTTGCCCCTGCCTTCGGGCGCATATCTTGTTTGTCTCGCATGTTTGTCTAAGTCTTCGGCCTTGTCAAAAATGGGTCGTCTCTAGGCTTTGACATTCACTCCCGTCATTGTTATGACTTTCGAGTTCTGTCAAAGAGGGGCAACTGTAGACACCCCATTTTTGACCGTCCTCAAGACTTGGACGTCACCATTTGAACACTCGGTGATCATCCATGTTTGTGTTCGTTTGGAGTTCCCGGAGGCCTCGGCTCGCGCGCCTTGTCTCAGGATCTCCGAACTTGACTGTTTAGTGTCTGATTTCACACCAAACACTTGTGTTTTGCCTTGGAGAGGCAGGGTAGGGCTTGTAGACCATCCCCACCCACCACCGGCAGTGGCTAGAGGCCACCGGCTGGTTTTTGCTGCCACCGGCAATATATATTGCCGGCCGGCACTATTTGTTGCCGGTCAACACTATTTAGTGCCGGCCGGCACTCTTTTTGGCCAAGATGGAAGGTTCAAAGGGACTGATTTTGAAGTTTTGGTGTTGGATTCAAGCCAAGGAAGGCCATTGGAGCATCTTTGTTGAAGAAGTCTTCAAGGGTAAGAATCTTACCCCTTTTTACCCCATTTTTGCATTGTATTTCTACCTATCTTAAATTCGTTTTTGAGCTTAGTGTATAATACAAAAAAGTTCTGTTTTTAAGCCCTCTTGGTTGTTTGTTAAGAGTGTTTTGTGGTTTGGGTAAGTTTGAATACCCTTAGGCCTTGAAAGGCCTCGTTTTGTGCCCTTTTGTGTGAACTCCGGGATTTTGGTGTTGAGGTCTCTTCACCACTGAAATCCCTCAAGATTTCAGTGGTGAAGGTGATGCCTTGAAGTCCCAAGAAGGAGAGGGCCACCTCCTCTCCTTATTGTCCTTGAAAAGGGCATGTTTTAGCCTCTTGAGGGAGCACCATGTTAGGTGTATTGACCATGACTTGGCTGCTTTTTATGCTTAATATGTCATGTTATGCCTCTGTTTTTACTTGGTTTTGGTACTCCATGCATGCTTAGCATAGTTGCCATGTAATGCCTTAACATGTCTTAGGTTGTGTGCCTTTGTTTCTAGCATGTTTTAGGCTTACATTTGTGAAGATTTTGTGCTTATCTTGACATGTTTTAGGTCTGTCCATAAGTGTTTGGGTTGATTTTGGCATGCTTGGTATAGCTCCTTTGTATTTGGGCTTGTTGGCCTTGAGCATATGAATGTATAGCATGACATCTTTGCATTGATTTGGTGATTTGGGATCATCCACCATGTCATTTCAGTTCTATTTGCATGCCTATATGTTTACCTTGGATGCATCTTTAACGCCTCATACGCTTGTGTAGCATTGCTCCATGTTTTGGTGTTTATGCATGCCTTTGTTCTTGAGTCATTTGGATGCCATCTAAGTGGTCCTTAGGCCTTGTATTAATGTCCCAAAACTCTGTTTTTGGTCAATGAGTTCATGCCATGTTTGGTCTTGCTAAGTGTAGTTCAATACTCTATTGGTTTGCTTTCAGCATTTGGGCCATTTGTTGCATGCTTGGCTTGATTTATTGCTTGGTTTGGCACCATGTTTTAGCATGATTTCAATGCTTATGTTGCATGCTATGTGTCCATGATTACCCCCTTTCAAATGTGTTTGAGAGTTGTTCAATTTATGCCTAAATGTTGGCCTTTCAACATGTGTATGTGTGCATGTGTATTTGGTCCTTCATTATAGCATGTTGGCTACTGTTTTTGGGCCCTATTAGAGCTGCCCAAATCATGTTCAAGACCACCTTTTCATTGGCTAGCATTGCCTCATGTTTGCTTGCATGCTTGCATAAGTGTATCGCCATGCCATGTTGCATCCTTAGCTTGCATGCCTAGGTTGCATTGCATTTTGCATGCATGCTTTGTTCCTTGACTTAGTGATAGGAATTGGGCCTTGTTTGGTTTGATTTGGTTTGCATGCATTTGAAATCAAAGTTGCATACTTGGTTCTTTGGGCCATCATGCATGGAAATGCGTGATTGGTGGTCCGAGAATCGAGGCACATGCCCCTTTGAGTCATTATCATGATAAGGGACATGGTTGGTGCATATATGCCTTGAATTGTGCTGCCACGCTTTGCCTTGCCCTCTGTTGCTGTCATTTACAGATTCTGCAGGAACACTCTGCCGACCGGCAGTGTAAGGTGCCGACCGGCAACAATCTCTATGCCGACAGCTTCATTTTGTGCCGATGGCCACACACCACTGCCGGTGGTAATTCCATTCAGCCGGTGGCACTCCCCAGTGTCCAAGGAATCAGTCCTGAGGTTTTGGCAACTTCCAGAGGAGTGAAGGAAGGAAAACAGAGGCAGCCTATGCATGGCGGCGCATTTCCCGAGGCGTTTTTCCTATTTTCTTAGTTTTAGTTAATTTGCTTAGTTGATTAGGCAATTTGTAATTATTAATTAGCTTGCGTAGTTAATTAATTTGTAATATTTATTTGGTCCTTCCGAGTGAGGGTAAATATGTAATAAGTGTGCGTGAGTGTGTGTATGTCTTCCAACCTCACGTCTTTCTTCCCTTTTTTTTACCTACTTATAATGGTAGATTAGGGCACGTTTAATTTAGCATACCTTATGCTATGCATGAGTGCATCCATGCATTTGTATTGCATGCACTAGGCTCGGTACATCACGCTAACTGCATTTGTACTTCAATTCAAAAATTGAATATGTCATAGTTGATCGCATTTCATATGCCATGCTTAGGTTAGCCGAGCCTATCTAATTGCATCTTGTATGTGTTGCATTAGGCAATTTAACATGAACTAGGACACGCATGTTTGCTAACTAGTTTACTGTTTTGGCACGGAGTACGATGTAAGTATTTTCGCTTTAGCATCCCGCATGCGTGTGAATGCTAACATGACAGCATGTTTACCATGTGGCTAGATGCTTATGTGATAAAATGTTTTGAATGCCTGTGGGTGAAGGTTGGATTGTTTGAGTTGGAAAAACTCGTTGAAATTCGCATTTTAGCCTACTTACGAGTAGCAAATCCAAAACATCTTCCAAAACAAACGGATATGCAATGCTTATTTCCAAATTAGGCAATCTAGTCTATACTTGTTTGCTGCGCGCATAACATAGTAATTCTAGGCTAATAAATAGAATAAGAACACATAACGTTTTCAAAATCGGATATCATGGTTAGTAGAGGCCGGTCTTCGGACCGGGCGAAAGGGGGTGCTCATAGCTGACCTTCCCCGATCGTACCCAAGCTCCCGAGCCGAGACAACTCCGGTGATGACGGACATGTGGCCTTCCGCACCGAGTCAGGGTATCCTAAATTTCCCCATTTTAAAAATATTTAGGTGGCGACTCTGTATCTGGCAAAGCAGTCCATGTTTGGCACTACTTTTTCAAAAATCTGTTTCTCAAAACGATTTGCCAGGTTTGGACTCTTTGGTTCAGATTAAGAACCGCGACAAACAAAAAATCGCGAGTCCGAACTGTAGTAGCATAAGGCCCCCCTCCGCGGGCGCGTCTACACATGGCTCCCCGCTCGAGCGTGAACTTCCCCGCTCGAGCAGGAGTCATGTCTGCAAAATATACTGGGAGCACGAATTTCGCGCTCGAGCGGCGGTTGCCCCGCTTGAGCGGACATCTAAATTCTGGAAAACCCATAATTGTTCTTGAGCTCCAATCCAGCATTCAAATCAACCCAACTTACATTTCAAGGTTCAAACTTCAAATATATTCATGCTATCATGATACAAACACCCATTTACATCAATATGGAGCTCAATTTCATAAATCAAACACATGCATGTCTCATTTTCCACCAAATTTATTACCAACATAACAACTTCATGCACTCAAAGCTTCTACTCCCATGGATTGTACATGCATGTGGGGGATACACATTATTCTCAACTTATTTGGTGAAGAGGTGATCAAATACGTGGATTTCAACCAAAACTCAACATGGATTATACATTTATGCTCAAACATGGAAATTCATAGCAATTTCCTACATGCACGTGTCTATTGACCTCACATTCAACAAAACCAACTCATTTCTTGTCAATTCTTACTCTTGATTACCCAATTAGCTTGAATGCACAAAATTACAAACTAGAATTCAAGAAATACTCACCTAGGAGCTTTAATTCTCACAATTTATAGCCAATTCTTGAGTAATCTCCAAGGTTTCCAAGCTTTGAGCTAAGATTGCACAATTCTCTCCCTTTCTCTCTCTATAGCCGACTCTCTCCCATTTTCTTAGAGTTAAATCAGCCAATGTTGATTAAAGAGAGAGCTTGAGTTTATATGGCCTCTCATGTATAAGTTCACTAACCAATATAACCAATATTTAAATAATTTGAGCACTATGCCAACATTTTAATCTAATTAATTTGATCCAAATCAATTTACAATTAATTTCACCGTTGGCTCTAAAAATTACGCTAATCCCAATGGCGTAATCAATTTCGGGTTCTGTGGTCGATAAGGCCTTCAATTTAATTTCCAAAACAGATAATCAAATAGATATTCCTACGGTGAATAGATAGAAATTCAAAACCATATAGATTCACATAATTGGTACACAAAATCATATCAGACACATAATCAAATTCATAATAAGGACCAATTAGCATAATATGGAACGGGGTTATCACAGAGGGCTTTAATTGTAAGAGCTTCTGACTCTCTCTTTTGTTGTAACCAAGTGATTACTTGGAAAGATATAAGCCCTTAGGGCATTTATTTTGTTGTTCTAAACTAGAGTTACATGCTATAGTTTCAAGATGAATATTTCTGAAAGTGTAATGCATGTGATATCTGTTGTAATATTACTTTGATGAATGAAAATATAACATTTCTATTATGTGTCTAGACCTTATGAATGGTTGATTTGTATAATTCTTTTGAGGGTGTTACAACTTGGTATTAGAGCGTATCGGGTTTGAATACTTTGGGTATGTGGGAAATGGTTAGTACCACAATGGGTTTGTCTTGCTTGTTAGAGACTTATGTATGATGTTATGTGCTTATATGATAACATGTTTATGTGACTATATGGGTATGTGATTTAGTTTCCAGGATGTTGATCGGGTCTATGGGTTTCTAGGAGTCATGTTGGAAAGGCACTTGATCACTGCCGTTTCTAATTGGAACTCTAGTAACGCCACGGGACAATTATTATCCGGAAATGAAATTTGTATGTGTTTATGTGATTATGTACTTATGTGGAGTGAATTACTGTTGTCCATTGTATTAGGACGCGAGTGAGATAGCTTCAGCACATTTGTAAATGTGCTAATCTTTTTGATACCTTTATTAGGATGTCAGGACGAGGTCGTGGTGGTAGGCGTGATAGGCCTAGGAGGCACGAGATGCCTATACAGGATGAGATTCTGATGCAAGAGGAAGGAGTGGGCCAGGCCAATGTGGCTGAACCGGTTGGTCAACAGACCATGGGTGCCTTAGCCCGTGAAATGACCGAAGCATTAAGGGAATCTATGGACATTCTCAGGGCTGAGAATCAAGTCGATGCCTAAGCAGCTGAAGCTGGGCTGTCTTTTTTGAAGAGAGAGTTCTTCCGGTCGAATCCGGAGGAGTTTTGGGGAGATCCTAAAGAGCCACTGAAGGCTGACGAGTGGCTAGAGCAGAAGACGAAGACCTTTGAGAAGCTCGGCATCGAAGATGGAGGTTTGAGGGTGACCTTGCCATCCTTCCAACTTAAGGGAGACGCGGCTTAGTGGTGGAAGTATGTGCAGGGGTGCATTTGAGGGACTTGAGAGGCCTTTGTAAAAGCTTTCCAGGACAAGTACTTACCTGCTACGGTGAAGGACAAGTTAAGGGACCAGTTCTATCAGCTCAAGCAGTTGAATACACCAGTGGCCGAGTTTGAAGCAGCTTTCACTAGCTTATCGAGGTTCGCACCAGAGTTAATGGTGACCGAGGAGCATCGGTGTTTGGCGTTCAAGAAGAAACTGAGGACCAGACTCGTGTTCCGAGTGGCCTGGTCCATGATTAGGGAGTATGGGCGTCCTGTGGAGACTGCAGCCCATCTTGACACTGTCATGCATGCAGAGGAGGAGAGGATGAGAGGCTCTAGGAGGAGTCAGGATGGTCAGGGGGACAGTAAAAGGCAGAGTGGTTCTAATCCTCAGTAGACCCAGGGAGCACATTTGAGATCTACCTTTCCAATGCTGAGTTCGGGTTCTAGGAGAGGTGGTCAGAAAGACATCACTTGTTACAAATGTGGCCAGTTGTGCCACAAGTCTCCAGCTTGCCCGCAGAGGGGAGGAAGGCAGCGAGCAGCTTCATCTTCGGCCCGTTCTCAGGGCCAGAGTCAGGGCAAAGGCCAGCCGCTCACTTGTTATCATTGGGGCACTTGAAGAGGTTTTGCCCACAGCTGGGTGACACACCTGGTGCATCTGGTTCGAGGCAGACACAGAGTCACCAGCCAGCTCAGTCGGTCCAGGCCTCGAGGGCCAATCAGGGAGCTTCTTAAGCTCAGTCAGTGCAGCAGTCTTATGCTCCGAGAGGTGAGCAGGTAGATCAGAGACCTACGGGGCGCGTGTATGCTGTTACCGCGCTGGATCTTGTACGAGCTCTGTCTGTTGTAAGAGGTACCTTTTTGTTTTGCAATTCCGTTGCCAATGTGTTAATTGATACGGGTGCATCCCATTCCTTTATATCTTATGCATTTACATCAGTTTTGGGGTTGGAGTTGGCACAATTAGCATCTTCTTTATGTGTTGTATCATTTGTTGGGAGCGAGATGATTTTGAAACAGGGTTGTCGGGGCTGTGACATAGAGGTCACCGATCGCCGGCTTCCTTTTTCTTTTGTATTGATGGACATGTCTAGTTTTGATGTCATTTTGGGTATGGACTGGCTATCGTCATACCAGGCCATTATAGATTGCTACCGCCAGAGGGTTACTGTATGTACCTTGAGCAGCGATTGTTTTCATTTCTTGGGGGATCGGGTTGGTAGAGTCTTACCACCAGTGTATGATCCGCGAGGGCGGAGTGAACTTAGTTGTCTTCTTGCTAGCTTCTCGAGTAGTGGGTGTGATGAGGTTCGGGTTGAGTTTCCAAGAGTGGTTTGTGAGTACTCGGATGTCTTTCTCGAGGATCTTATTAGTTTACCACCTCATCGAGAGATTGAGTTCTCTATTGATTTAGTGCCTGGCACGGCACCAATTGCCATGGCAACGTATCATTTTGTCCTAGCTGAGTTAAGTGTGTTGACGATTTAGCTCCAGGAATTACTAGATAAGGGTTTCATTCGCCCTAGTACTTCGCCCTGGGGAGCACCGACCGTCTTTGCTAAGAAGAAAGATGGGGCCTTGAGACTTTGTATTGACTATCGAAAATTAAACCGGGTTACGGTTAAGAACAAGTACCCTATGCCTCGTATAGATGACCTGTTTGACCAGTTGAAAGGATCTCGTTGTTTCTTTAAGACACATTTGAGATCAGGCTACCATCAGCTGAGAGTCAGGGAGAAGGATATTTTGAAGACGGCATTCCGTACGCGGTATGGCCATTATGAGTTTCTTGTGATACCTTTTGGGCTAACCAATGCACCGGCTGTGTTTATGGACTTGATGAACCGGATCTTCTGGGAGTTCTTAGATCATTTTGTAGTCGTTTTTGTGGACGACATTTTGAGTTTCTCACCCTCTGAGGGGGAGCATGAGGAACACTTGCTATTGGTGCTTGAGTTGCTTAGAGCCCATAAGTTGTATGCCAAGTTTGGGAAATGCGAGTTCTGGCTAAGAGAAGTTAAGTTTTTAGGCCATGTGGTTTCCGAGGAAGGGTGACTGTAGATTCATCCAAAATTGAGGCAGTGCAAGATTGGGCACAACCTAAGAATGTTTTCGAGATCCATAGTTTCTTGGGGTTGGCCGGGTATTACCGTTGATTTGTGAAAGATTTCTCTAGACTAGCTTCGCCTCAGACTAGATTGATGCGGAAATGGGTCAAATTTTTGTGGAGTGAGACTTGTGAAAAGTCATTCCAAGAACTTAAGGTTAGACTTACCACTGATGATTGTCTCAGATAGAGACCTGCGTTTCACAGCTAGGTTATGGCAGAGTTTGCAGAGTGCCTTGGGCACTAGATTGACTTTTAACACGGCTTACCATCCTTAGACTGACGGGCAGTCCGAGCGTACCATTCAGATCCTTTAGGATATGCTTAGAAGCTGTGTCCTTGATTTCAAGGGGTCGTGGGAGTGGTACCTACCCTTAGTAGAGTTTGCCTACAATAACAGTTTCCAATCGAGTATTGGCATGGCACCATTTGAGGCCTTGTATGGCCGATCGTGTAGATCTCCAGTGTGTTGGGCCGAGGTGGGTGATGCACCTTTGTTAGGTCTGGAGTTGGTCCGGGAAACGACGGAGAAAGTGACACTTATCCATAAGAGGTTGGTTACAGCTTAGAGTCGCCAAAAGACTTATGCCGACCATAAGAGGAGGCCTTTGTCATTTGAGGTAGGTGATCATGTCTTTTTGAAAGTATCACCTAGACGGGGTTTAATGAGATTTGGATTTGATGAATGTATTGAATTGTGAACCATTGAGTTGTAGTCTCATATTGGTTGCTTGATAATAATGAATTTGGCTAATTGATTTACCCAGAATGGTAGAATGGAAATGAATTGAGATATTGGTTATCTATATTGAATGACCTTGAAAAGAATATGTGTTGGTTAAGAATGTTGCGCATTTATCTGATGCTCATATTTTAGTTAATTCTCATGCATCGTTTAGCACATCTCTACTGGGCTTTGGCTCACCCTACTTGGGAAACCATTTTCAAGTACAATTGACATGCCACCTCCAAGGACATAGCTTGGGAGGCTTAGAGGTTAAAGGCTCTACTTTTGTGACTTCATTTTTGTGTTTATATGGCTTCTTTTAAGCCGAGAGCTTTAATTGTAAAGAGCTTTTGACTCTCTCTTTTGTTGTAACCAAGTGATTACTTGGAAAGATGTAAGCCCTTAGGACATTTATTTTGTTGTTCTAAACTAGAGTTACATGCTATAGTTTCAAGATGAATATTTATGAAAGTGTAGCGCATGTGATATCTTTTGTAATATTAACTCTGATGAATGAAAATATAACATTTCTATTATGTGTCTGGACCTTATGAATGGTTGATTTGTATAATTTTTTTGAGGGCGTTACAGGTTTAGCCTTCAATCAATTTTTGGGAGTTCAAAATCTATAATTTATTTGGTTTATAACTTTTTCACAACTGTTTTCAATCATTTTTTCTATCTCTTCTCTTCTTCTCTCACAATCTACAAATCAATCAATGACAGTTTTTTTTCCTCCTCTCCCATTTTTTCACATCTTACACATCAATCAATCATTTTTTCTCTCACACATATCTATTCAACTACAACAAGTTATAAATCATCCCAAACTACAAAACTCCAACTACAAAACTATTTTTAAAATATATAACCAAACAAATTTTCAAATTTCGAAAACTCTTTTAAAAAACTTATCTTTCAACATTGATTTCAAAATAAAACCAAATGGACAGTAAGTGTAACATTTTCAGAAAGTTAGATTTTTAGTCAAAAAAATTACTATAAATTATTAAATTACTCTATTTATTTTTTTATACGTTTTTTCGTAAAGATTTAAAAAATAACACAAAAAGTAAATTCTAAACGAGCCCCCTTAGTATGGGATAGGATTATCTCTAGTCATGTTGGGTTTCATGGGATCCATCATGAGCCCCATTTTGATGATCTGAATCATTCATTTTATTGAATTATATGCATAAATCATTCATTAAAAGAAAATTAGATTGATTTGATAATCAGAGTTATATTATTTCGTTGTCTCTGTCTTAAAAAAAACATAAACGATAAATATAATTTTAAAATAAACAATTTATTTTCTTAAAGACAAATTTAATAAAGTCATATATCTGTTGTAATTGAATTTCTTATAAATAATTTATGGATAAAGTTCAATAAAATAAATGAGTTAAATTATCGAAATATGACTTGTGGTTGTGCTTTGTGAGGAGAGTTTACATCTCCCTATTTCTGTTATGTACATGCATATGGATTTATTTATTTATTTATTTTTGGGACGAGGGTTTATATATTCAATATTGAAAATAATATTATAGCCTTTACTCAATGAATTTACATCTTTTATGTGTTTTTTTAATTGACCTTTGTATGAGGAGATTTTCCCCCCTAAATGTTTAGGTAATTGAAAGAATTTTTTTGTCTGTTATTGAATAACAATTTTTTAGCCTTTATAATTGGTGTTTGCCCCTATCTAAAAAGAAAAAATAAAAAAATAATTGGTAGTTGTGAAAATATATATATATATATATATATACTAGTAAAAAAAGCGGGTGTGAGGTTCAAATGATGTAATTTTATTAACAAATGTAAATTAATTAAATTATTTAAGGTAATGTTTGATAACTTGATTTAATATTTAAATTGAAATGTATTAACTCAAAATCAGTTATGTTTAATAACTACAAATACTATCACTTAAAAATAAGTGGTTCTAAAAATGTAGGTCAAAAAAATTTAAGTGACAAAAAATTTATTTAATTCTAACTGAATTTATAAATACTTATATATTAGTATTAACATACACTATTATAACCTCACTATCATTTGCATCCACAATTATTACCATCGTTGTCATAACCCCCACTATCATTCCACTTCCACAATAACCACCATCATTATATTACCGCCGCCACCCAACTACATTACCCCATCATCATCATCATCACCACAACCACTATCTCTTTATCTGCACTACCACTATCATTGGCGCTGTAAGCACCATTGTTATCTCAGCCATCACGACGGCCAACTCACTATCACAATATAAAATTTAAAAATAATAAATTTTAAATTTAATATTATGTATATCAAACAATTTATTTTACTTCAACACTTATATTTTTATTAAATAACTTTTTAGCTTAAAAAACTTAGCTCATTAATTTTTAATTTTTAATTTTATCAAACAACACTTAAAACTTACACTCCGTTTGGATCGTGAGAGGAGGTGAGAAAAGAAATGATTGTGACTTCTCACTATTATGTTTAGATGAATAAAAGAGAAAAAAATGTGGTTTCTCATCGATTTTGTTTGGATATAGTAAATAAGAGAAAATAAAAAAAGCGTTGTATTTCATTTTACCAAAATAACCTTCTATATTAATAAGCTATGTTTTTCCATAAGAGTAATTTTCGTATTTTAAAAAACTTTCATTAAATTCAATTCTTTTCTTACCAAATCTCACCACTTTTGGTGAGAAACAAAACATTGGTTTGTTGAGAATCCTTTTCTCACCAGTTTTCATCTACTTAACCAATCAAACAAGTGAAGGGGTTTTCTATTCTCATCTTTTCTTTTCTTTTCTCATAAAACCCCTCCATCCAAATGGAGTATATTAAGTAAAAATCAATTAAGTTCATTTAATAACCATAAATTGTATCACTTAAAAATTTAAGTGGCTCTTAAAATGTGAATTAAAAATTAATAAAATTTTAAGTAAAAAGAAATTAGTTAATTCTGACTGAATTTATAAATAGTTATACATAAGTATTAACATACACTATTATAATCCCACAACTTATATATAAAAAAAATGATAAATAGGACAAATTACAAAATATAAGCAGCATGGTGTCATCTTGCAAATTCATATTTTGGCAATTGGGTTAAAAGTCAGCTTTTTGACTTTTTAGTTTTTTTGAGTCACATTACCTCTCTATACTTTTTTACACTGTTTTTTTTTTTTTAAAAAGAGACAAAAAAGGGTAAAAAATTAGTTTTTAACCTACTTCCCAAAATTGGCAAGTAGAGGGTATATTCGGTAGAAAATGGTCAAAGAAAAACCCATACTAGGGTGATTCTATTTGCACATCATAAATATTCTTAGTATACACCATTACTTAGTACACATTACACACACAAAATAATTTTTAGGGTTTAAAAATATCTTATTTCACACCTTAACTTTTCATTACTAACCCTATATTAATACACCACTAACTATTTGAATACACACCATTACATACACCAAAAACTCTTCATATTCACCACTACACACAACAAAAACCCCCCTTACAATCTTCAGAGCATAGACCATCTTCGTCGGTTTTGATCTCCATCGATTGGGGGGGGGGTTCATTCGGCCTCCATCTTTGCCGGTGTTAATTTCATAATTTGTGTTGAACTCTCGTTGTGTCTCATCTCGTCGTCTCGTTGTTTTAGATTGCCGGCAGAGTGTTTCATTTAGCCTCCATCTTCGCTAGTGTTGATCTTCATTGTCGGTGTTTAACAAAAATCAAATTAGTCATGTTCAAGAAATACAGAGTTGAACAAACATTAGTGTATTAAAAATTTATATCTGAACAACGAATAAAAGTTTAATTTATTGTAACCGAACTAACTTAAAATGTTAAAATTTTCATGTATGAACATTTAATATTTGTTCAGTCTTAATAATTTAAACAAAACTATTTTGTTCAAATATAAATAATCGAACATTGTGTAAAAGTTTAATTGTGGTTATCCGAACACGATGAACAAACTCATCTTCTAAATATACGAATGAGATAAATAAAAAATCAAAAAGTTAAGTCATAACCAAACATTTTTAATGCTCAAATCAACATTTTCAATGCTTATATCAGAACTAACCACCTTAGTGTCATGGTGTGTAAATCTTCAAAACTAATTGATTTGAATTTTCTTAAATCCTAAATCTTCAAAGCCAATAATATTTGGGAGACTTACGTGTAGGTCATACTAAGTGGACTTATTGTCCAATAGGTTCTATGATAATTAATGACATTTTTCATCATACACTATTAAGAAATGTCACTAATTGTTAATTTTCAGCAACAATTTGAAAATTTTGTCACAAAGAATGTCACTAGTTGTAAGTTTTAGTGACAGTTTAAAAAAATTGTCACAAAAAAGTCACTAATTTTAAGTTTTAGCAGCAATTTATTAAAATCATATATTGAACCCCAAGGGGGTTGGTTAGTGGATGCACTTGCGATCTAGGGTGTGCTCTCATTAGGAGCAATTCGCTCATTGGAGTTACACCCGCGGACTCTACCTAAGATCTACTGATCCACGTGGAGGAGACGCTTTGCGTAAGTCTCGAAATTAATCAAAGTACGCATAAATTAGTCTGAACACCTGATCATTAAAAAAAATGGTGTACTGGTTTTTGAAGATTCTTTGTGTAGGGTTTTGATGGCATTGTGTTGGCCTTGTGATATAGAACTTTAGTTATTAGCATGAGTCCCCACTGGCATTTGATCTAGTACCTAATCAAAATATTCAATTGAACCTTTTAAAACAAGGGTGTTTGTTCTGTCGATCGACAAAAGAGGAGGTGGTTGTGATTGAGGGAAGGAAACAAAAAGTGAAAGGAATACGGGTCGGTCAACGGCTTTAAGTGGCTGGAGATGATGAGTAGGAAACAGAGGAATTGATTGCTTTTGATTACTAATGGAGTGAATTGATTTTTTAATTGATGTACATGTGGCAACATAGGAATAAAGGGACAGACAATTGAGATAGGAAGTTGGGACAGAAGATTCCAAGACATAACTTGCCTATGGTAACATAACATTATCTAATTTTTTTATAGTAGAGATGTATATCACAACCTTTCCCAAATTGGACATATTCTTTTTAATATCACACAAACTAAATAGAGAGTAATATTACACACACTATTTGTTGAGCATTCCATACCATTGGCCATGCAAGTCAAATGTAGCTGCTGTAGTTTTTGGCCTTCAGATTTTTTGAAGATTTTCAAACCTAGGGTGGCTGTGTTAATGGCTTTCCATTTATTTTGGTAGTTGGTTATTGGCAAGTAGCACTCTCGTTTGTGTATAAATGGGAAGAGATGTGAGCTAAGATTGATATCAGTGTGTGAAGAAAAAAGAGAGTTATGAGTTGAGTAGAGAGAGTGAGAGACTCTTCCTCATCTGTTTTTGTATTTTCACTTTGTTTTTAGTGCACTCCTATTTTCTCCTCCCATGGACGTAGGCATTGGTTCATACCATGTAAATATTTGTGTCTCATTTGTGTGTGTGATTGTTTGTTGATCATTTTCTGGGTGGCTTTAATCATAACATGTGGTATCAGAGTCAAGGTGAGCGAGTTTCAGAAAAACAGTGTTTTTCTTCGAAATTGAAATTTTCGAGTTGCTCAAAATGACGATTTGAGTACACCAGAAGTACTATCTCGACGAAAGCATTCCAGAACTAGAAAAATCAATCCAAGATGATTATCCACGCACCCTCACGAGCGTCGCTGGAGACTTGTCGGAGGATCGCCATAAAGTTTAGTCCAACAAGGAAGTAGAAGTTGAAGATGACCCTTCTATTTTTTTATGTAATAAATATATATTTGTGAAGATATAAAAGATAAGTCTTGTGTTCGTAGAGTGGGTAAAGCCCAGGCTTGGGAAGTCAAGAGTTCAAAACTCTTTGGCAACAAAATCTTTTTTTTTTGTTTTGTTTGGAAAATCAACGAAAGCCAAGCCTAGCCAAAACCAAGTCGCTTAAGCGATGACGACAGCTAATCTAGAGTAATTATCCGGTGCTTCACAGGTGCTCTAGATTTTTCCGATCTGAACCGTTAAACTATTTTAGCTAAATATGAGCCATTTGAAGCCCATTTTTGACGATCCAATACTGTTTTCTAGCTATTTGGAATATTTTGGACACATCCGTACAATCAGATTTTGCAAATCAAATTTCAAAAATTTGCAGTTTTTGTTTTTGGCAATCCGAAGTGCTCTTCCAGCTAATTTGACCAGTATGGACTCAACAACAAAGCCTGATTTTCAGACAGAGATCATTTTCTGTAGAGAAAATTATTAGTGGAGGACTCAACATCGACTTTAGGATCTATGATCAAGCTGAATGCTTCCAACTATGCAATTTGGAAGCCTATAATGGAGGATGTTCTATATTACTAAGATTTGTTTGACCCTACAAGCTTAGTGGAGTTAAACCAGTTGTGGAGAAGGATGAAGACTGGAAACGGAAGAACGAAAAAACCTTTGGTCAGATCAGACAATGGATCGAACATACTCTCTTTCACCATGTCGCCAAAGAGACTGATGCCTATGCTCTTTGGACAGAATTAGAAGGCATGTACCAGTCGAAGACTGCTCTGAATAAAGCCCTCTGATGAAAAGGCTCGTAAATTTGAAGCTAAACGGCAGTGTCTCTGTTTAGAACACACTAGTGAGTTCCAAAATCTGGTGAACCAACTAGTAACTGTCAAAATGGAGTTGGATGATGAGATACAGGCCCTATTGCTGCTCAGCTCCTTGCTAGATAGTTGGGAGATGTTGGTGGTGTCCCTCAACAACTCTGCAATTGAAGGAAGACATGGTCATTGATGCTTTATTTAGTGAAGAGACAAGAAAGAAAGACATGGGTGGGGATCAATCTCATGCCCTCATCAAAGAAAATAAAGGTAGAGGCAGAGACAGGGAAGAAGCAAAAGTAGAGGATGCAACAGAGAGAGATCTCAAGACAGAGGGAAGTCCAGAGAAGGTACGAGTCAGCCAAGGTTCAAGTGTTACCATTGTGGCCAGGAGGGTCACATAAAGAAATATTGTTATGTCTTGAAGGGAGAACAAAAACAAGGTAATAGACAACCAAAGACCAAAGATGGGAACACTGCAGTTACTATCTCAGAGGATATTGCATTATTCTTTTTTGGAGAAGAAGAATGCCTCCATATGTCAGACAACGACACTAAGTGAGTGGTAGATACAACAGCTTCCTACCATGCCACAACCCGGAAAGAGTTCTTCAGTACGTACCAAGCTGCAGATTTTGGTACAGTGAAGATGGGTAACTTCAGTTTTTCGAAGATTATGGGAATCAGTGATGTTCGCATCCAAACCAAAGTTGGGTGCACGATGGTGTTGAAAGATGTCAGGCATGTTCTCGATTTACGCTTGAATCTTATTTCAGGGATAGCCTTAGATCAACAAGACTATGAGAACTACTTCTTCAAAGACATGTGGAAATGGAAGAATGAATCTCTAGTGGTAGCTAGAGGACAAGCAATTAGTACGTTGTACAAGACTGATGTGAATGTGATTTCAAATAGCTTCAACGCAACGAAAGATGAGGCATCACCAAATTTGTGGCACAAAAGGCTGGGTCACATGAGTGAGAAAGGGTTGTAGAATCTGGCAAAGAAGTCTCTTACTCCTTTTGCCAAAGATGTGAAATTGAATCCTTGTGACAACTGCTTATTTGGGAAGCAGCATAGTGTCGCTTTACACTCATCATCCAGAAGACAATCAGAGTTATTGAGCAAAGTATAATCTGATGTATGCGGTCCCATAGAAGTGGAATCTTTGAGTGGCAGAAAATTCTTCCTAACGATTATTGATGATGCATCATGAAAGGTATGAGTTTATGTCCTAAAGACCAAAACTGAGGTGTTCCAACATTTTTAGACATTCCATACTATGGTGGAAAGGGAGACTGAAAAGAAGCTGAAGTGCCTCCGAATAGACAATGGAGGTGAGTGCACATCAAAGGAGTTTGAAGCATACTGTGCTACTTACGGTATCCAGCAAGAGAAGACTGTTCCTGGAATCCCACAATACAATGGTGTAGCCACGAGAATGAACTAGACCATTGTGGAGAAGGTCAGATGTATGCTCAAAATGACAAAGCTGCCAAAGTCATTTTGGGGAAAAGTTGTTCGTGTTGCTTGCTATTTGATCAACAGATCGCCATCAGTTCCACTGAATTTTGAGATTCTAGAAAAGGTGTGGTCTGGAAAGGAGATTTCTTACTCTCACTTGAGAGTGTTCGGGGTGCAAAGCATTTGCACATGTATCCAAGGAGCACAGGCAGACGCTGGATGATAAAGATACTCCATGCATTTTTATTGGCAATGGAGATAAAGAATTTGGATACAAAATGTGGGATTCGAAAAACAAGAAGGTCATTTGAAGCCAAGATGTGGTGATTCAAAAAAATTAGACCTTAAAAGACTTTACGCAACAATCAAACCCAAAGGTGATAATATTTCAAAAATTGTTCCGAATCCTACACCATCACAGCATGCCATTGATAAAGAAGAGCTATCGCAACATGCAACCATTGATGTAAAGTTGCAGGATAGATTTCCAAAACCAAAAGATCTAGAAGAAGAGGGTGTTGAGCAGGAGGAGCCATAACCCCCTCCGCCAGAGACTGTTGGTCCACAGTTACAAAGATCAACAAGAGAGCCTGAGCCATCGTTGAAATACCCTGTTTTGAGTATATTTTGCTTACTGATGAGGGGAAGCCAAAAAGTTTTCAAGAAGTTCAGAATCATAAGGAGAAGAGTAGCTGGCAACAAGCTATGCAAGAAGAGATGTAGTCCTTGCAGAAAAATCAGACTTATGATTTGGTAAAACTTTCCCAGGGTTAAAAAGCACCGAAGAATAAATGGGTGTTCAAGTTAAAGAAAGATGGCAGCGGAAAGCTAGTCAAGTATAAGGCTTGATTGGTTGTTAAAGGTTTTGGGCAGAAGAAAGGTATTGATTTTGATGAAATCTTCTCACCAGTTCTGAAAATGACATCCATTCGAGTAGTTTTGGGACTAGCGATAAGTTTGCATTTAGAACTTGAACAAATGGATGTGAAGATGACATTTCTCCATGGTAATTTGGAGGAAGAAATTTACTTGGAGCAACCAGAAGGTTTTGAAAATAAAAGGGAAAGAAAACTTAGTCTGCAGATTGAAGAAGAGTCTGTACGACCTCAAACAAGCGCCGAGACGGTGGTGCAAGAAGTTTGACTCATTTATGATGGGTCATGAGTACAAGAGAAATGTTGCAGACCAGTGTGTATATGTTAGGAAATTTCCTGGTGGAATCATACTCTTGCTCTATGTTGATGACATGTTGATTGTTGGACAGGATTGTAACAAGTCCGCGGGGGACCTCGCTACAGTTCGGACTCTCGATTTGTGTCGGTTCTTCATCTTGAACCAAAGAGTCCAAATCCGGCAAATCGTTTTGAGAAACAGGTTTTTTTTGAAAAGAAGTGCCAAACATGGACTACTTTGCCAGATACAGAGTCGCCACCTAAATATTTTTAAATGGGGAAATTTAGGAAACCCTGACTCGGTGCCGAAGGCCACGTGTCCGTCATCACCAAAGTTGCCTCGGCTCGGGAACTTGGGTACGATCGGGGAAGGTCATCTATGAGCACCCCTTTTCGCCCGGTCTGAAGACCGGCCTCTACTAACCGTGATATCCAATTTTGAAAACGTTATGTGTTCTTAAACCGGTTATTAGCCTAGAATTACTATGTTGTGCGCGCAGCAAACAAGTATAGACCAAATTGCCCAAATTGGAACAAAACATTTCATGTTTGTTTTAAAAAAATGGTTTGCTACTCGCAAGTAGGCTAAAATGCGGATTTTGCCACCCTCAAGTGGGCTTTTAAGAAAAGATGATTTTGCCACTATCTAGTGGGCTTAAAACTTATAGTTTTAATGCATTATTCCAATTTAGGTAATTCAACCTCCATCCACAGGCATTCAAGCAGTTATACCACATAAGCAGCTAGCCTCATGGTAATCATGCTATCATGGCAACATTCACACGCATGCGATATGCTAAAGCATAAAAGCTTACCTAGTACTCCATGCCAAAACAGTAAACTAGTTAGCAAAATGTGCGTGTCCTAGTTCATGTTAAATTGCCTAATGCAACACATACAAGATGCAATTTAGAAAGGCTCGGTTAACCTAAGCATGGCATATGTAATGCGATCAATTATCACATATTCGATTTGTAAATTGAAGTACAAATGCAGTTAGTGTGATGTACCAAGCCTAATACATGCAGTACAAATGCATGAATGCACGCATGCATAGCATAAGGTATGCTGAATTTAAACATGCCCTAATCTACCATCGTAAGCAGGTAAATAAAAGGGAAGGAAGACGTGAGGTTGGAAGACATACACACACTCACACACACTTATTACAGATTTGCCCTCACTCGGAGGGCCCAAATAAATATTACAGTCCCAAATAATAAACAAATAAAATTATTACAGAATTTCTAATTAATTAAAAGAAAGGATGCAAAAGAAAGAAGAGGGTGGCCACAGCCTCTGCCTCGGGGTGCGCAGATGATGCATGCTCGGAACTCCGCTCGCCCGAAAAAACCCGTACCGTACCCCTGCCACTTCTGTTTGTACTGCCTTATCTCTCTGAAAATTGCCAAAGTCCTGGAGCAGGTTCCTTACACACTGCAGAGTACCACCGGCCAGACATAATTCCTACCGGCACTCCAGAATTTCCATCGGCTGTTGAATTGATAGTCGGCACTTAAAAAATTGCCGGCCGGCACTGAATTCTGCCGGTCGGCAGAAACTTCCTGCAGAGACAGTTTTGACAGCAAACAGAGAATAGAGAGTGCATGGCATGGGGCTTTCAGGCACATGTAAGCATGGTCATACTTCCTATCATGTTTTGAACTCAAGGAAGCATGCCCCTCGATCCTCGAACCATCAATGGTGCATGGTGATTCAAAGAATCAAATTTACCATTTGATATAAAGATGCATGCAACAAACAAAATGAAAACCGAAGCCTTATCAAGTTGGAATCAAAGGCCCCGGTGACCGGGAATCGAGGCACATTACATCACTTGAAGTATGAATGTTCCTTGATTCCCACACTTGGTTTGACACCCCAAACCAAGTAAATGTAATGCATGTTATGCAAACATGGATCAAAATGCAACATGATACCAAGATGCAAGGCACAATAAGCATTATGCAACCAACATGACAAATGTGTAATGCCAAGCATACAAGGTGCAAATACGATGCAAACATGGACCGATTTGACAATGGGATTAATATACTACAATGCTTAATGAAGTAACCATGCGACAAATATGAAACAAGCATGCAATGGGGCCTAGAACCATAAAGGGGCAGACCTTAAACCATCCCAAAACAGCGGCCAAAAGATGTCTAAAAGGTGGACCAATACTCATGCTAACAAGCAAACTAATGGTCCCAAGGTTAAGGCATAAAAAAAAAAAGACATTTTTCCCCACCAACATGACTACTCATGGCATGACTAAGATAAGTAAAGACAGACCTTTTACATGCAGAATGGGACTCCAAAGCCTCCTAACATGGTAGCTAAAATGACTCCAAAAGAGTGTATGCACCAAGGCTCAAATGTAGGCATAAGAGGGTACACCCTCAAGGCATAAAAGAGGTCATGCATGCACACATACAAACATGATTCTTGGACTAAAATGTGGTCCTAAATGATGTTAAATCATGAGGGTGATCACAACCATGCATGCTAGAGGTCAACATGCTCAAAGCTTTCAAGCCAAAATACATAGCACCTATAACAAACATGTCAAGCATGACCAAATGGATAACCAACAGACTTTAAGCATGGAAAACCAATACTAAAAGCTTCATGGAACTAAGCCAACACACACAAGAATCATGGCCTAATCATGAGATGCACTTCTAAGCAAAATGGAGCAAAACAAAGCAAGTACTACAAGCATACAAGGAGGCACAAATCCGGCCAAAAACAGAGGTTACATATGACCTAAAACACCTAAAAAACTTCTGAAATGAGGCCAAGAATGATCAAGCACACATGCTACCCTTTTAAGCCCAAAAAGTAAGGAAACAAAACAATGAAGGGAGAGGGGTGTCCCTCCCCTATGCAAGACTTCAAACCACCTTTTTTAACATTGAAAATCAACTGGTTTTTAGTGGTGAAAGGACCAAAACACTGAAGTGAACAAAGCCTTACCAAAGAGGCACCAAAATGGACCAAACAAGGCCTAGAAGGGTGAGTTTGCACTCAAACCACAAAACGACCTTAATGAAAGTTCTAAAGCATGAAAATACAAGCCCTTTTTATGTTATACACAAGTGCTAAAACAACAAGCAAGATACGTAAAAAACTATTGCAAGTTTGGGGAATATAAAGCAAGATGCTCACCCTTGAAGAACCCTTGAAGAAAAAATGGTCTAGCCCTCTTCTTTTGATCAAAACCAGTCCAAAAACTCAAGAATCAACCCCCCAAGTTCCTCAATCTCGGAGTAAGGTGTAATAGTGTGTGTAATGGTGCAAAAGTAAGGTAAAAACCACCTTTAGGCCAAGGAAACACACACAAAGGAGGGGGGAGAGGGAGATATAGAGATAGAGTGTATCTATATCTCAAAGCTCTGGTTTTTGGTTCCAAAATTCTAACCTAGATCAAAGAGGAAGGCCCTCCCTCTTATAAGACTCCCTCGTACAAAGCTTATACAACAAGCTTGCTTAGAGGGAGATCCCTCCATACACGTGTATGGAGGGAGGCAGAGTTGGTGCCAGCTATCACAGCTGGCACAAAATATCTCCATAAAGTGGATGAACAGTGGTCGGCTGCCCAAAAAAGTTGTTTCGACAAAAAAATGTGCCGACCGGCAACAAACTATGCCGACCGACAATAAAATGTGCTGACCGGCAACAAATGGTGCCGGTGGAAGCAAAAGACCAGCCGGTGGCCTCTAGCCAGTGCCGGTGGTATGTGGGGATGCCTCACAAGGCATTCCCTGCCCTTCCAAGGCAAAACACAAGTGTTTGGTATGAAACCAGACACTAAACGGTCAAGTTCGGAGATCCTGAGGTAGGGCGTGCGAGCCGAAACCTCCGGGAACTCTAAACGAACACATACATGAATAATCACCGAGTGTTCCAAGCGGTGACGTCCAAGTCTCGAGGACGGTCAAAAATGGGGTGTCTACAGTTGCCCCTCTTTGACAGAACTCGAAAGTCATAACAATGACGGGAGTGAATGTCAAAGCCCAGAGACGACCCATTTTTGACAAGGCCGAAGACTTAGACAAACATGCAAGACAAACAAGATATGCGCCCGAAGGCAGGGGCAAAATGCAAGACAATGCAGAGAGCCGGACATAACTTATGATCATGCAAAGAAAGCTGTAACGAAGCATACATGCGACAATTTTAAGCTGGCATACACCAAACTACATTACAATGCAGAAAGGATGTAAGAGAATTATGCAATTCTCAATACTTCTCACTCGGAGGATACAATACCTGTGCGGTTCGTCTGGTTGCACCAGCCTCAAATGAACCGTACATACAATATCGTGCCTGCAAAGAAAACAAGCTTCACAGGTACAATATTGTTAACAACATGCATAGATAGCGTACTTGAAATGCGTGACAGCGCAAAGCAAGTGGGGAGCATAACAATGTTGTGAAAATACAAACATGTAGGTAGAGCATGCGGTCTACGCAGGCAACGAATTGACCATAAGCATGCGGTCTACGCAAGTAATGAGATTAACGAGAATGCGGTCTACGCAATCAAAACATGCGGCCTACGCAGGTAATGAAATTAAAATAATCATGCGGTCTACGCAATCAAAACATGCGGTCTACGCAGGTAATGAAGTTAATCAATATGCGGTCTACGCAATCAAAACATGCGGTCTACGCAGGTAATGAAACTAAGAAAGATGCGGTTTACGCAATCAAAACATGCGGTCTACGCAGGTAATGAAATTAAGATGCGGTCTACGCAATCAAAACATGCGGTCTACGCAGGCAATGAAATTAAGATGCGGTCTACGCAATCAAAGCATGCGGTCTACGTAGGTAATAAAGATGCGGTCTACGCAATCAAAGCATGCGGTCTACGCAGGTAATGAAATTAAGATGCGGTCTACGCAATCAAAGCATGCGGTCTACGCAGGTAATGAAATTAAGATGCGGTCTACGCAATCAAAACATGCGGTCTACGCAGGTAACGAAATTAAGATGCGGTCTACGCAATCAAAGCATGCGGTCTACGCAGGTGATGAAATTAAGATGCGGTCTACGCAATCAAAACATGCGGTCTACGCAGGCAATGAAATTAAGATGCGGTCTACGCAATCAAAGCATGCGGTCTACGCAGGTAATAAAGATGCGGTCTACGTAATCAAAGCATGCAGTCTACGCAGGTAATGAAATTAAGATGCGGTCTACGCAATCAAAGCATGCAGTCTACGCAGGTAATGAAATTAAGATGCGGTCTACGCAATCAAAACATGCGGTCTACGCAGGCAATGAAATTAAGATGCGGTCTACGCAATCAAAGCATGCGGTCTACGCAGGTAATAAAGATGCGGTCTACGCAATCAAAGCATGCGGTCTACGCAGGTAATGAATTTAATATGCGGTCTACGCAATCAAAGCATGCGGTCTACGTAGGTAATGAAATTAAGATGCGGTCTACGCAATCAAAGCATGCGGTCTACGCAGGTAATGAAATTAAGATGCGGTCTACGCAATCAAAACATACGGTCTACGCAGGCAATGAAATTAAGATGCGGTCTACGCAATCAAAGCATGCGGTCTACGCAGGTAATAAAGATGCGGTCTACGCAATCAAAGCATGCGGTCTACGCAGGTAATGAAATTAGTAAGGATGCGGTCTACGCAATCAAAACATGCGGTCTACGTAGGTAATGAATTTAATAAATATGCGGTCTACGCAAGTAATGAAAGGTATTGTTACACAACATGATTGAAACGATTTGAGGAATTCGCAAGGCATAAAAAGGATACAGGGCGGGACATTCTTCGCACGCATCGAGCATTGTTCGCAGAAGTTGTGGCCTGAGGTCAACTCGAAGGTTCACATTTCAAAAGTGCGCGTCCTCACATGGTTTAAAGTAACGAAGGTGCGCAAACGCGTCGTTGACCCGAACAAAGGTACGAAAGGTGCGTTGACCGAGGGGAGTTTTACTGGCATCAATTCTGATACTTTGCTTCCTTGTCATTCTATGCTTTACTTTCCTTTTTACTAGTAATTTAAGCACATTGCACTGCCTCGGGCAGGTTTTATTCTTTTTCAAAGTTACACATTTTGCAAAACACGTGATGGGAATGAAACAATCCATTTTGTTCAAAATATGTTGCATTTGTGGACTTTCTGTGCATCGCATCGCAAGGTATCACACCACAATGTGAACGAATTTTACTTTGGAAATTTGCATCGTAATAATCAGGTAGTGAACCGACTTACAACTCGATAAGCAAATGTACAAAGGCATAATAGGACCAAATAAGCGTGAGTACAACTGATAAACAAATCAAAAGCTCAAAGAGGGTGAAATACAACTCGATAAGCAAATGCATAATAACTTGTCAATCGGACAAGCGTGCCCTTGCAAGGATCGATCGCCGGGGAGTGGTTGGAGGTGGTGAAATTCCCCGATGCCTAGCATAAACAGCTTAGGAAACCAGAAGGAAGCTCATCGGCTTGGGGGAGAGACCACCGGCTACAAGGAATGGCTACCGGCCATAAAATTGCCTTGTCGGCAAACTATTATGGCCGGTCGGCAAACAGTTTGGCCAGCCGACACTAAATGAGGGGATCAGCAGAATGTTGACACCTGTCCCCCACTCAACCTTATCTCCTACAAAAGATCCCAACTTTGTAGTTTTTCTCATTTTCACACTGATTTGCTCCAATGGAATAGTTTCTTGCTCAAAACCTCACAGCTTGGATTGCTAGCTTGGATGGCTCGGAAAAAGTGAATTTCCGGGGTTTTGGCATAAATGCACTATTCACTTTGGGTCGCACCCCCTTGCACTTCCCGTTTCTTCATGCCGCGGCAAGGTTTTGGAATCCGGTGACACATGTCTTTAGCTTCGCCGGGCAAGAGATATGTCCTACCTTGGAAAACTTCTGAGCCTTAATGGAGTCCGAGCGCGACGAGGAGCTCCTGCCCCAACTTAATTTTGGTCATGCCCAACCCTTAGGGCGCATGTGTGGACTCAGCATGCGTGACGCTCGGTCCCTGATTTGTGACGGGATGCTGGACATTCCGAGTTTGGCCAATCGATTTTCTGATGCTGGTGATCGCAACAACCATCACTGCCAAGGCTTCCGGCGACACGCCCTCTGTTTGTGCATGCTATCCCATTTTCTATTTGTCTCAGGCTCTGGAGGGGCTAGTGTCCGGCTGATTGAGGTTGCCTAAGGCTTGAGGGAGGGCAAGAGCTGTATTGCCATGACTCTGGCCGAGACGTTAATGGGTTTAGACGCCTTTTATCGCCATGAGACGACCAGATTAGCAGGAAGTCCACTACTACTACAGGTAATGTTTCCCACCCAATCTCGCATTTATGTTTTGCTTACGTCACTCGGCCCTCAAGCTCGGTCTTTTCTCACAAAACCCCATTCTCACTCTTCTCTCCTCGTACATCTCTCTATTCTTTACTCTCTCATTTTTCAATCCCTCCCCAGGTATGGCTGATGGACAAGCTACAAGTTGTGGACTCTTGCCCAGCATATTCAGCTCGCGGCTACTTCTTCCGGCACCGTCTAGTCAATGCCTTGGATGAGGGATGGTGGTTCGCTTGGATGTGCCGTTTGTCCGCAGACCGTATTGCTTGGCGGTGCCCTTGGCTGGACCTTCCGGCAATGAGTTACAACATGCCCCGGCAGACTGGGATTCAATTGGTTGGTCTCACTCATTGTGTATTCTATTTCCCATTTCGGATTTGACGCCAATTTGGCCATGATCAGACGTGCCCGCCAGAGGGGATAGAGTATCCTGCTGCATTCCCGGCTCGAGGCGCACAGCTTGCTTGGCAGGCCACCGCATGGAGGATGAGAGAACTCCTGGCCCCCACTTTTACTTTCAGTTGCACTTTGTCTGACGAGTGTGTGGATTGGCTTAACGAAGAAGCACAGATTGGGCCCAGCTTGGCATCAGAGGCTTCGACCAGCTCTGGGAGGAGGCGCAGGAACACCTGACTTGACTATGCCCCAGATTTATTGCTTTATTAGTACTTCCAAGTTTTCTTTATGAATGTAATAAAAAAAAAAAACAACTTCAATTGTATGTAAGAGCAGGAGAACTCTGTTTTGAAATCAATGAAATTGAAAGTTGTGGTACTGAAAGTTTTCCGTTTTTGGTCCAAAAATGGTCAAAGTTGTAAAAGATTATTTGAACGAAATCAGCTTTATTAAAACTTCTCAAAAACATTTTTGATGTGGATCAGAACTGGACACGCCTGAGATTTGTCACTGAGATGCACAACCCCAGATCCCCGCAACTGGAAAGTTGCCCCTAGTCTGAAGAGCGCCGCAGCACTGCACCGCAACAGAAAGTTGCCCCTAGTCTGAGCAGCGTTGTACTGGGGATTCCAACGAATGCTGATAGACAAAGATGACTGAGATGATCAAATGGACAAAGTTGATCGGGGAAGTGTTATGGCTGAACTTCAGGATGAAGCTGCCTACGTATCCCAAGGATGGGAATCAAGCCTTATGTAGTTCCGGCTTAGGTTCGCTCGAGTATTTTCACTCTCCTTTTGCGCTCTAACTTTTGCCAAGGCCGCCCTTTGCAGGTTTTCAGCCTTGCGAGCTCAGTTTTTATGTTTTCTAATTTTTTGTGCTCTGACTTTTGCCTAGGTCGCCCTTTCGGGTTTTCGGCCTAGCGAGCCTCTCAAGGGTAGTATTTCTTCAACTTGTCCATGTTGATCGGTTGGGAGAATTCCAAGCCATCTAAGTCCATCAGAACCACAGCTCCACCTGACCAGATAGCTTTGATAATGTAGGGACCAGTACAATTGAGTCTGAACTTGCCCCTCGGGTCATGGATGGGAGCTCGGTTGTCTTTGAGCACCAAATCCCCTTCCTTTAGATTTCTGGACTTAACCTTCTTGTTAAAAGCCCGCGCAATTCTGCGTTGATAACTTTGGACGTGGTACAGTGCTTTCAGCCTTCTCTCGTCAAAGAGCATGAGTTCCTCAAACCTGCTCTGCTGCCAATCTGCCTCAGCTATCTGACACTCAGCTAATACCCGTAAAGACGGAACTTCAATTTCAATAGGTAGAACAGCCTCCATTCCATAAACTAACGAATACGGAGTTGCTCCGGTAGAAGTTCCAATTGAAGTCCTGTAGCCCCACAGAGCAAACGACAACTTATCTGGCCAATCTCGATAGGTCTCCACCATTTTCCGCAGTATATGCTTGATGTTCTTGTTGGCGGCCTCAACTGCTCCGTTGGTTTGCGGCCGGTACGTAGATGACTTATGAAGATCCACGTTATACTTTTCCAACAAGTCGACCACTTCTTTCTTAAAGTGGGATCCATTATCCGAAATGATCTCATTTGGCACCCCGTAGCGACAAATGATGTTGTTTCTGATGAACTTGGCGACGTGAGACACCTTCAACACCGCGTATGATTGGGCCTCGACCCACTTTGTGAAATAATCTATCGCTACCAGGATATACTCATGTCCGTTTGACCCCTTCGGGGTAACAGCTCCGATCACATCAATTCCCCAAACGGAAAATGGCCACGGGGACGTCATGTTGTATAGCTTGGACGGTGGGATGTTCATACGGTTTGCATGGATCTGGCATTTATGGCATCGCCGAACAAAGCCGATACAATCTTCCTCCATGGTTGACCAGTAGTAGCCCTGTCTGAGGATCTTTCTGGCCAGCATTACTCCATTCATGTGCGCACCACACTCCCCTCCATGGATGGCCTCCATTAGGTGCTTCAACTCTTCAGCTTCTACACAGAGCTTATGAATTCCCAAATGACCCCTTTTGTACAGCTTACCCCCGCAGATGATGAACTGAACAGCCATTCTTCTAATGGCCCTCTTATCCTTAGCACTTGCCCCTGGTGGATACATCTCCTTTTCTAAGAAGTTCCAAATGTCGTAATACCAGGGGTTGTCGTCTTGAGCCTCATCTATGGCGGAAATCGACTCGTATGCTGGTGCAAACTTCTGATCAATGATGACTGGACGCATCCGGACTCCGGACGGGATGTCTATCATGGAAGATAGAGTTGCTAATGAATCGGCGAACCTGTTGTTCTCTCTTACTAGGTGGGTGAAATTTAGCTTCTCAAACCGAGGAATTAACAAATCCAAGGTTTGGTGGTAAATTATCATCCTTTCCTCCTTGACTTTCCAGTCTCCTTTTGCTTGAGACACAACAAGGTTCGAGTCCCCAATGACGTCCAACCGTCTTGCCCCTAGTTCTAGGGCTGCTTCCAGACCAGCAATACATGCCTCATACTCTGCCTCATTGTTCGAGACTTTGAACTGGAGCTTGAATGCTAAAGGGATACGGGAATCGTCAGGCGCTATCAGCTACACCCCTATCCCATACCCATACTGGTTTGACGCTCCGTCAAAGTACATCGTCCAAGTTTCATCCTCGATGTGCAGAATGGCTTCATCTGGGAATAGGTATTCAACCGCTTCATCCCCCTCAACCGGGTGGTCGGCAAGGAACTCCACTACCGCTCTTCCTTTCACTGACTTGCGTGTTACATACTTCAAGTCGAATTCAGAAAGCAATAGCAGCCAACGGGCTAGTGTCACGCCCCAAACCCGCCCCTAAAAGTTTGGGCATGACCTATTCAGAAACGGACATGTAACCTGGTAACATAACATACGGGGCCTTATCGGAAGCACGAAAAAAATGGAAATAATGAAACAAATAAACTCCATTGAGCTACTTCTACATGCCAGGATCTCATTCATCACATGCATTATAGTGGATAGATAAAGTTCCAACTATAACCCGGAGCATATACATACACATTTACAATGCCAGCCCCATGATTGGGCATATACAAAAAAAAATGAACATGAAAGTATATACAACAACCTTAGAGGGACACCCATAAGCAAGTCAACATCTTAACAACTTGACAAAATAAATGGCTTATACAGTGCCTGGACATACGAAGGTTGACAAAAGAAAGCGGACGTCTTGGCTAGGACTGACCACCTGGTTGCTGACCTACAGAAACAGACATAATAGAGAGTGAGCCGGGCTCAGTGAATAGTAATACATTAATAAAATGATGCTTAACTTGAAACATAATACACGTCAATGTAATAGTCTGATTCTGTGCTAAGTACATAACGGCCTTAGGTCCAATCTTGCAACATAAACTTGATGGCTATAAGCCCTTGAAATGTGGTGGCACGAGGCCCTTGAAACATTGGCATAAAGCCCTTGAAACTTGTTTGACCTTGTAGTATATTCAAACTTGTAACATATACTTGAAACATACCTGAGCATACTTGAACATCATTCATTAATTCAAACGGAACATATTATAACCAGAGTGTTTCTTGTTGTATTATGTCATTTTCGTACGCTTAACAATAAGAGACTAATTCACATTCTCATGAGAGTCACATAATAATGCTAAACTTTGCACTTATATCGTAGATTCTGAATAACTTCCAATTCATAAACAATATAGCAAAATAACTTCAAATTCATATGGATACACATGGCTACTCTTATATTTACTCAGAATCTATTCTTCAAGAATGAACATAAATTCTTTTGGGTAAATGACTTAATTCACGTGTTCTATTAATCAATAGTATACACCGTTGTTTAATCGTTCTTATATGTTAACATAGTTGCCTTGCCTTGTAATTAATAGAGTACTAATGGTAACCGTTACGTCATTCCCACGAGTTGACATAATTAACGTAAAGTTAATAGGACAAAGTAAGCACATTTTCATTAGATTACAGATGACTTTATCAGTTTCACAATTCCACCGTTCGGCCCTTGGCCTGAGGGGTTCACACATTCACGATAGCCTTTAGGTTTCATAGATTCACAACTCATCACATCGGCCTTCGGCCCTTTGGATTCACAAGTTCACAAGTTTGGCCCTTGGCCTCATGGCTTCATAATTTCACAAATGGCCCCTGGCTACATAGGTTCATAGTTCACAAATGGCCCCTGGCCACATAAATTCACAAGTCGGCCCTTGGCCTCATAAATTCACAAGTTCACAAGTTTGACCCTTGGCCTCATAGCTTCATAATTTCACAAATGGCCCCTGGCCACATAGGTTCATAGTTCACAAATGGCCCCTGGCCACATAAATTCACAAGTCGGCCCTCAGCCTCATAAATTCACAAGTCAGCCCCCGGCCTCATAAATTCACATATACATAAATTAGCTTTTGGGTTTCATAGGTTCACAATTCGGCTCTTGGCTTCATAGTTTCACAATTCACAACTCGGAAATTCATACTTCACAAATGGCCCTCGGCCACATCGTTTCATATTTCACAAGTTGGTGATCCATACTTCACAAATTCGAGATGCATATTTCACAAATCCTTTTTGATGTTTCCATAATTTCACAATGTTCCTCATATAGCATACACCTTTCGTGTTTTCATAATTTCACAATATTTACGTAGCATACATAACATACATGTCAACATAATTCTTATGACGAAGATCATAACGTCGATAACAATAATCAGTAATGGTTAAAGATACATCGAAGTACTACTACTCACAGTGCTATAACGGAGTGCTTGGCCCTCCTGAAGTATGCCCTGTACACATATATAACTTAGTCATTAGTTCTCTTTCCTTCCTTTATTATTCTTCACAAGCCTACCATTATCCATCCATTATACCACAATTTCCTCCATCTCAATATATCTATATATAGAAATAGAAGATTACCATTCTTACAAACACAATATGGAATTTTTAATTAATCACTTCGATTTCAAGATAGGAAGGAATTGTATGGACATCTTCCATATTTTTTCAAAAATAAATCATTCTCTTGATTTTAATAACTAAGCAAGCCCACAAGTATTTAGCAAAATAATTTGGGATTAACCCATTTTGGAAAACTCTATATTTTAGGTCACAAAAATCAAAGTCAACATAGTCAATACCATCTCACATAATCACTACAATTCAACATAAGCAAGATGATTCAACTCAACATCATTAAATATAATTCAACATAATTCAAGAGAAATTCTTAAATTCCATTTCAACATTCCAAAACCAAGTTCATATCATTCATACCATTAATAGATTATTTCCCCAATTTTCCCTTCACATGCTAGCATGAATTCCAATATTCATAACAAAGTACATTCGCAAATTTTAAACATAATTTTCAAACATTTCCAAATTCTAATTAAACTTGAACACATATAATTCAATACCTCAATTTCATTATGCTACTTTCAATTTGGGCCAAATCATTGGGTATCATCATTAATCAACCTAGGGTTTCAAGAAAAATGAGGATTTTTAACAAAAATTCACACTTCTTAAATTACCACTTTTAATTCCAATTTCCCAATGATTCTACATCTAGGATTCACAATTCATCATTTTAACCCACCAATTTAATTGCCAACATCTTCAAACCATAAAACCCCAAATCTCATACTATACACTACAAGCTCTAAACATGGAAATTTTGTATTTAGATACTAAAATGTCACAAATCTATCTATGGATATAAGTATTGAAGAGTATTCAAACCATTACCTCAATAATCAAGCAAAGAAGTGAGCTTGAGAAGAAGCCTTCACAAATCCAAGTTCTAATTGGGTAAAAACATTGATCCTCCCTTGTTCTCCATCCTTGATGCCAAAAACCATGGTGGATCATGAGCAAAGTAAAGGAATTCAAGGATTTGGGGCTAGGGTTTCGGACATGGAAGAGGGGAGAAGAAGAGAGGAAAAGAAATTGCAAGAAATGGCCCCAAAATCCCGTTTTTAGAGCTGCTGTCCCGCACAGGCCGCACGTGCGGCGCTATTCCCCGCACGTGCGGCTCTGCTTCCAGCACAGATGTGAAAATTTCAAACGGGTATAACTCTCTCATCGGGACTCCATTCTAGGTCGTTCTTGTGTCCAAATCGAAGCCCCGAAAATAAGCTTTCCAATGGTTCTAACCTCACATTCAAATTCAAAGTGTGGAAAAAGAAAAGGACAAATGAATGACGGCTGATCGTAGATTAACTATTCGAATTAAATTCGTTGGTCCAATCTTACTTTACCATCATACCACCACCTCAAACAATAACCCAAAATAAGGTAAGAACATTCCAAATACACTATTAAGAATGTCAAAAATGAGCCCATGCTCGAGCGGAGGGTAAAAAAAATTTCAAGCCGATACAATAAAGGTCGCCATAACTAAGAAGATAATTCTTTAATTCCGATAGATATAGTTGAATTAAAACACATTAAACCCTAATTAAATAAGGATGACTTTCTATACGCATTTGGGGGTCATTACATTCTCCCCACCTTAAGAAGTTTGGTCCTCCAAACTTGATTCACCTTGTCACAAGTCTAGTTCCGTCCTGGACATATAACATTTCTCAATCATTTAGCCATTCACAATTCTATACAATTAATTTCGATGGGGTTTGCTCCCAAAATCACAAGTAATTCAACTCCACTAACTAATTGATAACCCAATTAATAATAATACTTCATAACATTTTCATTTATTACTCCACAAATCATATCTTCCACATAATAGAACAGCTTAAGGGTATTCAGAAATGAATTCATTTCAAGCATTCGTTTGCATGCAACTCATAAACTATCAAACATAATTCAAACTTTTTAAGTTCACAAATAACCCCCATTATCATAATTCCTTCAAGATTAAGGAAACATTCACGACATAATCATGCGTCAAAGGTATATACTTCGTACAACGATTAGACCCACAGTAGCAATTAAGTTCTAAATCAACGATTTCGTGGTTCTTTGTTCATTACCTAAATTAGACTTATCAGTTCAAATCAAATCCCTAACACACTCCAAATACCAACTTAAATCTCATATCAAGGAATTACATGTTCAGAGTAGAGTATTAGTAAAATCAAATACAGATTAAACCTTAATGGTCATACTTCCCAAATTACAGTACAGGAACTTATCAGACCTTTCAAAGATATCAGATGATGGAATAATTCCCAATAGCATTAAACTTATTTAAACTTTGATAGAACAATCTCCAATTCAACTTATAACAGATAAGACAGAATAGCTTGAAACTCAACATAGAGCCTTCATCAAGCATGCCACAATCAATTATCAAATGAAGAACTCGTTCATGCATAGCGAGATATCTCTTTCAAAAAACTTGTCATACCTTGAACATTCGGAGTTCCGTAGCGTATCTAGTCATTTTGGGAAAATTATTTAGAAAGTTTATCATATCATAAACATGTCGGAAGTTCATAGCATTTTTATTATTTCCGAAAATACTTATCATATAAAACATTTCGTAGCCCAAAATATGGATTTCCTTAAACATTGTATAGCATAGTTGTTGTTAAAATCATTTGACAAAAGTACTGAATTCAGATGATGGTATGACATCTCTAAATAACACGGATCACATAAGGTTTTTTTTTTTTTTTTTTTTAATAAACACTCTTTTCCGTATCATAATAAAGGAACAAGCCTTAAATTAAGTCTCATATAAATATTTCATCCTTAATCAATAATGGTGGGTTTATGATAACAATACGTTAGGTTCAGAATAAAAACACATCAAAGCAAAATTATGTCCTTCAGTCAATTGGCAGTCCACAAAAGAAACACAATTTCCCTATATCACTAACCTTTTATAAAATTCTACCTAACATTATGTGATCACAAATCATGATACTTGTATTTATTAACATTCCAGGTAGCAATTTCAACATTCTAACTCTTGATTACCAATTCCATGCTCGTTATCAATCATTAAATATTTTAATCATAAGAATTTCATGAATTGTCAGCTACCATAATTCTAATGTCTCTCATCATTTCATGTTTCCAGAACTCAACATGTTTGTACTTCCCATTAGCCAAGTCAAAACACTACAATTTCATAAACCTTAGCCTTTTGTTTCCTTATACATATCACGTAGAGAAATATTGATTACAGATTACAATTTACACATAACAAAATAGATTACAAATGGTAGTGTGAGATTTTAAATGTCGAATTTCATATTTCAGAATGCAAATTTCGAATTACAGACTTCCATAACAAATTACACACAATTCTAAGAGGGGTCATTATATACATAACTTCTTCAAACAGCCATTCGTATTCAACACAAGTTCAGTTAGCCCACAAACACATCTTATCAAATACTCATATGCAGTAATTGCACAAAATCACAGATCTAAACATTGTTGTGACAAGGAAGACTATATCATTTTCTTTAGTCTTAGGATTATTCCATACCTAGGGTTTAATCACTTCATCTAAACAGATGATAAGCAACTTCCAATCCGCAAATAACAATCGATAACATACATCTTATTTAATCATTGACATAGGGACTGTCTTACCGATCAGCTCGAACCCTTACCATGCTTCCGCTGCGCAATTCTGTTGATTTAACCCCATCTGCATGCCTTACCATGTTCTACATCACAATCATTCACAATATACACAAGGAATATACAATGGACAGGGGTGATAATCATTAGCGTTAACAAATTGCATTTAACGTTGCCATCACTTTCTTTCATATGCACTAAGGGTTTAATGCATGATGCCTAAGTCTTTTCTAGACATCCTAAAGCTCAATGGATTCGTGTGTGAGATAGCAACTCGTGCTCTGATACCACTTGTCACGCCCCAAACCCGCCCCTAAAAGTTTGGGCATGACCTATTCAGAAACGGACATGTAACCTGGTAACATAACATACGGGGCCTTATCGGAAGCACGAAAAAAATGGAAATAATGAAACAAATAAACTCCATTGAGCTACTTCTACATGCCAGGATCTCATTCATCACATGCATTATAGTGGATAGATAAAGTTCCAACTATAACCCGGAGCATATACATACACATTTACAATGCCAGCCCCATGATTGGGCGTATACAAAAAAAAATGAACATGAAAGTATATACAACAACCTTAGAGGGACACCCATAAGCAAGTCAACATCTTAACAACTTGACAAAATAAATGGCTTATACAGTGCCTGGACATACGAAGGTTGACAAAAGAAAGCGGACGTCTTGGCTAGGACTGACCACCTGGTTGCTGACCTACAGAAACAGACATAATAGAGAGTGAGCCGGGCTCAGTGAATAGTAATACATAAATAAAATGATGCTTAACTTGAAACATAATACATGTCAATGTAATAGTCTGATTCTGTGCTAAGTACATAACGGCCTTAGGTCCAATCTTGCAACATAAACTTGATGGCTATAAGCCCTTGAAATGTGGTGGCACGAGGCCCTTGAAACATTGGCATAAAGCCCTTGAAACTTGTTTGACCTTGTAGTATATTCAAACTTGTAACATATACTTGAAACATACCTGAGCATACTTGAACATCGTTCATTAATTCAAATGGAACATATTATAACCAGAGTGTTTCTTGTTGTATTATGTCATTTTCGTACGCTTAACAATAAGAGACTAATTCACATTCTCATGAGAGTCACATAATAATGCTAAACTTTGCACTTATATCGTAGATTCTGAATAACTTCCAATTCATAAACAATATAGCAAAATAACTTCAAATTCATATGGATACACATGGCTACTCTTATATTTACTCAGAATCTATTCTTCAAGAATGAACATAAATTCTTTTGGGTAAATGACTTAATTCACGTGTTCTATTAATCAATAGTATACACCGTTGTTTAATCGTTCTTATATGTTAACATAGTTGCCTTGCCTTGTAATTAATAGAGTCCTAATGGTAACCGTTACATCATTCCCACGAGTTGACATAATTAACGTAAAGTTAATAGGACAAAGTAAGCACATTTTCATTAGATTACAGATGACTTTATCGGTTTCACAATTCCACCGTTCGGCCCTT
The DNA here is from genome assembly GCF_055761805.1 of Camellia sinensis. Lineage (NCBI taxonomy): Eukaryota > Viridiplantae > Streptophyta > Magnoliopsida > Ericales > Theaceae > Camellia > Camellia sinensis. The sequence goes on along the minus strand of NC_138961.1, from coordinate 66,652,305 downwards.
GGCCTGAGGGGTTCACACATTCACGATAGCCTTTAGGTTTCATAGATTCACAACTCATCACATCAGCCTTCGGCCCTTTGGATTCACAAGTTCACAAGTTTGGCCCTTGGCCTCATGGCTTCATAATTTCACAAATGGCCCCTGGCCACATAGGTTCATAGTTCACAAATGGCCCCTGGCCACATAAATTCACAAGTCGGCCCTTGGCCTCATAAATTCACAAGTTCACAAGTTTGGCCCTTGGCCTCATAGCTTCATAATTTCACAAATGGCCCCTGCCATATAGGTTCATAGTTCACAAATGGCCCCTGGCCACATAAATTCACAAGTCGGCCCTCAGCCTCATAAATTCACAAGTCATCCCCCGGCCTCATAAATTCACATATACATAAATTAGCTTTTGGGTTTCATAGGTTCACAATTCGGCTCTTGGCTTCATAGTTTCACAATTCACAACTCGGAAATTCATACTTCACAAATGGCCCTCGGCCACATCGTTTCATATTTCACAAGTTGGTGATCCATACTTCACAAATTCGAGATGCATATTTCACAAATCCTTTTTGATGTTTCCATAATTTCACAATGTTCCTCATATAGCATACACCTTTGGTGTTTCCATAATTTCACAATATTTACGTAGCATACATAACATACATGTCAACATAATTCTTATGACGAAGATCATAACGTCGATAACAATAATCAGTAATGGTTAAAGATACATCGAAGTACTACTACTCACAGTGCTACAACGGAGTGCTTGGCCCTCCTGAAGTATGCCCTGTACACATATATAACTTAGTCATTAGTTCTCTTTCCTTCCTTTATTATTCTTCACAAGCCTACCATTATCCATCCATTATACCACAATTTCCTCCATCTCAATATGTCTATATATAGAAATAGAAGATTACCATTCTTACAAACACAATATGGAATTTTTAATTAATCACTTCGATTTCAAGATAGGAAGGAATTGTATGGACATCTTCCATATTTTTTCAAAAATAAATCATTCTCTTGATTTTAATAACTAAGCAAGCCCACAAGTATTTAGCAAAATAATTTGGGATTAACCCATTTTGGAAAACTCTATATTTTAGGTCACAAAAATCAAAGTCAACATAGTCAATACCATCTCACATAATCACTACAATTCAACATAAGCAAGATGATTCAACTCAACATCATTAAATATAATTCAACATAATTCAAGAGAAATTCTTAAATTCCATTTCAACATTCCAAAACCAAGTTCATATCATTCATACCATTAATAGATTATTTCCCCAATTTTCCCTTCACATGCTAGCATGAATTCCAATATTCATAACAAAGTTCATTCGCAAATTTTAAACATAATTTTCAAACATTTCCAAATTCTAATTAAACTTGAACACATATAATTCAATACCTCAATTTCATTATGATACTTTCAATTTGGGCCAAATCATTGGGTATCATCATTAATCAACCTAGGGTTTCAAGAAAAATGAGGATTTTTAACAAAAATTCACACTTCTTAAATTACCACTTTTAATTCCAATTTCCCAATGATTCTACATCTAGGATTCACAATTCATCATTTTAACCCACCAATTTAATTGCCAACATCTTCAAACCATAAAACCACAAATCTCATACTATACACTACAAGCTCTAAACATGGAAATTTTGTATTTAGATACTAAAATGTCACAAATCTATCTATGGATATAAGTATTGAAGAGTATTCAAACCATTACCTCAATAATCAAGCAAAGAAGTGAGCTTGAGAAGAAGCCTTCACAAATCCAAGTTCTAATCGGGTAAAAACATTGATCCTCCCTTGTTCTCCATCCTTGATGCCAAAAACCATGGTGGATCATGAGCAAAGTAAAGGAATTCAAGGATTTGGGGCTAGGGTTTCGGACATGGAAGAGGGGAGAAGAAGAGAGGAAAAGAAATTGCAAGAAATGGCCCCAAAATCCCGTTTTTAGAGCTGCTGTCCCGCACAGGCCGCACGTGCGGCGCTATTCCCCGCACGTGCGGCTCTGCTTCCAGCACAGATGTGAAAATTTCAAACGGCTATAACTCTCTCATCGGGACTCCGTTCTAGGTCGTTCTTGTGTCCAAATCGAAGCCCTGAAAATAAGCTTTCCAATGGTTCTAACCTCACATTCAAATTCAAAGTGTGGAAAAAGAAAAGGACAAATGAATGACGGCTGATCGTAGATTAACTATTCGAATTAAATTCGTTGGTCCAATCTTACTTTACCATCATACCACCACCTCAAACAATAACCCAAAATAAGGTAAGAACATTCCAAATACACTATTAAGAATGTCAAAAATGAGCCCATGCTCGAGCGGAGGGTAAAAAAAATTTCAAGCCGATACAATAAAGGTCGCCATAACTCAGCAGATAATTCTTTAATTCCGATAGATATAGTTGAATTAAAACACATTAAACCCTAATTAAATAAGGATGACTTTCTATACGCATTTGGGGGTCATTACATTCTCCCCACCTTAAGAAGTTTGGTCCTCCAAACTTGATTCACCTTGTCACAAGTCTAGTTCCGTCCTGGACATATAACATTTCTCAATCATTTAGCCATTCACAATTCTATACAATTAATTTCGATGGGGTTTGCTCCCAAAATCACAAGTAATTCAACTCCACTAACTAATTGATAACCCAATTAATAATAATACTTCATAACATTTTCATTTATTACTCCACAAATCATATCTTCCACATAATAGAACAGCTTAAGGGTATTCAGAAATGAATTCATTTCAAGCATTTGTTTGCATGCAACTCATAAACTATCAAACATAATTCAAACTTTTTAAGTTCACAAATAACCCCCATTATCATAATTCCTTCAAGATTAAGGAAACATTCACGACATAATCATGCGTCAAAGGTATATACTTCGTACAACGATTAGACCCGCAGTAGCAATTAAGTTCTAAATCAACGATTTCGTGGTTCTTTGTTCATTACCTAAATTAGACTTATCAGTTCAAATCAAATCCCTAACACACTCCAAATACCAACTTAAATCTCATATCAAGGAATTACATGTTCAGAGTAGAGAATTAGTAAAATCAAATACAGATTAAACCTTAATGGTCATACTTCCCAAATTACAGTACAGGAACTTATCAGACCTTTCAAAGATATCAGATGATGGAATAATTCCCAATAGCATTAAACTTATTTAAACTTTGATAGAACAATCTCCAATTCAACTTATAACAGATAAGACAGAATAGCTTGAAGCTCAACATAGAGCCTTCATAAAGCATGCCACAATCAATTATCAAATGAAGAACTCGTTCATGCATAGCGAGATATCTCTTTCAAAAAACTTGTCATACCTTGAACATTCGGAGTTCCGTAGCGTATCTAGTCATTTTGGGAAAATTATTCAGAAAGTTTATCACATCATAAACATGTCGGAAGTTCATAGCAACTTTATTATTTCTGAAAATACTTATCATATAAAACATTTCGTAGCCCAAAATATGGATTTTCTTAAACATTGTATAGCATAGTTGTTGTTAAAATCATTTGACAAAAGTACCGAATGCAGATCATGGTATGACATCTCTAAATAACACGGATCACATAAGGTTTTTTTTTTTTTTTTTTTTTTTTTAATAAACACTCTTTTCCGTATCATAATAAAGGAACAAGCCTTAAATTAAGTCTCATATAAATATTTCATCCTTAATCAATAATGGTGGGTTTATGATAACAATACGTTAGGTTCAGAATAAAAACACATCAAAGCAAAATTATGTCCTTCAGTCAATTGGCAGTCCACAAAAGAAACACAATTTCCCTATATCATTAAACTTCTATAAAATTCTACCGAACATTATGTGATCACAAATCATGATACTTGTATTTATTAACATTCCAGGTGGCAATTTCAACATTCTAACTCTTGATTACCAATTCCATGCTCGTTATCAATCATTAAATATTTTAATCATAAGAATTTCATGAATTGTCAGCTACCATAATTCTAATGTCTCTCACCATTTCATGTTTCCAGAACTCAACATGTTTGTACTTCCCATTAGCCAAGTCAAAACACTACAATTTCATAAACCTTAGCCTTTTGTTTCCTTATACATATCACGTAGAGAAATATTGATTACAGATTACAATTTACACATAACAAAATAGATTACAAATGGTAGTGTGAGATTTTAAATGTCGAATTTCATATTTCAGAATGCAAATTTCGAATTACAGACTTCCATAACAAATTACACACAATTCTAAGAGGGGTCATTATATACATAACTTCTTCAAACAGCCATTCGTATTCAACACAAGTTCAGTTAGCCCACAAACACATCTTATCAAATACTCATATGCAGTAATTGCACAAAATCACAGATCTAAACATTGTTGTGACAAGGAAGACTATATCATTTTCTTTAGTCTTAGGATTATTCCATACCTAGGGTTTAATCACTTCATCTAAACAGATGATAAGCAACTTCCAATCCGCAAATAACAATCGATAACATACATCTTATTTAATCTTTGACATAGGGACTATCTTACCGATCAGCTCGAACCCTTACCATGCTTCCGCTGCGCAATTCTGTTGATTTAACCCCATCTGCATGCCTTACCATGTTCTACATCACAATCATTCACAATATACACAAGGAATATACAATGGACAGGGGTGGTAATCGTTAGCGTTAACAAATTGCATTTAACGTTGCCATCACTTTCTTTCATATGCACTAAGGGTTTAATGCATGATGCCTAAGTCTTTTCTAGACATCCTAAAGCTCAATGGATTCGTGTGTGAGATAGCAACTCGTGCTCTGATACCACTTGTCACGCCCCAAACCCACCCCTAAAAGTTTGGGCATGACCTATTCAGAAACGGACATGTAACCTGGTAACATAACATACGGGGCCTTATCGGAAGCACGAAAAAAATGGAAATAATGAAACAAATAAACTCCATTGAGCTACTTCTACATGCCAGGATCTCATTCATCACATGCATTATAGTGGATAGATAAAGTTCCAACTATAACCCGGAGCATATACATACACATTTACAATGCCAGCCCCATGATTGGGCGTATACAAAAAAAAATGAACATGAAAGTATATACAACAACCTTAGAGGGACACCCATAAGCAAGTCAACATCTTAACAACTTGACAAAATAAATGGCTTATACAGTGCCTGGACATACGAAGGTTGACAAAAGAAAGCGGACGTCTTGGCTAGGACTGACCACCTGGTTGGTGACCTACAGAAACAGACATAATAGAGAGTGAGCCGGGCTCAGTGAATAGTAATACATAAATAAAATGATGCTTAACTTGAAACATAATACATGTCAATGTAATAGTCTGATTCTGTGCTAAGTACATAACGGCCTTAGGTCCAATCTTGCAACATAAACTTGATGGCTATAAGCCCTTGAAATGTGGTGGCACGAGGTCCTTGAAACATTGGCATAAAGCCCTTGAAACTTGTTTGACCTTGTAGTATATTCAAACTTGTAACATATACTTGAAATATACCTGAGCATACTTGAACATCATTCATTAATTCAAACGGAACATATTATAACCAGAGTGTTTCTTGTTGTATTATGTCATTTTCGTACGCTTAACAATAAGAGACTAATTCACATTCTCATGAGAGTCACATAATAATGCTAAACTTTGCACTTATATCGTAGATTCTGAATAACTTCCAATTCATAAACAATATAGCAAAATAACTTCAAATTCATATGGATACACATGGCTACTCTTATATTTACTCAGAATCTATTCTTCAAGAATGAACATAAATTCTTTTGGGTAAATGACTTAATTCACGTGTTCTATTAATCAATAGTATACACCGTTGTTTAATCGTTCTTATATGTTAACATAGTTGCCTTGCCTTGTAATTAATAGAGTCCTAATGGTAACCGTTACGTCATTCCCACGAGTTGACATAATTAACGTAAAGTTAATAGGACAAAGTAAGCACATTTTCATTAGATTACAGATGACTTTATCGGTTTCACAATTCCACCGTTCGGCCCTTGGCCTGAGGGGTTCACACATTCACGATGGCCTTTAGGTTTCATAGATTCACAACTCATCACATCGGCCTTCGGCCCTTTGGATTCACAAGTTCACAAGTTTGGCCCTTGGCCTCATGGCTTCATAATTTCACAAATGGCCCCTGGCCACATAGGTTCATAGTTCACAAATGGCCCCTGGCCACATAAATTCACAAGTCGGCCCTTGGCCTCATAAATTCACAAGTTCACAAGTTTGGCCCTTGGCCTCATAGCTTCATAATTTCACAAATGGCCCCTGGCCACATAGGTTCATAGTTCACAAATGGCCCCTGGCCACATAAATTCACAAGTCGGCCCTCAGCCTCATAAATTCACAAGTCAGCCCCCGGCCTCATAAATTCACATATACATAAATTAGCTTTTGGGTTTCATAGGTTCACAATTCGGCTCTTGGCTTCATAGTTTCACAATTCACAACTCGGAAATTCATACTTCACAAATGGCCCTCGGCCACATCGTTTCATATTTCACAAGTTGGTGATCCATACTTCACAAATTCGAGATGCATATTTCACAAATCCTTTTTGATGTTTCCATAATTTCACAATGTTCCTGATATAGTATACACCTTTGGTGTTTCCATAATTTCACAATATTTACGTAGCATACATAACATACATGTCAACATAATTCTTATGACGAAGATCATAACGTCGATAACAATAATCAGTAATGGTTAAAGATATATCGAAGTACTACTACTCACAGTGCTACAACGGAGTGCTTGGCCCTCCTGAAGTATGCCTTGTACACATATATAACTTAGTCATTAGTTCTCTTTCCTTCCTTTATTATTCTTCACAAGCCTACCATTATCCATCCATTATACCACAATTTCCTCCATCTCAATATGTCTATGTATAGAAATAGAAGATTACCATTCTTACAAACACAATATGGAATTTTTAATTAATCACTTCGATTTCAAGATATGAAGGAATTGTATGGACATCTTCCATATTTTTTCAAAAATAAATCATTCTCTTGATTTTAATAACTAAGCAAGCCCACAAGTATTTAGCAAAATAATTTGGGATTAACCCATTTTGGAAAACTCTATATTTTAGGTCACAAAAATCAAAGTCAACATAGTCAATACCATCTCACATAATCACTACAATTCAACATAAGCAAGATGATTCAACTCAACATCATTAAATATAATTCAACATAATTCAAGAGAAATTCTTAAATTCCATTTCAACATTCCAAAACCAAGTTCATATCATTCATACCATTAATAGATTATTTCCCCAATTTTCCCTTCACATGCTAGCATGAATTCCAATATTCATAACAAAGTTCATTCGCAAATTTTAAACATAATTTTCAAACATTTCCAAATTCTAATTAAACTTGAACACATATAATTCAATACCTCAATTTCATTATGCTACTTTCAATTTGGGCCAAATCATTGGGTATCATCATTAATCAACCTAGGGTTTCAAGAAAAATGAGGATTTTTAACAAAAATTCACACTTCTTAAATTACCACTTTTAATTCCAATTTCCCAATGATTCTACATCTAGGATTCACAATTCATCATTTTAACCCACCAATTTAACTGCCAACATCTTCAAACCATAAAACCCCAAATCTCATACTATACACTACAAGCTCTAAACATGGAAATTTTGTATTTAGATACTAAAATGTCACAAATCTATCTATGGATATAAGTATTGAGGAGTATTCAAACCATTACCTCAATAATCAAGCAAAGAAGTGAGCTTGAGAAGAAGCCTTCACAAATCCAAGTTCTAATCGGGTAAAAACATTGATCCTCCCTTGTTCTCCATCTTTGATGCCAAAAACCATGGTGCATCATGAGCAAAGTAAAGGAATTCAAGGATTTGGGGCTAGGGTTTCGGACATGGAAGAGGGGAGAAGAAGAGAGGAAAAGAAATTGCAAGAAATGGCCCCAAAATCCCGTTTTTAGAGCTGCTGTCCCGCACAGGCCGCACGTGCGGCGCTATTCCCCGCACGTGCGGCTCTGCTTCCAGCACAGATGTCAAAATTTCAAACGGGTATAACTCTCTCATCGGGACTCCGTTCTAGGTCGTTCTTGTGTCCAAATCGAAGCCCCGAAAATAAGCTTTCCAATGGTTCTAACCTCACATTCAAATTCAAAGTGTGGAAAAAGAAAAGGACAAATGAATGACGGCTGATCGTAGATTAACTATTCGAATTAAATTCGTTGGTCCAATCTTACTTTACCATCATACCACCACCTCAAACAATAACCCAAAATAAGGTAAGAACATTCCAAATACACTATTAAGAATGTCAAAAATGAGCCCATGCTCGAGCGGAGGGTAAAAAAAATTTCAAGCCGATACAATAAAGGTCGCCATAACTCAACAGATAATTCTTTAATTCCGATAGATATAGTTGAATTAAAACACATTAAACCCTAATTAAATAAGGATGACTTTCTATACGCATTTGGGGGTCATTACAGCTAGCCTACCCGTAAGTGCTGGTTTCTCAAAAGATATTTGATGGGATCCAAACGTGAAACCAACATTACAGAGTGAGCTAACAGGTAGTGCCGCAGCTTTCTGGTAGCCCATACTAAGGCCAAACAAGCCTTCTCCAGTGGTGTATAGCGGGTCTCGTAATCCAGCATCTTCTTGCTCAGATAGTAGATGGCCCTTTCCACTCTGTCCCCTGACTCTTGCGCGAGCATACAGCCCATGGTGGTCTCAGTTACCGAAAGATACAATATCAACGGTCTCCCCGGCTCTGGCGGTGACAACACGGACGAGTTCTGTAGATACTCTTTGATCTGTTCAAAAGCTGCCTGACATCGGCCGTCCCATTGGAACTTCTTTCCTTTCTTCAGGAGACCAAAAAGTGGTTCACAAGTCAAGGTTAATTTAGAGATAAACCGTCTTATGAATTGCACTTTACCTAGAAAGCCTCGCACCTCCTTTTCAGTCCTTGGTGGTGGCATTTCTAAGATGGCCTTGATTTTGGAAGGGTCGACCTCGAAGCCCCTTTGTGTAATCAGAAACCCTAGCATCTTCCCTGCTGTAACACCAAAAGTACACTTCTGGGGATTCAACCGCAGCCGAAACTCTCTGATCCTTTGGAAGAATTTTTGTAAGGCGGTGTAGTGGCCTTCTCTTTCTTTGGACTTGACAATCATGTCGTCCACATACACCTCGACCTCTTTATGGATCATATCATGCAATATTGTAGTTGCTGCCCATTGATAGGTAGCTCCAGCGTTTTTCAGTCCAAATGGCATCACTCTATAACAATATGTACCCCACGGGGTAGTGAATGCAGTCTTCTCCCGGTCTTCGGGTGCCATTACTATCTGATTATAGCCTGAGAAGCCATCCATAAACGAAAGCAAGGCGTGTCCTGCCGTGAAATCTACCAATTCATCAATGTGCGGCAAGGGGAAGTCGTCCTTCGGACTGGCCCTATTCAAATCTCTGAAGTCTACACAGACCCGAATTCTGCCGTCCTTCTTCGGCACCGGAACAATGTTGGCCAACCAAGTCGGGTATTCAGATACCAGCAGGAAGCCTGCATCAATTTGCTTGGTGACCTCTTCCTTGATCTTAAGGGCCCAATCAGGGCGGATCCTTCTGAGCTTCTGTTTGACTGGTCGGGCCTCGGGATCAAGAGGGATCCGGTGCTGTGCAATCTCAGGATCGATTCCAGGCATGTCTTCGTAGGACCACGCGAAAACGTCTTTGAAATCTTTTAACAAAGCGACTAAGCGCTCGCGTTCCTCAGAAGACAACGTGGACCCGATCTGGACCAGCCGCGGGTCCTTCTCAGTACCAACATTCACAGTAGTGATTTCATCCATTAAAGGTTTAACAAATCTTTCCTGCTCTTGATCAATTAACCGTTGCAAAATCGGAGGAATTTCTTCCTCGTCGTTTTCATCAAAATTTTGAAAATCCTGATTTAAGCAATAAATCAAAGGCACAGAAAAATACTCAGAAACCACATCCACGTCGTTCTCATTAAAAACTTCCGAGCTGTCGGATTCCTCTGCTACAACAGACTCAAAAGAAAATGAAAATGATGACCTAGACAGGACCGTGGCATCCGGGTTATCACCCCTAGGAATACCGAACTCAGACTCAGTTGAGCTGGAACCTGATTCCGACGCACAAGATTTGGTGGAATCAGTTTCCGGCTCACTACCTGACCCGGTGCTGCTAGATAAAAAGCCTTCTTCATATTGCCAGATGAGAGAAGGTGCGATGGACGCATCCAAAATAGCTGATGGTAGGCCCGCAGCCGCTTCATTCCCAATCACACATACCGAGGAGCTATACCCCAAGCACCTCTGTTCGATCAGAGGATCTGAAAGCAGACACACCAGCGCTGCCCCCATTTCATTTTCATCGTCCTCATACTGCACTTCCTTACTTTGCTCGGCCTCAGCCGATAGATCTGCTTGCCCTTCGACGATGTCATCCTCAGGTAACTGTAAATCAAAGAAGATCTCAAATCCCGGTACGCGCTTCTTTTCCGCATTGAGCCACGGCTCTGGGAAGCCACAGAACGAAAAGTCCGCCCCCTCCCGAACGAAGCGTCCGTTTAGGGTCCCCCGAATGGGCTGGTGCATCAAGTCAAAGGGCTTCCCCATCTGTTTCGCCCTGGCCCTGCCGGCCATTTCCTTTCCTTTCCTTATCCAATCCTCTTTGGTGGGAAGGTAGCCCAAACCAAAGGTATGAGGGTTATGCGGCACTTCGGCCAATGTTGCGACACCTTTTTGGCCGCTCTTGCCTAATCTCATCCCGGGGATATGCTGAAGTTTGTTCATGAGATAGACTGCTTGGGCACTGACATATACCCCTTCATTAGCTGCTATGATGTCCTGTACAACCCGAGCCTCAGCCAAGGTAAAACCTGATATGAACACATCTTCCATACCGTGCTCAATTTCTAGAACAGGCGTGGATACTTCTGGCGGTGGATGAATTGATGAATTTCCGAAGACAATGGCTACTCCCTTCCCATAGGGGTATTTCACCACTTGATGCAGGGTAGAGGAGACTGCCTTTACCTGATGCAGCCACAGCCGCCCCAAAAGCAGGTTGAACGTTACAGGAACCTCCAAGACATGGAAATCTATCTCGTGTTGTCCCGGCCCAACCTTTTTTTGAATCTTAACTGTTCCCATTACTTCCCGGCTTGTGTTGTCATACGCCCGAATTACTTGGGCCGTTGGCACGAAATCCGCGACTTTCAAACCAATCGCATAAGCTGTCCTTGCCGGGCAGACGTTGATGGCGGACCCCGTGTCGACAAGCACCACAGGTATCCATTTATCCCTGCACTCCATAGAGATGGAGAGTGGCTTGTTATGGTTCGCACCCTCGGGTGGCAGTTCTTTGTCAGAAAAACTCAATGCTGGGGAACTTCCTCCCGAAAAGACTAAGCCCACCAGCTGTTCGGGCGTGGTGTCTATGGAAAGCTTGGCTTTGTCCATGGCTGTAAGAACGGCTTGTCTATGTACTCGAGAAGCCATAAGCAGTCCCCAGATGGAGATGTCTGCTTGTATCTTTTTCAATTGTCTCAATACGGCCTCATCTTCGAGTTGCTTTTCCTTTTGCTTCTCCGCTTCCTTATCTTTTCCCAACGCTTCCGGTTGATCTAGGTGTGGAGGCTTGAAGTACCGTCCACTCCTGGTCATGTGATCGACTTCGCCGATATACCAGGTATCATCTGGTTGGTTATCTTCCCAATCTTCGTCTGTGTGGGCCAAACATAGATCGTCGTCTTCCCACCACATACCATCTGCAGCCGACAGGCATCTGTCTGGTTATGGCATAACTGTCCCGATACTTGCAGTCCCTTTTATCTCTATGCTCGCAGCATTCTCCATTTCTGTATTTGTGGCAATCTCAACCCCCACATGGCCTTTTGCCTTCCTGATCCTCTCAGAATCTTCGAATCTTCCCTGTTCTGACTGTGCCAACGCAGTAGATTGCTCAATGATCCTGTACTCAAAATGCTCCATTCCTGAGCGAAACTCTCGACACCGGTGCCCTCCGGCAATGTATTCTGTTCTTCGACCTTCCCGGCTGTTATTGACACTTCTGCCCCTGCTGGGCCTTGTTCTGACTGAAATCCTCCTACCACATCTGGCTGATCGTCCAACCATCCCGTGGCCTCGGCCGATTCTTCATAATCGAACCAGTTGACGGTTGGGTCTTCTAGGTCTTGGTTATCTTGAAACTGGAACTTGGCAAGATCCTCTTCCACAGCTGTCAAATCATCCGTCCCCTGTCCTGGACTGTCCCTTTGGATTGCACATAACTCTCCCCCGACTGGAAATTTGACATCTGGTCTATTCTGGTCCATTGGTGAAATGTAGTCACTTGGACTATAAGCGTTCCCAACATTACTTCCAGATTCCGCAGACTCTGGCTCAACAATCTCTTTCCTGTTCTCGATGGTCACCACCACTGGCTTGGGTTGGGTTATGGAGACGTCCATCATGCACAAATCGGTGCTATCAGGAAGGAAAACCTCCGGCTTAGGTAGGTAGGAGGGTGTGATATAAATACTAGGATCGTAGGATGCGACCCCAGTGTGAATGAAATTGACTCTTTTGGGTGGTGGAACTTGGTTATGTGCGGGGAGAGGATTTGTAGTAACATTGGGTTTTTCAGGGGGTAAAATCACCCCATTATCAATGAGATCTTGGATTTCATGACGCAATCGAAAGCACAGGTCTGTGTCGTGACCGTGCTGCTGGTGGAATGCACAATACTTGGCTGGATTGTGGTGGCGGGGAGTCTTTCGGGTAAGGGCCGTGGCTCTAGGGGCTTCAGATGCCCTTTTTTGATCAAAACCACCAAAGCTTTGGATAGGGGCATATAAAGTGGAGCGAAGGTTCTGGTATTTCTGGGAGGGTATTTGGTTGTTTGAGGGTTGCTTCCAAACGCACCGGAGAATGGTGCGGCTGCTGTAGTTCTTGGGGAAGGGTTGGTGGTGACCATACTCACTTCAGAGGTCCTAGTAGTTGTAGCGCCACTTGGGCCTGCAGTAGTATTTCGATTGAAAGTTCTGCGGGGTTGTTCCCGGTCATTATCAATCAGGCCTTGTTTTAAGGCATCCTCGATCTGCACCCCCATTTCATGTAGATCAGCAAAAGTAGGGAAGGGGATTACAATCATCTTCTGCATTAGCTTCGGCTGAAGATTGCGCACAATCATCCGAATCTGGTCCTTGTCCGTGGGTCTTAAGGTCATCATCGAAGCCTTAGCCCGCCATCTGGTTACAAATTCTGAGAAACTCTCCTTGGTTTCTTGTCTCGTTGTCTCGAGATCCCGGGTCGTGATCTCGATTTGTGTGTTATACGAGTACTGCAGGATGAAGGCCTCAGCCATCTCGTCCCAAGTTCTCTTGACGTCATCTTCCAATTTTGCATACCATGCGGCCGCTACACCCGACAGGGTCCGGCCGAATAAAGACAGCTTCTGCAATCTAGTGAGGCCCATTGGCCTTAGGACGTCTGAAAATAGTCGCAAGTGTACCATGGGATCCTCAGATCTGTCAAAACGATCGATTTGTGGCATCTTAAACCGATCTGGCAGCGTCATGGCTGTATCAGTGTATCCGTCTCCAATGTCCGGAATGGACTTCGCACCCTGAGATTTCTTGAACAGCTTTTCAAGCTTGTGCATTTTCAATGCCACAGGGTCCACCTCGGACTCGAAGGGAGAATCCGATAGATTGATGGGAGTGGGTGCCTTGGATTGCTGAGGCAGAATCGGGGGTAGAGCTGGCCCCGTTGGGATGTCCGTATCTTCTTGGACGTTCCGGGCGCTTGGAGTCTCTTCGGGTATCGGAACCCTTAGTGGGGGAGGGACTTGCTGTGAAGCTGACGTTCCAGTTTGCTGCTGCAATCTCACAATTAAATCCGCTTGCTCACCCATAACTGTGGCTTGTTGTTTCGTGAATTTTGCCTGTCGGACAGCATCCTACTGCATCATTTTCATGCTTTCCTGAAGTTGGCGTACCATCTCCTCTAAGCTAGCCATACTATTCTGCTCTGGTTGAATTACTGGTATGCGTTCCCTCTCTGCAGGTGAAACAGGACCCTGATCCCTACTGAACTCAGGTGGGGTAGATAAGTCCCTCTGAACTGACTGCTGAACCGATGCCCTCTGCCTAGTTACCTTCCGTTTAGTAACCGGGGGTAGAGAGTCGTACACCGGTTGTCCTGCTATCAGATCCTCAGATCGATGGAGTCGGCGACCTCTGACCCAGAGTGCTTGGGGGATGTCTACTGGGTTGGAAGCAATGATGTTAAACTACCTAGCAAAAGATAAATAATGCAGTAAATAAACAAGCAATCGGACGGCATAACTGCTTTAAAATAAACACATACAACATGCAGTTGGGCATTCACAATGCACAGTTCGATGAGCCGAACACACTGTTCCCCGATACTGGTCACTGTTTCCCGAAATCCTGTTCCCAAAACTGAACCCTGATATCCGCGGATAACTGATCCTCATAAACTGATGCTGATACCCTCAGGCCTAATACTCAATCTTACAAACTGATATGCACGTTCCTGTAGAGCAACACTCTAAAAGCACATAGCAGGTAAAGAGAGCCAAAAACACCCCTATGTTGGGGTAGGGTTTCCCTGTCCTATTTTGTCAGGAGCTAGGGTTTCACTATGCACGCAGCGGTTCTCAAACAACCTAACATCGGGTAAGCAGCCTGTCCTAGTTTGGAATGGTCACTATGGATTCCGAATATGCACTAGGTCGAATGGTCAAAAAGGGTGCCCCGGAAAACCGGGGTTTGTATTCCCATACTGTCAGAGCCCATAGCCGGTCAGCCTTATGGACATGCCTTGACAAGACAAGCCTCCGGCAAACCGTTCAGGAATGGCAGATAGCAAACACTGTGCTCCTAGGCGCACCAATGCACATGCAATGCAAAGAAACACACAAGCGAAATCAAAACAGGATATCACGAGTTTGAGTCAAGCTCTCTAAAACTCCCCAACAGAGTCGCCAGAAACTGTAACAAGTCCGTGGGGGACCTCGCTACAGTTCGGACTCTCGATTTGTGTCGGTTCTTAATCTTGAACCAAAGAGTCCAAATCCGGCAAATCGTTTTGAGAAATAAGTTTTTTTTGAAAAGAAGTGCCAAACATGGACTACTTTGCCAGATACAGAGTCGCCACATAAATATTTTTAAATGGGGAAATTTAGGAAACCCTGACTCGGTGCCGAAGGCCACGTGTCCGTCATCACCAAAGTTGCCTCGGCTCGGGAACTTGGGTACGATCGGGGAAGGTCAGCTATGAGCACCCCTTTTCGCCCGGTCTGAAGACCGGCCTCTACTAACCGTGATATCCAATTTTGAAAACGTTATGTGTTCTTAAATCGGTTATTAGCCTAGAATTACTATGCTGTGCGCGCAGCAAACAAGTATAGACCAAATTGCCCAAATTGGAACAAAACATTTCATGTTTCTTTTAAAAAAATGGTTTGCTACTCGCAAGTAGGCTAAAATGCAGATTTTGCCACCCTCAAGTGGGCTTTTTAGAAAAGATGATTTTGCCACTATCTAGTGGGATTAAAACTTACAGTTTTAATGCATTATTCCAATTTAGGTAATTCAACCTCCATCCACAGGCATTCAAGCAGTTATACCACATAAGCAGCTAGCCTCATGGTAATCATGCTATCATGGCAACATTCACACGCATGCGATATGCTAAAGCATAAAAGCTTACCTAGTACTCCATGCCAAAATAGTAAACTAGTTGGCAAAATGTGCGTGTCCTAGTTCATGTTAAATTGCCTAATGCAACACATACAAGATGCAATTTAGATAGGTTCGGTTAACCTAAGCATGGCATATGTAATGCGATCAATTATCACATATTCGATTTGTAAATTGAAGTACAAATGTAGTTAGCGTGATGTACCGAGCCTAATACATGCAGTACAAATGCATGAATGCACGCATGCATAGCATAAGGTATGCTGAATTTAAACATGCCCTAATCTACCATCGTAAGCAGGTAAATAAAAGGGAAGGAAGACGTGAGGTTGGAAGACATACACACACTCACACACACTTATTACAGATTTGCCCTCACTCGGAGGGCCCAAATAAATATTACAGTCCCAAATAATAAACAAATAAAATTATTACAGAATTTCTAATTAATTAAAAGAAAGGATGCAAAAGAAAGAAGAGGGTGGCCACAGCCTCTGCCTCGGGGTGCGCAGATGATGCATGCTCGGAACTCGGCTCGCCCGAAAAAACCCGTACCATACCCCTACCACTTCTGTTTGTACTACCTTATCTCTCTGAAAATTGCCAAAGTCCTGGAGTAGGTTCCTTACACACTGCAGAGCACCACCGGCCAGACAGAATTCCTACCGGCACTCCAGAATTTCCATCGGCTGTTGCATTGATAGTCGGCACTTAAAAAATTGCCAGCCGGCACTGAATTCTGCCGGTCGGCAGAAACTTCCTGCAGAGACAGTTTTGACAGCAAACAGAGAATAGACAGTGCATGGCGTGGGGCTTTCAGGCACATGTAAGCATGGTCATACTTCCTATCATGTTTTGAACTCAAGGAAGCATGCCCCTCGATCCTCGAACCATCAATGGTGCATGGTGATTCAAAGAATCAAATTTGCCATTTGATATAAAGATGCATGCAACAAACAAAATGAAAACCGAAGCCTTATCAAGTTGGAATCAAAGGCCCCGGTGACCGGGAATCGAGGCGCATTACATCACTTGAAGTATGAATGTTCCTTGATTCCCACACTTGGTTTGACACCCCAAACCAAGTAAATGTAATGCATGTTATGCGAACATGGATCAAAATGCAACATGATACCAAGATGCAAGGCACAATAAGCATTATGCAACCAACATGACAAATGTGTAATGCCAAGCATACAAGGTGCAAATACGATGCAAACATGGACCGATTTGACAATGGGATTAATATACTACAAGGCTTAATGAAGTAACCATGCGACAAATATGAAACAAGCATGCAATGGGGCCTAGAACCATAAAGGGGAAGACCTTAAACCATCCCAAAACAGCGGCCAAAAGATGTCTAAAAGGTGGACCAATACTCATGCTAACAAGCAAACTAATGGTCCCAAGGTTAACGCATAAAAAAAAAAGACATTTTTCCCCACCAACATGACTACTCATGGCATGACTAAGATAAGTAAAGACAGACCTTTTACATGCAGAATGGGACTCCAAAGCCTCCTAACATGGTAGCTAAAATGACTCTAAAAGAGTGTATGCACCAAGGCTCAAATGTAGGCATAAGAGGGTACACCCTCAGGGCATAAAAGAGGTCATGCATGCACACATACAAACATGATTCTTGGACTAAAATGTGGTCCTAAATGATGTTAAATCATGAGGGTGATCACAACCATGCATGCTAGAGGTCAACATGCTCAAAGCTTTCAAGCCAAAATACATAGCACCTATAACAAACATGTCAAGCACGACCAAATGGATAACCAACAGACTTTAAGCATGGAAAAACAATACTAAAAGCTTCATGGAACTAAGCCAACACACACAAGAATCATGGCCTAATCATGAGATGCACTTCTAAGCAAAATGGAGCAATACAAAGCAAGTACTACAAGCATACAAGGAGGCACAAATCCGGCCAAAAACAGAGGTTACATATGACCTAAAACACCTAAAAAACTTCTGAAATGAGGCCAAGAATGATCAAGCACACATGCTACCCTTTTAAGCCCAAAAAGCAAGGAAACAAAACAATGAAGGGAGAGGGGTGTCCCTCCCCTATGCAAGACTTCAAACCACCTTTTTTAACACTGAAAATCAACTGGTTTTTAGTGGTGAAAGGACCAAAACACTGAAGTGAACAAAGCCTTACCAAAGAGGCACCAAAATGGACCAAACAAGGCCTAGAAGGGTGAGTTTGCACTCAAACCACAAAACGACCTTAATGAAAGTTCTAAAGCATGAAAATACAAGACCTTTTTATGTTATACACAAGTGCTAAAACAGCAAGCAAGTTAGGTAAAAAACTATTGCAAGTTTGGGGAATATAAAGCAAGATGCTCACCCTTGAAGAACCCTTGAAGAACAAATGGTCTAGCCCTCTTCTTTTGATCAAAACCAGTCCAAAAACTCAAGAATCAACCCCCTAAGTTCCTCAATCTCGGAGTAAGGTGTAATAGTGTGTGTAATGGTGCAAAAGTAAGGTAAAAACCACCTTTAGGCCAAGGAAACACACACAAATGAGGGGGGAGAGGGAGATATAGAGATAGAGTGTATCT
This sequence comes from Camellia sinensis, assembly GCF_055761805.1. Classification (NCBI taxonomy): domain Eukaryota; kingdom Viridiplantae; phylum Streptophyta; class Magnoliopsida; order Ericales; family Theaceae; genus Camellia; species Camellia sinensis. The sequence goes on along the minus strand of NC_138961.1, from coordinate 66,633,861 downwards.
ATATCTCAAAGCTCTGGTTTTTGGTTCCAAAATTCTAACCTAGATCAAAGAGGAAGGCCCTCCCTCTTATAAGACTCCCTCTTGCAAACCTTATACAACAAGCTTGCTTAGAGGGAGATCCCTCCATACACGTGTATGAAGGGAGGCAGAGTTGGTGCCAACTATCACAGCTGGCACAAAATATCTCCATAAAGTGGATGAACAGTGGTCGGCTGCCCAAAAAAGTTATTTCGACAAAAAAATGTGCCGACCGGCAACAAACTATGCCGACCGGCAATAAAATGTGCCGACTGGCAACAAATGGTGCCGGTGGAAGCAAAAGACCAACCGGTGGCCTCTAGCCAGTGCCGGTGGTATGTGGGGATGCCTCACAAGGCATTCCCTGCCCTTCCAAGGCAAAACACAAGTGTTTGGTATGAAACCAGACATTAAACGGTCAAGTTCGGAGATCCTGAGGTAGGGCGCGCGAGCCGAAACCTCCGGGAACTCTAAACGAACACATACATGAATAATCACCGAGTGTTCCAAGCGGTGACGTCCAAGTCTCGAGGACGGTCAAAAATGGGGTGTCTACAAGGATGCTACAGTAATCCAATCACTGAAGAAGGATTTATCACAGTCCTTTGACATGAAGGACCTAGGCCTGGCACAACAAATTTTGTGTATGAAAATTATACGTGATAGGAAAGCCAAGAAGTTGGGGTTGTTACAGGAGAAGTATGTTGAACAGGTGCTTGAAAAGTTCAACATGAAAGATGCTAAGCCAGTCAGTACTCTGCTGGCCAATCATTTCAAGCTGAACAAGAGCTCTTGTCCCTCATCTACGAAAGAAAGAGAAGAGATGGAGGCAATTCCCTACTTTTTCTGCAGTAGGGAATTTAATGTATGCAATAGTATCTACCTAGCTAGATATTGCTCATGCTGTTGGAGTTGTGAGCAGATTTCTTTCCAGTATAGGAAAAGAGCATTGGGAAGCAGTCAAGTGGATTCTGAGGTACCTTAAGTGTACATCTAAAATGTGTTTGTGCTTTGGAGGAGCTAAACTAGTATTGGAAGGCTACACTGATTCAGATATAGCAGGCGATCTTGATGGTAGGAAATCTACATTAGGATTTCTGTTTACTTTTGCAAGGGGAGCTGTGTCTTGGCAGTCCAAGTTGTAAAAGTGTGTTGCTTTATCTGCAACTGAGGTAGAGTATATTACTGCAACAAAAGCTGGGAAACAGATGTTGTGGTTGAAGCGGTTTCTCCAATAACTGGGACTAAAGCAAGAGAAGTTCATGGTACAATGTGACAACCAAAGTGCATAGATCTGGGCAAGAATTCTATGTACCATTTTCATACGAAGCACATTAATGTTCGGTATCATTGGATACACAAAGTGATGGAGAAGTAGCTATTGAAACTGATGAAGATCCACATAGATAAGAATCCAGCCGATATGCTTACAAGGGTTGTCTCGAGAGACAAACTCGAAGTATGGAAGGACATTGCTGGGATGGACTTCTAGTAAGGATCCTACTCCTCATAGGTGTGGAGGGGAGAATTGTTGAGCATTCCACACCATGTGAAGTAGGCCATGGAAGTCAAATGTTGCTGTTACAGTTTTTGGGCTACAGTTTTTGGGCTACAAATTTTCTGAAGATTTTCAAACCTAGGGTGGCTATGTTAATGGCTTTCCATTTATTTTGGTAGTTAGTTGGTGGCAAGCAACTCTCCCGTTTGTGTATAAATGGGAAGAGCTGTGAGCTGAGATTGATATCAGTGTGTGAAGAAAAGAGAGAGTTGTGAGTTGAGTAGAGAGAGTGAGAGACTTCTTCTCCTCTGTTTTTGTATTTTCACTCTGTTTTTAGTACAATCTTTGTCACGACCCAAACCCATCCCTATAGGTTTAGTGCCATAACCGGCCAGTAATCTTGGGATTACCAAAGGCCCCTGAGCAAATTAACACATAATAAGGGGCTGTGAAAGCATATATATAAAACATGCATAGTCTATTGAGTTGTGTAGACATATATGGGATAGAAATTTAAAACTTTATACACATACATGTGACGTTATATATATACATTAATCTTATGTCACACACACTCATACAGATAAAGCCAAAAGGGGACTTAGCCCAACATACGGATAAACAATAAGTAGTTCAAATCTCATAAAAGAAAATGAAGTCTTGGACTTAGTTCGTAAAACACGACCACATGACTTTTCCGGAACCTCATCAGGAGCTACAAAGGTTGGCCGACAAAATGGAATTTCAGGCAATCATCATTGAGCCCAGTCGTGCGCCTGATTAGTTACATAGATAAATAATAGAGTGAATGAGAGCCCAGTGAATAATAACAGAGTAAAGTGGTTTAATTGAATGATGTCACATATCAGATTCCGAAAGCAGATTCATATTCATATTCTTTTTTACATCATATACAGAAATAAGAGTTTTATGCTTAATCATATGTGGTACATCCATTAGCACTAACAGAACAGATACAGAGCAGATACAGAGTAGGTACAGAACAAATGGTGGTTATGAGTAACCAATTCTATAAAGGAACCTCCGAATCCAAGTAACAGATAATAGATATCACATGATGCTAAGGATGCCACAGTTACATTTTAGAAATTGGACAATCATTCATTGTACTGAACATAACATTTCAGAAAACAAATCTTATTTCATTATACAGAAAATAAATAAAGTTAAACATAGCTTTACTAAGATATTACTCACAGTTGGCTCTAAAAACAAACAGACAGAGCAGATAGATCAAATAGCTGACGGCGCGTGACCTACACAAACAGATAACAGACACACACACTGAAACACATGCTCGTAAAACACTTAATTCAATTCTTTTCTATCTTGGTGTGTTTCTAATTCGTATCCTCGTTATTATGTCTTAATTAGGGCTCAGGAATGCCTAAGATGCAACGAGGATGCCAAAATGTGCTTTGAAACACTTAGCCAAATTTTCAAAAACAAGGCAGTCCGCTTGAGTGCAACTTCTGCAGCTCGAGTGGTCTATAAAGTTTGCAAAAGTACTGGTCACATGATTTTTCCACTCGACAGTCGCTCGAGCACAAAACTAAATAAAAAGGGTCTCTGCTTGAGCGTAACTCCCTATGCTCGAGCGGTCTGCAAAAGTCTGTAAACTTTTGGGAGCTCTCGTTTTACGCTCGAATGCAACTTTTGTCGCTCGAGCAGAGGGTCAAAACCAAGGGTGGTTGCTCAAGCACAGGTGTAGACACCCAATTTTGGACAGTCCTCAAGACTTGGATGTCATCATTTTTGCACTCGATGATTATGATTGCATGTGTGCTCGTTTTAGTGCCCAAAGTCCTCGGCGAAATGCCCTATCTTTAAGCCTTCATGCATGTGGAAAATTCTTTAAATTCAACTTCAAAATCATGAGAATTATGCATGCATGTATATCATTAGCTCATTTCTTCCATGATTGACATGATTCTAGCTTGTTCTCTTCAACCTCATGCAAGTATTTCTACACGACTCATGAATTCACCTCCTATGCACTTTATTTCGAAGAATTAAGGGAGAAGTTCATACCTAAGGTGTGAATTCAAAGGATTCAAGCTTAATTTTCCAACTTCTCTAGCAATTCTCCTAATTGAGTTCAATCTCATCTTTTCTCTCTCTCTCTCTCTCTCTCTCTCTCTCTCTCTCTCTCTCTCTCTATGTTTTTGATGTCAAGGAAAATGAGTGTAGGTGTAATTGAGAGTCTTGAGTCAAATACGCCTTATGTAGGCTTGGTTAATGGAGTTGAGTTAAGTTTGGGTTAAGATGGATTATTTTATTCTTATTATTTGGTTCCGAATCAAATTATAATTAAACCTACCATAATGTTCTTAAAATTCCAAATAACACATAAACCTAGTCAATTTCGTGATCGGATACTGATAAGGCCTTCAATTTGCTTTAAGAAATAGAAACACAGACAGATCTTTCTATAGCAAACAGATATAAACACAAATAATGCAACACACATGTAATTAATTCACAATTTCTTCTTAATTACTTATTAGGCATTCTTAATCATAGGTTATAGGCTAATCATAGGTTGGGGTTGTTATACTCTTTTTTTTTTTTTCGTGGTACTGATGCTTTCAGTGGTCACTCTTTTTCAGTGGTCATTATTAGTACTCCTCCATCATTGATTAGCCTATAACCTATGACTCATGAATTCACCTCCTATGAAAGTTTCTGTCTCATTGCTTGCTATGAGAGGCATGTCTTCGATGGTACTAATGCTTTCAGTGGTCACTCTATTGGCTTTGAATTATATATATATATGTATGTATATGTGGCATGTCAATTATATATGTTTTGTCACACTTGAAAAATAGATTTTTTTTTATTGTCCAAATTAGGTTCTTTTACTTCTTAAAAAAGGAAAATGTGTGCGCCTTGTATTTGTCCTACATTGGAGCAGATACTGCTTGAAGGTTAGACTCTTTTTTTTGGGTCTTCGGTGAGTTTTTTCCTTAAAAAACCCGTGGCTGCCCTTTTCCTTCTCTGTTCAAAATACACGCTCATTTTTATGTTATTTTTGGTGGTTTTATAATGTATGTGTATTTTTGCAGTTTTTGACTCTTGCTTTTCAACTGAAGTTTTGCCCAATGGGTTATATCAACTATACTTGCATGAGATTATTACTGAATTACATTAAGCATTCCTGAGTCATCATTTCTTGCATTCAATTTTCAAGAAGGCGAGAAACGAAGCCAGTTTCTGAAATTTTATGCGAGTATGATGTTACTGTCATGGATTATCCACGACAATACAAGGGTTGTCTCCTACTACCACTGTCTTTGATTCACTATTTCCTTTGTATTTGTGATGTTGGCTTTCAGGCGGGAATCACCAAAATTTATTCTGTTTCATTGTGAGAGAGGGGGTTGGTCGCTCTTGGCACCTCTTTTAGCTAGTTTCTTGATTTTCAGAAAGTTGCATAGTGGAGAAAAGACTTTTGAAATTGTTCATCGTGAGGCTCCTAAAGTTGCATTTAAAATTTCTGGCCTTAATAGTTAAATTTTATGATTGTAGAAATAATTGCTTAAGGAGAAAACATCTTCAGAGAGAAAATAAGAAAAATATAAAACAGAGAAAAATGAATCACTCACTTGCAAAACATAAAAGGAAATGGATATTTATTAGAACCAATATTGTTTGAATTTGATAAATGAGTTCCTAATTATAGCGATACCGGTTTTCTCTTTCGTGCTTAACTGTAATCCGGATTCGGTTTCGTAAGGGTGCTATTGTCATATCCTCGTTTCTATCCTTTACTCTTAGTGTTTGAGTTTTAGGATGTGTTGGGCATGTTTCGAACAGGTAGATTGAGTTTTGGTCTCTAGTGTTGTTGCCCAGATTTGTGGTGTTACGCTCGAGCTGGTCATTCTGCGCTCGAGCAGGTCGTGCGTATATGAGTTATCCACTGGGTGATTTTAAATCACTTTTTACTTTTCTTTCTCTCTCCTACTTTTTCAAAAAGCCATTTTTGAGAGCTCCTCTCTCTAGAATCTCCCTTCTCTCTAGGGTTTGATCTAGCTAGGGTGTTCTCCTTATCTTTGGTCTTTTCAAAAGTTGGGTTGATCGTTGTGAGCTATCTTTTGATCCGAAAATATTGACTTTTGGAGCACGTTGAGTTTCTTCGTCTTCTCCGTTGAGTGTCATCTTTTGAGGTAGGGATATCCTACTCTTCCTTATGGATTTTGTCTTTAAATTTTAGCATTTTGATATGTTTGGTGTTGTTGGGTAGATTTGAGAAAGTTTGGGTCTTTTGTGTAATTTTACAAAAGTTGGGGTTTTGTTTGAAATAGACCTATATGCAAGTTTGGTATAAAAGAAAATGAGTTGGATGATGGATCGTGGATGAAAATGAAACCTTAGAGTTGTTTTGTTAATTAAGGTAATTTGCCCTAATTGTTTTAATTAATTAATGTATATAATTGATTAAAGGAAATGAGGAATAGAATTGGAAATGTTGAAATTGGGAATGTATGGGACTAAAGGGTGTAGTTAAATCATTTATTGCTCACCTAATTGAAATGTTGATATATTATCCATTTGTGCATTTATTTCCTATTTAGAAATAATTGCTTTGGGCTACCGGTGGAGGGTAGTGTTGATTGTTGTAGGCAATGCATGATGATTAGGCAAACTGAAACTAATCAATCGGATGTGTCATAGAGTATGACGGTTGATAGAATACATTAACTTTATGTATTGATTGATCGTGTCTATGACCAATGTGTTTATATGCATTATGTGTAGACGGTTGATAGAATACATTAACTTTATGTATTTATCGATTATGTATATGATTCTGTGTTTATATGCATTGCTTGTGTATGGGAGGAGATGGTGGATGTACTCCACAGTTTAGGGAAAGATGGGGGATGTACCTCTAAACCGGTTAATGGTTAAGGGAAGATGGGGGATGGACCCGGGGATGCAGCCCATATGCTATCCCATTGAAGTGTTGATACAGCTCATATGCTTATCTAGTGGAATGTTGATACAGCTCATATGCTTATCTATTGGAATATTGATATAGCTCATATGCTTATCTGTTATAGTCTTGACATAGCTCATATGCTTATCTAGTGAAGTATTGATATAGCTCATATGCTTATCTGTTGTAGTCTTGATATAGCTCATATGCTTATCTGTTGAAGTATTGATATAGCTCATATGCTTATCTGTTGTAGTCTTGATATCGCTCATATGCTTATCTGTTGAAGTATTGATATAGCTCATGTGCTTATCTGTTGTAGTAGTGATATAGCTCATATGCATATCTATTGAAAAGTTGTTTAATTTGATATAGCATTAAAATGTATATCATCATCGTTTGCGAAGTGTGAAAGTTGTTTATGTGTTATTGATACAACACCAAAATGTGCATCCACCTTGAATTTTGAAAGTGTTCTAGCGATGAACTATAATCTCATCAAAATGTTTTGGCCAGAGTACTGCGCCTTGTTTTCAAACTCAAAGTTGAATAAGAAATGGAAAGTGAATTGTGACATAGACTTGGCTGTCATGGAATTGTAATAAGATGTAAATGGAAGTGTAAGTATTGACCATCTATCAGTTGCTAATCTTTTAGGCATTGTTCATAGTCGGTTTAGTATGTTTCTACTGGGCTGTGGCTCACCCTATATGGGAACATCATTTTTAGGTACAGGTAGCATGCCACCTCCAAGGACATAGCTTGGGAGGCTAGAGGCAGACAGACTTTTGTTGTCTTATTTCCTTTTGATGTATTACATATAAATTCAAGCCAATGGCATAATGTGTAATTGAGTTAGTACTCTCTTTTGTAACCAAGTGTTAACTTGGAAAGCTGTAAGCCCGTAGGGCATTTGCTTTTGTTGTTAACATGTAATACTTTTGTAATGAAATACTCTGATGAATTGAAGAATGTGGATCTTTTATATATAAATGCATGTTTATATTGATGGGTTTAATGTTATTATTTTGAGGGCGTGACAACTTGGCATCAGAGCGTACCGGGTTCGAATGCTTTGGGTACGTGGGAAGTGATTAGTATCACAATGGGTTTGTCTTGCTTGTTGGAGACTTAGACGTAATGTTATGTACTTATGTGACAGCATGTTTATGTGATTATTTGGATATGGAATGTAGTTTCTTGGATGTTGATTGGATCCTTGGGTTTCTGGGAGTCCTGTTGGAAAGGCACTTGATCAATGCTGTTTCTGACCGAAACTCTAGTAACGCCTCGGGACTATCATTATCCGGAAATGAAATTCGTAAGTGCTTATGTGTTTAGGTGCTTACGTGGAATGAATTACAGTTGTCCATGTATTAGGACGTGAGTGTTTAGCTTCAGCACATGTATGAGTGTGCTAACGTGTCTCTGTTACTTTTACTAGGATGCCTAGGCGAGGAAGCTGCGATTTCCCTCCTTCCGCTCGGGAAGAGTTGCGGAAATAGTTTGTGGAGTTACGCCAAGGTACTACACCTTTGGTGCGGTTCGAAAGATGGTTTGCTAACCTGTCGAGGTTTGCTCCAGAATTGGTAGAGACGGAGGACTTGCGTTGTTACGAGTTTGAGAGTAAGCTGCGTAATGACATCCGTGTAAGGATAGCGGGGTCTTGGTATAAAAGATATAGTGTGCTTGTTGAGGCAGCTGCCCATGTAGAGGTTGCGGTGCTAGCAATGGGGTAGAGTGGGGAGGGAGCCATCTCGGCAACTCCCGTGACTTAGGGTGTTGGTAGGCCTTTTAAGAGGCAGAGGGGTTTAAACCCGCAACAGGGAGGTCGGGCTAGAACTACCCTTCCAGTGTCGGATTTGGGTTCGGGAGAACGTAAACAGAGGGGTGTCATTTGTTTCAAATGTGGTCTACTGGGCCACAAGGTTTCGGGTTGCCCATAGAGGAAGGGGGCAGGGTTAGCAGTTCAACTAGTAGTTGTACCACCAGGATCATCTAACCAACCGGGTTTTGGACTGATCAAATGCTCAGGGGGAGACAGTTGTTGGGGTCTTCATCAGCCCAGATTCTGAACTAGTCTCGTGCTCAGGCACCGCCTACCTGTTGGGTGTGTAATCAGTCGGGTCATATTCGACGTTTCTGTACTCAGCCGGGAGCTTCTTTAGGGGTTTCGCAACCTAGCCAGGCTCAGTTTCATTCGACTGGGCAGGAACAGTATCGTTTTGGGGGACTAGTAGGCCGGATTGTGAGGGCCTGAGTAGAGTCGAGTTCCTAGGCCCCAGTTGGGGAAGTTTGTAGTTGTTCCAGGTGTGGACAGAGGGGGCACGTCAGTAGTTCTTGTCCATGGCTTGTAAGCTCGTAGGTTATCTTATGTTCGGGAATGACCAACTTCGGCGGTCCAGCAAGGGACGGTAGTGGTGGTAATACCGATGGGATGGTTTTGTTTTGACTAATCCGTTTTGTAATCAGTGGGTTATTGTTTTGTGATGATTGGGTTCTGTTGTGTAACCAATGTGTTTTGGGAATGTTGAAACGTCTAAACTGTTTGTTTATCTATATATATATATACATATATGCTTTGTTTGTTAATTTCCCTGGAGTGGGTGAATTGGAGCATGTTGTAGCTCTAAAGTTTTATTATTGTATAAAGTTGCTGTAAAACCATACAATTTTTGGTACTAATGCTTTTTTTTTTTTATTATGCGTGTGACTTGATTTGGGAAAGATGAGGGCTGAGGAGCCATGTCTTCAAATTTGGAAGAACCACCGACCGAGGGGTGCGTGTCCTAGCCAAGGCAATATTGGAGCGAGAACTGTTTTACTTGCCGAGTGTGAGGAATTTCATGGGTATTACCCATTTAAAATTTTGTGCGTGGTATAGATTTTGGTCTACTGTCAGGTGAAGTCGAGAGGATGTGAAGTGTGCGATTAATACTAGATGTAACACCGTATATAATATGGTGTCCTACGGGGGCATAGCGCATAATTTTGTTAAGGTTGGACTTGTACCTTCGTGGTAAGTAACGTTGCCGAGATTGCAGGTGTACTGGTTGGCCGTTTTAAGTGAGGGGATGTTAGTCCCTACATAAGGTTGTGATTGTTGTATCGGGAGCGATGTGTTATGAGTAGCTGGTACTATATCTCGGGTAGTAGTATATGGGTATTTCCTAAGTTTTTGGGCTCCTTTATTATGATCGAATATGATAAGTTTGTACCTTAACATTGGTTAGGTCGGGAGATGCTATCATAAGGGTTGATTGGGTGTACAGCCCGTAGTTAGGGTGTGAACCGTGGATGGAGTCACAGTGGTGTGGTGTTTGCGGATAGAGATGTGGGTTAATAGTGAGGAGGGTGAGGACCTTTACTCTGCTGGATAGTTAGGATGGTGAATATTTGAAAGCCTAGTTGGCGACATGCGACAGTGTCGGGGTTGGTTCATGATGGTTGCCTAGCGGTAGTTTTGACTAGTGATTCAGCACGGAGGCTGGGCCTTTTGATGGTACTCTCGAGATAAGTGACAAGTAAGATGTAGAGTAACGAGTGGACCCTATGAGTTATTGTGGGATTCGGTGTGGGAGTAAGAGGGCTTGCAAAATAAGGAGGTTTTGCCTAGTACGGTTGACTGTGTTAGATGTGATGGTTTCGAGAGTTGCGCGGTGTTGGCAAGACTATGTGAGAATGTTCGAGGGAATTTGAGATTTGTATCTCGAGTTAGTGGGAATGGTACCTGTATGTTGGTTCGTGTTTTGGACCTTGCTAGTTAGTGAGTCCGTGGTGACCCCATTGGTTGTATAGGGGTAGTGTTCGTATTGTGATTGGTTATCAATTGTTGGGTGTGGGGTTGTGAGTGGATGCCAGTAGCATTCATTGAAGGAAAAATAGTTCCTGTTCTTGAGCAATGAGTATAGCGTTGGTCAAAGTGGTCCTTCGTGTGTGGGGTTGTTGTGATTGAGGTTGACCATGTCGGTCTTCAGTCAAGGAAGCGAGCAGGCTTGCTAGATAGTCATGGTGGGGGGACGGTGATTTCCTTAGACGCAGTGTTGATGCGGTTCAATTTTAGGAGATCCGGTGATATTCCAAAATTTGTGGTTTGTGTAGGGAACTCCGTGTTTGGGGTTAGTGGTTTGAGTGGCACATCAGTGTGTGGATTACTGGGTGTAGAGTTTATTGAGTTGATTAGGCGACTTGCCGGTATCGGGTTTTGGGTTGGCACTAGTCACCTTGAGTTTAGTCTCGTTTATTGTAGACTTTGTATGTTGATTAGGGAAAACTGAAACTAATCGAACATGTTTTGTCATTGAATCTGACGGTTGGAATAATACATCTTATATGTGTATTGATTGATCATTGTGAAGGATTGGCTTTTTATACATTAGGTATATATGATGTTTGGTTTGATATTGATACAGTACTAAAATGTGTATCATTTATGTATTAAAGGGGGGTATTGTTGGGATGAAATTGCAAAACCATGATTTTCTTATGCCTTATGTGTTGTTAGTACTGTTGTTATTTCTATTAACTATCATTATAGATGTGTTATATTCTGTGTCGGTCGTGGCATCACCGTGTGAGTGATGGTTGTGGATAGTACTGTTTTGGAAAGAAATGGAAAACAAATTTTTCCCAGTGTTTGGGCCATCTGAGGGCGTTGTTGAAAAGTTAATTTAATTCAAGGATTTTAAAGAATTCTAGATTAATCTTTTGGCAAATAAACTGTGGGTGACTCTGCGTTTTGGGTAGCACCGTATTTGTGAAAAATGTTTACAAAGCTTTTGAGTTTTCGTATGGAAAATGCAAGATTTATTCCGGAACGTTAATGTTGAAAATTTAAACATCTTTGAGAAATGCCTCTTGAACAAGAAAATGTTTTCTTATTATCTACTCTAAAGATTTGCTTTGATCGTGTTGTTGAGTAGTGACTTAGCTTGAAGCACTAGTCGGTTCTTGGTGAATTGTTTCGGGGGAGGTTTGGTTTGTTGAGGCTTGCGTACCTAAGGTGTTGTCGTTTAAAATGTGTTCCCTTGGTTAGTCTCTTCCTTGGTAAGAGTGAGTCGGAGGTTTGTTTTGAAAGTAATTTCTTTCCTTGGGGCTCGGTTGTTGAATGCTCTATGATCAATTGGCCTTGTGTTTTGGCATATCCTTAATTTCGGGGACGAAATTCTTTAAGGGGGGGAGGTTATAGCGATCCCGGTTTTCCCTTTCGTGCTTAACTGTAATCTGGATTCAGTTTCGTAAGGGTGCTGTTGTCTTATCCTCGTTTCTATCCTTTACTCTTAGTGTTTGAGTTTTAGGATGTGTTGGGCATGTTTCGAACAGGTAGATTGAGTTTTGGTCTCTAGTGTTGTTGCCCAGATTTGTGGTGTTACGCTCGAGCGGGTCGTGCGTATATGAGTTATCCACTGGGTGATTTTAAATCACTTTTTACTTTTCTTTCTCTCTCCTACTTTTTCAAAAAACCATTTTTGAGAGCTCCTCCCTCTAGAATCTCCCTTCTCTCTAGGGTTTGATCTAGCTAGGGTGTTCTCCTTACCTTTGGTCTTTTTAAAAGTTGGGTTGATTGTCACAGGCTATCTTTTGATCCGAAATTATTGAGTTTTGGAGCACGTTGAGTTTCTTCGTCTTCTCCGTTGAGTGTCATCTTTTGAGGTAGGGATATCCTACTCTTCCTTATGGATTTTGTCTTTAAATTTTAGCATTTTGATATGTTGGGTGTTGTTGGGTAGATTTGAGAAAGTTTGGGTCTTTTGTGTAATTTTACAAAAGTTGGGGTTTTGTTTGAAATAGACCTATATGCAAGTTTGGTATAAAAGAAAATGAGTTGGATGATGGATCGTGGATGAAAATGAAACCTTAGAGTTGTTTTGTTAATTAAGGTAATTTGCCCTAATTGTTTTAATTAATTAATGTATATAATTGATTAAAGGAAATGAGGAATCGAATTGGAAATGTTGAAATTGGGAATGTATGGGACAAAAGGGTGTAGTTGAATCATTTATTGCTCACCTAATTGAAATGTTGATATATTATCCATTTGTGCATTTATTTCCTGTTTAGAAATAATTGCTTTGGGCTACCGGTGGATGGTAGTATTTGATTGTTGTAGACAATGCATGATGATTAGGCAAACTAAAACTAATCAATCGGATGTGTCATAGAGTATGACGGTTGATAGAATACATTAGCTTTATATATTGATTGATTGTGTATATGACCAATGTGTTTATATGCATTATGTGTAGACGGTTGATTGAATACATTAACTTTATGTATTGATCGATTATGTATATGATTCTGTGTTTATATGCATTGCTTGTGTATGGAAGGAGATGGGGGATGTACTCCACGGTTTAGGGGAAGATGGGGGATGTACCTGTAAACCGGTTAATCGTTAAGGGAAGATGGGGGATGGACCCGGGGATGCAACTCATATGCTCTCCCATTGAAGTGTTGATACAGCTCATATGCTTATCTAGTGGAATGTTGATACAGCTCATATGCTTATCTATTGGAATATTGATATAACTCATATGCTTATCTGTTGTAGTCTTGACATAGCTCATATGCTTATCTGTTGAAGTATTGATATAGCTCATACGCTTATCTGTTGTAGTCTTGATATAGCTCATATGCTTATCTGTTGAAGTATTGATATAGCTCATATGCTTATCGGTTGTAGTCTTGATATAGCTCATATGCTTATCTGTTGAAGTATTGATATAGCTCATGTGCTTATCTGTTATAGTAGTGATATAGCTCATATGCTTATCTATTGAAAAGTTGTTTAATTTGATATAGCATTAAAATGTATATCATCATCGTTTGCAAAGTATGGAAGTAGTTTATGTGTTATTGATACAACACCAAAATGTGTATCCACCTTGAATTTCGAAAGTGTTCTAGTGATGAACTATAATCTCATCAAAATGTTTTGGCCAGAGTATTGAGCCTTGTTTTCAAACTCAAAGTTGAATAAGAAATGGAAAGTGAATTGTAACATAGACGTGGCTGTCATGGAATTGTAATAAGATGTAATTGGAAGTGTAAGTATTGACCATCTATCAGTTGCTAATCTTTTAGGCATTGTTCATAGTCGGTTTAGTATGTTTCTACTGGGCTGTGGCTCACCCTATATGGGAACATCATTTTCAGGTACAGGTAGCATGCCACCACCAAGGACATAGCTTGGGAGGCTAGAGGTGGATAGACTTTTGTTGTCTTATTTCCTTTTGATGTATTACATGTAAATTCAAGCCAAGGGCTTAATGGTAATTGAGTTAGTACTCTCTTTTGTAACCAAGTGTTAACTTGGAAAGCTGTAAGCCCGTAGGGCATTTGCTTTTGTTGTTAACATGTAATACTTTTGTAATGAAATACTCTGATGAATTGAAGAATATGGATCTTTTATATATAAATGCATGTTTATATTGATGGGTTTAATGTTATTATTTTGATTGCGTGACACTAATGCTAACATTTCATACCATAATATATAGTTGTGCACTTGGAGTGCTCTTTATTATCATTTTATTTTTATCATGAAGTTCACTTAATTTGATCATGTCTGGGAATGTAGCTAAAATTGCTAGTGCTACAGTGTCGATGTCTTTTGCTCTGTCTGATTTAAAGCCATTTAATCTCAACATTGATAAGCATGTAATGTCTCGGTCCATATCCTAGCCATAAAAGTGGACTGCCAGCAAGCTGGTCCTCTTCTCTCTTTAATTTGAGCTACCTGTCAGTCACCATGTTGATTGAGTTTGATTTTTCAAGATCCTTCCAATGTGGAATTCCATGCTACAAAGTCCTTGAGTTTCATTGAAATCTATACACTTGGTTGGAACATGAAACATTCAGGAAAAAGTGTTTTGTGGTTGTGTGTGTGGAAAGCACGGTAGTTTCATCTGCATCAAATTTCTATTACATTTTTTTTTGCGCTCTAGGGGGTGTGTTTCTAATGCTTTATTTCCAGAATGTTGTTCTGACGTTTGATTCTTCAGCCCTGGACATTGATCGAGTAGAAAATCTCATTAAATTTTGTCCTACAAAAGAATATATTACAATACAGAAGGTACACTCCCATACCCTCTCTCTCTCTCTCTCTCTCTCTCTCTTAATTTGTTGGGTTTGAGTTGTAATTGTGTGATATTTTGATGTCATAGAATGTATCAAACTTAGGCATATGTTGAAAAATGAAAAGGTTTTGTATTAACTTCAAAATTACTCATTTGTTGGTTTCTTGAGTTTGGTACACTTTATTTGGTGTACTCATTTCTTTTTCTCTCTTAAGATGATTTCAAAATTATGTTTAACTATTTTATATGTTTCTTACTGATTTTTCCTTCTTTCAGAACTATAACGGGACCAACAATATGCTTGGAAAGTGTGAATAGGTTTTTGTTTTGGTTTGATAATAGAGGGAAGGGAAGTGCAAAAATCCTATATATGTATTGCTAACAAATTTTGTGCTTGATCAACATTTCAGTTTTTCTTGGAGTTGATGAACGTCCTGCAAGTGGAGTCCAAATTACGAGTATTTGCATTCAGAATTACTTTTTCTAGTTAGGTATATTGATCTGGGACTTTTTTTTTTGTGTATTATCTGAGAAAAAATGCTATTATTATTTCAAGTTGTTTGTGCTTATAGCTTCGGACTTGTTCAGGTGAATGACTTAAGATGTAACCTGAACACAATTAATGTTGCTGCTAGAGAGGTGCTTCCTTTTATTTAGGGTTTGTGAAGTTAGTACTTGTGACAAATCATTTTCAGTACCTTAATATCATACCTGTTATTGTAGGTAAAAGAATCTGCAAAATTGCATCAAGTAATGCAAACGATTCTCACTTTAGGAAATGCATTGAACCAAGGCACTGCTCGAGGTATTATTCTGTGAGATTGAAGTTTGTTATGATCTGTAATATTTTGTTTGGTGGAAAGCTTTTGGCATTGATGTCCTCCTCTGTATTTCAGGATCTTCCATAGGATTCAAATTGGACAGCCTACTTAAGCTGTCTAATACTCGTGCAAGGAATAATAAAAGGACATTGATGCATTAGTGACCTTAAAAGCTTGATTTATGCCCAGGAGTAGGCATACAATGTTTTCTCTACAAGAGAACAATTTAGAAATATGCTTGAAAGGAAAAATGCCGACTCTTCTTTTTGTAAAGGAATTTTTGGTTACTACTTGCTAGATATTTGTCTGATAACACGTAACAATGAAGTTTTCTTTATGAAATAAAATCTGTTTATTTGACATTCTTGTGTTTTTAGAGAGTAATTTTGTATGTACAAATTTGTAATGGTTCTTTAAATTGCTTGGCATGTATTAATTGTTTTCTCTTCTTGAATAGTTCACCATATTTGTTTAACAGCTTCCATTTTGTTGTGCATGTTCAACATCTTTTCTGTATTTTATTCTTCCAATGTTTCTTTTGTTAGGTTTTTATTCTTAGCAATCCCGTTTGACAAAACTCCTTTCAGTTGTAATTGTATTCGATCTTTTATTTTAGTGAGGCTTTGAGTTTTAGATGCGAATCCAACCCAAATTGCGCCTTGCAGAGATGTTTTAGAAGTTAATTCTTTCATGTTTGCCACTTCGCTGACTATGCAGAGATGTTTTAGAAGTTGTTTGTCCGCTCGAGCTGCCATTCGTGCGCTCAAGTGGAGATCACCACCTTTCAAAAGTTTCACTCGCCTACAAAAGTACTGGGAGTTGTTTTTTCTACTTGAGCGGCCATTCTTGCGCTCGAGCGGAGATCGCGGATCTATTTTCTATATATATGCGATTAAGTCAGATTTTAAGGGGACAACTTCTAGATCTTCTTCTTGGGTCTTAAAGTTTTCATCTCAGGCTTCTTTGCTTGTTTCCTTTGATATTTGTCAGAGTTTCAATCATGAATTCAGTGGAATATATCAAAGGGTTTGTTTGTTTTCTTGATTCAATACAAAAGGAGAGAGTTGTTCTTTGGTAGATTCTGTGGAATTTGGGTCTGAAGTTTGGTGGAGTTCGAAGTGGTTCATCGTCGTGGTTTCGACATCGGAATTGTGGATTCAATGTTGGGCAAGATAATTTCGAGGTAAAGACGGTGGTGGAAGAGGCACATTGGGGTCAGTTTAATTCGGGGGGGGGGGGATTCGCTAGGCAATTGAGAGTACACTTGTGTAATTCCTTTATGTCTTCTAAGTGGATTGTTTTGGGGCTTTTCCCATGGCTTTTTTTTTTATCACAATTGGAGGCGCTCCAATTGTGGTTTTTCCACGTAAAATCGTTATGTCGATTTGTCTTTGATTGTTTGATTGGGATTGCTATTCAGTGGTTAAAATTGATACATAATCGCAAATCAATATCTAGGGGATTTTTAGATTTTTCATCTTTGAATTCTTGTGTGATGCTATGTCAATTTCTTTCCTATCTTCATTAGCTCATTGCCGAGAAGATGCTAGAGTTGCTGAGTTTTGGTAAGGATATCGTTCATTTAGAGGCAGCCTCTAACGTTTGTATTTTTCTTAATGTAATATGTGAATAGGGTGTCTCTAGTTGATTTGTACGATTTATTGCTTGTTCCATCTGCATAACAAATGGCCAAATCCAATTGAAGTATTTAGCTGAAGAAATGCAAGCTTTGAGTAAAGGTTTTGAAAAGGTTGAGCAGGAACTCACTGCTTCAGAGAATGATGGTGCAATCTCTGCAGGCTTCCAAAAGGTAGGGGACATACTTGGGACACTAGGTTACTCTTTCCCCCCCCCCCCCCCAGATTTATGTTGGATCTTCATAAATGTACAGAATTCTAGTTTCATGACAAAACTGGTGTATGTTTGTTGACAGTGATGCTGAGATATAAAATAAAGGGGATTTTCCAATACTGAAATTTTAATTTTAGTGGAAAATTCAACAGTAAATTTGGTTTGCTTTTTCTTTTGTTAAAATTTGCAAGTTCTTGCTTAGTTAAGTATACACGTTTATCTTGCGAAGAAGTGTAGATTCATTGTCTCAGTATTTTGGGGAGGATCCTGATAGGTGCCCTTTCAAACAAGGGTTGGTTTTATTTTCCACATTTATGTACTTAATTTTCTGTTGCTGTCAAGTAGGGAAGTTCACTACATTTCTTTTGTATTTGATCTACCACATGGATTATCTTAGAGATGTATCTATATGTAGGCTAGATTAGATGATGGAAGTGAAAATGCTAACATATTTTATTGCATGAGTCTAACTAACTTGGTTAAAAGCCAAATTTCATTGAAATACATCTAACAGTGTTACCAAAAAATGCTAATACCTTAGAGATTTAGGTCTTGGAACGTATGTTCTGAAACATGTTATATTTTCTTTCTGAAACGATGAATCCAAAGTGATAACAAATTTTTTTTCCAATATATTTCCTAAATAGTTTCCTTGGGAGGAAAAAAAAATCAAATATAATGAGCTAAAATCTAAGGAGAGGAAAGTTTTACCAAGAAAAACCATGAATAGTTGGTTATAAAGCTCATATAAATGTGTTATAACATGATTAATTTGAAGGGAAAAAAAAAGAATTCAATATAGAAACACCTTGAATTTTAATAAAGTATTTTATATAAGTCTCTATATTGTGCCACATTTTAGAGAGCATGTGGCATACGTGGTTCCCGTTCCATGTATCAGAACAATCGATATTCTAGGTCACTTAGTTTTCTAATTATGAGTGTAGCCTGTGAATTTAATACAGAGAATTGGGTGTATACTATCATATTGTTGGTTACAACAATATCTTAGATTGTAATTTTGAGCGCATACAACTTGTGAACACAGAATAAGCAATGAGTTCTATGAACATGATGGTTTTTTTCGATTATTTCATCTAGTCATGATCATTAAATTCTATGTTAACCATCATACACAAATAAACTTTACATTGAGCATTAGACCAAAGTGGCCAAATGTATTTTCTTTATCTTAACCAATTAGAATCCTCAGCAAAAAAAAAAAAATTAATTTGCATGAAAAATAATTAGGCATGTCAATGGGGCCACAGAACCTCCAAAAGAAAGAGCTATGGAATTTTTTTGTCTGTTTGTCTTCTCTTCTATTAAATGTTTAAGTTTCCCGTGGGTGTGGATTTCCGACCACACAACCAGAAGGGGGACTCAGTTGGAGGGCACCGATAGAATAGACTAAGCCCAATAATCTGCACAAGAAGATGAGAATCCGGCAGGGGTTCGTCCATCCAGGGGCACTCCGATGATCAAATCAGTAATCAATTTCTCTCAAAGATAGCAAATTGTGTTTAAACTCACAAGAAAGAACTTACTTCAGACCCACGATAGTGCCTTGCTTTTATAACCGGCAGTGACCTGGTCTCTTTAGAAGCCTCACTTCAGTGGACTTAGGCTCAATACTCAGCCTGCACTCTCGGTTAGATAGGGATAAACTCTTCACGAGCCTTATCTTTATCTAGACTGAGATCCTCCCCTGTTTTAGGACTTTGGTCCCTTATCAGCTTATCTCAGATACCGGCATCTCCACAGATAACCTCAGCCTAGCCGAGATGACCTCGGCCGCGTAACCAAGCCACGTGGGACCTTAACTGATACTTCGGCGTTACCTTTGCAACGTGTTGTCACTCACCAAATGCATCTCCACAACTGCCCCCTAGGTTCTATTACCTCGACAACCTGAGGTAATGGAACCTACATTGTTTGTTCATATAGCATGTCAACTTAAAATTTATTTCCCTCTTCGACCGAGATCAAGACTTGTTGGCTTCATATAACCAGGACTCAGTTGTCCACTTTCTCAAGGATCAGGAATCAAGAATCTAGTTCTTCTAAGCATCTCACCCGAGATCGCTCCTCTGCTCGAAGTTATGGCCTCATTATTTCAAGAATTTCAAGAGTTCTAATTGTGCTTGAGCTGTCACGCAGAGTCTCTTGAACTGTTTTCCCCACATGGCATATCTGCATTGGTCTGTACCTGGCACAGGCCATCAGGTCACGTCGATTCTGTTCACATTGCCTGACAGGCATATCATCCAAGGCATTTTATTATGGTTTGCCATCTTTTCAGTTTTTGAAAAAACATTCCCTTCTCTCCATCTTCTCACTCTTGCAAACTCGTTTTCTCTTTCTGTACTCACATTTTCTTTCTCTAAATCGCCCTCTTGAACTTCCTTCTTCAAGCTCTCAAGCTCTGCAACTATGCCGTCCGTCACAGCCGACAAGTTCCTCATTGTTTGTTTCCAGTCACTACCATCGATGGACTCCAGTGAACCGTACCCTGACGTCCGCTTCTCCAACTCTAATCGGTAAGTCCCAGAGTTATTCCTTTTGATTGTTCTTGTTTTTCAGTATACTTCTTTTTCAAATTTGCCACATACTTGCACTGTTTGTCATTGTGAAATTTTCCTCTGTATTCATAGTTGTATGCTGTTTTTCTATTATTACGAATTACTTTTTGCAATGCCCATGGTTTTTTGTACACAACCTTGTACACACCTATTTCATGAATTCTGTCGTTTAGTGTGGGCATACCGATTTTCTTGTTCTCTGCCTCATTCTTGAATGTCTGACACAGTTCTTGCCACATTTGTATTTGTCTTTTCTTGATTTTGAATCATGCTGTCCTTTTGTTTTCTTGGTGTTTTTTTCCAGATCTTTGCCTTCGAATATTTGTTCATTTGTGTAGAATTCTAGGTTTGGGATTTGATAAGAAATTACACACTTAAGAAAACCGAAACAGATTTCCCCTTAAATCGTCACAATCCTCACCGTAGTGCTCTTCTAGGGTTTAGCTGAGGTCTTCAAACCCTTTTCAACTACTTTTTTTTCCAGAAGTCTAGTACTAATTCCCTCAAGCAGACATTATGGATATGTTTAGGTGGATGGTAGACACCCCTTCCAAACTAGAGTACTTTAGGCAAGAGTTTTCCATTCCAACCAACGTTTAACTTCGGTTGGTTGGAGAGGATGACTCTATCATGCCTGGGAAGGACTACATGCCCTTCCCCAGAGTCTCCATCATTGAGGGCAGAGTCAAATTTCCTCTTGACATTCTCTTCAGGGAAGTCCTCTACTATTATAAACTCAATCCCATGTAGATGTCTGTTAACTCCTTTAGGATTATCAATGGTATTGCCGAGCTGGCATGTAGGCAAAATGCCAGAATTACCTTAGCCGATATGCAGTACTACTACACTATGTGTGGCCTTAAGACCAACATAGGCTACACATACTACCTCAAGCTGAGATCCACTCAGTAGAAGCTAATAATCGACATTTTGGACTCCAATAAAGCCATGGCGGACGACTACCTGATTGTCTCAGGTAATTGGGAGTTCACGCCAGACGATGAGCTCCACTCTTTTCCACTATGCCGTGAAGTTTTTAGGGAAGACAAGGGTAAGGACTTAGTTCCCCCTCCCTCCCCAAAAAAATTCCTTCTCTACTGCCTTACTTAACAATCTTTATGTTCATATATTCTAATGCTCTTCTTTCTGGCTTTGCAGCCCTTCCTCGGCCAGAAAACAACATCCGCCAGTCATACGTGTCAAGTAAGGACTTGGTTTGCCTTCTCGGCTTACCAATTGAAGTTCGCAAGGCTCCCATCCTTTTCAACTATATCCTGATATACAAAAGCCCTCTGCCCGACGTCCCTCGCAAGAGCAAGTCCCCTCCATTTGTTACAACTCAGCTAGTCACCTTATCACCAAGGCCAGATCGGGCCTCCACATCTGATCCTGCAGACTAGCCATCAACTTCTGCCCCCTAGTTAATTCATTCAGCCCAGTGCTAGTGACAATGCCGAGCTCCTTCTAACTCCCCTACCTATAGAACTCGAAGTAAAAGACGTCGAGGTCTTGAGTTCTCAGAGACCGACCCCTCAAATCCACCTATTGCCCTTGTGACAATTTGTTTTGGCACCAAGGTTATCGTCGCTGCAACAGCTGACATGATGGGCCGCAAACCAGCCTTCGTCAATGATCTTTTTGCCAACATTCCTAGGGTTGTGGCTGTACAGTCCTCCTCTTCTCCATCCCAGTCCAAACCGAAGCCAAAGAGAGTGAAGAAGGCTAAGGCCAAGGCAATAGTGACTCAGGTTGACTTTGTAGACACTGTGTCGATCTCCAAGCTGGCCGAGATCGAGAAGAGTTCAACCACCACCGAAAAGAGGCCAACCGAGGCCGCAACACCTGATGCCCCACCACCAAAGAAGCCGAGGACTGATCTTCCAGAGGGAAGCAATAGCTTCCCTTGCAATATGACCTCGGCCCCCGAAGTCATGGTAAGGGACAGGCCTTTGACAGCCTGCGACAACGCGATCGAGTGCGTCGAGGTTGGCGCCGCCTTGTCAATGGCCGTACTCCTACTAGAAGATATGAATCACATAGCCAACCTCCATAAGTATGAGAACATTGGCTTAATGATGTAGCACTCAGTCTTGGTAAGTCTCTTGTTATATCTTTTTAAGCTTTCCAATACTTAGCCAAAATTTTCACTGATCCATCTCATTCCTTGTAGGCTATCCAGCCTGCGCACTCTTGCACGGTTAAGATCAAGATAACGAGGAAGGAGTTGGTAAAGAAAACTCTAGAAGCTACCAAACTCCTTTCCTCACTGAACCATACTGAGGCCAACAACCGAAGTCTGCTGGATCAAGCCAAGGATGCCAAGGCTGCTCTAACCGAGGCTGAGACTAAAGCTGAAGTTGCTGATGCTACTGTCGGGGATGCTAAGGCCCAGGCTGAGGTTGCCAATGCTAGCACAACAGAGCTAGAGGCGAAGCTCAAGGAGGCCACTGACTCAAAAGAGGCCGAGGTCAAGGCGGCCGATGACAAGGCTTTTGAAGAAGGTTAAGCCACTGTCCGCGATCAGTACAAAGAGCAAGTCAATCTAGCTTGCAACCGAGGCTATTATCTTGGTTGGACAACGACGCTCAACAAGTTGCCTGTCCCCATGGACTCCCCACTCAGAGACATCAACCAACTCAGTGTGCCCTTCCCTCCCTCTTCAAAGGACTCTGAGGATGAAGCCGAGGAGGGGGACGCCAAGGCTGATGATACCGATGAAGAGGAGAAGGCTACTATTGGGGCCAAGTCCCCCATTCTGAATGAGCAAGTCCTGGACTTGACTCAGGATGAAGAGGACGAGGTCTCCAAGAGCACCTCCCCTAAGAAGACAATAGCCAAGGTCCACACAGCCGAGAAAAGCCTTGATGAGACACTTCTAGAAATTGATGCCGAGATCCAGGTCGAAAAAAATCCCAACTGGCTGCCGAGGCTGAAACAATGCCGATTGTCGAGGCAAGACAGTTTGAGGAAAATGTTGGAGACTCTTGTACTTAGGATATTTTCCTTTTTTTCTTTTAACTTTTTCTGCTTTCATTACTTGTAATCTTTTTGTTTTATGAACAATGTTTTTTTTTCTTTGGCCAATGCGCCCTCTACTGTAATCCAAAACTTCATTTCTCAATGCAGGTCTTCTTTTCTCTATGTGTTGAATGTCTGTTTCCTTATGTTTTTATCTTTCTTTACTATTTTGTCTGCTTTCTACACTTGGAATATTTTTTTCAGTTTTTCTAAGTAATCACTTCGGGTTGGAGTACCTCGGACAAGTATCTCCTCGAATAAAAACCTTTTTTGTTTTCCTCGGCCAACACTCAGAAATATAATATTTTTACAAGTGTTGTTTGTTTACTCGTACTTGATGTCTTTAATTAATACTTCATTCTTTTAACTCTTCCATGTTTTGCCAAACTGTTTCGTTATTTCGGGTAATAAACACCTCAGGTAAACCCTCATCTAGTTACCACAGCTGACTCCAACTTGTAAATTCTTAAAATTTTTTAACAAGAATTCTTAAAAAAATTCAACAAGTGTTAAGCTTATTCTTATTTCCTGCCCCCTAATGTGAACCTAAGTATCACTTATGTTCACATTAAGCACGCATCCTTGTTTTTTGCCAAAGTCACAGTCAAACAAAGATTATCTAAGTCTTGGGACCTCAGTCTCTAGATCAAACTTAGTTGAACTCTGTCGTAGTGGCAAGTCTAAGTTACCCGTCATGTTTCATTTGGAATTATCGCCAACTTAGTTCAACTCTATCATATGGCAAGTGTAATTCAACTCAACCATATGATAAGTCTAAGTTACTCGTCATGTTTCAATCGAAAAGATCACCAACTTAGTTCAACTCTATCATATGGCAAGTATAATTCAACTCTACCATACAATAAGTCTAAGTTATTTGTCATGTTTCAATCGGAAACATTGCAAACTTAGTTCAACTCTGTCATATGTAAAGTATAATTCAACTCTACCATACGATAAGTCTAAGTTATTTGTCATGTTTCAATCGGAAACATCACAAACTTAGTTCAACTCTATCATATGGCAAGTATAATTCAACTCTACAAAATGATAAGTCTAAGTTATTCGTCATGTTTCAATCGGAAACATTGCAAACTTAGTTCAACTCTATCATATGGAAAGTATAATTCAACTCTACCATACAATAAGTCTAAGTTATTTGTCATGTTTCAATCAGAAACATCACAAACTTAGTTCAACTCTATCATATGGCAAGTATAATTCAACTGTACCATATGATAAGTCTAAGTTATTCGTTATGTTTCATTCAGAAACATTGTCATAAGATTACTTCATTCTATCACACAAATATCAACAATAATAAAAACAAAATCAAGCAAGTGTTTTATTAAAACTTTGGATGATAAAATCAATACATAAATCTATAAAAAAAAACAAAAACACAAACTAATGATAGAAAAACTTCAGATTGCAAGTGTTCCAGGGTTATGGTAACTGCTTGCCATCACTGTCTTCTAGTCAATATGCTTCATTGCCGGCAACCAAGATAATTCTGTAAGGCCCTTCCCAGTTTGGGCCAAGCTTGCCCTCCCTACGATCCTTCTTGTTGCCGACAACTTTCCTCAGGACGAGATCTCCAACCTTGAACTATTTTCGGTTGACCTTCTTGTTGTAAGCCCTAGCAAGCTACTGTTGGTATGCTCCCAGTTGAATTGCTGCTCTCTCCATTCTTTCCTCCAACAGATCCAGATCTCGGGCCAAGAACGCCTTGTTCATCCCATTCTCTACTCCCTGGGTTTTAATTCTAGGGATGCCGACCTCCAGCGGGATAACTACTTCAGTGCCATAAGCCATATCAAAAGGGGACTCCCCAGTTGATCTTCTCGACGTAGTTCGATATGCCTAGAGCACATTGGGCAACTCTTCCACCCATTTTTCTTTTGCTGCTTCCAGCCTCTTCTTGATCCCATCCAAGATGGTCTTGTTGGATGCTTCTGCCTAACCATTACTCTGGAGGAAACTAGGAGTAGAGTAATAGTTTTTAATTTTGTACTTGGCACAAAAGCTTTTGATTCAATTTATTGTCAAACTAAGTGCCATTGTCTGCTATAATGGCCCTTGGGATCCTGAATCTGGTTATTATGTTCTTCTAGATGAAGTTCTTCACATCGATATCTCGAATCTTTGCAAGGGGTTCAACCTCTACACATTTTGTAAAGTAGTCTGTGGCTACTAACAAGAACTTTCTTTGTCCAATTGCTTGTGGCAGTGGTCCCACTAGGTCCATGCCCCACTAGGCAAACAGCTACTGACTGGACACTGGGTTCAAATCTGCTATTGACTGATGGATCAAAGGTGTAAACCTTTGACACTTCTCACACTTTCTGACATAGGCTTCAGCATCCTTTTGCATGTATAGCCACCAGTATTCCTAGGAGATGGCTCTATGGGCAAGTGACTTGCCCCCTGCATGGCTTCCACAAACTCCTTCATGAATCTCATATAAAAAGTCCTTTACTTGAGAGGGATGCACACACTAGAGTGGAGGTCCAATGAAGGATCTTCAGTACAGATGGCCATCTACTGATAGACAGAACCTGGCCAACATCAACCTAGTCTTGTGTGCCTCGTTTTGTTTGTCTGGTAATCTGTCATTCTTGAGGAACATTACTATTGCATCGATCCAGCTTGGACCCATTTCTATGCACATTGCCTCATATTCTATTATCAGAGGCTTCACACTTGGTGCTGTCAAGTAATCAACCATGATTGTCCTTAGTTCCCCTGACTTTATTGCACTAGCTAGGTTGGCCAAGGCATCATCATGATTGTCCCCATCTCGGCTAACCTACTATAGCCGAGAATCTTGGAACAATGCTAGCAGTTTGATAACCTCTTTGACATAGGCTATCATCCTTTCATCTCGGGCTTCGTACTCGCCTGTTACTTGATTCACAATAAGCTGGGAGTCACAGAAGACTATGTAGACACCCAATTTTTGACCGACCTTAAGACTAAGACGTCATCGATTGAGCGCTCGGTGATGGTGCTCGTTGTGCTCGTTCTAAGGTTTCAGAGTTTCGGCTGAGAGCCTTACCCCTGGACCTCGGGACTCTTTGTGTTTTGCCTCGGTTTGCGAACTAGATCTTGCTTTCTCTTACCAGAGGGAGGGAGAGGCCATGTAGACCGTCTCCCAGGGGCCGAAGGATACTTTTCGTGGTTGCAGGCCACTGTTCCCGTTTGGAGACCAGTTTTTAATTTTCAGAGCAATCGACCGCGCGCCTCGGTTCGGGACCGCTTAACATTCTCCGTTTGGCACAGTTTTTGGCACATGCCTTGTTTCCTCTGTCTAGAGGGACACTGTGGCCCGGGAGACCACCTTTGTGGTCGCACACCACTTTCGATGCTTAATAACCTGTTTTCGGGGTAACCGGCTGCGCGTTTTGACCCCCGAACCCTCATTTTGCATCAGTCTTGGTTCATTTTTGGCATGGGCCTTGTTTTCATTGTTTGGGAGATGGTACAAGGGTGGGAGACCACCTTTTCTCCTTGGAGACCACTTTTCTTCTGCCAGGCGATTTTCTTGTCAAGAAGCTGGTCTCCTTGGTGTCTGAGCCATATTTGCTGGTCTCCCACCATGCCACTAGCTTGCATTCAGTTGGGAGACCATCAAATGGGCTGGCCGACCACCTTTTTTTGAGATGAACCTTTTGAACTGGTCGGCCGACCAGGGGAAGTGGTCGGCCGACCACCTGAACTGGTCGGCCTGTCTCCCCCAGTCTTGTCTCTGTGAGTGTGTGCCAGCTGCAAGGCACAGACTGTATCCTCCATACACGTGTATGGAAGATCTTGAGCCTTGGTTTTTAGCTTCTTGAAGAAGCTTTAGCCTTGTATCTCTATATGAGAGGCCCTCCTCTTCCTTGGCACAGGTTCAGAACTTCTTGGAAGGCATACAATATATCTCTATCTATATCTCTATATTTTGGCTTCAAAAGGGCCTTGTTCTTGACCAATTACACCACACCTCATAGCCACACACCCCAACCATTGTTCTAAGGTTCTTCGAGGGTCTTGAGAGGTCTCAAAGAGTTGGTTTTGGGCTGGAGAAGTTGCTGGTTTTGCTAAGCTACAAGGGTAACACACTTTTTTTTCCTCTTTTAAGCTTTATTTTGAACCATCTCTTAGCCTTATTTTCATGCATATTTGAGCTTTGTTGTCAACTGAAAAAAGTCTTGCTTTGAGGTCCTTTTGATGTTTGTTTAAGGTCATTTTGTTGTTGGTGGTCATCTACCCCCTTGCATGCTTCATTTCGCCTTGTTTTGAGCCATGCCCTAAGGCCATTGTGTTGACCTTTGCTTGGCCTTTTAACCACTGAAATCCAGTAGATGTTCAGTCATGAACATGTGTTTTTGAGAGCCAAAATTAGAGAGGGGCGACCCTCTCCCTCCTTGTCTTGTGCACCAGCATTTTTGGCCTTACAAAGGAGCCTTCATTTGCACATCTCCAAGCCTTGTTTCAGGTCCTTTTTAGTGACTTTTAGGGCCTGCCTAGGCTCTGCCTAGAGTTGGTTTTGTCACCTTGGGTGTGTCCCTTGCATGTGTAGAATAACCCCTCTTTTAGCCTATTAAACGAGCATGTCATTCTTGCATGCATTGATCATGTTTCAGTAGGGTTTTGGGCTTTATTTGGCATGTCATGTCTCTGAATTTTGTTGGTTTAGTGGCCTCTTGAATGCTTTATATGCTTGTAGTGTAATCCGTGTTCACTAGCTCACATTGCATTTTGTTTTGTCCCTTGATTCTAGCATATTTTGGCCATATTCAAAACTGATTTTGTTCATGATTTGGGCTGCCTTAGCTCTGTTTTGAGGTCCCATGGTCGAATGATGCTTTCCATGCTTGCTTGTAGTGTAATACCCTTGTCTAGCTTCGAGTTTTGAAACCTCTTGCATGCTTTACTTGAGTTGTTTTCATGTTTTGGCATCATTGAACATGTTATGTCAGAGCTTATACTGGTTCCATATTCCCATGTTTTCCACTCTTTAAATATGTTTGACAGTTGTGCTTGTATGCCTCATTTTTGAGTTCTTGCATGAGCTTTATTTTTGTGCATTGCAAGCCATCATTTTAATCCATTTTGCCACTGTATTGGGTCTGCATAGGGACTGTTTGGGGTTAGTTTGGTCATTTGGGCATCGCTTTGCATACCTCTAGTGTAATGCACTTCACTAGTTTCAGTAATTGTGCCATCCAACATGCATCGGGTGAGTTGTTCTCATGATTCGGGACCATCTTGTATGTCATTTCAGAGCCGGAACATGTGTCATTGTATGCCATATTTCATCATTGCCATGCTTTGGTAGAATTGCACTTTGTTCTTTAGGTTTGGTCCCTTGCATTTGTGCATGTTTGCATGTACCTTGCTGCCTCATTTTCATCATATCGGCCACTAATTTGGGTGTGGCCGAGGCCCGTCCATCTTGGTTTAAGTCCATCTTACATTGTGTATGCCCTATAGTCCATGTTATCGCATGTTCGATCATTGCATTGCGTATGCCTCGTTCATAACATTGCGTATGTTAATGCATTGTGTATGCATGCCATATAATCCATGTGCATTGAGTAGGCCATTGATTAGTTCATAGCATTGTGTATGCCATTTGCATGTTTGCATGACATTCCGTGCATATTCGCATCATTTAGTTGCATTGCATTTAGATTGCACGCTAGAGTTGCATTTGTCCATACATTGTTTGTTGCATTGTGTTTGGAATAGGAGTTAGTCCAAACACGGGAAACGAAGAATGTTTCATACTCCAAGTGATGAAATGTACCTCGATTCCCCATCACCGACACTCTTGACCATCCATGATGGAGTTGTTGGTTTTAGTTGCATATATGTGCATTCATGTCCCATTGAGTTGTGCAATTCGACTCCTCGGCCATCATGCATCGGGATGTGTGATTGGTGGCCCAAGGATCGAGGACTACACTCCCTAGAGCTTATGCAATGATGGGGAGAATGGTCGGGCACACATATGTTGAAAATACCTTGCCTTCTCTCTCCCTTGCCTTTATTGCAGAAAAACAGAAACCAGGAGAATGAACTGGTCGGCCGACCAGGTTTTCTGGCAGGCTGACCACCTTTTTCGGTCTTCACCACCAAGGGTGGTCGGCAGGTGGTCTCCCTTGCCCATAACTTGGTCGGCAGCCTTCCCACAGCTTCCTTGGGTGGGGTTTCATCTCTCTAGAGCCTCGCGCAACCTTCTGAAATCAATTGCAAACAAAGGCGAGTCGGGGCATTGCGATGGATTTCCCGACAAGGCGACTCGAGCATGCATGTATCCTTTATCATTCGGAACAAAGCTGAGGCAATCCATTTCATGTAACTTGCATGCTAATTTATTTGCTTCCTTAGTTTAATTTGT
This sequence comes from Camellia sinensis, assembly GCF_055761805.1. Taxonomy (NCBI): domain Eukaryota; kingdom Viridiplantae; phylum Streptophyta; class Magnoliopsida; order Ericales; family Theaceae; genus Camellia; species Camellia sinensis. The sequence goes on along the minus strand of NC_138961.1, from coordinate 66,604,647 downwards.
TAATTAATTAATGTGGTGTAATATTTAGCTATAATTCGTTATCCATTTCGATTGTGTAATAACTAGTTTAATTAGCTTAGATTAGCTAGTTGGTTTTGTATTATTTATTCAGACCCTCCGCGAGAGGGCAAACTTTGTAATAAGTGTACGTGTGTGTGATGCATGTCTTCCAACCCCACGCCTTTCTCCCTTTTATTTACTAGCTTATGATGGTTAGTTTTAGGGCATGTTTCAATTAGCATCTATATGTTCGCATGTTTGCATTCAATCATCTGTATTGCATGCACCGGGCTCGGTGCATCATGCTAACTGCATTGTATTTCAATTCCTAGATTGAATACATGTATCGATTGTTGCATCTCATATGCCATCATAGAATAGCCGAGCCTATTGTAGTTGCGTTTTTGCATGTGTTGCATTAGGCATTCTTAGCATAGTTAGGATTCATGCATGATTTCTAATTAGCTTCTTTCTTTGGCTCAGAGTACTCAGTAAGTGTTTATGCTTTAGCATCCTTGCATGTGTCTGAGTGACTGCCATGATAGCATGCTTACCATGAGGCTATGTGCTTATGTGATATAACTGCCTGAATGCCCGTGGGTGAAGGTTGGGTTGCTTGAATTGGAATAATTCGTCGAAACCCGTGTTTTAGCCTACTTGCGAGTAGCAAACTTCAATCCATTCTCAAAACAAATGGATATGCGGTGCTTTGTTCCAAGTTAGGAAATCTAGTCTATACTTGTATGTTGTGCGCATCACATAGTAATTGTAGGCTAATAAATTGGAATAAGAGCACATGTGTTTTCAAAAACTCGATATCAGGCTTAGTAGTGGCCGATCTTCGATCGGGCGAGCGGGGGTGCTCATGAAATGACCTTCCCCAATCGTACCCAAGTTCCCGAGCCGAGGCAACTTTGGTGATGACGGACACGTCGCCTTAGGCACGAGTCAGGGTTTCCTAAATCCACCCAAAACAAAATATTTAGGTGGCGACTCTGTATCTGGCAAAGCAGTCCATGTTTGACACTTCTTTCTAAAAATCTGTTTTTCAAAATGATTTGTCGGATTTGGACTCTTTGGTGATTTATCGGTCTCGCATTGCATTTTGCGGGATTAGATTCAGAACCGTGACATTTGAGTCCAAACTGTAGTGAGCCCAATGAACAAAACAGGATTTCTCTCGGGACGTTCGGGGACGTCTACAGACTACCTCATCGGCTTCCATGGCGGCTGCTAGTTTCAGTCCTGTAATCAGCGCTTCATACTCTGCCTCTGTATACACCCCATTTTTTATGGCCCTTACAACTTGGATGTCCTTGCAGGTACACCCGATGATTAGTCTATTTGCTCGCCAAGTGCTCGAAGTCCTAAGTGAAACACCACAGCTTTGAGCCTTTCAAACCCTGCATCCTTTTTGTCTCATTTTTTGACCCTGCCTTAGTCTTTCTAGCCTTCAGCCTCTAGTGGCCTGCTGGCTATCCTTGGAGGCTGCCGACTATCATTTTAGGTCTGCCGACTATTGATGTGCCTTGCTGGCCACCAATGATGCCTTGCTGGCCACTAGTGTTTTTTGCAGATATTTTATGCCATTTGTGCCAGCTGTTTGCACAGATGCATACATTTGTCCATATGTGGACGGCTGGATCTCCTTGTAGAAATTTCATGTTTTCTATATATAGGGACCCCCCTCTCTTGTAGCAAGGCTAGAAAAATTTAGACTCAAAAATTTTCCTCTCTACAAATTCTCTACATTTTAGCCTACTTACACTACACTCTTGCATATACTTCCTTAACTAAAGTTGATCACCTTTGAGCTGAGGTTCCTTGAGGCCTTTTTGGAGCTCTGGAAGTTGGTTTTGGCTTGAATTGTTGCCTAGAATCACTCTTCTCTTCTAGATGTATAATACTAGCTTTGTTAGCTTGCTTTGCATACTTCCTTTTCTATCTTTTTCCCACTATTTTTGGGTTATAAAAACCCTGTCTTTGTGGGCTGACATTTGTGTTTAGAGGCCATTTTAAGGTAGGGGGTGGTTCACTCTTCTTTGCACCTTGTTTGTAAGGCTTTTCCACTTGTGTTTCCCACTTTCAAACTATCTTTTTCCAAGCTTTTAAACACTGAATTTCAGAGTATTTTCAATGGTGAAAATCATATTTTGAAGTCCAAAATTGGAGGGGTTACTCTCCCCTCCTTGTGTCTTGTTTGCTAGCCTAGTTTTTTTGGGTGAATAAGACATAAATGTGCTAGCCTAGTTAGTGCCATGTGTTAGCTTAGTTTTCTAGCTTGTTGTAGCTTAGTTCTAGCATGTTTTAGGCTCTGATTTAGACTATTTTAACTCTATTTTGGGTTGGTTAAGTCATTTGAGTCTTGTTTTGCATGCTTGTAGTGTCATAGTCCTCACAAGTTTGGTGTTTTAGGCCATTAGACATCACTTGTTTGAGTTGGTTGCAAGTTTTTTGTGCTTCTTACACTTAATTTCAGCACTAATCATCTCTGCAACCTCCCTCCTGTCTTGGCTTTTACTTTTACTTTGAAAGTGGTTTCAAGTCACTTGCTTGCCTAAGTGTGAAATTGATGTTTCATACTTAATGGTGTAATCCCTTAGGGGGTTCATTACCAACGGCATGATACTTCTTTCATACCTAAAGTAACTTGTGCTTTGAGCTTTCTTTTCATTAAAGGATTTTAATTCACCTTTTGGACTTAACTGGATTAATGAATGGTTGGTAAAGTAAAATGAGTAACTAAAACTTGGGACTAAAAGTGAGCAAGATAATAACTTGCTGTGTTCAATCGGATGTTAATTGAACACAAGGAAAATTGGGACATTTCATACTCAAAGTGATGAATTGTTTCAAGTTTCCTAGGTTTCCATTGCCTTTGACCATGCATGATAGAGTGATAGTTGTTTGTGTGTCTTGCTGTTGCATTTGTTGAACTTGCACATCTTGAATCACAAGCCATCATGCAAAGAAACTGCTTGAGTTGGTGGTTTGTGGCTGAAGTTCATCAGTCCTTGGATTTGCTCATGAAAAGGAAGGGTGAGTTGTGCAGACAACCCTTGAGAATACCCTCTTTTTGCTCTGTTTGTCCTCTATTGCAACAAGATAAACTTGTGCATCAGTGGCCGGCAGGTGGCCGGCAGAGCACCATTGGTGGTCGGTAGGCCACTTTCATGGCCAGCAGGTGGCCGGCAATATTCACCAGTGGCCTACCAGCCACTGATGCAAACCTTTGAAGAATGTTGGCAAGGTGGAGTAAAATAGTTCTGGAAATGTTCAACTTTGCAAACAGAGGCTTTCGGGAGCAAAACGGAGGTCTTTTCGAGTGATATCCGAGCATGCGCGTGCACATCTTCCATCTCCCGAGGCAGAGTAGTGGCAAAGTAGTTTAATTACTTAGTTTACTTACACTTGTGTTGTAATTTAATTAGTTAGCTTACTAGTTAGTTAATTCAAGTGTTGTAATAATTAGTAAATTAGTTTAGCTATTTTATTGCATTTGGTTTGTAATAATTAGCTTAATTAGCTTAGCTTAATTAGTTGGTAGTTTTCTTATCTTTAGCTTAGCTTTATTCATTCGGACTATCCTTTGTGCGAGCATAATGTAATAATGTGCATGTCTTCCAACCCCACGTCTTTCTCCTTTTTACTTAACCGCTTTTGGCAGTTAGTTTAGGAGCATCACATTTCAAATAGCATACCTTATGCTTACATCCATTTCATTTTGTCTTGCATCACCAACCCTCAGCGCATTATTCAAACTACATTTTCATTTCAATACTTCGATGAATACATGTTTAAAACGCATGAAATTGTTGCAAATAAAATGCTATGTAGCCGAGCCTTTCTTAGTTGCATTTTCGCATGTGTTGCATTAGTCATTTGGCATAGTTAGGAATCAAGCATTTTCTCTAACTAGTTTCTCTCTTAGCTTGGAGTACTAGATGGGTTTTAATGCTTTAGCATACCTGCATGAGTGTGAGCGATTGCCATGTCCAGCATGCTTGACTTGAGGCTAAATGCTTACTTGTTAAACTGTTTGAATGCTTGTGGACAAAGGCTTGTTGCTTGAAATGGAATGATTCAATGAATGTACGTTTTAAGCCCACTTTGTCAAGTGGAAAATTTACAAACTTTAAACCCACTATGTCTAGTGGCAAATTCACGAGCTTTAAGCCTACTTTGTCAAGTGGCAAATTCAAACCTTTTTCGAAAAACAAACATGAATTGAATTGTTCCAATTTAAGCAAACTAGTCTATACTTGTGTGTGCGCATCATGTAGTAAGTGTTAGCCTAATAAACTGGAACAAGAGCATATAATGTACATAAAAATCATATCATGATTAGTAGAGGCCGATCTTTGATTGGGCGAGTAGGGGTGCTCAATTCATGACCTTCCACACTCGTACCAAAGTTCCTGAGCCGAGGCAACTTTGGTAATGGCAGACACTGTGATACCCCTGTTCTGCATTATGTGAATTGGTCCCTAATATGTATGTGATTATGCGTTTTGATGTGATTGTGTGCCATTATATGAATGTATATGATTTTGAATTTCTATCTGTTCGCCGTAGGAACATCTGTTTGAATAGTTCGCTTCGGGAATTAAATTGAGGGCCTTATCGGCCACAGAACCCGAAATTGATTACGCCACTGTGATTGGCATAATTTTTAGAGCCTACGGTGAAATTTAATTGAAAATTTATCCTGGTCAATTTAGACTGATTAAATTGATAAATTAAGTGCCCAATTGTTTTATAATAAAATAATGTTGAGTGAGTGCTTATTAAGGGACAACTACACCCTCATTTCTCTCCTTTTAGGCTTCATTTGGCTGATGAAAAACTCTTAGACTTGGGAGAGGATCGGCTAAGAGAGAGAGGGTGAAGGAAATTGAGATTTTGGTCCTAAAGCTTGGTGATCTTGGAGGCTAGCTCGAGAATTTACCTTAAATTGTGAAAATCAAGCGTCTAGGTAAGCCATTGACTCTTGGATTCATGAATTGAACGTGCAATCTTGTGAGCTCAAGTATTTTTTTGTCATTAAGAGTATGATTTAAATTGGTCTTGATGAGATATGACCATGCATGCATAAAAATTCTGTTGAATTGCCATAAGTTGCATAATCTGGCATGTACCATGTCAATTAAGCAAAAATTGAAGTTTGATCATGCGTGCAAGCTTGGTTTTGTTGAGTTTTGGCACCATTTGCATCTTTGAAATGGAAATGAAGTCAAGATGGCCTTGCATGTTTGGATAATTAAAGACATGAGCTTGAATGCATGAATTTGTTATATGGGTAATGAGTTTGTCATGTTTTGGGACATGCATGTAGGTAAATCAAGAAATTGAACTTCATAATGCTATAATCTTGCAAAGGAACCATGTTTGTATGATTATATTTGAGATTTGAGCCTTTGCATGCAAGAATGGTAGCTGGGAAACTGAATTGAAGCTCAAGAACACAATCTGGAATTTCCAGAATTTTGACTTCCGCTCGAGCGGGGGAAGTGCCGCTCGAGCGGAGAAATCGAGCTCCCAGCATTTTTGCAGACATGGTTCCCGCTCGAGCGGGGGGAATTTGAAGCTCGAGCGGGGAGCCATGTAGGCAAGCAGTATGCTCGAGCAGCCGAGTTCACACTCGAGCTGGAATTGAAGGCAACCAGTACTTTTGTAGACCTAAGGGTCTGCTCGAGCGGGGAAGTCCACGCTCGAGCGGGGACCAAGTTTTCTGAGATTCTGTTTTTGCATGCTGAGTTATGTTTTCCGTTCTCTTTCACTTGTAAGCACTCTTAGGAATATGGTATGCATTGTAAATGAGCTAATGAAATGTGAATTAAGCCTAAAGAGAGATATGTGAATTAAAGAATGGATTGAGCTGTTAGTGACCCTTTTGTGCTCATGAAATGTGTAGGGTCAAGTTCCAGGGCAAATCCATAAGCCGAGCACTGTGAGTAATATCGACATTCGAATATTTGTGAATGTCCAATTGTTTATTTCCGTTAAGATTAATGAGTTGCTATTCGGGATTGTGGACGAGAGTCCGATATGAATAAACACAAATGAATGGGCCAAAGGCCGTTTTGATATAAACGAATGGGCTAAAGGCCGTTTTGATATAAACGAATGGGCCAAAGGCCGTTTTGACATAAAGGAATGGGCCAAAGACCGTTTTGATATAAACGAATGGGCCAAAGGCCGTTTTGATATAAACGAATGGGCCAAAGGCCGTTTTGACATAAATGAATGGGTCAAAGGCCGTTTTGATATAAACGAATGGGCCAAAGGCCATTTTGACATAAATGAATGGGCCAAAGGCCGTTTTGATATAAACGAATGGGCCAAAGGCCGTTTTGATATAAACGAATGGGCCAAAGGCCGTTTTGATATAAACGGATGGGCCAAAGGCCGTTTTGACATAAATGAATGGGCCAAAGGCCGTTTTGACATAAATGAATGGGCTGAAGGCCGTTTTGACGTAGACGGAAATCAGAATGGGCCAAAGGCCAATATGTTTAGAATTACAGTCACTTGATCTAAACTCTGTATAAATGTTCATATTGTTTATATGACTTCTGTATTTGATATTATTCACTGGGCTATTGCTCACGCTCATTCATGTGTTTGTAGGTGAACCAAGGGAAGTCCAAACCCAGCCCCAATGAAGTCTGCTAGGGGAAAATCCAAGTTTTGAGGAAGTCAGCCTTACGTCTCACTCTTGAGACCTATCCTTGCCTTTTGCTATGTAATTATATTTTGTCTTGCCGGCAAGGACTTTATGTATGTCTATAGATAGTCTGTCATAGGTTGACTCGTTTTGGATGATCCTGTCTATAATGAATTTTGTGGAACTGTACTTTTGATGTGGGTTATTAACGTATCTGAGTATGGTCTGTTTGATGTGCATATAAGCACGACTCTATGGACGAAATTTTTAAATTTTTGCTTCCATTTGGCCCCTTTACTCTGACAAGTCATCTTGTTTCGGTTTGAGGCCGTAGGTAATTACAGGATTACTGGCCGGTCATGTCCTTAACCCATAGGGGCGGGTTCGGGTCGTGACAGAGTAGTATCAGAGCACGAGTTAATAACTCACACACTTGTCCAAAAGAGCAATAAGCGTCTAGATAAGATCTGGGATGCATTCATATACACGAATTTAGAAGCATTGATTATATGCTTAAATGTTTTGATATGAACAATTATATGTGTAAGTTGTGAATTACTTGCACTACAAATTATCTGAGAATATGCGCTTCTTAGTATATCCACACTTGTGGATCTTTTGTGTAAAATACAATGCAAGTTTAATCAGATGGTGAGAACCAGAGGTGATGAGTTAGAGGAATCTTCTACTGCCAGACTGGACAGAATGGAAAGACTGATCCAAGAAATGGCAGAAGCTTTGAGACAGCAACAGGAGTGGCAACAACAGTGGCAGCAACCACACCCGCCACCTCCACCTTCGGCACCACCTGTGCCAGATCATCAGAATGATGACCGGATTATAGCTCTCACTAAGGAATTCAAGAAAATGAAACCACCACAGTTTCACGGGGGATTAGATCCGTTGAAAGCCGAAGCGTGGGTCCTCGGCATTGAGAAGTTATTCGAAGTGTTTCCCTGTTTGGAGACTCATAAAGTGCTTCTAGCCACTTTTATGCTAGAAGATGAAGTGAGAAGATGGTGGATGTTGATGAGAGAAAACCACAGAGATGTTGATTGGATGAAATTTTTAGAAATCTTCTATGACAAGTACTTCCCGCAGTGTGTCCGGGATAGGAAAGTGGCAGAGTTCATGGAACTCAAGCAAGACAGCATGACTGTAGCGGAGTATGAGGCCAAATTCACTGAGTTGGCCAGATTTGCACCAGACGTGATTGACACTGATTATAAGAAACCAAGACATTTTGAAGGTGGGCTCCGCAATGACATCCTAGAGAGGGTGAATGTCCTGAAATTGGAAACCTACATTGGGGTGCTTGACAGAGCCATCATATCAGAGGCTAACATAGCCAGGCAAGCTAAGCCAGTAACAGAATGGAAAGGCAACAAAAGACAAGGATTCTTTTCGAAGAAGAAATTTCGAAAAAAGCAAAACACGAGCTCCTCAAATACTTCGAGTTCTTCCCGTGACGCAGCTCCCATGTGCAATATTTGTAGCAAAAGGCACCGTGGAGTCTGTTACCGTGCATCAAGAGCCTGTTTTAAATGTAGAAAGCAAGGGCACATAGCCCGAGAATGTAATCAGAACAGTGGGAAACTCGCAGCTAGTTCAACTGCATCAGTTCCAAAGCCGGGAAATACTTTGAGATCTACTACTACTGGGGACACAGTGAGACAGGGGAGAGTCTTTGCACTTGTTCCGGGCGATACACGGAATGCCAATGCCGTTGTTTCAGGTACTATTTCAATATGTAATTAGGATGCCTTTGTATTAATTGGTTCTGGATCAACGCACTCATTTGTGACATATACGTTTGCATCTAGACTGAATAGACCCCTAGAGCTATTGCCATATTTGTTATGTGTGTCTGCTCCATCAGGGGAATCTGTGTTATGTGATTATATATATCGGTTTTGTGACATGCATATCGAGGGTGCTACCCTATATGTAGATTTGTTACCCTTGAACTTTAGGCATTTCGATGTAATTTTGGGCATGGATTGGTTGACAAAGTATTGTGCCACTATAGATTGTATGACAAAAAGGGTTGTATTTAACCTACCAGAACGGAAAGAGATTGTGTTTGTGGGTAATGGGGTAGTGCCTCCACCGTATTTGATATCCGCAATGAAAGCATGTAAACTGATTAGGAAAGGGTGCCAGGGTTATTTGTGCTATGTGTTGTCTGAACAATCTGAGAATGTTGAATTGAATAATATTCCTATTGTTAGAGAATTTCCGGATGTGTTTCCGAAGGAATTACCAGGGAAATTGGTAGACAGGGAGATCGAGTTTACCATTGAAACTATGCCAGGCACCCAGCCTGTTTCTAAGGCTCCCTGCAGAATGGCTACTACCGAAATGAAAGAATTAAAGGAATAGTTGCAAGACCTTCCTGATAAAGGGTTTATCCGGCCTAGCACTTCGCCTTGGGGTGCACCAGTGTTATTTGTAAAGAAAAATGATGGTACCTTGCACCTGTGCATTGATTACCGGGAGTTAAACAAGGTAACGATAAAGAACAAATATCCCTTACCCCGTATTGACGACTTATTTGACCAGTTGCAGGGATCCCAGGTGTTTTCTAAGATTGATTTGAGATCCGGGTATCATCAGCTGAAAGTTAAGGCAGAGGATGTTGAGAAAACCGCATTCAGAACGAGGTATGGTCATTTTGAGTTTCTTGTTATGCCGTTTGGAGTGACTAATGCTCCGGCAGCATTTATGGACTTAATGAATAGAATTTTTAAAACCTACCTTGATGAGTTTGTTGTAGTCTTCATCGATGATATTTTGATATACTCTAAAGATAGACTTGAACATGAACATCATTTGAGGACTGTTTTACAAATACTTCGAGAAAGAAAACTATTTGCTAAATTAAAGAAATGTGAGTTTTGGTTGGATGAGGTTATTTTCTTAGGGCACGTGATCAACAAGGAAGGAATTTCAGTGGACCCGCAGAAGATAGAGGCAATTGTGAATTGGCCTACACCGACCAATGTGACAGAAGTTTGCAGTTTCATGGGCTTAGCCGGGTACTACAGGAGGTTTGTGAAGGACTTTTCGAAATTGGCAGTACCTCTTACCCAATTGACACGTAAAAGACAACCATTTGAGTGGAATAGGGAAAGAGAATCAGCCTTTCAGGAATTGAAGACAAGATTGACCACTGCACCAATTTTGACACTACCTTCAGGTACGGAAAATTTTGTGATTTTCAGTGATGCATCTTATCAGGGTTTGGGTTGTGTGTTAATGCAGAACGGAAAGGTTATTGCTTACGCCTCCCGACAATTGAGGCCACACGAGAAGAACTATCCAACGCACGACCTAGAACTGGCCGCAGTTGTTTTTGCCATGAAGATTTGGCGGCATTATCTGTATGGAGCGAAATGTGATGTTTACACGGATCATAAGAGCCTGAAATACTTCTTCACGCAAAAGGAGTTGAATATGCGTCAGAGAAGGTGGCTGGAACAAATAAAAGATTACGACCTAGAAATTCAGTACCACCCCGGGAAAGCTAATACAGTTGCTGATGCCTTGAGCAAAAAATCAATGGGGGGTATGGCCTATTTGCTTACTGAACAGAGGGAGATCTTGCAAGACTTTGAAAAGTCTGAAATTGAGGTGATGGTGTGTGAACAGGGCGGATTGATAGCCGCTATCACAGCCGAGCTGGCAATTATTGATGAAATCAAGCAGAAACAGAAAGAAGACGAGTTCCTCAGAAAGGTAATTGATGAATTTGAAGTAAGCCCAAAAGCGGAGTTTAGTGTCGAGAATGAAATGTTGAAATTCCGAAACCGAATATTTGTCCCAGATATCACGGAACTAAAGAAGAGGGTCTTAGATGAAGCCCATAGATCCGTATTTGCTATGCATCCGGGCAACAATAAAATGTATTGGGATTTGAAACAAACCTATTGGTGGCCTAACATGAAGAAAGAGATTGCAGAATATGTGTCCAAATGCCTTCAGTGTTAGCAAGTCAAAGTTGAACATCAGAAACCAGGCGGTCTACTTCAACCCCTCCCTATTCCTGAATGGAAGTGGGAACATGTGACTATGGATTTCGTTGTTAGCCTACCTCGGACTTCTCGAGGTATGGATTCTGTTTGGGTTGTAGTTGATAGACTGACTAACTCTGCGCATTTTCTTCCTGTCAAAACTACATTTACTGCTTATAGATTGGCTACTATTTATGTTGATGAAATTGTCCGTTTACACGGAGTTCCGGTATCTATTGTGTCGGATAGAGATCCGAAATTCGTATTTAGATTGTGGAAAAGTTTGCAGGAAGCTATGGGAACAGAGCTAAGGTTCAGTACTGCATTCCACCCACAGACAGATGGGCTGTCAGAACGAACGATACAGACAATGGAAGATATGCTTCGTATGTGTGCTTTGGATTTTCAGGGGAGTTGGGAAGATTATTTACCACTTGCAGAATTCGCTTATAATAACAGCTTCCACTCCAGCATCGGTATGGCACCATACGAGGCTTTGTATGGTAGGAGGTGTAGATCACCTATTTGTTGGACAGAGGTCGGAGATAGAGCTTTGCTTGGGCCAGAAATTGTGCAAGACACTTCTAAAAAGATCAAAACCATTCGGCAAAGGCTCAAAATAGCTCAAGACCGACAAAAGAACTATGCAGACGTTAGAGGAAGACCCCTTGAGTATGAGGTTGGTGACCATGTGTTCATCCGTGTTTCTCCGATGAAAGGCCAAGTCAGATTTGGGAAAAAAGGCAAGTTGTCGCCCCGTTACATTGGGCCGTTCCAGATTTTGGAGAGACTCGGTCCAGTTGCTTATAGAATTGCCTTGCCACCAGGATTTGAGCAAATCTATAATGTATTTCATGTGTCAATGTTGAGGGGTTACCTCTGAGACCCGTTGCATGTGATTGATTATCACCGGGTTGCTATTGATGAAAATATGGAATATGCTGAATGGCCGAAAAGAATTGTTGACTGACAAGTGAAAAAATTGAGAAACAAATCCATTCAAATGGTGAAATTGGAATGGAAGGAACACTATGGGACAGATGCTACATAGGAAAAAGAGGAGGAAATGCGTCTACACTATCCACATTTGTTTCCCGACGAAGGTAACTTAAGTTTGGAGGACCAAACTTCCTAAAGGGGGGAAGACTGTGATACCCCTGTTCTGTATTATGTGAATTGGTCCCTAATATGTATGTGATTATGCGTTTTGATGTGATTGTTTGCCATTATGTGAATGCATATGATTTTGAATTTCTATCCGTTCGCCGTAGGAACATCTGTTTGAATAGTCCGCTTCGGGAATTAAATTGAGGGCCTTATCGGCCACAGAACCCAAAATTGATTACGCCACTGTGATTGGCATAATTTTTAGGGCCTACGGTGAAATTTAATTGAAAATTTATCCTGGTCAATTTAGACTGATTAAATTGATAAATTAAATGCCCAATTGTTTTATAATAAAATAATGTTGAGTGAGTGCTTATTAAGGGACAACTACACCCTCATTTCTCGCCTTTTAAGCTTCATTTGGCTGATGAAAAACTCTTAGACTTGGGAGAGGATCGGCTAAGAGAGAGAAGGTGAAGGAAATTGAGATTTTGGTCCTAAAGCTTGGTGATCTTGGAGGCTAGCTCGAGAATTTACCTTAAATTGTGAAAATCAAGCGTCTAGGTAAGCCATTGACTCTTGGATTCATGAATTGAACGTGCAATCTTGTGAGCTCAAGTATTTTTTTGTCATTAAGAGTATGATTTAAATTGGTCTTGATGAGATACGACCATGCATGCATAAAAATTCTGTTGAATTGCCATAAGTTGCATAATCTGGCATGTACCATGTCAATTAAGCAAAAATTGAAGTTTGATCATGCATGCAAGCTTGGTTTTGTTGAGTTTTGGCACCATTTGCATCTTTGAAATGGAAATGAAGTCAAGATGGCCTTGCATGTTTGAATAATTAAAGACATGAGCTTGAATGCATGAATTTGTTTTATGGGTAATGAGTTTGTCATGTTTTGGGACATGCATGTAGGTAAATCAAGAAATTGAACTTCATAATGCTATAATCTTGCAAAGGAACCATGTTAGTATGATTATATTTGAGATTTGAGCATTTACATGCAAGAATGGTAGCTGGGAAATTGAATTGAAGCTCAAGAACACAATCTGGAATTTCCAGAATTTTGACTTCCCCTCGAGCGGGGGAAGTGCCGCTCGAGCGGAGAAATCGAGCTCCCAGCATTTTTGCAGACATGGTTCCCGCTCGAGCGGGGGGGAATTTGACGCTCGAGCAGGGAGCTATGTAGGCAGGCAGTACGCTCGAGCAGACGAGTTCACGCTCGAGCTGGAATTGAAGGCAACTAGTACTTTTGCAGACCTAAGGGTCCGCTCGAGCGGGGAAGTCCACGCTCGAGCGGGTACCATGTTTTCTGAGATTCTGTTTTTGCATGCTGAGTTCTGTTTTCCGTTCTCTTTCACTTGTAAGCACTCTTAGGCATATGGTAAGCATTGTAAATGAGCTAATGAAATGTGAATTAAGCCTAAAGAGAGATATGTGAATTAAAGAACGAATTGAGCTGTTAGTGACCCTTTTGTGCTCATGAAATGTGTAGGGTCAAGTTCCAGCGCAAATCCACAAGCCGAGCACTGTGAGTAATATCGATATTCGAATATTTGTGAATGTCCAATTGTTTATTTCCTTTAAGCTTTATGAGTTGCTATTCGGGATTGTGGACGAGAGTCCGATATGAATAAACACAAATGAATGGGCCAAAGGCCGTTTTGATATAAACGAATGGGCCAAAAGCCGTTTTGATATAAACGAATGGGCCAAAGGCCGTTTTGACATAAATGAATAGGCCAAAGGCCGTTTTGATGTAAACGAATGGGCCAAAGGCCGTTTTGACATAAATGAATGGGCCAAAGGCCGTTTTGATATAAACGAATGGGCCAAAGGCCGTTTTGACATAAATGAATGGGCCAAAGGCCGTTTTGATATAAACGAATGGGCCAAAGGCCGTTTTGATATAAACGGATGGGCCAAAGGCCGTTTTGACATAAATGAATGGGCCAAAGGCCGTTTTGACATAAATGAATGGGCCAAAGGCCGTTTTGACATAAATGAATGGGCCGAAGGCCGTTTTGACGTAGATGGAAATCAGAATGGGCCAAAGGCCAATATGTTTAGAATTACAGTCACTTGATCTAAACTCTGTATAAATGTACATATTGTTTATATGACTTCTGTATTTGATATTATTCACTGGGCTATCGTTCACGCTCATTCATGTGTTTGTAGGTGAACCAAGGGAAGTCCAAACCCAGCCCTAGTGAAGTCTGCTAGGGGAAAATCCAAGTTTTGAGAAAGTCAGCCTTACGTCTCACTCTTGAGACCTATCCTTGCCTTTTGCTATGTAATTATATTTTGTCTTGCTGGCAAGGACTTTATGTATGTCTATAGACAGTCTGTCATAGGTTGACTCGTTCTGGATGATCCTGTCTGTAATGAATTTTGTGGAACTGTACTTTTGATGTGGGTTATTAATGTATCTGAGTATGGTCTGTTTGATGTGCATATAAGCACGGCTCTATGGACAAAGTTTTTAAATTTTTGCTTCCGTTTGGCCCCTTTACTCTGATAAGTCATCTTGTTTCGGTTTGAGGCCGTAGGTAATCACAGGATTACTGGCCGGTCATGTCCTTAACCCATAGGGGCGGGTTCGGGTCGTGACAGACACGTGGCCTTTGGCACGAGTCATGGGTTTCCTAAATTTCCCCAAAATAAAATATTTAGGCTGAGACTCTGTATCTGGCAAAACAGTCCAATTTTGGCATTTTTTATTCAAAATTAATTTTCCAAACGATTTTTTGGATTTAGACTCTTTGGTGTTTATCTGTTTCACATTGCACTTATGAGATTAGATTTAGAACCAAAGGAGTCCGAACTGTAGGGCTTATTTTGATTTTCCGAAAAGGGGCGCGAAAAAGTCGAGTTACAGCCTCGTTGTTTGAGGCCTTGAACCCCAAATGAATAGATTGCTCAATCATTTGCCCATCTGGCGATACCAACACCACTCCTGCCTCGCTCATTGACGGTTTGAACTTCCATCAACAAACAAGTGGAAAAAGTCACCGATGTAGATGTCGCAGGGTTTTGGTTTCTCTTCATTCTTCTGTGTTGTTAGTGTGGGATTTTTTAGCCCCAGTTGGGTTTCTTCTCGCACCCCTAGACATCCTAAGCTGCGACTCACCGAACCCTAATGTGGTATGGCACCGGGGGTGAATTCGGCCAAAAAGTCGGCCAGAATCTGGCCCTTGATCACTGTTATAGGCTTGAATTCCAAGTCATACTGGCCCAACACCACTGCATATTTAGCCACTCAACCTGTCAAATCTCCATGTTGCAACAGGGACTTCAGGGGATGCTCAGTCAGCACCACAATCTTGTGGGCTTGAAAATAGCAATACAATTTTTTGGAAGCCATCATGAAGGCTAATGTTAACTTTTCCAAGGGCAGGTACTTGGTTTCTGCACTTGCCAAGGTCTTATGTACATAATATACTGCCTTTTGCTCTCCCTCCTCTTCTCAAATTACCACTGCACTGACAGCATGGTCTGATACCACCAAGTACAGGAATAGTTCTTCCCCGGGTATTGGAGTTGACAAAACTTGAGGTGTTGTCAGGTATCTTTTCAAGTCGGCCAAGGCGCTTCGCACTTTTCTATCCACAAAAAGTCTGTGGCTTTCTTTAACAATTGAAAAAATGGCTTGCATTTATTAGAACTTCGGCTGATAAATCTATTCAAAGTTGCTGCCTTGCCGGTCAGAATCTGGACTTGCTTGGCTAACGCCGGGCTCTTTAAGTCAAGGATAACCTCGATCTGTTCTGCGCTTGTCTCAATGCCCCTCTTGGTGACCAAGTATCCTAGGAACTTGCTAGACCCAACTCTAAATGCACATTTCGAAGCATTGAGTAGGAGCCAATATGTTCTTAGGATTTCAAAGTCTTCCTTCAAGTCAGCCAGATGATTGACAGGTTCTTTGGTCTTCACGACCATATCATCAACGTAGACCTCTACTATCTTCCCAATCAGATGCTTAAACATCTTGGTCACTAACCTCTGGTAGGTTGCTCCTGCATTTTTCAACCCGACAAGCATCACTCTGGAGCAGTATAGCCCTTTTAGGGTAACGAATCCAGTCTTCTCCTTGTCAGAGGGATATATTGCTATTTGGTGGTATCCCCGGTAAGCATCCAAGAAGCTCTTCCTCTCATGCCCTGAAGTGGCATCCACCAGCTGGTCAATTTTAGGCAGAAGGAAGCTATCTTTGGGACAAGCCTTATTCAGGTGGGTGAAGTCCACACAGACCCTCTACTTTCCATTCTTCTTTTTCACAACTACTGTGTTGGACAGCCAGGTTGGGTAGTTCACCTTCCGAATGGCCTTGGCCTCCAACAGCTTGTCCACTTCCTCCTCTACTGCCTCCACATGAATCAATGGTAGCTTCCTTGCCCATTGAATGATAGGTTTTGCCGACCTGTCTATATTGAACCTATGGCAGGTGACCTCAGGTCGATGCCTGGCATCTCATAGGGCATCTAGGCAAACACTTCTCTTTTTGCTCGCAAGAAAGCTTCCAACTCCTTTTCTTCCTCTTCGGCTAAACCTTAGCCGAGAAGAATGAAGCCCTCATCGTCACCTTCTTGATCTAGAATTTTCCTTAAAGCCTCCTCGCTCTTGCCAGCTAGTTCTTTGCCGACATCTATGTGAGAACCCACATTTAATTATTCTTAAAAGAAAATAAATAAATTAATTAATTACCTAGAGTCTATCTAAAATATATATTAGTGTATAAGTTAGTTTTAAATTAACTCAATTCAATCACTAAGAAGGACATTATTAAGAATAATAATTTTGTGGGTATTCAATATTTATTGTTTATAAATTATTCTAAGGATTCAACATGATAATTATCTTTTCTAAATAACTTAGTTAAAAACCTTAGTGTGTTAATTTTAATAAACCAAAAAAAAATCCAGAATTTCAAATTTTCTGTGGCAGAGGATGCCACTTGTTTATTTACACGTCAATATAGGGAATAAGGCTACATTGTGCTTCTTGGATTTGGAAAATATGAATAGACCTGAGAGAGAGAGAGAGAGAGAGAGAGAGAGAGAGAGAGAGAGAGTCTATTTATATGTATACGTACATCATACATTCCTTATTCAACTAAGTAGAGGCAAATTATGTGAGCAAGGTTAAGAGAAGAAGAGTAGAGGATCAAGAAAGTTACATATTTTCCTATCATTTCATCATTCCATTTCAACCCTACTACTAAGTAAGAAAACGCTCTCAACCTTCTCATTTTTTTTTTAATTGTTGAAATTTTTAGATTGTATTCATATTATAAAATGACTAAACTTGTAGATAAAATTTTATATATAATTTGTGATTTGTATATCAAATATTTGAAGATATTGATAGTCTTAAAATCATGGTATTATTGTGGAATGTAGATTTGCATGTGTAGTTTATGCCATTAGAAAGATGATTGAAGATTTTATGTGGCCCTTAAATCTGCCAGAAGTTGTACGAATTTTTAGACAATTTTATACTTAAAATTTTGAGATAATTTCTTCTACAAAGTTGTTGAGGATGATGTCAACTTCATCCGGGAAATGTTGCAACAACTGTTTAGTTTTGTATGAATTTATACAGATTTTTAACTAAATCTGGAGCTATAGGAAGATTTTACTATGTGTTTGAAAAATAGTTAAACATTTGTATTAAACCAAATATGGTAATTTCTAAATATAAAATGTAATTTGAGAAGTCTAGTTTCATAATAAATTTTTAGATTAGGGAATTGGTCTAAAAAGTTAAGTATGGAGTTAATTTAAAAAAATGACGGTAAATCTGTGTCATGAAGCTTCGTGGAATTTTACAGAATTATTTATAACTTATTTTTGGAAAATTGTTTATGAAAAATGACCTTAACATGTTTATTGAATATTCTGTAGATGTTCACGGATTTTAGAATTGTATAAATAATTTATTTATAATTTTTATTACTAAAGGTATATCCAGAAAATTTCTAGGTAGATTTAGGATCATTACTTCAATTATTTATTTAGATAAAAATTAATTATTGTGTTGGTCTAATTCATTAAATATTATAAATTAGTAATCCATGTATGAGTGTATTGTGGTTTATTTAATATTATCCTAGTTTAATCTTGTAAATTAAAAATTCATGCATGTGTGTGATTATGGTTTTTTTTTTTTTCTACATTATCATTTCATACCATGGTTTAAATTAATTTTTTATTTAAATTTTGTACATTGATTTATTATTGTGTGACATGTGTAATATTTTATGTTGGGAATTTTAATGAGTTGATATAGCATTATTGGTGATTGAAATTTGAATTATTTGTGATTAATATAAAAACTAATTAAAATAATTAACAGTAGACACAAAGTTAACGATTGAGGGTTAATACCGGTAGTTCAGGGTGAGCCCAGGTTTTTAATAATTTTTTATATAGTTGTGTCACGATACCATAAGACGGCACGGAACTTATTTGAACCTATATCGGTATTTGGTTTTGGGATAAGGGTGGATGTACAGGTGGCACGCAGGGAAGTTACACACCCCTAGCAGACTGTTCCCTTGGGGCAGACCACGAATGCCATGGCTTGGGTATATAACTTCGGGCATGGGCATCTTTGGTAGTTCTTGAATATTTGACCAAGGAAGGGGGGTTCAAATTAATCGTTGCCATGGCTTAGTGGTTGGTAAGAAAATCTCTTTGGTGAGATTTTGAGTGTCACCTAAACTATTAAAATTGTTGAAATTATTATAATGGTTGTTACCTTTATCATGCTATTAATTATTATTATTATTTTAATTGTCATGATCATATTATTCTCTCTTAAAAAGAATGATAGGTTGGTTATGTTCCCTTACTGTGTTGCAAAACTCATGGCATATATTTTGTTGCCCTGGCGTCATGTGCTAGATTATGAAGATGAAGGGATTGAAGCCGAAATTGGGGGCCGTTGCTAATATAGAACCGTGGCTAACTTGAAGTCAAGAATTTATCAAAATAAAATTTTGTGTCAGTAATTAAGAATGTTATAATGTTGTTGTAATGTTGTATGCGGACTCGTAATTTTTTTTTTTGGTGTTGTTAAACTTTGACTATGTGAGAATTTACATTTCCCTAATTGAATGTTAAAATTTTTATTTAGTAAGTTATTTTGTTATTTAATTTTATGATGTTTCAAAAATTTGGGGCGTCACAGTTTGGTATCAGAGCTTAGATCCGAACCTTTGGGCCATGGGTATCAATTATATTATTATTTTTACATTTAAGAAAACCTTACGTTAGCTTGTAATTTTTTGTGACTTAACTAATTTATTCTGACCCAAGTGAGGAAGTGGAGTCGCCTGTAGAAGACTATGAGCCTGAGTCAGAACCCGAAGAAATTGCACCAATAGAAGACTGCGAGCCTGAGCCTGAGCCTGAGCCTGAGCCTGAACCTGAACCTAAACCTAAACCTGAAGAGATTGCACCAATGTACAACCCACTTGAGATAATTGTGATTGAGTCTGACAGTGAGGAGGAATCTGTAGAGAGCAATGTTGATGAAAGTACTGGAGATATAGCGGCTATATTCGAGAATTGGGATGTTCAAAATGGGCTGCAAATTGGCTCATTTGTATATGTTAGAATCTATCCCCTTGGAATTTATGCTTGGAAATCTAAGAGTTGGGAAGGTTCCTATATCGGACTTGTCCAAATTTTGAGACAAGAGACTTCTCGGTTATATCAGCTAGGTCCTTTCCCAGATGGCTTCACCGATAGGATGGGCAACCTTTTTGACATTTGGAGCCTTTAGTATTGTCACGACCCAAACCCACCCCTATGGATTAAGGTCATGACCGGCTAGTGATCATAAGATTACTTACGGCCTTAAACCTGATTAAGCATGTTTCAATAGAAATAAAGGGGCCAAAACGGAAGCAGACTTAAAAATTTTGTCCAGTGAGCTGTGCTTATATGGCATAGCAAAATTATTCCAAAAGCATTCCTTAATAACTCACACATATAGGCAGAATTGACATCTTGTAACATCATGTACATCTAGGAACATCAAACATGTAGTCATCCAAACAAAATTTTATATACATGGGTGATCTGATGTATTCACCAAGGTAACAAAAAGAGTAACAAAGGAAAGGTCTCGTGTATGAGACATTTGGGCTGACTTCACAAAAACTTGGATTTCTCTAACATCCTCCAATGAGGTTCACTGAGGCTGGGTTTGGACACTTCTTTGCTCACCTACATAAATAAAGATAGGAGTAAGTGAAAGCCTAGTGAATAATACCAAGGTAAAGAGGTTACATGAATGAAATTCTTAACAAACATATCAAACGACCTTAGGCCCATTCATATTTCTATCCATTACATCAAATGACCTCTGGCCCAAACATATGAACCAGCCTCTGGTCCATCATATGAAACGGCCTCGGGCCCAATTCATTCATGACAAATGGCCTTGGGCCCAATTCGTTTTTCTCAGATGGCCTCGGGCCCAATTCGTTTATGTCAGACGGCCTTAAGCCCAATTCTTTCATGTCAGATGGCCTCGGGCCTAATTCATTTATTTTAGATGGCCTTGGGCCTAATTCATTCATTGGCACAACGAATACTCGTTCACAATTCAAATTAACAAATCCATGAAACTTATACAGAAGTAAGCATTTGGAAAGTAGCATACTTGAAAATATCTCACAGTGTTCCGCCGATGGATTTGCCTTTGCGCTTGACCCTACACATTTCATAACACATTTGGGTCACAAGCGATTCAATCCGTTCTTAATTTGTTTATTTCTCTTAGGCCTCTTTCTTATCCCTTTAGTTCATTAACAACATTCAATGCATGCTTAAGAGTGCTTAGTAATGAAACAGAATAGAAAACAGAACATAAAACAACTTTTCAAAATTTCTGAAACAAGACTCTTCGCTTGAGCGGCCTGAAAAACTCTGTAAAGTACCGGTTGCATGAATTTTACGCTTGACCGAGATTTTTGACGCTTGAAGGAGGAGTCTTGCAAAATAGGGTCCGCTTGAGCTACCGTGCAATTCTCTGTAAAAAACTTCTGGGAGCTTGATTTCCATGCTCGAGCGACACTTTCCTCGCTCGAGGGGATAGGTCAAATTCTGGGTTTTCCAGCAAGCTGTTTGAGATTCAAAACACAACCCCAAAGTTCCAAAGTTTGCAAATTGATGCCAAAAGCATAGAAAAACATTGCGTAACATAAAAACTTAGATAATTTGAAACTAATTGTCCCAAAATCATGGTCCATTTCCCAAATCATTTCAAGTTCTTCAAAACTAATGCAATCAAATTACATACCTTCATGAATCATCCGTGCATGTAGCTCATTGACTCTAATTCCATTTCAAATAGTACAAATGATGCTTATAATCATGAAGCCCAACAGAACTCTGCTTGCATGTTTGATTTGGTACTTAATTCTTCATGTTTCATGCTCAAATGAACATAATCATTGTGAATACAAATATGCATGTATATACAACTCCAATTTCATTACCTTCAACTCAATTCTTGTTCTTAGTCACATATCATGCTTGGATTCACTTAGTTATAAATTTAAACTCTTGAATTTGAGCACAATTACTCACCTAGGAGCTTCAACTCTTCCAATTATAGCCAATTCTTGAGCTAATCCTCCTAGTTTCTTGAATTCACTTGCAAATCCCCAAGGTTGAGCTCCCTTTCTCTCTAATTCGGCTCACCCTCTCCCTCTAGAGTGTATTTTCAGATTCTTGAGGTAAAAAAGAGGAGCCTAAGTGTGGTTAACCCATATATATACTGAGTGATTAATTTAAACTAACCCATCTCAATTAAGGTGAAACAATTGCACTTAATTTAATTGATTTAATCTAATTATTTTAATTCAAATCGATTTTTTTATTAAATTTCACCATAGGCTCTAAAAATCATGCTACTGGTAAAAATACAGTCAATTTCAGTTTCTGCCACCTCTACGGCCTTTAATTAAATTTTATAGCAAAAAATCGAATAGATTTTCCTATGGTGAATAGACAGAGATTCAAAAACACATACAATCATATAAATGGCACTCAAAATCATATCAAGCACATAATCACAATCATAAATAAGATTAATTAACATAACACAGGCCAAGGTTATCACAATCTTCCCCCTTTAAGAAGTTTGGTCCTTCAAACTTATTTTACCTTCATCTGCAAACAAATGTCGATAGCGTAGTCGCATCTCATCCTCTTTTTCCCATGTAGCGTCCTTCCCACAGTGTTCTTTCCATTCTACTTTCACAATTGGGATGGACTTATTTCTCAACTATTTCACTTGCCGGTCAATGATTCATTCTGCCCATTCTTCATATTCCATATTCTCATCAAGTGCTATCCGACGGTAATCAATTACTTGGAATAGATCTTAGAGATAACCTCTCAACATTGATACATGAAATACATTATACATGTGTTTGAATCCCGGTGGCAAAGCGACTCGATAAGCAACTGGTCCAAGTCTTTCCAAAATTTGAAACGACCCAATATAACGAGGTGACAATTTACCATTCTTACCAAATCTCAACTGGCCCTTCATTGGAATCACACAAATAAATACGTGCTCGCCAACGTTATACTGAAGAGGTCTTCTTCGAACATCCACATAATTCTTTTGCCGACTCTATGCTGTCTTGAGCCTTTGTTAGATGATTTTAATTTCTCATAAGTACCTTGCACAATTTTGAGTCCAAGTAGAGCCCTATCCTCGACCTCTGTCCAACAAATTGGCGATCTATACTTTCTGCCATACAAAGCTTCGTATAGTGACTTACCGATGCAGGAATGGAAACTGTTATTGTATGCAAATTCAGCTAGTGGCAAATAATCTTCCCAGCTCCCTTGAAAATCTAAAGCACACATTCTAAGCATGTCTTCCAAAGTCTGTATGGTCCGTTTTGATTGCTCGTCTGTTTGTGGATGGAACACGGTATTGAATCTCAGTTTTGTTCTCATTGCTCTTTGCAGGCTTTTTTATAATCCAGATACAAATTTTGAATCGTTATCCGATACGATAGATATCGAAACTCCGTGCAAACGAACAATCTCATCAACATATATAGTGGTTAATCTGTAAGCATCAAATGTAGTTTTAATAGGTAGAAAATGTGTAGACTTAGTCAGTCTATCAACTATAACCCAAATAGAATCCATACCTCTAGGAGTTCGAGGTAGGCCAATAATGAAGTCCATGGTCACATGCTCCTACTTCCATTCCGAAATAGGGAGAGGTTGAAGTAAACTGCCTAGTTTTTGGTGCTCAGCCGTAACTTGTTGACATTGAAGGCACTTAGACACATATTCTCCAATTTCATTCTTCATTTTTGGGCCACTAAAAGCTTTAATTTAAATCCCAATACATTTTGTTGTTACCTGGATGCATAGCAAACACCGACTTGTGAGCTTCATCTAGTATTCTCTTCTTTAGTTCAGGAATGTTTGTGACACACATTCGGCTTTGAAATCTCAATATTTCATTCTCAATGCTGAATTTTGGTTTCAGACTTACTTCAAAGTCATCAATTATTTTCTTAAGGAACTCATCCTCTTTTTGCCTTTGCTTGACTTCATTAACTATTGATGGCTCAACTGAAATGGCAGCTATCAACCCAGCTTGTTCCTGTAACACAACTTCAATCTCAGCTTTCTAAAAATCTTGCAAGATTTCTTTCTGTTTTGTCAGTAGGCAAGCTAAGTTCCCCGTTGATTTCCTGCTCAGTGCATCGGCAACTGTATTGGCCTTTCTTGGGTGGTACTGAATCTGAAAGTCCTATTCCTTTATCAACTCGACCCATCTTCTCTGCTACATATTTAATTCTTTTTTAGTAAAGAAATACTTTAGGCTCTTGTGGTTGGTATAAACCTCACATTTCGCCCCATACAGGTAATGCTGCCAAATTTTCAAGGCAAACACAACTGCAGCTAATTCCAAGTTGTGTGTTTGGGTAGTTCTTCTCATGTGGCCTCAACTGTCAAGAGGCATAAGCAATTACCCTTCCATTTTACATTAATACACAACCCAAACCTTTATAAGAAGCATCACTATATATCTCAAAGTTTTCCATACCCAAAGGCAATATCAAAACTGGTGCAGTGGTTAGTCTCGTCTTTAATTCTTGAAAGGCAAACTTCCTTTCATCAGTCCATTCAAATGGTTGTCCTTTGTATGTGAGTTGAGTAAGTGGTATGGCTATTTCTGAAAAAACTTTCACAAACCGTCTGTATTACCTGGCCAAACCTATGAAACTACAAACTTCTGTTACATTCATCAGAGTAGGCCAATTCACAATTGCCTCTATCTTCTGTGGGTCTACTAAAATCCCATCTCTGTTAATGACATGCCCTAAGAAAACAGCTTCATCCAACCAAAACTCACATTTCTTTAATTTAGCAAATAATTTCTTCTCTCTAAGTATCTGCAAGACGGTTCTCAGATGTTGTTCATGTTCAAATCTACTCTTTGAATATATCAGAATATCATCAATAAAAACTACAACAAAATCATCAAGGTAAGTCTTAAAAATTCGGTTCAGTAGGTCCATAAATACTGCAGAAGCATTAGTCACTCCAAATGGCATAACAAGGAATTCATAGCGACCGTACCTTGTCCGGAATGCAGTTTTCTCAACATCCTCTGCTTTTACCTTCAACTAGTGGTACTCGGATCTCAAATCAATTTTGGAAAACACTTGTGATCCCTGTAACTGGTCAAACAAGTCGTCAATATGTGGTAAAGGGTATTTATTCTTTAATGTTACCTTATTCAGTTCTTGATAGTCAATACACAGGTGCAAGATTCCATCTTTGTTTTTCACAAACAATACCGGTGCACCCCATGGTGAAGTACTCGGTCAGATAAACCCTTGGTCAAGTAAGTCTTGAAGTTGTTCCTTCAGTTCTTTCATTTCAGCGGTAGACATTCTGTAGGGAGTTTTTGAAATAGGCTGAGTACCTGGCATGACATCAATAGTAAACTCTATCTCCCTGTCAACCAATTCCCCTGGTAATTCATCTGGGAAAACATCCGGAAACCTTCTAACAATAGGGATATTGTTCAATTCCACATTCATAGATTGTTTAGACAATACACAACACAAGTAGCCCTGACACCCTTTCCTGATCAATTTACATGCTTTCATTACAGATATCAATTAAGGTGGAGGCACTACTCCATTGCCCACAGACACATTTTTTTTCCTACCTTGGTGGCCTAAATACCACTCGTTTCATTACACAGTTGATGGTGGCACAATATTTAGACAACCAATCCATACCCAGAATTACATCAAAATGTCTAAAGTCCAAGGGTAATAGATCCACATACAAGGTAGCATTCCCAATATGCATAGCACAAAATTGACACACAGATGTACACAACACAGATTCCCCGGATGGAACAGATACACATAACAAATATGGTTCTACTCAATCTAGATGCAAATGTATAAGTTACAAAGGAGTGCATTGATTCAGAGTCAATTCACACAAATGCATCCTGATTACATATAGAGATAGTACCTTAGACGACGGCTTCTGCGTTCTGTGTATCGCTCAAAATGAGCGCAAAGACTCCCTTGCGTCACGGTGTCTCCGGTGGTAGTAGGCCTCGTAGTGTTTCCCGGTTTTGGGATCAATGCAGTTGAGCTAGTAGCTAACTTCCTATTGTTTTGATTACAATTCCTGGCCATATGCCCTATTTTGGCACACTTGAAGTAGAACCTTGAAACACGGTAGCAAACCTCCGCGATGTCTTTTACCACATTGGTTGCACATTGGAGACGTATCCCTAGAAGAATTTGAAGTGCTTGAGGAGCCCGTATTCTATTTCTTTGAAAGTCTTTTCTTTGAACAGAAGCCCTGCCTCTTACTTTTCCAATTAGTTGATGTTTTACTCTGCCTGGCTATGTTAGCTTATGATATTATGGCCCAATCTAGCACATCCATATAGGTTTCTAACTTTAGTACATTCACCTTCTCTAAGATATCATCTCGAAGACCTCCTTCAAAGTGTCTCACGTTCTTATAGTTAGTATCGACCAAGTGTGGTGCAAATCTGGCCAATTCAATAAACTTGGCCTCATACTCGGCTATTGTCAAACTGTTTTGCTTAAGTTCCATGAACTCTGGCACTTTCCTGTCATGAACACATTGTGGAAAGTATTTGTTGTAGAAAATTTTCAAGAACTGTGCCCAACCAAAATCTTTTGTTGCTTTCATGCATTAACATACACCACCTTCTCGCTTCATCTTCTAGTGTAAAGGTGGCTAGCCATACTTTTTGTGTTTCTAGACAAGGAAACACTTCAAACAACTGCTCTATACGAAGGACCCATGCTTCAGCCTTCAATGGATTCAATCCCTCATGAAACTATGGCGGTTTCATTTTTCTTAAACTCTTTGGTGAGAGTTATTGTTCGGTCATCATTCTGTTGGTCATGCATAGGCGGTATTGGAGGTGGCAGTGGAGGTAGATGGTGTGGCTGGTTGCCACTGTTGCTTCCACTTTTGTTGTTGCCACAATGTTTTTGCCATATCCTGTATTAATCTTTCCATCCTATCCACTCTGGCAGTAGATGACTCTAATTCAACACCTCTTGTTCTCACCATTATCTGATTAAACTTGCATTATGCTTTATACAAAAATGTTTACAAGTATGCATATACAAGCGGACATATATATTCAAGTAATCACAATGCAAGCAAATCACAAAGCATATAGCACATAGTCATTCATTTCGAAGCATTTAAGCATATTTTCAATGTCTTCAAGTTCATACTTATCACAGGAATGCATTCTAGATCTTTTCTAGACGCTTATTTCTCATTTGGACAAGTGTGTGAGCTATTTATTCATGCTCTGATACCACTCGGTCATGACCCGAACCTGCCTCTATCGATTAAGGTCATAACCGGCCAGTAATCATGAGATTACCTAGGCCTTAAACATGATTAAGCACGTTTCAATAGAAATAAAGGGACCAAAATGGAAGCAGACTTAAAAATTTTGTCGAATGAGCTGTGCTTATATAGCATAGCAAAATTATTCCAAAAACATTCCATAGTAACTCACATATATAGGCAGAATTCACATCATGTAACATCTTGTACATCCAGGAACTTCAACCGTGTAGTCAGCCAAACAAAATTTTATATACATTGGTGATCTGACGTATTCACCAAGGTAACAAAAAGAGTAACAAAGGAACAAAAATAGGGTCTCGTGCGTGAGACATTCGGGTTGACTTCACAAAAGCTTGGATTTCGTTCACATCCTCCACTGCGGTTCACTGAGGCTAGGTTTGGACATCTCTTTGCTCACCTACATGCATATAGATATGAGTGAGCGAAAGCCCAGTGAATAATACCAAGGTAAATAGGTTACATGAACGAAATTCTTAACAAACATATCAAACGGCCTCTAGCCCATCATATCAAACGGCCTCGGGCCCAATTCATTTATATCAGACGGCCTCGGGCCTAATTCATTCATCGGCATAACGAATACTCGTTCACAATTCAAATTAACAAATCCATGAAACTTATATAGAAGTAAGCATTTGGAAAGTAGCATACTTGAAAATATCTTTACTAAGATATTACTCACAGTGTTCCGTCAATGGATTTGCCCTTGCGCTTGACCCTACACATTTCATAACACATTTGGGTCACAAGCAATTCAATCCATTCTTAATTTGTTTATTTCTCGTAGGCCTCTTTCTTATCCCTTTAGTTCATTTACAACGTTCAATGCATGCCTAAGAGTGCTTGGAAATGAAAGAGAATGGAAAATGAAAAATAAAACAACTTTTCAAAATTTCTAAAATAGGGCTCTCCGCTCGAGCGGCCTGCAAAACTCTATAAAAATACTGGTTGCATCAATTTTACGCTCGAGTGAGGAGTCTTACAAAACAGTGTCCGCTCAAGAGCAAGGTTTACCGCTCGAGCTACCATGCAATTCTCTGTAAAACTTCTGGCAGCTTGATTTTCACACTCGAGTGACACTTTCCTCGCTCGAGTGAATAGGTCGAATTCTAGGTTTTCCAGCAAGCTGTTTGAGCTTCAAAACACAACCCCAAAGTTCCAAAGTTTGCAAATTGATGCCAAATGCACAGAAAAACATTGTCTAACATAAAAACTTAGATAATTTGAAACCAACTATCCCAAAATCATGGTCCATTTCCCAAATCATTTCAAGTTCTTCAAAACTAATGCAATCAAGTTACATACCTTCATGAATCATGCATGCATGTAACTCATTGACTCTAATTCCATTTCAAATGGTACAAATGATGCTGATAATCATGAAGCTCAACAAATCTATGCTTACATGTATGATTTGGTACTTAATTCTTCATGTTTCATGCTCAACTGAACATAATCATGGTGAATGCAAACATACATGTATATATAACTCCAATTTCATTACATTCAACTCAATTCATGTCACTAGTCACATATCATGCTTGGATTCACTTAGTTGTAAATGTAAACTCATGAATTTGAGCCCAATTACTCACCTAGGAACTTCAACTCTTCCAATTATAGCCAATTCTTCAGCTAATCCTCCTTGTTTCTTGAATTCACTTGCAAATCCCCAAGGTTGAGCTCCCTCTCTCTCTCTCTCTCTCTCTCTCTCTCTCTCTCTAATTCGGCTCACTCTCTCCATCTAGAGTGTATTTTTAGATTCTTGAGGTCAAAATGAGGAGCGTAAGTGTGGTTAACCCATATATACTGCGTGATTAATTTAAACTAATCCATCTCAATTAAGGTTAACAAATTGCACTTAATATAATTGATTTAATCTAATTATTTTAATTCGAATCATTTTTTAATTAAATTTCACCGTAGGCTCTAAAATCACGCTAATTGCAAAAATACAGTCAATTTTAGTTTTTCTCGCCTCTACGGCCATTAATTAAATTTTATAGCAGAAAATCAAACAGATTTTCCTACAGTGAACAGATAGAGATTCAAAAAACACATATAATCATATAAATGGCACTCAAAATCATATCAAGCACATAATCATAATCATAATTAAGATTAATTAACATAACGTAGGACAGGGTTATCACAAGTATATCATGCCCGACCCAAACAGAATTGTGAAGAGAGATGGGTTAGTGGACTTCAAAAACTGGAGATCTATCGGGAGGAGCTGGTGTAGCTGCTAGGGCATTGTGTGTAAGAAATTGCTGTCTTCGTGAGGGTGTTGTGGCGATTCATGGGGCTTTTCCAAGCCACGTGGAAGTCGGATGTCCTTGTGAGAAGACACTTTCCTTGGCTATTTTAGAGTTCTTAAGGGAGTTACAAACTAGGCTGACCAATTGTTTTGTATGCTTACATGTAAAATTGTCCAGTTTGGAATTGTTGGTGTATGAGTTAACCTGGATTTGTAGGGGCTATCTTTTGCCCGTAGTATTTTATTTTTTATTTTTTTTATTTGTATTTTGCTGATTGTAGCTTGTCTAATCTAATGAAGTTTCTTTTTTTTTTTTTAATTTCTGTCCTTGCATATAAATATATATAATAATAACAATAATGATACTAAATAAATCACAAATTACTAAAGATCCCATCGTGCAGAATGGCTGGACAAACAAGAAATAGTAACAACAGTAATGGTGATGAAGTGTCTGATAGCGATGTCGCTCGAATTATATGCGCAATTGTTGATAGGGTAGGTAATATACCACCTCGAAACCAAGATCAAAGCAAATCTGAAATGATAGCAAAATTTGAAAAGCTACATTCCCACGAATTCCTTGGTGGATCAAACCCTTATGAAGCTAAGCTTGGTTAAGACAAATTAAGAAGTTGCTAGATACTTTTGACATTCGAAATGAGCAAGATAGAGTGACTATGGCAACATTTCAAATGGAAGGGGAAGCAAATCATTGGTGGGAAATGATCAGAAGTACTCGACAAGTAGAGACATTAACCTGGAGACAATTCGAAGACTTATTCATGGAAAAGTATTTTCCTAACTCGCTAAGACAAGAAATGATTCAAGAGTTTCTCTAACTGAAATAGGGAAAAATGTCAGTTACTGAATATGCAAACCGTTTTGGGGCTCTCTCACCGTATGCTTCAGCAATAGTAGCAAATGAAGAGGACAAGGTTAGACGATTTGAATGGGGGTTTAGACACACACATTAAAGGAAAATCGATCACAGTGCAACTTTCCACCTAAGATCAAATGGTGGATCAAGCTTTAATTATGGAATGAGAATTAATAGATTTCGAACGCATTCGAAATCAGCGATAAAGGAACAATAACCAATCACGTGGAGAAGGTCCAGTCCGCAACACCGGAAACCATCCTGCACCAACACCATATGCCAGAGGGTTGCAGCATCAACAAAGACAGAATCAAGGAAACCAGCAAGGAGGAAACTTTGTAAATGAGTGGAAAGGAAAGTGTTTTAGATGTGGTCAACAGGGGCATCGTCGAAGTGAGTGTCCTCAAGGTGGGGAATATTATATAGGCCAACGAGGGGCACAATAATACAACAAATGCCAGCCAGGACAAGGTTCTAAGCCCACTCAAAATACTTAGACCAACAAGGGGCAACCACAAGCCTCTAGGAGTGCAGGCCGCCAAGAACACAACCACAAGGAACTGGAAATGGAAAGAAACCAGGAAGGACTAACCAATAGGTAGTAGGAAGAAGGTATGCTCTCCAAGAAGAAGAAGATGTGGGTAACCCATCAGTAATTCAAGGTATGTTAATCCTTATTAATTCTTGGGTTGAAGTATTGTTTCATTCCGGAGCTTCGTATTCTTTTATATCCACTGCATGTGTGTCAAGTTTATGTTTCGAGCCCGAAACGTTAGAGATAGCCATGAGTGTTGCTTCACCCTTAGAAGGTCAAACCCGAGTAACTCTAGTATGTAGATCTTGTGAACTAGAAATCTCTGGTTCATATTTGATATGCGATTTAAGAGTTATGGAGATGTTTGATTTTGACGTCATCTTAGGATTGGGCTGGTTGTCAATTCGTCGAGCCATTATTGATTGTTACCATAAGACGGTGACAGCATCCTCAGCATTCTCCCTTAATGGCATGGAAGTTCAATTTAAAGGAGATAGACAAGATTCTTTAACTCCAACGTGTCGCAAATCACGGTAGCATGATCAACTAACTAGATGGTTGGCAAGCGTAATTTTGGAAGACGAAAATCAAAAGGATCCAGGATTGCCCCATGTGGTGTGCGAGTACGCTGACATTTTCCCTGACGAATTACTGGGACTACGCCTAAAACAGGACGTAGATTTCATGATCGAGCTTTAACCTGGGACTTCACCAATTTCTATAGCACCACATCGTATAAACTTCGAGAACTGAAGGAGCAATTGCAAGAATTGTTAAATAAAAAGTTCATCAGACCAAGTACGTTTCCATTCGGAAGCGCTAGCATTATTCGCGAAGAAGAAGGATGGAACCTTAAGATTGGGATTGCGCATGTTTGTGCTCGTTTTGAGTTTTCGAAGATCTCGGACGTGCGCCTTGTCTTTGAACCTCTAAACCTTCTGTGTTTTGGTCTGGTTGTTAGACCAGACTTTGGTGCCTTTGCCTGGAGGGAGAGAGAGGCCTGTAGGCTACTTGTCCCTCTTGTAGGCCACTTGCAGTGGCTGGTAGGCTAGTTTCGGGAGCTTTCGGTTGAGTGCCTTGTCTTGGGGTCTCTTAGCTCCCTTCTTTTTGGTTTGTTTTTGGACCATACCTTGTTACCCCTTGCCTAGAGGCAGGGGAGGGGCTGTCAGACAGTTTTGGTGGTTATAGGCCACTTTTTCCCCCTGTAGGCCACACATACCCTGCAAATGCCTTGCTTTGCCCTTGTTGAACTCTGTTTGCAGTAAAATGGAAGTGTGCAGAAGTAACTGGACAACCGGCTAGAGGAAGTGGCTGACCGACCACTTTAAGTGGCCAACAGCCTCCTTAAGTGGCCGACAGTCCACCAGCTTGAAGATGGTTGAAAGTGATTCTGGTTCTGGAGCAGAAGTAGTCTGGGAATTGGTTCAGTGTTTAGGAATCAAAGCAAATGCAAACAGAAGCAACCGGTGGCAAGGCGACGGGATTTCAGGAGGAAGCAACCGAGCATGCATACATTTCTCGCCTCGAGGCTCCTTCTAACTGCTTTGCTTAGACGCTTAACTCGTTGATTCTGTACTTAAATAGTTAATGTGTTTAGCTATTCATTCGTGTCTGTAATTAGTTAACTAATTAGTTAATTAGTTGTGATTTGTAATAGTTAGCTTAATTAGCGTAGCTAACTAGCTTTCATTTCATTCGGACCCTCCGTCGAGACGGTAAATGTTGTAATAAGTGTGCATGTGTGTGTGAATGTCTTCCAACCCCATGTCTTTCTCCCTTTTACTTATCAGCTTTCAATTGTTAGTTTTAGGGCATGTTTCAATTACCATCCTTATGCTCTCATGTTTGCATCATTTATTTGTCTTGTATGCACCAGGCTCGGTGCATCATACAAACTGCATTGTATTTCAATACAACTTACATGAATGTGTTTAAAAGCATGTTATCAAGTGTTGCATTCATATGCCATCTTAGATAGCCGAGCCCATTTAGTTGCATTTTTGCATGTGCTACATTAGGCATTGTTAACATAGCTAGGATCATGCATTGATTTCTAACTAGTTTTCTGTTTTGGCTAGGAGTACACTATAAGTGTTTACGCTTTAGCATCATTGCATGAGTGTAAGTGATTTCCATGTTTAGCATGCTTACCATGAAGCTATTTGCTTAATTGATTAACTACATGAATGCCTGTGGATGAAGGCCGTGTTGCTTGAATTGGGACAATTCATTGAATGTATGTTTTAAGCCCACTTGAAGTGGCAAAATCATGTTTTCTTAAGCCCACTTGAGCGTGGCAAATCCGCGCTTTAGCCTACTTGCGAGTAACACTTTCAAACCATTTTCAAAAACAAACATGAATTGATTTGTTCGAAGTCTTATGATTTAGTCTATATTTGTATGTTGTGCGCATCACATAGTAAGTTAGCTAATGAATCGGAATAAGAACACATGTGTCTTCAAAACAACATATCATGCTTAGTAGAGGTCGATCCTTTGATCGGGCGAGTGAGGGTGCTCATTTCATGACCTTCCCCCCTCATACCCAAGTTCTAGAGCCAAGGCAACTTTGGTGATGAGGGACACGTGGCCTTTGGCAGGAGTCAAGGTTTCCTAAATTTCCCAAAACAAAATATTTAGGTGGCAACTCTATAATCTGGAAAAGTAGTCCAGTTTGGCATAATTTGATTCAAAATCTGATTTTCCAAAATGATTTGCCGGATTGAACTCTTTGGTGATTTATCAGTCTTACATTGCACTTTGTGAGATTATATTCAGAACCGTGACAGGAGTCCAAACTATAGTAGCATGAACCCAATTCGCGCCCTCTCCGAAAGGGGAGCGCGTGGAGAGAGTTCGAGCGGCCTACACTTTCTGGCGACTCTGCTGGGTACTTAGACAACTTGACTCGAGCTCATGATATGTTGTTTTGTCAACACTTATGTGTTTCTTTTCATTGCATTTGCATTGGTGTGCTTAAGCCACAGTGTTTGCCGTCTGTTATTCCTGACCGGTTTGTCGGAGGATTTCTTGGAAAAGCGTGCCATAAGGCTGACCGGTTACGAGCTCTGCCATGATGGGAACACAAACCTCAATTTTACCAAGGCACCCATTTTGACCATTCGACCTAGTTGCATATCGGAAGCCATAGAGACCATTCCAAACTAGGACAGGTTGCTTACCCGATTGTAGGTTGTTTCAAACCGCATGCGTGCGTAGTGAAACCCTAGTTCCTGACAAAATTAGGACATGGAAACCCTACCCCACCATAGGGGTGTTTTGGCTCTCACTTGCTTGCTATGTACTTTTAGAGCGTGTCTCTACAGGAATGCACGTATCAGTTTGCAAGTCTGGGTATCAGTCTGAGGACATCAGTATTTGGGGGTATCAGATTTGAGGCAGTGATTCGGGGGTAGAGATCAGTGTTTAGTATAGTTTTTCTAGCTTATGATTTATCAACTGTGTGTTGTCATCATCTAAGCCGAAATGCTATCTATTTTTTGATTGTTGTTTCTGTTTTGCTTTATTTATCTTTTTGCAAGGTAGTATTGCATCTTTGCTTCTGAAAAGGCAGATACCTCCCGAGCACTCTGGACTAGAGGTAGGAGGAGGCTTTATAGATCTAAGGATCTTATTGACGGACAACCAGTGTTTGCTTCATTACCCCTGGTTACTAGACGGAGGGCAGTTACGCACAGGTCATCAGTATAGCAGCCGCCAGTTCAGCGGTCATTATCAGCTTCACCTGTACGCAGTAGGGTTCAGTTTTTTGCTTCTACTTCAGAGGAAATATAGAGTCAAAGAGATGAACTTTTTTTAGCTAGCATGGAGGAAATGATGAGTCAACTCTAGCAAATAGTTGAGACCATGCAGCGTGATGCTGCTCGTCAGGCAGAAACCACCACTCGCTAAACAGATGTCATAGCCCTACAGGTTCAACTCATTGCCAGGCTTGAACAACAACAACAACAACCACAACAAGCCAGAGCAACTGTTTCGCATCCACCCCCACCCCCACTTAGGGTTCCAACATCCGGGGAAACTGCAAATGTCCTAGAGAACGCGGACGTTCCAATGGGTCCAGTTCCACCCCCAATCCTACCTCAGCTGTCTAAAGCACCGGCTAATCCAGTGGACACACCGTTTGAATTTGAAGTGGATCCAATCGCGTTGAAAGTCAGTAAGCTTGAAAAGCTATTTAAACGGGCCTAGTGAGTCAACTCCATCCCGGACATAGAAGATGGATACACCGATTCGGCGGTTACTGTCACACCCCAAACCCGTCCCTAAAAGTTTGGGCATGACCACCTCAGAAATGGACATAAAATCTGCTTTGTATAACATATGGGGCCTAAACGGAAGCCTTGAATATCATAAAGAAAACATAAAGCAATATCCATTGAGCTACCACTATTATGCCAGGATCACATACAATGCATAAGGTAAATACTATACAAAAACATGCACTTGAGCATTGCCTATAACACACACATATACAGACCCAGCCCATACATGGGCGTATAACAAAAACATTGAAAGGTAAAAGGATTATATACACTTCAACCTTGGACAGACAGTCAGGGTGTAAAACCAAAAGCTTAGCAAAACTCCATAAAATGAGCTGTCTTTATGAAGGTGCCTGGACACTCTGAGGTTGACAAAAGAGGGGTGGATGCTACGGCTTATATATGACCTCCAGACGGAGTGCCAATAGAAACAGATAAAACACAGGGTGAGCAAAACTCAGTGAATAATAGTACTTAAACAATTCGGAACTTTATTTAAATCATAGTACATATCAATGCGTATGTAAATTTAGAAATCATATGGATAATCTGATTCTGTACCAATTCAGAACGGCCTTAGGCCCAGCTTTTAAACAGAATGGCTTTAAACCCTTGGATAGAGTGGAATTACGCCCTTAAACAGATTGGCATTAAGCCCTTGATCATATTAGCATTAAGCGCTTAAACATATTGGCATTAAGCCCATTTTATGCATGTATGAACCCAAGAGGTGTCTCGTACGGATCCTAGAGGTGACTCACATTGCAGCACTTAGTTCCGTACAGCACTTTGTTCCATACCAGAATCAAACGGGGCTTAAAGACCGACCAATCCATAATATGTCATAACATAGCATCAAGATAACGGATAAACAGAAACAAATTCATATATATTATTAATTATGCTTGAATCATAAACAGAAATCAGAGTTCGTGATTGCTTATCCATGGTCCATTAAATAGCGCTAACAAATCAACATAAAGCATACTTGTTTGTTCCATAAAGGAACCTCCGGTACCGGGAGCTTGTACATACTTGAACCACGGTATTATTACCCCCGGGCAAGGGCCATAAGACCACGGTATTATTACCCCCGGGCAAGGGCCTTGTGCTAGGGATGCCATGAGTACTTTTACATACATATGGACAATCATTCATTGATTCATAATGTAACATATCAGAAAATAGAGCATTTCTTGTCATATCATGACATTACTGTACACTTAACAATGACAGAATAATTCACCTTCTAACGTGGGTCACATAATGATGTTAAACTTTTGCATTTATGTCCTAGATTCTGAACAATCTCAGGTCCATATGTAACACGACAAAAGAACTTCAGATTCATAAGGATACACATAGCTTTTCCAATCATTCTGATTCTTCGGAGGTGTCCACGCTCGATAACTTATAACTGAGTGGCCTATGGCCTATTAGCAGCAAACAGTGTGCCCTAATATTCACACAGAAACCGTTATTCAAAACTGAACATAAATTCTCTTTATTCATTAAGAAATGACGTAGTTCACTTATGGAGAATAGAATGCTGATATTAACTATTAATCAGAAGCATACAGAAGTATATACATTTGTTTAATCGTTCATATACGTTAACGTAGTTGACCTGCAAATAACTGAGTACTAATGGTAACCGTTGTATCATCCACATGAGTTAATATAGTTAATTTAAGTTTAACAGAATGTTACTGATAATTATTAGCGAAAGGTAAGCACATGTTATAAATTGAACGATTCTAGAGATACGTAGATACCGTAGTTCCATAATGCTCATATGTTCCATTTGTTCATCATGAATCAATATAGCTATCTTTTCAGATAACAAGATGTTAGTATTCATTATCAACAGTAAAGAAAACACACTGCTCAATAGTGCTCTTAGATTTTCAAATCAACATAACGTAAACATAATTACTTGTAGAGAACGGGATGTTAATAATGAGAATCATTAACGATAATTAAATGTACGACCACAGTACTACTACTCGCAGTGCTAAAGCGGATCGCTTGACCCTCCCGAGTTATGACCTACACATGTGCATAACTTATATATTAGTTCTTACTCTTTCTTTCGTTAGTTTCTGCATCATTTTACTTCGAATGAATTTACAGGCATCTTAGGGACATCAAACATAAATTTCAAAAATACCAGAGGGTTAAGCACGCAAAACAGAGCGAACGAATTTTTGCAACATGGGCTGCACGTGCGGGAAGGCTTCCCGCACGTGTGGCCATAACCCCCGCACGTGCGGCGATTTGCACAGATTGCAATTCGAAAATTAAGCAAAAACCCAATTTGTTTGATGAGTATTCTTAAGGCTCAAATAGGTCCTTTAATTGATGAAGTATGGCTCAAAATCATGTACATAGATCTCATAACATATGTCAATCTTAACATAACTTGGATCTTTGATCTTTAAAATTTATGAACATGACCCACAATACTTCCAATTCCTTACACACACACACAACATACACACACATACACCTATAAGCAACCATTATCCATATAGATGGGTTCAAGTTTGATAAGTGAAGAAACAAGATGAAATTCTCACTCAACATAACTCCAAATCAATTCAACACAAAAGGTAACAATTCCATTAATCATTTAGCCCAATAATTTAGAGGAATTCCTGCTTTATTCAAAGATAGAAGTCTTACCTTGAATTAAATTCGCCACAGCTCTCCAAATTTTCCCAATTCCTTGCTTGAAAGACTTCTCTTTTTTCTTCTCCCTACTTCCTCTTTTCTAACCCTCACAGGAGATATTTTGTTTTTAAGGCTCATAAGTCAAATGGCTAAGGCATATATATATAAATTAAATAAGACAAAACTTAATCAGTTTAATCATTCATAATTGAAATTTCACAAAAATACTTATCATGACTTAAAAATTATACTGATCTTAAATATAAAATTAATTTCAAATTATTGATCTCCTAAGGCTTTCAATTCCTGATCCAAATATTTTAATTGTGACAGATATGTTTTCTTATTAAACAGACATAAATCTATAATCATAAAGTTCTCTTAATTAAACCTAATTCCACATGGAGTTTCACAATAAGCATATAAAGGTACAGATTCAGGGACTAAAAGTATGTCAGAAACATGGGCGAGGGTCGGGTTATTACACTCTCCCCCCCCCCTTTATAGAAGTTTGGTCCCTCAAACTTGTCTTACCATGTAACAGATTAGAAACATTTTTATTTCATAAATTCATATGTCGAATGAGATAAGGCTACTAGAGTTCACTGCAAAATATTCAAGGCATAAATCCCCAGTAGGCAGGGCTTATACTCACAATATTTTCCTGTCAATAAGTTCCATAGCATCAATTTTCAAGTACAGAAACATACCATTCTTAATACAGAGACATAATAAATATCAGTTCCTTAAGCATATAATTCATGTGTTCCCATAGCATATGTTAATTTCAATTGCCATAAGCAAACGTTCCCTACTTTGTTAATAACTAGCTCAATCCAATATGAGTAGGTCATATGTAAATCGAAGAGACATGTTCGACTTGCTCAGTTAAATAATTCTTTGGGTGAAGCACATATTACAAGCCATTCAG
The DNA here is from genome assembly GCF_055761805.1 of Camellia sinensis. NCBI lineage: Eukaryota > Viridiplantae > Streptophyta > Magnoliopsida > Ericales > Theaceae > Camellia > Camellia sinensis. Next base: position 66,566,329 of record NC_138961.1, on the reverse strand, counting down.
AGACGAGTCAACAATTAAGATCATACATAGTTTTCAAGAGAAATCAATTACGTGGCTAGATTCAAATCCGGTTATGCATAATTAAATCAGATATCAGAGGAATTCTTTTATTTCGAAAAACATATCAAAATTGTATCATTATATTGATTCACAATCACATATATTAATTCTTCATAAATTGAGAATGATGGGGAGAAGAATCTCAATCAATATCATAATTCTTCACAGCATTATTTCTAAATACAGTAACACAAAGAGGACCATATTCAAAATCAAAGCTGCTCAGGATGTTTACTAACATCTACCTGATACAAAGATGACATTCTCGACAAAATAAAGGAATAACCGTCCCGGATTCGAAGCACACCCGTTCATGGCCGTCGGTGGCCGACCCGAAATCGGTTAGACAATCCACCTGGAAAATCGTCGGTGGCAAAATATAACCCACCCATACAAGACCGTCTGTGGTACCATCTGTACAAGACCGTCGATGGCAAAACATAACCCACCCGTACAAGACTGTCGGTGGTACCATCCATACAAGACCGTCGATGGCAAGAGATGTCTCAAACAAGGTGCTACATAAGCTTAACGTCCCCTAGCACGAAAGGACCTTTCAAGAATGTCATCAAAAGAAGCTAATACTTGATACAGAAACCAATGGATAATCATTCATTATTTTGAGCAAAGGAAGCCACTCATAACCATAAGGTGGAACATCTTCCCCTAAGAAGCATTTCTTCTTGTTACAGCACCAATTAATTTGGCCTCTTTTTAATCGTTTCAGTATTCCACTATTCAAATGGTTATTTCTTTCCTACTATAAGACACGAGATCAACCACATGGTTTCGTATTCACAACTTATAATTACCGTGGGTCAGCAATAGCCATACAGAAATTATAGACCAGTCGTCTGGCTCAATCGATTAACACAACAGAGTATCTATTTACATTATATACGTAGGTCCTACTAGGTTCGTTCATAGGATCAACAATTTCATTACATATACATTAATCACATTATCCAGATTCCATAATGTCCAGGAATTCAATAATATAGCAACAAAATGATTTAACCATTAATATCAGAGTTAGAATTTTTAGCAAGGTCAATTCAATATGACAGTAAGTCAATTCATAATCATATCGTGAGTGTGGTACATATCGGTACCATCAACATAGAATATATCCATGTCATTTCTTTTTAACAAAGTTTACCACATCCTACAGAGCAGTTCATATTAGAGCTTCCAACACAAAATAGAGGACCAGAGTGGCGATTTGTAATATCGAACATTTGCATATTTCCATAGAAATATTTCACAACAATGGTTTCTCAATCTTAAGTCATTGATATACAGAAACAGGATTTTAATTCTTACGGTAGTCAATAATTGCCTCTCATGTAGGCAGACACATAATGTGGGTAAAGTCCTTCATGTCATTCAATCATTCTTTCTACAAAATCCTGATTACGGATTACAAATTTCACATAACAAAACAAATTATCTTTAATTAACCTTTTACACAATTCTAAGGGGGATCACTGCATACATAACCTTCTCTTACAGCCAGTTACACTTAATATAATTCAACTATCATGTAAAACACAGCTTATCAAAATACCTAACACAATATTTTTATTTTTATTTTTATTTTTTTTCAAAATCATAGGTCCAAACATTACTACTGCGACATAACTATATCATAAAAGTTAGAGTATCACATATATCATTTCCTTTGGTCTTAGGTAACTATCAATCCAAAAATAACCACCGATAACATACATCTTATTGAATCATTTGCATAAAAATTTCCTTACCAATCATTTTCCCTTTTCTTTCTGTCTAACCAGACGGAGGTAGGACCCTCCGGATCCTCTATCCTTATTCTTGCCATGTTCTGCTCAACAATCAAGTACAATATACACAAGGAATGTACAATAGACATGAATCATAATCGTTAGCGTTAACAGAATACATTTAACGTTGCCATCAGTCTTTTCATACGCACTAAGGATGTCATGCATGAGGCCTAAGTTTTTTCTAGACATCCTAAAGCTCAATGGATCTGTGTGTGAGATAGCAACTCGTGCTCTGATACCACTTGTCACACCCCAAACCCGCCCCTAAAAGTTTGGGCATGACCACCTCAGAAACGGACATTAAATCTGCTTTGTATAACATATGGGGCCTGAACGGAAGCCTTCAATATCATAAAGAAAACATAAAGCAATATCCATTGAGCTACCACTACTATGCCAGGATCACATACAACGCATATGGTAAATACTATACAGTAACATGCACTTGAGCATTGGCTATAACATACACATATACAGACCCAGTCCCATACTTGGGCGTATAACAAAAACATTGAAAGGTAAAAGGATTATATACACTTCAACCTTGGACAGACAGTCAGGGTATAAAACCAAAAGATTAGCAAAACTTCATAAAATGAGCTGTCTTTATGTAGGTGCCTGGACACTCTGAGGTTGACAAAAGAGGGGTGGATGCTACGGGTTATATATGACCTCCAGACGGAGTGCCTACAGAAACAGATAAAACACAGAGTGAGCAAAACTCAGTGAATAATAGTACTTAAACAATTCGAAACTTTATTTAAACCATAGTACATATCAATGCGTATGTAAATGTAGAAATCGTATCGATAATCTGATTCTGTACCAATTCAGAATGGCCTTAGGCCCAGCTTTTAAATAGAATGGCTTTAAACCATTGGGTAGAGTGGCATTACGCCCATAAACAGATTGGCATTAAGCCCTTGATCATATTGGCATTAAGCCCTTAAAACATGTTGGCATTAAGCCCTTTTCATGCATGTATGAACCCAAGAGGTGTCTCGCACGGATTCTAGAGGTGACTCGCATTGTAGCACTTAGTTCCGTACAACACTTTGTTCCATACCAGAATCAAATGAGTCTTAAAGACCGACCAATCCATAATATGTCATAACATAGCATAAACAGAAACAAATTCATATATATTCTTAATTATGCTTGAATCATAAACAGAAATCAGAGTTTGTGCTTGCTTATGCATGGTCCATCCAATAGCGCTAACAAATCAACATAAAGCATACTTGTTTGTTCCATAAAGGAACCTTCGGTACCGGGAGCATGTACATACTTGAACCACGGTATTATTACCCCCGGTCAAGGGCCATAAGACCACGGTATTATTACCCCCAAGCAAGGGCCTTGTGCTAGGGATGCCATGAGTACTTTTATATACATATGGACAATCATTCATTGATTCATAATGTAACATATCAGAAAATAGAGCATTTCTTGTCATATCATATCATTGCTGTACACTTAACAACGACAGAATAATTCACCTTCTAACGTGGGTCACATAATGATGTTAAACTTTTGAATTCATGTCCTAGATTCTGAACAATCTCAGGTCCATATGTAACACGACAAAAGAACTTCAAATTCATAAGGATACACATAGCTTTTCCAATCATTCTGATTCTTCGGAGGTGTCCACACTCGATAACTTATAACTGAGCGGCCTATGGCCTATTAGCAGCAAACAGTGTGCTCTAATATTCACATAGAAACTATTATTTAAAACTGAACATAAATTCTCTTTATTCATTAAGAAATGACGTAGTTCACTTAGGGAGAATAGAATGTTGATATTAACTATTAATCAGAAGCATACAGAAGTATACACATTTGTTTAATCGATCATATACGTTAACGTAGTTGACCTGCAAATAACTGAGTACTAATGGTAACCATTGTATCATTCACATGAGTTAACATAGTTAATTTAAGTTTAACAGAACATTATTGATAACTATTAGCGAAAGGTAAGCATATGTTATAGATTGAATGATTCCAGAGATACGTGGATACCGTAGTTCCATAATGCTCATACATTCCATTTGTTCATCATGAATCAATATAGCTATCTTGCAGATAACAAGATGTTAGTATTCATTATAAACAGTAAGCAAAACACACTGCTCAATAATGCTCTTAGATTTTTCAATCAACATAACGTTAACATAATTACTTGTAGAGAACGGGATGTTAATAATGAGAATCATTAACGATAATTAAATGCACAACCACAGTACTACTACTCACAGTGCTAAAGCGGAGTGCTTGACCCTCCCGAGTTATGAGCTACACATGTGCATAACTTATATATTAGTTCTTATTCTTTCTTTCGTTAGTTCCTGCATCATTTTACTTCGAACGAATTTATAGGCATCTTAGGGACATCAAACATAAATTTCAAAAATACCAGAGGGTTAAGCATGCAAAACAGAGCGAACGAATTTTTGCAACATGGGCCACACGTGCGGCCGCCAGCCCCGCACGTGCGGCAAGGCCTCCCTCACGTGCAGCCATAACCCCCGCACGTGCAGCGATCTGCACAGATTGCAGTTCGAAAATTCAGCAACAACCCAATTTGTTTGATGAGTATTCTTAAGGCTCAAATAGGTCCTTTAATTGATGAAGTATGGCTCAAAATCATGTACATAGATCTCATAACATATATCAATCTTAACATAACTTGGATCTTTGATCTTTAAAACTTATGAACATGACCCACAATACTTCCAATTGCTTACACACACACACAAAATAGATACACATACACCTATAAGCAACCATTATCCTTATAGATGGGTTCAAGTTTGATAATTGAAGAAACAAGATGAAATTCTCACTCAACATAACTCCAAATCAATTCAACACAAAAGGTAACAATTCCATTAATCATTTAGCCCAATAATTTAGAGGAATTCCATCTTTATTCGAAGAGAGAGGTCTTACCTTGAATTAAATTTGCCACAACTCTCCAAATTTTCTAAATTCCTTCCTTGAAAGACTTCTCTTTTTTCTACTCCCTACTTCCTCTTTTCTAACCCTCACAGGAGATATTTTGTTTTTAAGGCTCATAAGTCAAATGGCTAAGGCATATATATATATAAATTAAATAAGACAAAACTTAATCAGTTTACTCATTCATAATTGAAATTTCACAAAAATACTTATCATGACTTAAAAATTATACTGATCTTAAATATAGAATTAATTTCAAATTATTGATCCCCTAAGGCTTTCAATTCCTGATCCAAACATTTTAATTGTGAAAGATATGTTTTCTTATTAAACAGATATAAATCTATAATCATAGAGTTCTGTTGATTAAACCTAATTCCACATGGAGTTTCACAATAAGCATATAAAGGTACAGATTCAGGGACTAAAAGTATGTCAAAAACATGGGCGAGGGTCGGGTTATTATAGTTACATTGCCGGATAGGTTCAACATGCCTCACATAGATCGTTTTGATGGTTCAGGCGATCCTATGGTTCATTTGAGGTTGTTTTCTGATATTCTGCGCCCGATGGGATTAACGAGACTCCAGAAACTTTCACTCTCCGGTCGGACCCTGTCGGGTATTGTGACCATTTGGTACGCTATGCTGAAGGATTCAGTGAAGAGGAGTTGGGAGGAGATGGCCAAGGCCTTCGTCGCTCAATATTCGTACAACACCCAGATTGAGGTCACGACTTGTGATCCTGAGGTGACCCGGCAAGAGCCGAAGGAAGGCTTTTCCAACTTTGTTACTCGATGGAGGGCGAAGGCCTCCATGATGACAACTTGGCCACTTGAAAAGGATCAGATAAGAATGGTTGTGCGCAACCTACAACCCAAGTTGATGCAGAAAATGATCGTTCTACCCCTCCCCACCTTTGCGGACTTGCATGACATCGGGGTACAAATTGAGGACACTATGACGCAAGGTCTGATCGACTTAGAAAAGGAGCAGCTCAGGACGGCATTTGCACACGGTTCGAATGTAGCTACCAGTAGTAGTGCAGCTGTAAGAACTTCTGATGTAAGCATGGTCACCACCACTACGCCAAAAATAGCTACCCCTTCACCGGTGCGTCCAGAACCAGGGCACAAACAGCCAAATATTCACTCTGAGGCCAGAGGACTTTTACTCCACTGTACATGCCTCTGTCCAAAGCCTTGAGGGTTCTAATCAGGAAAGGGCATTTCAAGCCCTTAGAGTCGCGGCCATTACCAGACAAACTTCCTTCTTCCCATAACCCAACCAAATATTGCGCCTTTCACCAACAACATGGTTATGACACTGACTCCTGCTACAGACTGCGTCATGAGATCCAAGATCTCATTGACAATAAGGTAATAGCACCTCCAGAAAAACCAAATGTTACTACCAACTCTCTCCCACTACATAACCAAGCTCTACCACCCAAACATATTAACCTGATCCAAACCACGGCCATTCCATATGACCCAAGCATATAGATCACACCCTCCCACCTACCCAAGCCTAAGGTGTTCATCCCGGATAGCACAAACTTGTGCATGGTGGGCACCTTCCTAAACCAACCCGAGCCAGTGGTAGTGACTGTCAAAGACATAACTGGGATGAATGGGAATGTTAGTTCAGAACCTGATAGATCTGGGAGCTTTACTAAGGAAGCATACAACCCGTGCAGTTATATTGTGTCAACAGATCAGGTGAAGCTGAGGGTAGAGTTGCCAACTGGGGCAGAGGTCAATGTAGTTCGGAAAGACGGGCCAAGTCATGGGCTAGATGACCTAGCACAGTTTGAGGAGGACATTGCCAATCTACGGTTCTTTAACGAGAAGGATCCAAGGGATGTGAGCGGCAACTAGTTTGACCCGAACGGAGCGACAGATGCTACAAGGTAGCTCAGTGACGAGCCAGATGTTGTTGAGGAGTCCCAGCCGAAATAGGGGAATTTTGACATTGGAACATCTACAGTGGCCGGAATGGTCGAGAACAAGAAAGAATCGTCGTAGAGCACCGGTGCAAAGAATTTTGCTCGGAACTTGGGCAGTTTGTGAACAGCAGACACCGAACAAGAGGTCGCATTGAAGAGGTTTGTGCAAGAGAGGAACAGGAATGACGAAAGGGCTAGAAAAGCCAAGGCACCTGAGGGGGCGAAATGTACTAAGAATACGATAACAGCTATAACGCAACATGACAGCTGTCTGTCGGTTATCGATGGGATGTGATGGAAAGACGACGACATGTGTCTGGCCCATACTGATGAAGGCTGGGAAAAAAATCTCCCAGATGACAGTTGGTACACCGAGGAGGTCGACTATATGACCCGAAATGGGCGGTATTTCAAGCCCCCACATTTAGACCAGCCGGAGCCATCTGGGAAAGACAAAGAAGCTGAGAGGCAGAAAGAAAAACTGCTAGAGGAAGAGCCTGTATTAAAATAGCTAAAGAAGATTCAAGCAGCCTTCTCCATCTGGGGACTGCTTATGGCCTCAAGGGTTCACAGACAAGCCGTCCTTACAGCCATGGATAGCGCCAAGCTTTCAATTGATACAACTCCTGAGCAGTTGGTAGGGCTGGTTTTCCCGGGAGGAGCTTCCCTGACCTTGACCTTCATCGACAAAGAACTACCGCCTGAGGGCTTTGATTATAACAAGCTGCTCTATATCTCTGTGCAGTACAAGGAGAAATGGATATCGGTGGTCCTGGTTGACACGGGATCTGCAATCAATGTATGTCCGTTGCGAACGGCGTATGCTATTGGGTTAAAGCCCGTAGATTTTGTGCCTATAGCCTAGGTGATACGGGCCTATGATAATACCTACCGGGAGGTGATGGGGACCATACGGATTAAGACTCAGGTTGGCCCGGGGCAACAGGACGTTGTGTTCCATGTCTTGGACATTCCAGCCACCTTCAATCTACTCCTTGGGCGACTGTGGCTGTACCAAGTGAAGGATGTCTCTTCTACCTTACACTAGATGCTGAAGTACCTCCACGGGAAGGGGGTAGTAATAGTTTTTGGAAACTTCTCAATACACCCACCGCCAGAAGTTTGTACAACAGTTTTGGAGATTGAGCACAATGTGGAAGATGTACTTTTGTCAGGATTCACCTTGGCTGAGGCCCGGGTAGTACAGGATTTGTTGGCTGTTGATGAAGGGTTGTACGTTAGTGCACAATCTGTCTACCTCATGAACAAGCTTCAACACATGCCCGGAATGGGATTAGGACAAAGTGGCCAGAAGGGCGTTGCAACATTGACCGAAGTGTCGCATAACCCATATACCTTTGGCTTAGGTTACTCACCTACGAAGGAGGATTGGGCGAGAAAAGGAAGGGAAATGGCCGGAAGAGCCAAGGCTAAGCAAGCCGGGAAGCACTATGAGCTAGTGCACAGACCTATCCAAGGAACCTTGGATGGACACTTTGTCTGGGAGGGGGAAGACTTCCCGTTTTGCGGCTTTCCAGAGCCTTGGCTGAATTCAGAGAAACGGTATTTTCCCGGCTTCGAAATCTTTTTTGACCTTCAGTTGTCGGGGGGATGAAGTTGTCGAAGAGCAGACAGACCCACCAACTGAAGCTGAGCAGTGCAAGGAGAAAGATTCCGAGAGTACAGAGTTTGAGATGGGGGTAGCGCTGGCTTGTCTCCTCTCAGATCCTCAGATTGTACAGGAGTACATGGGAGATAACTTCTCAGTTTCCATGATTGGGGATGAAGCGGCTGTGGGCCCACCTTCTGGCATTCTCGATGCATCCATCGCACCCTCCTTCGTCTGGCAATACGAGGAAGGCTTTTTATCTAGTAGTTCTGGGTCAGGTAGTGAACCAAAATCTGATTCCTCAGAGTCTGTGGAGTCGGAATCAGATTCTGGTTCATCTGAGTCTGAGTCAGGTATTCCTGGGGGTGATAACCCGGATGCCACTATCCTATCTAGGTCATCTTTTTTATTTTCCTTTGAGTTTGTTGTAACCGAAGAATCAGACGATCTGGACGTTGCTAATGAGAATGGTGTTGTTGTAGTTTTTGAGTATTTTTTTGTGCCTTTAGTTTACTGCATTAATCAGGAGTTTCAAAAATTTGATGAAAACGACGAGGAAGAAATTCCTCTGGTTTTACAACATTTGATTGATCAAGAGCAAGAGAGGTTTGTAAAACCTTTGGTTGATAAAATCACCTCAATTAACATTGCTATTGAAAAGGATCTGTGGCTGGTCCAGATCGGGTCCACGTTGTCTTCTGAGAAACGCAAGGGCTTAGTCGCTTTATTAAAAGATTTCAAAGATGTTTTCACGTGGTTCTACGAAGACATGCCTGGAATCGGTCCTGAGATTGTACACCACCGGATCTCTCTTGACCCAGAGGCCCGATCTGTTAAGTAGAAGCTCCGAAGGATCCGCCCAGACTGGGCTCTAAAAATCAAAGAAGAGGTCACCAAGTAGACTGATGCAGGATTCCTGTTAGTATCTGAATACCCTACTTGGTTGTCCAACGTAGTTCCGGTGCCAAAGAAGGATGGCAGAATTCGGGTGTGTGTGGATTTCAGGGATTTGAATAAAACCAGTCCGAAGGACGACTTTCCTCTGCCATATATCGATAAATTGGTGGACTTCACTGTGGGGCATGCGTTGCTCTCATTTAAGGATGGGTTTTCAGGCTACAACCAGATTTTGATGGCACCCGAAGATAGGGAGAAGACTGCTTTCACTACCCCGTGGGGGACTTACTATTATAGGGTGATGCCGTTCAGTTTGAAGAATGCAGGGGCTACATATCACCGGGCTGCAACCACAATCTTGCATGATATGATCCGCAAAGAGGTTGAGGTGTATGTGGACGACATGATTGTCAAGTCCAAAGAAAGAGAGGGCCACTACATCGCCTTGTAGAAATTTTTCCAACGGATCAGAGAATACCGGTTGCGGCTAAATCCTCAGAAATGTACTTTTGGTGTTACAGCAGGGAAAATGCTAGGGTTCTTGATTACACAAAGGGGCATTGAGGTTGATCCTTCCAAAATTAAGGCCATCTTAGAAATGCCACCACCGAGGACTGAAAAGGAGATGCGAGGATTTCTGGATAAAGTGCAATTCATAAGACGGTTTATTGCAAAATTAACCTTGACTTGTGAACCACTATTTGGTCTCCTGAAAAAAGGGAAAAAGTTCCAATGGGATGACCGATGCCAAGTAGCTTTCGAGCAAATCAGGCAACATTTACAGAACCCACCTGTGTTGTCACCGCCTGAGTTAGGGAAACCGTTGATTCTGTACCTATCAGTAACCGAAACGACAATGGGCTGCATGCTTGCGCAGGAATCCGAGGATAAAGTGGAGAAAGCTACCTATTACCTGAGCAAGAAAATGCTAGACTACGAGATCCGCTACACTCCACTGGAGAAGGCTTGTCTGGCCTTGGTTTGGGCTACCAGGAAGTTGAGGCACTACCTGTTAGCTCACTCTGTAATACTGGTTTCGAGATTAGATCCCATCAAATATCTCTTCGAAAAACCAGCACTTATGGATAGGCTAGCCCGTTGGTTGCTTCTGCTTTCCAAATTTGATCTGAAGTACATGATGCGCAAGTCTGTGAAAGGGAGAGTCGTAATGGAGTTCCTAGCCTATCACCCAGTGGAAGGGGATGAAGCAGTAGAGTATCTATTCCCAGATGAGGCCATTCTGCATGTAGAAGAAGAAGCCTGGACTATGTACTTTGACGGAGCGTCAAACAAGTATGGGTATGGGATAGGGGTGTTGCTGATAGCACTCGACAATTCCCGCATACCCTTGGCCTTCAAGCTCCGATTCAAAGTATCGAATAATGAAGTACAATATGAGGCATGTATTGTTGGACTAGAAGCCGCCCTAGAACTAGGCACAAAACGGTTGGACGTCATTGAGGACTCGAACCTGGCTGTATCTCAAGCAAAAGGAGATTGGAAAGTTAAAGAAGAAAAAATGAAACTCTATCACCAGACCTTGGACATTCTGATTCCTCGGTTTGAAAAGTTGAACTTTGCCCATCTGTTAAGAGAGAACAACAGGTTCACCGATTTATTAGCAACTCTATCTTCTGTGATAGACATCCCTTTCGGAGTCCGGATGTGTCCGATCATCATCGAACAGAAATTCATGTTCGCCTACGAGCTGATTACTGCCATAGAAGAGGTACAAGATCAAAACCCCTGGTATTATGACATCTGGAACTTCTTGGAAAAGGAGGCTTATCCACCAGGGGCAAATGCCAAAGATAAGAGGGCAATTCGAAGAATGGCTGTTCAGTTCATCTGCGAGGGTAAACTGTATAAGTGAGGTCATCTGGGAATGCATAAACTGTGTGTTGATGCTGAAGAGTCCAAGCGCCTGATGGAGGCCATCCATGGAGGAGAGTGCGGAGCGCACATGAGTGGGGTGATGTTAGCCCGGAAGATCCTTAGACAAGGTTATTATTGGTCAACCATGGAGGAGGATTGTATTGGCTTTGTTCGGCGATGCCACAAATGTCAGATCCATGCAAACGGTATAAACATTCCACTGTCGAAGTTGTACAATATGACTTTGCCATGGTCGTTTTCAGTCTGGGGAATTGATGTGATTGGGGATATCACTCTGAAGGGGTCTAATGGGCATGAGTATATTCTGGTAGCAATAGACTACTTCTCGAAGTGGGTTGAGTCCCAATCCTATGCAGTGTTGAAGGCGCCACATGTAGCTAAGTTCATCAGGAACAACATTATCTGCCGGTATGGGGTCCCGAATGAAATCATCTCGGATAATGGTTCCCACTTTAAGAAGGAAGTGGTAGACTTGTTGGAGAAATACAATGTGGCTTTTCATAAGTCATCCACATATAGGCCGCAAACCAATGGAGCTGTTGAGTTCGCCAATAAGAATATCAAACATATTTTATAGAAGATGGTGGAAACCTACAGGGACTGGCCAGATAAGTTGCCATTTGCACTTTGGGGCTATCGGACTTCAATTTGAACTTCTACTGGGGCAACTCCTTATTCCTTGGTCTATGGGATGGAGGTTGTTCTGCCTATCGAGGTTGAGGTTCCATCGTTGCGGGTAATGGCTGAGTGCCAGATAGCTATGGCAGATTGGCAGTAGAGCAGATTCGAAGAACTCTTGTTCTTTGACGAGAGAAGGCTGAAAGCACTGTATCATGTCCAAGGATATCAATGAAGAATTGCAAGGGCTTTCAACAAGAAGGTTAAGTCTAGGAATTTGAAGGAAGGGGATTTGGTACATAAGGACAACCGAGCTCTCATCTACAACCCTAGGGGCAAGTTCAAACCTAATTGGAGTGGTCCCTACAACATCAAGTCAATTAGGTCAGGCGGAGCTGTCACTCTGATGCATTTAGATGGCCTTGAGTTCTCCCAGCCGATCAACATGGATAAGTTGAAGAAATATTATCCCTGAGAGGCTCGCTAGGCCGAAAACCCGAAAGGGCGACCTAGGAAAAAATTAAAGCATGAAAAATTTGAAATAAGAAAAACTGAGCTGGCAAGGTTGAAAACTCGGAAAGGGCGACCTCGACAAAAGTTAGAGTGCAAAAGGAGAGTGTTAATACACGAGTGAACCTAAACCAAACTACGTAAGGCTTGATTCCTATCTTTGGGATACGTAGGCAACTTCAGCCTGAAGTCTAGCCATAAACACTACCAAATCAACTTTGTCCATGCGATCATGTTGGTCATCTTTGTCTATTTTGCATTCAAGAGCTCGTTTGTGATCTCCAGTACGGTGTTGTTCAAACTAGGGGCAAGTTTCCAGTTGAGTGGATTCGGGGTTGTACATCTCAGTGATAGATCTCAGGCGTGTTCAGTTGTGATCCATATCGAAAATGGTCTTGAAAAGTTTTCATAAAAGTTTATTTTGTTCAAATTAATCTTTTTACGACTTCGACTATTTTTGGACCAAACGGAAATTTTTCAGTACCAACAACCTTCAATTACATTGATTTCAGTACAGAGTTCTCCTACTCTTGAATACAAATTGAAGTTTCTTTTTATTACATTCATAAAGAAAACTTGAAAGTACTGATAAAGCAAATAAACTTGGGGCATAGTCAAGTCAGGTGTTCCTACGCCCCCTCCCAAAGCTTGTGGAAGCCTCTGATGCCAAAGTAGGCCCAACCTGCGCCTCTTCATCGAGCCAAGCTATGCACTCATCAGAAAGGGTGCAACTGAAAGTGGGAGCGGGGGCCAGAAGATCTCTCGTCCTCCATGATGTGGCATACCGAGCTACCTGTGCTCCTCAGACTGGAAATGTAGTAGGGTACTCTATCCCCTCTTTCGGGCAAGTCTGATCATGTCCAAATTGGCGCTGAAATCGAAACGGGAAGTAAAAGACACAGTGTGTCAGGCCAATTAGCTAAATCCCAGTCTGCCAGGACATGCTGTAGCTCTTCGCCAGCAGATTAAGCCAAGGGCAGTGCCAAGCAATGTTGACGGCGGACAGGCCGTACATCCATTCGCACTACCATCCCTCATCTGGGGCATCAACTAGCCATTGGCGAAAAAAATAGCCGCTGGCTGAATACGCTGGGCAAGAGTCCACTATTTTCAATTTATCCATGAGCCATATCTGGGGAGGGATGAAAAATAAGAGAGATTAAAGAATAGAGAGGTGCACGTGGAGAAAAATAAGTGAGAAAGGGTTTTGAGAGAAAAAACAGAGCCCGAGGGCCAAGTGATGTGAGACACATACGTGAAAAGGGTGGGAAACATTACCTGTAAGAGTAGTGGACTCCCTGCGAATCTAGTTGTCTCCCGGCGATGGAAGGCATCCAAACTCATCAAGGTTTCGGCCAGTATCATGCCAATGCAGCTCTTTCCCTCTGTTAACCCTTGGGCAACCTCAATCAAACGAACGCTAGACCCTCCAGAGCCGGGGGCAAGCAAGAAATTAGACAACATACACAAGCAGAGGGCGAGTCGTCGAAAACTCTGCCAGAGATGATCGCCGCAGTCGCTGGCATAAAAAAACCGATGAATCAAGCTTAGGATATCCAACTCTCCATTGCGAATCAAAGACTGAGCGTCATGTAAAATAAGCCCACACATCCGTCCCAAGGCTTGGATGTGGCCAAAATGAAACTGGGACAGGATCTCTTCATTGCGTTGAGATTCCATCAAAGCTTGGAAATCTTCAAAAGTAGGACACATCTCTTGTCTGCCAAAGCTAGAAACGTGAGTTACCAAATTCTAACACCTAGTTGCAGCATGGAGGAATGGTAAACGCAGTGGGGTGTGGCTCAGCGTGAATAGTGCATTTATTTCCAAACCCCGAAAATTTAACTTTTTCGAGCCATCCAAGTTTGCAATCCAATTTGTGAGGTTTTGGACAACGAATGCTTCCATTTTGGGGAAAAAAAATAGAGTTAAAATGAAGGAACCACGAGGCTGGAACCTTTATGGAAGATAAGGGGTGAGTGGAGGACAAGTGGCAAAAATCATGAGATTTCCAGCCTCACTGGCCGACCAGCCCCTTTAAGTGGCCGACACATCTTTTACGTGGCCTACAGCCATTGTAGATGGTCGACAACCACTCTTTCTCTCCAGCAAGCAGCCTCTAGTCCTCCTGAAGTGGTCGAAGTGTTGGAATTTGTGTCCTGTTCTGTTTCAGATGCGTTATGTTGTTTGATTTTACTCGTTTTGTTGAATTTGCTTCATTTATCGAGTTGTTTAGTTTTATTTATCGAGTTGTCGGTCTTTGATTATTAAGTTGTTACTCTTTGCTTATCGAGTTGTTGTAATTCGTTTCTCGAGTTATTCTTTAAGTTGTTTTCTTTGGTTTGTTGTGTCGGTTCACTACCTTACTTTCCAATAAACAAATGTTCAATTTCCATCAATCTCATTTCTATGCAAAACGATGCGGTGCGATGCTTAGGAATACAAATGCAACACTTTTTGATCAAAAAGCTGTTTTCATTCCATCATGGTTTCTCTTTACAAAAAGTATAAAGTTTTGAAGAAAATAAAACTGCCTAAGGCTGTACAATATGCTAAAACCACTAGCAAAAAGAGAAATAACGCAGAAACATCTACATCGGTGCTGGCTATCTCAAGCTCAAGAGGCCCTCTTCATCCTCTTCCTCGGCTGAGCAAACCCTGAGCCCTCACCACCGGCACCACCGCCATCAGCGCCACCATCTGAATCTAAACCAGAGCTGTCATCCTCGGAGCCCTCCTCGGTATCATCACCATCCTTGAAACCTGAGCCGATGCCATTGCCTCCATCCTCGGATGACTCTGACTAAGGACCCATAGGCTCCTGACGTCTCCCTCGGTCGTGTGCCGGAGTCCCTATGCCTCTCCCTGCTGCTGGAGGAAGCTAAGAGGGTCGTGTCTGCAAGGGTGTGACCTGAAAAGATATTTTGAATTTATCAGCAAGTATTAAGTACAAATGCAGTATGAAGAGTTTGTGCGGAAGTCAGATACAATGTGTGCATGCAGTATGTCGTGTCAGATGTTATCTATGCATACAATGAATTAGTGCAATGAAGTGTTTAGTTTCGGTAAATCAGCAAAAGTATAGCAATGCATGGAAAACTAAAAATTTACCTGGATCCCGTGGGAGCTAAGCATGGTCTCTCTCCTCAAGACCATACTCTGAAGTGAGGACATTGCCTCGATCAACTCTTTGACATATCCTACGAAAGGCTGCAAATGCAAGTTGAAACAATCAGTGAACGAATGAATGAATGAAAATCTGAGCAAAGCTGAAATGCATAAAAACTGTAAAGCATATCACTGCTGAGTCAGAAGCTCTGACATATCGATGATCAGGCAATGGGGGCTCAAGTGGAATTGGATATGGTGTCCCATACTGCCAACCCGTCAGCTCTATTGGAGGATCTGGCCATCCAGTACATTGCCTAGTGGGAGTCATCCCCCTAGCCCTACCTCTCGATGCTTTGGCCCTACTCGTCGAAAGGTCGTCTGCAGCTCGGGCACTGCTGGACAAGGGAATGTCAATATCTCCCCTCATAGGGACGCGAGCACCTGCCAATGGCGGCATCAGATATATATGGAGGTATGTCGTGTACTCCCTCGCCTTAGCAAAAAGGTTTGCGTCAGCACCCTGCATGAGGTCGCTAGTCTCCTGAGGGGAGAGACTCTTTGTGGTGCACATGTATGGTAGAGGCGATGAAGGAACTGTTTGAAGGGGAAGGCCCAGTGTCTAGCGCATTAAGCGTTCTCCGAGAAACCAGGCTCTACCAATCGATCCCTCAAACAGGATCCGATACCAGGAGGAGGCCCATGCCCCGGCAAACTGGAACTGAGAAAACCCTGGCATCGCTATCTAAGGCTGCCAAGTGATCTACGAATAGCAAGTGCATGAATTGATTAGTTGCCATTAGATATGCAAAATGACTTGAAGCTGAAAGCATAAAGAACTGAGATTTCAGGGTTACCTCGGTCGTCCGCACCGTGTCGAAGTAATGCTAGAGATATGGCAGGGTCTCCCGGGGCCTCGGCAGGCATCTCCTGTCATATCGGTGTGAGTAAGGGACCTCGAGAGGTGCCTTGACCTTGAGCTCAGGAGCTAGCGCTGGGAAATAGGAGTACATCCATAACTATGGAAAGGCGAGATGATGGCAGGGAGAATACAGAATGTACAGATGATGCAGAAAACAAAGCAAGTATGCGATGCAAAGTGTAGCAAATACAGGAAATGTAGTGAGAAATGTGTAAATCACCACGTACAGAAAGTATAAAGGCAAAGCAGAAAGTATACCGTGTGCGTGGTGTATAATGTGTGATGTGTGCAATATATAGTAAAGGCAAAGCAGAAAGCATGGCAGGAACTGTAAAGCTGAAAAGTAAAGCATGCCTCCCAGGCTCTGCAATAACTGCCTACTCTCTCTTTGCTCCTGCGGGAGGTCGAGCTCATATAGCAATAAAGGGTGGCAAGGCGCTCAGAAGGTGTAACTCGACCGTGTTTGACCTGTCGGCGAACAGTGTGGTGTCAAAGAGGTACATCAAGAATCCACAGGCATACTGCTCTATGCTCTCAACAGTCGCGGGCTCGGTCCCTCTAAAGTGGTTCAAGAACCATGTGTACCTGATTGTGCCAGATCGAAAGAGGGGTGGGCGTGCTCCCAACAGGTAGATCCAGGCTGCCTCTGACTTCTCCATATCTAGGTCACACAGAATCAGCCGACCTCCCACATCGAGGCCTATCAGCATAGAGAAATCGTATGGGGTCATCGTCATGTCCCTAGTGGTAGAAAAGTGGAAAGAGTTGGTAGTGTCCCACCACCTCTCTACTAATGCACCCAAAATGGTCCTTCTCGCCGTCAGATGTGAGAGCCCTGTGTAGAATAGCCCAAAGCCTGCCTCGTCAATGATATGCCGGACGTCGTCTGGGAGGTCTGAGTACCACTCTCTCGCAGAGGTTGATCCATACCCTCGAGTGAAGCGAGAGGTCACCTATATGCAGAATGAATAGAATGCTATGTATGAGCTGTGTGCAAAATGAACAGAATGTTGTGTATGAGCTGTGTGCCGAATGAACAGAATGCTATGTATGAGTTGTGTGCAGAATGTTGTGTATGAGCTGTGTGCCGAATGAATAAAATGTTGTGTTGTGAGCGGTGTTCAAAATGAGCAGCAAGACTGTGTTTGAGCTGTGTGCATCATGAGCAGACTACAGTGCGCGAAGTGTGCTCAGTATGAGCAGATGAAATAAAGTGCAAAAGTACAAATTATATGAGAAATGTAAAGTACATTGCAGAAAATGTAAAAGTGTAGTGCATACCCCGGGTGAGTCGTGGGACAGGTGGGACTCTGGCTCCCGTAGTAGCAGGTCCGTGGGTGCGCGCCGTGCAAAATCTGTAAATAGACGAATAGTGCTCGGTGGTAATACGTGCTCCTGAGGGTGATACCTCTCTCGGTCGAAGGGCCGAATCCTCGGCGGCAATGGCATGATGTCAGGCTCGTCCTCTACTCTGGGGGAACCCCCATCGTGTGGGATATGGTCCGCCATCCGAAAGGAAGTTGAAAAGTAGGCAAAAATGGGCAAAATGAGCAAAAAATTGCCAAAAGTCAACAAAAGTCAACTCTCAGGAAGAAAAAAAGTCAAAGAAAGTCAAAACCCGGGAAAGGGTGCCAAACTCAAGACAAGTTCGAGAGAAACATACCTCAAATGGTGAAAATGGAGTAAGAAGCTCCGAAAACAAATTCTGTTCAGTTCAAAGTGAAGGAAATCAGAAGATTTTAGCGAATCAACTTTGCGTGGGGCGTTGGAAAACACGTGCAAAGCCCGGATCTAAGAGGAAAAATGGTCTAGAAAGGGTAAGTAAGAGTTTTCGGCCTTGAAGGTGTGATGAAATGGAGCTTGAAGTTGTTTATTTGAAGAACCGAGCATTAAAAGACCAAATTGCACCCGAAGTTTTGTAAACTGGCCGACCGGCCACTCAACCGGCCTGCAATCTTGAAAAGTGGACGTCAGGTCCCTGGGGTGGCCTACAGGTGTTCATGGTTTTCCCTTTGTGTTTTTATGCTGTGTGGAGTCCTTGGCTCTCGAGAAAGTGCAAGAAAAGTTCACTATTTTTGGCTCAAAGTGCCCTCACGGGAGCTTCGATTCATCTTCGATGCATGACTCATTGTCAATCGTTAGGAGCGAGGTGTATCCTCTTTTTTAACATGTTGTAACTCTCCGATAGGTAAATCGGAAGCTACCATTGAGTGGCCTTTATCATACGCACTTCAGCTACTGCGTAGGGCATACATTGTTTTGTTGTTACATTGAATGTGTTTTGAATTCGTGCATTGTTATGCACGTTCTAGTTGCTTTGTTATGCACCGTTCCACTTGCAATGTTATGCACCATTCCACTTGCATTGTTATGCACGTTCCACTGGCATTGTTATGCACACTTCACTTGCATTGTTATGCACCCTTTCACTTGCATTGCTATGTGCTGTTCTACTTGCATAGTTATACACCCTTTCACTTGTATTGCTATGCAGTGTTCTACTTGCATTGTTATGCACGCTTCACTTGCATTGTTATGCACATTTCACTTGTATTGTTACGCACCTTTTCATTTGCATTGTATATGCACGCGCTTATCTCGCATTGAAATTGTATCCTGATGTAACGTTGAATCTGCGTCTCTACTATATTGTACCTGTCAAAGTTTCTATTTTATGCAGGCACGATATTGTATGTACAGTTCATTTGAAGCTGGCATAACCAGATGATATAGTGTGTGTCGTTCATTCGGGGAAACTCCAGGGTAGATCATTCCTGCCTCCGTGAACTCTCTCTTTGGCTAGAAACATTGGGACGAGAGCCCCGATGTTCATACCACCTTCCGATGTTTGCACCGCAACCTTTCTCCTCTCACGTTTGATATGTGTTTGGACGTACCCTTCTCCTCTCGCGTTTGACAGGCATTTGGACGTACCCTTCTCCTCTCATGTTTGACATTCGTTTCGACATACGTTTCTCCTCTCGCGGTTGACACGCGTCTGGATGACTACGCTCTCTTGCGCAGTCCCTCTCCTTTCGCGTTTGGTACGCAAGGAGGTGTTTCGTTTAAGACTTCGGGTGTTCCCGATAGTCGCTTTTAGTCTTTCCTGCGTGAGTCGTAGTTAAGATTGAATGATTTTCTTACATCCTTTCTGCGTGAGATGTAGCTTAGTTCGTGTTTACTTGCTTATGTACGAGTTTGCTGTAGCATTGCTTTCCATAACATTTGCATTCAGATGTTTCATTACAGCCCTCTTTGCATAATCATAAGCTTATGCTCTTGCATTGTGCATGTTCATTTACATTTTGCCCCTGCTTGCGGGCGTATCTTCTGTTATCTTGCCTGTTTGTCTAAGTCTTCGGCCTTGTCAAAAATGGGTCGTCTCTAGGCTTTGACATTCACTCACGTCATTTCATAACTTTCGATTTCTGTCAAAGAGGGGCAACTGTAGACACCCATTTTTGACCGACCTTAAGACTCTGACGTCATCGTTTGTGCACTCGGTGATTACGCATGTTTGTGCTCGTTTTGAGTTTCCGAAGATCTCGGACGTGCGCCTTGTCTTTGAACCTCTAAACCTTCTGTGTTTTGGCCTGGTTTTTAGACCGGACTTTGGTGCCTTTGCCTGGAGGAAGAGAGAGGCTTGTAGGCCACTTTTTGTAGCTGTAGGCTACTTTTCCCTCTTGTAGGCCACTTGCAGTGGCTGGTAGGCTAGTTTCGGGAGCTTTCATTGAGTGCCTTGTCTTGGGGTCTCTTAACTCTCTTCTTTTTGGTTTGTTTTTGGACCATACCTTGTTAGCCCTTGCCGAGAGGGAAGGGATGGGCTGTCGGCTACTTTTGGTGGTTGTAGGCCACTTTTTCCCCCTGTAGGCCACTTTAAGTGGTCGGTAGGCCAGTGGAAGTGGCTGACGGCCTTTTTTCAGTTTTGGCAAATATTTTTATTGGCAGTTGTGCCAGCTGTTGGGCACAGAAGGCATCCTCCATACACGTGTATGGAGGGATTG
Source organism: Camellia sinensis (assembly GCF_055761805.1). Classification (NCBI taxonomy): domain Eukaryota; kingdom Viridiplantae; phylum Streptophyta; class Magnoliopsida; order Ericales; family Theaceae; genus Camellia; species Camellia sinensis. Next base: position 66,545,986 of record NC_138961.1, on the reverse strand, counting down.
CACCAAGCTTCTAGCTTGTCCAACAAGCTTGAGGCTTGGAATTCTATAAGAAGGGAGCTCTCTCTCCCTTTCTAGGGTTCAGAATTTTTGGAGAGCAAAATATCTACTCTCTCTAGAATTCTCCCCCTCTCTCTCTCTCTATATATATATATATTTTGTGCCTTAAACTGTTGTTTCTTCATACTTTTGCACACAAACACCTACTCAAACACTTTCATCTTGTTGTTAAGGTACTTGGAAGCCTTATTTGAGTGGTTTTAGCTGGTTTTTACCTCAGAAGTTGTTGTTTTGCTGTGGTTCTTCAAGGGTGAGTAGTTACCCTCTTTGAGCTTTATTTTGCTTAGGTATTTGGCCATCCTTCCATGCTCTTTTAGGCCTAACTTACAACTAAAAAAAGTTCTTTTTTTAAGTGCTTAGAATGGTTGTTTGAGGCCTCTTTGCCATTGAGGGTGTTCTACCCTCTTGTGTGCCTTATTTGCTTACGCTTGGTGCCATCCCTTAAGGCGTTTGAGATTACCTTTGTTTGGCCTTTTCATCACTGAATTCTAGAGGAATTTCAGTGGTGGAAAGTGGGTTTTGAGACCCAAAATGGATGGGGGTGGTCCCCCTCTTTTTGTACGTTGTTTGCAGGTGTTGCTGGCTTTAACACTTTGGCATGTTTTTCTACCCTCTTAAGGCTCTATCTTAGCATGTTTCAGGCCTTATTTTGCCACGTTATAACTCTGTTTTGGGTTGGTTTGGCCTCTTTGTAGTGTAAACTTGTTTACTATCCTAACATGCTTCATGAGTTAGCATGTTATTCTAGCATGTATTGGCTTCACTCCACCATGTTTTTGGTGTTATTTTGGCATGCTTTAACTCTGATTTTAGTTGGTGGGGTCATCTCTTGCTTGGTCTTTGTACTTGTAGTGCAATCCTCCTTGTAAGCTTAACATGCATCATGCTTTGTGCCTCTAATTCTAGCTTGTTTTAGCTCTACTCCAGCAGGTTCTTAGCCTTGTTTTGATTTGCTTAAACTCTGTCTGGAATGATCTTGGCCCTTTGAGGCTTGCCTTGTATGGCCATAGTGTAGTGGCCTTTGCTAGTCATGTGTTTTGGGACCCCTAGTATGCCTTACTTATGACATTTGTGTGATATAGCATCATTTGGTATGTAAATTCAGAGCATAAACTTCTTCCATACTCTTATGTTTATCACTCTTTCACTGCTTTTAAAAGTCGTGCCTTTATGCCTTGTGTTGGTGGCCTAATACATGAGCATGTATTTCTCTCATTTGGTAGCTTAGTCTAATCATGTTTTTGTGACTTTTTGGACCTTCCATAACTCTGTTTTGGGTTGGTTTGATCATTGGTTTCTTGCATCTTACACTTGTAGTGCAATCCTACTTGTTGGCCCAGCATACATCATGCTTTATACCTCTCATTCTAGCTCTTGTTAGCTTTATCTTAGCATGTTTTAGCCACTGATTTGCCATGTCATAACTCTATTTTTGATTGGTTTGGTTGCCTTTTGCATGCTTCTTGCACTTGCAGTGCAATTTTGTTCACTAGCCTAGTGTATTTGGTGTTTTAGCCTATTGATCTAGCATGTGTATGCTCTACTCCAGCACATTTTTTGCTATGTTTTAGCATGCTCTAGGTCTGATTTGAGTGGTTTTGGTCATGCATGCTTGGCTTTGCATGGCTATAGTGCATTTGGCTTTGCTAGTCTTGCACTTTAAGACCTCTAGCATGTCATATTTGAGCTTTTTGCATGGCATGGCATCATTTGGCATGTTATTTCAGACCATATACCTTTGCCATATTCTTGCATTTATCGCCCTTTTGTTGTGTTTGAGGGTTGAGCCTTATGCTTCACTTGCGAGCTAATGCATGAGCATGTTGTTGTAGCCTTTGGTGCTTCATTTCCCGCATGATTTTGCCACTATTTTGGCATGATGTAGGTCTGTCCATAGCTGGTTTGACCAGTCGAGATTGATAGTGCATGCCTCATGTGTAATGTCCTTCACTTGCTTTAGTGTTCTTGCCCCTTAACATGTCTCATATACATTGCATTGCATTACGTTTGGATCAGACGCTAATCCAAACATGAGAAACGAGAGACGTTCCATACTTGAATTGATGAAACGTGCCTCATTTCTTAGTCATCGTCCCCTTTGATTGTGCATGATAGGGTGGAGGCCTCTTGAGTCTTGTGTGCTACTTGTGCATTCATTAACTTGTACAAACTTGGCTCCTTAGCCATCGTGCATTGCGATGCTCGGTTGGTGGCTCGAGAGTCGAGTACCGCACTCCTTTGAGCTTGAGAAATGATAAGATGGGTGGTTGTACAGCCATACCCTACAAATGCCTTGCTTTGCCCTTGTTGAACTCGGTTTGCAGCAAAATGGAAGTGTGCAGAAGTAACTGGCCGACCGGCCAGAGGAAGTGGCCAACCGGCCACTTTAAGTGCCCTAAAACCTCTTTAAGTGGCCAACAAGTGGCCTACAGCCTCCCCTGGTGGCCGACAGTCCACCAGCTTGAAGATGGTTCAAAGTGATTCTGGTTCTAGAGCAGAAGCAGTCTAGGAATTGGTTCAGTGTTTAGGAATCAAAGCAAATGCAAACAGAGGCAACCGGTGGCAAGGTGACGGGATTTCAGGAAGAAGCAACCGAGCATGCATACATTCCTCGCCCCGAGGCTCCTTTTAACTACTTTTCTTAGAAGCTTAACTCGTTGATTCTGTACTTAAATAGTTAATGCGTTTAACTAGTCATTCAAGTTTGTAATTAGTTCACTAATTAGTTAATTAGTTGTGATTTGTAATAGTTAGCTTAATTAGCGTAGCTAGTTTGCTTTCATTTCATTCGGACCCTCTATCGAGAGGGAAAATGTTGTAATAAGTGTGCGTGTGTGTGTGAATGTTTTCTAACCCCACGTCTTTCCCCCTTTTACTTATCATCTTTCAATGGTTAGTTTTAGAGCATGTTTCAATTAGAATCCTTATGCTCGCATGTTTGCATCATTCATTTGTCTTGCATGCACCGGGCTCGGCGCATCATACAAACTGCATTGTATTCAACACAACTTACTTGAATACGTGTTTCAAAGTATGTTATCAAGTGTTGCATTCGTATGCCATCCTAGATAGCCGACCCCATTTAGTTGTATTTTTGCATGTGTTGCACTAGGCATTGTTTACATAGCTAGGATCAAACATTGATTTTTAACTAGTTTTCTGTTTTGGCTCGGAGTACACTGTAAGTGTTTATGCTTTAGCATCCTTGCATGAGTGTAAGTGATTGCCATGTTTAACATGCTTTCCATGAGGCTATTTGCTTAATTGATTAACTGTATGAATGCTTGTGGATGAAGGTTGTGTTGCTTGAATTGGGACAATTCATTGAATGTATGTTTTAAGCCCACTTGAAGTGGAAAAATCATGTTTTCTTAAGCCCACTTGAGGGTGGCAAATCTGCGCTTTAGCCTACTTGCGAGTAGCACTTTCAAACCATTTTCAAAAACAAACATGAATTGATTTGTTCCAAGTCTTACGATTTAGTCTATACTTGTATGCTGTGCGCATCACATAGTAAGTTAGCTAATGAACCGGAATAAGAGCACATGTGTCCTCAGAACAACATATCATGCTTAGTAGAGGCCAATCCTTTGATCGGGCAAGCGGGGGTGCTCATTTCATGAGCTTCCCTCCTCGTACCCAAGTTCCTGAGCCGAGGCAACTTTGGTGATGACGGACACGTGGCCTTTGGCACGAGTCAGGGTTTCCTAAATTTCCCAAAACAAAATATTTAGGTGGCGACTCTGTAGTCTGGCAAAGTAGTCCAATTTGGCATAATTTGATTCAAAATCTAATTTTCCAAAACGATTTGCCGGATTGGACTCTTTGGTAATTTATCAGTCTTACATTGCACTTTGTGAGATTAGATTCAGAACCGTGACAGGAGTCCGAACTGTAGTAGCTTGAGCCCAACTCGCGCCCTCTCTGAAAGGGGGGGGCACGGAGAGAGTTCGAGCGGTCTGCACATGGTCCATTTGGGATTCTCAGACATCCTCTGGCCAATGGGCCTTACAAGACTTCAAAAGCTGTCGCTTTTCAACCGAACCCTGTCGAGTGCAGCAACTATCTGGTATGCAAAGCTGGAAGACTTTGTGAATCAGAGTTGGGAGGAAATGGCCGAGGGCTTCATCGTACTATACTCCTACAATACCCAGATCGAGGTCACAACCCGTGGTCCTGAGGCAACCCGTCAGTAGCCAAATGAGGGCTTCTCAGACTTTGTGACCCGGTGGAGGGCCAAGGCTTCGATGATGACTACCAGTCCATTTGAGAAAGATCAAATCAGGACGGTGGTTCGCAATCTGCAAGGGAAATTACTGCAGAAAATGATTGTCTTACCATTGTTCACATTTACTGAGCTCCATAAAATAGGAGTTCAGATTGAAGATGCAACTAAACAGGGGTTGATAATTGATGAGAAGGAGCATCCTAAGAGGCCTTTCACACGCAATTCCAATACAACCACAAGTGGAAACACAACTGCGCGGCCATCTGATGTGAATGTTGTCACCACTACAGCCAAGACTGCCAACCCTTTTGCCAGTACAAATCTACAAATCTCAAACTACCAGGCTCAATCTCAAAGGGTCTTTACCGCATTATATATGCCTCTATCCCAAGCCCTGAGGGTGCTGATTAAAAAAGGGCACCTTAAGCCGTTAGAACCGCGCCCACTACTCGACCCTCTCCCACCTAAACACAATCCAGCTAAATACTGTGCTTTTCACCAGCAGCACGGTCACGACATCGACCAATGCTTCAGGTTGCATCATTAGATTTAAGATCTCATTGACAACAAAGTGATAGCACAACCCCAAAAGCCAAATATAACCACCAACCCTCTTCCAGCCCACAACCAAGTTCCTCCACCCCAGCACTTAAATCTAATACAAACACAGGCCATCCCATATGACCCTAACGTATACGTTACCATTTTCCACCTACCCAAACTGGCCATGTTCATCCCTAAAAGCACGGACTTGTGCATGATGAACACTTTCACTTTATAACCAGAACCCGTGGTGGTGACAGTGGCAGAAGGAGGGTGGTTAGTCTTGGGGGAGAATGTCAGTCCATTGCCTGATAGCTTTACGAACTTATCAGAAGGAAAGTTTGACTCGTGCTGTTACATTGCACTAGTGGATCAAGCAAAACCCGAAGTGGTATTGCCAAAGATAGCGGAGGTCAATGTGGTTTGAGAGGATGGCCCAAGCCAGGGTCTGGATGATCTGGTGGAGCTGGAAGAAGACTTAGACAATCTGCAGTTCTACAACGAACAGGATTAGGGGGACGTATAGATTGACTGGTTTGATCTGAATGGGTAAACAGACAACTCCGGGTGGCTTAGTGATGAGCTTGACAAAGAGGAAGAAATTTAACCAAAACCTAAAGAAGAATAAGCCAAAATAGCTGCAGTTGTCGGAATGGCCGAAGAAAAGAGGAAACTGCCGGCGAGCACTGGCATCAAGAATTTTGCTCAAGAACTGGCCACCATGAGTATCGCGAACACTGAACAGGAAGCCGCATTGAAGCGGTTTTTGCAAGAAAGGGATCAAGATAAACAAGAAGCTGGAAAAGCCCAATGCCCTACGGAGGATACTAGTGATGAGGAAATGACTAAAACGAAGTTGGACAATGATTTGTCGGCTGTCGGAGGTGCATGGTGGGAAAATGATGATCTACATCTAGCCCACACTAACGAGGATTGGGGTGAAGACCTATCTGATAGCACCTGATACTCTAAAGAGATAGGCCATATGACTAGAAGTGGGCGGTACTTTAAGCCCCGACACTTGGACCAAGCTGAAGCCTCTAGAAAGGATAAAGAGGTAGAGAAGCAGAAGGAAAAATAGTTTGAAGAAGAAACAGTGCTGAAATAGTTGAAGAAGATCCAGACCGATATTTCAATCTGGGGTCTGCTCATGGCTTCTTGCATGCACCGACAGGCTGTGCTATCAACAATAGATAAAGCCAAATTGTCCATTGATATGACTCTTGAACAACTTGTGGGGTTAGTCTTCCCCGGAGGCGCTGCGCCAGCTCTAACCTTCTTAGATAAAAAGTTATCGGCAGAAGGCTCAATACACAACAAACCTCTATACATATCTGTAAAGTGCAGAGAAAAGTGGGTACCAGTGGTATTGGTCGATACAGGGTTGGCTACCAATGTCTGTCTATCTCGTACAACATATGCCATTGGTCCGAAACTAACGAATTTTGTGCCTGTAATCCAGGTGATTCAGGTGTACGACAATATGAGCAGAGAGGTAATGGGTATAGTACAGATCAGAGTTCAAGTTGGCCCAGCTCAACAGGATATTGAGTTCCATGTCCCGGATGTGCTGGCCACTTTCAATCTACTGTTGGGGAGACCTTGGTTGCACCAACTGAAAGTTATCTCTTCTACCCTCCACCAAATGCTGAAATATCCCTACGGGAAGGGGGTAGCTATTGTGTTCAGGAATTTATCTGTACATCCTCCGCCAGAGGTAACTACACCTATACTAGAAATTGTTCACGGCGAGAAGGATGTAAACCTTTCAGGGTTCACTCTAGTTGAGGCTCGGGTAGTGCAAACCATTTTGGCAGCTGACGAGAGCTTGTATGTCAGTGCCCAATCATTCTATTTCATGAATAAGCTCCAATATCTACCAGCAACGGGGTTGGAGAGAAGTGGCCGGAAGGGCGTCACAGCATTGGCCGATGTGTCACATAACCCACATGCCTTTGGTCTTGGCTACACGCCCACCAAAGAGGATTAGGTTTAGAAAGGGAAAGAGATCACCAATAGAGCTAGAGCTAAGCACATCGGGAAGCGTTATGAGCTTGTGCATAGACAAATCTAGGGAACCTTGAATGGTCATTTTATTCAGGAGGGTGAAGACTTCCCATTTTGCGATTTCCCCAAACCCTAGTTCAACTCTGAGAAGCAACGTGTTCCTGGCTTTGAAATTTTCTTTGACTTGCAGCTGCAAGACAGTGATATAGAGGAACAGGCTAAACTGACTGTTGAAGTTGAGCGAAGCATAGAAAGTGACCCGGACAACAGCGAACTTGAAGTAGGGGCAGCATTGGCAAGTCTCATTTCGGATCCTCCAATCGACTCAAAGAGCTTGGGGGATAACCTGGCCGTTTCCATGATCAGGGACCAACCAGGTGTGAACCCTTCTAGCAGCATTTTGGATGCATCTGACGCACCATCTCTCGTTTGGTAGCAGGAGGAGGGCTACTGGTCTAGCAGTTCTGAGTCAGGTAGTGAGCCAGAATCTAATTCCACATAGTTTCGGTCTAGTATTCCTGGGGTGGATAACCGGATGCCAAGGTTTTGTCCAAGTCGTCCTTTTCTTTTTCTTTTGAGACGGTTGTAACTGAAGAACTAGATGAACCGAACCTTTTGAATGAGAATGCCACTGTAGATTTTGAGTATTTCTCTGTGCCGCTTGTTTATTGCATTGATCATGGTTTTGAAAATCTTACTGAAAATGAAGAGGAAGGAATTCCTCTAGTTTTGAAAACTTGATTAATCGAGAGGAGGAGAGGTTTACAAAACCCCTTGCTAATGAAATCATTAGTTTTAATGTGGGTATTGAGAAGGATCCGTGTCTAGTCCAGATCGAGTGCACGTTTTCTTTGCAAGAGCGCGATCACTTACTCACTTTATTAAAAGATTTCAAAGATGTTTTTGCATGGTCTTACGAAGACATGCCTAGAATCGATCCTAAGATTGTACAGCATCGGATCCCTCTCGACCCCACGGCCCGACCCGTCAAACCAAAGTTGTGGAGGATACGCCCGGACTGGGCTTTGAAGATTAAGGAGGAGGTCACCAAGCAAATAGACACAGGATTCTTGCTAGTATCAGAGTATCCAACTTGGTTGGCCAACATCATCCTGGTGCCGAAGAAAGATGCTAGAATTCAGGTGTGTGTGGACTTCAGAGATCTGAACATAGCCAGTCTGAAGGACGACTTTCCTCTACCACACATTGTTGAATAGTGGACTTCACCACGGGTCATGCATTGCTCTCCTTTATGGATGGATTTTCTGGGTGTAACCAGATTCTAATGGTGCCCGAGGACATAGAAAATATAGCTTTCACTAAGCCGTGGGGAACCTACTACTATAGGGTAATGCCGTTTGGGCTGAAGAATGCCGGGGCTACATATCAAAGGGCTACAACCACAATTCTGCATGATATGATCCAAAAGAGGTCGAGGTGCACATGGACGACATGATTCTCAAGTCCAAAGAAAGAGAGGGCCACTACATCGCCTTTAAGAAATTCTTCCAACGGATCAAAGAATACAGATTGAGGTTTAATCCACAAAAGTGTACTTTCGGCATAACAGCAGGGAAAATGCTGGGTTTCTTGATCACACAAAGGGGCATCGAGGTAGATCCTTCCAAAATCAAGGCAATCCTAGAAATGCCACCACCAAGGACTGAAAAGAAGGTGCGAGGCTTTCTGGGTAAAGTGCAATTCAGAAGACGGTTTTATCTCTAAATTAACCTTGACTTGTGAACCACTTTTTGGTCTCCTCAAGAAAGGAAATAAATTCCGATGGGATGATCGATGTCAATTCACTTTTGAACAGATCAAGCAGTACCTGCAGAATCCAGCTGTGCTGTCACTGCTAGAGCCAGGAAAGCCTTTCATTTTGTATCGATCAGTAACGAACACAACGATGGAATGCATGCTTGCCTAGGAATCTGAAGATAGGGTGGAGAAAACCATCTACTATTTGAGCAAGAAAATGCTGGATTATGAGACCTGTTACACCATGTTGGAAAAAGCTTCCTTAGCCTTGGTATGGGCTACTAGGAAGTTGAGGCACTACTTGTTAGCACACTCCGTAATTCTGGTTTCAAGACTGGATCCTATCAAATATCTTTTTGAGAAACCAACACTTACGGGTAGACCAGCTCATTGGTTACTTCTTCTCTCCAAACTTGATCTGAAGTATGCTATTTGCAAGTCTGTTAAGGGGAGAGCGGTAGCGGAGTTCCTAGTAGATCACCTAGTAGAAGAGGATGAAGCGGTAGAATACCTATTCCCAGATGAAGCCATTTTGCAAGTCGAAGAAGAGATTTGGACAACATACTTTGATAGAGCGTCTAATCAATACGGTTATGGGATAGGGGTGTTGCCGATAGCATCCGATAATTCCCATATACCGTTAGCCTTCAAACTCCGGTTCAAGGTCTGAAATAATGAAGTAGAATTGGAAGCCGCCTTGGAACTAGGGGCAAAAAAGTTAGCCGTCAACGAGGACTCGAACCTAGTTGTGTCTCAAGTAAAAGGAGACTGGAAGGTCAAAGAAGAAAAGATGAAGATATCACCAAACCTTGGATGTTATGATTCCTAGGTTTGAGAAGCTAACTTTCACGCATCCACTGAGAGAGAACAATAGGTTTGTTGATGCCTTATCAACTCTATTGTCCATGATAGACATTCCACTCGGAGTCCGGATGCGTCCAATCATGATTAAGCAGATGTATACACCAGCCTACGAGACTATCACTGTAATAGATGAAGTGCAAGATCAAAACCCTTGGTTCGATGATATCTGGAACTTCTTGGAAAAGGAGGTCTATCCACCAGGGGTAAATGCCAAAGACAAAAGGCCCATACGTCGGATGGCCATTCAATTTATCATATGCGGAGGTAAACTGTACAAGAAGGGTCATCTGGGAACGCACAAGTTGTGTGTCGAAGTTGAGGAATCCAAGCGCCTAATGGAGGCCATCCATAGGGGAGAGTGCGGAGCACATATGAATGGAGTAATGCTAGCCTAGAACATTCTCAGGCAAGGTCACTACTGGTGTACTATGGAGAAGGATTGTATTGGTTTTGTTTGGCGATGCCACAAATGCCAAATTCACGCTAATCGCATAAATATCCCACCGTTGAAGCTGTATATCATGACTTCACCATGGCCTTTTTCAGTCTGGGGAATCGACATCATCGGCGCAGACACACCAAAAGGGCCGAATGGGCATGAATACATTCTGGGGCAATTGATTACTTTACAAAATAGGTGGAAGCTCAGTCCTACGCTGTGTTGAAAGCAGCGCATGTGGATAAGTTCATCTGAAACAACATCATTTGCCGTTATGGCATCCCAAACGAGATCATTTCAGATAATGGCTCCCATTTTAAGAAAGAAGTGATCGACTTATTGGATAAATAAACGTGCCTTTCCATAAGTCATCTATATATCGGCCACAAACCAACGGAGCTGTTGAGGCCGCCAACAAGAACATCAAGCATATTCTATAGAAGATGGTTGGGACCTACAGGAACTGGCAAGATAAATTGCCATTCGCACTCTAGGGCTATAGAACATCAATCCAGACATCTACTAAGGCAACTCCTTCCTCTCTTGTCTACGAGATGGAAGCTGTTCTGCCAATCGAAATAGAAGTCCCATCCCTGCGGGTTATGGCCAAGTGTCAGATTGCAGAGGCGGATTGGCAGATGAGTAGGTTCAAAGAACTGATGTTGTTTGATGAGAGAAGACTGAAAGCACTGTACCATGTTCAGAATGCAGGATAGCTAGGGCTTTTAACAAGAAAGTTAAGTCCCGGAATCTCGAAGAAAGGGGATTTGGCGCTGAAAGACAACTGAACTCCCATCCATGACCCTAGGGGCAAGTTTAGACCCAATTGGACTGGTCCTTACATTATCAAAACTATCTAGTTGGGTGGAGCTGTTATTCTCATTGACCTGGATGGCCTAGAATTTTCCCAACCGATCAACATGGACAAGTTGAAGAAATACTATCCCTGAGAGGCTCGCTAGGCCGAAAACCCGAAAGGGCGACCTAGGCAAAAGTTAGAGCACAAAAAAATTAGAAATAAAGAAAAACTGAGCTCGCAAGGTAGAAAACCCTAAAGGGTGGCCATGGAAAAAGTTAGAGCGTAAACGGAGAGCTTTAATACTCAAGTGAACCGGATCTGAACTACGTAAGGCCTGATTCCCACCTTCAGGATACGTAGGCAACTTTATCCTGAAGTTCGGCCATAAACACCTCCAACACAACTGACCTGTCCATATGTTGATTAGGTTATCTTTGTCCGTTCTTTACCTGAAAGTTCGGTTATGATCTCTACTCCGAGAAAAAAGCTGGTTACAATGCTGAGCAATATTATTCAGTCAAGGGGGAATTTTTGATCTTTAGATTCGAGGTTGTACATCTCAAGGACTGATTCAATGTGTGTCAAGTGGTGATCCTTATCGAAAATGGTTTTGAAAAGTTTTGACCAAAGTTGATTTTGTTCAAATTTTACCTTTTACAACTTAGACAATTTTTGGACCAAAATGAAAACTTTCAGTGCTCACAACTTTAATTTCATTGATTTCAATTCAAAGTTCTCTAACTCTCGATACAAATCAAAGTTGCTTTTTGTTACATTCATTAAACTTGAAAAGTGGAGATCAAAGCAATAAACTAGGGGCATAGATGAGCCACGTGCTCCTGCGTCCCCCGCTCGTGCTTATGGAAGGTTTTGATGCGAAAATAGGCTCGGTTTGTGCCTCATCTTTGAGCCAAGTCAGGCATTGGCCAAGAAGCGTGCAAATAAAACTAGGGGGTAGGAGCCGGAAGCTCTCTCGTCCTCCAAGCAGTGAGGTATCTAGCCAAATGTGAACCTGAAACAGGGAATGAAACCGAGTACTCTACCCCCTCCTCTGTGCAAGTCTGATCATGTCCAAACTGATGTTTGAACAGGAACGGAAAGTAGAATACACAGTGTGTAAGGACGATCAACTGAATGCCAGGTTGACGAGTCATGCTGTAGCTCATTCCGATTAGATTATGCCAGGGGAAACACCAAGCAATGCCAGCAGCAGACCTGTTGCACATGCAGTGGCACCACCATCCCTCGTTGGGGAAATCCACTGGCTGTTAGCGGAAGAAGTATGCTTGAGCTGAATATGCTGGGCAAGAATCCACTACCTTCAGGTTATCCATAAGCCACTAATGGAGACGGATGAAAGAAAACAGAGATTAAGGAATAGAGAGAAGCATGCTAAGAGAAAAAGCGAGAAAATGGCTTTGAGAGAAAAACAGAGCATGAGTGCCAAGTGATGTGAGAAATGCATATGAGAAAGGAGGGGAGCATTACCTGAAGAAGTAGTGGACTCCTTGCGACACCTCTGCTCCCCTTTTCCATCACACTGAGCAACTTTCTTCATTGATGGTCGGTCGGCTACCAATGATGGCCATCAGCTACAATTGGTGGCCGGTCGGCTACTGCTGGTGGCAGGTCGGCTACTCCTTGTCCAGAACTTCCCCTTTTGTTGCAACAGAGAGCAAACAAAGGCAAAGCAGTGTATTCTTAAGGAGTGTATATGCTGCTACCATCCTTATCACACACAAGCTCAAAGGAGTGTAACTCTTAGCCCTCAAACCATCAACCAAGCAATTACCATGCATGATGGCTAAGGAACCAAGCTTATACAAACTTAATGAATGCAGAACGAGACCAAAAATCCCACCACCCTATCATGCATGATCAAGGGTGATGGTGACCAAGGAAAGTGGCACATTTCATCACTTTTGAGTATGAAATTTTCCATTTTCCTTGTGTTCGAATTAACGTCCGATTCGAACACATACAATGCAACATGAAAGATGCTTATCTTGTCTCTTTTATTTGTTCATTTTGTTTACTCATTTTACATTATCGATTCATTCTTTAATCGATTAAGTTCATTGGTGAGTGTCCTCCAATGGGAAAATGGCTCAAACAACGAGTTACTTTGGGCATGAAAGAGGCATTACACCGTTGGTAATGAACCCCCTAAGGGATTAAACCATTAGGTGCAACACTTGGCAAACAAGTGGTTAAAAACCACTTTCAAAGCAAACAAAAGAGTGAAGAATGGGGGGAGATTGCAGAGATTAAGGTGTTGAAATTACATGCAAAATAAAACTGAAACATGCAATCAACTCAAGGAAATGATGAATAAAGCACTAAAACATCAAGCTAGTGAAGGAAATTGCACTACAACCATGCCATACAAGGTTCATATGACCCAACCAGCCCAAAACAGAGCTAAAGCAGTCTAAATCAGAGGCAAAAACATGCTGGAATTAAGCTAAGTCAAGCTAGAAAAACATGCTAACACATAGAGCTAACTGGGCATGTGTAGACACCCCATTTTTGACCGTCCTCAAGACTTGGATGTTCTTGCAGGTATATCCAGTGATGAGTTTGATTGCTCATCGAGCGCTCGAAATCCGCAGCGGAACGCCACAGGTTTGAGCTTTCCAAACCCTGCATCAATTTTCTCACATCTTTAGACCATGTGTAGGTCCCTTTAGCATGTTGTTGTTCTTGGCTTGCCAGCCATCCTTGGGCATTGCCGGCCATTGATTTTGTCCTGCCGGCCATTTATGTGGCCTACTGGCCATCACTAATGGTCAGCCGGCCAACAGTGTTTCAGTAGATATTTTTTGATATTTTGTGCTAGCTATTTGCACAGCTTGAGCCATCTGCTTGCACGTGTATGGTTGGATCTCTTTGAGGGAATTTTTCACCTTTTATATATAGAAGACCCCTCTTGCATGTGCAAGCGTTAGAAAAATTTTGAAGACAAAAAAATTTCTCTCTCTCTCTCTCTAGAATTCTCTCTATCTTGATATTTTTCCTTAAAGCTTAAATTCCCTACACTTTTGCATAGAAGCCCTTGATCAAGCTTGATTATCATTGAGTTGAGGCTACTGGAGACCTTCTTTGAGGTTTAGAAGAGGATATTGGATTGGTTTTGGTTTGATTTTGGTGTCTAGCTTGCATCTTGTCTTCAAGAGGTAGAACACTTATGTTTTAAGTTCAATTTTAATACTTGTTTTGCCATCTTTACATGCTGCTTCAAGGTTGGTTTTAACCTCTGAAAATATCTGTTTGTATGGTCTAAAATGGTGGTTTGAGGTTCAATTGGAGTTAGGGGTGGTCCACTCTTCTTGCGGCTTGTTTGCTAAATTGTTGTCCCATCTTTCAAGGTTGTTTAAATCAAACTTTTTGGCCTTTCTAACCACTGAAAATTAGAGTTATTTCAATGAAAAAAACTCTATTTTCAAGTCCAAAAGTGGAGGGGTAGCCTCCTCTCCTTGTGTCTTGCTTCCATGCCTAAGTTGCTTCACATTTTAGCTTGATTTTCTAGCTTAACTTAGCTTAATCCAAGCATGTTTTAGGCTCTATTTTGGCATGTTTCAGCTCTGTTTTGGGCTGGTTGAGTCACTTGAGGCTCACTTTGTATGCTTGTAGTTGAATTGTGCTTAATAATCTAGTTTGTGCTATGTGTTGACCTCTTATTCTAGCTATTTTTAGTCTACTTCAAGCATGTTTTAGAACTCCATATAAGTTGTTTTAGAAATTTTTTGAAGTGTTTGTGCCTTGTGAGCTTTGTATTGCATGCCTATACTGTAGTGATCTTCACTACTTTGGTGTATTGAGCTTTTGAACATCAATTGCATGAGTTGGTTGAATGTTTTAGTATCATTTTGCATATAATTTCAGCACTAAAATATCTGCAACCTCCCTTATTTCATCACTTCTTTCATTTTCTTTGAGGGTTGGTTAACCTTTCGATTATGTTTAAGCTTGAGATTGAGACTTATGCTTAATGGTTTTAATCCTCTTTTGAGGGTTTCTACTAACCAAAGGCATGATCTCTCTCTTGCTTTAAACCCTCCCTTGGTTAACACCTCTTCCATTAGAGGACACTCACCTTGGACTTAATCAACAAAAGAATGAGTTGGTAATTTAAAATGAGTAAATAAAACATGACAAGTAAAACTTGAGCAAGTTAAGCATTGTTATTGTTGTGTTGCATTGCATGTGTTCAATCAGACATTATATTGAACACAAGGTAGATTGGAGCATTTTATACTCAAAGTGATGAAATGAATCAATCTCCATTGTCTCCATCACCCATGATCATGCATGATAGGGTGGTAGTCCTTTGTGTCATATTTGTGCATTTATTGAAAGTGTACAACTTGGATCTTTCGCCATCATGCATTAAAAATGCTTGATTGGTGGTTTTGGATCCGAGAGTGCCACTCCTTTGATGTTTTGAGATAATAAGAAGGGGCACAATACAAACATATCCTTGGAAAGCACTCCATTTTCCTCTGTTTGTGCTCTGTTACAGTGTGGTAACTCAGAGCACCAATGGCCGGTAGTGGCTCATTGATGGCTGAAAGTGCTTCACTCTTGGCCGGAAAGGCGCATATTTGGCCGGCAGGGGGCCAGCAGCAACCATTCATGGCCGACTGGCCATTGGTGTAGTCCCCAGTATTGATTTGGCAAGTTGGAGCATAAAGGTTTTGAAGTGTACTCAACCCTGCAAACAGGGCCTCCTAAGAGTAAATCGGAGTGCTTTCCGGGTCGAAAACCGAATGCATGCATCCTCCACTTCCCGAGGCAGAGCTCTGGCAGTGTGGTTTAGATATTTTGCATGATTAGTTTGTGTTGTAATTTAATTAGCTAGTTTGCTAATTAGTTAAAGTGTTGTAATAATTAGTAGTTTGCTTGTTATTCATTCGGTTTGTAATAATTAGTTTAATTAGATTAGTTAGATTAGTTAGCCTAGCATTGCTAGTTAGCTTAATCATTCGGACCCTCTTTCGCGAGGTCGCAATGTTGTAATACGTGTGCGTGTGTGTGTGCATGTCTTCCAACCCCTCGTCTTTCTCTCTTTTATTTAATCACTTTCAATGGTAGTTTAGGGACATGTTTCGATTAGCATACCTTATGCTTGCATGTTTGCATCATTCATTTGTCTTGCATGCACTGAGGCTCGGTGCTTCATTCAAATTGCATCGTATTTCAATACACTTCTTTGAATACGTGTTTAAATCACATGTTGTTCAAATCGATCATATGCCATATTAGTAGCCGAGCCTATTAATCGCATTTTTGCATGTGTTGCATTAGGCATCTTGTATAATTAGGATCATGCATCTTTTCTAACTAGTTTTTGTTTTGGCTTGGAGTACTCAGTAAGTTTTGCGCTTTAGCATGCTTGCATGAGTGTGATTGCCATATTGCCATGTTTCGCATGCTTCCCATGAGGCTATGTGCTTAATTGATTAACTACATGCATGCCTGTGGATGAAGGCTTTATTGCTTGAATTGGTACAATTCGACAAATGAGAGTTTTTTTAAGCCCACTTTCCAAAGTGGCAAATCATGTTTTAAGCCCATCATGTTTGATGGCAAATCCGCGTTTTAGCCCACTTGAGGGTGGCAAGTTCAAACCATTTTAAAAAACAAACATGAGTTGAATTCATTCCAATTCTTGCGATCTTAGTTTATACTAGCTCATGTGTGTGTCACATAGTAAAGCTAGCTAATAACCAGAATAAGAATACATGAGGTTTATAAAACAACATATCATGATAGTAGATGCCGAACTTTGATCGGACGAGCGGAGGTGCTCATTTCAGGGCCTTACCCTCTCGTACCCAAGTTCCCGAGCCGAGGCAACTTTGGTGATGATGGACACGTGGCCTTTGGCATGAGTCAAGGTTTTCTAAATTTCCCCAAAATAAAATATTTAGGCGGCGACTCTGTAATCTGGCAAAGAAGTCTAGTTTTGGCATTATTTGATTCAAAATCGATTTTCCAAAATGATTTACTCGATTGGACTCTTTGGTGATTATTAGTTTCACATTACACTTGTGAGACTAGATTTAGATTTGTGACAGGAGTCCGAGCTATAGGACCTAATTTGAGCTCTCCGAAAGGGGGGTGCGAAGAAAGTCAAGCTACAGTTTCTGGCGACTCTGCTGGGGACTTAGAGAACTTGACTCGAACTCATGATATGTTGTTTTATCTACGCGTATGTGTTTTTTTGCATTTGCATTTGCATCGGTGTGCCTAAGTTACAGTGTTTGCCATCTGCTATTCCTGAGCGGTTTGTCGGAGGCGTGCTTGGAAAAGCTTGCCATAAGGCTGATCGGTTGTGGGCTCTACCATGATGGGAACACAAATCTTGGATCTGGACTACTTCTGTACCGTTTTATCCTCCTTTCACTTCTCGGTGTTAGAAGCGAGAGGTATATTAGGTGGTCTTGCTGAGGCACTCTTTTTGACCATTTGACCTAGTTGTATATCGGAAGCCTTGGAGATTGTTCCAAACTAGGATAGGTTGCTCACCCGAATGTAGATTTGCTTGAAACCGCTTGCTTGCATAGCGAACCCCTAGTTCCTAACGAAATTAGGACAGGGAAACCCTACCCCACCATAGGGATGTTTTGGCTCTCACTAGCTTGATACGTGCTTTTAGAGTGAATCTCTGCAGGAATGTATGTATAAGTTGCAAGTCTGGGTATCAGTTTGAAGAGTATCAGTTTGGGGCAGAAATCAGTGTTTGAGCACAGATTGTCCAGCTCATGATTACGACTGTGTGTTATTTTTGTCTAAGCCGAGGTGCTGTGCATTTTCTAATTTTTGTTTCTTTTGCTTTATTTTTCTTTTTGCGAAGTAGTATTTCACGATTGCTTCAGATGAGGCAGTTACCCCCCAAGCACTCTGGACCAAAGTAAGGCAGCTTCATCGATCTGGGGATCTTGTGAGAGTACAACCAGTGTTTGCTTCGCTATCCCCGGTTACAAGACGGAGGAGAGTTCGGCATAATTCACTGATTCGTCAATCACCTGTGCTCAACGAAGTCCAGTTTACTGGTCCCACTTCAGAAAGAGAATATACACCGGATCTGATAGATCAACACCCCATAGACAACATGGAGGATATGTTGCGTCAACTTCAGCAGACCATCGAGGCCATGCAGCTGGATGCTACTCACCAAGAAGAAGTCACCACTCGCCAAGCAGAAATTGCAGCCCAGCAGGCTGAGTTAATCGCCAAGCTTCAATAGCAACAGCAACCACAACAAGTAGCAGCTTCTTCTTCACATCCACCCCCAGTCAGGGTTCCAATACCTGGGGATACAGCCAACGTCCAGGAGAATGCAGACATTTCGACAGAGCTAGTTCCACCTCAGACTTCCAAAGCACCGGTTTACCCAACGAAGGCACCGTTCGAGTTTGAGGTTGATCATACCGCTCTAAAAGTGAGCAAGCTTGAGAAGGTTTTTAAACGAGCTCACGGTGTCAACTCGATCCCAGATATAGAGGATGGTTATACAGATTCGGTGGTGATATTGCCAGATAGATTTAAGATGCCACATATAGACCGCTTCGACGGCTCGGGTGATCCCATGGCCTATTTGTAGCTGTTCTCAAATATTTTGCGGCTAATGGGCCTGTCCAGACTACATAAGTTATCCATTTTTGGTCAGACCATGTCAGGTATCACGGCCATCTGGTACGCTAAACTCGAGGACTCTATAAAAAGGAATTGGGCAGAAATGGCTGAGGCCTTTGTACTATAGTACTCCTACAACACACAGATCGAGGTCACGACTCGTGATCTCGAGGCAACCCTCCAAGAGCAGAAGGAGGGATTCTCCAACTTTGTAACCCGATGGAGGGCCAAGGCCTCCACGACAACAACCCAACCAGTTGAAATGGACCAGATCCGAATGGTGGTCCGTAACTTGCAGTCGAGGCTAGTGCAAAGGATGATAATCGTGCCTCTGTCAACATTTGCCGAACTCTATGAAATCAGGGTATAGATAGAGGATGCAATGAAACAGGGTCTGATTGACCATGGGAAAGAGCAGCCCAAGAGGGCTTTTACACGCAGCTCAAATGCAACTACGAGTAGTAGTGCAGCTGCAAGGATCTCTGATGTTGGTATGGTCACCACCACACCGAAAACAGATACCCCATTTGCCGATAAATCTGAAACTACCTCACAGCCCGTAAAGTACCAACCCGGAGGCCAGAGGGTTTTTACCCCACTCTATATGCCTCTGTCAGCGTCCTTGAGGGTTCCGCTCAGAAAAGGGCATCTGAAGCCCCTAGAGTGACACCCATTGCCCAATCTCCTCCCTCCTACACACAACCCAGCCAAGTGATACGCCTTCCACCAGTAGCATGGACATGACACCGACCTATGCTTTAGATTACGTCATGAGATTCAGGATCTCATTGACAACAAAGTCATAGCGCCTCTTCAGAAGCAAAACGTCACTACAAATCCCCCTCCACCACATAACCAAGCCCCTCCTCCCAAGCAAATAAACCTTATCCAAACACTGGCCGTCCCGTATGACCCCAGCATATACGTTACTCCCTCTCACCTACCTATGCCAACGATGTTCATCCCGGAAAGCACAGATCTGTGTATGATGAACACATCCATATCCCAACCCAAACCTGTGGGGGTAGCCATGGTAGAAGAGGGAACACCTGAGGGCTCAGTAAGCTTAACATAAGAGGAATACAACCCTTGCCACTATATTACACCAGTCTATCAGCCTAAGTCAGAGGTGGAATTGCCGAGGGGAATGGATGTCAGTGTAGTCCAGGAGGATGAACTGAACTAAGGACTGGATGACTTACCTGACCTTAAAGAGGACATCGCTAATCTGCAGTTCTTCGATGAGCAGGATCCGGGGGATATGCACATCAACTGGTTTGACTTGAATGGATCACCGAATAATTCAGGGTGGCTTAGTGATGAGCCGAATGTTGATGAGGGGTCTCAACACAAACAGGAACAGCTGGAAGTAGTAACTGCTGCAAGGGCCGGAACGGCCAAGGATGAGGGGATGTTGCTGGAAAGCACCGATACTAAGAATTTTGCTTGGGAACTGAGTAGTATTTGTACAGCCAATACAGAGCAAGAAGTCGCACTAAAGCGGTTCGAACATCAGAGAACTGAGAGTGATCAGAAGGCCAGAAGAGCCAAAGGCCTTGCGGGGATTGACTGTGTTGCGGACACGGAAATAACTACAGCGGGACCTAACATATGCATGTCAGTTACCGGAGGAACATGGTGGGAAGACGATGATTTGCGTCTAGCCCATACAGACGATGACTGGGGACAGAATCTGCCAGATGACACATGGTATTCCGAGGAAGTTGATCACATGACTTGGAGTGGACGGTATTTTAAACCCCTACACTTGGACCAACCAGAAGCCTCTAGGAAAGACAAAGAGGCAGAAAAACAAAAGGAGAAGTTACTAGAAGAAGAAGCTGTACTGAAGTAGCTGAATAAGATTTAGGAGGATATATCCATTTGGGGATTGCTCATGGTATCACGAGTGCACAGACAAGCCGTATTGTCTGCAATGGATAGGGCCAAGCTCTCCATCGACACGACTCCTGAGTAGTTTGTGGGACTGATCTTCCCAGGAGGGGCCTTACCAACTTTAACCATTTCGGAGAAGGAATTGCCGCCTGAGGGCTTTGAGCACAACAAACCACTATACATCTCTATGGAATGTAAAGAGAAGTGGATACCAGTCATCTTGGTTGATACCAGGTCTGCAATCAATGTGTGCCTGTCGTGCATGGCCTATGCCACTGGCTTGAAGCCAACAGACTTTGTTCCAACATCCCAGGTGATTCGGGCTTATGACAATACGAGCCGAGAAGTGATGGGGACAGTCTGGATCAGAACGCAGGTAGGCCTGGCGCAACAGGACATTGAGTTCCACGTCCTTGATGTTCCAGTCACCTTTAACCTACTCCTTGGACAGCCGTGGCTACACCAAGTGAAGGTTGTCTCTTCCACTCTGCATCAGATGCTGAAATACCCCCATGGGAAAGGTGTAGCCATTGTTTTTGGAAATTTTTCCATACATCCTCCACTAGAAGTCTCTACACCTGTACTGGAAATTGAACATGGCAACGAGGATGCCTTTTTGTCTGGGTTCACCTTGGCTGAGGCCCGGGTGGTGCAAGATATTCTGGCTATTGATGAGGGATTGTACATCAGTGCTCAATCAGTCTACCTCATGAATAATCTACAACAAGTACCCAGAATGGGATTGGGAAGGAGTGGCCAGAAGGGCATTGCTGCATTGGCCGAAGTGCCATATAACCCTCATACCTTTGGTTTAGGTTACACGCCTACCCAAGAGGATTGGGTAAGAAAGGGAAAGGAAATGGCCGGAAAAGCAAAGGCAAGGCAAAGTGGAAGCACTATGAACTAGTGCATAGACCAATTCAATGAATCCTGAACAGCCGCTTTGTCGGGGAAGAGGAGGATTTCCCATTTTGCGGCTTTTCTGAGCCATGGCTGAATTCGGAGAAGCGGCGTTTGCCCAGATTTGAGATCTTCTTTGACCTACAGCTACAAGGGGATAGAATTACAGAAGAACAGACTGTCCTACCAACTAAGGCTGAATAGAGAACAGGGGATGAGTCTAACAGTAACGAACTTGAGCTAGGAGCAGCGCTGGCCTGTCTCCTTTCAGATCCTCATAACAAAACAGAGAGCTTGGCGGATAACATCACTGTTTCCATGATCAGGGATCAATTGGATGTGGGCCCTTCTATTGGCATTCTGGACGCATCTGTCGCACCCTTTCTCATTTGGCAGTTTGAGGAGGGAATTTTGTCCAACAGTTCTGAATCTGCTGTTGATTCAGAATCTGATTCCACAGAGTCTGTGGAGTAAGAATCAGGTTCCAGTTCTTCTAAGTCAGAGTCTGATATTCCTGGGGTTAGTCACCCGGATGCCGTTGTATTGTCCAGGTCGTCTTTCTCCTTTTCTTTTGAGTCAGTTATAACTGAGGGATTGGACGAGCTGGAAGTTGTAAATGAGAATGGTACCACTGTTGTTTCTGAGTACTTTTCTGTGCCACTTACATATTGCATTGATCATGACTTTCAAAATTTTGATGAAAACGATGAGGAAGGAATTCCTCTGGTTTTAAAACATTTGATTGATCGGGACGAGGAGAGGTTTGTAAAGCCTCTGGTGGATGAAATCATTTCAATTAACATGGGTACCAAGAAGGATCTGCGCCTGGTCCAGATCGGGTCCACGTTGCCTTCAGAGGAACGCGAGCGCTTAGTCACTTTATTAAAAGATTTCAAAGATGTTTTCGCGTGGTCCTACAAAGACATGCTTGGAATCGATCTTGAGATTGTACAGCATCGGATCCCTCTCGACCTTGAGGCCCGACCCGTTAAGCAAAAGCTTCGGAGAATACGCCCGGATTGGGCTTTCAAGATCAAGGAGGTCACCAAGCAGATAGACGCTATGTTTCTACTAGTATCTGAGTATCCAACTTGGTTGGCCAACATTGTTTCGGTGCCGAAGAAAGATGGTAGAATTTAGGTATGTGTGGATTTCAGAGATCTGAATAGAACTAGTCCGAAGGACGACTTTCCACTACCATACACCGACAAATTGGTGGACTTCACCGCAGGCCATGCACTACTCTCCTTTATGGATGGATTTTCCGGGTATAACCAGATCTTGATTGCACCCGAGGATAGAGAGAAGACTATCATCACCATGCCGTGGGGAACCTACTGCTATAGGGTGATGTCATTTAGGCTTAAGAATGCTGGGGCTACTTATTAACGAGCTGCAACCACTATCTTACATGATATGATCCACAAAGAGGTTGAGGTGTACGTGGATGACATGATTATCAAGTCCAAGGAAATAGAGGGCCACTACACCGTCTTAGAGAAATTATTTCAACAGGTTAGGGAGTGTTGGTTAAGGCTGAATCCACAGAAATGCACTTTTGGTGTCACAGCAGGGAAAATACTAGGGTTCTTGATTACACAAAGGGGCATCCAGGTTGATCCTTCCAAAATCAAGGCCATACTTGAAATGCCACCACCAAGGACTGAAAAAGGAGGTGCGAGGCTTTCTGGGTAGAGTGCGATTCATAAGACGATTTATTCCAAAATTAACCTTCACTTCTGAACCAGTTTTTGGTCTCCTAAAGAAAGGAAAGAAATTCCAATGGGATGACCGATGCTAGGTTACTTTTGAGCAGATCAAGCAGTACCTTCAGAATCCACCCGTGTTGTCACCGGCAGAGCTGGGGAAGCCGTTGATTTTGATTCTGTCTATAACAGACACAACAATGGGCTACATGCTTGTGCAGGAATCTGAAGATAAATTGGAGAAATCCATTTATTACCTGAGTAAGAAGATGTTGAATATGAGACCCGTTACACCCCGCTGGAAAAGGCTTCCTTAGCATTGGTATGGGACACCAGGAAGTTGAGGCACTAGCTCTCACTCTGTAATTTTGGTTTCGAGATTCGATCCCATCAAATATCTCTTTGAAAAACCAGCACTTATGGGTAGGCTAGCCCGTTGGTTGCTTCTTCTCTCCGAATTCGACTTGAAGTATGTGACGTGCAAGTCTATTAAGGGGAGCAGTAGCATAGTTCCTAACGGATCACCCAACAGAAGGGGATGAAGCAGTAGCGTACTTATTCTCGGATGAGGCCATTCTGCAAGTTGAGGAAGAAACTTGAATGATGTACTTTGACGGATTGTCAAACTAGTACGGGTACGGGATAGGGGTGTTGCTGATAGCACCCGATAATTCCCACATACCCTTAGCCTTCAAACTCCGGTTCAAAGTATCAAACAATGAAGCAGAATACGAGACGTGTATCACTGGCTCGGAAGCTACCTTGGAACTAGGGGCAAAAAGGTTAGACGTCATAGGGGACTCGAACCTGGTTGCATCTCAAGCAAAATGAGATTGGAAAGTTAAAGAAGAAAGAATGAAGATTTACCACCAAACCCTGGACGTTCTGATTCCCAAGTTTGAGAAGCTGACCTTTACCCATCTGTTAAGAGAGAACAACAGGTTCGCCCATTCTTGGGCAACTCTATCATCAATGATAGACATCCCATTGGGAGATCGGATGCATCCGATCATCATTGAACAGAGATACACACCAGCCTATGAGTTGATCGCCGCAATTGATGAAGTACAAGATCAGAACCCCTGGTACTATGATGTCTGGAACTTCTTAGAAAATGAGGCTTATCCACTAGAGGAAAATACCAAAGATAAGAGGGCAATACGGCGAATGGCTGCTCAGTTTATCATCTGTGGGGGTAAGTTGTACAAACAAGGCCATCTGGGAATGCACAAGTTGTGTGTTGATGAAGAAGAGTCGAAGCGCCTAACGTAGGCCATCCATGGAGGGGAGTGCGGATCGCACATGAGTGGAGTAATGCTGGCCCGGAAGATTCTCAGGCAGGGTTACTATTACTCAACCATGGATGAGGATTGTATCAGTTTTGTTCGGCGATGCCACAACTGCCAAATCCATGCAAATCGCATGAATATTTCGCCGTTAATGCTGTACAACATGACTTCTCCGTGGCCTTTTTCAGTTTGGGGAATTGATGCCATTAGGGTAGTTACGCCAAAAGGCTCGAATGGACATGAGTATATCCTGGTGGCGATAGACTATTTTACAAAGTCGGTAGAGGCCCAATCCCACGTAGTGCTAAAAGTGTCACATGTAGCCAAGTTCATCAAGAATAATATCAACTGTCGTTATGGGGTCCCGAATGAGATCATCTTGGACAATGGTTCCGACTTTAAGAAGGAAGTGATCGACTTGTGTAGACGTCCCCGAACGCCCCGGGAGGTAATCTCGTTTTGTTCATTTGGGCTTACTACAGTCCGGACTCAATGCCACTGTCCTGTATCTAATCTCGCAGAGTGCAATGCAAGACCGATGAATCATCAAAGAGTCCAAATCTGGCAAATTGTTTTGAAAAACTGATTTTTAGAAAGAAGTGCCAAACATGGATTGCTTTGCCAGATACAGAGTCGCCAACTAAATATTTTATTTTGAGAGAATTTAGGAAACCCTGACTCATGCCTAAGGCCACGTGTCCGTCATCACCAAAGTTGCCTCGACTCGGGAACTTGGGTACGATTGGGGAAGGTCACTTCGTGAGCACCTCCGCTCGCCCGATCAAAGATCGGCCTCTACTAACCATGATATCGAGTTTTGAAAACATTATGTGCTCTTATTCCAGTTAATTAGCTAGCATTTACTATCTGATGCACACAACACACAAGTATAGACTAGATCGCCTAATTTGGAACTAAACATCGCATATCCGTCTTGTTTTGGAAAATGGATTGGAATTTGCTACTCGCAAGTAGGCTAAAACACAGGTTTTAACGAATTATTCCAATTCAAGCAACCCAACCTTCACCCATAGGCATTCAAGCAGTTTATATCACATAAGCAAATAGCCTCATGGTAAGCATGCTGTCATGTTAACACTCACATACATGCAAGATGCTAAAGCAAAAATACTCACAGTGTACTGCGAGCCAAAACAATGAACATGTTAGTAATCAAATGTATGATCTAAGTCCATGTTAAAAAATGGCTAATGCATCGCAGGCAAAATGCAACTAGAATAGGCTCGGCTAATCTAAGGATGGCATGTGAAATGCAACAGCTCGATACACGTATTCAACTTTGAATTCGAAATACTATGTAGTTAGTATGATGCGCCGAGCCCGGTGCATGCAATACAGATGAATGATGCAAACATGCATAGCATAAGGATGCTAATTGAAACATGCCCTAGAACTAACCATCGTAAGCGGTTAAGTAAAAGGGAGAAAGAAGTGGAGGTTGGATGACATGCATCACACATACACATGCTTATTACACAATTGCGCCCTCTCGAGGGACCGAAAGAATAGTACAAACCAAATAAATAATTAACTACTCTAGCTAATTAATTATTACAGACCACTTAACTAGTTAAGCAAATTAAGTAAGCTAATAAAGTGGTAAAGCAGCCTCGGGAAGAGGGATAAATGCACGCATGCTCGGCTTCGCCCGGAAATCCATCGCCATACTCATGCTACCTATGTTTGCACTATTTTCCTCTTTTGAAGGCTGCAGAAGTTTCCAAATTGCTTCTGAAATACTCCCTGAGAGTTTTAAGAGGCCACCGACCAAGAGGGAGCACCACCGGCCATGGAATTATGGTCATCGACCAAAAATTAGATCACCGGCTGGGTATTGATAGTCGGCCGGCACTGAAAGTTGCCGACCGGCCATTTCTTCCTGCAGAATACTGGTTTGCTACAACAGAGGATAGACAAGACATGGCAATGCATTTTCAAATCAATTTATGCACCACCACCCTCCTCAGCATGTCTGAGACTTAGAGGAGCATAGTTCTCGACCCTCGGGCCATCAATCACGCATTTCAATTCATGACAGCCCAAGATGCCAAGTGTGCAATTGATATTAAATGAAATGCACACAAACACACAATGATCCTAACCTCTATCATAATTGATCAAGAGGCAAGGGATGCAAATATGCACAACGCTATGCAACCTAGACATGCAAGCAAACTAATGCAACATGAGCATGTGAACAAGCATGCAAACATGCAAGCATGTAACAACATATTAAACTCATGACAAAATGCAAGCTAACAGGCATGCAAAATGTAACTTAAGCATACAACAATATGCAATGGGCCAAGTATGAAACAACCTACAAGGCAAGCATGCAACAACATGCAAAGGACGGGCTTGCACCAAGATGGACAGCTCCCCAATAGGTCCAAAACAGTGGCCAATATGCTAAGGGATAAGGGACAAAGTCACATACAAACATGCATGTATAATGGTCCAACACTTAAGCATAAAAAGGCAACTTTTAAGGACACTTAAAAGGAACAAACATGGACATATGGCAAGCATTTTAATGCTGTGAAAACATGTAAAGGATGATGCCAAATCAACATAATAATGTAAACAAGTCATGCACAAAAAGCTTGAAACTAGCCCAAAGGCTCAAACCATGATCATGTGACACATGAAGCAAATGACCAAAGTGGACCAAAACAGTTCTAAATCATGCCAAAGTTAGCCTAAAACATGCAATGGCCAAAGCTAAAACAAGCTAAAACAAAAGGGGGAAGGCATGAGGCATACAAGGCCACCAAAGAGGTGTTACACTACACCTAAGACAACCAAACATGGCATGATTTAGGCAACCAAAATTAGAGATATGAAATGCTAAAATGAGCCCAAAAACCCACTTAGATGGCATCCCAAATGCCTAGACATGATGGCATACACAATGACACATCCTTGAGGCATACAACCCTAACTCCTTAAAGCATTAAAGGAGTTATAAATGCAAGCATACAAGCATAACATATGGACTGAAATAGCATTGTAAGTGGTGCCAAACCACTGAAATGATCCAAATGGAGCATGCTAGAGGATTCAACACTCGAAGCTAACAAGCAAGATTACATGGTAGCTATACAAAGCAAGTCATGGATGACCAAAACAACCAAAATTAGAGCTTTAGCATGTTAAAACAAATCTAGAAGCTTCATGAGATTAAGCCAAAATCATGCTAAAAACACACGTTACAACATGATGCATGTTAAGGCTAAAACATGGGATTACAAGACAAGTGTATCAAGCATACATGGCATGTCTAAACCAACTTGAAATAGAGGTATAACATGGCAAAAAAAAGCCTAATACCTACTGAAATGAAGCTAAAGCAAGCTAGGCATACAAGCTACAACACAAGCCAATTGTGCAAGCATCAAAGACAACAAGGAGAGGGGATGACCCTCTCCTATTTAGGACACCAAAATCACCTCTCCACCACTAAAAATCCTCTGGATTTCAGTGGTAGAGAGGTCATGCAAAGCTAAAAATAATGGCCAAAAGGTATGGCCTAAAACAAGGCCTAACAAGGCCTTGGAGGGGGGAGACAACCCCAAACCTCAAAGTGACCTTAAGCAAAGTTCTTAAGAACACAAAATTAGAACTTTTATCAGTTATAGTTGAAGCTTAAAACAATAAGCAAGATAGGTTAAAAGCTTGTGCAAAAATGGGGAAACTAAAGCAAGAACACTCACCCTTGTAGACCTTCTTCAAGAACAATGGTCCTGTAGGTTTTCTGAGTCCAAAGCAACCCAAGAACACCAAAATCAACCTCCAAGGACCTCATCTCCAAGAGGATGGTGTAATGCTAGGTGTTTGTGTGCAAAAGTATGAACAAAACAACCTTATACACACACAAATATGTAAAGAGAGGGAGATATAGAGATAGATAGACACAACTATTTCTAACCCTAATTTCAGACCTCTGGAACCCTTTAGAAGGGAGGAGAAGCTCCCTCTTTATAGAATTCCCATCTTTCAAAGCTTCCAAAACAAGCTAAGCAAGAGACAAATCCCTCCATACACGTGTATGAAGTGGGGAAATGTGGATGCCAACTGTGACAGCTGGCATAAAATATCTGCCAAAAGCAGATGGAAAGGGGTCAGCTGGAAAATATGGCCGATTGACCAACAAAAATGGCCAGCCGACCAAAAACAATGCCGACCGACCAAAATATTTGGCCGGTGGCAAGAAAAGAGAGCCGGTGGCCTCAAGCCAAGGTCGGTGAGGTGTAGGGATGGCCAACAAGCCATTCCCTGCCCTCAGAAGCAAAAACACAAGTGTTTGGTGTACAACCAAGCACAAAACAAACAAGTCGAAAGGTCTTGAGGCAAGGCGCGCGACCAAAACCTCCAAGAACTCAAGACGAACACGAACATGGATGATCACCTAGTGTTCAAATGGTGACGTCCAAGTCTTGAGGACGATCAAAAATGGGGTGTCTACAGCTTGTTGGAAAAATACAACGTGGCTTTTCATAAGTCATCCACATATCGGCCACAAACCAACGGAGCTGTTGAGGCCACCAACAAGAATATCAAGCATATTCTACAGAAGATGGTGAAAACTTACAGGGACTGGCCAGACAAGCTGCCATTTGCTCTATGGGGTTATAGAACATCGATTTGAACGTCTACTGGGCAACTCCGTATTCTCTGGTTTATGGGATGGAAGTTGTTCTGCCGATTGAAGTTGAAGTTTCCTTGCTGCGGGTTATAGCTGGGTGCCAGATAACAGAAGCGGATTGGCAGCAAACCAAGTTCGAGGAACTAATGTTGTTCGATGAGAGGAGGCTAAAAGCACTGTACCATGTTCAAGGTTATCAACGCAGGATTGCCAGGGCTTTTAACAAGAAAGTTAAGTCCAAGAATCTTAAGGGAGGGGATTTTATGCTCCAAGACAACCAAGCTCCCATCCACGACCCTAGGGGCAAGTTCAGACCCAATTGGACTGGCCCTTACATCATTAAGTCTATCTGGTCGAGTGGAGCTGTTATTCTTATGGACCTAGATGGCCTAGAATTTTTCCAACCAATCAACGTGGACAAGTTGAAGAAATATTACCCCTGAGAGGCTCGCTAGGCCGAAAACCCGGAAGGGCGACCAAGGCAAAAATTAGAGCACAAAAAATTAGAAACGAGAAAAAATGAGCTCACAAGGTTAAAAACCCAGAAAGGGCGGCCTTGGCAGAAGTTAGGGCGCAAAAGGAGAGTGTTAATACCTGAGTGAACCCTAACTGAACTACATAAGGCATGATTCCCACCTGTGGGATACGTAGGCAACTTCATTCCAAAGTCCAGCCATAAACACTTCCAAGTCAACTGTGTCCATGTGATTGTTCTGGTCATCTTTGTCTTCTCTGCATCCAAGTGACCGGTTGTGATTTTCACTATGAGAGCTGGTTATAGTACAATGCAATGCTATTCAGACAAAGGGCAACTTTTCATTTATTGAATTCGGGGTTGTACATCCCAAGGCTAGATTCCAAGTGTGTCTAGTTGTGATCCTTATTGAAAATGGTTTTGAAAAGTTTTAATAAAAATTAATTTTGTTCAAATTAATCTTTTCATAACTTAGACCATTTTTGGACCAAAAGAAAAATTTTTAGTGCCCACAACAAGTAATTCATTGATTT
Source organism: Camellia sinensis (assembly GCF_055761805.1). Lineage (NCBI taxonomy): Eukaryota > Viridiplantae > Streptophyta > Magnoliopsida > Ericales > Theaceae > Camellia > Camellia sinensis. Next base: position 66,516,185 of record NC_138961.1, on the reverse strand, counting down.
CAACATAGAGTTCTCTACCTCTTGACACAAATCAAAGTTTCTTTTTTATGTCATTCAAAAAGAAAACTTGAAAGTACAGATCAAAGCAATAAACTTGAGGCATCGATAAGTTAGGTGTTCCTGTGCCCCCTCTCAAAGCTTGTGGAAGCTTCAAATGCTAAAGTAGGCCCGGTTTGCGCCTCATCTTCAAGCCAAGCTATGCATTCACCAGAAAGGGCGCAACTAAAATTGGGAGCGGAGCCAAAAGTTCTCTTCTCCCCCCATGTAGTGGGATATCGAGCTAGTTATGAGCCTCAGACGAGAAATGAAGTCGGGTACTCTACCCCTTATTCTGGGCAAATCTGGTCGTGTCCAAACTGACGCCTGAACCGAAATGGAAAATAGAAGACATAGTGTGTCAAGCCAATTAACTGAATGCCAAGTTGTTGGGCCATGTTGTAACTCATCTCAAGCAAATCAAACCAGGGGCAACGTCAAGCAATGTCAGCAGCAGACCTGTTGCACATCTAGTGGCACCACCACCCCTCGTTCGGAAAATCGACTAGCCGTTGGCGAAAGAATAGCCTCATACTGAATATGCAGGGCAAGAGTCCACTACCTTCAACCTGTCCATGAGACATATCTAGGGAGGGATGAAAAATAAGAGAGATTAAAGAATAGAGAGATGTACGTTTAAAGGAAAAAGTGAGAAAGGGTTTTGAGAGGAAAAAAATAGAGCCTAAGGGCCGAGAGATGTGAGAAACATGTATGAGAAGGATGGGAAACATTACCTGCAAGAGTAGTGGACTTCCTGCGAATTTGGTTGTCTCCCGTTGATGGAAAGCATCAAAGCCTATTAAAGTCTCGGCTAGTGCTAAGTCAATGCAGCTTTTACCCTCTGTTAAGCCTTGAGCTACTTCGATCAAGCGAATACTAGACCCTCTGAAGCCAGGGACAAGCAGAAAATGAGCCAACAAACACAAACAGAGGGCATGTTACCGAAAACTTTGCCAGAGACGATCGCCGCGGTCGCCGGCATAAGAAAACCGATGAATCAAGCTCGGAATCTCCAACTCTCCGTTGTGAACCAAATATCGAGCATCGTGTAGAGTGAACCCGCACATTCTTCCTAAAGCTTGGATGTGACCAAAATGCGACTGGGGCAAGATTTCCTCGTCACGCCGGGATTCCATCAAAACTTGTAACTCTTCAATTGTCGAACACATCTCTTGTTCCCTGAAGCTGAGAACATGTGTAACCGGGTTCCAACATCTAGCTGCAGCATGAAGGAACGGAAAACACAGTGGAGTACGACTTAGCGGGAATAGTGCATTTATTCCGAAACCTCAAAAATTCAACTTTTCTGAGCCATCTAAAGTTGCAATCCAATTTGAGAGTTTTTCGGCAAAGAATGCTCCATTTGGGGCAAAAATAGAGCAGGAATGAAGAAGTCACGAAGCTTGAGCTTTTGTCGAAGATAAGGCAGTGAGTGGAGGGCAGGTGTCAACATTTCAGAGGTTTTGCTCGTCGATGGCCGACAGGGCTTATTGATGACTGGCAGAGGCTTATCAATGGCCGGCAGAGAGAAGTGATGGCTGGCAGGACATCCTTTATGGTCGGCAGCCTCCCTTTGTACCCACTGTCCTCTTTTGTGGAGATTCATATGCGTACAACAGTTGCTTTGTTTTATTTATCAAGTTGTGTTTACATTGATTAGCCTGTTAGGTTGATTGTGTCATTTATCGAGGTGTTTTACTCTATGTTGTTATTTCGGTTGGTTCACTACCTGATTAAGACAATGCAAAACTGAATGCACGATTTCCAAGCAAGGTCAAACTCATTTCTTTTATATGTTATGCGATGGTATGCGATAATGCTCAGAATACAAAATATAACTGTAGACGTCCTCGAACGTCCCGGGAGGGAAATCTCGTTTTGTTCATTTGAGGCTCACTACAGTTCAGGACTCAAAGTCACGGTCTTGTAACTAAGCTCGCAGAGTACAATGCAAGACCGATGAATCGTCAAAGAGTCCAAATCCGGCAAATCGTTTTTGAAAATAGATTTTTTTTGAAAGAAGTTCCAAACATGGACTGCTTTGCTAGATACAGAGTCGCCACCTAAATATTTTATTTTGAGTGAAATTTAGGAAACCCTGACTCGTTGCCTAAGGCCACGTGTCCGTCATCACCAAAATTGTCTCGGCTCGAGAACTTTGGTACGATTAGGGAAGGTCACTTCGTGAGCACCACCGCTCGCCCGATTAAGGATCGGCCTCTACTAACCATGATATCTAGTTTTGAAAAAATTATGCGTTCTTATTCCGGTTATTAGCCTAGATTTACTATGTGATGCGCACAACATACAAATATAGACCGGATCACCTGAATTGGAACAAAACATCTCATGTTTGTTTATTTGAAAATGGTTTGATGGTGCTACTCGTAAGTAGGCTAAGACGTGGATTTGCCACCCTCGGGTGGGCTTAGAAAACAAAGATGATTTGTCACTCTCAAGTGGGCTTAAGACTCACAATCGATGAATTGTTCCAATCCAAATAACCCAACCTTCACCCGCAGGCATCCAGGCAGTTATATCATATAAGCATATAGCCTTATGGTAAGCATGCTATCATGGCAGTCACTCACACACATGCAAGGATGCTAAAGCACAAAACTTACCGAGTATTCCAAGCCAAAACAGAAGCTGATTAGAAATCATGCATGATCCTAAATATACAGAAATGCTTAATTCAACACATGCAAAATGCAACTATAGTAGGCTCGGCTATTCTAAGATGGCATATGATGATGCTACAGCTAACATGTATTCAACTCGGAATTGAAATACAATGCAGTTAGTATGATGCGCCGAGGCTGGTGCATGCAATACAGATGAATGATGCAAACATGCAAGCATAAGTATGCTAATTGAAACATGCCCTAATCTATCCATCACAAGCGGGTAAATAAAAGGGAGAAAGACGTGGGGTTGGAAAACATACATCACGCGCACGCACATTTATTACAATTGTGCCCTCGCTCGGAGGATCCGAATAAATAATACAAGCCACCTAATTAACTAACACACAAGCTAATTAATTATTACAAAACCAAATGAATAACTAGCTACAACTAATTATTACACAACTTAATTAATTAACGAATCAATTAACTAATTAATGAATGATAGCAAGCAGGCAGGGAAAGCAGTAAACGGTGCTATTCCAGCTCTATTTGAAGAAGGGAGGCATGCATGCTCGCTTCGGTTCTTCGCCTCGAAATGCCTTTCGGTTGCTCTTTAGAGGCTCTGTTTGCAGGTGTCTTCCAGTGCTTGTTGCTGGACCTTACCAAAACACTGCAGGGGAAGTCACCAGTGGCCTGCTGGCAATGAAAGGATCACTGCCGACCAACAACAGGGCACTACCGGCCAAGGGTGTGACACTGCAGGCCATCAGTGGTGCATTGCCGGCCACTGGTGTACTGTGACACCAAACTGCAACAAAGCACAAAATAGAGAAAATGGAGGGTTTCCCAAGGACATGTACGCACTATGGCACTCCAAATCACCTCAAAACATCAAGGGAGAGGCCTAGTAGGATCCACAACCATCAATCACGCATCTCGATGCATGATGGCCAAAGATCCAACTTGTTCAAATCAATATGAAAATGAATGCACAAATGAAGCGAGTAAAGCCTAGAACTCTATCATGAATCGCCAAGAGCTTCGGCGATCGAGAATTGAGATACGTTCCATCACTCGGAGTATGAAACGTCCCTTGTTTCCCGTGTTCGGATTAACAATTAATCCGAACAATGCAATGCATGTATGCTTTATGTAGCTCAAATATGCAATATGAGGCTCAAATATGCAAGGCATGCCGAATGCTATGCAACTAAGCATACAAGTGTGCAAACTAAGCTAATGTAACGCAAGCACACTAAGTATGCAACAAGGATACACAATGCAACTAGCTAAATGACGTGCAAGCGTACGACGTGATATGATGCAAGCATGCGACCAATGTAATGCAACATGTCAAATATGCATTTGTGGGCTTAAACCATAAAGGGGCAGACCTCAGCCCATCCCAAAATAGTGGCCAAAGTGCAAGGAAGCAAGGCCAAAACAAGCTGATTAAACATGTTCATGCACGACGCCAATGAAGCACATAAACTAGAGCTATATGACACAATGCTTGCAGGTCTCAAGCACCTCAAAATAGTCACCCCACTTGCCATATTGATGCTGAAAATGCCATGATCATACACCAAAACACGCTCAAATGATATGCCCAAACAATGCACTCTTGAAGCATGTGAACTACAACTATGTAATGCAATGCATGAGAGTTTTATCCAGTCCAAAATAGAGTTTCTACATGTTAATTTAGGGCCTAAAACAAGCTGGAAAATAGTCAAAACAAACTAGAAAAACATGTTCTCCTTTAGGCCATTCTAAGCATTTAAACCACAACCATGCAAAGTCATGCACAAGCTACCTTAACACCACAAAACAGAGCTCAATCAAAGCAAAATACAGACTATTACCGGCCAAAGTGAAGTTACCACATGTTAGGAAGATAGGCTAAAACATGAAACAAGCTATGGCTGGGGAGCAAAATTACACTGCAAGTGTATTATGCATGTATGGAGTGACAAAACCAACCCAAAACAGGCTCATGGTATGGTAACACATCACCAAAAATGGACTGAAATGGACTCAACAAAAGCCAAGCACACATGCTACTTTGATGAGCTATGGATACACTACACATACTATATGCATGCAAAATATGACCAAACCAGCTATGGACAGGGCCAAGGCAGGTCCTAGAAGTCACAAAAATAGGCCTGAACGAAGCCTCAAAGATGCATGGAGGGATGGTCCTTTGGAAGGCCAAAAATGCAAGCAAAGAGGAACACAAAGAGAGTGTACTACCCCCTCTGATTTAGGACTTCAAAGCCACACCTCTACCATTAAAAATTCACTGGATTTCAATGGTAGGAAGGCCAAACCAAGGCTAGCTCGGAGGCCTCAAGATATGGCTTAAAACAAAGCCAAACAAAGCATGCAAGGGGCTACACACCCCAAACAGCAAAATGACCTGAACCAAACTTAAAACGCACTTAAAAACAAGACTTTTTCTGGTTATAAGAAAAGCCTAAATCAATATGCAAAGAGGGCTAAAGCAAGGTACAAGAAAGTGCAAAAATGGGGGAAATGCTCACCCTTGAAGACCTTCTTCGAAACCAGCAATTTCAGGGTGTGGAAGCTTGCTTTCAGACCTCAAGAAGACCTCCCAAGAAGCTTGGTTCAATGGTGATGGTGTATATCTAGGTGTTGTAGTGTAAAAGTGCGAGGAAATCCAATCTCTAAGCACAAAACCCAGGCAATATAGAGAGAAAGAGAGGTTTTTTCTTCCAAAGTTGCAGAACCCCTGGCTAAGGAAGAGGTTTCTTCCTTATATAGAGGAATGAAAAGCCAAAGCTTTTTCAAGAAGCTTTGCAAGGCCTCCATCCCTCCATACACATGTATGGAGGGGAGCAAACAAAAAACCAGCTGGCTCAAAAGATCTGGAGGAAAACCAGCTGAGATAGGGGGGGTGCCGGCCATTGGCAATGGATGGCAGTGGTTCACTGATGGCCGGCAGGGCATCACCAATGGCCGGCAAGAACCAAGACATAGCCAACAGTGCCATGCCATGGCCGGCAGTGCACCAAAAGGTCCACTCTGACAGGACCTAGTCAAGGTCCAAAAAAAGGGTAGAAAGGATACAAGATCCGGGAAGCTCAAAGCAGTGATGTTCCGCCGCGACAGTCGAGTACTCAATGAGCAATTGAACTAGTTGTTGGGTGTACCTGCAAGCACAACCAAGTCTCGAGGACGATCAAAAATGGGGTGTCTATAGTTGCCCCTTTTTGACAGAACTCAACAGTCACAAAGTGACGGGAGTGACTGTCAAAGCCCAGAGACGACCCATTTTTGACAAGGCCGAAGACTCAGACAATAAATCAATATAGGCACGCGGAAATGCACCCGGAGGCTGGGGTATAATGCAAATGATATGCAAGTGCATGACTAGTAATCATGCCAAAAATGTTGTAATGAAGCAAATCATGCAACAGTTTTAAGCGGGTGAACAACAGTCCTACATATTCTGACAGGAAGGATGTATGAAAAATTATGCAATTCTTACCACGTTTCACGCGGAGCGCATACAATACCTGTGCGGCTCGTCTGGGCATGCCAGCTTCAAATGAACCGTACATACAATATCGTGCCTGAAAAAGAAAGAAAACTTAACAGGTACAATTTTGTTAGAAGTGTGCATAACAATGCAATAGAAAGTGCGTGACAACGCAAGTGAGGGGATGCATCACAATGCTGGTGGAAGGGGGTTCATAACAATGCGACACAGGGACATGCATAACAATGTGATTCGAAACAAGCATAACAATGCGGGATGTTGCCTAAACACATGTAAGTAAAGCATACGTGGAAATGCATGCAATCTGTAAGCAAGTAAGGTATTAACACATGTAAGTAAAGCACACGTCGAAACATATACAATGTGTAACCACCTGAAAAATACATATACACATGTAAGTAAAGCATGCAGTAACGCAAGCAATGTGTATGGTAGGAATGAACACATGTAAGTAAAGTATGCAGTAACGCATACAATGTGTAACCTCTTGTGAGATGCATAAACACATGTAAGTAAAGCACATGCGGAAACGCATGCAATGTGTAACCACCTAAAAAAATACATATACACATGTAAGTAAAGCATGCAGTAATGCAAGCAATGTGTATGGCATGAATGAACACATGTAAGTAAAGTACGCAGTAATGCATATAATGTGTAACCTCCTGTGAGATGCATAAACACATGTAAGTAAAGCACATGCAGAAACGCATGCAATGTGTTAGCAAGAAAGGTATGAACACATGTAAGTAAAGCACACGTCGAAACGTATACAATGTGTAACCACCTAAGAATACATATACACATGTAAGTAAAGCATGCAGCAACGCAAGCAATGTGTATGGCAGGAATGAACACATGTAAGTAAAGTATGCAGTAACGCATATAATGTGTAACCTCCTGTGAGATGCATAAACACATGTAAGTAAAGCACATGCAGAAACGCATGCAATGTGTTAGCAAGCAAGGTATGAACACATGTAAGTAAAGCACACGTCGAAACGTATACAATGTGTAACCACCTAAGAATACATATACACATGTAAGTAAAGCATGCAGCAACGCAAGCAATGTGTATGGCAGGAATGAACACATGTAAGTAAAGTATGCAGTAACGCATATAATGTGTAACCTCCTGTGAGATGCATAAACACATGTAAGTAAAGCACATGCAGAAACGCATGCAATGTGTTAGCAAGCAAGGTATGAACACATGTAAGTAAAGCACACGTCGAAACGTATACAATGTGTAACCACCTAAGAATACATATACACATGTAAGTAAAGCATGCAGTAACGAAAGCAATGTGTATGGCTGGAATGAACAAATGTAAGTAAAGTATGCAGTAACGCATACAATGTGTAACCTCCTGTAAAATGCATAAACACATGTAAGTAAAGCATACATGAAAACGCATGCAATGTTTGAGCAAGCAAGGTATGAACACATGTAAGTAAAGCACACGTCGAAACGTATACAATGTGTAACCACCTAAGAATACATATACACATGTAAGTAAAACATGTAGTAACGCAAGCAATGTGTATGGCAGGAATGAACACATGTAAGTAAAGTATGCAGTAACGCATACAATGTGTAACCTCCTGTAAAATGCATAAACACATGCAAGTAAAGCATACGTGGAAATGCATGCAATGTGTAAAGCAAGCAAAGTTAACAACACATGATAAGGAAGTGCATAACGATGTGTGACAAGGACATGCATGACAATGCGTGATAAAGAAAATGCATGACAATGCATAATAGAGATAAGAAAATGCATGACAATGCATGTAAGGTGCGCATGACGATGAGCGATACAGAAAATGCATGACAATGCATAATAGAGATAAGAAAATGCATGACAATGCATATAAGGTGTGCATGACAATGCGCGATAAGGAAAATGCATAACAATGCATAATAGAGAAAAGAAAATGCATGACAATGCATATAAGAGATATGCAAAACAATGCATGTGAACTAGATAGATGTTTATCGTGATAGATGAATACTAGTTGACATCAACAAAAGAAAAAGATGTTTAATAAAGGCATCTTAAAAGGAGACCTCCGGTTTACCTCTCGGAGGGTTTGGGATGCGTAAAAAGGATACACCTAGCACGCATTGATGGATGTCTACCATCGTATGTTGAGGACTTGATTCCCGTGTTCCCCCGGAGACATTTCGAATTAAGTTTTGAGTATTTCGCGGGATTGTTGGGACCCGGGAACATATTCCAAGATCTAATAGATCAGGAAAGCTGGAAAAGGTTTGGTGGTCACCAGGGACAACCGCCGGCCACCGCCGGACATCTGAATCCACTGCCGGCCATCGATGACATCATGCCATCCACCGATGTACCCCTGCCGGCCATCAGTGGCAGATTGGGGCAAAAGGGGCTTTCAAGCCTTGGGTCTTTAAATAGGCTTAAAGCCAACCCATTTCCTCACAAACCCTCCCATAGAAATCAACTTCCTTGCTTCCTAGGTGTGCCTTCTCTCTAGATTCGTGCATTTTACGTGTTTCCCAACACCCTATACAACCTTGCATCACTAAGGATTCTTGGTTTTCTTCGATTTGAACCAATCGGAAATTGTATCCGAGGCTTCTTTCATCATTTCCCGCATTCAAGGATCATTTCCCCCGATCGTCTCTCGAGGTTAGTTCACTTTCCCGGGTTTTTCAACTTTTCTTGAATTTTCTCTCTCTTAGGGTTTTAGTTCATTCTAAATTTCAACATTTTGCTCATTTTTGCCCATTTTTGCATCATTCTTGTGCATCCATCTCAGATGGCTGACAATGTGCCTCATGGTGAGGGCTTCCCCGCACTTCCTCCAGTAGAGTTAGCGGCCGAGTTTACGGCTGAGCCTAAGGTTGAGCCTCAGCCGTTACCATTGGACGAACGTCCCTATGACCCCGTGGTGTACCATCCGGAGACTCACATCATTCCGGTGGTGGGAGGTATCCATACTTTTACCGATTTCGATGAGGATGTGCCAGACGACCTCTTATTGAGAGAGCCGATGTCTCATTTGTCGGCCATTACCGTGGAGGTACCACCTTTGTTTCTCTGTAGTATCACTTTCGAATACCTGCATTTCTTGCGCTGTTTCGATCTGATTGCGTCGCATGCTTTGATCTAACTATATTTCATACATTGTTGATCTGTACCTGATTGTACTTTACACATCACTACCCTGTATGTACTGTACACACCCACATCTCATGCGTCACTACTCTGAATTCAAATACATCTTTGACATGTCACTGCTCTGGATATAACCATATTTTCAATACATCATTGATCTGATCTGAACTGTATTTTCAATACACTACCGACCTGATTTGACCTGCATTTTCAATACACTGTGGATTTGATTTGAACTGCATTTTCAATACACTGTTGATTTGATTTGACCTGCACTTTCAATACACTGCTAATTTGATTTGACTTGCATTTTCAACATGAGAGATCTCGCTCCTTTCGAGGCTATGGCGCTACGACCGCTCGAGACTGGTACGATGTGCTCCCTACGGGGGTCCGCCGGATTGTCAATGAGACCGGCTTCGGTATATTTTGCTGCAGCCTGACACGGATCACAGCAAGTCGCCCTCTCCTGGGGGCTCTTGTGGAGAGGTGGTGGGACACCACCAATTCTTTCCACTTTTCCACTGCAGGGGAGATGACCATGACTCCTTTTGATTTTGCTATGATCACTGGTCTGGACGTGGGAGGTGATCCTATTCCCCTAGATCCTAACATGGGGGAGTGGGTGGCTGCATGGGATGTAGTGCTTGGAGCACGTCCACCCCTTGCACGAGTGGGTATGGTTAGATACTCTTGGTTCGAGGAGCACTACCATAGGGAGGATCCCGAGACCGATAAGGGGATAGAGCAGTATGCCAGGGGCTTCCTCCTATTCCTTTTTGGCACCACCTTGTTTTTGAACAGGTGAAATACCGTGGGCTTGTACTTCTTGAGCGCCTTGGTGGTGCTTCCGCAGGTCAGCTCCTACAACTGGGGCACAGCCGGCCTCATCACTTTATGGATACATGAGCTCCACTTCTCGGATGCGTGGGAGATTGATTGGAGGCTATTGGCGAGCTTGGGAGGTGCATAATCGAATTTCCCCTTTTCATTACTTTGCTTAGCATTTGTACGTTTTGCTTTGTTCAACATTTGTACTTTCCGTACTTACTATCACACTGTATGCTTTCTGCTTTGCATTTTCTGTACACCATACACTGCACACTGCACACCATACACTGCACACTGGATCTAATGTCCGCTTTTCTAGGCCTGCCCCTGTTATGTACTATACTGCATTCTGCTTTCTGCATTCTTGTTCATACGCTGTACTGATCACATCTGTTCAACAGCTTTGGGTATATGCATACTTCCCAGTGCTTGCTCCAGATCTAGTGGAGGAGACTGCAGTGACGGTCCCGTTCTCTGATGTATATGATGGTCCGCTCCGTCGTAGGACTCGGGAGGGCTTCATGTTCTTTCAGAAGTACTTTGACATAGTTGCGGCGGGCGAGGTAAGTCTGCAATAGGATTATTTCAATTAAACCAATGCACCTGCCTTAGTTATTTGACGAGTGATCATCTTGCTGATTCTCTTTCTCAGATTACGTGCCGACCATGGGAGGTGATTCCATCAGGACTTCGGGATCAGCATCGCATTGCCCGAATTATATCTCAGTACTGTATCCTCTTCGAGGGGCCGATCTGTCGAGCCTGGTCTCTGAGTGAGCATTTTGTGCATCAGACTATGGGGTTACTAGCCCCATTTGTACCGATGGCGCCTCCACCATCGATGAGGGAGACACATATGTTATCTACCGATCAAGTGATCCAGTTCATGGTAGGGCTGGAGACAGATTACGTCCGTGCTGAGGGCGACTACGCGACCTTCATTCAAACACATCTGATGCCGCCTTTGACTGGTGTCCGAGGAGGAGAGGGAGCGAGCGCTCCAACTATGAGAGGCAGGGGCGGAGCGACTAGATCTCGTAGGAGGAGAGGTCCTAAGGAGAGGCAGGGGTCCGGATAGCCAGTGCTGCCTACTACTATGACACTCTGAGGGTGAGCTAGAGAGATTTATCAGGTTCCTTTTGCTCCTCCTCCAGCTGGTCACGAGCTTATCGGAGGTTACGGCCCGACTCCGGTATGTACTACGCTGTTATCCCTTGTACATTCATTTGATTTCGCTTAATATCCTGCAGAGTACTAATGATTTCAACCATTTTTGCAGGCTCCTATTGAGTACACTCGTCAGTCCCTGGCGATGACGGCTTCAGTGATAGGGATGCTACAGACGAGCATGGACCTACTCAGTATCTACAGCATCCCGGTAAGTTCATTCAAACTATACTTCGTGCCATGAAGTCTTTTCTTAACCACACCATTATTTGTATAGCTTGCACACTACATTGATCTGATACATTGTTCCCATATACCACTCACGGCCTACATTCACTGCAAATCAGTCACTATTCACAGTACATCCTTTTCCTGCACCTGATACATTCTGATTACTAATGTATTTTGGTGGATTGTCCCTTTTTCATATTCCTTTCTTGCCGCCAGGCCCATCGGGTGTTCCAACAGGAGTAGGGGTGGGCCCTTCAGCACCTCCTCGAGCAGCAGAGGGAGCAGGACGAGGAACTAGTTCACGGAGGACTGCCCCAGACGATGATGAGTCTGATAAGGAGTCGATGAGTCCGCAGTTAGAGTCAGAGTCAGATGCTGACGGTGGAGATCCTGGACCTTCATCCAGGAAGAGGACCAGGACGGATTCTCGCGCTTGAGGCCACCGACACTGATCCAGACACTTTGCTACTTCAGATGTTGATCTTCTTTTGTTTTATTTTCCTTTTTACTAGTAGTTTCGCACATTGTACTGCGTTAGGCAGATTTCGTTTAAAACCAATCTCTTTTGTGAAAAGAAACTATGACGGAATGAAAACAGCCTTTTTGTTGAAAATTTGTTTTGGTTGTACATGCATCGCATCGCATTACCTTACTTTACACAACCATGTAAATGAAATCGAAGTTTTTTGTTTTGAAAACCAAACGCTCAAATTGCACTAATCAGGTAGTGAATTGATTAATAACAAAACAACTCAATAAACAAATCAAAGCCTAGCAAGTTTACAACTCGATAAGCAAATTGCAACAACTCGATAAATGAAAGGAAGATAGTTACAACCTAACACAGAAAAATAAAATAATACGCCTATGACAAAGTCCAACAGGACGAAACAAGACCTTGAAAGACACAAGGGATAGGACTCCACTGCAACGGACAACTGGGTCTTCAGTGAGGGAGCCAATGAGCAAGAGGGAAGTACTGCCGGCCATCAATGGATCCCTGCCGGCCATCAGTGTGCCATTGCCGGCCACTGATGAGCCACTGCCGGCCATCGATGGCAGATTCTCCGAAATGACGACATCTGTCCTCCACTTACTTCCTTATCTTCTATATGAGTTCTAGCTTTGGGATTCTCTTCATTTTAGCTCAAATTTGCACCAAATGGAAGCACTCATTGCCCAAGTCCTCACAAATTGGATCGCTTCTCTAGATCGCTCGGAAAGTTGAACTTCCGGGGCTTCGGCTTGAATGCACTATTCACGCTGGGCCGTACTCCGCTGCACCTTCCTTTCCTCTATGCTGCGACAAGGTTTTGGAATCCGGTAACACATGTCTTTAGCTTTAGCGGGCAAGAGATGTGCCCTACCTTCGAGGATTTCCAAGCTTTGATGGAATCCGAATGTAACGAGGAAATCTTGCCTCAACTTCGATTTGGCCACGTTCAAGCCCTAGGACAAATGTGCGGCCTCACTTTGCATGATGCTCGATCATTTATTCACGATGGGGAGCTGGACATCCCAAGCTTGGTTTGTCGGTTTTCTGATGCTGGCGACCGTTATCGACAGGGCCATCGACGACACGTGCTTTGCCTATGCTTGCTATGTCATTTCTTGTTTGCCCCAGGCTCGGGAGGATTCAGTGTCCGGTTAATTGAGATTGCCCAAGGCTTGAAGGAGGGCAAGAGTTGTGTTGTCATGGCTCTGGCTGAGACATTGATGGGCTTAGACGCCTTCTATCACCGAGAGACGACCTGATTTGCGGGGAGTCCACTACTACTGCAGGTAATGTTTCCCACCCAATCTTACATATGTATTGCTCACATCACTTGGCCTTCAGGCTCGGTTTTTCTCACAAAGCCCTTTTCTTACTTTTCTCTCATTGTATATCTCTCTATTCTTTATTCTCTCATTTTCAATCCCTCCCCAGGTGTGGTTGATGGACAAATTATAGATTATGGAGTCTTGCCCCGCATACTCAGCTCGCGGCTACTTTTTTCGACAACGTCTAGTTGATGCCCTAGATGAGAGGTGGTGGTTCAACTGGATGTGCAATTTGTCTGCAAACCGCATTGCTTGGCAGTGCCCTTGGCTCAATCTGTCGGCAATGAGTTACAACATGACCCATCAACCTGGGATTCAATTGATTGGCATGACACAATGTGTCTTCTACTTTCCTTTTCGGTTCCAACGCCAATTCAGACATGATCAAACTTGCCCGCCAGAGGGGATAGAGTATCCTGCTGCATTCTCGATTCGAGGCGTACAGCTTGCCCGGTATGCCATAGCATGGAGGACTAGAGAGCTCCTGGCCCCCGCTCCCACTTTTAGTTGCACTTTGTCTGATGAGTGCTTGGATTGGCTCAATGAAGAGGCACAGGAAGGGCCCACTTTGGCATCAGAGGCTTCGACCAGCTCTAGGAGGGGGCGCAGGAACACCTGACTTAGCTATGCCCCGGATTTATTTCTTTATTCATACTTTCAAGTTTTCTTTATGATTGTAATAAAAAGCAACTTCAATTTGTATGCAAGAGTAAGAGAACTCTGTATTGAAATCAATGAAATTGAAGGTTGTGGGTACTGAAAATTTTTCGCTTTGGTCCAAAAATGGTCTAGGTTGTAAAAAGATTAATTTTGACCAAAGTCAACTTTTATTAAAACTTTTCAAAACCATTTTTGATATGGATTAGAAATGGACATGCCTGAAATCTGTTACTGAGATGCACAACCTCGGATCCTAGCAACTGGAAAGTTGCACCTAGTTTGAATAGTACCGCAGCACTGCGCAGCAACGGAAAGTTGCCCCTAGTCTGAAGAGCACTGCACCGGAGATCATAACCGAACTCTTGAATGCTGAATAGACAATGATGGCCGAGATGATCAAATGAACTAAGTTGATCGGGGAAAAGTTTATGGCTGAACTTCAGGATGAAGTTGCCTACGTATCCCAAAGATGGGAATCAAGCCTTACGTAGTTCAGGCTGGGGTTCACTCGAGTATTTTCACTCTCCTTTTACGCTCTAACTTTTGCCAAGGCCGTCCTTTGCGGGTTTTCAACCTTGCAAGCTCAGTTTTTATATTTTCCAATTTTCTGTGCTCTAACTTTTGCCTAGGTCGCCCTTTCGGGTTTTCGGCCTAGCGAGCCTCTCAGGGGTAATATTTCTTCAACTTCTCCATGTTGATCGGTTGGGAGAACTCTAGGCCATCTAGATCCATTAGAACCACAGCTCCACTTGACTAGATAGCTTTGATAATGCAGGGACCAGTCCAATTGGGTTTGAACTTGCCCCTAGGGTCGTGGATAGGAGCTCGGTTGTCCTTGAGCACCAAATCTCCTTCTTTTAGATTCCTGGACTTAACTTTCTTGTTAAAGGCCCTGGCAATTCTGCGCTGATAGCCTTGAACGTGGTACAGTGCTTTCAGTCTGCGCTCGTCAAAAACATGAGTTCTTCAAATCTGCTCTGTTGCCAATCTGCTTTGGCTATCTGACACTCGGCTAGTACTCGCAATGACGGAACCTCAATCTCAATAGCTAGAACAGTCTCCATCCCATAAACTAATGAATACAGAGTCGCCCCAGTAGAAGTTCTAATTGAAGTCCGGTACCCCCACAGAGTAAACGGCAGCTTGTCTGGCCAATCCCGACAGGTTTCCACCATCTTCTGCAATATGTGTTTGATATTCTTGTTGGCGGCCTCAACCGCTCCATTGGTTTGCGGCCGATATGCAGACGACTTATGAAAAGCCACGTTGTATTTCTCCAGCAAGTCAATCACTTCCTTCTTGAAGTGGAAACCATTATCTAAAATGACCTCGTTTGGGACCCCATAACGATAGATGATGTTGTTTCTGATGAATTTTGCAACATGTGACGCCTTCAACACCGCATAGGATTGGGCTTCAACCCACTTCATGAAATAATCTATCGTAACTAGGATGAACTCATGCCCATTAGACCCCTTCGGAGTGACAGCCCCGATCACATCGATTCCCCAAACTGAAAATGGCCATGGCGAAGTCATATTGTACAACTTCGACGGCGAGATGCTCATGCGGTTTGCATGGATCTGACATTTGTGGCATCGCCGAACAAAGCTGATACAATCCTCCTCCATGGTGGACCAGTAGTAACTCTGTCTGAGGATCTTCCGTGCCAGCATTACCCCGTTCATATGCCCACTGCATTCCCCTCCATGGATGGCCTTCATCAGGCATTTTGATTCAGCTTTAATGCACAGCTTATGCATTCCCAGATGACCTCTTTTGTACAATTTACCACCGTAGATGATGAACCGAATGGCCATTCTTCTGACTGCCCTTTTATCCTTGGCATTTGCCCCTGGTGGATACGACTCTTTCTCCAAGAAAGTCCAAATATCGTAATACTAGGGGTTCTCATCCTGAACCTCATCTATAGTAGCAATTGACTCGTAAGCCAGCACAAATTTCTGGTCGATAATGACTGGACGCATTCGGACTCCAAACGGGATGTCTATCATGGAAGATAGAGTTGCTAGTGAATCTGCGAACCTGTTGTTTTCTCTTAGTAGATGAGTGAAGTTTAGCTTCTAAAATTGACGAATCAGCAGATCCAAGGTTTGGTGATACATTATCGTCCTTTCTTCTTTGACTTTCCAATCTCCTTTTGCTTGAGACACAACGAGATTCGAGTCCTCGATGACGTCTAACCGTTTTGCCCCTAGTTCCAGAGCTGCTTCTAGGCCGGCAATGCGTGCCTCATATTCTGCTTCATTGTTCGAGACTTTGAACCGGAGTTTGAAGGCCAAAGGGATACGGGAATTGTCGAGTGCTATTAGCAACACTCTTTTCCCATACCCGTACTGGTTGGACGCTCCGTCAAAATACATCGTCCAAAACTCGTCGTCGATATTTTAAATGGCCTCATCTGGAAATAAGTACTCAACTGCTTCGCCCTCTTCCACCGGGTGATCAGCTAAGAATTCTGCTACTGCTCTTCCCTTGACTGACTTGCGCGTCACATATTTCAGATCGAATTTGGAAAGCAACAGCAACCAATGAGCTAGCCTACCCGTAAGTGCCGGTTTCTCGAAGATATATTTGATGGGATCTAATCTCGAAATCAACATTACAGAGTGAGCTAACAGGTAGTGCCGCAGCTTCCTGGTAGCCCATACCAAGGCTAAGCAAGCCTTCTCCAATGGCGTGTAACGAGTCTCATATTCTAGCATCTTTTTTCTCAGATAGTAGATGGCTCTTTCCACTTTGTCCTCTGATTCCTATGCAAGCATGCAGCCCATTGTGGTCTCAGTTACTGAAAGGTACAATATCAACGGTCTCCCTGGCTCTGGCGGTGACAACACGGGTGGGTTCTGTAAATATTCCTTGATCTGTTCAAAAGCAGCTTGGCATCGGCCGTCCCACTGGAATTTCTTTCCTTTCTTCAGGAGACCAAAAAGTGGTTCACAAGTCAAGGTTAATTTTGAGATAAACCGTCTTATGAATTGCACTTTACCCAGAAAGCCTCGCACCCCCTTTTCAGGCCTTGGTGGTGGCATTTCTAGGATGGCCTCGACTTCGATACCTTTTTGTGTAATGAGGAACCCCAGCATTTTCCCTGCTGTGGCACCGAACGTACACTTCTGAGGATTCAACCACAACCGAAATTCTCTGATCCTTCGAAAGAACTTTTGCAAGGCAGTGTAGTGGCCCTCCCTTTCTTTGGACTTGACAATCATGTCGTCCACATACACCTCAACCTCTTTGTGGATCATGTCGTGTAATATTGTGGTCGCGGCTCGTTGATATGTAGCTCCAGCGTTCTTTAGCCCAAATGGCATCACTCTATAGCAGTAGGTCCCCCACGGGTGGTGAATGCAGTCTTTTTCAGGTCTTCAGGTGCCATCACTATCTGGTTATAGCCTGAGAAGCCATCCATAAACAAAAGCAAAGCATGCCCCACTGTGAAGTCCACCAACTCATCGATATGCGGCAAGGGGAAGTCGTCCTTCGGACTAGCTTTATTCAAGTCCCTTAATTCCACGCATACCCGGATCCTACCATACTTCTTCGGCACCAGAACGATGTTGGCCAACCAAGTCGGGTATTTGGATACCAGCAGGAAGCCTGCGTCGATTTGTTTGGTGACCTCTTCCTTAATCTTGAGAGCCCAGTCCGGGCGGATCCTTCTAAGTTTTTGTTTAACGGGTCGGGCCTCGGGGTCAAGAGGGATCCGGTGCTGTACGATCTCAGGATCGATTCCAGGCATGTCTTCGTAGGACCACGCGAAAACGTCTTTGAAATCTTTTAATAAAGCGACTAAGCGCTCGCGTTCCTCCGAAGACAACGTGGACCTGATCTGGACCAGCTGCGGGTCCTCCTCAATACCGACATTCATAGTAGTGATTTCATCCATTAAGGGTTTAACAAATCTTTCCTTCTCTTGTTCAATTAAGCATTGCAAAACCGGAGGAATTTCTTCCTCGTTGTTTTCATGAAAATTTTGAAAGTCTGAATTAATGCAATAAATCAGGGGCACAGAAAAGTACTCAGAAACGACAGCTACTTGATTCTTATTAAGCACATCCAAGTCATCCGATTCTTCGGTTACAATAGGCTCAAAAGATAAAGAAAAAGACGACCTAGACAAGACTGTGGCATCCGGGTTATCACCCACTGGAATACCGGACTCTGACTCAGTCGAGCTGGAACCTGATTCCGACTCACAAGACTCGGTGGAATCAAATTTCGGCTCACTACCTGACTCGGTGCTGCTTGACAAAAATCTCTCTTCATATTGCCAGATGAGAGAGGGTGCAATGGATGTATCCAAAATAGTTGCTGGTAGGCCCGCAGCCGTTCCATTCCTGATCATGCATACCGAGAAGTTATCCCCCAAGCACTTCTGTTCGATCGGAGGATCTGAAAGTAGACTTGCCAGCGCTACCCCCATTTCACTTTCGACGTCCTCAGATTCCACTTTCTTGCCCTGCGCAGCCTCAACTAATGGGCCTGTTTGCTCTTCGACAACGTCATCCCCGGGTAGCTGTAGGTCAAAGAAGATCTCAAACCCCGGCATGCGCTTCCTCTCTGCGTTCAGCCACGGCTTTGGGAAGCCACAAAATGAAAAGTCCTCCCCTCCCAGACGAAGCGTCCGTTTAGGGTACCCTGAATGGGCCGATGCATTAAGTCAAAAGGCTTCCCTGCCTTCTTCGCTCTGGCTCTCCCAGCCATCTCCTTACCCTTCCTTATCCAATCCTCTTTGGCGGGCAGATAACCCAAACCAAAGGTATGTGGGTTGTGTGGCACCTCGGCCAATGCTGCGACGCCCTTCCGGCCGCTCTTTCCCAATCCCATCCTGGGGATGTGTTGAAGCTTGTTCGTGAGGTATACTGATTGAGCATTGACATACACCCCCTCATTAACGGCTAAGATGTTCTGCAAGACCCGGGCCTCAGCTAGGGTAAAACCGGATAAGAACACATCCTCCATACCGTGCTCAATTTCCAAAACTGGCATAGATACTTCCGGAGGTGGATAGATCGATGAATTCCCAAAAATAATAGCTATCCCCTTTCCATGGGGGTATTTCACCATTTGATGCAAGGTAGAAGAAACTTCCTTCACTTGATGCAACCACGGCCGTCCCAAGAGTAGATTGAAAGTGGCCGGGACCTCTAGGACGTGAAAGTCAATTTCATGCTGCCCCGGCCCAACCTTGGTCTGAATTTTCGCTGTCCCCATGACTTCTCTGCTTGTGTTGTCGTATGCCCGAATCACCTGGGCTGTTGGCACAAAGTCCGCGGTCTTTAAACCGATTGCATAGGCAGTTCTTGCTGGGCACACATTGATGGCAGACAATGTATCGACAAGCACCACGGGTATCCATTTGTTTCTGCACTCCACGGAGATGTAGAGGGGCATGTTATGGTTCGCACCCTCAGGTGGTAGCTCTTTGTCAGAGAAAGTCAACATCGGGGTAGCTCCTCCCAGAAAAACTAAGCCCACCAGCTGTTCGGGCGTGGTGTCTATAGAGAGCTTGGCCTTGTCCATGGCCGATAAGACAGCCTGTCTGTGTACTCGTGATGCCATAAGCAGTCCCCAGATGGAGATGTCTGCTTGTATCTTCTTTAACTGCTTCAGTACAGCCTCTTCTTCGATTTGCTTCTCTTTCTACTTCTCTGCGTCCTTATCTTTCCCAGATGCCTCTGGCTGGTCTAGGTGCGGGGGCTTGAAATACCGCCCGCTTCTCGTTATATGATCTACCTCACCAATATACCAGGTATCATCTGGCTGATTACTCCCCCAATCCTCATCCATGTGGACAAGACATAAATCATCGTCCTCCCACCACATTTCATCGGCAGCCAACAGACACCTGTGTAGCTCTAGTTCAATTGCACCCGCAGTACTCTCCGTCTGCATGCTCGCAACATTCTCTATCTTCGTGTACACAGCACTCTCAGTCCCCTCAGGGCCCTTAACTTTCCTAGTTCTCTCGGCATCCTCAAAGCTTTCTTGTTCCAACTGCGTTAGTACAGTTGGTTGTTCAACAATTCTGGCATTCATAATGCCCAAGTCTCGAGCAGAATTCTTAGCACCGGCGCTCTCCGACGATTCATTCTGATTTGCGGCCCTTCCAGCCACCACTTATTTTCTTGCCCCTGTCGGGCCCTGTTCCAACTGGGCTTCGTCAACAATGTCTGGTAGGTCATCAAGCCACCCGGTGACCTCTGTTGACTCCTCAAAATCTGACCAGTTGACCACCATGCCCTCTAGCTCTTATTCATTGAAAAATTGGAGGTTGGCAAAGTCCTCTTCCACAGTCGTCAAACCATCTGTCCCCTGCTCAAATCCACCCCCTCAGATCACAAACAGCTCTGCCCTCTTTGGCAATTTAATATTAGGCTCAAATTGACCTGCAGGCCGAATGTAATTACTCGGATCGTAGGCTTCCCCAGCAACACTCCCAGATTGCTCAAACCCTGATTGAACAATGTCGTCCTCCTCTGAAATCTCCTCTGTTCTGTCTTGGCCAGTCACCACCATTGGCTCGGGTTGGGTTCTGGAGATGTCCAACATGCACAAAGAGTCAGTGCAGTTAGGAAGGAGCACCTCCGGCTTAGGTAGATGGGAATGAGTGATATATATGCTGGGATCATAAGACACGACCCCAGTCTGGATGAAGTTGATTCTTTTGGGAGGTGGAGCTTGGTTGTGCGATATGAGAGGGTTTGTTGTGACGTTGGGTTTTTCTGGAGGCACAATCACCTGCTTGCCAACGAGATCCTGAATCTCGTGACGCAATTTATAACATTGGTCGATGTCATGACCATGTTGTTGGTGATATGCGCAATATTTAGTTGGATTGTGGGAAGGGGGAAGTTTTTCTGGCAATGGCCTCGGCTCCAGGGGCTACAAGTGCCCTTTCTTGATTAATACCCTTAGAGCCCTGGACAGGGGCATATACAGTGGGGTGAAGGTTCTTTGGCCTTTGGGTTGGAATCGGGTGGTTTGTGTGTTACTTCTGGACGCGCTGGGGAAACGTGTAGCTGCCATGGGTCTGGGAGGGGGGATGGTGGTGACCACACTTACTTCTGAAGCTCTAGCATTTGTGGCATTGCCGATGCCTGTGTTGTTGTTGCGGTTGAAAGTTCTTCAGGGTTGCTCTCTATCTTGGTCAATCAGACCTTGGTTCATAGCATCCTCTATTTATACCCCCATTTCGTGCAAATCTGAAAAGGTAGGGAAGGGGAGCACAATCATTTTCTGCATCAGTTTTGGCTGGAGATTGCGCACAATCATCCGGATTTGATCTTTATCTGTAGGCCTTAGGGTCATCATTGAGGCCTTCGCCCTCCACCGGGCCACAAAATCTGAAAAGCTCTCGTTAGGCTCTTGCCTTGTTGTCTCGAGATCACGGGTTGTAATCTCGATTTGAGTGTTATAGGAGTACTGTGCAATGAAAGCCTCGTCCATCTCGTCTCAATTCCCCTTAACATCATCTTCTAACTTTGCATACCAGATAGTAGCCACACCTGACAAGGTCCGGCCGAATAGTGAAAGCTTTTGCGGTCTGGTGAGGCCCATCGGTCGCAGTATATCTGAGAACAACCAAAGATGGACCATGGGATCGCCGGATCCGTCAAAGCGGTTCATTTGTGGCATTTTGAACCTATCCGGCAGCATCACAGCCACATCGGTATATCCGTCCTCAATGTCTGGTATGGACTTCACCCCCTGGGATTTCTTGAACAACTTCTCGAGCCTGCTCAATTTCAATACTGTGTGGTCTACCTCAAACCCGAAGGGAGAGTCCGGTTGATTGACAGGCGTAGGTGCCTTAGATAGTTGGGGCAGAATTGGGGGCAGAATTGGGGGCAGAACTGGTCCTATTGGTATGTCCGTATCTGCCTGGACATTTGGTGCCTTCCCGGGTGCTGGGACTCCTGGTGGGGGAGGAACTGGGTGTGAAGCAGATGCCCCAGTTTGTTGTTGTAACTTGGTAATTAATTCTGCCTGCTGGTCCATGATCTCGGCCTGTTGTTTGGCAAATTTATCTCGACGAACAGCGTCCTGCTGCACGGTTCTCATGGTCTCCTGTATCTGACGCATCATTTCTTCAACTCCTGTCGGTACCGCCATACTGCCCTGATCTCTCTGAAATATCAGAAGGTCTAACTCTGGAGTAACCTCAGAAAGCTCAACTTGACTGTTCAAAGTCCACCGATCTGGCAATCTCTGCTCGGATACACTGCATCTTCTCGGCCTCCGTCTGATAACCGGGGGTAGAGAGTGGAACACTGGTTGTCCGTCAACCAGATCCTCAGATCGATTGAGTCGGCGACCTCTTGTCCAGAGTGCTTGGGGACTATCTGCTTGGTCTGAAGCAATTGTGCTAAACTACCTAGCAAAAAGATAAATAAATCAATAATGAGGGAATAAATGAGCAGACAAACGGACAGCATAACAGCGTAAATAAACACAACGCACAGTCGGGTATAATTAACACGCAATTGATACACTGTTCTAAAAGACTGATTATTACTCCCAAATCACTGTCCCCGAAGCTGAATCTGATACCCGCAGATAACTGATTCTGAAAATACTGAAATGTTGCCTGCAAGCCTGATACCCAAAATACTGAACTGGTGCCCGCAGGCCTGATGCCCAAACTTGTAAACTGATACATGCATTCGTATAGAGACGCACTCTAAAAGCACATAACAAACAAGTGAGAGCCAAAACACCCTTACGTTGGAGTAAGGTTTCCCTATCCTATTTTGTCAGGAGCTAGGGTTTCACTACGCGCGCAGCGGTTTCAAACAACCTATAAACGGGTAAGCAACCTGTCCTAGTTTGGAATGGCCACTATGGATTCCGAATATGCACTAGGTCGAATGGTCGAAAAGGGCACCCTGATAAAACTGGGGTTTGTGTTCCCGTCGTGGTAGAGCCCGCAACCGGTCAGCCTTATGGCACGCTTCTCAAAGCGAGCCTCCGGTAAACCGTTCAGGAATAGCATATGGCAAACATGGTGTCCTAGGCACACCAATGCAAATGCAATGCAAAGAAACACACAAGTGTAGTCAAAACAAGATATCATGAGTTTGAGTCAAGTTCTCTAACTCCCCAGCAGAGTCGCCAGAAATTATAGACGTCCCCGAACGTCCCGGGAGGGAAATCCCATTTTGTTCATTTGAGGCTCACTACAGTTCAGGACTACAAGTCACGGTCTTGTATCTAATCTCACAAAGTACAATGCAAGATCGATGAATCGTGAAAGAGTCCAAATCCGGCAAATCGTTTTTGAAAATAGATTTTTTTTTTTAAAGAAGTGCCAAACATGGACTGATTTGCCAGATACAGAGTCGCCACCTAAATATTTTATTTTGAGGGAAATTTAGGAAACGCTGACTCGTTGCTTGAGGCCACGTGCCCGTCATCACCAAAGTTGCCTCAGCTCGGGAACTTGGGTACGATTAGGGAAGGTCACTTTGTGAGCACCCCCGCTCGCCCGATCAAGGATCGGCCTCTACTAACCATGATATCTAGTTTTAAAAATATTATGCGTTCTTATTCTGGTTATTAGCCTAGATTTACTATGTGATGCGCACAGCATACAAATATAGACCGGATCGCCGAAATTGGAACAAAACATCTCATGTTTGTTTATTTGAAAATGGTTTGATGGTGCTATTCGTAAGTAGGCTAAGACGTGGATTTGCCACCCTCGGGTGGGCTTAGAAAACAAGATGATTTGCCACTCTCAAGTGGGCTTAAAACTCACAATCGATGAATTGTTCCAATCCAAATAACCCAACCTTCACCCGCAGGCATCCAGGCAATTATATCATATAAGCACATAGCCTCATGGTAACCATGCTATCACGACAATCACTCACACACATGCAAGGATGCTAAAGCACAAAACTTACCAAGTATTCCAAGCCAAAACAGAAGCTGATTAGAAATCATGCATGATCCTAAATATACAGAAATGCTTAATGCAACACATGCAAAATGCAACTATAGTAGGCTCGGCTATTCTAAGATGGCATATGATGATGCTACAGCTAACACGTATTTAACTAGAATTGAAATACAATGCAGTTAGTATGATGCGCCGAGGCCGGTGCATGCAATACAAATGAATGATGCAACCATGCAAGCATAAGTATGCTAATTGAAACATACCCTAATCTATCCATCATAAGCGGGTAAATGAAAGGGAGAAAGACGTGGGGTTGGAAAACATACATCACACGCACGCACACTTATTACAATTGTGCCTTCGCTCGGAGGGTCCAAATAAATAATACAAGCCACCTAATTAACTAACTCACAAGCTAATTAATTATTACAAAACCAAATGAATAACTAGCTACAACTAATTATTACACAACTTAATTAATTAACGAATCAATTAACTAATTAATGAATAACAGCAAGCAGGCAAGGAAAGCAGTAAACAGTGCTATTCCAGCTCTGTTTGAAGAAGGGAGGCATGCATGCTCGCTTCGGTTCTTCGCCTCGAAATGCCTTCTGGTTGCTCTTTAGAGGCTCTGTTTGCAAGGTGTCTTCCAGTGCTTGTTGCTGGACCTTACCAAAACACTGCAGGGGAAGTCACCAGTGGCCTGCCAGCCATGAAAGGATCACTGCCGGACAACAACAGGGCACTGCCAGCCAAGGGTGTGACACTGCCGGCCATCAGTGGTGCACTGCCGGCCACTGGTGTGCTGTGACACAAAACTGCAACAAAGCACAAAATAGAGAAAATGGAGGGTTTCCCAAGGACATGTACGCACCATGGCACTCCAAATCACCTCAAAACATCAATGGAGAGGCCTAGTCGGATCCACGACCGTCAATCACGCATCCCAATGCATGATGGCCAAAGATCCAACTTGCGCAAATCAATATGAAAATGAATGCACAAATGAAGCGAGTAAAGCCTAGAACTCTATCATCAATCGTCAAGAGCTTCGGCGACCGAGAATTGGGACACGTTCCATCACTCGGAGTATGAGATGTACCTCATTTCCCGTGTTCGGGTTAACACTTAATCCAAACAATGCAATGCATGTATGCTTTATGTAGCTCAAATATGCAATATGAGGCTCAAATATGCAAGGCATGCCGAGTGCTATGCAACTAAGCATGCGAGTGTGCAAACTAAGCTAATGTAATGCAAACACACTAAGTATGCAACAAGGATACACAATGCAACTAGCTAAATGATGTGCAAACGTGCGAATGTGATATGATGCAAGCATGCGACCAATGTAATGCAACATGTCAAATATGCATTGGTGGGCATAAACCATAAAGGGGCAGACCTCAGCCCATCCAAAAACAGTGGCCAAAGTGCAAGGAAGCAAGGCCAAAACAAGCTGATTAAACATGTTCATGCAAGAGGCCAATGAAGCACATAAACTAGAGCTATATGATACAATATTTGCAGGTCTCAAACACCTCAAAATAGTCACCCTACATTCCATATTGATGCTAAAAATGCCATGATCATACACCAAAACAAGCTCAAATGATATGCCCAAACAATGGACTCTTGAAGCACATGAACTACAATTGTGGAATGCAATGCATGAGAGTTTTATCCAGCCCAAAACAGAATTTCTACATGTTAATTTAGGGCCTGAAACATGCTGGAAAATAGTCAAAACAAACTAGAAAAG
This sequence comes from Camellia sinensis, assembly GCF_055761805.1. Classification (NCBI taxonomy): domain Eukaryota; kingdom Viridiplantae; phylum Streptophyta; class Magnoliopsida; order Ericales; family Theaceae; genus Camellia; species Camellia sinensis. Next base: position 66,490,441 of record NC_138961.1, on the reverse strand, counting down.
CATGCTCTCCTTTAGGCCATTCTAAGAATTTAAACCACAACCATGCAAACTAATGCGCAAGCTACCTTAACACCTCAAAACAGAGCTTAATCACAGCAAAATACAGACTATTGCATGAAACAAGCTATGGCTAGGGAGCAAAATTACATTGCAAGTGCATTACGCACGTATGGAGTGACAAAACCAACCCAAAACAGGTTCATGGTATCGTAAAACATCACCAAAAATGGACTAAAACGGACTCAACAAAAGCCAAGCACACATGCTATGAGCTATGGATGGAGTTACACTACACATACTATATGCATGCAAAATATGACCAAACCAGCCATGGACAGGGCCAAGGCAGGTCCTAGAAGTCACAAAAATAGGCCTGAACCAAGCCTGAAAGATGCATGGAGGGATGGTCCTTTGGAAGGCCAAAAATGCAAGCAAAGAGGAACACAAAGAGAGAGGACTAACCCCTCTAATTTAGGACCTCAAAACCACACCTCTACCACTGAAAATCCATTGGATTTCAGTGGTAGGAAGGCCAAACCAAGGCTAGCTCGGAGGCCTAAAGATATGGCTTAAAACAAAGCCAAACAAAGCATGCAAGGGAGCTACACACCCCAAATAGCAAAATGGCCTGAACCAAACTTAAAAAGCACTCAAAAAAAAAGACTTTTTCCAGTTATATGCAAAGCCTAAATTAATATGAAAAGAGGGCTAAAGCAAGGTACAAGAAAATGCAAAAATTGGGGAAATGCTCAGCCTTGAAGACCCTCTTCGAAACCAGCAATTTCAGGGGGTGGAAGCTTGCTTCCAGACCTCAAGAAGACCTCCCAAGAATCTTGGTTCAATGGTGGTGGTGTATATCTAGGTGTTGTAGTGTAAAAGTGCGAGGAAATCCAATCTCTAAGCACAAAACTCAAGCAATATAGGGAGAAAGAGTGGTTTTTTCTTCCAAAGTTGCAGAAACCCTGGCTAAGGAAAAGGTTTCTTCCTTATATAGAGGAATGAAAAGCCAAAGCTTCTACAACAAGCTTTGCAAGGCCTCCATCCCTCCATACACATGTATGGAGGGGAGCAAACAAAAATCCAGCTGGCTCAAAAGATCTGGAGGAAAATCGGCTGAGATAGGGGGGTGCTGGCCATCAGCAATGGCCGGCAGTGGCTCACTGATGGCCGGCAAGAACCAAGACATAGCAGGCAGTGCCATGTCATGGCCGGCAGTGCACCAAAAGGTTCACTCTGACAGGACCTAGTCAAGGTCCAAAAAAAGGGCAGAAAGGATACAGGGTCCGGGAAGCTCGAACCGGTGATGTTCCGCCGCGACAGTCGAGTACTCAGCGAGCAATCGAACTAGTTATTGGGTGTACCTGCAAGCACAACCAAGTCTCGAGGATGGTCAAAAATGGGGTGTCTACAATAACACTTTTTGAGCAAAAGCTATTTTTATTTCGATCATGGCCACTTTTTGCAAAAGAGTACAAGTTTTTACAAAAATAAAACTCGTCTGAACTGTACAAAGTGCCAATACTACTAGCAAAAAGAAACTAAGTCAAAAGCATAGATAGAATAGTGCTGGCTATCTCAGGCTTGAGAGGCCCTCTTCGTACTCTTCCTCGGCGGAGCGGACTCTGAAGCACTGTCTCCATCGGCGCCACTGTCTGAATCTGACTCAGAGTCTGAACCGCAGCCCTCCTCGGCCTCTACAACGTTACCACTGGTAGAATTTGAACCAGCGTCGTTGTCTCCGTCCTCAGATGACTTTGACTGTGGACTCGCTGTCTCCTCGCTCGTCTCTTCATCAGTGCCCATAATGGGCTCTGAAGGGCCACTCTCGTCATGGGTGCCTGTAGCTTTGCCTTGGCTGCGTATCGGAGCCTATCTCCCTCTCATCCCTACTACTAGAGGAGGTACTGAAGGTCCTACTGCGGCTCCCGCTGGGACATCCGGTGGGGCTAGGATCTGAATAGGGATCTGAAAAGGACAGTTTGTCAAAATGCATTAGTTGTGGTGTATATCAGACACAAAGATAAGTGCAGTGTATGAATGCAGTGTATGGAAGTAGTGTATCAATGCAGTATTGGAATGCAATGTATCATATCAGTGTGGTGTGGAACAGATCATAGTTGAAATGCTAATGTATCAGCAGAAAATTTCATGACATGAAGTGCAAACTGAAGGAAATTACCGGCATCCTGTAGAGGCTGAGTAGGTCAATGCTCCTCTGTAATTGACTAGTGTGTGGATTAAATTGGTTGAAAAGAGGAATGACATTGTTTGTGGTTACCTCATACGCCGCCACCACATCGAAATACTGGCGGAAAAGCATTAAGTTTTCTTGGGTCCTACGGCAGAGCTGGCCGTCGTATACCTGAGAAAATGGGACTGTCACTGGAACCTCCTCTACAGGCTCTAGAGCAATAGTCGGGAAGTACGCATACACCCATAGCTGCAGGGAAAGTGCGATGATATGCAATTAATACAGTATGAACAAATGTAGAAAATGCAAAGGAGAAAGCATACAGTAAGAACAGATGTACAAAATGCAAAGCAGAAAACATATGGTGCATGAGCAAGTACATAAAATGTAGAGCAGAAAGTACATTTGTTGAAAAAGTGTAAAGCAAGAAATGCTAAGCAAAAAATGAAAATTGAAAAGGGAAAACTAGGTTGTGTACCTCCCAAGCCCGCCAGTAGCCGCCCATTACGCTCCCGCTCATGCGAGAAGTCGAGCTCATGTATCCGTACAAAGTGGTGAGGCTAGCTCCGCCTCAATCATAGAACTGAACTCGATGGAGCACTACCAAGGCACTCAGCAAATATAGGCCCACGGTGTTCCACCTGTTAGAAAACAAGGTGGTACCGAAAAGGAACATGAGGAAGCCTCTGGCGTACGGCTCTATCGCCTCGATCGTCTCGGACTTAGTCCCTATGAACTACTTCTCAAACCAGTTGTACCGGACTATGCTTGACCGGAGTGTCGGTGGATGTCCCCTAAGCAACACGACCCATGCTACCTCCCACTCCCCCATATCAGGGACCAGAAGGAACGGATCGTTCCCTACGCCCAAGCCAGTGATCATGGCGAAGTCGTAAGGAGTCATTGTCATCTCCCCCGTGGTGGAGAAATAGAAGGAGTTGGTGGTGTCCCACCACCTCTCCACTAGAGCCCCTAAAAGAGGACGGCTCGCTACGACCCGAGTCAGGCTGGAGCAGAAGACACCGAAGCCTGCCTCATCAATAATGTCGCGAACCCCAGCTGGAAGCTCACCGTACCAGTCTCGAGCCGTTGTCATGTCGTAGCCTCTAAATGAGCGCGATCCGTCCTGTGATAATGCATGAGATGCAGACAGATCAAGCAATGAAAGCACAGTTGAATATAAAGCAGTAATGTATGAGTTACAGTTAGATCAAGGCAGTCTATGAAATCAGATCAAAATAGTGCAAGAAATGTAAACAGTTAAGGGTAGTACTACAGAAGAACAGTGCTCGTAACTCTACGGTGATGGCCGAAGAATGAGACACTGGCTCTCTCAGTAGGAGGTCCTCTGGTGCGTCCTCAGCGAAGTCGGTAAATGATTTGATGCCTCCTGCAACGGGTACTATGTGAGTCTCAGGATGGTGCCTCGCTGGATCAAAGGGCTGTATGCTCAGCGGTAATAGCACTGGCTCGACCTCTGGCTCGCCTCAAAGTCTGCCTCGAACTCTATTGGAGGAAGCTCGGGGAGAGCCCCATCATGAGGGGCATCATATGCCATTTGAAATAGGTGCAAGATGAGCAAAAATGAGGAAAAATGAAGGAAAAGGGTGAATATTTGAAAAAGTCGACCGTAGGAGAAAGAAAAATGTCAAAGAAAGTCAAAACCGGGAAAAATGCACAAACCTTGAGAGAAACTCAAGGGGAATGAACCTAGAATGGTGGAAATGAGGAAAGAAGTGTCGAAATCAAATTCTGGTCGATTCAAAGTGAAGAGAACTAGAGGAATTTAGCAAATAAAATTTGTTTAGGGTGTTGGGAAATGCGTAGAAAGCATGAATCTAGAGAGAAGGAACACCTAGAGGGAGAGGAAAGTCATTTTCGTGCAAGGGTTTGTGGGCAAATGAGGTTTAGAGTTGTGTACTTAAAGAACCATGAGTGAAAAGTTCAAAATGCCCAAATCTGCCATCAATGGCCGGCAGTGGCACATCGATGGTCGGCAGTGGTACATTGGTGGTCGGCAGGGTCCACCAGTGGCCGACAGGTGGCCGGCAGGCTTCCACAATCTTCCACTGCATCTTTGGCTCTATTTTTTGTCCTTGGATCCCAAGAAGTGCAAGGTATGCTCAGTGTTTGACTCAGAATGTCTTCACGGAAGCTCAGAATTGTGTTTCCAGTGCGCGATGGTCGTCACTCATCAACACAAACAAGGTGTATCCTTTTTAACATATTGCAACTGTTCCGTGGGGTAAATCAAAAGTTGCCTTCGAGATGTCTTTATCAAACACGTTTTTGTCGTTGCGTAGAATGTGTATTTGTTTCCACGTTGCATTGAATATGCATTGTTGATTATCTTGCATTGAACATGCATCACCATGTTTGCATAGAATATGCATGTTGCATCAACTATGCATTCTTGATTACGTTGCATAGAATATGCACGTTGCATTGAATTTGCATTGTTTTTGCATGGAACATGCTTTCGCTCGCACCGCATACAATATGCCTCTATTTTGTTTCTTGCATGTTGTGCAAAAAAACATATCTCTAACATTGTGTCACGATTATTCGTCTTGCATGGAATATGCATTCTCGTGGCATTGTACTTGTTAAGTTTCTTTCTTATGCAGGAACGATATTGTATGTATGGTTCATTCAAAACTAGTGCAACCAGACGATATTGTACGTACAGTTCATTCAGAGGAACTCCAAGTAAGATCATTCCTATCCTTTGAACCCGTGCTTTGGTTAGAAACATTCGGGTACGCCCGGTCCTGACGTCGTACCCTTCTTTGGTTAGAAACATTGGGACGTGTGCCCGATGTTTATACCACCTCTCAGTTAGAAGCGTTTGGAACGTGTTCCGACACTTATACCCCTCTTTGGTTAGAAACATTGGGACGTGTGCCCGATGTTTATACCACCTCTCGGTTAGAAGTGTTTGGAACGTGTTCCGACGCTTATACCCCTCTTTAGTTAGAAAGATTGGGACATGTGCCCGATGTTTATACCACCTCTTGGTTCGAAGCGTTTGGAACGTGTTCCGATGTTTGTACCCCTCTTTGGTTAGAAACATTGGGACGTGTGCCTGATGTTTGTACCACCTCCTGATGAGAAGTGTTTGGAACGCGTTCCGACGTTTATACCCTGCTTTGGTTAGAAACGTTGGGACGCATGCTCCGATGTTTATACCACCTCTCGGTTAGAAGTGTTTGGAACATATTCTGATGCTTATACCACCTTGTTTCGGTTAGAAACATCGGGATGTGCTCCGATGTTTATACCACTCTCCAGTGTCTACACCACTCCCTTTTCTCCTCTCGCGTGTGACGCGCGAGGATGTGTCTTTGAGACCTTGGGTACGCCCAACAATCGCTCTTAGCCTTTCCAGCGTGAGGCGCAATTAAGATAAATGTGGCGTGTTTATTTGCTTACTTCTTCTCATGTATGAGATTGTTATACCTTGTTGGTTTGCTTAAAATGTGGCGTATTCTTTGCATTACATTCGCATTTAGATGCTTCATTACAGCCTCTTTGCATGATCATAAGTTATTGCTCTTTCATTGTGCATATCATTTACATTTTTCCCCAGTCTGCGGGCGCCACTATATATTGTTAACTTGAATGTTTGTTTAAGTCTTGCGGCCTTGTCAAAATGGGTCATCTCTGGGCTTTGACATTTACTCACCTCATTTTGTGACTTTGAGTTCTGTCAAAGAGGGGCAACTGTAGACACCCCATTTTTGACCGTCCTCAAGACTTGGATGTTCTTGCAGGTATATCCAGTGATGAGTTTGATTGCTTGTCTAGCGCTCGAAATCTGCGGCGGAACGCCACAGGTTTGAGCTTTCCAAACCCTGCATCAATTTTGTCGCATCTTTGGACCATGTGTAGGTCCCTTTAGCATGTTGTTGCTCTGGGCCTGCCGACCATCCTTGGGTACTTTCGGCCATTGATTTTTTCCTGCCGGCCATTTATGTGGCCTGCCGGCCATCACTGATGGTTGGCCGGCCACCAGTGTATTTGTAGATATGTTTTGATATTTTATGCCAGCTGTTTGCACAGATTGAGCCATCTACTTGCATGTGTATGGTTGGATCTCTTTGAGGGAATTTTACATCTTCTATATATTAAAGACCCCTCTTGCATGTGCATGGGTTAGAAAAATTTAGAAGACAAAAAAATTTCTCTCTCTAGAATTCTCTCTCTTGATATTTTTCATTAAAGCCTAAATTCCCTACACTTTTGCATAGAAGCCCTTGATCAAACTTGATTATCATTGAGTTGAGGCTACTTGAGACCCTCTTTGAGCTTTAGAAGAGGATATTGGCTTGGTTTTGGTTTGATTTTGGTGTCTAGCTTGCATCCTGTCTTCAAGAGGTAGAACACTTATGTTTTAAGTTCAATTTTAATACTTGTTTTGCCATCTTTACATGTTGTTTTAAGGCTGGTTTTAACCTCTGAAAATCTCTATTTTTATGGTCTAAAATGGTGGTTTGAGGTTCAATTGGAGTTAGGGGTGGTCCACCCTTCTTCTGGCTTGTTTGCTAAATTGTTGTGCCATCTTTCAAGGTTGTTTAAATCAAAATTTTTGGCCTTTCTAACCACTAAAAATCGGAGTTATTTCAGTGGCAAAAATTCTGTTTTAAAGTCCAAAAGTGGAGGGGTAGCCTCTCCTCCTTGTGTCTTGCTTCCATGCCTAAGTTGCTTCACATGTTAGCTTGATTTTCTAGCTTAACTTAGCTTAATTCAAGCATGTTTTATGCTCTATTTGATCATGTTTCAGCTCTGTTTTGGGCTGGTTGAGTCACTTGAGGTTCGCTTTGTATGCTTGTAGTCCAATTGTGCTTAATAGTCTTGTTTGTGCTATGTGTTGGCCTCGTATTCTAGCTATTTTTAGTATACTTCAACCATGTTTTAGAACTCAATTTAAGTTGTTTTAGGGCTGTTTTGAAGTGTTTGTACCTTGTGAGCATTGTATTGCATGCCCATAGTGTAGTGATCTTGACTAGTTTGGTGTATTGAGCTTTTGAACATGAATTGCATGAGTTGCTTGCAAGTTTTAGTAGCATTTTGCATATAATTTCAGCACTGAAATATCTGTAACCTCCATCATTTCATCACTTTTTTCATTTCCTTTGAGGGTTGGTTAACCTTTGGGTTGTGTTTAAGCTTGAGATTGAGACTTATGCTTAATGGTTTTAATCCTCTTTTGAGGGTTTCTACTAACCAAAGGCATGATCTCTCTCTTGCCTTAAAGCCTCCCTTGGTTGACACCTCTTCCATTAGAGGACACTCACCTAAAGAATGAATTGGTAATTTAAAATGAGTAAATAAAACATGACAAGTAAAACTTGAGCAAGTTAAGCATTATTATTGTTGTGTTGCATTGCATGTGTTCAATCGGACGTTATATTGAACAGAAGGTAGATTGGAGCTTTTGATACTCAAAGTGATGAAATGAATTAGACTCCTTTGTCTCCATCACCCTTGATCATGCATGATAGGGTGGTAGTCCTTTGTGTCATATTTGTGCATTTATTGAAAGTGTACAACTTGGATCTTTGGCCATCATGCATTGAAAATGCTTGATTGGTGGTTTTGGATCCGAGAGTGCCACTCATTTGATGTTTTGAGATGATAAAAAGGGACACAGTACAAACATATCCTTGAAAAACCATCCTTTGTCCTCTATTTGTACTCTGTTGCAGTGTGGTCACTTAGAGCACCAGTGGCCGGCAGTGGCTTAGTGATGGCCGGTAGTGCTTCACTCTTGGCTGGCAAGGCACATATTTGGCCAGCAGGGGGCCGGCAACAACCATTCATGGCTGGCAGGCCACTGGTGTAGTCCTCAGTATTGATTTGGCAAGTTGGAGCAGAAAAGTTTTGAAGTGTACTCCGTCCTGCAAACAAAGCCTCTCAAGAGCAAACCGGAGGGCTTTCCGGGGTGAAAACCGAGTGCATGCATCCTCGACTTCCCGAAGCAGAGCTGTGGCAGTGTGGTTTAGATATTTGGCATGATTAGTTGTGTTGTAATTTAATTAGCTCGGTTGCTAATTAGTTAAAGTGTTGTAATAATTAGTAGTTTGCTAGTTATTCATTCAGTTTGTAATAATTAGTTTAATTAGATTAGTTAGATTAGTTAGCTTAGCGTAGCTAGTTAGCTTAATCATTCGGACCCTCCTTCGCGATGGCACAATGTTGTAATAAGTGTGCGTGCGTTTTTGCATGTCTTCCAACCCCGTGTCTTTCTCCCTTTTATTTAACCGCTTTCGATGGTTAGTTTAGGGACATGTTTCAATTAGCATACCTTACACTTGCATGTTTGCATCATTCATTTGTCTTGCATGCACCGAGGTTCAGCGTATCATTCAAAAAGCATCGTATTTCAATACACTTCTTTGAATACGTGTTTAAATCACATGTCGTTCAAATCGATCATGTGTCATATTAGTAGCCGACCCTATTAATCGCATTTTTGCATGTGTTGCATCAGGCATCTTGTATAGTTAGGATCATGCATCTTTTCTAACTAGTTTTTGTTTTGGCTTAGAGTACTCGATAAGTTTTGCGCTTTAGCATGCTTGCATGAGGTGTGATTGCCATATTGCCATGTTTCGCATGCTTGCCATGAGGCTATGTGCTTACTTGATTAACTGCATGAATGCTTGTGGATGAAGGATTTATTGCTTGAACTGGAACAATTCGACAAATGATAGTTTTTTTAAGCCTACTTTGCGAAGTGGCAAATCATGTTGTAAGCCTATCATGTTTGATGGAAAATCCGGGTTTCAGCCCACTTGAGGGTGGCAAGTTCAAACCATTTTCGAAAACAAACATGAGTTGAATTCGTTCCAATTCTTGGGATCTTAGTCTATACTTGCTCGTGTGTGCGTCACATAGTAAAGCTAGCTAATAACCAGAATAAGAACACGTGAGGTTTATAAAACAACATATCATGATAGTCGAGCCCGATCTATGATTGGGCGAGCAGTGGTGCTCATTTCAGGACCTTCCCCTCTCGTACCCAAGTTCCTAAGCCGTGGAAACTTTGGTGATGACGGGCACACGGCCTTTGGCATGAGTCAGGGTTTTCAAAATTTACCCAAAATAAAATGTTTTGGTGGCGACTCTGTAATTTGGCAAAGCAGTCCAGTTTTGGCATTAGTTGATTCAAAATCAATTTTCCAATATGATTTTCTGGATTGGATTCTTTGGTGATTATTAGTTTCACATTGCACTTGTGAGACTAGATTCAGAACCGTGACAGGAGTCCGAACTGCAGGACCTAATTCGAGCTCTCCGAAAGGGAGGCGCGAAGAAAGTCGAGCTATAGCATGCAAGCAAGATACAAGGAGGGGAGGCTAACCCCTCCAATTTTGGACTTCAAAAGTTGATTTTTACCACTGAAAAACCTCTGAGATTTAGTGATTAATGAGCCCAAAAAAGTTGATTTGAAAGTGAGGAAAAATAGCGCAAAAAGCTTAACAAGCTAAGGAGCCAAAAGGGTGCACAAGCCCCTAACTCAAAAAGGCTAAAACCACCATTTTTAGGTCACAAAAGCAGAGTTTTTTACACTTCAAAAATAGCCTTAAAACAGTTGAAAAAGATAGGAAAATAAGCATGCACAATAAGCTTAAACAAGGTAAGTGCTCTACCTTTGAAGCAAAGCACAATTTAGACACAAACCCAAGCTTAAACCTCCTTTCAAAACTCAAACAAGACTCCAACGGACCACAGCTCAATGGTGGTCAAGTTTGGTTTAGGGTTGGTGTGCAAAAGTATGGAGGAACTAGGCAATCAAGCACAAAATATCAAGTGAGAGATAGAGAGAGAAAGCTAGAAAGAGAGAAATTTTTGCTCTAAAAATGTCTAACCTTTAAAAATGGGAGAGGGACCCCCTTATTTATAGAAAAATAAGTCTTGAGCTTAGATACATCTCACCATACACGTGTATGAAGATGCAGCTCAGTGAGCAACAACTAGCACAACTGGCAACAAATATCTAGAAAAAGGGACCAATGGCCGTCGGCCACCACTGGTAGCCGACAAGCACAAGCCATGGCCGACAGATCGTAGGGCTGGCCGACAGGTCACCCTCTCTTCCAGGCTAGAGGTAACAAGCACTTGGTCCAAAAACATGCACAAAACAGATAAGGTTTTAGTGGCTCCAAGACAAGGCATTCTGCCGAGGACTTCGGGCACTCAAAACGAACACGAACAAGCACAATCATGGAGTGCACAAACTATAAGGTCTAACTCTTGAGGACGGTCAAAAATGGGGTGTCAACAGTTGCACATCTTTGACAGAACTCGGAAGTCATGAAATGACGGGAGTGAATGTCAAAGCCCAAAGATGACCTATTTTTGACAAGGCCAGAGACTTGGACAAACAAACAAACAAAACAAAGAACTGTTGCGCCCGCAGCCTACCTACGTATCTCTTTAGAAGGAATCAAACCAGCATAGTTCTGGGGAAAAATGTAAGTGATATGCACAATGCATGAATATAACCTACGATCATGCAATGAGGCTGTTATGAAACATCAAGATGCAAGTGTTATGCAAAGAAATGCCACATTTAAACAAACCAAAGTAAGGTATAGCAACCTCTAACATGAAGAGAAGTAAGTAAACATGAACCAAACCACATTTCATGTAGAAAGGATGTAAGAAAATTATGCAAACATAACTATGCATCACGTAGGAAAGGCAAAGAATAACACAATCACAGACGCACCCAATGCATCAAACAAGATTCTAACGCGTTGCACGCAAAAGGAGAGAAGGGATGGCGTGAACACCAGGACACACCCAAATGTCTTAAACTAGAGCATCCTAATGCGCAGCACCTGAGAGCAGAAAGAGGTGATGAGAACATAGGGACGCGCTCGCGTATTCTAAACTGAAAGCGTCCTAACGTGTCTCACGCGAGAGGAGAAAAGGCAACGAGAACACCGGGATGCACCCAAATGTCTCTAGCCGAAAGCGTCCTAACGCATCGCACGCGAGAGGAGAAAAGGAAATGAGAACACCGGGACGCACCCAAATGTCTCTAATCAAAAGCATCCTAACGCATCACACGCGAGAAGAGAAAAGGCAATGAGAACACCGGGACGCACCCAAATGTCTCTAACTGAAGGGAGTGGTGTAAACACCGGGGCACACCCGAATGCTTTTAACCAAAACAAGGTGTTCAAAGGACATGAATGATCTCACATGGAATTCCTCTGAATGAACCGTACATACAATATCATACCTGCTTAAGAAAGAGGCTCAAAAGATACAACATAGTAAGAGTGCGTGTTCTATGCAAGACAAATAACCATGACACAATGTTAGAGACATGTTTTATGCAAAACATACGAGAAACAAAACAGGAGCATATTCTATGCAACGAGAACCGGAGCATGTTCTATGCAACATCCGAATGCATATTTAATACAACAATACAAAATGCAAGTTTTATTAATAGCGCGAAATGCATATTCTATGCAAGATAATTGGAAGCATGTTCTATGCAAAAATGGAGGGATGCATATTCTATGCAACAATGGAGGGATGCACATTCTATGCAACAATGGATTGAATAACAACTTCCGATTTACCTCTCGTAAGAGCTGCAAGAAGTTAACAATGATACACCTTATTCGTGTTGATTAGTGATGAATCATCATGCACCGAAGACACGATTTAGAACTTCTGTAGAGACAATTTGAGCTTAAAAGTGAACTCTTCTTGCACTTTCTTGAGGACTGAGGACACAAAACAGCAGCAAAACACAAAGGAGCACTGGAAGCTTGTCGGCCACCAGGGAGTAGTGTTCGGCCACCTGTTGGCCACACTTGAAGGTTGTCAGCCACCGATGGCAATTCGGGCTATTTCGGTCTTTTTGCATTCGAGTCTTTAAGTACACATACCCAAGCTTCATTTCCTCACACCTCCCTAGCCGAAATTCATCCCTCTCTCAATCTAGACCTTTCTTTTCTCTTGATCCGAGCTTTATAGGCGTTTTTCAACGCCCCACAAACGTTTGATTCACTAAAACCTCTGGATTTCTTTCGTTTTGAACCAATTGAAATTTGATCTCGGTGTTTTTTTCTTCATTCCCACCACTTGAGGCTTGTTTCCCTTGAGTTTCTCTTGGGTTCTGTGCCTTTTCTAGGGCTTTGACTTTTTCTCCCATTGTCTCTCTCTTAGGGTTGTCTTTTGTTGACTTTTGGCATTCTCCACCCATTTTGCTCATTTTCGCCCACTTTCCCATCTCCTTTCCAGATGGCAGATGATATTTCCCATGACGGAGCTTTTCTAGGGAGGGAGGTAGATCCCGAGCATATACCATTACCACCCAAAGTTCGACCCTTTGACCCGGAGGCATATCACCCTAAGGTGCATGTGCTACCGCTCGATACTATTCGTCACTTCAGAGGTTTTGCACGAGGCGTGCCAGAGGATCTCTTGCTACGAGAGCCAGAGTCTCATTTATCCTACAGCGCCATCGAGGTGTACGGTGTCTTCTTACATTTTCTGCAATGTACCTTGCATTGCTTGCATAGATCACACTTACGCTGTGTTTGATATATTTATCTCAAACACATTCTTGCACTGTATTTCTTACACTTCCTTCTAAAACACATTCTGATTACAGGAGGACTCTCACTTTATCCGAGGATATAGAGCCCTACATCTGTGAGGGAGTGGTATATGGACCTCTCCGTTGGCGTCTGCCAGATTATCACTGAGGCTAGATTCGGCTTATTCTGCACGGGGCTATCGCATCTCATAGCGAGCAGACCCTTACTTGGTGCACTAGTAGAGAGGTGGTGGGACACCACTAACTTTTTCCACTTCTCTGCCGCGGGAGACATGATGATGACTCCCTATGACTTCGCTATGCTCACCGGTATCAAGGCAGGGGGTCGGCCGATCCCTTATGATGCAGACATGGGTGAGTGGGAGGCCACCTGGATGTACCTGCTGGGGGCACGCCTACCTCTCTTTCGATTAGAGATGGTTTGATATAGTTGGCTTGTGGATCATTTCAGAGGGACAAAGCCAGAGACCCTAGATGAGATTGAGCAGTACGCCCGAGGCTTCTTGATGTTCCTCTTTAGCACCACTTTGTTCGCCGACAAGGCGAAGCCTTGGTGGACTTGTCTCAAGTCCGGCTTTATGACTGGGGTAGCGCTGGCCTCGCTACCTTATACAGCTACATGAGCTCCACATCCTGCAGGAGCGGGAACAAAGTCGGCTATTACTGGAGAGCCTGGGAGGTATGCTTACTTTTCTGCATTACATTTCTTGTCGTGTTTTCTGCTTTTCACTTATTGTACACTGTACACACATAGTCTGATCTCTGCTTTGCATTTTTACTTTCTATGCATTGCACTATACACTCTGCTTTCTGCATTCTCTGGACATTATACACACATTCTGCTTTCTACATTACCTGTGTTTATCTGTTGTATACTCATTGTCGCCCTTTTGCTTTTTGTAGCTATGGGTATATGCATATTTTCCCATACTCACCCCATAGCTGAAGGTGGAGATGTCTACTGTTGTACCTTACTATAGACACCCCATTTTGGGTGATAAAAGATGTGTTGTGCAAATGATCGATTTCTTCAGCAAGAAAAGAGTCAAATCCCAACCTTACACCCCAGTTGTGGACCAAAACTATTTTGACCAAAGATTTTAGACCTTAAAACCCTCTCTTTCAAAATAGTTTTAAAAAATGATTCTACGATGTTCTGAGGCTCGCATTTCGTTAAATATTGCGCTTTTCAGTAAATCGAGCAAGGACAAAGTGGAAATGAATTAAAGAGAAGTGAAATATTTCAAAAATATTTCAAAAAACCTTATTTAGGGGCTGGGGTTGAAGAAAAGTGGAGAGGAGAGAAGAAAAACTAGTTTGGGAGAAGTTCGGCACGCATCCGGTTGAGCCAAACTAAGCAGTTATCACTAAAAGAAGCATATCTCATAGCACAGTTCGCATTTTGATGTGAGGTTGCCACCATTGGAAAGAAGACTTCCGGGACTTCAATTTAGGCACAAGAATGATCGGAAAGGAGTCCAGATGATGGAGATATACCCATTTGAAGTCGGGCCCAAAAAGCAGATTTTTGCCTGTCGGCCAGAAAAGTGGTCGGTCGGCCAGTTGGGGTGAAGTAGCCGACCGGCCACTTATGTCCAAAACTTAGATATTTTGCAGATCGTTTTCCTCCAGCTATCCCAATTCAGATATTTTCGACTGGTGCTCTCCTTTTTGGTATATATGGAGCCATTTCTCATATTATTGCAAGGTTAGAAAGTTTGGGAGCCTCTCTCTCTACAATTTTCATAGCAAAATCACTGCCTCTCTCTCTCTTGCCTTTTTGTGCATAGAAGCGGAGAAACACTTCTAGTTTTCCTAGACATCCTTCATCATAGTTGCATATCTTTGGGCTGAGGTGCCTCGGAGCCTAATTTGAGCTGTTGAAAGGTTGTTTGAACCCAAAAAAGTTGCTGTTTTGCTGCTGTGCTTCAAGGGTAAGGCTTTGTCCCTTTTAAGCTTTGTGTTAGCTAAGTGCTTGGCCATCTTTTTACACTACTTTGAGGCTGGTTTTGACCTTCAAAAAACTATGTTTTTAAGGTTCTAAAATGTTGGTTTGAGCCCTGTGTGGTTAGGGGGTGGTTCCCCCTCTTTTGCTCTTTGGCTTGTAAAGCCTTTTAAGCCATCTTTCAAGCTTTTGAAACAAACTTTTTTTGGCCTTTAAACCACTGAAATCCAGGGGATTTTCAGAGGTGAAAAGTTGGTTTTGAGGACCAAAATAGGAGGGGGTGGCCTCCCCTCCTTGTCCCTCTATGCCATGCCTAGTTAGCATTACAAAGTAGCATATTTTTGTGGCATCTATTAGCTTATTTTAAGTATGTTTTTGTGACCTTTTGGACTTGCTCTAACTCTGTTTTTGTCTGGTTTGGCCATTTGTTGCTTGCTTCTTGCACTTGTAGTGTAATCTTGCTTACTAGCTTAACATGCCTAATGAGTTAGCATATCTTTCTACTCTTTTGTGACTTGGTCTCATCATATTTTTGCTGCTAATTTAGCATGCTTTAACTCTGTTTTGAGTGGTCTTGGTCCTTTGAGGCTTGCTTGGGAATGTTGTAGTGTAAATGGCCTTTACTAACTTTGAGTTTTAGGGCCTGTAGCATGCTTTGCTTGTGATGTTTGCATGATATAGTATCATTTCACACATGATTTCAGTGCATATAGTGTAGTCACACTCTCACGTATTCCACTCTTTCATAGCCTTTGAGAGTTGTGCCTTATGTCTTGTTTGTGAGCCAACATGCAAGCATGTCTTTCTTGTCTTTTGTGCCTAAGTTTCAGCATGTTTAGGTCACTGATTTGGCATGATTAAGCTCTATTTTGAGCTGGTTTGATCACATGAGCTTTGCTTTATATGCTTGTAGTGCAATTGTGCTAAATTGCCTAGCATGTGCTATTGTTTTGGCCTCTTAATATAGCTATTCTTAGCTTATTTCAAGCATGTTTTAGAACTCTATTTAGGGTGTTTTAGGACTGTTTTGGACTGTTGGTCCCTTTTGAGCATTGTATTGCATGTCTCCAGTGTTGTGTCCTTCACTTGTTTCAATGTTTTTGGCCTTTAATATGTTGTGCATGTGTTGCTTGCATGTTGTTGTATTGTTTTTCATGCCACTTTAGCACTGAATTTCTGCCATCTCCCTCATTTCTTCATTTTTCCATTTGATTTGAGAGTTGTTTGGCCTTGATATTGTGTTTAAGCTTTGGGATTGAGGCTTGTGCTTAAATGGCTTTAATCCTCTTTTGAGGGTTCCTCCTAGTCAAAGGCATGGTCTCTCCTATGCCTTAAACCATTCTTTTGGTTGATCTCATCTCCTTAGAGGACTTGCATATTGGACATAACCAATTAAAGAATGGATTGGCAAAGTTAAAATGTGTAAACAAGAATCAAGCAAGTAAAACATGAACAAGATAAGCATTCGTGTTGCATTGCATGTGTTTGGATCGGACGTTAATCCAAACATAAGAAATATGAGACATTTCATACTCTAAGTGATGAAACGTGTTGCATTTCTTGGCCATTGTCACCCTTGATCATGCATGATAGGGTGGCGACCCTTTGAGTCTTATGTGTGCATTCACTAAGCTTGTACAAGCTTGGTTTTTGGGCCATCATGCATTGAGATGCTTGGTTGGTGGCTTGAGAGCCAAGTGCCACACTCCTTTGAGCTTAAGACATGATGAGGAGGGTGGTAGTACATACATGTCTTACCAAATACATTGTCTTGGTTCTGTTGCTCTCTATTGCAGCAAAGACAGAATTCTGGAAAGAGGGGTGGCCGGCCGACCACTTGCACTAGCCTACCGGCCACTCCCACTGGCCGGTCGACCAGTTGAGGTAGCCTACCAACTAGTTGAGGTGGCTGGCCGGCCACTTGTAGAAAAATTGTCCAAAGTGTTCCTGTGTTGGGGCAGATGCAATCTCGAAGTTCATATAATGTTCTGAGATCACCGCGAGTGTAAACAGAGGCAACTTATGGCAAGGCAATGCGTTTTCGGGCGAAGCGAACTGAGCATGCATGTCTCCCTCCCCTCGAGGCCATTTTACTGCTTTACTTAGCTAGCTAATTTACCGATTTTATAATCAATTAGTTAATGTGTTTAGCTAATTTACTTCATCTTTGTAATATTCTAATTAGCTTAGATTAGCTAGTTTTTCAATTTCATTTCGTTTGTAATAAGTAATTAGCTAAGTTAGTTAATTAGTTGGTTTGTAATAATTAGCTTAGCTTAGCGTAGCTTGGCTTATTTATTCGGACCCTCCTTCAAGAGGACACAATGTTGTAATACGGGTGCATGTGTGTGTGCATGTCTTCCAACCCTACTTCTTTCTCCCTTTTACTTAACCGCTTTCGATGGTTAGTTTAGGGCATATTTTGATTAGCATACTTTATGCATGCATGCGTGCATCATTCATTTTGTCTTGTATGCACCGAGCTCGGTGCATCATTTAAACTGCATTGTATTTCAATACACTTACTTGAATACGTGTTTCAAAGCATGTAATCAAGTTGTTGCATTCATATGCCATCTTAGATAGCCGAGCCTATTTAGTTGCATTATTGCATGTGTTGCATTAGGCATTTTGTATAGTTAGGATCATACATATTTCTAACTAGCTTTTGTTTTGGCTCGAAGTACACTGTAAGTGTCTACGCTTTAGCATCCTTGCATGAGTGTGAGTGTTGCCATGATAGCGTGCTTGCCATGAGGCTATTTTCTTACATGATTAACTGCATGAATGCCTGTGGATGAAGGCTTTATTGCTTGAATTGGAACAATTCAACAAATGTGAGTTTTAAGCCCACTTTACGAAGTGGCAAATCATCATGTTTTAAGCCCACTTGAGGGTGGCAAATCCGCGCTTTAGCCCATTAGCGAGTGGCACTTTCAAGCCATTTTCAAAAACAAACATGAATTGTTTTGTTCTAACTCTCGCAATTTAGTCTACACTTGCTTGCTATGCGTATCACGTAGTAAAGTTAGCTTGTAACTAGAATAAGAACACATGTGTTTATAAAACAACATATAATGCTTAGTAGAAGCCGATCTTTTAATCGGGCGAGCAGGGGTGCTCATTTTAGGACCTTCCCCTCTCGTACCCAAGTTCCCGAGCCGAGGCAACTTTGGTGATGACGAACACGTGGCCTTTGGCATGAGCTAGGGTTTCCTAAATTTTCCAAAAATAAAATATTTAGGTGGTGACTCTGTAATCTGGCAAAATAGTCCATTTTTGGCATTTTTTGATTCAAAATCAATTTTCCAAAACGATTTGCCGGATTTCGACTCTTTGGTGTTTATTAGTCTCACATTGCACTTTTGTGAGATTAGATTCAGAACTGTGACAGGAGTCCGAAGTGTAGAAGACCAATTTGCGCCTCTCCGAAAGAGGGAGCAAAGAAAGTCAAGTCTACACCTTACTCTCATCGGTACGACAGCAGGTGTATGAAGAGGAGCAGGGAGACCTTCTCATTTTTTCGCTGGTATTTTGACACGGTGACTGCAGGAAAGTTAGCTCAAAACTCACAGTTATTTCTACTTTATCAGCTCTTATTCATATTGCATATCTAATTGAAACTAACATTCTGTGTATTTGTTGTCTGCAGATCTCGTGGCAGCTTGGGCGATGATGCCTGAGGGCGTCAGATACCATTTTGCTGGTGATTGGGGTGTTTCTCGTTACCGGCTTGTAGTCAAGGGACCGGTAGATCAAGCCTGGTTCTTAGGCGAGCGCTTCCTACGTCAGGCATTGGGTTTGCCGTTGTATACGGTTCCCATGCTACCTCCGCCATCCATGGGAAGTCTCTCCTCCCAGGAGGTGATCGACTTTACATGAGGCGTGGATGCCGACTACTTTATTAGAGAAGGGGACTATGCGACATATATCCAGACGCATCTCATGCCTCTCTTGACGGGTATTCTTGCTCGTGCAGGTAGAGCAGTAGATGCCCCTTCGACGAGCAAGGCTCAAGCACCGAGGGGCAGGGCTAGAGGGGTGCCCTCTGCTAGACAGGGCTTCAGTTGGCCAGAGCTTCTGACCGAGTTGACATGTTGGTGACACACTGGAGAGGCCTATCAGATTCCTATTAAGCCTGCACTGGCTTGGCACAGATATGTTAGAGCGCTTGATTCACCTCCAGTATGCACTACAGTTCTCATTTTTTCCATTCTCGCTCAGATACTCAGGTATTCATTCCTTTTGAATATTGATCATTCCCAATACGTTTGCAGGCACCCGCAGGGTACGTCTTTGGGATACGTGGGCAACTTCATCCTGAAGTTTAGCCCCAATCATTTTCAGTCTACTTGGCTCATCCATGTTGATTGGTTGATTCTTGTTCAACTCGGCTATCTTATCCCTGTCCAATTGGCTCATCTTCATTCAAAATCGGTTGTCCGATTCCATTAGAAGATTCAACTCCAAGAGAATTCAAATTCAGATCTGAGATTGTGCATCTCGAGAGTAAATTCCACGTTGGTTAAGCAGTTGCCATTTGCAAAAAAGAGTTTTGAGGATTTTTAACGAAGTTGACTAATTCTCTAAAAAATTATTCTATTTTTCCAAAACTGGACCATATCTTGGACCCAAAGAAAGGAAAATTTTTAGTGCGCACAACTTGACTTGCATGATTTCAAATCAGAACATCAAACAAGCATGTTAATCTGACTCTCATGTTGGTCAAAATTGTTTAGTAGAAAGCCAAAACAAAAAATGGTCAAAATAATGAACTAGGGGCACAATCGAGTCAGATCTGTTGCACATCTAGTCGCATCACAACCCTTCTGTGGGAAAGTTCACAAATTGTGAGCGAAAGAAGGAGAATCTAGTAGAATACTAGGGTAAGAGCCCACAACTTCTTGCTTATCTATCAACCACCCAGGGAAGGGATAAAAAAAAGAAGAGAGATTAAAGAATAGAGAGATGTGCGCTAAGAGAAAAAGTGAGAAAAAGAGCTTTTTCAGAAAACTAGAGATTGAGTGCCAAGTGATGTGAGAATCACAAATGGGAAAGGGTGGGAAACAATACCTAGAGAAACAAGCTCCCCGTGAATGTTCGAGGGTTGTGTTTGTTGTTTCTATTTGTTTTGATTCTTGTTTTAAGTTGTTTCGAGTGTTAATAGACGTGTTCAAGTTGTTTTACCTTCATTTTCTCTTTGTTAAGTCGTTTTGACTATGGTCAGTCGTAGGCTCAATACCCAGTTGAGAACTCATTTCTCAATTTCAATTTCAATTTCAAAAATAAATCGTTTTGTGCTCAAAGTGCTGTGCCATTATTAACATATGTGCAAAACAGGATTCTTTCTCTCACAAACTACAGGGTTCAACCCTGATCAAGAGGGAACAACTGAACCAGAACCTATCTGAATCTACATAGGTTCCGGACTGCAAAGCAAAAGAAAAGAGGAAAAATTTGGAGCATCTTTGCATGTTTCAACTTCAGCAAATTCGGAGACTACATTTCAGGTGCACCTTCTCTGGCCTCGCCTTTCTCTGGAGTATGAGTGTGCCTCGACCCCAAGTTAAAGCCTGCTTCAAGTCAGAATGGTAGTCCAAGCAGCACCCGTGGTTTTCACATGCAGATGTTACCTCTCGCCAATATGAACATGATGTATTCTTTTTGAGCTGAGCATGTTGTAAAGTCCTTTGAGAGGTAAATCGAAGGCGCCAAAGTACATATTTGATGCCCATCTATTGTATAGAATGTGCACTTCCATATACACTCCGGTTGCATGTGTGTCACGCATCGTTATGATTCATGCATAGAATATGTTTGCTTTCGATTTCGCATATAATATGCTTTGCTTTCAATCATGCATAGAATGTGCTTTCATTCATGTATAGAATATGCTTTCAAGTTTGCATAGAATATGCTCTTGTCATCTTGCATAGAACATGCTTTCACTTAACATCATGCATCAGTTGTCTATCTTGCATGGAACATGCATTATTTTGTAAACCAATCATGCTGTGCATCTATCGCACAATAATGTCACTCAGTACATATATCACATAATTACTCACTTTGCTTGCACTATTCTATGCATTTTCTCTATATTGCACTATTTTGTGCATTTTCTTTGTTCGCATTATTTTGTGCAATTTAGACTCGCACTTTCTTGTGCATTGCACTATCTTGTGCATTTTATTACATGCACTCATCTTGCATAGAAAATGCTCGTATCTTTTGCACAGAACATGCCTCGCACTATTTTACGCACCTTACTTGCACTTGTTTGTGCATTGCATCGCGTTATTTTGCGCACCTTACCTCCATTGTTTGTGCATTGTATCACACTATTTTGTGCATTTGTATTATTCGCACTGTTTTCTGCCTTCACATTGAGTTCGCATTGTCTTGTGCACCTGCATCGCACTGTCTTGTACACCCCGCATCGCACTGTTTTGTGCACCTTGCATCGCGCTGTATTGTGCACCTTCTATCGCACTATCATGTGCATTCATATCTGTTTCATGCATTCAAACTTGCATCGCACTGTCTTCTGCACCTGTATAGCACTGTTTTGTGCATTCACTTTGCATCACACTATCTTATGCATCCTTCCTGGTCTAGGAGACCCTAAATCCTCTAGAGGTGCAACTCCTTTGGTGTTTGTCATGCCCGAACGACTTCCTATGGTCTGGTATAGCCACCTGCCTATATTTACGGTGATTTCCTCAGAGATCAACTGAGATAGTGGAAACTAGAGTTCGAATGGCCGAGGCCTAGAATGCAAAGGTTTGGAATTTCTAAGACTAAAGTCTGGTTTAAATGCCCAGGGGTGTATCCTCGGCTTGAAATCTGTATGGCAGCCTCATAGGTTGAGGTAGCTTGTGTGCACCTCGATTCTGAATACTGAACCAACCTAGTCTATCACCCTGTTGAAGAATAGGAAAAGCTGCAACCATAGCCAGGGAGAAAAGTAGTACCTATGGTTTGGAAACACATGATGCAGAAGAGGAAGATCCCCAGCAGCATGAGGTGAGTCATTGCCAATTGCCCCTGTAAGGTACCTTCACTTCCTAGCTACTACATTATCTATTACGTCTATTGCATTGCATATAGCATTTATCGCATGCATCCACTACATTATCCATTTTATCACTTGCATCCTTTCCATGTTAAGCTTAGTTTGGCATGTGCTCATACATTTCCTTCGTTAAAGCATGGTTCTGTGGTAATGTTTACGCGCCTATTCCACTAAGAGAATTGTGGTATGAGGGTTTTGGCACCTTTTTAGTGTTAGACGTGGTCTGTTTTGTTTCCATACCTTTTCTAGGTAAAATGTGGTTCGACCTGCGCCTTATTCACTGCATCCATTACATCATACTTTGTTTTGTTGCATTCTGCATGTAGGATCATTATCTTTCCTCAGCAGATCATTCCTCACTTATATCATGCCACCCAATTACTTGTATTATTTCAACGAAACACACAGTTCTGCATGTGCACATGCCTATTCCACTAAGAGAATTGTGGTTTGAGGGTTCCCACACCTTTTCTGTGTTAAATGTAGTTTGATTTGCATCTCCATCCCTTTATGGTATTTGTGTGGTTTTGCACTACTTGTGGTTTGATGATTCAATTACATTGCATATCATTTGCATTATTTCGTTGCGTTGTATTTCAATTAAATTGTTTTGTTACATTGTGTATCATTTTGCATCCTGCACCTGAACGACGCTAGTTTGATTCCTTGCAAAGGGATACGTAGGCAACCCTCAGGTTCAACCAACTACATCTACATTTTGTTTGTTTGCCCAAGTCTTACAGCCTTGTCTAAATTGGTCATCTCTAGGCTTTGACATTCACACACGTCACTTCATGACTCTAAGATTTGTCAAAGAGGGGCAACTGTAGACACTCTATTTTTGGCCGTCCTTAAGACTTGGGCGTCGCTGATTGCTTACTTGGTGGTGAAGGCTATGCTATGCAAAGGTTCAATTTCTTCGGCAATAGGAGCTCCAAATCCCAAGCTCACACTCCATTTTTGGACCAAAGCTTTTTAACCACAATGATTTTAGACTTGTAAACCCTCTCTTTCAAAATATTTTTGAAACGAAGTTCCTACGATGCTCCGAGGCTCGTATTTCGTTAAATGTTGCGCTTTTCGGTAAATCGAGCAAGGAAAAAGTGGAAATAAATGAAAGAGAGGTGAAATCTTTGAAAATTCTTTCAAAACACCTTATTTATGGGTTTGGAGTTGAAGAAAATTGGAGGAGAGGGAAGAAACAAAGTTGGAGGATGAAGTTGGGCATGAACCGTTAAGAAAAAGTCGAGCAGCCCTCGCTAAATCAGGCCTATCCTTTTGTGCACTTGGATTTCAGCTATGAGGCCACCACCGTTGGAAATTGGACTTTCGGGGCTTCATTTTACATTCAAGAATCTCCTAAAGCTGAGTCCAAATGAGGGAGCTATGGTTGGTTGAAGTTGGGCATCAATCCGATTAGAATTGAACTGAGCAGTATTCACTAAAAGAAGGATAACTCTTATCAAAGTTATAATTTTGATGTGAGGCTTACACCATTGGAAGAAAGACTTCTGGGGCTACAGTGTAGACTCAAGAATGACCTGCAAAGGAGTCCAGATGAGGGAGTTATGCCTGATTGAAGTTGGGGCCAGATATCAGTTTTTGCTTTCCAGCCACTAGTAAAGCTTGTCGGCTATGTGTCGGCCACAAATGGAGTTTGCCAGCCGTAGGTCAGATAGGAATGACCCTTTTCGGCCACCAGTGGTGGCTAGTTGACCACCAATGGTGGCCGATTGGCCACAAGTGTCCAGAAAGCTCAGATTTTGCCGATATTTTCCTCCAACTATATCGCAATGCTCCAGCTGTCTCTAATTTAGATATTTTCGACGAAGGCTCTTGTATTTCTATATATAGAGGCCATTCTCCATTGTTTTCAAGGTTAGAAATATTTGGGAGCCTCTCTCTCTACAAATCGTATCTCTCTACAATGCTCTCTCTCTCTCTCTAGATTTCTCTCTCTCTCTCTCTAGATTTCTCTCTCTCTTGCCCTTTTGTGCATACAAGTAGAGATACACTTCTAGGTTGCCTATCAACCCTTAACCAAAGTTGCTTGTATTTGGGTTGTGATTCCTTGGGACCTTCTTTGAGCTCTGGAAGGTGATTTTAGCTTGATTTGGTGCCTCATTTGCGCCTAAAGTGTGCTTGGCTTCAAGAGGTATGACCCTCACCTTTCAACTTGTTTTGCATAACTTGTTCCACCATCTTTTGTACTATTTTTGTTCTGGTTTTCAACTACAAAAACCTCTATTTTCCAGTCCTTAAAATGGTGGTTTAAGGTCTTTTTTGAGTTAGGGGGTTGTCTCTCCCTTTTGTTCTTTAGGTTGTGAAGCTTTTTGTTCTATCTTTTATCACCTTTTAATCAAACTTTTTGGGCCTTTTAAGCACTGAATATTAGAGTTATTTCAGTAGTAAAAACCTTGTTTTGAAGTCCAAAATTGGAGGGGTTAGCCTCTCCTCCTTGTGTCTTGTTTGCTTGCCTAGATAGCTTAACATGTGGGCATGTTTTTCTAGCATTTTGTACCTTAATATCAGCATGTTTTTGCTATTATTTTGATTGGTTTCAGCTCTGTTTTGAGCTGGTTTGGTCCTTTGAGGCTTGTATTGTGTGGTTGTAGTGTAAAGAGGCTTCACTAGCTTAATGTTTTAGGCTTTTAGCATGAATTGCATGAGTTACTTGCATGTTTTAGTGTCATTTTGTACTCCATTTCAGCACTAAAATCTCTGCAATCTCCCTCTATTCTTCACTCTTTCATTTATTTTGAAAGTGGCTTTGAACCACTTGTTGGCTTGAGTGTGAAATGGAGACGTTCATGCTTAATGGTTTAATTCCTTCGGGAGTTCATTATCAACGTCATGAGGTCTCTATCATGCTCAAGACACTCGTGGTTTATGCCTACTTTAAATTAGAGGATGTACACCTTTTGGACTAATCAATTAAAGAATGGTAAGTGAAAATGGGTAAACAAAATGAACAAAGTAAAAAAGGCAAGATTAAACATCTTCGTGTTGCATTGCATGTGTTCGAATCTGACGTTAATTCGAACACGAGAAAAATATGACGTTTCACACTCAAAGTGATGAAACGTGCCACTTTTCTTAGTCACCATCACTCTTGATCACACATGATAGGGTTATGGTTTTGTTGAGTCTTGTTTTGCACTCATTAAGCTTGTACAAACTTGGTTCCTTAGCCATCATGCATTAAAAATGCTTGGTTGATGCTTTGAGGGCCAAGAATTACACTCCTTTGAACTTGTGTAATGGTAAGGAGGGTAACAGTACACACACTCCTTGAGAATACACTGCTTTGCCTCTGTTTGCTCTCTGTTGCAGCAAAAAAAGGGAAGTCCAGTAAAGCAGTGGCCGACCAGCCACCTGTATCAGCTGACCGGCCACCTATAGCAGCTGACTGGCCACCAATGGTGGCCGACAAGCCGACTAGCTAGAAATGAATTTTGCACCAATGTGTTCCTGAATTGGAGCAGAGGCATTCTAGGAGTTGGCACAATTTTTAGATCAAACGAGTGCAAACCAAGGCATCCAAAGGCAAGGTGGTGGATTTTAGAGAGGAATCCAACCGAGCATACATGCGTCCCTCGCCCTCGAGGCCATTTAATTGCTTTAATTAGTTAGCATAGCTAATTATTCAATTCAAGTGTTGTACTTAATTAGTTAGTGTAACTAGTTATTCAATTCCAATTTGTTGTAATTAATTAGCTTAGAATAAGTTAGTTAATTAGTTTCAATTGTGTTATAATAAATAGTTAAGTAGAATAGTTAATTAGTTTTGGTTTGTAATAGTTAGCTTAATTAGCGTAGCTAGTTAGCTTATTCATTCGGACCCTCCTTCACGAGGGCATAATGTTGTAATAAGTGTGCGTGCGTGTGTGCATGTCTTCCAACCCTGCGTCCTTCTCCCTTTTATTTAATCACTTTCGATGGTTAGATTAGGGATCATTTTCAATTAGCATACCTTATGGTCACATGATTGCATCTATTCATTTTTCCTACATACACTAAGGCTCGGCGCATCACTCAAATTGCATCGCAATTCAATACTTATTTGAATACGTGTCTTAAAGCATGTTATCAAATTGTATCATACGCCATGATTAAAATAGCCGAGCCTATTTAGTTGCATGTGTTGCATTAGGCATCTTGTATAGTTGGGATCCTATATCTTTCAAACTAGTTTTTGTTTTAGCTTGGAGTACTCGGTAAGCTTTTACGCTTTAGCATACTTGCATGAGTGTAATTGCCATATTGCCATGTTTAGCATGCTTTCCATGAGGCTATGTGCTTAAATGATTAATTGCATGAATGCCTGTGGATGAAGGCTTTGTTGTTTGAATTGGAACGATTCAATGAATGTAAGTTTGAAGCCCACTTTGTTGTGCCAAAATCATGTTTTAAGCCCACTTGAGGGCGGAAAATTCAAACCATTTTCGAAAACAAACATGATTTGAATTGTTCCAAGTCTTGCAACTAGTCTATACTTGATTGTGTGCATCACCTAGTAAAGCTAGTTTAATAATCGGAATAGGAACGCATAATGTTTATAAAATGACATATCAGGATTAGTAGAGGCCGATCCTTTGATCGGGCCAGTGGGGGTGCTCATTTCAGGACCTTCCCCTCTTGTACCTAAGTTCTCGAGCCGAGGCAACTTTGGTGATGACGGACGCGTGGCCTTTGGAACGAGTCAGGGTTCCTTAAATTTTCCCAAAATAAAATATTTAGGTGGCAACTCTGTAATATGGAAAAGTAGTCTAATTTTGGCATTATTTGATTTAAAATCAATTTTCCAAAAAGATTTGTCAGATTGGACTCTTTGGTGTTTATCAGTTTCCCATTACACTTGTGAGACTAGATTTAGAACCCCTGGAGTCCCAACTGTAAGGCCCTTCATTTCAACCCCTTTTCCAAAAGGTGAGGGTGTGGAAAAAGGCGAGTACACAGGTACTTTCTTTGGTTTTCTTACATTCTAGTCATCAAATTTCAACTCACATACTGAAACTGACATTGCAACTGAACAGTTCCCCACACTACACTGATACACTACATCTGTAGATCACATCTGACACACTGTATTCACACATTGTATCTGTAGATCACGTCTGATACACTGTATTCACATCTGATATACCTGTTCTTACTAATATGAACTATCCTTTCAGGTTCCACTTGTACCGATGGGACCAGCAACACCTGCAGCACCAGCACCAGCACAGCCCCCTCCACCGGAAGGGAGGAGAGAGGGGCACGCTCCAACACACGGCCGAGAGAGGTGTTGTGGTTGAGATCAGAGGAGCCCTTCAGAGCCTATCATGAGCGATGACGACGATGAGACCATCGAGACCAAGGAGGTTGTAGGTCAGCACGCCGAGTCATCTGAGAGCAGAGACGATGATGCTGGCTTCTGCTAGTGGAGACGATACTGAGGCAGGCTCTAAGGCAGAGAGCGATGATGACTCTGGTTCAGATTCGGGTTCAGAGGAAGGTACAGACAGCGACGTTGACGGAGACAGCTCTGAGTCCGTGCCTAGGAGGAGAATGAAGAGAGCATCCCGAGACTGAGATAGCTGGCGCTGATTCATATGTTGTTGCTTAGTTTCTTTTTGCTAGTAGTGTTAGCACATTATACATCTTACACAGTCTTATTTTCTTTAAAAGTGTGTACGCTTTTGTAAAAAGTAACCGTGATCGGAATGAAAACCAACTTTTTATATGAAAAAGTGTTGTATTTTGCATCCTGAGCACCACACGAGCACCACATTGCAAAAAAACAAGATTGATGGAAATTGAACATCGTATTGGCACAACCTTCTTAATTAAGTAATGAACCGACCAACACTTAACAATCAAAGTAAAACAACTCGATGAACAACTAATAATAACAACTCGATAATCAAAACAATACAAATACAACTCGATAAGCAAAACAAGACAAATTGATAAGCAAAACAAGACAAATTCAACTCGATAAACAAATTGAAACAAAACAGCTCAACAAAACAAACCAAGACAAGACAACACAATGCACAAATAGAAGAACAAAACACAGGTTCTCAGCACTCTCGAAATACAAGTTGACCACAAGACAAACCAGGAGTCCATCGGCCATGAATAGAGGATGTCGGCCACCAATGGTGGCTGTCGACCACCAGTGGTGGCCGGTCGGCTACAAAAGGTGGTCGTCGGATATCACCACTGGATGGTCGGCTATCAGTGTGAGGGCCCTCCAAGTGGTTGCCACCTGTCTTCCACTCAGTGCCTTATCTTCTACAAAAGCTGGGACTTCGTAGTTTCTTCATTCTAGCTCTGTTTTGGCCACAAATCAAGCCATTCTTTACCGAAAAACTTTCAAATTGGATTGCAACTTTAAATGGCTCAGAAAAAGTGAATTTTCGAGGTTTTAGGATAAATGCACTATTCCCGTTGAGTTGCTCTCCACTGTGTTTTTTGTTCCTTCAGGCCACGGCTAGGTGTTGGAACCCGATCACACATGTTTTCAGCTTTAGGGGACAAGAGATATGTCCGACAATTGAAGAATTCCAAGTTTTGATAGAATCCCGGCGTGACAAGGAAATCCTGCCTCAGTCTTGTTTTTGTCACATCCAGGCTTTAGGAAGAATGTGTGCGCTCATTTTACACGATGCCCGATCCTTGGTGCAAAACGGAGAACTGAATATTCGCAGTCTCATTCATCGATTTTCTTATGCCGGTGACCGCAGAGACCGTCTTTGGCAGAGCTTTCGGTAGCATGCCCTTTGGTTGTGCATGTTAGCTCATTTTCTTCTTGCCCCTGGTTTCAGAGGGTCTAGCATTCTCTTGATTGAAGTAGCTCAAGACTCGAAAGAGGGCAAGAGCTGCATTGGCTTAGCATTGGCAGAGACTTTGATAGGCTTAGATGCCTTCCATCGGCGAGAAACAAACAAATTTGCAGGAAGTTCACTACTTTTGCAGGTAATGTTTCCCACCCTAACTCATATGTGTTTCTCATATCTCTCGACACTCAGGCTCTGTTTTTCTCTCAAAACCATTTCTCACTTTTTCTCTGAACATGCACCTCTCTATTCTTTAATCTCTCTTATTTTTCATCCCTCCCAAGATATGGCTCATGGACAGGTTCAAAGTTGTGGACTCTTCCCCAGCATATTCAGCACATGGTTATTTCTTTCGCCGACGGCTAGTTGATTTCCCAAATGAAGGGTGGTGGTGCCATTGGATGTGCAACAGGTCTGCTACTGACATTACCTGGTGTTGCCCGTAGTTTGATTTGCCCGAAATGAGTTATAGCATGACTCGACAACCCGGCATTCAGCTGATTGGCTTGACACACTGTGTGTTTTACCTTTCATTCCGATTCAGGCGTCAGTTTGGGCATGACTTGACTTGTCCAGAAAAGGGGGTAGAGTACCCGACTTCATTTCCAATCTGAGGTTCATAGTTCGCTCGATACTCCAATGCTTGGAGAACGAGGGAACTTCTAACTCATGCTTCCAATTTTAGTTGCGCCCTTTCTAGTGAATGCCTGGCTTAGCTTGAAGAAAAAGCACAGAGTGGGACTAGTTTAGCATCGAAAGCCTTCACAAGGGCATGGCGTGGACGTAGGAACACCTGACTCATATGTGCCCCAAGCTTATTACTTTGATCTAACTTTCAAATTTTCCTTTTAAATGTAATAAAAAGTAACTTTGATTTGCATCGAGAGTTGAAGAACTTTGCATTGAAATCAATGAAATTGGAGTTGTGGGTACTGAAAATTTTCCTTTTGGTCCAAAAGTGGTCTAAGTTGTAAAAAGATTAATTTGAACAAAATCAACTTTTATTAAAACTTTTCAAAACCATTTTCGATAAGGATCACAACTTGAAACACATGGAATCTATCCTCGAGATGTACAACCCCGAATCCAAAAAATGGAAAATTGCCCTTTATCTGAATAACACTGCACTATACTGCACTGTAACCAGCTCTCACAGTAAAGATCACAACCGAAATCTTGAGATACAACAAAAACAAAGATCACCTGGACAATCTCATGGATAGGATAGTCAAATTGGAAGTGTTTACGGTTGAGCTTCATAAAGAAATTGCCTACATATCCCGAAGATGGGAATCAAGCCTTAGGTAGTTTAGTTTGGGTTCACTCATGTATTAACACTCTCCTTTTGCGCTCTAACTTTTTCCCAGGCTGCCCTTTCTGGGTTTTCAACCTTGCGAGCTCAATTTTTCTTATATCAATTTTTTGTGCTCTAACTTTTGCCTAGGTCGCCCTTCCGGGTTTTCGGCCTAGTGAGCCTCTCGGGGGTAATATTTCTTCAACTTGTCCATTTTGATTGGTTGGGAGAATTCTAGGCTATCTAGGTCCATAAGAATAACAGCCCCACCCGATCAGATTGATTCGATAATTTAAGGACCAGTTCAATTGGGTCTGAACTTGCCCCTAGGGTCATGGATGGGAGTTCGGTTGTCTTTGAGCACCAAATTCCCTTCCTTAAGATTCTAAGACTTAACTTTCTTGTCAAAAGCCCTGGCAATCCTACGTTGATATCCCTGAACATGGTATAGTGCCTTTAGTCTTCTCTCGTCAAACAACATTAGTTTTTCGAACCGGCTCTGCTGCCAATCTGCTTCTACTATCTGGCACTCAGCCATAACTCGCAGCGACGGAGCCTCAATTTCAATTAGCAGAACAACTTTCATCCCATAAACTAGAGAATACGGAGTTGCCCCGGTAGATGTCCGAATTGAAGTTCTATAGCCCCAGAGAGCAAATGGCAATTTGTCTGGCTAGTCCTTGTAAGTCTCAACCATTTTCTGCAAAATGTGCTTGATGTTCTTGTTAGTGGCCTCAACAGCTCCGTTGGTTTGCGGCTGGTATGTGGACGACTTATGAAAAACCACATTGTATTTCTCTAACAAGTTGACCACTTCTCTCTTGAAATGGGAGCCATTGTCTGAAATGATCTCATTCAGGACCCCATAATGACAGATGATGTTAATCCTAATGAACTTGGCCACATGTGATGCTTTCAGCACTGCATAGGACTGGGCCTCGACCCACTTTGTGAAGTAGTCTATTGCCACCAGGATATACTCATGCCCATTTGACCCTTTCGGGGTAACTGCCCCAATAACATCAATTCCCCAGACTAAAAATGGCCATGGTGAAGTCATGTTGTACAGTTTCGACGCTGGGATATTCATGCGATTTGCATAAATTTGGCATTTGTGGCATCGTCGAACAAAATCGATACAATCCTCCTCTATAGTTGACCAGTAATTACCCTTCATGAGAATCTTCCGAGCTAGCATCACTCCACTCATATGTGCTCCACACTCTCCCCTATGGATGGCCTCCATTAGGCTCTTTGACTCTTCTGCACCCACACATAGTTTGTGCATTCCCAGATGACCACGTTTGTACAACTTACCTATGCAAATGATAAACTGAGTAGCCATTCGCCGTATTGCCCTTTTATCTTTGGCATTTAGCCCTAGTGAATAAGCTTCCTTTCCCAAGAAGTTCCAGATATCATATTACCAGGGGTTTTGATCTTGCACTTCATCTATTGTGGCAATCAACTCGTTGGCCGGCGCATATCTCTGTTCAATAATGATCGGATGCATCCGGACTCCAAAAGGGATGTCTATCATAGAAGATAGAGTTGATAAGGCGTCAGCGAACCTATTGTTCTCTCTTAACAAATGCGTGAAGGTCAACTTTTCAAACCTAGGAATCAGAACGTCTAGGGTTTGGTGATAAATTTTCATCATTTCTTCTTTGACTTTCCAATCTCCTTTTGCTTGAGCTACAAGAAGGTTCGAGTCCCTAATGACATCTAACCTATTTGCCCCTAGTTCCGGGGCAGCTTCCAAGCCAGCGATACATGCTTCGTATTCTGCTTCATTGTTGGATACCTTGAACTGGAGTTTGAAGGCTAAAGGTATATGGGAAATGTCGAGTGCTATCAACAACACCCCTATCCCATAACCATACTGGTTAGATGCTCTGTCAAAGTACATTGTCTAGGTTTCTTCCTAGACTTGCAAAATAGCCTCATCTGGGAATAGGTATTCTACCTCCTCATCCTATTCCACTCTGTGATCTACTAAAAAATCTGCTACTGCTCTCCCCTTGACAGACTTGCGAGTCACATATTTCAAATCAAATTCGAAGAGAAGAAGCAATGAACGGGCTAGCCTACCCGTAAGTGCTGGTTTCTTGAAGAGATATTTGATGGGATCTAATCTCAACACCAGAATTATGGAGTGAGCTAACAGGTAGTGACTCAACTTCCTGGTAGCCCATACCAAGGCCAAGTGAGCCTTTTCCATGGTGTGTAGCGGGTCTCATAGTCCAGCATCTTCTTGCTCAGGTAATAGATGGCTTTCTCCACTCTATCTTCAGATACCTAAGCAAGCATGCATCCCATCATTGTGTCTGTTACTGACAGATACAAAATCAATGGCTTTCTCGACTCTAGTGGTGACAACACAGGCAGGTACTAAAGGTACTACTTGATCTGATCAAAAGCGAACTAGCATTGGTCATCCCATTAGAATTTCTTTCCTTTCTTCAAGAGACCAAATAGTGGTTCACAAGTCAAGGTTAATTTTGCAATAAATCATCTTATGAATTGCACTTTACCAAGAAAGCGTCGCACCTCCTTTTCAGTCCTTGGTGGTGGCATTTCTAAGATGGTGGCATTTCTAAGATGGCCTTGATTTTGGAAGGATCGACCTCGATGCCCCACTATGTGATCAAGAAACCCAGCATTTTCACTGCTATTACCCCAAATCTGCACTTCTGTGGATTCAGCCTTAACCAATATTCTCTAATTCATTGAAAGAATTTCTTCAAGGTGGTGTACTGGCCCTCTCTTTCCTTGGATTTGACAATCATGTTGTCCACATACACCTCGACCTCTTTGTCGATCATATCACGTACAATTATTGTTGGAGCATGTTGATAGGTAGCCCCAGCATTCTTCAGCCCAAATGGCATCACCTTGTAGCAGTAGGTTTCCCGCGGCATGGTGAAGGAAGTCTTCTCTCTATCCTCGGGTGCATCATGATCTAGTTAAAACCAGAAAATCCATTCATGAAGGAAAGTAGTGCATGGCATGCGGTGAAGTCCACTAATTTATCGATGTGCGATAGAGGAAAGTCATCCTTCAAACTAGCTTCATTCAAATCTCTGAAGTCCACACATACCCGAATTCTGCCATCTTTCTTTGGCACCGGAACAATGTTGGCCAACTAAGTCGGGTACTCAGATACTAGCAAAAACCCTACGTTTATTTGCTTGGTGACCTCTTCCTTAATCTTCAAATCCCAATCTGGGCGTATTCTCCGAAGCTTCTGCTTAATGGGTCGGGCCTCAGGGTCAAAAGGGATCCAATGTTGTACAATCTCAGGATCGATTCCAGGCATGTCTTTGTAGGACCACACGAAAACATCTTTGAAATCTTTTAATAAAGAGACTAAACGCTCGTGTTCCTCCGAAGACAACGTGGACCTGATCTGGACCAGACGCGGATCCTTCTTAATACCCACATTAATTGAAATGATTTCAACTACGAGGGGTTTTATAAACCTCTCCTCCTCTCGATCAATCAAATGTTTCAAAACTAGAGGAATTCCTTCCTCATCGTTTTTATCAAAATTTTGAAAGTCGTGATCAATGCAATATACAAGTGGCATAGAGAAATGCTCGGAAACTGCAATGGTATTCACATTCAAAAGATCCTGCTCGTCCAATTCCTTGGTTACAACTGACTCAAAAGAAAAGGAAAAAGACGACGTGGACAAAACTACGGCATCCAAGTTATCAACTCCAGGAATAGCAAACTCCAACTCAGAAGAACTAGAATTTGATTCTGACTCCATAGATTCTGTGGAATCAGATTCTGACTCACTACTTGATTTAGAACTACTGGACAGAAAGCCCTCCTCTACCTGCCAAATGAGAGAGGGTGCATTAGATGTATCCAGAATACCACCGGAAGGGTCCACACCTGATTGATCTCCGATCATGGAAACGGTGAAGTCATCCCCCAAGCTCTCCGGTTTGATCTGAGGATCCGAAAGGAGACATGCGAGCGCTGCTCCTATCTTAAGTTCATTGCTGTTGGACTCACCCTCTGTATTCTATTCAGCCCCAGCAATTAACTCAGTCTGTTCCTCTGAGGCTTCATCCTCTTGCAGCTGTAGGTCGAAGAAAATCTCAAAGCCGGGCAAACACCGCTTCTCAAAGTTCAATTATGGCTCAGGAAAGCCGCAAAATGGGAAGTCTTCCCCCTCTCAGACAAAGCTCCCATTTAGAGTTCCCTGAATTGGCCTATGCACAAGCTCATAATGCTTTCCACTTTGCTCTGCATGGGCACTTCTTGCCATTTCTTTCCCTTTTCTTATCCAGTCCTCTTTGGTAAGCGTGTAACCGAGACCAAAGGTATGTGGGTTCTGTGGCACCTCGGCCAGTGCAGTAACGCCCTTCCGGTCGCTCCTTCCTAATTCCATCCCAGGCACATGTTGTAGCTTATTGTAGACACCCCATTTTTGACCGTCCTCAAGACTTGGACGTCACCATTGGAACACTTGGTGATTATCCATGTTTGTGTTTGTCTTGAGTTCCCGGAAGCCTTGGCAGCGCGCCTCGTCGCAGGACCTCTCGACTCGACTGTTTTGTGCTTGGTTTGACACCAAACACTTGTGTTTTGCCTTTAAGAGGCAGGGTAGGGCTTGTAGACCATCCCCACCCATCACCGGCCATGGCTTGAGGCCATCGGCTGTGTTTTGTTGCCACCAGCCAAATGTTTGGCCGACCGGCACTATAGATGGCCGGTCGGCTATCTTTTTTTGGTCAATTGCATCTTTGGCCGGCCGACTACTGTGCATCTGCTTTTGCAGATATTTTGACACAGTTGTCTTGCATTTGGCTCCCCTCCACACACGTGTATGGAGGGATCTCTCTCTTTAGAAGCTTGTCTTGTAAGCTTTACAAGACAAAAAAGCTCTATAAGAGGAGGTCTTCTCTCTTGTTGAGGGGTTAGACATTTTAGACAGCCATTTTAGGGTTTGAGTTCTAGGGATAGGGTTTGTCTATATGCTAGCTCTATATCTCTCTCCCTCTTGTGTTTAGTGTGTGTTTAGGGCTTACTATTGCACACAAACACATAGTGTTACACCTTTTCTTGGTTCTTGAAGGGCCAAAGGTTTGTTCTTGAAGCTTTGGAGCTGTTTTGAGCTCAAGGAAGGGGCTGGTCCCCCATTTGTGAAGAAGGTCAACAAGGGTAACAATCTTACCCCTTTTTACCCTATTCTTGCATACTATTTTTGCCTATCTTAGAACTTTTTTTGAGCTTAGTGTATCATATAAAAAACTTCTGTTTTTGGGCCCTCTAAATAGTTTGTTAGAGTGTTTTGTGGTTTGGAGGTGTTTGACCCCTCTTAAGCCTTGAGGGGCTCCATTTTGTGCTATTTTGAGTGAGCTCCGGGACTTTGGTGTTTGGGCCTCCTCACCACTGAAATCTTGAGGGATTTCAGTGGTCAGGATGGTGCCTTGAAGTCCCAAAAAGGGGAGGGCCACCCCCTCTCCTTGTTGTCCTTGAAAAGGGCCATTTTTGCCTCTTTAATGAGCACCTAGCTAAGCCTCATGTTGACCATGCCTTGACTGTTATTTATGCTTACTTTGACATGAAATAGCATAGTTGTATGTTGGTTTTGGTACACCATGCATGCTTAGCATACCTACCTTGTAATGCCTTGTTTAGGCCTTAACATGCCTTAGGTTGTAAACCATTGTTCAAGCATGTTTTAGGTCTAGCTTTGTGAAGCTTTTGTACTTATTTTTCCATGCTAGAGGTCTGTCCTTAGTTATCTTGGTCGGCCATGACATGTTCAGTGTAGCCCCTTTGCATTTTGGCTTGTTGGCCTTAAGTGTGTGAGTGTGTAGCATGCATTACTTGCTTTATTTTAATGGTTTGGCTCCATTTATAGAATCATTTTAGTCCCCTTAGCATGCTTGTATGCTTGCCTTGGATGCCCCTTTGATGCCTTATGAGCTTGTGTGGTATGCTCCTTGAAAGTGCATTTGTGCATGCTTTTGAATTCAACCCATTTAGATGCCATCTAAGTGGTCTTTTGGGCTTTGTTTTATGTGCTAAAACTCCGTTTTTGGTCATTTAAGTCTGGCCATGTGTGGTCATATCAAGTGTAGTTCAATACTTCATTAGCTTGCCTTGAATGCTTGGGCCATTTGTTGCATGTTTAGCCTATCTTGTTTGCTTGGTTTGGCACCATGTCCTTGCATGATTTTCAGAGCTTAATGCATGCCCCATGTCCATGATTATTCCCTTTTAAGTGTGCTTGAAAGATGCCCCTTGATGCTTGAGTGTTTAGGCCTTAACATGCGCACGTGTGTATGTGTGTTTGGTCCCATCTTCTTAAGCTTTGGCCACTGTTTTGGACCTAACTTAGAGCTGTCCAATTACTGTAAGTCCATCCCTTGTATGCCATTCAAGTGTTGTTACATTATCCCATGTTTGCATGCTTTCGTTGCATGTGTTGCATGCTTGAAATCATTTGCATTTGGCATGCATTCCCTTGGTCAAATTACTAGCATGTGGCATGATTAGATTACATCTTGCATGCTCTAAGTAGTTTGCATAATTGTGGCATGCTTTTTTGCCTTGTTGCTTAGGTTGTGTACCTAATGTGCATTGCATGTTCGCATGCTCCCTTTTATACCATGTTGCATATTAGTTAACATGCTCAGGTTGCATTGAACATGCATGCCTTGTCCCTTGATTTAGTGATAGGGATTGGGCCCTTATGTGTTTGCGTGCATTACATTTGAAATCAAATGTGCACACCTGGTCCCTTGGGCCATCAGGCATGGAAATGCGCGATTGATGGTCCGAGAACCAAGGAGCATGTCCCTTTGAGTCACTAACATGATAAGGGACATGATTGGTGCATACATTGCTTGAATTGCATTGCCATGCTATGCCTTGCCCTCTGCTGCGGTCAATTGCAGATTCTGCAAGAACTTTCTGCCGACCGGCAGTGTTCAGTGCCGACCGGCAATCCTTCCTGGGCCGATAGCTTCACCAACAGCCGGTGATCACATACCACTGCCGGTGGCCATTCTACTCAGCCGGTGGTGTCTCCCAATGTCCAGGGAAGCAATTCTGAGACTTTGGCAGTCTTCAAAGAGGCAGAGCAGGGAAAACAGAGGCGGCCTTTGCATGGCAGTGTACTTCCGAGCAGGACTGAGCATGCTTTGCATTGGGCTCTTTTCCCGAGGCAATTTATCTATTTTCCTAGATTAGTTAATTTGCTTAGCTAATTAGATGGCCTGTGATATTTAATTAGCTTGTAGGTTAATTATCTGTAATATTTATTTGGTCCCTCCGGGCGAGGGCGAATCTGTAATAAGTGTGGGTGCGTGTGTGTGCATGTCTTCCAATCCCCACTTCTTTCTTCCCTTTTATTTACCCGCTTATGATGGTAGACTAGGGCATATTTAAATTCGCATACCTTATGCTATGCATGCGTGTATCATTCATCAGTATTGCATGCACCGGGCTCGGTACATCATGCTAACTGCATTTGTACTTCAATTCCAAATTGAATACGTGCATCAATTGATTGCATTTCACATGCCATGTTTAGGTTAGCCAAGCCTACTCTAACTGCATCCTGTATGTGTTGCATTAGTCAATTTGACATGAACTAGGACCATGCATGTTGGCTAACTAGTTTATTGTTTTGGCACGGAGTACGATGTAAGTATTTTCAGGCTTTAGCATATCGCATGCGTGTGAATGCTATCATGAGGGCATGCTTACTATGTGGCTAGATGCTTATGTGATAAACTGTTTGAATGCCTGTGGGTGAAGGTTGGATTGTCTGAGTTGGAAAAACTCGTTGAAATCCGTATTTTAGCCTACTTGCGAGTAGCAAATTCCAAAGTGCTTTTTAAGACAAACGGATATGCAATGCTTATTTCCAAATTAGGCAATCTAGTCTATACTTGTTTGTTGTGCGCATAACATAGTAATTCTAGGCTAATAACTGGAATAAGAACACATAACGTTTTCAAAAACGAATATCATGGTTAGTAGAGGCCGATCTTCGGATCGGGCGAGAGGGGGTGCTCATAGCTGACCTTCCCCAATCGTACCCTAGCTCCCAAGCCGAGGCAACTTTGGTGATGACGGACGCGTGGCCGTTGGCACCGAGTCAGGGTTTCCTAAATTCCCCCTTATAAAATATTTAGGTGGCGACTCTGTATCTAGCAAAGCAGTCCATGTTTGGCACTTCTTCTCAAAAATCTGTTTCTCAAAACGATTTGCCGGATTTGG
Organism: Camellia sinensis; assembly: GCF_055761805.1. Lineage (NCBI taxonomy): Eukaryota > Viridiplantae > Streptophyta > Magnoliopsida > Ericales > Theaceae > Camellia > Camellia sinensis. The sequence continues at coordinate 66,452,265 of NC_138961.1, read as the reverse complement.
ACTCCGGATTTGGACTCTTTGGTTCAGATTAAGAACCGTGACACAAATCAAGTCCGAACTGTAGCGAGGGTCCCCATGCAGGCGCGTCTACAGTTTCTGGCGACTCTGCTGGGGAGTTAGAGAGCTTGACTCGAACTCGTGATATCCTGTTTTGATTTCATTTATGTGTCTCTTTGCATTGCATTTGCATTGGTGCGCCTAGGACACCGTGTTTGCCATCTGCCATTCCTGAACGGTTTGCCGGAGGCTTGTCTTGTCAAGGCATGACCATAAGGCTAACCGGTTATGGGCTCTGACAGTATGGGAACACAAACCCCGGTTTTACTGGGGCACCTTTTTCGACCATTCGACCTAGTACATATCGAAATCCATAGTGACCATTCCAAGCTAGGACAGGTTGCTTACCCGATGTTAGGTTGTTTGAAAACTGCTGCGTGCATAGTGGAACCCTAGCTCCTGACAAAATAGGACAGGGAAACCCTACCCCAACATAGGGGTGTTTGGGCTCTCTTTACTTGCTATGTGCTTTTAGAGTGTATCTCTACAGGAACGTACATATCTGTTTGCAAGATTGAGTATTAGACCTGAGGGCATCAATATCAGTTTATGAGAATCAGTTATCTGCAGGTATCAGGTTCAGTTTTGGGGACAGTGATTCTGGGGAACAGTGATCAGTAATAGAGTGCAGTTGTTCGGCGACACCTGTGGTTGATCTGTTTGGGCTGAAATGCTGTTTGTTTTTCCTTTCAGTTCAGAGTATCCGGAGGATTGGTACAAAATAGCTAGTGTTCCCCTTTGATTGAGGCAGGACTTATGACGACGCAGAATTCAGAAGAGATTGTGGTTATGACAGCTACGCTAGATCAAGGGATCACCCTGCGGGATGAAACCAATGTTGATGTATCGCATCCGCCTAGGTCGCCTATCGCACACCCAGTCTGGACCCCCAGTTGTATCAAGCTCGCGAGTGTAGAGGCGCCCGCGGAGGGGGGTATTATGCTACTACAGTTCGGACTCTCGATTTTGTTGTCGCAGTTCTTAATCTGAACCAAAGAGTCCAAATCTGGCAAATCGTTTTGAGAAACAGATTTTTTTTGAAAAAGTAGTGCCAAACATGGACTGCTTTGCCAGATACAGAGTAGCCACCTAAATATTTTTTAATGGGGAAATTTAGGAAACCCTGACTCGGTGCCGAAGGCCACATGTCCGTCATCACCGGAGTTGTCTCGGCTCGGGAGCTTGGGTACGATCGGGGAAGGTCAGCTATGAGCACCCCCTTTCGCCCGGTCCGAAGACCGGCCTCTACTAACTATGATATCCGTTTTTGAAAACATTAAGTGTTCTTATTCCAATTATTATCTTAGAATTACTATGTTATGCGTACAGCAAACAAGTATAGATTAGATTGCCTAATTTGGAAATAAACATTGCATATCTGTTTGTTTTGGAAAGCGTTTTGGAATTTGCTACTCGCAAGTAGGCTAAAACACGAATTTTAATGAGTTTTTCCAATTCAGACAATCCACCCTTCACCCACAGGCATTCAAACAGTTTTATCTCATATAAGCACTTAGCCACATGGCAAGCATACTGTCATGGCAACACTCACACACATGCGGGATGCTAAAGCATAACTACTTACATTGTACTCCGTGCACTCCGTGCCAAAACAGTAAACTAGTTAGCAAATATGCATGTCCTAGTTCGTGTTAAAATGACTAATGCATCGCATGCAAAAATGTAATTAGAATAGGCTCGGTTAACCTAAATATGGCATATGAAATGCAACCAATTGATTCATGTATTCAATTTGGAACTGAAATACAAATGCAGTTAGCATGATGTACCGAGCCCAATGCATGCAATACAAATGCATGGATGCACGCATGCATAGCATAAGGTATGCTAAATTAAATATGCCCTAGTCTACCATCATAAGCGGGTAAATAAAAGGCAGGGAAGACGTGGGGTTGGAAGACATACACACACTCACACACACTTATTACACAATTGCCCTCACTCGGAGGATACAAATAAATATTACAGTCCCAAATAATAAGCAAATAAAATTATTACAGAATTTCTAATTAATTAAAAAAGAAAGAATGCAAAAGAAAGAAGAGGGTGGCCGCAGCCTCTGCCTCGGGATGCGCGAATGATGCGTGCTCTGGCTCGCCTGAAAAATCCGTACCATATCTCTGCCACCTCTGTTTACACTGCCCTGTCTTTCTGAAAATCACCAAAACCCTAGGACAGGTTCCTTGAATGTTGCAGAGTACCACCGGCTTAACAGAATTCCCACCGGCAGTCCAGGATTTCCATCGGCACTGTTTTGATTTATCGGCCATTAAAATATTGCCGGCCGGCACTGAATTCTGCCGGTCGGCAGAAACTTCCTGCAGAAGACAGTTTTGACAGCAAACAGAGAACAGACAGTGCATGGCATGGGGTTTTCAGGTACATGTGAGCATGGTCATGCTTCCTATCATGTTTTGAACTCAAGGAAGTATGACCTTCGATCCTCGAGCCATCAATGGTGCATGATAACCCAAGGGATCAAATTTGCCACTTAATGTAAAGATGCATGCAACATACAAATGAGATCCAAAGCCTTATCATGTCGAAGTCAAAGGCCCCGGCGACCGAGAGTTAAGGCGTGTTTCATCACTTGTAGTATGAACACTCCTTAATACTCACACTTGGTTTGACACCCCAAACCAAGCAATGCAATGCATGTTATGCAAACAAGGTTCAAATGCAACATGATGCCAATTGTTCAAGTCATGGCAAATGTTATGGAACTATCACGACAAATATGCAATGCTAAGCATGCAAGGTGTAAATGTGATGCAAACATGGACTAATTTGCCATAAAGTTAGCATGGGACTACACATTAATGAAACAATTACGCAACAAACATGAGACAAGCATGCAAGAGGGCCTTAAAGTGATAAAGGTGCAGGCCTTAATTCACCTCAAAACAGCACCAAAAGGTGCTCAAAATGACGGACAACCCTCATGCCAACATGCAAGCCGATAGACCCAAGGCTAAGGCACCAAAAGGGCCACTTCATTTCTAACAACAAGACCAAATCATGGCATGGTTTAGACAAGTAAAAATAGAGTTTTTGCAGACAAAATAGGACTCCAAACCCTCCTAATATGGCAGCTAAAATGACTCCCAAAGAGGTGTATGCACCAAGGCTCAAATGTAGGCATAAAAGGGCACACCCTCAAGGCACAAAAGGAACGATGAATGCAAGCATGCTAGCATGATTTGGGGACTGAAATAACATGGCAAACAACTTCAACTCATTAAAGTAGACCAACTAAGGCATGCTTGTGACTCATATACTTGAGGGCTCACAAGCCAAAATGCATAGCAACCATACCAAACATGTCAAACATGACCAAATGGATAACCAACAGACTTTAAGCATGGAAAAATAGTGCTAACATCTTCACGGAGCCAAACCAACACATGCAAAAATCATGGTCTAAACACAAGGGGCATTTCTAGGCCAAATGGAGCAATACAAAGCAAGTACTTTAAGCATGCAAAGAGAAATAAATCCGACCAAAAAAAGAAATCACACATGACCTAAAACACCCAAAACACTTCTGAAATGAGGCCAAAGATGATCAAGCACATATGTTACCTTTTAAGCCAAAAGTGAGGACAAAAGAGAGACCAAGGGAGAGGGGTGTCCCTCCCCTATGCAAGACATCAAACCACCTTCCTTACCACTGAAAATACACTGGTTTTCAGTGGTGAGGAGATCAAAACACTGAAGTAAACAAAGCTTAACCAAAGAGGCAACAAAAGTGGCCAAATAAGACCTATCAAGGTGAGTTTGCACTCAAACTACAAGACAACCTTAATGAAAGTTCTAAAGCATGAAAATGTAAGCCTTTTTTATGTTATACACAAAAACTAAATCAACAAGCAAGATAGGTAAAAACTATTGCAAGTTTGGGGAATATAAAGCAAGATGCTCACCCTTGAAGAACCTTTGAAGAACAAATGGTCCAGCCCTCTTCTTTTGATCAAAATCAGTCTAAAAACTCAAGAATCAACCCCCCAAGTCCCTCAATCTCGGAGCTAGGTGTAATAGTATGTGTAATGGTGCAAAAGTAAGGTAAAAACACACTTTTGGGCCAAAAATCACACACAAAGGAGGAGAGAGAGGGAGATATAGAGATAGGATGTATCTATATCTCTAAGCTCTGGTTTTTGGTTTCAAGTTTTTAACCTAGATCAAAGAGGAGAGCCTTCCTCTTATAAGACTCCCTCTTGCAAAGCTTATACAACAAGCTTGCTTAGAGGGAGATCCCTCCATACACGTGTATGGAGGGAGGCAGAGTTGGTGCCAGCTATCACAGCTGGCACAAAATATCTCTATAAAGTAGATGAACAGTGGTCGGCTACCCAAAAATGTCATTTTGACAAAAAAGAGTGCCAACCGCCAACAAACTATGCCGACCGGCAATAAAATGTGCCGACCGGCAACAAATAGTGCCGATGGCAGAAAAAAACCAGCCGGTGGCCTCTAGCCACTGCCGGTGGTGTGTGGGTATGCCTCACAAGGCATTCCCTGCCCCTCCAAGGCAAAACATAAGTGTTCGGTGTGAAACCAGACACTAAACGGTCAAGTTCGGAGATCCTGAGGCAGGGCGCGCGAGCCGAGACTTCAGGGAACTCCAAACGAACACAAACATGGATAATCACCGAGTGTTCCAAGCGGTGACGCCCAAGTCTTGAGGACGGTCAAAAATGGGGTGTCTACAGTTGCCCCTCTTTGACAGAACTCGAAAGTCATAATAATGACGGGAGTGAATGTCAAAGCCCAGAGACGAACCATTTTTGACAAGGCCGAAGACTCAGACAAACATGCAAGACAAACAAGATATGCGCCCGAAGGCAGGGGCAAAATGCAAGACAATGCACAGAGCCGGGCATAGCTTATGATCATGCAAAGAAAGCTGTAATGAAGCACACATGCGACAATTTTAAGCTAGCATATACCAAACTACACTACAATGCAGGAAGGATGTAAGAGAATTATGTAATTCTCAATACGTCTCACTCGGAGGACACAATACTTGTGCGGCTCGTCTGGTAGCACCAGCCTCAAATGAACCGTACATACAATATCGCGCCTGCAAAGAAAACAAACTTAACAGGTACAAAATTGTTAACAAGAAGCATAGTAGTGTACTCGAAATGCGTGACAGCGCAAAGCAAGTGGAGATCATACCAATGCTGCGAAAATACAGACATGTAAGTGGAGCATGCGGTCCACGCAAGCAATACATGCGGTCTACGCAGGTAATGAAATTAATATGCGGTCTACGCAATCAACACATGCGGTCTACGCAGGTAATGAAATTAATAAATATGCGGTCTACGCAAGCAATACATGCGGTCTACGCAGGTAATGAAATTAATATGCGGTCTACGCAATCAAAACATGCGGTCTACGCAGGTAATGAAATTAATAAAGATGCGGTCTACACAATCAAAACATGCGGTCTACGCAGGTAATGAAATTAATAAAGATGCGGTCTACGCAATCAAAACATGCGGTCTACGCAGGCAATGAAATTAATAAAGATGCGGTCTACGCAATCAAAACATGCGGTCTACGCAGGTAATGAAATTAATAAAGATGCGGTCTACGCAATCAAAACATGCGGTCTACGCAGGTAATGAAATTAATAAAGATGCGGTCTACGCAATCAAAACATGCGGTCTACGCAGGTAATGAAATTAATAAAGATGCGGTCTACGCAATCAAAACATGCGGTCTACGCAGGTAATGAAATTAATAAATATGCGGTCTACGCAATCAAAACATGCGGTCTACGCAGGTAATGAAATTAATAAATATGCGGTCTACGCAATCAAAACATGCGGTCTACGCAGGTAATGAAATTAATAAAGATGCGGTCTACGTAATCAAAACATGCGGTCTACGCATGTAATGAAATTAATAAATATGCGGTCTACGCAATCAAAACATGCAGTCTACGCAGGTAATGAAATTAATAAATATGCGGTCTACGCAATCAAAACATGCGGTCTACGCAGGTAATGAAAGGTATTGTTACACAGCATGATTGAAACAATTTGTGGAATTTCACAAGGCATGAAAAGGATACAGGGCGGGACATTCTTCGCACGCATCGAGCATTGTTCGCAGAAGTTGTGGCCTGAGGTCAACTCGATGGTTCACATTTCAAAAGTGCGCGTCCTCCCATGGTTTAAAGTAACGACGGTGCGAAAACGCGTCGTTGACCCGAACAAAGGTACGGAAGGTGCGTTGACCGCAAGGGGAGTTTCACTGGTATCAATTCTGATACTTTGCTTCCTTGTCACTCTATGCTTTACTTTCCTTTTTACTAGTAATTTAAGCACATTGCACTGCCTCGGGCAGGTTTTATTCTTTTTCAGAGTTACACATTTTGCAAAACACGTGATGGGAATGAAACAATCCATTTTGTTCAAAAGATGTTGCATTTGTAGACTTTCTGTGCATCGCATCGCAAGGTATCACACCACAATGTAAACGAATTTTACTTTGGAAATTTGCATCGTAATAATCAGGTAGTGAATCGACTTACAACTCGATAAGCAAATGTACAAAGGCATAATAGGACCAAACAAGCGTGAGTACAACTCGATAAACAAATCAAGAGTTCAAAGAGGGTGAAATACAACTCGATAAGCAAATGCATAATGACTTGTCAATCGGACAGGCGTGCCCTCGCAAGAATCGATCGCCGGGGAGGGGTTGGAGGTGGTGAAATTCCCCAATGTCTAGCATAAACAGCTTAGGAAACCAGAAGGAAGCCCATCGGCTTGGGGTAGAGACCACCGGCTGTAAGGAATGGCTACCGGCCATAAAATTGCTTGGTCGGCAAACTATTATGGCCGGTCGGCAAAAATTTTGGCCGGCCGGCACTTAATGAGGAGATCACCAGAATGTTGACACCTGTCCCCCACTCAACCTTATCTCCTACAAAAGATCCCAGCTTCGTAGTTTTTCTCATTTTCATACTGATTTGCTCCAATGGAAGAGTTTCTTGCTCAAAATCTCACAGCTTGGATTGCTAGCTTGGATGGCTCGAAAAAAGTGAATTTCCGGGGTTTTGGCATAAATGCACTATTCACTCTGGGCCGCACCCCATTGCACCTCCCGTTTCTTCATGCCGTGGCAAGGTTTTGGAATCCGGTGACGCATGTCTTTAGCTTCGTCGGGCAAGAGATATGTCCTACCTTTGAAGATTTCCAAGCCTTAATGGAGTCCGAGCGCGAAGAGGAGCTCCTGCTCCAACTTAATTTTGGCCATGCTCAATCCTTAAGGCGCATGTGCAAACTCAGCATGCGTGATGCTCGGTCCTTAATTTGTGACGGGATGCTGGACATTCCGAGTTTGGCCAATCGATTTTCTGATGCTGGTGATCGCAACAACCATCACTGGCAAGGCTTTCGGCGACACGCCCTCTGTTTGTGCATGTTATCCCATTTTCTATTTGTCTCAGGCTCTGGAGGGGCTAGTGTCCGGCTGATTGAGGTTGCCCAAGGCTTGAGGGAGGGCAAGAGCTGTATCGCCATGACTCTGGCCGAGACGCTAATGGGCTTAGACGCCTTTTATTGCCATGAGACGACCAGATTAGCAGGAAGTCCACTACTACTATAGGTAATGTTTTCCACCCAATCTCGCATTTATGTTTTGCTTACATTACTCGGCCCTCAAGCTCGGTCTTTTCTCACAAAACCCCATCCTCACTTTTCTCTCATCGTACATCTCTCTATTCTTTACTCTCACATTTTTCATCCCTTCCCAGGTATGGTTGATGGACCAACTGCAGGTTGTGGACTCTTGCCCAGCATATTTAGCTCGCGGCTACTTCTTCCGGCACCATCTAGTTAATGCCATGGATGAGGGATGGTGGTTCGGTTGGATGTGCCGTTTGTCCGCAAACCGTATTGCTTGGCGGTGCCCTTGGCTGAACCTCCCGGCAATGAGTTACAATATGCCCCGGCAGACTGGGATTCAATTGGTTGGTCTCACTCACTGTGTATTCTATTTCCCATTTTGGATTCGACTCCAATTTGGCCATGATCAGACCTGCCCGCCAGATGGGATAGAGTATCCTGCTGCATTCCCAGCCCGAGGCGCACAGCTTGCTTGGCAGGCCACCGCGTGGAGGATGAGAGAACTCCTGGCCCCCGCTCTTACTTTCAGTTGCACTTTGTCTGACGAGTGCGTGGATTGGCTCAACGAAGAAGCACAGATTGGGCCCAGCTTGGCATCAGAGGCTTTGACCAGCTCTGGGAGGGGGCGCAGGAACACCTGACTTGACTATGCCCCAGATTTATTGGTTTATTAGTACTTTCAAGTTTTCTTTATGAATGTAATAAAAAAAAGTAACTTCAATTGTATGCAAGAGCAGGAGAACTCTGTTTTGAAATCAATGAAATTGAAAGTTGTGGTACTGAAAATTTTCCGTTTTTGGTCCAAAAATGGTCAAAGTTGTAAAAAGATTATTTGAACGAAATCGGCTTTATTAAAACTTCTCAAAAACATTTTTGATGTGGATCAGAACTGGACACGCCTGAGATCTGTCACTGAGATACACAACCCCAGATCCCTGTAACTGGAAACTTGCCCCTAGTCTGAAGAGCGCCGTAGCACTGCACAACAACAGAAAGTTGCCCCTATTCTGAGTGGCACTGCACTGGAGATTCCAACGGATGCTGATAGACAAAGATGACTGAGATGATCAAATGGACAAAGTTGATCAGGGAAGTGTTATGGCTGAACTTCAGGATGAAGCTGCCTACGTATCCCAAACATGGGAATCAAGCCTCACGTAGTTCCGGTTTAGGTTCACTCGAGTATTTTCACTCTCCTTTTGCGCTCTAACTTCTGCCAAGGCCGCCCTTTGCGGGTTTTCAGCCTTGCGAGCTCAGTTTTTATATTTTCTAATTTTTTGTGCTCTGACTTTTGCCTAGGTCGCCCTTTCGGGTTTTCGGCCTAGCGAGCCTCTCAAGGGTAGTATTTCTTCAACTTGTCCATGTTGATCGGTTGGGAGAATTCCAAGCCATCTAAGTCCATCAGAACCACAGCTCCACCTGACCAGATAGCTTTGATGATGTAGGGACCAGTCCAATTGGGTCTGAACTTGCCCCTCGGGTCGTGGATGGGAGCTTGGTTGTCCTTGAGCACCAAATCCCCTTCCTTTAGATTTCTGGACTTAACCTTCTTGTTAAAAGCCCGCGCAATTCTGCGTTGATAACTTTGGACGTGGTACAGTGCTTTCAGCCTTCTCTCGTCAAAGAGCATGAGTTCCTCAAACCTGCTCTGCTGCCAATCTGCCTCAGCTATCTGACACTCAGCCAATACCCGTAAAGACGGAACTTCAATTTCAATAGGTAGAACGGCCTCCATTCCATAAACTAACGAATACGGAGTCGCTCCGGTAAAGTTCTAATTGAAGTCCTGTAGCCCCACAGAGCAAATGGCAACTTATCTGGCCAATCTCGGTAGGTTTCCACCATATTCCGCAGTATATGCTTGATGTTCTTGTTGGCGGCCTCAACTGCTCCATTGGTTTGCGGCCGGTATGTAGATGACTTATGAAAAGCCACGTTATACTTCTCCAACAAGTCAACCACTTCCTTCTTAAAGTGGGATCCATTATCCGAAATAATCTCGTTTGGCACCCCGTAGCGACAGATGATGTTGTTTCTGATGAACTTTGCGACGTACGACGCCTTCAACACCGCGTATGATTGGGCCTCGACCCACTTTGTGAAGTAATCTATCGCTACCAGGATATACTCATGTCCATTCGACCCCTTCGGGGCAACAGCTCCGATCACATCAATTCCCCAAATGGAAAATGGCCACGGGGACGTCATGCTGTACAGCTTGGATGGTGGGATGTTCATACGGTTTGCATGGACCTGGCATTTGTGGCATCGCCGAACAAAGCCGATACAATCCTCCTCTATGGTTGACCAGTAGTAATCCTGTCTGAGGATCTTTCTGGCCAGCATTACTCCATTCATGTGCGCACCGCACTCCCCTCCGTGGATGGCCTCCATTAGGCGCTTCGATTCTTCAGCTTCTACACAGAGCTTATGCATTCCCAGATGACCCCTTTTGTACAGCTTACCCCCGTAGATGATGAACTGGACAGCCATTCTTCTGATTGCCCTCTTATCCTTGGCATTTGTCCCTAGTGGATACGCCTCCTTTTCCAAGAAGTTCCAAATATCGTAATACCAGGGGTTGTCGTCTTGAGCCTCATCTATGGCGGAAATTGACTCGTATGCTGGCGCAAACTTCTGATCAATAATGACCGGACGCATCCGAACTCCGGACGGGATGTCTATCATGGAAGATAGAGTTGCTAATGAATCGGCGAACCTGTTGTTCTCTCTTACTAGGTGGGTGAAATTTAACTTCTCAAATCGAGCAATTAACAAATCCAAGGTTTGGTGGTAAATTATCATCCTTTCTTCTTTGACTTTCCAGTCTCCTTTTGCTTGAGATACAACAGGGTTCGAGTCCCCAATGACGTCCAACCGTCTTGCCCCTAGTTCTAGGGCCGCTTCTAGGCCAGCAATACATGCCTCATACTCTGCCTCATTGTTCGAGACCTTGAACTGGAGCTTGAATGCTAAAGGGATACGGGAATCGTCAGGCGCTATCAGCAACACCCTTATCTCATACCCATACTGGTTTGACGCTCCGTCAAAGTACATCGTCCAAGTTTCATCCTCGATGTGCAGAATGGCTTCATCTGGGAATAGGTACTCAACCGCTTCATCCCCCTCAACCGGGTGGTCGGCAAGGAACTCCGCTACTACTCTTCCTTTCACTGACTTGCGTGTTACATACTTCAAATCAAATTCAGGAAGCAATAGCAGCCAACGGGCTAGCCTACCCGTAAGTGCTGGTTTCTCGAAAAGATATTTGATGGGATCCAAACGTGAAACCAACATTACAGAGTGAGCTAACAGGTAGTGCCGCAGCTTCCTGGTGGCCCATACCAAGGCCAAACAAGCCTTCTCCAGTGGTGTATAGCGGGTCTCGTAATCCAGCATCTTCTTGCTCAGATAGTAGATGGCCCTTTCCACTCTGTCCTCTGACTCTTGCGCGAGCATGCAGCCCATGGTGGTCTCAGTTACCGAAAGATACAATATCAACGGTCTCACCGGCTCTGGTGGTGACAACACGGGCGGGTTCTGTAGATACTCTTTGATCTGTTCAAAAGCTGCTTGACATCGGCCGTCCCATTGGAACTTCTTTCCTTTCTTCAGGAGACCAAAAAGTGGTTCACGAGTCAAGGTTAATTTAGAGATAAACCGTCTTATGAATTGCACTTTACCTAGAAAGCCTCGCACCTTTTCAGTCTTCGGTGGTGGCATTTCTAAGATGGCCTTGATTTTGGAAGGGTCGACCTCGATGCCCCTTTGTGTAATCAGAAACCCTAGCATCTTCCCTGCTGTAACACCAAAAGTACACTTCTGGGGATTCAACCGCAGCCGAAACTCTCTGATCCCTTGGAAGAATTTTTGTAAGGCGGTGTAATGGCCTTCACTTTCTTTGGACTTGACAATCATGTCGTCCACATACACCTCGACCTCTTTATGGATCATATCATGCAAGATCGTGGTTGCTGCCCGTTGATAAGTAGCTCCAACGTTCTTCAACCCAAATGGCATCACTCTATAACAATATGTACCCCACGGGGTAGTGAATGCAGTCTTCTCCCGGTCTTTGGGTGCCATTACTATCTGATTATAGCCTGAAAAGCCATCCATAAACGAAAGGAAGGCGTGTCCTGCCGTGAAATCTACCAATTCACCAATGTGCGGCAAGGGAAAGTCGTCCTTCGGACTGGCCCTGTTCAAATCTCTGAAGTCTACACTGACCCGAATTCTGCCATCCTTCTTCGGCACCGGAACAATGTTGGCCAACCAAGTTGGGTATTTGGATACCAGCAGGAAGCCTGCATCAATTTGCTTGGTGACCTCTTCCTTGATCTTAATGGCCCAATCAGGACGGATCCTTCTGAGCTTCTGTTTGACAGGTCGGGCCTCGGGATCAAGAGGGATCCGGTGCTGTACAATCTCAGGATCGATTCCAGGCATGTCTTCGTAGGACCACGCGAAAACATCTTTGAAATCTTTTAATAAAGCGACTAAACGCTCGCGTTCCTCAGAAGACAACGTGGACCCGATCTGGACCAGCCGCGGGTCCTTCTCAGTACCAACATTCACAGTAGTGATTTCATCCATTAAGTGTTTAAAAAATCTTTCCTGCTCTTGATCAATTAACCATTGCAAAACTGGAGGGATTTCTTCCTCGTCGTTTTCATCAAAATTTTGAAAATCCTGATTTAAGAAATAAATCAAACGCACAGAAAAATACTCCGAAACCACATCCACGTCGTTCTCATTAAATACTTCCGAGCCGTCGGATTCCTCTGTTACAACAGACTCAGAAGAAAATGAAAATAACGACCTAGACAGGACTGTGGCATTCGGGTTATCACCCCCAGGAATACCGGACTCAGACTCAATTGAGCTCGAACCTGATTCCGATGCACAAGATTCGGTGGAATCAGATTTCGGCTCACTACCTGACCCGGTGCTGCTAGATAAAAAGCGTTCTTCATATTGCCAGATGAGAGAAGGTGCGATGGACTCATCCAAAATAGCTGATGGTAGGCCCGCAGCCGCTTCATTCCCAATCACACATACCGAGGAGCTATCCCCCAAGCACCTCTGTTCGATCGGAGGATCTGAAAGCAGACACGCCAGCGCTGCCCCCATTTCATTTTCAGCGTCCTCAGACTGCACTTCCTTACTTTGCTCAGCCTCAGCCGATAGATCTGCCTGCCCTTCGGCGATGTCATCCTCAGGTAACTGTAAATCAAAGAAGATCTCAAACCCCGGTACGCGCTTCTTTTCCGCGTTGAGCCACGGCTCTGGGAAGCCACAGAACGGAAAGTCCTCCCCCTCCCGGACGAAGCGTCCGTTTAGGGTCCCCCGAATGGGCTGGTGCATTAAGTCAAAGGGCTTCCCCATCTGTTTCGCTCTGGCCCTTCCGGCCATTTCCTTTCCTTTCCTTATCCAATCCTCTTTGGTGGGTAGGTAGCCCAAACCAAAGGTATGAGGGTTATGCGGCACTTCGGCCAATGCTGCGACACCTTTCCGGCCGCTCTTGCCCAATCCCATCCCGGGGATATGCTGGAGTTTGTTCATGAGATAGACTTCTTGGGCACTGACATATACCCCCTCATTAGCTGCCATGATGTCCTGTACAACCCGAGCCTCAGCCAAGGTAAAACTTGATATGAACACATCTTCCATACCGTGTTCAATTTCTAGAACAGGCGTGGATACTTCTGGCGGCGGATGAATTGATGAATTTCCGAAGACAATGGCTACTCCCTTCCCATAGGGGTATTTCACCACTTGATGCAGGGTAGAGGAGACCGCCTTTACTTGATGCAGCCACGGCCGCCCCAAAAGCAGGTTGAACGTTGCAGGAACATCCAAGACATGGAAATCTATCTCGTGCTGTCCCGGCGCAACCTTTGTTTGAATCTTAACTGTTCCCATTACTTCCCGTCTTGTGTTGTCATACGCCCGAATTACCTGGGCCATTGGCACGAAATCCGCGACTTTCAAACCAATCGCATAAGATGTCCTTGTCGGGCAGACGTTGATGGCGGACCCCGTGTCGACAAGCACCACGGGTATCCATTTATCCCTGCACTCCACAGAGATGTAGAGTGGCTTGTTATGGTTCGCACCCTCGGGTGGCAGTTCTTTGTCAGAAAAACTCAATGCTGGGGAACTTCCTCCCGAAAAGACTAAGCCCACCAGCTGTTCGGGCATGGTGTCAATGGACAGCTTGGCTTTTTCCATGGCTGTAAGGACGGCTTGTCTATGTACTCGAGAAGCCATAAGCAGTCCCCAGATGGAGATGTCTGCTTGTATCTTTTTCAATTGTCTCAATACGGCCTCATCCTCGAGTTGCTTTTCCTTTTGCTTCTCTGCCTCCTTATCTTTTCCAGACGCCTCTGGTTGATCTAGGTGTAGAGGCTTGAAATACCGTCCACTCCTAGTCATGTGATCGACTTCGCCGATATACCAGGTATCATCTGGTTGGTTACCTTCCCAATCTTCGTCCGTGTGGGCCAGACATAGATCGTCGTCTTCCCACCACATACCATCTGCGGCCGACAGGCATCTGTCTGGTTTTGGCATAACTGTCCCGATATTTGCAGTACCTTTTATCCATATGCTCGCAGCATTCTCCATTTCTGTGCTTGTGGCAGTCTCAACCCCCACGTGGCCTTTTGCCTTCCTGACCCTCTCAGAATCTTCGAATCTTTCTTGTTCTGACTGTGTCAATGAAGTAGATCGTTCAATGATCCCTGTACTCAAAATGCTCCATTCCTGAGCGAAACTCTCGACACGGGCGCTCTCCGGCGATGTATTCTATTCTTCGACCTTCCCAGCTGTTATTGACGCTTCTGCCCCTGCCGGGCCTTGTTCTGACTGAAACCCTCCTACCACATCTGGCTGATCGTCCAACCATCCCGTGGCCTCAACCGATTCCTCATAATCGAACCAGTTGACGGTTGGGTCTTCCGGATCTTGGTTATCGTAAAACTGGAACTTGGCGAGATCCTCTTCCACAGCTATCAAATCATTCGTTCCCTGTCCTGGACTGTCCCCTTGGATTGCACACAGCTCTCCCCCAGTTGGAAATTCGACATCTGGTCTATTCTGGCCCATTGGTAAAATGTAGTCACTTGGACTATAAGCGTTCCCAACATCACTTCCAGATTCCACAGACTCTGGCTCGACAATCTCTTTCCTGTTCTCGATGGTCACCACCACTGGCTTGGGTTGGGTCATGGAGACGTCCATCATGCACAAATCGGTGCTATCAGAAAGGAAAACCTCCGGCTTAGGCACGTAGGAGGGTGTGATATAGACACTAGGATCGTAGGATGCGACCCCAGTGTGGATGAAATTGATTCTTTTGGGTGGTGGAGCTTGGTTATGTGTGGGGAGAGGATTTGTAGTAACAATGGGTTTTTGAGGGGGTAAAATCACCCCATTATCAATGAGATCTTGGATCTCATGACTCAATCGAAAGCACAGGTCGGTGTCGTGACCGTGCTGCTGGTGGAACGCACAATACTTGGCTGGATTGTGGGCGGCGGGAAGTCTTTCGGGTAAGGGCCGCGGCTCTAGGGGCTTCAGATGCCCTTTTCTGATCAAAACCCCCAAAGCTTTGGATAGGGGCATATAAAGCGGAGCGAAGGTTCTGGTATTTCTGGGAGGGTATTTGGCTCTTTGAGGGTTGCTTCCGGACGCACCGGAGAATGGTGTGGCTGCCGTAGTTGTTGAGGAAGGGTTGGTGGTGACCATACTCACTTCGGAGGTCCTGGTAGTTGTAGCGCCACTCGGGCCTGCAGTAGTATTTCGATTGAAAGTTCTGCGGGGTTGCTCCCGGTCATTATCATTCAGGCCTTGTTTTAAGGCATCCTCGATCTGCACCCCCATTTCCATGTAGATCAGCAAAAGTAGGGAAGGGGATTACAATCATCTTCTGCATTAGCTTCGACGAAAGATTGCGCACAATCATCCGAATCTGGTCCTTGTCCGTGGGTCTTAAGGTCATCATCGAAGCCTTAGCCCGCCATCTGGTTACAAATTCTGAGAAACTCTCCTTGGTTTCTTGTCTCGTTGTCTCGAGATCCCGGGTCGTGATCTTGATTTGTGTATTATACGAGTACTGCAGGATGAAGGCCTCAGCCATCTCGTCCCAACTTCTCTTGACGCCATCTTCCAATTTTGCATACCATGCGGCCGCTACACCTGACAGGGTCCGGCCAAATAAAGACAGCTTCTGCAATCTAGTGAGGCCCATTAGCCTTAGGACGTTTGAAAATAGTCGCAGGTGTACCATGGGATCCTCAGGTCCGTCAAAACGATCGATTTGCGGCATCTTAAACCGATCTGGCAGCGTCACGGTTGTGTCAGTGTATCCGTCTCCAATGTCCGGAATGGACTTCGTACCCTGAGATTTCTTGAACAGCTTTTCAAGCTTGTGCATTTTCAATGCCACGAGGTCTACTTCGGACTCGAAAGGAGAATCCGATAGATTGATAGGAGTGGGTGCCTTGGATTGTTGAGGCAGAATCGGGGGTGGAGCTGGCCTCGTTGGGATGTCCGTATCTTCTTGGACATTCCGGGCGTTTGGAGTCTCTTCGTGTATCGGAACCCTTAGTGGGGGAGGGACTTGCTGTGAAGCTGATGCCCCAGTTTGCTGCTGCAATTTCACAATTAACTCTGCTTGCTCACCCATAACTGTGGCTTGTTGCCTGGCGAATTCTGCCTGTCGGACAGCATCCTGCTGCATCGTTTTCATGCTTTCCTGAAGTTGGCGCACCATCTCCTCTAAGCTGGCCATACTATTTTGCTCTGGTTGAATTACTGGTATGCGTTCCCTCTCTGTGGGTGAAACAGGACCCTGATCCCTACTGAACTCAGGTGGGGCAGATAAGGCCCTCTGAACTGACTGTTGAACCGATGCCCTCTGCCTAGTTGCCTTCCGTTTAGTAACCAGGGGTAGAGAGTGGTACACCGGTTGTCCTGCTATCAGATCCTCAGATCGATGGAGTCAGTGACCTCTGATCCAGAGTGCTTGGGGAATGTCTACTGGGTTGGAAGCAATGATGCTAAACTACCTAGCAAAAAGATAAATAAAGCAATAAATAAACTAACAACTGGACAGCACAACGGCATAAAATAAACATATAATACACAGTTGAGTATCCATAATACATAGTCAGTAAGCCGAACACACTGTCCCTCAATACTGATCACTGTTCCCCAAAATCTCCGTTCCCAAAACTGAACCTGATACCCGCAGATAACTGATTCATAAACTGATACTGATACCCTCAGGCCTAATACTCAATCTTGCAGATTGATATGCACGTTCCCTGTAGAGCAACATTCTAAAAGCACCTAGCAAGTAAAGAGAGCCAAAACACCCCTATGTTGGGGTAGGGTTTCCCTGTCCTATTTTGTCAGGAGCTAGGGTTTCACTATGCACGCAGCAGTTCTCAAACAACCTAACATCGGGTAAGCAGCCTGTCCTAACTTGGAATGGTCACTATGGATCCGAATATGCACTAAGTCGAATGGTCGAAAAGGGTGCCCCGGTAAAACCGGGGTTCGTGTTCCCATGCTGTCAGAGCCCATAACCAGTCAGCCTTACGGACAGGCCTTGACAAGACAAGCCTCTGGCAAACCGTTCAGGAATGGCAGATGGCAAACACTGTGTTCCTAGGCGCACCAATGCACATGCAATACAAAGAGACACATAAATGAAATCAAAACAGGATATCACAAGTTTGAGTCTAGCTCTCTAAAGTCCCCAACAGAGTCGCCAGAAACAGTAGACGCGCCCGTGGAGGGGGGGTCTTATGCTACTACAGTTCGGACTCTCGATTTTGTTGTCGCGGTTCTTAATCTGAACCAAAGAGTCCAAATCTGGCAAATCGTTTTGAGAAACAGATTTTTTTTGAAAAAGTAGTGCCAAATATGGACTGCTTTGCCAGATACAGAGTCGCCACCTAAATATTTTTTAATGGGGAAATTTAGGAAACCCTGACTCGGTGCCGAAGGCCACATGTTCGTCATCACCAGAGTTGTCTCGGCTCGGGAGCTTGGGTACGATCGGGGAAGGTCAGCTATGAGCACCCCCTTTCGCCCGGTCCGAAGACCGGCCTCTACTAACTATGATATCCGTTTTTGAAAACATTAAGTGTTCTTATTCCAATTATTATCCTAGAATTACTATGTTATGGGTACAGCAAACAAGTATAGACTAGATTGCCTAATTTGGAAATAAACATTGCATATCTGTTTGTTTTGGAAAGCGTTTTGGAATTTGCTACTTGCAAGTAGGCTAAAACACGGATTTTAATGAGTTTTTCCAATTCAGACAATCCACCCTTCACCCACAGGCATTCAAACAGTTTTATCTCATATAAGCACTTAGCCACATGGCAAGCATATTGTCATGGCAACACTCACACGCATGCGGGATGCTAAAGCATAACTACTTACATTGTACTCCGTGCACTCCGTGCCAAAACAGTAAACTAGTTAGCAAATATGCATGTCCTAGTTCGTGTTAAAATGACTAATGCATCGCATGGAAAAATGTAATTAGAATAGGCTCGGTTAACCTAAATATGGCATATGAAATGCAACCAATTGATTCATGTATTCAATTTGGAACTGAAATACAAATGCAGTTAGCATGATGTACCGAGCCCAATGCATGCAATACAAATGCATGGGTGCACGCATGCATAGCATAAGGTATGCTAAATTAAATATGCCCTAGTCTACCATCATAAGCGGGTAAATAAAAGGGAGGGAAGACGTGGGGTTGGAAGACATACACACACTCACACACACTTATTACACAATTGCCCTCACTCGGAGGATACAAATAAATATTACAGTCCCAAATAATAAGCAAATAAAATTATTACAGAATTTCTAATTAATTAAAAAAGAAAGAATGCAAAAGAAAGAAGAGGGTGGACGCAGCCTCTGCCTCGGGATGCGCGAATGATGCGTGCTCGAAACCCGGCTCGCTTGAAAAACCCGTACCATATCTCTGCCACCTCTGTTTACACTGCCCTGTCTTTCTGAAAATCACCAGAACCCTAGGACAGGTTCCTTGAATGTTGCAGAGTACCACCGGCTTAACAGAATTCCCACCGGCAGTCCAGGATTTCCATCGACACTGTTTTGATTTATCAGCCATTAAAATATTGCCGGCCGGCACTGAATTCTGCCGGTCGGCAGAAACTTCCTACAGAAGACAGTTTTGACAGCAAACAGAGAACAGACAGTGCATGGCATGGGGTTTTCAGGTACATGTGAGCATGGTCATGCTTCCTATCATGTTTTGAACTCAAGGAAGTATGACCTTCGATCCTCGAGCCATGAATGGTGCATGATAACCCAAGGGATCAAATTTGCCACTTAATGTAAAGATGCATGCAACATACAAATGAGATCCAAAGCCTTATCATGTCGAAGTCAAAGGCCCCGGCGACCGAGAGTTAAGGCGTGTTTCATCACTTGTAGTATGAACACTCCTTAATACTCACACTTGGTTTGACACCCCAAACCAAGCAATGCAATGCATGCTATGCAAACATGGTTCAAATGCAACATGATGCCAATTGTTCAAGTCATGGCAAATGTTATGGAACTATCACGACAAATATGCAATGCTAAGCATGCAAGGTGTAAATGTGATGCAAACATGGACTAATTTGCCATAAAGTTAGCATGGGACTACACATTAATGAAACAATTACGCAACAAACATGAGACAAGCATGCAAGAGGGCCTTAAAGTGATAAAGGTGCAGGCCTTAATTCACCTCAAAACAGCACCAAAAGGTGCTCAAAATGACGGACAACCCTCATGCCAACATGCAAGCCGATAGACCCAAGGCTAAGGCACCAAAAGGGCCACTTCATTTCTAACAACAAGACCAAATCATGGCATGGTTTAGACAAGTAAAAACAGAGTTTTTGCAGACAAAATAGGACTCCAAACCCTCCTAATATGGCAGCTAAAATGACTCCCAAAGAGGTGTATGCACCAAGGCTCAAATGTAGGCATAAAAGGGCACACCCTCAAGGCACAAAAGGAACGATGAATGCAAGCATGCTAGCATGATTTGGGGACTGAAATAACATGCCAAACAACTTCAACTCATTAAAGTAGACCAACTAAGGCATGCTTGTGACTCATATACTTGAGGGCTCACAAGCCAAAATGCATAGCAACCATACCAAACATGTCAAACATGACCAAATGGATAACCAACAGACTTTAAGCATGGAAAAATAGTGCTAACATCTTCATGGAGCCAAGCCAACACATGCAAAAATCATGGTCTAAACACAAGGGGCATTTCTAGGCCAAATGGAGCAATACAAAGCAAGTACTTTAAGCATGCAAAGAGAAATAAATCCGGCCAAAAACAGAAGTCACACATGACCTAAAACACCCAAAACACTTCTGAAATGAGGCCAAAGATGATCAGGCACATATGTTACCTTTTAAGCCAAAAGTGAGGACAAAAGAGAGACCAAGGGAGAGGGGTGTCCCTCCCCTATGCAAGACTTCAAACCACCTTCCTTACCACTGAAAATACACTGGTTTTCAGTGGTGAGGAGATCAAAACACTGAAGTAAACAAAGCTTAACCAAAGAGGCAACAAAAGTGGCCAAATAAGACCTATCAAGGTGAGTTTGCACTCAAACTACAAGACAACCTTAATGAAAGTTCTAAAGCATGAAAATAGAAGCCTTTTTTATGTTATACACAAAAACTAAATCAACAAGCAAGATAGGTGAAAGACTATTGCAAGTTTGGGGAATATAAAGCAAGATGCTCACCCTTGAAGAACCTTTTAAGAACAAATGGTCCAGCCCTCTTCTTTTGATCAAAATCAGTCTAAAAACTCAAGAATCAACCCCCCAAGTCCCTCAATCTCGGAGCTAGGTGTAATAGTGTGTGTAATGGTGCAAAAGTAAGGTAAAAACACACTTTTCGGCCAAAAATCACACACAAAGGAGGATAGAGAGGGAGATATAGAGATAGGATGTATCTATATCTCTAAGCTCTGGTTTTTGGTTCCAAGTTTCTAACCTAGATCAAAGAGGAGAGCCTTCCTCTTATAAGACTCCCTCTTGCAAAGCTTATACAACAAGCTTGCTTAGAGGGAGATCCCTCCATACACGTGTATGGAGGGAGGCAGAGTTGGTGCCAGCTATCACAGCTGGCACAAAATATCTCTATAAAGTAGATGAACAGTGGTCGGCTGCCCAAAAATGTCATTTTGACAAAAAAGAGTGCCGACCGGCAACAAACTATGCCGACCGGCAATAAAATGTGCCGACCGGCAACAAATAGTGCCGATGGCAGAAAAAAACCAGCCGGTGGCGTCTAGCCACTGCCGGTGGTGTGTGGGTATGCCTCACAAGGCATTCCCTGCCCCTCCAAGGCAAAACATAAGTGTTCGGTGTGAAACCAGACACTAAACGGTCAAGTTCAGAGATCCTGAGGCAGGGGGCGCGAGCCGAGACTTCCGGGAACTCCAAATGAACACAAACATGGATAATCACCGAGTGTTCCAAGCGGTGACGCCCAAGTCTTGAGGACGGTCAAAAATGGGGTGTCTACAGCGAGCCTAGCACATTTGAATTGATGGGAATGATTGCTGACCTCCAGAGATCCGTGGCCGATCTGGCTTATGGAATGTCGACTTTGCCACCAGCGGCACCGTATGCCGGGAATTTCATGCCACAGGAGCCCCCGCTAGAGGGGCGGATTGTGATAGAGCTCAGCCAGCCAGAGGTGGCTTCCAACTATAGCCACGACATGTCAGCAACAACCGGGCTTCGCTCTGAAGTAGTAACCCAAACCCTTGACCAGGCTGAGGCCAGAGATAAGAACAAAATGAAGGCAGATGCCGATCCCATTGAACAACTGCTGCGGGCCGTCGAGACTTTGAAAGCCGGGGGGATGAACAAGCAACAGATATCTGCAGTTGTGGCGAAAACTGTAGAGGATGCTTTCCCCACTCCACCTGAGGGTAGCTCAAGCCAGTCAGAAAATCGGGATAGGCCCCGTCATGCCAGAATAGTTCCTCCTATTCCCAACCCTGCACCGGGAAAGGATTAGAAAGCCAAGGTGGCGCCTGCCGACGCTTTCGCTTGTGCGTCTAGTAAGAACGCTCAGACTTCAAAATACCTGCCCCGAGGGCGCAGGGTCTTTCATGCTCTCTACATGCCTCTGTCTAAGGCACTTCAGATCCTTGCCGAGAGGGGGCACCTTAAACCCTTGGAGCCTCGGCCTCTCCCGAAGAATCTCCCTGCTACGCATGATGCTGCTCAGTACTGCGCATACCACCAACAGACAGGCCATGCTACCAACAATTGTTTCCGCCTCCGTCATGAGGTGCAAGATTTGATTGACAATGAGGTTATCCTCCCGCCCACCTCAGCCAAGCCCATTACCACCCAGTTAGTGGATTTTGAGGACGCAGATACTGCAAGTATGTAATCAGAAAGTGAACCACCTGCGGGCGGCATTCGGTATATTTTGGATGTGGCGTCTGGCACGCATTTTTTGAGCATCTGTGAACGCTAGCTTTGTTAATTCTGGCTTGGGTATCGAGTCAATCTTTTGTTTTGAGTCTGTCTCTTTGTCTTGAGTCAGTCTTTTTGCTTAAGGGTCTGTCTTGTTGTAGCGAGTCAGTCCCCTTTGTACAGAATACCAGGTGATTCCAGGGTTGTTGCCTCGAACACCGTTTTGTCTTGTAATTACTTGTTTTTGTTTTTGAGTCTGTTTCTGCCAAGGGGCCAGTTATACCAACAAATCTGAATGAAACAGCTGTGGTTATCTCATTTTCATGCTTGCTTTCAGTGTAAGTTAGTTGTGCTAGAGGATTTGAATGGGCTGACAGTACATCTCGCCTGCTCTCCTGCGCGCCAAACTCATTGCATTAGCCTAAGTTTTTCAAAAACCCCTTTTGAACACTGCAGTGATAAAAACAAAAAGGAAGAAATTCCTCCGGTTTTGCAAAAATTTGATCAATTGAGAGAAAGAGAAGCATGCTAAGCCCTTAATGAATGAAATCATGCTTGTTAGCGTGAGTACTGGGAGGGACCCTGGCTTGATCCAGACCGGTTCCACACCATCTTCAACGCGAGCGATTTGTCACCTTCTTAAAAAACTTTCAAAAATAAATGTTTTGTGCGGCCCTGTGAAGACCCGTGTGGAATCGCTCTTGAGATTGCGCAGCCTAGGATCGCTCTCAGCCTCAAGATTCGACCTATTTGTTTTGAACCTCGAACTCATTCGGAACATTCAACAAACAACTGTCGGAGAAAGCCCGTGTGGCCAGTTTTGAAGTAGCCGTCGAGCAAGAGGCACCAAAGCTGAATCAAAAAGATTAGATCTCACCAGAAGAAGCTCGTGGAGCAGCCATGATGGATTCTCCTTCAAATCATTGCAACAGCCATTCTCCTAGATACAGAGAGGCTTCAACTTCAAAAACCATTTGGCATGGACTTGTTACACTTTTACCCTTTGAGAGGCTCGCTGGGCCGAAAACCCGGAAGGGCGACCCAGGCAAAAGTTAGAGCAATAGAAAAATACAAAAAAGCAAAAAATACAAAAAAAAAAGAAAAGAAAAGAAAAGAAAAAATGCGAAAAGAAAAGAAAAAGAAATGAACAAAAAAAAGGAAAATGAAAAGAAGCTTGCAAGGTCGAAAACCCGCATCGAGCACCTTGGCAAAAGTTAGAGCCTGAGAAAGTGAAGGTTAAAATACCCGTGTGTACCTTAACCGGAACTACGTAAGGCTTGATTCCCCTGTTTGGGATACATAGGCAACTTCGTTCTGAAGTCCAGCCCCCAACACTTTCATAGCGTCTCGGTCCATACAATGGTTCCGATTTCATCCCAAAGTCTAGTCGCCAACACCTTCAAAGTGACTGTGTCCATATATTGGTTTTGACCATCTTTGTCTTCTCTGTATCTGAGAAAGTCCGGTTGTGATCATCACTAGTAGGGACTGTTTACAATATGCTACGGCATCATCCAAACAAGGGGCAACTTTCCGTTGCCGTGAGTCGCCGTTCAAACCAGGGGCAACTTTCCGTTGCCGTGCAGCGTCCTTCAAGCTAGGGGCAATTTTCCATTGCCTCCGATCCGAGGTTGCGCATCTCAAAGAGTAAGTTCCATGCTCGTTGAGCATTGACTGCTTGTAATATAGTTTTTGAGAATTTTTACTGAGGTTGACTATTTTCTCGAAAATTATTTCATTTTCCCAAAACTGGACCATTTTCTTGGACCCAAAAGAGGAAAATTTTCAGTGCTTATAGTCTGACTTGCATGGTTTTCGAATCAAAAATCGAACAAGCATGTTAATCTCACTCTCATGTTGGTCAAAACTGTTTTAGTAGAAAGCAAAAACAAAAAATGGTCAAAATGATGAACTAGGGGCACAGTAGAGTCAAGTGTCCTGTCTTTCCCTCATTGTCAATGCATTTGCCAAGAAGGGCACTATACCTACCAGAAAAGGGCACCACTGAAGCTGACCGCAAAAGGGCAGAAAGCTCTCACATCCTCCAAGCAACGAGGTATTAAACCAAGTGCGAAGCACGAATCGGAATGGATCAAAACACTCCACTTCCTCATCCGGAACATCGACTAAACGTCACCGGGAAAAATAGCTATGAGCTAACAGTGCTGGGCATGAACCCACGATCTTCAAATTATCCATCAACCATCCAGGGGAGGGATATAAAATGAGAGACTAAAGAATAGAGAGGTGTAAGTTGAGAGAAAAATGAGCAAAAGGGTTTTGAGTGAAAAAACTAAGCCTGAGGGCCGAGTGATGTGAGAATCACAAATAAGAAGGGTGGGAAACAATACCCAGAGAAACTGGCTCCTCGTGCGCTGAGAGGTCTCTCGTCTTTGTAACACGTCTGTGTGTCGTGTCTCTTGTTTTGTTTGTCTCGATTCTGGATTTGAGTCGTTCCGAGCGTGTCTCGATGTGTTTAGGTTGTTTACCTTTTGTTTTTCATTGTTGAGTCTTTTTCGCTGTGTTCAGTCGTAGGCTCAATACCTGGTCGAGAACTCATTTTCTCATTTTCAAAAAATGATTTGTTGTGTGCTTAGAGTGCTGTGCCATTCTCCACAATTTGTGCGAAAAAGGGAATTTGTTCTTTCGAAAACTGCAGGGTTCAACCCAGGTCATGTGAGAACAGTGAAATCAGGATCTATCTGAAGCTATATAGGTTCCGGACTGCAAAGCAAAAGAAAAGAGGGAAAATCGAAGCATCTGAGTGTGTTTCACCTTCAGCAAATTCCGTGATTGTACTCCGGATGTACCTCTTCAGGCCTTGTCACTACTCCGAAGTATGGGTGTGCCTCTACCTCAAGCTCAAGATTAGGTCTGCTTCAAGCCAGAATGGCAATCAAAGTGCTCCCTCAGAAAACCAATCCCTGCCAGAGGCATCTTGGTTGCGTTTGCAATGAGTTCCTAGGAGACCAACTGCGACGGTGGAAACTAGAGTTCGAACGGCTATTGCCTAGAACGCAAAGGTTCCGAATTTCCGAGACTAAAGTCTGGTTTAAATACCCAGGGGTGTATCCCCCAGCTTGAAATCTATATGGCAGCCCCATAGATTGAGATAGCGTGTATGCACCTCGATTCTGGATACTGAACCAACCTAGTCTGTCACCCCGTTGGAGAATAGGGAAAGTTGTGAACATGGCCAGGAAGGAAAGGTAGTAACTGCGGTTTGGAAGTATAAGCAAGAAAGTGCAAGAGAAACCCATTTTTCAACTCAAATTGTTTCTGCAGAATTTTCAACTCATGTCTTCGATGTGTAGCTCATCGTCAGTTGGCATGCACAAGGTGTATCCTTTTGAAATATATTGTGACTCCCCCGAGAGGTAAACCGGAGGACTCCTTTTAAGATGTCCTTCTTAAGCATCTTTTTCTCTTGTTGATATCAATTGGCATTTATCTGCTACAATAAACGCCCATCTAATTTACATGCATTGTTTTGCATATCACTTTACACGCATTATCATGCATTGTCATGCGTTTTCTTGTCATACATCGTTATGCATCTCCTTTTCACGAATTGTCACGAAGTTCCTCTTTACACATTGCATGCGTTGTCGCGTTATGCTTTACTTACATGTGTTCAATTTCAAGTTTCTATAAACATTTCTCGCGCGACTGCATGCTTTACTTACATGTGTACGTTCAACTCTTCTAATTACACTATTTGCGTAGACCGCATGTTTGTAATCAATTTCATTACTTGCGTAGACCGCATGTTTTGCTTGCGTAGACTGCATGTTTGTTCAAATTCATTACTTGCGCAGACCGCATGTTTTGCTTGCGTAGACCGCATGTTTGTTCAAATTCATTACTTGCGCAGACCGCAAGTTTTGCTTGCGTAGACCGCATGTTTGTTCAAATTCATTACTTGCGTAGACCGCATGTTTTGCTTGCGTAGACTGCATGTTTGCATTCAATTTCATTACTTGTGTAGACCGCATGTTTTGCTTGCGTAGATCGCATGTTTGTTCAATTCCATTACTTGCGTAGACCGCATGTTTTGCTTGCGTAGACCGCATGTTTGTTCAAATTCTTTACTTGCGTAGACGGCATGTTTTACTCACGTAGACTGCACACATTACTTGCGTAGACCGCATGTTCTGCTTGCGTAGACTGCATTCTTATGTTTGATCTCATTACTTGCGTAGACCGCATGTTTATGATCAACTTCGTTACCTGCGTAGACCGCGTGCTCCACTTACATGTCTGTGCTTTCACAGTATTGTTATGCTTCCCACTTGCTTTGCGTTGTCACGCATTTTCAAATACATTAATATGCATATTGTTAATCACATTGTACCTGCTAAGTTTGTTTTCTTTCCAGGCACGATATTGTATGTACGGTTCATTTAAGGCTGGTGCAACCAGACGAACCGCACAGGTATTGTATGGTCTAGGAGACCTTAAATCCTTGGAAGGTGCAAGACCTTTGGCACATTGATGTGCGCAGTTCGTTTGCATTGTCATGCATATCTTAAGCCGCACGTTGTTGCGCATTTCAAGTTCACTTGCATTGTTATGCATTTCTTGTGCAACATACGACGGTCTAGGAGACCTTAAATCCTTGGAAGGTGCAAGACCTTTGGCGCATTGATGTGCACAGTTCGTTTGCATTGTCATGTATATCTTAAGCCGCATGTTGTTGCGCATTTCAAGTTCACTTGCATTGTTATGCATTTCTTGTGCAACATACGACGGTCTAGGAGACCGTAAATCCTCGGAAGGTGCAAGACCTTTAGTGCATTGATGTGCACAGTCCATTTACATTGTCATGAATCTTAAAAGCCGCGTGTTGTCGTGCATTCCATGCAACATGCATTTCATGCGTCATTTGCATCCCAAAAACAAAGATAAAAACAAAAAATATAATTGCATTGTCATGCATCATCGTAAATAGTTGCATTGTTATGCATCACTGCATATAGTGTACATTGCATTCTAGCTTGCATGCATTCATTGCATCACCTTCTGCCTATGGCTCGCGCCTTTCCATGATTGAGCTTGGTCTGGTATGTGCCCATACTTTTCACACCGAAACATAGTTCAGTGGACCGTTCTATGTTAGGCACGGCTTGTACGTGTACATGCTTTGCCTAGGAAAGATTTGGTTTGGCCCGAAGGCCATATCCATTTGTATCCATTTCCATTCCATTGCATATTTGTAGATATTGCATTGTAGTTTGCATGCATTCATTGCATCACCGTCCGCCTATGGCTTGCACCTTTCCATGTTGAGCTTAGTCTGGTATGTGCCCATACTTTTCACGTCGAAACATAGTTCAGTAGACCGTTCTATGTTAGACACGGCTTGTATGTGTACATGCCTTTCCTAGGCAAAGATTTGGTTTGGCCTGCGTGCCTTATCCATCGTATCTTTTCCATCCTAGTATAGATATTGCATTGCAGTTGGCATACATTCATCACATCACCTCCGCCTATGGCTCGCGCCTTTCCATGGTTGAGCTTGGTCTGGTATGTGCCCATACTTCTCGTGTCGAAGCATAGTTCAGTGGACCGTTCTATGTTAGACCTGGCTTGTATGTGTACATGCCTTGCCTAAGCAAGATTTGGTTTGGCCCGCGTGCCATATCCATTGCCATCTCCCCAACGTATCCATATATATATTACATTGCAGTGTAATTGTTGCATCCATCATTAGGATCGTAGTCCTTT
This sequence comes from Camellia sinensis, assembly GCF_055761805.1. Taxonomy (NCBI): domain Eukaryota; kingdom Viridiplantae; phylum Streptophyta; class Magnoliopsida; order Ericales; family Theaceae; genus Camellia; species Camellia sinensis. The sequence continues at coordinate 66,424,289 of NC_138961.1, read as the reverse complement.
CCTCAGTGGGTCGTTTCCCCACTTATGTCATCCCCCCCAATACTTGTTCTTGCATCCATCTACATTACTCATAGTTCAGTTGACCGTTCTATGGTAGACAGACTTGTTACCTCCATCAATCTATTTGACATAGGTGTGGTTTCGAACCGCTCATGATTGGATCATGATTCAATTGCTTTGCATATAGTTCGCATTGTTTCAATTACATTGCATCTTTATTTGCATTGTTTATACATTGTTTTGTATATATTGCATATCATTTTGAATCCATTTTTGCATTGTCATGCATGTTGCTAATAACATCGTACCTGTTGAGTTGTTTTCTTTACAGGCACGATATTGTATGTACAGTTCATTTGAGGCTAGTGCAACCAGACGAGCCGCACAGGTATTGTATCCTCCGAGTGAGACGTATTGAGAATTGCATAATTCTCTTACATCCTTTCTGCATTGTAGTGTAGTTCGGTGTACGCTAGCTTAAAATTGTCGCATGTATGCTTCATTACAGCTTTCTTTGCATGATCATAAGTTATGTCCGGCTCTGTGCATTGTCTTGCATTTTGCCCCTGCCTTCGGGCGCATATCTTGTTTGTCTTGCATGATTGTCTAAGTCTTCGGCCTTGTCAAAAATGGGTCGTCTCTAGGCTTTGACATGCACTCCCGTCATTGTTATGACTTTCGAGTTCTGTCAAAGAGGGGCAACTGTAGACACCCCATTTTTGACCGTCCTCAAGACTTGGACGTCACCATTGGAACACTTGGTGAATATCCATGTTTGTGTTCGTCTTGAGTTCTCGGAAGCCTTGGCAGCGCGCCTCGTCGCAGGACCTCTCGACTCGACTGTTTTGTGCTTGGTTTGACACCAAACACTTGTGTTTTGCCTTTGAGAGGCAGGGTAGGGCTTGTAGACCATCCCTACTCATCACCGGCCGTGCCTTGAGGCCATCGGCTGTGTTTTGTTGCCACCGGCCAAATGTTTGGCCGGCCGGCACTATAGATGGCCGGTCGGCTATCTTTTTTTGGTCAATTGCATCTTTGGCTGGCCGACTACTGTGCATCTGCTTTTGCAGATATTTTGACACAGCTGTCTTGCATTTGGCTCCCCTCCATACACGTGTATGGAGGGATCTCTCTCTTTAGAAGCTTGTCTTGTAAGCTTTACAAGACAAAAAAAGCTCTATAAGAGGAGGTCTTCTCTCTTGTTGAGGGGTTAGACATTTTAGACAGCCATTTTAGGGTTTGAGTTCTAGGGTTAGGGTTTGTCTATATCCTAGCTATATATCTCTCTCCCTCTTGTGTTTAGTGTGTGTTTAGGGCTTACTATTGCACACAAACACATAGTGTTACACCTTTTCTTGGTTCTTGAAGGGCCAAAGGTTTGTTCTTGAAGCTTTGGAGCTGTTTTGAGCTCAAGGAAGGGGTTGGTTCCCCATTTGTGAAGAAGGTCAACAAGGGTAACAATCTTACCCCTTTTTACCCCATTCTTGCATACTATTTTTGCCTATCTTAGAACTATTTTTGAGCTTAGTGTATAATATAAAAAAATTCTGTTTTTTGGGCCCTCTAAATAGTTTGTTAGAGTGTTTTGTGGTTTGGAGGTGTTTGGCCCCTCTTAAGCCTTGAGGGGCTCCATTTTGTGCTATTTTGAGTGAGCTCCGGGACTTTGGTGTTTGGGCCTCCTCACCACTAAAATCTTGAGGGATTTCAGTGGTAAGGATGGTGCCTTGAAGTCCCAAAAAAGGGGAGGGCCGCCCCCTCTCCTTGTTGTCCTTGAAAAGGGCCATTTTTGCCTCTTTAATGAGCACCTAGCTAAGCCTCATGTTGACCATGCCTTGGCTGTTATTTATGCTTATTTTTCCATGAAATAGCATTGTTGTATGTTGGTTTTGGTACACCATGCATGCTTAGCATACCTACCCTGTAATGCCATGTTTAGGCCTTAACATGCCTTAGGTTGTAAACCATTGTTCAAGCATGTTTTAGGTCTAGCTTTGTGAAGCTTTTGTGCTTATTTTGCCATGCTAGAGGTCTGTCCTTAGTTATCTTGGTCGGCCATGACATGTTCAGTATAGCCCCTTTGCATTTTGGCTTGTTGGCCTTAAGTGTGTGAGTGTGTAGCATGCATTACTTGCTTTATTTTAATGGTTTGGCACCATTTATAGCATCATTTCAGTCCCCTTAGCATGCTTGTATGCTTGCCTTGGATGCCCCTTTGATGCCTTATGAGCTTGTGTGGTATGCTCATTGAAAGTGCATTTGTGCATGCTTTTAAATTCAAGCCATTTAGATGCCATCTAAGTGGTCTTTTGGGCTTTGTTTTATGTGCTAAAACTCTATTTTTGGTCATTTAAGTCTGGCCATGTGTGGTCATATCAAGTGTAGTTCAATACTTCATTAGCTTGCCTTGAATGCTTTGGCCATTTGTTGCATGTTTAGCCTATCTTGTTTGCTTGGTTTGGCACCATGTCCTTGCATGATTTTCAGAGCTTCATGCATGCCCCATGTCCATGATTATTCCCTTTTAAGTGTGCATGAAAGATGCCCCTTGATGTTTGAGTGTTTAGGCCTTAACATGCGCATGTGTGTATGTGTGTTTGGTCCCATCTTCTTAAGCTTTGGCCACTGTTTTGGACCTAACTTAGAGCCGTCCAATTAGTGTAAGTCCATCCCTTGTATGCCATTCAAGTGTTGTTACATTATCCCATGTTTACATGCTTTGGTTGCATGTGTTGCATGCTTGAAATCATTTGCATTTGGCATGCATTCCCTTGGTCAAATTACTAGCATGTGGCATGATTAGATTACATCTTGCATGCTCTAAGTAGTTTGCATAATTGTGGCATGCTTGTTTGCCTTGTTGCTTAGGTTGTGTACCTAATGTGCATTGCATGTTCGCATGCTCCCTTTTATACCATGTTGCATATTAGTTAACATGCTCGGGTTGCATTGAACATGCATGCCTTGTCCCTTGATTTAGTGATAGGGATTGGGCCCTTATGTGTTTGCGTGCATTACATTTGAAATCAAATGTGCACACTTGGTCCCTTGGGCCATCACGCATGGAAATGCGCGATTGATGGTCCGAGAACCAAGGAGCATGTCCCTTTGAGTCACTAACATGATAAGGGACATGATTGGTGCATACATTGCTTGAATTGCATTGCCATACTATGCCTTGCCCTCTGCTGCTGTCAATTGCAGATTCTGCAGAAACTTTCTGCCGACCGACAGTGTTCAGTGCTGACCGGCAATCCTTCCTGGGCCGATAGCTTCACCAACAGCCGGTGATCACATACCACTGCCGGTGGCCATTCTACTCAGCCGGTGGTGTCTCCCAATGTCCAGGGAAGCAATTCTGAGACTTTGGCAGTCTTCAAAGAGGCAGAGCAGGGAAAACAGAGGCGGCCCTATGCATTGCAGTGTACTTCCGAGCAAGACCGAGCATGCTTTGCATTAGGCTCTCTTCCCGAGGCGGTTTATCTGTTTTCCCTAGATTAGTTAATTTGCTTATCTAATTAGATGGCCTGTAATATTTAATTAGCTTGTAGGTTAATTATCTGTAATATTTATTTGGTCCCTCCGGGCGAGGGCGAATCTGTAATAAGTGTGGGTGCGTGTGTGTGCATGTCTTCCAATCCCCGCTTCTTTCTTCCCTTTTATTTGCCCGCTTATGATGGTAGACTACGACATATTTAAATTAGCATACCTTATGCTATGCATGCGTGCACCATTCATCAGTATTGCATGCACCGGGCTCGGTACATCATGCTAACTGCATTTGTACTTCAATTTCAAATTGAATATGTGCATCAATTGATTGCATTTCACATGCCATGTTTAGGTTAGCCGAGCCTACTCTAATTGCATCCTGTATGTGTTGCATTAGTCAATTTGACATGAACTAGGCCCATGCATGTTGGCTAACTAGTTTATTGTTTTGGCACGGAGTACGATGTAAGTATTTTCATGCTTTAGCATATCGCGTGCGTGTGAATGCTATCATGACGGCATGCTTACTATGTGGCTAGATGCTTATGTGATAAACTGTTTGAATGCCTGTGGGTGAAGGTTGGATTGTCTGAGTTGGAAAAACTCGTTGAAAATTGTATTTTAGCCTACTTGCGAGTAGCAAATTCCAAAGTGCTTTTTAAGACAAACGGATATGCAATGCTTATTTCCAAATTAGGCAATCTAGTCTATACTTGTTTGTTGTGCGCATAACATAGTAATTCTAGGCTAATAACTAGAATAAGAACACATAACGTTTTCAAAAAGGAATACCATGGTTAGTAGAGGACGATCTTCGGATCGAGCGAGAGGGGGTGCTCATAGCTGACCTTCCCCAATCGTACCCTAGCTCCCGAGCCGAGGCAACTTTTGGGATGATGGACGCATGGCCTTTGGCATCGAGTCAGGGTTTCCTAAATTCCCCCTTATAAAATATTTAGGTGGCGACTCTGTATCTGGCAAAGCAGTCCATGTTTGGCACTTCTTTTCAAAAATCTGTTTCTCAAAACGATTTGCTGGATTTGGACTCTTTGGTTCAGATTAAGAACCGTGACACAAATCGAGTCCGAACTGTAGCGAGGGTCCCCATGCGGGCGCGTCTACACTTATTCATGAGGCATACAAATTGTGCACTGACGTACAAGCCCTCATCAATAGCCAAGATATTTTGCACCACCCGGGCCTCAGCCAAGGTAAAACTAGACAAGAAAACATCCTTATCGCCGTGTACAATCTCCAGTACTGGTGTGGTGACCTTAGGCGGAGGATGTATAGATAAATTTCCAAGCACAATGGCCAGCCCCTTCCCATGGGGGTACTTCAACATCTGTTGAAGAGCGGAAGAAACATCTTTCACTTGGTGCAGCCACGGCTATCCAAGGACTAAGTTGAAAGTAGACGGAACATCCAGGACGTGAAACTCAATACCCTGTTGTGTCGGGCCAACCTGTGTTCTATTCTGAACTGTCCTCATCACCTCTCTACTTGTGCTGTCGTAAGCTTAGATCACCTGGGTCGTTGATACAAAATCTGCTGGTTTCAAGCCAATAGCATAGGCTGTGTGAGAGGATAAACATTGATTGCAGACCCAGTGTCAACCAATACAACCAGCACCCACTTCTCTCTACACTCAACTGAGATGTACAATAGTTTGTTATGCATAGAACCTTTGGGCGGCAATTCCCTATCTGAGAAGGTCAAAGTTGGCGAACCACCTCCTGGGAAGACAAGTCCCACTAGTTGTTCTGGAGTTGTGTCGATAGATAGCTTAGCCTTATCCATTGCTGATAGGATGGCTTGCCTATGCACTTGCGAAGCCATGAGCAACCCGCAGATGGATATGTCTGCTTGGATCTTCTTTAGCTGCTTCAGTACAGCTTCTTCTTCCAACTGTTTGTCCTTCTGCTTTTCAGCCTCTTTATCTTTTCCGGATGCTTCTGGTTGGTCTAAGTGTGGGGGCTTGAAGTACCACCCTCTTCTAGTCATATGATCCACTTCCTCAGCATCCCAAGTGTCATCTGGCAGGTTTTGGCCCCAATCTTCATCAGTGTGGGCAAGATGCAGATCATCATCTTCCCACCATACTCCTCCGGCAATCGACAGGCAATTGTCCGATTCGGTTGTAATTGCTCTCCCATCACAGTCATCCCTCGTAGGGCGTTTGGCTTTTCCAGCTTCCTGAATATTCCCATCCCTTTCCTGTTCAAACCGCTTCAGTGCAGCTTCTTATTGAGTGTTCACAGTGCTTATGGCGCCCATTTCTTAAGCAGAATTCTTAGTAACGGCACTCTTCGGCAACTTCCCCTTATCTTCGGCCCTTCCGACCTCTGTAGCAGTTCTTGTTTCCAGTTGTTCCAGCTTTGTTTGAAGTCCCTCATCCACATCAGGTTCATCACTGAGCCACCCAAAATTATTTGATGACCCATTCAGATCAAACCAGTTAATTTGCACTTCCCTCGAATCTTGCTCATCGAAGAATTGCAGAGTGTTGATGTCCTCCTCTTGGTCGGCTTAGTCATCCAATCCCTGGCTCGGGCCATCCTTCCGGACCACACTAACCTCCATTCCTGTTGGCAACTCCACCTTCGATTTGGCCTGATCGGTCGGTACAATATAGCAGCACGGGTTGTATTTCTCCCCTGATAAGTCCACGGAGCCCTCAAGCACTGGACTGACATTCCCATTCTCCACCAAGGCTAGCCTGCCTTCATTTATCATAGTCACCACCATAGGTTCGGGTTGGAATGTGGACGCGTTCATCATGCACAAGTCCGTGCTCTTCGAGATGAACAACGCCGGTTTGGATAGATGAGAAGGGGTGATATATATACTGGGGATGTAAGGGATGGCCAGTGTTTGTATAAGGTTCGCATGCCGTGGTGGAGGGGCTTGGATATGTGGTGGGATAGGATTTGTAGTGACACTGGGATTTTCGGGAGGCGTTATCACTTTGTTGTTAATGAGATCCCGAATCTCATGACGAAGTCTAAAGCATTGGTCAGTATCATGACCATGCTGTTGGTGAAAGGCACAATATTTGGCCGGGTCGTGTTTAGGAGAAAGGGGATCAGGCAATACGCATTGTTCTAACGGCTTCAGATGTCCTTTTCCGATCAGGACCCTTAGGGCCACAGATAGAGACATGTAGAGTGGGGTGAAAACACTCTAGCCTCGAGCCTGATGGCTTGAGGTTTGGGAAGTGCTATTGGGCGTGCTGGCAAAGGGGTTGGCATTTTTTGGTGTGGTGGTGACCATACCCACATCGGAAGGCCTTGTAGTTGCACTACCGCTAGTAATCGCATTGGAATTGCGTGTAAATGCCCTCTTGGGCTGCTCTTTCTCATCATTGATCAAACCCTGTCTCGTCGCATCCTCAATGTGGATTCCTATCTCCTGGAGATCAACAAATGTGAACAAAGGCAAGATAATCATTTTTCGTAGTAATCTCCCATGCAGGTGGCGGACTATCATTCTGATTTGGTCTTTGTCAGATGGCCGAGTTGTCATCATTGAGTCCTTGGCCCTCCACCAGGTCACAAAATCAGAGAAACCCTGCTTCGGCTCTTGACGAGTTGCTTCGAGATCACGAGTTGTAACCTTGATTTGAGTATTGTAGGAGTATTATGCTACAAAGGCCTTGACTATCTCATTCAAGCTCCGTTTTTCAGAGTCTTCCAGCTTCGAATACCAAATGGCCGCTATACCCGATAGGGTCTGACTGAAGAGTGAAAACTTCTAAAGTCTGGATAGGCCCATAGGCCGCAATATATCTGAGAAGAGCCACAAGTGGACCATAGGATCGCCAGAACCATCAAAACGGTCTATATGTGGCATCTTAAATCTGTCCGGCAAGGTCACCCCTATATCAGTATAACCATCCTCTATATCTGGGATTGCATTCATACCCTGCGCCCGCTTGAAGAGCTTTTCTAGCTTGTTGACTTTCAAAGCAGTAGGACCAACCTCGAACTCAAAGGGGGCCTCCATTTGGTATATCAGTGCTTCAGCGGTCTGGGGTGGAAACGGATCCACTGGGATGTCAGCATTTTCCTAGACATTAGCTGCGGAAGCAGTAGCTCCGGGTACTGGAATGTTTGCAGGAGGTGGATTGGATGTAGAGGCTGCTGTTTGCTGCGGCTGTTGTTGATGCAGTCTAGCGATCAACTCAGCCTGCTGGGCTGTAATTTTCGCTTGGCAGGCGGTGACTTCCGCTTGGCAGGCAGCATCTATCTGCATGCTCTCAATTCTGCTGGAGGTTCCGAAGCAAGTCTTCCATTCTGACTGGATACTAAGCCATTTGAACAGGTGAATACTCTCTTACTGAAGTGGAAATATAAAAGTGTCCCTGATTGGGTGTGGGTGTGGGAGTTTGTTACACCGGTGAGTTGTGCCGAACTCTCCTACGTCTTATAACTGGGGGGAGCAAAGTAAACACTAGTTGTCCTCTTACAAGATGCCTAGATCGGTAAAGTCACCTTACTCGGGTCCAGAGCACTTGGGGGGTAACAGACTCGTCTGAAGTAATGGTGTAAAACTCCCTTGCAAAAAGAAAAATAAAGCAAAAAGAAACAAAAATCAGAAACCACACAACACCTCGGCTCAGACAAAAACAACACGCAGTTGCAATCATAAGCTGGACAACTGTACTCAAACACTGATTTCTGCCCCAAATTTCTGCCCTAAAACTGATTCCCAGACTTGCAATTGATACATACATTCCTGTAGAGTTTCACTCTAAAAGCACGTATCAAACAAGCGAGAGCCAAAACACCCCTATGATGGGGTAGGGTTACCCTGTCCTAATTTCGTCAGGAGCTAGGGGTTCACTACACAAACAAGTAGTTTCAGACAATTCTTGCATTCGGGTGAGCATCCTGTCCTAGTTTGGAACAGTATCTATGGCTTCTGATATGTAACTAGGTCGATTGGTCAAAAAAAGGGTACCTCAGCAAGACCACCTAATATACCTCTCGCTCCAAACACCGAGAAGTGAAAGGAGGATCAAATGATACAGCGGTAGTCCAGATCCAAAGTTTGTATTCCCATCGTGGCAGAGCCCACAACCGGTCAGCCTTTTGGCAAGCTATTCCAAGCGAGCCTCCGGCAAACCGTTCAGGAATAGCAGATGGAAAACACTATGACTTAGGCGCACCGATGCAAATGCAAATGCAAAAAAACACATAAGTGTAGATAAAATAACATATCATGAGTTCAAGTCAAGTTCTCTAAATCCCCAGTAGAGTCGCCAGAAACTGTAGCTCGACTTTTTTCGCACCCCCTTTCAGGAACTCGAAAAGAAGCCCTACAGTTCGGACTCCCGTGGTTCTAAATCTAATTTCACAAGTGCAATGTGAAACTGATAAACACCAAAGAGTCCAAATCCGGCAAGCTTTTGGAAAATCGATTTTCAATCAAATAATGCCAATGTTAGACTGCTTTGCCAGATTACAGAGTGGCCACCTAAATATTTTTGTTTTTGGAAAATTTAGGAAACCCCGACTCGTGCCAAAGGCCAGGCGTCTCTCATCACCAAAGTTACCTCGGCTCGGGAACTTGGGTACGAGCGGGGAAGGTCATGAATTGAGCACCCCCACTCACCCGTTCAAAGATCGGCCTCCACTAATCATGATATGTTCTTTTTATAAACATTATCTGTTCTTATTCGGTTATTAGACTAGCTTTACTATGTGACACAGACAAGCAAGTATAGACTAGTCGCATGACTTGGAACAATTCAACTTACGTCTGTTTGCAAAAGTGGTTTCAATTTGCCACCTCAAGTGGGCTTAAAAAAATGCAGATTTTCCACCAAACATAGTGGGCTTAAAACATGATTTGCCACAACAAAGTGGGCTTAAAACATACATTTGTTGAATCGTTCCAATTCAAACAATAAGCCTTCATCCACAGGCATTCATGCAGGCTAGCACGTAAGCACATAGCCTCATGGCAAGCATGCAAAACACGGCAACATGGCAATCGCACTCATGCAAATATGCTAAAGCATAAAACTCAACGAGTACTCCGAGCCAAAACAAAAACTAGATAGAAAAATGCATGATCCTAACTATATAAGATGCCTAATGCAACACATGCAACATGAAATTAATAGGCTCGGCTACTAATATGGCATATGAAGCAATTTGAACTACATGCGATAAAACACGTGTTCAAAGAAGTATTGAAATTGCAATGCAGTTTGAATGATGCGCCGAGCCTCGGTGCATGCAAAACAAATGGATGGATGCAAACATGCAAGCATAAGGTATGCTAATTGAAAATGTTTCTAATATAACCATCAAAAGCGATTAAATAAAACGGAGAAAGACGTGGGGTAGGAAGACATACACACACGCACGCACGGACACTTATTACAACATTGCGTCCTCGTGAAGGAGGGTCCGAATGAATAAGCTAACTAACTCGCTATGCTAATTAAGCTAAGCTAAAAATTATTACAACACAATATTTAACTAACTATTCTAAGCTAATTAAATATTACAAATCAAATTAACTAGCTAAACACTTAACTAATTAATTACAAATTGACTAAGCTAATTAATTACAACATGAATTAGTCAACTAAAATTACAACATTTACGAAAATTAACTATAACTCATTAACTACGCAAGTTAATTAAACGGCCTCAGGAAACGAGGGATACTTGCATGCTCGGTTTATCCACCCGAAAAGCCACTGCCTTGCTGTCGAGTGCCTCTGTTTGCATTTTCCATTGCACTGAGCAACTTTGTTCATTGATGGCCGATCGGCTACCAATGGTGACCATCAGCTACTGCTGGTGGTCGTCGGCCACTGCTGGTGGCCGGTCGGCTACCCCTGTCTAGAACTTCCTCTTTTGCTGGAATAGAGAGAAAACAGAGGCAAAGCAGTGTATTCTCAATGAGTGTTTGTACTGCTACCCTTCTTATCATCACACAAGCTCAAAAGCGTGTAACTCTTGTCCCTTAAACCATCAACCAATCAATTTCCATGCATGATGGCTAAGGAACCAAGCTTGTACAAACTTAATGAATGCAAAATGAGACCAAAAAGCCCACCACCCTATCATGCATGATCAAGGGTGACGGTGACCAAGGAAAGTGGCACATTTCATCACTTTTGAGTATGAAATGTCCTGCTTTCCTTGTGTTCGAATTAGCGTCCAATTCAAACGCATACAATGCAACATGAAAGATGTTTATCTTGCCTCTTTTACTTGTTCATTTTGTTTACTCATTTTACATTACCGATTCATTCTTTAATCGATTAAGTCCATCGGTGATTGTCCTCTAATGGGAAAATGGCTCAAACAATGAGTTGCTTTGGGCATGAAAGAGGCATTACATCATTGGTAATGAACCCCCTAAGGGATTAAACCATTAGGTGCAACATTTCATTTTCACACTTTGGAAAACAAGTGGTTTAAAACCACTTTCAAAGCAAACAAAAGAGTGAAGAATTGAGGGAGATTGTAGAGATTAAGGTGCTGAAATTACATGCAAAATAATACTAAAACATGCAATCAACTCAAGGAAATGAGGAATAAAGCACTAAAACATCAAGCTAGTGAAAGAAATTGCACTACAACCATGCCATACCAGGCTCAAATGACCCAACCAGCCCAAAACAGAGCTAAAGCGGTCCAAATCAGAGGCAAAAACATGCTGGAATTAAGCTAAGTTAAGCTAGAAAAACATGCTAACACATAGAGCTAACTAGGCATGCAAGCAAGATATAAGGAGGGGAGGCTACCCCTCCAATTTTGGACTTAAAAAGTTGATTTTTACAACTAAAAACCTCTGAGATTTAGTAGTTAAAGGGCCCAAAAAATTTGATTTGAAAGTGAGGAAAAATAGCACAAAAAGCTTAACAAGCTAAAGAGCCAAAAGGGTGTACAACCCCCTAACTCAAAAAGGCTCAAACCACCATTTTTTGGTCACAAAAATAGAGTTTTTTATAGTTCAAAACAGCCTTACAACAGTTGAAAAAGGATAGGCAAATAAGCATGCACAATAAGCTTAAACAAGGCAAGTGCTCTACCTTTGAAGCAAAGCGCAATTTAGGAACAAATCCAAGCTCAAACCTCCTTCCAAAGCTCAAAAAAGAATCCAAGGGACCTCAACTCAATGGTGCTCAAGTTTGGTTAAGGGTTGCTATGCAAAAGTGTGGAGGAACCAGGCAATCAAGCACAAAATATCAAGTGAGAGAGAAAGCTAGAGAGAGAGAGAGGAATTTTTGGTCTAAAAATGTCTAACCTTTAAAAATGAGGGAGGATCTCCCCTAATTATAGAAAAATAATTCTTGAGCTTAGATACATCTCCCCATACTCGTGTATGAAGATGCAGCTCAGTGAGCAATAGCTGGAATAGCTCGCAACAAATATCTGGAAAAAGGGACCAATGGCCGTCGGCCACCACTGGTAGCCGACAAGCACAAGCCATGGCCGACAGATCCTAGGGCTGGCCGACAGGTCACCCTCTCTTCCAGGCTAGAGGCAACAAGCTCTTCGTCCAAAAACATGCACAAAACATATATGGTTTTAGAGGCTCAAAGACAAGGCATTCCACCGAGGACTTCGGGTGCTCAAAACGAACACAAACAAGCACAATCATCGAGTGCACAAATGACGTCCAAGTCTTGAGAACGGTCAAAAATGGGGTGTCTATAGGCAATAAAAAAAAAAGAAGCAAAAAACAAAGAAGAAGTAAAACATATAAAGAGAGTGGAAAAGAAAACAAGAGTTGTTTTTATTGTGTGAGCACATTTGTTTTGTTTAAAGATTGTTTATTTGACTGCATTTGTTTGAATGTATAAACTATCTCAAGTAGTTTACGATTTGCTTGGATTGAATCATAGTTTATTTTATTACGATCATTTCTTACCAGACGATATTGTATGTACGATTCATTCAGAGGAGTTCCAGTTTAAATCACAATCGGATTGGAATGCGGTGTGTTGTGACCTGCTTAGAGCCCTTTGTTTTAACATGATGGCAAATCGGCTTTCATTTTACTGCAGCACTTTGTTAGTTTTGGTTTTGCATATCTCTATGCAGAATGCATGTTTTTCTTCTAAGTCGCGTTCATGTGATTTGTTTCATCGTTTACCACTCTTCCTCCTCTCGTGTGTGATGCGTTAGGACCACCCCTTTGGTTAAAAACATTTGTGCGCATCCCGGTATTCACACCACCCCTTTGGTTAAAAATATTTCGGTGTGTCCTGGTGTTCACACCACCTCTTCGGTAAAAAACATTCGAGTATGCTTGGTGTTCACACCACCTTTTTGGTTAAAACCATTCGAGTACGCCCAGTGTTCACACCACCCCTTCGGTTAAAAACTTTCGGGTACGCCCGGTGTTCACACCACTCCTTTGGTTAAAAACATTCAGGTGTGTCCCGATGTTCACACCACCTCTTCGGTTAAAAACATTCGGGTACGCCCGGTATTCACACCACCCCTTCAGTTAAAAACATTCGCGTACGCCAGGTGTTCAAACCACTCCTTCAGTTAAAACATTCGGGTACACCCGGTGTTCACACCACCCCTTTAGTTAAAAATAGGTGCATCCCGGTGTTTACACCACCCCTTCGGTTAAAAATATTTGGGTGCATCCCGGTGTTCAAGCCACCCTTCAGTTAAAAACATTCGGTTGCGTCCCAGTGTTCACACCACCTCTTTGGTTAAAAACATCAGGTGCACCCTGGTGTTGACACCCCCCTTCAGTTAAAAATATTCGGGTGCGTCCAGGTGTTCACACCACCCCTTCGGTTAAAAACATTCGGGTGCGTCCTAGTGTCCACACCACCCCTTTGGTTAAAAATATTTGGGTGTGCCCAGGTTTTCACACCACCCTTCGGTTAAAAATATTTAGATACGTCCGGTGTTCATACCACTCCTTTTGTTAAAACATTTAGGTACACCAGGTGTTCACACTACCCCTTCGGTTAAAAACATTCGGGTGTGTCCCGGTGTTCACACCACTTCTTCGGTTAGTAACATCCAAGTGCATCCTGGTGTTCACACGACCTCTTTGGTTAAAAATATTCGGGCGCGTCCCGGTGTTCACGCCACCCCTCGGTTAAAAACATTCGGGTGCATCCCGGTGTTCACACCAGCCCTTCCATTAAAAACATTCGGGTGCGTCCCAGTGTTCACACCACCTCGTTGATTAAAAACATTTGGGTGTGTCCTAGTGTTCACACCCCTCTTAAGTTAAAAACATTCGGGTGCGTCCTGGTGTTCACACCACTCCTTCGGTTAAAAACATTCGGGTGTGCCCCGGTGTTCACACCACCCTTCGCTTAAAAACATTCGGATACACCTGGTGTTGGCACCACTCCTTCGGTTAAAACATTCGGGTACGCCAGGTGTTCACACCACCCCTTCGATTAAACACATTCGGGTACGTCCTGGTGTTCACACCACCCCTTTGGTTAAAAACATCCTGGTGCGTCCCGATGTTCACACCACCTCTTCAGTTAAAAACATCCGAGTGCGTCCCGGTGTTCACACCCCCTTCAATTAATAACATTTGGGTGCGTCCCAGTGTTTACACCACCCCTTCGATTAAAAACATTCGGGTGTGTCCTGATGTTCACACCACCTCTTTGGTTAAAAACATTTGGGTGTGTCCCAGTATTCACACCACCCTTTGGTTAAAAACATTCGGGTATGCCCGGTCTTCACATCATCTCTTCGGTTAAAAACATTCAGGTATGCCCGGTGTTCATACCACCCCTTTGGTTAAACATTCAGATGAACCTAGTGTTCACACCACCTCTCCTCCTATCGTGTGAGATGCGCTAGGATTGCAATCAGTTAAAAAAATTCGCGTGCACCCGGTCTTCACACCACCCTTTCCTTCTCACGCGTGCAACTCGTTAAGATCTCGGTTTAGACCTCGGGTTTGCCCGACGGTTATGTCGTTCTTCGCCTTTCCTGCGAGTTGTGTAGTTAATCTTTAATTTTCTTATATCCTTTCGGCATGAAATGTGGTTTGGCTCGTGAGTCCCACACATGGCCTGTTTATTTACTTACTTCTTCGAATGATTGGAATTGATGTGCCTTGTTTCAGTTTGTTTAATTGTGGCATTTTCTTTGCATTGTATTTGCATTCAAATGTTTCATTGCACAACCTTATTGCATGATCATAAGTTATGTTCTTACATCATGCATATCATTTGCATCCTGCCGCAGAACTACGCTGGTTTGATTCCTTGCAAAGGGATACGTAGGCAGCCTGCGGGCGCAATCAATTTATTTATGTCTTGCTTTCTTGTCCAAGTCTTGTGGCTTTGTCAAAATGGGTCGTCTTTATACTTTGACATTCACTCATGTCATTTCATGACTTCGAGCTCTGTCAAATAGGGGCAACTATAGACACCCCATTTTTGACCACCCGCAAGACTTAGGCACTTGGTTCGATACACTCGGTGATGAAAGTTGAATTGTGAATTTGCAACAATTCGGATTCAATTAGGCTCCCAAAATAACCTCAAATCTTCAACATTTACCTTGTTTGAACCTGTGAGTTTCATTTTTGGACCTTTTCCCACCCTGTGCTGAGTTTGAACCAAAAAAACAAGGGAGGCCATCAATGGTCGGCCAGCCCTCGATGGCGACAAACACTGTTCTGGGCGGGAGGCCGGCAGTTGTCCATTTTTGAAGATATTTATCACCTTTTGAGCTCAAATTCTATAAAAACGAAGCTCTGGCATTATTTTAAGGGTTGAACAAAAAATCTAGAAACCATATATACATGTTGAGAGCTCTTGCCTCCTTCTTCTTCCATTGCAAGTCATCTTTGAGCTAACCTAGCTTATTTATACCATCTATATACTCTATACACAGTCTTGTCTTACCACTCTAGAGCCATGGTTGATCTCGGAGAAGCATAATTCAAGCTTGAGGGTGAATTTAAACCAAGTTTGGATCATCAACAATAAGCTTATTCTTTCAAAGGTATAGGCTTGTCATCTTTTCTCTTACCTTCATTCCTATCACTTGCTTCATAATTCTTACTGTTTGAATTGTTTTGAGCTTGTTTGGAGTGTTTGGGGTTGGGTTTGAAGGGTTACCAAAAGGGGAGAGAGAGCTTGCTCTTTCTATACCTTTCCTCATAACTCAAACCTTCTATTTTCCATTCTTTTCCTTTGATATTTACACTGATTTTCAGAGTTTCAAAAAGGCTAAAAATCATGTTTTGAAGCTTCAAAAGTGGAACGGTTAGCCACCCCTCCATATTCTTGCTTACTAGCCTTAATTCTCTTTTTTATTGTTTAGCTTTTCAAGCTCCTTTCATGCATGTTCTATCTCTGTTTTCCATGTATTAAGGGTTGTTTTGAGGTTGTCCAAGCCTTTTCAGTTGGTTTATGCCTTGTTTAGTACATTTGCGATCTCATAAGTTAGCATATGTAACTTGTTGCTTGTTAGATAGCTTTCTTTTGCTCATTCCGATGTTTGAGAGTCTAAGGCCTCGTTTGAGAACAGGCTAATTTAGTAACTTTTTGGCTATTTGGCTAAAATATGAACTAAAAAAAACTAGTATGTTTGGGATGACTTTTTGGCTTTTTACGAAAAGATGTACAAAAAGTAGAGAGAAAAGAGAATCTTTGACTTTTTGGTATGGGTTGTTGGCTTTTTGGCTAATTTAGTAACTTTTTGGCTTTTTGGCTAAAAAGTTCGGTTGCCAAATGAGGCCTAAGTTTAATAATCAATCCATCATTCATCTCTTCCATACTTGAGAATGATTTCAACCAATTGAGGTTGTTCGAATCATGTAAGAAAGGTTCTCATTTAATGGCTTAATCTTTTCAAAGATTCATTGCCAACGGTGTGGTCTTTCTCTCATGCTTTAGAAGAACCTCTTGTTTGACATCACTTCTTGTTTAGAGGACTTTAACATCACCATGGACAAATGGACTAAAGATTGGCAAGGCCTAATAAAATTGATTTAAAACTTGGATCAACACACATAAAGAAAATGGCTTAAATTGCTTCAACTTGGCTAGACGTTATGCCAAGTTACTTGTGTCAAGAGTCGTCACATGTTAATTGATAGCATTTTGATGATTCTTGAAGTGTTGCAACCTTCCTCTTTGAGTTCATACTATGACAAAAGGGAGGGATGGTCCTATTCTTTACATTTTATCAACTTTTGTCCAAAATTGAATTCGAGATCATCAAGCAATCATATTACTCATTGATGGCTTTAGAATCAATTCTAACCTACTCTCGAGGATTTCCCATGATAGAGAAGGAAGGAAGGACAAACAAAGCTTGAGAATGCTCTATCTGCACTGATTTCACCTCAGAACACAAAAATAGAGCTTTCCACCAAATTGATGCATGACCGGCCATCTGTAGACCCTGTCGGCTGTCAATGATGCACGGCCAGCCCTTGGTGTGTGGCCAGCAGTGCAATTTTGCAGAAATAGAGGCAGTGGTTGAAGGTGAAATAGAGATGGCCTAGGCAGACAGAGTAGTTTTCAAGCAATGCGCATGCAACCTTCATCCATATTCCATTATGCTCTTATCAAATGCGATTAATTGTTTCATTAGTATTATTATCATAGTTGTGAATAAATTGTGTTGTAATATTTAATTAGCCTAATTAGTTGTAGCTAATTAAATTGTGTTGTAATATTTAATTAGCTTAGCCTAGTTAATTTCTTAATTAATTAGCTTAGACAGTTAGTTAATTATTCATTCAAGTGTTGTAATAATTAGTTAATTAGTTTAGCTATTTATTCAAATTTTGTAATAATTAGCTTAATTAGCTTGGTTTGTTTATTCATTTGGACTCTCCTTCGAGAGCGTAACGTAATAATGTGTATGTCTTCCAACCCCACGTCTTTCTCCCTTTTATTTATCTGCTTTTGATGGTCAGATTAGAGACATGTTTCAATTAGCATACCTTATGCTTGCATCCATTCATCTTGTATTGCATGCACCGAGGCTCGGTGCATCATTCTAATTACATTGTCATTTTAATACTTATTTGAATACGTGTTTAACCGCATGTTATCAAATTGAATCATATGCATATTGGATGTGTTGCACTAGATATTTGGCATAGTTAGGAATCATGCATATTTTTCTAACTCATATCCTCTGAGCTTGGAGTACTAGGTGAGTTTTTAATGCTTTAGCATACTTACATGAGTGTGAATGATTGCCATGTTTGATTTCCATGTCTAGCATGCTTGCCATACGGCTAAATGCTTACTTGTTAAAATGCTTGAATGCTTGTGGATGAAGGCTTGTTGTTTGAATTAGAACAATTCAAAAAATGTATGTTTTAAGCCCACTTTGTTGAGTGGCAAATTCATAGCTTTAAGCCCACTTTGTTGAGTGACAAATTCGCAATCTTTAAGCCCACTTGAAGTGGCAAATTCAAACCTCTTTTTTCGAAAAACAAACAAGAAATTGAGTTGTTTCAATTCTTGCAATTTTAGTCTATACTTGTTCGTGCGCATCACGTAGTAATGCTAGCTTAAATAATCGGAACAAGAGCATATAATGTACATAAAAGTCATATCATGATTAGTAGAGGCCAATCTTTGATCAGGCGAGCGGGGATGCTCAATTCATGACCATCCCCTCTCATACCTAAGTTCCCGAGCCGAGGCAACTTTGGTGATGACGGACACGTGGCCTTTGGCATGAGTCATGGGTTTCCTAAATTTCTCCAAAAATAAAATATTTAGGTGGCGACTCTATATCTAGAAAAGCAGTCCAATTTTGGCATTTTTTATTCAAAAATCGGTTTTCCAAAAGATTTGTCATGTTTGGACTCTTTGGTGTTTATCAATTTCACATTGCACTTGTGAGACTAGAATCAGAACCGCGGAGTCCGAACTGTAGGGCTTCTTTTGAGCTTCCGAAAGGGGGCACGAAAAAGTCGAGCTACATTAACGTCATTTTGCTAATCGAAGCCGCAAAGAGACGAGTTAGAAAATGGAAGTGATCAAAGAGATGATGAGGGAAACAGCGATGGATGCCGCTGTCGAGCCAGTTATCGTACCGGCGATGAATCCCCTTCGAACCAGTGTCTGATGATCAGAATCTATTAGAAGCCTAAACAGTTGATGTATATTTTCCTTTGCCAAATATATATATTTTTTTTTTGGTGAATTGGGGCCAGAAATTTTATTTTGGTGCTTCTTTGTTTTTGGTCATACAATTTACGACATACATTGTCCGTCGTAAAAGTTGCAATACGTTTAACAACAGGCGTTGTGTGTGTCGTAAAAAGGCAGTACTTTTAACGGCGGGCGTTGTGTGCGTCACTTTTCACGACTAGCGTATGTGCGTCATGTATAATTGATCTATTAAAGGCACGCCATATGCACGTCGTTGAAAATTTTATTATTTATGACGTGCATTGCAATTCATAAAAAAATCATCGTTATTACCATTCACAGCCCATGCAATAGACACGCCGTGGTTGGAAAAGTATTTACGATATGCAAAAAAAGCAAGTCGTAAAAGTAAGAAACTACGACATGCATTTATTGTATGCTGTTGATGTGGTGCCATAAAAAGTCTATTTTGTTGTAGTATAATTAATAAAATAATAAATCATAACAAAAAATATAAAAATTATAACTAAGAGTGTAAATGGTATATATCTCAAATATAATTTTCATTTTATTTGTTTTTTCTATTTACTTTGACCGTGGGTAGCATTTTTATTTTTTATTTTTTATTTTTAAGATTAGACCACGTGACGTGAACCTCTTGAAACTTTTCTGTTCAGTTTCCTTCCACCTACACTTTTAATTTTATTATTTTACTATTATTGTTATATTATATTTTCTTAATGAGGCAACTAGGCATATAAAAGGAACACTTTTGCCGCTGGTGTTGGGAAGTGCACAGCACACACACACACGCGCGCGTGCAGAGATAGGCGCAGATAATTGATGGCCGAGAATGAAAATTTCCTCCGGCCAAAAAATCGTACAGATGATGATATGATCCACAACTTTCCTCCCGATTTCAAATCATACGTGAAGAACCACCAATTGCTCTGCTAGCATAGAGGCTACGGGATTGGCCGGGTTTTTTTGAGTTGCAAACGTCCTCCTCCTCCTCCTCCCCATCTCTTCTCCAGTTAGTTTCTCGCTCTTCTCATATTACTTACTGGTTGGCTTTCACTCCAATTATTCTCTATTTAACTAGTGTCTTATTGAAACACTTGCTATTAATTTTATTTTTCTTTTTCTTTTTTATTAAAAAATTTAATTTAATTTTTGTTAGTTTTATCTATGAGAAAATCCCACTCTGGTTGTCAGTGTTAAAATATAGGGAAAATATCAAATAGGTGACGCCAAAAAAAAAAAAAAAAAAAAGAAAAAAAAAAGATAATATATAGCATTTCTAACCTGTACTTAGTAGTTAGATTAAATTTAGCATATTTTCACTTTCTTTTCTTGTTGCTTACCTTATTCTTACTCTGCCTTGTATTTTTATTTTTTTTATTTTTTTTGGCTTGGAAATTTGCAAAATCATAGAGAAAAGATAATTGATGGAACCCTGATTGCTCCTCCTATTTCAGAGTTTATGGAGAAGATAAAATCCTACTTTAAAATTATATTATTTGTCTAGCCCGATACCCAATTTCTTATATAGTTTTGGAAATTCATAGAAATTGAGGGCAAGCATTTACTTACAACTTGACACCAACCTTTTGGTTTTAACGACATCCATGAAGGACTTTGTTCATATAGGTTGATGTCTTTGGGTACTGAATTTGATGTGGATGGAGTGAGTGAGGAACATCTTGGCCTCCATGGTCGTGTGTTCCACCATCAACAACGGGAGTCTACTCCAAATGTGCAGTATTACTCATACAAAGAGTATCCACAGCGCGATCGTGCTATCAGTTGCAATATTAAGCAATCTATGGTTGCACCATTGTTTAAACATTCTAGGCCATGCTGTATTGGTGTATTTGAGATGGTGTTGACAATGAAATAAATATGACTTCACGTAGTTACACTTACGAATGTATATTGAGGTTTGCCCCCTAACAGTCCCATTTTTATGTTCTCTTCTTTACTTTTGTTTATTTATTTATTTTTAAAATTTTTTTTATGCATATCCATTGATTGTTAATTTTAATTTTCAATGATGGTTTCCTTTTCTTTTTCTTATTTCTTTTGTTGATGGAGCTCAAATTATTTTAGTAGTTGGTTCCATTTTACTGGCCAATCTTTTTAACGATTCGTTAATCTTACCCTTTCATTAATTTTATTGTGCAAATCATTTCACATGGAGTTCGACAACAATTGTTATGCACGTATTGAGCGTTCTATTCTAATATCATATCATTGACATTAATCATTTGAGTAAATTATACTGATCTCTGGTGAGGAAAATTGATAATTTCATTATGATGCACAAGGGCCAACAAAAAATATGTCTTATTGTTAGCTTAGTTAACCATATCATTAATGTAAGGACAATTGATGTAATTATAACAAAAATATAAGAATTACTACCTCTCAATGGGGGTGAGTAGAATTTACCTAATTGTTTATAGTAGCCCCATTTACTGGGCAATACAGATTTTTGCTCAAAGTGTTGGACAAATTGAAATACTCCATGCCAGGGTAAGATGCGTCTGTCCAAAATAATGAAGCTGATTTTGGACCATTATACAATACCTTGGTGCAACCTAAGTTGGTCGGCTTAATTGCCTCAACTATGTTGATTTTTTCATTTATTGTATGCAATGTGTTGGTGTCGACACCCCATCTTTTCCGTCCTTAAGACTTGGGGGCCTCAGGTTGATTGTTCGAGGACGAAGGCAAGACGAAGGCTATGTTGTGCAAAGGTTCAATTTCTTCGGCAAGAGGAGCTTCAAATCCCAACCTTACACCCTATTTTGAACCAAAACTATTTTGAATGGTTTTTGGACCTTAAAACCCTCTCTTTCAAAACATTTTCGAAAATGTGTCTACAATGTTCCGAGGCTCGCATTTCAATTAAAATTGCGCTTTTCGGTAAACCAAGAAAGGACGAAATGGAAATAAATGAAAGAGATGTGAAATCTTTGAAAAGTATTTCAAAACACGTTATTTAGAGGCTTTAAGTTGAAGAAAATTGGACGAGAGGGAAGAAACCTAGTTGGGGGAGAAGTTGGGCATGAACCGTTAAGACAAAATCAGGCAGCCTTCACTAAATCAGGTCTATCCTTTTGTAAACTTGGACTTAAGTTGTGAGGCCACCACCATTGGAAATTGGACTTCTGGGGCTTCATTTTACACTCAAGAATCTCCTCAGGCCGAGTCTGGATGAGGGAGATATGGCTGGTTGAAGTTAGGCAATCTGGTTGAGCTGGAAATGAGCAACCTTCACTAAAAGAGGAATATCTTTTTTAAAACTTGGAATTTTGAAGTGAGGCTTCTACCATTGGAAAGAAGACTTCCAAAGCTTCATTTTAGAATCTAGAATGACCTGTAAAGGAGTCTAGATGAGATTTGCCTGTTTGAAGTCGGGCCTGGAAGCAGATTTTTGGTGGCCGACCGGCCACCAATAAAAAATGTCGGCCACTGGTGAAAAAAGCTTAGATTTTGTAGATATTTTGCTCCAGCTGTTTCCAGATTGCTCTAACCTATTTTTTTAGTGGTTAGAAAGATTTGGGAGCCTCTCTCTCTCTCTACAATCCTCTCTCTCTCTTGCCCTTTTGTGCATACAAGTAGAGATACACTTCTAGTTTGTATATCAAACCTTAACCAAAGTTGTTTATCTTTGGGTTGATATTCCTTGGGACCTTCTTTTAGCTTTATAAGGTGATTTTAGCTTGATTTGGTGCCTCATTTGTGCCTAAAGTGTGCTTGGCTTCAAGAGGTATAACCTTTACCCTTTGAGCTTGTTTTTCATACTTCTTTTGCCATCTTTTTGTACTATTTTTGGGGTGGTTTTGAACTTAGAAAACCTCTATTTTTGTGGGTTAAAAGTGTTGGGTTTAAGGCCATTTCAAGTTAGGGGGTGGTTCATCGTTCTCACTCCTTTGTTGTTAAAGCTTTTGTGCCTTTATTCATCAGTTTCAAATCAACTTTTTTGGGCCTTTCAACCACTAAAATTCAATGGTCTTTCAGTGGAAAAAAACCTCATTTTGAAGTTCAAAATTGGAGGGGTTAGCCTCCCCTCCTTGTGTCTTCTTTTCATGCCTAGTTAGCTTCATATGTTAGCATGTTTTTGTAGCTTAACTTAGCTTATTTCCAGCATGTTTTTGCCTCTGATTTGGGCTGCTTTAGCTGTATTTTAGGCTGTTTGTGTTGCATGAGTAGTCTTTTGCATGGCTGTAGTGTAACCCCATGTTTTAGCTTATTGTTTTAGCTACTCTTGTCTGCATTCCAGCATGTTTTCCAACTGATTTTGGGCTATAAAAACTCTATGTTTTTGGGCTGAAGCTTGAGTCCTAAGGCCATTAAAGGTTGAGGGGTTGATAGCCCTTCTTTGTACCTTGTTTTGGAGGCCTTTACCCTTGTTTTTCCCACCTTTTTGCTATCCTTTTCCAAGCTTTTAAACGCTGTTTTTTCAGAGCTATTTCAGTGGATAAAAACATGTTTTGAATTCCAAAAATGGAGGAGGTAGCCTCTCCTCCTTGTGCCTTGCTTACTAGTCTAGCATGCTTCATGTTTTAGCCTATTATTCTAGCTTGTGTTAGCTTAATTTCAGAATGTTCTAAGCTATATTTTGGGCTGTTTTGCATCTATTTTGGGCTGGTTGTTGCTTTTGAGCTTTGTATTGCATAGTTGTGGTGTAATTTCCTTCACTAGCTTAGTGTTTTTAGGCATTGAGCATCATTTGTGTGTCTTGGTTACATGTTTTAATGCTTTTTCATGCCTAATTCCAGCACTTAAAATCTCTGCAACCTCCCTCTTTGCTTCACTTTTTCATTCGCTTTGAGGGTTGTTTCAACCTTAGGGTTGTTAAAGCTTGAAGTTGAGGCTAATGCTTAATGGTTTAATCCTCCTTTGAGGGTCCATTACCAATGGCCTGAAGCTTCCCTCATGCCTTGAACTACACCTCTGTTGACACTTCTTTCGCTTTAGAAGATACTCACCAATGGACTTAATCGATTAAAGAATGAATCGGTAATTAAAATGAGTAAACAAAACATGAACAAGTAAAAGAGGCAAGATTAGCATCTTTCATGTTGCATTGCATGTGTTCGAATCGAACGTTAATTCGAACACAAGGAAAAGAGGACATTTCTTACTTAAACTGATGAAACGTGCCACTTTCCTTGTCACCATCACCCTTGATCATGCATGATAGGGTAGTGGTTTTGTTGAGTCTTGTTTTGCACTCATTAAGCTTGTACAAGCTTGGTTCCTTACCATTCATGCATGGAAAATGCTTGGTTAATGGTTTGAGGGCCAAGAGTTACACTCCTTTGAGCTTGTGTAATGATAAGAAGAGTAACAGTATAGACAAACCTTGAGAGTACACTGCTTTGCCTCTGTTTGCTCTCTGTTGCAGCAAACAAAGAAGTTTGGGGAAGGGGTGGAGCAGAGGTGTTCTGAAAGTTGGCAGAATCTTCGGCGTTCAAACAAGTGCAAACAGAGCCATCCAATGGCAAGGTGGTGGATTTTTCGGAGGAAACGAACCAAGCATGCATGCATCCCTCGCCCTCGAGGCCATTTAACTGCTTTATTTAGTTAATTAGTAGTAGCTAATTTACTTGCTTTGTAATTAGCTAGTTAAAGTGTTTAGCTAATTAATTCGTTTAGTAATATTTAATTAGCTTAGAATAAGTTAGTTAATTTGTTTCAATTGTTGTAATAATTAACTTAGAATAGTTAATTAGTTTCATTGTGTTTTAATAGTTAGCTTAATTAGCGTAGCTAGTTAGCTTATTCATTCAAGCCCTCCTTCGTGACGGCATAATGTTGTAACAAGTGTGCGTGCGCGTGTGTATGTCTTCCAACCTCACGTCTTTCTCCCTTTTATTTAATTGTTTTCAATGGTTAGATTAGGGACATTTTCAATTAACATAACTTATGCTCGCATGTTTACATCCATTCATTTGTCTAGCATACACCGGGGCTCGACACATCATTCAAACTGCATTACAATTTCAATACTTATTTGAATACATGTTTAAAAGCATGTTATCAAATCAATTCGTATGCCAAATTAGTAGCCGAGTCTATTAATTTCATATTGCATGTGTTGCATTAGGCATGTTGTATAGTTAGGATGAGGTATTTTTCTCACTAATTTTTGTTTTGGCCTGGAGCACTCGGTAAGCTTTTACACTTTAGCATGCTTGCATGAGTGTGATTTCCATGTTGCCATGATAGCATGCTTGCCATGAGGCTATGTGCTTAATTGCTAAACTGCATGAATGCCTATGGATGAAGGCTTGTTGCTTGAATTGGAACAATTCAATAAATGTGAAGTTTTTTTAAGCCCACTTTGTCGTGGCAAAATCATGTTTTAAGCCCACTATGTTTGGTGGCAAAACAGCATTTTTAAGCCCACTTGAGGGTGGCAAATTCAAACCATTTTCGAAAACAAAACACGAGTTGAAATTGTTCCACTTCTTGCGACTAGTCTATACTTGCTTGTGCGCGTCACATAGTAAAGTCAGCTAATAACCGGAATAAGAACGCATAATGTTTATAAAATATCATATCATGGTTACTAGAGGTCGATCCTTTGATCGGGCTAGCGGGGTTGCTCATTTCAGGATCTTCCCCTCTCGTACCCAAGTTCCCAAGCCAAGGCAACTTTGGTAATGACGGACACGTGAGTTTCCCAAAATTTTCCCAAAAATAAAATATTTATGTGGTGACTCTGTAATCTGATAAAGTAATCCAATTTTTGAATTATTTGATTTAAAATCGATTTTCCAAAAAAAATTGTTGGATTGGAATCTTTGGTGTTTATCAGTTTCACATTGCACTTGTGAGACTAGATTCAGAACCGTGGGAATCTAACTGTGAGGCCTTTCTTTTCAAACCCTTTCCGAAAGGCAGGGCGCGAGAAAAAGGCGAGTCCACAGTTGGTATTACTATTTATAAATTGACTTATTTTTTTTAAAAAAGATTGACTAATAATGTTTGGCTATAATTTTAAATTATAATATATTTGATTTATTCAGTTTATTTGACCCCAAGAAAGAAAGGAAAAAAAAAAAAAAACTTGAATAAGTTTGGCTAAAACAGTCTCATTTCTTTTCTCCTAATTACTAGGAAAAAAGTTATGTGTTAGTTTATTTAATCAAACAGATTCAATTCTTTTCACAAATTATCAAAAGTTGTACCAAATAAATTTATAATTTATTTTAATTATTTTTAGCTAATCATGTAAAAGGCAATAGTCATAAAAGACAACTTATAAGTGATAATACTAGATTCTTGCAAATATCATTTAGTTTAAATCTACCAACATTTTTCAGTTATATCATTTTAGCTACCTGCGGGATCATGGTCTGACAAGTTCAAAATGTATGCATTGGTATGATATGAAAGTAAGTGGCGAATATGTATTGGTGAACAATATTTATCTGGACAGGGATAAAAACTCTTCAAGAAATCAAGAAGATGCTAAAAGTGGTGTGTAGCACGCGTTGTCTACCTTTGGCTCAGACTTGGGCCTCGTGTAGGCTTTGCAATGCTGTGTTCACAATTGGTAGAACCTATGGAACAGGGAGACAGAAGCTTAAGTTTTTAGATGAATGTGCTGAAAATTGCCTACAAGAAGGGCAGGGGGTTGTTAGTAGAGCAGTTTTGTCCCAAAATTTGGTCTTCTGCAAAGATGTTACTCAATTTAGCATAACTAAGTACCCTTTGGCACACTATGCAGGCAGGTATGGACTTATGGGTTCTTTTGCAATTTGCTTGCAGAGTGGCTATATTGAAGACAATGTTTAGTTGCTAGAATTATTTTTGCCCCCAAACTACATTGAAGGTAGAGATCTGAGTATTGCCTTGGTTCCGTTATTGACAACAATGAAGAAACATTGTAAAAGTTTTAAGGTTGCTTTTGGAGAAGAACTAGGAGAAGAGTTATCTATTGAAGTTCTTGATTTTTCAGAGGATGGTAAACTTTATTCTTATCCAATACCCCAAATTGCAAGAACTCCAAATAGGATGGATAATGGAGAAGAGATGGTGCGGCTAGATGCTGGAATTCCAATTAGCTTGGAGGAGGACGGAAAACTTGATTCTTTTAAAAAAAACCCAAACTGCAAGATCTCTAAATAAAATGGAGAATGGAAAAGAGATGGTGTTTATGGATTTATCCGATCAATAATTACCAGAAGTGGATGCTATAGACACTGGAAACAATGTTGTTAGTAACACAGAAGAAAACAACATTGTTGCTATTTCTATACAGCAAAATTGCATAATTAACTCATCTAGAGGCGACAAAGAAAATCTGGAATTCCGATTAGGTTGGACAATCTCCAGCAACATTTTGGAATGAACCTTAAAGATGCAACACAGAAGAAAACAACATTGTTCTTATATCTGTACAGTAAAATTGCATAATTAACTCATCCCAGAGGCTACAAAGAAAATCTGGAATTCCGATTAGCTTGGACGATCTCCAGCAACATTTTGGAATGAAACTTAAAGATGCTGCAGAAAGCCTTAGTGGTAAGCTTACATACTTGTAAAAAACCATTCCTAGCTACATCCTTGGGAAATGTTATATACTTTTTGTAATAGTAAACAATGTATTTTTCTTATCTGAATTTGGATTTTTCGATTTGCAGTTAGCCGACCCACTGTGAAGCATGCTTGTAGAGAATATAATATCACCTGGTGGCCACCTAGCAAGAGAAGTAAGGATAACCAATTACTTTCCAATAAACTTGTCCGAGGTGGTGTTCAGGAACAAATCCTAGAATCTAGTCAGCCTCCGATTTCTGATCCACCTCACATGCAAGACATGGCTACTGCTTCTCACACAAAGCCACATTTTACAACAGCGCAAGACACAAGTATTGTGACCATAAAGGCAAAATATGGAGATGATTTTATTAAATTTCAGCTCGTTGTGTCGTCGGGAATGGTAGATTTTCAACAACAAGTGGCAAATAGGCTGAACCCACAGGGTGGAACTTACCGTGTCAAGTATCAAGATGAGGACAATGATTGGATTTTAAAAGCTTGCGAGGAAGACTTGCAAAATTACATTTGCAATTCAATATCACAAGGGAGGAATATAATCACAATGTCGATTCATCCAATTACTAGTTGCCCATCTTAAATCCATACTTAATATCCATCTATCATTTTTGCTGCATGTGGAATTCTCTAGTTTACATTTAAAAGACAATTCGAGGTTTGTATCTTGTATGCTTGTTACAAGTTTGCATGAATTTAATGTACTGCATGTTGTTTACTTAATTGATTGTATAATATAATTCAAATTTGTCAGTTAGATTGTAAAAAATTCTTAATCTTAGGGCATGGTATCGTTTTAATCTTAAATTTGGGAAAAAGGAAAAAGTAAAAGAATCAAAAGTTAAAAATTCAATATTCAATATTCAAATAAAACGTAAGTGACATTTGCAAATGACTACAATTGCAAATGATTAAATTTTATTCTACTCATTAGAATTCAGTGCAATCTAAATTACATTGAGCACTCTTACATTTTCACTCAGTGTAGTCTAAATGTCACGACCCGAACCCGCCCCCATGGGTTAAGGACGTAACCGGCCAGTAATCCTAAGATTACCTACGGCCTCAGACCAAAACAGACTTAACACATCAGAGTAAAGGGGCCAAAAGGGAAGCAAAATTTAAAACTTTGCCCATAGAGCCGTGCTTATATGCACATCATAACATTCCATACCAACTCATGTTAATAACTCACGTCAGAAATGTAGTAGCATAAAATTCTATACAGACAGGATCGTCCAACTAAGTCAACCCATGAAACTATATACAGACATAATCAAAAACTTCGCCACCATGACAAGATATAAATACATAACGGAAGGGCGAAGACGGGTCTCGTGCGTGAGACGCAAGGGCTGACTCTCCAAAAACCTCTGTTGTTCCTCACAGACTTCACTGGGGCTGGGTTTGGACTTCTCCGGGCTCACCTACAAACACATGAATAAGCGTGAGCGATAGCCCAGTGAATAATATCAAATACAGAAATTACGTAAACAATGTAGAACAACAGGTTCCAAACGGCCTTAGGCCCAATTCCTATTTCTACTTAATAGATATATAAGTATACGAAATTCAAATCAACTGACTGTAGTTCCAACCATTCTGGCCTTTGGCCCACTCAGATTTCCATTCATGTCAAAACGGCCTTCGGCCCATTTATTTCTGTCAAAACGGCCTTCGGCCCATTCATTTCTGTCAAAACGGCCTTCGGCCCATTCATTTCTGTCAAAACGGCCTTCGGCCCATTCATTCATGTCAAAACGGCTTTTGGCCTACTCATTCATGTCAAAACGGCCTTTGGCCCACTCACATGTGTCAAAACGACCTTTGGTCCATTCATTTACATCAGGACGACCTTTGGTCCATTCAGTTATATCAGGACGACCTTTGGTCCATTCATTCACATCAAAACGACCTTTGGTCCATTCATTCACATCAAAACGACCTTTGGTCCATTCATTCATTTCAAAACGACCTTTGGTCCATTCATTCACATCAAAACGACCTTTGGTCCATTCATTCCCATCAAAACGACCTTTGGTCCATTCATTCACATCAAAACGACCTTTGGTCCATTCGTTCACATCAAAACGACCTTTGGTCCAATCATTCATTTCAAAACGACCTTTGGTCCATTCATTCATCCATATCAGACTTACGTCCACAAACCCAATTAGCAATTCATAAAGCTTAAAAGGGATTAAACAATTGGACATTCGCAAGCATTCAAATATTGATATTACTCACAGTGATTGGCTTGTGGATTCGCCCTGGAGCTTGACCCTACACATTCCATGAACACAAAAGGGGTCATTAACAATTCAATCCGTTCCTTAATTCACATATTCCTCTTTTAGGCTTTATTCTTATCTCATTAGCTCATTTACAATGCTTAACATAAGCCTAAGAATGCTTGCAAGTGAAAGAGAACGGAAAACAGAACACAAAATGCAAAAACAGGATTTCAGAAAATAGGGTCCCCGCTCGAGCGTGGACTTCCCCCGCTCGAGCGGACCCTTAGGTCTGCAAAAGTACTGGTTGCCTTCAATTCCAGCTCGAGCGTGAACTCGGCCGCTCGAGCGGACTGCCTGTCTACATAGCTCCCCGCTCGAGCGTCAACTTCCCCGCTCGAGCGGGAACCATGTCTGCAGAAAGTGCTGGGAGCTCGATTTCTCCGCTCGAGCGTCAGGTTCCCCGCTCGAGCGGACATCAAAATTCTGGGTTTTCCAGATTGTGTTCTTGAGCTCCCTTCAACATTCAAACCGTCATTCCATGCTTTTGGTGGCTCCAATTTCACATATACTTGTACTAACATGGTATAAACACCAAAATACATCTTCATGGAGCCCAATTTCATAAATCAAATACATGCATGGCTTAATTTAATTCAAGCTCAATTCTATCATACACATTCATGCCTTCCAAAGCTCCTATCTTTAATTATTCAACATGCATGCTAATCTTGACTTCATTTTCATTCCAAATAATGCAAATGGTGCTCATTCTCATGGAGCTCAACAAAAACATGCTTGCATGTAAGATTTAACACCTTTATTTCCATGTTTAACTCAATACATGCTAGATTATACATTTTCATGGCAATTCTATGCATGCATGTGCATATAAACTTCAATTTCATCATACTCAACACCATTCATGTTCTTGATCAGATATCCTCTGCGAATTCACATTATTACATACACAAATTCATGAATTAGGTGTTGATCACTCACCTAGGAGCTTCAATCTTCACAACTATGGTTAATTCTTGAGCTAGCCTTCAAGACTCCAAAGCTTCAAGAGCAAACTTAGATGATTTCCCCCTTTCTCTCTCAATTTCGGGTCTCTCACTCTCTCTAGAGAGTTTAATCAGCCAAAGCCACATAAGGGAAGGAATTGAGGGTGTAGTGCCCTTTTGCATCAAACCCCACTATTCCAAAATAATAATAATAAACAATTGGGCACTAAATTATCAATTTAATCAACTTAATCTGACCCGAATCAATTTCTAATTAAATTTCACCGTAGGCTCTAAAAATTATGCCGACCACAATGGCGTAATCAATTTCGGGTTCTGCGGCCGATAAGGCCTCCAATTTAATTTCCGAAGTGGTAAAATCAAACAGATATTCCTACGGTGAACAGATAGAAATTCAAAACCACATATATTCACATAATGGCATACAAAACCATAACAAACACATAATCACATCTTATTAAGGACCAATTAACATATTACGAGACAGGGGTATTACAGTCTTCCCCCCTTTAGGAAGTTTGGTCCTCCAAACTTAATTCACCTTTAGTCAGGCAAAATTCGGAACACTTTTTGTTCAATGGTTCCAACCCTTTTGGTAGTTAGCTGCTTAGTCTCAAAATCGAGCAACACTCCGCTCTCAATCAGTCAAAGACTCAACTTTTCCTCCATACAAGACTTGTATGGTGTCACACCAAACTAGAGCGTAGGCTGTAGTTGTAGGCAAAGTCTGCCAACAATGGATAGATCTTTCAAATTCCCTGAAAAATCTACTGCATAAATTTGGAGTATATCTCCCAGAAATCTAACTAGTTCTTTCTGATCATACATCAATTTGCGGATTGGAAACAGCGCCGAATCATAATTCAGTTTCATATCAAATTCATAATTTGTCCAGATCATATACAGGAGTCATAAGTCATGATTAAGTTTACGTGATACATTCATTAGCATTAACAGAACAAAACAGAACGGAACAGAACAGAACATATACACGTGAGGTTACGAATAACCAGCCCCATAAGGGAACCTCCGGGTCTGGGAAACATAACAGAGCAGAAGCTGAGCCCCCATTGCCTCTTGAAGGCTTTTCAGAATTCAAACACATTTTAGAATTCCTGTCTAAACAATAGATACTGGGACCCCATGTAAATGAGTGATCTTGTCGATGTAAACAGTGGCTAGTCTACAAGCATCATACAAAATTTTATAGGGAGAAATGGACACTTCAATAATTTTACCTACAACAGCCCAAATGGGACTTATACCTTGGGTGCTCAAGGTAGCCCTACAACGAAATTCGTAGTCACATATTCCCATTTCCATTCCAAAATGGAGAGAGGTTGAAGTAGTCCCGCCACTATCTAAAATTCAACTTCGACCTGTTGGCACCAAAAAAAAAAATATTTAGACATATTCACCAACTGACCTCTTCAAGGTAGGTCACCAACATATTTATTTCAATGTCAGCTAACTTTATCACAGAAGTTCGGTCTATTCCGTGTTACGAAAGTTCAATTCATTCTTCAATAATTCCACAATTCACAATCCGATTCGGTATTCAGTCCAGTGACTCATCACAGTTATCCAAGGTCAATCAAAAGTCTTCAGAAATTCAGAGTGGATCCAGACACTGATTCCCTAACCAACAAAGGTAGTGTCGGGGCAATTACCCATACAACGCATATAGTCCGTATATCCCCATAGTACCAATTGTAAAATACAACAACACTGAGGCAATCGACCTCTAATAGAATACACGTATTCTCAGTTCATTCAACAGTTTACAGTTTGCAATTCACAATTCAGTTCAGTATTCAATTCTCTGTTCCATCGAGTCTTTCTACTTTATCTGGTAGTCGTTAAAAGCATAAGGCAATTCATATACGTAAATCCCCATGATGTCAAAGGCGTTATCAAAGGAGTCGATCGTATGCCAAACACAATTCACACATTCTCAAGGTTCCACTCACAGAATATAATGACACTGGGTGGTTATTCCCAAGACGTACTGAATTCGCGCATTTTCGGACAATCAGGGTTTTTCAAAGCTCCTTGGATGTTAAAAACATCTACATAATACCAAGGGATGACATTCCGAACAAAACAAAGGAATAATCGTCTCGGAATCGAAGCACACCCGTTCGCGACCGTCGGTGGCCGATTCCAAATTGATTATTCAAACCCACCAGTACGAAACCGTCGGTGGCAAAAGGTATCTCAATCAAAGGTGCTACATAGGCTTAACGTCCCTTAGCACGAAAGGACACTCCAAGAATGTCATCAAAGCAACACAACGCCATTCACTATAACCTGATTTTCCCAAAATCTGGTGACATTGAAGCAACCACTCTCCCTTACAAAACATGTTCTGATCAGTCTAAGACAAATGTTCAGTACTGCTCGAAATCAAATCAATCTACCGTCATCGGTTCCCATAACGTCAATCAAAAAAAATGGAACAACACTCCTTACAACACCTAATCACGGGGTTTGTACAATTCGGTTCATTTTTAACACATATGTCCTCAATAGCTGGGGATTGGTTCTCAACGGTGTTCATAGTTAGATCAATCTGTTGACAGCCCACAAAAGGTCTTTCAAATAAGTCAAGTATCCCAAATGAATTCAAGTTTTGGGCCTATCAGTTTTTCTGCCAAGAATAATCTGGCTATTTATTTATAGACAATTCTCAACCCCCTTTTTCAGAATCAACTTAGATAGAGGTTCTTATCAATCAACCCAAGCAAAGGTCTTGTCAGATTAGATCAAACAAGGGCTCCATCAAATTATATCAAATGAGGGTTCCATCGGAACAATATCAGGCAAAGGTTCTATCGGATCGAATCAGATAAAAATTTTCTCAAACAGGGCACATTCGGTTCTGTAAGGCATACTTCGTTTGCTTAGGTACATGGTTGATGGTTTCTCAACTGCCCTAAGTTCATCAGTTCTCAAAGTCAAATCGGAGTCATTCTTCACAACTGTTCATATCAAAGTGTTTCAAATTACGTACAATACGGTATTGTCCACATAAGTTCAGGTATAGTTACATAAGCATGCAAGTGTTCATATCAGGAAGTACGTATCATAATCAGTATAGCAGTTCCCAAATAAGCCTTATATGCAAGAACATGGTGCACAGTAATACATTATACAAAGTTCCTCGGGTACACATAGTATGGGATTGTTACGCAAAAGTTCCAAATTAGTCACATCACTCAGTCAACTTTCTACCAATCAAAATATATGGTCTCACGATTTCAGAATCATAATCCCAGTGATTTAGTCATTGAAGACGGTAACATAATAAATCACCCTGAGCATAGGTGTAGATAGATATATGTGCATGTGCATAGTCAATCAATATCCCAAAACGTATTTCACAAATCTCCCAAACGGGACATATACCTCCAATGAATACAATCTCGATCATGTGGGTCTAACCAATCTAGATACACACGCAGCAGACATGAAATATATGTCGATCCGAATCAAATAATATCCCAAGCGAAGATGTACAAACGTACTAATTCAGAATCAATCAACACATAAGCATTCATTTGAAAACAGTATAGATACCTGGGATAATGGTTACAACATTCTGAGTGCTTTCTGGGATGAGTGTGATTACTCCATCCTGAGTAGCAATTCCTACCACTGGTACGGATTTAGCCAAGGCAGAGGATTTATTCACATTTCGTTCATTCCGGGGACAGTTCCTTGCTGTATGGTCCATTTTACCATATCTATAACGAGCCCCAGAAGTCTGATAACAAACTCCTCGATGTTTCTCACACTGGTGGTGGCAAAGGTTCTTGCCGTAGCGGCAACTAACGCTATTGTCTCAAGATCTCTGCCAATTCTTGTACTACTCTTTCCGGACTATCAAGTCGGGCTGTGGAGGAACCCTCCAACCCGTATGCCCTTAATTTGCCCATACTCTACACAATTCTTATCAAACTTTACCAAATATTGGGATGCCCAATACGAAATTAAACACAGAATCACATGAGTACATTCGCACATAGGCACATTGTTATACTCTCCTTTCACATATCGTACGCAATTAATCACTTACGTGACAGATAATTGCATATTTATCAAATATCGCATGCTGAACATTTGCTAAGTAATTCTATACTCAAATCATGTTCATATTTCAAATAAACACCCGTAGGCAGAATTGAATGCACATAAACAACTTTTCATGTATGTGCATTATAACAAAACAAACTTGTTGTACACGTTAGTGTAGCAATTTATATCTTATATTCGAATCATGTGTGGTACTTCTTTTAGCGTGACATATCATGTTGGTCAAGCATATCAACATATCTCATACATAGGCCACGGTATTATTTCCCCCGGGCGAGGGCCTGTGCCACGGTATTATTTCCCCCGCGCTAGGGCTTCATGACCATAAGCCACAGTATTATATCCCCTGGGCGAGGGCCTCCGCTAAGGATACCACAATTATGTTCAAGGAGAATTTAGGAAATCATTCATTTATATCAAACATAGCTTTATACTTAATACAGAGATTCACAAGTATGCATACACCAGAGAGCATACGTATTCCAAAGCTTTACCATGCAAGCAATTTACAAATTATAGCACATGACTGTTCATACCGAAACACTTAAACATATTCTTGATGCTTTCAGATTTATATTTATCACGTGAATGCATCCTAGATCTTTTCTAGACGCTTATTGCTCTTTTGGACAAGTGTGTGAGTTATTAACTCGTGCTCTGATACCACTCTGTCACGACCCGAACCCGCCCCCATGGGTTAAGGACGTAACCGGCCAGTAATCCTAAGATTACCTACGGCCTTAGACCAAAACAGACTTAACACATCAGAGTAAAGGGGCCAAAAGGGAAGCAAAATTTAAAACTTTGCCCATAGAGCCGTGCTTATATGCACATCATAACATTCCATACCAACTCATGTTAATAACTCACGTCAGAAATGTAGTAGCATAAAATTCTATACAGACAGGATCGTCCAACTAAGTCAACCCATGAAACTATATACAGACATAATCAAAAACTTCGCCACCATGACAAGATATAAATACATAACGGAAGGGCGAAGACGGGTCTCGTGCGTGAGACGCAAGGGCTGACTCTCCAAAAACCTCTGTTGTTCCTCACAGACTTCACTGGGGCTGGGTTTGGACTTCTCCGGGCTCACCTACAAACACATGAATGAGCGTGAGCGATAGCCCAGTGAATAATATCAAATACAGAAATTACGTAAACAATGTAGAACAACAGGTTCCAAACGGCCTTAGGCCCAATTTCTATTTCTACTTAATAGATATATAAGTATACGAAATTCAAATCAACTGACTGTAGTTCCAACCATTCTGGCCTTTGGCCCACTCAGATTTCCATTCATGTCAAAACGGCCTTCGGCCCATTTATTTCTGTCAAAACGGCCTTCGGCCCATTCATTTCTGTCAAAACGGCCTTCGGCCCATTCATTTCTGTCAAAACGGCCTTCGGCCCATTCATTCATGTCAAAACGGCTTTCGGCCTACTCATTCATGTCAAAACGGCCTTTGGCCCACTCACATGTGTCAAAACGACCATTGGTCCATTCATTTACATCAGGACGACCTTTGGTCCATTCAATTATATCAGGACGACCTTTGGTCCATTCATTCACATCAAAACGACCTTTGGTCCATTCATTCACATCAAAACGACCTTTGGTCCATTCATTCATTTCAAAACGACCTTTGGTCCATTCATTCACATCAAAACGACCTTTGGTCCATTCATTCCCATCAAAACGACCTTTGGTCCATTCATTCACATCAAAACGACCTTTGGTCCATTCGTTCACATCAAAACGACCTTTGGTCCATTCATTCACATCAAAACGACCTTTGGTCCAATCATTCATTTCAAAACGACCTTTGGTCCATTCATTCATCCATATCAGACTTACGTCCACAAACCCAATTAGCAATTCATAAAGCTTAAAAGGGATTAAACAATTGGACATTCGCAAGCATTCAAATATTGATATTACTCACAGTGATTGGCTTGTGGATTCGCCCTGGAGCTTGACCCTACACATTCCATGAACACAAAAGGGGTCATTAACAATTCAATCCGTTCCTTAATTCACATATTCCTCTTTTAGGCTTTATTCTTATCTCATTAGCTCATTTACAATGCTTAACATAAGCCTAAGAATGCTTGCAAGTGAAAGAGAACGGAAAACAGAACACAAAATGCAAAAATAGGATTTCAGAAAATAGGGTCCCCGCTCGAGCGGACCCTTAGGTCTGCAAAAGTACTGGTTGCCTTCAATTCCAGCTCGAGCGTGAACTCGGCCGCTCGAGCGGACTGCCTGTCTACATAGCTCCCCGCTCGAGCGTCAACTTCCCCGCTCGAGCGGGAACCATGTCTGCAGAAAGTGCTGGGAGCTCGATTTCTCCGCTCGAGCGTCAGGTTCCCCGCTCGAGCGGACATCAAAATTCTGGGTTTTCCAGATTGTGTTCTTGAGCTCCCTTCAACATTCAAACCGTCATTCCATGCTTTTGGTGGCTCCAATTTCACATATACTTGTACTAACATGGTATAAACACCAAAATACATCTTCATGGAGCCCAATTTCATAAATCAAATACATGCATGGCTTAATTTAATTCAAGCTCAATTCTATCATACACATTCATGCCTTCCAAAGCTCCTATCTTTAATTATTCAACATGCATGCTAATCTTGACTTCATTTTCATTCCAAATAATGCAAATGGTGCTCATTCTCATGGAGCTCAACAAAAACATGCTTGCATGTAAGATTTAACACCTTTATTTCCATGTTTAACTCAATACATGCTAGATTATACATTTTCATGGCAATTCTATGCATGCATGTGCATATAAACTTCAATTTCATCATACTCAACACCATTCATGTTCTTGATCAGATATCCTCTGCGAATTCACATTATTACATACACAAATTCATGAATTAGGTGTTGATCACTCACCTAGGAGCTTCAATCTTCACAACTATGGTTAATTCTTGAGCTAGCCTTCAAGACTCCAAAGCTTCAAGAGCAAACTTAGATGATTTCCCCCTTTCTCTCTCAATTTCGGGTCTCTCACTCTCTCTAGAGAGTTTAATCAGCCAAAGCCACATAAGGGAAGGAATTGAGGGTGTAGTGCCCTTTTGCATCAAACCCCACTATTCCAAAATAATAATAATAAACAATTGGGCACTAAATTATCAATTTAATCAACTTAATCTGACCCGAATCAATTTCTAATTAAATTTCACCGTAGGCTCTAAAAATTATGCCGACCACAATGGCGTAATCAATTTCGGGTTCTGCGGCCGATAAGGCCTCCAATTTAATTTCCGAAGTGGTAAAATCAAACAGATATTCCTACGGTGAACAGATAGAAATTCAAAACCACATATTTTCACATAATGGCATACAAAACCATAACAAACACATAATCACATCTTATTAAGGACCAATTAACATATTACGAGACAGGGGTATTACACTAAATTACATTTAACACTCTTATATTCTGACAAAACAGTAGCTCTACATACCCAAAACAAAATTATCAACAGCTTAAAATCTAAGACCAAAATGCATTCATGGAGTGATCCTACAACAAGATTAAATCTACACTCTATATCTAAAATTCTATCAATTTCTGATTGTTTTTCCTGGTTTTGTGAACAATTTTATTTTAATCCCTTCAGTTTTATTTAATAACAATCGACCTCTTACATTTTAAATCAAGTTACAATATGACTTCCGTCTACCAAACTTTAAGACTCTAAAATATTTTTTCTTATTTACATTTCCTGTACTTAATAGAACACACATAATTTTCAAAATAATTCTCCAACAAAATTTAGTGAAGCTCACACACAAAACTGCCACCTTTCTAGTATACACACATATACATACATACATATATATATATATAGAGAGAGAGAGAGAGAGAGAGATTTCTTTTCCATGGATAAAACCACTTGTCGCTGAACTTGTCATGTATAGTTTGAAACTTGAATATAGACAATTTGGGCATTCTGTATCACATTTGGAGTGTCCTCTGCATTCTGTATCACATTTAGAGTGTCATCTGCATTCTGTATCACAAATGGGCATATGCTTTGACACGGTGAATGGAGAGAAGTCCAAGAGGACACATAATGACACTGGAAGCAGCACACCAAAACAGTTGAAATCTGTTGACATCCGAGCTCTTGGTTAGAAGAAGGAGGATTTCAAGGACTACCTCCAAAGGAAGAGGCAGAATGCCGAGGTTACATCCCCCGTCAAGCCGAGAACACTGTTCTCAGTGGAGTTGGATAGGTTTGAGGCACCAAAGAGGTTCCATATACCGAGGTTCTAGATTTATGACGGTAAGTCTGATATGAACTTTCATGTTGGTTTATATTTGAATTCAATGGCTTTGTGGAGTGGGAATAATCAGCTACTGTGCAAGGTGTTCCCCTCACCCTTTGGCGAAATCACATCGGACTAGTTCCACAAGTTGCCGAAGGAAACCGTGAAGAGTTGGGAAGGCCTGGCCAAGATGTTTGTGGCCAGGTTTGTTACAAACAAATTACAGCCACTTATGGTGGACTCCCTGCTAGTGTAACAACCTGACCCTCTTATATGCTTTACATCTTTAGTTATACGAGTAATTACATACTTAATGTGAAATTCCATGTGGAGTTATGCTCACATACATGAATCTGTTGGTTATTGGAAAAATCTGTTGAAATTGAGATATTTGGTTGGAAATTGAAAGCCTTAGAGGCGCAATAACCCAAAATTGACTTTACATTTATGATTAGCATCATTTTTAGGACATAATATAATTTATTGTAAAAATTTGACTCGTAATCAATTAAATTGATTTGTTTGGGCTAGCCTTATATAAGCCTTAGATATAAGATTAAAATCAAAAAATATTTCCTGGAGAAAAAAGAAAGAAGAAGTGAAAAGAGAGAGACAAAAGGGAAATCACCTAGGAGCTTGAAGAATTTGAGGAGAATCAAAGATTAGAGATCAAAGTGAGTGTATATCAACTCAAATATCCTAAACCTCCCTTCAATTGATTGTTATCAAGCATGTAAATGAAGCTTTGTACTCATCTAAGTTAGGGTTTTGATATAAAAACCTTGTTTAGGGAAATATCCGTGGAAAGCATCTAGATGCACTCTATTTATCTAATTTCAGAGTTAATTCTTGTACTTTGGGTTTGTTTGAGTTAACTTGAAAAAGTATCTTCAAGCTTGCAAGTTTTGATCTCTATATGTTAGTCTCTTTTGATTAATCTTGAAAAGATAAACGGATAAAATGAACTATGATCATCAAGTTGCATGAATTTCCTTTTTATTGAGTTATGATCTAATTACATATGAGATTCATGTTTATTATGTTCATATGTTGTGATATTAGAAGAAAATTTTCTTGTTATTCACCTTAAAATTGGTCTTGGAAAGTTTGTTGTTGGAGCTGTTCAGACTGCCCAGAACAGAGCCAGAACCGCATGTGCAAGAACCCAGGGCTGCACGTGCGGGATGTAAAGCCACACGTGCGGGGCTCACAGCAGCACATGCGGCCAAAGATGGGAAATTCTGTTAATTTCTTTTGCTCTTTTTAGCCCATTGAATATGTTAACATGTCCATTTGATGCTTCTATATTGTGTTTAATTGAATGGGATTTAGGGAATCGAACATAGAATAAAAAGGAGAAAACTAAAGAAAAGTGATATACTTGCGAGTTGTGTACTATGTGTAGGGCACGTGTAGGAGGGGACCATTGTTCATCTACATCACTGTGAGTAATAGTAATGTAATAATATGTTTATTATGCGTATTGTACTCACATGTGTTATTCAGTAGATATTCTATTTTTCTCTCAAATAGTTTATGCTATATGAGTTATGTTTGATAGAATAAGTGGAATGATTGAACGTTGGTACATGAGATATGGACCTGAGGTTGATTTGTCCTATTGGGAATACTGGGCCTAAGGCCGTTTTGCTATTATAATGGGCCTAAGTCCGTTTTAGCTATGATAATGGGCCTAAGGCCGTTTTCCTATTATAATGGGCCTAAGGTCGTTCTGTATCGCGTTGGGCCTAAGGCCGTTCTGTTCTAAGTGGGCCCAAGGCCGTTCAGAAAAACAAATGTAAATTAGATCGACTTGAAACTTATGAATCTGCACTACAAGATTTATGCTCGTACACCAAATCTTTTTACATAGGTATCATTCACTGAGCTTTGCTCACTTTGTTTTTATGAATGTTTTGTAGGTAATGAGCTCGCAGGACAACCTTAGGTCAGTCGTAGGTGCCTTTTGTATAGACTTATATGTGTGGACTTGTGTATGTATGTTATATTGTATTAAGATCCTGGCATGTAGACACAGCTTAATGGATGTTATATTTTGATATTATATTCACTTCCATTTAATCCCCAGGGTTGTGTCAAACTTAAATTGGGTTTTGAGGTCTAGATATAGGCTGGTCATGCCCAAACTTTTATGAGCAGGTTTGTGTCGTGACAGCTGGCTTTGAACATTAGTGAGGGTGAAAGCCTCAAAGCTTACGCCAAGAGATATTATGAGGTGTTCAACCGAATTCGTGCTTGCAACTAGGAGTTGGCGATCGTGTCCTTTAAGAATGACCTAGAGAATGTATGCTCGCTGCAGAAATCGCTGGCAAAGATCCTTCCAAAAATTATGGAGGAAATCATGGCACGGATCGAGAAATATGCCAGGGTAGAAAAGGATATGCCAGAAACAAAGACACCAAAGCAAGAGAAGAAAAATGACTCGCCAAAGCAAGACCGAGATAATACTGGTTTGAACAGGAAGCAAATAGGGTTGACGGCTGCACAGGCAGTCACCACTGTATTCGAAATCTCGGTTTACAAAGTTCTAGAAAGAATCAGGAACTAGCTGTATTATTAAGCACCGGAGAAGATCCCTGGCGAGTTTATGGGAAGGAGTCTTGGGAAGCCCCTTGCCTGCCATAATAAGGATGGGCACTTGACTCAGG
This sequence comes from Camellia sinensis, assembly GCF_055761805.1. Taxonomy (NCBI): domain Eukaryota; kingdom Viridiplantae; phylum Streptophyta; class Magnoliopsida; order Ericales; family Theaceae; genus Camellia; species Camellia sinensis. Next base: position 66,382,797 of record NC_138961.1, on the reverse strand, counting down.
GGTGCAGGGCTCTGAAGACACACTTGGAGGATCTGGCCAGCCAGGGTCATCTGAGAGACCTAGTAGATGAAAGCTAGAACAAGGGTGATCAATGTGATTCACTCAAAGGTCAACGAGAATGAGGTGCGTGGAGAGACTCAGAGAGTGAGGCACCTGTAGTATGTGTATCAGGTCCAGCAAAAGAAGCCTAGGACCAATGAGTACCAGGGACCAATGGTCTCTTTTACTGAGGCAGACTGGGATATGGTGCAGCATCCACATAATGATGCCTTGGTGATAACGCTGAAGATTGGGGAGTGCTAGGTACGGTGCATACTGGTTGATCAAGGTAGCTCTTGTGACATCATGTTCGTTAGATGTTACAAGGAACTGGGCCTTCACCTAGATGATTTGGAACAGTCCAACGGCCCGATGGTTGGGTTCAATGGAACGCCGACGTGGCCTCTAGGAGCCACGAATTTGGAGGTATAGGCAGGCACGAAGAAGGTAAGCGCGGAGTTCACTGTAATTGACACCCCGTCCCCTTACAATGTTATCTTGGGTGGACCATTGTTGCATACAATGAGGGCTATTCCCTCAACATTGCACTAGCTGTTGCGATTCCCAACTGAGCATGGGATTGAAGAGGTCAGAGGGGATCAGGTGCAGGCATAAAATTGCTCCATGGCAGCAATGAAGTCCACCAGTAATGTGCAAGAAGCAGAGACAGTGGAAATTGAAAATGAGGACATGGTGGTCCTAGATTGTGACGCCCCAAATTTTTTTAACATCATAAAATTTATATAACAAAATAACTTGCTAAATAAAAATTTTAACATCCAATTAGGGAAACTTAAATTCTCACATAATCAAAGTTTAACAAGCCAAAAAAAAAAAAATTTACGAGTCCACATACAACATTACAACAACTTTATAGCATTCTTAATTACTAACACAAAATCTTATTTTGTTAAATTGTTGACTTCAAGTTAACCACGGTTCTATATTACCAGTGGCCCTAATTTCGGCTTCAGTCCCTTCCTCTTCATAATCTGGCATAAGATGCCAAGGCAACAAAATATATGCCATGAGTTTTGCAACATAATAAGAAAACATAACCAACCTACCATTCTTTTTAAGTGAGAATAATCAGATCATGACAATTAAAATAATAGTGAAAATTAATAGCATGATAAAGGTAACAACAGTGGGAGCCAGAAAAAAAAAAATATATTAGCTTTTTGGGGTTAACCCAAAAAAACCCTACAATGGGTCCAGCCCAAACAAATATCATACCCCCTTCAATCTATATAAAGGGGGGACATCCAAGAAGAGGAGGTATGTCATCTCTCTCTACAATCCATGTGAGAGGATTTTTCTGGTCTCACAATTGGCGCCGTCTGTGGGAATCATCAGCAAGAGTTCTACGAAGAGAATAGCAAACATGTTATTGTAAGTAAAAATTCAACAACACTTTTGCTTTATTTGATCTTTGAAGCTCTCTGAAAATTATTTTAAAATTAGTACCTTAATTAGATATACATACGTTTGTGCTTACAAGGTAGAGTCGTTTGTTCACTGTGAATCTTGATGAAAAGGTTTTAAAACAACATAGAATTCATGGATCTACTTTTTCATATCCATTTTTTCTCTCTACAAATTGGTCACTTTTCTTGAAGATAGCATCTTTTGGGCAATTCAAATAAGGTTACTTAGCCAAACTTAATTTATTTATGCTATCTATATACATTTAGACTCATAGGTGGTGTCCAACCTTTATTGAATACAGAGATTTGACTAAGTTTATAGATATATGTGCATATATGTTGTTGATTACGTTTATTAAAAAACAATGAATATAAATCAACATAAAAATAAATAAATAAAATACAATACAACAGCCGTGAGGACACCAAGTTGTTCAGCACACCCATGCGTGGAAGTGTGGACGCACGCTCAAGGGCTTATGCTTTTCCACAGTTCGAACTCAATATGTCACTGTTCTGAATCTAATCTCACAATGTGCGATGTGAGATTGATAAATCACCATAGAGTCCAAATCCGGCAAATCGTTTCGAAAAACAGATTTTTAAGAAAGAAGTGCCAAACATGGACTGCTTTGCCAGATACAGAGTCGCCACCTAAATATTTATTTTGGGGGAATTTAGGAAACCCTGACTCGTTGCCTAAGGCCACGTGTCCGTCATCACCAAAGTTGCCTTGGCTCGGGAACTTGGGTACGATTGGGGAAGGTCAGCTATGAGCACCCCCGCTCGCCCGATCCGAAGATCGGCCTGTACTAAGCATGATATCGAGTTTTTAAAACATTATGCGTTCTTATTCCGGTTATTAGCCTAGAATTACTATGTGATACGCATAACACACAAGTATAGACTAGGTCGCCTAATTTGGAACAAAGCATCGCATATTCGATTGTTTGGAAATGGTTTGAAGTTTGCTACTCGCAAGTAGGCTAAAACACGGATTTCAATAAATTATTCCAATTCAAGCAACCCAACCTTCACCCATAGACATTTAGGCTGTTATATCACATAAGCAAATAGCCTCATGGTAAGCATGTTGTCGTGTTAACACACACATACATGCAAGGTACTAAAGCATAAATACTCACAGTGTACTCCGAGCCAAAACAAGGGATATGTTAGTAATCAAATGTATGATCCAAATCCATGTTAAGATAGCTAATGCATCGCAGGAAAAATGCAACTAGAATACACTTGGTTAATCTAAAATGGCATATGAGATGTGACAGTTCAACATATGTATTCAACTTGGAATTGATATACTATGCAGTTAGTATGATGCGTCGAGCCTGGTGCATGCAGTACTGATGAATGATACAAACATGCATAGCATAAGGATGCTAATTGAAACGTGCCCTATAACTAACCATTGTAAGCGGTTAAGTAAAAGGGAGAAAGAATTGGAGGCTGGGAGACATGCATCACACACACGGATGCTTATTACACAATTGCGCCCTCTCGAGGGAGGGACCGAAAGAATAATACAAATTAATTAACTAACATGCTAACTAAATATTACACAACGCTTAACTAATTAAACAGATTAATTAAGCTAAGAAAGTAGTAAAGCAGCCTCGGGAAGAGGGACAGATACATGAGTGCTCGGCTTCGCTCGGAAATCCGTCGCCATGCTCATGCTGCCTCTGTTTACACTGATCTGTACTTCTGAAAACTTCACAAGTCCCAAAGAAGCTTCAGAATCACTCCCTAAGCACAGTGGGAAGTCACAGACCAAGAGAAAACAACATCGGCCATGGAGTTATGGTCATCGACCAAAAATGGGATCACCGGCACTATTTTGGTAGTCGGCCGGCACTAAAAGTTGCCGACCGGCCATTTCTTCCAGTAGAACACTGGTTTGCTACAACAGAGGACAGACAGAACATGGCGATGCATTTTCAAAGCAATTTATGCACTACCACCCTCCTCAGCATGTTTGAGACTTAGAGGACCATGGTTCTCGACCCTCAGGCCATCAATCACGCATTTCAATGCATGATGGCCCAAAAAAGTCAAGCGTGCAATTTTATATCAAATGAAATGCACAAAACACATAATGGACCTTAAACTCTATCATGTGTGATCTAGAGGCAAGGAAATGCACACAATGCTATGCAACCTAAGCATGCAAATAAGCAAGCAAACCACTCAAGCATTTGAACAAGCATGTAATCAACATATCAAATACATGACAAGATGCAAGCTAACAAGGATGCAAAATGCAACTTAAGCATGCAACGACATGCGATGAGCAAAGTATGCAACAACATACAAGGCGAGCATGCAACAACATGCAAAGGATGGACTTACACCAAGAAGGACAACTCTCTAATAGGTCCAAAACAGTGGCCAAAATGCTGAGAAATGGTGGACAAATATACGTACAAACATGCATGCTAAATGATCCAATACTTAAGCACAAAAGGACAACTTTTAAGAACACTTAAAAGGAGAGAAACATGGGCAAATGACAAACATGATAAACATTGAAATCATGCTAAGGATGATGCCAAATCAACCAAACCATGCAAGCAAGGCATGCCATAAAATCCAAAACTTGAAACTAGCCAAATGGCTTAAACCGAGGCTACATGTAGCAAGCCCCAAAGGGCCAAGGGGACCTAAAACAGTCCCAAGGCAGGGCAGAACAAGACCAAAAGTGAGCTCGAAACTAGCCAATACGAGCTGGATTAAAGGGGCAAAATCACGAGGCATGCAAGGCCACCGAAGAGGTGTTACACTACACCTAATACAACCAAACATGGCATGACTCAAGCGACAAAAATCAGAGATATGACATGTTAAAATGAGCCCAAAAACCCACTTAGATGGCATCTAAATGGTCTAAGCATGATGGCATACACAATGACACATTCATGAGGCATACAACACAAACTCTATAAAGCATTAAAGTAGTGAAAAGTGCAAGCATACAAGCATGTCATAGGGACTAAAATAGCATTACAAGTGATGCCAAATCACTGAAATGAGCCAAATAGAGCATGCTAGCAACTTGGACACTCAAAGCTAACAAGCTAGATTACATGGTATCTATACAAAGCAAGTCATGGATGACCAAGACAACCAAAATCAAACCTCAAGCATTCCAAAACATGGATAAAAGCTTCTTGAAGTCGAGCCAAAATCATGCTAGAAAGACATGTTACAACATGATGCATGTTAGGCTAAAACATGGGATTACAAGACAAGTGTATGAGTCATACATGACATGTCTAAACCAACTCAAAACAGAGGTGTATCATGGAAAAACAAAGCCTAATACATGCTGAAATGATGGTAAAACAAACTAAACACACATGCTACCACATAAGCCATTTATGCAAGCATTAAAGACAACAAGGAGAGGGGATGACCCTCTCCTTTTTAGGACCTCAAAACCACCTCTCCACCACTGAAAATCCTCTAGATTTTAGTGGTAGAGAGGTCATGCAAAGACCAAAACAATGGCCAAAAGGTATGGCCAAAAACAAGGCCTAACAAGGCCTTGGAGGGGGGAGACAACCTCAAACCTCAAAGTGACCTTAAAAAAAGTTCTAAAACACACAAAGTCAGAACTTTTATCAGTTATAGTCGAAGCTCAAAACAACAAGCAAGATAGGTTAAAAGCTTGTGCCAAAAAGGGGGTAACTAAAGTAAGAATACTCACTCTTGTAGGCCTTTTTTAGGAACAAAGCTCCAGCACCTTTCTTTGGTCAAAACCAGTCCAAGAACCCTAACAACAATCTTCTAAGGCCTCAACAACCAAAGGATGGTGTAATGCTAGGTGTTCTAGTGCAAAAGTAAGACAAAAACTCACTTTCAGGCACAAAATAGGATCAAACAAGGGAGTATAGATACAAAACTATATCTCACTCTCTAACCCTAATTTTTTTGAACACCCTGGAGAAGGGAGGAGGGGCTCCCTCTTTATAGAGGCTCAAATCCTCAAGCTTCCAAGAGAAGCTAAACAAGAGGCAAATCCCTCCATACACGTGTATGGAGGGGAATAATTGTGCGTGCCGGCTATGCCAGCTGGCACTAAATATCTGCATAAAGCAGATGAACAGGGGTCGGCCAGCAGAAATGGCCGATTGACCAACAAAAATTGCCGGCCAACAAAAAACATTGCCGACTGACCAAACAAGTTGGCCGGTAGCAATAAAACAGTGCCGGTGGCCACAAGCCAAGGCCGGTGAGGTGTGGGGATGACCAACAAGCCATTCCCTGCCCTCAGAAGCAAAAACACAAGTGTTTGGTAAACAACCAAGCACAAAACAAATAAGTCGAGAGGTCTTGAGGCAAGGCGCACGACCGAAACTTTTGAGAACTCAAGACGAACACAAACATGGATGATCATCGAGTGTTCAAGCGATGACATCCAAGTCTTGAGGACGGTCAAAAATGGGGAGTCTACAGTTGCCCCTCTTTGACAGAACTCGAAAGTCATAATAATGACGGGAGTGAGTGTCAAAGCCCAGAGACGACCCATTTTTGACAAGGCCGAAGACTTAGACAAAGCATACAAGCTAGCAAGATATATGACCGTAGGCAGGGGCAAGATGTAAAGAACATGCACAAAGCCGAACATAACTTATGATCATGCAAAGAGAACTGTAACGAAGCAAATACATACAATAAATGCAACAGTTTAAGCAGGCGGATACAAATCTAACTACATTACATGCAGAAAGGATATAAGAGAATTATTCAATTCTCGCTACGCCTCACGCGGAGAATACAATACTTGTGCGGTTCGTCTGGTCGTGCCAGCTTCAAATGAACCGTACATACAATATCGTGCCTGAAAAAAAAAAGAAAACTTAACAGGTACAGTATTGTTAGAAACATGCATAGCAATGCAAGTGAGAAGTGCGCAATCAACGCAAGTGAAGTGTGCATAACAATGCGGGTGGAAGGGGTGCATAACAACGTAACTCGAGTGTGTGCATAACAATGTGATTTGAAACAAGCATAACAATGCTATGAAGGCACAAACACATGTACATAAAGCATACGCGACAACGTATACAATGTGTGAAGGTGAGGAAAAGTATACACATGTAAGTAAAGCACACGCGGAAATGCATGCAATGTGTAAAGCAAGGAATAAAATGTACACATGTAAGTAAAGCGCATGCAACAACATGTACAATGTGTAAGGGAATTGTGAAGATAAGCATGAACACATGTAAGTAAAGCATGCACGACAACGCAAGCAATGTGTATAGCAGGAATGAACACATGTAAGTAAAGCATGCGCGCTAGCGCAAGCAATGTGTAACCTCCTGAAAATATGCATCAACACATGTAAGTAATGCACACGCGGAAATGCATGCAATGTGTGTAACAATGCAAAAAAGGGAGAAAGGTGCATAGACACATGTAAGTAAGGCATACGCGAAAACGTATGCACTGTGTGTAACAATGCGAGAAGGGTGCATAAACACATGTAAGTAAAGCATACGCGAAAACGCATGCAATGTGTGTAACAATGCGAAAAGGGGATAAAGGTGCATAAACACATGTAAGTAAAGCATACGTGAAAACGCATGCAATGTGTGTAACAATGCGAGAAGGGTACATAAACACATGTAAGTAAAGCATACACGAAAAAGCATGCAATATGTGTAACAATGCGAAAAGGGCGCATAAACACATGTAAGTAAAGCATACGCAAAAACGCATGCAATGTGTATAACAACGCGAAAAGGGTGCATAAACACATGTAAGTAAAGCATACGCGAAAATGCACGCAATGTGTGTAACAATGTGAAAAGGGGTGCATAAACACATGTAAGTAACGCATATGCGAAAATGCATGCAATGTGTGTAACAATGCGAAAAGGGGAAAAGGGGGTTAGTAAGGGTTAGTTACGTCCAAGTGCGGCACGCGAGTGGAGAAAAGTTAGATACGTCCATGCGTGGCATGCGAGTAGAGAAAAGTTTGATATCGAAACATTTTCCAAATGCTCTCAACCAAAGAAAGGGAAACATGAGGACATATTCCGGTGTTTTAGAAAGGTATAAGCATTGGAACGTATTCCAAATGCTCTTAACCAAAGAGGAAGAAACACAGGGACATATCCTGGTGTTTTGGAAAGAAGGAGAAACATAGGGACGTATCCCGGTGTTTCAGAAAAGGAACGTGCAAAACAATGCAAGTTAGAGGGGCACAAGACAATGCACACGAAATATGCGACAATGCGAGTGATTGTCATGCATGATAATGCAAATGGAAGATGCATGAAAATGCACGTTTTTGAAATGCATAACCATGCGAATTATTGAAATGCATAACAATGCATGTACTGAATTGCATGATAATGCAGAAGAGACATGCATGACAATGCATGATAAGGCAATGCATGATAATGCAAGAACGAGAATGCATGACAATGCATGAACTGAAATGTAGATGAAAGATGCATGACAATGCGTGTGATTGGAATGCATGACACTAAATGATTTATTGAAATGCATGACAATGCAAATGAGACACGCATGACAATGCATGGACGAGAATGCATGACAATGCATGAATTGAAATGTAGATGAAAGATGCATGACAATGCGTGTGTTTGAAATGCATGACAATGCATGATTTATTGAAATGCATGACAATGCATACTATTGGGACGCATGACAATTCAAATAAGACACGCATGACAATGCATGGACAGGAATGCATGATAATTCATGAACTGAAATGTTGATGAAAGATGCATGACAATGCGTGTGATTTGAAATGCATAACACTGCATGATTTATTGAAATGCATGACAATGCATACTATTGGGATGCATGACAATGCAAATGAACTCGAATGCCTGACCACACAGGTTTCTTGAAATGCATGACAATGCAAATGAACTCAAATGCATGACAATGCACGTTTGTTTTTTGAAATGCATGACAATGCAAATAAACTCAAATATGCGACAATGCAAGTTTGTTTTTTTTTTTCTTTTTTTTTTGAAATGCATGACAATGCGAATGAACTCAAATGCGCGACAACACACGTTTGTTTTTTTTTTTTTTTTTGAAAAGCATGACAATGCGAATGAACAGTGCATAACAATGCAAGTTGTGCGTGTTACAATGCGTGTAGACGTGCATAACGATGCAACCTATGTATGTTTATCGTAAACAAGGCAAAACATTGTAATGCAATGCATTTTTTTGAAGCGGTTATTGAATCTCGCAAGATACCAATGGATACGAAAAAAAGGTTACACCTTGTGCGTACTGAGCATCGCATACATGAAGCATGATTCGAGGTCAACACGAAGCCAGTTAAACTTCAAAAGTCCATTTCCTTGCACTGTTTTGAGTAATGGAGCTTCCAAACCACATAAATGACCCAACCAATGGTGTGGGAGGTTCACCAACCACCGGGGAAGACCACCGGCCATCCATCGACCATGAAATAAGGTCACCGGCCAAATATTTGGCCGACCGGCTAACAATTTGGCCAACCGGCCAAAAATTGCTGTATCGGGGCAGTTTTGTCAATTGGGCACGGGTCTTTAAATATAGGGCTTCAAGCCCTATATTTCCACTTCCTCCTCGGTCAAAAATCTCTCCCCTCTCCCTCTAGGTGATTTTCCAACCCTCGGTCGAAGTTTTTGCCGTGTTTTAGAGCCTTTTTCGTCGTTCGATTCGCGAAAACCTCCTCATTTCGCACGTTTTGAATTTCGCGATTTCCACCACTTGGGGTTTGTTTCCCCTGAGTTTACCTCGGTCTTTGTGCCTTTTTCGGACTCTGACCTTTTTCCTATTTTTCATCCTCTCGGGGTTGACTTTTCACATTCTTGCCCGATTTTCACACTTTCGGCCATTTTCACACTATTCTTGAGATGGCAGACGACATTCCAGGCGGCGGGGCTCCTCCGGAGTTGGACATGGACCCTTAGGCCGAGCTCCTACCTCTTCACATCCGGCCGTTCGATCCGGCGGCCTACAGGCTAGTGATACACATGCTTCCCCCTGACAGGCTTCGCCACTTCCAGAGCTATGCACGAGGCGCGCCACTGACGCTTTTGTTGCGCGAGCCAGAGTCTCACCTGTCCTATGGTGCTTCTGAGGTACACTCTTCCCTGTTTCATTTTCCGCAAAGTAGAATACATAACTGCAATAGTTGATGATGTTCTTTAGCTGTTTAACTCATGCCCACTAGTACATTACATGCTATATTTGATTGCGAACACACCTGCACCTGATATCTGTTTGAATCTGAACACGTGTACACACGTTGTATTTTCCACTAAACCACTCAAACACACTAACACATCACATGTTGTAGTTTACTGCGAGCACACCCATAACCGATATCTGTTTGAATCTAAACACGTGTACACACGCTGTATTCTCAACTAAACCACTCAAGCACACTGATACATCGCATGCTGTAGTTCACTGTGAGCACACCCGCACCCGATATCTGTTTGAATCTGAACACGTGCACACACATTGTATTCTCATCAATTCTGAGTGTATTTAACACTATATTTGTAACACTGCTTCGCAACTGTTTATTTCGATCACAGGGAGATTCCCATGCCTTCCAGGGTATGGGAACACTGCCGCCAGAGGTTGGTACATGGAGCTACCTGACGCGGTTCGTCGCATCGTTGACTGAGCTGGCTTTGGGACTTTTTGCATGGGACTCTCGCGCCTTACTGTGAGTAGGCCCCTATTGGCTGCTCTGGTGGAGAGGTGGTGGGACACCACCGACTCTTTCTACCTTTCTGCCACCGGGGAGATGACGATGACTCCCTTTGACTTCTCCATGCTCACAGGCATCGAAGTGGGGGGTGATCTGATCCCCTTTGATACAGACATGGACGAGTGGGACACCGCTTAGATGTACCTGCTTCGCGTTCGATCACCTCTCGCTCGGGCAGGGTTTGTGCGATACTCATGGTTCGAGGACCATTTTCGGATCCTGGCACCTACTACCCAGGAGGAAGAAGAGCAGTACGCTCGTGGCTTTACCATGTTTCTACTAGGAACCACACTTTTTGCCGACCGGGCGAACACCGTTGCCCCCTACCTACTAAGCACGCTCATGGATGTGACGCGGATCTGCCTTTACGACTGGGGTGGCGCTGGCTTGGCCACTCTCTATGGGTACATGAGCTCATCTTCCCGCCTCAACGGTCATTTACTCGGAGGCTACTGGCGAGCCTGGGAGGTACATGTTCCCTTTTCTATCTCTTCAGTTACTTTTACATTATCTGTACTCTATACACTGCACACATGTAATCTGCTTTACACTAGTTTGCACACTACAGACACGGTATACACATAACCTACTTTATTCTGCATTCTACTTTATCTGATAATCATACTGGTGTTTGCTCTGTTATACTTTACAGTTGTGGGTGTATGCCTACTTCCCGAGACTTGCCCCAGTGCCGGATGAGGAGGTCCCTCTTGGTGTTCCATTTTCTCATCGCTTCGACGTGAGGTGTGAGCGGAGACCACGGGAGTCCCTCATGTTCTTCCGCCGCTACTTTGATACCATCACCGCAGCCGAGGTATGTCAAACATCACAGTTCATTTAAGCTTCGTTTTACATTGTACTCTCACTATCAGTAGATAATAAACTATGTTTTACTTGTAGATCACCTGGCAGCCATGGGCTCCGTTGCTTGATGCTGTTCGGGAGCGGTACACCGGTGCTCGGGAGACTACCTGATTCAGAGTTCTGCTAGAGGGCCCAGTCTGCCGCGCTTGGTACTTGGGTGAGCACTTCTTGCGACAGACCCTTGGCTTACCAGAGCAGGTAGTTCCAGCAGCTCCTCCTACGACTATGAGGCAGACCGAGAGGTACACCACGCAGGAGATGGCCGATTATATGATTGGTTGGGACACAGAGGGCTTTAGAGACGAGGGAGTCTACACCGAGTTTATCCAGGCCTATCTGATACCGCCTCTAAGTAGTGCTCGTCAAGCTGAGAGGGAGAGGCCTGAGGTGCCAACGGCTGGAGTAGGAGCACCGAGGGCACCTAGGGCACTGAGGGTACCTCCGGCTCAAGGCAGGAGTGCGTCCAAGAGAGGGTAGGGAGCTGGGTGGCCCGAGCTGCCTACCATGATGACATGCCGAGGGCAGGGTGGGGAGACTTCCCAGATCCCCATCGCTCCCCCTCCACCTAATCACGAGCTAGTCGGATTCTACAGCTTGCCTCCAGTATGTACTACTGCATTTTACTTCTTGTACAGTCATTCCGTTTCGTTTCTCTTGATATTCCACAGAATACTAATGCTTTTACCATTCTTGCAGGCTTCTGCCGAGTACACTTGCCAGTCTTTGGAGTTGACTGCCTCTGTGGTAGGGATGCTACAGCGGAGCCTCGACATGCTGGTTATTTATAGTATCCCGATAAGCTCTTTCAACCACAATCTCAAACTATGCATAATCTGTTTCACACATAGTCTGATGCATTGCACTGTCAACATGACACTCGATACGCGACCCTCACAGTTTTGATACACTGTAACCCACAGATTATTCGCTGCATTGCTCGTAGCATTCATACACTGTAGGGGGTGCTCCAGCAGGACCATTTGTGTCAGCCCAAGGAGGTGGGAGAGCAGGGTGAGGGACCACAGTACTCCCCCGCACCAAAGCGGGGTGCACTCATGTTGGGAGCAGCTCGCGGGCACCGATTCAAGATGATGATGAGTCCGAGACAGAGGCAGAGGCAGAGTCGTCTGAGGTTGAGATTGGAGATGACTCGGGCTCAGGTTCAGATGGTGGGCCCGGCGATGATGCTCCTGGACCTTTGTCCAGGAAGAGGACGAGGACAAGCCCTTATGCTTGAGACCAGTTGACGTTGATCTAGACTTTTGCTGCTTTTCTTTCTTTTTGCTTTATTTTCCTTTTAGCTAGTAGTTTGAGCACTTTGTACTGCCTCAGGCAGCTTTTATTTTCTTCAAAACTATGTACTTGAAAAGATAATGGAATGAAACAAGCTTTTTGCTGACAGAGTGTTGCACTTGTACATCGCATCGCATCATTTTACATAACAATGTAATCGAATGGAAATTGAACATGCATGTACTACCAGGTCAGGTAGACCAACGTAACAAATAAAACAAGTTAACTCAATAAGCAATAATGAGATCTTAACAAGTTTACAACTCGATAAGCAGAGTGCAACAACTCCATAAGCAAAATTGCGACAACTTGGTAATCAAATGAGTAACAACTCGATAAGCGAATGAAAAACAACTTGATAAGAAAATGAGTGACAACTCGATAAGCAAGATGAGTAACAACTCGATAAGCAAATGAGCGACAACTCGATAAGCAAATGAGCGACAACTCGATAAGTAAATGAGCAACAACTCGATAAGTAAATTGAAGTAATACAGGTGTGTCTTTGCAAAATCAATACCAGAAGGCACTGGAAGTTGAACTAATCACAAGTTCTCAATATGTTCAACATATAGAGTGTTCGTTTTGAACACACAGCTCGCAACACAGTACTCTGTTTATTTTGGTCATACGGCTCATGCAAGACACTGCTGATTCTGAACACACAGCCTATTCTGAACATTGCTCATTCTGAACTCATAGCCCATAACATAGCTGTGGGGGCCAAATACATGGAAAATCATATGGTGCGTACCATTGGAACTGATATTAACCGGCTACATCCTACGAGAGTGGGGAGCCGAATATAATATATGTGCCAAATAAGTGTAAGTCCTTAGGGCCGAATAAAAGAAAAGACAATGATTAAAAAGTAGACCCTGGCCCCGAGGATAAAAAACAACAGGTATAAATACAGGAACAACGGTTGTAGAAAGGCATGTAAGAATCACTTCACAAAACATAGTAAAGAAGCTATCCTGAGTGTCTGAACTAACTTGTCCGTCGGAGTGCTAATTCCGACACCCCTGACCGGAGTGTTTTTATCTTTTCAGGTGACTAGCTGAGGATCACTAGCGTCTCCCAGGATCCGAAGAGTATTTCCAAACTACTTCTCCACAATTGGCGCCGTCTGTGGGAATACTCAAATACATCCATGGCAGGCATGACGGAAGATCCTCCAGTAGCCATTGACGAGACCGTAGAGGGAGATGACCTCACTCCAGCAAATATGCTCGGAAAAGAAACCATCGCTACAAGACGCGCCTTAAACTTCGACTCACCAACGACCTCAGCGCACGAGACAATGCAGGCGATCATCGAACAATCAAAGCAGAATGAGCAAAGGCTGGAGAACATGATCGCTGAAAATGAACGTCTCCGTGAAGATTTGGCCATCGAAGTCCCAAAATCGAGAGAAGCCATGAACCAAGATCCCGAACGACCCCCGAGGGCCGGTGGAAAACGACCTCGAGCCTGACCAGAGGATACCGATAGCGACTCCAACTCATTAACCACGGAGCTCAACAAGAAGGGACGATCTGAAACTCCCAGCTCCTCCGAAAAGAGTCTACATACAAGGAACAAGCGCAAGAGGAGCAATTCAGACGAAGAGGACCAGCACGATCCTTTTGTCCGACGGATTGCAAGGGCGACCCTGCCCAAGAAGTTCAAAGCTCCGTCATTCACTCTCTATGATGGAAAATCAGACCCCACTGATCATATCCATCACTACAAGCAGGCCATGACATTGCATGCAGACAACGAAGCCCTCATGTGCCGAATATTCCCCAGCAGCCTGGGGCCATTAGCTGTCAGGTGGTATTACAAGTTGGAGCCGGCCTCGATCAAAAGCTTCCATCAATTATAGAAATCCTTCAGGGCCAGGTTCATCACTAACAAGGTGCAACCGAAACAGGCCGACTCTCTCTGGGCTATGCAGATTTAGTCAGGAGAAACACTCAGAGCGTATTCGGCGCGCTATTGGGAGTGCTTTAACCTCGTCGACGATGCTTGCAATGACTCCATGGCCATCACCGCCTTCAAAATGGGACTATATCCTGACAGTCCTTTTTACAGTTCCCTGACCAGAAGACCCCCCAAAACAGTCTGGGCTTTGATGAAGAAAGTTGAAGAGTATTGCAAAGTGGAAGATGATGCCTTTAGAATAAAAGCCGGCCAAATGTCCAACAAAACGCCCCCCCTGAAATTGCTCAACCAATAAGTTCCGCGCCACCTTCTAGCCCAGTGCCTCGGCAACGCGCTAAACCAGACAAAAGGCGGGATAATCACCGATCAAGTGATCAATGCTCCCACCAAACGAATGAACAACTGCAAGTCGACAGCAGGCGTTCGAGGCATGACGACAAGAAGTACACAGAGTGGTCAGAACCAATCGCTATAATAATGACCAAAGTCCAACACCTTCCGTTCTTCAAATGGCCGCCAAAGATGGTGGGGCCGCCCGAAGAAGGGATAGGCGGTGCGAATATCACAAAGATCACGGCCACGAAACGGAAATTTTTACGCATTAAAAGATCACCTGGAAGAACTGGTGCAAGACGGCCGACTGCAATAGTATGTAAGAAAGGAAAAGCCAGCCCAGGCAGTGGGCTTGAGGCAGGACTCACCACCACTTGGCTTGATCCATATGATCTACAGCCTGCCTGCACCCCCAACCGTGCACACAAGTCAGTCGTATCCAATCCGCCAAAAGCAACGTATTCCGACTGAATGGCCCAAAGAAGCTCCGACAACTACTTACAATGACTCTGATCTTAGCAGCACAACAACTTCCCACATCAATCCGTTGGTCATTAAATTACGCATAAATCGGTTCACCATTAAATGCATTCTCATAAACCCGGGGAGTACGTCAGAGGTTATGTATTGCCAAACTTTCATCAAACTCGGCCTCAACGAGTCAGATTTGTCACCGGTGCCTCACCCATTGTTTGACTTTAATATGAATCCTAAATACCCGTTAGGGAAGATCATACTACCTATTCGAGCGGGCTCCAGAACGGTCGAAGTAGAATTCCTGGTCGTAAAGCTCCTTTCACCGTATAATGTCATCATGGGGCGAACCTAGATACATATTATGAAGGCTGTTCCAAGCACTTAGCACCAGCTTGTGCGCTTCCCAATAGCCCATGGCATGGAAGAGATCCGTGGCTCCCCCAATCAGCACAAGTAGAGATTTAATGAACACCCTATCACTGACCCAACCTGTGGGCTTTGATACTTGTATATATATCACTTCTGCAATGCAAACAATTTTTCTTCGTGGCACCATTCATTTCTCAACGCCCTCTTTGGGGCATGACACCTTAGGGCCGAATAAAGACTCCGGATTCGGAGCGCCCTTCGTGAATATCACGATTGTCGAAACTAAGTCTCCGGATTCGGAGCCCCCTTTGGTGCATGACACCTTAGGGCCGATTAAAGTCTCCGGATTTGGAGTGCCCTTCGTGGATATCACGATTGGCCAAACTAAGTCTCCAGATTCGGAGCCCCCTTTGGTGCATGACACCTTAGGGCCGACTAAGTCACCGGATTCGGAGCCCCCTTTGGTACATGACACCTCAAGCCCGATTAAAGACTCCGGATTAGAAGTGCCCTTTGTGGATATCACGACTGGCCAAACTAAGTCTCCGGATTCGAAGACCCCTTTGGCGCATGCCACCTTAGGGCCGATTAAAGTATCCGGATTCGGAGAGCCCTTCGTGGATATCACGATTGGCCAAACTAAGTCTCCGGATTCGGAGCCCCCTTTGGTGCAAGACACCTCAGGGCCGATTAAAGACTGCAGATTCGGAGCACCCTTCGTGGATATCACAATTGGCCAAACTAAATCTCGGGATTAGGAGGCCCCTTTGGTGCATGACACCTTAGGGCTGATTAAAGTCTCCGGATTCGGAGCGCCCTCCGTGGATATCACGATTGGCCAAACTAAGTCTCCGGATTCGGAGCCCCCTTTGGTGCATGACACCTTAGGGCCGATTAAAGTCTCCGGATTTGGAGTGCCCTTTGTAGATATCACGATTGGCCAAACAAAGTCTTCGGATTCAGAGCCCCCTTTCGTGCATGACAACTTAGGGCCGACTAGGTCTACGGATTCGGAGCCCCTTTTGGTGCACGACACTTCAGGGCCGATTTAAGACTCCAGATTCAGAGCGCCCTTTGGGGATATCAACATTGGCCAAACTAAGTCTCCGGATTCGTAGCCCCCTTTGGTGCATGACACCTTAGGGCCGATTAAAGTCTCCGGATTCGGAGTGCCTTTCACGGATATCACAATTAGCCAAACTAAGTCTCCAGATTCGGAACCCCCTTCGGTGCATGACACCTTAGCGCCGATTAAGTCTCCGGATTCGGAGCCCCCTTTGCTGCATAACACCTTAGGGCCGAGTAAAACTATGAATTCGGAGCGCCCTTCGTGGATATCACGATTCGCCAAACTAAGTCTCCGGATTCGAAGCCCCCTTTGGTGCATGACACCTTAGGGCCGACTAAGTGTCCGGATTCGGAGCCCGCTTTGGTGCATGACACCTCAGGGCCGATTAAAGACTCCGGATTCGGAGGGCCCTTCGTGGATATCACGATTGGCCAAACTAAGTCTCTAGATTCAGAGCGCCCTTTGGTGCATAACACCTTAGGGCCGATTAAAGTCTCCGGATTCGGAGCGCCCTTCGTGGATATCACGATTTCCCAAACTAAGTATCCGGGTTAGGAGCCCCTTTTCGTGCATGACACCTTAGGGCTGATTAAAGTCTCCGGATTCGGAGCGCCCTCCGTGGATATCACGATTGGCCAAACAAAGTCTCCGGATTCGGGGCCCCCTTTATTGCATGACACCTTAGGGCTGATTAACGTTTTCGGATTCGGAGCGCCCTTCGTGGATATCACGATTGGCCAAACTAAGTCTCCGGATTCGGAGCCCCCTTTGGTGCATGACACCTTAGAGCCGATTAAAGTCTCCGGATTCGGGGCGCCCTTCGTGGATATCACGATTGGCCAAACTAAGTCTCCGGATTCGGAGCCCCATTTCGTGCATGACACCTTAGGGCCGGCTAAGTCTCCGGATTCGGAGCCCACTTTGGTGCATGACACCTTAGGGCCAACTAAGTGTCCGTATTCGGAGTGCCTTTCACGGATATCACGATTAGCCAAACTAAGTCTCCAGATTCGGAACCACCTTCGGTGCATGACACCTTAGCGCCAATTAAGTCTCCGGATTCGGAGCCCCCTTTGCTGCATAACACCATAGGGCTGAGTAAAACTCCGAATTCGGAGCGCCCTTCGTGGATATCACGATTCGCCAAACTAAGTCTCCGGATTCGAAGCCCCCTTTGGTGCATGACACCTTAGGGCCGACTAAGTGTCCGGATTCGGAGCCCGCTTTGGTGCATGACACCTCAGGGCCGATTAAAGACTCCGGATTCAGAGGGCCCTTCGTGGATATCACGATTCGCCAAACTGAGTCTCCAGATTCGGAGTCCCCGTTGGTGCATGACACCTCACGGCCGATGAAAGACTCCGGATTCGAAGCACCCTTTGTGGATATCACGATTGGCAAAACTAAGTCTCCGGATTCGGAGCCCCCTTTGGTGCATGACACCTTAGGGCCGATTAAAGTCCCCGGATTCGGAGAGCCCTTCGTGGATATCAGAATTGGCCAAACTAAGACTCCGGATTCGGAGCCCCCTTTGGTGCAAGACACCTTAGGGCTGATTAAAGTCTCCGGATTTAGAGCGCCGTTCGTGGATATCACGATTGGCCAAACTAAGTCTCCGGATTCGGAGCCCCCTTTGGTGCATCAGACCTTAGGGCCGATTAAAGCTCCAAATTCGGAGAGCCCTTTGTGGATATCACGATTTGCCAAACTAAGTATCCGGATTCGGAGCCCCATTTGGTGCATGACACCTTAGGGCCGATTAAAGTCTCCGGATTCGGAGCGCCCTTCGTGCATATCACGATTGGCCGAACTAAGTCTCCGGATTCGGAGCCCCCTTTTGTGCATGACACCTCAAGCCTGATTAAAGACTCCGGATTTGAAGCGCCCTTTGTGGATATCACGATTGGCCAAACTAAGTCTCCGGATTGGGAGACCCCTTTGGCGCATGACACCTTTGGGCCGATTAAAGTATCCGGATTCAGAGCGCCCTTCATGGATATCACGATTGGCCAAACAAAGTATCCGGATTAGGAGCCCCCTTTCGTGCATGACACCTTAGGGCTGATTAAAGTCTCTGGATTCGGAGCGCCCTCCATGGATATCATGATTGGCCAAACAAAGTCTTCGGATTCGGAGCCCCTTTATTGCATGACACCTTAGGGCTGATTAAAGTTTTCGGATTCGGAGCGCCCTTCGTGGATATCACGATTGGCCAAACTAAGTCTCCGGATTCGGAGCCCCCTTTTGGTGCATGACACCTTAGGGCCGATTAAAGTCTCCGGATTCGGGGCGCCCTTCGTGGATATCACGATTGGCCAAACTAAGTCTCCAGATTCGGAGCCCCATTTCGTGCATGACACCTTAGGGCCGGCTAAGTCTCCGGATTCGGAGCCCACTTTGGTGCATGACACCTTAGGGCCAACTAAGTGTCCGGATTCGAAGCCCCTTTTGGTGCATGACACCTCAGGCCCGATTAAAGACTCCGGATTCAGAGGGCCCTTCATGGATATCACGATTCGCCAAACTAAGTCTCCAGATTCGGAGTCCCCGTTGGTGCATGACACCTCACGGCCGATTAAAGACTCCGAATTCGAAGCGCCCTTTGTGGATATCACGATTGGCAAAACTAAGTCTCCGGATTCGGAGCCCCCTTTGGTGCATGACACCTTAGGGCCGATTAAAGTCCCCGGATTTGAAGAGCCCTTCGGGGATATAACGATTGGCCAAACTAAGTCTCCAGATTCGGGGCCCCCTCTGGTGCATGACACCTCAGGGCCGATTAAAGTCTCCAGATTCGGACAGCCCTTCGTGGATATCCCGATTGGCCAAACTAAGTCTCCGGATTCGGAGCCCCCATTGGTGCATGACACCTTACGGCCGACTAAGTCTCCAGATTCGGAGCCCCCTTTGGTGCATGACACCTCAGGGCCGATTAAAGACTCCGGATTCAGAGCGCCCTTCGTGGATATCACGATTGGCCAAACTAAGTCTCCCGATCCGGAGACACCTTCGGGGCGTGACACCTTTAGGCCACTTAAAGTCTCCGGATTCGGAGCACCCTTCGTGGATATCAAGATTGGCCAAACTAAGTCTCCAGATCCGGCAGCTCCCTTTGGTGCATGACACCTTAGGGCCGATCAAGTCTCCGGATTCGGAGCCACCTTTGCTGCATGACACCTTAGGGATGACTAAGACTCCCGATTCGGAGCGCCCTTCGCAGATATCACGATTGGCCAAACTAAGTCTCCGGATTCGGAGGCCCCTTTGGTGCATGACACCTTAGGGCCAACTAAGTCCCCGGATTCGGAGCCCCCTTTGGTGCATGACACCTCAGGGCCGATTAAGGACTCCGGATTCGGAGCGCCCTTCGTGGATATCACGATTGGCCAAACTAAGTGTCCGGATTCGAAGCCCCCTTTGCTGCGTGACACCTTAGGGCCGACTAAGTCTCCGGATTCGGAGCCCCCTTTGGTGCATGACAAGTCAGGGCCGTATAATGACTCCGGATTCGAAGAGCCCTTGGTGGATTTCACGATTGGCCAAACTAAGTCTCCAGATTCGGAGCCCCCTTTGGTGCATGACACCTTAGGGCAGATTAAAGTCTTCGGATTCGAAGAGCCCAACGTGGATATCACGATTGGCCAAAGTAAGTCTCTGGATTCGGAGCCCCCTTTGGTGCTTGACACCAGAAGGCCAATTAAAGACTCCAGATTCGAAGCACCCTTCGTGGAAATCACGATTGGCCAAACTAACTCTCCGGATTCAGAGCCCCCTTTGGTGCATGACACCTTAGGGCTGATTAAAGTCTCCGGATTCGGAGCGGCCTTCGTGGATGTCACGAATGGCCAAACTAAGTCTCCGGATTCGGAGCCCCCCTTGGTGCATGACACCTTAGGGCCGATTAAAGTCTCCAAATTCGGAGCGCCCTTCGTGGATATCACGATTTGCCAAACTAAGTATCCGGATTCGGAGCCCCTTTTGGTGCATAACACCTTAGGGCCGATTAAAGCCTCCAGATTCGGAGCGCCCATCGTGGATATCACGATTGGCCAAACTAAGTCTTCGGATTCAGAGCCCCCTTTGGTGCATGAAACCTTAGGGCCGATTAAAGTCTCCGGATTCGGAGCCCCCTTTGGTTCATGACAAGTCAGGGCCGATTAATGACTCCGGATTCGAAGTGCCCATGGTGGATATCACGATTGGCCAAACTAAGTCTTCGGATTCAGAGCCCCCTTTGGTGCATGACACATCAGGGCCGATTAAAGTCTCCGGATTCGGAGAGCCCTACGTGGATATCACGATTGGCCAAACTAAGTCTTCGGATTCGAAGCCCCCTTTGGTGCATGACAACTCAGCGCCGATTAAATACTCCAGATTCGAAGCGCCCTTCGTGGATATCACGATTGGCCAAACTAAATCTCCGGATTCGGAGCCCCCTTTGGTGCATGACACATAGAGCTGATTAAAGTCTCCAGATTCGGAGCGGCCTTCGTGGATATCGCGAATGGCCAAACTAAGTCTCTGGATTCGGAGCCCGCTTTGGTGCATGACACCTTAGGGCCAATTAAAGTCTCCAAAATCGGAGCGCCCTTCGTGGATATCACGATTTTCCAAACTAAGTATTCGGATTCGGAGCCCTTTTGGTGCATGACAACTTAGGCCCGATTAAAGCCTCCATATTCGGAGCGCCCTTCGTGGATATCACGATTGGCCAAACTAAGTCTCCGGATTCAGAGCCCCCTTTGGTGCATGTCACCTTAGGGTCGACTAAGTCTCGGAATTCGGAGCCCCCTTGGGTGCATGACAACTCAAGCCCGGTTAAAGACTCCAGATTCGAAGCGCCCTTAGTGGACATCACGATTGGCCAAACTAAGTCTCCGGATTCGGAGATCCCTTTGGCGAATGACACCTTAGGGCCGATTAAAGTATCCGGATTCAGAGTGCCCTTCGTGGATATCACGATATGCCAAACTAAGTCTCCGGATTCGGAGCCCCCTTTGGTGCATGACTCCTTAGGGCCGATTAAAGTCTCCGGATTCGGAGCGCCCTTCGTGGATATCACGATTGGCCAAACTAAGTCTCCGGATTCGGAGCCCCGTTTGGTGCATGACACCTTAGGGTTGATTAAAGTCTTCGGATTCGGAGTGCCCTTTATGGATGTCACGATTGGCCAAACTAAGTCTCCGGATACGAAGCCCGCTTTGGTGCATGACACGTTAGGGCCGATTAAAGTCTCTGGATTCGGGGTGCCCTTCGTGGATATCACAATTCGCCAAACTAAGTCTCCGGATTCGGAGACCCCTTTCCTGCATGACACCTTAGGGCCGACTAAGTCTCCGGATTCGGAACCCCCTTTGGTGCATGACACCTCAGGGCCGATTAAAGACTTCGGATTCTGAGCGCCCATCGGGGATATCACGATTGGCCAAACTAAGTCTCCGGATTCGGAGCGCCATTCATGGATATCACGATTGGCAAACTAAGTCTCCAGATTCGAAGCCCCTTTGGTGCATGACACCTTAGGGCCGATTAAGTCTCCTGATTTGGAGCCCCCTTTGGCGCATGACACCTTAGGGCCGACTAAGACTCCGGATTCGGAGTGCCCTTCATGCATATCACGATTGGCTAAGCTAAGTCTCCGGATTCAGAGTCCCCTTTGGTGCATGACACCTTAGGGCCGACAAAGTCTTGGGATTTGGAGCCCCCATTGGTGCATGACACCTCAGGGCCGATTAAAGACTCCGGATTCGGAGCGCTCTTCGTGGATATCACGATTGGCCAAACTAAGTGTCCGGATTCAGAGCCCCCTTTGGTACATGACACCTCACGGCCGATTAAAGACACCGGATCCGAAGCGCCCTTTATGGATATCACGATTGGCCAAACTAAGTCTCCGGATTCGAAACCCCCTTTCGTGCATGACACCTTAGGGCCGATTAAAGTCTCTGGATTCGGAGAGCCCTTCGTGGATATCACAATTTGCCAAACTAAGTCTCCGGATTCAGAGCACCCTTTGGTGCATGACTCCTTAGGGCTGACTAAGTCTCCGGATTCGGAGCCCCCTTTGGCGCATGACACCTCAGGGCCGATTAAAGACTCCGGATTCAGAGTGCCCTTCGTGGATATCACGATTGGCCAAACTAAGTCCCCGGGTTTGGAGCCCCCTTTGGTGCATGACACCTTACGGCCAATTAAAGTCTCCGGATTCGGAGCGCCCTTCGTGGATATCATGATTGGCCAAACTAAGTCTCCAGATTCGGAGCCCCCTTTGGTGCATGACACCTTACAACCGATTAAGTCTCTGGATTCGGAGCCCCCTTTGCTGCCTGACAACTTAGAGCCGACTAAGATTCCGGATTTGGAGCGCCCTTCGTGCATATCACGATTGGCCAAACTAAGTCTCCGGATTCGGAGCCCCCTTTGGTGCATGACACCATAGGGCCGACTAAGTCTCC
Source organism: Camellia sinensis (assembly GCF_055761805.1). Lineage (NCBI taxonomy): Eukaryota > Viridiplantae > Streptophyta > Magnoliopsida > Ericales > Theaceae > Camellia > Camellia sinensis. The sequence continues at coordinate 66,359,763 of NC_138961.1, read as the reverse complement.
GAATTCGGAGCCCCCTTTGGTACATGACATCTCATGGCTGATTAAAGACTCCGGATTCGGAGCGCCCTTCATGGATATCACGACTGGCTAAACAAAGTGTCTGGATTCGGAGCCCCATTGGTGCATGACACCTTAGGGCCGACTAAGTCTTCGGACTCGAAGCGCCCTTTGTGGATATCACGATTGGCCAAACTAGGTCTCCGGATTTGGAGCCCCCTTTGGTGCATGACACCTTAGGGCCGATTAGAAACACCGGATTCGGCGCGCCCTTCGTGGATATCACGATTGGCCAAACTAAGTCTACGGATTCGGAGCCCCCTTTGGTGCATGACACCATAGGGCCGACTAAGTCTCCGGATTCGGAGCCCCCTTTGGTACATGACATCTCATGGCTGATTAAAGACTCCGGATTCGGAGCGCCCTTCATGGATATCACGACTGGTGAAACTAAGTGTCCGGATTCGGAGCCCCTTTGGTGCATGACACCTTAGGGCTGACTAAGTCTCCGGACTCGAAGCGCCCTTTGTGGATATCACGATTGGGCAAACTAAGTCTCCGGATTTGGAGCCCCCTTTGGGGCATGACACCATAGGGCCGACTAAGTCTCCGAATTCGGAGCCCCCTTTGGTACATGACATCTTATGGCTGATTAAAGACTCCGGATTCGGAGCGCCCTTCATGGATATCACGACTGGCTAAACTAAGTGTCCGGTTTCGGAGCCCCATTGGTGCATGACACCTTAGGGCCGACTAAGTCTTCGGACTCGAAGCGCCCTTTGTGGATATCACGATTGGCCAAACTAAGTCTCCGGATTTGGAGCCCCCTTTGGTGCATGACACCTTAGGGCCGATTAAAAACACCGGATTCGGCGCGCCCTTCGTGGATATCACGATTGGCCAAACTAAGTCTACGGATTCGGAGCCCCCTTTGGTGCATGACACCATAGGGCCGACTAAGTCTCCGGATTCGGAGCCCCCTTTGGTACATGACATCTCATGGCTGATTAAAGACTCCGGATTCGGAGCGCCCTTCATGGATATCACGACTGGTGAAACTAAGTGTCCGGATTCGGAGCCCCTTTGGTGCATGACACCTTAGGGCTGACTAAGTCTCCGGACTCGAAGCGCCCTTTGTGGATATCACGATTGGGCAAACTAAGTCTCCGGATTTGGAGCCCCCTTTGGGGCATGACACCATAGGGCCGACTAAGTCTCCGAATTCGGAGCCCCCTTTGGTACATGACATCTTATGGCTGATTAAAGACTCCGGATTCGGAGTGCCCTTCATGGATATCACGACTGGCTAAACTAAGTGTCCGGTTTCGGAGCCCCATTGGTGCATGACACCTTAGGGCCGACTAAGTCTTCGGACTCGAAGCGCCCTGTGTGGATATCACGATTGGCCAAACTAAGTCTCCGGATTTGGAGCCCCCTTTGGTGCATGACACCTTAGGGCCGATTAAAAACACCGGATTCGGCGCGCCCTTCGTGGATATCACGATTGGCCAAACTAAGTCTACGAATTCGGAGCCCCCTTTGGTGCATGACACCATAGGGCCGACTAAGTCTCCGGATTCGGAGCCCCCTTTGGTACATGACATCTCATGGCTGATTAAAGACTCCGGATTCAGAGCGCCCTTCATGGATATCACGACTGGTGAAACTAAGTGTCCGGATTCGGAGCCCCTTTGGTGCATGACACCTTAGGGCCGACTAAGTCTCCGGAGTCGAAGCGCCGTTTGTGGATATCACGATTGGCCAAACTAAGTCTCCGGATTTGGAGCCCCCTTTGGTGCATGACCCCTTAGCGCCATCTAAGTATCGGGATTCGGAGCCCCCCTTGGTGCATGACACCTCAGGGCCGATTAAAAACACCGGATTCGTAGCGCCCTTCGTGGATATCACGATTGGCCAAACTACGTGTCCAGATTCGGAGCTCCCTTTGGTGGATGACACCTTAGGGCTGACAAAGTCTCCGAATTCGGAGCCCCCTTTGGTGCATGACACCTCAGAGTCGATTAAAGACTCCAGATTCGAAGCACCCTTCGTGGATATCACGATTGGCAAAACTAAATCTCCGTATTCGGAGCCCCCTTTGGGGCATGACACCATAGGGCAGATTGAAGTCTCCAGATTCGGAGCGCCCTTCGTGGATATCACGATTGGTCAAACTAAGTCTCCGGATTCGAAGCCCCCTTTGGTGCATGACACCTTAGGGCCGATTAAAGTCTCCGGATTCAGAGCCCCCTTTGGTGCATGACACCTCAGGGCCGTTTAAAGACTCCGGATTCGGAGCGCCCTTTGTGGATATCACAATCGGCCAAACTAAGCCTCCGGATTCATTGCCCCCTTTCGTTCATGACACGTTGGGGCCAATTAAAGTCTCCAGATTCGAAGCGCTCTTCATGGATATCACGATTGGCCAAACTAAGTCTCCAGATTCGTAGCCACCTTTGGTGCATAACACCTTAGGGCCGATTAAGTCTCTGGATTCGGAGCGCCCTTTGCTGCATGACACCTTAGGGCTGACTCAGACTCCGGATTCGAAGCGCCCTTCGTGGATATCACAATTTGCCAAACTAAGTATCCGGATTCGGAGCCCCCTTTGGTGCATGACACCTTAGGGCCGATTAAAGTCTTCGGATTCGGACCGCCCTTCGTGGATATCACGATTGGCTAAACTAAGTCTCCGGATTCGTAGCCCCCTTTGGTGCATGACAACTTAGGGCCGACTAAGTCTCCAGATTCGGGGCCCCCTTTGATGCATGACACCTGAAGCCCGATTAAAGACTCCGGATTCGAAGCCCCCTTTGTGGATATCACGATTGGCCAAACTAAGTCTCCGGATTCAGAGACCCCTTTGGTGCATGACACGTTAGCGCCGATTAAAGTATCCGGATTCGGAGCGCCCATCGTGGATATCACGATTGGCCATACTAAGTCTCCGGATTCAGAGCCCCCTTTGGTGCAAGACACCTCAGGGCTGATTAAAGACCGCGGATTCAGAGCGCCCCTCGTGGATATCATGATTGGCCAAACTAAATCTCCGGATTTGGAGCCTCCTTTGGTGCATAACACCTTAGGGCTGACTGAAGTCTCCAGATTCGGAACGCCCTTCGTGGAAATCACGATTGGCCAAACTAAGTCTCCGGATTCGCAGCCCCCTTTGGTGCATGACAACTTAGCGCCGATTAAAGTCTCCAGAGGCGTGGTGCCCTTCGTGGATATCACGATTGGCCAAACTAAGTCTCCGGATTCGGAGCCCCCTTTTGAGCATGACACCATAGGGCCGACTAAGTCTCCGAATTCAGAGCCCCCTTTGGTGCATGACACCTCAGGGCCGATTAAACACTCCGGATTCTGAGCGCCCTTCGGGGATATCACGATTGGCCAAACTAAGTCTCCAGATTCGGAGCCCCCTTTGGTGCGTGACACCTTAGGGCCGATTAAAGTCTCTGGATTCGGAGCGCCTTTCATGGATATCACGATTGGCCAAACTAAGTCTCCAGATTCAGAGCCCCCTTTGGTGCATGACACCTTAGGGCCGATTAAGTCTCCGGATTCGGAGCCCCCTTTGGTACATGACCCCTTAGGACCGACTATGACTCCGGATTTGGAGCGCCCATCATGGATATCACGATTGGCCAAGCTAAGTCTCCGGATTTAGAGCCCCCTTCGGTGCATGACTCCTTAGGGCCGACTAAGTCTTCGGATTCGGAGCCCCCTTTGGTGCGTGACACTTTAGGGCCGATTAAAGTCTCTGGATTCGGAGCGCCTTTCATGGATATCACGATTGGCCAAACTAAGTCTCCAGATTCAGAGCCCCCTTTGGTGCATGACACCTTAGGGCCGATTAAGTCTCCGGATTCGGAGCCCCCTTTGGTGCATGACCCCTTAGGGCCGACTAAGACTCCGGATTTGGAGCGCCCATCATGGATATCACGATTGGCCAAGCGAAGTCTCCGGATTCAGAGCCCCCTTTGGTGCATGACTCCTTAGGGCCGACTAAGTCTCCGGATTTGGAGTCCCTTTGGTGCATGACACCTCAGGGCCGATTAAAGATTTCGGACTCGGAGCACCCTTCGTGGATATCACGATTGAAAAACTAAGTGTCCGGATTCGGAGCCCCCTTTGGTGCATGACACCTCACGGCCGATTAAAGACTCCGGATTCGAAGCGCCATTTATGGATATCACGATTGGCCAAACTAAGTCTCCGGATTCGGAGCCCCCTTTGGTGCATGACACCTTAGGGCCGATTAAAGTCTCCGGATACGAAGAGCCCTTCTTGGATATCACGATTGGCCAAACTAAGTCTCCGGATTCAGGGCCCCCTTGGTGCATGACACCATAGGGCCGATTAAGTCTCCGGATTCGGAGTCCCCTTTGGTGCATGACACCTTAGGGCCGATTAAAGACTCCAGATTCTGAGCACCCTTTGCAGATATCACAATTGGCCAAACTAAGTCTCCGGGTTCGGAGACACTTTGGTGCATGACACCTTAAGGCCAATTAAAGCTCTAGATTCGGAGCGCCCTTCGTGGATTTCATGATTGGCCAAACTAAGTCTCCAGTTTCGGAGCCCCCTTTGGTGCATGACATCTTAGGGCCAATTAAGTCTCTGGACTCGGAGCCCCCTTTGCTGCATGACACCTTAGGGCCGACTAAGACTCCGGATTCGGAGCGCCCGTCATGGATATCACGATTGGCCAAACTAAGTCTCCGTATTCGGAGCCCCCTTGGGTGCATGAAAGCTTAGGGCCGACTAAGTCTCCGGATTCGGAGCCCCCTTAGGTGCATGACATCTCAGGGCCGATTAAAGACTCCGGATTCGGAGTGCCCTTAGTGGATATCACGATTGGCGAAACTAAGTGTCCGGATTCGGAACCTCCTTTGGGGCGTGACACCTTAGGGCCGACTAAGTCTTCGGATTCGGAGCCGCCTTTGGTGCATGACACCTCAGGGCCGATTAAAGACTCTGGATTCAAAGCGCCCTTTGTGGATATCACGATTGGCCAAACTATTTCTCCAGATTCGGAGCCCCCATTGGTGCTTGACACCGTAGGGCCGACTAAGTCTCCGAATTCGGAGACCCCTATGGTGCACGACACCTCGGGGCCGATTAAAAACTCCGGATTCGGAGCGCCCTTCGTGGATATCACGATTGGCCAAACTAAGTGTCCAGGTTCGGAGCCCCCTTTGGTGCATGACACCTTAGGGCCGACTAAGTCTCCGAAATCGGTGCCCCCTTTGGTGCATGACACCCCAGGGCCGATTAAAGACTCCGGATTCGAAGCGCCCTTCGTGGATATCATGATTGGCCAAACTAAATCTCCGGATTCGGAGCCCCCTTTGGTGCATGACACCATAGGGCTGATTAAAGTCTCCGGATTCGGAGCGCCCTTCGTGGATATCACGATTGGCCAAACTAAGTCTCCGGATTCGGAGCCCCGATTGGTGCATGACACCTTAGGGCCGATTAAAGTCTCCGGATTCGGAGCGCCCTTCGTGGATATCACGATTGGCCAAATTAAGTCTTCAGATTCGGATCCCCCTTTTGTGCCTGACACCTTAGGGCCGACTAAGTCTCCGGATTGGGAGCCCCTTTTGGTGCATGACACCTCAAGGCCGATTAATGACTCCGTATTCGGAGCCCCTTCGTGGATATCACGATCGGCCAAACTAAGTCTCCGGATTCACAGCCCCCTTTCATTCATGACACCTTAGGGCCGATTAAAGTCTCTGGATTCAAAGCGCCCTTCATGGATATCACGATTGGCCAAACTAAGTCTCCAGATTCAGAGCCACCTTTTGTGCATGTAACCTTAGGGCCGATTAAGTCTCCAAATTCGGAGAGCCCTTTGCTGCTTGACACCTTAGGGCCGACTAAGACTCCGAATTCAGAGCGCCCTTCATGGATATCACGATTGGCCAAACTAAGTCTCCGGATTCGGAGCCCCCTTTTTTGCATGACACCTCACGGCCGATTAAGGACTCCAGATTCGGAGCGCTCTTCGTGGATATCACGATTGGCCAAACTAAGTCTTCAGATTTGGAGCCCCCTTTGGTGCATGACACCTTAGGGCCGATTAAAGTCTCAGGATTCGGAGCGCCCTTCGTGGATATCACGATTGGCCAAACTAAGTCTTCGGATTCGGAGCCCCCTTTGGTACATGAGACCTCGGCGTCGATTAAGGTCTCCGTATTCGAACCGCCCTATGGTACATGACACCTCAGGACTGATTAAAGACTCCGGATTCGGAGCGCCCTTCCTGGATATCACGTTTGGCCAAACTAAGTCTCCGGATTCAGAGCCCCTTTGGTGCATGACACCTTAGGACCGATTAAAGTCTCCGGATACAGAGAGCCCTTTGTGGATATCAGGATTGGCCAAACTAAATCTCCGGATTCAGAGCCCCCATTGGTGCATGACACCTTAGGGCCGACTAAGTCTCCAGATTCGAAGCCCCCTTTGGTGCATGACACCTCAGGGCCGATTAAAGACTCCGGATTCGGAGCGCCCTTCGTGGATATCACGTTTGGCCAAACTAAGTCTCTGGATTCGGAGCCCCCTTTGGTGCATGACACCTTAGGGCCGATTAAAGTCTTTGGATTCGGAGCGCCCTTCGTGGATATCACGATTGGCCAAACTAAGTCTCCGGATTCGGAGTCCCTTTTGGTGCATGACACCTTAGGGCCGACTAAGTCTCCGGATTCGAAGCCCCTTTTGGTGCATGACACCTCATGGCCGATTAAAGTCTCCGGATTCGGAGCCCCCTTTGGTTGATGACACCTTAGGGCCGATTAAAGTCTCCGGATTCGAAGCGCCCGTCGTGGATATCCCGATTGGCGAAACTAAGTCTCCAGATTCGGAGCCCCCTTTAGTGCATGACACCTAAGTGTCGATTTAGCCTCCAGAGTCAGAGTACCCTTTGGCGCGAACAAAACAAAACTCGCCAACATCAGAAATAGGGTGCTAAACTGAGCATATTGAAAATTCAGAATAAGGCGCAAATAAGGTGCTTAACTAAGCATATAAAAAATTCAGAATGAGACGCAAATGTTCGAAATAAAGCTTTTTATTCGATCAAACAGTTGTTACATAAATGCAACCCGCATTTGAGCATTACAATTTTTATTTAATCACACAGTTGTTACATAAACGCAACTTGCATTTGAGCATTAAAATACCCATTTCCAAACTGAAAAGCTAAAAAAGGGAGAAGACGCATTGGTAAAGCGGCAGCGCCGAATCAACTCCCGTCACCCGGAAGTCCTCCACGGTTTGCAATACTTTGAGCCAACTGTGCCCAAGTCCTCCCCTGATACCATTGACAATGTCAAGGCAAAGATCCAGGACAAGGAAGGATAAAAACCCAACGGTCGTTGCCTTTCCTTTCGAGGTGATCTGCTTCGATGATTTGAAGATTCATGCCAACTTCGGTGATCTGCTTCGAATGGGTCCTCTGTCGCGCTCCATGGCAACACCAAGATCGGCTGAACTCCAGTCTCTAACTAACATCCCCACTTATCCCACCACACATGAGTGATTGTTTATCTGCGCGAAGGGCCCACTCCTTTTATTTTCAATACTTGCAGCGATCTCGAGGCCCCAATCCCGAGGTGATTTCACTAACACTAAACTCCATGAGAAAAACGTCGGTTGACATTCGACACGGCGTAGTTATCCAAACGAATTTTTGAAGCACGTACACTGGCCAAAAATCTAGGCCCCGAGCCGAGTTGAATTTGCCGCAGCCACTCTACCCACTGGCTTTCGGCTTTCTCAAGTTACAATAGCCTCATTCAGGGATAAATGGCTATCACGTATGGGTCGACCCTGCCGATCAACGTTTATACATTCATTCAAACGTATACAGTAAAACGAAACGCATACATACCAAATACGAACTGCAACAAAATATTTATCATAGAACGTTTTTTATTCGATAAAACAAGCAATTTATTACATAGTTTTGAACGCAATCTGCGTTTCAACCTTACAATAAGTATACTTATACGGCATCACCCTCATCCTCACTCTTCTCGACTTCAAAAGCAGAAAATGGAAAATGTTTGCTGTGGTAGAGTGGCGATGCCGAATCAATGCCCGACGCTCAAAGAGCTTTTGCGGCTTGAGATGCCTTGATCCAACTGTGCCTAAATCCATGATTTTCACATCGCCAAACTTCTTCGGCAAGTTTTTCCTTGGTCTTTTCGATTCCAACCTTTCGGCCATCATGAAAACCTTTCCCATAGGCCCTCCCCCTTGCGTTCTCCATTACGAACATACTCACCGTCTCACGATCAGCAAGCGTGGAACTAATGAGCCGACTAGTAACCCTTTCTTCCACGATCGGGTTTCCGTGCCCGGCGGGTTATGCCTGGGCCACCTTGGTCTTCCTTAAGTCACACTCAGCTGCCTCCGCGCGAGCCTCCCAACTTTGAATACGTTCCTCTTTCTTCTCCATTTCTCGGCGGGCAGTGCGCAACCGCATGCCGATTTTATAGGCAGTGTAAAGCCCCTTCACCGCCCCGTGAATGCCTTCGCGAAATACTTTTTAGTCCTGACGACCTACCATCGATTGCTGAACCTCAGGAGGAAAAATTTGTCGAGCAAACTCGACCGCTACATTTGGGTCCCGAACGATCGAGTTCGCCTCTGTCATGGGTCTATTCTCCACAAATACCGCAAAGCTTAATGGGCACGGATTAGAGTCAGATCCCTTCTCAACTCGAGGTTGAAAAGATCTGCCCTACAACTGCTTGTCCCGCCTGGGCGACCTGCTTCGACGTTGAGGAGACTAACACCTCTCTCGATCCCTGGAACTCCTACCTCCTATGCGTGAAGGGTCACCACCTCCATGCATGTCTCCACCCAGCTCAGCTAGCATCCTCGCTTCCCCTCTGTTGTTAAAGAGAAGTTTGTTCGACATTCACACAATACCTTCAAAAGCTGGAGTCAGTTGTTTACCGTATTCATAAAAGTTGTACCCTTAATCATTTATCCTTTACAGAGGCAGCACCCTCGAGGCAATTTCATTAAATTGTGAAAACCTCAATCGCCCAACGCCGACTGGATAGACCCGCCGACGCCCGAATGATCATGCACTGCCTGGGGCAAGGGCGTGATAGATTAATCAATCTATTCGGCTTAGATGCCCCAGCCGGCTCATGAATCAACTTCAGAATTATCATGTGCCGCCTGCGGCAAGGGCGTGATAGATTTATCAATACATTCAGCTTAAGTGCCCCAGCCGGCCCATGAATCAACAACAAAACTAAGTTCGCCTCCTCTGGCGCCCGAATGATCATGCACCGCCTGGGACAAGGGCAGATTAATCAATCTATTCGGCTTAGGTGCCCCAGCCGGCTCACGAATCGACTTCAGAATTATCATGCGCCGCCTGGGGCAAGGGCGTGATAGATTTATCAATACATTCGGCTTAAGTGCCCCAGCCGGCCCATGAATCGACAACAAAACTAAGTTCACCTCCTCCGGCGCCCGAATGATCATGCACTGCCTGGGACAAGGGCAGATTAATCAATCTATTTGGCTTAGGTGCCCCAGCCGGCTCACGAATCGACTTCAGAATTATCATGAGCCGCCTGGGGCAAGGGCGTGATAGATTTATTAATACATTCGGCTTAAGTGCCCCAGCCGGCCCATAAATCGTTTCAGCATAATACCAACGAACCATTCGGCATACGAATGATAAGATTGCCATGATATTCAATCATAGAAAGGTCAACAGAGTAGTCATTCTAACTAAAGTAGTGAAAGGCAAACATTCTACACCAACATAACATCACAAACTGTGCATTAGTAGTGAAACAAGAAGATAATTTTCATTAATAAATTCAGCACAGACAGTAGCCAATTTATACATGAAAACTACTCGGAACCACCAAAAGTCAGTATTTCATAAAATTCGAAAGACTCCCAGATCAATCCTCGGGGTCAGACTCAAGTGGCTCAACGTCCACCTGCTCATAAGGAATTGGCAAGGCCAATGTAACCCCAGCGGCATCAAGGGCCTTGAGCCACCCATGTTTGAACCCCCGATTCTCGAACTTCGGGACTTCATCTACGTATTCTTTGAAGGCGGCGCCTTTTCCTACTTCGAATGCGGCAGAAGCCTCAGATTCTGCCTTTTCCTTGGCCGCCTTCAGCTCTGCTAACTCAGCCTCCATCTTATTAAGCGCCTCCTTGGCTAGCCTAAGCGATTCTTTGCTCGCGTTCGCCCTATTTTCGGCATCAGAGTGGTGCTGATCGGCTGCCTGAGCCCTTTCCACTTCGACTTCAGCTCGCACAGTCTCCATAGCGGCCCTCATCATCTCAAACTCAGCCTTGCTATTTTGATCGACCACTTATGACTGCAAATGATCAATCTTCTCAAGGGCATCGTGTAGGCGGCGGCCCAAGTCGGCGATCCTACCGACCGTCTGCAAAACGAGTTGGGATCGTTAGATGCCATAGGCAACCAAATTCAAAACAAGTCAAAGTTCACATACCAAAACGGCCGACTGCGCAGATAGGGCTATGACCACCAAATTCGGCACGGCATGAAAGGATGCCTTATTAGCTGGTAGAGAGACTGACGCCACCTGGCTCAAGGCTACCGCCGGGTCGGTAATGATGGATGCGTCAGAAGGAATCGGCGTGTCTCTAATCTTTGGCTGAACAATAAAAGGAACCACGTCCGATTCTTCTAAGTGAGGCCTTTTGTCGGCAAGACTATCTTATGAACCGGCCTCTCCCTCGGCGCTACGCTTCCTGCCCCACTCTTCCGGAATCAACCGTTTATCAATGACCGGTTGTTCAACCTCCTTCGCCGTTTCGGCCGCAACAATCTTAGCCGGCTCTTCAATAACAGGTTCGGAAGACTCAACCAAGGCAGGTCCAGAACGGGCAGCCTCGGCCTTTTCCTAGGTGGCCATTCGCTCGGTATTTTTCTTTCGAGCCATCTACGTGAGGCTTTCCCCAGCCATACCTTTAAAAAAATCACCGGGTAAGTCTCCCAAACCTCCAAAAATATCTCCAAAAGAAAACTCCGCCCAACCCGAAGTGGATGGCGAGGTAGGCTGACTACGTCTGGCTGCCTCAAACGCCGAGTTTAGGGCCTCATCAACCTCTTCGTCCTCCTCAGCAAACTCTCTGTCTGGTTCGGCGACTACCTCTACCACCGGCTCGACGTCTGGCCCCGAGTCAGAGGCTTCGATACCAACTTGTCTGAGACTCTTGAACCTAGGAAAGATAAGAGCCACAAGCTGTCGATCGCCGGATGGAACTGGAATATTGTCTGCGGTCGAAAAAGTAGTGTAAGTAGGCTTGTATTGAAGAAGTATGTGAGCCGCTCTCCCTTGCTTCTGTAAGTTTGGACGGCCGAAGTATCCGAGTGCAGTCGTAACCTGCGCAAGGACCGCGTCGTTAGTTAAAACTAGAATCTTCTTCAAATTACTGCCTGCAAAGGGAACGGGTTAGACACCAAGGGAAAGCCGAGTAAAAGAAAAGTTCAGTAAACACAAGGAGACACACGGCAACCTGGTTCACCCCTCCGTCTGGAAATAGGGTCTAAGCGATCCTCGCCTTCGCCAAATTCCCAGTTCCCTCGGATATTGACCATTACGTCATCCACACGCTTGCCAGAACTGGCGAGCATGGTTACCAAATGATGGTCAGTATCCTTGGCCCTAAGAAAGTACCGCCCAAGCTGACTAGAAGATTTGGCTAAAGCATAGCAGTGTCGAATGGCCGGAATCCCAAGATCGATCCTGAGGCGCCGGTTCAACTCTACGATCCCCATTACGATTCGAAAAAAGCTCACGTTGGGCTGAGAAGGAATCATACCCCAATAGAGGAGGACGGCCCTAAGGAATGGATGTAGGGGAAAATGGACCCCGCCCTCTGCAATGGATAGGAGAGGAAAGACGATTGAATTTTGATCCTCTCTCTCCATATCCAGAGTGTTGTCCATCACTAGAGATAGATGAACATCGTCGGGGATGGAAAAGTGTCGCCGGAATCTGGAGACACGACCCTCAGAAAGGAGGTCTTTCAAGTGTTTGGCCATTTTCACGGGGAATAAAGGGTTCACCAAAATGAAAATAACAAATAAAAAGTGAGATTGCAAAGAAAAGAGAAGAAGACTTACGAGGAGCAAGGGAGGCGTGGGTAGACGGAGAAAAGTTACAGAGAATGTGAGTCAGAGAAGGGATATCTGTTGGCGGTCCAAGAGTGTCGAATACTCGATGAACTGTGCATTCGAAAGGACTTAAATTTCAAATCACAATAAATGCGAGACGCACGATTGAGGCGGGAAAGCGTAATGATGAATGAAAAGGTGTGTGCATCCTGACATCTATATTGGGGTACGCGAAGCGGCCTGACCTATTTTAACCTTTCTAATTCAAGACCAAACATGCCGATTAACTTCCGTCAATGGGGAGTTTGGGGGGCAATTGTGGGGGCCGAATACATGGAAAAATCAGATGGTGCGTGCCATTGGAATTGATATTAACCGGCTATATCCTACGAGAGTGGGGAGCCGAATATAATATATGTGCCGAATAAGTGTAAGTCCTTAGGGCCGAATAAAAGAAAGGACAATGATTAAAAAGTAGGCCCTAGCCCGAGGATCAAAAAGAACAGGTATAAATATAGGAACAACGGTTGTAGAAAGGTATATAAGAATCACTTCACAAAACTTAGTAAAGAAGCTATCCTGAGTGTCTGAACTAACTTGTCCGTCGGAGTGCTAATTCCGGCACCCCCAACCGAGGTGTTTGTATCTTTTTAGGTGACTAACTGAGGATCACTAGCGTCTCCCGAGATCCGAAGAGTATTTCCAAACCACTTCTCCACAACAGCATTCGGTTTATTCGGTACACAACAAATTCTAAACAAACAGTTCGATTCAAACAGATGGGATGCAAAGATGGGATTGGCAGAAGTTGAAACATACTCAGATGCTCCAAATGTGGAAGAACAAACGTGGAGAATGGCACAGTACTCTGAGCACAAAGCGATTCATTTTGAAAATCGAGAAATGAATTCTCAATCGGGTATTGAGCCTACGACTGAACACAGCGAAAAAAAAAAAAGACTCAACAACAGAAAACAAAAGGTATACAACCTAAAGACAAACACAGACACCTGAAACGACTTAAGACAGGAATCGAGACAAACCAAAGACACGACACTCGGACGTGTTACAAAAGCGAGAGGCCTCTCAATTAGCGAGCGGCCAGTTTCTCCAGGTATTGTTTCCCACCCTTTCTCATTTGTGATTCTCACATCACTCTGGCACTCAATCTCTGTTTTTTCTGAAAAAGCCCTTTTCCTCACTTTTTCTCTCAGCGCACATCTCTCTATTCTTCAATCTCTCATTTTTTTTCCCTCCCCTGGGTGGTTTGATGGATAGACAAAAGGTTGTGGGTTCATGCCCAACACTATTAGCTCGCGGCTATCTCCTCCAATGTCATTTAGTCAAGGCCCCGGATGAGGGAGTGAAGTAACTTGATCCACTCGAATTCGTGCTTCGCACTTGGCTTGATACCTCGTTGCTTGGAGGATGTGAGAGCTTTCTGTCCTTTTGCGGTTAGCTTCAGTGGTGCCCTTTTCTGGCAGGTAGAATGCTCCTGGTGAGTATGTTAACAACGGGGAAAAGACAGAACACCTGACTTAACTGTGCCCCTAGTTCATTATTTTGACCATTTTTTTTTTTGTTTTTAATGTTCTGCTAAAACAATTTTGACTAACATGAGAGTTAGATTAACATGCTTGTTCGATTTTCCGATTTAAAATCGTGCAAGTCAGGCTATGAGCACTGAAAATTTTCCTTTTTGGGTCCAAGATATGGTCCAATTTTTGGAAAAATGGAATAATTTTCAAGAAATTAGTCAACTTCATTAAAAATTCTCAAAAACTATTTTTGCAAATGGCCACTGCTTAGCGAGCACGAAACTTACCCTTGAGATGCACAACCTCAGATCCAGGCAGTGTATGGCAATGGAAAATTGCCCCTTGTTTGACCGCAGCACTTTGTATGGCAACGGAAAGTTGCCCCTTGTTTGGATAACATCGCAGCACACTGTAATCGGTCCTCAAAGTGACAATCACAACCAAACTTTCGGATACAGAGAAAACAAAGATGATCAAAACCATTACATGGACATAATCGATTTGGAAGTGTTTGTGGCTGGACTTTAGAATGAAGTTGCCTACGTATCCCAAACATGGGAATCAACCCTTACGTAGTTCCGGTTAAGGTACACTCGGGTATTAACCTCTCCTTTTGCGCTCTAACTTTTGCCAAGGCCGCCCTTCTGGGTTTTCAACCTTGCGAGCTTTGTTCTTCTTTTCTTTTCAATTCTTTTCATTTACTTTTTCTTTGTTCAGAATTTTTCATTTTCTTCATTTTTCTTTTTTTTGTTCTCTTTTTTTCTTGCTCTAACTTTTGCCTGGGTCGCTCTTCCGGGTTTTCGGCCCAGCAAGCCTCTCAAGGAGAAAAGTGTAGCTTTGTCCATGTCAAATGGTTTTGAGATCTCAAAGCCATCTGAATCCAGAAGAATGGCTGTTGTTTACTGATAATGTCGGAGTCCATCCAGTGGGGGGCTAAATTTGCCCCTAGTGTTGCGGATAGGAACTCAGTTGTTCTCCGGTAGTACTTTCTTCGTTCCTCCCTTTTGGGATTTGGCATTCTTGCCGATCTTTGTCTTGGACTCTTCGAGTGCATTATCTGACGTCTTTTGCCTCTTGTTTGAGAGGTGCTTCTGATCTGGCCATACAAGCCTCACATTGCGGTTGACCATTGAACATTCTGAATGCAAGTTCAATTGTTTGAAAGCAAAAAGGGGGGCGAGTCTCGAGGTTGAGAGCGATCCTAAGCTGTACAATCTGAAGAGCGATTCCACACAGGTCTTCGCAGGACCGCGCAAAATATTTTTTGAAAAATTTTAAGAAAGCGACTAATCGCTCGCGCTGAAGACAGTGTAGAACCGATCTGGATCAAGTCAGGATCCTTCTCAGTACTCATATTAACAAACATGATCTAATTCATTTAGGGCTTAGCATGCCTCTCTTTCTCTCAATTTGATCAAATTTTGCAAATCCCAAGGAATTCCTTCCTTTTCGTTTTCACTGCAGTGTTCGGAAAACGTTTTGAAAAACTTAGGTCAATGCAACAATTTCAAAGCACAGAAGAGCAGGTGATGCTGTTCCATTCAAATCTTCTGGCACAACTGGCTTGAAGCAGAAATAAGCACAAAACACAAAAACCACTGCTGGTTCATTCAGATCTTCTGGTGTAACTAGCTCCACGGCAGAAACAGACTCAAAAAGAAAGCAAAAGGACAAACGTAAAAGAAAATAGTGATGTCCGAGGTAACACTCCCAAAATCACCCGACTTCTGCACAACAAGACTGACTCGATACAACAAGATAGACCCTTAATCAAAAAGGCTGACTCAAAAACAACGAGACAGACTCAAAATAAAACCACAGAACTAACTCAACACCCGAGTCAGAAACTACAAAAGCTAGTATTCGCAAACGCTCAAAACAGTGTGTGCCATATGCCACATCTAAAGTAAACAGAGCACCGCCCGCAGGTGGGCCAACCCCTGATCACATACTTGTATTATCTTCGAAGTCCACAAACTCAGTAGTGACGGACTTTGTTGAGCTAGGTGGGAGGATGACCTCATCATCGATCAAGTCTTGCACTTCGTGGCGAAGACGAAAGCAATTCTCGGTGGTGTGATCAACCTGTTGATGGTACGCACAGTACTAGGTGGCATCATGTGAGAGAGGGAGATTACTCGGGAGAGGCCGAAGCAAACAGGTTTGAGATGACCTTTTTCCGTGAGGATTCAAAGAGCCTTGGACAAAGGCACGTAAAGGGCGTGAAAAACCCTGCACCCTCGGGGCAGATACTTCGAAGTCTGTGGACCTTTGCTGGACGCACTAGCAAAGGGATCGGTAGGTGCTACCTTGGCTCTCGGATCTTTTCCAGGTGCAGGATTAGAGTTTGGAGGAACGGTTCTGGTACGACGGTCCCTATCTCCATTTTCCCTTTGGCTTGAACTGCTCTCAGTCTGAGTGGGGAAGATGTCATCCACAGTCTTAGAGAAAACCGCGAGTACTTGTTGCTTATTCAACCCCCCAGCTTTCAGAGCCTCAACAGCTTGCTGGAGTTGTGCGTAGGGATCTGCATCTGCCTTCATCTTGTTCTTTCCACTAACCTCAGCTTGGTGGGAGGTTTGGGTTGTTGCTTCAGTGCAAAGCCCCGTTGTCATTGATACGTCATTGTCGGAGTTCGAGACAGCTTCAGGCTGGCTGAGCTCAATTACAATTCACCCCAGTAGCAGGGGCTCCTGAGGCATGAAGTTCCCGGCATACGATGTGGTTGGTGGCGAAGCCGACATTCCATAGGCGAGGTCAACCACAGACCTTTGGAGGTTACCAATCATTCCCATCAACTCAAACGTGGTGGGCTCATGAGTTTGAAACAACTGGGGCGTCGAAATTGGGTGCACGACAGGCGACCTAGGCGGATGTGGTATTTCAACATTGGTCTCATCCTGCAAGATGATTCCTTGGTCTAATGCGGCTGGCATAACCACAATTTCCTCTGAATTTTGTGTCATCATAAGTCTGCTGAACTGAATGGAGATGATGTAACCGGTGACTGACGAAGCAGGTGAACCGGTAAGCCTTGACTGGTCTTGCCACAACAAAGGAGAACGCTGGCTACTCCAAACTGAATCTCTGAACTGAAAGAGAAAGTAGGCAACATCTCAGCCCAATTTTACGAGAACAGACATACGTATAGCTGAATAACTGCACTTGACCACTAATCACTGTTCCCCAAAATTACTGCCCCAAACCTGAATCTGATACCCGCAAATATAACTGATTCTCAAAACACTGATGCCCGTAGGCTTGATACCCAAACTTGCAAACTGATATGTGCATTCCTGTAGAGGTCAACTCAAAAAGCACATAACAAGCAAGTGAGAGCCAAAACACCCCTATGTTGGGGTAGGGTTTCCCTGTCCTATTATGAGGAGCTAGGGTTTTCACTACGCATAGAGCGTTTTCAAACAACCTACAATCGAGTAAGCAACCTGTCCTAGTTTGGAATGGTCACTATGGATTCCGAATATGCACTACGTCAAATGGTCAAAAGGGTGCCCGAGTAAAAACCAGGGTTTGTGTTCCCATCGTGGCAGAGCCCGCAACCGGTCAGCCTTATGGCACGCTTTTCAAAGCGAGCCTCCAGCAAACCGTTCAGGAATAGTAGATGGCAAACACGGTGTCCTAGGCGCACCAATGCACATGCAATGCAAAGAAATACATGAGTGTAATCAAAACATGATATCATGAGTTCGAGTCAAGTTCTCTAACTCCCTAGCAGAGTCGCCAGAAACTGTGGACGCGCCCTCGAGGGCTTATGCTTTTCCACAGTTCGGACTCAATATGTCACGGTTCTGAATCTAATCTCACAATGTGTGATGTGAGATTGATAAATCACCAAAGAGTCCAATCCGGCAAATCGTTTTGGAAAACAGATTTTTAAGAAAGAAATGCCAAACATGGACTGCTTTGCCAGATACAGAGTCGCCACCTAAATATTTATTTTGACAGAATTTAGGAAACCCTGACTCGTTGCCTAAGGCCACGTGTCCATCATCACCAAAGTTGCCTTGGCTCGGGAACTTGGGTACGATTGGGGAAGGTCAGCTATGAGCACCCCCGCTCGCCCGATCCGAAGATCGGCCTGTACTAAGCATGATATCGAGTTTTGAAAACATTATGCGTTCTTATTCTGGTTATTAGCCTAGAATTACTATGTGATACGTATAACACACAAGTATAGACTAGGTCGCCTAATTTGGAACAAAGCATCGCATATCCATTTGTTTGGAAATGGTTTGAAGTTTGCTACTCGCAAGTAGGCTAAAACACGGATTTCAATGAATTATTCCAATTCAAGCAACCCAACCTTCACCCACAGGCATTCAGGCAGTTATATCACATAAGCAAATAGCCTCATTGTAAGCATGCTATCGTGTTAACACTCACATACATGCAAGATGCTAAAGCATAAATACTCACAGTGTACTCCGAGCCAAAACAAGGGATATGTTAGTAATCAAATGTATGATCCAAATCCATGTTAAGATGGCTAATGCATCGCAGGCAAAATGCAGCTAGAATAGGCTCGACTAATCTAAAATGGCATATGAGATGTGACAATTCAACACATGTATTCAACTTGGAATTGAAATACTATGAAGTTAGTATGATGCGCCGAGCCCGATGCATGCAATACTGATGAATGATGCAAACATGCATAGCATAAGGATGCTAATTGAAACATGCCCTAGAACTAACCATTGTAAGCAGTTAAGTGAAAGGGAGAAAGAATTGGAGGTTGAGAGACATGCATCACACACATGCACGCTTATTATACAATTGCTCCCTTTCGAGGGAGAGGCCGAAAGAATAATACAAATTAATTAACTAACAAGTGAACTAAATATTACACAATGCTTAACTAATTAAACAGATTAATTAAGCTAAGCAAGCATAAAGCAGCCTCGAGAAGAGGGACAGATGCATGAGTGCTCGGCTTCGCTCGGAAATCCGTCGCCATGCTAATGCTGCCTCTGTTTACACTGATTTGTGCTTCTGAAAACTTCACAAGTCCCAAAGAAGCTTCAGAATCACTCCCTGAGCACAGTGGGATGTCACCGACTAAGAGAAAACAACACCGGCCATGGAGTTATGGTCATCGAGCAAAAATGGGACCACCGGCACTATTTTGGTAGTCAGCCGGCACTGAAAGTTGCCGACCGGCCATTTCTTCCTACAGAACACTGGTTTGCTGCAACAGAGGACAGACAGAACATGGCGATGCATTTTCAAAGCAATTTATGCACTAGCACCCTCCTCAACATGTTTGAGACTTAGAGGAGCACAGTTCTCGACCCTCGGGCCATCAATCACGCATTTCAATGCATGATGGCCTAAAAAAGTCAAGCGTGCAATTCAATATCAAATGAAATGCACAAAACACTTAATGGACCTTAAACTCTATCATGTGTGATCAAGAGACAAGGCAATGCACACACAATGCTATGCAACCTCAGCATTCAAACAAGCATGCAAACCACTCAAGCATGTGAATAAGCATGCAAACATGCAAGCATGTAATCAACATAACAAATACACGACAAGATGTAAGCTAACAAGGATGCAAAATGCAACTTAAGCATGCACGACATGCGATGAGCAAAGTATGAAACAACATACAAGGTGAGCATGCAACAACATGCAAAGGATGGACTTATACCAAGAAGGACAGCTCTCTAATAGGTACAAAACAGTGGCCAAAATGTTGAGAAATGGTGGACAAATATACGTACAAACATGCATACTAAATGATCCAATACTTAAGCACAAAAGGACAACTTTTAAGAACACTTAAAAGGAGAGAAACATGGGCAAATGATAAACATGATAAACATTGAAATCATGCTAAGGATGATGCCAAATCAACCAAACCATGCAAGCAAGGCATGCCATAAAATCCAAAACTTGAAACTAGCCAAAGGTCTTAAACCGAGGCTACATGTAGCAAGCCCCAAAGGGCCAAAGGGACCTAAAACAGCCCCAAGGCAGGCCAGAACAAGACCAAAAGTGAGCTCGAAACTAGCCAATACGAGCAAGATTAAAGGGGCAAAATCATGAGGCATGCAAGGCAACCGAAGAGGTGTTACACTACACCTAATACAACCAAACATGGCATGACTCAAGCGACAAAAATCAGAGATATAACATGTTAAAATGAGCTCAAAAACCCACTTAGATGGCATCTAAATGGTCTAAGCATGATGGCATACACAATGACACATTCATGAGGCATACAACAAACTCTTTAAAGCATTAAAGGAGTGAAAAGTGCAAGGATACAAGCATGTCATATGGACTAAAATAGCATTACAAGTGATGCCAAATCACTGAAATGAGCGAAATAGAGCATGCTAGCAACTTGGACACTCAAAGCTAACAACCTAGATTACATGGTAGTTATACAAAGCAAGTTATGGATGACCAAGACAACCAAAATCAGACCTCAAGCATACCAAAACATGGATAAAAGCTTCTTGAAGTCGAGCCAAAATCATGCTAGAAAGACACGTTACAACATGATGAATGTTAGGCTAAAACATGGGATTACAAGACAAGTGTATGAGGCATACACGGCATGTCTAAACCAACTCAAAAAATGTATCATGGAAAAACAAAGCCTAATACATGCTGAAATGAAGCTAAAACAAACTAAACACACATGCTACCACATAAGCCATTTATGCAAGCATTAAAGACAACAAGGAGAGGGGATGACCCTCGTCTTTTTAGGACCTCAAAACCACCTCTCCACCACTGAAAATCCTCTGGATTTTAGTGGTAGAGAGGTCATGCAAAGACCAAAACAATGGCCAAAAGGTATGGCCTAAAACAAGGCCTAACAAGGCCTTGGAGGGGGAAGACAACTCCAAACCTCAAAGTGACCTTAAACAAAGCTCTAAAACACACAAAATTAAAAATTTTATCAGTTATAGTCGAAGCTCAAAATAATAAGCAAGCTAGGTTAAAAGCTTGTGCAAAAAAGGGGTAACTAAAGTAAAAATGCTCACCCTTGTAGACCTTCTTTAGGAACAAAGCTCCAGCACCTTTCTTTGGTCAAAACCAATCCAAGAACCCTAAAAACAATCTTCTAATGCCTCAACAACCCAAAGATGGTGTAATGCTAGGTGTTCTAGTGCAAAAGTAAGACAAAAACTCACTTTAAGGCACAAAATAGGATCAAACAAGGGAGTATAGATACAAAACTATATCTCACTCTCTAACCCTAATTTTTCTGAACCTTGGAGGAGGGAGGAGGGGCTCCCTCTTTATAGAGGCTTAAATCCTCAAGCTTCCAAGAGAAGCTAAACAATAGGCAAATCCCTCCATACACGTGTATGGAGGGGAATAATTGTGCGTGCTAGCTGCAGCTGGCACTAAATATCTGCATAAAGCAGATGAACAGGGGTCGGCCAGCAGAAATGGCCGATTGACCAACAAAAATGGCCGGTCGACCAGAAACATTGCCGACCGACCAAACAAGTTGGTCGGTAGCAATAAAACAGGGCCGGTGGCCTCAAGCCAAGGCCGGTGAGGTGTGGGGATGACCAACAAGCCATTCCCTACCCTTAGAAGCAAAAACACAAATGTTTGGTACACAACCAAGCACAAAACAAATAAGTCGAGAGGTCTTGAGGCAAGGCGCGCGACCGAAACCTCTAAGAACTCAAGACGAACACAAACATGGATGAACATCGAGTGTTCAAACGATGACGTCCAAGTCTTGAGGACGGTCAAAAATGGGGTGTCTACAGGAAGCATCAAACTTGCCTCTGCTATACCATCGAATTTCTCCATTCCCTACATCAAATCGGCTTGGTATCATTATTCGGCCAAAATTGCTTACTCGGCAAGACTTCTCGACCGTAATTACCGTAATATTTGGACTTGCTTTTTAGGAAATATTGCTCCATAATTAATTTTTTTCTCTCAGAAAATTAGAGATTCAATGGTTTGTAGTAGTAAAACTCGAAAATCAATATTTTTTTGAGTTTATTTAAATGTTATACATTGCATGTGTTAGTGCTAGAAACTTGTGACAGTTGCATATCTTGAGGAGTAGAGTTCAAATGATAACAACAAATGGGTGTCAATGCTCTCTTTCTACAAGATACTCCAACTCATCTCAAGATGAAGAGACTCACGAACTACTGATGAGTGTGCACAATTTTTATCGAGAAAATAATGGGAATTAACATGAATCTCGTAAACTTTGCCAACGTAAGGCTCCGCCGAAGTAATGCTAAAGATAGAAAGGAATCGCCAGAGACGCATTTCAGCAAGAAAAAGAAGTTGCCAACATGCCGATCGAGAGGTTTCAGCAAGTCAAAGAAGATAGTCCAACTAAGAGGCTTCGGCAAGGCAAGAAATCCAAGAGTTGCCAGTTCAATGTATATGTTGTGGCATGACAACACCAAAGAACCAAATTACGTCTATCAAGCCAAACGATGACTCCGCAATTTGGCAACATCATTACCAAGCAACATTACTTGGCAACATCCCTTAGTCGGCGTCGCCATTGGCCCATCGACTTGCCAGTTCATTGTAGCTCATCCATCACCCTCAGCAGCACATTAGTTATTTGGCAATGCCACTGTCATGCCGAATAGCTACCAAAATGAATTCACAGAAATGCCATTACAAACTTGCCGATCATGAGTTTAAGAACAATGGAGTTTGTTTGACAATTCGACGAGGCTACTCAGCAGTGTTACAGCATCCGATACCATGCATCTGCATTTTGGCACTGCCGCGACTGAACAAATTGCTTAGTAAAGCTACAAAACTACTCAGTAGCTCTCTAAGCCCGAGCTCTATTCTTTGGCAACGACAACGGCTTCGATTTTTTTCCACTAAATGCATAGCCAACAACGTGCACTAAGATCTTCTGCCGAATATATTTCCCCATCTAGCACATTCTTCCACTGAGTACATTTTTGCCAAGCACAAAACCAACAAAAACAAAAAGGCGTAAACCCATCTTATTGCTCAACTTTGGGAGGTCCACTGGCATGTGAGAAGTGACGGAATGAGGCGTATAAATGATGGAATGACCACTAGGCCGCGAGCTGAATCCAACACCGCAAAAATGAGGCCAATCGGACTTAAAATGACGGAGATACAAGAGCTCAAAGTCAGGATTTTGAATCTAAAAATTCAGCATTTCACAAGTTGCTCGAGGGTGATGACATTAGGATTTATTGTGCGCTTCTTGGCACAAGGTGCTTCATTGTATCTTAGCACGTTCAGGTTAATCGGGTGGTTTGATAACTTCGGGCATGACTACCCTCATGGTTTTTTCCGTGTAGAATCCATTTTTGAAGTCCAATTTTGCAAATTTTGAGTCTCAGATTAGAATCAATAAACTGGCAAATCGGGGGCGTTAAATGATAGATCCACGGTCAGTTCGTGTCCGATCAGCATGCAATTTTGACAGCATACTCCTGGAGCTAGGCCACAATTATCCATCTTCACCGATCATTCATGTCATCTATTGCCATCTGGGATAGGACCCACAACTTCAATTTCTTTTACATTCGACTTCGCACCATTATTAATTCAACATTATTCGGCCGTGCATTAACTTTATTCAGCAATCCTACTCAACCACACATATTTATTCATCTACCTCTTCGTCACGACTCTCATGATTTCATACATATAGTAATTGTGGCATCCTTAGTGCGGACCTCACTCGGGGGATATAATACAGTGACCTACGACCCTCTCCCTGGATATATAATACTGTGGTCTACGACCCTTGCCTGGGAGATATAATGCCACGGGTTACGGCCCTCGCTCGGGGGTAACAATACCATGGCCCATGCTTATGATCTGATTTGTTTGGAACTCATGTGATATAATTTCATCATATGATAGACACATATACATTCATATATACATTCAAGACATACATACATTTGTACATACATGCATTCATGAAATCATTCATTCATACATTTTATTCATTTTTCTTGAGTGTTCTTTATCAAAAAACCTAACAACTATTTGAACAGTGTAACTCTGGCAAAAAAAGCTCTCATTCCTTCTACCGCAAACAATGAAAGTTTTGGGGCAATTGTGGGAGCCAAAAAAAAAACATATATCAGCTTATTGGGAATAAACACCCCCTTTGGTCAAATATTCAAGAACTACTGTAATGACCCGACCCTCGCATGTGTTTCTGGTACATTTTCTGTAATAACCCGATCCTCAAATCTCTTTCTGGTATATTTTTCGGTCCTTTATTTTGTGCATTTACTTGCTTTCTGTGCAATTTCATGTGAAATGAGGTTTAATTAAATAAAACTTATGAAAAGTGATTCATATCTGTTCACTAAGGAAGTATCAGTCACAATTAAGAAGTTGGAATCAGAAATTGGAAGCCTTAGGAACTTAATTTTCTGAAATTGATTCGACATTTAGAATCTGCATGATTTTTAGGCTATAATGGGATTTTCTGTAGAATTTCAATTTGGAATGCTTAAACGATTAAATTTTGTCTTATTCACCCTTACATAAATATCTCTATATATATCAAAGTTCTTTGAACATTTTGACTTAGCCTCAATGAAAATATCCCCTGGAGGAAAGAGTAGAGAGGGGTTTGAGAAGGAGAGAGTCAAGATCATCAAGGGGGTGAAGCTTAAAGTAAGTCCAATTCTCCTAATTCAATCCTTTCTTTTCATTTGGGGAGAGAATTTCTTTATATTGTGTAACCTAGAGTTGTAATGGAGGTTTGGATATAGGTGTTGATCTATTGGTAAAGAGAATATTACTCCTTGATTATTCTAACCAATTTGTGCCATCTAGAGAGGAATCTACCACTTGTTCCTTGAATTACCATATTGGAACTCATTTGTGTATAAATATGGCTATATATGTGTATTGTGTATGTAAGAATGGTGGTGTGTAATTGAAGAAGATCAAATGCATGTTCAAATGGTTATTTGTTTGTACCCCTATTTACATGATTTATGCACCATGTTCTAGTGTTTAAAGGATCTATTTTGGACCTTAATGATGATCACCAAACTTGGGATTGTGTATGAAATTCGGACTGCCAAACAGAGGCCAGACCGCATGTGCGGAGGTCGTGGCCGCACGTGCGAAAAAGAGGAAAAAAACTGGGAGAGCATACTGCATTTGGCCGCTCGAGCGGTAGCGGGAGACCGCGCGTGCGATACATGTCCGCAAGAGCGGCCCAGGTCGGGAACCTTGTTCGCTCCGTTTTACGTGTTTAACCCTCTGCTATTTTTGGACTTTATGTTTGATGTCTTTTTGATGATTCTAAATGCAATTGAAGTGTAATGACTCAAGAAATGGTTTAATTGGGAAAAAGGAACTAATGTGTGTTATCTATGTGTGTAGGACACACTACGGGAGAAACCATTGCACCGCAACAACACTGTGAGTAATAGTAGTAACGAAGTACCTATATTATCGTTAATAATTATTGTTACGAACGTCATGTTCATTGCAAGAAATTATGTTAATATGTGTGCTACTCGGGAAACAATGTGAACTATGAACCTATGGAAACATCGAAAGTCTTATGAACTGTGAATTTATGAGGCTCAAGGCCGACTTGTGAATTTATGAGGCCGAGGGCCGATTTGTGAATTTATGAGGCCGAGGGACAATGTGTGAATTTGTGCATCTGTAACTCTGTTAGGCCGAGGGCCAATTTGAGAAGTTATGAATCTATTGGGCCGAGGGCCAATGTGTGAATTTGTGAATTTGTGAACCTATTAGGCCGAAGGCCAAGCTGTGAAATACGTTGTACTTATTAATAATTATGTTTATTTTGGAATAATGATTTTAGTGTAACTGTGAAAGCATACAGTTTAGCTACTAATGGGCCTGAGGCCGATCAGTTATAAATCATCGGAGTATGGATATTTCTGAGGGATCAAAATAATTGGATAAGCTATGTGCATCCGTATGAGTCTGAAATAGTTCTGTTGTGTTACATATGGACCCGAGGTCATTCAGAACCTACGATATGAATGCAAAGGTTTAACGTTATTATATACTCTCTGTAATAGTATGCGTCTTATCCTGTTATACACAAGATAACTGTGTTAATCGGTAACTAAGTCATGAGAAGTTTATGTACACTATTCCATAATGGAATTCTTAAGGAACTAAGGTTATTCTGTTTTTGTTTATCCGTTTCGGTTATGCTACGTTATGACATAATATGCATTGTTCGGTCTTTATGACCTAATGATTTCTGGTATGGAACAAAGTGTTGTATGGAACTAAGTGCTACACTTTGGTGGAAGCCACCTCTAGAATCCGTACGAGCCACCTCTTGAGTCCATATATATTTATTCTGGGCAGATAGGCTGTTTTTTTATTCTGGGCCGATAGGCCGTTATGTTATTCTGGGCCGATAGGCTGTTCTATTATTTCTGGGCCGATAGGTTGTTCTGTCATTTCTGGGCCGATGGTCGTTCTTTGTATTCCAGGGCTTAATGCCATTCTGATAAGGGCTTAATGCCGTTCTGTTTAAGGACCAATGTGTAAATGTGTGAATCCACCAAGCCAAGGGCTAATCTGTGATGTTGTGAACCAACGAGGACGTTCTGAATATTAGTACAGAATCAGATTAACTACCTGGCTTTTACATTATATATATACATTGCTTTGCATTGTAGTTCTAGTTGAACATTGGGTTATCTAAGTACTATTATTCACTGAGATTGTCTCACTCTGTATTTTGTCTGATTCTGTAGGTAGTAAATCTGGAGGTCAGCCATAACCCTCGATGCTCATCTTCCTTTGACAAACTCTGTGTGTCCAAGCTTTTGGGTGAAGTCTACCCGTTTTTGTGAAGTTGCCAAGTTTTGGCTTATTCTTTGTTTGCCTATTATATGTTGAAGTTTCCAATGTTTTTGTTATATGCCCCAAACAAGGGGCGGGGCTGTATATGTGTATGTAAATATTTATCATCTGATTCACTGTTTGTGATCCTGGCATGATAGTGGCCGCTCAATGGATGTAGTTTCTTTTTATTTTATGTTATTTTATGATATTTAATCCTTTCATTCAGGCGCCATATGTATGTATATCAGATTTAATGTATGTTTGCGATTAGGTCATGCCCAAACTTTTAGGGGCGGGTTTGGGGTGTGACAAGTGGTATCAAAGCACGAGTTGCTATCTCACACACGGATCCATTGAGCTTTAGGGTGTCTAGAAAAGATTTAGGCATCGTGCATGACATCCTGAAAGTATATGAAAAATCGATGGCAACGTTAAGTGTACTCTGATAATGCTAACGAATATAAGCCATGACTAGTGCATATTCTTTATGTCTATTGCAACGGATCGTTATGCAACATAGGATTAAAATAATAGAATTGTACAGCGGAAGCGTGGTAAGGATTTGAACGAACTGGTAAGATAATTTACATGCAAATGATTAGATGAAATGTGTGTTATTGGGTGACAATTATCTGTGAGAAATAATGATAATATGATTGAGTCTTTAGCATCTATTTAAATGAATTGATTAAACTCTAAGCACGGAATATTTCTAAGACCAAAGAAAATGATGTATGAGATACTCTAACTTTTATGATATAGTTATGTCCTCCTTGCCATAACAATGTTTAGACCAGTGTTCTTGAGAAGTTACTGTGTTTGACTATTTTGATAAGATGTGTTTTGTGTGATAATTGAAATTGTGTTAAGTTTGACCGGCTGTAAGAAGAAGTCGTGCATATGGTGGTTTTCCTCAAAGTGTAAAAGGAGTCAAATGATTGTGATTTTGTTTCCTACTGATGATTCAATAGATAAGCTCTGCTGGGAAATTGGTTATTGACCTTGAACTAGTAATGTGGTTTTGTGAACCGAGAAATTTATTGACGATTCCTGATGGGGAACCGAAGGAATTATTGATAATGTTGAACGGGCTATGTATATGTATAATTGGGATTTTTTTGTGGGAATCTATAGTCTGAAATCTGACATCTGTAAGCCGTAAATGTGATATGAAATCTGGAATCTTAAATCTGTTATCTGTACTTTGTAATTTGTTTGTTTTGTGTATTCTGTAATCTGCAATCAAGATTTCTTGTATGGAATGGTTGAACGGAATGAAGAACCCCACCTATATTTCGTATCTACCTATATGACACCCGTAAAAAAAAAAATTAAAAAAAAAAGGCAGTTATTGATTACTTCAAGGTCAAACTAAGTGATGGGTAAACAGATAAGTTACCGCAAGAACTAAAATCCTGTTTCTGTATGCTAATGACTTAAGATGGAGAAATCATTTCTGTGATATTTTTCTGTGTAGATATGTAAATGCTAGATATTGCAAATTGTTAAATTAATCCCTATTCTGTATTTCACGGGTTGAATGTGAACAGTTCTATATGACATTGTGAATGTTAGAATAAATAAATAAAATAAAATAAAATATGGGGATATACCATATTGATGATGGGTTAACGAGTACCTACCTCCTCTTACATGTTTATGCAAATTTATATAATATGCGCGACGTGATTCTGAATTGATTTACTATCATATTGACCTGATCTGACTAAGAATTTTACTTTAGCTATTCAGTGGTCAAAGCATCTTGTTGCTAAATTGTTCAATTTCTAGACATTATGGAATATGGATGGAGGTGATCACTGTATATTTAAGGAAACTTATGGTCCTATGAATGAACCTAGTAGGATCTACGTATGGGGAGTCATTAGATACTCTGCTTATGTTAAATGATTGAGCCAAATGACTGGTCTAACTCTGATATTATAAGTTGTGAATACAAAACCGTGTGGTTGATTTCATGTCTTCCAGTAGAAAAAGAAAGAATCATCCGAATGGTGGAATACTGAAATGAAAAAAAAAAAAGAGGGGGCAAATTAATTTGTGCTGTAACAAGAAGAAACGCTTATTAAAGGAAAATGTTACACCTTACAGTTATGACTGATAGTCAAGCATGATTTTGAATTTGATTTTTGACTTTGTTTTTAACTGGCACCCTTTGCTCACATAATGGTTGTTATAGTTGTATTTACTATTCAGATTTGAACTTACGATGACAAGACCAAGTGACTACAATGGCATATCTGCATGACTTTACAAACTGTATGTTATTTGCTTTGGTATTACCATAACTATATAATTTGGAATGTAGATCTCCTTGCGTTGCTGTATGTCGAAGTAATGCTGTGAAGAATTAACGTTAATACTAAAAACTAATGTTGAAGTTAGTGGTTACGTACTTAAACAACTTATTTGTGACTGTTGGAATGAAGTATGCCTTATTGACGGGAAAAGATTATGATTATAAACCCTATCTTCGGGGGGAAGGATGATATACCTGGTATGTCCTGCAATAGACTCTTATAGCCGTATCTTAAGCACATGTAATTCTAGGAAATAAAAAAGTAAAGTATACCTCTATGTTGATAGCTCCGTAGAATTGTGAGGAATATCAGATTAACCTGTGAATTGTTCGAACTAAGAAATTACGTGCTCATCTATAACTGAATTAGGCATGGGTGTGAGACTAAGGTTTCTAATCTGTTACATGGTAAAACAAGTTTGAGGGACCAAACTTATTTAAGGGGGGGGAGAGTGTAATGACCCGACCCTCACATGTGTTTCTGGTACATTTTCTGTAATAACACAACCCTCATATATGTTTCTGGTATATTTTTCGGTCCTTTATTCTGTGCATTTACTTGCTTTCTGTGCAATTTCATGTGAAATGATGTTTAATTAAATAAAACTTATGAAAAGTGATTCATATCTGTTCACTAAGGAAGTATCTGTCACAATTAAGAAGTTGGAATCATAAATTGGAAGCCTTAGGTACTTAATTTTCTGAAATTGATTCGACATTTAGAATCTGCATGATTTTTAAGCTATAATGGGATTTTCTGTAGAATTTCAATTTGGGATGCTTAAACGATTAAATTTTGTCTTATTCACCCTTGCATAAATATCTCTATATATATCAAAGTTCTTTGAACATTTTGACTTAGCCTCAATGAAAATATCCCCTGGAGGAAAGAGTAGAGAGGGGTTTGAGAAGGAGAGAGTAAAGATCATCAAGGGGGTGAAGCTTAAAGTAAGTCCAATTCTCCTAATTCAATCCTTTCTTTTTCATTTGGGGAGAGAATTTCTTTATATTGTGTAACCTAGAGTTGTAATGGAGGTTTGGATGTAGGTGTTAATCTATTGGTAAAGAGAATATTACTCCTTGATTATTCTAACCAATTTGTGCCATCTAGAGAGGAATCTACCACTTGTTCCTTGAATTACCATATTGGAACTCACTTGTGTATAAATATGGCTATATATGTGTATTGTGTATGTAAGAATGGTGGTGTGTAATTGAAGAAGATCAAATGCATGTTCAAATGGTTATGTGTTTGTACCCCTATTTACATGATTTATGCACCATGTTTTAGTGTTTAAAGGATCTATTTTGGACCTTAATGATTATCACCAAACTTGGGATTGTGTATGAAATTCGGACTGCCAAACAGGGGCCAGACCGCACGTGCGGCGGTCGTGGCCGCACGTACGGAAAAGAGGAAAAAAATTGGGAGAGCATACTGCTTTTGGCTGCTCAAGCGGTGGAGGGGGACCGCACGTACGGTACATGTCGTAACGAGTGGAGAGGATGGCCGCACGTGTGGCCCAGGTCGGGAACCTTGTTCACTCCGTTTTACGTGCTTAACTCTCTACTATTTTTGGACTTTATGTTTGATGTCTTTTTGATGGTTGTAAATGCAATTGAAGTGTAATGACTCAGGAAATGGTTTAATCGGGGAAAAGGAACTAATGTGTGTTATCTATGTGTGTAGGACACACTACGGGAGAAACCATCGCTCCGCAACAACACTGTGCGTAATAGTAGTAACGAAGTACCTTTATTATCGTTAATAATTATTGTTACGAACGTCATGTTCATCGCAAGAAATTATGTTAATATGTGTGCTACTCGGGAAACAATGTGAACTATGAACCTATGGAAACATCGAAAGTCTTGTGAACTGTGAATTTATGAGGTCGAGGGCCGACTTGTGAATTTATGAAGCCGAGGGCCGATTTGTGAATTTATGAGGCCAAGGGCCAATGTGTGAATTTGTGAATCTGCAACTTCGTTAGGCCGAGGGCCAATTTGAGAAGTTCTGAATCTATTGGGCCGAGGGCCAATGTGTGAATTTGTGAATTTGTGAACCTATTAGGCCGAGGGCCAAGCTGTGAAATACGTTGTACTTATTAATAATTATGTTTATTTTGGAATAATGATTTTAGTGTAACTGTGAAAGCATACCGTTTAGCTACTAATGGGCCTGAGGCCGATCAGTTATAAATCATCAGAGTATGGATATTTCTGAGGGATCAAAATAATTGGATAAGCTATGTGCATCCGTATGAGTCTGAAATAGTTCTGTTGTGTTACATATGGACCCGAGGTCATTCAGAACCTACGATATGAATGCAAAGGTTTAACGTTATTATATGCTCTTTGTAATAGTATGAGTCTTATCCTGCTATACAGAAGATAACTGTGTTAATCGGTAACTAAGTGATGAGAAGTTTATGTGCACTATTCCATAATGGAATTCTTAAGGAACTAAGGTTATTTTGTTTTTGTTTATCCATTTCGGTTATGCTACGTTATGACATAATATGCATTGTTCGGTCTTTATGACCTAATGATTTCTGGTATGGAACAAAGTGTTGTACAGAACTAAGTGCTACACTTTGGCGGCAGCCACCTCTAGAATTCGTACGAGCCACCTCTTGAGTCCATACATATTTATTCTGGGCCGATAGGCCGTTTTGTTATTCTGGGCCGATAGGCCGTTATGTTATTCTGGGCCGATAGGCCGTTCTGTTATTTCGGGGCCGATTGGCTGTTCTGTCATTTCTAGGCCGATGGCCGTTCTGTGTATTACAGGGCTTAATGCCATTCTGATAAGGGCTTAATGTCGTTCTGTTTAAGGACCAATGTGTAAATGTGTGAATCCACCAGGCCAAGGGCTAATCTATGATGTTGTGAACCAACGAGGCCGTTCTGAATATTAGTACAGAATCAGATTAACTACCTGTCTTTTACATTATATATATACATTGCTTTGCATTGTAGTTCTAGTTGAACATTGGGTTATCTAAGTACTATTATTCACTGAGATTGTCTCACTCTGTATTTTGTCTGATTCTATAGGTAGTGAATCTGGAGGTCAGCCATAACCCTCGATGCTCATCTTCCTTTGACAACCTCTATGTGTCCAAGCTTTTGGGTGAAGTCTACCCGTTTTTGTGAAGTTGCCAAGTTTTGGCATATTCTCTGTTTGCCTATTCTATGTTGAAGTTTCCAATGTTTTTGTTATATACCCCAAACAAGGGGCGGGGTTGTATATGTGTATGTAAATATTTATCATCTGATTCACTGTTTGTGATCCTGGCATGATAGTGGTCGCTCAATGGATGTAGTTTCTTTTTATTTTGTGTTATTTTATGATATTTAATGCTTCCGTTCGGGTCCCATATGTATGTATATCAGATTTAATGTCTGTTTCCGATTAGGTGATGCCCAAACTTTTAGGGGCGGGTTTGGGGTGTGACAACTACCAAAGATGCCCACGCCCAGAGTTATATACCCAAGCCGTGGCATCCGTGGTTTGCCCCAAGGAAACGGTCTACCAGGGGTACGTAACTTCCCTGTGTGCCACCCGTACATCCACCTTTTTCCCAAAGCCAAATACTGATAAGGGTTCAAATCAATCCCGTGCCATCTTAGGGTTTCGCGACACAATTATATAAAAAATTATTAAAAACCTGGGCTCACCCTGAACTACCGCTATTAACCCTCAATCGTTAACTTTGTATATGCCATTAATCATTTCAATTAGTTTTTATATTAATCACAATTAATTCAAATTTCAATCACCAATAATTTTATACCAACTCATTAAAATTCCCAACATAAAATATTACACACGTCACACAATAATAAATCAATGTACAAAATTTAAATAAACAATTAATTTAAACCATGGTATGAAATGATAATGTAGATACAAAAAAAAAAAAAAAAAAAACCATAATCACACACATGCATGAATTTTTAATTTACAAGATTTGACTAGCACAATATTAAATAAACCACAATACACCCATACATGGATTACTAATTTATAATATTTAATGAATTAGACCAACACAATAATTAATTTTTATTTAAATAAATAATTGAAGTAATGATCTTAAATCTGTCCAGAAATTTTCAAGATATACCTTTAGTAATACAAATTATAAATAAATTATTTATACAATTCTAAAATTCGTGAAAATCTACAACATATTCAATAAACCTGTTAAGGTCATTTTTCAGAAAGAATTTCCCACAAATAAGTTATAAATAATTCTGTAAAATTCCAAGCAGTTTCATGACACAGATTTATCACATTTTCTTAAATTAATTCCATTCTTAAATTTATAGATCAATTTCGTAATCTAAAAATTTATTACGAAACTAGACTTCTCAAATTTCATTTTATATTTAGAAATTACCATATTTGGTTTAACATAAATTTTTTAATGATTTTTCAAGCACATAGTAAAATCTTCCTATAGCTCCAGATTTAGTTTAAAATCTGTATAAATTCGTGCAAAACTCAATAATTGTTGGAAAAATTCTTAGATGAAGTAGACATCATCCTCAACAACATTGTAGAAGAAATTATCTTAAAATTTTAAGTATAAAATTGTCTAAAAATTCGTACATCTTCTGGCATATTTAAGGGCCACATAAAATCTTCAATCATCTTTTTAATGGCATAAACTACACATGCAAATCTAAATTCCACAATAATACCATGATTTTAAGACTACCAATATCTTCAAATATTTGATATACAAATCACAAACTATAAATAAAATTCTATCTATAAGTTTAGTCATTTTATCATACGAATACAATTTGAAATTTTCAACAATTAAAAAAAACAAAAAAACTGATAGGTTTGAGAGGGTTTTCTTACTTAGTAGTAGGGTTGAAATGGAATGATGAAATGATAGGAAAATATGTAACTTTCTTGATCCTCTACTCTTCTTCTCTTAAACTTGCTCACAGAATTTCCCTTCGATTAATTGAATAAGGAATGTGTACTGTAAGTATACATATAAATAGACTCCTGAGTCTCTCTCTCTCTTTTCTCTCTCTCTCTCTCTTCTAATCATTCTCTCAGGTCTATTCTTATTTTCCAAATCCAAGAAGCATAATGGAGCCTTATTCCCTATATTAACATGCAAATACACAAGTGGCATCCTCTGCCACAGAAAATTCGAAATTCTGGAATATATATATATATATATATTTTGGGTTTACTAAAAATAACACGCTAAGGTTTTTAACTAAGTTATTTAGCAAAGATAATTATCATGTTGAATCCTTAGAATAATTTATAAATAATAAATATTGAATACCTAGAAAATTATTATTCTTAATAATGTTTTTGTTAGTGATTGAATTGAGTTAATTTAAAACTAACTTATACACTAATATATATTTTAGATAGACTCTGGGCAAAATTAATTCATTTATTTTCTTTTAAGAATAATTAAATGCGGGTTCTCACAATCTACCTCCCAAAAAAAAAAAAATTCATCCCCGAAATTAGATCGTACCTCTAGATTTGAAGAGTGGAGGGTAATTGGCACGTATCACATCGTCTTGTTCCCATGTTAACTCTTCCGTCCCATGATGTCTCCAAAGAACTCGAAACAATGGTATGGTTTTACCTCGTAATATTTTCTCGCAACGATCTAAAATTTTGACAGGCTTCTCTTCAAATGTCACATCTTCATCAAGATTAATTCCCTCCCAGTTGATGAAGTGAAAAGGGTGCGACTTGTATTTCTGCAGCATAGAGACGTGGAAAACATTATGTACTCCAGCCAGTTGAGGTAGTTGAGCCAAACGGTATGCCACCTCTCCTACGTTGTTGGTGATGTAGAGCATAGTATGTCGGTTGCATCTCCCCCGATATTCATAATCATGAATTGTGCCAATTATCCTATGTTACATGTGGTGCCTTCACTGTTGCTAACTGCCTTCACTACTGCTAGAATTTGTTGATGAAAATGTGTGTATCCTCCAATTTGTATATTTACATTGTTGGTCCATCGGCATTTTCAGGGCCAATTAGCAGCCAGCTTCAAATATGCCTTCCCACCTCCATTTTATCAATTTTTGTAGAACTATCTAAAATGCAAAGGACACTCTAAATGTGATACTGAATGTCCAAATTGTCTATATTCAAGTTTCAAAATATACATGACAAGTTCAATAATAAGTGGTTTTATTCGCGGAAAAGAAATCTCTCTCTCTCTCTCTCTCTCTCTCTCTATGTATGTATATATATATGTATGTATGTATGTATGTATGTATGTATGTATACTAGAAAGGTGGCACTTTTGTGGGTGAGCTTCACTAAATTTTGTTGGAGAATTATTTTGAAAATTATGTGTGTTTTATTAAGTCGAAGAAATGTAAATAAGAAAAAACATTTTAGCCTCTTAAAGTTTGGTAGGCGAAAGTCATATTGTAACTTGATTTAAAATGTAAAAGGTCGATTGTAATGCCCCAAAATAATCCCAATATATCTAATACATCAACTCACTTCCAAATAGAATAATAACCGTGACTCAAGGGATGCCAGAAAATACTTTCACCATGTTCCTTTACATGATTCCAAATGTTATACAAAAGTAATCTCACATGCGATTATACATTCATTGACAAACTAGTACATGAATCTATAGCATGTAAAATCATTCAATCAAAAACAGATAAGGCCCTCAAGGGCTTACAAGTTCCAAGGCAATAGCCCGGTTACACAAAATGGTCTCTCGGACCCATACACATTAGCCCTTGGCTTTACAAAAATTTACAACAAAATGAGAAAGCAATCTACTCTTCACAAAATAAATCCACACCCTCAACTTGGCGGGACCACCACATCTTGACCTGCACCAAATCCCAGAGGGGTGAGCATAAAGCCCAGTAGAGAATTCTTACAAAGTATATACAGTTATGCAAACTTTTCAATAAAAATGCAAATGTCATTGCCATGCCATGCACCTTTTAAATAAAAGTTTATTTCATGCTCTTTATAAAGATTACTATCTTTCAATAAAAACTTGCAATCTCAACACATTTCCAAACTTCCAATTTTTAATCAATAGGAGTGGTAAATATGACACTGGTAATCCCTAGGCTAATGTCTGCAAGTAGACTCTACAAGTACTACCAATTTGTCATTTTCACCAGTATTAACCGGAAGGCTCGACACCTATCCTCGCGGGTTTCTGGTCTTTCACTTTGGACACTCAGGCCAACTTAACAATTTATCTACACCTCCTAACCGGACTTACCAACGTATTTACCCCATATACATTTCCATAGTTCTCATTACAACATAATCTTTCTCAAAGTAAACGTTTTCCAATTCATTTCAAGATGTGCAATAATTATAATAAATCAAATGAGAACATGATGCAATACATAATATTTCATAACATTTCTCCATTTCAAACATCTCTACAACAATATCAATTTACCACATTTATCATTTCTTCTCCTCAATATTATTTCTCAAATAACCATGCCAATCAATTTATAGCAACAACAACCTCCCATCATGCCCAAATTTCAACAAGCTAGCCTCTTCAAGGCTACATGTGATGTTTTCAAAATTAAACTATAAGATTTAACAATTCACACATTCCATGATACACAACCATTTGTCACCTCACAAGAACACGTGTTCAAATATTTAGTAACAATGTTAAAATGCCATCTCAATTCTCATGTAACAAGTAGATGGCCATTTTACTACACATAAGATGGAGTTACTCTCATTCATTCGTTTGACACAAGAAAACAAGGAAATTCATAGGCATTTTTCTTATTTTCCAAAATCCCCAAAATTACCTAGGGTTTTCATCAAAACAAACATTTCTCATTCCCTTGAAGAAAACCTACTAACCATCTTTATTGAGTTTGATAAATAGGCAAACCCACTAGGATTAGTAAAAAGATTTGAGTTTTAAACCCATTTTGAAAACTCTCTACCTTTTAGATCATAAAATCAAAATCAACACCAGTACTTCAAGGAAACTTTTAAATCAACAACAACAATGCAAAACCTGTATATATAACTCAAGAAATCCCCTACCTCAATGTTTGATGAAGAAGGAAAGTGAAAACCCTAGCTTTGATGGAAGACTCTTCAATTTTCCACAAAACCAAGAGGAGCCCTAACTTGGATCTTCAAGATTGGTGTGAAATGTTGATGATCTAGACCCAAAAATTACAAGAATCAAGGTGTTTTAATGTTTTGGTGAGGATTTCTAGAGAGAATGAGGAGAAAAATAAGGTTTAGAGTGAGAGAAAGATGTCCAAAATGTGATACAACTTCGGCAAAAAGGGTAAAAAAAACAAAGTTTCGGACTGCCCACCTATCGCACGTGCAGCGCACCTCCCCGCACGTGCGGAGCACTTCCCCCGCACGTGCGGCCTTCATCCCCGCATATGTGGTGCCCCTCTCCCGCACCTCACTCCACTCGTGCATATTAGACAGTGTGCAAACCCCTACTACTCAACCTCCACCACACGTGCGGCCTAGGGCCACCGCACATGCGGCCCTGGCCAGCAGTCCAGAATTTTTTGACTCATTTCCCAAGCGCTCCGGACCTGACCCCGCACTTCCCAAAAGAAAGAAACTTCAACACCGAATAAAAACGAGAATAGGGACTTGATTTTCAAGAATTATTTCCGGACGTTTCAGACTCAACACGAGCAAAAGTGGACGAAGTGCAGGGGAAAGAAAAAAAAGGAAAAATAAAGACCCGATCGTCACATCGATTGTTATTAAATAAAAGTGAAGGGACTAAAGTAAAATTGTTCACAAAACCAGGAAAAACAATCAGAAATTGATAGAATTTTAGATATAGAGTGTAGATTTAATCTTGTTGTAGGATCATTCCATGAATGCATTTTGGTCTTAGATTTTAAATTGTAGATAATTTTGTTTTGGGTATGTAGAGCTACTGTTTCGTGAGAATATAAGAGTGTTAAATGTAATTTAGACTACACTAAGTCAGAATGTAAGAGTGCTCAATGTAATTTAGATTACATTGAATTCTAATGACTAGAATAAAATTTAATCATTTGCAATTGTAGTCATTTGCAAATGTTACTTACGTTGTATTTGAATATTGAATATTGAATTTTTAACTTTTGTTTCTTTTACTTTTTCTTTTTTCCCAAATTTAAGATTAACACAATACCATGCCCTAAGATTAAGAATTTTTTACAATCTAATTGACAAATTTGAATCATATTATACAATCAATTACGTAAACAACATGCAGTACATAAAATTCATGCAAACTTGTAACAAGCATACAAGACACAAACCTCGAATTGTCTTTTAAATGTAAACTAGAGAATTCCATATGCAGCTAAAATGATAGATGGATATTAAGTACGGATTTAAGATGGGCATTTAGTAATTGGCTGAATCGACATTGTGATTGTATTCCTCCCTTGTGATATTGAATTGCAAATGTAATTATGCAATTCCACTTCGCAAGCTATTAAAATCCAATCATTGTCCTCATCTTGATACCTGACACGGTAAGTTCCACCCTGTAGCTTCAACCTCTTTGCCACTTGCTGTTGAAACTCTACCATTCCCGACAACACAACGAGCTGAAATTTAATAAAATCATCTCCATATTTCGCCTTTATGGTCACAATACTTGTGTGTTGCGTTGTTGTAAAATGTGGCTTTATGTGAGAAACAGTAGCCATGTCTTGCATGTGAGGTGGATCAAAAATTGGAGGCTGACTAGATTCTAGGATTTGTTCCTGAACACCACCTTGGACAAGTTTATTGGAAAGCAATTGGTTATCCTTAATTCTCTTGTGAGGTGACCACCAGGTGATATTATATTCACTGCAAACACACTTCACAATGCATCGGCCAGCTACAAACTGAAAAATCCAAATTCAGATAAGAAAAATACATTGTTTACTACTACCAAAATATATGACATTTCCCAAGGACGTAGCTAGGAATGGTTTTTCCCAAGTATGTAAGCTTACCGCCAAGGCTTTCTGTAGCATCTTTAAGTTTCATTCCAAAATGTTGTTGGAGATCGTCCAAGCTAATCGGAATTCCATCTTTTCTTTGTAGCCTTTGGGACGAGTTAATTATGCAATTTTGCTATAAAGAAGTAATAGCAATGTTGTTTTCTTCTGTGTTACTAACAGCATTGCTTCCAGTGTCTATAGCATCCACTTCTGGTAATTGTTGATCGGATAAATCTATAAACACCATCTCTTCTCCCTTCTCTATTCTATTTGGAGATTTTACAGTTTGGGGTTTTTTAAATGAATCAAGTTTTCTGTGCTTCTCCAAGCTAGTTGGAATTCCAGCATCTAGCCACACCATCTCTTCACCATTATCCATCCTATTTGGAGTTCTTGTGGTTTGGGGTATTGGGTAAGAATAAAGTTTACCATGCTCTGAAAAATCAAGAACTTCAATAGATAACTCTTTTCCTAGTTCTTCTCCAGAAGAAACCTTACAACTTTTACAATGCTACTTCATTGTTGTCAATAATGGAACCAAAGCAATCCTCGGATCTCTACCTTCAATGTAGTTTGGGGGCAAAAAGAATTCTAGTATGTAAACATTGTCTTAAATATAACCACTCCGCAAGCAAATTGCAAAAGAACCCGTAAGTCCATACCTGCGTGCACAGTGTGCCAAAGGGTACTCAGTTATGCTAAATTGAGTAACATCTTTGCAGAAGACCAAATTCTGGGACAAAACTGCTCTCCCAACAACCCCCTGCCCTTTTCATAGGCATTGTCATCTAAAAACTCAAGCTTCGGTCTCCCTGTTCCATAGGTTCTACCAATTGTGAACACAGCATTGCAAAGCCTACACGAGGCCCAAGTCTGAACCAAAGGTAGACAATGAGTGCTACACACCACTTTTAGCATCTTCTTGATTTCTTGAAGAGTTTTATCCCTGTCCAAAT
Organism: Camellia sinensis; assembly: GCF_055761805.1. Classification (NCBI taxonomy): domain Eukaryota; kingdom Viridiplantae; phylum Streptophyta; class Magnoliopsida; order Ericales; family Theaceae; genus Camellia; species Camellia sinensis. The sequence goes on along the minus strand of NC_138961.1, from coordinate 66,319,959 downwards.
AAGTATTGTTCACCAATACATATTCGCCACTTACTTTCGTATCATACCAATGCATAAATTTTGAACTTGTCAGACCATGATCCCGCAGGTAGCTGAAATGATATAATTGAAGAATGTTAATAGATTTAAACTGAAAGGTATTTGCAAGAATCAAGTATTTTCACTTATAAGTTGTCAATAATGACTATTGCCTTTTACATTATTAGCTAAAAATAATTAAAATAAATTATAAATTTATTTGGTACAACTTTTAATAATTTGTGAAAAAAATTGAATCTATTTGATTAAATAAACTGTCACATAAATTTTTTCCTAGTAATTAGGACAAAAGAAATGAGACTCTTTTAGCCAAACTTATTCAAGGTTTTTTTTTCCCCTTCTTTTTTGGGGTCAAATAAACTGAATAAATCAAATAAATTATAATTTAAAATTATAGGCAAATATTATTAGTCAATCTTTTTTAAGTAAATAAGTTGATTTATAAATAGTAATATCAACACATTATATACAGTAAATGAAAAAATCAGAATAGCTTAGGCAATTAAACCAACCAACTTAAGTTGCACTAAGGTATTGTATAATTGTCCAAAATCAGCTTCGTTGTTTTGGACAGGTGCAGCTTACCCTGGCATGGAGTATTTCAATTGGTCCAACACTTTGAGCAAAAATCTGTATTGCCTAGTAAATGGGGCTACTATAAACAATTATGCAAATTCTACTCACCTCCCTTGAGAGGTAGTAATTCTTATATTTTTGTTATAATTACATCAATTTTTCTTACATTAATGATAAGGTTAACTAAGCTAACAATAAGACATATTTTATGTTGGCCCTTGTGCATCATAATGAAATTATCAATTTTCCGCACCAGAGATCAGTATAAATTACTCAAATGATTAATGTCAATGATATGATATCAGAATAAAAGCTCAATATGTTCATAAGAATTGTTGTAGAACTCCGTGTTAAATGGTTTACACAATAAAATTAATGAAAGGGTAAGATTAACGAATCGTTAAAAAGATTGGCCAGTAAAATGGAACCAACTAGTAAAATAATTTGAGCTCCATCAACAAAAGAAAAGGAAACCATCATTGAAAATTAAAATTAACAATCAATGGATAGGCATAAAAAAATTAAAATAATAAATAAACAAACAAACAAAAGTAAAGAAGAGAACGTAAAAATGGGACTGTTAGGGGACAAACCTCAATATACGTTCAAAAGTGTAACTACACGAAGTTATATTTATTTCATTTGTCAACACCATCTTAAATACACCCATACAACACAGCCAAGAATGTTCAAACAATGGTACAACCATAGATTGCGTAATATTGCAACTGATAGCACGATCGCGCTGTGGATACTCTTTGCAGGAGTAATACTGCACATTTGGAGTAGACTCCCGTTGTTGATGGTGGAACACACGGCCATGGAGGCCAAGATGTTCCTCACTCACTCCATCCACATCAAATTCAGAACCTAAAGACATCAACCTATATGAACAAAGTCCTTCATGGATGCCGTTAAAACCGAAAAGTTGGTGTCGAGTTGTAAGTAAAAGCTTGCCCTTAATTTCTATGACTTTCCAAAACTGCATAAGAAATTAGGTATCGGGCCAAACAAATAATATAATTTTAAAGTAGGATTTTATCTTCTCCATAAACTCTGGAATACGAGGAGCAATCAGGGTTCCATCAATTATCTTCTCTCTACGATTTTGCAAATTTCCAAGCCAAAAAAAATAAAAAATAAAAAATACAAGGCAAAGTAAGAATAAGGTAAGCAACACAAAAAGAAAGTGGAAATCTACTAAATCTAATCTAACTACTAAGCACAGGTTAGAAATCCTATATATTACCGTTTTGTTTTGTGTCACCTATTTGATATTTTCCCTATATTTTAACACTAACAACCGGAGTTGGGATTTTCTCAGAGATAAAACTAACAAAAATTAAATTAAATTTTTTAATAAAAAAAAGAAAAAGAAAAAGAAAATTAGTAATAAGTGTTTCAATAAGACACTGGTTAAATAGAGAATAATTGGAGTGAAAGCTAACTAGTAAGTAATATGAGATGAGAGAGAAGCTAACCAGAGAAGAGATTGGGAAGGAGGGGGACGTTCACAACTCAAAAAAACCTGGCCAATCCCATAGCCTCCACGCTGGTAGAGCAATTCGTGGTTCTTCACATATGATTTGAAATCGGGAGGAAAGTCACGGATCATATCATCATCCGTACGATTTTCTGACCGGAGGAAATTTTCATTCTCGGCCATCGATTAACTACATCTCTCTCTCTCTCTCTCTCTCTCTCTCTCTCTCTCTCTGTTGTGTACTACCCAACACCAGCGGCAAAAGTGTTCCTTTTATATGCCTAATTGCCTTATTAAAAGAATATAATATAATATAATATAATAATAATAATAGTAAAATAATAAAATTAAAAGCGTAGGTGGAAGGAACTGAACAGAAAAGTTTCAACAGGTTCATGTCACGTGGTCCAATCTTAAAAATAAAAAAAAAAATAAAAAAGCTACCCATGGTCAAAGTAAATAGAAAAAACAAATAAAAGGAAAATTATATTTGAGATATATACCATATACACTCTTAGTTATGATTTTTATATTTTTTGTTATGATTTATTATTTTATTAATTATACTACAACAAAACTGACTTTTTATGGCACCACATCAACAGCATACAATAAATGCACGTCGTAGTTTCTCACTTTTATGACTTGCTTTTTTGCATGTCGTAAATACTTTTCCAACCACGGCGTGTCTATTTCGTAGGCTGTGAATGGTAATAACGATGATTTTTTTACAACTTGCAATGCACGTTGTAAATAATAAAACTTTCAATGACGTGCATATGACGTGCTGTTAATACATCAATTATACATGACGCACATACGCCAGCCGTGAAAAGTGAATACTTTTCACTTTTCACAGTGCACACAATGCCCGCCGTTAAAAGTATTGCCTTTTTACGACGCACACAACGCCTGTTGTTAAAAGTATTGCAATTTTTACGACAGACATTGTATGTCGTAAATTGTATGATCAAAAACAAAGAAACGCCAAAATAAAATTTCTGGCACCAATTCACCCAAAATCTATATATATATATATATTTGGCAAAAGAAAATATACATCAACTGTTTGGGCTTCTCATAAATTCTAATCATCAGACACTGGTTCGAAGGGGATCCATCGCTAGTACGACAACTGGCTCGACAGCAACATCCACCCGCTGGTAGTAACAATCAATAATTACACGATATGACGATAGCCAGTCCATACCCAAAATAACATCAAAACCCGACATAGCCATAACTACAAACAAAAATGGAAGTCGGCGGTTGGCGACCCCTATATCGCACCCTCTACACCCTTGTTTCAAAATCAATTGACCCCCAACAGGTGATACTACACAAATAGGAGATGCTAACTGTGCCAACTCCAGCCCCAAAACAGATGCAAATGCAGCATATATAAAGGAATGAGATGCACCCGTATCAATCAACACATTGGCAACCGAGTTGCAAAACAAAAAGGTACCTCTCACAACAGATGGAGCCGGTACTAGATCCTGCGCGGTAACAGCATACACACGCCCAGAAGGCCCCTGATCTACCTACTCTCCTCTCGGAGCAAAAGACTGCTGCACAGACTGGGACCATGAAGCCCCCTGATTGGCCCTCGAGGCCTGAACTTACTGAGCTGGCTGAAAACTCTGCCTCAACCCAGATGCACCAGACATGCCACTCAATTGCAGGCAAAACCTCTTCAGGTATCAAGAAAGCGGCTGGCCTCTGCCCTAACTCTGGCTCTAAGGTCGAGCCGAAGATGAAGCCGCTCTCTGCCCTCCTCCCCTCTGCGGGCAAGCTGGAGACTTGTGGCCCAGCTGACCACATTTATAACAGGTGATGTCTCCTTGGCTGCCTCTCCCAGAGCCTACACTCGGCACTAGAAAGGTCGATCTAGCAAAAGCACCCTGGGACTGCTGAGGGTTAGGACCCTTCTGCCTCCTACCATCCCCCTGACCATCCTGACTCCTCTTGGAGCCCCTCTGTCTCTCCTCCTCCTCCTGCATCATAATCTCCATATGGGCCGCAGCATCCACAAGGCGCCCATAGTCCTGGGTCATAGAACCCCCAACTCTCATCTTGTGGCCATGCCTCAACTTCCTCTCAAACTTAATACAACGGCGTTCCTCAGACGCCACAGGCTCAGGTGCGAACCTGGATAAGCTAGTAAATGCAGCCTCAAACTTGGCCACTGATAAATTCAACTGCTTGAGCTGACTAAACTGGTCCCTCAGCTTCTCCCTGACAACTGGAGACAAAAACTTCTCCTGGAAAGCGTCTACAAAGGCCTCCCATGTACCAACAACACGACCTCTCATGAACTTCCACCACTGACCCGCATCCCCCTTAAGGTGGAAAGATGCCAAGGTCACCTTCAATGCCCCGTCTTCGATGCCAATCATCTCAAACGTCTTAGTCATCTGCTCCAACCACTCATCAGCCTTAAGTGGCTCCTTAGGATCCCCAACAAACTCATCCGGATTAGACTAGAAGAACTCCCTCTTTAGAAAGGAAGGTCCTGCATCAACAACCTGGGCCTGAACTAGATTCTCAGCTCTAAGAATGCCTATGGATTCCCTCATAGCACCTGCTATCTCGTGGGCTAAGGCACCCATGGCCTGCTGACCCACTGGCTCTGCCACATTGGCCTTACCAACACCCTCCTGCTGCGCCGAAACCTCATCCGGTATAGGCATCTCCTGCCTCCTAGGCCTACCTCGCCTACCACCTTGTCCTCGTCCTAACATCCTAATAAAGGTAACGAAGACATTAGCACATTCACAAATGTGCCAAAGCTATAACACTCGCGTCCTAAAACATAGACAACAATAATACACTCCACATAAGCACATAATCACATAAGCACCTACGAATTTCATTTCTGGATAATGATAGTCCCGAGGCGTTACTAGAGTTCCGGTTAGAAACAGCATTGATCAAGTGCTTTTCCAACAAGACTCACAGAAACCCAAGGATCCAATCAACATTCTAGAAACTAAATCCCATACCAAAATAGTCACATAAACATGTTATCACATAAGCATATAACACTACATCTAAGTCTCTATCAAGCGAGACGAACCCATTGTGGTACTAACCACTTCCCGCGTACCCAAAGTATTCGAACCCGGTACGCTTTGATACCAAGTTGTAACGCCCTCAAAATAAACCCATAACATACGATAAAGAAAAGAGATTTCATATTACAATCATCAGAGTAATCTTACAAAAGGTATTACATGTTGACAACAAAAGTAAGTGTCCTATAGGTTTACAACTTTCCAAGTCAACACTTGGTTACAAAAGGAGAGTACTAACTCTACACAAAGTAAACCCTTGGCTTGATATACATGTAATACAACAAAAACAACAAAAGGGTCTAGCAGCCTCAAGCCTCCCAAGCTACGTCCTTGGAGGTGGCATAGCACCTGCACCTGAAAATGATGTCCCATATAGGGTGAGCCAACACCCAACAGAGATATGATAAACATAATATGAGCAATAACTAAAACATGAACATTTGATAAATGTTTAACTTACATAAATCAATTCATAATTCCTTTCAATTACATGACCAATATGTCCATGTTTCATTTATTTCCCATTACTTATCCAGTTCTCAATTTATGAATAAGGCTCAGAACCTGGCCAATGAGACTATAGCTCATATCAACAATACTTCCATAATTCACAATAGATACACATATTTGTTGTATCAACACTTCAATAGATACACATATTTGCTGTATCAATGGAGTCCATCCCCTATCATGAATAATGCAAACATGCAAGCATAAGGTATGCTAATTGAAAATGATCCATAATCTAACCATCGAAAGCAGATAAATAAAAGGGAGAAAGACGTGGGGTTAGAAGACATGCACACACACACACACACTTATTACAACATTGTGCCCTCTCGAAGGAGGGTCCGAATGAATAATTAGCTAAGCTACTCTAAGCTAAGCTAATCTAACAAATCTAATTAGACTAATTATTATAAACCAATTGAATAACTAGTAAACTACTTACTAATTATTACAACACAACATAAAGAGATAGCTAAGCTAAAGCTGCTTAATTATTACAATAATCAATGCAAATTAACCAAGCAATTAACATATTAAATTATGCTGCTACTACTCTACTCCGGGATGTAGAAGATGCATGCACTCAGTTTTTCGCCCCGAAAAGCCCACCGGTTTTCTCTTGAGAGGCTCTGTTTGCAGGGTTGACCAAGAACTTTCTGCTCTAACTTACCAAACCAATGCTGAGGAATTCACCAGTGGCCTGCCGACCATGATTTCTTGTTGTCGGCCATCTGCTAGCCAAAAAGGTGTGCTACCGACCAAGGATAAAGCCACTGTCGGCCATCAATGGGCCACTGCCGGCCACTGGTGTGCTAAATCACCACACTACAACAGAGCACAAACAGAGGAAAATAGAGGGTTTTCCGATGACATGTTTGTACTGTGCCCCTCCTTATCATCTCAAAACATCAAAGGAGAGACACACTTGGATCCAAAGCCACCGATCAAGAATTTTCAATGCATGATGGCCAAGGATCCAAGTTGTACACTTTCAATAAATGCACAAAAACAAGACTCTAAGGACCACCACCCTATCATGCATGATCAAGGGTGATGGAGACAAACGAGATTGGCTCATTTTCATCACTTCAAGTATGAAATGGACCAATCTTCCTTGTGGTCAATATAACGTTCGATTGAACACAATGCAATGCAAGCACAACATGTTTATCTTGGTCATGTTTTAGTTGTCCAATTCTTGTTTACACATTTTAGTATTACCAAGCCATTCTTTAGTCAATTTGTCCAAGGTGATAGTCCTCTAATGAGAGAGGGGTCAACCAAAGGATGGTTTAAGACATGAGAGAGATCATGCCTTTGGCTAGGAGGAACCCTCAAAAGAGGGTTAAAGCCATTGAGCACAAGCTCTATCTCAAGCTTAAACACAACCTTAAGGCTCACCAAACCTCAAAACAAATGGAAAAATGAAGAAATGAGGGAGGTTGCAGAATTTCAATGCTGAAATGGCATGAAAAATAATACTACAACATGCAAGAAACACATGCACATGTTAAAAGTCAAAAGCATGAAAACTAATGAAGAACACTACACTAGAAGCATGCAATATCAAGCTCAAATGACCAAACTAGCTCTGGAAAGAGCTAAAACAAGTCAAAACAGTGTCCAAAATATGCTGAGATAGAAGCATGAAAGGCAAGAAAAACATACTCATTTGTTAGGCTACAAACAAGGCTCAAAGCACAACTCTCAAAAGCAATGAAAGAGTGAATTAAGTGAGAGTATGACAGAGCTATATATGCTAAAATCACATGTAAAATGATGCTACAACATGCAATCATCTCATGCAAAACATGTTAGAGGCCTTAAAACACAAAGCTAGTGAAGCCATTTGCACTACAAGCATACAAAGCAAGCCCCAAGTGACTTAACCAGCCCCAAACAGAGGCAAAACAAGTAAAAAAAGTAGCAAAAACATGCTGAGATCAGGTCATAAAATGGCGGAAAAACATGCTCACGTGTTAGGCTATCTACACTTGCAAACAAGACACAAGGAGGGGAGGGCAACCCCTCCTATTTTGGACCTCAAAACATACTTTTCACCATTGAAATTCCCCTGGAATTCAGTGGTTAGAAGGCCAAAAAAGGTTGACTTAAAAGCTTTGAAAAAAGGAATAAAAGGCTTCACAAGCCAAAGAGTAAAAAGAGGAGACAACCCCCTAACTCAACAAGACTCAAACCACCATTTTTAGGACTGAAAAATAGAGCTTTTTATGGTTGAAAAACCAGGTCAAAGCAGTGTAAAAAGATGGCCAAGCAATTGATTCAAACAAAGCTTTAAAGAGGTAAGCCTTACACCTTTGAAGCACAGCAACAAACAGCCAAATTCTGAGCTACAACCAACCTTAGAAGCTCAAACAAGGCCTCCAAGAACCTCAGCTCCAAGATGAAGGTGTTTGGTCAAGGGGTTGTATGCAAATATGTAGAGAATTCCCACTTTCAAGCACAAAATAGGGAGAGAGAGAGAGAGAGAGAGAGAGAGAGAGGATTCTAGGGAGAGAGAGGATTGTAGAGAGAAAGGTTCTAGAGAGAGAAAGGTTCTAGAGAGAAAGGTTCTAAAGAGAAAGGTTCTAAAGAGAAAGGTTCTAGAGAGAGAAAGGTTCTAGAGAGAAAGGTTCTAGAGAGAGAAAGGTTCTAAAGAGAGGGTTTTAAGGTCTAAAATCCTTTTGGTCAAAAGGCTTTGGTCCAAAAAGGGGTGTGAGGTTAGGATTTGAAGCTTCTCTTGCTGAAGAGATCGAATCTTTGCACTACACAACTTTCATCACCAAGTAAACAATCAGTGGCGCCCAAGTCTCAAGGGCGGTCAAAAATGGGGTGTCTACAGTTGCCCCTCTTTGATAGAACTTGAAAGTCATGAAATGACGTGAGTGAATGTCAAAGCCCAGAGACGGCCCATTTTTGACAAGGCTGATGTCTTGGATAAATAAACAAAATGTAAATGCAGTTGGTTGAACCCGAAGGTTGCCTACGTATCCCTTTGCAAGGAATCAAACCAACGTAGTTCAGGGACAGGATACAAAATAATACATAATACAATAAAACAATACAAATGATATGCAGTGTAACGAAATAATCAAACCACAAACAGTGCAAAACCACACAAATATCATAAAGGGATGGAGATGCAACATCAAACTATGTTTAACACAGAAAAGGCGCCGGAATCCTCAAACCACAATTCTCTTAGTGGAGTAGCCGTGTGCACATGCAGAACTATGTGTTTTGCAGAAAGATTACAAGTAATTAGGTGGCATGATATAAGTGAGGAATGATCTGCTGAGGAAAGATCGTGATCCTAAATGCTTAATGCAATAAAACAAAATACGATGCAATGGATGAAGTAAATAAGGCGCGCGGCCAAATCGCACTTTACCTAGAAAAGGTATGAACACAAAACAGACCACGTCTAACATAGAAAAGGTACCGAAACCCTCAGACCACAATTCTCTTAGTGGAATAGGTACGTACACATTATCCCAGAACCATGCTTCAATGAAGGAGATGTATGAGCACATGCCAAACCAAGCTTAACATGTAAAAGATGCATGCAACAAAATGGTATGATGCAATAGATGCATGCGATCGATGCTATATGTAATGCGATAAGCGTAATAGATGACGTAGTAGCTAAGAAGTGAAGGTACCTTACAGGGGCAATTGGCGATGACTCACCTCATGCTGCTGGGGATCTTCCTCTTTTGCATCTTGCATTTCCAAACCATAGGTACCACTTTTCTCCCTGGCTACGGTCGCAACTTTTCCTATTCTCCAACAGGGTGACAGACTTGGTTGGTTCAATATCCAGAATTGAGGCACATACACGCTACCTTAACCTATGGGGCTGCCATACAAATTTCAAGCCGAGGATACACCCCTGGGTATTTAAACCAAACTTTAGTCTCGGAAATCCCGAACCTTTGCGTTCTAGGCATAGGCCATTCGAACTCTAGTTTTCACCCTCTCAGTTGATCTCTTAGGAACTCACCACAAACACAGGTAGATGGTTGTACCAGACCACCAAAAGTCATTCGGGCACGACAAACACCAAAGGAATTGCACCTTCAGAGGATTTAAGGTCTCCTAGACTAGAAAGTGCACAAGATCGTGAGATGTAAAGTGAATACACAAAACAGTGCTAATGAATTACAATGCACAAGACAGTGCGAGTGAGGGTGAATGCACAAAACAATGCTATACATGTGTGCACAAAACAGTACGATGCAAGTATGCACAACACAGTGCGAATGAAAGTGAATGCACAAGATAATGCGAGTGATTTGAAATGCACAAAATAGTGCGATACGAAAGGAATGCACAAAACAGTGCTATACAGGTGAATGCACAGGATAGCGCGATACAGGTGCACAAGGTAGTGCGATGCAGGGTGCACAAGATAGTGCGATGCAAAGTGAATGCACAAAACAGTGCTATACAGGTGCGCAAGACAGTGCGATGTAGGTTGAAATGCACAAGACAGTGCTAACAAGATGCACAAAATAGTGCGATGCAAGGTGCACAAGAGAGTGCGAACAATGTGAATGCACAAACAAGCACAACTAAGGTGCGCAAAATAGCGCGATGTAATGCACAAACAAGTGCAGGTAAGGTACGCAAAATAGCGCAATGTAATGCATAAACAAGTGCAGGTAAGGTGCGCAAAATAGCGCGAGCAATGCACTAACGAGTGCAGGTAAGGTGTACAAAATAGCGCGAGCAATGCACTAACGAGTGCAAGTAAGGTGCGCAAAATAGTGCGATGTAATGCACAAACAAGTGCAGGTAAGGTGTGCAAAATAACAAGAGCAATGCACTAACGAGTGCAGGTAAGGTGCGCAAAATAGCGCGAGCAAACTGCACAAAAAAAGTGCGATGCGTAGGAAAGCGCGAGTGTAAATGCAGGATTTTAAGGTTTGCTAGACCAAAGAATGCACAAGATAGTGTGAGTGAGACACAACCATAAGGTGCACAAGACAGTGCGAGTGATACATAACCACAAAGTACACAAGACAGTGCGAGTGATACACAACCACAAAGTACACAAGACAGTGCGAGTGATACACAACCACAAAATGCACAAGACAGTGCAAGAGAGATGAAATTATGAAATAGATGTACTGAGTGAGATTATTGTGTGATAGATGCATGATGTTAATTGAAAGAATGTTCTATGCATGAAACATGCATATTCTATGCAAGAGACAAAAGCATATTGCATGCAACACTAAAAGCATATTCTATGCATGAAACAAGAGCATATTCTATGCAATTCCTTCAGTTCGGCATTCACTTGAGCACACTACTTTTTTGTTTCTTCAATAGCTGCTTCGAGTTTTCATTCTTCTTCTTCGATCTTAAATATGAACATTATGAACCCCAAAATAAAAATATTTTCCATAAAATACTAATTGGTAGGGCATTAAGAAGAAAATACATTAATTGCATGTGTGATCTGTTAAAAATATTTCGTGAAGGATTTCTCACCTTGTAAGATTGTGCAAAAATAGCATATACATGTGCATCAAGGCCACCTTCACCTCAATTTCTTTAATGACATGAAAGTCGATTAATATATTTATAAAGGCCTATCAGTTGCCTTGACAAAATTGTACACCTCTATCAAAAGTTTAGTAGCCACCATACAAATAATTAGCCAACAATAGTTTTCCTTTAATTGAGGGTAAAATGCTTATGTACATATCTACTTTTAACATGTTTTTCGCACTTTCGAATAAGGTTTCCTTCTGTTCTAGACTCGAATAAAAGGGGGGGAAGGGACATGATAAAAAGAGAGGAAAGAAAGTTAATTAACACTTAAGAAACACAAAATAAAATAAAATAGCATAATGAAAAAATGATTGCTTAAAACTTGGACTCTTATTACCAAAACAACATCGTGACATTAATATGAATATATGAATATGGGGCATAAGTATGGCTTGTATAGTGCTTGTTGAACTCAATTAAGTGCCAAAATAATTAAGAGCACAGCAATAGAAATAGATAAACCAGTATTGCAGTGAATGGTATGAAAGATTGCTGAGCAATACAGTGATCATAAAGCCATACAATTGCATAAAATGAATGGAGCTGCTGAACAAAACTTTGTAGTGAATTATTGAGCCGTTTGATCCCAAAAAAAAAATGTCACACAAAGATGTGAAGTATATTGATAAATGAAGTGAAACACATAAGCACATGTTCAAGCATTTAGACTCTAAACATTATAATACCAGAAATAGCAAAGAGAGAAATAAAGGCATGGAGCCGAAGCTATTGAAATTTGAAATCCAATATATATATATATATATGTTTGATAACTTCGTATACGGACCGACTTAATCTAGAGACAAATCCCATAGTCAATTCTAACAATATCTCTATTCATCAAATGAACTAATAAAGTTAGAGAAGCACCGTTTTGAAGCTTGTTGCCCACTAGATGCATCTGACACCTACAATATGTTAGTATAATGTGTTAATAATGTCCATATGTATATATAAAATTTTGATAAAACGTAGAATTCATCAATTTTATATAGCTTACCAATTCTCATCGCATTAGTCATTTCACGCTTACTCTCTTGAAGCGCCCTTGTCATCCATAGTAGCAGCACCAACATCTGCCTTGTTCTTGCACAAATAGCTTACTACCTATGCCTGTCCAGACCATGCTACTAAATGTAGTCTAGGGTCCAATCAAATTAAGGAAACAAACAAATTAGAAGTAAATGTTAAAATATGAACTACTAAAATTGAAAATACTTAACAAAAAAAAAAAAAAAAAACTTTCACTGCTCTGGTTCTATACATTAAAGAACCATGAAACAGAAGAGGACTGAAAAATAGCTATCAAAAACACAGAAATAAAACCTTGGGCCCATAACCACAATATTAAAACTATGAGATCATCAATTACCTTTGCAACAGGATCAACCTCATCACAGCACTTAAATGCAGCCTCCTTGTGAGGAATGGTACAACTACACAAGAGTCAATCGCATTACTTCCATCTACAGACTAATTTGTGCATAGTGTTTCAGTTGGTAGCATATAATCATGAAAATCAGCACAAGCAAAAGAAGCCCCTTGTGAAAATTTTGGCAACCAAATAAAAAGGAAACTAAAGGAATTGAAATATGGGCCAAACAAAACCATGAACAAGTAACAATTCAAATATTATATTATACTACTATTATCAAATCTTAATACTGAACCTGAACCCAGCAAAATCTGCAGATGATTAAGTCTGGGGAAAGTTCGCAACGTCATCCACTAACAAATGTAGATAAACTCCATTAAAGCCAACCTTTTTGAATGCTTCATTGTATAAAATAGGTGACTTGCTATGGCCAACAGGCTTCCCGATAAATGCCAAATACTTTTGTATTAGGTCCTATCTGACTGAGATAGTACAAGTTCACCAAATCATCAATTGTTGGTTGCCCAGGTGCTGATACTATTCATGACTCAAGGGTACCAAAAGTAAGATATCCCCCAAATTTGGGACAAAGTATCCTTGCCATCAAATCGCTTTCACCCATAACCATTGATATTATTGGGACCTAAAAATTTTATAAATGTTGCATGTAAATCATAACAAATGGAATGAACCCAAAAAATATTCATATTAAATAAAGACCCTTGAAAGAATTTCTCATACATGACATTTTAAAAAGAGGGTATCGCATACTTGCAACGCTTAAAAAAATAAGAAAATAATAGGAAGAATACTAATGCTTTCAAAAAAAGAACTAATTGTTCATAACTAACATTAAAAAAATAATAATAATTGCCCCAAAAAACTAATAACACGAAACTAATAACAAGATCTATCAGTCTCAATCACTGCCCATAGGATCTTTTGAATCAGTATCATTAAAAAATAATTAGTTTCAGCCTAAGATAGAGAGAATTCAAGATGGGGAAAAACTTAAAGTGTTCAAAGAATTGGACACACTACTTACGACTCTTACTTGGGAATGAACAGTTATTTGAAAAACATGTGCCGCATCTGTGATGTCCAAGGCGGTTGTCGCAAACTTCACAATGTCAGTTGCTTGTATTTTTACCACAAGGTTGCCAAGATCCTCAACAGATGGAGTATTTTCATAGTTATGTGAATAAGTGATTAGTTTACATTTTTCAAGCTTCTTTCCATGCAGGGAACTGTTGAACTCGTGAATAACCTTCAGATGGATGGATAGGAGTACAGGGATTTAGTCTTTACAAGTTCAGTTGCATACCAAACATGAGGACAAGAAAAAGAAATCTGGTATCTTGAAAATATATATATATATATATATATATGAAATGAACTTAATACATATATATTTAAAAAATTAAAAGATTTTGCACAACCATGAACTTAAAAAATTTATTAAATATATATATATATGTATTAAGCATATTTGGGCCCATAAACACTCCTAGAAGCCAAACATCACTACATTAAGCAATCCACTTTATAGGTCAATATTTGTTATTATTCACAAGTGAATAAGGGCCAATATTTGTTATATGAAATGGAAAAAAAAAAAAAAAAAAAAGAACATTGCCACAAACATATTATATAAATCATCATTTGTTCATATATAATTAATATAAATAAATAAATAAATACGATCAAAAGGTATCCAAAAATAATCTGCAACATGAAAAAGAGCATGATAAAAGTCTTATGAGCGCCAATCTGATCAGGTGTATAAGAGATCCCATTCTCTTTTGCCAATCAAATCACACTAAAAATAGAACCTTAAATATGATCAAAACACAAATAAAAGACCCTAATTAGATATCCAAAACACAAAGCAAAGCACTAATTCAAGATAACCAAACACACACAGAGGCCTAATTTATACTAAATTGAAGAAAAGAAACAAAAATGGAATGGCCAAAATTAAATTGAAGGATACAGGCATTAGTGAACTAAATGAACATAAAATTAAATGAGAATTGCAAATTGGACTGAGTAAAAAATTACAAATTCACATTTTTGGGAGAAGTAAAGAGCGCCTTTGTTTGAATCTGTATGTGTATCAGTGAGTGTGGAAATTTTTAAAAAATATAAGATTAAGAAGGCAAATAAGAAAGAGAGATGATGATAATCCTATTATTACCTCTGATGAATGATTAAGCAGTGTTAACTCTCATCAAAGACCTCGTGCAAAACGACTAAGAGAGAAAAATCCACAAAACATCAATCAACAAACCCTAACTCACTCTGCTATTACTCCATCTTCTATCGATTAGTAACACACTCAAAAATCCCCAAATTCATCTACTTAAAATCAACAGTGACTCAATGCTTGACACACACATATACGCACATTTTGAGAGTAGAGATTTGAAGCAAAATTGTAAACCAGAGTCAAAGAGTTCAAGATCTTGAGGAAGTTGAGGATGGCTACTTCAATTCTTGCTCAGACCTCAACAAAATAAATTCAATTTCAAACATTGAAATTCACAAATACATAATAAATACAGGTGTGTTTACCTGAGGAGGATGAAGGATATCGACATAGTAGAGGTGCTGATCTGAGAAGAACGTCAAGGAAAGAGAGAGCACGGGAGAGAGAGAGAGAGAGAGAGAGAGAGAGAGTGTGTGTGTGTGTGTGTGTGTGTGATCGAGGGATAGAGACAGGGAGAGAGAACGAGATTAAGAGGCCAGAGAAATTCATATTGAGAGAGAGAGAGAGAGAACAATCTGCTTGTGAAGGGACTAGGGAAAATATAAGAATTAGGGGAAAATATATAAAGGAAAATAGGGAATAAATTGAATATTTGCAACGGATAATTAAGTGGTCACGAATAATATGGTAGCAAAAAGTCATTTTTCTAGTAGTGTTTGTCCCACCCCTTCTTCTTGGAGAAAAAGATCTTGTCGGATCAGAATACCCCGGCCACTTCGGCGAGGTCTACCACAATCTCTACCATGCCCAGACTATATAAAGTAAAAGGGAAATGAATTAACTCGTGATTCATGCACCCACGCGCCAACCTACACATCACACACTCGAATAGTCACAACCCTATGCATCTATTCATTAAGCAATCCACATAAGCACATGAACACATAGAGCACATACAAATCATTCCCCTAAGATACCGACTCTTTCCACGACACCTAAGGACTTCCAAGTGAAAAAAACATTGATCAAGTGCCTTTCCGTAGGGACTTCGATGAGAGTGATGGACACAAATCATATCTTAGAAACTTGACCCCATACCCACATAGTCACATAAGCACATAAACATATAATGCACTAACGTCCCATCCCAACATGATAATCCATTATGGCATAAGCCACATCCCATGAGCTCTAGGTATTCAAACACGGTGGCTCTGATACCAAAGTGCACTACAAGAAAAAACAAATTTGGCGACTAAATTTTTAGTCGCCAAAAGTCGGTTTTTAAGTTTCCCCAACTAAATTTTTTAGTCGCCGGTTTGGTCGCTGGAAAATGGTCGGGAAAGGTATTGGCAACTAAAAAACATTTAGTCGCCAAAAAGCAAGTCTTTAGCGACCAAAACTTTGGTCGCCAATAGTCAATCATATTTTTTAAATTATACATTTGGCGACTAAATTTTTAGTCACCAATAGTGAATTATATTTTTTTGAATTTTTAGTCGCCAATAGTCAAGGAATCGACGACTAAACCTTTTAGTCCCCAAAAGCTCATTCCTGAAAAAAAAATAAAAAATTACACTTTGCTCTTGTGGAGATTCGAACCATCAACCTCCCACACCATAAACTTTATACAACACACTCTTTCCACTATGCCTCCATAACATCATATGACTATATATGCAACATATATTATTTATATAATACTTAGACCCGTATTAATATAAAAGTATATATATAAACATAATTATTTTTTATTGAACATAATTTATGTAAAAATAAATTATTTAGTAGGAAAAAAAAGGAGACCACTTTTAGCGACTAAACATAATTTTAGTCGCCAATTCTATACTTTTGGCTACTAATTATTTTTTAATCGTTAAAAAAAATTCTCGTGCTAAAATTACCACTTTTGGCGACTAAACTTCTTTTTGGTCGCCCAAAAGCTTCACTTTTGGCTACTAAACATGTTTTTAGTCGCCGAATGCTTCACTTTTGGCTACTATTTTTTTTTTTAGTCACCAAAGGGCCTTACTTTTGGCTACTAAAATTTTTTTAATCGGTAAAAGCCTCACTTTTGGTGACCAGACAGATTTTTAGTCGCCGAATGCCTCACTTTTGGATACTAAATTTTTTTTAGTCGCCAAAAGGCCTTACTTTTGTCTACTAAAATTTTTTTAGTCACTAAAAGCCATACATCGGCGACCAAACAGATTTTTAGTCGCCAAAACCTATACTTTTGGCTACTAAATTTTTTTAGTCGCCAAAAATCTTTACTTTTGGCTACTAATGCATTTTTAGTCGCCAAAACCTATACTTTCAACGACCAAATGTGATTTTTTAGTCGCCAATTCTGCTTTTTCTTGTAGTTTTGTAACGCCCCGGAATTTAAGGTGCCTTAATCAAATATGCTCACTTGGGCTTCTCCACTATAGAAGTGCGAGAGTGAAAATAAGCCCCTAATAATATTAATATAATTTCTGTGACTATCTCTTTCCCATTGAACTATACCAATGATTACATCAAGTGTTTGCTTACATTTATCAACAAAAATAATAATAGTTCAAAAGGCAAGAGAAAATGTAAAAGAAGAGCCAAAAAAAAGCAAACATCTTTTCAAGGAGTGTCCTTGAATACACATCAAAATAAAATTCTAAATTTCCATACAAAAATAGCCCAAGCCTTATACATAAAACAATTATAAAAATTAAAAAATTAAAGAGAGAGAGAGAGAGAGAGAGAGAGAGAGAGAGAGAGAGAGAGAGAGAGAGAGAGCTTTCGTGTCCCCGTCCAAAAATCTTTTCCTAAGCCAATCTATGAGGTAGTGCCTCGACATCATTTCCTGAAAGGACATTAATTTTGGGGTGAGCTAATGCTCAATAGGAAATACCTTTAACAAGTTTTATAAATAATTGTGATACATATGATCATGCCATGCACTTGTACGGATAAAATTTAGATTTTCTCTTTTGAAACCAAAAATGTTCAATGCATGATTCCAATTTAAACAGTCATTCATAATAATGGAGTGATAAATATGCTATGACGTCCCAAGTAAGAGCCATGAAAACAATATATATAGAGAGAGAGATTTGTGTACATAAAATATTCCCACATTTCCCGACTCTAATAACAGTGGGCAATGGGCACCCAAACCTTTCCCTCTCCACTTTCACCAACTCCTAAAACGGTGAGCTTGTGGACACCCAAAATCAAATTTTTCCACATTTGCTGACTCTATAAACTACGGGCTCATGGACACCCAAAAACCTTTCCCACATTCATCCGGCGATATGCGCAGACAGGGCAATTGGGCACCTTGACTCCCGCGCGAGTACCAAATACAACACACAACTCAATTCGCAAAATAAATAAATAATTAATTAATTAATAAAAAAAACCATCTCACTACCCAAACTCATAAGCTATTTAGCCCCTTTGACATTTTCCAATCACCCACAAGAAGATTAAATCACATAATGCATGAGTTTTGAAGTATATTTTCCCTAAGGTTGGTTCAATCAATAACAACATTAATAATAATACTCTTTACATGACCAATTCTTCAATTTCACAATTTCACCATTCCCCAATTCTCAAGGATTTATTTCCACAAGTTATAAAAAGTCCAAATCTCAATGCCAAAGTAGACTCAATGTATTCAATTTCACTATTTAGGTGTCAACTGAACAAAAACTCCTTTATCAATTCAATTAGAAAGCTAGGGCATAATAAAATTTGGGGCTTTCCTCCCATTTCCATATAAAAAGTCAATATTCATCCCCAACATAAAGAATCAACAAGAGACTTTTACAATCTTTCTTAAAATTTTTAGATACAAGCTCCCATTGACTAAACAACCCACTTTAATTTAACAAAACATCTCATACCATAGCATACCTAAGAAATTACCACATATTTATATAATATATATCAAATCAAGTATATAACGAGCTAAAAGTACCCCTACCTCAAGATTGAAGACAATTAGTGAATACCCAACTTCAAGCTTCAAAAAAATGAGAAAACAACCGGTAATGTTTTTTATCTAGGCTTGATCTTCAACCTTATTGGAAGATGTAAGGTGGATCTTGGTAAAAATCAAGGGAAATCCAGTGTTTAGGGCTAGGGTTTCGGAATAAGGGTGCTAGAGAGAGAAAAGAGTTGGAAAAAGTGAGAAAGAATAATGTTTGGTCGCTTTTAAGTGAGTTGTCCCGACCAGATCGCTCGAGCGAAGTATAAAATACAAAGAGACCGCTCGAGCTAACTTTCCATCACTCGAGTGATAAACACATGGTCTCAAAATTGTAGAGCTACAGTGAAAAAGCTTGAATTCGCCTATAAACATGCAAAATACTGGGAACTGCGCATCTCTGCTTGAGCGACCAAATGACCGCTTGGGTGGTCACCCAATACAAATTGTTACATATATTAAATATCCAACTCCACTCTTATCATCAATAGAAACATTCATTTTATCTTTTCAAAGACTCAACATCTTTCCCTTCGTTCTTAGTTCAAAACCAATGATTTCCAACAAAACATATTTTTCTTTCAAAAACACATTTAAAAGAGAAATTTCCAATGTTTCAACACCACTTAACAATATACTCATTTCCGCAACATTTTTCATGAATCCATTTGTAAACCCCTCTTTTATATTCCCAAAACCAAACCCTAAACCAAACCCACTACTCTCAAATCACTACGCTTCTCAAGGAATACACAACGAGGCTAAAGAATCAGACAAGAAGGTTGAAAAAGTCCCTACCTCAAAAGTAGAAGGAGAGAATAACAAGATCCAACTTTTGACAGACCCGAAAATGAAAACCGTTCTGATTAAGATGTTCACCTTTAAGAGCTCTACACTTTTCTCCAAAGCACCATGGCGGCGAGATAATGGATTTGAGTATATAAGGGTGTTTAGACAAGAACTAGAGAGAAAGGGTGAAAACATTTGGTAAAGTTACCTTTTAGGGAGGGAGGGAGGGAGGGAGAGAGAGAGAGAGGGATCAAAAAGTTAAAAATACATATATATATATATCTTTTTCTCGTAGTGATATACGCACAAACCGCTCAAGTGACCAAAACACTGTTCGAGCGTCAGACACAAGGAACTGCTCGATCGACCAACTCGAGCCTCAAGTGCACAATGACCCCATTCCAGAAGTTCAAACCTACAAAGAGACTACTGAGCAAAGGAAAGACCGCTCAATCGAACCTGAAGAGAAACAGGCATAAACTCTTTTGAAAAACTAACTCCCAACTTGTTCAAAATGCAAACAACTCCAAATAACCAACCACACATTACAACGAGTATAAACAACAACCATTACTATCGGATCCCAATCCAAAGAATACAAAAGGGTCGGGTTTTAACCCAAGTTGCTATATTTTTTATATAGAGAATGACAACATTAATTGTTATTCAATCTAGTATTTTAAAAGGCATGCTTAGGCAAGGCGCAACTTAGGCATTGAGGCAACTTAGGCATTGAGGTGAGGGTTCTTTTCGAAGCACAGGCTTCATGGGCTTTACACCTATTTTTCTACTCCAACTGTTGATTAAGTGTTTTTTTTTTTTTTTTTTTTGTGGGCATACTCATAGGAAATCGAAATTCTTCAATATAAAATAACCAAACGTAGACAAAAGAGAGAAAAAAAAAAGTGATTAAAAAAAAATCGTAGGTTAAGAAGATTAAAAAAAGTGATCAAAAAGTGAAAAGATGACACGACTTCATCTTCGGCTTCTTCTTCAACTTTTTCTCTTCTTCTTCGGTGTTTCTCTTTCTTTTCTTCTCTTCTTCAATGGGTTCTCTTTGTTGGGTATGAGAGCCGAATATATCTTTATTTATGTAGGAAAGCCAAGTGAATTCAAAGAAAAATCAAGTTCTGCTATACGGCTCAGGCTTGGGGGGATTCAGAGGCTGAATAATTAAATCAATCTAAGTATTAGCTGTAAAAAAGGCCGAGTATGAATAGGCAGGGCAGAATTGCCGAGTAAGCAATTACACGTTGGACTAAAAGTGGGCCCGACCCCCAATATCAAGGACGAGTATAAATAAGAGGAGCATCAACTAAGAAAAGGTACGTGAGAACAGGCCTTAGAAACTTAAGTTACAAGCAAACCAGAGATATATACTAACTTGTCCGTCGGAGTGCTAATTCCGGCACCCCCGACCGAAGTGTTAATCCCCCTTTTCAGGTGTCAATCAGAGGGTCAAGAATGTCCATCAGGATATAAGAGTATTTCCAAAACTACCTTCACCACAATTGGCGCCGTCTGTGGGAATACTCAAGCATATTCATGGCGACCATCACAGAAGATCCTCCGATAGTCGCCGACGAAACTACACCAAGAGACGACCTCACTCCAAGAAACATGCTGGGACCGGAGAATATCGCCGCACGACGTGCCTTGAACTTTGATTCAGTAGCTCAGACCTTGCCCTCAACTTCAATGCAAGAGACAATGCAGACGATTATGGATCAAGCAAAGCAAAATGAACAGCGGCTGGAGAACATGATGGCCAAGAATGAGCTCCTGCGCCAGGATTTGGCCTTGGAGGTGACGAAATCCCAACAAGCCGCATGCCAAAACCGAGTTCGACCTGCGAGAAAGAAGGATGATCGACGACTTCGACATCAAAAACGCAATAATGACAGTGATTCTGACTCACCATCCCTTAAGCCCAAAAAGAAAGGACGCGTTAATGTATCCAACTCATCTGAAGAAAGTCCACATGTACGGCATAAACGAGGGAAAAGTGATGATTCGGATCAAGAAGATAAACATGACCCATTCGTGCGATGAATTGCAAGGGCTGTGCTACCCAAAAAGTTCAAGGCAATGTCGTTCACCCTCTACGACGGAAAATCAAACCCCGCTGATCACATTCGTCATTACAAGCAAGCGATGATGCCTCATGCTGACAATGAAGCCCTCATGTGTCAAATATTTCCAAGTAGTCTGGGACCACTGGTCGTGAGATGGTACTATAAACTGGAGCCGACATCGATTAAGAACTTTCACCAACTCCAAAAGTCATTCAGGGTGAGATTCATCACTAATGAAGTCCAGCCGAAGCAAGCCGATTCTCTTTAGGCCATGCAAATTAAATCGAAAGAAACTCTTTGCGAATACTCGGCCCGCTATTGGGAGTGCTTCAATCTGGTAGATGATGCTTGCAATGACTCCATGGCCATCACTGCCTTCAAGATGGGATTGTAACCTGATAGCCCCCTCCGCAGTTCATTAACCAGATGGCCCCCCAAAATCGTCTGGGCATTAATGAAGAAGGTCGAAGAGTACTGCAAAGTAGAGGACGATGCCCTGCTGATCAAAGCCGGACGTAAAGCCATTGAGACAGCTGCGTCGGGAATTGTTCAGCCGATTAGATCCGTGCCACCAAGAAGCCCCGAGCGACGAAACCAACCTAAACAGGACAAAAGGCGTGCCTTGCGCCGATCAAACGACCAATGTTCACATCGAGCTAATGAACAACATCAAGTGGATAGCAGGCATACAAGGCACTCAAGCATGAAATATTGGACCTAACAGAGCCGATCAGTAAGATTCTGTCGAAAGTACAACACCTTTCGTTCTTCAAGTGGCCGCCCAAGATGACGGGACCTCCCGATGCGAAAGACAGGATAAACGGTGTGAATATCATAAGGACCATGGTCACGACACCGATAGTTGTTATGCATTGAAAGATCACGGTCGTCTTACGCAATACATCCAAAAAAAAATTCAACAAA
Source organism: Camellia sinensis (assembly GCF_055761805.1). Taxonomy (NCBI): domain Eukaryota; kingdom Viridiplantae; phylum Streptophyta; class Magnoliopsida; order Ericales; family Theaceae; genus Camellia; species Camellia sinensis. The sequence goes on along the minus strand of NC_138961.1, from coordinate 66,297,370 downwards.
TACAGTAGCCCTACAGCCGCAGTCACCCCCTTTGGGTGTAATTCATATGATATACAGCCTTTTGGTGTCGTCTGAAGTACAAACAATCCAGTTTCAGTCAAGCCCAAATAGCTCCATGATGCCAGCAAAACGGCCCCATGGCACTGGAAGGATTAGTTTCGATGATAGTGATTTAGTTGGAATAATCATCCCGCACACTGATCCCTTCGTCATCGAGCTATGCGTCAACAGATTCACCATTGAGCGTGTTTTCATTGACCAGGGCTGCACTTCAGAAATAATGTATTACAAAACTTTCATCAAACTTGGCTTTACTGACTCGGACTTGTCCCCAGCGAATTACCCATTATTCGGCATCAATGCTAACCCGGAATACCCTCTGGGCAAAATCACAATACTTGTACGGGCCCGCACTAGATCAGTGGACGTAGAATTTCTGGTTGTCAAGCTTCCTTCACCGTATAATCTCATCATGGACAGAACTTGGTTGCATATGATGCAGGCCGTGCCAAGCACCTACCACCAATTATTTCATTTTCTGACTAAATATGGAATCGAACAAATTCACGGCTCTCAGAAATCGGCGCATGCATGCTATCTTCTGACTGCAAAGAGACCAAGGGAGGTGGAAGTACATTCCATTGAGGTACTGGATAGGGAGAGCCTCGAAGACATTGGGAGGATTCCAAGCGAAAAGGCAACTAAAGCCCTGCATCGGGTCCACATTGACAAAAGTCCTAAGAAGTTCTTCATGATCGACGCTTCCTTGGATACAGTTGAAAGGCAGGAGTTGATATCCTTCTTACTCGGAAATATTGATGTATTGGCATGGTCCCCATACGAGATGCCGAGAATGGATCCATTAGTGGCCCAACACCGCTTAAACGTTGATCCAAAATGTACGCCAATTATTCAAAGAAGTCGGCGGTCAGCTGTGGAGCATACTCCGGCCGTTGTTGAAGAAGTAGATCAGTTACTTGATGCCGAGGCAGTTCGCGAAGTAACCTGTGATAACCCTGTTCCTTAATATGCTAATTGGTCCTTAATATGAATATGGTTATGTGTTTGATATGATTTTGTATGCCATTATGTCAAAATATGTGGTTTTGAATTTCTATTTGTTCACCGTAGGAATATCTGTTTGGTTATCTGCTTTGGAAATTGAATTGAAGGCCTTATCGGCCACGAAAACTGAAATCGATTACGCCATTGTGATTAGCGTAATTTTTAGAGTCTACGGTGAAATTTAATTGAAAATTGATTCGAATCAAAATAATTAGATTCAAAACGATTAATTAAGTGCTCAATTATTTAATATTGATAAATTGACTTAGTGGGGGTATATAAAGGGCCATATACACTCAATTCTCCTCTTTAGCTTCAATATTGGCTGATTTTAACTCTAAGAAGAGAGGAGGAGGTTCGGCTAGAGAGAGAGTGTGTCGGAGATTCAAGTTTGATCATTAAAGCTTGAATAATTGGAAGGCCAACTCTAGATTTGACCATAATTTGGGAAGATTGGAGCCTCTAGGTAAGTGAATTCATGAACTTTAATTTGTAATTTTGTGAGTTCAAGTTTGATTAATGGTCAAGAACATGAATTTAATTGAGTATGATGAAATGGGGTTGGTTTTGTTGAATTGAAGGTCAATGCATGCATGCATGTGTGTAATTGCTTTGAATTTGCATGTTTAACTAGAAAATGTATGATCCATGTAAGTTTTTAGTTGAAGTCCATGTATTTGATCACCTCTTCACCAATTAAGTTGAGAATAATGGGTATCTCCCACATGCAAGTACAAACCATGGAGGTGTTAGTCTTGAATGTTTGAATTTATTGTGTTGGTGATGAGTTTGGGTCAATTTGAGCCATGCATGTAAGTAATTCATGGAATTGGACTTCATAATGTTGTAATTTAGTGTTTGTACCATGTTAGTGCATGTATATGTGGAGTTTGAGCTGAAATAATGCATTTAGAGCCTTTGAATATCAAGTTGAAGCTCAAGAACATGTTCTGGAAAACCCAAAATTTTTTATGTCTACTCGAGCGGGGGAACCGCCGCTCGAGCGGGAAATACGAGCTCCCAGTATTTTCTGCAGACATGACGTCTGCTCAAGCGGGGAAGTCCACGCTCGAGCGGGGAGCCATGTAGTAAGGCCTTCCACTCAAGCGCCAAAATCCGCGATCGAGCGTAAATTTGATGCATCCAGTACTTTTGCAGACCTCATAGGTCCGCTCGAGCGGGGACCCTATTTTTGAAAATTTGAAAATGCGTTCTGTGTTTCGTTTGATGTTCTCTTTCACTTCTAAGTACTCTTAGGCATGCATTGAGCATCATGTATGAATTAAAGAGATAAGAATGAAGCCTAAAGAGGAATATGTGAATTAAAGAACGGATTGAATCATTTGTGACCCGTATGTGTTATGTGATGTGTAGGGTCAAGCTCCAGGGCAAATCAACCAACCGATCACTGTGAGTAATATCTTGACAAAGATATCTGAAATATGTGGTTGTCCAATTGCTTACTTCTATGTAAGTTTATAAGCTTCTTAATTTGATTGGTGGACAATGTTTGTTCAATGTTTGCTATGCCAAATGAATGGGCCAAAGGCCAGTTTGACTTGAAAGTATGAATGGGCCACAGGCCAGTCTAACATGAAAGTCTGAATGGGCTACAGGCCAGTTTGATATGAAAGTCTGAATGGGCCGAAGGCCAGTTTGATATGAAAGCCTGAATGGGCCGAAGGCCAGTTCGGCATGAATGATAAAATGAATTGGCCAGAGGCCAGTATGATCTGAATGATAAAATGAATGGGCCAGAGGCCAGTATGATATGAATGATAGAATGAATGGGCCAGAGGCCAGTATGATCTGAGTGAAAGACGAATGGGCCAAGGGCCAGTCTGACACGAATGAAAGACAAATGGGCTAAAGGCCAGTTTGACATGAATGGATTGGGCCCGAGGCCGTCCGAAGTGTTTGGAACCAAAGCCACTTGATCTATATCTATTTATATACTAGATAGAAATATGAATTGGGCCTAAGTCCATCCGATGTATATTGTTCCAATGCACCTTCTTCAATTGATATTGTTCACTGGGCTTTCGCGCACGCTCATTTATTTGTTTGTAGGTGAGCCAAGAGAGGTCCAGAACCAGCCCCAGTGAAGTCTATGTGGAAGAACCAAGGTTTTAGAGAGTCAGCCCTTACGTCTCACGCATAAGACTCGTCTTCGCCCTGTTATTATGTATTTATATTTTGTCGTGTTGGCGAAGACTTTGAATCTGTTGTATATAGTTTTCATGGGTTGACTTAGACTTAAATGATATTGTCTGTACAGAACCTTATGTTGCTATACTTTCTGTTGTGAGTTATTAACATGTATGTGTATGGTTTGTTATGACGTGCCATGTAAGCGCAGCTCTATGGACAAAGTTTTAAATTATACTTCTGTTTGGTCCCTTTACTCTGATGAGTTATGTTTGGTTTGATTTGAGGCCGTAGGTAATCTTGTGATTACTGGCCGGTTATGGCCTAAACCCATCGGGGGGGGGGGTTCGGGTCATGACATAACCTATCCTACATGGTTGTCCAATACTGTGGTCATCAAGAAGAAGAATGCCTCTTGGCGCGTCTATGTGGATTTCACGGACTTAAACAAAGCTTGTCCCAAGGACTGTTTTCCCTTGCCCAAAATAGACCAACTCGTAGATGCAACGGCACATCATCAATGCATGAGCTTCTTGGACGCCTATAGGGGCTATCATCAAATTGCCATGCATCTGAAGGATCAAAAGAAAATCGCATTCCTTACCCCAAGAGGAACCTATTGCTACAAGGTCATGCCTTTTGAGCTGAAGAATACGGGTGCAACTTATCAAAGATTAGTGACTACAATGTTCAAGGAACAACTCAACCGTACTATGGAAGTATACATCGACAATATGTTGGTCAAATCCAAGGAAAAGCACTCCCATATAGCCGATTTGGCAAAGACATTCGGTATCCTTCGAAAGTACAAAATGAAGCTGAACGCCTCGAAGTGTGCATTCGGCATTGAATCCGGCAAATTCCTTCGCAACATCGTTAACAACTGCGGAATTGAAGCTAACCCAAGGTAAATAACAGCAATTCTAGAGCTTCGCTCCCCTCACTCAGTAAAATAGGTTTAGAAGCTGATGGGAATGGCGGCCACTCTCAACAGGTTTATTAGTCGTTCCACAGATCGCCGCCGATAATTCTTTCACACACTTCGGTAAGGCAGAGCATTTGACTGGACACCCGAGTGCCAGGCCGCTTTGGACGGCTTAAAATCCTATCTTCATTCACTACCACTCTTGGCAACACCTGCGGAAAGTGATCCCCTCATTTTGTATCTGGCGAAATCTGACCAGGCAGTCAGCGCCGTATTGTTAAAGGAAGAACTTGGGGAGCAACGACTGATTTACTTTGTAACCAAAGCAATGGCCAACACCGAAACACATTACCTTCCATTGGAAAAGCTTATCCTTGCCCTCGTCATGGCTGCATGAAAACTGATGCATTACTTTCTGGGGCACACCATTGGGGTACTAACGGATTATCCCCTCTGGTCGGCGCTTCGCAACGCGAAAGCGTCGGGGCGCGTTTCAAAATGGGCCCTGGAACTTGGCCAATATGATATCCATTTTTTACCCAGAACTTCCATCAAGGGGCAAGTGCTAGCTGACTTTGTAGCCGAATTCACAGGATCCCTTGCTGACTTTAAATCCGATCAATTACAAACCCATCCTAATTGGAGAATGTATGTTGGTGGTGTTTGGCAGATGTATTGCGACGAGTCTTCCAACCAGCGTGGCAGTGGGACCGACGTAGTAATCATGACCCCCTGTAGACACCCTATTTTTGACCGCCCTCAAGACTTGGACGTCACCGTTTGAACACTCGGTGATTATCCGTGTTTGTGTTTGTTTGGAGTTCCCGGAGGTCTCGGCTCGCGCGCCTTGCCTCAGGATCTCCGAACTTGACTGTTTAGTGTCTGGTTTTACACCAAACACTTGTGTTTTGCCTTGGAGAGGCAGGGTAGGGCTTGCAGACCATCCCCACCCACCACCGGCAGTGGCTAGAGGCCACCGGCTGGTTTTTGCTTCCATCGGCACTTTCTATTGCCGGCCGGCACTTTTTGTTGCCGGTCAACACTATTTATTGCCGGTCGGCACTACTTTTGGCCAAGATGGCATTTTTGGCTGGCCGACTACTGTGCATCTGCTTTTGCAGATATTTTAAGACAGCTGTCTTGCTTTTGCTCCCCTCCATACACGTGTATGGAGGGATCTCCCTCTTATGAAGCTTGTCTTGTAAGCTTTACAAGACAAGAAGTTCCATAAAGGGAGGGACTCTCTCTTGTTGCACAGAGGTTAGACACTTGAGATATTTTGAGAGCTTAGGCAGCCATTGTTAAGCTCTGGTTTTAGGGTTAGGGTTAGATACACATCCTACCTCTCTTTCCCTCTCTTTTGTGCTCTAGGTGTTTTGTGTCTTACTATTGCACATAAACACCTAGTGTTTCACCTTTGTCTAGCTACTGAGGTTCTAAAGGACTGATTTTGAAGTTTTGGTGTTAGATTCAAGCCAAGGGAGGCCATTGGAGCACCATTGTTGAAGGGGTCATCAAGGGTAAGAAACTAACACCTTTATTCCCCATTTTTGCATTGATTTTCTACCTATCTTAGAGCTATTTTCGTGCTTATTGTATAACACAAAAAAGTTCTGTTTTCAGGCCCTCTTGATTGTTTATTAAGACTGTTTTGTGGTTTGAGGGTGTTTGACCCCTCTTAGGCCTTGAAAGGCCTAATTTTGTGCTATTTTGTGCTAGTTTCGGGACTTTGGTGTTTGGGCCTCTTCACCACTGAAATCTTGAGGGATTTCAGTGGTGGAGATGGTGCCTTGAAGTCTCTAGAAGGAGAGGGCCACCCCCTCTCCTTGTTGTCCTTGAAAAGGACATGTTTTGGTTTCTAAAGGGAGCCTATGTTTGTGTGTGTGTTGAGCATGTATAGACTGTTTTTCATGCTTATTTTTCCATAATATAACATGATTTTAAATTGGTTTTGGTACTCCATGCATGCTTAGCACAGTTGCCATGTAATGCCTTGTGATTCCTTAACATGTCTTAGGTTGTGTGCCTTTGTTTCTAACATGTTTTAGGCTTACATTTGTGAAGATTTTGTGCTCATCTTGACATGTTTTAGGTCTGTCCATAAGTGTTTGGGTTGATTTTAACATGCTTAGTATAGCCACTTTGCATTCCGGCTTGTTGGCCTTAAGTATGTGCATGTATAGCATGACATCTTTGCATTGATTTGGTGATTTGGGACCATCCACCATGTCATTTCAGACCTTATAGTATGCTTGCATGCTTGCTTTAGTTGTCCCATTAATGCCTTGTAAGGTTGTCATCTCATGCTTCGTGTTTTGGTGATTATGCATGCCTTTGTTTTTGAGTCATTTGGATGCCATCTAAGTGATCCTTAGGCCTTGTATTAATGTCCTAAAACTCTGTTTTTGGTCGATGAGTTCATGCCATGTTTGGTCTTGCTAAGTGTAGTTCAATACTCCATTGGTTTGTTTTGAGCACTTAGGCCATTTGTTGCATGCTTGGCTTGATTTATTGCTTGGTTTGGCACCATGTTTTAGCATGATTTTAGAGCTCATGTTGCATGCTAATTGTCCATGAAATCCCTTTGCGAGTGTGCTTGAATGTTGCTTGCTTAATGCTTGATGCTTGGACCATAACATGTGTATGTGTGCATATGTGTTTAGCCTCCATTTTTGGGCATTTTGGCTACTGTTTTGGGCCTTATTAGAGCTGCCCAAGTCTTGTATAAGTCCATCTTTACATCCATTTGCATGGTCCCATGTTTGCTTGTATGCTTGCATAAGCTTGTTGCCATGTTATGTTGCATCCTTAGCTTGCATGCTTAGGTTACATTGCATCTTGCATGCATGCCCTGTTCCTTGACTTGATGATAGGAATTGGGACTTTGGTTTGATTTGGTTTGCATGCATTTGAAATCAAAGTTGCATACTTGGTTCTTTTGGCCATCATGCATGGAAATGCGTGATTGGTGGTCCGAGAATCGAGACACATGCCCCTTTGAGTCATTACCATGATAAGGGACATGGTTGGTGCATATATGCCTTGAATTATGATGCCATGCTTTGCCTTGCCCTCTGTTGCTATCATTTGCAGATTCTGCAGGAACATTCTGCCGACCGGCAGTGTAAAGTGCCGACCGGCAATCATTTCTATGCCGACAGCTTTGTTTTGTGCCGGTGGCCATACCACACTGCCGGTGGCAATTCCATTCAGCCGGTGGCACTCCTCATTGCCCAGAAAAGCAGTCCTGAGGTTTTGGCAACCTCCAGAGGAGTGAAGGAAGGAAAACAGAGGCAGCTCACGCATGGCGGCGCATTTCCCGAGGCGATTTACTGTTTTCTTAGTTTATTTAAATTTGCTTAGTTGATTAGGCAATTTGTAATATTTAATTAGCTTGCGTAGTTAATTAATTTGTAATATTTATTTGGTCCCTCCGAGTGAGGGCAAATCTGTAATAAGTGTGTGTGGGTGGTGTGTATGTCTTCCAATCCCCACTTCTTTCTTCCCTTTTATTTACCTGCTTATGATGGTAGATTAGGGCACCTTTAAAATTAGCATACCTTATGCTATGCATGCGTGCATCCATACATTTTTATTACATACATTAGGCTCGGTAAATCACGCTAACTGCATCTGTACTTCAATTCACAAATTGAATATGTGGTAGTTGATCGCATTTCACATGCCATGTTTAGGGTTAGCCGAGCCTGCCTAGATTGCATTTTTGCATGTGATGCATTAGCCATTTTTAACATGAACTAGGACATGCATGTTTGCTGACTAGTTTACTGTTTTGGCACGGAGTACGATGTAAGTATTTATGCTTTAGCATCCCGCATGTGTGTGAGTGTTGCCATGACAGTATGCCTATCATGTGGCTAAGTGCTTATGTGAGATAAACTGTTTGAATGCCTGTGGGTGGAGGTTGGATTGTTTGAGTTGGAAAAACTCGTTGAAATCCGTATTTTAGCCTACTTGCGAGTAGCAAATTCCAAAGCACTTTTCTAAATCGAACGGATATGCAATGCTTATTTCCAAATTAGGCAATCTAGTCTATACTTGTTTGTTGTGCGCATAACATAGTAATTCTTGGCTAATAAATGGAATAAGAACACGTAATGTTTTCAAAATCGGATATCATGGTTAGTAGAGGCCGGTCTTCGGACCGGGCGAAAGGGGGTGCTCATAGCTGACCTTCCCCGATCGTACCCAAGCTCCCAAGCCGAGACAACTCCGGTGATGACGGACATGTGGCCTTCGGCACCGAGTCAGGGTTTCCTAAATTTCCCTATTAAAAAATATTTAGGTGGCGACTCTGTATCTGGCAAAGCAGTCCACGTTTGGCACTACTTTTCAAAAATCTGTTTCTCAAAAAAACGATTTGCCGGATTTGGACTCTTTGGTTCAAGATTAAGAACCGTGAGAATTTGAGAGTCCGAACTGTAGTGACCCCACAAATGAACAGAACGGGACTCACCCTCCCGGGGCGTTCGGGGACGTCTACAGTTTCTGGCGACTCCGCTGGGGAATTTAGAGAGCTTGACTCGAACTCGTGATATCCTGTTTTGATCTCATTTATGTGTTTCTTTGCATTGCATGTGCATTGGTGTGCCTAGGAACACAGTGTTTGCCATCTGCCATTCCTGAACGGTTTGCCGGAGGCTTGTCTTGTCAAGGCATGACCATAAGGCTGACCGGCTATGGGCTCTGACAGTATGGGAACACAAACCCCGGTTTTTACCGAGGCACCCTTTTCGACCATTCGACCTAGTGCATATTCGGATCCATAGTGACCATTCCAAGTTAGGACAGGTTGCTTACCCGATGTTAGGTTGTTTGAAAACCGCTGCGTGCGTAGTGAAACCCTAGCTCCTGACAAAATAGGACAGGGAAACCCTACCCCAACAAGGGGTGTTTTTGTTCTCTTTACTTGCTATGTGCTTCTAGAATGTATTTCTACAGGTAAAGTACATGTCAGTTTGCAAGTTTGAGTATCAGACCTGAGGACACCAGTATCAGTATCAGTTATGAGAATCAGTTATCCGCGGGTATCAGGGTTCAGTTTTCGGGAACAGTGATTTCTGGGAACAGTGATCAGCAGTAGGGTACAGTTGTTTGGCTACACCCGTGTTTGATCAGTTTGGGCTGAAATGCTGTCTGTTTTTCCTTTCAGTTCAGAGAGTCGCAGAGTTGATACAGAATAGCCAGTGTCTCCTCTTGCTGCGGCAGGACTTATGGCAGCACAGAATACAGAAGAGATCGTGGTTATGACAATTGCATTGGATCAAGGGATCGCTCTACAAAGTGAGACCAACTTGGATATGCCATATCCGCCCAGGTCACCCGTTGTGCACCCAGTCTGGGCCCCCCAGTTGTATCAGGCTCACGAGCCTACTACGTTCGAACTGATGGGGATGATAGGCGATCTCCAGAGGTCTGTGGCCGATCTCGCCTACGGAATGTCAGCTTCACCCCCAGCGGCACCGTATGCCGGGAATTTCATACCACAGGAGCCTCCGCTGCTGGGGCGGATTGTGATAGAGCTCAGCCAGCCAGAGGTGGCTTCCAGCCAGCCAAAGGTGGCTTCCAGCTACAGCCACGACATGCCAGCACCAACCCAAACCCTTGATCAGGCTGAGGCTAGAGGAAAAGACAAGGCAAAGGTAGATGCCGATCCTATTGAACAACTGCTGTGGGCAGTCGAGGCTCTGAAAGTCAGAGGGATGAACAAGCAACAAACATCTGCGATCGTGATCAAAGCTGTGGATGATGCTTTCCCCACTCCAATCAAAGGCAGTTCAAGCCAGGCAGAAAATCGGGATGGGCCCCGTCATGCCCAGACAATTCTTGTCGTTCCCAACCCTGCACCGAGAAAAGGTCAAAAAGCCAAGGCAGTGCCAGCCGACCCTTTCGCTAGCGCATCTGGCAAGAATCCTCAAACTTCAAAGTACCTGCCCCGAGGGCGCAGGGTCTTTCACGACCTCTACATGCCTTTATCTAGGGCATTACTAATATTGGCGAAGAATGGGCATCTTAAACCTTTGGAGCCTCGGCCACTCCCGAAGAATCTCCCCGCCACGCATGATGCTACCTTGTACTACGCGTACCACCAACAGTCCGGCCACAGTACCGATGGTTGTTTTCGCCTTCGTCATGAAGTGCAAGATTTGATCGACAACAAGGTTATCCTCCCACCCACCTCAGCTAAGTCCGTTACCACCCAGTTGTTGGATTTCGAGGGCTCAGCTACTGCGAGTATGTAAAGTGAACCGCCTGCTGGCGACATTTGGTATATTTTGGATGTAGCGTCTGGCACGCATTTTTGAGCATCGGTGAAACCGAGTTTTGTAAATCCTGGCTTGGGTGTCGAGTCAGTCTTTTGTTTTGAGTCTGTCTCTTTGTCTTGAGTCAGTCTTTTTGCTTAAGGGTCTGTCTTGTTGTATCGAGTCAGTCCCCTTTGTATATAATACCAGGTGATTCTGGGGTTGTTGCCTCGAACACCGTTTTGTCTTGTAATTATCCGTTTTTGTTTTGAGTCTGTTTCTGTCGAGGGGCCAGTTGCACCAACAAATCTGAATGAAACAGCTGTTGTTATCTCAACTTCATGCTTGCTTTCAGCATAAGTGCCAGAGAATTTGATCGGGCCGACAGTACATCTCGCCTGCTCTTCTGTACCTTGACGTCATTACATTAACCTAAGTTTTTCAAAAAAAACAAACCTTTTGAACACTGCGGTGATGAAAACGAAGAGGAAGGAATTCCTCGGGTTTTGCAAGATTTTGATCATTTTGAGAGAAAGAGAGGCGTGCTAAGCCTTTTAATGAGTGAAATCAGGCTTGTCGACGTGAGTACTGAGGAGGATCATGCCTGGATCCAGATTGGTTCCACACTATCTTCGGTGCGAGCGATTTGTCGCTTTCTTAAAACTTTCAAAAACAAATGTTTTACGCAGCTCTGCGAAGACCTGTGTGGAATCGCTCTTGAGATTGCGCAGCCTAGGATCGCTCTCAGCCTCAAGATTCAACACGCCCGCTTCAAACCTTGAACCCGTTCAGAACATCAAAACGGCCGACTGTCAGAGAAGGCCCGTGTGGCCAGTTTTGAAGTAGCCTTCAACCAAGAGGCATCAAAGCCGAATCAAAACGAGTAGATCTCACCAGAAGAAGCTCGTGGAGCAACCGGGATGGATTCTTCCGCAAATCATTGCAACAGTCGTTCTCCTAGACACAGGGAGGCTTCAATTTCAGGAACCATTTGGCATGCACTTGCTACGCTTTTACCCTTTGAGAGGCTCGCTGGGCCGAAAACCCGGAAGGGCGACCCAGGCAAAAGTTAGAGCAAGAGAAAAATACAAAAAAGCAAAAAAATACAAAAAAAAAGAAGAAAATAAAAGAAAAAGAAAAATGCGAAAAGCAAAAAATGAACAAAAGAAAATGAAAAGAAGCTCGCAAGGTCGAAAACCCGCGTTAGGCGCCTTGGCAAAAGTGAGAGCCTAAAAAAAGTGAAGGTTAAAATACCTGAGTGTACCTTAACCGGAACTACGTGAGGCTTGATTCCCATGTTTGGGATACGTAGGCAACTTCATCATGAAGTCTAGCCCCCAACGCTTTCATAGCGTCTCAGTCCATGCAATGGTTTCGATTTCATCCCAAAGTCCAGTTGCCAACACCCTTCAAGGTGATTATGTCCATATATGTGTTGTGACCGTCTTCGTCATCTCTGTGTCCAAGAGTTCGACCACCACCAATGAAGACTGTTTGCGGACTGCTGCGGCATCATCCAAACAAGGGGCAACTTTCCGTTGCCATGAGCCGCCGTGAGCCGCCATTCAAACTAGGGGCAACTTTCCGTTGCCTCCCACCCCCTTCAAACCAGGGGCAATTTTCCATTGCCTCTGATCCGAGGTTGCGCATCTTAAAGAGTAAGTTCCATGCCCGTTGAGCATTGACTGTTTGCAAAATAGTTTTTGAAAATTTTTACTGAGGCTGACTATTTTCTCGAAAACTATTCCATTTTCCAAAACTGGACCATTGTCTTAGACCCAAAAAGGAAAATTTTCAGTGCTTACAGCCTGACTTGCATGATTTTTAAATCAAAAATCGAACGAATACGTTAATCCGACTCTCATTCTGATCAAACCTGTTTTAGTAGAAAGACCGAAATAAAAATGGTTAAAATGATGGACTAGGGGCACAGTTGAGCCAGGCGTTCTGTCTTTCCCCCGTCATCAACGTACTTGTCAGAAGAGCGCTCTACCCGTCAGAAGAATTAGCTATGAGCTAACGGTGTTGAGCACGAACCCACACCTTTCTATTTATCCATCAATCACCCCGGGGAGGGATGAAAAATGAGAGAATGAAGAATAGAGAGGTGTAAGTTGAGAGAAAAGTGAGGAATAGGGTTTCGAGAGAAAATCCGAGCTTGAGAGTCGAGTGATATGAGGATCACAAATCAGACAGGGTGGGAAACAATACCCAGATTGAACTGGCTCCTCGTGGTCCGAGGTCCCCCCATCTTCGCTAACGCGTCTGTGTGTCGTGTCTTTTGTTTTGTTTATCTCAACCTTTGTTTTAGGTCTTTTTCGAGCGTGTCTCGTTGTGTTTAGGTCGTGTACCTTTTTGTTCGAGTCCTCCCGCTGTGTTCAGTTGTAGGCTTGATACCCCGGTTTGAAAAACCCTCATTGAATTTCAGAATTGTTTATACCCAAAATGCGGTGCCATTCTCTACATTGAAGCATGCTTCAACTCCAACCGGTTCCGCCTTTGAGCTCCGTCTTGTCAGATTGGGCCGTTCACTCAGGTTTGCTGTGTGCAGGATGAACCGAATGCTGTTCTAAGGGCTGTATACAGATTAATCCCCACAGAGTAAGGGCTGTGTGTCCAAGAATCAGGCAGTGGGTTGCTTAGGTTTATTTTGCTGTTGGCTGTTTAGTTATCTGGTTATTACAGTGCAAGTGTTCAATTTTCAGACAACCAATCAATTTCATTTACATTGAGGTGGAACATGATGGAATGCGATGCAATACATGAGATATGTAAATGTAACACTTTTTAAGCAAAAATCTGTTCATTTCATAATCTTTTTTTTAGGTACAAAGTTTTGAAGAAAACAAAATCTGCCTGCGGCAGTACAAAGTATCCTGACTATCAAAGAGGAAAAGTACAAGAAAGAAGAAAAATGACAAAAATCCGCATCTGTGTCGAGCACTCCAAGGGCCGTCAGTCTGTCCTGGTCCTCTTCCTGGACGAGGGTCCAGGAGCATCATCAGCATCGTCGTCAGAGCCCGAGCTAGAACTGCCTCCGGTCTCCTCCTCCGATGACTCGGACTCCGCCTCTGCCTCTGCCTCTGACTCCTCGTTATCATCATCATCCGGGACTGGAGCTCGCAAGCTGCTCCCAACATGAGTACGCCCCGCCTTGGAGCGGGGGAATACTCGGCCCTCCTCATCTCTCCCTCGGGCAGGGACGGAAGGTCCAGCTGGAGCACCTCCTGCCATGGGAATCTGGAAAGGAGGCTGAAAAAGTACATAAAAGGGAAATGCATCAGTATACTATAGACAGTTTATCAGTGCAGAATGCAATGCAGAGTACAGTGTATGAATGCCGTGAGCAGTCTATCAGTGCAGAATGCAGTGTATGAGTACAGTATGAGAATGCCGTGAGCAGTCTATCAGTGCAGAATGCAATGCAGAGTACAATGTATGAATGCCGTGAGCAGTCTATCAGTGCAGAATGCAGTGTATGAGTACAGTATGAATGCCGTGAGTAGTTTATCAGTGCAGAGTACGGTGCGGAATGCAGTGTATGAAGTGTATCAGATGCTGTGAGATTAGTGTATCAGGTGTTATGCCGTGCATCAGATTATGTAAAGCATTGTATGAATGGTTTGAGGCCAGTGTCAGAAGAACATACCGGTATGCTGTAGAGGGCTAGGAGGTCAAATGTCCGCTGAAGCATCCCTATCATGGAGGCATTCATCGCCAACGACTGACGGGTGTACTCAGAAGAAGCCTGCAACAGTACCAGATGCATCAATATTCTGTGGAATATCAAATAAACCGAAATGAAATGACTGTACAGAAATACAGTAATACATACCGGAGGTAAGTTGGGGACACCGACGAACTCGTGATCAGCTGGCGGAGGGGCGAAGGGGATCTGATAGGTCGCCCCACCCTGCCCCTGGAAAGTCAGTACAGTAGGCAGGGCGGGCCAGCCAGTCCCCCGTCCTCCCTGAGCTCCGCCCCTGCCACGGACTCGGGCCCTCCTCGCAGCCCTTACTCCAACTCCCGCTCCGGCCCCAGCCGCCGATGCCACAGGCCTGGCCCCTTCTGCTCGACGGCCGCCGCTCAGAGGTCGCATCAGGTACGTCTGCACGTACTCCCGATAGTCGCCGGTGCCTCTGAAGCCGGCCTCCTCCCAGCCAATGGTGTAGTCGTCCATCTGCTCGCTGGTGAGCCTCTCGGTCTCCCTCATATCCGCAGGAGGGTGAACCGGGACTATCTGCTCAGGTAACCCCAGGGTCTGGCGTAGGAAACGCTCACCCAGGTACCAAGCCCGACAGACTGGGCCCTCCAGCAAGATCCGGAAACGTGAGGTCTCATCGACACCGGCAAACCGATCTCGAGTCACAGCTGGCAACGGAGCCCACGGCCGCCAAGTGATCTGAAAGTGACAGACAGTTTGTTATCTACTGTTATTGAAATATGCAGTGGGAAAGCGAAACTTAAATGAACTGCAAGTAAAACATACCTTGGTCGGGGTAATGGTGTCGAAGTATCGGCGGAAAAAGCCGAAAGTCTCTCGCGGCCGCCGGGTGCATCTCCCGTCAAAGCGCCGTGAGAAGGGGACGACCAGGGGAGTCTCTGTGACTGGTACGGGGGCAAGCCTAGGAAAGTAGGCGTAAACCCACAGCTGCAAGGTAAATACCAGTGCATTTATCAGAAAAAGCAGAATATGCAGAATAAAGCAGAAATGGCAGAGCCGTGTGTTGTGCAGTGTATTGTGTGCAGTGTACAGTGTGAGCAGTGTACAGTCAGTGTGAAGTAGAATGTATGTGTGTGCCGTGTGTACAGTATACAGCAAGTATAAAGCAGACTACAGTGTGTGCAGTGTACGGAGTACAGAAAATATCGGACAGAAGTGAAAAGCGGAGAAGAAGTATACCTCCCAAGCCCGCCAATAGCCTCCGAACAACTGGCCGCTGCCGCGCGAAGCCGAGCTCATGTACCCGTAGAGAGTGGCCAGAGCGGCGCCACCCCAATCATAGTGCAAAATGTCCCTGACGTCCACCAGTGCGCTGAGTAAGCAGAGAGGCACGGTGTTCGCCCTGTCGGCGAAGATGGTCGTCCCAAATAGGAACATCAGGAAGCCGCGGGCGTACCTCTCCACGTCCTCCTGAGTCATCTGCGCCTCCTTCTCCAACACGGGCTGGACCCTAAACTGTACCTCGAACCAGGAGTACCGTACAAAGCCTGGACGAGCAAGAGGTGGGGCCTCCCCCAGCAGATGGACCTGAGCGGCGGTCCACTCATCCATGTCGATATCGAATGGGATCGGATCACCCCCTACCCCGATGCCAGTGAGCATCGAGAAATCGTAAAAGGTCATCGTCATGTCCCCTGCAGCGGAAAAGTGAAACGAATCGGTGGTGTCCCACCATCTCTCCGCCAGAGTGGCAAGGAGAGGTCTGCAGGTGGAAAGCCTAGAGAGTCCTCGGCAGAAGGCGCCAAAGCCCGCCCAGTCCACTATGCGTCGGACCGTGTCAGGGAGCTCATCGTACCACTCCCGAGCGCCAGTGTTCCCATACCTGCGGATGGTACGGGAACCCTCCTGTAAACAGAAAATAACAATTGCAAGACAACATTCAAAATGCAGTTTTGAAAAAGCAGATGTAGCATGCATGCAAGTTTGACAGATTCAGACAAATACCGGGTGCCGGTGTGCTTACAGTGAACTACAACGTGTGATGTGTCAGCGTGTTTGGGTGGTTCCGAGCAGATAAAGCATGCGTGCAAGTTTGACAGATTTAGACAAATACCGGGTGCCGGTGTGCTTACAGTGAAATACGTGTGATGTGTCAGCGTGTTTGGGTGTTTCAGAACAGATATAGCATGTGTGCAAATTTAACAGATTCAGACAAATACTGGGTGCCAGTGCGTATGCAGTGAAATACAGTGAGTGCAGTGTGTCTGAGTGATTCGGGGCTAGTGCAGTGTGTGTCCATGTGTCAGTCTCAAGCAGATATCAGTTGTATGTATACAGTCAACTACGGTGTATAGCATGTCAGATTCAAGCAGTTAAAGAGTACAACTAACTACGGCAGTTTTGTATCCTACATTGCGGAAAGTAAAGCAGAAGAAAGAAAGTTACCTCGGAAGTGCCGAATGAAAGGTGGGAGGTAGGCTCGCGCAGCAATAGCTCGGGCGCCACGTGCCTCTCGAAGCTCCGGAACTGACGCAGGCCGTCGGGGGGCAGAACATGGATCGCCGGTTGGTAGGTCGCCGGGACGAACGGGCGCTCGCTCAACGGTAGGAGCTCGACCCCGGGATCCATCTCGTGGTCCGGGGGAGTCCCACCATGTGGAATGTCATCCGCCATGTCAGGAATGATGTGAAAATGGCCGGAGGAAGGGAAACCGGGCTGGAATGCGAAGAGTCAACCGAAAAGTCAACTCCCGAGAGGGTCGGAAATGACCGGAAAGGCCGGAATGTGAAAAGACATGGGAATGAAGAGGAAAGCAAGGGGAACAAACCCTGAAAAGACGGGAACGCCAAACGAGGCACCGAAACAAAGATGTGATCGGTTGAAAATGTCCGAAACGTGAAGGAAATCGCGAATCCGACGACGAAATGGGCGTAGAACGCGAAGAAACGGGCGAAAAATGAGAGAAAAACACTCTAGAGAGAGAGGGTGAGAGTTTTCGGCGGTGGAGAAGTGAGCAAATAGGGTTTGAAACCCTATTTTAAAACACCCAAAGTGAAATCTCGAAATTGCCCCGACTCAGCAACTTTTTGTCGGTCGGCATTATTTTGTGCCGATGGAGTTATTTTTCAGCCGGTGGACAGCCGGTGGCCTCCCCTTCTGGCCGATGGTGTTCCCACAACCTTGTTTAGGCCATATGAGAAGTTTTTGGTCTTCATAGCTCAAGAAAGTGCAAGAAAGAGCATCTCCGATGCTCAACCGGCCTCCGTTTTGACCTCGGACTGCGGCTTCCGTGCGTGGCACTCCAATTCATACAAGGTGTATCCTTTTCGTATCCTTTTGACTTTTACAAGATCCAAAAGTTGCCCCATGTGTATCGCATATCAATCGCACTGTTTTGTGCATTTCAAACCGGCGCACTGTTTTGTGCATTTCAAACCAGCGCACTGTTTTGTGCATTTCAAACCGTCGCACTGTTTTGTGCAATTCGAATCATCACACTGTTTTGTGCATTTCAAACCGTCACGCTGTTTTGTGCATTGCATTCCATTGCGCGGTTTTGCGCATCTCATTACATTACCTGCGTAGACCGCATGTTTGTAATCATTTCTTTACTTGCGTAGACCGCATGTTAATTACATTACCTGCGTAGACCGCATGTTTGTAATCATTTCTTTACTTACGTAGACCGCATGTTAATTACATTACCTGCGTAGACCGCATGTTTGTAATCATTTCTTTACTTGCGTAGATCGCATGTTAATTACATTACCTGCGTAGACCGCATGTTTGTAATCAATTTCTTTCCTTGCGTAGACCGCATGTTAATTACATTACCTGCGTAGACCGCATGTTTGTAATCAATTTCTTTCCTTGCGTAGACCGCATATTTATTGTTCAATTACATTACCTGCGTAGACCGCATGTATTGCTTGCGTAGACTGCATAATTGTTCAATTTCTTTCCTTGCGTAGACCACATATTTATTGTTCAATTTCTTTACCTGCGTAGACCGCATGTATTGCTTGCGTAGACCGCATAATTGTTCAATTTCTTTCCTTGCGTAGACCGCATATTTATTGTTCAATTTCTTTACCTGCGTAGACCGCATGTATTGCTTGCATAGACCGCATAATTGATCAATTTATTTACTTGCGTAGACCGCATATTTATTGTTCAATTTCTTTACCTGCGTAGACCGCATGTATTGCTTGCGTAGACCGCATAATTGATCAATTTCTTTACTTGCGTAGACCGCATATTTATTGTTCAATTTCTTTACCTGTGTAGACCGCATGTATTGCTTGCGTAGACCGCATAATTGATCAATTTCTTTACTTGCGTAGACCACATATTTATTGTTCAATTTCTTTACCTGCGTAGACCGCATGTATTGCTTGCGTAGACCGCATAATTGATCAATTTCTTTACTTGCGTAGACCGCATATTTATTGTTCAATTTCTTTACCCGCGTAGACCGCATGTATTGCTTGCGTAGACCGCATAATTGATCAATTTCTTTACTTGTGTAGACCGCATATTTATCTTTCAATATCTTTACCTGCGTAGACCGCATGTATTGCTTGCATAGACCGCATATTAATTGTTCAATTTCACTACTTGCGTAGACCGCATATTTATCGTTCAATTTCTTTACCTGCGTAGACTGCATGTATTGCTTGCGTAGACCACATCATTGTTCAAATCCATTACTTGCGTAGACCGCATGTTTTGCTTGCGTAGACCGCATTATATCATTACCTGCGTAGACCGCATGTTTCGTTTGGGTAGACCCCATATTAATTTCATTGCTTGTGTAGACCGCATGTATTGCTTGCGTAGACCGCATAATTTGTTGATTTCATTACCTGGGTAGACCGCATGCTTATGATCAAATTCGTTGCCGGCGTAGACCGCATGCTCCACTTACATGTTTGTATTTCCACAGCATTGTTATGCTCCCCACTTGCTTTGCGCTGTCACGCATTTCGAGTATACTACTATGCATGTTGCTAACGATATTGTACCTATTAAGTTTGTTTTCTTTTCAGGCACGATATTGTATGTACGGTTCATTTGAGGCTGGTGCAACCAGACGAGCCGCACAGGTATTGTATCTCCCGAGTGAGACGTATTGAGAATTGCATAATTCTCGTACATCCTTTCTGCATTATAGTGTAGTTCGGTGTATGCTGGCTTAAAACTGTTGCATGTGTGCTTCGTTATAGCTTTCTTTGCATGATCATAAGTTATGTCCGGCTCTGTGCATTGTCTTGCATTTTGCCCCTGCCTTCGGGCGCATATCTTGATTGTCTTGCATGTTTGTCTAAGTCTTCGGCCTTGTCAAAAATGGGTCATCTCTGGGCTTTGACATTCACTCCCGTCATTGTTATGACTTTCGAGTTCTGTCAAAGAGGGGCAACTGTAGACACCCCATTTTTGACAGTCCTCAAGACTTGGACGTCACCGCTTGAACACTCGGTGATTATCCGTGTTTGTGTTTGTTTGGAGTTCCCGGAGGTCTCGGCTCGCGCGCCTTGCCTCAGGATCTCCGAACTTGACTGTTTAGTGTCTGGTTTTACACCAAACACTTGTGTTTTTCCTTGGAGAGGTAGGGTAGGGCTTGTAGACCATCCCCACCCACCACCGGCAGTGGCTAGAGGCCACCGGCTAGTTTTTGCTTCCATCGGCACTTTCTATTGCCGGCCGGCACTTTTTGTTGCCGGTCAGCACTATTTAGTGCCGATCGGCACTACTTTCGGCCAAGATGGTATTTTTGGTCGGCTGACTACTGTGCATCTGCTTTTGCAGATATTTTAAGACAACTGTCTTGCTTTTGCTCCCCTCCATACACGTGTATGGAGGGATCTCCCTCTTATGAAGCTTGTCTTGTAAGCTTTACAAGACAAGAAGTTCCATAAAGGGAGGGACTCTCTCTTGTTGCAAAGAGGTTAGACACTTGAGATATTTTGAGAGCTTAGACAGCCATTGTTAAGCTCTGGTTTTAGGGTTAGGGTTAGATACACATCCTACCTCTCTTTCCCTCCCTTTTGTGCTCTAGGTGTTTTGTGTCTTACTATTGCACATAAACACCTAGTGTTTCACCTTTGTCTAGCTACTGAGGTTCTAAAGGACTGATTTTGAAGTTTTGGTGTTAGATTCAAGCCAAGGGAGGCCATTGGAGCACCATTGTTGAAGGGGTCATCAAGGGTAAGAAACTAACACCTTTATTCCCCACTTTTGCATTGATTTTCTACCTATCTTAGAGCTGTTTTCGTGCTTATTGTATAACACAAAAAAGTTCTACTTTTAGGCCCTCTTGATTGTTTATTAAGAGTGTTTTGTGGTTTGAGGGTGTTTGACCCCTCTTAGGCCTTAAAAGGCCTCATTTTGTGCTATTTTGTGCTAGTTTCGGGACTTTGGTGTTTGGGCCTCTTCACCACTGAGATCTTGAGGGATTTCAGTGGTGGAGATGGTGCCTTAAAGTCTCTAGAAGGAGAGGGCCACCCCCTCTCCTTGTTGTCCTTGAAAAGGACATGTTTTGGTCTCTAAAGGGAGCCTATGTTTGAGTGTGTGTTGAGCATGTATAGACTGTTTTTCATGCTTATTTTTCCATAATATAACATGATTTTAAATTGGTTTTGGTACTCCATGCATGCTTAGTATAGTTGCCATGTAATGCCTTGTGATTCCTTAACATGTCTTAGGTTGTGTGCCTTTGTTTCTAACATGTTTTAGGCTTACATTTGTGAAGATTTTGTGCTCATCTTGACATGTTTTAGGTGTGTCCATAAGTGTTTGGGTTGATTTTAACATGCTTAGTATAGCCACTTTGCATTTCGGCTTGTTGGCCTTAAGTATGTGCATGTATAGCATGACATCTTTGCATTGATTTGGTGATTTGGGACCATCCACCATGTCATTTCAGACCTTATAGTATGCTTGCATGCTTGCTTTAGTTGTCCCTTTAATGCCTTGTAAGGTTGTCATCTCATGCTTCGTGTTTTGGTGATTATGCATGCCTTTGTTTTTGAGTCATTTGGATGCCATCTAAGTGATCCTTAGGCCTTGTATTAATGTCCTAAAACTCTGTTTTTGGTCGATGAGTTCATGCCATGTTTGGTCTTGCTAAGTGTAGTTCAATACTCCAATGGTTTGTTTTGAGCACTTAGGCCATTTGTTGCATGCTTGGCTTGATTTATTGCTTGGTTTGGCACCATGTTTTAGCATGATTTTAGAGCTCATGTTGCATGCTAATTGTCCATGAAATCCCTTTGCGAGTGTGCTTGAATGTTGCTTGCTTAATGCTTGATGCTTGGACCATAACATGTGTATGTGTGCATGTGTGTTTAGCCTCCATTTTTGGGCATTTTGGCTACTGCTTTGGGCCTTATTAGAGCTGCCCAAGTCTTGTATAAGTCCATCTTTACATCCATTTGCATGGTCCCATGTTTGCTTGTATGCTTGCATAAGCTTGTTGCCATGTTATGTTGCATCCTTAGCTTGCATGCTTAGGTTACATTGCATCTTGCATGCATGCCGTGTTCCTTGACTTGATGATAGGAATTGAGACTTTGGTTTGATTTGGTTTGCATGCATTTGAAATCAAAGTTGCATACTTGGTTCTTTTGGCCATCATGCATGGAAATGCGTGATTGGTGGTCCGAGAATCGAGACACATGCCCCTTTGAGTCATTACCATGATAAGGGACATGGTTGGTGTATATATGCCTTGAATTATGATGCCATGCTTTGCCTTGCCCTCTGTTGCTATCATTTGCAGATTCTGCAGGAACATTCTGCCGACCGGCAGTGTAAAGTGCCGACCGGCAATCATTTCTATGCCGACAGCTTTGTTTTGTGCCGGTGGCCATACCACACTGCCGGTGGCAATTCCATTCAGCCGGTGGCACTCCTCATTGTCCAGAAAAGCAGTCCTGAGGTTTTGGCAACCTCCAGAGGAGTGAAGGAAGGAAAACAGAGGCAGCTCACGCATGGCGGCGCATTTCCCGAGGCGATTTACTGTTTTCTTAGTTTATTTAAATTTGCTTAGTTGATTAGGCAATTTGTAATATTTAATTAGCTTGCGTAGTTAATTAATTTGTAATATTTATTTGGTCCCTCCGAGTGAGGGCAAATCTGTAATAAGTGTGTGTGGGTGGTGTGTATGTCTTCCAATCCCCACTTCTTTCTTCCCTTTTATTTACCTGCTTATGATGGTAGATTAGGGCACCTTTAAAATTAGCATACCTTATGCTATGCATGCGTGCATCCATACATTTTTATTACATACATTAGGCTCGGTACATCACGCTAACTGCATCTGTACTTCAATTCACAAATTGAATATGTGGTAGTTGATCGCATTTCACATGCCATGTTTAGGGTTAGCCGAGCCTGCCTAGATTGCATTTTTGCATGTGATGCATTAGCCATTTTTAACATGAACTAGGACATGCATGTTTGCTGACTAGTTTACTGTTTTGGCACGGAGTGCGATGTAAGTATTTATGCTTTAGCATCCCGCATGTGTGTGAGTGTTGCCATGACAGTATGCCTATCATGTGGCTAAGTGCTTATGTGAGATAAACTGTTTGAATGCCTGTGGGTGGAGGTTGGATTGTTTGAGTTGGAAAAACTTGAAATCCGTATTTTAGCCTACTTGCAAGTAGCAAATTCCAAAGCACTTTTCAAAATCGAACGGATATGCAATGCTTATTTCCAAATTAGGCAATCTAGTCTATACTTGTTTGCTGTGCGCATAACATAGTAATTCTAGGCTAATAAATGGAATAAGAACACGTAATGTTTTCAAAATCGGATATCATGGTTAGTAGAGGCCGGTCTTCGGACCGGGCGAAAGGGGGTGCTCATAGCTGACCTTCCCCGATCGTACCCAAGCTCCCGAGCCGAGACAACTCCGGTGATGACGGACATGTGGCCTTCGGCACCGAGTCAGGGTTTCCTAAATTTTCCCATTAAAAAATATTTAGGTGGCGACTTTCTATCTGGCAAAGCAGTCCACGTTTGGCACTACTTTTCAAAAATCTGTTTCTCAAAAAAACGATTTGCCGGATTTGGACTCTTTGGTTCAAGATTAAGAACCGTGACAATTTGAGAGTCCGAACTGTAGTGACCCCACAAATGAACAGAACGGGACTCACCCTCCCGGGGCGTTCGGGGACGTCTACACCCCCCGTAGGGGCAATAATCGAATAGGCCATCAAACTGGGCTTCGATGCATCGAACAATGAGGCTGAATACGAAGCATTATTAACCGGCCTGCGAAATGCACTTCACCTCAGTACGTGGCGTTTTCTTGGTTTCTGTGACTCAAAGCTAGTAATCAACCAGCTAAAAAGGGAATATGCAGCCAAAAATGACCTCATGGCAGCCTATATGAAAACAGCAAACTCTTTGCTCACAAAATTTGATCACCAAGAGCAGAATCAAATAACCAGGGATCAGAACACGCATGCGGACACCCTGGCTTGCTTAGCTTCTACCATCAACTCAGAAATTAAGAGAACAATTGAAGTTAGGTTTATCCCTAAGCTGAGCATTGCCTCTTTAGAATCAGTTCAGATTAACGCTATCGAACAAGGTCCAAGTTGGATGGATCCTATCGCTGCATTCCTATCTTCAGAGTAGCTCCCGATGGATAAGAAGGAAGCACATAAGCTGCAAAACAAGGCCCTCCGATACTACTTGGATCCGCACAGGAAGCTCTACAAAAAAATCTCTCTCAAGGCCGTATTTATAATGTGTTCACCCCGATAAAGTCGAAGAACTTTTGTCTGAAATACATGAAGGCAGTTGTGGCGCCCATTCGGGCGGACGTTCTCTGGCCCACCGAGCCGTAACGTAGGGTTACTACTGGCCAACCATGTGAACTGATGCCGAGTGTTATGTCAAGAAATGTGAGCAATGCTAGAAGTTTTCCCCCTTAACTCATCTGTCTACCTAGGAATTAAACTCTATCACAAGTCCTTGGCCATTCGCTCAATGGGGGCTTGATATCGTTGGACCATTGCCACAGTCCCTAGGCAACAGACGATTCTTAATTGTCGCGACGGACTATTTCACAAAATAGGTTGAAGCGGAGGCACTGACACATATTCGAGATTTTGACATTCAGTGTTTTGTATGGAGAAACATCATAACGAGATTCGGCATACCTCGAGCACTTCTTTCAGACAACGGAACCCAATTTGATTGTGGCGTGTATCGAGAATTGTGCAACACTTACGGTATACGGCCCTACTTTTCCTCGTCGGCTTACCCTCAAAGCAATGGTCAAGCGGAGGCCACCAACATGGTTATTTTGGATGGCATCAAGAAAAGGCTAGAGAAAGCTAAAGGCAGATGGGTCGAAGAATTGACAAGCGTGTTGTGGGCTCATCGCACTACTCCAAGGCGATCCACTGGGGAAATGTCATTTGCTCTGTGCTTCGGAACCCAGGCAATCATCCCCCTGTAGATTGGCCTTCTAACATTGAAATCAATGGTTTTTGACATGGGCCGAAATGACAAGATGCTGGCCTTGGACTTGACTCTGATTGAAGAATGTCGAGACCGTGCCCATACTTCCATGGCACGGTACCAGCAACAGCTCACTAAATCGTATAATCAACATGTTCACTTGCGTCGTTATACACCAGGAGAATTGGTCCTCAAAAAAGTGCTTCCCTCTACTAAGAATCCCGCTGACAGAAAATTGGGTCCTAACTACAACGGCCCCTATCAGATTGACTCAATCGCAGGGACAGGGGCATATCGGCTCAAAGACATGGATGGAAGAAGCTTGCCGCGTCCGTGGAATTCCACACACTTGCGCAAATTTTATCATTAACTTGTACGGCATGACAACTTGTTTTGATTTTTCACCATGTACATATTTTGATTTTTAATGCAATGTTCTCTTTTGCCCAATGAGTTGTTCGCCAAAAAAAAAGCCTCCGAATTCAGAGTGCCCTTCGCGAAACTCACGATTGACTAAGACAAAAAGCCTCTGAATTTAGAGCGCCCTTCGTGGAAATCACGATTGGCCAGGACAAAAAGCCTCTGAATTCAGAGTGCCCTTCGTGGAAATCACGATTGGACCGAATAAGACTCTGAATTCGGAGTGCCCTTCGTGGAGCTCACGATTGGCCAGGACAAAAAGCCTCCGAATTCAAAGCGCCCTTCGTGGAAATCATGATTGGGCCGAATAATCCTCTGAATTCAGAGTGCCCTTCGTGGAACTCACGATTGGCCAGGACAAAAAGCCTCCGAATTCAGAGCGCCCTTTGTGGAAATCATGATTGGCCAAGACAAAAAGCCTCCGAATTAGGAGTGCCCTTTGTGAAATCACAATTGGGCCGAATAAGCCTTCGAATTCGGAGCGTCCTTCATGGAAAAACATGGTTGGGCTGAATAAGCCTCCGAATTCAGAGCGCCCTTCGTGGAAATCACGATTAGCCAAGACAAAAAGCCTCCGAATTTGGAGCGCCCCTCATGGAAAACATGGCTGGGCCGAATGAGTCTCCGAATTTAGAGCGCCTTCGTGGAAAACAAAGTTGGCACGAAAGAGCATCCGAATTCGAAGCTGCTTTCATGAATATTGTGATTGACAAGCTCCAATGCAATTGACATAAAATGGTAGATGATCATAGCTTAATTTATAAACATTGACTGAAATAACTTGCAAACATTTCAAACAATATGTTTCATTAAATTGATCGTGAATACATAATCCGCATCCAATTTGTGTTAAAAAGGTACAACGTGTTCAGTTTTATTCGACACCACCTTCGTCGTCACTCTTCTCAACTTCGAAAGTCGCGAAGGGAAAATTGTGACCCTGATATAACGGCGAAGCCGAATCAATGCCTGCTATCCGGAGAGCTTTGACCCACCTGTGCTTAAAACCACGATTCTCGCATCAATAGATCTCCTCGGCGAGTTTTTCCTTAATCTTCTTTATCCCAATTTTTCGACCATCATGGAAGCCTTGTTCATAGGCCTTGGTCTTTGTAGCCTCTATCGCAAACATGCTTGTCATTTCTCGATCGGCAATTGCATGCCTTATAAGCCGTTGGGTCACCCTTTCCTTCACAATCGAGTTAGCATGGCCTACCGACAGCGTCTCGGCAGTTTTGACTTTTATTAATTCACGTTCGGCTTTCTTCGTGTGAGCTTCTAAGTTTCGAATGCATTCATCTTTCTACTCTATCTCCCGCCGCGCGGCACGTAGGCGTATGCCGATTTCGTAGGCGGTGTGTAGCCCTTTCACCGCTCCATGAACGCCCTCCCAAAACACTTCGAAATCTAGTCAACCAATCATCGACTTCTCGACTTCTGGCGGAAAAATCTGTCGTGCAAATTCAACTGCCACATTCGGATCTCAGATGATTGAATTTGCCTCTGTCATCGGTTTGTTCCTGATAAAGACTGAAAAACTCAACGGGCACGGTGCCCACTTGCCTCACTTCGCGAATGAGAGGAGTTCCACCGCTGTCACTTCTCCCTCCTAGGTGACCTTCTTCGACGACGTGGAGAGTGTCGCCTGTCGCGCTCCCTAGACATCTTGCTTCCCATTCGTGAAGGTTCGCCACCTCGATTCATCGCTGAGTCCAGCTCAGCCAGTGTCCTACCTTTCCCTCTGCTGTTGAAGAATAGTCTACTTGACATTCACACTTATCCAACCTCGTTCGATGCACTGGGTTGAGTTGAGTTTGGAGACACTAATGGAACCTATGCACACGAAGCAACCACCCCTTTTATTACTCGCGGGTGCACCGCTCCCGAAGCGATCTCTTCAAAGCTCTAATCTATTCGGCCTAATATCAGTCATTTGTGCCGAAAAGATAGACTGTCCCAACCAATTCATGAATTGCCGATATTTGGCGGCCACGGTCACTAATCCGCTGTGCCAAGGGCAGATTGATTGATCTACTCGGCCTTATCAGTCCTTTGTGCTGAAAAGATAGACTGCCCCAGTCAATTCATGAATAGCCGATATTCGGCAGCCACGTTACATAATCCGCTAGAGCAAGGGCAAATACATTCGACCTAATGTCAGTCCTTTATGCTGAAATGATAGTCTGCCCCAGCCAATTCATGAACTGTCAATATTCGGCGGCCGCGTTCACTAATCCGCTGTGGCAAGGGCAGATTGATTGATCTATTCAGCCAAATATCAGTCCTTTGTGTCGAAAAGATAGACTGCCCCTGCCAATTCATGAACGGCTGATATTCGACAGCCACGTTCACTAATCTGCTGTGGCAAGGGCAGATTAATTGATCTATTCAGCCTAATATCAGTCCTTTGTAACGAAAAGATAGACTGCCCCAGCCAAGTCATGAACGGCTGATATTCGGCGACCACATTATGTAATCCGCTAGGGCAAGGGCAGATTGATTGATACATTCGACCTAATGTCAGTCCTTTGTGCCGAAACAATAGTCTGCCCCAGCCAATTCATGAACTGCCAATATTCGGCGGCCACGTTCACTAATCCGTTGTAGAAAGGGCAGATTGATTGATCTATTCAACCTAATATCAATCCTTTGTGTCAAAAAGATAGATTGCCCCAGCCAATTCATGAATGGCCGATATTCGGCGGCCACATTACGTAATCTACTGGGGTAAGGGCAGATTGATTGATACATTCAGCCTAATGTCACTCCTTTATGCCGAAACGATAGTCTGCCCCAGCCAATTCATGAACTCCCGATATTCGGCGGCTACGTTCACTAATCCGTTGTGGCAAGGGCAGATTGATTGATCTATTCGGCCTAATATCAATCCTTTGTGCCGAAAAGACACACTGCCCCAACCAATTCATGAACGAACGATATTCAGAGGCCACGTTCACTAATCCGCTAGGGCAAGGGCAGATTGATTGATATATTCGACCTAATATCAATAACGTGTGCCGAAACAATAGTTTGCCCCAGCCAATTCATGAACTGTTGATATTCGGTGGCCACGTTCACTAATCCACTGGGGCAAGGGCAGATTCATTAATCTATTTGGCCTAATATCAGAGCTTTACGCCGAAAAAATTAGGTTGTTCATTAATTTGTTGGGGCAAGGGTAGATGCACTAATATATTCGGCTGGGCAAAGCTATGCAGTTAATTTAATGTCGAATTAATTTAGTAGTTTCGTTAAACTTATTTCATGATTTTCCATCTTACTTAGCTGTTAACACGCACATTCAGTAGTCAGAAAGGCAAAGGCAATTTTCATTCATAAATTGGGTACATACAGAAGTCAATTTACGCATGAAAACTACCCTACGTTTAACTTCTAACCAAAATACATAGTCAAAAATCTAACAAAACCTACATACATGAGATACCAAAACAAAATGAAAATCACTTTGAGCCTCGGTCAGTTTTCAGGGACAGACTCCAGCAGCTCAACATCTACCTGCTCATACGGAATCGATTGTTCCGATATCACGTTAGTGGCAGCTAGGGCTTTGAGCCAGCCGTGTTTGAAGCCCTTATTCCCGAACCTAGGCACTTCCTCTAGATGCTCTCTAGGGCTACATCCTTGCCGGCTTGGAATGCCTTAGAAGTCTCGGATTCGGTTTTTTCCATCGCCTTCTTCAATTCTTCCAAATCGGCCTCCAGCTTGGAAATCGTCTCGTTGGCCAATTTGAGCGCTTATTCGCTTGTGTTCGCTCTTTCTTCGGCGGCCAATTTCATTCAATCAAAACTCTTGGTCTTATCAGCTTTGGCATCGGCCCTCGCTCATTCTTCCGCCGCTTTCGTGGCCTCAGATTCGGCTCGGCGAGAGGCCTCTGTTGCCTTGTTCTTTTCAAATTCCACTTCGGCTGTGAGAAAGCCGATCTGCTCGATTGCGTCATGTTGGAGACGGCCAATCTCAGATATCCTCTTCGCCGCCTACAAACCAAGGAATCAATAAGATAGCTGATATAGAAAAAATTTTAGTTTTTGACACAAAACTACAAGGATCAAGTCATATACCAATATCGCCAATTGAGCTGCTAATGTTATGGATAGCAGATCTGGCTCTGCCCGAAAGGTCACCCTGTCAACCGGCAACGAAATTGAGGAGGCCAAGCTCAAGGCCACTGCAACATCTTTTACTGCCGATGCATCGGAAGCAATCGACACGTTTTTTATCCAGGGTTGTATTGTAAATGGTACAACCAAGTCTGATTCTTCTATGTATGGCCGTTTATCAACCAGGTTTCCCAAATAATCGGCTTCGGTCTCGGCCGGACATTTTTTTCCCTGATGCTTTGTCACATAGCCCTCCGATTGACCGACAACAAGCTCCATTTTGGCCGTATCAGCCTGAGCCATCTCCTCAATAGGAGTAGGTGGTGTAGACTCAGCCTTAGCTTCAGGTGGAGGGGGTAGAGGTTGAGATCGTTAGGCTTCGGCTTTCTTACATGCAGCCATCCTCTCAGCATTTTTCCTCCTGGCCAACTGAATAAGCGACTCACCAGCCATGTTATCAAGATATGAGCTGAGTAGGTCCCCTAAGTCGGTGAAAATATCTTCAAAGGAGACGTCCAGTCGGCTCGAAGTGGATGGAGGATTGAGGCCGGCTTTCTCAAAAGCCAAATTTAGTGCCGCGTCAACCTCCTCCTCTAGTCTTTTGGATCTGTCCGAGGGTTGATTCGGCTACTCGGTAACTTCTTCAGCTACTTGTTCATTCGTTGGCTCTGAATCTAAAGCTTCAAGACCAATTTGCCTAAGATTCTTGAAGTTCAGAAAAACAAGCGCCGTAAGCTGCTGTTCACCCCTCGGAATCGGAATGTTATTTGCAGCCAAAAATGTGGCATAAGTCAGCTCGTATCTTCAAAGTATGTAGGCCGCCCTGCCTTGCTTCTGGAGATTCGCATGGCCAAAGAACTGGAGCGCGGTTCTGATCTGCGCAAGTACAGTGTCGTCAGCCAAAACGAGAACTTTTTTCAAGTCGTTACCTGCACAAAATGAAATCGTAAGTACGAAGAATTTAAGCCAGAAAAATATTCAACAAATATACGTGGGGGATTATACGGCCACCTGGTTCACCTTTTTGCCTAGGCACTGGATCTAGGCGATCTTCACCCTCGCCGAATTCCCAGTTGTCATAGACAACGACCATGACATCATCAACACGCTTGCCAGAGCTGGCAAGCATAGTCGACAAATAATGGTTAGTGTCCTTAGCTCTGAGGAAGTAGTGCCCCTGCCAGCCAAAGGATTTGGCTAAGGCATAATAATGTCGAATAGCAAGGATCCCAAGGTCAATTCTAAGACGTCAGTTTAGTTCTATAATTCCCACTATTATTAGGTAAAAATTTATGTTTGTCTGAGAAGGGATTAAACCCCAGTGGCGAAGGACGGCCCTCAAAAATGGATGAAGGGGCAAAAATGGATGAAGGGGGAAACGAACTCCACCATCGGCGGTTGACAAGAAAGGAAATACGATTGTACTTTCATCGATCCTCTCCATATCAACTACGCTCTCTGCTAAGAGTGACATATGGACATCGCCAGGAATGGAAAAGTGACGACGAAAACTAGAGACTCGATCCGCAGAAAGAAGGTCTTTCAAATGTTTTGCCATCCTAGCCAGTAAAGAGAATACTCTAAACTAAAACAAGCAAGGAAATGGAAGTTGAAATGGAGGAGAGAAAAACTTACAAGAAGTGCAGAGGACAATGAGGAATGGAAAGAAGTTGCAGAGGTCATGAAGTGAGGGAGACGTGCTGACAGGCAACAAGAAACTTTGTGTATTCGAAAAGAGCATACATTCAAAGAGACAACACGGTTTCAAATCGCATTAAATGAATAAAGCGTATGAAGGGGCAAGAAATTATAATAATTCCTAAAAAGAGCAGGCATTCTGACACTTGCGTCGGAATGAGGGCAACCGCCGTATTTTCTGACTCTACGTTCAAGACCAAACATGCGAATAATTGACATTAATAGGATGTTTGGGGGGCAATTGTGGGAGCTGAATATATCTTTATTTATGTAGGAAAGCCAAGTGAAATCAAAGAAAAATCAAGTTCTACTATACGACTCAAGCTTGGGGGGATTCAGAGGCCAAATAA
The DNA here is from genome assembly GCF_055761805.1 of Camellia sinensis. NCBI lineage: Eukaryota > Viridiplantae > Streptophyta > Magnoliopsida > Ericales > Theaceae > Camellia > Camellia sinensis. The sequence continues at coordinate 66,266,240 of NC_138961.1, read as the reverse complement.
TTAAATCAATCTAAGTATCAACTGTAAAAAAGGCCGAGTACAAATAGGCAGGGCAGAATTGCCGAGTAAGCAATTACAAGTTGGACTAAAGGTGGGCCTAACCCCCAATATCAAGGACGAGTATAAATAAGAGGAGCATCAACTAAGAAAAGGTACGTAAGAACAGACCTTAGACACTTAAGTTACAAGCAAACCAGAGATATATACTAACTTTTTCGTCGGAATGCTAATTTCGGCACCCTCGACCGGAGTGTTAATCCCCCTTTTCAGGTGTCAATCAGAGGATCAAGAACGTCCATCAGGATACAAGAGTATTTCCAAACCTACCTTCACCACATTGGGTTATCTCTCTGTCTCTGTTTTTTCTTCCTTTATTTTTCTTTTCTTTTTCTTTTCATATTTTATTTTTCTCTTCTTCAATGGGTTCTCTTTATGGGTATATCTCTAATTTTTTTTTCCCTTATTTTTCTTCTCTTCTTCTTTTCTTATTTTATTCTTCTCTTTTTCTTCGTTGGGTTATTTCTCTAATTTTTCTTCTCTGCTATGCTTGTGAAACTTGCTTTATGATTTTTGAAACTCTATATATATTTGTTATGTTGAAAAGTTTGCCTATTTTGGCCCTGTTTGAAAAGTTGGTTATTTTAGTTGGTTTTTTTTTTTTTTTTTTTTTTTTTGCCTTTTTGGCTATTTTAGTTTGGAAAAAAAAATTGTGTCAGTAAAGTTGGTTGGCTTTTTTTGAAGTTGATTTGATGGTTGTGAGAGAAAAAGTAAAATGATTATAGTTTAGATGTGACATTTTATCTTATTGGCTATTTTAGTTTCTTTTATCTTTATTAACTATTTTAGCCTCTAAAGTTCTTCCCAAACACCCCTATAATTTTCTTTTTTTTTCTACTACATGCGCATCCCTTTGGTGAGGCACGCACCTGGCCTTGCACCTTGCATTTAGGCTATAAGAGACCTTAACGTCTCGGTAAGCCTAGAGTCTTATAAAACCCTAATTCAATCTCAAATATTGCATGTATTGTGGAAGGGGCAACTTATGTTTTCATCCTCAGCCATGGCGTGTCTGAACATGACTTTGAATCAATAGAAGGGAAACCTAATTTTTTTTTCTTTTTTCAGAGACTAAGCAGACTTTGCGAGGAATTCATTATATATGATGTTGCGCAGATTTTAAAAAAAGAATGAAAAAAAGCCGACGTATAGACTCTACTCGAGTTACAATATCAATTTAGGGTTAATAATTTTGATAGAGCTCGTAAATTTTTTTTAAATATATATATACTAGCTTATACCCGTGCCTGAAGGCATGGTGTAAATAATGTTAGGATTATAATATAATTGTAATCCCAACACTATTTAAATTTATATTTTAATTTGATAAAATCACAAATTTATTATAAAATTTTGGAGTTCTCACAAAACTCCTCACGAAAACTCACTTTTGCTTATATAATATATAGCTAGATAGATAGATGTGTCTGACATACATAAAATTTCCACGAGCATACATATAATATTGCTTTTGCTTATATAATTACTAGTGTATGCCCGTGCCTGAAGGCACGGTGTAAATAATGTCAGGATTAGAATATAATTGTAATCCCAACACTATTTAAATTTATATTTTAATTTGATAAAATCACAAATTTATTATAAAATTTTGGAGTTCTCACAAAACTCCTCACGAAAACTCACTTTTACTTATATAATATATAGCTAGATAGATAGATGTGCGTAGCATATATACAATTTCCACGGGCATGCATATAATATTGCTTTTGCTTATATAATTATATAGAAATTGTATGTATGCCCAAAATGTCCTAGTGTATTATGGGCATACATACATTGTATAGAAATATATTGAAGAAAAATGAGAAAATAAAAAAAAATAAACAAATAGAGAGAAAAATAAAAACGGGAGAAAATAAAAAAATAAAAAGACAAGAGAGAGGAAGGTGGGATCATGGGATCGTGGATGGATGGGTGAGAAAAGGAAAAAGTAAGAGAGAGAGAAGCAGGAAAGTATAAAATGTATATGTAGGATATTCTTAGGGGAAATATATCTCAGCCACTGTTTTATAATTTGAACAGATCTGAGCCATCCAAATGTCCTAATAGGACAAAAATATGTTGAAGATTCAAAAACCGTCCTGCTTTATCAAAATACTAGCGTATGCCCATGACTGAAGGCATGGTGTAAATAATATTAGGATTAGAATATAATTGTAATCCCAACACTATCTAAATTTATTTTTTAATTCGATAAAATCACAAATTTATTATAAAATTTTGGAGTTCTCACAAAACTCCTTACGAAAACTTGCTTTTGCGTATATAATAAATAGCTACATATATAGATGTGCCTAGCATACATACAATTTCCACGGGCATACATATAATATTGCTTTTGCTTATATAATTATATGGAAATTGTATGTATGCCCGTAATGTCCTAGTGTATTACGGACATACATATATTGTATGAAAATATGTGTAAAATCTATTGAACAAAAAGGAGAAAATAAAAAAAATAAACAAATAGAGAGAAAAAAAAAACCGGAGAAAATAAAAAAATAAAGAGAGAGGAAGGCGGGATCATGGGATCATGGAAGGAAGGGTGTAAGAAAAGGAAAAAGTAAGAGAGAGAAACAGAAAAATAGAAAATGTATATGTAGGATATTTTTTGGAAAATATATCTCAGTCGTTGTTATATAATTTGAATAGATCTTAGCCGTCCAAATGTCCTAGTAGGACAAATGTGTCTAGGACAAATTAAAAAATCATGTTGCTTTATTATATAGATGTTAAAGATTCATATGAGATCTAAATTTATGAAATCTATCAGGTATTCAATATATTTCAAAATAATAATTAATTGTTCAAATACATTTAATTTATGGACTATAAAATTTATTAATTTAATCTCTACTACACATAGTAAAATATAGCTCCTAATTCTGGGATCGTAAACTTTTTCATATAATATGAATAAAAATAAGTGAACAAAAAGGAGAAAATAAAAAAAAATAAACAAATAGATAGAAAAATAAAAATGGGAGAAAATTAAAAAAATTAAAAGAAAAGAGAGAGGAATGTGAGATCATAGGATCATGGATGGATAGGTGAGAAAAGGAAAAAGTAAGAGAGAGAAGCGAGAAAATAAAAAATGTACATGTAAGATATTTTTTAGAAAATATATCTCAGTCGTTGTTTTATAATTTGAATAGATCTAAGCCGTCCAAATGTCCTAGTAGGACAAATGTGTGTAGGACAAATTCAAAAATCATCTTGCTTTATTATATAGATGTTGAAGATTCATATAAGGTCTAAATTTATGAAATCTATCAGGTATTCAATATATTTAAAAATAATAATTAATTGTTCAAATTCATTTAATTTATGGACTATAAAATTTATTAGTTTAATCTCCACTACACACAGTAAAATCTAGCTCCTAATTCTGGGATCGTAGATTTTTCCATATAATATGAATAAAAATAAGTGATCAAAAAGGAGAAAATTAAAAAAAAATTAAACAAATAGAGAGAAAAATAAAAATGGGAGAAAATTAAAAAAATAAAAAGAAAAGAGAGAGAAATGTGGGATCATGGGATCACAGATGGATGGGTGAGAAGAGGAAAAAGTAAGAGAGAGAAGCGAGAAAATAGAAAATGTACATGTAAGATATTTTTTGAAAAATATAACTCAGCCGTTGTTTTATAATTTAAATACATCTAAGCCGTCTAAATGTCCTAGTCAGACAAATATGTGTAGGACAAATTCAAAATGTAGCACCTGTATCCTTCAAAGCTTATGGGAAAGTGTATTCAAATCCTTTATTTTTATTTTGGAAATTTTTGGTGTTGTTATGGGTTGGTTTTGGAGGAGTACAATCCAATTTAAACTTGTTGGGTTTGGTTGTTCGCACTTATTCTTGTTAAAAGTTCCTTAGAGACTTAGAAATTCTATTCTAGTGTCGACACCAGCCTTCCTAAGGGTCGACCCTTACCTGTTGGTGAAGTTTCTGGAAGTGTTGCTAGAAAATAGGATAGACACCAGACTAGGGAGGGTCGACCCTTTTATGTCTGTGTGTTAGTTGCTGGAAAACAGGGTAGACACCAGACTGGGGAGGGTTGACCCTCTTATATCTGTGTGTTAGTAGCTGGAAAATATGGTCGACCCCCTCCTATCAAAGGGTCGACCCCCCCTGCTTGTGCAGATTGTCTTTTCTACCTAAAGGGTCGACCCCCATGCCCGAAGGGTCAACCCCTGCGTGCTTTTTTTCAGATTTTTGAGGTCCGAATGGGTCATATCTAAGGGGGGTTTTGGGCCAATTATTTTATTTTACCTTAGGGCTATTTCTTACTACTATAAATAGGCCCAAACCATTTTTATTTCATGATTTTCCTCCCATTTTTCCTCTTAAACTGTGATTTCTCTCTTCTCTCTCTAAAACTCAAATTTTTTCACTTAAATCTCTAGATCTACTCACCTAGAGTGATCTTTTCACCTTGCTCCTTTAAGATTAAGTGTAGAGCTTGTCGAGGGTTTCATTTTGATCGGAGCAAAACGTGGTTTCGTCACCACCGACTTTTGAGCTTTCTCTCTTCTCTCTCATCTAAGCTTGAGATAGGGATGCTCTACTCTTTAATATGGGGTTTAACCTAGATATGTGTCATTTTTGCATAAATGGTGGGGTTAGGAAGTTTGTGTGAAGTTAGGGTTTGGGTTTGAATTTTTGAAAGAGAGGTTTTCTATTTGGGGCTCCATACATGTATGTGAGGTCTTGAAAATGGGGTTATTTGTATATAAATGATGAAATTGAGTCTTGGGGGTTGATGTTTGAAAAGGTGGAGATTTTCCCTAATATGAGTTAAATAAATTATTAGTATAAATAATGAAATTGTTATGAGAAATATGAAATTGGAAGAATGCACGAGTGAGTTGTATAGTTGGATTTGATAAATCACTCATCTATAGAAAATATGATAAATTATCTATTTGTTAGATTTATTTATTTGTTTAGAAATATCTGCTTTGGGCTATCGGTGGAGGATAGCTATGATTGTTGTAGAAACTGAATAAGGATTAGGTGATTTGAAACTAATCAATTGGATTATGTCATGGAATATGACGGTTGGATTAAACCATTGAATATGTGATTTGATTGGTCATTGTATATGACAACGTGTTTAAATACATTGTATATATATCTTTGTTTGGGAGGAGACAAGGATGGACTCCATTGATAATTAAGTTGGTTGGAGTGTCTAGGGTGAAAGTCCCGAAATCTTATATATTTATGGGTGCCAGTTCCCTCTGACGTGGTTCCGTAAAATGGCAAAAAATAGAAGTGTTGGATTTGATGAATGTATTGAATTGTGACTCATTGAGTTGTAGTCTCATATTGGTTGCTTGATAATAATGAATTTGGCTAATTGATTTACCCGAAATGGTAGAATGGAAATGAATTGAGATATTGGTTATCTATATTCAATGACCTTGAAAAGAATATGTGTTGGTTAAGAATGTTGCACATTTATCTGATGCTCATATTTTAGTTAATTCTCATATATGGTTTAGCATATCTCTACTGGGCTTTGGCTCACCCTACTTGGGAAACTATTTTCAGGTACAGGTGACATGTCACCTCAAAGGACATAGCTTGGGAGGCTTAGGGGCTGAAGGCTCCACCTTGTGATTTTGTTTTGAGTTGAATGTTTATTCAAGCCGAGGGTTTTACTTGTATAGAGACTAGACTCTTCTTTTGTTGTAACCAAGCGAAGTCTTGGAAAGATGTAAGCCCTTAGGGTATTTATTTTATTATTCTAAAGTAGAGTTATATGCTATAGTTTCAAGTGGAACATTTATGAAAGTGTAATACATGTGATATCTTTTGCAATATTAACTCTGATGAATGAAAGTATAACATTTCTATTATGTCTCTAGATCTTATGAATGGTTGATTTGTATAATTTTTTGAAGGCATTACACAAAAACCATCCTACTTTATTATATAGATGTTAAAGATTCATATAAGGTCTAAATTTATAAAATCTATCAGGTATTTAATATATTTAAAAATAATAATTAATTGTTCAAATTCATGCAATTTGTGGACTATAAAATTTATTAATTTAATCTCCACTACACAGAGTAAAATCTAGCTCCTAATTCTGGGATCGTAGACTTTTCCATATAATATGAATAACAATAAGTGAACAAAAAGGAGAAAATAAAAAAAATAAACAAATAGAGAGAAAAATAAAAATGGGAGAAAATTAAAAAAATAAAAATAAAAGAGAGAGAGGAAAGTGGGATCATGGAATCATGGATGGATGGGTGAGAAAAGGAAAAAGTAAGAAAGAGAAGCGGGAAAATATAAAATGTACATGTATGATATTTTTTAGAAAATATATCTCAACCGTTATTTTATAATTTGAATAGATCTAAGCTGTCCAAATGTTCTAGTAGAACAAATGTGTGTAGGACAAATTCAAAAACCATCATACTTTATTATATAGATATTTGATAGGTAAGCGAAGACGATATTTTTCTTATCTCATCTGCCCCCTTATACATTTACTAAAATCTCATTTAATCTTTACATTTCCAATAAAATTTCACTTTGTCCCATCCACTTTCAATTAGCATTATTAATAGCAGATAGAAAAAAGGACGACATTACAAATTGATTTAAAGTGTAAGAAGTTGATTATCACAAATAGAAATAAAAGAACAATAGTGAAATTTTATCAAAAATATATGGGTGAGCAAATATAATTAACTCTAAAAGTATCATTAAGGATTTAAATTTTAAAATTTTAAAATTCTAATTTCTAAATCTACCCACAATTTCCACACTACCTGCCACTGTCACTATTCAACTGTTAAAATTATTTCACTTTTACTTTCTTAGAAAGAGGTCTTTGTAAACTTTTTTTTTTCTTTTTTAAAAAAAATAATTAAGAGCATCTTCAATCTTTAATTTTGTTTCTTCATTAAATAAAATTTGATGATAAAATATTCAAAAACTATCTTCAATCCTTTTATGAAATATTTATCAAATCAAGGGATATATTTTTTTTTTTATGAAATTGATAATTTATCAAATCTTTCATGACATTTGAATTTGATGAAAATACAAAATATATATATTGGAGATGCTTTTTTTATTATTATCAAATTTGATAAATAAAAAAAATTATAATAAGAGTAGAATTTTTAAAAAGATTTTGATAAAAACTTGATAAAAAGGTTGGAATAATGCATATTAAATCTTTTTTTTACTCAAAATTAAATCAAATTAGTAGGGGGAAAAAATTAATGAAGACACTGCACTAATTTTTTCATCTAACCTGACTTTAAAATTGAGTAAAAAGTTTGATTTGATATTAACTTTTTCAATTTTTCATCAAAATCTTTTTGAAAATTCCTCTTTTATCCCAAATTTTTTCATCAAATTTGAATAACTTTTTTTTATCTCTAATGTATCTTCTTTGGAAATTTTCATCAAATTCAAATTTGATGAATAATTTAATGAATTATTAATTTGATGAAAAAAATTGGGGCACTTTTTGATAAATCTTTTTTCACTTACTTATGTTCTATTTAATCTACATTATTTTCTTATGTTTTAATAAGTCCTATGGGTGATATAGTTACCAGAATACCCCTAATAATATTCACATTCACAGTGTGAATGTTCACACTATCAATGTGAATATTCACACCTATAATGTGAATGTTAACATGTCAATGTGAACATTCACACGTTCATGTAAATATTCACATTGTAAAATATGAATGTTTACATCCCCAAATTGCTAATGGTTCAAAAAATATTTTTAAGGGTATAAACGTCCATAAAATACCTTAAATATGAGAATTAGGATTTGGTAGATCAATTGTCCAAATAACAGGGCTTATTAGAATATAAAAATATCTTATGGACTAATTAGGAAACAAACACTTGAAAAAAGATTTTCTAATAAATTTTCTAAAAAAATAACTCTCCATTAATTTAATGAATATTTGATAAAAGAATAGTAGATATTTTTGAACAAAAAATGAATAATTGGAGATTGAGAGGGTAATTTGTATGTAAATTGGGTCGAGCTGGGTAATGGGCCATTCTGTGGGCCACAGTAAGAAGGGCTGAGTAAAAGGGGCCTTGTAATTAGTTCAGTCCAGAGGAGCCTTGCAGATAGCCCAGTCCGAAAGAGCTTAGTGGTTAGCTCGGTCACCACGATCGGCGCGGTGACAGTTAGCTCGGTCAAACCATCTTGAGCCGAGGTATTTTGGCTTCTACTCAGGACCTTACTGTTGAGTAGCTCGGTCCAGGTACGCTATGGTTAGCACGGTTTACAGGCGAAGCCGAGGTACATGTTACACATAAAGCGTCGGGATAAATGTAACATGAGTATTATTAGCTTCGTTACATTGTCATTATGCCATGGTAAAGCTAGCTTGATTGTTTGGACATACCACCGAGCTAGGACCATCTCGCTTGGTTTAAGCATTGAGGGGGTGTTGAAGGATAAGCATTATCTTTTAAGAGAGTAATTCCTAAGAGGACTTTGCATGGAGAAATAAGAGTCCTACTAGGATTGTGCCACACGAAACCTATAAAAGCTCATAACAACACCTATGGAGAGGTAACACAACTTTGATTCTCGAATACACAGAGCTTTTGTTTATTTGTCTATTTTGCTGACTTAGGCATCGGAGAGGCATCCGGCACACACCCGCCGGCTAGCTCACGTTTGTGTTTTTAGCGAGTAAAGCGACGACGTTTGGAGGAGCGCGGACTTGATCAACAGGATTATACAAGGAGATTATTTCTTTCTCGTACGATTGGCGCCGCCTATGGGAATCACAGAAAGAACAAAACCTCTTGATCAAAGTTTTCCTCGCTAGATTAGACGCAATGGCGCACGACGAAGATTTGCCGCAGTCCGCCATTAACGGACAAACCCCAGAGGGAGGTGGGAGGTGTGAAGGTTTGCTTTCCATCCCTTCCATAGCAGATTTAGAGCCCCAGCGACAGAACCCCCGGAGGGATGCAAGAGGGAGGCGGGTTAACTGCCCTCGTCGCTCATCAAGTCCTGATAGGCAGAGACGGAGGATCGATCCTCAAGTTTTAGAGGATCGGGTAAAGGAGCAGGACGAGTTAATTAGGAAGATGGCGGCAGACATGGAATTGATGACGTGCCAGATAAAAGGGAAGGGGGTGGCGACAGGAGAGGGGCGCAAAAGCAATACGCCTCCTCGCCACTCAGAAGATCGTGGTAGGCATACCATGCCATCGCAAGCAGAGAGTAGGAGCCTCAAAACAGGCGACACTCAATCAAGGACTTCAAGGATTCGTTACTCCAGGTCTGAGAGAACGAGAACATTGAGGACTTATATTGAGGGAAGCACCTATCGGCCCTCACATACGCACCAGACATCATCCAGGCAAATGGAGTTGCCTAGATCATCCGACTTACGAACTGTGCTTGAAGAAAGGGCACGACGGAAGGAGGATGCCAGGGCACGCGCCCCGCGCAGAGTTTCAACCCTTCAGCGGTTGGCTCATCGGATGCATGGAAGCGTCAAGGGAGGAATGAATTACCGCACCTTGCCTACGAACCAACAGATAAAGCATTGGCAAGGCTACATAGCTCGCCGTTCGTTCTGGCGATTAAGAACGCACCCTTACCTTCAGGCTTTATCTAGCCTAAATTTACGACTTACGAGGGGAAGACAAACCCTTACATGTACCTAAGCCACTTTCGCCAGGTCATGGCAGTATACTGGCGAAACGAGGCTTTGATGTGCATCCTATTCCCATCAAGCCTTGGCGACCTAGGTTTAATTTCGTTCAAAAGGCTACCAGAAGGCAGCATAGCCTCCTGGGCACAATTAGCGGAGGTGTTCGTGACAAGGTTCAGAACGAACACAAAGACACCAGTAGAGATCGATCAGCTACTCTCCATTGACATGGGCGACAAGGAGACGTTGAGATCCAACAACAGTCGTTATTGGGAGACCTTCAACCAGATAGGAGATTGCCCCACGAATCTCGCCGTTGCGCAATACAAAAGAGGTCTTCCAGTAGGAAACATGCTGAGGGACTCAATTACCATGATGCCCCCCTCACAATGGAAGCCTTAATGGAGAGGGTACACCAGCACATTCGGGTGGAGGAGGATGACACCCGTGCTAAAACAAAGTCTGGTACAACCGCAATACCAGATAAAAAGACTTTGGCAAAAGTCAACGCAGTAGAACGTCCAAGCAAAAACGGGCGAGACAGGCAGAACAATGGAGAGGACCAAGATAAAAGGTGGTTAAGAGTCCGCACTGCCATTACCACGATGTTCAAAAAACCGATCTATCAGATTCTCAGTGAGATACGTGACGAACCTTTCATCAGATGGCTAGCTAAATTGGGAGAGGCACAAAAGGACTATGACGAAAGATTCCGGTGCACCTTCAATAAGGAAAAAGGGCACCGCACTGAGAATTGCACGCCGTTGAGACAGCATCTGTAAGATTTAGTGGCAGCTGGCATCTGGACCAATACATTGAGGGAGGGACACAGCCAGCCCCCTAAAACCACGATCACCCAGTTGGAACACCGATCGACGCCCCACCTCAAGGCGTGATAAACGTAATACATGGGGTATTCGAACCTGAGCGAGTATGTGAGCTCAGGGGAATGATCAAGAAGGCTGAGCACTTAAGGGAGGTATTAAGTGCGCAACCTACCATTAAAAAAGGAAAAACAGAGGCCACGAACGTCATGTGTTTTTCAGTTAGAGACTTGGCAAGGATATATTGCTCTCACAATGATGCACTGGTCGTCACTCTCCGCGTCAAGGATTACGACGTCAAGCGAATTTTGATTGACCAAGGGAGCTCATGTGAGATAATGTATTACGAAACCTTCAAACAACTGAAACTAGAGGACAAAGACTTGGCACCTGCCATATCTCCCCTGATCGGATTCAACTCAATGCCAGAGTGGCCAGTCGTCAAGATTATCCTCCCAGTCAGAGCAGGAAGCATGACGAAATAAGTGGAATTCTGGGTATTGAAAGGCCTTTCCACTTAAAACATAATCTTGGGGAGGACATGGCTGCATGCCATGTGATCGGTAGCGTCAACCTACCATCAAGTAATGCGGTTCCCTAATGAAGCCGGAGTAATTGAAGAGGTTTTTAGAGACCAAATTATGTCCAAGCAGTGCTTCGTCACAGTAAATGGAAGCCGAGCTGCCAAAGGGTATGTTCAGATGGTAGAAGAACCTGAGAGCAATGAATTGTTTGCAAATGTTGGCAAAGCCGCTGAGTAGAAGGCAGTGGAAGACTTGGTACAGGTAAGAATAGATGAAAAGGACCTGGAAAAGTTCTTTTTGCTTGGCTCATCTATGTCCAGCACCGAAAGAATAGAGATCATGGAATTCTTGACCTCTAACATCGAAGTGTTTGCCTGGATGCCATATCACATGCCTGGCATTGACCCAAACTTCATCTGTCACCAATTGAATGTCCACCCAACTGCAAGACCAATCATACAGTGCACTCTCAGATCAGCACTCCACCACACTGAGATAGTGGTGGAAGAAGTGGGAAACCTTCTAGAGGCAGGAGCTATCAGAGAGGTGCACTATCCTAAGTGGATATCCAACACAGTAGTGGTACCAAAGAAGAATGGAAAATGGCGTGTCTGTGTGGACTACAAAACAGTCAACAAGGCATGCCCAAAAGACAGTTTTCCCCTGCCACGGATAGACCAACTGGCAGATCCAACGGCATGACACAATCGACTTAGCTTTCTTAATGCGTACAGAGGTTACCATCAGATCGCTATGTATGAACCAGACCAGGAGGTCACATCCTTTACAACACCAAGAGGACTGTATTGCTACAAGGTCATGCCCTTCAGCCTAAAAAACACAGGGACAACATTCCAGCGGATGATCACTAAGATGTTTGAGCCATTGTTAGGCAGAACAATGAAGGCTTACATAGATGACATGGTGGTCAAGAGCGAGGATGAAAAGGACCATCTCAGGGACCTAGGTGAAATGTTCCAGATCCTGAAGAAGAACAAGTTGCGCCTTAATGCTTCCAAGTGTGCGTTCGGCGTAGGATCAGGCAAGTTCCCAGGCTTCCTGGTGACCAATCGTGGTATAGAGGCAGACCTTTCTCAGATCAAAGCAATTCAGGATCTAGAGAGGCCCAACTCAGTAAAAGAAGTATAGCATCTCACCGGTATGGCAGCCGCGCTAAACCGGTTCATAAGTCGGTTGTCAGACAGATGTCGACCATTTTTTCAAGCATTAAAGGCCAAGTTTGAGTGGGATGAAGAATGCGACCGCACCCTAGAAAGTTTGAAGGAATACATGTCTACTCCACCGCTGCTAGTGACCCCAATACCTAGAGAAGAACTATTTTTGTACCTAGTAGTCTCACAGCACGCAATTAGCGCAGTGTTGGTCCAAGCGGAAGGAATCCAACATCTGCCCATCTTTTATGTGAACAAGACATTGCTGGGAGCGGAAACCAGGTACTTACCATTAGAAAAACTGGCCTTAGCCTTGATGATGGCCTTAAGGAAATTGTCGCACTACTTTCACGCCCACACCATAATCGTCCTCGCAGCTTTTCCATTAAAAGCTTTGTTTGAGAGGGCGAACTTTTATGGGCGAATCTTGAAGTGGGTAGTAGAGTTAGGACAGTTTGACATCAAGTTTCAACCCAGAACCGTGATAAAAGCCCAAGCTTTGGCAAACTTTGTCGCAGAATTCACACCAGGAAGTCATCACGTCTGCCTAGTTGACTTAACGGGTACAACCAAAATAGGGATAGAAAGCAGCGCCGGAATAGCGCAACCCCTAATACAGGATACCCAGCCACATCCCAGGACAAACCAGAGTAAACAAAGGGGGGGAGAAACAAACCATGCTGCACCAAGCGAAGACTCATCAACAAAAAACTTGGTACAATCAGATAGTGGGGGCCAAACAGTAAAGGTGGACTTTGGAGAAAACACTAGCAACACTCAGGACCCCAAGGCTTCATCTGATCCCTCTACTTGCTGGAAGTTGTTCGTTGAAGAGATGTGGAAACTCTTCGTGGATGAGGCGTCCAATAGGCACGATGCAAGACTCGACATAGTCCTCATCTCACCAGATGGCCTAGCAGTGGAATAGGCAGTCAACCTTGGCTTCCCAGCATCAAACAACGAAGCGGAGTATGAAGCGCTTCTGGCAGGACTAAAATCCGCACTCTACATAAAGGCTACCGAGCTAATGGTTTACAGTGACTCACAGCTAGTGATAAAGCAAATTTCAGGCGACTACGAAGCAAAGGATGAAAGGATGGCTAAGTACCAAGAGTTAGTCAGAAAAGAGATCATGAAGTTCGAAGTAGTGCGGATAGAGCATATTGGCAGAGAAGAAAATAGCAGAGTAGACGAATTAGCAAGTTTTGCTTCGATGACAGATACATCCATCCCACATCCATTACTGATCGACTTCCTACCCAGACTAAGCATTGAAGAACCTGAAGTAGAAGAAGTACGTTGCGCCGAACTAGGCCCTTCGTGGATGGATCCCATCATAGTGTTCCTAAAAGACGGTATTTTACCCGAAGAGAAGAAGGAGGCCAACAAGATCAAAGCAAAGTCGCAACGATTTTGGCTCTCCCCATCAATGGCCTTGTACAAAAAATCCTTTATAGGACCTTACTTGAAATGCATCCATCCCAGTAAGGTTGAGGCATTCTTGTTCGAGATACACGAAGGCGTATACGGAAGCCACCAAGGGGGGAGATCATTGGCTTACAAAGCAATTTCACAGGGATATTAGTGGCCTTACATGCAACCAGATTCAAAAAAGTATGCCAAGAAGTGCGAGAAAATGTCAGAAGTTCGCACACCAAATACATCAACCGACTAGAGAGCTTCTACCACTAACTAGCCCATGGCCCTTCGCAATGTGGGGCTTGGACACAGTAGGACCACTTTCGACAGCACCCGGCAACAGAAAGTTCTTCCTTGCAGCAACAGACTACTTCACAAAGTGGGTGAAAGCAGAAGCACTAGCATTAATAAAGGAGAAAGATGTGAAGAAGTTCGTCTGGCAGAATATCATCACTCGATTCGGCATACCCAAGGCGCTAATATCAGACAATGGCACTCAGTTTGACGACAAAATTTTTAGAGGCTTTTGTAAGGAGTACAAGATAGAATTCTACAACTTTATGCCTTATAACCCCAAGCAAATGGCCAGGCAGAAGCATCAAACAAGGTCGTCTTAGATGGATTGAAGAAAAGGTTAGAGAAAGCAAAAGGCAAGTAGGCTGAAGAACTTCCTCATGTTTTATAGGCTTACCGTACCACACCTCGACGATCAACTAGAGAAACGCCATTCTCCTTAGCCTACGGCATGGAGGCAGTAATCCCACTGGAAATTGGCCTCCCCACTATCAGAAGTGAAAATTTCGATCCAAACTTAAATGGGAAAGCCATAGCATTGGAGATCGACCTTGTAGAAGAAAGAAGAGAAAAAGCACTGGTTCACATCGCCTCATACCAACAGGAGTTATCCAAGAAATACAACAAGACCGTACATCCAAGGCAATTCGAGGTTGGAGATTGGGTACTACGCAAAGTAATGGGAAACACCCTAGTGCCCGAAGATGGCAAGTTAGGGCCCAATTGGGAAGGATCTTACAAAGTGGTTGGGTTAATAGGAAAATGGGCATACCACTTGGAAGACGAGGACAGCAAAGCCATTCCCAGGCCACGGAACACTGCCAATCTTAAACTATTTTATTTTTAGCTTTCTTTTTAGACATACTTGGTATTTTTCTTTTCCTCAATAAAACAAGTAGTTTTCTTTTCAGTATAACTGTTTTATTATGTAAAAGTTGTTTTAGTGAGCTAGAGGCAACAAAAGCAGAGTTGGCCAGAATAACCAACTTTGCACTCTCTTCAGCTAGGATTAGGATCTAGGCTGAAGAGGTTGGCTGGAAAAACCAACAAACACTTCTCCTAAGCCCAGGATAAGGATCTAGGCTGCAGGATGTTTGGCCGGAAAAATTAAACACTTTACTCTAGGTTGGCAGGAATAACCAACTTAGAGGTTGGCTGGAAAAACCAATGCCCCTCCTAAGCCCAGGATAAGGATCCAGGCTGCAGGACGTTTGGCAGGAATAATCAAACACTTTACTCTAGGTTAGCAAGAATAACCAACTTAGAGGTTGGATGGAAAAACCAACACTTCTCCTAAGCCCAGGATAAGGATCCAGGCTGCAGGACGTTTGGTCGGAATAACCAAACACTTTACTCTAGGTTGGCAGGAATAACCAACTTAGAGGTTGGCTGGAAAAACCAATACCCCTCCTAAGCCCAGGATAAGGATCCAGGCTGCAGGACGTTTAGCAGGAATAACCGAACACTTTACTCTAGGTTAGCAGGAATAACCAACTTAGAGGTTGGCTGGAAAAGCCAACACTTCTCCTACGCCCAGGATAAGGATCCAGGCTGCAGGACGCTTGGTCGGAATAACCAAACACTTTACTTTAGGTTGGCAGGAATAACCAACTTAGAGATTAGCTGGAAAAACCAACACTTCTCCTAAGCCCAGGATAGGGATCCAGGCTGCAAGACATTTGATCAGAATAACCAAACACTTTACTCTAGGTTGGCAGGAAAAACCAACTTTGAGCTCTCTTCAGCAAAGATTAGGATCTAGGCTGAAGAGGTTGGTTGGAAAAACCAACACTTATTGTTCTTCAGCCGAGATAAGGATCTAGGCTGCAGAGGTTGGTTGGAAAAATCAACACTCATTGTTCTTCAACCGAGATAAGAATCTAGGCTGAAGAGGTTGGCTGGAAAAACCAACACTTATTGTTCTTCAACCGAGATAAGGATCTAGGTTGCAGAGGTTGGCTGGAAAAACCAACACTTATTGTTCTTCAGCCGAGATAAGGATCTAGGCTGAAGAGTTGGTAGGTATGGCCATTTAGATTGCAAAGTTAAGACCGGGATAAATATCTCGGCCAGAGAATTTACTTCATTCAGATTATATCATAGAAGTAAACCAAACAGACAGTTGAGGAAAATAAAAGATGATTTCATTGATAATGCAAAGCCAAAGTACAAGAGATGGGGCCATAGCCCAGTTACAAAAACTTCTAAAGTTAGCACCTAAAGAAAAGAAAAGTACATAATCGGGAGAAAAGGTCGTCTAGGTCGACGTCCAAAACAACCCGATCTTCACTCAGAGGTAGCTCGGTCGTTGCAAGCACCTCTTGGTTCAGCTCGGTTGGAGGCACCGCGTCAGACACAGCAAGCAAAGGTGGGATGGAGACCACTGGAGTTGGGGAGATAGACTGACGACCGGGCTAGGTGTTGTCTTCCGGAGCAGCATCTTCGTCCTCCTCTTCTAGAAAATTTTGCTAAATGGCGGCAGCGTACTCCGCCATAGAGCTTGGAATGAAATACGGAGGAGGGTTGAAGACCTCGGTCTCTGGGCTATGACCAAGCTATGCCACAGCCGCCGTCCATCCACACTTGAAAAAAAGATCTTTTGCAGCTTCACATTGCTAGATGTAAGTGGCCTCCCCCTCCTTGTAACCGCGGTCTTTTGCGTCCTCAACCTTCTTTTCTAGCTCGGTTATCTCGGCGTTCTTTTTTCCCTTGAGCTTGGCCATCTCGCGCAAGTATTTATCTTTCACCACGGCCATAGCCTTCTTCTTATCGGCTTCGACTGCATTGACCAGGCTGGTAAGCCGAGCTACTTCGGCCTGTAGCTCGGCCATCTTCTGCTGGGATTCTTTTAGCTCGGTAGTTTTAGCATTGGCCTCTGCCATGGCCTCCCTTGTGGTTTTTCGAAGTTCCAGCACGCGTTTGTGGGCAATGTGGTTCTTCTGTAAGGCCTGCGAGGGGAGGAAGGCAGCATTGAGCAAGAACCGAGCTAAAAGATGTTAAAAATTGGAGAAAGAAAAAGAGAACTTACCAACACCATTGACATGGAAGCCGAGCGAATTGCCTTCAACTCGGTAAGATGATCGTGGTGATCCATATCGGCTGGAAGGCAGACGCTCTTGGCCAGATTAAAGGGTAGCATATGGTCTTTTTCCGCGACCACTGAGCCGGAGTCAGTGATAGCGCAGTTCTCGTAGGTAACCCTAGGCATCCACTTGGAAGAGCTAGCTCGTTCAGAACGCCCCGGTTATGGGCTGGGTAGTGTGGATTGTAGAAGCACGGCGTCTTCTTCATCAAGGAGGGGCAGCTCGGTCGTGGAAGTTCGGGCGCACTTGTTTGGCCGAGATGAAGAAAGTTGTGCGGTTGGCAGGGCTACCACGGTCTCTTGAGGTTGGCTAGCTGGTGGTACCTCGACCTGGTTTGTTTCGGTTAGAAGGGCCCTTACTGCTCTTTTCTTGGCCATTTCTTGCTCTGCAGTCAATGGGATCAAGTTGATTTGTGGAAGGGAAGGATCAGGTTCTGGGGATGGCTCTAAGAGGAAATCGGTCACCCTGGTGTTTCTACGGCTACTATATCGGTAGGTCGGTTCAAAATTCAGTAGCTCGGCCCAGCTCCTGTTCGGATATCGGAGTGCGGCGCGAAGTGTGTTCAGGTTGGGGTAGCTATACTGGGACTTGAGAAAGTTCAAATCTACATGAAGGAAGGAGACTACAGTTAGTACGATTCAAGATAAGAAAACCGAAGTAAAGAAAAGCATGGAATTGAGCCGAGGTAATCCTACCGGCTACACCCTTGTTCCAATTTATTCTATCGTCCGGGATCTGGGCTTGTTGGTCTTCAAAGTTCCCAGATACCCAGAAGAAATCATCATCATTCACATCTTTATCCGGGGTATTTTTTATTATCATTTCACGACGATGTCTTATTCTTAAATAGTAATCCCAGCCATCTTCAACCGATCCTATGGAATATTGGTGGAAGAGCTTGGCTAGACCGAGATTAAGGCCAGCCCGGCAGTTTAGCTCAGCAATGCCGTTTATTATGCGGTAAGAATTGGTGGAAAGTTGGGTAGGGCCAAGGTTTGTTTGTCTGAGGAATTCACAGAGAAGGGGCTGTACAGGGAATCGCAGTCTGGTTTCTACAATGGAAAGAAGGGTGAAGGGAATGAAGCCAGGGTTTCCCCAGGGTATGGTATCTAGATCGGCCAAGGTAAGATGGACGTCATCAGGAATATGGTAGTCCCTTCGGAACTCGGCCATGGCACCTGGTGAGTTTACTAAGAACCTATACTTTCCTATTAATTATATATAAATTATCGACAAGTGTTAGTTCGGTGTTGAGATGATATGGAGTATCTCGGCTGAAGCGTTCAAGGGAATGCCTGGCCTACCTAAGTCTGCAAAGTGAAAAAGAAAGGTGTTAAGCACAGATCGTGGGACCGTGCTACAAGAAACATAGGCAAGATAAATGAAGTCCTAGCTCGGCTACGTGGGATGCTATCCAGTTTTAGCTTGGTTTAAGCAAGGGACTTTAGCCTGGTTGAGCCTTGGGGGCAGCATTCTTAGTTCGGTTTGAACTAAGGGAGCTGGTTTAGCCCCAAGTTTTAGCTCGGTCGGTGGTTGAGGCTTTCTAGCGTGGTATTGCGCAAACCTAGTATGGTTTGATAGCTCGGTTAAAAGAAACAAAAGGTCCCTAACCTATGGAAACCGCAAGTATGGCGCGAAGTTTTAGTGTGGTTGTTGGGTGTGGCTAGGCTTGCATCTAATACAAACAGTATCCTAGTTCGGTTGATGTGTGATTTTGAATCAAATACAGTATTTTTCAGATTATTCGAAAAATCAAGTGGTTCTATTGCGTGGTTTTTCCCAGAAATATGGAAGCAAAAGTGGAATGTGCTTTGAAAAACATACAAATAAAACATACTTTGTGTTGCCAAAGAGGTGCGAAATCAACAGAAAGGAAGAAGATTCAAACCACTTACCAGTTCAAGGTGAAGGCACTAAAGGTGGAGGTAGTAGCAACAGCAAACACGAGCTCTGCAAATACAAGGTTGAGGAGAGATGGAGGCTCAGAGAGAGAGAAAAAAGGAAATGAATAGTGAAGTGTATGATTCAAAACGAAGGGTTTGTTTTGTGTAGAGGGAAGGACAAAAATGCGGGACTATTTAAAAAATTCGGAGTACGAAGACGGCGTGACAGCTGCATTGGGCTAATCAGAGCCTGCCAAGTGTCCTTGGAATAGAAATCGATTCAGTTAGAGACTGAAGAGGCGTCTTGACCGGACAGATTAGTAGCACGGTGTGAATTTAGCTCCGTTGGAAGGCTAAAGTTTTTTAGCTCGGTTGGAAGGCTAAAGCTTTTTTAGCTCGGCTGATAACAGGTAATCCCTATCATGCTGCGCAGATGGAATTAAGGGGCAATTGAGAGGATAATTTGTATGTAAATTGGGCCGAGCTAGGTAATGGGCCATTCTGTGGGCCACAGTTAGAAGGGCTGAGTAAAAGGGGCCTTGTAATTAGTCCGGTCCAGAGGAGCCTTGCAGATAGCCCGGTCCGAAAGAGCTTGGTGGTTAGCTCGGTCACCATGATTGATGCGGTGACAGCTAGCTCGGTCAAACCATCTTGAGCCGTGGTATTTTTGGCTTCTACTTAGGACCTTACTGTTGAGTAACTCGGTCCAGGTACGCTATGGTTAGCACGGTTTACAGGCGAAGCCGAGGTACATGTTACACATAAAGCGTTGGGATAAATATAACATGAGTATTGTTAGCTTGGTTACATTGTCATTGTGCCATGGCAATGCTAGCTCAGTTGTTTGGACATACCACCGAGCTAGGACCATCTTGCTTGGTTTAAGCATTGAGGGGGGTGTTGAAGGATAAGCATTATCTTTTAGGAGAGTAATTCCTAAGAGGACTCTACATGGAGAAATAAGAGTCTTACTAGGATTGTACCACACAGAACCTATAAAAGCTCATAACAACACCTATGGAGAGGTAACACAACTTTGATTCTCGAATACATAGAACCTTTGTCTATTTGTCTATTTTGCTGACATAGGCATCGGAGAGGTATCCGGCACACACCCGCCAGCTAGCTCACGTTTGTGTTTTCAGGGAATAAAGCGACGACGTTTGGAGGAGCGTGGACTTGATCAACAGGATTATACGAGAAGATTATTTCTTGCTCGTACAAAGATGCTCTTGCATTTTCTAAATTTACAATTGCGTCATTTACTAAAATTTTAGGAAAAATTACATTTTCCCCCCTAAACTATTGTCTCATATCACTTTACCCTCTAGAACTAAAAATTGTAATACTTAACCTCCTCACATATTAATTCTTTTCAATTCAGACCTTAATGACAAATATACCCCTTTAACTATCAGAGTACATTACGCTTTACTCGCTTAAACTATTACTCAATATCACTCTACCTCTCAACTAAAAAAAAAAATATATTTGATTTTTAATTAAAAATATAATTTTAAATTTTCTCTTAATAAATTTTCATATTTTTTATTTTTAGTAATTTTTTTTTTTATTTTTTAGTCCAAATTTAAATTTTTAGATGAAGTTAAAATTAAAAAAATTGTGAAAAAAATACTAAAAAATTTTAAATTTTAAAAATGAAGCAAAGAAAAACTAGTATATTTTTATATTCTTGTCTTTAGTGAACATTTTAAAAAAAAAATCAGAAACATTTTCGTTGTTTGTTTTTCATTTTTTTTTTAAAAACTAAAAAATAATTTAGTGATAAAATGAAAAAATAAAAGAAAGAAAGTCCAAATTGAAAATGATATTAGATGGTAGTTCAAAGGAGTAAATTGATATGAGGTGATAGTTCAAAGGAGTAAATTGAAATGAGGTGATAGTTAAAAAGGAGTAAACTGATATGAAGTGACAATTCAAAGAGGTAAAGTATAATTTACCCAATTGATGAAAGGGTAATTTAATTATAAAGGTCCAAATTAAAAATAAAAAAATAAAAAATAGATAAATATAAATTAAAATAAAAAAAGGAAGAAGAAGAAGAAGAAGAAGAAGAAGAAGAAGAAGAAGAAGAGGAGAAGGAGGGTTAGTTGTTATGATTTTTAGTTGTAAAGTGATATGTGATAATAGTTGAAGGGGATAACAAAAGTTTACTCAAAATTTTACTCCCTCCGTTCCATATTGATTGTCTCTTTTGAAAATTTTAAACTTTTAGAGAAATATAATCATTATATTTTGAATTTCAATTTTAAAGGATTAAGTCAAAATAAAATGCCCTTCTAATATTATTTTTAAATATATTTGAAATTACTGTACAAAAGATAATTTTAACAATATTTAAATGTAAAATTTTGATTTTTTAAAGTAGACATCTATTTTTAGATGACAAAAAAATAATATAATTCCAAGCATGTCCTTCGTTGATTTCAGAATCAGCTAGCTAATATCGATTTAATCGGAGTAAGACGACTGACAAACTTTAGATGTATGCACTGACTCCACAACACACTTTATTTAAATCAGATAATACAATTGTCAAAATTTAACCCCACACTCAAGTCCTGAATACAATTCATCCAACACTTAGCAGGCCGTCCTAAAACCATACACTAAAGCCTTGTTTGAGATATACTATTTTAATAATATTTTAACTTTTTATAAAAATATATATTAAAAAACATAATATAATAATTTATAATGACTTTTTAATTAAAATATATTAGCATATCACCCGTACTATGCACAGGATAATTATAGATTTTTTTAATATATAAATTATGTTTTTTAAGATTTTTTATAAAAATAATTTAACAATTTTATCACTAACCATAGTGTATGAGAGAAGTTGAAAAGGGTACTGCAGTAACTATGCACGGATTGTATCTATAATTATTTGTATGAGGGGATTTTAAATGCTGATCAGGAGATTTTGACCAAATCAATAAAAGCAGACATGTGGATTGAAAAAAGTTAATAAATGCTGAGTTTTTTTTTTTTAATAAAAAATTTAGAAAATTCAGATTGGGATATTGAAACTCCCACAGGTCTTGAGGGTTAAAAGTCTCATTTTACTTAATATATAGTATAGATAGATACAGATAATTCACAAACAATCTTAATTAGCCCTCAGAAATGTTTGGCCTGAACGTCAGCACTGACGCCCCTGCCACAGCCCCTTCGAGAGGCCTAAGAGCATCTCCAACCCATCCTTCATATCTTCAAATATGGAGGATCCTCTCCCAAAAATAACTCCAATCCATCCTCTATATCCTCCTCCATTTGGGAGGAGGATGAATTGATCCTCCAAATATAGAGGGATGATGAAAAAATGGAGGAGACTCTAAAACACTATTCACTCTATATTTCTTAATTATATTCAAAATAACTTTTAATGTATAAATTTAATTTTTATAAAATTGACATCAATAAAAAGTATGAAATCATACCTTTAAAATGAGTATAATATTAAATACGTTTTACAAAAAATTTAAAATTAAATATTATTAATGAACAAAAATTACTTTTTAATTGAAATTTGAATGAAAAAAATAAAAGTTTGTGATTGGAGTTTGAATGAATAGTACATTCCTCTATATTAATTTTTTAAATAAAAAAATATTATTTTTATCTTTTTGAGAAGAGGATGTGGTTGGAGATGCTCTAAGTAAACGGAGGCAGAAACAGTGGCAACAGACGACGACCACTTGAATGAAATCCTAGTTCAACTACCCATAAGATCACTCATCCATTTCAAAATAGTCGCCAAACACTGGCTCTTTCTCATCGCCAACCCCCACTTTGTTCGCCGCCGAACCCGAACCACCCAAATCTCCAAACCTTCCGGCTTGTTCTTGCAAAACTTTCCGATGGAATTGGCTCGACAGCTCGATTTCATACCTCTCAAGCTCAACCCTGAAATACCCACAAACCCCCCCTTCAGAACCCAGCTCAGATTTGTGGAAGACCCATCAAAAATTTTGCATTCTTGCAACGGTTTGTTATTGTGTCAAGGCGTTAATTTATGCATATATAATCCTACTACCAATCAATTCACTACTCTTCCTTACCCACCTATTCACCAAGTTCCCAAATTTATCAACAATTGTCGTTACCCTTGTGCTACTAATTTAGCTTTTGATCAATCCAAATCGCATCACTACAAAGTTGTGTACATTTATTGTTATTATGGATTGTCTGCACACTTTGATCTTGAGATCTACTCGTCCGAAACCAGCCTCTGGACGACATTGGGTAGCCCTTTTCCTAGTGGTCTTAATTTTAGGAATGGGGTGTTTTGGAATGGTGCTCTTCATTGGATTGGCTTATTAAGGGATGCTGAGTCTTTATACTTGAACATTGAGGAAGAGCGTTTTGTAACAATGCCCAATGTGCCTCCTGTCCCGGATGGTTGGGATGAGAGGAGGGTAAAGTATTTAGGGAGCTCTAGTGACCATTTGCAACTCATTGAGATTTATGGTCCTCCCACTACTCAGTGCAATGTGTATGAGATGGAGAGAGACTACTCTGAATGGTTAGTGAAGTTTCGTGTTGATCTTGATTCAATTACAAATGCATTTCCTGAAATGATTTTTATCACACTTGACGGCGCGTGTGATTATAAATTCGTCATACTTGGTCTTATTCGGGAAGAGGATGAGGATGATGATGAGTCATTTCTATTGCTGCACTTACCAGGTAAGATCATACGCTATAATTTTCAAGACAATAGTTTTAATAAGCTATTCAATCTTCCTTCAAGCCACAATGATGAAGAGGGTTTGTTAATATTTGATGGATTGTCCGATGCATTTGAATACATTGAGTCTCTGGCTTATGTTTGAAAATGTTTCCTGCTCAAAATAGTTTGGTGTCACCTGTTTTATGATATCTATGTTGCATTTTTAGTTGTGAAGTTGTAAGCATGTGTGTTGAATATTACTTGATTATAAGAACAATGCACCACTTTATCCTTTTGCTAGCATTATTTAGTGTTTGTTTCATTTTTTCCCCCTCTTGTGTTTTCGATAGAACACTGATTGGTTGATGTAATACTGCAAGGCTATATATCACACATAAAAACTTGAATGACAGAAGAGAGAGATAGTATGTGTTCTTGTTAGTGAATCCAATGCATCTATTTATAGATGCTTAGAGCCTCTTCATCAAAAGGCACCACTCTGCAAAGGTTGTATCTTGTTTAAAGATGGAACAACTACAATTCTTCATTAAGAGTTGTATCTGTTAAATTTGAATAATTTCAAACTCTCACAAGTGCTACATGGGAAGGTCTTCACCAACCCAGGGGAAAGATGTGATGATAACCTCTGTTAATTAGTTTGAAGTTTTCGAGGAATGTTCTTTTTAGCATTTTGGTAGTGGACATAATAGGGAGGGTTGGTTAGGCCAGTGTTTTAAAAAGCCCTAGGCGCATCGAGGCGCCAAGGTCACCTGGAGCCTAAGCCCCGAGGCGCGAGGCGAGGCGCGCGCCTCACCAAAGCGAGGCGCAAGTTATAGAAGTTAAGCAAAATATTAATAAAGCACAATTTTCTACATAAACAAATATTTAATATGTATATTATTAATTTTTTTAATAAGAAGAAAAAAAACAATTAATTTTTAATATATATATTATTTTATTTATTTATTATATTTTTTAAATAATGTGTTTTAATTAATTTTTTTATTTTATTTTATATACATGTGTTTATTTTTAAATAATTAATGTATTTTATTTTACATATTATCTATAAGTATATTAGATATTATATAATAGGTATTTTATTATATTATATATATAAATCAATTATATTTTATATATTATAAGTATGTTGTATATTATATAATAGGTATTATATATATATAAATCAATTATATTTTATATATTATAAGTATATTGTATATTATATGTTATATATTAGATATTGTATAATATTATATATATATATATATGAATAGAAGATAAAGGAAGAGATAGAAGAAAGAGAGAGAGATAGATCGTTAGCGCGAGAGAGAACACAAGAGAGAGATCGCGATCGCGATCGCAAACAAGACAGGAGAGAAAGAGAGATCGCGATCGCGAGAAGGAAGGCGACAGAGAGAGAGCGAGACAAAAGCGAGAAGAAGACAACGAAAGGAAGAAGAGGAGAAGAATCGAACCAAAGGAGAAGAGAAGAATCGAACCAAAGGAGAAGGGAAGAATCGAACCAGAAAAAAAAAAACAGGGTATAACAGAACCAGAAGAGGAGAAGAGAAGAATAGTCGAAGCAAAAGAGAAGTGAACCAGAGAAGAGAGAAGAGGAGAAGAGAGAGAGGAGAAGAGAACCTGTGTTTTTGCTCTGTTGACCCACGTTTGTATCATTTTATGATGTAAATGAGATGTTATCCCATGTGGGTATCCACACAATAAACAAATGGGGGCTGCTGAAGTGAAAAACATTTGAAGTGCATGAAGCGCACACCTCAGGCTTTATAATAAAGCGTGAGCTTCGTCGCCTAAGCTGCGCCTCGCCCATGTCGCCTCGCCTCGCCCATGCTTGAGGCGCAAGGCTACGCTTCATCTCGCTTTAGGCTTAGGCGCGCGCCTAAGCGCGCTTTTTAAAACACTGGGTTAGGTAATATGGGGATTGAACTTTTGTGATTAAAGTGACTTAGAAATAACAGCAGAATTCAACATTACTCCTCTGTATGATTAGTTGGTTTTAAGTTTTCTACCCTCAAGGCAAAAATGATTATTTTAAAAGAATTTTTCACATTGTTTCACAGAAGGAAAACCCCTCCAAGTTAGAGAGAGAATAATTTCTAATGCAATGGTGATGAAGAGTGATATGATCACTGTTAATGAAAATGTAAGGGGGAGGGGAATACCTAAATTGACAAGGGATGTTAGTAAAAGAAATCATAAATTAATTTAGTAGAGTATATAACCGATTGATAAAAAATAATTCACATAGTTGACCCTAATTGATTGGGACACATGGCTTTAGTTTGGTTTGGTTTATCATTTTATGTCTTTATTTTACGCAGACTACTATTAGATGTTAGAATGAGCTCAAACCACCTAATTGAACAAAGAAACATAAATGTTGCCGCCTATTCACAATCTATGAAGCACAAATACTAAAATTCTCTCTTAAATTATGACATAGTTTTTAGGGATTGGTTTTTCACCTTCCTTTAAACTATGTGTAATGTAATGTAAAAAGTTAAAAAAAAATTTAAGCACATATCTGTGCTTGACACTTGACAAATCACATGAAGTGCATAATTTACTTGTAGCCATATGTCAGTAAAAATTATGCTCACTCCCTATCAACAGGAATGGAACAACAATTTAAACTGAACAATCAAACAAAAGCAATCAGGCGACTGTGTTTTGATTCAAATGCCTTAAAGTACAAGGACTTCTTTGGAACAAATTACAATCGGCAAGAGAGATGAGGTAAACAAAGTAAACAAATAGTAATTTCAAAATAAAACTACTCAAGTTCACAGAGTTACAAAGTACAAATTACAGAATAAACTACTCCTAACTTGATAATCGACTCCTAAAGTAAAAACTAAGTTATTGTGTTGTTATTGATGCCATCCTTTTTGTTTCCTCCTCTGCCTATTTATAAGCTTACAACCATATGGTTCCTTCCAAAACAACTGCTCAAGATAGTTCCATAATGTAGTTCTTTAATGATAAAACAACCCATTGTCAACTCCAACTGCCTTGCCTACTTCATTATGCAATCAACTGCCTCCTGCACAAGCAACAAGATGACAATAATAATAATAACATAAAATAAAAATAGATAATGATAAAGATAATAAAATATGGCCATAGTAAATCTTTAAAAATGATCATGATTTGATTTGACAGACCAAAATCGACCGGTCACATCAATGATATTAAATTTGGCCATAATCGACAGGTCATAATCGATAGAAAACAATTTATGGCGCAAACACCGTGTCTTTTTATACGTAGGAGCTAAGAAGCATGGACACACGACACAACATGGATGCTAGATAGACAAGCCGACACGCCAATTTTCAAAAAATGTAGAACACAACATGTGGAGGACACGGATGGAATGTATAATTTTATATATTTATTATATGTTATTTATATGAATTTATCATTCAAAGCCAATAAAAAATGCAATATGACACTAATTCTTATAAATTTATATGGTTTTTTTTTATTATTGTATCTCGAGTTGTTTTGTTCAAACTTATAATTAATTTCACCTGTGTTTAATCAGTACACATGTGTTTAAGCGATAGACACGTGCGTCCAAAGAGTGTTTGAGTCTTTAAAAAAAAAAATTAAATAGGATACGTTTTGAAGAGTGTCAGACAAGTATCAAGAAAGTGTCTAAAGAATGTCGGTGTCTGGCACGAATACGTCACCTTTTTAGAAGTGTTTGTGCTTCTTAGTGTAGGAGATTAATTGTGTAGATTGCTAATCAAATTCTCCTTTGCAAGGAATGAAATTTGTTTTGATCATCATTCTTTTTTGATAAATAAGTAAATTTGTTAGACAAGTATCAAAAGGATGCAAAGAATACAAATTTGAAATCCCCAATGAAACAATGCTAAGCTATCAAATCCTCTATGAAATCAATATAAGCTAAAACATCTGGATCAACCGATCCCGTAACCCAATTATATAACACCAAAAAAACCTGCTTCTCCAGCTGAGAAATCAACTGAGACACCCCTTGGAATACACGCCTATTACACTCCAACCAAATAAGCCACATTAAACAGTGAGAGGCAACCGCCGCTGCACATGCTCTACCACTTTCTCCCACACCCCAAGGGCCTTGAAAGAAGCACCCAAAGGAAGACCAAGATACGAAACTGGCAGAGACGCCACCTTACAACCCAAAATCGCTGCCAATACCGAAAGCCAAACCACTTCTCCTACCGGAATTAATTCAGACTTTGAGAGATTAACCCGAAGACCTGACACAGCCTCAAAACACAGCAACACACACCGAAGGTGTCCAATCTGACCGGTGTCCAATCTGACCAGTGTCCGCATCACAAAAAACAAGAGCATCATCTACATAAAAAAGATGGGAGGCGACCAAAGAAGATGGTCCAGAACCCACCTCAAAACCCTGCAACAAACCACCATGAACTGCCCTTGACAACAAACGCCCCAAAGCCCCCGTAACCAGAATAAATAGCAATGGGGAAAGAGGATCACTCTGCCGAAGGCCTCTTATATGTGGGGAAAAAACCTATTGGACAGCCATTGACCAACACAAACATCCACACACTAGAAATACAAAAATGTATCCACTGCCTCCATCTAGCCCCAAAACCCATCATCTCCTATATATACAAGAGAAACTCCCAACTAATATTGTCACATGCCTTCTCAATATCTAATTTACACATTAACCCCGCCTTTCGCTGCCGTAACCTTGAATCCACACATTCGTTGGCTACCAAAACCGCATCCAAAATTTGCCTACCATCCATAAAAGCATTCTGAAACTCAGACACCACCCCCTTTAGCACCCCCTGGAGCCGATTCGACAAAACCTTGGCCAACAACTTATACACACTACCCAAAAGACTAATAGGTCGAAAGTCCCGAATATTCTCTGCTCCACCTTTCTTGGGAATTAACACAATAAAAGTGGCATTCAAGCTCCTCTCAAACTGTCCCGTCCAGTGAAACTGCTCAAACATAGCCATCACATCCTCCTTCAACTCTCCCCAACAGTGATGGAGAAAAGCGATGGAAAAATCGTCAAGCCCAGGCACCTTATCCCCAGGCATACTCCGCAGTGCCTCAAACACCTCTTTGACCAAAAACGCTCTCTCCAACAAAAGACAGTCCGCCTTTGGAATAAACATCAAATGGAACCCCATCCAACGTTTTGATCATCATTCTTGTTCACCTCTTTCTATTCTTCAAGCTAATACTTTCTCTCAATCTCATAATTCTATACCTCAGGTTTGTTCTCACTGTTCTTCTTCTTCCCTCTTTCATTCCTCTCCCTGTCCTTGTGACCCTTTTATCTTTGTTGAGTCTCCTGTAGCTTCCTTGACTCTAGGATTGACATACATTTATGTATTTTGATTCTATTTGCAGCAAGAGGGGGTCTGAGTATAGTAGCCTATTGAGGATTACATTTGGGGATATTTTGATCCTATTTGGAGTGAAAGGGGGTCCGATTTTAGTAGCCTATTCTGGCTTGCATTTGGTGGGTTCTTGGTTTACCTCCTGCTTTACCATCACGGAGAGTATTCACTTCAAGCTGGTTAACATGACTGGGCTCTTTCTCAATCCCTTAAAGCCTCGCAGTGCTTGTTTTCCAGTTAACAGGACGCAAGGACCTCTCTGCATTTGCCACTCCTCTCTTGTTTGATTTTTCTTATAAAGCTCGATCTTTAAACCTTTTTTTAGGTATTGTTTGTGCAGAATGGCTGCTCAATTTTTATACCACTTAACTCATTACATGGCCAAAAAAAAAAATTCCAAAAATTTCTTATTGCGAAAAGCCCCAATTGTCTAAAGGCCTAATAGGACATAGGCCTCATTTTGATGTTTGGCCAGAGGCCTAAAAAATCCTTGCTAGCCTTGCAGCCAGATCCAAAATTTACGCTGAAGGAGATATCTTATTACATACAGTCCGTAGTTGTAGCTGGCATTAGTTTTAGTTGTTGATGTTCTTTTCTATTTCTCATGGTTGTACGTCTGTTCTGTACTGGTCTTATCATCCTCTTTGTTTCTGGATGCCTTTGTTCCAGGTGTAATATATATATTTATAAATATTTTCTTAATGAGCTGGTAGTTGTATTCTCCTGCTTCTTAAATGAAGTTCTTTTCTTGGTTGAAAGAAAAATGAGAAAGGATTTTGATCAAAAATAATTCAAACCACAGCTGAAGCAAGATTGAAACATACTCCCCCAAGTCCCTCATGTCCGTGCACTCATTCCCCATAGATAAAGTTGCCGCCAATGATGACATCTTAACCCAAATTCTCATAAAGTTACCAGTAAAATCACTGCTGCGATTCAAGTCCGTATCCAAACACTAGCTCTCTCTCATCGTCAATCCCCATTTCGCACGTTGTCGGAATCCCAACTCCAGCTTTGTCCCCAGCCTATTCTTGTACTCGTCCATGAGACGTCGTAACCCGGAACTCAATTTTATCCCTCTTCAAAACATTGAAAATCCAAGCGATGACGATGATAATGCTTACTTAGCACCTCTCACAACGATTCCAAGTCTATCAGGTAAAAATATTTTGAGCTCATGCCATGGATTATTATGTTGTTCTAGCCATTCCAACCTTGAAGGCGACTATCAATTTCGCTATCATATCCTCAGTCCCACCACCAAGCAATTCAAGTCTCTTCCTTAACCCCGTGATGGCCATAAGGGTTTGAATTTAGTGTTTGACCCGTCAAGATCACCTCATTACAAAGTTGTCTGTGTTTGGCGTGTTGATTGTGTTGATTTAGTTTTGTCGGTTGAGTCTGATCAGAACAAGCTCTATTATCAAATTGAGATTTACTCATCTGAGACCAGCTCTTGGAGCGCTTGTGCCGAACCTTTCACCGCTAATCGAAATTCCCAATTTCGTAGCGGGGTCTATTAGAATGGTGCGATTAACTGGTTCAACACATCGGGGGACTCATTGTATTTCAACATGGAGGATGAGCGTGTTAGAACTGTTCCAATGCCTCCGATTCCTCATGGGGATTGGAAAAGGAGGCCATTTAGGTATTATGGGGAGTCGAACGATCATTTGCATTTTGTTGAGATATACGGTCCAAGGATTCAATTCGATGTTTATGAGATATAGAGAGATTACTCTGGCTGTTTTGTGAAGTACCATGTCGATCTTGGTTCAGTTGGAGCTGCGTTTCCTCAGATGATGCAGAGGCCCTCGTTGGACGCAATGTGTTACTCTTTCGCTATGCTTTCGCTTGTACAAGAGAAAAAAGATGACGAGGACTCGTTTATGGTGCTGCACATATCGGGTAAAATTTTACGGTACAATCTTGGTGATAAGAGTTTTGAGAAGATATGTGATGTTAGTGCAGAGCATTGTGATGGTAATGGCATGATTGAGGATTCTTTTATGTATTTCTGGTTTCATTCCTTCCAATACATTGAGTGTGTCTCTTGTATATGAATGTGGTTTTTTGCTTTAAATCAGTGAATTAATTCAGTTCTTGAATTCTCCTTTCGTAGTTTCAGGTATTGAAAATTGATTGTGTTTGTTGCTGTAATATGATAATATATATATATATATATATAAATGATACATCCTTTGATATTTAATGTGGTAATTATGTCAGTTATTTGAAGCCACTTATATTTTTGAAGGGCATTTAAGCAATTTTGATCTCAGTGGTGCTATATGCATCAATTAGTGTACATACTAGTGTAGTAACTAGTGTTATGATATTATTATTGACCACATTTATTATACAAGTTACAAATACCGAAAACTATACAAATGATGCCACATCATCTGTTAGTACACTAGTGTAAACATTAATTAGTACGTATAGCATTATTCTTTTGATCTACACAGTTGCATGTTTCAAGAATATTTTGTAAAAAATTCAAAAAATTATGACCATAGAGACTGTTAATTTAAAAATCAAGATTAGTGTCCAAATCTTATGAGTACCTTCTATATTTTTATTTTTACATATTAAATATAATAAATATATTATAGTTCAGTTTAGAACCATAACAAAAAAAATCTTAGTATCGGAAATCAGACTAATTTGAATGGTTCTATCATTTTCGAAAGCAAAGCCAAATTAATATAAAAATTAGACCAAACCAAACTAATATAAAAACAATACCAAACTGAAAATTTAGACTAAATAGGATCGATTTATCGGTTCTACCCATTTTTGTGAACACCTCTAATATCTCTAAACTCTAATTTCTATCTTTCTTCCTTTTTTCTATAAATTCCAATTAGTTCCTTTGAATTCTATCCGTTCCGCTCTTTTTCAAATCCAATTTCTGAATGGATTGAAAGTTACTGACATAGGTAGACACATAAAGGTTATTGGACCCCCACTTAGAGCCCAATACACGATCCAAACATTAAGGCCCAACATTAGTGAAACCCAGCATAGCACCAAAAACCAATGGCATCTAAACACTTGTAAAGAGGAGAACCAACCACATAAGCAGACAAAGATCTTGTAAAGTTATTGCACCACACGCCAGTCATTAATGAGGTTCCCTACAGCATTCAATGCAACAACCCCCTCATGATGGGACAGAAAATGGCCTGACCATGAATGAGACAAGCTGGAGTATACTTTTGGCCAGGAAGATGGAAGGAAAAGAGAAGAAGGATATAAAGAGGTTTCCAAGAAAAAGGTTAGGCTCAATCACAATCCTATCTCTATTCATCATCAGTACCTCTTCTCTAATTTGATTGTCGGAGGGTTCGCTGGGGGACTCCCATTCCCCGTTGAACTCTTGTGCAGGTTTCTCGGTGGGCCAGCGATCGAACAACCGTATCTGAGGCCTGGATCAGCCCGACCCGTTACCCAGAAACTAGTAGTATCATCAGTTGGCGCCGTCTGTTGGAAGCTACTACTCCGTGTAACAGTTATGCTCATTGTTATCGGGGACCCATCCTCGACAATCACTCTCTCCGGCCATCAAGGTAGATGGTCATGACGAGATCCATGGCTTCCCACCACAATGTTGCCAACCCTCAAGCCGGCCATCCTAACCCAAACAACCCACCTCAGTATTTCACAGAGCTCACCAACAGCATTAATCGTTTAGCCGAACAAAACCAAACCTTGATTAATGCTTTGCTTCAACGAGACATCCCTGTTCCTCCTCCACCACCACAAGATATCCCACTTAACCAAGAACCAGCTCCGAGCCATTCATTCTCACAAGCCCATCTCTCCAACTTGGAGGGTTTACGACCCCCACCTCAAGACATGAACTAGCCACCTCGAGCTCTGCATCCATCGGTTCAAGCACCTGCTCCCAAAGGCGAGGCCAGCAGTGTCCAACCCCCACTGCATTTTGGTGGTGACAATGTTCCTATCTGGGATGCGGAGCTCCGAGCCATGAAACTCCAACTTCCGGGAGTCATGCAGAACATACAGAGTAAACCTTCCATAACAGCCAATTCTCCGTTTGTCGCCTCCATCAGGGACAAATCCCTACCTTCCAAGTTCAAAATGCCCTCGATCGACCCTTTCGACGGCACAACGGACCCAGTTGATCATTTGGAGACTTACAGGACCCTGATGATCCTCCATGCTTTTCCGGACGAGATCATGTGTCGGGCCTTCCCCGTAACGCTTAAGGGGTCGGCTCGACTATGGTTTAGTCAGCTGCCGACGGATTCCGTCTCTACTTTCCAATACCTTAGTGACTCCTTCCTTAGCCACCTCATCGGCGCTCAGCATCAGCGGCGTCCGGCGACTCAACTTCTCAACATTCGTCAATCGGAGGGGGAGTCGCTGCGTAGTTTCGTCACCCGTTTCAACATCGAAGCCTTACAGGTGGCGGAAAACGACGACAAGGTCATCTTCACCGCTTTCATGGCTGGTTTACGATCATCCGATTTCCTGTTGTCCCTCTCCAAAAACCCTCCGACCTTGATGGCCATCCTCCTTGCCAAAGCCCAAAAATATATGAATGCAGAAGATTCTATGGCAGCCCGCCAAGAAAACTCAACCCCCAGGGAGAAGAGAAAGGAATCTGAAACTAGACCATCCCAATATACGCAGCACACTCCTCAGTACACAGACCGGCCGGTTCGTGCCGACTAACCAGCACCTACCCGACCACCTGGTCGGTTCGAGCGATACACTCCTCTTAATTCCCCCGTGGAGCAAGTCTTAAACCAAATCCAGCGAGATTATAACCTGAAGTGGCCCCAGCCATCACGGTCTCCCTCAAACAGGAGAGACCTATCCAAATATTGCTGTTTCCACCATCACCACGGCTACAACACTGAGGAATGTGTCAACCTTAAAGACCAGGTAGAGAATTTGATACGCCAGGGGGGTCTCAGTCGGTTCACGACAGCCCGTCCCCAGCAACGGCTACGGACCGAACCTACTGGGGGCAACCGCCGACACTTCCCTCCTCGGCAACCCGCACAACTCAGCCGAGACAATGATCAGCCTCCACTACCACCCCGAGCACAAGACAACCCTGCTCCTCCGGTCGTTGAAATCAGAGTAATCGCTAGTGGGCTTGCATGCGGAGGATCCACGGCGAGTATCCACGGCAGACCACCAAGGTACTCACCTTCCTCATCGTCGACTGTCTTTCTGCTTATAACATAATCCTCGGCCGCACAACCCTCAACGCCTTCTGAGCTGTCACATCCACATACCATCTGGCCATGAAATTTCCCACTGAACTCGGGGTCGGCACTGTGAGGGGAGAGCAGACGGTCACCAGAGAATGCTACGTCGCTTCACTCAAAGAGGTCAAGCTGAGGGAGGCAATGATCATCGAAGGACTTGATGTCAGAGACGAAGACGAGTTAGTCAGAGGGGAACCAGTGGAAGAACTTTTCAAAGTTTGCATTGACCCTACCAATTCAACAAAAATAGCCAAGATCGGCAGTCAACTATCGTCCCAGGCAAGGTCGACCTTACAGCCATTTTGACCGAGAATAAGGACGTATTTTCCTGGACCTATTCCGACATACCGGGTATCGATCCCTCTTTCATCACGCATCCCCTCAGTATCGAGCCCCACTTCCGACCTTTCCACCAGAAACAGCGTGTCTTTCACCCGGAACGCAATACCCTTATTTCCTCTGAAGTAGACAAACTACTGGAGGTACGGTTCGTTAAGAACGTAGACTACCCCAAATGGCTATCGAATGTGGTCCTGGTCTGCAAAAACAACGGTAGATGGCGACTCTGCGTTGACTACTCCGACCTCAATCGAGCTTGCCCCAAAGATAGTTATCCTCTCCCCTGCATAGATCTCCTTGTCGACGCCACGACCAGACATCAGATGCTCAATTTCATGGACACCTTTTCCGACTACAATCAAATCCTAATGCACCCGGCTGACCAGGAGCATACCTCCTTCATCACAGACAGAGGCACTTACCATTATCAAGTTTTGTCGTTTGGATTGAAAAACGCTGGAGTAACTTACAAACGGTTAGTCAATACCATTTTTCACAACCAGATAGGCCGAAACATGGAAGCCTACGTTGATGATATGCTCGTCAAGAGCAAACTCTCCTCAGATCACCTTACCGACTTGCGAGAGACATTCGAAACCCTACTCAAATATCAAATGAAGCTGAATCTGGAGAAGTGCGCCTTCGGCGTAGGATTTGGGAAATTCTTGAGCTTTATGGTCAGTCAGCGGGGCATCGAGGCCAATCTCGAAAAGATCAAAGCCCTAGTAGAAATGCGGTCTCCCAGAACAGTCAAGGAGGTTCCACGACTTACCGGCAGAGTCACCGCCCTCAATCGTTTTATTTCCCGTGCAACAGACAAGTGCCTCCCCTTTTTCAAAATCCTCTGACAGGCTTTTGAGTGGACCCTCGAGTCCGAAGAGGCTTTTTAACAATTGAAGCAGTGCATGGCCAATCCCCCCTATTGTCTCAGGCGCTCTTCGACGAAACACTCTTTCTCTACTTAGCTGTATCAAACACCGCAGTTAGTGCAGTCCTCATTAGGGAAGATAGCTCAGTACACCGACCGGTCTACTATATTAGCCGAGCTCTCAGGGGGGCAGAACAAAACTATCCCCTATTGGAGAAAATGGTCCTTGCCTTGGTCATAGCCTCGAGGCGACTCCGACCCTATTTCCAAGCTCACTCCATAGTGGTCCTCACAGATCAACCTCTGAAGAAGGTCACGTAATAGCCAGAGTTGTCCGGCAGACTTATGCAATGGTTTGTCGAGCTCAGCCAATATGAAATCTCTTACCGACCCAGAACGGCGATCAAAGGATAGGCCGTCGCCGATTTTATCCTGGAATTCACCAATCCCACTCCAACCGCACTCCCACGATCAAGGCACTTCAATACGGAGGCAGAAGATCCTCATTCCTGGACCCTCAATGTTGATATATCATCCCGCAAAGAAGGTAGTGGAGCTGGTCTCATCCTCACCACCCCCGAGGGCGGTTATTTCAAGTGTGCCCTCCGTTTCCTGTTCGATGCAAGCAATAATGAAGCGGAATATGAGGCCTTGATAGCAGGTCTTCGCCTAGCCAGAGACATTGGTGTAAGCCATATCCAAGTGTTCAGTGATTCCCAACTAATCGTCGGGTAAATCACGGGGGAATTCGACGCAAAGGAACACAAGATGCGAGCCTACAGGGATATCACACTCCCTCTTGTTTGCCTTTTCAATACTTTCCATATCAAACACATCCCTCGGTCAGAAAACTCTAAGGCAGATGAAATGGCCCAATTAGCCTTGGCCGACCAGCCAGACCTCAGCCATGGCATCTGCCTTGAATATCTGGCCCACCTGGCTACTTCGCTAAATCCGCAGGAGGTCTACTTCCTTGAAAACGAACCTGTCCCCTGGGCTGTAGACATCCTTCTGTTTTTGACAAATGGGGAGCTCCTAGAAGATAAACAACTGGCTGCCAAAGTCAGAGCCCGATCGTCCAATTACATTCTCA
Source organism: Camellia sinensis (assembly GCF_055761805.1). Taxonomy (NCBI): domain Eukaryota; kingdom Viridiplantae; phylum Streptophyta; class Magnoliopsida; order Ericales; family Theaceae; genus Camellia; species Camellia sinensis. The sequence continues at coordinate 66,229,617 of NC_138961.1, read as the reverse complement.
TCAGCGGCCTACTTTACAAACATGGATTTTTACGCCCATACCTCAGGTGCCTCAGTTCCGCCCAAGCGACCTATGTGATGAAGGAAGTCCACGAGGGCGTATGTGGTAAGCATTCGGGCGCCAGGTCACTGGTCCATAAAATCCTTCGCACCAGCTACTTCTGGCCTACTCTCAATCAAGATGCCACCGAGTTTGTGCTTAAGTGTGATAAGTGCCAGCGCTTCGTCGACATCCCCCATGCTCCACCTACAGAATTGATTACACTCTGCACCCCCTATCTATTCGCCAAGTGGGGTATCGACTTAGTTGGTCCATTGCCAACTGGTAGGGGCCAAACCAAGTTCGCTGTAGTTGCCATCGACTACTTCACTAAATGGGTGGAAGCGGAACCCCTCGCCACAATCACTGAACGGAACACAACCAGGTTCATCTGGCAGTCGATCGTATGTCAGTTTGGAATCCCTCAAGCCATCGTCTCAAACAACAGCAAATAATTCGACAATGCCAAGTATAGGAAATTCTGTACCGAGCTCCATATCACACCGTGCTTCTCTTCCTTAGGTCATCCCCAAGCCAATGGGCAGGTCGAAGTCACTAATCGCTCTCTCTTGAAGATCATTAAAACTAAGTTGGAAGCCGCTAATGGACTTTGGGCTAATGAGCTACCAAACGTACTCTGGGCTTATCGAACTACTGCCCGAACCCCTACAGGGGAGACCCCTTTTCGCTTGACATGCGGCGCTGAGGCGGTCATCCCAGTGGAGATCGGCTTGTCGACTCTGAGGGCCTTGCACCAGGACCCCAAACTAACCGAAGAATTGCGACGGGCTGACTTGGATTTGATTGAAGAGCTCCGAGAGACTACTGCTGTTAGACGGGCCTCATATCAGCAAAAAATGAGAACGCACTACAACTGCAAAGTCCGACCGAGAGAGTTCGCAGTGGGAGACCTAGTCTTGCACGAGGTGACTCTTGCCACCAAGAACCCTGTTGAGGGCAAGCTCGTAGCCAAATGGGAAGGGCCTTATGTCGTTAAAGCCAGACCTCGCCCAGCCACTTACCGACTCCAAGACATGAAAGGTAGAGACCTCCTCCATCCATGGAATGCGGAACACTTGAAACGTTATTTCCAGTAAAATGGCGTCCCCTACATTTGTCTTGATCAGTTATTATATGTTCTTTTTTATGATCAACACGATCGTTTGTTTCTTGTATGTTCTTTATGATGATCTACACGATTGTTCATTTTTTGTCCTCTCTATATGCGGTGTACACTCAATAATGACTTGTCAAAGCCTCAGCCAGACTAAGCACGAGGAGCTCAGCCGGCCTGAGTTAGTTAAAACCTCAGCCAGACTAAGCACAAAGAGCTCAGCCAGGCTGAGTTAGCTAAAGCCTCAGCTAGACTGAGCACGAAGAGCTCAGCCCGACTGAGTTAGTTAAAGCCTCAGCCAGACTGAGCACGAAGAGCCCAGCCAGACTGAGATAGTTAAAGCCTCAGCCAGACTGAGCACGAATAGCTTAGCCGGACTGAGTTAGGTAAAGCCTCAGCCAGACTGAGCACAAAGCACTCAGCAAATCTGAGTTAATGAAGAACTCAGCTAGACTGAGTTGACTAAAACCTCAGCTAGACCATGGCTGAGCCCTCCAAAGTCTTAATCAGGACCAGCATGAGGAATTCAGTCGATCCGAATCAAAACTTTGATTATCCATTTTTACAATTTTTATATCACAATTTACTTACAAATTACACAATTCACATACAAGTTTCATTTTTACAAGTTTCATTTTCTGTTCAGCCATTTTCATTATTCCAAGTTTACAACTCAGAAGTTTAAAGACAATAATAATACAAAAGAAAACCCTTTGTTTTATTAACAAACTTACACTTGATTACAAAGACCATTCTTCTACAATTTGTTGCAGAAGTTACATATATATATAAAAAAAAAAAACAACAACAAAAAACAAAACAAAGCTTTTACACTCAATTATAAAGGTCATTATTCTTCATTGCGGACCAGATCTTCCTCCTCAATCCCCTCGTCTAGGGGTGTCTGGGCAACATCGTCTTCGTCTACCTTCACGCGACTAAAATCCACATCTGGGAACAGCTCTTGTGCTTTCTGTAAGAAGGTCTTCCAGCCGCTGTCCCAAAACTCAGCCATTTCATGCTTATAGAAGTTCGACCGCTGGAAGCTCTGGATCACTTCCTCTTCACTCCTACTTCTAGTGGCCACCCCTGACGGCCCAGCCCCCCATCCCCCTCTCTCGCCAGGCTCCTAGCGACGGTGGCATCAATGGCAATCTGGAATTCGGCAGACTCCTTGAATTGTTCCACCGCCGCCTTGCATAGGTCGGGGTATGCCGTTCTCTCAAACGCCAATTGGGCCCTTTCCGCCACCAGAGCCCTCTCCAACTCAGCGATCCGCTGATCTGCTTCTTCCTTATCCTTGATCGACTGAGCGCGCAGATCCTTATTATTGCTCAGAGCCTCTTCCTACCTTTCATTGGCGGTGGTGCAGGCTTGTCGGACCAACTCCAGCTCCTTTTTCTCGCCTTCCAGTTCGAACTACAGCGATATCGCCTTACGACGCTTCGCTTCTAGCTCTGACCTGGTTGAGAGAAGCTTAGCACTAGCACGCTCTATTGCGTAACCCTGCACCATCGCCAATACTTCCATCTTCTTGGCTCTTTGTGCACTCTCCAACCCCTTTGCGCATGTACTCCGAGCGGCTTTCTTCCAGCCCGCTGTCTCCTCCGTTAGTTTTTGGAGCTGCCCCTTCACTCCTTCCAGCTGAACCCTCAGCGACTCTATCTCCATCTTCGCACGCGCCGCTTTATTTAGCAGGGCAAATGCCAAGGTTGGTGCCTCCATCTGGGCCGAGCACAACCCTCTGAAGAGGTCGGCCTCTCCCAGCCGTGCCATCGATCGAACGGCAGCGTCCTTCAACACTCCGACTAAGCGGTCGGCTGCCACTCTGGCTATCTTCCCTTCATCTGTCGAACGACCTGCCAGCGCCCGCGCATGGTACAACGCGGTTGTCAGCGTGGCACTCGTTCCTGGAGTGCTACTCCCAATCTTCCCTTCACTTGGACTGGGGGTTACTTCTACTGCAGGAACCGCCGCCACAATCTGGGCACTTGGGCACTGTTCCTCCAATACTTGGGTACTTGGGCCCTCATCTTCTTTTGCGGTTTGGGCAGTCTCTTCTTCTGTAGCCTCTTTCACCTTCCCTTCCTCCGCCTTATCCTTTTCTGGAGCCCCCTCCGTTTTGCCCCCCTTCAACTTCTTCAAAACTGGAACATCCTTACTCCCCTCAGTGGTAGATCTCGTTTTTTTTGTTTTCTTCAGCATTGCCTCCACCTTTTGTTTGCCCCTCTCCTTCAACAGGTCTATGGGTGGTGGCAGCGAGGTAAAGTCAGTCAGGTTTTTGTCTCCCAACGGTTTGGGAAGCGGTCGGACCCGCTTCTTTATCACCAGTTTTGGGGCAGGCCCCAACGTTATCTCCTTATGCTTGTCCGCTCGGGCGAACAATCTCTTGTCCTCTGCCTCATCCGCCTTCCTCCGCACCTCCAACTCCTTCACTGCAGGGTCCTCCTCCATCGGCTGCGACCCTAACCCTGAGGCATGTAAAGCTGAAGGACGAACCATGTCACATCCCAAACCCGCCCCTAAAAGTTTGGGCATTATCCCTTCAGAAACGGACGTCAAATTCAATATGTATAACATACGGGGCCTGAACGGAAGCGTTTAACAACACAAAACAACATCCATTGAGTTAATACTAACATGCCAGGATCAAACACGTAATATCAGGTAATTTGTCACATAACAAACACACATGTAGTTATATATATATACACAAATATACAGACCCATCCCCGAGCCTGAGGATGCAACAAAACTAAGTTAAGAGAAGTTAATTATGCTTTACAACATTAGACAAAAGATAAGTGCACCAAGCTAAAAGCTCTGTAAGGACTCCCTAAAAATGAATGAGCTTCGTCTAAATGTATGGTCGTGGTGAAATGAGCAAAAGACAAGGGGGCTAGGCCGGACTAGGACTGACCTTCGGATTGAGTACCTATAGAGACAGACATAACACGGAATGAGCGAAGCTCAATGAATAATAATACTTAATCAATGTAATGATTAACTTGAACCATATTGTATATAAATACAGAGAACTTATGATTAATCTTATTCTGTAACTATTTCCAGAACGGCCTTGGGCCCAGCCTTTAAACAGAGTGGCTTCAAGCCCAGTAACATACAAAACGACCTTAGGCCTAACAGATTTCACAGATTGGCCTTAGGCCCAGCAGATTTCACAGATTAGCCTTAGGCTCAGCAGATATCAACAAAGTAGAGTAATTTCAGAGTCGTACCAATGTACACGGATTTTCCAATCATTTACAAATGTTAAGGTAATTAACTCGCAAAGAACAAAGTGTTAATAATAATCATTAACGATAGGTAAATGTACAACTGCAGTACTAGTACTCACAGTGCTGTGGCAGAGTGATAGTTCCTCCCGGAGTGTGCCCTACACACATACATAATTCACAAATTAGTCCTTTTTCCTTTTAAATAATCTTCTGATTCGTTTTGCTACCAATGAATTTATAAACATCTTCAGGGCATCAAATAATTATTTTAATAATATCAGAGGGTCGAACAGGGAAAACGGAGCGAACGAATTTTTCCAGCCTGGGCCGCACGTGCGACAGTCCCCTCCGCACGTGCGGTACTCCTCCCCCGCACGAGCGACAAATTTCAGAATTCCATTCCCATTTTTTCCTATTTCCACACGTGCGGCCATGACCTCCGCACGTGCAGTGGTGCTTCTGCACGTGCGGCCATGACCTCCGTACGTGCGGCCGTGGCCCTTGTTTTGGGCAGTCTGAATTTAACCCAAAATTCAGCAGAACCAACATGTTTTATGTACAAAATAAAGGTGAGTAATTCAGTAGGTTAACCCAACATCTTCATAACATGAATCACAATTATAATATCACAAATAGACATGATTAGAAGCTTAATTAGGTCACAACCCTTCCTAATTTCATCTACAAAATCCAATTCCTTGTCTTCATAAAATATATACACCATACATATGTATAATTATATGGGTTTGGCATGAAAACTAAAGATTAAAGTGTAATTCCTACACAACACTTAAATTAAGTCTTAAGGCAACCAAATGATGAGAACAACTTTCAATCAAGCATGAATCACTCATAATCCTCAATTACAAACCCCAAGTTGTATAAATATGAAACAAACCCTTCCTCAAGTCCAAGTGAGGGTTAATTAAGATGGATTGAGCTTACCTTGAGTTAAATCCCACAACTCTCCTCAATTTGCCAATCTTCCTTTGTTGAACTCCCCTAGTTCTTCTTCTCTACACTCTCTTTTCTCTCCCAGGAGATATTTGAGTTAAAGTTCATGAGTTAAATGTCTAGGGAAGCAAGCATATATACAAAAAGTGAATAAGGTCGACATCCAATCAGTTTAATCATTCCAAATCAAATTTTTACAAAAATGCTTATTATGACTTAAAAATTATGTTGATCATATATATAAGGTCAATTTCAGCTAATCAAGCTTCTAAGGCCTTCAATTTCTGATCTAAATATCTCAATTGTAACAGATTTCCCTCCTATTAGACATATATGATTCTATAGTCATAAGATTCACTTGATTAAACTTCATTTCACACGAAATTTCACAATAAGCATATAAATGCACAGAATAAGGGACTGAAAGTATACTAGAAAACATGTACGAGGGTCTGGTTATTACAGACTAGGTCGTCCTATCTAACACCTTCTTTCTCCCTCCATTTCTTCACCTTTTTGACCCCCCCTTCCGCCTCCGCCCCCAACTTCGGCTCTATCGACTTCGTGGGAACCTTCCATGTCAAGCACACTCCCTCCGCCCCATTCGCTGACACGTAGAACCACCTCGGCCTCCACCCCTTTACAGACGAGGGCAACCCCCCTACTAACCCCCTACCCGCCACCGCTTGCAAAGTCACCCATGTCTCTTGTTGACTGGACGCTTTGTAGCATGAAAAGAATTATTCCACTGTCATCGTCGCTCCCTTGGTCGCCCGTGGCCATGCGATTATGCAGGCCATTATAATTTTCCATGGGTTGGGCATCAACTGCCCCGGCACCGCCTTTAGTCAATTCAGTATATCTACTACTACCTGGGGGATCGGCAACCTTAGGCCTCCCCGCAATGCTTCCTCGTACAGCGAGAATTCGGTCGGCCGCACATCCGACACCTTCTCCTTAGAAGTGGGCACCCTCAACTCTATCTCTGCCGGAATATGGTACTTCCTTCGTACCTCCTCTAACTCCTCCGCCGTAAATGTGGACCTGTCGGCCTTGGTGTGCCAGTGGTCCGGCTCCACTTGGCTAATTGGCCTTGCGGCGGCGATCATTGTCGTCGGACGAGGCCGCACCACCTGCCTCGCTCCCCTCTCCTCCCTCCGTTCCGCTCGATACTGTTTCGCTAACTCCACCGGTCGTCGTCATCTCCCAACGAGTCCAGCCTTGCAGATGGCACTTCATCCTGAGCCATCTCTCCTATGTGTCTGCGTATAGCTTCAGATGCTGGCACAAGAAAATTCACAAAGTGTTGCAGAGGTGTATCACTCGAAACAAATGAGTTTACTTCTAGGACGTGTTGGCTTTTTACAAAAAGATAGATAAAGCGAATAACCCCAAACGTCCACGGTTTGCCTATATTCCAAGGGTCAAGATTAAATTCTGCCAGTTTGAAAATTTTCAAAAAAAATTTCAAACCTGCCTTTTCAACACCTTATATTAATTACCCTATCCCTTTGTTTCTAACTAAACGCATTGCATCCCCCATCACGGGATTCTGTCACGTGTACGACCACGATTCACTGCCCCCTTCCCCTACCCTGTCTATTCCACTTCACATCACCACATGCCCCGCCGCTCCTTGAGCCCCGCGCACCACCACTACCTCTTCTCACTTGGTCACCCTTTGCGGTCGGCCCTCCTCTTAGTCGGCCATCTCACTCGGTCACCCTTTGCGGTCGGCCCTCCTCTCAGTCGGCCATCTCACTCGGTCACCTTTTGCGGTCGGCCCTCATTTCAGTCGGCTATCTCACTCGATCACTTTTCGCAGTCGGCCCTCCTCCCAGTCGGCTATCTCACTCGGTCACCTTTTGCGGTCGGCCCTCCTCTCGGTCGGCCCTTCTCTCAGTCGGCCATCTCACTCGGTCACCTTTTGCGGTCGGCCCTTCTCTCAGTCGGTCTTCTTCCACTCTGCCACCAACACTCTCCGTCTTCTTCCTTATTCCCATCGTTGGACCGAAGCTGCACTTGGGAATGGGGGACTACTGACATAGGTGGACCCATAAAGGTTATTGGACCCCCACTTAGAGCCCAATACACGATCCAAACATTAAGGCTTAACATTAGTGAAACCCAGAATAGCACCAAAAACCAATGGCAGTTAAACACTTGTAAAGAGGAGAATCAGCCACATAAACAGACAAAGATCTTGTAAAGTTATTGCACCACACGCCAGTCATTAATGAGGTTCCCTGCAGCATTCAATGCAACAACCCCCTCACGATGGGACAGAAAATGGCCTGACCATGAATGAGACAAGCTGGAGTATACTTTTGGCCAGAGGACGGAAGGAAAAGGGAAGAAGGATATAAAGAGGTTTCCAAGAAAAAGGTTAGGCTCAATCACAATCCTATCTCTATTCATCATCAGTACCTCTTCTCTAATTTGATCGTCGGAGGGTTCGCTGGGGGACTCCCGTTCTTCGTTGAACTCTTATGCAGGTTTCTCAGTGGGCCAGCGATCGGACAACCGTGTGGGAGGCCTGGATCAGCCCGACCCGTTACCCAGAAACTAGTAGTATCATCAGTTACAAACACAGTTTTTGTTGGACTCTGCAACTCTAGTTTTTTTTAGAATTTATAGTTATATTTTGAGTTGCAATTTATTTGCCTCACTGTGTGCTTTTTAGACTGGTACATACACCACAAGTTCCACTTTGATAATCTAATTCATTTATTTTTTAAGTTACAAATTCTATTTGGTTGATTTGATTTATTTATTTTTTATGTCACTGAGTACAATACTCATTTATATATTTATAAATGAAAACTAAATAGTTTGCCACCTTAAAGAGTGTCTGCAAACAATGTCGATGCCTACACTTCCATCAGGCTGGGATCGGAGGTGATTCCGAACAGAACAATTCCACAGCACTTGAATTACAGTTTTGAGGATAAGAGCTTGAAGAAGCTGTGTCATTTTGCTGCTTCAACTCCAGGTTGACCTGTAAGTTTTGGTGGATGGTCAATTTGTTTTCCATTTATGGAGTCTATTTTGTTGTGTTTGATATTGTTGAGACAAAACATGGATTGTAAATTACAATTTGTATTTGTTCAAATAATAATAATAATAATAATAATAATAATAATAATAATAAAAAGTATAGTTTATAATTTAATTATTTCTATTGATGGTATTCAAATTGGCCATACGTCTTGTGGTCTGCACAATTTGATATTTTTAAAACTTTGGATAAATATTTACTCTATGGAATCGAATTGGATTGAGATTTTTTGAAATGGATTTGAGATAAGAAATTTTAACTCGAATCCCTGATCTACTCTATGCCATCCTCTACTCAATAGGAGGGAAGATGATAATAGGAGAAGTAGGTTGTGTTCAAGATGATAAGAGTTAAAAAAAAAAAAAAAAAAAAATCATTGTTTTTTCTGATGTACCGAAAAAAATAAATAAAAATCGTTGTAAAATTATTGCAAAGGATCATAGTCCATGATCAATCACACCTAAAAGCATACTGTTGGGAATCTGCTATAAAAGTTATATTTTTTAAAAATGTACAATTTGAAAAGAACTAAAAAAAGCAATAATAATTGACTTATCCATCAACTAATTTTTTTTTAAATGCTTCTAAAATATATTTTTTTTTTGTTTTTTTAAAAAAAGCCAAAATTTCTAGAACTTTTGAAAATTATATCTCGTGCTTGAACAATTATTTAGTGCTCTTGGGACACCACATGACGGTACTTTTCACCAATCACAATACACCATGCCTATAGCTTGGCATGTGAAGATACAAAGATAATGCACTAAATTCTTATCCTCCCAATTTATGTTGTTTTACTTCATTATTTTAGTTTCATTATTTGAGTGTTTTCTAGGATGAATTTTCTGGTCCGCTATCTCGGTTGGGATTAAACCCAATTACGGAGGGATCCATATTTTGAATAATCTCAATCTACCACACTTTTTATGTTTTAATTTTTGTGTTTTAGCGTAAGTCTTGAACATCATATTAGGAGAATTTGGTATTGATGATTTTGTCTACATAATATTTGCTCTTTTGATGTAGACATATACCATATATTAGTGGGAATGAAAATCATTTGTATTAGACTAATTTTGGAGGCATATCGTGTATTTGATTATTCTCGATGGATACAATCAGTTCACAATTGAAAGAATTGGTTCGATTAAAAAAATTACAACTGTAGCACTTAATTTTTGTTTGGGATGTGAGTTGACTTTTTAACTTGTTGCCTATTTTAGCCTGGGATTAAAAAGCTTCGTTTGTGAAAAACTTTTTGCCTTTTTTGACTTTTTGTGAGAGAAAAATAAAATGATTATAGTTTGGATGTGATGTTTATCTTATTAGACTAAAAAAATTATTTTGTCTTTTTGTAACTATTTTAGCCCAAACATAGCATGTCAAACAAAGCCTGAATATTCCTGATATCACTTCACGCGACCAATACCAATTCATTTCCTGACACTTAGCAATTAAGAATTGTGCTCTAATGTTTTCTGATAGTCTCTTTCTGTTATACCCTGCTTTTCGTGCTTGCCAAACAGAGAATGTAGAAATTTCCTGTGGAAGCTTGGGAACAGTATACCCTGATGTAGAATTGAATTGACTAGTGTGGAACGAACACTACTGACCTTGTCAAAGGCCAATTTCAACAAGCAACCTATCATTGTCAATGACTAAAAATATTCAACAATGTACTGCACAATGTTTGAAACACAGAGCACTCGTAGATACACAACAATCACAAAACTAAGTTCAATACATATACAATGGCTTAATCTGATTGATCAAAAATAATTCAAGCCACATACTGAGAGTTGAAGCAAGACTGAAACATATTCCCCCAAAGTCCCTCATGTCTGTGCACTCATCCTCCATAGATAAAGTTGCCGCCAACGATGACATCTTAACCCAAATCCTGATAAAGTTACCAGTAAAATCACTCATGCAATTCAAGTTTGTATCCAAACACTGGCTCTCTCTCATCACCAATCCCTACTTCGCATGTTGTCGGAATCCCAACTCCAGCCCTGTCTCCGGCCTATTCTTGTACTCATCCACGAGACGCCGCAATGCAGAACTCAATTTCATCCCTCTTCAAAACAGTGAAATCTTGAGCGACGACAATGATTGTGTCTACTTGACACCTTTGACAACAATTCCAAGCCTATCAAGTAAAGGGATTTTGAGCTCATGCCATGGATTATTATGTTGTTCTAGCTATTCCAACCTTGAAGGAGGCTACTATCAATTTCGCTATCATATCCTCAATCCTACCACCAAGGAATTCAAGTCGCTTCCTCAACCCCGTGATGGCCATAAAGGTTTGAATTTAGTGTTTGACCTGTCAAGATCACCTCACTACAAAGTGGTCTGCGTTTGGCATGTTGATCATGTTTTGTCAATTGATTATGATCGAAACAAGCATTGTTATCAGATTGAGATTTACTCATCCGAGACTCGGTCTTGGAGGGCATGTGCTGAACCTTTCACTGCAAATCAAAATTCTGAATTTCTTGGGGGGGTCTACTGGAATGGCGCGATTAACTACTTCAGCACATCGGCGGACTCATTATATTTCAACGTGGAGGAGGAGTGCATTGGAACTATTCCAATGCCTCCAATTCCTCATGAGGATTGGAAAGCGAGGCCATTTAGGTATTACGGGGAGTTGAATGAACATTTGCATCTCGTTATAATATGCAATTCGAGGATTCAATTTGATGTTTACGAGATGGAAAGAGATTACTCTGGGTGGTTTGTGAAGTACCATGTTGATCTTGGTTCAGTTAGAGCTGCGTTTCCCCAGATGATGCAAAGGCTCTCGTGAGACCCTATGTATTACTCGTTTGCTATACTCTCACTTGTACGAGATGAAAAAGACGATAAGGACTCATTTATGGTGTTGCATGTACCGGGTAAGATTTTACTGTACAATCTTGGAGATAAGAGTTCTGAGAAGATATGTGATGTTGGTGATGAACATTGTGATGGTAATGGCATGATTGAGGATTCTTTGATGTATTTCTGGTTTCATTCCTTCTAATACATTGAGTTTGTCTCTTGTATCTGAATGTGGTTTTTGACTTTAAATCAATGAATTAATTCACTTCTTGAATTCTTATTTTGTAGCTTCAGGTATTAAAAATTGATTGTGTTTGTTGCTGTAATGTGATAATATACACCGTTTGGTATATAATGTGATAATCATGGCAATTATTCGAAGCCACTTATATTTGAAGAGAATTTAAACAGTTTTGATCTAACCAGTTACATGTTCAGATAATATCCTGTAAAAAAAAAAAAAAAAAAAAATCATTTTGTGACCATTCACACTAATTCAAAATTTTACTTTACATAAGAGAATAAATATTCTCAATAGCATCTTCTACATCAATAAAATGGGTAGTCTGGAAAGCAAATAATCCGACAAGATGAACAATTCTTGCTTTTAACAGAAATGATCTGAAAGTTTGAACTGAGTCTTTTTTTAAACTATTTCATTGGTATCATTTTTGTTGTTTTTATTATTTTGTTTCTTACATCTTTGTTTTTTGTTTTTTTTAACTCCATAACAGCCTACTTGTAAATTTTGTTGTTCCCCTTACTGGTAAGAGCGATCTTATGATTGTGAGAAGATGCCATTATCATCAAGTAGTTTGGATTTTTTTTTGTTTGTTTACAAATTACAATAAATAGATTACGCAAGTTAAAGCCTAGTTCTAATATAACTCTGATTCTGATTCTTCTTGTTTCTATCACAAAGATTATATAGTGTGGGACTTTTTTGTTATCAGAGCCATAACTGTTTTAGATTTGATTTGAATTTCTTCCATTGTCTTTAATTAACCTATGTGACACCCAGGTCACAGAAGTTAGTAAGCAGTCTTTAGATAGAAGGCCATCAATGAGCATTAGAGCTTAGGCTGACACACTTGTTAATAATCACTGTTAATTATTGTTATGGCTAAATATTCAAGTCATTCTCTAATTTAAGGTAGTTAGTGAAAGTTCCTCTAAGATTGAACTGAGTCATTTAAAATTACAATAAATAGATTACACAAGTTATTGCAAGGTTGTAATGCCCCAAAATCTGAAACTATAAACTATCTAATACGGCAGAGATGTACATATAATATCCAACTCAAATTCACAACAAATACCAAAGTTTCTCTTTCTCATTGAACTATAATTTCAAGGTTACAAAATACTTATTCAAGCATTCACAATTCAAGAAGATAGAAAAAGTTTAACAAATGCCCCACGATGTACAATATTAAATACATGGCCTTCAATGAACAAAATGGGGCCCATAATCTCCAAACTAAGTAAAATTTCAACAATTACATTACAAATTCAAAATATCATTGAATTTTTAAACAAGAGAGTTGGGCAGTTTCTTCTTCATTGGGCTGGTTGCGGTTCAACAAGTCCTGAAATTTGTTAGATAGGAATGAGCAATTACCCAGTAGAGAATATATTTAACCACGTATATAAAAATTTGATTTAAATTATGCATAACCATGTTCCTTTACTTATGGACATTAATTTCTCAACCTCATAACCCAGTACACATCATTTCACTTAACTCCACATTTCTCCGTCCTGACACAGATGGGCAGTGAGCACCTCAAACCTTCCACATTTATCGTCATCACACGATCGGGCACGTGGACACCTCAAACATTCTCACATTTGTCGTCCTCACACGATCAGGCAAGTGGGTATCTCAATTTCCCCGCGTGGGTAAACCATATCTCACAACAAGCAACAATTCAAAAATCAAATTTCATCTCAACACAAGGGATCTCAACAATTAAACAATTTACCCATTAATTCCTTTCCTATTACTCACTAAGGCCTAGGCACAACAATTTTAGATTTCACAAGAAATTTAGGAATTTTCTTTCCATTCTTTAATTTTCCAAGATTATTGATGTACACATTATTTTTAACTAAGAAATAACCAAATCTCCCACAAATCTTAGAACAAAACTTGCTATCACCATTAGTGTTTACATATATATATATATATATGTATATATATCACCCATTCCAAATCACACCTTCATATCATGAGATTAATACATATTCAAACCAAAATATTGATATACATTGGTAAAAATATTCTTACATCAAGGTTGTGAGAGGAGAGAAGAGACGAAGACTCAAGGAGTGAGCCAGCGAAATAACATGATCCAATCGATTCAATGTGTAGCTTACGGCGAGATTAACAACTTTGATAAAAGGACAAAGGGTGGATTCTTGGTAAAAAAAAAAAAAAGATGAAATCAAGGTTTGGAGATCTATATGGTTTCGGGTATGGAAGAGAGTGTAGACACTTAAATTTTCATGTGTCTTGATCACCATCATATTAATCAAGGAAACTAAATTTTCTTTGATTGGTCAAAATTTTCAAATGGGTATGGGTCTTACTATAATTATGGATCTTAACCCATTTTAAATTATCGGTCACACCAAAAGAAATTATTTTGACAATTGGGTCAACCCAAAAGTGTGGGGCCAATGAAGATATTTTTATCAAAATTTAGTGGAATAATTCAAATTTAAATTTAAATTTGAATGCAAATCATGTCCATAAATCAAGAAGTAAATTGCTTGTTTCTTGGAAATTGGAGTCAATTTTGGAGTTTTCAAAATTAATCCTCTCATCCTAAGCCTATAAATAGAGGCTCTTATTAGAGGGAGAGACACATTTCTTTGGCTAATGGTCTTGCAAGCTCCTAAGCAATCTCGAGACTCTGCCAAATTCTCTTCTTAAAATTCTCTCTAAAATTCCTCAAACTAAAAAAAAAAAAAAAGGATTATCAAGCACTCCAAACTTGTGCCAATCTTTTCAAGTTACAAACACAAATTTGGTCTCTCCTTTTAAGGAGATCATTTCAAGACTCGTTCGAGATCAAGCCGTTCAAGCCCTCGATCAAGCCTTTCTTCTTCAAGTTTCTCCATTCGAAGACTTGAAGAAATTCATCAACTAGTCTAGTTCAACAACAAGCTTTTACAGTCATTGAATTACGCCCATTTCGGAGATCGAATCAGAGGATCCACTCTTTTGTAAAAGTGCAAACTACAGAGGATTGTACCTATTTATTATAATCAATAAAATTACTTATTTGTACATTTGTTTCACGTCTTAATTGCAGGATACGAAATTTATGTTTACAAATTTTGGCATGTTGTAGGCGCGCCCGAACGTCCCGGGAAAATCCCGTTTTGTTCATTGGGCTCACTATAGTTCGGACTCATATGTCACGGTTCTGAATCTAATCTCGCAAAGTGCAATGCGAGATTGATAAATCACCAAAGAGTCCAAATCCAGAAAATCGTTTTAAAAAACTGATTTTTAGAAAGAAGTGCCAAACATGGACTGCTTCGCTAGATACAGAGTCGCCAGCTAAATATTTTATTTTTGAGAACTTTAGGAAACCTTGACTCGTGCCTAAGGCCACACGTCCGTCATCACCAAAGTTTCCTCGGCTCGGGAACTTGGGTACGAGAGCGGAAGGTCATGCAATGAGCACCCCCGCTCACCCGATCAGAAATCGGCCTTTACTAACATGATATCTTATTTTTGAAAACACATGTGCTCTTCTTTCGGTTATTAACCTAGAATTACTATGTGATGCGCATAACATACAAGTATAGACTGCGTCGCCTATGTTGGAACAAAACATCTCATGTTTGTTTTTGAAAGCGGTTTGCTACTTGCAAGTAGGCCAAAATGCGGATTTTGCCATCCTCAAGTGGTCTTAAAACTCGCAATCAATGAATTGTTCCAATTCAAGTAATCCAACCTTCACCTATAGGCATTCGGGCAGTTATATCACATAAGCAGTTAGCCTCATAGTAAGCATGCTATTATGGCAGTCACTCACTCACATGCAAGGATGCTAAAGCATAAACACTCACCGAGTACTCCGAGCCAAAACAGAGAACTAGTTAGAAATCATGCATGATCCTAGTTCATGTTAAGATGGCAAATGCAACACATGCGAAAATGCAATTAAAATAGGCTCGACTATTCTAACCATATCATGTGAAATGCAAGTTGATACATGTATTCAAATAGATATTGAAATACAATGTAGTTAGTTTGATGCGCCGAGCCCGGTGCATGCAAGACAGATGAATGGATGCAAACATGCGAGCATAAGGATGCTAATTGAAACATGCCCTAAAACTAACCATCGTAAGCTGGTAAATAAAAGGGAGAAAGAAATGGGGGTTGGAAGACATGCATCACACACACGCACACTTTTTTACAACAGTTGTGCCCTCTTGACGGAGGGTTTGAATGAATAATACAGAACCAACTAACTAATCTGAGCTGATCTAGTTAAATTAGTTATTACACAAAAGAATGAATAACAAGTACAGCTAATTATTACACAACTCTAACTAATTAACAAATTAACTAAGTTAGCAATTGAATAAGCATGTAAACTATATGAAATAGGCTGCCTCAACTCTGCCTTGACGAAGGATGCGTGACCGGTCACCTCATGCGAAAATGCATCGCGATGCCCTGATTTGCCTCTGTTTGCAATTGGTCTCAAAACACTGCAAAAAGCTCCAGAAGGCTGAAACTCCATCATGAGAATCTGTAGGAGGGATGCCGACCAGTTGTTGGCATTGGAGACCATCTGCCGACCACTTTCTGTGCTGAAAACCAGAAAAAGTGGTCGGCCAGCCACTTTATCTGGTCGGCCGACCAGTTTCTGCTGCCAGATTTCAGTTTCCTGCAACAGAGAGCAAAAAAGGGGCATGGCAAAGTATTTGCAACACATGTATGCACAACCACCCTCCCTCTCATTACATAAGCACAAGGGGGTGTGGTTCTCGACCTTTGGGCCACCAATCACGCGTCTCGATGCATGATGGCTGAGGAGCCAAATTGCACAACTCAATATGAAATGAATGCACACACGAGCACATAAAGCCTAAAACTCTATCATGTATAGTCAAGAGTGTCGACGACCGAGAATTGAGGCACGCTTCATCACTTCGAGTATGAAACGCCCCTCGTTTCCCGTGTTTGGACTAACTCCTATTCCAAACACGATGCAACAAATAACATGGCATGACATACACAATGCGGCTCAAGCATGCAAACATTCAATGCAATGAAACAAGCATATGAATACGATGCAAGGGACAAGCATGAAAACATGCAACTAACATACTAGCATACACAATGCTATGAATTACATGGCATACACAATGCTCATGACAACTAGTATACACAATGCAGATGGTAACTAGCATACGCTACGCAGTGGACACGGCATGCACAAATGCAATAATCAATCATGCAATAACATGGCATTCTCAATACTATGAACCACATGGCATACTCAATGCACAATGGACTTAAACCAAAATGGATAGGCCTCAGCCATGTCCAAATCAGTGGCCATACATGCTAAGATAGAAACTCAAAATGCTATACAAACATGCATGCATATCGGCCCAAGCTTATGGCTCAAAACACAACTCTCCAAAAGCATTGAAAGGATGAAATATGGGGTACAATGGCATATGTTCCAGCACTGAAATGGCATGCAAAATGACTTAGAATCATGCGAACAACCCATGTAATGCATGTTGAGAAGCTCAAGCATCGAAGCTAGTGAAGTGTAAACAAGATTTGGGCCAAACGTCATGCAAACAAAGCTAGTAAACAAGATTTGCACTACAAGCATATGAAGCATGCAAGAGGCTACCAAACCAGCCAAAAATAGAGTCATGACATGTCAAATGATGGCCAAAAATCTACTGAAATGGAGCCAATACATGCTAGAAAGACATGTTACTTTGATGAGCCACAAATGGGAATACGCTACACATACAAGAAGCAAATAGAAGGTGGCCAAACCAGCCATAGACAGAGCTAAGGCTGGCCCTAAAAGTCATGAAAAAGTGCCTGAACCAAGCCTTGAAAGTATGAAGATGCATGCTCCTTTGATAGGCCAAAAATGCAAGCAAACAAAACAATAAGAGAGTGGATCACCCCCCCCTCTGATTTGAGGCCTCAAAACCACATGCCTACTACTGAAAATCCATTGGATTTCAGTGGCTAGAAGGACAAATAAGGACTAGCTCAAAGGCCTTAAACCATGGCACAAAACAAGGCCAAACAAGGCATGCAAGAGGGTAGAAGACCCTCAACACCCAAGAGGCCTTAAACAAACATCAAAAACACTTAGATACAAAACATTTTTTAGTTGAAAGCAAGGCCTAAATAAGCATGCAAATGAGACCAAGAGAGCAACCAAAATAAAGCTTAAAAGGGAGAGAAGAGGTTACCCTTGAAGCACTGCAAAACCAGCAGATCTCTTAGCCAAGAATCAGCTTTTTAACCTCCAAAAATGTCCTCCAAGAACCTCAGTTCAATGATGGGGGTGTATGGTTAAGGGTTGTGGTGCAAAAGTGAAGAACAACACACTCTTTAGGCACAAAATATAGAGATATAGAGAGATATATGCTTATGCCTTAGGAAAATTTCAGAACCTCTCCCATGGAGAGGGAGAGCCTCTCTTATAGAAAAACAAAGGTTCAAGCTTCTTGGAGAAGCTAAAACTTGGTTGCAATCCCTCCATACACGTGTATGAAGGATACAGCCTGTGCCCTCCAGCTGGCACAGCTGGCGTCTACACAGTCTACCAAAACAGTGGGAGAGGTGCCGACCACTTAAAGTGGTCGGCCCGCTACTTGCAGTGGTCGGCCGACCACTTCAAGTGGTCTCCTAGAAAAAAAGTGGTCGGCAGGGGGAATTGGTGGCCTCCACACTGAAAGCAAGGCAATGGTGGGGTGGAAGACCAGAAAAGGTGGCCCAAAGACCAAGAAAACCAGTTTCCCGACCAGAAAACCGGCTGGCGGGAAGGAAAGTAGTCTACAAGGGGAAAAACTCGTCTCCCACCCTTGTACCACCTTCCAAGCAAGGAAAACAAGGTTTGTACCAAAAACAAATCAACACGGATGCAAAACAAGAGTTCGGGAGGCAAAACGCACAGCCGGGAGCCTCAAAACCCAGCTGTTGAGCACCAAAAGTGGTATACGACCACAAAAGTGGTCTCCCGAACCACAGTGTCCTTCTAGATAGAGGAAACAAGGTGTGGTTCAAAAACCACGCTAAATGGAGAACGTTAAGCGGTCCCGAGACAAGGCGCACGACCGAGGGCTCCAAAAATCGGAAACTAGTCTCCAAATGGGAAAAGCGGTCTACGACCACGAAAAGTGGTCTACGACCACAAAGAGATGTTCTACGAGACCTCTCCCTCCCTCTGGGAAGAGAAACAGAGTTCGGTCCTCAGACCGAGCCGAAGCACAAAAGAGTTCAGAGGCCCGGAGGCAAGGCTCTCAGCCACAACTCCGAAACCTCTAAATGAGCACAACATGCACCATCACCGAGCACTCAATCGATGACGTTTGAGTCATAAGGTTGGTCAAAAATGGGGTGTCTACACATGTCCAGTGGGACCTCTCTGCCTCTCATCTCTTTCTCCTAAAGCATCTTCTCGAAGTCATGTTTGATCAAGCATAATGGCTTCAAAGAAAGTTCAAAATTGCTTTGATCAATAAGAATGCCAGCTAGAATGCCGCTGTCATGACCATCAACAACAGCACTTTTACGGGTCCGATCACCAGTAGCAAGACCAAGGCAACCATTGCTCTCGCGACGCATGGGGTTATGCTGACCGCCAAAGCAACAAAGCAAGCACAAGGCAAGTCTCACAAATCTATCACAGTATCCACGTCCGGGGCAAAGCAAATGGAAGTGAGGGAATGGAAAAAGTCCACTTTTGTCTCAAAGGATTTTCTGTCATGAGGTTTCTCTCCACACCCAACACCTGTAGCTTCTGATGCAAACTCAAGTACAGGCTCACACTTAGGATCATCTCCTAGTAGTCCTCAAGTTTAATTTCATTGAATCACTCAGATTTGTCTCGCTCGGTGGCTATGCAAGTCATGACCACTAGCACCACTTCGATGGAATAACAATTGGCGACCATGGCTCATGCCATTGACTAGCTCACCAAAACTGTGGAAGAGAAAGATCCTCAAATTGCACCTTGATGAACAAGTTAGAAGCACAAAATGCTAACGAAGCAAGTCAAGACAATTCTCATCAACCTGGCTTTACACTACAAGGCATGTTTGTTGAGAATGTGAACCCTACGTATAAGTCCAAGCAAGTTGTTGGTGAGGAAACTTGCCATACATCTGTTGTGAGGCAAGTGATTAGCACAAGTAGTCAATCAGCATCCTTTGTTTCTTTGTCAGTTCAACAACTCCAAGACTTGATTGCAAATACCATCCGAGCACAATACTGTGGGCCCTCGCAAAGCACTTTCATGTACTCCAAGCCTTACACAAAGAGGATAGACATTCTCAAAATGCCTAGTGGATACCAACCTCCCAAGTTCCAGTAATTTGACGAAAAAGGTAATCCTAAACAACATGTCACTCACTTTATTGAAACTTGCAACAATGCCAGGACAGATGGAGATCTACTTGTCAAACAATTTGTTCGGTCACTCAAAGGAAATGCCTTTGGTTGGTATACTAATTTGGAAGCTGAGTCAATCGACAGTTGGGAGCAAATAGAATGTGAATTCCTTAATCGTTTCTATAGCACCCGTCGTATGGTAAGCATGATGGAATTAACCAGTGCCAAGCAATGGAAGGATGAGCCGTGGCAGACTACATGAACCGTTGGCGTGCTCTAAGTTTATATTGCAAAGACTGACTCTCTAAGATCTCAACTGTGGAGATGTGCATGCAAGGCATGCACTGGGGACTCCTTTACATCATTCAAGGGATAAAACCATGAACATTTGAAGAGTTAGCTACACGTTCACATGACATGGAAATTAGCATAGCCAACCACGGCGGGAAAGACCATCCCATTCTTTAACAAAGGAAAGATAACAAAGAAGGGAAAAAATGAGGCAAGCCTTTCAAAGGTACCACCAAAGAAGCAATGGTGGTAACCACAGCTCCAATCAAGATTTCAACGAAAGACAAAAAGAAAGAAGAAAGAAAGGAAACACACCCATCTCTGAAGGAACTACAAGAAAAGAAGTATCCCTTTCTTGACTTTGATGTACCAGGGATGTTAGAAGATTTACTTGAAAAGAAAGGGTGTGTTTGGTAACGTTTACGTTTTCAGTTTATATTTACAAAAATTTTATAAACTGGTTTTTGTTTATTTTTTGTTTATTTTTTGAAAAACATAAACCACAAACACGTTTGGTAATTGACAAAATGTTTAAAAAAATTTTAAAATATAAAAATGAGTGAAAAATGGCAAGTGGTGGCAAGTGGCGGAAAAAGACGGTGGTGGAAAGTGGTGACGGAGGGTGGTGGGTAGCTGGTGGTGGATGACGTTGGCAGGTGGGTGGGTGACGGTGGCGTGTGGTGGGTGGTAGCGAGTGGCTGGTGGCGGTTGCCGGTGGTAGTGGCAGGTGGGTGGTGGTGGGTGGTGGTGAGTAGGTGGTGGTGGCGGGTAGGTGGCAGTGGTGGTAGTGGGTGGGTGGATAACGGTGGCGGGTGGTGGGTGGTGGCGAGTGGATGGTGGTGGTGGTGGCGGGTGGGTGGTAGCGAGTGGGTAGTGGTGGTGGCGGCGGCGGTGGGTGGTGGGTGGTGGTGGCAAGTGGGTGGCGGATGGCGGGTGGTGGTCGGTGGTGGCGGGTAGGTCGCGGGTGGTGGTGGTGGTGATGGTGGTTGGGTGGGTGACGGTGGCGGGTGGTGGGTGGTAGCGAGTGGGTAGTGGTGGCGGTGGCGGTGGCGGGTGGTGGGTGGTGGTGGTGGGTGGTGGTGGGTGGTGGCGGGTAGGTGGTGGGTGGGTAGGTGGGTGACGGTGGCGGGTGGTAGGTGGTAGCGAGTGGGTGGTGGTGAGTAGTGATGGTAGGTAGGTGGTGGATGGGTGATGGTGGTGGTGGTGGTGGGTGGCGGGTGGTGGTGGTGGCGGGTGAGTGGGTGACAGGTGGCTGGTGGTGGTGGGTGGCTGGTGGTGGATGGTGGTGACAGGTCGGTGGTGAGTGGTGATGGAAAGTAGGTGGCGGGTAGTGGCGGCGGGCGGTGGATGGTAGTGGCGGGTGGTGGGTGGTGGATGGCAAGTGGATGGTGGGTGGTGGCGGTGGTGGTGGTAGTAGTGGCAAGGGGTCGGTGGTGGTGGCGAGTGGATGGCAAGTGGGTGGTGGTGGCAGGTGGGTGGTGAGTGGTGGTAGCAGGTGGTGGTGGGGGGTGGTGGAAAATGGTGGTGGGTGGTGGTGGCGGAAGACGGTGGTGGAAAATGGTGGCGCGTGGTGGCTAGTGTTGGGTGGTAAAAAAAAAAAAAAAAAACTGATAACTCAAAATAGAAACACATTTTTTGTGTTTTCATTTTTGGCCAAATTTATAAACTGAGACCACTGATTTATGAATCAAAAATTTTACCAAATAAGTTTTTATTTGAGTTTTTTAAATTTTTGTAAATATAAACAAAAAACTGAAAACGTAAGTATTACCAAACAGCACCAAAGTGTTAGGCTTTTATTCTTGGCAACCCCGTTTGACAAAACTCCTTTAAGTTGTATTTGTTTTTGCACTTTTTATTTCAGTGAGGCTATGAGTGTTTAGATGCGAATCCAACCTAAATTGTGCCTTGCAGAGAAGTTTGTGATGTTAATACTTTCAAGTTGCCTGTCCGCTCGAGCAGACATTCCCCCGCTCGAGTGGAGAATGCTGGGTTTCAGAAGTTTGTTCGCTTGCAAAAATACAGGATGTTGTTTTTTCCTGCTCGAGCGGCCATTCCGGCGCTCGAGCGGAGATCGCGGGACAGTTTTCTATAAATATGTGTTTCAGTCCAAATCTAGGATTACTTCTCCAGATCTTGTTCTTGGGTTCTAGGGTTTATATCTGGGGATATTTTGCTAGTTTTCTTTGATGTTTTGTTTGAGTATTCAACTCATGGTTTAAAGAGTATACATCAAAGGATTATTTGTTTGTTCCACATAAAAAAGAGAGTTATTCTTTGGTGGATTTTGAAGAATTCGAGCCTGAAGCTTTGGTGGATTTTGGAGTGGCTCATCGTCAAGACAATTCCGAGGTGAAGACGGGGTTAGAAGAGACACATAGAGGTTGGTTCAATTCGGGCGTGGATTCGCTAGGTAATTGAGAGTATACCTGTGTAATTCTTTTATATCTTCTTAGTGGATTGTTTTATGGCTGTTGCCCGTGGTTTTTTTTTTTTATCACAATTGGAGGTGTCCAATTATGGTTTTTTCACGTAAAATCGTTGTGTCGATTTGTCTTGATTGTTTGATTGGGATTGTTGTTTACTGCTTAAAATTGATACATAATTACAAATCAACATCTGAGAGATTTCTAGATTTTTCAATTGGTATCAGAGCCGGTCGCTCTATTTTTTTTGTTTTACAAATCTATTAGAGCGAGATCTTGTTTCATTTGTGACAATGGATACAATTCATGAGGGAAATTCTATGGTTCGACCACCTCTACTTGACGGATCCAATTATTTTTTTTGGAAAGCTCGGATGAGATCGTTTTTAAAATCTATTGATGAAAAAGGTTGGCAATCTGTCATGAATGGGTGGACCGAACCAACAATTACTGTTGATGGAGTAACTTTTCCCAAACCAATTGAAAAGTGGGACACAATTGATTACCAATATAGTAGCTGGAATAGTAAAGCTATCAATTCTCTCTTTTGCGCTGTCACACCAGAAGAGTTTAATCGTATTTGTAATTGTGAAGTCGCAAAAGAGGCTTGGGATATCGTACATACTATTCATGAGGGCACTCCTTCTGTGAAACGCTCAAAACTTCAAAGGCTCACATTTAGTTTCGAAAACCTTTCAATGAAAGATAGTGAGACCTTTGATGAATTTTATGTGAAGTTGAGTGACATTGTAAATTCCAGATTCAATTTAGGTGAAAAAATACCAGAATCCAAAGTTGTGGAAAAAATTTAGAGATCCTTGCCCGATCGGTTCTAACCAAAAGTTACGGCTATTGAGGAGGCTCAAGATGTTGACAACCTCAAGCTAGATCACTTGGTTGGAAATCTCCAAACTTATGAGGCACATAGAAATTTTAAAAAGAAACAAAAAGATGCTATTGCTTTTAGTAGTACTCATAGAGTTGGAGAGGGTTCTGATGAGGATTGTGAGATAGATTCCAAGATTACGAATGCTTTTATAAAACAATTTAAAAAATCTTTTCTGAAAAAGAATCCTAAACTTTTGGAATCTACTCATACTCATAAATCAAAAGACAAAGATAAACTCAAAATTAATCCTATAGCCAAGAAGGAGAAAGAAAAGATACAAGGGAACTCTGAAAGAGTCCAATGCTATAAATGCCAAGGATTTGGCCACTTTGCTTCAGAATGCCCTACTCGTTTGAGGAAGAAGAAAGCCCTCGCTATCACTTGGGATGATGAATCAGAATCTGATAAAGATGAAAGTGACAATGAAGATCAAGGTGAAGAGGGACATAAACAATTCCTTGCTTTTATGGCGGCTTCCGAAACTGAAGGACGAACAGAGTATCTGAAGAGGTCGGTTGAGAATGCCACTGATGATGAATCCTCGGAGAGTGATGATGAAGAGCTTGAGCAAGCTTATGAAAAGTTGTATAAGGAGTCTCTTAACTTATCCAAATTGAATGACAAACGCACTATGAAACTCAAAGCATGTGAAAGTGAGAATGTCAAATTAAAGAAAGAGATTTCCGAGGCTAGGAATGATGCCCTTAAGATTTCTAATGATCGACAAGCTCTTTGTGCAAAACTCTTAACTTGTGAGACAGAGAGGAATGAGTTACAACAAATCTGTCCAACATATGAAGAAAAGATTGAAACTCTTTAGATGTCTCAAGTTACTTTGGAAGAACTAATGATCAAGAAAGAGGAAGAACTCAAGTGTGCTATGGCTACCATTGGTCTTTGGAACAAAGGATCAAAGACTTTGGACAATATCATTGGGTCTCAACAAATTTGTTCTGACAAGAGTGGCATTGGCTTTGGTGGTAAGAAAGAGCAAAAACAGAATGCATCTATGTCTCATGATACAAGAACTCAAGGGCAAGGGGAGCACAAGATTCAATGAGAGGAAAGACTTCTCAATCTTCCTAAAGTTGGTAAGGTCAAAGAAAAGAAGGTACACCCTCTACACCCTGTGTTTATTTGTCATCATTGTGGTATGCATGGTCATATTCGCCCTTATTGTTATAAGTTGCATGGGAGAGTGTCTTATAAAGATGGAAAAAATTCTAACATCTCATGGGGTAAGAGACATTTCATTGGTCGTAAGGAAGTTAAGGGTCATAATAAACCTTGCTATTTTGATTTGCTTGAGACCAAACATGAACAGAGGTTGTGTTTACCTGGACTTAGAAATAGGAAGTTGGAAACCATGTCAGGACAGGTTCCCATTGAAAGGGAAGGGAACCACAATGTCAAGACACCACCCAAGAACCGCAATTCTCACAACTTTGTTCGTACTAAAGCAGTTTGGGTGAGAAAACTTGACTTGTGTTGATTTGTTTTGTCGTTTTAGTTTTTGCATTTCTGTGTTTTTTTTTTTATTTTTGTCATTACATGTGTGCTTGTTCATTTTTTTTGTCTTGCTTTATTTAAAAAAAAAAAAGAAATCCCAAAAAGATTTTCTTAGTATGGTTTTGCAAGCTTGAATTTTCTGAGATGTCCTTGGTGCATATTGGAATTGATGAGAATATCCATTACATGTTAATATATGTGTGCTTTCTGTGGTCATTACTCATTTTGGAGTGTGAGTTCTTTGATTAGTATGTCTCATTCTGTACACACTCTTAGATAAGCAAATATTGGAGTCTTCTGCCTTAGTGATCTTTTGTCTCTATGGACTTCTGGCATGGTATCTTTTGCTTTTCTAAAGGAATTGACCTATACTAGCATATCATGGGTGATGTTGAGTCTCTTAACCATCTTCCATCTTTTTGCATCTCCACGGCTTTCCCCTCTGTTCTTTGTAGTGTAGGTATGAGGAAAAGGCTACCTCAGAGTCACCAACCAGGCCATCCTTATTATATCCATGCTTCTCTGGTTCGGTTTCCATACTCTTGAGTGTGTCAGCCGCCAATGAGTGTGCAAAAGAAAAAGAAAAAGAAAAAGAAAAAGAAAAAATGTGCAAAAGAAAGAAAAAATGTGCAAAAGAAAAAAATAATGTGCAAAAGAAAGAAAAGAAAAAGATGTGAAAAAAAATAAAAATAAAAAAAATAAAGGGTTCATTGATTGAGGGGGAGCCTCCGCTTTTACTTACCCCTTGATTCCTAGTGGTTTGACTTTCCGTAGTTGTGCTTAGATTCTCTTGTAAGAGGTCCAGCTATCAGATCACTACTAGGATTTGAATCTTGTGTTTGTCGAACTCCAAGAGTCACGCACACACACTTTTATCATGGGAACTATGCTTTTCACATGTGGCATCACTTTCTTTCATGAGGAATCTTCTACAGACTATGCACACTGTGTTTACTAGTAATTGTGCTTCTTGGATAGTCTTGTGTGTTTTAAGGTACTAATCTGAAATTCCTTGCTTGCTCTACCATATTATTTTTGTCGTTTGCTTTTTGTTCACTGTTTTCAGTGTTTGTGGTCGCTTTTAGTGAGAGGGAGTTTGCTTTATCATTTTGATCATCATGTCATTGCTTGTGTGGTTTCTAATCTTGGTTTAGTTGATTGAGCTTCCTTTGTCAATTCATGACAAAAAGGGGGAGTGAGGTTATCCGGTGCATGTGTCTTAGGTTTCATCTATTCATACTACATGTTTTTAAAATCTCCAAGTCGCATTTATTCATGTTTTCTATCTCATGCTTCAAGATAATCTTGTCTTATGTTTATTTTTTTTTCCTATACTCTTGTGGGACTAATAGTTGTTTTGGAGATTGTAGCACTAATAACTGTTTTGCAGATCATGACCTTGAGAAAGAAGTTGGCTTTTGTTGGTTGTAATGGGTTAGGGTGATTAGGATTTTATTTGTTAGGTGTGTTTTGTCACAGCATTGCCAAAGGGAGAGATTGTTAGGTTTTTATTCTTGGCAACCCCGTTTGACAAAACTCCTTTAAGTTGTATTTGTTTTCGCACTTTTTATTTCAGTGAGGCTATGAGTGTTTAGAGGCGAATCCAACCCGAATTGTGCCTTGCAGAGAAGTTTGTGATGTTAATACTTTCAAGATTGCCACTTCGCTGATTATGATGGGGATCGAGCTGCTCGGTCAGCTCGCGGGGGTCCAGGGCAGTGCCACTGCGGGGTCGAGGGGCAGCGTCCCCGAAGCAAAATGCAAAAATGCATTCCAAGTTGCATGTCCGCTCGAGCAGACATTCCCCTGCTCGAGCGGAGAATGCTGGGTTTCAGAAGTTTGTTCGCCTGCAAAAATACTGGATGTTGTTTTTTCACGCTCGAGCGAACTTTCCGCGCTCAAGCGTAGGTTCGCTCGAGCGGCCATTCCGGCGCTCGAGCGGAGATCGCAGGACAGTTTTCTATAAATACGTGTTTCAGTCCAAATCTAGGATTACTTCTCCAGATCTTCTTCTTGGGTTCTAGGGTTTATATCTGGGGATATTTTGCTAGTTTTCTTTGATGTTTTGATTGAGTATTCAACTCATGGTTTAAAGAGTATACATCAAAGGATTATTTGTTTTTTCTACATAAAAGAGAGAGTTATTCTTTGGTGGATTCTGAAGAATTTGAGCCTGAAGCTTTGGTGGATTTTGGAGTGGCTCATCGTCAAGACAATTCTGAGGTGAAGACGGGGTTGGAAGAGACACATAGAGGTGGGTTCAATTCGGGCGTGGATTCGCTAGGTAATTGAGAGTATACCTGTGTAATTCCTTTATATCTTCTTAGTGGATTGTTTTGTGGCTGTTGCCCATGATTTTTTTATCACAATTGGAGGTGTCCAATTGTGGTTTTTCCACGTAAAATCGTTGTGTTGATTTGTCTTGATTGTTTGATTGGGATTGTTGTTTACTGCTTAAAATTGATACATAATCACAAATCAACATCTAGGGGATTTCTAGATTTTTCAGAAAGTCATTCAACTCCCTGAGTGCAAACATCCTGAGGAAATAGGTTGTGTGAAGGATCCGAAGTACTGCCACAATCATCGGATAGTTAGTCATCCTATTGAAAAATGCTTCGTGTTAAAGGAATTGCTCGTGGACTTGGCCAAGAAGAATAAAATCCTCTTGGACCTTGACGAATCGGCAAAATCCAACCATGCAATGATTATTGTAGGACCTCCAAATTCTCCATCCTCAAAATCCAAGACAGAAGTGTCACAATCTGCAATCCCAACAGTGAAAGCAATTCCCAAAGTCATCCAGTTTGGTTCACTTGATGCTATTGTTATTCAAGTTCCAAATCAAGACATGTATATCCGTGATGGCTTTGAAGAAGTCTTAACTATTGGAGAAGATGAAAGTTGGACTCTCGTGACATGATGGAAGGCACGAAGAAGCAATTCCAAGACTCAACATTTTCCACTCAAGAAAGCAAAAGAAAATAAGAACTCTCATCGACATTCCAAGAAGGAGGTGATAGACAAAAGGAAGAATGAAAAGAAGATGCAACAAGAAGATAAATTTCCTGAAGAAAACTCACGTGCCCCAATCATCCTGCAAGACTTCTTCCCCGTTGGGTATTTTGGAGATGACTTGGTTAAGGCGGTCTATATGGTTTCAACCATTGAAGCAGAACAATTTCACACCATTAAGGCAACGCCAGATAAGGAGGA
The DNA here is from genome assembly GCF_055761805.1 of Camellia sinensis. NCBI lineage: Eukaryota > Viridiplantae > Streptophyta > Magnoliopsida > Ericales > Theaceae > Camellia > Camellia sinensis. The sequence continues at coordinate 66,201,430 of NC_138961.1, read as the reverse complement.
AATTGATGTCCTGACAACCTTGAAAGAACTACCCCCATGCTTTAGTTTGCGTGAAGCGTCTCATCTCCCTCTGTCTGTACAACTTGCACTTGTTTGAGTCTTAGAAGATCCTGGAAAATATGAGTTTGTTATTAATGAGATAGACTATCCCAAGGTGAACTCCATCACTTCTGTTCCTTGTTGCACAACAATCACCTTCACTGATGAAGACCTTCAACTAGGTTCAAAGCCACAAAATCACCCATTATTTGTCTCTGGCTTTGTTAGTGAACAAAAAGTTAACCGCATCCTTGATGGAGGCTCAGCGGTAAACATCATGCCAAAGTTCACCATGAAGAAACTAGGAATCCAAATTGACGAGTTAGCTCGAAGCCATCTTGTTATTCAATGTTTCAACCAAGGGGGACAATGCATGATTGGTATGATTCGTTTGAACCTCACAATTGGAGATTTTTCTTGATAAATGATTTTGTGTTTTTGTATACTTTGGGGTTGTATAACTATGAATCTGGCTGTTTGAACTTATATGATGTTTGTGCATAACGTACGAATGTTTGCTTATGATACAAAGTTTGCTTTCTCCATGTATACACGGCTCGATGGATAACTTATATATGTTGTATTATACTTCCACTATGCCCGTACTTTATTTTAAATGGATTTTTGTTTAGAGGCCATAGGTAATCTATGATTACTGGTCGGTCATGGCACTAAACCTATAGGGGCGGGTTTGGGCCGTGACAATCATACTAACCGGAGAAGTTAAGACTCAAGCGAAAAGTAAAAGAGAAGAAGAAATTGAACATGTTGTTTCTCACCATGTAACAATTGAAGAAGATTCTAGCTCAAATTCGGAGATGATGATCTCCAAGAAGCTCTTCCAGAATTTGAAGATGGGGGGCAATCAACTATTGACAATTTGAAAGAACTTAACTTAGGAACTCCTGATAACCCTCGACCAATCTTTGTGGGAACACTCTTAACGCCTGAGGAAGAAAAGACATTTTTCGAACTGCTCCTCGAATATAAAGATGTCCTCGCATGGACGTATAAGGAGATGCTAGGTTTAAGTCCAAAGGTTATTGTCCATCACCTTGGGATCAAACATGGTATGCAACCAGTAAAGCAGGCTCATCGATACATTAGACCTCAGCGCATCATTAAAGTGGAAGAAAAAGTCAACAAGTTGACCAAAGTTGGGTTCATAAGTGAAGTAAAATATCCGACATGGATATCAAGTATGGTCCTGGTAGTCAAGAAGAATGGACAGATTAGAATATGTGTTGACTTTCAAAATTTGAATGAAGCATGTCCCAAGGATGACTTTTCGCTTCCTATTATGGAATTAATGATAAATGCCACTACCAGACACGAGGTGTTGTCTTTCATGGATGGGTGTTCAGGATACAACCAAATACAAATGACACAAGAGAATAAAGAGTTAACTGCATTTCGTACCACAAAAGGCATCTATTGTTATAAAGTGATACCTTTCGGACTCAAGAATGCCGGTGCCACCTGTCAATGTGCCATGCAAAAGATCTTCGTAGACATGCTCCATAAATTTGTTAAGTGCTATGTTGATGATTTGGTGGTCAAAACTAAGAAAAGGGAAAATAACCTAAAGGACCTTCGTCCAATCTTCAAGTGGCTGAGAAAGTATGACTTGAAGATGAATCCACTCAAATGCGCATTTGGAGTCACGTCTGGAAAATTCCTCGGTTTTATTGTTCGACATAGAGGAATTGATGTTGATCAGTCCAAAATCGATGTTATACAAAAGATGCCACCACCAAAAAACCTGAAGGAACTTATAAGCCTCCAAGGTCACTTGGCATATATCCGCAGATTCATTGCAAACTTGGTAGGCCGTTGTCAACCTTTTAGTCGACTGATGAAAAAGGAGGCTTCATTTGTTTGGGATTAGGCATGTCAAAATGCTTTTGACAGTATTAAGAGCTCATATTCAGGGGAAACCATTAATACTTTACATTGCGGCTCAAGAAGAGTCTCTTGGAGTGATGTTGGTTCAAAATAACAAAGAAAACAAAGAGCGAGCACTCTATTACTTGAATCGCAAATTAACTGAAAATGAACTCAAGTACTCACTCATTGAGAAAATGTGTTTGGCACTTATTTTTGCCTCTAAAAAATTGAGACATTATTTTCAAGCCCATACAGTGCATCTCATTGCAAGAGCTGACCCAATAAAGTATGTTTTATCTAAACCCATCCTCTCAGGACATTTAGCAAGATGGTCTCTCCTCTTTAATGAATTTAAGATAATTTACGTGCCAAGAAAAGCGGTGAAAGGGCAGGCCCTTGCAAACTTCTTGGCCGACCAGCTCATCATTGGGAAATTTCTGAGGAATTCCCTGACGAAGATGTATTGTTCATAGAAGTTTTATAGCCTTGGATGATGTTCTTTTATGGGGCTGCTAGGAAGGAAGGGGTAGGAGCAGGTGCCATTTTTGTTTCACCACATAAGCACATTTTGCCTTATTTATTCTTTGCAAAAATTGCTCAAACAATGTTGCTGAGTACCAGGCCTTGATCATTGGTTTACAAATGGCAACAGAGCTACAAATTGTTGACCTAGATGTCTATGGGGATTCTAAGTTAATAATTAATCAGCTCCGGGGGGATTATGAAGTCAAGAAAGACAAAATAGTCCCATATTTCCAGTATGCAACTCATCTCATTGAAAAATTTGAGGGGGTAATACTCGAACATGTTCCAAGGAAAGAAAATCGCATGGCTAATGCACTTGCCAATCTAACAACTACACTGACATTGTTTGAAGGTGAACAAGTTAGTGTCCCTATATGTCAACGATGGGCATTGTCACAATTATTGGAAAATCGCCTTGTAGAAACAAATACAATTTCAGTACTAGCCATCGAAGTCGACGATTGGAGAATGCCAATTATAAACTACCTTGAACACAGGAAGCTCCCTAATGATTCTTGCCATAGAACTGAAATAAGACGTCGAGCTCCTTGATTCGTCTACTACAAGGAAACTTTATTTCGATGATCATTTGAAGGAATTTTTCTTCGTTGCCTAGAGGATGAAGAAGCTCAACAAGCAATGGAAGAAACCCATTCTGGGATATGTAGAGCACATCAGTATGGTCCTAAACTTCACTTTCGAGTAAAAAGGATGGGTTACTATTGGCCTACGATGATTAAAGATTGCTTGGACCACTTAAGAAATTGTCAACCTTGCCAGTTTTATCTAAACTTTGTCCATCAACCTGATCCTTTACACCCGACAATTGCTTCTTGGCCATTTGATGCATGGGGTCTAGATGTAGTTGGCCCATTGACCAAGTCTTCTACAGGCCACTTATACATCTTGGCCGCCACACATTACTTCTCCAAGTGGGCTGAAGACGTTCCACTTAAAGAAGTCAAGAAAGAAACTGTTGTTGACTTCATCAAATCCCACATTATTTATCGATATAGTGTACCTCGCTACATCATCACTGATAGCGAAAAGCCTTTCTACAACAGTCTAATAGACAAATTTTGTGAAAGATTTGGATTTAAGCAACGCAATTCCTTAATGTACAATGCACCTGCCAACAGACTGGCAGAGGCGTTAAACAAAACTTTAGGCAACTTTTTGAAAAAGGTAGTTGCTAAATCAAAGCTAGATTGGCATGAAAGAATTGGAGAAGCACTCTGGGCATACCGTAAGACACATCGTACCCTAACACAAGCCACCCCATACTCTCTTGTGTATGGTGTTGAAACGATTCTTTCTTTGGAACAACATATTCCTTCATTAATGATAGCTATACAAGAAGGTCTCACTGATGATGAGAATACAAAACTACGCCTTGGTGAGTTAGATGCATTGGATGAGAAAAGATTGAAAGCACAACAAAAACTTGAGTTTTACCAAGCTCGACTCTCCAGAGCTTTCAATAAGAAGGTTAGACCCTAGTCTTTTCAAGTTAAAGAATTGGTATTGGCCGTTCGAAGACCTATCATGACCACCCACCGAATCGGCAACAAGTTCTTGTCCAAGTGGGATGGTCCATACGTGGTGACTGAAGTCTACACTAACGGAGCATACAAGATTGTTGATAAAGAAGGTATTAGAGTTGGCCCAATCAATGGCAAGTTCCTAATCCATGAGAATGTAACGCTTCTAATCGCATGAGCATAAACTGCATGATGTTTTTGCCCATATGAAATAAAGATGTTAAAAAAAAAAAATTGTACTACTCCTGGCCGGCATGAGTATAAACTGTGAACGACTAGATAAATCAATAAACCAAATGTGTTTTACAATAAGAGTATTTCGCTTCTAACTATAATATTTATTTCATAAATAAAGTGTTTGCTAGAGCAATTATTTTATAATGAAGTATTTGGTTTCGAGCTACATTTCATTAAAATAAAATAATAATAAATAATAAATCATGGCAACCATGATAAACTCTGGATCTCTCCTTGTTCAACCTTCAAGAGCTGCTCCAACTTGTGGGCGACTTCAATATCCTTGCTTCTTATTACCTCAGCTGCTTCTATTGTAGCTTGTTCGTCCCTTAAAGTGGAAACAAGGGCTCTCCTTTGAACTACTTCAGCTTCAGCAACACTAATTGTGGTCTCTAGTTGTTGGGATTGTTCATCTAAATGTTCCAACGCCTTTAATAATTATGCCTTCTTTATTGCAAGGCTACCTAAATCAGACTTCAACAAGCGAACCTATTCAATTCCTTCATTCTCAAGGGCTAGAGCATGAGTAACACATTGACTGACATCTGCCAAACGCTAATCCTGTAGCTCTGATGTCATCTCTTGAGAAAAACGCCGATTTCATAGAGATATACATAGTAACATTTTGTACGTACTTCTCAATCTGGCTTTGCAACGAAGAATAGTCTATTTGAAGCTTTGAGAGGTCATCATAAAGCTCTTGGAGCTTTGAGTCCAATGCTGGAACTTTTTGAATAGAAGTTTGCTCTATAAGCCTTTAATATGGTTATCAAGTATTGAAGCTGCTGAGCGGCGAGCATTAAGGATCATGCTTATTGTATCAATGGTAGAAGCTACAGAAGGTGCAACTTGACTCAGTGAAGGAGCACTAGGTAAGGAAGAAGTTTGGACAATTGGAGTTGGGTCCACTAAGAAACAACTCTTACGACCGATCACTAAATGAAAGGTTGATGGCCCATGAACTGACTCTTTATTATCTGAGATTTCATTAAGAAGTCTAATATCCTCATTGCAAGACGCCAAATCAAAGTCATCATTTGGCAACTATCAAAACAAATTACAGGGGAATAAAAAAAAAATAATATTGAAATGCAAATAATGGATTCTATCATTACCGGTACAACATCGGTAGCCAATGGTTGAGAAGTACTAGGAATGCCAATCAAAAATGACTCCACATCATTAAAAGTAGTGGTGTTCCTTCCAACGGTACCAATACCAGATTTTCTGCCTAAGTGACGCCAATTACGATCACTGTGACTATGGTCCTCGTCTACTACTCCACCAAGAGCCCCATCAACACTTCCTTGAACCATTTCGTTCGTCTTAGGTTTAGAATTTTGCTTAGCAATTGTATTTTTCTTCGCTTTAACCATCTCTTGATTTGATGAAGCCGAGTGTTTACTCCTTGGGATAGAATTTTCTTTGTTAAAGAAATAACCTGCATAAAGCTGGGACCACCACTCCAAATAAGCCTCGATAGTGGAACGAGATGGAAAATCAAAATGCGTTGGTAACCTCAATACAAAACGGGTACCATCATGAACATAAGAATCCTAATGCTGAATAATGTTCTGTAAACTACCATCCAGAAGATCAACCTTAAGTTTACCCAGGATGGCTTGGATAAAACTAAATTGCCTGCTAAACTTGTGAGGACTATATGGCTCAATGACCATAGCGGACGAACTTTGCAAAGTCAAATAGCTCGAGTTGATGTTGATGAAATACTCTAAGTCTAAGTTAGAAGATGACCATCATCAACCAATTCCTTGGGATTGCCCTCGCTATACGCCAAATGGTGCAAGGTCATATCTTTGCATGATCGAAATAAGTCATAGGACTCTGACTCCTCAAAATGTATGGCCATACATTCTGTGATAACCCTGTTCCGTATTATGCTAATTGGTTCTTATTATAAATATGATTATGTGTTTGATATGATTTTGTGTGCCATTTATGTGAAAATATGTGGTTTTGAATTTTTATCTATTCACCGTAGGAATATCTGTTTGATTATCTGCTTTGGAAATTAAATTGAAGGCCCTATCGGCCACGAAACCCGAAATCGATTACGCTATTGTAATTAGCGTAATTTTTAGAGCCTATGGTGAAATTTAATTGAAAATTGATTCGAATCAAAATAATTAGATTCAGAACGATTAATTAAGTGCTCAATTATTTAATATTGATAAATTGACTTAGTGGGGCTATATAAAGGGCCATATACACTCAATCTCTCTCCTTTTGATTCATTTTGGTTGATTTTGGGCTCTTGAGTGTGAGAGAGAGCCGAATTAGAGGGAGAGAGTGTAAAGAATTGAGGGCTTGCTCAAGAAGCTTGGAAATCTTGAAGATTACTCAAGAATTTGCTATAGATTGGAAGAATTGAACCTCTAGGTAAGCATGTGAGCATGAATTCAAAAGTATAAGTTTGTAAATTGTGTATTCAAGCTAGTTGGGTAATCAAGAGTAAGAATTGAAATGAAATTGAGTTGATCATGCTGAATTGAAGGTCAATGTATGCATGCATGTGTGTAATTGCATTGAATTTGCATGTTTGAGCACACAATGTATGATCCATGTAAGTTTTTAGTTGAAGCTCATGTTTTTGACCATCTCTTCATCATCTAAGTTGAGAATAGAAGTTGTGTTCCACATGCATGTACCATCCATAAGAATATAAGTTTGAAATACATGGAATTGTTATGATGGAAACAAGTTTGGTGTAATTTGGAACATGCATGTAGGTAATTCAAGGAATTGAGCTTCATTATGTTGTAATTTGATGTTTGTACCATGTGAGTACATGTATATATGAAGTTTGGGCCATAATATGCAAGAAATGTTGGTTGGCATGATGAATTTGAGCTCAAGAACCATTCTGGAAAACCCAAAATTTATGATGTCCACTCGAGCGGGGGAAGTGCTGCTCGAGCAGGAAATTCGTGTTCCCAGTATTTTTGCAGACATGGATGTCCGCTCGAGCAGGGAGCCATGTAGTGAGGACTTCCGCTCGAGCGCCAGATTTGAAGCTTGGGCGTAAAATTGACATAACCAGCACTTTTGCAGGCCTCATGGGTCCGTTCGAGCAGGGAAGTCCACGCTCGAGCGGGGACCCTGTTTCTGAAAATTTTGAAAGTGCATTCTGTGTTTCATTTTCCATTCTCTTTCACTTTTAAGTACTCTTAGGCATGCATTAAGCATTATAAATGAATTAAAGGATAAGAATAAAGCCTAAAGAGGAATGTGTGAATTAAAGAACGGATTGAATCATTTGTGACCCGTATGTGTTATGTGATGTGTAGGGTCAAGCTCCAGGGCAAACCAACCAACTGATCACTGTGAGTTGTATCTTAATAAAGATATCTGGAATATGCTAACTGTCCAATTGCTTAGCTTCCTATAAGTTTGTTAATTTGAATGGTGGACAAACGTTTGCTATGCCTAAAGTGCGAATGGGCCAAAGGCCAGTTCGATTTGAAAATGTGAATGGGCCGAAGGCCTGTCTGACATGAATGAAAATATGAATGGACCGAAAGCCAGTCTGACATGAATGATAAAGTGAATGGGCCAAAGGCCAGTTTGACATGTATGACATGAATGAATGGGCCAAAGGCCAGTTTGACACGAATGAGAGAATGAATGGGCCAAAGGCCAGTTTGACATGACAGAGTGGTATCAAAGCACGAGTTAATAACTCACACACTTGTCCAAATTAGCCATAAGATGTCTAGAAAAGACTTAAGATGCATCCATTTGATAAGTACATGATGTAAGCATTGAGAACATGTGATTATATGAGATATGAATTGTTGCACTAATGTGTACAACAAGTTTGTTTTGTTATAATGCACAGACATGAACATATGAATCATGAAAAGTTGCTTGTGTGCATTCGATTCTGAAAATTAGTGTCTATGTGGAATATGAATATGATCTAAGTGTATAATTACTTAGTAGGTGTTCTACACGCGATATCTGATAAGTAGGCGATCGTCTGTTTTGCATATGATTAATTGTGCCTTGATGATACATAAAATGAGAATATAACGATGTGTCTATGCGCGAATTCACCTATGTGTATCTGTGTTTATTTATGTATTGGGCATTCCTTATTTGGCATGGCTTAATAAGAATTTGTGTAGATCATGGATAAGGTAAAGGCATACGAGTTGGCAGATTATTCCACAGCCCGACTTGATAGACTAGAAAGAACAGTACAAGAAATAGCAAAGATCTTAAGACAACAGTATCAGTTGCCGCTACGGCAAGAACCTTTGCCACTACCAATGCAAGAGCACCAAGTGAATGTGTTGGAAGTCACAAAATGTGTTGAGGTGCTAGACCGAACACTGATGACCAAAGCTAACATGAACCGATCTTCTGAATGGAAAAGCAAGAGACAAGGCTTTTTCTCAAAGAAGAGGTCATTTGAAAAGCGAAATACGGGATCATTGTGCACTTCAAACTCTACAAGGAATACAACACCGACATGTAATGAACGTGGTAAGAAACACCGAGGAGTTTGTTATCGAATTTCTGGGGCTTGTTATAGGTGTGGTAAAATGGACCATATGGTAAGGAACTATCCCCGAACTGAACAAAATGTGAATAAATCTTCTGCCTCGGCTAGATTCGTACAATGGTAGGAATTGCTAATCAGGATTGAGTAATCACACTCATCCCAGAAAGCGCTCAGAATATTGTGACCGTTATTCCAGGTATTTATATTGTCTATAAACGAATGCTTATGTGTTGATTGATTCTGAATTAGTACATGTGTACATCCTTGCTTGGGATATTATTTGATTTGGGTCGGCATACTCTTTCATATCTGTTGCATGTGTATCTAGATTGGTTAGACCCACAAGATTGAGACCGTATTCATTGAAGGTATATGCTCCATTTGGGAAATTTGCGAAATACGTATTGGGATATTGATTGACTCTGTACATGCACATGTACATCTAAACCTATGCTCAGGGTGATTTGTTATACTATTGCCTTCAAATGAATAAACCACTGGAATTATGACTCTGTGATTGTGTGACTGAGTTGAGCACCCCAAATGATGAACTCTATAATTGTGAGACCATGTATTTTGATTGGTAGAAAATTGACTGGGCTATGTGACTATATTGGGCTTAACTCGTAAACCTATGATTTGTGACTAATTTGGAACTTTTGCGTAACAGACCCTATCTGATGTGCAATCGAGGAACTTTGTTTAATGTGTTACTGTGCACCATGTGCTTGCATATAAGACTTATTTGGGAACTACTGTGTTAATTATGATACATACCTCTTGATATGAACAACTGCATGCATATGCAACTACTCCTGAACGTATGTGGACAATGCCATATTGTACATGACTCGACATACTTTGATATAAACGGTTGTGATGAATGACTCTGATATGACTTTGAGAACTAATGAACTTAGGACAGTTGTGAAACCATCGACTATGTACCTAAGCAACGAAGTATGCCTTACAGAACCAAATGAACCCTATTTGAGAAAACTTTTATCTGATTCGATCCGATAGAACCTTTGTCTGATTTGGCCTGGTAGAACCCTCATTAGATATGATTTGATAAGACCTTTGCTTAGGTTGATTTGACAAGACCCTCTATCGAATTTGAATTTGTTAAGGGCGATTAAGAATTTCTTATGAATAAATAACCAGGTTATTCTTGGCAAGAAAATTGATAGACCCAAAACTTGAATCCGTTTGGAATACTTGACTTACTTAGAAGACCTTATGCGGGTTATGAACAGACCGATCTAACCATGAACACCATTGAGAAGCAACCTTCAACTATTGAGGACGTATGTGTTGAAAACGAACTGGATTGTGCAAATCCAGTGATTGGGTGTCGTAAGGAACAATGCTTGTGTGCTATCATATTCTTGCTTATTTGATGCTATGGAAACCGATGACAGCAGATTGATTTGATTGTAAACGGTACTGAATATTTATCCTCAACTAATCAGAATATGTTTCATATGTCTGCTTCAGTGTTATCGGATTTTGGGAAATCAGGTTATGGTGAGTGGTATTGTGTTTGTTTTGATGACATTCTTGAGACGTCCTTTCGTGCTAGGGGACGTTAAGCCTATGTAGAACCTTTGCTGAGATATCTCTTTTACCACCGACGGTTTTGTACGGGTGGGTTTGTTTAATCGATCTCGGGTCGGCCACCGACGGTCGTGAATGGGTGTGCTTTAATTCCGAGATGATTATTCCCTTGTTTTGTCCAGAATGTCATCCTTTGGTATTATGTAGATGTTATTGACATCCAAGAAACCATGAAAAACCTTGATTATCCGTAAGTGTGTGAATTCAGTACGCCTTGTGTAAATAACTGCTCAGTGCCATTATATTTTGCAATTGGGGCTCTGAGGATGTGTAAATTGTGTTTAACATGTGATTGGCTGTTTTTAATATTACCTTTAACGCCATGGGGATTAGTATGTGAATTGCCTTATGCTTTTGACGACTATCAGATAATGTGGAAAGACTCGATGGAATAGGGGATTGAATATTGAACTGAATTGTAAACCGTAAACTGTTGAATGAATTGAGAACACGTGTATAGTGGTAGAAATCGACTGCTTCGATGTTATTGTACTTTACAATCATTATTATGGGGATATGTGCACTATGTGCATTGTATGGGTAATTGCTTCGATGCTACATTTGTTGATTCGGTAATTGGTATCTGGATCCACTTTATATTCCTGAAGACTTTTGATTGACCTTAGGTAACTATGATGAGTCACTGAACTAAATACCGAATTGGATTGTGAATTGAGGAATTGTTGGAAAATGAATTGAACTTCTGTGACAAGGAAATCGTTGAAATTGTGTCCAAATGTTTTCGGTGTCAACAAGTCGAAGTTGAACATCAGATGTAGACGGGACTACTTCGACCTCTCTCCATTTCAGAATGGAAATAGGGATGTGTGGCTACGAATTTCATTGTGGGGCTACCTTTAGCACCCAAAGTATAAGTCCCTTTTGGGTTATTGTATGAAGAATTACTAAGTTTGCCCATTTCCTCCTTGTAAAATTTTCGTATGATGTTTGTAGACTAGCCACTGTTTACATCAATAAGATTGCTCGTTTGCATGGGGTCCCAGTATTTATTGTTTGAGACAGGAATCCTAAAATGCATTTGAATTCTAACAAGCCTTCGAGAGGCAATGGGAACTAAATTGTGAGTCAGCGTTACTTTCCATCTGCAAATTGATGTATAATCAGAACGAACTTTTGGAAGAAATGCTCCAAATATATGCAGTAGATTTTTCAGAGAATTTGGAAGATCTATCCATTGTTGGCAGACCTTGCTTACAACCACAACTTACACTCTAGTTTTGGTATGACACCATACAAGCCTTGTATGGAGGAAAAGGTAAGTCTCTGACTGATTGAGAACTGAGTGTTTCTTGATTTTGAAACTAGGTAAACGACTATAAAAAAGGATTGGAACCGTTGAATGAAAAGTGTTCCGAATTGTTTTCGACTAAAGGTGAAATAAGTTTAGAGGACCAAACTTCCTAAAGGGGGGAAGATTGTGATAACCCTGTTCCGCATTATGCTAATTGGTTCTTATTATAAATATGATTATGTGTTTGATATGATTTTGTGTGCCATTTATGTGAAAATATGTGGTTTTGAATTTCTATCTGTTCACCGTAGGAATATCTGTTTGATTATCTGCTTTGGAAATTAAATTGAAGGCCTTATCGGCCACGAAACCCGAAATCGATTACGCCATTGTGATTAGCGTAATTTTTAGAGCCCAGGGTGAAATTTAATTGAAAATTGATTCGAATCAAAATAATTAGATTCCGAACGATTAATTAAGTGCTCAATTATTTAATATTGATAAATTGACTTAGTGGGGCTATATAAAGGGCCATATACACTCAATCTCTCTCCTTTTGATTCATTTTGGTTGATTTTGGGCTCTTGAGTGTGAGAGAGAGCCGAATTAGAGGGAGAGAGTGTAAGGAATTGAGAGTTTGCTCAAGAAGCTTGGAAATCTTGAAGATTACTCAAGAATTTGCTATAGATTGGAAGAATTGAACCTCTAGGTAAGCATGTGAGCATGAATTCAAAAGTATAAGTTTATAAATTGTGTATTCAAGCTAGTTGGGTAATCAAGAGCAAGAATTGAAATGAAATTGAGTTGATCATGTTGAATTGAAGGTCAATGTATGCATGCTTGTGTGTAATTGCATTGAATTTGCATGTTTGAGCACATAATGTATGATCCATGTAAGTTTTTAGTTGAAGCTCATGTTTTTGACCATCTCTTCATCATCTAAGTTGAGAATAGAAGTTGTGTTCTACATGCATGTACCATCCATAAGAATATAAGTTTGAAATACATGGAATTGTTATGATGGAAACAAGTTTGGTGTAATTTGGAACATGCATGTAGGTAATTCAAGGAATTGAGATTCATTGTGTTGTAATTTGATGCTTATACCATGTGAGTACATGTATATATGAAGTTTGGGCCATAATATGCAAGAAATGTTGGTTGGAATGATGAATTTTAGCTCAAGAACCATTCTGGAAAACCCAGAATTTATGATGTCTGCTCGAGCGGGAAATTTGTGTTCCCAGTATTTTTGTAGACATAGATGTCTGATCGAGCGGGGAATTTTACGCTCGAGCGGGCAGCCATGTAGTGAGGCCTTCCGCTCGAGCACCAGATTTCGAGCTCGGGCGTAAAATTGGCATAACCAGCACTTTTGCAGGCCTCATGGGTCCGCTTGAGCGGGGAAGTCCACGCTCGAGCGGGGACCCTGTTTTTGAAAATTTTGAAAGTGCATTCTGTGTTTCGTTTTCCATTCTCTTTCACTTCTAAGTACTCTTAGACATGCATTAAGCATTGTAAATGAATTAAAGGGATAAGAATAAAGCCTAAAGAAGAATGTGTGAATTAAAGAACGGATTTAATCATTTGTGACCCGTATGTGTTATGTGATGTATAGGGTCAAGCTCCAGGGCAAACCAACCAACCAATCACTGTGAGTAGTTTCTTAATAAAGATATCTGGAATATGCTAACTGTCTAATTGCTTAGCTTCCTATAAGTCTGTTAATTTGAATGGTGGACAAACGTTTGCTATGCCTAAAGAGAGAATGGGCCAAAGGCCAGTTCGATACGAAAATGTGAATGGGCCGAAGGCCAGTCTGACATGAATGAAAATATGAATGGACTGAAGGCCAGTCTGACATGAATGATAAAGTGAATGGGCGAAAGGCCAATTTGACATGTATGACATGAATGAATGAGCCAAGGGCCAGTTTGACATGTATGACATGAGTGAATGGGCCAAAGGCTAGTTTGACACAAATAAGAGAATGAATGGGCCAAAGGCTAGTTTGACATGACAAAATGAATGGGCCAGAGGCCAGTATGATCTGAATGATAGTATGATCTAAATGATAGAATGATCTGAATGATAGAATGAATGGACCAGAGGCCAGTATGATCTGAATGATAGAATGAATGGGCCAGAGGCCAGTATGATCTGAAAGATAGAATGAATGGGCCAAGGGACAGTTTGACACTAATGAACACTAATGAAATTATGGATGGGCCAAAGGCCAGTTTGACACTAATGAAAGTATGAATGGGCCAAAGGCCAGTTTGACATGAATGGATTGGGCCCGAGGCCGTCTGATAAGTTTGAAACTGCAGTCACCTGCCCTATGTATACATATATATATATATATATATTAGATAGAATATGAATTGGTCCCAAGGCCGTTTGTCGTATGTTGTTCTAATGTATCTTCTTTATTCGATATTGTTCACTGAGCTTTCGCTCATGCTCATTCATGTGTATGTAGGTAAGCGAAGAGCGGTCCAAACCCAGCCTCAGTGAAGTCTGTGTGGAACCACCAAGGTTTTGAGGAGTCAGCCCTTGCGTCTCACGCACGAGACACGTCTTCGCCCTTTTTCTATCTTGTGTCATTTTGTCATGTTGGCGAGGACTTTGGATATGTTTGTATATAGTTTTGATTGGCTGACCTAGATTTGAATGATCCTGTCTATACAGAACTTTATGTCACTGTATTTTGATGTGAGTTATTAATATGTACATGTATAGTCCGTTATGATATGCCGTGTAAGCACAGCTCTATGGACAAAGTTTTAAATTCAGCTTCCGTTTGGCCCCTCTACTCTGTTGAGTTATGTCTGACTTAGTTTGAGGCCGTAGGTAATCCCTCGATTACTGGCCGGTTATGTCCTTAACCCATGGGGGCGGGGGCGGGTTCGGGTCATGACACTTTCACCAGCATATCTTGTCATTCGAGGCTTCAGAGAAGATTCGATACTGAAATGTGTGTTGAAATACTTAGCTAACCAAGTATGAACATAATGGATCGGGAAGATGACGTCGCACTTTCCAGGATTAGAAGAAGAAACAATTCTATTAAGCCCTTTGTACATGCTAGCAAGTATAGGAATAGCAAGACTAAAAGAACGACCACGACCCATCATGCTAGCAACCTTAAACACCCCAGGTCTAATCAAGTCGCCATCCTCACGGGGTAGAATAAATTTGCACAACCGACAGACAAGGAAAGCTGACAGATAAGTCTCACCCTTTGCCGCACCAACAATCCCCAAGTCACTAAAGACTTTTTCCCCTTGCATAGTTTGAGACTGAGTTTTGTTAATAATACCAAAAAGGTTGCTAGTATCCTTCGGGCGTTGAGTCTTATTCCTCGAAGCCCGCTTGGTTGATTTATGGTACATGACTTCTCCTTTAAACCAAAATTTTATCCAGCTTGTAATCCTCACCACGTTCTTCTTCGACTCCTTACAAAGTCAATGGTAAACAAGGAATAAATATCCACAACTAACAAGAAGAAGGAAATTCTTGTCCCTCATATTGCTGGCCAACTCTTGGGCATTTGGCACCGCTTCATTGTATACTACACCCTTAATAGGAAGACCACCAAGCTGACGCAAATCCCATAGCGAGATAGACATTTTGCTTATGAAAGTGTGAAAGGTATTAGTGGATGGACACCAAAGCTCACAAAAGGCCCGCATAACACTATGCAGTTGGTTATACGAGAACAATGAAGCATAAATTGCATCATAAATACCCGCCTGATGTAGTATCTCACGATGTTGCCCCAACACATCCTCCAACCACTCCCAATATCCTTCACAAAAAGAAGGCTCTGCTATGGCCTTGAAAATAGGGCCCCATGCCATCTTCTGATCCTGAACCACACTCCCAAGGGTAGGAATGAACTAAGATCCTCAATGTCTTCATGGTTAGATGATTTTAATAATAAAACCCTAGAGTGTGACAGGCCTTCAACCAATTGACATGAAGTCTCACGAGCCCATTGTGCCAAATGAAAAGAACTATCAAGCAGCTCGAACTTCAAGCCACAAGCACCAAGGAAAGGAGGATGAATTGGAAGAGTAGTCCCCTCCTCAGTAGCGTCACTAGAGTCCTCGAGAATAGTTAAGTATCCCTTCTTGAAAGTCCTGAAGTACACCATCACTGAGTGACAAAGCCAAACAATTATTAAAAAAAAAAAAATGCATGTGCTGTGGAGAGACATATATATGATCATGGCATAAGTCAAACTAATCACCTATGGTTGAATGGGTGATAGTGGAAGTGTCTGCTTCACTAGCCTAACATCAAGGCGACTAGCTCGATAGGCGCATTCCCCCACATAAGTCAAACTAATCACTTATGGTCAAATGGGTGGTGGTGGAAGTGTCTACTTCGCTAGCCCAACATCAAGGCGACTAGCTCGGTAGGTGCATTTCCCTACATAAGTCAAACTAATCACCTATGGCCGAATAGGTGGTGGTAGAAGTGTCTACTTCGCTAGCCCAACATCAATGCGACTAGCTCGATAGGTGTATTCCCCCACATAATTCAAACTAATCACCTATGGTCGAATGGGTGGTGATGGAAGTGTCTACTTCACTAGCCTAACATCAATGTGACTATAGCTCGATAGGCGCATTCCTCCACATAAGTCAAACCAAGCACCTATGGTTGAATGGGTGGTGGTGGAAGTGTCTACCTCGCTAGCCCAACATCAACGTGACGAGCTCGATAGGCGCATTCCCCCACATAAGTCAAACTAATCACCTATGGCCGAATGGGTGGTGGTGGAAATGTCTACTTCGCTAGCCCAACATCAAGGTGACCAACTCGATAGGTACATTTCCCCACATAAGTCAAACTAATCACCCATGGTCGAATGTGTGGTGGTGGAAGTGTCTACTTTACTAGCCTAATATCCAAATCCAAGTGGCTAGCTCGATAGGCGCATTCCCCCACAAAAGTCAAACTAGTCATCTATAGCCGAATGGGTGGTAGTGGAAATGTCTACTTCGCTAGCCCAACATCAAGGCAACTAGCTCGATAGGCGCATTCCCCACCTACGTCAAATTAATCACCTATGGTCGAATGGGTGGTGGTGGAAGTGTCTACTTCACTAGCCCAACATCAAGGTGACTAGCTCGATAGGCACACTCCTTCACATAAGTCAAACTAATCACCTATACTTGAATGGGTGGTGGTGGAAGCGTCTACTTCACTAGCCCAATATCCAGGCGGCTAGCTCGATAGGCGCATTCCTCCACATGAGTCAAACTAATCATCTGTGGTCGAATGGGTGGTGGTGGAAGTGTCTACTTCACTAGCCCAATATCCAGCTGGCTAGGTTGATAGGCACATTCCTCCCCCTCCACATAAGTCAAAATAACCAATTATGGTGAAAGGGTAGTGGGATATATTACTCAATTATTGTTATAGACAATAATAAAATACAATTTCCAAAGGAGGCTACCAATATATATATATATATATATATGCAAGCCTCAAATAGTTGATTCATAAATATATAAGCCACCAATTTGTGTTGCACATGCTTGTGCAGGCACCCACCCTTAAAAAAAAAAATTAAAAATCGGGTTTGAAATCTGCCCGAATATACATCCTATCAATTCATAAAATATATGTATATTTGTGTGGCTTGTCTAGGCAAAAAAAAAAAAAAAAAAAAGAGTCACACATCTATTCAAAGTCAAAGGTATTCAAACCATGGTGTCTTGATAGGTGATCTCATCAATAAAGACTAGGTGTGTATAAAGCTCTTGAATGGGCGTTGATATATAAAAAAATTCTGACAAGTTAGCAAACTCACCTCGACTAGTGCTCTGCCACACAACCTCTAATTGCTTTTGATGGTGCCTTTCGTTTCTGTGCATGGACCTAATACTCATGTTGTTATAAATAGGACAAAAGAGTGTTTTGGGTTGTGCAAACTCTAACAAACCCTAGAAATACTCTTCTCATTACCTTCCATATGAGGAGAAAGAGCAGATTGTTCATAGCAGCTCGAAAAAAAAAGAAAAAAAAAAGAAAGAAGAAGCTCCTTTAAGTTATATTTAGAGGACCACACTTCGTTATTTTGGAAACAATGTATGGATGGTTTTTACATTTGTTCCATGATTAAAATACTTACCTCGTGAACATGACCAAGCTACTTTAACCTCACCTTTGATGCTAGCAAGCAAGCATCAAACCAGAATCTTGAAGTAGGGGCAATTTCAGACACTTAAATTTTCACGTGTCTTGATCACCGTCTGATTAATCAAGGAAAATAAATTTTCTTTGATTGGTCAAAATTAAGATGGTCAAAATTTTCAAATGGGTATGGGTCTTACTAAAATTATGGATCTTAACCCATTTTAAATTATGGGTCACACCAAAATAAATTATTTTGACAATTGGGTCAACCCAAAAGTGTGGGGCCCATGAAGATATTTTTATCAAAATTTAGTGGAATAAATTTGAATTTGAATTTGAATGCAAATCATATCCACAAATCAAGAAGTAAATCGCTTGTTTCTTGGAAATTGGAGTCAATTTTGGAGTTTCGAAAATTAATCCTCCCCTCCTAAGCCTATAAATAGAGGCTCTCATTAGAGGGAGAGCCACGTTTCTTTGGCTAATGGTCTTGCAAGCTCTTAAGCAATCTCGAGACTCTAACAAATTCTCTTCTTAAAATTCCCTCTAAAATTCCTCAAACTCAAAACAAAAGGATTATCAAGCACTCCAGACTTGTGCCAGTCCTTTCAAGTTACAAACACAAATTTCGTCTCTCTTTGTAAGGAGATCATTTCAAGACTCGTTTGAGATCAAGTCGTTCAAGCCCTCGATCAAGCCTTTCTTCTCCAAGTTTCTCCATTCAAAGACTTGAAGAAATTCATCAACTTGTTTAGTTCAACAACAAGCTTTTACAACTGTTGAATTGCGCCAATTTCAGAGATTGAATCAGAGGATCCACTCTTTTGTAATAGAGCAAACTACAGAGGATTGTATGCATTTATTATAATCAATAAAATTACTTATTTGTACATTTATTTCACGTCTTAATTGCAGGATATGAAATTTGTGTTTGTAGAGAGGAAGAGGAGATGAAGAAATATGAAATGTTTTGACCAAAAAGTGACTTTAAAGTGACTGATTTCGAGCAGACCACTTGAGCGGTCAAAACTTCGCTTAAGTAGTGAAAGAAAGCTCCTAGAATTTCTATAACTCGAACAGACTGCTCGAGCTGTCAAAAGTTCGCTCAAGTGGACTTGTTTCCAACACAGGTATTCAAATTTCAAACGGGCATAACTCCTTTATCTGGAATCTGTTTTGGATAGTTCTTGTATCTAAATCGAAACAAGCTTTCCAATGGTTCTAGCATCACATCCAGATTCAAAGTGTGGAAAGAGAAAGAGGTAAAAGAGTGAAGACTACTTATAGGATAATTATTCAAATCAATGTTTTTTGTTCAATCCTACTTTACCATTATGATACCACCCTAATAAATACTCTAAAATGAATCAAAGTGGCTCCAAGTACGATAATAAGAGTGTCAAGAGCAACCCACTAGTCAAAGGAATCTGAAGTGTTACAAAGGCCTAGTTCTATTATAACTCTGATTCTAATTCTTCTTGTTTCTATCAAAAGATTATATAGCTTGGGACTCTTTTAGTATCAAAGCCATAACTGTTTTAGATTTGATTGGAATTTCTTCTGGTCTTTAATTAACCTGTGTGATACCTAAGTCGCAGAAGTCAGTAAGCTATTAGGTCTTTAGAAAGAAAGCCATCAATGACTATTAGAGCTTAGGCTGAACCACTTGTTGACAGTTATAGTTAATTGGTGCTATGACTAGAATATTCAAGTCATTCTCTAATTTAAGGTTCCTCTCTGATACCAAAAGTGTCTTAGGCTATATAATCTCTGTGATAGAAACACGAAGAATCAGAATCAGAGTTATATTAGAACTAGCCCTGCAATAACTTGCGTAATCTATTTATTGTTATTTGCTCTTGATGTATTTTTCGTTTGATATTGGCAATTCTCCATTTTATACACACTCTGTGATATGCAGCACCATAATTATGAAGATTCTCTATTAGGAGTTATTAAATCCGGTAGTCTAATCTTAAGCGCTACAGAGATGCAATTTTTTCAAACATCAATTCGCATGTTATTTTAGTATGTACCTAAAAAATCTGTAAGTCTAACTTTTTTGTTTTTGTTTTAGGTGGGTGATTAACGTGGCTCACATATAGAATTTTGAACATAGAAATAATCACATATCTGAGACAAATGGTCAAAAGATAGAAACAATCACAAATTTGTTTCACACTTGCACAATATTCACACCAAGAAAGGGGTAAGCTATCTCTTCTACATATTGCAAGAAAGTTAATTTTTATGATCTCGAGAAAAAATAATAAGCTATGTTTAAACACTCAAATTCCAAACATAATCCAACTACATCATCAAACATTGTCCAAGAATTAAAATATGATATATATGATTTGAAAGATGTTCTAGACAGGGTAAATAAAGTCTCAATTCCTCTCAATACACTATCAATCCAAGAGTTGCAAAATAAAATTTGCAATTTCAAAATTGATATACACGATTTACAATTACGCATTATTGCCATTCTTTTTAGAGTAGCTTTAAAATATTACTTGCAGTGTAGCCTAAGTTACTTAATTATTAAATTATACCATATGAGTTTTATATTATCTGTATATATATATATATATATTCATATACACATATAATTTATTTAATTTAAATTTTTTAAATAAAAAATGCATCTAAGATATAAAGTACGCTTCCTCAATTATATCTAAGATGTTTGGCTATATATTACTCAACTAGCAGTTGACCCGTGCAATGCACGTGCTATTTTTTTTTTCAAAAAATATTTGATGGTACAATGTGTGTTATAAATGAATAATTTTAATTTTAAATTAAAATTAAAATTAAAATTAAAGTATGATTTTAATTATTTGTTTTGATAATATTGGAGTTATCATTCTATAAAATTGTTACTTGAATAATTATATATATTAATTTTAATTAAATTATTTGTGTATTTTGATAATTTTAGTTCTATCATATTATAAATGTGTAATTATCATATAATAATTTTGTATGATATATATTAAATTATAAAATAGTAAAATAAATACTCATTATTAAAAGTAATAGTTAAATTAAAAGAAGATTTAGGAACATAAAATTGAAAGTAATTCCTACTATTTAATTTTATTTTATATTCATTTGGAAAATAAAAATATGTAGAAATAGAAATTATATAAAATTTATTAAAAAATTAAATATAAATATGTTGTAGTTAAATTATCATATAATGATTTTCTATGATATATATCAAATTATAATATTATAAAATAAACACTCTTAATTAAATTAAAATATCAACTATATAAAAGAAATTCAACAACGACTAATTAAGATAGAATCACATAACAACATCTAAATCCAAAAAGAAAATATAATTAAAACATTCAAACGATAGATACATCTCAAGCAATAAATCCAAACTTTAGAGGTTCCTCGAGAGTATCATTGTTGTGTAGGTTTTTCCTCATGTAAGTTGTGATTATATAAATAATGTAGGAAATGAAGTATAATTTTATATATAGATGTTTGCACCACATTTTATTTTTCCGTCGATTGTGGTCTACTAATTATGACCAAGTTCGATTATGATTTGTCAATTGAAATCATAAACTATTTTCAAATAATATCCTTAAACACATTTGTTTTTATTGTTATTCTATCGACATACATGCTAATGTGGCATGGCATGATGACATGTTAAATGGAGAACTAGAAAGTTAGCAATTGTAGGAATTTGAAAATTAGTTGCTGAGATCAATGAGTCAAGATCAAATTAAGCACCAAATCTGCAAAATGGTTCTTATCAAACATGGGATATGAATAATGTTGAGGAAATCATGGAATTGTTGAGGAAATCGTGGATTTAGATTATCTCTTTCTCTTATGTGGCCGAGTCTATAAATAGGCCAAGAGAGATACAAAGAGAAATGAATCAAGAACCCTTAATCACACTCGTGAAGAATTATTTAGGAGTAGTTCTAAATTAGCCATCCTAGGAGTAGATTAAAAATAGCTTTTTCCAACCCCCACTTCTCTTCTTTCTGTTGATTGATGTATTTTTTAGTTTTTTTATTCTTGTTTGAGTTCTTGTAACTGATAGCAAGTGACAATTTAATTGAATAAATACATATTCTTTTTTGTTCAAATCCTTCTTTACTTAATTACCTCCAAAGAAGTCCTTAATCTGTTTAAGGCATAAAACTCAACCACAAAACCTGATCATTTTGTGTTTATTAAAATTGGTTGAAGCATGTTGATCAATCAATGTCGATTGGGTTAAACCGAATTTTTGTTAACATATATTGGCATGCCCAGTGGGACAATTCTAACTTGGAGTGATGATGATGAACAAGTAGACTTATTCTTATGAAATATCATGCCTTCAATAGGTATGCTTACATCTTGTGCACCTATGGATACAAACCATCAATGGAGTGGCAATGTTTCCATGGAAACAGATTGTCAGTAGAATGCCTCATATTTTGAAAATTGCCAGTGTTATGGTTGTGGTTCTACCTCTTAATGTTAACATAATGGCATGACAAATGATGTGAAAAAATGATTTGGCATTGTCAGGATGAAATTTATTGGTGCGAGAGTGAAATTTTTGCCCTAAAAAAAATTAATTCTCTTTCTAGGCAAAGATTTCAAATAATTTCATCATCTCTGTATTATTTTAAAGAAAGAGATTTAAATTACTGTGATTGAAAAATTTATCGACTTGAAGGATAAATTTTTCTAATTGATGAAGAAATTCTATATTGGAAGCAAAAATTAGAAGGCATAATGGCCAATGAAAAATTAATATATGAAAATAATATGGCTCGTACGATTAATTCACATATTTTTGAAGAGCCAATTATTCATAAAGAGCCAAGGTATGTGGCTTGGAGGGTTAGCACACCAAGTCATGAAAATAATATGACTTTAGAGAATTTTCATAGGCCATTAATGACTCAAATTAAAAAACAACCACTTCTCTAAAAAAATATTAAGAATTATGATTCGGTTAGTGGGCATGATGTTATGCCAAACGTGGCAAAAGTGACTAGTCATTAGAAGAACAATTTCTTCTCTCGAAAAATATTAAAAGATCATCACAAAATGATGATAAAAATTCACTTAGGGAGCATGATTTTAAGCCAAAGATGGCTAAAAATTATGAACCCACATTTATTGTGTAAAGCCCCAACCCTTCATATGTCATCGATATTGTCCGCTTTGGGCCACGCCCGCACAGATTTGTTCTTCCCAGTGGGTCACCCATCCTAGAACTACTCCAGCCTAAGCACACTTAACTAGGAAGTTCTAACAGGGATTTCACCACATGGGAAAAGGCCTTGATGCTATACAAAGGTTTAGGTTTTTACTTTTATAGCCCAGGAACTCCCCCTCCATTCCCGATGTAGGACACCGGGGCCTTACAATCCACCCCCCTTAAGGCTACACGTCCCCGTGCAGTAGCCTGCCAGCTCACAAGCCCGCCCACATGCACTGAGAGATGCTAGGGGCCCACACTCGGTACTCTGGAGAGTCAGCTTTGATTCCATTTGTAACGCCCCAGCCCTTCACATGTTATCAATATTGTCCGCTTTGGGCCACGCCTGCACGGATTTGTTCTTTCCAGTGGGTCACCCATCCTAGAACTACTTCAGCCTAAGCACGCTTAACTGGGGAGTTCTAATAGGGATTTCACGACCTAGGAAAAGGCCTCGATGCTATACAAATGTCTAGGTTCACTTTTATAGCTCAGGAACTCCCCCTCTATTCCCGATGTGGGACACCGGGGCCTTACATATTGAATGTGAATTTTTTTTACATTGTTCAAAGTGTCAAAATTTATGAAGTTTTCATAACATTCAATTATGTAAGTTTTGGGATCCAACATCCACTTTGGATTTGTGGATCACACCAAAAATTAATTTTCATAATATGGTTTGAAAAACAACAATGGTTGAAAAATGCTATATGTAGTGAATTCTCTTTAATTAGCCAAAATATGGTCAACAGAGACTTGTTTTGTTTAAAAAATAAGGGATGTGGCTCTTTGTTATGTCACTCAACAGAGCCAAAGCTGGAGTATTCACAAATTGACAGTGATAGATTACTATCGGTATAATACAATTTTTCATGAATTCGAATTATTTGTACTGTAAAATATTTCTATCGATTGTGGTAAACCCCTTATAAATCATATAATTGGATTTCTTTCTTCAATCCAATTAATGAGGGGGGCATTGTTTGCACCACATTTTATTTTTCTATTGATTGTGGTCTATTAATTGTGGCCAAGTTCAATTATGGTATGTCAATTTAAATCATAATCTATTTTCAAATAATAACTTTGACCACTTTTGTTTTTATTGTTATTCTGTCGACAGACATACTAACATGGCATGATGACATGTTAAATGGAGGGGCCAAAAAGTTAGCAATTGCAGCCAATTGAAAGTTAGTTGTTGAAATTAAGGAGCTAAGATCAAATCAAGTACCAAATCTGTAAGATGGTTCCTATCAAACATGGGATATAGATAATGTTGAGGAAATCATGGACTTGTTAAGGAAATCGTGGACTTAGGTTATCTCTTTCTCTCATGTGGTTGAGCTTATAAATAGGCCAAGAGAAATACAAAGAGAAATGAATCAACAACCCTCAATTCGACTCATGAAGAATTATTTAGGAATAAGTTCTAAATTAGCTATTTTAGGAGAAGAGTAGAAATAGCTTTTTTCCAACCCCCATTTCTCTTCTTTTCGTCAATTGATGTATTTTTCAGTTCTTTGTTCTTGCTTGAGTTCTTATAACTGATAGCAAGTGACAATTTAATTGAATAAATACATATTCTTTTATGTTGAAATCCCTCTTTACTTAATTACCTCCAGGGAAGTCCTTAATCTGTTTAAGGCATAGAACTCAATCACAAAACTTGACCTTTTTGTGTTTATTAAAATTGGTTGAAGCATGTTGTAGACCGCCCGAACTCGCTCCGCGCGCCCCCCTTTCGGAGAGGGCGCGGATTGTAGTTCTTAGCTACTACAGTTCAGACTCCTATCACGGATCTAAATCTAATCTTACAAAGTGCAATGCAAGACTGATAAATCACCAAAGAGTCCAAATCCGACAAATCGTTTTGGAAAATCGATTTTAATCAAAAAGCGCCAAACATGGACTGCTTTGCCAGATTTCAGAGTCACCACCTAAATATTTTGTTTTGGGAAATTTAGGAAACCCTGACTCGTGCCTAAGGCCACCTGTCCGTCATCACCAAAGTTACTTCGGCTCGAGAACTTGGGTACGAGGGAGGAAGGTCCTGAAATGAGCACCCCTGCTCGCTCGATCAAAGGATTGGCCTCTACTAAACATGATATGTTGTTTTTGAAAACACATGTGTTCTTGTTTGATTATTAGCTAACTTACTATGTGATGCGCACAACACACAAGTATAGACTAAATTGCTCGATTTGGAACAAAACATCTCATGTTTGTTTTTCGAAAATGGTTTGAATTTGCCACCCTCAAGTGGGCTTAGAAATGTGGATTTGCCACCAAACAAGGTGGCCTTGCCACAAACAAGTGGGCTTAAAACATACATTTTGATGAATTGTTCCAATTCAAGTAATGAAGCCTTCATTCACAGGCATTCAAGCAGTTATAGCAATTAAGCACATAGCCTCATGGCAAGCATGCTGTCATGGCAACACTTATACATATGCAAGGATGCTAAAGCATAAACACTTACAGTGTACCCCTAGCAAAAAAAAAACCTAGTTAGTAATCATGCATGATCCTAGCTATGTTAAGATACCTAATGCAACACATGCAAAAAATGCAACTAAAATAGGTTCGGCTATCTAAGATGGCATATGAATGCAACACTTGATAACATGTTGTTAAACACGTATTCAAATAAATGTATTGAAATACAATGCAATTTGAATGATGCACCGAGCCCGGTGCATGCAAGACAAATGAATGATGTACGCATGCAAAGCGTAAGGATGCTAATTGAAACATGTCCTAAAACTAACCATCAAAAGCTGATAAGTAAAAGGGAGAAATAAGTGGGGCTAGAAGACATGCACACACGCACGCACCCTTATTACAACATTTGCGCCCTCTCGTAGGAGAGTCCGAATGAATAAGCTAAGCTACATTTAAGCAAAGCTAGCAACTAATCTAATAATCTAATTAGACTAATTATTACACAACCCAAATTGAATAACTACCTACAACTAATTAGTACATTACTTTAACTAATCAAACAAATTAATTAAGTTACAATATCGAATGTTAACTAACAAGTAAAGCACTAAATCAGGCTGCATCAGCTCTGCCTTGAACAATGAAAGATGCATGCTCTCGATTACCGCCTCAAAATGCCTTCTGGATTGCTCTGGAAAGGCTCTGTTTGCAGGGTGTCTTTATGAAGTTTCTGCTCCATCTTACCAAAACCACCCTGTGGAATCCACCAGTGGCCTGCCGGCCATGAAAGCTTGCTGCCGGCCACCTGCCGACCAGGGGTATGCACTGCCGGCCAAAAGTGAAGCAGTGCCGGCCATCTACAAGGCACTGCCAGCCACTGGTGTGCTGCAACACCATTCTGCAACAGAGCACAAACTAGAGAAACATGGATGGTCTCCCAAGGGTATGCACATACTATGCCACTCCATATCACTTCAAAACATCAATGGAGAAGCGTCATTAGATCCAAGACCATCAATCGAGCATCTCAATGCTTGATGGCCAAAGATCCAACCTTGCACACATTTAATAAATGCATTGCAAACAAGACTCAAAGACCATGGCCTTATCATGAGAGGTCAAAGGCAATGCAGACAAAGGGAATTGGCTCACTTTCATCACTTTGAGTATGATGGGGGCCAATCTACCTTTTGTTCAACATAATATCTGATTGAACACCACACAATGCAAACAACATGCTATGCTTTGCATGAAACACAGGACTCTAAACTTGTAAACAACACATGCACAACATGTTAAGGGACTAAAATGATGAAACTAGTGAGGGACACGACACTAGAGACATACCATACAAGGCTCAAACAACCAAATCAACTATGAACAGAGCTTAATCATGCTAAAACAATGGCCTAAGCATACTGGAAATGAAGCTCAAAAGACTAGACAAACATGCACACATGTTAGCCTATAAGCAAGGTATAATACACAACCCTCAAAAGCCATGAAAAAGTGAAGTATATGAGAGTGTGACTACACTATATACACTGAAACTATAGGCCAAATGGTGCCATACTATGCAAACATCACATGCACAACATGTTAAAGGCCCCAAAATTCAAAGCTAGTCAAGGCCCTTTACACTACAACCATACTAAGCAATGCTCAAATGACCCTAACCATTCAAACCAGACCTAAGGTAGGTCAAAATAGTAGCAAAAACATGCTAGACTCGCAGCATAGATGGCAAGAAAGATATGCTCATGTGTTGGCTCACCAACAAGGCAAAAAGGTTCAACTCTCAAAAACACTTAAAAGAGTGATATGTGTGAGTATGTGACAGAGTAATATGCTCTGAAATTACATATTAAATGATGCCATATCATGCAAACAACTCAAGCAAAGCATGCTATAGGACTCAAAACACAAGACTAGTTAAGGTACTTGTACTATAGCTATACAAAGCAAGCCTTAAAAGGCCAAGACCACTCAAAATAGTCTAAAAGCATGCTAAATAAAAGCCAAAAATGTGCTGGAGCAAAGCAAACACATGCTAGAATGATGAACTAAAGCATGAAGCATGTTAGGCCAAACAAGCATGATTGAACTACAAGCGCCAAAAGCATGCAAGTAATAGCCAAACCAGCCTAAAACAGAGTTATGGCAAGTCTGAAAAGCCACAAAAAAATTGCTTGAACTAAGCCTCAAAAGGGTAGAAACACATGCTCGAGTATAAGGCCAACAAGGCAAGGAAGCAAGACAAGAGGAGAGGGGACCACCCCCTCCCATTTTGGCCCTCAAAACCACTTTTCCACCATTGAAATTCCTCTGGAATTCAGTGGTTAAAGGCCAAAAAGAGATGGTTTGAAATGCTTTAAAGGGAGGCAAGAAGCTTAGCAAATAAGCCACCAAAGAGGGTGAAACACCCTGTAGACACCCAATTTTTAACCGACCTTAAGACTCAGACGTCATCGATTGAGCGCTAGGTGATTGCGTATGTTGTGCTCGTTCTGAGGTTACGGAGTCTCGGCTAAGAGCCTTGTCTCCGGACTTCGGGACTCTTTTGTGCTTTGTCTCGGTTTGTGAACCAAGTTCTGTTTTCTCTTCCCGAAGGGAGGGAGACGTCTCGTAGACCATCTCTCAGTCGTCGTAGGCCACTGTTCCCGTTTGGAGACCAGTTTCTAGTTTTCGGAGCCGTCGGCCGTGCGCTTCGGTTCGGGACCGCTTAACTTTCTCCGTTTGCTTTGGTTTTTGGCACACACCTTGTTTCCTCTCTCTAGAGGGACAATGTGGCCTGGGAGACCACCTTTGTGGTCGCACGCCACTTTTGATGCTTAGCAGTCAGTTTTCGGGGCACCCGACTGCGCGTTTTGGCCCCCGAACCCTCGTTTCGCATCCGTCTTAGTTCATTTTTGGTATAGACCCTATTTTCATTGTTTGGAAGGTGGTACAAGGGTGGGAGACCACCTTTTGTCCTTGGAGACCACTTTTCTCCTGCCAGCCAGTTTTCTTGTTAGGTAGCTGGTCTCCCTCACTTTTGGGCCACAATTTCTGGTCTCCCACCATATCACTTGCTTGCATTTCATGTGGAGACCCTTAGTAGAGGCTGCTGACCAGCTTTTGTGCATTGACCCTTTTGACCCTGGTCGGCCGACCAAGGCAAGTGGTCGGCCGACCACTTGAACTGGTCGGCTAGCTTCCCCCATTTCTGTCTCACTAAGTTGATTCCAGCTGTGCCAGCTGGAGGGCACAGACTGGATCCTCTATACACGTGTATGGAGGATCTTCACTCCTGGTTTTAAGCTTTTAGGAGAAGCTTTGGACCCTTGGATCTATAAAGGAAGGGCTCCTCTTCCTTTGGAAGGGTTCAAGAGTTGGCTAAGGCTCATACATACATATCCCTCTATATCTCTCCCTTTAGGCGTTGAAAGGTTGAAGTTCTTGACCCCTTTGCGTACCATCTCCTAGCACGACACCTCCACTATCAACCTAAGCACCTTGGAGCTTGTTTTCAGAGGCTAAGGAGTTGCTGTTTTGGTCCAGAAGCTGCTGGAGTGCTTGAGCTTCAAGGGTAACACCCTATTCCCTCTTTTGGTCTTTATTTTTCTTCATCATTTGGCTATACTTGCAAGCATATTTGGGCTTTTTCATAAACTGAAAACAGCCTTATTTTGAGGTCCTTAACATGTTTGTTTAAGACTATTTTTCTGTTGGGGGTCAGCTACCCCCTTTACATGCTTCATTTCATCTTATTTTGAGCCATGCCTTAGGGCCTTTGCATTGACCTTTATTTGGTCTCCTAGCCACTAAAATCCAGTGGATTTTCAGTGGCTAGCATGCTGTTTTGAGCACCAAAATCAGAGAGGGGTGACCCTCTCATCCCTTGTCTTGTTTACTAGCATATTTGGCCTAACAAAGGAGCCCTTATTTGCATGCTTCCAAGCCATGTTTCAGGCCATTTTTGGTGGGTTTTAGGACCTTCATAGGCTCTGTCCAGAGCCCATTTTTCCATTTTGGGTGTCCATCTTGCATGTGTAGAACAACCCTCTTTATAGCCTATCAAATGAGCCTATCATTCTTGCATGCATAGACCATGTTTCAGTGGTTTTTTGGGCTTTATTTGGCATGCCATACCTCTGGCTTTTTCTGGTTTGGTGACCTCTTGATTGCCTCACATGCTTGCAGTGCAAACCCTCTTTACTAGCTTACATTGCATGCTATTTTGGCCTTTGATTCTAGCACTTTTTGGCCATGCTTTAAACTGATTTTGTGCATGTTTTGGACTACCTTAGCTCTATTTTTATGCCTCATGTTCGAATGATGCTTGCTATGCATGGTTGTAGTTCAATACCCTTGCCTACCTTTGAGTTTTGGAGTCTATTGCATGCTTATGTTGGGGTGTTTCCATGTTTTGGGACCATTGTGCATCATATTTCAGAGCTTACATGTATACCATATTCCCATGTTTTCCATTCTTTAAATGCATTTGAGTCGTGCTTGTATGCCTCATTTTTGGACCATTACATGAGCTTCATTTCCATGCCTTTCGAGCCATCATTTTATTGCACTTTTCTCACTGTCTTGGACCTGCCTAGGGTCTATTTGGGGCTGGTTTTGCCATTTGTGCATTGCTTTGTGTACCTCTAGTGTAATGCGCTTCACTAGTCTCGGTATTCGGGCCATCTAGCATGCATTGTGTGAGGTGTTCGCATGATTCGGGACCATCTTGCATGCCATTTCAGAGCTGGAAAATGTATGATTGTATGCCATATTTCATCCCTTGCCATGCTTTGGTAGAGTGGCATTTGATGCCTTAAGTTTGGTCCCTTGCATTGGGCATGTTTGCATGAGTGTTCCTGCCTTTAATTTCATCATGTTTGGCCACTGATTTGAGTGTGGCTGAGGCTCATTCATTTTAGTTTAAGTGCATCTTGCATTGTGTATGCCATTTAGTCCATGTTGTTGCATGATTGACCATTGCATTGTGTATGCCTTGATCATTTTATTGTTAGTCTCCATGTGTGCATTGCGTATGCCATCTAGTTTTCATGTGCATTGAGTATGCCATTGATTATTTCATAGCATTGTGTATGCTAGTAACATATTTGCATATTATCATTTGCATGTTTGCATCATTTAGTGGCATTATGTTTAGGTTGCATGTTAGAGTTGCATTCATGCGTGCCATGTGTATTGCATTGTGTTTGGAGTAGGGTTTAGTCCAAACACAGGAAATGACGGACGTTTCGTACTCCAAGTGACGAAACGTGCCTCGATTCTCGGTCGTCGACACTTTGGATTACCCATGATGGAGTTTAGGCCTTGTTGTGTTTATATGTGCATTCATGTTGCATCGAGTCGTGCAATCCGACTCCTCAGCCATCATGCATCGAGATGCGTGATTAGTGACACAAGGATCGAGGACTACACTCCCTAGAGCATATGCAATGACGAGGAGAGTGGTCGTGCACACATATCTTGAAAATACTTTGTCATGCCCCTTTCTTACTCTCTGTTACTGCAAACCGGAAGCCAGCAGCAAAAACTGGTCAGTAGTATCCCTACAGCATGGTGGAGTTTCAGCCTTCTGGAGTTTAGTACAGTGTTCTGGGACCAGTTGCAAACAGAGGCAAATCGGGGCATCGCGATGGATTTTCCTGCAAGGCGACTTAAGCATGCATGCATTCCTTGTCATTCAAGACCGAGCTGAGGCAGTCCATTTCATATGTTTTGCATGTTAGCTTATTTATTTTAGTTAATTTGTTAATTAATTTGGGTTGTGTAATAATTAGCTGTAATTCGTTATTCATTCGGTTGTGTATTATTTATTCGAACCCTCCATCGAGAGGGCCAACTGCTGTAATAAGTGTGCGTGTGTGTGCTGCATGTCTTCCAACCCCACATTTTTCTCCCTTTTATTTACCAGCTTACGATAGTTAGTTTTAGGGCATGTTTCAATTAGCATCCTTATGCTTCGCATGTTTGCATTCATTCATCTGTCTCGCATGCACCGGGCTCGGCGCATCATACTAACTGCATTGTATTTCAATTCCGAGTTGAATACATGTTATCTGTAGCACCTCATATGCCATCTTAGAATAACCGAGCCTATCTTAGTTGCATCTTGCATGTGTTGCATTAGCCATCTTAACATGAACTAGGATCATGCATTGATTACTAACTAGTTTCTGTTTTGGCTTGGAGTACTCGGTGAGTGTTTATGCTTTAGCATCCTTGCATGTGTGCGAGTGACTGCCATGATAGCATGCTTGCCATGAGGCTAACTGCTTATGTGATATAACTGCCTGAATGCCTGTGGGTGAAGGTTGGATTATTTGAATTGGAACAATTCATTGATTGCGAGTTTTAAGCGTACTTGAGAGTGGCAAATCACCATATTTTCTAAGCCCACTTGAGGGTGGCAAAATCCGCATTTTAGCCTACTTGCGAGTTGCAAACCGCTTTCAAAAACAAACATGAGATGCTTTGTTCCAACTTAGGCAATCCAGTCTATACTTGTATGCTGTGCGCATCACATAGTAATTCTAGGCTAATAACTAGAATAAGAGCACATAATGTTTTGAAAACTCGATATCATGGTTAGTAGAGGCCGATCTTTGATTGGGTGAATGGGGGTGCTCACGAAGTGACCTTCCCCAATCGTACCCAAGTTCCCGAGCCGAGGCAACTTTGGTGATGACGGACACGTGGCCTTAGGCACGAGTCAGGGTTTCCTAAATTCTTCCAAA
The DNA here is from genome assembly GCF_055761805.1 of Camellia sinensis. Taxonomy (NCBI): domain Eukaryota; kingdom Viridiplantae; phylum Streptophyta; class Magnoliopsida; order Ericales; family Theaceae; genus Camellia; species Camellia sinensis. The sequence goes on along the minus strand of NC_138961.1, from coordinate 66,169,224 downwards.
ATAAAATATTTAGGTGGCGACTCTGTATCTGGAAAAGCAGTCCATGTTTGGCAGTTCTTTCTAAAAATCAATTTTTCAAAACGATTTGCCGGATTTGGACTCTTTGATGATTCATCGGTCTTGCATTGCACTCTGCGAGATTAGATACAGGACCGTGACATTGAGTCCTGAACTATAGTAAGCCCAAATGAACAAACCGGGATTCCCTCCCGGGATGTTCGGGGACGTCTACAGTTTCTAGCGACTCTGCTGGGGAGTTAGAGAACTTGACTCGAACTCATGATATCTTGTTTTGATTACACTTATATGTTTCTTTGCATTGCATTTGCATTGGTGCGCCTAGGACACTGTGTTTGCCATCTGCTATTCCTGAACAGTTTGTCAGAGGTTCTCTTTGAGAAGCGTGCCATAAGGCTAACCGGTTACGGGCTCTGCCACAATGGGAACACAAACCCCACTTTTTACTGGGGCACCCTTTTTGACCATTCGACCTAGTGCATATTCAGAATCCGTAGTGACCATTCCAAACTAGGACAGGTTGCTCACCCAATTATAGGTTGTTTGAAACTGTTGCGTGCGTATTAAAATCCTAGCTCTTGACAAAATAAGACAGGGAAACCCTATCCCAACATAGGGGTGATTTGGCTCTCACCTGCTTGCTATGTGCTTTTAGAGTGCGTCTCTATAGGAATGCACGTATCAATTTACAAGTTTGGGTATCAGGCCCGTGGGCACCAGTTCAGTATTTTGGGAATCAGTTATCTGCGGGTATCAGATTCAGTTTTGGGGGCAGTGATTTGGGTACAATGATCAGTTTTTGAGAACAGTGTATTCAGCTTATCAACTGCATGTTGTTATACCCAACTGTGTGTTGTGTTTATTTAAGCCGTTATGCTATCCGTTTTCTGGTTGTTTATTTCCTTATTATTGCTTTATTTATCTTTTTGCTAGGTAGTTTAGCATAATTGCTTCCGACCAAGCAGATATTCCCCAAGCACTCTGGACTAGAGGTCGTCGACTCCATCGATCTGAGGATCTGGTAGACGGACAACCAGTGTTCTATTCCTTACCCCCGGTTGTTTGGCGGAGGTTGAGAAGAAGTAGTGTGTCGGTACCGAGATTGCCAAATCAGTGGTCTTTGAACAGTCAGGTTGAGATTTCCGAGTCTACAATAGAGATAGACATACCAGTAGTTCAGATAGATCAGGGCAGTATGGCAGGGATGGAGGAAATGATGCGTCAACTCCGAGAAAGTATGAAATCCATGCACGAGGACGCTGTTCGCCAAGCAGAATTTGCCAAACAGCAGGCCGTTGTCATGGCCCAATAGGCAAAGTTAATTACCCGGCTATAACAGCAAACCGAAGCATCAGCTTCACACCAAGCTCCTCCCCCACCAAGGGCCCCACTACCCGAGGAGACACCAAATGTCCAAAATATCTAGGAGGATACAGACATCCCAACAGGGCCGGCTCTGCCCCTGATTCTACCTCAACTATCTAAGGCACCTACGCCTATCAATCAACCGGACTCTCCCTTTGAGTTCGAGGTGGACCCTACAGCGTTGAAGTTGAGTAAGCTTGAAAAGTTGTTCAAGAAATCCCAAGGGGTAAAGTCCATCCCAGACATTGAGAACGGGTATACCGACGCGGCTATGACACTACCAGATTGGTTCAAGATGCCACAAATCGATCGCTTTGACGGGTCCGGGGATCCCATGGTACATCTACGTTTGTTTTCGGACATACTAAGGCCGATGAGCCTCACTAGACTACAGAAGCTTTCATTGTTTGGTTGGACCCTGTCGGGTGTGGCGGCCATCTGGTACGCAAAATTGGAAGACGATGTCAAGCGGAACTGGGATGAGATGGCCGAGGCTTTCATTGCACAGTACTCCTATAACACGCAGATCGAGATTATAACCCGTGATCTCGAGACAACAAGGCAGGAGCCTAAGGAGAGTTTCTCTTAATTCGTAACCCGTTGAAGGGCCAAGGCCTCAATGATGACTTTAAGGCCGACGGATAAGGATCAAATATGGATGGTTGTGCGCAACCTCCAACCCAAACTGATGCGGAAAATGATCGTGCTTCCCTTCCCTACCTTTTCAGATCTGCATGAGATGGGAGTATAGATCGAGGACGCCTTGAAGCAGGGCTTGATTGACAATGACAAAGAGCAACCCAGGAGAACTTTAAACCGAAACAACAATGCAGGCACAAGCAGTGCTGTAACTGCTAGAGCTTCGGAAGTAAGCATGGTCACCACCACCCCTCCAAGAACCCTGGCAGCTACACCATTCTCCGGTGCGTCCGGAAATAACACACAAACAACCAAATACCAACCTCGAGGCCAAAGAACCTTCACTCCATTATATATGCCCCTGTCCAAAGCTCTGGGGGTATTAATTAGGAAAGGGCACTTGAAGCCCCTAGAGCCGAGGCCATTGCCAAATCCACTTCCTCCCTTCCATAACCCAGCCAAATACTGCGTATATCACCAACAACATGGTCATGACATCGGCCAATGTTTTAGATTGCGTCATGAGATTTAGGATCTCGTTGACAACAGGGGGATTGTACCTCCAGAAAAACCCAACGTCACAACCAACCCTCTCTCACCACACAACCAAGCACCACCTCCCAAACGAATCAACTTTATCCAGACCGGGGTCATGTCATACGACCCCAGCATATATATCTCCCCATCTCACCTACCCAAGCCGGAGCTGTTCATTCCCGACAGCACTGACTTGTGCATGTTGGACATCTCCCGAACCCAACCTGAACCAATGCTGGTGACTATCGAAGACAGAACAGAGATGACTTCGGGGGAGAATGGGATTGTTGAGTCAGAGTCTGAGGAAGTTGTGAGCTTTGCTGAGGAGGCATACAATCCGAATGGCTGTATTGCATCAGTGGGCCAGGCTAGGCCAAATGTGGAATTGCCGGTGGGGGCAGAAATTTGTGTACTACGGGGGGATGGACTTGATTAGAGGATAGATGATTTAGCAGTTCTAGAAGGGGACATTGCTGACCTTCAGATTTTCGACGAACAAAATCCGGGGGACATGATAGTCAACTGGTTCGATTTTGAGGAATCGGTAGAGGTCGCAGGGTGGCTTGACGACCAACTAGATATTGTTGAAGAATCTCGACTAGAAAAGGGCCTGTCAGGGGGAAGGACATCAATTGTGGCTGAAAGGGCCGGGGATCAGAATGTATCGCCGGTGCTAAGAATTTCGCTCAGGATTTGGGCATTTTGAGTACAGGAAATTGTGAACAGCAAACTGCATTGACGCAGTTAGAACCAGAAGGAATCGAGGACTCTGAGAGAGCTAGAAAAGCCAAGGCCCCTGTAAAAATCGAACCTGCTGCGTGCACTGAGATAAAGCGTACTGCGAGCACATGGATGGAAGGTACTGCGAGTACAAGGATTTTTGTAACGGAGCCGGACAGGTGTCTGTCGGCTATCGATGGAATATGGTGGGAAGACGATGATCTATGTCTTACCCACACGGATGAGGATTGGGGGAGCAATCAACCTGATGATACCTGGTATATTGGCGAAGTTGACCATATGACTAGAAGTGGGCGGTATTTCAAGCCCTCGCACCTAGATCAACCAGAAGCATCTGGAAAGGACAAGGAGTCAGAGAAACATAAAGAGAAGCAACTCGAAGAAGAGGCTGTACTGAAACAGTTGAAAAAGATACAAGCAGACATCTCTATCTGGGGACTGATTATGGCTTCTCGAGTACATAGACAGGCCGTCCTTTCAGCCATGGACAATGCCAAACTCTCGATAGACACCACACCAGAGCAGCTAGTTGGATTGGTTTTTCCGGGAGGAGGTTCCCCGACGTTGACCTTTTCTGACAAAGAACTACCGCCTGAGGGCGTAAATCACAACAAATCTTTCTACATCTTTGTGGAATGTAGAGGCAAGTGGGTACTGGTGGTTCTTGTCGACACGGGATCTGCCATTAATGTATGCCTGTCGAGGACGGCATATGCAATCGGGTTGAAGCCCGCGGACTTCGTGCCAACTGCCCAGGTGATTCGGGCGTATGATAACACAAGCAGGGAGGTGATGGGGACTGTCAAAATTCAGACCCAGGTTGGTCCAGGACAACACGAGATCGATTTCCATGTCTTGGACGTTCCCGCAACCTTTAACCTACTTTTGGGGCGACCGTGGTTGCACCAGGTAAAAGCAGTTTCTTCCACCTTGCACCAGATGTTGAAATACCCTCACTGGAAGGGGGTAGCTATAGTTTTTGGAAATTCATCAATCCATCTGCCGCCGGAGGTGTCTATACCAGTCTTGGAAATCGAGCACGGCACGGAGGATGTGTGCTTATCGGGGTTTACTCTGGCTGAGGCTCGAGTCGTGCAAAACATCTTGGCTGTTGATGAGGGGGTGTATGTCAGTGCACAATCAATATACCTCATGAACAATCTTCAACACATCCTCGGGATGGGATTAGGGAAGAGTGGCCGGAAGGGCATTGCGGTATCGGCCGAAGTGCCGCACAACCCACATACCTTTGGCTTCGGTTATCTGCCCACCAAAGAGGATTGGGTAAGGAAAGGTAAGGAGATAGCTGGGAGAGCTAGAGCGAAGAAGGCAGGGAAGCCATATGAGTTAATGCATGGACCCATTTAGGGTACCCTAAACGGACGCTTCGTCCGGGAGGGGGAGGATTTTCCGTTCTGCGGCTTCCCAGAGCCATGGTTGAATGCGGAGAGGAAGCGCATGCCAGGTTTTGAGATCTTCTTCGACTTGCAATTATGCGAGGATGATGTTTCCGAGGAGCAAACAGACCCATCAGCTGAGGTTGAGCAGTGTAAAAATGTGGATTCTGAGAGCCCTGAAATTGAAATGGGGGTGGCACTGGCTTGTCTACTTTCAGATCCTCTGATCATACAGAAGTGCTTGGGAGATAACTTCTCGGTGTCCATGATTGGGAATGAAACGACTGGGAGCTTACCTGTAAGTATTTTGGATGCATCCATCGCACCCTCTCTCATCTGGCAGTACGAGGAGGGATTTTTGTCAAGCAGCACCGGGTCTGGTAGTGAGCTGGAATCTGATTCCGCCGAGTCTGTGGAGTCGAAATCAGGTTCCAGCTCGTCTGAGTCTGATTCCGGTATTCTTGGGGGTGATAACCCGAATGCCACAGTCTTGTCTAGGTCGTCTTTTTCTTTCTCTTTTGAGTCTGTTGTAATAGAAGAATCGGACAATTTGGAAATGCTTAATGAGAATGGAATGGATGTGGTTTCTGAGTACTTTTCTGTGCCCTTGATTTATTGTATTAATCAGGACTTTCAAAATTTTGACGAAAACGATAAGGAAGAAATTCTTCCCGTTTTGCAACGCTTAATTGATCAAGAGCAGGAAAGATTTGTTAAACCTTTAGTTGATGAAATCACTACTGTTAATGTTGGTACTGAGGAAGACCCGCGACTGGTCCAGATCGGGTCCACGTTGTCTTCGGAGGAACGCGAGCGCTTAGTCGCTTTATTAAAAGATTTCAAAGATATTTTCGCATGGTCCTACGAAGACATGCCTGGAATCGATCCTGAGATTGTATAGCACAAGATCCCTTTTGACCCAGAGGCCCGACCCGTTAAACAGAAACTCAGAAGGATTCGCTCGGACTGGGCCCTCAAGATCAAAGAAGAGGTCACCAAGCAAATTGACGCAGGGTTCCTGTTGGTATCCGAATACCCAACTTGGTTGGCCAACATTGTTCCGGTGCCGCAGAAGGATGGCAGGATCCGGGTATGCGTGGATTTCAGGCATTTGAACAGAGCCAGTCCGAAAGACGACTTTCCCTTGCCGCATATTGATGAGTTAGTGGACTTCACAGCGGGGCATGCTTTGCTTTCGTTCATGGATAGATTCTCGGGCTATAATCAGATAGTGATGGCACCTGAAGACCGGGAGAAGACTGCTTTCACCACCCCATGGGGGACTTACTGCTATAGGGTGATGCCATTTGGGTTGAAGAACGCTGGAGCTACATATCAACGTGCCGCGACCACAATATTGCACGACATGATCCACAAAGAGGTTGAGGTATATGTGGACGACATGATTGTCAAGTCTAAAGAAAGAGAGGGCCACTACCCCGCCTTGCAAAAGTTTTTTCAAAGGATTAGAGAATTTCGGTTGCGACTAAATCCTCAGAAGTGTACGTTCGGTGTTACAGCAGGGAAAATGCTGGGGTTTCTGATTACACAGAGAGGTATCGAAGTCGACCCTTCCAAAATCAAGGCCATCTTAGAAATACCACCACCAAGGACTGAAAAGAAGGTGCGAGGCTTTCTCGGTAAAGTGTAATTCATAAGACGATTTATCTCAAAATTAACCTTGACTTGTGAACCACTTTTTGGCCTCCTGAAGAAATGAAAGAAGTTCCAATGGGACGGCCGATGCCAAGCTGCTTTTGAAGAGATCAAGGAATACTTACAAAATCCACCCGTGTTGTCACCACCTGAGCTGGGGAAACCGTTGATTTTGTACCTTTCAGTAACTAAGACTACAATGGGCTGCATGCTCGCACAAGAGTCTAAGGACAAGGTGGAGAGGGCTATCTACTATCTGAGCAAGAAGATGTTGAATTACGAGACCCGCTACACTCCGCTGGAAAAGGCTTGCTTAGCCTTGGTATGGGCTACCAGGAAGCTGCAGCACTACCTGTTAGCTCACTCTGTAATGTTGGTTTCAAGATTAGATCCCATCAAATATCTCTTCGAGAAATCAGCACTTACGGGTAGGCTAGCTCGCTGGTTGCTTCTGCTTTCCAAATTCGATCTGAAGTATGTGAGTCGCAAGTCAGTTAAGGGAAGAGCGGTAGCGGAGCTCCTAGCCGATCACCCAGTGGAAGGGGATGAAGCAGTTGAGTACCTATTCCCAGATGAGGCCATTTTGCATATCGAAGATGAGTTTTGGACGATGTACTTTAACGGAGCGTCAAACCAGTATGGGTATGGGATAGGGGTGTTGCTAATAGCACCCGACAATTCCCGTATCCTTTTAGCATTTAAACTCTGATTCAAAGTCTCGAACAACGAAGCCGAGTATGAAGCATGCATTGCTGGTTTAGAGGCCGGTCTAGAACTAGGGGCAAAACGGTTGGACGTCATCGGGGACTCGAACCTTGTTGTATCCCAACCTAAGGGAGATTGGAAAGTCAAAGAAGAAAAGATGAGAATGTACCATCAGACCTTGGACCTGCTAATTCCTCTGTTTGAGAAGCTGAACTTCACTCATCTACTAAGAGAAAACAACAGGTTCGCAGATTCACTAGCAACTCTATCTTCCATGATAGACATCCCTTTCGGAGTCCGGATGCGACCGATTATCGTTGACCAGAAGTTTACACCGGCCTACGAGTCAATTGTTTCCATAGAAGAGGTTCAAGATGAGAACCCCTGGTATTACAATGTCTGGAACTTCTTGGAGAAAGAAGCGTATCCACCAGGGGCAAATGCCAAAGACAAGAGGGCAATCAGAAGAATGGCCGTTCAGTTCATCATCTGCAGAGGAAAACTATATAAGAGAGGTCATCTGGGAATGCATAAGCTGTGTGTTGAGACTGAAGAGTCGAAGCGCCTAATGGAGGCCATCCATGGAGGAGAATGCGGAGCGCACGTGAACGGGGTGATGCTAGCCCGGAAAATCCTCAGACAAGGTTCCTACTGGTCCACCATGGAGAAGGATTGTATCGGCTTTGTTCGGTGATGCCACAAATGTCAGATCCATGAAAACTGCATGAACATCCCGCTGTCAAAGCTGTACAATATGACTTCGCCATGGCCATTTTCAGTTTGGGGAATCGATGTGATCGGGGCTGTCACTCCGAAGGGGTCCAATGGGCATGAGTTCATTCTGGTCGCGATAGACTATTTCACAAAGTGGGTTGAGGCCGAATCTTATGCGCTGCTGAAGGCATCACACGTTGCAAACTCTATCAGGAACAACATCATCTGTCGCTATGGGGTCCCCAACGAGGTTATCTCGGATAATGGTTCCCACTTCAAGAAAGAAGTGAATGACTTGTTGGAGAAATACAACGTGACTTTTCATAAGTCATCCACATATTGGCCGCAGACCAATGGAGCAGTCGAGGCTGCCAACAAGAACATCAAACACATTTTGCAGAAGATGGTGGAAACCTACCGGGATTGGCTAGATAAGCTGCCATTTGCTCTGTGGGGCTACCGAACGTCAATTAGAACTTCTACTGGGGCGACTCCGTATTCATTAGTTTATGGGATGGAGGCCATTCTACCTATTGAAATTGAGGTTCTGTCATTGAGAGTGCTGGTTGAGTGTCAGATAGCCAAAGCAGATTGGTAGCAGAACAGATTTGAAGAACTCATGCTCTTTCATGAAAGAAGACTGAAAGCACTGTACCATGTTCAAGGTTATCAACGGAGAATCGCCAGGGCTTTCAACAAGAAGGTTAAGTCCAGAAATTTGAAAGAAGGAGATTTGGTGCTCAAAGACAACCGAGCCCCCATCCATGACCCTAGGGGCAAGTTCAAACCCAATTGGACTGGTCCCTACATCATTAAGTCTATTTGGTCGGGTGGAGCTGTTGTTCTGATGGACCTAGGTGGCCTAGAGTTTTCACAGCCGATCAACATGGACAAGTTGAAGAAATATTACCCCTGAGAGGCTCGCTAGGCCGAAAACCCAAAAGGGCGACCTAGGCAAAAGTTAGAGCATGAAAAAATTTGAAATTACAAAAACTGAGCTCGCAAGGTTGAAAACCCGCAAAGGGCGGCCTTGGCAAAAGTTAGAGCGTAAAAGGAGAGTGAAAATACACGAGTGAACCTGAGCCTGAACTACGTAAGGCTTGATTCCCATCTTTGGGATACGTAGGCAACTTCAACCTGAAGTTCAGCCATAAACTTTTTCCTGATCAACTTTGTCCATTTGATCATCTCTGTCATCTTTGTCTATTCAGCATTCAAGAGTTTGGTTGTGATCTCCGGTGCAGTGCTACTCAGACTAGGGGCAACTTTCCAGTTGTTGGAATCCGGCGTTGTGCAACTCAGTGACAGATCTCAGGCGTGTCCAGTTCTGATCCATGTTGAAAATGGTTTTGAAAAGTTTTAATAAAAGTTGATTTTATTCAAATTAATCTTTTTACAACTTAGACCATTTTTGGACCAAAGCAGAAAGTTTTCAGTACCCACAACCTTCAATTTTATTGATTTCAATACAGAGTCCTCCTGCTCTTGCATACAAATTGAAGTTGCTTTCGGTTACATTCATAAAGAAAACTTGAAAGTACTAATAAAGCAATAAATCTGGGGCATAGCTAAGTCAGGTGTTCCTGCACCCCCTCCCAGAGCTAGTTGAAGCTTCTGACACCAAAGTGGGCCCAATCTGTGCCTCTTCATTAAGCCAATCTATGCACTCATCAGAAAAAATGCAACTGAAAGTGGGAGCGGGGGCCAGGAGTTCTCTCGTTCTCCATGCCGTGGCATACCAGGCTAGCTGTGTGCCTCGGACTGGAAATGCAGTTGGGTACTCTATCCCCTCTGCGGGGCAAATCTGATCATGGCCGAACTGGCGCTGGAACCAGAAAGAAAAGTAGAACACACAGTGTGTTAGGCCGATCAACCGAATCCCGAGCTGGCGAGGCATACTGTAACTCATTGCTGATAGATTGAGCCAAGGACAGTGCCAAGCAATGGGTCTACGGACAAATTGCACATCCAATCGAACCACCATCCCTCATCCAGGGCATCGACTAGACGACGTCGGAAGAAGTAGCCGCGAGCTAAGTATGCTGGGCAAGAGTCCACAACCTGCAACTTGTCCATCAACCACACCTGGGGAGGGATGAAAAATGCGAGATTAAAGAATAGAGAGGTGTATGTTGAGAGAAACGTGAGAAAAGGGTTTTGTGAGAAAAACCGTGCCTGAGGGCCGAGTGATGTGAGCAATATATATGTGAGATAGGGAGGGAAACATTACCTGCAGTAGTAGTGGACTCCCCGCAAATCTGGTTGTTTCCCAACAATGGAAAGCATCCAAGCCCATCAGTGTCTCGGCCAATGTCATGGCATTGCAGCTTTTACCCTCCTTCAAGCCTTGGGCAACTTCAATCAGACGAACGCTAGACCCGTTGAAGCCCGGGGCAAGCAAAAAGTGAGATAACATGCACAAGCAAAGGGCATGTTGCCAAAAGCCCTGCCAATGATGGTCACCGCGGTCACTGGGATCAGAAAAATGTTGAATCAAGCTGAGGATGTCCAAATCTCCGTTGCAGATCAGAGACCGAGCGTCGTGCATAGTGAGCCCACACATCCATCCTAAGGCTTGAGCATGGTCGAAGCGGAGTTGGGGCAAGATCTCCTCGTTGCGCTCGGACTCCATCAAAGCTTGGAAATCTTCGAAGGTAGGGCACATCTCTTGCCCACCGAAGCTAAAGACATGTGTTTCCAGATTCCAAAACCTCACCGCGGCATGAAGAAAGGGAAGATGCAGCGGAGTGCGGCTCAACGTGAATAGTGTATTCAAGCCGAAGCCCCGAAAGTTCAACTTTTCCGAGCCATCTAAAGTGGCAATCCAAGCTGCGAGATTTTTGATGAGGAATGCCTCCATTTTGATGCAAAACTGAGATTAAATGAAAGAACCACGAAGCTAGAACTTTTATAGAGGATAAGGCACTGTTTGGGGACACGTGTCAAAAATATGGTGGTCGCTAAACCAGGTGGTCGGCCGACCACTTTTTCTGGTAGGCCGACCACCCCTTTGGTCTCCAAGGAAAATAGCTGGTCGGCCAGCCCCTTCTGGTGGTCGGCCATGGAGAAAAGTTGGTCTTTGGTCTGTTCCTAGTTTCTAGAAGAGGGATCCTAGCTTTTCCATGCGTTGGGAGTGTTGAAGGTCTGTGTTTTCCTCTGTTTCGGATGCGTTCCGTCACCACCGATTGTCCAAGATGCATTTTCTTATCGAGTTGTTGTTCTTTATTTATCGAGTTGTTGTTAAGTTTTGCTTATCGAGTTGTTGTTAAGTTTCGTTTATCGAGTCATTGAGTTTTGTTTATCGAGTTGTTACTCTTTGTTTGATCAACATTGTCAGGATTTGCTTATCGAGTTGTAAACTTGCTAAGGTTTTGTTATTTCTTAGTAAGTTAAGTTGTTTTAGTTTGTAGCATCGGTTCGCTACCTGACTTGACAATATTCGTTGTTCAATTTTCATTCAATCTCATTTTTGTTCAAAATGATGCGATGCGATGATAAGAACATAAAATACAACACTTTTTCAACAAAAAGTTGTTTCATTCCATCATGCTTCCTTTATTATAACACTTTACAACAAGGGTACAAGTTTTACAGAAAATAAAAATGCCTAATAATGTATAATGTGCTACAACTACTAGTAGAAAAGGCAAATAAAGCAGGGAACATCTGCGTCAGTGCTCTCAGACTCAAGATCGGGAGGCCCTCTTCATCCTCTTCGCCTGAGCAGTCTCTGCAATACCTCCACTAGCACCATCATCCGAATCGGAGCTGTCATCCTCGGGATCCTCCCTGACATCACCTCCACTCTCAGAACCAGAACCGGAGCCCTCCTCTCTGTCTGCAGATGTCTCTAACTGAGGATGCGCAGGCTCCTCCTCACTGGACTCCTCGTCATCTATGATGGGTGCTCTGCGCCTACCTCGTCTGCGAGACGAGTCCCCTCTCCCAGCTCCTCGAGAAGGCCTGGATGGCCCGGCCTGTGGTGGTGGCATCTGAAAAGGATAATTTGAGTACATTAGCCAACATGTATATCAGATGCAGAGACAAGAATGCTACATAGAGTGGGTGTATGCAGATACAATGTATGAATATGGTGTGTGTCAGATGTGCTCTACGCATACAGTCAAGCAATTCAGTGAAATGGTTAAATACAGCATGTCATCAGAAATATGATAAATGCGAGAAAATTGAAAAATACCGTAACACCGGCGATGAACAGCTGTGTCTCCCTCCGCAAGACCATGCCCTCAAGTGAGGCCACCAATCCGAGCAGATCATCAGAATACTCCCTGGGAGGCTGCAGATACAAGCTCAAGTCATCAATGAATAAATGAATGCCTAAGTATCTGAGTGATAAATGAAAAGCAGTGGGACATACCGGTGGTGAGTCAGGATCACTGACATATCGGTGATCGGGCATATGAGGCTCTATTGGAATCGGGTAAGATGACCCGTATTGCCATCCAGTCAACTCGGTTGGAAGATCTGGCCACCCGGCGTGCTGATAAGTTGGGGGAATCGAGGGAATCTGTCTAGCCCCATTCCTCGATGTGCCGGCCCTGCTAGACGAAGGAACGTCTGCAGCCCGGGCTCGAGCTGACGATGATGCACCAGCAGCCCTCCTAGTAGGAGTACGGACACCCATCAGTGGGGGCATCAAGTACGTGTGGCGGTAAGTTGCATACTCCCCCTCCTCCGTGTGCAGAGCTACATCAGTACCCAACATAGTAACATCGACCTCCTCGAGAGTGAGTCCCTCAGCGAACCGCATGTCATCTGGAGGTGCTGAAGGGACACTCTGCTCAGGGACGCCCATCGTCTGGCGCATGAAGCGATCTCCCAAAAACCAGGCCCTGCCAACTGGCCCCTTAAACAAAGTCTTATACTGAGAAGAAGCCCATGCCCCCGGGAACTAGAAATGAATATTTCCTCCCAAGGATGCCCAGGGCCGCCAAGCGATCTGAGGATGACAAGTGCATGAGCCAATCAGATGTCATAAATATGCGAGCTGAATCAAAGCTGAAAATATGAAGAATTGAGAGTTCTGAAGTACCTCAGTCGCCCGCACCGTGTCAAAAAACTATCGCAAGAAGGGCAGAGTCTCTCGAGCCCTTGCCCGGCATCAACCCTCAAATACGTGAGAGTAAGGGATCGTAAGAGGCACCTCCACCTCGAACTCTGGGGCTAGCGTCGGAAAGTACGCGTAAACCCATAGCTGTGGAAAATAGGGCAGTGGCCATCAGAATACAGAATATATAGAAAATACAGAGTGCTGAGTGCAGAATGTAGGATACAGAATGTAAATTGTGCCGTGTGCAGTGTACAAATAATGAAGAGCAGAAATGTAAATCAAGAGGGCAGAAGGTACCTCCTAGGCTCTCCAGTAGCCGCCAACTATGTTCCCCCGTCCGCGGGAGGTTGCACTCATATAGCAATAGAGGATAGCGAGGCTGGCGCCACCCCAATCACACTGGCTGACCTGTGATAGATCCACCAAAGCACTGAGCAGATACAGTCCATCTGTGTTCCCCCTGTCGGAGAACAAAGTGGTCCCAAGGAGGAACATCAAAAAACCTCGAGCATACTGCTCTATCTCCTCAAGAGTCTCGGGCATACTCCCCCTTTACTGCACGGGGAACCAAGTGTACCTGACTCTGCCCGAAGATCGGTCAATCGGTGGGCGAGCTCCCAACAGATAGATCCAGGTAGCCTTCTACTGGCCCATATCCTCGTCGTAGGGGACCAATCGGCCGGCCACATCGGGGCCAGTCAACATCGCAAAGTCGAACGGGGTCATCGTCATGTCCCCGGTAGCTGAGAAGTGGAAAGAGTTGGTGGTGTCCCACTATCTCTGCACGAGTGCCCCCATCAAGGTCCTGCTCGAAGGGTAGCAAGATAGCCCCGCGCAGAAGGGCCCAAATCCTGCCCCATCCACCATGTAACGAACGGTCTCTTGGAGCTCTGCATACCACTCCCTAGCGCTAATCGAGCCATAGCCTCACGTAGAACGAGAGGATACCTACATTCAAAATGAACAGATATTCAGTTTCAGAATGAAATATATAAGCTGCGTGCAAATGAAATGAATGAGCTGTGAGTTCAAAAGTGAAATGTAAGAAATGTGTGTTCAATATGCGCTGCGTGCAAATGGCGTAAGTGGGCTTTGTGTTCACCTCAAGCGTTTGAGCTGCGTGTTCAGATTTCAAAAACTGTGGGTTGTGTGTTCACCTCAAGAGTTTAGGCTGCGTGTTCAGATTTCAAAAAAGGGTGGGCTGTGTGTTCACCTCAAGAGTTTGGGCTGCGTGTTCAGATTTTAGAAAAACAGTGGGCTGTGTGTTCACCATCAAAACTGTAGGCTGTGTGTTCACCTCAAGCGTTTGAGCTGCGTGTTTAGATTTCAAAAACTGTGGGCTGTGTGTTCACCTCAAGAGTTTGGGCTGCGTGTTCAATTTTCAAAAACTGTGGCCTGTGTGTTCGCCTCAAGAGTTTGGGTTGCGTGTTCAGATTTCAAAAACTGTGGGCTGTGTGTTCCCCTCAAGAGTTTGGGCTGCGTGTTCAGATTTCAAAAACTGTGGGTTGTGTGTTCACCTCAAGCGTTTGAGCTACGTGTTCAGATTCCAAAAACTGTGGGCTGTGTGTTCACCATCAAGAGTTTGGGCTGCGTGTTCAACTTTCAAAAACAGTGGGCTGTGTGTTCAACTCAAGAGTTTGGGCTACGCGTTCAACTTTCAAAAACAGTTGGCTGTGTGTTCACCTCAAGAGTTTGGGCTGCGTGTTCAGATTTCAAAAACTGTGGGCTGTGTGTTCACCTCAAGAGTTTGAGGTGGGCTGCGTGTTCAGATTTCAAAAACTGTGGGCTGTGTGTTCACCTCAAGCGTTTGAGCTACGTGTTCAGATTTCAAAAACTGTGGGTTGTGTGTTCACCTCAAGAGTTTGAGGTGGGCTGCGTGTTCAGATTTCAAAAACTGTGGGCTGTGTGTTCACCTCAAGCGTTTGAGCTGCGTGTTCAGATTCCAAAAACTGTGGGCTGTGTGTTCACCTCAAGAGTTTGGGTTGCGTGTTCAGATTTAAAAAACTGTGGGCTGTGTGTTCACCTCAAGAGTTTGGGCCGCATGTTCAGATTTCAAAAACTGTAGGCTGTGTGTTCATCATCAAAAGTTTTGGTTGTGTGTTGAACTTTCAAAAACTGTGGGCTGTGTGTTCATCATCAAAAGTTTGGGCTGTATGCTCAACTTTAAAAAACCGTGGGTTGTGTGTTCATCATCAAAAGTTTGGGCTGTGTGTTCAACTTTCAAAAAACCGTGGGCTGTGCGTTCATCATCAAGAGTTTGGACTGTGTGTTCAATTTTCAAAAACCGTGGGCTGTGTGTTCATTATCAAAAGTTTGAGCTGCGTGTTCAGATTTCAAAAATATAGGTTGCGTGTTTACAACCAAAAGCATGAGCTGCGTGTTCAGAAATTCGAGTGATTGAGCTGCTTGTTCAGAATGCAAACAGAATGCTATGTTATGGACTAAGTGTTCAAAACAAGCTGTTTGCCCACTCAACAGAATTCTGTGTTGTGAGATGTGTGCTAAAACAAGCATGCATAGCGAAAGTATGAAATGTGCATGAAATGCAGAATACATTGCAGAGAATGTAAAGCTGAAGTGCGTACCTCTCGTGCCTGATAAGAGAGATGAGTCTCTGGCTCCCGCAGCATCAGATCCGCAGGCGCTCCGTCATCAAAGTCAGTGAAATGGTAGAAAGTGGCTTGAGGAAGGACGTGCTCCCTAGGATGATACCTCTCGGGATCAAACAGCCGAACTCTCGGGGGCAAGGACATGATGTCCGGCTCACCCTCGGCACCTGGAGGACCTCCGCCATGAGAAAAATGACCCGCAATTTGAAGAAATCTGCAAAAAGGAGCAAAAATGAGCAGAATGAACCAAAATTGGAAAAAGTCAACAAAAGTCAACTCTCGGGAAATGAAAAAGTCAACAAAAGTCAACTCCCGAGAAAATGTTCCAAATTTTGAGACAAACTTATCCCAAGTGGTGAAAATGAAGAAAGAGGCTCCGAAATCAAATTTTAATCGGTCCAAAGTGAAGAAACTGAAAGATTTCGCGAAATAACTTTGCGTGGGGCGTTGGAAAGCGTGTATAAAGAGCAGATCTGAGAGAGAAAATGGTCTAGGAAGGAAGAGGAACTAATTTCGGCCTTGAGGTTGTGAGCAACAGTGATTGGGACATGTGGATTTAAAGAAACAAGTGTAAAAAGACAAAACTGTCACGGATTTAGCAAAGTGGTCGGCCAACCACATTTCCTAGCAGGCCGACCACCCCTTAAACAACCACTGGCCGACGGCCTCCCTAGGTGGTCGGTCATCCTTCCTGGGTGATCTCCAATGTCTCTTTGAGCTCCCAGCAAATTTTGGTGGTGATTGGAGTCCCCGGCACTCAAGAAAGTACAAGTAAAGTGCACTTTTCAGCGTGAAATCCCTCCGCGGGAACTTCAAATCCAATATTCGATGCATGGCTCATCGTTATTCGCCAAGAGCCAAGTGTATCCTTTTTTAGTACATTGTGACCCCTCCGAGAGGTAAACCCGAGGTCGCGTTTGAGTTGCCCTCGTCGAGGCTTGCTTTTCTTTGCTCAATGTTTTGTTTCAAACATGCTTTTGAAGTTGCGCTTATCCTGCATTGTTATGCACGTCACTGGCATTATTGTGCGCATCGCTTGCATTGTTGCGCACGGTCACTGGTATTATCATACCTCCATGCTTAACTTGCGTTGTCGCGCACGTTTCTTCTTGCATTGTGATGTACTTCTTCATCGGCACCATGTTTGTCTGCGTTCAATATAACGCTAAATATATGTTGCTAACGATGTTGTGCCTGTTAGGTTTCTCTCTTTTGCAGGCACGATATTGTATGTACGGTTCATTTGAAGCTGGTGCGACCAGACGAACCGGACAGGTATTGTATCTTCTCCGTGTGAGACGTAGCGAGAATTGTAATTCTCTTACATCCTTACTGCATGAAATGTAGTTTTGCTTTGCATTCTTGCTTAAAACTGTTGCATTTATTGTGAATATTTGCTTCATTACAGTTTGTAGCTTTGCATGATCATTAGTTACGTTTGGCTTTGTGCATGTCGTTTTGCATTTTGCCCCTGCCTATGGGCACGCCTGCGGGCCCATCTCTTGTTTATCTCGCCTGTTTGTCTAAGTCTTCGGCCTTGTAAAAAATGGGTCGTCTCTCGGCTTTGACATTCACTCCCGTCACTTATGACTTTCGAGTTCTGCCAAAGAGGGGCAACTGTAGACACCCCATTTTTGACCGATCTTAAGACTTAGACGTCATCGATTAAGCGCTTGGTGATTGCGCATGTTGTGCTCGTTCTGAGGTTACGGAGTCTCGACTGAGAGCCTTGCCTCCGAACTTCGGAACTCTTTTGTGTTTTGCCTTGGTTTGCGAACCAGGTTCTATTTTCTCTTCCCGAAGACAGGGAGAGGTCTCATAGACCATCTCTCAATGGTCATAGGCTACGTTTCGTGGTCGTAGGCCACTGTTCCCGTTTGGAGACTAGTTTCCGATTTTCGGAGCCATCGGCTGTGCGCCTCGGTTCGGGACCGTTTAACTTTCTCCGTTTGCTCCGATTTTTAGCACACATCTTGTTTCCTCTCTCTAGAGGGACATTGTGGCCCGGGAGACCACCTTTGTGCTCGCACGCCACTTTCGATGCTTAACAGTCAGTTTTCGAGGCACCCGACTGCGCGTTTTGGCCCCCGAACCCTCGTTTTGCATCCGTCTTGGTTCATTTTTGGTATGGACCCTATTTTCATTGTTTGGAAGGTGGTGCAAGGGTGGGAGACCACCTTTTCTCCTTGGAGACCACTTCTCTCCCGCCAGCTGGTTTTCTTGTCAGGTAGCTGGTCTCCCTCACTTTTGGGCCACAATTGTTGGTCTCCCACCATACCACTTGCTTGCATTTTCATGTGGAGACCCTCATTAGAGGCTGCCGACCAACTTTTGTACATTGACCCTTTTGATCCTGGGCGGCCGACCAGGGCAAGTGGTCGGCCGACCACTTGAACTGGTCGGCCAGCTTCCCCCTTTTCTGTCTCACTGAGTTGATTCCAGTTGTGCCAGCTGGAGGGCACAGACTGGATCCTCCATACACGTGTATAGAGGATCTTCACTCTTGGTTTTAAGCTTCTAGGAGAAGCTTTGGACCCTTGGCTCTATAAAGGAAGGGCTCCTCTTCCTTTGGAAGGGTTCAAGAGTTGGCTAAGGCTCATACATACATATCCCTCTATATCTCTCCCTTTAGGCCTTGAAAGGTTGAAGTTCTTGACCCCTTTGCATACCATCTCCTAGCACAACACCTCCTCTATCAACGTAAGCACCTTGGAGCTTTTTTTCAGAGGCTAAGGAGTTGCGGTTTTGGTCCAGAAGCTACTGTAGTGCTTGAGCTTCGAGGGTAACACCTTATTTCCTCTTTTGGTCTTTATTTTACTTCATCTTTTAGCAATACTTGCAAGCATATTTCGGCTTTGTCATAAACTGAAAAAAGTCTTATTTTGAGGTCCTTAACATATTTGTTTAAGACCATTTTTCTGTTGGGGGTCATCTACCCCCTTTGCATGCTTCATTTCATCTTATTTTGAGCCATGCCTTAAGGCCTTTGCATTGACCTTTATTTGGTCTCTTAGCCACTGAAATCTAGTTAATTTTCAGTGGCTAGCATGCTGTTTTGAGCACCAAAATCAGAGAGGGGTGACCCTCTCATCCCTTGTCTTGTTTACTAGCATATTTGGCCTACCAAAGGAGCCTTTATTTGCATGCTTCCAAGCCATGTTTCAGGCCATTTTTGGTGGGTATTAGGACCTTCATAGGCTCTGTCCAGAGCCCATTTTACCATTTTGGGTGTCCATCTTGTATGTGTAGAACAAGGCTCTTTATAGCCTATCAAAGGAGCCTATCATTCTTGCTTGCATAGACCATGTTTCAGTTGTTTTTTGGGCTTTATTTGGCATGCCATACCTCTGGCTTTTGCTGGTTTGGTGACCTCTTGATTGCCTCACATGCTTGTAGTGCAAATGCTCTTTACTAGCTTACATTGCATGCTATTTTGGCCTTTGATTCTAGCACTTTTTGGCCATGCTTTAAACTGATTTTGTGCATGTTTTGGACTGCCTTAGCTCTGTTTTTATGTCTCATGGTCGAATGATGCTATGCATGGTTGTAGTTCAATACCCTTGCCTAGCTTTGAGTTTTGGAGCCTATTGCATGCTTACGTTGAGGTGTTTCCATGTTTTGGGACCATTGTGCATCATATTTCAGAGCTTACATGTATGTCATATTCCCATGTTTTCCACTCTTTAAATGCGTTTGAGAGTTGTGCTTGTATACCTCGTTTTTCGACCATTGCATGAGCTTCATTTCCATGCCTTTCGAGCCATCATTTTAGTCCACTTGTCCCACTATCTTGGACCTGCATAGGGTCTGTTTGGGGCTGGTTTTGCCATTTGTGCATTGCTTTGTGTACCTCTAGTGTAATGCGCTTCACTAGTCTCGGTATTCGGGCCATCTAGCATGCATTGTGTGAGGTGTTCGCATGATTTGAGACCATCTTGCATGTCATTTCAGAGCTGAAAAATGTATGATTGTATGCCATATTTCATCCCTTGCCATGCTTTGGTAGAGTGGCATTTGATGCCTTAAGTTCGGTCCTTTGCATTGGGCATGTTTGCATGAGTGTTCCTGCCTTTAATTTCATCATGTTTGGCCACTGATTTGAGTGTGGCTGTGGCCCATTCATTTTAGTTTAAGTATGTGGGAGCCAAATAAATAAAAGAGTAGGAGGATGCGTGCTCTAGAAATTAGATACTATCTGGCTTCATATTGCATGACCAGGACGCCGAATACGTGAGTAAAGCCGAATAGACGGAGATCAGTAGCTCCGAATGAAAGAAAGGGAAATGATCAAAAAGTAAGCCCTGCCCCCGAAGATCAAAAAGAACAGGTATAAATAGAGGAACAACGGTTATAGAAAGGTATGTAAGAATCACTTCACAAGACTGAGAAAGTAAGCTATCCTGAGTGTCTGAACTAACTTGTCCGTCGGAGTGCTAATTCCGGCACCCCCGATCGGAGTGCTTGTATCTTTTCAGGTGACTAGCTGAGGATCACTAGCATCTCCCAGGATCCGAAGAGTATTTCCAAACCACTTCCCCACAATTGGCGCCGTCTGTGGGAATACTCAAACATATCCATGGCAGGCGTGACTGAAGATCCTCCGCTAGCCACTGACGACACCGCACAGAGAGTTACCTCATTCCAGCAAACTCGTTTGGACCAAAAACCATCGCGGCAAGACTTGCCTCGGACCTCTGCTCATCTTCAAACCCAACGCAAATGACAATACAAGCGACCATGGCACAAGCTAGGCGAACCCAACAGAGGTTGGCCAACGTCATCACTGAGAACGAACGCCTTCGTCGCGATCTAGCCTCAGAAATAGCAAAATCCAAACAAACGGTGCCCAAGGCTTTTGAGCGACCCCTGAGGGCAGATCATCTCGAGGAGTTGGCAAAGGACGAACGTCTCCACCAATGCGTCCGGAGGAGTATGGTCAAAACACCTGCCCGTCCGGAGGATGCATCTCTGCTTGACACCGTTCACATGATATACAGCTTTCCAGCGGCCCCGGCCGTGCATGTGATCCAATCACATCCAGGCCCCCAACAGCAACTCATGCCAGCAAAGCGGCCCGAGAAACGCCAAGTATCACCTTCGACGATTCTGACTTGATCGGTGTAACACTCCCCCATATCGATCCGTTAGTTGTTGAGCTGCGCGTAAACTGGTTCACCATCGAACGCGTTCTTATCGACCAGGGCAGTACCTCGAAGGTTATGTATTATAAAACCTTCACCAAACTTGGATTCAACGAGTCAGACCTGACTCCGTCTCCTTATCCACTATTCGGCTTCAATGCCACTCCAGAGTACCCATTGGGAAAAATCAGCTTACCCGTTCGAGCAGGTTCCAGAACGGTGGACGTGGAATTCTTGGTCGTCAAGCTGCCATCGCCGTACAATCTCATCATGGGGCGATCGTGGTTGCATACCTTGCAAGCCGTCCCAAGCACCTATCATCAACTGCTACGTTTCCTAACAGAACATGGCATTGAGCAAATCCACGGATCCCAGAAACCGGCACAAGCATGTTATCTCCTTGCTGCCAGAACGCCAAAGGAACTGCAAGCAAACTCCATTCAGGTGCCGAATCGGGAGATCCTGGACGATGTTGGGCGGTATCCAAATGAGAAGGCCGTGGAAGATTTGGACCGAGTTGACATTGATGGCAGTCCAGAAAAGTTCTTCATTATCGGCGCCTCTCTAAATCAGGCCGACAGGCAGTAGCTGATCTCTTTCTTGCACAACAACCTTGACGTCTTTGCCTGGACTCTGTATGAAATGTCGGGAATAGATCCGTCAGTTTCACAGCACCATTTGAATGTCGATCCGAAATGTAAGCCGACCATTCAGAAAGGCCGACGGTCAGCCGCGGAGCACACTGCCGCCGTTGTTGAGGAGGTAGACAGACTGCTTGACGTCGGGGCAATTAGAGAAGTCACTTACCCTACATGGCTCTCCAATACAGTGGTGGTGAAGAAGAAAAATGGGACTTGACGAGTGTGCGTCGACTTCACGGATCTGAACAAAGCTTGCCCGAAAGACTATTTTCCTCTACTCATAATCGACCAGCTCGTCGATGCGACGGCACACCACCAACGGATGAGCTTCCTCGATGCTTACAGAGGCTACCATCAAATCGCCATGCATCCAGATGACCAGGATAAAACTGCCTTCCTCACCCCAAGAGGAACCTATTGCTACAAAGTTATGCCCTTTGGGCTGAAGGATGCAGGGGCAACCTACCAAAGATTGGTCACCGCCATGCTCAAAGAGCAACTCGACCACACTATGGAAGTATACATCGACGATATGGTGGTCAAGTCCAAAGAAGAACAGAGTCATATAGCCGATCTAGAAAAGACATTCAGCATCTTACGCAAATACAGAATGAAACTGAACGCTTCCAAGTGTGGCAAATTCCTGGGTTACATCGTCAATCACCGAGGAATCGAAGCCAACCCAAGGCAAGTCACAGCAATCTTGGAACTTGGCTCCCCCCGCTCAGTAAAAGAAGTCCAAAAGTTGATAGGGATGGCCGCTGCACTCAACAAGTTTATCAGCTGGTCTATAGATCGCTGCCGACAATTCTTTCAGACACTACGGCAGGGTAAGGCTTTCGAATGGTCTACCGAATGCGAAACAACTTTCAACGGACTCAAGACCTACCTCCGCTCAGTACCTCTCTTGACAACACCCGCCGCTGGTGACCCGCTCATCCTATATCTGGCAGTTTCCGATAGGGCCGTCAGCGCCGTACTGTTAAAAGAAGAGGAGGGGGAGCAACAACCAGTGTATTATGTGAGCAAGGCAATGGTTGACGCCGAAACTCGCTACCTTCCACTGGAAAAACTCATCTTAGCCCTAGTCATGGCGGCAAGAAAGCTGATGCATTTCTTCCAGGGACATAGCACTGGGGTGCTAACAGATTATCCCCTCCGATCAGTACTACGAAGTGCAGAAGCATCAGGATGTGTTTCAAAATGGGCTCTTGAACTCGGCCAATACGACATTCAATTTTTACCTAAAACTGCAATCAAGGGGTAGGTGTTGGCCGACTTCGTTGCCGAATTCACCGACGAGCTCGCCAACCTCAAACCTGATGAAGCTCGACCAAAGGCTGAAGTTCTACCAAAGCCGAACTGGAGAATTTATGTCGGGGATATTTGGCAATTGTACTGTGATGGATCATCTAACCAAAAGGGTAGTGGCGCCGAAGTTGTAATCATGTCTCCAGACGGCGCAGTAATTGAGCAGGCCGTCAAGCTTGGCTTCGAAGCATCAAATAACGAAGCCGAATACGAAGCCCTTCTAGCTGGTCTGCGGAATGCGCACTTTCTCGGCACTCGGCGTCTGCTTGTGTTTTGTGATTCAAAATTGGTAATCAATCAGCTAAAAGGGGAATACGCGGCAAGAAACGACTGTATGGCGGCCTACATGAAAACGGTCAATTCCTTGCTGGCAAAATTCAACCATCACGAACTGAACCAAATAACACGCGACCAGAACACACACGCGGATGCCTTGGCGTGCCTATCCTTCGCCATCAATTCTAAAATCAAGCGGACCATCGAAGTAGGTTTCGTCCTGGAGCCTAGCATTGGCCCTCCGAATGAAATCCATGTCAACGTTATAGAATCCGCACCAAGCTGGATGGACCCCATTGCTGCATTCCTCTCCTCTGAACAACTCCTAGAGGACAAAAAAGAAGCACACAAGCTGTGAAATAAAGCCCTGCGATACTATCTGGATCCGCAAGGAGGGCTTTACAAAAAGTCCCTCATTGGTCCATATTTGAAATGCGTGCACCCCGACAAAGTGGAGGGGCTTCTGACAGAGATACATGAGGGCAGTTATGGTGCCCATTCTGGCGGACGCTCCCTGGCCCATCGAGCTATAACGCAGGAATACTACTGGCCGACAATAAGAGCTGACGCGGAGAGTTATGTAAAAAAATGCAAACAGTGCCAAAAGTTCTCCCCATTAACCCATCTGCCTGCCGAAGAGTTGAATTCTATCACCAACCCCTGGCCGTTTGCTCAGTGGGGACTTGATATCGTAGGATCATTGCGCAGGGCCCCAAGGAACAAGCGATTCTTAATTGTCACGACAGACTACTTCACAAAATGGGTCGAAGCGGAGGCTTTGACACATATACGAGATGTCGACATTAAATGCTTTGTATGGAGAAACATCATAACACGATTCGGCATTCCGAGAGCTCTCATCTCTGACAATGGCACCCAGTTCGATTGTGGCGTATATCGAGAGCTATGCAGCAAATATGGCATTCGGCCTTACTTCTTGACACCGGCCTACCCCCAAAGCAATGGTCAAGCAGAAGCCTCTAACAAATCCATCTTGGACGGCATCAAAAAGAGGCTGGAAAAAGCTAAAGGCAAATGAGTGGAAGAATTGCCGAGTGTATTGTGGGTCATCGTACTACGCCGAGGAGATCCACTGGAGAAACGCCCTTTGCTCTATGCTTCGGAACCCAAGCAATCTTACCCCTGGAAATCGGCCTCCCAACTCTGAAATCGTAAGTTTTTGACATGGGCAATGATGCTTGCCCTGGATCTGATCCTCATTGAGGAACGAAGGGACTGCGCCCTGGCATCCATGGCGCGGTGCCAGCAGCAGCTCGCCAAGTCGTTTAATCAGCGAGTTCAGTTGCATCGATACACGCCAGGAGAGCTTGTCCTGAATAAGGTACTTCCAGCCGACCGGAGACCGGCCGATGGAAAATTGGATCCAAACTGGGACGGCCCCTATCAGATAGAATCCATCGCAGGAACAGGGACATATCGGCTCTCAGACATGTCAGGAAGAAGCCTGCCACGACCTTGGATTTCAACACATTTACGTAAATTCTATCATTGACCCGACTTGTGGGCTTGATACTTGTACATGTTCCACCTTTACAATACATAGTTTCTTGCTTTCGCCAGCCCGCTCCGAAGCCTTGATTAAAAGTCTCTGGATTCGGAGCCCCTTTCGATGCATGACCCCTTAGGGCCAATTAAGTCTCCGAATTCGGAGACCCTTTCGGTGCATGACACCTTAGGGCCGATTAAGTCTCTCGATTCAGAGCGCCCTTCGTGGATATCACGATTGGCCAAAATAGTCTCTGGATTCGAAGCCCCTTTCGGTGCATGACACCTTAGGGCCGATTAAGTCTCCGGATTCAGAGCGCCCTTCGTGGATATTACGATTGGCCAAATTAAAGGCTCCGGGAGCCCCTTTCGGTGCATGACACCTTAGGGCCGATTAAGTCTTCGGATTCGGAGCACCCTTTGTGGATATTACGATTGGCCAAATTAAAGTCTCCGGATTCGGAGCCCCTTTCAGTGCATGACACCTTAGGGCCGATTAAGTCTCCGGATTTGGAGCGCCCTTCGTGGATATTACGATTGGCCAAATTAAAGTCTCCGGATTCGGAACCCCTTTCGGTGCATGACACCTTAGGGCCGATTAAGTCTCTGGATTCGGAGCCCCTTGCGGTGCATGACACCTTAAGGCCGATTAAGTCACCGAATTCGGAGCCCCTTTCGGTGCATGACACCTTAGTGCCGATTAAGTCTCCGGATTCAGATCGCCCTTCGTGGATATTACGATTGGCCAAATTAAAGTCTCCGGATTCGAAGCCCCTTTCTGTGCATAACACCTTAGGGCCGATTAAGTCTCCGGATTCGGAGCGCCCTTCGTGGATATCACGATTGGCCAAAATAGTCTCCGAATTCGGAGCCCCTTTCGGTGCATGACACCTTAGGGCCGATTAAGTCTCCGGATTCGGAGCGCTCTTCGTGGATATTACGATTGGCCAAATTAAAGTCTCCGAATTCGGAACCCTTTTCTGTGCATGACACCTTAGGCCGATTAAGTCTCCGGATTTAGAGCCCCTTTCGGTGCATGACACCTTAGGGTCGATTAAAGACTCCGGGTTCGGAGCGCCCTTCGTCGATATCACGATTGGCCAAATTAAAGTCTTCGGATTCAAAGCGCCCTTCGTGGATATCACGATTGGCCAAATTAAAGTCTCTGGATTCGGAGCCCCTTTCGGTGCATGACACCTTAGTGTTGATTAAAGACTCTGGATTCGGAGCGCCCTTCGTGGATATCACGATTGGCCAAATTAAAGTCTCCGGATTCAGAGCGCCCTTCGTGGATATCACGATTGGCCAAATTAAAGTCTCCGAATTCGGAGCCCCTTTCGGTGCATGAAACCTTAGGGCCGAATACATATTCACAGAATCGTTCTTAATTCAAGCCGGTCAATACATGTTTAAATATTTACGCCACGCAACACAAACCCTGGCAAAAAGTTGAAATAATACGATTAATTAAACACAACATTTCAAGACCGAATACAAACGTTGAAAATAAAAGAAATTCTATTTATTCGGCGCAAAGTCTATTCATTTGGCGCCCTCATCGTCGCTCTTCTCAATTTTGAAATCGGAATAAGAAAAGTAGTGGCGATGATACAGGGGTGAGGCTGAATCAATGCCCACGGCTTCGAGAGCTTCCTCGGTTTGAAGGGCCTTGATCTAGCCGTGCTTGAATCCACGATTTTCACATCGGCAGACCTCCTCGGCAAGGTCTCGTTTGGTCTTCTCTATCCCGACCTTTAGGCCGTCCTGAAACCCCTTTTCATAACCCGAGGTCCGTTGGGTCACTCTCTCAACGACCAATTTAGATTGACTGATCGCCACCGACTCACTCGTTTGAACATTCTTCAACTCTCGAAGCTCACGCTCAGCCTTTTCCGCGTGAATCTCTAGACTGCGATTCCTTTCGTTCCTTTTCTCACTCTCACGTCGCGCTTTCCTCAGACGCATGCCGACTTCATGAGCAGTATATAGTCCTTTCACGGCCCCATGTATGCCGTCTCGAAATACTTCGAAATCTTGACGTCTGACCTTCGATTGTTGGACTTCCGGCGGGTAGATCTGTCGAACGAACTCGACTGCTACACCTGGGTCTTTAATGATAGAATCTGCCTCCGTCATTGGTGTATTTCGCACAAAAACCGCAAAACTCAGCGGTCGTGACGTCGCATCAGGCTCGATTCTCGGTCACGAGCACGAAGAATTTCCCCATTGTTGCCTGTCCTTTCGGGGCGATACGCTTCGACGACTAAGGGGCTGCTGTGTTTCCCGATCCTTGGACATTCTTCTTCCCGTACGCATAGGCTCACTACTGCGACTCATTGCGGCGTCTAATTCAGCCAATCTTCGTCCCTCTCAAGTTGCCTGAATGGAAATAAGTAGGGCCTCTGGCGTGCACCCACGCCACTTATCCTTCAATGTATGCAGCTCTCCCGAGGCAACGTCAGTAATCCCAAACATCAAAAGTCGGATGACAATTGTCCAGCCCACGAGTTCCGCCATTCGGCTTCTCAAGCTCGCGTCCTGGCTAAGGCAAGGGCAGATTTACTAATCTGGTCCGCTATGTTTTCAAGCGCAAGCGCCGATCAATGTGTGCCTCTGCCAACCCACGAGTTACGCCATTCGGCTTCTCAAGCTCGCGCCCTGGCTAAGGCAAGGGCAGATTTACTAATCTGGTCCGCCATGTTTTCAAGCGCAAGCGCCGATCAATGTGTGCCTTAGCCAGCCCACGAGTTACGCCATTCGGCTTCTCAAGCTCGCGCCCTGGATAAGGCGAGGGCAGATTTACTAATCTAGTCCGCCATGTTTTCAAGCGCAAGCGCCGATCAATGTGTGCCTCAGCCAACCCATGAGTTACGCCATTCGGCTTCTCAAGCTCGCACCCTGGCTAAGGCGAGGGCAGATTCACTAATCCGATCGGCCATGTTTTCAAGCGTAAGCGCCAATCAATGTGTGCCTCAGCCAGCCCACGAGTTACGCCATTCGGCTTCCCAAACTCGTGCCCTTGCTAAGGCGAGGGCAGATCTAATCGGCCAAATACCTAAGCTAAGCAGCCGATCTAACCATAGCCGAAATCAATGACATTCATCAACATCTTTCTTAACCAGTTGAGCACAACTCTAGAAATTTTATATACTCAAGTTACCAAACAGAAAGCTACAAGATGAAAAATACTAAATTAAAACCGTAAAAATACATTCAAAAAACAAACACTGACTGTTGCAAAAGATGAAAAATACTAAATTAAAAATGTAAAAATACATCCGACATTCTAAAAACTGTCAGTCAGCCGGATTAGCCATCGGAATCAGACTCCAATGGCTCAACATCCACTTGCTCATATGGTATTGGCACAATCAATGAAGCGTTAGCAGCAACAAGGGCTTTGTGCCAGCCATGTTTGAATCCCTGATTTTCAAACTTGGGGACTTGGTCCACGTACTCGGCGAGTCCAGCATTTTTCCCGGCTTCGAATACTTTGGAAGACTCCGAGTCAGCTGATTCTTTCGCCGCCTTCATTTCAGCCAACTCAGCCTCCAGTTTGGAGATCGCCTTCTGGGCCAACTTGAGCGCATCTTCGCTCGCGTCCGCCTTCTTCTCGGCATTTGACCTCAATTGATCCGCGCAACGAGCCTTCTCCATCTCGGCGTCGGCCCTTGAGGCTTCCTTGTTCGCCCTCAAAGCTTCGACCTCGGCCCTTCTCCTCTGGCCTTCAACTTCCTCGCGTAAATGACCAATCTGTTTGACGGCAGTGCGATGGCGACGGCCCATATCGGCTATCCATCCGACGGTCTGTAAAACAAGAATTTAGAACCATAACTTCAACAGTATTTGGATTAAGTGAAGCTAAGTTCGAATATGTACCAAAAGTGCCGATTGGGCGGCCAGTGCTGTCGTATCTAGATCTGTTTCCACTCGAAAAGCCTCCTTATCAGACAGCAAAGACACGGACGTAGCCAAGCTAAATGCGACTTCTGGATCTTTAAGCACCGAAGCATTAGAAGAAACTGGCGCATTTTTTTATCATCAGCTGAATGACAAAAGGAACGATCACGTCCGATCTGTCTAATCGAGGACGTTTGCCATGTTCTTCTACGCCGGCTTCAAACTCGGCGGAGCGTTTCTCTACCTCGACTTCTTGGCCGGCCTGCACATTCAAGGTAGATTCGGCATCCCGATTTTCTGCCGTCTCCACCTCAATAACACGGAAAGACTCTGATTCGCTAGCAGGCAGGGAAAATTGAGATATGGTGGCGGGTGGTGCTTCAGACGGAAGGGCCTTCGCTCTTCGCCGCGCGGCCAACCTTTCCGCATTCACCTGCTTGGCAAGTTTTGTCAGGCTTAACTCGGTCATGTCTTCGGGGTTTGCAGCGGGAATATCCTCTAAACCGTGAAAAACGCCGTCAAGCGAAAGATCACCTCGGCCCAAAGCAGATAGGGGATCGGCCGAATTCAATACCGCGTCAGATTCGATTACGGACTGATCTAATTCGGTAACATTAGCTACACCCCGCTCCGAATCCGACCCTTCAAAACCAACCTGCCTCAAGTTTTTGAAGTTGGACAAAATGAGAGCGGTGAGAGAATCTTCACCTTCCTGAATCGGGATACTTTTCGCCGCTGAGAAGGTCGTATATGTCGGCTTGTAACGAAGCAGATTGTGGGTCGCCCTGTCTTGTTCGACGACCGAAATATTTGAGCGCGACTTCAATATCCGAAAGAATGGCGCCCTCAGTTGAAGACAGAACTTTCTTCAAATTTCTCCCTACACAAGCCAAGCCGTAGCATTTCAAAAAAGAGGCTTTACAACAAAAACGAACAAATAATAAAAGCGAGAAAGCTATCAGCCACCTGGCTCGCCCCTCTGTCTAGGAATAGGGTCGGCGTGATCCTCCCCTTCGCCAAATTCCCAGTTACCCTAGACAATGACCATAACATCATCAACTCGTTTTCCAGAACTGGAAAGCATAGTTATCAGCTGATGGTCGACATCCTTGGCCCTAAGGAAGAAGCGCTCGTGCCGACCAGAAGACTTAGCCAAGGCATAACAATGTCGGATGGCTGGAATGCCAAGGTTAATTCTTAGGTGACGGTTGAGCGCTATAAGCCCCATTATGACTCTAAAGAACTTCACATTAGGTTGGGAAGGGATTAAACCCCAATGGCGAAGCACAACCCTAAGAAACGGGTGAAGGGGGAAACGGACTCCACCCTCTGCAATTGACAAAATAGGAAAGACAATCGTGGTTTCATCCTCCCTCTCCATATCAAGAGTTCCATCTGCTACAAGCGACAAACGGGCATCATCAGGACTGGATAAATGGCGTTTAAAGCCAGCAATACGATCTGACGAGAGGAGGTCTTTTAAATGTTTCGCCATATCCTAGTCTATGAGAATATGCCGAGGAAAGAATAAACCAGAAAGAGTCCTCGAAGCAAGGGAGGAGAGAACTTACAAAGGACGAAGAGGATATCGGAGGAGTTTCGGGGACGATCCAGAAGGCAATCCAGCGATGAGCATCATAAAATATATACTGGAAAGGACCTCAAAATTTTAAATCGCAATAAATAGACACGTACGAGGGGGCAGGGAGTCGACACGACAATCGAAAGGGGTGCACTTAGATGTCCGCGGAAGGATGAGGCCAACCGCCGAATTTTGGTTCCGACTTTTAGGAATTCAAAACCAAGCACTCCAGCCAACTATCGTCGATGAAATGCTTGGGGGGCAATTGTGGGAGCCGAATAAATAGAAGATTCGGAGGATGCGCGCTCCGAAAATTAGATACTATCCGGCTTCATATTGCGTGACCAGGATGCTGAATACGTGAGTAAAGCCGAATAGACGGAGATTAGTAGCTCTGAATGAAAGAAAGGGCAATGATCAAAAAGTAGGCCCTGGCCCCGAGGATCAAAAAGAACAGGTATAAATACATGAACAACTATTATAGAAAGGTATGTAAGAATCACATCACAAGACTGAGAAAGTAAGCTATCCTAAGTGTCTGAACTAACTTGTCCGTCGGAATGCTAATTCCAGCACCCCCGACCGGAGTGCTTGTATCTTTTCAGGTGACTAGCTGAGGATCACTAGCGTCTCCCAAGATCCGATGAGTATTTCCAAACCACTTCCCCACAAAGTCCATCTTGCATTGTGTATGCCATTTAGTCCATGTTGTTGCATGATTGACCATTGCATTGTGTATGCCTTGATCATTTCATTGTTAGTCTCCATGTGTGCATTGCGTATGCCATATAGTTTTCATGTGCATTGAGTATGCCATTGATTATTTCATAGCATTGTGTATGCTAGTAGCATGTTTGCATATCATCATTTGCATGTTTGCATCATTTAGTGGCATTATGTTTAGGTTGCATGTTAGAGTTGCATTCATGCATGCCATGTGTATTGCATTGTGTTTGGAGTAGGGTTTAGTCCAAACACAGGAAATGAGGGATGTTTCATACTCCAAGTGACAAAACGTGCCTCGATTCTCGGTCGCCAACACTTCGGATTACCCATGATGGAGTTTAGGCCTTGTTGTGTTTATATGTGCATTCATCTTACATCGAGTTGTGTAATCCGACTCCTCGGCCATCATATATCGAGATGCGTGATTGGTGGCATGAGGATCGAGGACTACACTCCCTAGAGCCTATGCAATGACGGGGAGAGTGGTCGTGCACACATATGTTAAAAATACTTTGCCATGCCCCTTTCTTGCTCTCTGTTGTAGCAAACCGGAAGCCAGCAGCAAAAATTGGTCGGTAGTATCCCTACAGCATGGTGGAGTTTCAGCCTTCTGGAGTTTAGTACAGTGTTCTGGGACCAGTTGCAAACAGAGGCAAATCAGGGCATCGCGATGGATTTTCCGGCAAGGCGACTCGAGCATGCATGCAATCCTTGTCATTCAAGACCGAGCTAAGGCAGTCCATTTCATATGTTTTGCATGCTAGCTTATTTATTTTAGTTAATTTGTTAATTAATAAGGGTTGTGTAATAATTAGCTATAATTCGTTATTCATTCGGTTGTGTATTATTTATTCGGACCCTCCGTCGAGAGGGCCAACTGTTGTAATAAGTATGCATGTGTGTGCTACATGTCTTCCAACCCCACGTCTTTCTCCCTTTTATTTACCAGCTTACGATAGTTAGTTTTAGGGCATGTTTCAATTAGCATCCTTATGCTTCGCATGTTTGCATTCATTCATCTGTCTCGCATGCACCGGGCTCGATGCATCATACTAACTGCATTGTATTTCAATTCCAAGTTGAATACATGTTATCTGTAGCACCTCATATGCCATCTTAGAATAGCCGAGCCTATCTTAGTTGCATCTTGCATGTGTTGCATTAGCCATCTTAACATGAACTAGGATCATCCATTGATTACTAACTAGTTTCTGTTTTGGCTTGGAGTACTCGGTGAGTGTTTATGCTTTAGCATCCTTGCATGTGTGCGAGTGACTGCCATGATAGCATGCTTGCCATGAGGCTAACTGCTTATGTGATATAACTGCCTGAATGCCTGTGGGTGAAGGTTGGATTATTTGAATTGGAACAATTCATTGGTTCCGAGTTTTAAGCCTACTTGAGAGTAGCAAATCGCCATATTTTCTAAGCCCACTTAAGGGTGGCAAAATCTGTATTTTAGCCTACTTGCGAGTAGCAAACCGCTTTCAAAAACAAACATGAGATGCTTTGTTCCAACTTAAGCAATCCAGTCAATACTTGTATGCTGTGCGCATCACATAGTAATTCTAGGCTAATAACCGGAATAAGAGCACATAACGTTTTCAAAACTCGATATCATGGTTAGTAGAGGCTGATCTTTGATCGGGCGAGCGGGGTGCTCACGAAGTGACCTTCCCCAATCGTACCCAAGTTCCCGAGCCGAGGCAACTTTGGTGATGACAGACACGTGGCCTTAGGCACGAGTCAGGGTTTCCTAAATTCCCCCAAAATAAAATATTTAGGTGGCGACTCTATATCTGGCAAAGCAGTCCATGTTTGGCACTTCTTTCTAAAAATCAGTTTTTCAAAACGATTTGCTGGATTTGGACTCTTTGATGATTCATCGGTCTTGCATTGCACTCCGCGAGATTAGATACAGGACCGTTACATTGAGTCCTGAACTGTAGTAAGCCCAAATGAACAAAACGGGATTTCTCCCGGGACGTTCAGGGACGTCTACACACCCCTAACTCCAAAAACACTACCATTTTTAAGCCTTAAAAACAAAGGTTTTTGTAGTTGACAACTAGGCCAAAATTAGCATGAAAAGGTTTCCAAGATTGTGTACAAAAATAAGCTTAAAAGAGAGAGAAGCTCACCCTTGAAGCACAGCAGCAAACAGCCACTTTTCTTGAACCAAAACCACCTTTAGCTGCCCAAAACAAGTTCCAAGGGACCTCAGCCTAATGGTGATCAAGTCGTCTTAAGGGTTGATAGGTTGAAGATGGTTGTATGCAAGCCTTCTCGCACAAAAGCTTTAGAGAGAGTGAAATCTAGAGAGGGGATTGAAGAGAGAGAGGCTCCCAAACGTCTTCCTCAAATGTTCTAACCCTTGAATATGAGATACAAGGCTTCAATATATAGCAAAATACAAGCATTTGGTCGAAAATATCTCAAGAGAGACAGCTAGAGCAAGCTGGAGACAGCTGGAGGTAAATATCTGCAAAAAAAATGAGTTTTTCCACGGTTGGCTAGCAGAGGATCATAGATGGCCGGCACTACACCATTTCTGGCCGGCAAGGACCATCAATGGCCAGTACCCTTCATCAAACCTCAATGGTCACAATTCCCAAATTGCAGTAAGGTAATAATCGTTTAAAATCCATATTCGCTTGGAAGATCTTAAAGTCGGCATCATGTCATCAAAGTTCATCAAAGCTTTTCCAAACCATCAAAAATATGTCATCAATGGTCATCAAACCGTCATGGACAAAAACATTTTCCAAAAATATGTAATACACAAAGTTCATCAAACCTTTCATAATTTCACACAATACGTTATTCAGAGATATTATTCAGAAACTTAGCAGAACTTTCAAAGATTATCAGATGATGTGATAATTCCCAATAGTATTAAACTTATTTAAACTTTGACAGAACAACCTCTGGTCCAGCTTATAACAAATACGACAGAATGACTTCGAGTTCAACACATTGCATTCATCAAGTGTGCCACAATAAAATATCAAATAGAAAACTCATTCATGCATAGCAAAATATCTCTTTCAGAAAACTTGTCATATCCTGAACAATCGGAGTTTCATAGCATACCGAATCATTTTGGGGAAATTATTCGGAAAACTCATCATACAATAAACATGTCGGAAGCTCATGGCATATCTTATTATTTCAGAAAATACTTATCATATAGAACATTTCGTAACCAATACACAGATTTCATTAACTATTGTATAACATAGCCATTTTTAAAATCATTTATACAAAAGCATCGTCATCGGGACATTACTTGCTAAGGTCTACAGTCAACTCACGCAAAATCACACATTATTCATCTATGTCGGAAGTACCGAATGTAATTGATGGTATGACATCTCTAAATAACACAGATCACATAAATTTCATTCCAATGAGCACTCATTGTCAGATCACAATAAAGGAACAAGCCTTGACTTAATTCTCGTACAAATATTTCATCCTTAATTAATAATGGTGAGTTTATTATAGCAATAAGTTAGATTCAGAACAAATATGTATCAAAACAAAATTATGCCTTTCAGATAAATGGCAATCCACAAAAGAAACACAATTTTCCTTTTATTTACATTCATTCACAAGAATATATGTCCGTACTGAAAGGAGAAACAAAACTTTAGTTATCATCCCGTAGAAAAATTCATATCATGACCTTCTTTTCACCAATGATCCATTTCAGTAACCCAAACAATTTGATTAACAAACATATCATCTTACTACGTTAACAATGCCCATTCGTGTTCTTACACGTAATAAGACAACATAAACATCACCTCATTCTTACTACCTTTCCCTCAAGCCACTAAATACAATTAGCTAAATACATAAGATCATACCAAGCCATTTAACTCCATGGCTCAAGGCT
Source organism: Camellia sinensis (assembly GCF_055761805.1). NCBI lineage: Eukaryota > Viridiplantae > Streptophyta > Magnoliopsida > Ericales > Theaceae > Camellia > Camellia sinensis. The sequence goes on along the minus strand of NC_138961.1, from coordinate 66,134,788 downwards.
CAAGATTTTAGATAATATTTTCCTTTGCCAGCATACATATCTCAATTTCCTAAACATACACTCTCTCTCCACAAATTAACATACTCAACACCACCAACATTCCAATCAAAATTTCAAATTCCATGTATTACTGAACTTCCATAAAATTCCACCAAATACTATGTGATCACAGATCATGATACTTGTATTTATTAACATTCTAGGTAGCAATTTCAACGTCCTAACTCTTGATTACTAGTTCCATGCTTGTTATCAATCACCAAATATCTCAATCACAATAATTCCATGATTTGTCAACTTCCATAATTCTAATATCTCTTTCCCAAATATTCTTTCTATGGCTTTAAGTAAGCTCTAAACCTCTTGTCATTTCATGTTTCAAGAACTCAACATGCTTGCACTCCCCATTATTCAAGTCAAAACACCACAATTTCATAAACCTTAGCCTTATGTTTCCTTATACCTAGTCATAACACACATAAGCATACAACGATATGAGTGGGGCAATCCCTTTATCCACATTATGTTTCCACGACAGGCTTATACTTATCAATTTGAATAGCCGAAGAACACCGATATTCCACATCTTTCAAAACTTTAGCCTTATGTAACCCATTCTCACTTCATAACAATTATCCAATTTTCCTTAGTCACAAAACTAAGTCTTTGAAACAAAATATATGAATCTTCTTTTATTACCCCAAGGTCTATGAGAATTCTCATTCTTAATCTCAACGCACAACACATTGTACGAGCTCACATACATCTTTTAAAATGCACATCATATCCTTTCATTACTAGAAACATGCAACTTAAATGCATTCTAGACACTCTAATGCTCAATGGACACGTGTGTGAGATCTTAACTCGTGCTCTGATACCACCTGTCACGACCCAAACCCGCCCCTAAAAGTTTGGTCCATGACCGGCCTGTATGTAGGCCTCAAAACAGAAATTTTAGAATAATATTTAACCACATACGGGGCCTTAAGCGGAAGCAATATCAAATAAAGGCAACATCCATTGAGCTTGTGTATACATGGTGGCTTAATTAATTTAGCATTTAAATACATTCCCATAATTACATATATAATCATAGAATTATGCAGATCTCACACAAACTTAAATAAGACTCCAAAAATTACATAACTCTCAGTAATCAAAATTAAGGCCATAACACGGAGGCGTACCCCAGGCGGCTTGGCAAACAGGTTGACCCCAATACAATTCTAGTGTCAATCCCCAATGGCTCACCTACATAAACATACATAAAAACAGAGTGACCAAGGCTCAATGAATAATAGTACGTGATAATCCAATATCTAACTTGAATCACAAGGTATATAAATGCAGAGAACTTATAGTTAATCTGATTCTGTACTAATTTCAGAACGGCCTTAGGCCCAGTCTTTAAACAGAAAGGTTTTAAGCCCTTGAACAGAGTGGCATTAAGCCCTTTTTATGCATGCATGAACTCAGGAGGTGGCTCGCACGGATTCTAGAGGTGACTCGCATTGCAGCACTTAGTTTCGTGCAGCACTTTGTTTCATACTAACAGATCATACAGAATGGCCATAGGCCCAACTGTCACAGATTGGCCATAGGCCTCACACATGCCACAAATTGGCCATAGGCCTCGTAACTTTCACAGAACGGCCATAGGCCTCAGTTCATATATGTATGGACTCAAGAGGTGGCTCGTACGGATTCTAGAGGTGACTTGTATATCAGCACTTAGTTCCGTACAGCACTTTGTTCCATACCAGAAATCCTTATGTCTTAAAGACCGAATCATCCATATGGTGTCATAGTATAGCATAACATACATGAACCACGGTATTATTACCCCCAGGCAAGGGCCATAAGACCATGGTATTTTTACCCCCGGGTAAGGGCCTTGTGCTAAGGATACCATGAATACTTATATACATGTGGACAATCATTCATTTACATTCTTTGAATCATTCACGTAGTTACATAATTAACATGCGATAACAGAATGCTAATGGCCGTCATTAGCTGGAAGTAGTGCGTATGTTACAAATGGACACAGTTGTCTTGCGTATAATTAAGCATTAATAATAATTGTTTACAGAAACACATGCGTCATTATAAAATCATTAGTGAGGAATACATTTTCGTCACCAATAATTTTGTATATATTTTTTTTGAGAAACTTGATTTTAAATGTTTTAAGACCATTTGGTGAGAAATTTATTTTTGTCACTAATAATTTTTAATAGTTTGAGACAATTTAGTGAGGAAATTATTTTGTCACCAATTTTAGAGGAAAAATTTTAACATATTGGGCAGGAATGGAAAAAATAGACTACTAACTTTTTTTCCCCTTTTATTTTTGATTATCAATTTTTCTCTCCTCTCTCTCTCTCTCTCTCTCTCTCAAAACAAAAATACAAGTTAATTAACTCTCTAAACCTATGGTGACAAAAAGTAGTGAAAAAAATATTTCGTCACTAAATAAGAATAATCCATGACGAATTATAAAATTTTGTCACATATAATAAAAAGTAAAAATAATAGGTGACGAAATTTATTTTCGTCAATGAATACTTATTTTTAGGTGAAGAAAAATTAAATTTCGTCACCAAAGATTTTTCCTCTAATTTTTTTTGGGTAAAGTCAAAATTTTGAGATTGTTAGTAAGAAAAAAAGTTGTCACCAATTATAAAATTATCAGTGAGGAATATATTTTCGTTACAAATAATTTTAAATATTTTTAAAAAAAATTAATTTTAAATATTTTAAAATTATTTAATGAGAAATATATTTTTATCGTCAATAATTTTAATATTTTAAAATTTTTAATAATAAAATTATTTTATCACCAACCAATCTTGAAGGAGAACCTTGAGATTTGGCGGTAATGAAAAAAAGTAACCCTATTGATTCTCCCCCATCCCTTTTTTTTTTTTTTTGGGTGCTCCAGTTTTCGTCTCATCCCTCTCTTGCAAAACACACAAAGGTATGGCCGCTCTCTCTCTCTCTCTCTCTCTCGTAGTTGTTTAATGGTGGGATAAGGGTTTTCAGTAACGTGGTGGCGCTGTGGTGGGGATGGAATGGTGTAACGGAGGTGCAGTGTGAGAGGAGGAGGGCTAGCGGTGCTTTAGTAGGGAGGGAAAAGGCAGGCATTTTAGATTTGTGGTGGAGAAAAAGAATAGTTTTGTGGTTGTGGATAATAGGGAAGGAGGCAATGGATCTATAGTAGTAGAGGGTTGGAGGGGCTGTTTCAAGAGGCAGAAGGGGAAGTGTAACCAGCTGGGATAGGGGTTCCTAAGGGGAATGAAGAATTTAGGGAGCCAAAAGAGGGTTGGGAGAGGGAGACGGTGTAAAAGCCCTTGTGTTTGATAAAGTACGTGTGTGAAACATTGCCATATTGTTGGGTATTTTAGAGTTGAAGGGTCATTTTAGTTCACCACGTTTGAGTTGTTATGTTTGAAAAAAATTTCATCACAAATCCAAGACTTGCATTTTAATTCTCCTTCATTGCATTGTAAAATTGATTCATTGTGTACACAATTTGTAAAGGATTACATAACTTCTCAGAACATATTATCACGCATCTGTAGTTAAACTATGATGGTGAAACTGTACACAACCTATATGTGCAAAACTTTGGTGAATTTCAGATTTGTATCGGACTCGTTTATTGAATTAGAACAACAGCAAGACAAATAAGTTATAGTCCTCGTTTGGGGTTTGGCATTTTTAGCAACATTTGTTTTGTGAAATTTAAGTGAATTCTCAAAGTTAGTAAAAGGGTGACTTAACTGAAAAAAATGTTTATGAGCAAAATCCTGTAAATTCTTTGGTTCCTCTGTGAATCTTCTCCTTTTCCCCTACACTAAATGCCCAAAATACTGTTAACTTTTTCTTAATTGTTTTGAGCAGATATTGCAATGGAAAAATATTGGTGTGGCCAATCTTGCAGGAGTCATCAGTCTTGCTGCTAGTCTATTCATGTGGGTGACATCACTTAAGCCACTGAGGAGGACATACTTTGAATTGTTCTTCTACACCTATCAACTATGCATAGTCTTCATCGTCTTCTTGGCCTTGAATGTTGGTGATTTCATTTTCACTATTGCTGCCGGAGGAATATTTCTCTTTGTTCTTGATCGGTTTTTGAGATTCTGTCAATCACGAAAGACTGTCAATGTAATATCAGCTAGTTGCCTTCAATGTGGAACCGTTGAATTGGTCATTTCAAAACCTGGAAGTAATAACATAACATCTCTTCAAAGCTTGATTATTCATTTCTATATATTTTGTCACCACAATTCTCACTGTTTCCTTTTTGACAATGTAGATCTGCAATACAATGCCCTAAGTTTTATTTTTCTTCAAATTCGGGAATTATCCTGGCTACAATGGCATCCTTTCAGTGTCTCATCAAGTCCTCTAGATGGTAAATATCACATTGCGGTTCTCATTAAGGTTCTTGGGAAATGGACGAAAAGCTAAGAGGAAGTATCTTAAATGGTCCTAAGGAGGAACCACGAGAAGAGCAACCCCTGCAGCCTCATTCAAACCTAACCGTTTCTATAGAGGGGCCTTATTGGCATTCATCGCCATACCATTTAACGTATGTCTTCCATCCTTTTATTCATACATGAGAATCTCAAATGCAAATTATGATGAATCAGTCTTATTTTCTAGGTCTGGCTGTATGTATGTCTATGGAGATGTATATGTATGTACATTCAATACTGATAAAAGACAATTTTGATACTGCATGTAATTTGGCTCTGTGCTAATTAGGTAAAGTGATAATATAATGGTTGATCCAAAGGTGGACTCATATATAAATATTTTTTTACACGAACATTATATTTCATTGGAGTATTGTGTAAAAAAAAAAAAAAAAAAAAAAAAAAGAGCAAGCAGTACACTAGGCTCTCTCTAAAGCAGGATCTAGGGAGGGCAAGATGAACACAACTTTACGCCTACTGGAAAGGCTATAACTGTTGGAGTGTCATGTAAAGTTTGCAATTGTACCATAGCTAGCATTGGCAAAGTGTTACAGCTACCATGAAAGGAAAATGAGCAGAGTGATATAACATTTATCTTCTTTCAAGTTTTAATACATTTTAATGCACTAACACTTTTTGTTTTTCAGATATAAAAACCTTATTTTAGTTGCTGGAGGAATTGGAATATCATCATTCTTGGCTATCCTGTGCGATATTCTCCACCATATTAAGGATAACAAACCGTGTATGCCAAGGAATATCTTAATAGTTTGGGCCATGAAAAAATCAGACAAGCTTCCTCTTCTTTACAGCCTTGACATGGAATCAATCTGTCCATTTTTTCCCGACATACTGAATCTTGAGATTCAAACTTATGTCACTCGAGAATCAGAACCTCAACTGGTAGGTTCACTTGTGCTTTCCTCAATTATCATTCCAATTTCTAACCTCACATCAGTTTATTTATTTTCTAGTATGTGACTGTTATGATCAACTACAGGAGGATGGTCAAGTTAGCAAGTCTGTGAACTTTTTTGGATACTCTATCCGCAACAAATGTGGCATTTCTGTATTGGTTGGAACAAGGAACATCATTTGGTTTGGAGTTTATGTCATGGTGTCCACAATTGGATTGGTTCTCTCTGTGGGCTTGTTACAGATCTTTTATATAAACCCTTTTGACATAACTTACTGGTGGTACAAAGGGCTTTTATTTGTTATTTGCATGGTTGCAAGTCCTATTGTATTTGGGGGTGTTGTGATTGGTCTATGGCATCTTTGGGAAAGAAAAACTCTAGCAAGGGAGGCTCATGATGAAGATGATGGCCCAAAGATTGACACCCTGGAGGGTAATGAGGCAAGGGCACATAAGGAGTCAAGTCAGAATTATGTTGCTAGTTCAAATTTTATTCAGTATGGGTGCAAACCGAACTTCAAAGGTATTTCCTCAAAATATTTTGGAAGAATATTAGATAAATGGAAAAAGGAAAAAATAATTGCAAATCAATGGAGCGCAAGTGGATATGAGAACAGTCATTTTTATGCCATTTTTACTTGCACGGGGTACATATCTTACTTTCAATCCATTTGATTTGCAATTATTTTTTTATGTTTTCCATTTGTCTGAATTTTTGACTTGTTGAGTATAACAAAAAAGTTAATGTGTTTGGGAATAACTTTTTTTAGTTGTATTAAAAAACTTGAATGACTAGTGTGTTTGATTTGATTTTTTTAGTAATTTTGACTTTTTGGTCTTTTTAGTAGCTTTTTGCCTTTATTAGTCAAAAAACCAAGGTGCCAAATGGGGCCATAATTTGAATGTCAAGTGTTTGGTGGACTGTATAGAGATAATTGTGTAGACCTACATTGAGGAGGATGAGATCCTGGTCCACAAGATTAAGCATGGTATGCTCTTTTGTATTCATGGCTTCCAATGAAGGGTTTTGTTTCAACTACTTGCATTACAGGCTAAATATGTGACCTTCAAGGCAGTCTCTTTTGTATGCCCATGCCTATTTGGATTGCACCTCTTCTGGTGCTATTTAGTGATAGCTTTATTTGTTACTAAGAAAATAAATAATAGTTTTTGTTTGAATGAGAATTTGTGGAGTCTGGTAGGCTTTGACAAAATTTACTGAAATAATTAAAAACATTTAAAAAATTTAGTCTGTCAAGATTTAACCTAATATAAGGCAATTCAAGACTTGTTTAAATTTAGTATGGTCCTTGGCATCAACTGTAAATTCATTGCTTTGGAACCATCTTTTTGAGTGACTCCTTTCTAGTATGATCCTTCTATTTTCATTCTGTCAGTGGTGGGCCCATAGTTTTTCTTTTCTTCTACAGGAAAACAATTGTACTTGCTACTGGTGTCGTGGTTCCTGGTGGGACAGTTGCATACTTGCGATCAAGATATTGTGGCAAAAGGCCTAATCGTTTTGGTCACTACAATGGGGTCAGTGATAATAAAGAACAATTAGAGAAGGTGGTTGGGAATGAAAATATTGTAAAGAAAAGTAGGCAAAAAAAGAAAGGTGGATTGAAGTCACTTCAGGTTTTAGCTTCAATTCTTCTATCTCATATGGGGTGAATTGGGGCAAGGGATCTTCTCTCTTTATTGGGCATAGTGGTAAGCCTCTTTTGACCATGCCTGCATTTTGTGGTTTAGATATGCTATGTTCTGTTTACTCATATTGCTTTTTTAGTGGATTTATGTGTCTCATGTGTCTGAAACTAGTGTCTCCTCGAAATACTATATCTGGTGACTTTGATATGCTGCTCTGTTTCCTTCATTACTTTCTGGTGATTTCTGCTTTATTCCCTTTATGAATGCTGTTGAAAGGGTTGTTAATATTTGTTCCATTAGATATTCATTTGAATACTTACTTTGCAAGAATTATAATTGAATAAACAGAAACATTTCAAGATGCTTGGAAATTTGCAAGATGATCAAAAACGTTAAACAGGATTGGTGAGTGCAATGCATTTACCTATAGAACTAGTATATTAATATGTATTATTATTATTATAAGGAAACAATTATTAAGTGCCAACAGTAGGGTGCAACCATGCAACCTTTTATAGACCGAGAATGAATCAATTTATTTTTTCTAGGCAGTGTTGGAGTTACTCTAAGCTAGTGATGTGATTAATAGGACCTTGCCATGTAGAAAGGACCTTCTGGTTGTTGAGCTAGATTCATTGTGTACACAATTTGTATTTACATGGATAGAGCTATTATTTGCTAGCTATTGATGTCTCTGTAATCCAGCTTTTGATGTCTCTGTGGATAATTTTCACTTAATAACCTTTTATGGAGATATGAAAGCCCCTTTGCCATTTCCAATATGATGTCGAACTACTACTTCCAGCTTAGAATTTGAGTCTTGTTCTTATTTGCATGGAATAAAAGAGTGTCGCCACTTAAAGATACAATTGAAAGAAGGTGCAAGGATATCTCAGATTTTGCTTTATATGCTTTTGTCAATTATAGTATAGCCACACACAAAAAAAAAAAAAAAAAAAGAAGTTACATGTTTCGGATCATAGTAATGTGAAACTCCATCAGGGAGTAGGATAAATCTCATATAGACAAGTTGATGGTAAAAGCAGTGTTATTTAAGAGTATTTTGGAAACTCTTAAAACATATAAGTATGTTTGTGTAGTTTTTTAGAAAGCATGTTTGCGTGGTTTGTTATGTGATATGATTACATGAATACATCTGTAATTGCAATTTTGAGTGAATTCAGTGATTCTTTAATTTGTGTAGTAATGCAAGTTACACAATTAACTTCAATTACACAAATCTAATGATACATGGGTTCTTCTAAATATATGAAGAAATGTAAAAATGTGTGTTGCTCCCATTTTATTGCAAAAAGATGAAAATAAGCAAAAAATTTAAACAATTCAATATTTTATCTTTAACCAAAAGCAGACAAAATTAAAAACCAAAGTAAGAGCCAAAAAAATCATGAACATGTTTATCTATAAAAAATAAAAAATCACAATGATTCCTTATCAAAGAGGATTTGATCAAGGTTTTGTTGGGTACAAATTCATAAACAAGGCAGTCTAGACCTTCAATGGTACAACCCAAGAGTCTTATAAGGTTCTTGTGTTGAATTCCACTGATCAAATTTACTTCATTGAAGAAGTCATCGATCCATTGTCATGAATCAAATGTATCTCAATGCTACATTATATTTTCAAGCTATTAAATATATTTTGGCATTAGTGATAGTGATATATGGTATTCTTGCAATTTTTTGGCATCTTCTGTTATCCGTGTTGCTTTATCATCAAGGATCACCTCAACTCTTTGAAGTTTTGGATTGTTATATGCATTTCTACTAAATTGGTTTATAAAATAAAATTATTTATATATTAGTTTAGATGTAATTCGTAATATATTAATGTTTTCCTTGTTTAATTTCTTTGCAGATTGGTTTTTGATGACGTTTATTAGAAGCATACTTGGAAATCAAGATCAAGTGTTGAATTTTTTTTTCCTGAACTGATACTTAGTTCTAGTTTTAAACCTAGTTGAGTGTTATTTTATTTTATTTTTTGTGGTCTCCACATTAGTTCATTTTGGAATTTGTTATGATGGTTTTTTTTATTATACTTAATGGATTATTATTAAATTTGTTTGATAGATATATTTTCATTTATGATATAAATTGTTTAGTGAATTATTTTGTGGAGTGGTGTATAATAGCTAGTGGATTTCTTAGTACATTTAAAAGGCTATTGGGATATGAGTAGGGATATTTGTGAAACAATAATTTAAATTGAAATATAAAATATGGAACAAGTTCAGTAACGAATTTTTTTCGTCATTTGTAATTGTTATCATGACAAAGTGATTATTCGTCGCTAATAAACATTTTTTGTGACAAAATTTATTGTAGTTTATATAGAAATATTTCATTGATTTTGTTGTTTAGTGACTAAAAATTTCGTCACATATATATATATATATTTTTATGACGAAATATATTTCGTCACCCATGTATGACTTTTCCAGACGAAAAATTTTGTCATCTTTGCATCTTACTCTGACGAAATTATTTCCTCATCAATAATCAACACGTGTGACAAATTTATTCGTCAACTAAAGTTAAAAATATGATACTGAATAACTATTTGGTGACGAAAATGAGAATTTTTTGCGACAAAATATTGTTTTATTGGTGACAAAAAATTTCGTCACTGAAGTAATTTCATTGGTGACGAAATTATTTTTCGTCACGGTGGTTTTTAGTGACAAACATTCAATGACGAAACCGGTGACGAAAATATTTCCTCACAAATATCTATAGTGACGAAATTAGCTCTTTGGAGACAAAAAAAATTCGTCATTTAAGACCCAACTTGTTGTAGTGGAGGGTGAAACACCCCTAACTCCAAAAACACTTTAAACTACCATTTTCAAGCCTTAAAAATAAAGGTTTTTGTAGTTGACAACTAGGCCAAAATTAGCATGAAAAGGTGGCCAAGATTGTGTACAAAAATAAGCTTAAAAGAGGAGAAGCTCACCCTTGAAGCACAGCAGCAAACAGCCAACAAATAGCCACTTTTCTTGAACTAAAACCACCTTTAGCAGCCCAAAACAAGTTCCAAGGGACCTCAGCCCAATGGTGATAAAGTCTTCTTAAGGGTTGATAGGTTGAAGATGGTTGTACGCAAGCCTTCTAGCACAAAAGCTTTAGAGAGAGTGAAATCTAGAGAGGGGATTGAAGAGCGAGAGGCTCCCAAACTTCTTCCTCAAATGTTCTAACCCTTGAATATGAGATACAAGGCTTCAATATATAGCAAAATACAAGCATTTGGTCGAAAATATCTCAAGAGAGACAGCTGGAGGTAAATATCTGCAAAAAAAATGAGTTTTTCCACTGTTGGCCGACAGGGGATCATAGATGGCCGGCACTACACCATTTCTGGCCGACAAGGACCATCAATGGCCGGCACCGCATCATCCATGGCCCGCACCCTTCACCAGTGGCCGGCAGAGAAAATCTGCTCTCCAGGTCCAACTTCAAATGGACATAACTCCTCCATCTGGACTTAGTTTCAGGTCATTCTTGTGTCCAAATTGAAGCCCCGGAAGTAAGCTTTCCAATGGTGGAAGCTTTGCATCAAAATTCCAATTGTGAAAAAAGTTATGCATGTTTTGGTGAAGCCACTCAGTTTCGATCCTACCCGAATTCATGCCGAACTTCTTCTCCAACTTGTTTTCTTCTTCCCTCTCCTCTTTTGTTCAACTCCAAGCCCCTAAACAAGGTGTTTTGAAAGATTTTTCACAAGAGTTCATGTCTCCTTCATTCATGTCCACTTTTTCCTTGCTCGGTTTACCGAAAAGTGCGACATTTAACAAAATGCGAGCGCCGGAACATCGCAGAAGAATTTTCAAAAATATTTTGAAAGAGAGGGTTTCAGGGTCTCAAAATCTTTTGATCAAGATAGTTTTGGTCCAAAAAGGGGTGTGAGGTTGGGATTTGACTCTCTCCTTGCCGAAAAAATTGAATCTTTGCACTGCACAACTTTCATCACCAAATAAACCATCAGTACCGCCCAAGTCTTAACAGCGGTCAAAAATGGGGTGTCTACACATGTCAATCAATCACTGTCGATTAGGTTAAACCAAATTTTTGCTAACAATAGAATCACTATAAAATTTAAACGATAAATCCATAATATAGAATAATATGTAATTAGTACTGGTATAGAATAATGCGTAGGAAAATAAGAAAACCGGGGGGGGGGGCAAATTAGCATTAAAAAAATCCTATTACTCTTGTGGTTTTTTTTTATTTTTTTTGGGTCAGATCATCTCTTTATTTTTTTTCCACGTTTTTTCATAAAAAAGTCAAAAAAAAATCAAAAATTCAATTTTTAACCTACTTTCCAAAATAGACCTAAGTCTTTCATTTGTACAAGAACAATAAAGCTAATGGTTCGGAATTTATATTTAAAATTTTATGAGAAATATTATTTTCTGTTTAAATATAACTCTTATATAATAAAATCTACAATTAAGACGAATCTAAATTATATATTAATTTTTTTGAGCCTTGAGAAGATTATAAAAATGCAACAGTCATGAATAATTTGGTTCAAGCTCATACATTGCGAAGGTAAATATTGACCAACTTCACAGAACAAAATTACATTATGAGAGAACAAAATTTATGAATTGCATGAAGTATAAAATGCAAATCTGAAGATCTTCGGAAAGTGCCTCTGAGACTGCAAGCGTGTACCAACCAGGGACAAATCTTCTTGGAAAAGGTTTAATATGATCATAAATTCTAAGTTACAGGTATTATCTCAATTTATCATGAAAAATATATGGAAAATAAATATTTATTAAATAGAATCCATATATAATAGGTAAAGTTAGTATAATTTAAATTAAGTTTGGATTTGTGTAGAACTCTATATGTAATAAAAAAAAAAAATACATGCAAACCTCGCTATCTTGGAAAGAAAAAAAAAAAGAAGCTCTTATTATATGCCATCTAAGCATGAGAAAAATACTATTTTTAATAATATATATATGACAACAAAATTTTAATATTTTATAATATTTGTTTTTGTAAAAACAAATATTAGCTTTCACAAAGATAATGATGATTTTGCCCAAAACAGAGAAATTGAACTTTGAAACCCTACTTTTACATTTTTTTTGAGGTTATTTACCCCAAAATCATCTTAGTAATTAATGAAAATCGCTTTACTCCTTCATCTATGAATATATATATTTTGACCCCTTCAACTATAAAAATGTATCACTTTTATTCCTACAAACCCCAATTGTGTATATCAATGACGTATTGGCCTACTCGAATTCTATTTCCCAACATAGTAAACATATATACAAATTTCATCATGTTATTAAACATAATGATTTAGACTTAAGTGTTAAAAAGATGTAACTTTTTCAAATATCAATTCGCAAATACAGGAATCGTTATTCCAATAAAAAGATCAATTGAATTTGCTAATGAGTTTGTTAACAAGTTTCCTGATGAATTAGGTGATAAAACATAATTACAAAGGTTCCTAGGGAGTCTCAATTATATTTCTGAATTTTATAAAGATTTCCACGAAGATACTCAAGTTCTATATATGGGAAAATCCAACTCCTCAAACACAGGAGCATACTTTGACGGTTGAACGCATTCAAACAACGTTTGTAAAGTACATAATCTGAAAGGAAGGGCCACCAGAAAGGGGTAACCCATCAACAAAATGGGTAGTCTGGAAAGCACATATTCTGACAAGGAAGATGAACAATTCTTCGTCAAAATTATTTGAGCCAAATGCTTTTCTGACATGTTTACAAAACCGAGCATTGTTTAACAAAATTTTAAATTATTTTTAAGTTGTGTTTGAATAATAAATTTAGATAGAAATTTGAAATGAAAAAATAAAAAGCTAGGGAAATGAAGAAAAAATTTAATTTATATTTCATTTACATTTTCTTCAAATTTTCTTTTTCCTTTTCAAATTCATACTTAAAATCCATAATTCAAAAAATTCATTCATTCAAAAAAAAAAAAAATTCCCTGATCCAAATATAACTTTAATAAAAGGGTAAATTATGATGATCATCATTGAAATTTGAAGAATATACGATAAATTTCACAATTTTGACATAATGACATTGAGCACTTTTAAAATTTTAATTCACATTGAAAATCCAAAGTGATTCGTGATTAGATCAAGATTAAAATATTCCAAATCCCAGAAATCCAAAACACACAATCTAAATCAACAAGCACTTACGAAAGTGATTTAGACTGTTTGTTTTTTTCAGAATAATTAATAAATCGACACAAACGATTTTTACGTGGAAAAAACCACAATTGGACACCTCCAACTGTGATTAAAAAACCACGGGCGAAATGCCACTAATCAATCCACTACTGAAGTAAAAAAGATTACAAAGATATCATACAAATTACCCAACTCAGTCAATTTGTCTTCGAATCTTCTGTAACTCTTTCTCCACGACTTCGTCTCGGAACTGATCAATCCTGAAGTTGATTCCACAACCTCACTTGTCGAATGAACGACCACGTATAAGATCAAACGCCTTTTGAAACTATACGCTTGAATCTTCGAAATCCACCGAAGAGAACTCTCTCTTGAATTTAAAGAAACCAACTCCTTGATGTATGTATTTTAGATCATGAGTGAAGAACTCTTCTCAAGACATCAAGGAAAACTCACCAAAACTCCAGAAGAACACCCCAAACAAAACCCTAGGACTCTTGAATAAGATCTAGAAAAAAGTAGTCCTAAAAACAACCTAAAAAGATATAAATAGGAATCCTGAATCCGCGATCTCCGCTCGAGCGCCCAACATCCCGCTCGAGTGGCTTCAACAAAATACGCGTGTAAAACCACAGTGATCTGCTCGAGCGCTTCATGACCCGCTCGAGCGCAAAATTACGCACTCTAATACTTTTACAGACCTGTCAATATACTGAGAGACCACAAACTCCGCTCGAGCTTCAATGTCCCCGCTCGACCGGGAAGAACAAAAACACAGAAAATAAATAATTTTTACAACTCAAGGTTTTGTATCCGGATTTGACAATCAAGGAACCTAACAATCTCCCCCTTTGTCAATTCCCGGACAAAACCTTTCTAAACAAATGTCCTTAAACACACGCACTAGACAAGATTAAAAACAAATACTAAAAATACTCAAAACAACTCTATAAACAAACAATCTTTCCAATCTTGCCATATATGGGTCCATCAATCCAATTCTTCATCCAACATTCACCTGTGAAAAGACTAGCAACATACCAGAAAAACCAAAACGTGTGGAACTATATAAGAATATATCAAAATGTATCCATCCAATAGAACCAAAGGAACAAAATATTCATATGAACAAAATATCCATGTGACATAACCAAGAGAACAAAATATCCATATGAACAAAACAAAATAGAATCATCAGAGTACCATCAATACAATATACCATCAATATCACAGCAAATATGCCATCAATATCACAGCAAGAACCAAACTCTCCCCCTTTTTGACCGGGAATGAAGAAAGCAAGAAATCAAGCACCAGGGGGAGGAGGGGGCGGCTGAAGCGTCAGCAAGGAAATGATGTGATCCAGCTGCGAAGTAGTGTGAGCGGCAGTCCGCTCCATCTGACCAAGACGACCATCAAAGGCATCAAAACGGGCATCGAGAAAGTCTAACCTCCGGGTCATAGCCTCCTCAAAGTGCTGAAGCTGATCAGGAAAAGTGTGAGGTGGAACTGGTGGAGTAGGATCCTCCTCACCCCCGGCGGCGGCAGCATCATATTCAGCCTCCTCAGCAAGGCCAACAGTGGTACCTGCAGAAGGATCAGCCCGAGAAGACTCCCCCTTAACATGAGCCCGACTCTGTGAGACAGTTTTCTTTGTGAATGGTCGGGAGGGGAAGGCAAACTCATCATCCTCGAACACCCGAACTCCAAGGTCAGACAAAAGACGATTAATCAAACACCCATAAGGAAGCCCTAACTGTCTATTCCCAGAGACACCTATCATTTTCCGAATAATCAAGGAAGCGAGATCAATAGACATATGATGGGCGATACAGAATAACACAAAACCTTGGTCCTGATGAATTTCGGAGGAGTGGTCACAAGGATGTTGGCACAAACAATCAGATTAAGCAGTCTAAACTCCGGAAGAAGTTCAAACTGTTTAATCAAAGCGCTTGTAGGCCAACGACGGGAAGAACCACAAAGTACCTCAGTCACATGATTGAAATCACAGGTAGGACGATCGGGGACAAGAAAAGGATAGTGTTGAGGGTACACTTGATCAATCTTAAGAAGATGGGGAATGAGAGCTGGGGTGACGGAAATGGATTTGGATCGAACCCAAGTAGTAAATGAAGGCTCAACATCACTAATTTGCTCAATATTACAGTAAAATTCTCGGATCCAGTCGAGATTTTGACGCCCAGAAAACGACAATACCAAATCACCACCTAGAGGATCAAACAAATGGCGGATAGGGATGGACTCGAAAGTGTTAGGCTGGACAGTCCGTTCTAGGTGAACAGTGCAAGCCTCAAAAGATTTATGAAACAACTTGTCTTGCTTAGCATTTTGAAACCTCTCAGAATTAAAGGTAGGACGAGACACAGTTGCCTTTCGGCGTTTAGGGGCAGACATGATGAGATGAGAAATGACTAATACCAGAAAACCCAACTAAGCCAAAAAGAAACCAAACCCAAAGAGCAAAAACAGGTACAAGACAGAGATCATTAGTAACATTGAACACAAAATGCATAATCATGGATGACAAATTTCAAGGAAATGCAGAATGCAAAAATGTGCAGAATGCCAATGGCAGAAAATCAATGACCAAGTGAAGCTAAACACTGATATAAAAACAAATAGAACTGCATATGGCAACACTTCTCCATCTTGTGGACAAAAACAGGGGCTCAAACAGGTAGCACAAACACAAAACTTCAAACATGGTGAACACTGAACCCTAGGTTGAATGGACAACACTGACTGCATACACATAAACATGAAATGCAACATGAGGAAGACCAGACCATGTAGTGAAAGTGTGTGTGAGAGAAAGGGGAACAACAAAGAAACACAAAAAAAAAAAACAAAAAACCGAAATACAATCCCCAAAAATGCCGAAATAACAGACAAAACAGAGGAGAAGAGAGGGTAAAATTTACCAAAAGGGAAATCAGTAAGGAAGAGGAGGAAGAAAGGTGAAATCGACCACGCAAAGCCCACGAGCAAAACCCTAGGTCAGAGCAACTGAAGAGGAGATAGAAAAAAAATGACCTGAAGAGTCGAGGGAGGGAGTTTTATATAAAATCAGTCCGCTCGAGCGTAGTAATGAACGCTCGAGCGTGATTCAAGGCAAGCTGACACCCGCTCGAGCGTAAAAATACCTCTCTCAGAACTGTAAAGCAAAGAGCAAACTACTGCAGGACGAAAAAATACGCTCGAGCGTACAAAGTTCCGCTCGAGCGGGACCTTTTTTTTTTTAAAATAAAAACAAAATACTCAATAACAAGAGATGAGACCCGAAACAAAAGTAGATGCGCACATTCAGCCAGAATTGAATACTAAGATGAGATAATCCGCAATTCATGAAGTCTGGAAACTTGCAGTTGTGAAAACAAAATGACACTGAACATCATGAGCAAAGCAGATAAAAGATAATCAATGATCATAAGCTACATGAGAATGTACAACTCAAAATCCAACAAGAGAGCTCACAAAAAAATGTGTGTGTGTGCAATCCATGAGAGGACACTGAGCTAGAGTTAATCCTAGTAGTGATCGGATGGCTGGACCTCCATCAAGAGTAACTCAAAAATACAGAGAAAAGTCAAACCACTAGGAATCACGGGGTATTTGTTGAGTAAAAGCGGAGGCTTCCCCTCAATCAATGAGTCCTTTTTTTTTTTTCTTGTGGGCATTCACTGGTGGCTTTCACTCCCAAGAGTATGGAAACCAAACCAGAGAAGAATGGAATCATAAAGGATGGCCTGGTTGGTGCCTCTGAGGTAGCCTTTTCCTAATGCCCGGACTTCAAGGAACTGAGGGAGAAACCGTGGAAGTGAAAACAGATGGTAGATGGCTAAGAGTCTCAGCATCACCCATGATATGCTAGTATCGGTCAATTTCACTGTAAAAGTACAAGAAACACTGTTAGTGGTCCATAGAGAACTTTGATCACATGTGCGGAAACCCCTGCAACAATTAATCTCAAGGATGTGTACAGAATGAGATCATGAGGTTAATGAGCATGGGCATTCAAAATGAGCTATGACCAATGAACAATGAAATCTTGTAAGCAGCATGAGTAGTGTACATAAAAAGTTGGATGCAAGTACAACAGATATCAATGACAATGAGATTATGACATCCAAGCATACAAAGGGCAAAACACTTACACCTACTCAAGTAACAAGTAACACTCTAGTGATCGAGCATGACACCCAAGGTCTTTCTAAGGAACTCAAACCGAAGAAGATCAAGGGGTTTTGTAAAAATATCAGCTTTTTGGTGCTTAGTGGGAATATGCTCAAGAACAACAAGGCCCTCTTCCACTAACTCTCGAATAAAATGATGACGAATGTCAATGTGTTTGGTGCGAGAGTGTTGGACAGGATTTTTTGAAATGTTTATGGCACTTGTGTTATCACAAAAAAGAGTAAGAGTGTTCTGTTCTATCCCATAATCATGAAGCATTTGCTTCATCCACAGCATTTGTGCACAACAACTCCCTGCAGCAATGTACTCAGCCTCAGCAGTTGAAAGAGAGATGACATTTTGCTTTTTACTATGCCAGGAAACCAGATTATTCCCAAGGTAAAAACACCCAACGGATGTACTTTTCCTATCATCAGCACACCCTGCCCAGTCAGCATCAGAAAAACCAGTAATCTCAGCTGTAGTATCAGTAGAAAACCAAACCCCATACCCCAAAGTCCCATTAACATATTTAATGATGCGTTTGACAGCAAGAAGATGAGACTCTTTAGGACTAGCTTGGTAACGGGCACAAACTCCTACACTGAAAGCAATATCAGGTCGACTGGCTGTGAGGTACAAAAGACTCCCTATCATACTCCTATAAAGGGTAGGATCAACATCAAAACCAGAGGAATCTTTGGAGAGGTGAAGACTGGTGCTCATGGGAGTACGTGCATGCTTGGCAGACTCAAGACCAAACTTAGACACCAGATTTTTCGCATACTTAGACTGAGACACAAAAATACCTGAAGGAGACTGTTTAATTTGAAGACCCAAAAAATAAGACAACTCTCCCATCATGCTCATCTCAAATTCATGTGTCATGAAATCCGAAAAATATTTCACAAGATGTTCAGCAGTGGATCCAAACACAATATCATCAACATAAATCTGAGCAACAAGAATATGAGACTTAGTATGTTTCACAAATAAAGTCTTATCCACACTACCCCTTTGAAAATCATTATCAAGAAGAAATGTAGTGAGTCTATCATACCATGCTCGAGGGGCTTGTTTCAAACCATACAAAGCCTTGTCTAACTTGTAGACATGATTAGGACATTTAGGGTCCTCAAACCCTTTTGGTTGCTCAACATATGCCTCTTCTTTCAAGTACCCATTCAGAAAAGCACTTTTCACATCCATTTGAAACAATTTAAAGCCAAGAAAACATGCAACACCAATAAAATTCGAATGGATTCGAGACGTGCAACTGGGGAAAACGTCTCATCATAGTCAACACCCTCTACTTGTGTGTAGCCTTGAGCAACCAACCTAGCTTTGTTCCTAACAACTGTACCATTCTCATCAGATTTATTTTTAAAGATCCACTTGGTACCTATCACATTCATGTCTCTAGGTCTGGGAACTAGAGTCCAAACTTTGTTACGTTCAAATTGACCTAATTCTTCATGCATAGCATTGACCCAACTATCATCTAGCAAGGCCTCTTTAAAATTCTTAGGTTCAATTAAAGAAACATAACACATATGTGATACCTCATCCCGAATCTGTCTTCGGGTTTTCATTCGATCCGAGACACTTCCAATCACCTGTTGAGCTGGATGATTCAGTTTCACCCTAGCTGATGGTTTAAGCTCAGGACTTGTGGTGACAGGGGCAACAGGAGTGATGTCCCTTGGAGCACTCTTTGGACTTGACCTTACCTGTGAGAATGGTTCGGTAACCATTTCTTGTGATGGGTCTGCACCTTCTCCTTGATTTTGTGATTCCGTATCCAAGATTGGAGACTCATCATTATCATCCTTATTTGTTGCTGGAGCAGGTGCACCTGTGTCATCTATAACCACATTGATAGATTCCATTAAAGATGAAGTTCGCAGGTTATAGACTCTAAAAGCCCTACTAGTGGTTGAATACCCTAGAAAAATACCTTCATCACTTCGGGAGTCAAATTTGCCCAAAGGCTCTCTATCTTTGAAGATGTAACACTTACTCCCAAAAGTTTTGAAGTATTTTACATTAGGTTTCAAGCCCTTCCACAATTCATATGGAGTTTGTAAAGTGCCGGGCCTTAAATACACGCGATTTATGACATAAACAGCAGTATTTATGGCTTCGGCCCAAAATTTTGGAGGAAGTTTCTTACTAAGGAGCATGACCCTAGCCATTTCTTGAACAACCATGTTCTTCCTCTCAACAACTCCATTTTGTTGTGGAGTAATGGGTGCAGAAAATTCATGCTTAATTCCATGTATATCACAAAAATCTGAAAACGAACTATTTTCAAACTCACGACCATGATCGGTTCGGATTCTTATGATACGATCAATGGAAATACCTTGTTCATTCTGGATTTTAAAGACTAAGGCCTGGAAAGCATCAAACGTATCAGATTTTTCCTTTAAAAAATTTACACATGAAAATCGAGTAAAATCATCAACAGTTAAAAAAATGTATCTTTTACCTCCGATGCTTTCAGTGCGAGTAGGACCCATTAAATCCATGTGAACCAATTCGAGAGGACGTTTGGTTGTAAAGCTGTTCACCTTTTGATGAGGGGCACGGGTTTGCTTTCCAAGTTGACATGGTCCACACACATGGCTCAAATTCTTACCCAGTTTAGGTATTCCCCTCACAAGCTCTTTGTTGGCTATCTTAGTTAGGTCATTGAAAATCATGTGACCTAATCTTTGATGCCACAGGTCAATGTTACTAATGATGGCAGAGTGACAAGTGAGATCATTAGTAGTAACAATCCCATAGCAGTTATCAGATGTGCGAACCCCATGTAAGACAGTATTTCCCTTTTTATCCAAAATTTCACATTTATTTTTTGAAAACAATACTTCATGATGGGAATCACACATTTGACTAATGCTTAAAACATTTGCTTTAAGACCATCAACTAGTAGAACATTATCTAGCTTGGGAAGACCAGCAACACTTATAGAGCCCTTACCAATGACTCTCGAAGTGCCACCATCTCCAAAGGTAACAATTCCTCCTTCATATTTTTCAAGGGAGGTGAAGTAGGATTTGTTACCGGACATATGACGAGAACACCCACTATCAAGATACCACATGTGTGAATCACGTGCTTTTAGAGCAGTGTGAACAACTAAACAAGTCAAATCATCTTTTCTCACCCACATCTTTTTAGTCTTGGTATTCCGCCTAGACATGTAAGGTTGCCTCCTAGCCCAAAAAGTAATTGAATTTCTACTCTTTTGAGACACCTTACCAAACAATTCATAGCAATAAGGACGAATGTGGCCATACCTACCACAGTGATGACAAATAAAAACCGATTTTACGTCCTTTTTGTTGATCTTCCCAGCTTTGGGTACATGAAGAGAGAGATCAACCTGGTCTACCTGCAATTTTCCCTTTGCTTGAGTCTTCTTGTCATGTGAAGTAGAGGCCTGTCCCTTGTGAGCTATTGCACCATAGCCTAACCCGCTTTTGTCGCAACCCATTTGTTGAGACCCGAGGATGTCTTCTAAAGATTTGGAACCTTTGTTCCACATGGCAATAGTGGCTCTAGCAACACGGAGCTCTTCATCTTTTTGACAGACTATCTCTTCCAATCTGGCTTGTGACAGCTCAAGACTTTCAAGCTTTTCTTCGTATGTGGAATACACCTTCAGAAGTTCATTCCTTTCAGTTTCACAGGATAGTAGTTTTCCACATAAGTCTTGCCTGTCACTCGAGATCTTGACGATATTCTACTTTGCTGCTACAAGTTCTCCTCTCAGCCTGACATTCTCACTCTCACATGTTTTGATCTTGAGAGAGAGTTTGTCGTTGGTTTTGGATAAATTCAAAGATTCCTCGTATAGCTTTTCGTAAGCTTGTTGTAGTTCATCGCCATTGATCTCATCATTGTCATCAGATGTTTCATCATCCTCTTTTTGCTCTTCATTCTCCTTTGCCTCTTCCAATCTAGCAACTAAGACTGAAAGGTTGCTGGATGGTGGTGAAAGTGAATTTCCTCCTTCATGGAATTGGCTCAAAATTTCCCATGCCTCTTTAGCCTTTGTGCAACGAACAATCCATTGCTGTTCTTCAGCAGAAATTGCTCTACGAATAGTGATAAGGGCTCTCAGATTGCTCGGATTGTCAGCCCTGTCTGTATCTTCTTCAATGGCCTGCCAGCCTTCTGGATCAAAAGCTCTCAGAAAAGCCCTCATTTTGATTTTCCAAAACAGGTAGTTACTCCCATCAAAAGTAGGAGCATGATGCAGGTTCTGACCACGAGCTAACTCCGCTGGCTTTAGAAGAGTTTGAGTGAAAGTGGACCAAAATGCCATAAAAGCACTATCCCCGTCTTCTCCAGATTCAGGTTCTTCGGGTTCTTGCTCCGACCCGCTTTCATCATCCCAAGTTACAGTGTAGATTTTCTTTCGATTCTTTTTCGAAGGGCATTCAAGGGCAATGTGGCCAAACCTTTGACATTCATAGCACTTGACCCCTTGCCCCTTTACAATCTTCTTTTCAGTTTTTGGAGCAAGTTTTGGTGGAAAAGTTTTGGGTTTTTCATTACACTTGTCTTTAGAAATAGGGTCTCTGAAATTAGGCTTCTTTTTCTTCAAAATTTTTTAAAATTGTTTAGTAAACATAGCCGTCATTTCAGACTCTAAATCAAATTCAACCTCCGGAGTTTTTGCAGACTCATGAGCACTAGTGAAAGCCATACTTTCTTTTTGTTTTTTCTTTGAAATCTGGTGGGCTTCATAAGTCTGCAAGTTTCCAATCAATTGATCAAGCTTGAGGGTATCAACATCCTGAGCCTCCTCAATGGTTGTCACTTTTGGTTGGAACCTCTCGGGTAAAGCCCTCAAAATTTTTCCAACAATTTTAGCTTCCGGGATTTTTTCCCCGAGTGTGAAACAGGAATTTACGATATCACTAAGTTTTGCATAGAAATCATCAAACGTCTCCTCATCGCGCATAAAAAGGGTTTCAAAGGAGGATGTGAGACGTTGAAGTTTTGACCTTTTGACAGAAGTAGTACCTTCGTGAATCGTTTCTAAAATGTCCCAAGCCTCTTTTGCTACCTCACACGTGCAGATACGACGAAATTCTTCAGGTGTTGTAGCACGGCCCGCAGGGGGACCTTCGCTGCTACAGTTCGGACTCGCGATTTTTTGTCGTCGCGGTTCTTAATCTGAACCAAAGAGTCCAAATCTGGCAAATCGTTTTGAGAAACAGATTTTTGAAAAAGTAGTGCCAAACATGGACTGCTTTGCCAGATACAGAGTCGCCACCTAAATATTTTTAAAATGGGGAAATTTAGGAAACCCTGACTCGGTGCCAAAGGCCACATGTCCGTCATCACCAGAGTTGTCTCGGCTCGGGAGCTTGGGTACGATCGGGGAAGGTCAGCTATGAGCACCCCCTTTCGCCCGGTTCGAAGACCGGCCTCTACTAACCATGATATCCGATTTTGAAAACGTTATGTGTTCTTATTCCAATTATTAGCCTAGAATTACTATGTTATGCGCGCAGCAAACAAGTATAGACTAGATTGCCTAATTTGGAAAGAAACATTGCATATCCGTTTGTTTTGAAAATGCATTGAAATTTGCTACTCGCAAGTAGGCTAAAACACGAATTTCAATGAGTTTTTCCAACTCAAACAATCCAACCTTAACCCACAGGCATTCAAACAATTTAATCTCACATAAGCATTTAGCCGCATGGCAAGCATACTGTCATGTTAACATTCACACACATGCGAGATGCTAAAGCGAAAATACTTACATTGTACTCCGTGCCAAAACAGTAAACTAGTAGCAAACATGCGTGTCCTAGTTCATGTAAAATTGCCTAATGCAACACATACAGGATGCAATTAGATAGGCTCGGCTAACCTAAGCATGGCATATGAAATGCGATCAACTATCACATATTCAATTTTTGAATTGAAGTACAAATGCAGTTAGCGTGATGTACCGAGCCTAATGCATGCAGTACAAATGCATGGATGCACGCATGCATAGCATAAGGTATGCTAAATTAAACGTGCCCTAATCTACCATCATAAGCAGGTAAATAAAAGGGAAGAAAGAAATGGGGATTGGAAGACATACACACCACCCACGCACACTTATTACATATTTACCCTCACTCGGAGGGACCAAATAAATATTACAAATTAATTAACTACGCAAGCTAATTAATAATTACAAATTGCCTAATCAACTAAGCAAATTAGCCAAAACTAAGAAAACAGGAAAGACGCCTCGGGAAACGCGCCGCCATGCATAGGCTGCCTCTGTTTTCCTTCCTTCACTCCTCTGGAGGTTGTCAAAACCTCAGGACTACATCCCTGGACACTGGGGAGTGCCACCGGCTGAGTGGAATTACCACCGGCAGTGGTGTGTGGCCATCGGCACAAAATGAAGCTGTCGGCAGGGGAATTGTTGCCAGTCGGCACCTTACACTGCCGGTCGGCAGAGTGTTCCTGCAGAATCTGCAAATGACAGCAACAGAGGGCAAGGCAAAGCATGGCAGCACAATTCAAGGCATATATGCATCAACCATGTCCCTTATCATGATAATGACTCAAAGGGGCATGTGCCTCGATTCTCGGACCACCAATCACGTATTTCCATGCATGATGGCCCAAAGAACCAAGTATGCAACTTTGATTTCAAATGCATGCAAACCAAATCAAACCAAACAAGGCCCAATTCCTATCACCAATTCAAGGAACAAGGCATGCATGCAAGATGCAATGCAACCTAGGCACACAAGCTAAGGATGCAACATGGCATGGCAACAAACTTATGCAAGCATACAAGCATACATATGGCAATGCAAATAGATGGAGAGATGGACTTAAACATGAATTAGGCAACTCTAAATAGGCCTAAAAAATAGTAGCCAAAATGCTATAATGAAGGACCAAATACACATGCACACATACACATGTTGAAAGGCCAACACTTAGGCACAAATTGGACAACCCTCAAACACATTTGAAAGGAGGAATCATGGACTAATTAGCATGCAACATAAGCATTGAAATCATGCTAAAACATAGTGCCAAACCAAGCTATAAATCAAGCCAAGCATGCAACAAATGGCCCAAATGCTCAAAGCAAATCAATAGAGTATTGAACTACACTTAGCAAGACCAAACATGGCATGAACTCATTGACCAAAAACAGAGTTTTGGGATATTAATACAAGGCCTAAGGACCACTTAGATGGCATCCAAATGACGCAAGAACAAAGGCATGCATAAACACCAAAACATGGAGCATTGCTACACAAGCTTATGAGGCATTAAAGATGCATCCAAGGTAAACATATAGGCATGCAAATAGGACTGAAATGACATGGTGGATGATCCCAAATCACCAAATCAATGCAAAGATGTCATGCTATACATTCATATGCTCAAGGCCAACAAGCCCAAATACAAATGAGCTATACCAAGCATGCCAAAATCGACCCAAACACTTATGGACAGACCTAAAACATGTCAAGATAAGCACAAAATCTTCACAAATGTAAGCCTAAAACATGCTAGAAACAAAGGCACACAACCTAAGACATGTTAAGGCATAACAAGGCATTACATGGCAACTATGTTAAGCATGCATGGAGTACCAAAACCAAGTAAAAACAGAGGCATAACATGACATATTAAGCATAAAAAGCAGCCAAGTCATGGTCAATACACCCTCAAACATAATGCTCTCTCAAGAGGCCAAAACATGCCCTTTTCAAGGACAACAAGCAGAGGGGGTGGCCCTCTCCTTCTTGGGACTTCAAGGCATCACCTTCACCACTGAAATCCCTCAAGATTTCAGTGGTGAAGAGACCCCAACACCAAAATCCCGGAGTTCACACAAAAGGGCACAAAAAGAGGCCTTTCAAGGCCTAAGGGTATTCAAACTTACCCAAACCACAAAACACACTTAACAAACAACCAAGAGGGCCTAAAAAAAGAACTTTTTTGTATTATACACTAAGCTCAAAAATGAATTTAAGATAGGTACAAATACAATGCAAAAATGGGGTAAAAAGGGGTGAGATTCTTACCCTTGAAGCCTTCTTCAACAATGATGCTCCAATGGCCTTCCTTAGCTTGAATCCAACACCAAAACCTCAAAATCAGTCCCTTAGAACCTCAGTTCCAAGAGGAAGGTGGAACACTAGGTGCTTGTGTGCAATAGTATGGACTAAAACACACACAAGAGCACAAAAGAGAGGGAAAGAGAGATAGAATGTGTATCTAACCCTAACCCTAGAACTCAAACCCTAACAATGGCTGTCTAAGCTCTCAAAATATCTTAAGTCTCTAACCCTCCCAAGCCAAGAGACCAACCTCTCTCTATATGGCACTTCTTGTCTTGTAAAGCTTACAAGACAAGCTTCATAAGAGGGAGATCCCTCCATACACGTGTATGGAGGGGAGCAAAAGCAAGACAGCTGTCTTAAAATATCTACAAAAGCAGATGCACAGTAATCGGCCGGCCAAAAATGCCATCTTGGCCAAAAAGAGTGCCGGCCGGCACTAAATAGTGCTGACCGGCAACAAATAGTGCCGGCCGGCAATATACATTGCCGGTGGCAGCAAAAACCAGCCGGTGGCCTCTAGCCACTGCCGGTGATGGGTGGGGATGGTCCACAAGCCCTACCCTGCCCTTCCAAGGCAAAACACAAGTGTTTGGTGCAAAACTAGACACTAAACGGTCAAGTTCGGAGATTCTGAGACAAGGCGCGTAGCCGAGACCTCCGAGAACTCCAAACGAACACAAACATGGATGATCACCGAGTGTTCAAACGGTGACGTCCAAGTCTTGAGGGCGGTCAAAAATGGGGTGTCTACAGGTGTGACGGAGCAAAACAGCGAATTGAGAGCCTTACTGTTCCAACTCGAGTTTTAGTAATCAGTCGTGTCCCATTTATCAAGGGGTTTAGGAATATTAACACCATCAACGATGACAGTAGGTTCACTCCACCCATAGATTACGCTGTGCCAAACTTTCTCATCGATGGATTTTAAAAATGCTCTCATACGAGCTTTCCAATACGAGTAGTTTGTACCATCGAGTAAAGGCGGTCTATGGGTCGAGTTACCTTCACGAATAGAATCCATATCACTAGTCACACAAAATCACACTCCTATATTTTTTTTAAAAAAAGAGTGACCTGCTCTGATACCAATTGAAAATCCTAAGTGATTCGTGATTAGATCAAGATTAAAATATTCCAAATCCCAGAAATCCAAAACACACAATCTAAATCAACAAGCACTTACGAAAGTGATTTAGACTGTTTGTTTTTTTAGAATAATTAATAAATCGACACAAACGATTTTTACGTGGAAAAAACCACAATTGGACACCTCCAACTGTGATTAAAAAACCACGGGCGAAATGCCACTAATCAATCCACTATTGAAGTAAAAAAGATTACAAAGATATCATACAAATTACCCAACTCAGTCAATTTGTCTTCGAATCTTCTGTAACTCTTTCTCCACGACTTCGTCTCGGAACTGATCAATCCTGAAGTTGACTCCACAACCTCACTTGTCGAATGAACGACCACGTATAAGATCAAACGCCTTTTGAAACTATACGCTTGAATCTTCGGAATCCACCGAAGAGAACTCTCTCTTGAATTTAAAGAAACCAACTCCTTGATGTATGTATTTTAGATCATGAGTGAAGAACTCTTCTCAAGACATCAAGGAAAACTCACCAAAACTTCAGAAGAACACCCCAAACAAAACCCTAGGACTCTTGAATAAGATCTAGAAAAAAGTAGTCCTAAAAACAACCTAAAAAGATATAAATAGGAATCCTGAATCCGCGATCTCCGCTCGAGCGCCCAACATCCCGCTCGAGCGGCTTCAACAAAATACGCGTGTAAAACCACAGTGATTCGCTCGAGCGCTTCATGACCCGCTCGAGCGCAAAATTACGCACTCCAGTTCTTTTACAGACCTGTCAATATACTGAGAGACCACAAACTCCGCTCGAGCGTCAATGTCCCCGCTCGAGCGGGAAGAACAAAAACACAAAAAATAAATAATTTTTACAACTCAAGGTTTTGTATCCGGATTTGACAATCAAGGGACCTAACACACATAACAGTTAGCTCATTTTTTTCCCAATAAGTTGTTATATGAATAAAAAAAAATTGTTTTCAATTTTACATGAAAATGTATATTTTACATTGTTGATTAATGTATTTTCACATCATCCATGGTAGTTTAGGTTCCTTAACTTTATCAAAAAAAGGTCAATATAATTATGTTAAAATTGTAGGACTTACTATAATTTTTCTAAACCTTATAAGTGTTCAGTGTAATTTACCCTTACCATGTGTTTAGATCATAGATTTTGGTAACGATTTAGAAATTAAAAGGAAAAAAAAGTGTATGAAATTTAGCTAAATATGATTCATGTTTCACCCACTTTTTTTTTTTCCTTTTTAAATTTTTATCAAAATTCATGAACCAAACACTACATAATAATAATAAAAATGAGAAAAGTATTCAGACTGAAAATTCAACACTGTGGAATGAAGACCATTGGCCATGATGTATATAATTGTTATTTTAGAAAGGGGAAATAACATATTAGTGTAAATCTGACAAAAAAATAGATTAATGATAAAATTTAATAATTAAAATATTAAATTGTATCCTGAATTTGTAATTATTTTAGAAATGGACTACTGATAATTAATTCTCCCTTTTAAAAAAAGGTTAACATAACTGATCTCACTAAAAGATTGACTTTGAATTATAAATTTTTGTTCAGTTTGACAAATTTTTTTAGTGTAACGCCCCAAAAATAATTCAATAAGAATTCCTCAAATTAATAGACATTCACTACACAATGACAATAATCCTTCCATCTTCACATATATGATAAATGGGTTTAGTACAAAAGTTCCACATGTGATATACATTCACAAGTAAAGAAATACAAGAATCTATAGCATGTGAAGCATCAAATCTCAAAACAATAAAATGCCCTTAAGGGCTTACATCTTCCAAGGCAATAGCCTGGTTATACAAAATGGTCTCTTGGACGCAAACACGTTAGCCCTTGGCTTACAAAAAGATCACAACAAAAATAAGAGCAAAAATAAGAGCTATGTACTCTTTATGATTATCTACGCCCTCAACTTGGCGGGATCACCACATCTTTACCTGCACCAAAGTCCTATAGGGGTGAGCATAAAGCCCAGTAGAGAATTCTCACAAACTATATACAGTTATGTAATTCTCAATGTAAATGTAAATGCCAATGCCATGCAATGCCCTTTTTAAAGAAAACTTCATCTCATGCTCTTCTTAAAGATTTTCATTTTTCAATAAAAGCTTGCAATCTCAACACATTTCAAATCTTCCAGTTTTAAACAATAGGGGCGGTAAATACGACACTGGTAATCCCTAGGCTGGTGTCTGCAAGTAGACTCTACGAGTACTACCAAACTGTCATTTTTACCGGTATTAACCGGAAGGCTCGACACCTATCTGTACGGTTTTCTGGTCTTTCACCATGGACACTCAACATAATTACCCCATACTGAACTTACCACGTATTTTCTGGTCAGGCCAACTTATCAAGTTCAACTACACCCCCTATCCGGACTTACCACGTATTTACCCTGTACCACATTTCCATAATTCTCATTTCAACATAAATCTTTCTCAAAGTAAATGCCTTTTCAATTCACTTCAAGGTATGCATTAGTGATGATAAATCAAATGAAGATATGATTCATTATTTAAATTTTTCACCACACATCTCTATGTCAACATCCCTACAACAATATCAATTAATTACCTTTCTCATTTCTTCTCTTCAAAGCTACTTTACAAAATATTCACATGCCATCAATTTATAGAAACAATAAACTCTCACCATGCACAAATCATTACAAGTTAGCCTTTTCAAAGCAATATGTGATGTTTTCAACATAATTTCCAAGATTTCTCGACTTTCACATTTCATGGTACACGATCGTTCACCATTTCCCAATTACACATGTTCACACATCTAACAATATGTTACAATAACATCTTATGTCTCATTCATTTAAATAGATTTCATTTTCATCAAACATGTTATGAGATTTACTCTCATTCATCTTCTTAACACAAAATGATAAAGGATTTCATAGGTATTTCCTTATTTTCCAAAATCCCCAAATTCTAGGGTTTTCATCAAAACCAACATTCTTCCATTTCATGGTGAAACCAAATCAAAATCACATTTTCTTGAGTTTTGTAAAAAGAACATTCTCATAGATATGGAAAAAGATTGAGATTAAGACCCATTTCATCAAAACTTTTTCTAGATTTGGGGTAAAATGAAAATCAACTCAAAAACTACAAGAGAGCTTTTAAATCATCAATAAATAGCACAACACGTATATATGACTCAAGAAAACCCTACCTCAAGCTTGATGAAGAAAGAGAGAAGATGAAACCTTGGCTTTGATAAAAGATCCTTCAACTTTCCACAACACCAAGAGGAGCTCTAGTTCTTGATCTTCAATATTTAGAGGAAGATGATAAGAATCCTGGCCCAAATATTGCAAGAATCAAAGGGTTTTAATGTTTGGGGATGTTTTTCTAGAGAGAAGGAGGAGAAAAATAGGTTTTAGAGTGAGAGAAAGGAGCCCCAAATGAGATACAACTCGGCCAAGAAAGGAAATAAAAACAGAGATTCGGCTGCCCAGACGTCCTGAACGTGCGGCACACTCCCCGCGCGTGCGGAGCCTCACTCCCGCACGTGCGGCTCCCAGCCCCGCATGTGCGGCCCTCCCGCACGCACCTGCTCCACACCTGCAATTAAAGCAGAATGCAGCTCGCCCAAACTCCTCTCTTGCCGCACGTGCAGCCTTGGCCCAGCAGCCCAAAAAAATTCTACTTCGCTCCCAGGCACTGACCCCGCACTCTCCGAAACTAGTGAAATTCGATCACCGAACGAAAACAAGAATAAAAACTTTATTTAAAACAAATTCTCCTACGTTTTTCAAACTCAACGAGAGCAAAAGAACAGAGTGAAGAAGAAGAAGAAGGAAGAGAGAGAGAGGGAAAACAAAGACCTGATCATCACATTTAGAATCTGTTTTGAATTTGAAATATATGAACTTGATATTAATAATTCAAATTTAAAGTTGATATGTGAATTTTAAAAATAAAATAAATAATTTTATCATGATTAATTTGATGTAGCTAAAAAATAACTATTTGATATCATGTTCAAGATTCTCTTCTAACTTAAAAAAAAAAAAAATCCTACTGAAATACATCTCTTTTATGTCAACTTATCTTTTTCTATAATTTTTCAATTCACCTATAATTGCTAACTCTTGAATATTTTTACTCTCAATTTTTTATTTATTTAAAATTCACATCCATCCAAACAAATTTTTAAGTTAGATTATTAAGATGATAGTTAAAAAAAAAAAAAAGTGTAGGAGAGGGTGTTTGACTCAATTTATTTATTCAACTTATATATTTAATCAATGAGGAAAGATTCAGGCTTGTCTCCAGTTTGAAATTAGACTAGAGTGTGATGTGGGGTTTCATGGACCCACCATAGAATCTATATCAATAATTCGAACTGTTCAATGTTTAGAGCTCATCGAATACTTTATCTTTGTAAAAAATCACGTTGATCGGATATCAATTGCCACTTGATTAATACAAATGTGATCTAATCAAGCTGGTATTGATATTTGATCAACTTGATTTTTTACAATGATGAAATATTCAATAAATTTTACACATTTTACACATTGAACAGTTCAAATTATCGATATGGACTCCGTGATGGACTCACTGAGGCCTAACAGGAGACAAACTCAACCTAAGGAAAATTAGTTTTTTTAAAAGTGATCAGGGTGGTGCTTTTTTTAACTTTAAAAGGCTACTTCTAAATTATTTACAAAACAATTTCAACTTTTCGCATTTAGTACCAAACACTTTTATAATTCATTCAAAACATTTTAAGCCATTAATATAAGAGAAAATTGATGATAAATTCATATTCCCACTCCTATAAATTTTTAAAGACAAGGGTAAAAATATTGAGGTCATAAGGACATTTATTGAAAATTTGTATTACTACTTTGGATGGTGTATTGATAGCTAATGAGGTGGTGGACTGGAGGAAGAAATCTAGAAGAAAGGGCCTAATATTGAAATTGGATTTCCAAAAATCTTATGATACAGTAAATTGGAACTTTCTTATCCAAATGCTATCCAATTTTGGGTTTGGTGCTCAGTGGCTGAATTGGATCCGTACCTATATGTCTTTAGCTAAAATTTCTGTGTTGGTTAATGGTTCACTCACTCCTGAATTTTGCTCTCAAAAAGGACTAAGACAAGGCGACCCATTATCGTCTTTCCTATTTAATGTAGTGGCTGAAGGTCTCAATCTGCTACTTACAAGAGCAAAAGAGTTGGGCTTGGTTAAAGGGATAACCATTGGGTCCAATGGCATTAATATTTCGTATCTCTAGTTTGCGGATGACAGAATTATTTTCTGTGAAGTCGAGTGGTCTGAAGTGTTATTTGTGAAGAGAATACTCAAATGCTTTGAGATTATTTCTAGGTTGAGGATCAACTTTCATAAGAGTATTGTATGTGGTGTAGGCATTCCTGATGATATTGTGCAAACCTTTGCTTCTAGACTAAATTGTAATTGCCAGAACCTCCCTTTGAAGTATCTTGGAATGCCATTAGGGGCCAATCCATCAAGGAGAGCAACATGGAAGCCTGTGGTGGAGAAATTTAAGAAGAAACTAACAAGTTGGAAGAGGAGGCTGTTGTCCTTTGCAGGTAGAGTAACATTAATCAAATAGGTACTATCCTCATTACCTATTTATTACTTGTCTCTATTTAGGTTGCCTAGAAGTGTGGGAAAAGAGATTAATAAGATCCAAGCAGCTTTCTTGTGGGTTGATTCTGAGGTCAAGAAGAAAGTCCACCTGGTGAAATGCTAGGATGTAACCATGGATAAAAAGCTAGGTAGGTGGGTGATTCAAAACTTAAAGGTTGTGAACAATAGCTTGTTTGCTAAGTGGTGGTGGAGATTTGAGATGGAAGACAACTCCTTATGGAAACAGCTCATCTACAGTAAGTACAAGTCAAACGGGGAAAGATGGTTTCCTTTTCATGTGGAGGCAAACAATATTTCAACATTGTGGAGTGACATTATTCTTGTTAATGAATCTAACAGCAGCTTGTGTAACCTTTATTTGCGCAATGCTGAACTCAGGATTGGCAATGGTGAAAGACTCAATTTCTGGGTTGATAATTGGATTGGAACCAGTTGTTTGAAGTCCCAATTTCCTAGATTATACTACTTTTCAGTGGAAAATGACATATCTTTGCATATGCAGTGGTCTAAGGCTAGAAATCAGAACAATTGGGCATTCAATTTCAAAAGACCCTTATTGGCATGGGAGGAAGATGAACTACTGAGGCTTCATGGTGTTCTAGGTGAGGACCCTGATTGGAGTTTGGATTCTACTGATAGTATTTTGTGGAAAACTGATCCTGCAGGTATTTTTACTATTAAAGGCACTGTTAACTAGTGTGAATCTAAAAATTCCTGACTTGATCTGGCACAATCCCTCTCCACCTAGAGCCCAATTTCTCTCTTGGTTAGTCAGGAAAGGGAGGTTAAAGACCTCATATTATCTACATAGAATTGGTATCCTAAGTGTTGAAGTAAGTAATGAGTGTGTGTTTGGTCATGTGGAGGTTGAATCACTCAATTATGTTCTTTTGCTTTGCCTCTTTGCTTAGAAAGTTTGGCCCACCATAATCAAGTGGTGGGGTTTACAATGGGCCTCTTCTAGTACCGTGGACATGCTTATGCACTGGTGGTTAGGTTGGACTTATAGAAAAGGGAGAAACAATTGTGGAGATCAGTTTTGATTGTTGGTTTGTGGTCCCATTGGAAATGCAGAAATGACTGCTTGTTCAATGAATTGCAGCCCATCTATGATGACCTCTGTGAGTTAATTAAAATTAGAGTAGCCCTTTAGATGAAAGCACACTCATTTGGGCAAGGGTATGCGGTGGATGAGTTTGTCTACAATATTCAACAAGTTAGACGTTGCTTGTAAGTAGATGAGGGGTTTTGCTGCTATGATCTGTATGCTGTCAGCAGAGATGGATGAGGGTGGTCTGAGCTTGGTTGCTACTATGTTGGTGTGTTTTTTGCTAAGTGTGGATGTTTTGCTTCTTGGCTGCTCAGTTAGTTGTGCTATGTTGGTCTGCTAAGCTCTGCTAGTGGTCTGTTTTGTTGGTCAATCTCCGTTGGGCTTGTGTGGGTGAAACAAATGAGGAGTTTTGCTGCTATGATTTGTATGTTGTCAGCAGAGATGGATGAGGGTGGTCTGAGCATGGTTGCTACTTTGTTGGTGTATTTGCTACTAAGTCTAGGTGTTTTGCTTCTTGGCTGCTCAACTAGTTATGCTATGTTGGTCTGCTAAGCTCTCCTAGTGGTTTATTTTTGTTCTATTTGTTATGTTGTCTAGTTTGGTGGCTGAGTTTGTTGGTCTCTCACTAACTTTGGGGATGCTAGCAAATGATAGGAAGGGCTTTTTGGTACCAACCTAGTTGGGATGATTTAGCTTATTGTGATGCTTTTGCACTTCCCTTTTCTTTATTGATGTTATCTGTTTTGTACTTTGTACTTGATTTTTACATCAATATAGTTTCTTTTTTGCCGATAAAAAAAAAAAAGAAGACATTTACTAATTATCTATTGAAAGTTTTATTTTAACTTATTTGTTCAAATATTTTTTTTATGTATTCAATTTTTGAACTTATCTATTCAAATTTGAATCTATCTGTTGAAATTTACTTGGTCTATTTTTTCATATTTGTTGAAATTTACTTAGTCTATTTTTTCCTATTTGTTGAAATTCATCAAGCATTTTTCTTATATATTGAAATTCATCAAGCTTGTTTTTATTTTTATTTTTTTATATCTGTTCAATTTTTCTTTCTATCTATTGAAATTCTTATACATACACACAAATATATATATAGAGGTCCTATCTGTCAATTTTTTTATCTATTCAAAACCTAACTCTCTCTCTCTCTCTCTCTCTCTCTCTCTCTCTCTCTCCAAACCCACTATGTAGAGACCCTAATTTTTGTAATTACCATTAAATCCCTAACCTTGAGTTTATTTCAATAAAGCCCTTGAATTTTTGCTTAATTGCATTTTAGACCCTAGAATCAAGA
Organism: Camellia sinensis; assembly: GCF_055761805.1. Taxonomy (NCBI): domain Eukaryota; kingdom Viridiplantae; phylum Streptophyta; class Magnoliopsida; order Ericales; family Theaceae; genus Camellia; species Camellia sinensis. The sequence goes on along the minus strand of NC_138961.1, from coordinate 66,100,032 downwards.
AGCATTGTTGATTAATTCGAGTAAACCCTAATCGATCTCGTAGATTAATAATCACCTTTAAAACCATATTATTAATTATTAGACCCTATCATTATGTATTAATCACTTTAAAATCTTAATTCCCGGTAATGCCATTTTTGTTCGGTTTCTCGCCTTTGTTTGCGCTTTAATTTAATGGGATCCAAATTTATTATTTTAATTATTTTCTAATGTTAGTATGTTAATAACATATATCAAGGTTTCATAAATTTAGACTTGGTCCCTATATACTTTTATTTTATTTCATTCCAATCCTTAATTGTAATATTTTATTAATTAATGTACTTGTGCCTATTATATTATGTTTATAAATACAAATATCTCATATATATATATATATATATATTTCTTGGAGCCCAAGTAGCTAGTCATGTGAGGGTTGAAATGGCCTTGACGACATTGATGGACAACTTTGACCAATTACACCTATGGAACTTGGCCCCTAAGAAACCTTCCAATCCTTTCTCTATATATGCACACTTCTCCCCCTCATTTTATACATTTTCAGACATACACTAAAGGAGTGAGAAGAGTGATCTTGGAAAAAAAGAGAGAAGAAGAAAAACAAGAATTGTGTTGAGTCTTGTACAACAAAGGTAAACCTGCATCACCTCTTCTCCCAAGTTCTTTTACTACTTGGTTTTCCCCTCTTAATACATGCTCTTTGTATATATAAATATATATATATATATATATGTTGTAGTCTAGGCCTACACTCTTGTATAAATGTGTATTAATCAAGAAATGGTATGCTTCTCTTTCTTTCTTAAATTTCCAGCAACAAATCTTTTCCCTCTCTTCAATTTATTTTCCTATCAAAACTCTATAAACTCAAATTTTTTTTTATGGTGTAATATTTGGTATGTCTAGAGTATGTCATAATTTTGGAAGGACCTAAGGATGTATTTTTATAACCTAAACAATTTTTGTAAGTCTGCTACTCAGAGAACCAGAAAAACAGTCAACTTTCTCTATTTTTATAAAATTCTAGAAAAATAATCTTGAGTCCAATTTTATGTCAAAATCTTAATCTTGGTGCTATATTTTAACTAAAATTTGTTTGAACTCAAGAGAGTGAGGGGTTCGAGAGAAAAACCGATTTGCGTAACTGTCAACAAATCTGGACAGATCTTGGTAATTCTGAATTATCTTAAAATCTAAAATACCTATCCTATGTTTATAAATTGAGTTTGAAACTAGACTTATTTATCTACAAACTCACATAAGGCCAGGTACTTAGGGCCAATAAAATTATTTTTTTAATAATTATTTTGAAACTGGTTCAAATCTGGAAATTTGTGTTAATATGCTCTTATGTGGTTTGCAACTCTTATATTCTATGTTTCTTGAATATTTTAGTCTCGATATGTAATCTATGATAAATTTTGAATTTGCTTTACCATGAATAAATTACTTGTAGTTTAGTTTGGATTCATAATTATACTGACCATGCTTTGCTACAACTGAGAACATAATGCACTTAATGAAGGGGAAATCAAATGAGATGGTAATGGGTTGCGATCATTGTGTTAAATTTTATGAGATAATGAACAACGGATTCAAGAGTATGATATAGTGGAATGTATTCCATTTTTGTGAAGCCTTATGCAAGTGTGTTTTTGAACCCTAACATGGCACGGGAGGTACTCTGGCTGCTTAACGGAAATGGGAGGCATAATGGTAGCAGTGAGCGTCTCACACAGGGAGAGTATCCCTAGAAGCCCATTCCCTTGAGGCAGACCGTGATGTCACCACTCGAGTATGTAACCTAGGTGCGTAGGCATCGTTGGTGATTGTGTAGTAAGCGACGCACTGGTGGTTATGCGGTAAGTGACGCATTGGTATTGTATTAACCAAGGGGGAGTCAGAATTGCCCGTAGACAGTGTTAGTGGTTGGGTAAGAACGACATTCCGTGGGGAGTTGCCTGGAACTAACTAAAATTGACGATTATTCATGAGAACTAAAATTTAATTTTAAGCTTTGCTTAATTATTGCTTTCGTTGTATGTTATGATCGTGCTGTTATGTTACTTGTGCATTTGGAATGGGAAAAGGGTCGGGATGTGTGTGTTTACTGGGCATTCCAAGCTCATGGCATTTTATGTCAGGTGAAGGCGAGTTTTACACCGAGAACAGAATCCCTAAAAGCTTTGCGGAACCATGACTGCCTTAGCTATTAGATTTTATATTTCCTATATTTGAGATAATCTTTTTGTATCAAGGAACTGATCTGTATTTAAAGACTTGGAGAATTTTATCTGTAACTATTATTAATATTTTATTTTAGTATAATTATTTGTATTTTGTGCTTAAAAATGATGCGTATTCGCTAGTTAAACCCCGGTGTATCGTTGTATTATATTATCAAAATTTGGGGCGTCACAGACTATCTATTCATAGAAATTAAAGGTTTTAGAGGAAGTTAGGAAGCACAAACACGAGACCACCCTCTTCCTTTATCAAATCAGCACTATGAAGCTTATGAAACGATGGGTTCATGAATGGCAATCGGCTGAAAATACTGCCACAGTGGGCGATCTCAAGTATTGTCGCTTTCATGGCAGAGTCAAACTCTCTTTTGTTTTGTGTGGCAACGTAGGTGGTGGTGGGGAGGTCAGAGAAGGAAAAGAAAACAATGATGGTAGTGATGAACCCAAAAACCAGATCTATTCTCTCTGATTTTGTACGACGATAAAGGTTGTAGTGAGGAGGTCATAGAAGGAGTAGAAGATGAAAATAATGGTGGTGGTGTTGAAGATGATGATGGTGGCGGTGATGAACCCATAAACCAGACATGTTCTCCCTGGTTTTGTGCAGCGATGGTGGTGGTGATGAGAAGGTCAGAGAATGAGAAGAAGACGATGATGGTACTGGTATTGCAGATGATGATGATGATAATGGTGGTGATGAATTCAGAAACCAAATATGCGGAGGAAAAGCAAAGCTTGGGCGTCATCATCATAGGGACAGATAGAGAGAGAAAGAGAGAAGTGGGTTTGTGTCCTTATGGACTTAATCACGTCCTTATTGACAGAATAGTTTTGCAAGTGAACCTTTGGACGAATGAAATTTAAATTTGGACCTATGACCTGAGCACCCTTAATATAAAATTTCATAATTTTAAAAGCTGATTTTAAGTTTTTTTCAAATTGGACTTCAAAACCTAAATTTTTTCTTTAAAATATTTTATATGTAAAATTTAATTTATATTCTTTGCTTTCGGAATTACCAAGACCAATAGTGATATGTTTACCTTTTAATTGACACCACTAATTTAAATTCTTAGGGTGGCCATTGGCCTTAAAAACTCATTTAATGGAAAAAAAAAAAAAAAAAAAACTGAATTTTTTTTTTTTTTTTGGTCGCATTGTTAATGCAATGAGTTTAGGAACACAATCAACTTAAGAGTTCGTCATAAAAAATATAGGTAAGAGTATTTTGAGTAAAATCTCTTTTAATAAAGGGCCCATCATCATCCAATATATATTGCCACTTTATATATATATATATATATATATTGTGATTAATTTCATAATTTGTTATGTGTCCCCAAACTTATTGATTGGTAATGAGGTGGAAATTACAAATAAAACAAAAAAAAAATGATAACAGCATTAGACAAAGAAGGTGTGCTAAGCACAACGATAGCCCATGTGCAAATTCCTTCCCAATCCTTTCGAAAATTAATAATAATATAATGATTGTATTTTTATACCATGAATTATTATTACTTTATTGAAAGAGTAAATTACAAATATATTTCCTGAGTTGGATTTTTTTTATATTGGGATCTTAATATGAGAGAACTTAAGAGATTTGTAGTGCACACTATAGGACATGTTTTGATAATTCGAATTATTCACTTTCTAGAATTCGTTGTGTAGAATATTCATGAAAAAAATAAGATAATTGGACATCGGTAATTATATATTGGGTAAATTACACTTTGCACCCTTACACTTTACACAAAATCCCATTTTAGTCCCTACACATCAAATTGTGACACTTAACCCCCTGCACTTTTGGTCAAGTATTACATTGGTCATTCTATTAATAGTGAGGCTAACAGAAGTTACCCTTTAGGGGGTTAAATGTCACAATTTTGATGTGTAGGGACTAAAGTGAAATTTTGTGTAAAGTACAGGGGTACATAGTGTAATTTACCCTCACATGCTCTCTCTCTCTCTCTCTCTCTCTCTCTCTCTCTCTCTCCCCTAATAAAAAATTAAAAAAACTATTTTAATCTTTTTCGTTTTATTTTCATAATACATATAATTTTTAACATAAAAATTTAATTTTATAAAATTAAAATATCATTGAAAATATACCTTTAAAATGAGACTTAGATTAAATATATTTAATAAAAAATTAAAATAAATAAAAATTAATTACTGTGTTTAGTTATGTTTTGAAATTATTATTTTTTAAATATAAAAATTAATTTGATGAAATAAACACACAAAAATCATATATTTTTGAAATTGTCAAAAAAAATCTTCATTAAAAAAAATCATATGAAAATAATTTTTTTTAAAGGAAATAAAAAAAAAAACACACACACACACACACACACAAATCCAATCTGTGCATAGGTGCAAATCAAATACAGAGGAGTTTTGGGAAGATGGTTAAGGGCTGGTTTTTTTTTAAAAAAAAAAAACGTGTAAAAAACGTGAGAGATGATGTGATGATTTGATAAATAATTTTTTTTAAAGGAAATAAAAAAGCACACAAATCCAATCTGCGCATAGGTGCAAATCAAATACAGAAGACTTTTTATTTATTTTAATTTTTTATTAAATATATTTAATATTAGTCTCATCTTAAAGGTATATTTTCAATAATATTTTAATTTTATAAAATTAAATATTTTATTTTAAAAATTATACATATTATGAAAATAAAATGAAAAAGATTAAAATGTTTTTAAAATTTCTTATTAGCGGAGAGAGAGAGAGAGAGAGAGAGAGAGAGAGAGAGAGAACATATGAGGGTAAATTACACTATGTACCCCTGCATTTTATAGAAAATCCCACTTTAGTCCCTACACATCAAAATTGTGACACTTAACCCCCAAAAGAGTAACTTCTGTTAGCCTCACTGTTAACAGAAGGGCCAATGTGACACTTGGTCAAAAGTGTAGGGGGTTAAGTGTCACAATTTGATGTGTAGGGACTAAAGTGGGATTTTGTGTAAAGTGTAGGGGTGCAAAGTGTAATTTACCCTAACTAATTATTACAAACACAAATGAATTAACTATTACAAATACAAATTTTCGAGCGATGACTCTAAAGGAGTTGAATGAAAGGCGAGAAGCCGTGTGTGAGCAAGCAAGAACATCCTCCGAAAACCTCTCTACCTGCCATCAGAAATTGCCCTGTTCATAGTCAGAAAACAGTTCTATTTTGACCTCGGGATTTGCCTTACTTGCTAAATAACCACAATTTCCATACAAAAAATTTGGTCGGCCAACCTAATGAATTGGTCGGCTGTACACTTGAATGGTCAGCCAGTCACTAATTATGGAAAGCCTACTGCAACAGAACTGGAACAGAGCAAACAGAGGATTTCCAAAACGTGTTCATCCTTCATGTTCCCTTCTATCATAAAGATATTCAAGGAGGAAATAGGAATGCTTCACAATCATCAAACATCCAAGGGTGTTACATGATGATTAATGAAGCAATGAGATGGAAAAATTAATGAGTGCGAAACCAAAACCAAAACTAAAAAGGAAAAGAAAAAGAAATCATTCAAATAAATGATTGGAACCTACTTCATATCATAGTGAATAAGAGTAAATGAGTACTTAAATTTGGAGAGAATAGGTTAGAGAAAACCATCTTTGAAAGTGAAGCTTGTAAACAAGAGGTTATATCATTGAAGAAAGAACTTAGAGACTATTCTTCCTACTCATGGAACGTGGATTGCTATCCATTTCCATGTTTCCAAATGGAACTAGAAGAGAGTTTCTAGTTCTTCCAATGAAAGGGCTCTCATTTGGCTTCAAAGTAAAACAAAAGCAAGACTAAGTAAATGAATGAAAACTATAAAAAGTTGTTGCATGCTCACCTTCCTACTCATGGAATAAGGATGAGACATCAATTTCCATGCTTCAAAAATGAAACTAGAAGAGATCTTACAACACCTTAAAGAAGAAAAGAGAGAATCAAAATCAAGCTAACTATTTAAAGCTTTAAACACACAACTTGTCAAAAATTGTTGATAACTCCTCTTTTATTCATGGAACAAGGATGAGACATCCATTTCCATGTTTCGAAAATGATTGAGAAGAGAGTTTCTTAACACTTTTGACACAGAAACTACTACCTAGCTTCAAGGTGAACAACAATAGTATGAAAGCAAGAAATTTATATCTAGTTGATCAAACTTGTGGCGAGGTGGCTAAGCTCTAAACCTCCCACGACCACAGGGTTCCAATACACATAAGGAAAGCTATAAGAATCCAAGTAAAACGATCAACTCAAACGGATTGGTGGCTATATCCTAAACATACCAAATCCATGAGGACTATTATGCTATTACAACAATGCAAATATAGTATTCAAAGCATATAAAGTAAGAAGTCATGTATTGGGGAGGACGAAGACCCTTTTATAAGCCCATATTCAGTTCATACCACACAAAAACAACCTAAAATAGTGCTAAAATTGACCAAAAGAAATGAAGAAAAGAGATAAGGAATAAAAGAAAACAAAGGGAATACAACTAATGAATAAGCCTATGGAAGAGTGGCTAACCCTTCCACCTTTAACAAAGTTTTTGAGCCTAAAATAACTCTGAAAATCAGTATGTATGGACCTGAAATGAAGAGCAAAAGAGTAAAACAAAAGGTGATGAAAGGAGTTCGAAGGTTAACCTCTTGGAAAGAGGAAGAGCTTCTTAGTTAGCAAACTTCAATCCAAACACCCTCAAGTATCTGAAATAAGGTTCAAAACTTCAGCAAAAGCCTTCAAGTTTGAGCTTCAATGGTGTATCTATAGTGTATCTATATTCAAAAGGGTAAAGAAATGCTTTGGGCAATCTTCTAAGCCATTGGGAAAATCTTCTAACCCTAAACTCTAGGGGGAGGTGGTCTATTTATAGAATTTCAATCTCTCACATTGGGAATATCTTCAAAAAAAGATAGCTGGCCAAATTTTGTGCATAGGAGCAGCCTATGCGGCAAATACAGAATCTGACACTAAACATGACCGGCTGGCCAACCAATTATACAGTCGACCCAAAGGAAATGGCCTGCTGGCCAATCAATTGGTCTGCTGCTCTTTGAGTGGTCAAGCTCAAAAAAAAAATAAAAAAATAAAAAAATAAAAAAAAAGAAAAGGTTTTGGTCAAAAAGGGGTGCAAGGTTTGGGTTTGAAGCTTAAAACCGAATTCCTTTGTTGAAGATTTGAACAGCGCAAGATTTTTATGGAATAGAAATTTACCAGCAATCTATCTATGAGAGTATATTAATGAGAAGAAAAGAAAATCCCTACCTTAAGCAAGAAGAGGAAGAACCCGACATTTCAGCTTCAACGAAAGCCCTTGATGCGCTCTTCATTTTTATATAAGGAACATGGGGTAGAAAATGAAAGAAAAGAGATGAAACCCAAGCTTGAAAGCTTGAAACCCACAACAATGGTGGAAAAGAGGAAGAAGAGAGAGAAGGGGCAAGAGAAAATAAAGAAAAAGTGGACCAAAAGTGACCTTAAATGTGCTGAATTCGGACATTTCACTCGTGCAACCAATCCTTTGCTTGAGCGAACAATATGAACTTCCAGAAGTTCAGACCGTATAAGGTAGACCGCTCGAGCGACCAATCCTACGCTCGAGTGAACATCGACAACTCTCAAAATATCAAACCTGTAAAAGTATTGGGAGCTTTGCGAGATCGCTCCAGCTATCATTCCATCGCTTGAGTGATGGGAAGAGAGAAAAAAATTTAGAGTGATAAACAGACGAAATGAAAGAATACGATGCACCCATATCAATCAACACATTGGCAATAGAATTACACAACAATGAGTTACATCTCACTACCAAAGGTGTTGGCAACAAATTTGGCATGGTAACAACATACACACGTCCCATAGGTCTTTGCTCCACCTGCTCACCCCTCGGAGCATACGTTTGAAACACTGATTGAGTCGAAGAGGCTCCCTGATTGGCCCTCAAGGCCAAAGCTGACGGTGTAAGCTGATGGCTCTGCATTTGCCTCAAACCAGACGCATCAAATGTGCCACCCAACTGAGGACAAAACCTCCTCAAGTGCCCCGATTGCCCACACTGATAACAGGTAGGCGGTTGCCCTCACCCTTGACTCTGGCTCTGAGGACAAGCTGAAGATGGCATAGACTATTGTCCTTTTTCCCTCTGCGAGCAAACTAAAGACTTGTGGCCCAGCTAACCACAATTGAAACAAGTGATCCCTCATTGACCACCACTTTGAGACCCGAACTCGGTATTGGAAAAGTAGATCGAGGTTGTGCTTTCTGGTACTTCTGTGGGGTAGAACCCCTCTACCTCTTACTGTCCCGAGTCTACCCCTGAACCTCCTGACTCCTCTACCTCATTCGTTTCTCCTCTGACTAAACCACAGTCTGAAGATGAGCCACTTCCTCCACAAGGCGTCTGTAGTCCCTAATCATGGACCCAACCACTTTGAAAAGAAGCCCGGTCCTCAACCTTTTCTCGAACTCAATGCAACGACGTTCCTCCTTCGCCATGAGTTCTAGTGCAAACCTCGACAAACTAGTAAAGATAGCCTCAAACTCAGCCACCGATGTGTTAAGCTACTTGAGCTTCAGAAACTGCTCTCTTAACTTCTCCCTAGCAGTGGGAGGCAAAAACTTGTCCTGGAAGGCATTGATAAAGGCCTCCCAAGTCACTCCTATAGCGATCCCGGTATTCCCTGTTGTTGTATATCTATAATCTGGACTCAGTTCCGTAGATTCGTTGTTGTCTTATCCTCATTTCTATCCCTTACTCTTTGTTTTAGAGTTTTGGGTTGTGTTGGGCAAGTTGGGAATTAGTTGGTTGTGTTTTAAAGCTTTGAAAATTTTGCCCAGGTTTTGGTCTCTCCGCTCGAGCGGCGGTTTTACGCTCGAGTGGGCTTTTGTTGCTACCTTTCCGCTCGAGCGGCAGTTTGGACGCTCGAGCATGATTTTCCATCTCCCAGTACTTTACTCTGCAGTTAGTCCGCTCGAGCGGTAGTTTTTACGCTCGAGCGTGATCCTTTGATTTTTGTCCATACGCTCGAGCGGGGAGTTTTACGCTCGAGCGGAGAGTAGACTGCAAAACTTCTGGAAGTGTGCAATCAGCGCTCGAGCGGCTCTTTTCACGCTCGAGCGTGAGTCTGTGTCTTACGCTCGAGCGGGGTTTTCTACGCTCGAGCGGAGAGTCAACTACATCAGTCCGTGATTTCACTTTTTGGATCACTTTTTGACCTACTTTTCCTCTCTTAACTTTTAAAAACCGCCCCTTGAGAGTTTCTCTCTCTACTCTTACCTTCTCTCTAAGTTTTGATCTATTCCCGATGGTCTTCTACTCTAGTTCCTTTGGAAGAAAGGTAGAGCTTCGCGAGAGCTTTGTTTTAATCTGAGAAACTTGGGATTTGGAGCACGTGGGTCTTTGGTCTTTATCTTCGTCTTCTCTATTCGAGGTAGGGATTCTCCTTGTTCTTTTTCAATACTTCGTCTATAGATAGACATGTGGTAATTTTGTATTGCATAAAAATCATATCCATGTTGGATTTGTTTGAAATCATGGGAAGGAACCTAGGGTTGGGTATTTGAAAATGGTTATGTTATCATTGAGAGTTGTTTTGGGCTAATTGGAGTGTAAATTAGCATGTTGTAGTTGATAAAGGAAAAAGGCCTAAATCATATTTTGATTGATAAATTAAAATGGAGAATAATGAACCTAAATTGTAACTCTCTATTGTTGAAGTGAGTGGGTGAAGGTGTTAATGCCTAAGGGGTTAACTTTGGTTTTGAAATGGGTTTGAAATGTATGTAGTGTACTAATGTGAGTTATGGCTTCCTTATTGCTAGAAATCGGTTTTTGTAAAATAAAACGGATGGGTTTGGTTTTGTGACAACTAAAGAGACGGAGTTGGTTTTGTTAAAACAAAGAGGGAAGTGGAACTTGTTTTGTGAAATGGGAAAAGTGTTTTGAAATACGTATGAAAATTGGATTATTGTTTCATGAGTGTTGAACACACACATGTGTGGAATTGTATCTTGAACTACCATGTAAATGTTGTTGTCGGGTTTGTGGTCTCATAGTAATTGAGTCTTTAATAGGTGTACTAAATATTTGCATCTAGAGGTTTTATCCTTGGTCATCGGTGGAGGATGACGTGGTTGTGTTGAATTGCTGTGTATGTAACACACCATTGTTGATTAAACATTATATGTAATGAAATGCTGAATTACATTATATTTGTATACTGGTTTGGGAGAAGAGAGGGGTTGTACTCCAGTGTGTGTGAGAAGATAGGGGATGGACTCCACACACTTATGTGTTCAGCGCTTATAATCAAAGGTATCATACCCTTCCAGCTAGCGCCTGGAGAACTGACGCGCTGAGAAGTGTATCTTTGGCTTACTACGCATATAGCTAGTAGTGCAGTGTTGTTTTGTTATTGTTTCAGTGTATCTGGAAACATTGTGGATTGTATTTGTTACAGTGTTGGAGGGACGAGTTGACTCATTGATTGATTTTATGTATGTAGTTGAGTTGTTATTTTTTTTTTATAGAGGTGTGCATGGATAATTATGATATAATTGGAATTGCATTGAAATGCCAAATATGTTTTGAAAAGGCACATCTGTTGTATGAGTGGCAAATGCAAGAGTAATGGGCTTAGTGAATCTATGTTTCTAAGTAGTTGTTAATGTTATAAAAGATTGGGAACGGGGGTTAATGAAAGGAAAAAGGGAGGATAAATCGCTTATAGCGGTGAATTAAATGATTGTTTTCAAGAAAAGTTCATATATATATTTATATATATATTTTGTATAAACTGTCACATTATTATTCTAGTATGAGAATGGGTGTTCATGATCATAGCTATCTGTAATGTTGTTATTGTTAAGGAGCATGTTGAGTTCCCTATTGGACTATATGTTCATCCCACGTTGTTGAATCTTTTTCAGGTGTTGAGCAGGGTGTGCTACAAGATTTGGATCTTCTTATTTGTTGGCCACGGGGCCTTAGTTATGTTGGCGGAATGCCATTGTTGTAAAGGGTTACACCCTTCTTCTTGTACTTTTAATGATGTAAGCCCAAGGCCAATTTATTAAGTTAGTTCATGTAATGTTTACTTTGCATACGAATGAGAGTATTGTTAATCATTTCTACGGATTGAATGTATGAGTTTATTTCCGCATATTATCTCTGAAATTGGATTAAGTTAAAGAATTTGGTAATGACTCCGAGTAATAAAAAGTGGGGCGTGACAACTCCAATGCACCCACGTGCATACTTTCACCACTGACCCACATCTTTCTTCAGTTGGAAGGATGCCAAGGTCACTCTCAGCCCATTGTCATTGATACCGAGCATCTCGAATGTCTTCACCATCTGCTCTAGCCACTCATCCGCCTTCAGTGGCTCCTTTGGATCCACCAAGAATTCATCCAGATTAGACCGAAAGAACTCTCTCTTCAGAAATGATGGCCCTAGCTCAGCAACATGGGCTTGGACTTGATTTTCAGCTCTAAGAATATCCATGGATTCCCTCAAGGCTTTGCCTATTTCACGTGCTAAAGCTTCCATGGCCTACTGACCAACTGGTTCGGCCAAAATAGCCTGACTAACCCCTTCCTCTTGTGCCAGAATATTATCGGGTAACGACACATCTTGCCATCTAAGCCTGCGACGCCTAACACCACCATGTCCACGTCATGACAACCTAATGAAGGTAACACCAGAGATTAGTACATTTACAAATATGTTGAAGCTAATTCACTCGCTTCCTAATGTGGTGGACAACAATTAATTCACTCTACATAAGCACGTAGTCACATAAACATATACAAACTTCATTTCTAGATAATGATCGTCCTACGACATCGCCAGAGTTCCAGTTAGAAATAGCAGTGATCAAGCGTTCTTCTAACAGGACTTCTACAAACTCGTAGACCTGATCAATAGCTTAGAAATTAAATTCCATACCCACGTAATAATATAAGCATGTTACCACATAGCATACCAGGTTTACTTCTAACACAACAAGAGAGATAACCCATTGTGGTAAAAACCACATCCCACGATCCCAAAGTATTCAAATCCCGTAGCTCTAATACCAAGTTGTAACACCTTGAAAATAATAACCATAATTCATCCCGCGATATTAATTAAATAACAGCATGTACCGAAATAATTATCTTTCGTTCATATGATTCTATTGTAAAAAAGGCAACACATACTATACATTCATAAGTCCTAACCCTGAATCTATAGCATGTGCCACAAGTTAAAAATATGAAATAGAAGTTAAACAGATAAATAAATCCCCTAATGGCTAGAATTTTCTAAGACGATACTTGGTTACAACAAAAGTGAGTTTTAACTCAATATAGTTTACACCCTAGGCTTCTACAAAAATAATTACAACAATAACGAAAGGAAGCTCTTGGCTCCAAGTCCTCCCAAGCTAGGGCCTTGGCAGATGCATATCATCAGCACCTGAAAAATGATTTTCCACATAGGGTGAACCAAAGCCCAGCAAAGTTACTCTAACACAGTGTATGAATCTTAACAAGGTTATAAGGTGAATGCATATGCAATGTTTGTACCACAACATTTTGTATTCCTTTCCAAAACCATGCAATGCCAGGTTTATATCACAATTAATGAAATCATTTCCTTTACAATAGAAACTAGGGCAATGGATACAACATTGGGAATCTCTAGGTACGTTTCTTCCAGTAGGCTATACAAACACTACCAATTGCTATTTTTACCGGTACTAACCGGAAGGCTCAGCACCTATCTGCATGGGTTTCTGGACTTTTACCAAGGACACACAGGCCAACAATAATACCATAGACACACCCTCTACCCAGATTCACAAAGGAATTCACCTATTTTTCTCAAAACAATATACATTTCCAATGTGTTAAGTATGTAACAATGCTCAATGCAAATGGATGAGAAATTAGTTTCAATTTTCCTAATTCTCATGCAATTTCTACAACAATCATAGCCATTCTCCACCGATAGCCCAAAATAGATATCTCTAAACAGATAGATAATTTTTAATAAAGATAAACTTTCCAGAATACCGATATAGGAGTGATAACACATATCCAAATCCGCTATCATCATCATCATCATCATCGTCATCATCATTCCAATTTCATAAAACCTAACATCATTTCCATTTCCTCTTTACAAAATCAAATATGCACATCTTAGGGAAAAATCCCTTTTCTTTATAAATCAATTCCAAGGATAAAAATCTACAATTTTATCACAACACAACCAAATTTACAAACCCACAATCATATTTAAAAACCCATTTGAAAGCCCCTCTTTTGATTTTTAAACCAAAACCCTAAATTTTGTTCACAGATCCCCCAAATCACAATATTGTTTAGAAAAGCAAATAACCAAGCTAAAAACCATACAAAATTGTAGAGAATCCCTACCTCAAAGCTAGAGGCAAGAGAGAGAGTGAAGAAACCCTGACGAAGCTGAAAATCAACTTTGCTCCGATTAAAATGAAGCTCTAGGTGAGCTGGTATATAGATCAATGGATGATAGTGTATTTAAGGGTAGAAGATAAGTTCTAGAGAGAGAAGGAGTAAATCTAGGTTTTTGGAGTGTATAGAGAGAGAGAGAGAGATGGAAAAATGACTCAAAAAGTGAGTTTTATGAATTGAAATACGCGCACACCGCTCGAGCGACCAAAACACCGCTCGAGTGACTAGACACAATAAGTGAGACTGCTTGACCGAACAAAGTTACTGCTCGAACGCACAATGACACTCTTCCAGAAGTTTTGCAGACAGAGGCCAACCGCTCGAGCGCAAGAAAAACCGCTCGAGCCAAGGCTGCTTTAGCGCAAGAAACACCGCTCGAGTGAAAAACACTACCCTCCTGGTTCTTTTGTTGACCTGCAATTATATTGGAAGTTCTCAAAGAACGCACGAGCAACCAAAGGACCTCTCGAGCGAACAAACCAAAATCCATACAAAGCCTCCCTTGAAAAATGGACTCCCAACCTATTCCAAATGCAACAATGACATCCAAATAACCAAACTCAATCAAGAATAGGATGTATAAGGATATGAACAACCATTTAAGACAATGAATACTGAAGAAATGCGTCGGGTCGAAACTAGAATCGTTATGTAACCTGAAAGGCAATTGGGCACTTGACTTTGTGTAGGTTTTCGGACATACACCGAGGGCCTCTGGCCAACTTAATCAATTTGTAAATATTTCTACACATCCAAGATTTAACCACGTTACTTACTTTAATAATTTAACAAGGTTCCAAATCATTTTCCAAAGGTTCCAAAGACAAATTCCTCAAAATATGCCCAACAATACAAATGAGGAAACATGAAATGAAAATGAGATGTATGAGTTCAAAAGTCTCCATTTTCCCTAGTTTCCAATCATTTGACAATCCTCCACCGATTGCCTAGAACGGTTATCTCTATCAAGTATTTTCCATAATGAAAATACCATAGCATAACTAAATAAATCAATTCAATGTAAATATCAACAATTTCCCACGTTCATATGTTTCAAAATAATTCCCAATAACTCAACAATAGTTCATTTCTAAAGAGATCTTCCATCCCTATCACAGGTTTTCATTTTCTAACCAAATTTTCAATAACCAAACAAAACGCCCCTAATTTCCCAATTCTAGGGTTTTCACAAAAAATTGGGGCATACTCATTTTTCACAAGTCAAAACTTTAAATCAAGTCACCCTTTTTCAAAAGTGGAAGTACAAGATTTCAAGTAAAGAGAACAAGCCTTAGCTTTGATACCTATAGTTATAACAAAACCAAACAAATTTCCAAGATCCATAGCTAGAAGATACCACATATCCATGGAAACACAAATATACTAGCGCAATAGAAATCCCTACCTCAAAGAGAGAAGAGGAGAAGAAAGCCCCAAAGTCAAAGTGACAAAACGAAGTTTTGCTCCAACTAGAACAAAACCCTTGACAAGCTCTACGTTTTATCCCAAATGAGTAAGATGAGAAGATGACCTGAAGTTTGAGAGAGAGAGAGAGAGAGAGAGAAAGAGAGAGAGAGAGAGAGAGAGAGAGAGAGAGAGAGTGGGTTTCGATGTAGAGAAAGAGATGGAAAAATGATGGAAGATAAAGTGTTTTGGAGACTATTTATATCCGAAGAACAAAAGTGGGTATTTAGACCTAAAGTCACTTAAAGAAAAGTCGAAAAGATCCCAAAAAGTGGACCCAAATGCACATGAAAATTTCTTGCACTTTCTTGCAGGTGGCGACACCCAAATAGATGCTATCGACCCCCAAAAATAGTGGTGAACCATTATGTTTAAAACAGGCCTGGTGTTGACACCCACCAACCTTGGTGTCGACCCTATAAAACAACAAAAAAAAAAGTGTGTATTTTGGGCCCTAACGTGTTAACACTCATGAGGGGTAACGTTGACACCAAAAAATGGCAACAAACTTTAAAAAAAATAAAAAAAGACAAGAAGCAAGTTTCGACCCTCAAAATCCTAGTGTCGACACTCAGAAAGGATTTTTAAGGTTCCTAATATGCATTCTAACAAAACTAAGCTTAAAGGAACACTACTAAGAAATCGAAATCAGACTTCACTTCACCCATACCATGATACAACAACTCAAACACCCAATAACGAGGAGTGATGGAAATTAAATATACTTTCAAAAAGTTTTAAAGAATACGAGTGTTACAATTACTTTAATCCAGCTTTCTGATTTTCTTCCTTGCTTCCCTGTTGTATTTATGCTTTTCATACATTGTTTGCATCAATTAGATTCTTTCTTAGGGGCTTTTAACTAAATTCTTCATTTTGTTCTTCCAAATTTGATTTATGATTTGTATCAGAAATAATTCAAATGGTTAAAAAATTTGACAATGTAATTGTTAAATCTACAATTCTGGTTGAAATATCGCACAACATGGACAAATTTTGTTGTCTTTGTCCTTTGATTCGAGAGTCCTAAAATAGAAAACAATCTAAGTGTTCAAAATAGTGATTTTATACTATGTTCATAATAGTGAGTTTGGATTGCAAACACTGCATTATTACATTTATGAAACATGTCTCTTTTATAAATTTGAGTTTGATCATGAAAATGGAAATAAAAAGAAAAATGTTGCACAGACAAATTGGTTGCATGTCCTTTGTCATTTGAGTGCTTGAATATTTTTCCTAAAATGATAGTCCTCATTGATAATTGGAATTAAGACTTGTTGAGTTGAATTGAACTTAAGGTCTTAATGTATGATGTTTATCATTTCCAGGGATGGCAAAAGGTGTCAATTTCGCGTCGGTGAAAGAACGGGCTATGGCTGTTAGTTTCAAACTTTTCCATTGAAGTTGCAAATTTTGTCTAGATCTCTCTTGCATAAGTTTAAATATCTCTATTGATTTTTGTTAATCTCTTTTAGGGATTCGATAAAAATCCCCTAAAAATGGCGTACCCAGTGCTAAATTCCCTACTAGTGCCAAACCAACAGCACCAGTTCAAGATACCACCAATGCCACATCATCAGCAAGAACTTTCATCTCAAGGATTGGCAAATGCACCAAGGAAACAAATCTGTTTTCAAGGATGTAGTAGCAATATCTTTTCATCTCAAAGAATGAAAAATGCACCGGGTAGTCTAATGCTTCCTAGGGTTAACTTAAGCCCGACCACTGTTCAGGTTAGTTAAAACAAAGTCTTTGAATTTAAGCAATTGGTTCCACCAAATCTGGAAGGTTAATACTAAGTACCCCCCAAAAAAATGGTCAAGAATATTACCTAGAATCAAGACATATGGTTGATATTCAATTAGTGTATTAATTTGGACCACACATCGATATTTCTAGGTAAAAATTCTGGGAGTAATATTACTCTTTTTTCTGCAAAAATCTTTTGATATTAACATGTTTGAGTTCCATAATAAATTCTACTTACATGCATATCAATTTCAATATATGCTTGTTTTATACATAGTTGTATTATCTTTGTTGGTATGATCGTTTTTGTTTTTTATTGTTGTTGCTACTACTATTGTTGTCATTGTTATTGTTTTTGTTGACCCAATCATCATTGTTATTGTCTTGCCACATTGACAGCATGCCTCTAATTGTATAGCACTTAAATTATTTATTTATTTTTTATTTTTTTTTAGATCATGATGTAAGTCACAATCTAATTGTGTTGCCTTGTGTTCTATTGCACTTCATACAATTTTTTAATAAAGAATAAAAAATCTCGAAGTTTCGTGTATGCTCTAATGTCATTCCATTGAATGAATAGATTAAATAATACCACACTCCCTGTCCTTGTAAACTGTAAGGAATTTTTTTTTTCATCTTTAAAGAACAGAGTTCACATTTTCAAGTCTGTCTTTCACATCAACACATTGTCTTATTTATAACAATATAAAACAACTAAATTAGTGTTTAAGCTCATATTGGCACACAAACCTTTTTAGTACTTTGATTATCTCATTGTTTTTTTTTTTTAATTAGTTTTAGATAGATTTCAAGTTTAAGAAACAAAAGCTACCAAAAAAACTTTATTTTTATTTTTAAGCACAAATATGACTTTCCCATGATTTGTCCAATAAATTTAATCATTTATTAAAACACATTTATCCATAGGTTAAATAGAGAAAGCACGAATGGCAATACTTCTGAATCTGGTTTTTAAGTTGTTTTTCAAATGAATTGATTTCAAATAATGACATATCTCCATCTAGGATTTGCTATGTGATTAAAGGAAGGTTATATTCAATGTTGGTCGTGCTAATCAATTCAATGTTGTTCTTCACATCATATTTTGAAATTTGTGCTTTATATGAAGTACCCACTTGCTATGTTGATTTCTTCAACTATTTTCCCCAAGATAAGGTTACTCTTTTATTGTGCTTATGTCCTATCTTGAAAATTTTGTGCCTTTTATGCATACTCTTTTGATGTGCTAATTTATTCAATTTTTTTCCACATAATAAACTTACTTTTGTATTATGCTTCAATTTCTTCCAAAATATTTGTTCAAACAACTATTTTTCTCAACTTTCAATATGCATGAATTTTGTCCATTTAGGAGATGACAATTTCACATTGAACGCACAAAGAGCATATTAACCTCTTCACTTTTTCCTTGGAATGAGCAATCTTTGAAGAATTCATAGAAACTCATGCATACACACATTTGTGGTGTGTATATCCACCAATTTGTGTGTATAATTTTTACTAGTGCACACTATTTGTTTTTTGTGAATAAATTCAGGAATAATCCTTGGACTGAATAATTTTTACCGTGTATATAACTCTTCGGATGCACACATTTGTTAGGAGAAAATGTTTTGTGCAATTTTGTTTTGATTTTATTATGCTCTCACAAAATAAGAGAAACTGTCATTCAGTTTGGAAAAAAGATCAGTCATGAGTTTTTGCTTTCGAATTATGTGATTTCTAAGGTTTACTTTTTAACTTTTTAATGGATTTGATGTTGCTTATTTGTAATCAGACATTTCCTTGCTTCAAAGCTCTAACATATCTACAAAATGAATTAATTTGCATTTAGATGTGGTGAAAACTTTGAGGTTGTCCTGTTGTAGAGGTAACATGATCTTCTCTTTAGGATCGTTTGGCAATAATTATCTAAATTTCTGAAGATTGTCTAACCTTGTGGAACATCTAACACTTTTTTCTGCTATGAGTTCTAGCATGTTCATAATTTATGTATTTTGAATCTCTTCTTATAAGCCTTGTAGTTATACAATGGTTTTTTCATAGGCATCGTGATTGAAGGAAATTTTGTCATTTTTTATTTTTGCCTTTCTTCTCTGAACATTTCAACATCTTCTTCTTCTTTACTTGCATACTCTCTTGTTGTGATTTATTTATTAAATTTTTTTACCCAAATAAACTTACTCTCGTATTATGCTTCAGTTTCTTCCAAAATGTTTGTTCAAATGAATATTTTTCTTGACTTTGAATGCGCATGAATTTTGTTCAATTAAGAGATTGATAATTTCACAGTGAATGCACAAAGAGCATATTAACCTCTTCACCTGTTCCTTGTAACGAATAATCTTTCTAGACTTCACACAAACTTGGTCATGCCTCTATTGGTATAGCAGTTCATTTATTTATTTATTTATTTATTTTTTTTGAAGGTCGTGATATAAGGCACAATCTAATCTTGTTGCCTTGTGTTCTAGTTGCACTTCATTCAAGTTTTTTAATATAGAAGCAAAAAAACTTCGGACTTTCATGTATGCTCTAATGTCATTCCATATAGAAAAAACATATATATATCAAAATAATACCGTACTTCCACTCCTTATAAACTATAAGAAAAATATATACCTTTTGTTTTTTTAATGGCTATTTTTTAAGAATAAAGATCATATTTTTAAGTATGCCTTTCACTTTAACACATTTGTCGTATTTATAACTATATAAAATGACTAAAATTAGTGTTTAACCTCGTATTGGCGCACAAACCTTTCTATTACTTTGATTATCTTATTGTTTTTGGATAGATTTCAAGTTTTAAACCAAAGTTATTGTATTTCTTTGGCTTGCTTTAAAGCACAAATATAATTTTCCGATGATTTGTCCTATATATTTGATCACTTATTAAAACACATATATCCACAGATTTAATAGAGAGCACAAGAGTGGCAAGCTTGTTAATCTAATTTTTTAGCTAGTTTTCAAATGAATTGATTGCAAGTAATGAAATTCCTCAATATTGGTCTAGTTAATCACTTCAATACTATTCTTTACATACACTTTCAAAGTTTATGTGCTTTTTATGCATTACTCGCTCGCAATGCTTATTTCTTCAATTGTTTTCCCCAAAATAAACTTACTCTTTTATTATGCTTACATACTCTCATGAAATCTTTGTGCTTTTTATGCATGCTCTCATTGTGTTAATTATTCAATAGCGTTCCCCTAAAAAAACTTACTCTCATATTATGCTTCAACTTCTTTCAAAATACTTGTTCGAACAACTACTCCTCCCTACTTTCAATATGCGCGATTGTTCAATTAGGACATTGATAATTTCATAGTATGCACAAAGAGCAGATTGTCTTTACCTATTCCTTGTAATGAATAATCTTGAAGATTTCACAGAAACTCGAGCATACACACATTTATATCCACCAATTTGTGTGAATAATTTTTACTAGTACGCACTACTGTTTTTTGTGAATAAACTTGAGAATAATCCTTGCAATGAATAATTTTTACTGTGTGTATAACTCTTTGGATATGCACACATTTTTCATGAGAAAATCTTTTATGCAGCTATGTTTTGATGTTATTATGCTTTCACAAAAATAAGAGAAAATGTCATTCTGCTTTCAAGTTTGCTGGCGTGCATCTGATGTTTTCATGTTGTCTTTTCATTTCTTTTGAAAAATGTTCATCTGTCTTTCCAACTTTTCGCTTTTACTAATGAACAAATGTTTGATTATGACTCAGAGGTTGCTTCCCAGAAGACAAGCATCACAGGAACAAATGATGATGCCTATGAAACAAGCTATTGAACAGAAAATGATGGTTCCTGAGAAACAAACAGTAAGCAAGAAAATAATGATGGCACCACTGACTAAACAAACTGTAAATAGAAGGAATAGGTGATGCAGCAAATCAATGAGGTTGGTTGGGATTTACAAATGCCAAATTAAGCCGTTCTTTTGTTGGGTTTTGTAACGCCCTCAAAATAATACACATAAACCAAACATTCATGATATACATAGACAAGAGAATAAAATATATTTCCATTCATCAGAGTATTCTTACAAAAAGTAATACATGTTGACAACAAAAGTAAATGCCCTATAGGCTTACAACTTTCCAAGTCAACACTTGGTTTCAACAAAATAAGAGTTCTAACTCTTTACACAAAAGCCCTTGGCTTGAATTTACATGTATCACCAAAAATAACAGAATAAACAAAAGAGTCTTCAACTCCCAGAACCTTCCAAGCTATGTCCTTAGAGGTCGCATAACACCTGAACCTGAAAATGATGTCCCATATAAGATGAGCCAATGCCCAGTAGAGATATGCTAAACATAATATGAGCAATAACTAAAACACAGGCATTTGATAAATGTTTAACTCGTATAGACAAACATATATCGCTTTCCATTCTATTATCCAAACCAATTCATAGATATGGTTCCTTATTTAGCCAAACAGTTCATGATGAGCCTACAACTCATACTAACAATACTTCAATGATTCAATTTCAAATGAGACTATAACTCACATAATTAACACATCAACACTTCCATTTCAAATGAGATTACAACTCAAATCATCATCATTCCAATACTTCAATCATCTACGTTATACAAACGTAATTCAAATTTCGGGACTTTCACCCTGGACACTCCGGCCAACTTAGTTATCACTGGAGTCCATCCCCTGTCTCCTCCCAAATCCGATTTAGGAGTCCATCCCCTATCTCCTCCCAAACCATGGAATAAATCCCCTATCTCCTCCTAAACCGTGGAGTACATCCCCTATCTTCTCCCAAACAACATACATATACAATGTATTTAAACACTTATCATATACAATGATCAAGCAAAGCACATATTCAATGTGTTATTCCTTCCGTCATATTCAATGACATACTCATTTGATTAGTTATAATTCATCTAATCATCATGCAGTGTCTACAATAATCAAAACTATCCTCCACCGATAGCCCAAAACATTTATTTCTAAATAGGTAATAAATTATCAAACAGATAAATTATTCACAATGTCAAAGGTGAGTGATTAGTAAATCCAACTCCACCATTAAACCTCATAATTACCGAATTTCATTATTTCCAACTAAATTTCATGTTTCCATAACTTTCCCAAATTAATTATACCAATTAATTTATAACAATAAATTAAGGCTTTTCTCCCCCTTTTCTCAACATTGACCCAAATGTCCAAATATCATCAATAAACATCAATACTTCATTTTAAGACCCGAAATACACATATATGGGTTAAAAGAACAAAACCCCTCTTTATTCATTTTGAAACCCTAACACCCAAAATTTCCCAACTTCAACATTTAATGAAAATGGCTACAAGTTTATGTCAAAGACCATAAATATGAGTAGGAATCCCTACCTCAAAAGAAGAGACCCAAAGGAGATGATGAGAAACTCGAATGTGCTCCAAACCCAATGATTTTCAGATCCAAATGAAGATCAAGCCAAGCTCCACACTTAATATAAAGGAACTAAGGTAGAAGATCACTAGAGATAGATGATTTCGTAGAGAGAAGTTGTATTCTAGAGAGAGGAGCTCTCAAAAGAGGGTTTTCAAAAGTTAGAGAGAGAGAGAGAGAGTGGGTCGAAAAGTGATTTAAAATGACACAGTCGCGATCTGATATATGCATAGTCTGCTCGAGCGGAGAGTAATACGCTTGAGCGTAAGACACAAAAAATTGGACCTGCTCGAGCACAAATATACCCGCTCGAGCACCAAGGCACAATAGTAAAACACCACCCGCTCGAGCGGGGCGCTCGAGCACGGAGATACCTGCTCGAGCATAGATTACACTCCTCCAATACTTTTACAGACTCAAGATACCCGCTCGAGCGCAAAACACCCGCTCGAGCGCAAACCTGCTCGAGTGTAAGGAACGCCGCTCGAGCGTGAAAAACACCTCTGCAGTATATTTGTAGATGCACAAAATGCTGAAAGGATGCAAACTCCGCTCGAGCGCAACAAGATTAGAGACTAAGACTCAACCAACCTGTTCAAAACACGCCTAAGACATCCTAAAACTCATATAGCAAGAATTAAAGGACGGAACGAGGCATAAACAACAACACTCAATCATGGACTCAAGTCTGGGATACTGTACATAAAGGGGAAAACCCAGGATCGCTATAGGTTTGGTTTGGTTTGGTTTTCAAAATTTTCTATATGATTTCTTTCTCTTTGCTTGTTTTATTATTATATTTTTTTTAGTGAGTTTTTTGTAGTTTTGTCAAAATTTTGTAATTTAGATGCACGTAATCTAGATACTCCTCAAAAAAATAAAGTATATGTGAAGAAATTTGAAAACAAGTTCACTAAAAAAAATGAAAACATGTTTTTTTTAATATTTTTTATTTTTTGTGCATTTTCTCTTTGTGGACTTTTTTTCAAAATTTAGCCTTCTTTTAAACATTATTAAAAAAAAAAACTTTATAGACACATCTAGAATACGTGCATCTAAAAAGTAAATTTTTTTGACTAAAATATAAAAAAGTTGACCAAAGATAGAAAAACACAAAATACAAGAAGTCTGAACATAGTTTTTGAAAAATAGAACCAAACGTCCATCTTTTCCTCTTGGTGGATTCTACCAGTGGTAATCATACTAATTTGCTCATATTTTCCGTTACATTCCTCTTTTGGATCAAAATAACAAAAAGAGGAAGAGCCTATTAAGCTTTCATTTGGAAAGGCAGATTTGGGCTAAAATAGCCACTACAGTCCAAAAAAGGCTAAATTAGCCATTACCAGACAAAAGAGATTCACGTGCTATGCATTGTCCCAAGCCAGGGTGAATTTACCAAACTACCCCCTCCGACTCTACTTCATATGAGCACCGCCTCACTACACACACAACACTAAAATTATTCAAGGCCACACCAACAACACGCTGAAGTGAAGGGGCGAATTGGGGACGCTGAATGGCAAAGACATTGCGTGAACAACGCCAATGCCGATCGGAACCGGAGGACATATCGCGCGAACAACGCCAAAGAAGAACTTTTCGTGTGAAACACTACCTATCTTCACATACTGGTTGCTTTTCTGTTTTGTTTTTGTTTTGTTTATGCATAAATCCGTCGCCCTCAACCTGATCTGGGGGGTTCATCTTTCAAAGCCATTGTTGTGGGTGATTAAACATCTTCCGCCAATTTTTTTTGGGCATCTATGGTTGTTTTTTTGAATTGTGTTTGCTTTGTTTATGCAAATTTTTTTTTCCGCATGTGGGAAGCTCACTGCTCTGTCATGGAAATGTAGCCAAATACCCCCTATTTTTTTTTTTTTTTTGAACTACAAATGCTAATCTTGATACCATTCTGTGATAATTTTTTTTTTTTTTTTTTTTTTGTAAATTGAGGTTTATCTTTTGTTTATGTTTCTATTTTTCTAATGCAGATGCTACTAATTATATTTTTTTTCGAATTCAATTTGTTTTTCAAACTGAGGTTTTAAAATTTCAATTTTTTTTTTTTTTTTTTTGCAAAATTTTTATTTTTGTTACACTCAAGTTCTGATAACCCATTTACAAAATTCGAATAATTCATGTATTGCCAATTTCATGTATTATCTTGCCAATTCAAAAAGAATTCATGTATTTTATATTTTTTTTTTTCAAAATCTCAAATTCCTGTTTTTGTATTGCCAATTTGATGAAACGATGACAACACAAAGAAGTAGATGAACCGTTTCACAAAGTTAGATTTTAATTATAATTTTATTTTTTTTCTCTGAAATTTTTGAACCTTACTGGAATGAATAACAGGATTTATTTTTAACCAAATATCAACCAAATGGTTTTCTTTTTTTGATCAAAGGACATTGCTTATAAGGCCCTACACACAAGACTAATAAAAAAATATACATATATATATGGCCCTACACAAGCTCGTGCCCATGTCAAGAGGGGGATTGATACTAGATGGCCAAAGCTGTGTAATGGTCTATATACAATTAAAGAAACAACCCTCTAGGTCTGCCCATTCCTTTTTCAATTCTATGGTTTCCTCTCAATGGCAATGAGTAGCTTTCATTCAATGCCAGCAATAATCTCTATAAAGCAATGGACCACAAAAGTTCAAAACCAGTTAGCAATTTGTCTATTAGATGGACCACACACACAAGATAAAAAATAAAAAATAAAAGATCATGAAAACATCACTACTATGTTTTTGTCTACACAAGCCTGGACCCTGGTGGTTGCTAATAGTAATAGCAAGATCAATAAAAGAGTAATGAATTGGAAAGATAGAGATGTCCAATGAAGAAAATTAAGAGCAATCAAAACATTTTGTCCTTGTCAAGAAAATATACTAAATAAATCCACCATCTCTAATAATTAAGATTATAATTGTCTTCTTTGGTTTCAATTTTTTGGAAATTAATTTTTAAAATTTTTTTAGTTTTTAGTAAATTTTTTGTGGGATTGTAAGGAACAACAGGATTTATTTTTATTTTACCCAACATGAAATAAGACTTTTTTTCCTAACTCTGCTCCATGTCAATGTGGGTTATCTTTCCAAAGTTTCATGTTGAGGGTTATCTCAATTGTTATGCAAGATGAACAGTCCACCTTTGATGTCGCATTTTGTTTGTAAAATAGAGAATTTCGTATGTTACTTTGGTTTTTTGTATCTTTCTTTACAAGGATAGAACAAATGAATTGTACATTAATTAATGTTAGGCAATGGAGATGAATTACAACTATGATTGATTGTTAGTTTCGAATGTTTCAAAACAAAACGGATGACCTTAGATTTTTGTGTTACTTTTTTGTTAATTTGGGACAGTTCTTCTGTTGTTCTTTTGTGTGGAAGGTCCCAACTATCTTGCTACTGCATTTTAATAGTTATTTATTTATTTGAATAAGTTGTTCTTTTTCCTTTCTTTTTTTTCTCTCTATTTTAGTGAAGTCCAATTTATGAGAGACCGTATATAGTTATTTGGGTGTTGATTTGCCGAATACACACGTCATCATTTATTTTAT
Source organism: Camellia sinensis (assembly GCF_055761805.1). NCBI lineage: Eukaryota > Viridiplantae > Streptophyta > Magnoliopsida > Ericales > Theaceae > Camellia > Camellia sinensis. The sequence continues at coordinate 66,074,009 of NC_138961.1, read as the reverse complement.
TTCTGTTTTATAGGAAACTGCTCACATTTCATAAACATAGATATTGATACTTGCAAAACTTACATTTTCCCAGTTGTAAAACCCAAATTTTAAAAACCAAATTGGGACATTCCTTAATTTTTAACAATCTAACAAATTCCTCAAGTGTTAACAAAGTGACACCGACATGTTATCATTAGTGTTTCACCTGGTCAGCAAACATAGTATGGCTTCGTTTACCTCTACTGCAACTTCCAGTACATGGCCACGTCGGATGTGAGCCTATGGCTATGGGCACTGTATTGTTAAGATATCCAGGTCGACCAAAAATCCAAGGCGTCCCTACTTTGCATGTCCCCGCCCTGTGGTGAGTGCCCATTTCATTGACAGTCATAACTGCATTTCATTACGAACAAATTGACTAAGAGCTTCTTCATTTGCACTCGTCAGCCTTGTGTCAGTTGGATTGGTTGGTATGAAGAACAAAGGCGACACAACACGGACTATGCCTCATCCAGAAACAACATTGTCATGCATGTAACGCCCTCAAAAATTAACCCATTATATATCATTGACATGCATTATTTAAAGAAGACAATTTATTAATTCATTCATCAGAGTATTTCTAAATAAAGCATTACATGTAACATCGAATAAAACGCCCTACAGGCTTACATCTTTCCAAGCCGACACTTGGATACAAAAATATGAGCTCTAACTCAATACAAGAAAAGCCCTAGGCTTGAATGTTTACATGTACTAAGAATGAAAAACAAATAACTGGAAGTAGTCTTCCAAAATCCAAGTCCTTCCAAGCTAAGTCCTTGGAGGTAGCTTATCACCTGAACCTGAAAATGATGTTCCCATAAAGGGTGAGCCACAGCCCAGTAGAAATATACTAAACCACTCATAAGCAATGTATAAAGCAATAGCATTCAACAGATGGTTAACCAAGATAATCAATTACTTCATTTTACAGTCTCATGACACTATTGTCTAAGATACGTTTTTCTTTCCAATTTTATCAACTTGGCTCAGAACCTGGCCAAACTTACAACAGTGAATCACATATATAATATTCACATCCTTCCAATATCAACAACCAAATGAGACTCAAGCTCAAATCAAACACTTCATACTTCCAGATTGATACACATTTTGGTGATGTATCAATAAAACACTTCTATATAAATAAGCACACATAAAAGTGATGCTAATGGAGTCCATCCCCTATCTCCTCCCAAACAAAATCCGGTTTAGAGGTCCATCCCCTATCTTCCCCTAAACCGTGGAGTACATCCCCTATCTCCTCCCACACACAAAACAATGTATGCAAATGCAATGCTCAATCAATACACGTATTTTCTGTATCAATGCCATAGTCAAAATTAATGACCTAACCAATGTGATTAGTTTCAGTTATTCCTAATCCACATGCAATGTCTACAACAATCACGACTATCCTCCACCGATAGCCCAAAACAGTTATTTCTAAACTGAAAATAACTATGTCAACAATTCAATAGACAAATGATACCAATTACCCAATTACGCCATTTAATCAATGAATTCCCCAATTCCATGAATTTAACCCTCTTTTCCCAATTCCATGAATTACTTATACAAATTAATTCAATAATACAACTAGGGTTTTTTCCCAAAATTTACCAAAGTATCCCCAACATGTTAAAATACCAAAACTTAGAACAAAACCTATAAAATGGAGTAGGAAATCCCTACCTCGAAGAAAACAACACAAATGGTGAAGACAAAGATGAGTGCCCAATTACCAAAGTGCCCCAATTCGCCAAATGTTCAGATTAGATGAAAGCCCTCGACTCCCTCTATCTTTTTAATGAAGGATCTAGGGTAGAAACACACCCTAAGTGGATCAAATCTAAGAAAGAAGGTAAGTAGGGAGAAGGAGAAGTCGGACTTAGGGTTTGGAATCCAAAGAAGATGAAAAAGACTGATCAAAACCCGCTGCTGTGTATATAAACTGGACAGGCTCGCTCGAACGAAGACTTGGTCGCTCGAGCGACCAGACACAAGAAACTACGCTCGAGCCAAGGAAGCCTTGCTCGAGCCAGCAACCCAAAAGCTCGCTCGAGCGAAAGAAAACTCGATCGAGCGAAGAACTCAAACCCTCAGGTCTGAACCCAGACACACGCTCGAGCGAAGAAACTATAGCTCGAGCGAAGGATGAACTAACTCGCTCGAGCGAAGAAAAGCTCGCTCGAGCCAAGAATGCAAAGCTACAGGTCCATACAGGACGCCAACTCTCGCTCGAGCGACCAAACCCCAGCTCGAGCGAAGAACAAAAACGACATCTCGCTCGAGCGACCAACTCCTCGCTCGAGCGAAACACCAAAAACCTGGACAGCAACACTTGGTTTCTAAACCCAACCAACCTGAAACAAACCTGCCCAACACATCCTATAATTCCAAAAGAAAAAATTAAAGGACAACAACAACAATTATACAATGACAGAATCTACGGAACCTAAGTCCGGATACAATAATCAAATGGGAAAAGACCGGGGTCGCTATAACCTCCCCCCCTTCAAAGAATTTCGTCCCCGAAATTAAGCTTAAGTTTTTGAAAACAGATTTTTCTCAATTCCCAATGATATTATAAAACAATAATAGACAGCTTGACCCAATGCTGGTCACTTCATCTCTTTATCAAGAGGCATCTCACAACATATATAAAATAACATATATTTCAACCTGTAACAATATTATGCATTATTCCTTATCATATTCAATTGCATGATATAAACAACACATTTAACAATGCAATCAACATATGCAATGTTACACTAAACTTCTATAATGAAGCAAGTTTCAAAATGCACCCATTTACCAAAACATACTCAACGTTTCACAACTTAAGACATATATAAAGCTCTTAAGTTCAACCATATTACAAAATCTAAATCCAAGATTACAAATTAATAAACATGTCTGGGTATTTTTCGCGGACTTCCAATTCACGCTCCCAAGTGGCTTCCTCCACTCCATGATGTTTCCACAAAACTTTTACCAAAGGGATGGTCTTGCCTCGCAAAACTTGATCCCGCCTATCCAATACCCGAACCGGTCTCTCCTCATACGAGACATCCTCATCAACCACTAAATCGGTCCAATCCAATACATGTGATGGATCCGGCTCATATTTCCGAAGCATACTCACATGAAACACGTCATGTACTCCGGACAACTGCGGCGGCAAAGCTAAACGATAAGCAGCCTCGCCAATCCTCTCAAGGATCTCAAACGGACCAATGAACCGAGGGGACAACTTCCCACTCTTCCCAAACCTCATCAAACCCCGTCTAGGTGATATCTTCAGAAAGACATGATCACCCACCTCAAACACCAAAGGTCTCCTCCTACGGTCGGCATACGATTTCTGACGACTCTGTGCTGTAACAAGCCTCTTACGGATAAGCTCAACTTTCTCCGTCGTTTCCCTCACCAACTCTGGACCCAACAGAGGTGCATCACCCACCTCGGCCCAACACACAGGAGATCTACACGGTCGGCCATACAAGGCCTCAAATGGTGCCATGCCGATACTAGACTGGAAACTGTTGTTGTAGGCAAACTCCACCAACGGCAAGTGCCTCTCCCACGACCCACTAAAGTCTAGAACACAACCCCGAAGCATATCCTCAAGGATCTGAATAGTACGCTCGGACTGTCCGTCAGTCTGAGGATGATAAGCCGTGCTAAAGGTCAACTTAGTGCCTAAGGCACTCTGCAAACTCTGCCACAACCTGGCAGTAAAACGAGGATCTCTATCTGAGACGATCGTCACTGGGACCCCGTGCAATCTCACTATGTCCCGAATATACAAGTCGGCAAGATGATCTACCGAATCTCTCACGCGCATAGAAATAAAGTGTGCCGACTTAGTCAACCGGTCTACAACCACCCAAATAGCATCACTACCCCGCTGAGTCCTCGGAAGACCTACAACGAAGTCCATAGTGACGTGTTCCCACTTCCACTCAGCAATAGGCAAGGGTTGCAACAAACCTGCTGGCCTCTGATGTTCAGCCTTCACTTGCTGACAAGTAAGGCACTTAGATACGAAAGCTGCCACATCTCTCTTCATACCCCGCCACCAAAACTGGCGACCCAAATCCCGATACATCTTAGTGCCTCCCGGATGCACCGCAAGGCGTGAATGATGAAACTCTCGGAGTACCTCCTCTCGGCAAGACTTCGGCACAAACAGACGGTCACGGTATCTCACACTCAGGTCGGAAAATACCATCAAACCCTTCTCAACCTTCCCACCGGAAATCTTCTCACGGAGAGATTCTACCTCAAAGTCACCTCTCTGAGCCTCTAACACTCGAGTCACAAGTGAAGGCTGTGCAATAACCGAAAAAAAGGCCGCAGCCTCAACGGATTCGCCCAGAAGTAAATCAGACTCCCCAAGTGCACCCAACATCTCCCATTCTCGGATGGCTATACTAGCTATGTCACCAACAGGTTTCCTACTAAGGGCATCGGCCACCACATTGGCCTTTCCCGGATGATAATGCAACTCAAAGTCATAATCCTCTATAAATTCCATCCACCTCCTCTGCCTCAAGTTCAAGTTTTTCTGTGTAAACAAATACTTCAGACTCTTATGATCCGAGAACACCTCGAACCTCTCACCATAAAGATAATGCCTCCAAATCTTCAAGGCAAAAATCACAGCTGCTAACTCTAGATCATGCGTAGGGTAATTCTGCTCGTGAATTTTCAACTGACGTGAGCCATAGGCAACTACTTTCCCCTCTTGCATTAACACACAACCCAAACCCTCTCGTGAGGCGTCATAATAGACTGCATAACCCAACCCTCTCTCTGGAATAATCAATACTGGAGTGGTAGTCAGTCTAACTTTCAACTCCTGAAACGACTTTTCACAAGTCTCACTCCATACAAATTTGACTCCCTTCCGAGTCAGTCTAGTCAACGGTGATGCTAACTTGGAGAAATCTTTCACAAACCGACGGTAATACCCAGCTAATCCCAGAAAACTGCGGATCTCAAATACACTCTTAGGCTGTGCCCAATCCTGCACTGCCTCTACCTTGGATGTATCAACAGACACTCCTTCACCGGACACCACATGGCCTAAGAATTTGACTTCTCTCAACCAGAACTCACACTTCCCAAACTTGGCATACAGCCTATGGGCTCTAAGTAACTCAAGCACCACCCTCAAGTGTGCCTCGTGCTCCTCCTCAGAAGGCGAATAGATAAGGATGTCGTCCACAAAAATGACTACAAACCGATCCAAAAATTCTCGGAAGATCCGGTTCATCAAGTCCATAAAGACTGCCGGTGCATTGGTGAGTCCGAATGGCATCACCAGAAACTCATAATGGCCATACCGCGTACGGAATGTCGTCTTCGTAATATCCTCTTCCCTGACCCTCAACTGGTGGTAACCCGATCTCAAGTCTATCTTAGAGAAACAATGGGAACCCTTCAACTGGTCAAACAGGTCATCTATACGGGGCATAGGGTACTTATTCTTGACCGTAGCCCGATTCAACTTCCGATAATCTATACAAAGTCTCAAAGCACCACCTTTCTTTTTAACAAAGAGGGCCGGTGCTCCCCACGGCGAAACACTAGGACGTATAAAGCCCTTATCTAGCAACTCCTGGAGTTGGATCTTCAACTCAACTAACTCGGCTGGGGCAAAACGATAAGGTGCCATGGAAATCGGCGCCGTGCCGGGCACTAGGTCAATAGAGAACTCAATCTCCCGATGCGGTGGCAAACCAACAAGATCCTCGGGAAAGACATCCGAGTACTCACAAACCACCCTTGGCAACACAATCTGAGTCTCATTATCCTCACTAATCGAAAGGTTAGCAAGTAGCCCGCTAAGCTCACTCCTTCCTCGCGGAACATACCCCGGTGGCAACACATCACCAACCCGGTCCCCCAGAAAATGAAAATACTCTCCGCTCACGGTACAACAAGTGACCCTCTGGCGGTAGCAATCAATAACTGCCGGTATGACGATAACCAGTCCATACCCAAAATAACATCGAAACCCCTCATAGGCATAACTACAAAGGAAAATGGGATTCTATGATAATCAACCTCTATATCACAACCCCTAACGCCTTGTTTCAAAATCAATTCACCCCCAAGAGGTGACACTACACATATAGGAGATGCTAACTGTGCTAACTCCAATTCCAAAACAGATGCAAATGCAGCAGACACAAAGGAATGAGATGCACCCGTATCAATCAAAACATTAGCAACCGAATTGCAAAACAAGAAGGTACCTCTCACAACTGATGGAGTCGGTACAAGATCCTGCGCGGTAACAGCGTACACGCGCCCAGACGACCTCTGATCAACCTGCTCACCCCTAGGAGCATAAGATTGTTGCACTGTCTGGGACGATGAAACCCCCTGATTAGCCCTCGAGGCCTGACCCGACTGAGTTGGCTGCTGACCCTGAATCGGCCTCAAACCAGATGCACCAGATGTGCCACCCAACTGCGGGCAATACCTCTTCATATGCCCTGGCTGACCACACTGATAACACGAGAGTGGCTGACCCCTACCCTGACTCTGGCTCTGAGATCGAGCCGAAGAAGATGCTGCTCTCTGAACTCCTCCCTTCTGAGGACAAACTGGAGACTTGTGGCCCAGCTGGCCACACTTGAAACAGGTAATGTCTCCCTGACTGCCTTTCCTGAACTAGCACTCGGTACAGGAAAAGTCGATCTAGAAAAGCTACCCTGAGACTGCTGGGGATTAAAACCCTTCTGCCTCCTACCATCATTCTGACTACCCTGACTCCTCTTGGAGCCCTTCTGCCCTTCCTCCTCCTCCTGCATCATGATTTCCATGTGAGCTGCAGCATCAACCATACGCCCATAATCCCGAATCATAGTTCCCCCAACTCTCAGCTTGAGGCCACGCCTCAACTTCTTCTCAAACTCAATACAACGGCGTTCCTCAGACGCCACCAACTCAGGTGCAAACCTGGACAAACTAGTAAATGCAGCCTCAAACTCGGCCACTGAAGAACTCGCCTGCTTAAGCTGACAAAACTGGTCTCGCAGCTTCTCCCTGACTGCCGGAGATAAAAACTTCTCCTGGAAAGCATTCACAAAAGCCTCCCACGTACCTCCTATACGCCCCTTAGTAAACTTCCACCACTGACCCGCATCCCCCTTCAACTGGAAAGATGCCAAGGTCACTTTCAACACCTCGTCTTCGATGCCAAGCATCTCAAACGTCTTCGTTGTCTGTTCGAGCCATTCATCTGCCTTAAGCGGCTCTTTAGGATCACCCACAAATTCATCCGGATTAGACCGGAAGAACTCCCTCTTCAGAAAGGAAGGTCCTGTATCCGCAATAACAGCCTGAGCTTGATTCTCAGCTCTGAGAATGCCTACTGACTCCCTGAATGCCCCTGCTATCTCTCGGGCTAGAGCGCCCATAGCCTGCTGGCCTACTGGCTCGGCCACATTGGCCTGGCCAATTCCCTCTTGAACTGCCGGAATCTCTTCTGGCACAGGCACCTCCTGCCTACCCGGCCTACCACGCCTACCGCGTCCTCGTCCTCGTCCTGACATCCTAATAAAGGAAACAAAGACATTAGCACATTAATAAATGTGCCAAAGCTAAACACTCGCGTCCTAATGCAATGGACAACAATAATTCATTCCACGTAAGCCCATAATCACATAAGCACCTACGAATTTCATTCCCGGATAATGATAGTCCCAATGCGTTCTATAGTTCTGGTTGGAAGCAGCAGTGATCAAGTGCCTTTCCAACAAGACTACTAGAAACTCAAGGGTCCAATCAACATCCTAGAAACTACATTCCATACCCACATAATCACATAAACATGTTATCACATAAGCATATAATATTACACTAAGTCTCTATCAAACGAGACGAACCCAATGTGATACTAATCACTTCCCACGTACCCAAAGTATTCAAACCCGGTACGCTCTGATACCAAGTTGTAACGCCCTCAAAGATTAACCCATTATATATCATTGACATGCATTATTTAAAGAAGACAATTTATTAATTCATTCATCAGAGTATTTCTAAATAAAGCATTACATGTAACATCGAATAAAACGCCCTACAGGCTTACATCTTTCCAAGCCAACACTTGGATACAAAAATATGAGCTCTAACTCAATACAAGAAAAGCCCTAGGCTTGAATGTTTACATGTACTAACAATGAAAAACAAATAACTGGAAGTAGTCTTCCAAAATCCAAGTCCTTCCAAGCTAAGTCTTTGGAGGTAGCTTATCACCTGAACCTGAAAATGATGTTCCCATAAAGGGTGAGCCACAGCCCAGTAGAAATATACTAAACCACTCATAAGCAATGTATAAAGCAATAGCATTCAACAGATGGTTAACCAAGATAATCAATTACTTCATTTTACAGTCTCATGACACTATTGTCTAAGATACGTTTTTCTTTCCAATTTTATCAACTTGGCTCAGAACCTGGCCAAACTTACAACAGTGAATCACATATATAATATTCACATCCTTCCAATATCAACAACCAAATGAGACTCAAGCTCAAATCAAACACTTCATACTTCCAGATTGATACACATTTTGGTGCTGTATCAATAAAACACTTCTATATAAATAAGCACACATAAAAGTGATGCTAATGGAGTCCATCCCCTATCTCCTCCCAAACAAAATCCGGTTTAGAGGTCCATCCCCTATCTTCCCCTAAACCGTGGAGTACATCCCCTATCTCCTCCCACACACAAAACAATGTATGCAAATGCAATGCTCAATCAATACACGTATTTTCTGTATCAATGCCATAGTCAAAATTAATGACCTAACCAATGTGATTAGTTTCAGTTATTCCTAATCCACATGCAATGTCTACAACAATCACGACTATCCTCCACCGATAGCCCAAAACAGTTATTTCTAAACTGAAAATAACTATGTCAACAATTCAATAGACAAATGATACCAATTACCCAATTACGCCATTTAATCAATGAATTCCCCAATTCCATGAATTTAACCCTCTTTTCCCAATTCCATGAATTACTTATACAAATTAATTCAATAATACAACTAGGGTTTTTTCCCAAAATTTACCAAAGTATCCCCAACATGTTAAAATACCAAAACTTAGAACAAAACCTATAAAATGGAGTAGGAAATCCCTACCTCGAAGAAAACAACACAAATGGTGAAGACAAAGATGAGTGCCCAATTACCAAAGTGCCCCAATTCGCCAAATGTTCAGATTAGATGAAAGCCCTCGACTCCCTCTATCTTTTTAATGAAGGATCTAGGGTAGAAACACACCCTAAGTGGATCAAATCTAAGAAAGAATGTAAGTAGGGAGAAGGAGAAGTCGGACTTAGGGTTTGGAATCCAAAGAAGATGAAAAAGACTGATCAAAACCCGCTGCTGTGTATATAAACTGGACAGGCTCGCTCGAGCGAAGACTTGCTCGCTCGAGTGACCAGACACAAGAAACTACGCTCGAGCCAAGGAAGCCTTGCTCGAGCCAGCAACCCAAAAGCTCGCTCGAGCGAAAGAAAACTCGATCGAGCGAAGAACTCAAACCCTCAGGTCTGAACCCAGACACACACTCGAGCGAAGAAACTATAGCTCGAGCGAAGGATGAACTAACTCGCTCGAGCGAAGAAAAGCTCACTCGAGCCAAGAATGCAAAGCTACAGGTCCATACAAGACGCCAACTCTCGCTCGAGCGACCAAACCCCAGCTCGAGCGAAGAACAAAAACGACATCTCGCTCGAGCGACCAACTCCTCGCTCGAGCGAAACACCAAAAACCTGGACAGCAACACTTGGTTTCTAAACCCAACCAACCTGAAACAAACCTGCCCAACACATCCTATAATTCCAAAAGAGAAAATAAAGGACAACAACAACAATTATACAATGACAGAATCTACGGAACCTAAGTCCGGATACAATTATCAAATGGGAAAAGACCGGGGTCGCTATAATGCAAATGCGGGATGATGTCATACACATTCAACAGTCATTGCGTCTCCTTAAAACCATTGTCTACGTGCTATGCATTGTCGTTGTCATTTTTTTGTTGCGTATGTAAGGAAACCAATTTATGTTTTCAGTATGTTGACTGCTATGGCTACAAGTTTGGCTTGCGTTCCTTCACTAGTTCGGGATAGGAATATATTAATGACTTTAAGAAATAGTTCTATCATGTTGGTGCTTGTTTATTTGTAATTATTTATTTTGTGTATTGCTATGTTACGTTATGGGTAATGAATCTATACTGTCAACTTGTATTGTTTATGGGCATACATTTTCCCACTTCTATTTATCTCATTTTTGCCATTTATTGTGTATGGTCATACATTGTACATGTTGCAACGAATTTAAATTATTCTACTATGGTCTTATATGTTTGTATATAACAAGCAAATTTGTGATTGTGATAATATGGAACCGTAAATTAGTTTCCTTAGCTACGTGGTTGTTGGTAATGGCTTCCATACGTACTTCTCCGCGTACCCAAGTGAAAAACAAAGGCATTGCACCAGATAAGTCAATTTGTGTGGAAGAAACACCGAAGCAGTTAATCCACAAGGCCTCATGGGACAGTGAGTCAATCCAAATTTTCCTATAGCTAATTGCAGAGGAGATTACAAAAGGAAATCAGCCATTCCTAGTCCTAAGCTAAGTAGGGTACAAGTCGTTAGCAAGAAAATTTGAGGAAAAAAAAAAAGAGAAGAAAACATGGCCTTAGGTAGTTGAAGAATAAATACATGAGTCTGAAAAAAGATTAGAATGCATGGAGGAAATTGATGGATTCAAGACGAGGAGTGTCAGGGATTGGTTTTGACAGCGAAACTTGTATGTTTCGGGCGTCTGAGGAGTGGCGGGACAAGATAGAATAGGTAAGCAATGTAATTTTCGTATTTCATTTCATATTTGCCTGTGAACAATCTAACTTTTCCCATTTTTGTTGTTGGTTAAAATTACCTTAGATTTCATGTAACATTTTGCTTCTTCTTTTTTTTCAATCTCCAATTTTGCAGACAAACAAGGCGTGTGCCAAGTTCCGGGAAACAAACTTTGGAACATCGTGAGTTGATGGAGATGGTCTTTCCAGGGGCATCAGCTACTGGTAAGCACCATTGGACCCCAGGAGAGAAAGTTGCTGAACCTACCAACGTCTCATCCTATTCTGCGGACAGTCTCGGTGCCCAGCCATTTGTTGATCCGATACCTTCATGCGCACAAGATGTCGATTTTGATTCTTCACTCGAACCTATGCCGACTGTTAACGACAACAGGAAACGGACTCCGCCAACAAGTTGTGGCAAGTCAAAGACGGCCACAAGTGGAGCGTCAATTATTGCGAAAAACATGAACAATTTGACAAACGTGGTGCGTACTCAGAATCAACAAGTTACGGTCAAGCACCACATAGGTAACAAATCACTTTACACAATTTCGGAGTGCATGCATCGACTGAGGAACATTCCTTCCCTTCTCGGTATGCCATTATTCCACTTTCCCTCAACATTGATGGATAACGCAGATTATCGGGAGGTGATGATGTGCCAGCTTGATGACGACCACATTATCGGCTGGCTCACACAGAAGCAGCTGTAATGTAGTTCAGGGGCGCCGTTTGCAAACCTGTTCGGGGCTCGCTGGATTTGATATAGTGGTGTCATGCAGAAGATGCGTTCCCATTATCTAGCTTTCAAAAACTTTTACTTATGTTTATGTTGGACTTGTAATAAACAGGATGGTTGTGCGTGTTGTCTTTATTTCTTTTTCTTTTTGTTTTTAATAATTTTTTGCCCCAGTTTGGTGAAACAATATTTGCAGGTTATTTTCTGTTTTTTGACGATTACTATTTTGTTTATGTGTTTTTGTGCGGATGGAACATGATGGTTGTGTTTTTTTTTTTTTATATTTTATTATGGGAATTACATCCACAACGGCGAGATGCCGTGTTTTAGCTATTTATGGAGTTATTTATTTGTTTATTGGTATAAGTACTTGTTCCCTTGGTATGGTTGTGTTCGTAATGCAAATGATGTTTTATTGGTTTGTGTATTTCCACTTGCCACTGCTTTCTTCACTTTTTGTTTATTCAGTACACTTTGATTGCAATTATACCTTATTGTTAGGCATCATGTATTACATGGTGACATGGCATAAAAATTTCCTTTACCCCACTACATCACGTGTAAACTGATTCAAACCATTCCACTGTTGTAGGTTTCGCTTGAATCGACGGGATGAATCCTGGGGATGAAAGCAACAATCCGGATTTACGGGAAATGCTTAACAAAATGGCCATATAGCTGCAACAACAAAACAATTGGGCAATTGTAGAAGTATGCCGTTATGTGCAAGAGTGGTATGAAAAACACATGTCCAAAATGCCATGTTGCACTTCTATTTTAACCGGGCATGCATGGATAACCGAACTATATGCGGGCCATATGGGTCGATTTCAGGAAAATGTGTGCATGCCAAAGGAAGTTTTTGCGGCTTTGTGTCACACATTAGTAACTGATTTTAGGTTACAAGTACCGCAACGTCCACATGGCTTAGTTGTTGAAGAAAGCATTGCAATGTTTATCCACGTGTTGCGAGGGTTCCAAAATCGGCAAATCCAAGAATAGTTCCAACATTTGGAGGAGACTGTGTCCTGGCACGTGCATAATGTATTAACGGTGATGAAAGAGTTCACTGTTGTACATTGCAGGCCCACATATAGTCAGCATCATATATATCCATATGTGCGGTTGAAACGGAATTACCTGCCGTTCAAGGTACTAGTTAAAAACCTCAATTAGTACATTTTATTGGATGTGACGTATGAAAACTAGTGATTACTTGTACTCGTAGGAGTTACTTATTTTTTTCAGTTGTGTGCAGGATTGTATCGGAGCCATAGACGGAACACATGTTAGTGCATGGGTTACGGGGCCAGACGCCGTAACATATTTCGGTAGGAAATATTGTCACATGCAAAATATCATGCCCGCGTGCGATTTTGACATGTGTTTCATCTTTGTTTTGCTTGGATGGAAAGGAAGTATGCACGATAGTCGCATCTTCAATGAGATAGTAACAAATGATAATGTCCCATTTCCACATCCTGAAGAAGGTAAAACACTAATTTGAAAATATTTGGGTACCTAATATATGAGAAAACATCATTCATTTAAAATTAAACGCAATTGGGTGGTTTGTTTGAAAATATGGTACTGTCTGTAGGAAAATATTATCTTTTCGATGTTGGCTATCCGAGCCGGGTAGGTTACCTAGAACCTTTCAAAGGCAGCCATTACCACCAACAACAATTCTGTATTAGTGAAGAGAATAGGATAGCAAACAGCCCTAGGGAATTATTTAACAAAGTTCACTCATCGTTACGCAGTGTGGTGGAACGGACTTTCGGCTCCTGGAAAAATCGAGGGGGTTTATTAGAGACATGCCTCGCTATGATTTTGCAAATGTGCAAGTTCAGCTGGTAGGTGCGTCAATGGCATTACTATAGCGACCTCGGTCTTTTCCCATTTGATTATTGTATCCGGATTTAGGTTCCGTATATTCTGTCATTGTATAATTGTTGTTGTCGTTCTTTCTTTTCTCATTTGGAGTTATAGGATGTATTGGGCAGGTTTGTTTCAGGTTGGTTGGATTCGTAAACCTAGTGTTGCTGTCCAGTTTTTGGGTTGGTCGCTCGAGCGAGGGCTTGGTCGCTCGAGCGATGGTTGTATTTTGTGTCTGGTGGCTCGATCCAGCTTTTCTTCGACCGAGCGAGCGATTGCGTCTAGTATAGACCTGAGAGCTGTGTTTCTTCGCTCGAGCGAGCGAGGTGTTTGTTTTTTCGAGTTCCTCGCTCGAGCGAGAATTCTGTCGCTCGAGCGTGCTCCTGGGTTGCAGACCTGAAGCATTGCATTCTTGGCTCGAGCGAGATTTTCTTTGCTCGAGCGAGGTTTTCGTGTGTCTGGTCGCTCGAGCGACCAAGTGTTCGCTCGAGCGAGCCTGTCGGGTTTATATACGCAGCAGCGGTTTTTAAAACGTTTTTTCACATCATTTTGATCCTAAAACCCTAGTTCCGAGTTATCTCTCCCTCTACTCACCTTCTCTCTTAGGTTTGATCTATTTAGAGTGTGTTTCTACCCCAGATCCTTTATTAAAAAGATAGAGTGAGTCGAGGGCTTCCATTTAATCTGAACGTTTGGTGGTTTGGAGCACATTGGAATTTGGGTCTTCATCTCCGTCTTCTCCACTCGGGTTATTTTCTTCGAGGTAGGGATTTCCTACTCCATTTTATAAGTTTTGTTCTAAGTTTTAGTATTTTGATATGTTGGGGGTACTTTGGTAATTTTGGGAAAAACTCTAGTTGTATTAATAAATTAATTTGTATAATTAATTTAAGGAAATTGGGGAAATATGGTTAAATTCATAGAAATGAGGAATTTATTGCCTAAATGGTGTAGTTGGATAATTTAAATCACTCGCCTATTGAATTGTTGATATATTCATTTTCAGTCTAAAAATAACTGTTTTGGGCTATCGGTGGAGGATAGCCGTGATTGTTGTAGACATTGCATGTGGATTAGGGATAACTGAAACTTATCACATTGGTTAAGTCATTAATTTTGACTATTGAATTAATACAGAAAATACGTGTATTGATTGAGCATTGCATTTGCATATTGTGTGGGAGGAGATAGGGGATGTACTCCACGGTTTAGGGGAAGATAGGGGATGGACCTCTAAACCGGATTTTGTTTGGAAGGAGATAGGGGATGGAATCCATTAGCATCACTATTATGTGTGCTTATTATATTGAAGTGTTTTTACATGTTATTGATACAGCACTAAAATGTGTATCAAACGGGAAGTATGAAGTGTTTTGATATGAGCCTGAGTCTCATCTGTGTTGTTGATATTGGAAGTAATGTGAATATAATATATAGTTCACTGTTGTAAGTTTGGCCAGGTTCTGAGCCATATTGATAATAAAGAAAAGTGAAATGTGTCATAGACATTAGTGTCATGAAACTGTATAATGATGTGATTGATTATCTTGGTTAACCATCTATTGAATGCTAAAGCTTTATTCAATGGTTATATTTGGTTTAGTATTTTTCTACTGGGCTGTGGCTCACCCTTTATGGGAACATCATTTTCAGGTCCAGGTGATAAGCTACCTCCAAGGACTTAGCTTGGAAGGATTTGGATTTTGAAGACTATCTTTAGTTATTTGTTTTTATTTGATAAACATTCAAGCCTAGGGCTTTATCTGTATTTGAGTTAGAACTCATATTTTTGTGTCCAAGTGTTGGCTTGGAAAGATGTAAGCCCATAGGGCATTTAATTTGATGTTACATGTAATGTTTTCATTTAGTAATACTCTGATGAATGAGATAATGAATTGTTTTCTTTTAATATTGCATGTCAATGATATATATATAATGGGTTTATTTTGAGGGCGTGACAATTACATAATATACACATCGAAATACAGGAAATCCAACAACTGTTAATCCCCGTTTCAACGAAGAAAAGGCTATGGCTTTTGTGAATGCCATACCAAAAGTTGAACATGACGAGGATGGTTTAATGGTTGGGGATGAGGACCTGCATATGGCGTTGGTGCGACTTCACATATGGGACAAGTTAGTGTACATGCGTAATAACAACTTTTCAAGAAATATATAATAGTTCACCTAATATTTGTATGCTTGTAACATTGGTAGGTTACGCGGAAGAGGTTGTACATAAGCATATTACAATGTAAAACATGTATCTCTATACACAGTAAATAAAATCAAAATTAGCATTGTCCACGTCATTTACAAAAAGAACTAGAAAAAAAAGCCTTTTTTGAAAATAGGGGAAAATAAAAAATTAAGAGAAAAAAACCAAAATTATCATTGTTCACGACATTTGCGAAAATAAAACACGAAAACCCTTTTTGAACAAAAAAAAAATTTAATAAAAAAGATTGAAACAAAAAAAAAGACATTAATGAAACAGAAATTAGCATTTAGATGCATAAAAATAAAAGAAATACAAAAATTGAAACAAATTAATAAAATAAATAAAAAAGATTGAAACAAATTAATAAACAAAAAAAATGAAACAAAACCAAGAAACAAATTAATAATTTTTTTTTATTAATAGTGCCTTTTTCCAAAACCAAGAAACAAATTAATAAAAAAACTATGAAAAAAAAAGAAAAGAAAATAATGCCATTGTGATTTCATTTTCCACATAATTTACAAAAAAGAACTGGAAAAAACCCTTTTCGGGAAACAGGGAAAAATAAAATTTAAAAAAAAAATCAAAATTATCATTGTCCACGTCAATTGTGGAAAAAAAAAACACAAAAAGCCTTTTTGAACCCAAAAAAAAATACATTAATGAAACCAATATTAGCATTTTTGCGCGTAAAAAGAAATTTAATAAAAAAATTTCAAAAAAATTAATAAAATAAATAAAAAAGATTGAAGCAAATTAATATACAAAAAAAATGAAACAAAACCAAGAAACAAATTAATAAAAGAAATTAAAAAAAAATTTAATAACACCTCTTCCAAAACCAAGAAACAAAATAATAAAAAACTATGAAAAAAAAAGACAAGAAAATTATCCGAGTTTGTGAATTCATTTTCCATGTAATTTTCAAAAAAACAAAACATAAATTGCCCTACCAGACAAAAAAAATAAACAAATTGAAAAAAATATATTAAAAGCAAAAACTAGGCCGACGTTGTCAGCCATTTGTGTAGTTTGGTACTTTCACTATAAGGGCATTTGGGTCATTTCACATGTGGCCACCTCACAAAAAAGCCAAAAAGCCAAAAAAATCAAAAAGCCTATCCCAAACCAGGTTTTTTTAGCCCCAAGCTAAAATATCTAAAAAGCCAACCCACTTCCCAAACCACACCTAAGTTCACAAGTTGAGGAGAAAAATGCTTCGGTAGGTTATAAATCTCAAAAGAAAGAAAAAACGTGATTTCTTTTGCTTTATTGCATGACTATTTTGTTATTGATATTTTTCAAAATTGTATAATCATTTTCTTTGGTCTTATTTCACACCAAAATATACTAATTCGGTGTACATGTCAATTTTGTTAGTTTTTCGCGCCGTTGTCATTTCTTCTATTGTTTGAGCCATGGGATGGTAAGAATGTGGTGGTGGAGAAACCCTCAGATGACGATATTGAGGCGTTTTTGTCCAATTGTGTTGATAATGTGGACATTTGCAACAACGCTCTGTAGGCATAACATATAAAGGCAAGTATGGTATGTGAGTACTGCTTAACTTCTAGATTACACTATAGACGATTCATTTTGAATATATACATATCCGTCGCTTATGCTGTAACATTTGTGTTCTTCGAGCCTTTTGAAAATGTATTTAATTTCATTAAGTTGTTTGGGATATTTGAGTTATGAGATCATTGTATCGGAGGAGCGAAATCCTATGTAAATGTGTCGGGATTGTTATTTTGCACTTTGTTTTGTCTAAATAAACATTTTGAAACCTTATAGTACTTGCAAGGGTGTCGACACTGGGCTTCCTGGGGTCGACACCTTCCTTTCTTTCTTTTTTTCCTTTTGTTTCTGTTTTTGGGTGTTGACACTACCTCTTATTGGTGTCGACATCGCATGGACTAAGTGATGCTCAATCTGGTTCTATTTTTTGGGGTTGACACCATTATTCCGACCTAATCCTTTTTTTCTTGTTGTGTTATTGCTTTCTAGTGTCGACACCAGCACTTTTGGGTGTCGACACCCAGTTTGGTGCAAAATTGAACAAGGCACACTGCTTCTTGGGGTCAACATCCCTCCTTTGGGTGTCGACACCTGCCAGAAACTCAAAATTTTGTTTTCTGCAGGTTGGACCCTTTTCTTTTGGACTTTTTGACCTTTCCTTTGTTGACTTTAGGGCATATAGCCCACTTTTGACCTAAGACTATAAATAAACCCTCCACCCACTCTCTTTCCTCACTTTACTTTCTCTTTTCTCTTCCCTTTTCTCTTCTACACCGTACGCCACCATATCTCTCTCTAAACTTTAACTTTTCACACTCAAATCTTCAAATGTATCCACTTGAAGGCATCTTCTCTCTTTGATCCTTTGAGATAAAATGTGGAGCTTGTCGAGGGCTTTGTTTCACTACCATTGACTTTTGGGGGTTTTCCTTCTTTCTTCCTTCTTGATTTGAGGTAGGGGTTTTCTTGATGACTTGTATGTTATTTAACTTGGTTATGTGTTATTTTGATAACTTGGGCTTTGAGAAAGCTAGGGTTTTGGTTAATCTATGTATTAGTGCATAAAAAAGGGGATCTCTCATGAGATTTGCTTGTTGTTCAACTTAAACCTCACTTGTTTCTTTGTGAGATGGTTTTTGCGAAGGAAATTGAGTTTGGAGATAAAGTCCTATTCATTTTATAAAAGCATTAAGATGTGGTGATTTTGGAAAACCATGATGATTTTGGAAATATTGATATTGTGTTGGATTAAATTATTATTATTATCTTTTGATTATGTATTAAAGATAACTATTTTGGCTATCGATGGAGTATAGCATTGTCGTGTGATAAAAAGTACATGTGATTTAGGCAATTAAATTATTTACAAATCATGCATCTCATTTATCATATCATGGATTTCTGAACCTAATGCTCTGTACTTTGGTAATGTTTTGTGTTAAGAACACTCACATTGTTTTTAAGAAAAAGGGGTAAATGCAGTGGTGAATCTGTGTAGGGGGTGTGGTTTTGGACAATTAATTTGGTTATAGGCCCATGGTGAAAGTCCGAAAACCCATGCGGTCAGGTGCCAATTCCTTCTAATTAGGAGTCGATAAAGTGGCTTTTGGTAGTGTTTTCATAGCCTACTTGTAGACACTAGCTCTAGGAATTTACGATGTTATATTTACTATCCTATTTTCTGAATCAAAAGAAATGTGTCTAGAATATGGTTTTGAAACTCTTGCATGGAATTGTTTCCAAAAGGATTAAAACTCATGTTTTAGCATATCATTTCATATGCATTCCACCATATGGCATTGTTAAATATCATGCATTTTATTAAGTTATCTCTACTAACTTTTTTGCTCACCCTATGTGGAAACAACTTTCAGATGTTGATGGCGTGCCTCCGCCAACATGATAGCTTGGGAGGATCTTGGAGCTTAAGGCTCGTTTTGTCTTCTTTTCTTTTTTTATAGCCTTGGGATTTGTTGTCTTGGGATTTTAACCACCTTTGCTATAACCAAGCAATGCCTTGGAGACTTGTAGCCTTTAAGGCATGAACTTATATTTGTTAATGTTGTTCTTTATAGATCACATGCTATAGATTCATGTTCTAGGATCAATGAATGTACAATTGCATGTGATGCTATTTTGCATGACTCAAAGGACAATTATGAATAAAATATAGTCTTGGAGATATTTCTAGTATCTTGATGATTAAAATTCATTAAGCTTTTGCATGTCTGTTGAGGAATATTATGTGTAGTTAGATAACTATATATATATATATATATATTTTAAGCGTTACAACTTAGTATCAGAGCGTAATAGGTTTGAATAGTATGGACTCATGGGATGTGGTTAGTACCACATTGGGTTCGTTTCACTATATAAAAGTGATTGTATGCCTGGTATGCTATGTGATAACATGTTTATGTGACTAGGTGAGTATGGGATTGAGTTTCTAGAATATTGATTGCATCTACGAAGTCCCCAAAAGTCTCATTAGAAGAGCACTTGATCAATGCTTATTCTAATAAGAACTCTTGGAATGTTTGTGGAACAATTTCTATCTTGGGAAAGTAATTTGTATGTGGTTATGTGATTAAGTGCTTACTTGAAGTGAATTGTCATGGTACCTATTGTTTTAGGATATGTGAGCTTTCGTTGCGGGCATATTTATGAATGTGCTAAATAGCCTGTGCTACGTGGACGTAGAGGATGTAAGGGTGGAAGGCGTGGTAGGCCTCGTTGAGGTGGCCAAGAAGTGCCAATAAAATAATTTTCGAACTTAATAACAAAACAAAAACAATATAAATTTATATCTATCTCCCTTAAACTATAATAATTATTTATCCTTATGTATGAAAATTTACATATGTGTCAGTGTCGTGCTGTGTCTGTGCTTTTCTGGTGGAAATTATTTTTCATAAGAAGTCTAGACCTTTATAATTTTTCATATTGTGATATTTGTTTATTCTACAAACCATAATTCATTGAAGCATTTGTCTCTAAATGTGCAGACATTCATCATTTTAGGCTCATATTTTATGCTTATCTATACCTTCTTGTAAAATTACTCCATAAAGCTCTAGACAAGTTCGATTCTAGCCTTGCATTGAGAACGTTTTAGCTGCTAGTTCAGGGAATAAAATCAACCTGATTGATGTCAAGACTAACAGCCTCCAATGCTATGCATTGTCTTTCATAGTTCAATGTGATATCAAATTCTTATATGATAATAACCCAAGTAAATTTGTGTACGTATTCTTTTGATTTTCTAGGGACAAGAAAAAGAAGTATGCTCAATCTGTGGGGACATAAGTGGGAAGTACATGGCATATGTTTGTGAAGATAGTGCATGGATTTGGTTTGTTGTGTCAGGTGAAAAATGCTTGCACGTGTTTCATTCTAATGTCAATAAGTTTGAATCATATGCATTCCATCCTAGATATTCTCAACTCATGGCTATTGACTCTTACTAGGTAATGAAGTGTTCTTTACATCATTGTGTTTGCAAATTTTATATAATTGTCATAAAAAGCAACTCATGTTTACTAGCAAATAAAAATTTCTTGCCTTCTTACATAAATGAGAGATAAATTTTTCATATTATTCCTAAATTTCATGTTATGTCGTGTTGTCTTTTTACCTCTTAAGTTGTCATGCCTCATCACCACATCTTATTATTTGTGTTTTTTTTTTCTAGGCAATTAACGTCTAGAATCCAATTGAGAGTAACAAGACTATGACAGCTGGTAAAGCACACGATGGCATAGTCGCTTCATTGGCGGATTGTTCTCCAACTGAAATAATTGCTTTAGTGAGTTATGACCAAACTATGAAGCTGTGGAAATGAGGGAAAATAGGGGTACATGTTGATGATTTGGCATTTCAATGATTTTGGCTACAATAGAAGAATATGACATGGATTCTGGAAGTCGTATCATCGGGAATAAAGCCATAGGTGAATTATAGTTAGTTATAGCTTATAGAAGAAACAATTATATTTGCTAGAAGTTTGGTGATCAAAACTTGCAGTACCAGACAACTTTATGTTTATGTCATTGTCTTTTTTGTTGTTTTTTCGTGTGGTTTTGTTTGGATGTTGGGGATTTTCTCAAATTTGGAAATGTTTTATTACATTAGCAGTAAATGGAGTGTTTGGAGACTAAAAAAAAATGACATTGTCTCATTCTATTTGACTTATAAAGTTTATGTTGTTTTCATTTAATCTTTTTTTTTTTCCCTTCATATAACTTTATCTAGTTTATGATATTATGATTGTTGTTAGTTGAGGGTCTGCCACAAAGCACAGATACAACACTCATCGACCACTTTTCATCACCTAGTTGGCACAAGTACATATTTTGCACGTTGTTCCCGTGTGTGTGTCATCTATATTTTAAAAACAAATTGTATCGATGTGTCCGTATCTGTGCTACTTAGATGTACAAGTCTAAGGAGTGGAAGTCATAAAAACAGAGACTTGAGCTGCCCAGTGGATGTTGTTGAATTAGAATACTGTTCACTGATCCAAATGCTGCTATTGAGTTTTCAAATTGATGCTCCATTTTGGCTTTTGCTAAGTGTCACGACCCAACCCAGAGGTTAGGTGTCGTAACCAGTCAACTACTAAGGTACCAAAGGTCAAATCTAAATTTAACAGATTAATAATGCAAATTGAGACAAAATAAAAGGGTACGTAAATATTCTATACAAGAAGAAAACATGCATTGGAATTTTTATTTATTTATAAAAGGCCATTAGGTGTTAAAGCCGTCTAATTTGAAGAATACATGGAGCTAGACTATATTGATAAAGTGCACTATGTCTACTTCAAGCCCTAGCCTTGCTACTCCCCAAAACTTATGAGCACGGGGTTAAAAACCCCTCCCTAAGTCTCATCACACTACTAAACTTGTGACGACCCTGCCATATATAATATTTTATATTTAATTAATCAAGGTGATTTGGATTTTAATTAATTATTAGTCTGATTTAATTGCAGAATTGATGAACAATATTGGTGTTGATTCGTATATAATTTATAAAAGAGCTATTTTGGAATTAGAAATTAAAAACTTAAGTGGCTCAAGAAGGTGAAATTGATGAATTGAATTATTTTAATTTCGAGTATCGAACCATATGGGAGTTTAATTAAATATCCGATTCAGTTTAGTAAAATTGAGATTTTGTTAATTGGGTCTGAATTGGAGTTGATTAAGTTATGAAAATTGGAAATTAAGATTATTACGAATTAAATTTATTTATGAGGTGTTCAATTGAATATGTAATTTATTGACTGAAATTTTGAGTCTGTTCACAAATTGAAGGCGTAAATGATGGGAGAAAGTAAAATTGATTATGGAAATAAGTTTAATTTGATATTTGGAGTCTTTTAGGAGTTTGATTAAAAATCTAATTCAGAATGACAAAATTAAATATAATTAATTAGGCTCTAAATGAAGTCAAATTAGACTAATATTTTGGGTGAAACACCAATAAATCCTAAAATGTGATTTTGTGAATGGTTTAGTCTTTTCTTTTTTCTTATAAACCCAAAGGTCCCATTAAAGTGGAAATTACATAAAAAGGTAGTCACTTACATGTTTGGGTTTAATTTTTTAGGGATAAAAGTGATTTTCTCAAAATGTAAAATTACACATTTAGGAAATTTGCACTATAGAAGTTTTGGATTTTCCCTCATTCTAGAACAAATTACACATTACGAACAAAAACCTAAACTCTAATGTAACACTCTAATAACGTAACACTTCAATATAACACGCTAAAAAACTCATTGGTGTACTTTTCCCAAATGTAACAACGTAACACTCAAAAAAAAATCATTGGTTTATGTTTCCCAAATGTAACGCTCCAATGTAAAAAAAAAAATAAAAAATTTCCTTAGTGTACTTTTTCCAAACGTAACACTTTAATCAGTGTAATCTCAAACGTAACACTCCAATGTAACATACAAAATAATAAAAAAAAAAACTCCTTAATGTACTTTTTTCAAATGTAGCACTCGCAGTTTGAAATGGTTTGAAAAATCTCATATTCTTTTTTTTTTTTACTATTAAATTGGAGTGTTACGTTTAGAAAAAGTACACTAAGAAATTTTGTTTGTTTGTTTGATTTTTTGTTTTTGTTGTTGTTGTTGTTGTTGTTGCTTTTTTTTTTTTTTTTGTTACATTGGAGTGTTACATTAGGGATAAGTATACCAAAGAGTTTTTTTGTGTGTTACATTAAAGTGTTACACTTAGAATTTTTTGGAGTGTTATATTGAAATGTTACGTATGGAAAAAGTACACTAAGGAGTTTTTTTTGTGTATTACAATAGAATGTTACACTAAGGATTTTTTGTGTGTTACATTAAAGTGTTACAATAAGGAATTTTTTTTAGAGTATTATATTATAGTGTTACATTTGGAAAAAGTAAGAAGTTTTTTTGTATGTTACATTAGAGCATTACACTAAGGAGTTTTTGTGTGTGTTACATTAAGGCTTTTTTTTTTGTGTTATATTAGAGTGTTACGTTTGGAAAAAATATACTAAGGAGTTTTTTTGTGTGTTACATTAAAGTGTTACAATAAGAAATTTTTTTGTGTGTTATTTTAGAGTCTTACATTAAGTAGTTTTTTTGGAGTGTTATATTAGAGTGTTACGTTTGGGAAAAGTACAGTAAGAAATTTTTTTATGTGTTATATTAGTGTTACATTTGGATGTTAATTAATGTCAATGTTATAATGTCAATATTACAATAGGAATGAACAACACAAAAAGGAACAAACACCACACCAATAACACCACAAACGGGATAACATAATCCACCTACAAATCACTCTACTAAATCCCCACAAAAAAAAAAAAAAGGAAACGTAAAACCTACCTTACCCACGCACACCCAACATTAGGAAACAATTCAAACAAAATCACACACAGGGGCAAACAAGTAAACTTTCAATCCCAAATCAAGGAAATACAACATATCCAAAATAAAAAGGAATAATTGGTTTGAAAGAAAGCTTCTAGGACTAAATGGAATAACTTTTCTCCAAATGAAATTTATGAGTAATTTTTCCTATTTTTAAAGGAGAATTCTATTATACACATTCCTTATCATATGTATTCTTAGTTACGTTTTTTGTTTTTTTTTTCTTTAGTTATGACTAAGAGCATCTCCAATGGTAGTAGGCATTTTACCTATCTAAATATTACTATAAAGTATACATTTTATTTTGCCTATCAACAGTTTTATGTTGATAGAGAGATACATATTTTGTGTGTGTATGAGATTAGAGGCATGGTTTTGTGCTTGAATAAGTTCATTTTTTCTGGACTTGTTTGTGGGATTATTATATAGTATTATTATTATTATTGTTTTGTTTTTTTAAATATATATATATATATATATTAATTAAAAAGTGGGTCTCTCTGATGAGTGTGGTGTGGATCCAGCTCAAGTATGAGCCTAACTAACCCCACGCCAGCTAAAGCCCAAGAACATTATATTATATTATTATTAATATTATTCCAATAATTTAGGATTTACCTTAAAATCATTCAAACATTTTTATTTACAGTATTGTTTTGTTTTAACAATCAATTTAGGATTCCCATATAAAAAAAAAAAAAAAAAAAAATCAATTTCGGATTGAATTGCCAAAATGATAAGTCGTCATTTTTTAAAAATTGACTTACTTTGTTTTCTTATAATTTTAGGAGAGATTAATGTAATTTATCCTTTAAAGATTCACAATGAGAGATAATTATCTTATATGGAAGAGAGTAAACTCAACCTCAATTGCATGGTGGTAAAAATAATGTTTTGAAGTAGATATGTAATGCTCAAAAAGTCAAGAAGTAAATTGGAAATTCACTTGGCAAAATTACCTCATTCTTTATTTATTAAGCTTTTAATTGAATGAATTGATCAGCAAGTAAATAATGGGTTTATGTATTTCGTCTTTATCATTTCATCAAATTTCCAAACTTTCTTTTTTCACAAATAATAAATCACAAGTTGAATATTTTAGAAACAAATCTGTTAGATAACCAATTTTTCTATCAAAATAATTTATACCATATTTAGTTAGATTGTTTTTCAATCATAGATTTGAGTATAAATTTATCTCGGATCTTTAGAATGATACCATGGCGAAGTCGTTAAGTAAAAAAGGAAAGAATGAATACAACCATTGTCGAAAAAAAAATTGTATTAATAAAATTTGGAATCATACATATAATGAACTAAACAATTACAATGAAACCAGTCAATGAGGGAAGGTGACATTGAAGGGATCCAGTCCATATCATCATTTACAAGTATGATGGTAGGGATGCACCCGTTTACATATTTGCCCTTCCCATACTTGACGTTTACAGTCAAATCACTCTAAGATCCTACTAAAGCCTTAAGAGTCTCAGTGGGGATTGTTTTATATCTAATATCATCTATTACGTTAAATAATGCAAAATTGTCAAAATTAGAAAGAGACAATTTATTAAAAAAATAATTATGACGTCCTAATGATCTGGCCCACTGTCTCTTGCCAGATCTTGACTTCCCACAGAGGTGGAGAGATATTAGTCATTCTGGGTCGGTTCCGGGCTCCTGTTAGACGGAAATACAGGTCCAGAATCAGAACATGTTGGATGAGATGGTTGATGCAAATTAGTTAATTTATTTTTTAATTCGAAGTCTTCTCGAATGACTTCGTCTGCACAGTCTTTACATAAAATAAATCTGTATGTCCATCTACTTACGAATAAAATATTATCCTTCGCTCATTGGGACAATTGTGGAGGAAAGAGGGGGAAGTCTGTGAATTTGGGTGTGTAAGGCGACAACGTTTCGAGAAAATGGTTGTCCTCAAAATGGTGAATGGATTGTGATTTGAGTACCAAATCCATTGGTCGTTGTTCCAGAACGTTTCTGAGGAATGAGGCCTTATCTATGGAGTCGTTGATAAGGTCCCTCCAGAGTTCATTCTGGGATTTGGTATCTGGAGATCTGCCAGAAGGTCGAAAAGTTCCCCATTCGATATGGTTTCCCTCCTTGGAGAGATACCTTCTGGAGTTTGTGGGGGAACAGAGACGTTGGATGTTTGGGTGAAACACTGACCCATTGTCTGCAGGAATATCAAAGAAATTAGAATTTGTTATGTCTAATTTCTTGTCGCATTGGATCATCACATGGGAATGTAAATCCCCATCTTGATGATGTTCCTGTGCGACCATAATATATTGTCAATCGAAAGAAATTTGTAAAAGATTGAGAAAATAATCCAAAATGAAATTAGGAGGTAAAGGACATTTGGGGTAAGTAATAAAAGCATTTTTGGCTTGGAAACAGAAAGAATTTGGTTTTCTGGGCATAGTGGTGTATAGAAAGAAGAAAATCTTGTTTTGGACGAAGGAAAGTAAAACAACGTAGTTTTTGGGTTCCTCTCTGTACAATGTAAAACTGGGCTTGTATTCTCATTAGGGAATGGAGGTACCTCTATATAGAGGTTACGTTTGTGCGTAAGCCTTAGGCGGGGCGTTAATATTACCGCCCCGCCCCCTTTACTACATGTCTCGGATCTTTAGCATGATACCACGGTGAAGCCATTGAGTAAAAAAGAAAAGAATGAATACAAGAATTGCCGAAAAAAGGAATTGTATTAATAAAATTTGGAATCATACATATAATGAACTAAACAATTACAATGAAACCAGTCAAGGAGGGAATGTGACATTGAAGGGATCCAGTCCATATCATCATTTACAAGTATGATGGTAGGGATGCCCCCTTTTATATATTTGTCCTTCCCATACTTGACGTTTACAGTCAAATCCCTCTGAGATCCTACTAAAGCCTTAAGAGTCTCAGTGCGGATTGTTTTATATCTAATATCATCTATTACATTAAATAATGCAAAATTGTCAAAATTAGAAAGAGACAATTTATTAAAAAAATAATTATGACGTCCTAATGATCTGGCCCACTGTGTCTTGCCGGATCTTGACTTGCCACAGAGGTAGAGAGATATTAGTCATCCTGGGCCGGTTCCGGGCTCCTGTTAGACGGAAATGCAGGTCTAGAATCAGAACATGTTAGACGAGATGGTTGATGCAAATTATTTAATTTATTTTTTAATTCAAAGTCTTCTCGAATGACTTCGTTTGCATAGTCTTTACATAAAATAAATCTGTATGTGCAACTACTTACGAATAAAATATTATCCTTCGCCCATTGGGACAATTGTGGAGGAAGGAGGGGGAAGTCCGTGAATTTGGGTGTGTAAGGCGACAACGTTTCGAGAAAATGGTTGTCATTAAAATGGTGAATGGGTTGTGATCTGAGTACCAAATCCATTGGTCGTTGTTCCAAAATGTTTCTGAGAAAGGAGGCCTTATCTGTGGAGTCGTTGATAAGGTCTCTCCAGAGTTCATTCTGGGATTTGGTATTTGGAGATCTGCCAGAAGGTCGAAAAGTTCCCCACTCGATATGGTTCCCTCCTTGGAGAGATACTTTCTGGAGTTTGTGGGGGACCGGAGACGTTGGATGTTTGGGTGAAACACTGACCCATTGTCTGCTGGAATATCGAAGAAATTAGAATTTGTAATGTCTAATTTCTGGTCGCACTGGATCATCACATGGGAATGTAAATCCCCATCTTGATGATGTTCCTGTGCGACCATAATATATTGTAAATCGAAAGAAATTCGTAAAAGATTGAGAAAATAATCCAAAATGAAATTAGGAGGTAGAGGACATTTGGGGTAAGTAATAAAAGCATTTTTGGCTTGGAAACGGAAAGAATTTGGTTTTCTGGGCATAGTGGGGTGTAGAAAGAAGAAAATCTTATTTTGGAAGAAGGAAAGTAAAACAACGTAGTTTTTGGGTTCCTCTCTGTACAATGTAAAACTGGGCTTGTATTCTCGTTAGGGAATGAAGGTACCTCTATATAGAGGTTATGTTTGTACGTATGCTTTAGGCGGGGCGTTAATATTACCGCCCCGCCCCCTTTACTACATGTCTCGGATCTTTAGCATGATACCACGGTGAAGCCGTTGAGTAAAAAAGAAAAGAATGAATACAAGAATTGCCGAAAAAAGAAATTGTATTAATAAAATTTGGAATCATACATATAATGAACTAAACAATTACAATGAAACCAGTCAAGGAGGGAAGGTGACATTGAAGGGACGCAGTCCATATCATCATTTACAAGTATGATGGTAGGGATGCTCCCGTTTACATATTTGTCCTTCCCATACTTGACGTTTACAGTCAAATCCCTCTGAGATCCTACTAAAGCCTTAAGAGTCTCAGTGGGGATTGTTTTATATCTAATATCATCTATTACATTAAATAATGCAAAATTGTCAAATTTAGAAAGAGACAATTTATTAAAAAAATAATTATGACCTCCTAATGATCTGGCCCACTGTGTCTTGCCGGATCTTGGCTTCCCATGGAGGTAGAGAGATATTAGTCATCCTAGGCCGGTTCCAGGCTCCTACTAGACGGAAATGCAGGTCCAGAATCAAAACATGTTAGATGAGATGGTTGATGCAAATTATTTAATTTATTTTTTAATTCGAAGTCTTCTCGAATGACTTCGTTTGCATTGTATTTACATAAAATAAATCTGTATGTCCATCTACCTACGAATAAAATATTATCCTTCACCCATTGGGACAATTGTGGAGGAAGGAGGGGGAAGTCTGTGAATTTGGGTGTGTAAGGAAGCAACGTTTTGAGAAAATGGTTGTCATCAAAATGGTGAATGGATTGTGATCTGAGTACCAAATCCATTGGTCGTTGTTCCAAAACGTTTCTGAGAAAGGAGGCCTTATCTGTGGAGTTGTTGATAAGGTTTCTCCAGAGTTCATTCTGGGATTTGGTATTTGGAGATCTGCCAGAAGGTCGAAAAGTTCCCCACTCGATATGGTTCCCTCCTTGGAGAGATACTTTCTGGAGTTTGTGGGGGACCGGAGACGTTGGATATTTGGGTGAAACACTGACCCATTGTCTACAGGAATATCAAAGAAATTAGAATTTGTTGTGTCTAATTTCTTGTCGCACTGGATCATCACATGGGAATGTAAATCCCCATCTTGATGATGTTCCTGTGCGACCATAATATATTGTCAATCGAAAGAAATTTGTAAAAGATTGAGAAAATAATCCAAAATGAAATTAGGAGGTAGAGGACATTTGGGGTAAGTAATAAAAGCATTTTTGGCTTGGAAACGGAAAGAATTTGGTTTGCTGGGCATAGTGGGGTATAGAAAGAAGAAAATCTTGTTTTGGAAGAAGGAAAGTAAAACAACGTAGTTTTTGGGTTCCTCTCCGTACAATGTAAAATTGGGCTTGTATTCTCGTTAGGGAATGAAGGTACCTCTATATAGAGGTTACGTTTGTGCATATGCCTTAGGCGGGGCGTTAATATTACCGCCCCGCCCCCTTTACTACATATCTCGGATCTTTAGCATGATACCATGGTGAAGCCGTTGAGTAATAAAGAAAAGAATGAATACAAGAATTGCCAAAAAAAGAAATTGTATTAATAAAATTTGGAATCATACATATAATGAACTAAACAATTACAATGAAACCAGTCAAGGAGGGAAGGTGACATTGAAGGGACGCAGTCCATATTATCATTTACAAGTATGATGGTAGGGATGCCCCCTTTTACATATTTGTCCTTCCCATACTTGACGTTTACAGTCAAATCGCTCTGAGATCCTATTAAAGATTTAAGAGTCTCAGTGGGGATTGTTTTATATCTAATATCATCTATTATATTAAATAATGCAAAATTGTCAAAATTAGAAAGAGACAATTTATTAAAAAAATAATTATGACGTCCTAATGATCTGGCCCACTATGTTATTTTATGACATTTATTTGTAAAAATAAATGACAAATATTATTTAAAAATTAGACCATTCATTTTTTGAAAAAAAATAATAATAATCTAATATAACTATAGATCAACTTGATCTTTCTAATGAATGATCTACACATTATGATTTAAAAAATAAATGTATTTGATATGATTTGTAAATTTTTTTGTAATTAAATAAATGATTGTGAGAAAAAAAATAATTATTTAATATATAAAATTTGACATTTTATCTTATTAATTATTTAAATATTTTTTATATTTATTCACTGTTTTAACCAAAAAAAAAAAGCTATTCCTACATTTTTGTTTTGCAAAATATTGAAAATCCAATTAAATAGGTTCTGATAGGAGTTAGTGGGCTCACCCTAGATTCACTTTAATGATGTTTTTGTGCGATCTGCGAGTAAATAATCAATACAAATAATTAAATTGATCAAAAATCAATGTTCATGTAATTAAATCATATTTATGCTTATAAAATGAAGCATCTATTTTTAATAGTGAAACACCAACAAATCCTAAAATGTGATTTTGTGAATGGTTTAGTCTTTTCTTTTTTCTTATAAATCCAAAGGTCCCATTAAAGTGGAAATTACATAAAAATGTAATCACTTACATGTTTGAGTTTAATTTTTTAGGAAAAAAAGTGATTTTCTCAAAATGTAAAATTACACATTTAGGCAATTTACACTATATAATTTTTGGATTTTCCTTCATTCTAAAACAAATTACACATTATGAACAAAAACCTAAACTCTAATGTAACACTCTAATAGCGTAACACTTCAATGTAACACACTAAAAAACTCATTGGTGTACTTTTTCCAATTGTAACAACGTAACACTCAAAATGTACGTTTCCTGAACATAACGGCCCAATGTAAAAAAAAAAAAATTAAATAAATAAATAAATTTTTAGTGTACTTTTTCTAAACGTAACACTTTAATCAGTGTAATCTCAAACGTAAAACTCCAATGTAACATACAAAATACAAAAAAAAAACTCTTTAATGTACTTTTTTCAAACATAATACTCACAGTTTGAAATGATTTGAAAAATCTCATATTCTTTTTTTTTTTTAGTGTTACATTAGAGTGTTACGTTTAAAAAAACTATACTAAAAAATTTTGTTTGTTTGTTTGTTTTTTTTTTTGTTTTTTTTGTTTTTTTTTTTTTTGTTACATTGGAGCGTTACATTTGGGATAAGTATACCAAAGAGTTTTTTTATGTGTTACATTAAAGTGTTACACTAAGGAATTTTTTTGGAGTGTTATATTGAAGTGTTTCGTTTAGAAAAAGTACAATAAGGAGTTTTTTTGTGTATTAATGTCAAGTTTGGGAAGACTAAATAAGTGCACATTTTGTCTTTTTGGACTAAAAAATTGAGGTTGAAAATATGGATGTTTGGATTAACTTTTTGACTTTTTATTGAAAAATGTGTAATAAAAAATTGTAAAAATTGATTTGTAGGGAAAAATTTGAATTGGGAGTTGTGCAGCCGTAATTGTTGACTTTTGGTGAATAGTGTTAACTTTTTAATTTTTTGAGTAACTTTTTGGCTTTTTGACTTTTTTGGAACATCCCAAACTTGGCCTAAATTAGAATATTACAATAAGGAATTTTTTTAGAGTATTATATTATAGTGTTACATTTGGAAAAAAGTAAGAAGTTTTTTCGTATGTTATATTAGAGCATTACACTGAGGAGTTTTTATGTGTGTTACATTAAAGTGTTACATTAAAAAGTTTTTTTTTTTTTTGTGTTATATTAGAGTGTTACGTTTGAAAAAAATACACTAAGGAATTTTTTTGCGTTTTACATTAGGGTGCTGCAATAAGAAATTTTTTTGTGTGTTACTTTAGAGTGTTATATTAAGTAGTTTTTTTGGAGTGTTATATTGGAGTATTACATTTGGGAAAAGTACAGCGTGAATTTTTTTTATGTGTTACATTAGTGTTATGTTTGAATGTTAATTAATGTCAATGTTACAATAGGGATAACAACACAAAAAGGAACGATCACCACAAACGGGATAACATCATCCACGTACAAATTACTCCACTAAATCCCCACAAAAAAAAAATAGAAACGTAAAAACCTACGTTACCCACGCACACCCAACATTTGGAAACAATCCAAACAAAATCACACACAAGGGCAAACAAGTAAACTTTCAATCCCAAATCAAAGAAATACAACATACCCAAAATAAAAAAGACTTACTGATTTGAAAGAAAACTTTTAGGACTAAATGGAATAACTTTTCTCCAAATGAGATTTATGAGTAATTTTTTCTAAAATTAAGTGGGATTTGTAATTAGTTATGATTAATTTAATTATGTGTTAATCAAAATTTATTAAGACTAAGTGTTGCTAAATTGAATTAATCTTAATTATAAATCAAATTGTAGAGAGTGTGCGTAGATGTGGGTGTGAATGTGCACAGAAATTCTGTCTGTGCAGAGAAATCTGTGTAGTAGGAGGATGTTGTGCTGGAGCTTTTTGTGAGAGTGTGTATACACGTGTGCTATGTTGATGACAAGAAGTGTGTGTGTGTGAGTGTATAACCTGATGGAGTTCCAAATCATCGTACTCATTTTGAGTGGAAAAGAAGCTCAAAAAAAGAAAAAAAGAGAGAAAACAAAGAAAGAGAAGAAAACCGAGAGAGAAAGTGAGAGAGAGAGAGAGAGAGAGAGTTGAGAGCTCAATTCTTTGTTGAAGAATTCAATTTGCTGGGAACTTTTGAAGAAGCTCAAGAGAAACACGAAAGGGAAAAGAGAGGCAGCCAGAGAATGTGACTTCGAGAGCTCAAGAGTGTAGAGAGAGAGAGACCCACTTTTGTGCTAAGAATTGAAGATGAGGTAGAGAGCTAAGGAAAGAAAAGCTAGGAAAGTGAATGATTGAAGAGGAATTCACCAAATTGAAGATTATAGGTAAGGATTTTAAGCTTGATTCTTGTAGATTCATTATCTAATAACCAAAATCAAGAAGCAATTGGGTTGAATGCCATATAAATGGAAATAAATTAAGAAAAGAAATAAGAAATTACATTTAGTTGAATAATCAAAGAAATAATTTAGGAATTTCATTATTTGGGTTTGATTTCTTCACTCTTCCATGTAATTTGAATTCTATCTTAACATGCATCATGAAATTTCAAGGTTTTGAGATTTTAATTCATGTTTTATGAGTTTGAATTTGGATTTGATATGAGGAAAATTAATAAAAATCTAAATTAGAGCAATTCAAGATTTTAATAATGGTTTGAGCTTAATAATGTAGAATTGGTTAGATTTTGATAAATGTTTCATACATGCAAATGATTTTCTAAGAAGTTTACAACTTTAATTTCATGTTTTGAAGAAAAATAGAAAAGAGCTTGAAGTCAATTTTAAGCAATTAAAAAGAAAATGAAGAACTGGAGCTATGTTCAAGAAGTTAAATTAGAAAGGGCAAATTACAGAAATGATCCCTATAGTTTACCTATGTTTTCATTTTGGTCCATGCACTTCTAATTGTTTCAATTTTGCCTCTGTAGTTTGGTTTTTGGCTCGAAATGGTCCAATAGTTAACGGTAGTTAGACATTTGGATGGAAAATCAACTTGTGCATGGCATGCGCAGACCAATTTTGACTTTCTTGAATATTTTTGGATCAATTCAAGTTATTTAATAGATGTTTTATTTAATTTCATTATTTAATTATCATTATTTTTTAAAATAAATTTTAATTAAAAAATAACATATATTTTTATTGATGTTTTATTTATTTAATTTTTAAAAATAAATTTATTTAATTGTGTAAAATATAAAATAAAATAAATTTTTATTTAGTCTAGCTATATTAAAGATATGTTTACTAAGTAATAGCAGGACGGTAAAATAGACATTTCACATATTAATCCCATGGAATGCCAATCTTATGGATATAATCCCCCGGCCCCTTAGGATTGTTTAGTCCCTCATATGATGGATATGGAGTCCGGCTAGACTCCATGGCACAACAAAGAGATTATTTGGTTCTAGAAGATAAATTTATTTTAAAAAATAATAATAATTAAATAATGAAATTAAATAAAACATCTATTAAACAAATTGAATTGATCCAAAAACACTCAAGAAAGTCAAAATTGTTCAAGAAAGTCAAACTTGACTCGCGCGTGCCCTACACGCGTTGATTTTCCATTGGATTGGCATTCCATGGGATTAATATGTGAAATGTCTATTTTGGTCTCTGCACTTCTAATTGCTTCAATTTTGCCCATGTATTTTGGTTTTTGCCAATCTTTCCGTTAACTATTGGATCATTTCAAGCCAAAAACCAAAATACATGGGCAAAATTGAAGCAATTAGAAGTGCAGAGACCAAAATGAAAGCACGGGAAAACTATAGGAACCATTTCTGTAATTTGCCCAATTAGAAATTAATTATTTTGGGTTTAATTTGGAAAGCCATTGTTAAATTAAGTTCCATAAATTACATGCAACAAAGATTTATTGAAAATTGATCATGGCTCATAATTATGTTCATGTTTTGATGAAATTTTGCATGAGATTTGAACATGAAATTGGGTTTTGAAAAAGCTTAATTTATGTTTTAGAATTTATGAGTATGAAATTGGGTTTTATATGAAGAAAATGAATTAAATCTAAATTTGGACAAATTTGGAAATAAATTATAATTTATATTTGAGAATCAAAAGTTAGTTTGACCTCTTTTGTACTATCGTCGAATTTCATTCATTTAACCTCTTTATCCTGTTACTACTCAATGGGCTTTAGCTCACTATTTATATGTATATGTAGGTGGGCAAGCTGAGCAACAAGGATAGAGAAAGTCTCAGAGTCTACCCTCGTCAGCCTTTGAAGAGCTTCTAGAATGGAGCAAGTTAGGCTCAAGTAGAGCTAAGAAAATCAGCTCCTTAGCTTTGTCAAAGTTTGGTATTTTGTTGGGTCTTAAATTTATATGTGTGAGATATATAAGATTAGTACATGCATATAAATTATTATTGTATCATCATGTAGGGACAAGCTCAATGGACATTATTATTTTTGTTCCGCGTTAGGCCCCAATATGATTTTAAATATTTTGAAATTTTGTCTTTGAGGCCGAAGGTAATCTAGGATTACCGGCCAGTCATGACTCTAAACCTATAGGGGCGGGTTTGGGTCGTGATAAAACTGGACATTTTGCGACGTCTCAAACATCGTAAAAGGTGCACATGTTGTTGCAAAAGACTTTTTGTGACAGAGGGTGCGGAAGGGGGCATGACAAGAGGTATTTGCGATGATTACAAACCGTCGCTTTCTTGTAGCGATGACAAATCAATGGTTTTTGCAAACGGTTTAAACTATCACAAAAAAGTGGGAAAAACATCACTTTTAGCGATGGTTTAGGATGCCGTCATTAAAAACCTTTTAAAGACGGTAGTTGACGTCACTAAAAGTATTATTTGCAACAGTCGAAAACATCGCAAAAAATTAGAATCATATTAATAACGTATTCATGACAGTTTAAACCGTTACTAAAGAATTGAACTAATATGTATATGCGACAAGTTAACCCGTTACTAATAAAATGTAAAGAATTGATGATTACATTAGCGACAGTTTATTACTGTCGCAAAAATTATTTTCATAAAATAAATAAATATTTTATTAATTCATTCTCTGTACAGATTATTAATATTTTCTAAAATAAAATACATCCACATCCACACACTTCCACATCCACATCCACATCCACATCCACATCCACATTCACAAAATCATATATGCGACTAATAATATATATGTCCTGTAACAATACTGTGTGAACCAAACATTCATCACAAAAATATATAAAACATCCTCTAACAATACTAATAATTTTTGATAATTCAATAACTCAAACTTAACTTGTTTTAGTATGAGCAGTAAGCTCCAATATCGATATGTGAATATATCATTACGTACTCAAAAGGACAACATATGCAAAATGAAACAACAAAATTATTATTATTATTATTTACAATATAATTAATTTCAAGCTCACAAAAAATGTAAAATATTTGATATGTATTTTAAAAAATAAATAAATAAATAAATAAGATTGGAACATATACATAAATCGAGCGCCACAGAATGTATCTCCCAACCGTTTCTCCAACTATTCTTAGACCTCGGGATGGTGTTTCCAAAAGTGCATTCGAATTTTTCACTTTTAAGACAAAGACTTTGTAATGTTCAGGCCCAATTGGAACTCCATCAATTTCACACAATAGATCATCACAAATAAGAAGTCCCTCTGCCAATTGTACTATTGGTATACATGAACTATCCAAAGAAACTTTAATTACATCCTACAATGATGATAATACTATAAAAATCAAGTATTGATTGAACACATTCCCCTATAATCTAAAAATAATCGAATAAACACAAAATAAGAAATCTAGCCGAATAATTGTGCTTAAACATTGCCCCTAGTAGTTCATCTTAGTAGACATGAAACAGATGTGAGATTAACAACAACAAAAAGGTAATCTAGGTGACATAAAACAAAGAACAAATAATCAATGTCAAGAGGCCGAGTCCCATCTTTTTTTGCCAAGTCATTTGTGTCTAGTTAGTCGTGTGTCAAGTTTCACTGACATCTGACTCCATTTGGCCAGTTTAGTGTTCAACCGACAAGTCATAAATGAGTTGTTCATGATTTGTCAAAAAAATAAAAATAAATGAGCTGTTCAAGCACAACTGGAGGTTGACTAGGTTAAGGGTTCACTAAGCCCAAACATCGTACCCACCAAAAGAAGGGTGGACGGACTAACAAACCACGCTCAAGCCACATGTTCAAAAGCTTGTTCGACAAACAGAGTGGAGTATGCTGGATCAGTTAATCTAGTGAACAAGGGGTTTTCTCCCTTTAGTAAGTTTTGTTCATATGCCAAGTAGTAATTTTGTTTCTTTTAAGCGCTCTCTCTCTCTCTCTCTCTCTCTCTCTCTCTCTCTCTCATAGTATGCACTTTATGTTGTCTTTCTTCTCCTATGTTTCTTTCTTCCCTTTATTTCATCTCCTCAATCTTTACATCTTCCCTTTATTTCGGCCATCGCATGTTTGAAGGAATTCCTATGAAGTCTAAGCAACTTCACAAGTACCTGGGTGAACCAGCCTCTAGCCCAAAGTCGACTTTAGTCATCAATTGAACCAAGCTTGAACATGCTACATTGAGCTTGGAAACGAGGTCAAACCAAGCTTGAGACCTCTAAATTTTACCAAGTCCAAAAAGTTAACTACTTGGCCCAGCTCAATAATTTTTTGTCCTTGAGAAGAACGATCACAGGATCCCAAAATCAAAGAATATTAATGAAAACGACAACAAAAATGAATTGCTTACTGCAAATAAATGTCTGAACATAGTGTTCATCTGGGATACAGTTGTACTGCTTCTGAAGTTGCTGCATTGTACTATAATCAATTTTCAAGTCAAAGAACAAAATATGCATATAATATCCTCAATGTCATAATATATATATATATATATATATTGATCAGCAACAAAAGAAAGATATTATTAATATAAAAAAGAGAAGAAAAATAATAATAACCACAATTTCTTATTATACTGTAGCACTATGTGCTTCTTATTATAATGGAACTATATTTGAATCTTTAATTATCTTGGTTTAGAACCTTCTTAGTTGATATTTGAGCCTTGGTTGAGGTGTTACCATAGTGGTTGGGTAAGATTGAATCAAAAACTTCAAATTCGAATAATTGTTATTGAGTAGTTTTCACTCTTTCATCATTTTCTCTATCCATACTTTGAATCTTGATGTGAGACTAGAACCATTGGAAATCTTACTTTCGGGGCTTCAATTTGGACACAAGAACGACCCTAAACGGCGTCCGGACGAGAGAGTTACACTTGTTTGAATTTTGCGTTTCTATGCTAGAAGCATGCTCGCTCGAGCGAACTGCGCGATTTTCAGAGATTCTGAGAGCTTCTTTTGTACGCTCGAGCCAAGCTTCCTTCGCTCGATCAACCATGTCACTAATAGACATTATAAAGTGACTTTTTGGCCCTAAAACTCTATTTTTTCTCCATCTCTTCTCCTCTCATCCTCCAAACCCGAAACCCTAACCTTCCAAACTCTTGGTTTCTCTTTTTTTTTACCCAAGATTCATCTCAAATCTTTCAAGAAGGTTAAAGAGCAAGCATAGATCAAGACTTCTACCGATTGTTTTGCGATTTCATTGGAGTTTCAAGTTGGGTCTTCATCTTTAGCTTCAAATCTTGAGGGAGGGATTTCTTTGCTCCTTTTCAATACCTCATCTATAGATAGATATGTGGTAGATTTTATTGCATAAAAATCATGTCCGTTATGGATTTCTTTGAAAATCATGAAAGGAGATCTAGGGTTTGTCATTTGGGAATGAGATTGTTAAATTGATTGTTGTTTAGGTTAATTCGGAAGTAATGTAGCATGTTTATGTTGAAAGAAGAAAAAAAACCTAACTTAATGTTTTGACTTGGTGAATTAAAAAGGGGTAAAGTTGAATAATGTTTATAAATTGTTATTACGGTGTGTGTAAATGTGTTAATAGCTAAAAGGGAGAATTAACTATAGCATTGGAATTATTTTGGATTGATTATATTAAATTGAGTTGGGTTGTGGCTTTGATATCCATGGATTTAATTTTGTGAAATGAAAATAATGGATTGGGATAAAGGGTGGAGTATGTTAACTTAGAAAATAAGATAATTGATTTTTGAAATGGAAGAAGGAAATGATAACACTATGTGAATTTCAGAAATTAACTTGAGGTTGGATTATGAATATTTTATTTTACTATTGTTGTTGTTGGATTTAAAATCTTATGAGAGTTAGATTATTATAATACATGTGTTGAATACATACATTTGGAGGTTTTGTCCTTAGTTGTTTTACTATTGTTGTTGTTGGATTTAAAATCTCATGAGAGTTGAATTATTATAATACGTGTGTTGAATACATATATTTAGACGTTTTGTACTTGGTCATCAGTGGAGGATGACATTGTTGTGTTGAATAGTTGTGTGTATGCATTACACTTGTGTTGGTTGTACTTTGTTGAATAGTTTGTGTGTATGCATTACACTTGTTGGTTGTACTTTATCTTGTTGTGATGATTGGTAACTGTAGCTTGACTTTTTCACACCCCCCTTTCAGAGAGCTTGATTTGGTCCTACAGTTCGAACTCCTGTAACGGTTTTGAATCTAGTCTCACAAGTGCAATGTGAAACCGATAAAAACCAAAGAGGCCAATCTGAAAAATCTTTTTGGAAAACTGATTTTAAATCAAATTGTCACGACCCAGACCCGCCCCTAAAAGTTTGGAGAATGACCAGCCTGTACATAGGCCTCAAAATAAAATTTTACGAATACTTATTCGAATACGGGCCTTAAGCGGAAGCAAATATCAATATAAAGATACCATCCATTAAGCTTGTGCATACATAATGAAATAAATAAATTTAGGCATTTAAATACACTTCCATACTTACATATACAATCACCGAATTTATATAGATCTCACACACACTTACATAAGACTCATTGAACCACACAGTTCTCCAATACAAAATTAAAGCCTCAGCGCGGAGGCGTAACCCGACGGCTTGACAAAGAGACGGACCTCGATACAATTCTAGTGTTGGTCCCCGATAGCTCACCTACATAAATATACATAATAACGGAGTGAGCAAGGCTCAGTGAATAATAGCAATGTAAGGAGGTTAGGTTAATAAGCATAGCCTCGGAGAATATAAATATACATATATCAAACCACACACAGGTCTTATCCATTACCATATTTCAAAACGGCCTCAGGCCCACATGTAATGCAGAACGACCTCAGGCTCATGTTGGATACAAAATGGCCTTAGGCCCAACATAATGACAGTTGTCCAGAGCAATGTAGGGAAGATGGAACATCGGCATGTCTCCAACTCCCTTGGTGTTAGAGCCATTAATCATGTATGATTCATATCGTTATAGGGTAGATGGAACATCGACATGTCTCTATCTCCCTTGGCCTTAGGGCCATGAGTCATAAACAATTCACACCCACATATAATACAGAACGGCCTTGGGCCCACTTTTATTAATAAGAACAAAATGACCTTAGGTCCATATCGATGCCATAGTTCAATCATGTCCGTTAATTCAATCAAAGCACAATACCAATAGTATATGTCATTCTCAAACAACGATATATAAATCATAAGCACAAGAAGTAAGTAAAACATATCGTTACGCTACTATTACTCATAGTGATGGGCTTCTGGTAGTAATGGGACGATGTCCTCGTCTTGACCTACAAACACAATGCACAAAACATAGTATGAGATTATAACCGATCCCTTACTTATTCTCTTTGATCAATTAGTTATGTTGATTCTAAACTCATAGGTCTTCAATGGATCATAATTCATATCAAGGAAAATAGGAAGAAATGGCAGGGAATTGGGTTAAGTGAGAAAATGGCATGAAATGGTTGGACAGAAAGTGAACAATCTTTACTAATTTGGGCATATCTATTTTTGTACTAAGAATTTGGGAGTGAGACTATCACCATTGGAAAATAGACTTCCGGGGCTTGAGTTTAGGCTCAAGAATCACTTAAAACGGAGTCTGGATGTAAGAGATATGCTTATTTGAAGTTGGCTGAAACAGGGCTGTCCCGCACGTGCGGGAAACAGGGCCGCACGTGCGGGACAACGTGCTTTTTTTAGCAGAATCATTTTTGGTGCTGGAAGGGGACTGTCGCACGTGCAGGAAGCCCAGCTGCATGTGCGGCTCTGGGTCAAATCTGTTGTCCGAAATTCTAGTTTGCTCTAACACTTGTTTCTTCCATTTTCAAAGCTTAGTTTCAACTCTAATCACCCAAAAACATGTGAAATTACCCCACAACATGATAAACTAACATCATTCAAGTATAATTTCATTTCAAACAAATCAATCTTTGCTTCAATGTTCAAGATCAATGCTTCATCTTTCATAATCTTCAAAGTTCTCAAAACACAACCTACAAATACACCTGATTCTTGCATGATCTTATTCTTTGGACAACCTAAGGTTCATTTCATATGGTATTCATATGGTTGAGCTCCCATCATAAACAAAATCATAGAACTCAAATTCTAATTCCTTAAATTTAGTTCAATTAAATACATACATAAAGCCCTCATCCAAATGGGTTCAAATCTTCCAATATCATAATGATTTCATGAAATTCATACATTAAACATAAGGATTCAAGATAGACCTCCATACCTTAGTTCAATCTTTGCCCTTCTCTTAGCTCTCTTCAATTTCCCCAAGCTTCCATGGTTAATCTTCTTTTTCTTTCTTCAATTTCTTCAATTGTCTTCAAACCCCCAAGAATATTGAGCTCTCTCTCTCTCTCTCTCCTAGAGAATCTTTGTCTCTCATTCTCTCTCTCACGGTTCTCTCCCTTCCCTTAGATATTTTTGGTCTCTAATTGGTGAGTTCAACAACTCATATGGCATATATATATATATATATATCACACACACAAGATTATCACAATAGAGAGAGCCAAATGCACCCTTACGAATCGTATGAAATCAAATTTCAATTAAACTTCCCAGATTATAACACTTTGTATTTTTGGGTTTAGAAATGAAGTGAGGTGTAATTGAAAGTTGTTAAGGTTTGGTGGATATGTATGGGTGCTCTCATGCTTTGTTCTGAACTAGGGGTTATTAAGAATTGCTGAGCATAAGGTTGTTGCGGTTTTGTTAGAACTGATGCAATTTCGAGGACAGAATTTCTTAAGTTGGGAAGGTTATAATGACTCGGATTTTAAATTCACATTGGATTGATGTATAGTGGTGCCCGTCACCTTAAAACTCGTATGGTTGTTGGACTCTTGATATTGATGGGTTGGCAA
Source organism: Camellia sinensis (assembly GCF_055761805.1). Taxonomy (NCBI): domain Eukaryota; kingdom Viridiplantae; phylum Streptophyta; class Magnoliopsida; order Ericales; family Theaceae; genus Camellia; species Camellia sinensis. Next base: position 66,031,873 of record NC_138961.1, on the reverse strand, counting down.
GTGAACTTTAAATATTATAATTGAGGACCCTTGGGTGATGTTTGGAATCTTGATTGAAGCCTTAACAAGGTATTTAGATAAGATTAGATAAAAAGCCTCAAATTTGAGTTTGAGTTTTTGACCAGCTCTCACTCTTTTGCCCTTTCCTTTTTCCAGACTTTGAATTTGGATGTGAGGCTAGAACCACTAGAAATCTTATTTCCGGGGCTTTGATTTGGACACAAGAAAGACCTAGAACGGAGTTTCGATGAGAGAGTTATACTCATTTGAAGTTTTCATATCTGTGTTGGAAGTAGGTCCGCTCGAGCAGGAAAATCAGAGCTTGAGCGGACTATGCGAATTCAGCAGTTTAAAAACGAGATTTTTAGCTCATTCTTTGCATTTTCCTTTTCCTTCTTCATCTCTCTCACCCAAGGTCCGAAAACCCTAGGGTTTTGACCTCAAATAACTTCCATTTCCCTAAGGATTGGCTAAGATCTCTTACAAAGAAATGAAAAAGGCTTGAAGATCAACATTTTCAACCGATTGGAATTCAGATTGGTGAAGGATTCTTCTCAAAGCTTGCTTTTCTTGCTTGATTCTTAAGGTAGGGGTCCTAGTTCTCCTTCAATACGTCCATAAATAGATAGATTTGTGGTATTTTGAGTATATACATATAAAACTCACATTTTTTAGCATATAGTGTACATCATGATTTTGGGGGTTTAGGGTTTGAAGTGTTGGGGGTTCAATTGTTGGGTTAATAAGGTGGATTATGAACCTTAGGTGTTTAATCAATGGGAAGATTGGAACAAAGAGTAGTGGTTTAAGAAGTTTGAATTTTTCTTGAAATTCTTGATTTTCTTGAAAACCCTAAGTTGATTCATGATGATAAACAATGATTTTGCCCAAATTGAAAGTTGAATCATGAAATTGGTAGGTTGAATTATATATATACAAGTTTAATTGGATTTTGGAGATGTTTAAAAATTATGTTAAAAATTAGCGATTGAACCTTTGTTATGGATGTTGTAAATTATGCTATAATGTGAATTGAAGATTGGCGAAATGATTTATCAATGATACGAACGACATGAGCCTTGGGGTGAAAGGATGAAATAAAGGTTTAAGAGTTCACCTTTAACAATGTTGAATTGTGTTGATTATGTTGAGTATTGTTGATTAATGTTGAATCGAATTGTGTTGGACTATGATGAATTGTGTTTATAGCGACCCCGGTCTTTTCCCATGTGATTATTGTATCCGGACTTAGGTTCCGTAGATTCTGTCATTATATAATTGTTGTTGTTGTCCCATATTTTCTTATTTGGAGTTATAGGATGTGTTGGGCAGGTTTGTCTCAGGTTGGTTGGGTTTAGAAACCAAGTGTTGCTGTCCAGAATTTTGGTTCTTCGCTCGAGCGAGGAGTTGGTCGCTCGAGCGAGCTGTTGTTTTTGGTTCTTCGCTCGAGCTGGGGTTTGGTCGCTCGAGCGAGAGATTGTGTCTAGTATGGACCTGTAGCATTGCATTCTTGGCTCGAGCGAGATTTTCTTTGCTCGAGCGAGGATTTCTTGTTTCTGGTCGCTCGCGCGACCAAGTCTTCGCTCGAGCGAGCCTGCCCAGTTTATATACGCAGCAGCGGGTTTTGATCAGTCTTTTTCATCTTCTTTTTGATTCCAAACCCTAGGTCCGACTTCTCTCTCTCCCTACTCACCTTCTCTCTTAGGTTTGATCTATTTAGAGTGTGTTTCTACCCTAGTTGCTTTATTAAAAAGATAGAGGGAGTCGAGGGCTTTCATTTAATCTGAACATTTGGCGATTTGGAGCACATTGGTATTTGGGTATTCATATCTGTCTTCTCCATTTGGGTTGTTTACTTCGAGGTAGGGATTTCCTACTCCATTCTATAAGTTTTGTTCTAAGTTTTGGTATTTTGATATGTTGGGGACACTTTGGTAATTTTGGGAAAAACCCTAGTTGTATTGATAAATTAATTTGTATAATTAGTTTAAGGGAATTTGGAAATTTGGTTAAATTCATGAAATTGAGGAATTCATTGATTAAATGGTGTAGTTGGATAATTTAAATCACTCGCCTATTGAATTGTTGATATATTTATTTCCAAATCTAGAAATAACTGTTTTGGGCTATCGGTGGAGGATAGTCGTGATTGTTGTAGACATTGCATGTGGATTAGGGATAACTGAAACTAATCACATTGGTTGAGTCATTCATTTTGACTGCTGAATTAATACAGACATTATGTGTATTGATTGTGTGCTATATGTTATGTGTTTACATACATTGTTTTGTGTGGGAGGAGATAGGGGATGTACTCCATGGTTTAGGGGAAGATAGGGGATGGACCTCTAAATCGGATTTTGTTTGTGAGGAGATAGGGGATGGACTCCATTAGCATCACTTTTATGTGTGCTTATTTATATTGAAGTGTTTTTATTGATACAGCACTAAAATGTGTATCAAACTGGAAGTATGAAGTGTTTTGATTTGAGCTTGAGTCTCATTTGTTTGTTGACATTGGAAGAATGTGAATTTGATATATATAGTTCACTGTTGTAAGTTTGGCCAGGTTTTGAGTCATATTGATAATGTTGGAAAGTAAAACGTGTCTTAGACATTAATGTCATGAAACTGTATAATGATGTAATTGATTATCTTGGTTAACCATCTATTGAATGCTATTGCTTTAATCAATGCTTATATTTGGTTTAGTATATTTCTACTGGGCTGTGCCTCACCCTTTATGGGAACATCATTTTCAGGTCCAGGTGATAAGCTTCCTCCAAGGACTTAGCTTGGAAGGATTTGGATTTTGAAGACTATCTTTAGTTATTTGTTTTTATTTGATAAACATTCAAGCCTAGGGCTTTATTTGTATTTGAGTTAGAACTCATATTTTTATGTCCAAGTGTTGGCTTGGAAAGATGTAAGCCCATAGGGCATTTAATTTGATGTTACAAGCAATGCTTTTAATTAGTAAGACTCTGATAAATTGTTTCCTTTTTAACATTGCATGTTGATGTTATATATATTTAATGGGTTTATTTTTGAGGGCGTTACAACTTGGTATCAGAGCGTACCGGGTTTGAATACTTTGGGTACGTGGGAAGTGATTAGTATCACATTGGGTTCGTCTCGTTTGATAGAGACTTAGTGTAATGTTATATGCTTATGTGATAACATGTTTATGTGATTATGTGGGTATGGAATGTAGTTTCTAGGATGTTGATTGGACCCTTGAGTTTCTAGTAGTCTTGTTGGAAAGGCACTTGATCACTGCTGCTTCCAACCGGAACTATAGTAACGCATTGGGACTATCATTATTCAGGAATGAAATTCGTAGGTGCTTATGTGATTATGTGCTTACATGGAATGAATTATTGTTGTCCAATGCTTTAGGACGCGAGTGTTTAGTTTCGGCACATTTATTAATGTGCTAATGTCTTTGTTTCCTTTATTAGGATGTCAGGACGAGGACGAGGACGCGGTAGGCGTGGTAGGCCGGGTAGGCAGGAGGTGCCTGTGCCAGAGGAGATTCCAGCAGTTCAGGAGGGAATTGGCCAGGCCAGTGTGGCCGAGCCAGTAGGCCAGCAGACTATGGGCGCTCTAGCCCGAAAGATAGCAGGGGCATTCAGGGAGTCAGTAGGCAGTCTCAGAGCTGAGAATCAAGCTCGGGATGTTGCTGCAGACGCAGGACCTTCCTTTCTGAAGAGGGAGTTCTTCCGGTCTAATCCGGATGAATTTGTGGGTGATCTTAAAGAGCCGCTTAAGGCAGATGAATGGCTCGAACAGACAACGAAGACGTTTAAGATGCTTGGCATCGAAGACGAGGGGTTGAAAGTGACCTTGGCATCTTTCCAGCTGAAGGGGGATGCGGGTCAGTGGTGGAAGTTCACTAAGGCTCGTGTTGGAGGTCCATGGGAGGCTTTTGTGAATGCATATCAGGAGAAGTTCTTATCTCCAGCAGTTAGGGAGAAGCTGAGAGACCAGTTTTGTCAGCTTAAGCAGTCGAGTTCTTCAGTGGCCGAGTTTCAGACTGCATTTACTAGCTTGTCTAGGTTTGCACCTGAGTTGGTGGCGTCTGAGGAACGCCGTTGTATCGAGTTTGAGAAGAAGTTGAGGCGTGGCCTCAAGCTGAGAGTTGGGGGAACTATGATTCGGGACTATGGGCGTATGGTTGATGCTGCAGCCCACATGGAAATCATGATGCAGGAGGAGGAGGAAGGACAAAAGGGCTTCAAGAGGAGTCAGGATGGTCAGAGTGATGGTAGGAGACAGATGGGTTTTAATCCTCAGCAGTCTCAGGGTAGCTTTTCTAGATCGACTTTTCCTGTGCCGAGTGCTAGTTCGGGGAAAGGCAGTCAGGGAGATATTACCTGCTTCAAGTGTGGCCAGCTGGGCCACAAGTCTCCAGTTTGTCCTCAGAAGGGAGGAGTGCAGAGAGCAGCATCATCTTCGGCTCGATCTCAGAGCCAGAGTCAGGATAGAGGCCAGCCACTCTCGTGTTATCAGTGTGGTCAGCCAGGGCATATGAAGAGGTATTTCCCTCAGTTGGGTGGCACACCTGGTGCATCTGGTTTGAGGCAGATTCAGGGTCAGCAGCCAGCTCAGTCGGGTCAGGCCTCGAGGGCCAATCAGGGGGCTTCATCGTCCCAATCGGTGCAGCAATCTTATGCTCCTAGGGGTGAGCAAGTTGATCAGAGGTCGTCTGGGCACGTGTATACTATTATCGTGCAGGATCTTGTGCCGGCACCATCAGTTGTGAGAGGTACCTTCTTTTTTTGCAACTCGGTTGCTAGTGTTTTGATTGATACGGGTGCATCTCATTCCTTTGTGTTTGCTGCATTTGCATCTGTTTTGGAGTTGGAGTTAGCACAGTTAGCATCTCCTATATGTGTAGTGTCACCTCTTGGGGGTGAATTGATTTTGAAACAAGGTGTTAGGGGTTGTGATATAGAGGTTGATTACCATAGAATCCCATTTTCCTTTGTAGTTATGCCTATGAGGGGTTTCGATGTTATTTTGGGTATGGACTGGTTATCGTCATACCGGGCAGTTATTGATTGCTACTGCCAGAGGGTCACTTGTTGTACCGTGAGCGGAGAGTATTTTCATTTTCTGGGGGACCGGGTTGGTAATGTGTTGCCACCGGGGTACGTTCCACGAGGACAGAGTGAGCTTAGTGGTCTACTTGCTAACCTTTTGATTAGTGAGGATGATGAGGCTCAGATTGTGTTGCCAAGGGTGGTTTGTGAGTACTCGGACGTCTTTCCCGAGGATCTTGTTGGTTTGCCACCGCATCGGGAGATTGAATTCTCTATTGACCTAGTGCCCGGCACGGCGCCGATTTCTATGGCACCTTATCGATTTGCCCCAGCCGAGTTAGTTGAGTTGAAGATTCAGCTCCAGGAGTTACTAGACAAGGGTTATATACGTCCTAGTGTTTCGCCGTGGGGAGCACCGGCCCTCTTTGTCAAAAAGAAAGGTGGTGCTTTGAGACTTTGCATAGATTACCGGAAATTGAATCGGGCTACGGTTAAGAATAAGTACCCTATGCCTCGTATAGATGATCTGTTCGATCAGTTGAAGGGTTCCCGTTGTTTCTCGAAGATAGACTTGAGATCGGGTTATCATCAGTTAAGAGTCAGGGAGGAGGATATTCCGAAGACGGCATTCCGTACGCGGTATGGCCACTATGAGTTTCTGGTGATGCCATTTGAGCTCACCAATGCCCCCGCAGTTTTTATGGATTTGATGAACCGAATATTCCTAGAATTTTTAGATCGTTTTGTAGTCGTCTTTGTGGACGACATCCTTATCTATTCACCTTCTGAGGAGAAGCACAAGGAACACTTGAGAGTGGTGCTTGAGTTACTTAGAGCCCATAAGCTTTATGCTAAGTTTGGGAAGTGTGAGTTCTGGCTAGAAGAGGTCAAATTCTTAGGCCATGTCGTTTCTGGGGAAGGAGTGTCTGTTGATACATCCAAGACTGAGGCGGTGCAAGATTGGGCACAGCCTAAGAGTGTGTTTGAGATTCGCAGTTTTCTGGGGTTAGCTGGGTATTATCGTCGGTTTGTGAAAGATTTCTCCAGATTAGCTTCGCCTTTGACTAGATTGACTCGGAAGGGAGTCAAATTTGTATGGAGTGAGACTTGTGAAAAGTCGTTCCAGGAGTTGAAAGTTAGACTGACCACCGCTCCAGTATTGATTATTCCAGAGAGAGGGTTGGGTTATACAGTCTATTGTGACGCCTCACGAGAGGGTCTGGGTTGTGTGTTAATGTAAGAAGGGAAAGTAGTTGCCTATGGCTCACGTCAGTTGAAAATTCACGAGCAGAATTACCCTACGCATGATCTAGAGTTAGCAGCTGTAATATTTGCCTTGAAGATTTGGAGGCATTATCTTTATGGTGAGAGGTTCGAGGTATTCTCGGATCATAAGAGTCTAAGATATTTGTTTACACAGAAAGACTTGAACTTGAGGCAGAGGAGGTGGATGGAGTTCATAGAGGATTATGACTTTGAGTTGCATTATCATCCGGGAAAGGCCAATGTGGTGGCCGATGCCCTTAGCAGGAAACCTGTTGGAGACATAGCTAGTATAGCCATCCGAGAATGGGAGATGTTGGGTGCACTTGGGGAGTTTAATTTACTTCTGGGCGAATCCATTGAGGCTGCGGCCTTGTTTTCTGTTGTTGTACAGCCTACACTCGTGACTCGAGTGTTAGAGGCTCAGAGGGGTGACCTTGAGGTAGAAACCCTCCGTGAGAAGATTTCCGGTGGGAAGGTTGAGAAGGGTTTGACGGTGTATCCCGACCTGAGTGTGAGATACCGAGACCGTCTGTTTGTGCCGGAGTCTTGCCGAGAGGAGGTACTCCGAGAGTTTCATCATTCACGCCTTGCGGTGCATCCGGGAGGCACTAAGATGTATCGGGATTTGGGTCGCCAGTTTTAGTGGCGGGGTATGAAGAGAGATGTGGCAGCTTTTGTGTCTAAGTGCCTTACTTGTCAGCAAGTGAAGGCCGAACATCAGAGGCCAGCGGGTTTGTTGCAACCCTTGCCTATTGCCGAGTGGAAGTGGGAACATGTCACTATGGACTTCGTTGTGGGTCTTCCGAGGACACAGCGGGGTAGTGATGCTATTTGGGTGGTTGTAGACTGGTTGACTAAGTCGGCGCACTTCATTCCTATGCGCGTGAGAGATTCAGTCGATCATCTTGCCGACTTGTACATTCGGGACATAGTGAGGTTACACGGGGTTCCAGTGACGATCGTCTCAGATAGAGATCCTCGTTTTACTGCCAGGTTGTGGCAGAGTTTGCAGAGTGCCTTAGGCACTAAGTTGACCTTTAGCACGGCTTATCATCCTCAGACTGACGGGCAGTCCAAGCGTACTATTCAGATCCTTGAGGATATGCTGCGGGGTTGTGTTCTAGACTTTAGTGGGTCGTGGGAGAGGCACTTGCCGTTGGTGGAGTTTGCCTACAACAACAGTTTCCAGTCTAGTATCGGTATGGCACCATTTGAGGCCTTGTATGGCCGACCGTGTAGATCTCCTATTTGTTGGGCCGAGGTGGGTGATGCACCTCTGTTGGGTCCGGAGTTGGTGAGGGAAACGACGGAGAAAGTTGAGCTTATCCGTAAGAGGCTTGTTACAGCACAGAGTCGTCAGAAATCTTATGCCGACCATAGGAGGAGACCTTTGGTGTTTGAGGTGGGTGATCATGTCTTTCTGAAGATATCACCTAGACGGGGTTTGATGAGGTTTAGGAAGAGCAGGAAGTTATCCCCTCGGTTCATTGGTCCTTTTGAGATCCTTGAGAGGATTGGCGAGGCTGCCTATCGTTTAGCTTTGCCACCGCAGTTGTCCGGAGTACATGACGTGTTTCATGTGAGTATGCTTCGGAAATATGAGCCGGATCCATCACATGTGTTGGATTGGACTGATTTAATGGTTGATGAGGATTTCTCGTATGAGGAGAGACCGGTTCGGGTCTTGGATAGGCGGGATCAAGTTTTGCGAGGCAAAACCATCCCTTTGGTCAAAGTTTTGTGGAAATATCACGGAGTGAAGGAAGCCACTTGGGAACGTGAGTGGGACGTCCGCGAAAAATACCCGGACATGTTTATCGATTTGTAATCTTGTATTTAGATTTTGTAATATTGTTGAACTTAAGAGCCTTATATATGTCTTAAGTTGTAAAACGTTGAGTATGTTTTAGTAAATGGGTGTATCTTGAAACTTGCTTCATTATAGAAGTTTAGTGTAACATTGCATCTGTTGAGTACATTGTTGAAGGTGTTGTATATATCATGCGATTGAATATGATATGGGAATTGTTAACATTGAAAGGAATAATGCATAATAATGATACAGGTTGAGATATATGTTGTTTTATATATTGTGAGATACCCCTTGATAAAGAGATGAAGTGACCAGTATTGGGTCAAGATGTTTATTGCTGTTATTTAATATCTTTGAGAATTGAGAAAAAAAAAAAAACTTGTTTTTGTTTACAAACTTATGCTTAATTTCGGGGACGAAATTCTTTTAAGGGGGGGAGGTCATAGCGACCCCGGTCTTTTCCCATGTGATTATTGTATCCGGACTTAGGTTCCGTAGATTCTGTCATTATATAATTGTTGTTGTTGTCCCATATTTTCTTATTTGGAGTTATAGGATGTGTTGGGCAGGTTTGTCTCAGGTTGGTTGGGTTTAGAAACCAAGTGTTGCTGTCCAGAATTTTGGTTCTTCGCTCGAGCGAGGAGTTGGTCGCTCGAGCGAGCTGTTGTTTTTGGTTCATCGCTCGAGCTGGGGTTTGGTCGCTCGAGCGAGAGATTGCGTCTAGTATGGACCTGTAGCATTGCATTCTTGGCTCGAGCGAGATTTTCTTTGCTCGAGCGAGGATTTCTTGTTTCTGGTCGCTCGAGCGACCAAGTCTTCGCTCGAGCGAGCCTGCCCAGTTTATATACGCAGCAGCGGGTTTTGATCAGTCTTTTTCATCTTCTTTTTGATTCCAAACCCTAGGTCCGAATTCTCTCTCTCCCTACTCACCTTCTCTCTTAGGTTTGATCTATTTAGAGTGTGTTTCTACCCTAGTTGCTTTATTAAAAAGATAGAGGGAGTCGAGGGCTTTCATTTAATCTGAACATTTGGCGATTTGGAGCACATTGGTATTTGGGTATTCATATCTGTCTTCTCCATTTGGGTTGTTTACTTCGAGGTAGGGATTTCCTACTCCATTCTATAAGTTTTGTTCTAAGTTTTGGTATTTTGATATGTTGGGGACACTTTGGTAATTTTGGGAAAAACCCTAGTTGTATTGATAAATTAATTTGTATAATTAGTTTAAGGGAATTTGGAAATTTGGTTAAATTCATGAAATTGAGGAATTCATTGATTAAATGGTGTAGTTGGATAATTTAAATCACTCGCCTATTGAATTGTTGATATATTTATTTCCAAATCTAGAAATAACTGTTTTGGGCTATCGGTGGAGGATAGTCGTGATTGTTGTAGACATTGCATGTGGATTAGGGATAACTGAAACTAATCACATTGGTTGAGTCATTCATTTTGACTGCTGAATTAATACAGACATTATGTGTATTGATTGTGTGCTATATGTTATGTGTTTACATACATTGTTTTGTGTGGGAGGAGATAGGGGATGTACTCCATGGTTTAGGGGAAGATAGGGGATGGACCTCTAAACCGGATTTTGTTTGTGAGGAGATAGGGGATGGACTCCATTAGCATCACTTTTATGTGTGCTTATTTATATTGAAGTGTTTTTATTGATACAGCACTAAAATGTGTATCAAACTGGAAGTATGAAGTGTTTTGATTTGAGCTTGAGTCTCATTTGTTTGTTGACATTGGAAGAATGTGAATTTGATATATATAGTTCACTGTTGTAAGTTTGGCCAGGTTTTGAGTCATATTGATAATGTTGGAAAGTAAAACGTGTCTTAGACATTAATGTCATGAAACTGTATAATGATGTAATTGATTATCTTGGTTAACCATCTATTGAATGCTATTGCTTTAATCAATGCTTATATTTGGTTTAGTATATTTCTACTGGGCTGTGCCTCACCCTTTATGGGAACATCATTTTCAGGTCCAGGTGATAAGCTTCCTCCAAGGACTTAGCTTGGAAGGATTTGGATTTTGAAGACTATCTTTAGTTATTTGTTTTATTTGATAAACATTCAAGCCTAGGGCTTTATTTGTATTTGAGTTAGAACTCATATTTTTATGTCCAAGTGTTGGCTTGGAAAGATGTAAGCCCATAGGGCATTTAATTTGATGTTACATGCAATGCTTTTAATTAGTAAGACTCTGATGAATTGTTTCCTTTTTAACATTGCATGTTGATGTTATATATATTTAATGGGTTTATTTTTGAGGGCGTTACAGTGTTTGAATCATGTTGAATTGTGTTGAGTTGAGTTGTGTTGTATTGGGTCATGTTGAGTTTGAGATGAGTTGGGTTGGGTGGTGTTGTGTTGGTACCCGGGGGAATGTTGAAAGATGATACGGAATTTGTGATAAGATGATGAAGTGAAGATTTAAGAATTTTATTGTATAATTAGAAAGTGATTTTATACCTCAAAACTAAAGGCCCAACTTTATATTTAACTCTAGTTATGAAGTTTTATTTTGGAAAATGAGGATACTTCAATCAACATTAAATTTATGAAATTAAGTCTATGTTGGGTTATGATGAGTATGAATAATGATAAATGGGAGATTATGAAATATGACGATGTTATATGAAGGAGTTGTATAAAAAAAAATTAAATGTTGGAGATTTAATTTATAACCGTGGGTAGTAATTGATAATCAATGTGTTTAAAAAAAAATTGAATTTGAAGACTTGATGATAATATGGAAAAGTAAAGAAATAGTTTGAACCCCAAGAATTGTGAACACTTTAAAGAAAAATCTTTGTCTCTATGGATGTGTTGTTATATTTTTGTGTGATAAAATAATAAATGATTTAATGGATAATGAAGAAGATCGTGGAACATATTTGTTCTTGTTATGTGAACGTAATTTTAATAAATGGTGGACGTATATTGAATTAATGTGTTACGGAAATAATGGAAGACGTGTTGGCATTGTCCACTAATTGTAATGATGGATTGTGATGATATCTTGGGGTCCGTTTCCCGCCGTATTTGAGTCGGCAGAGCGTGGTGCTTGAGATAGGTTTCGCCCTCCTTCCAGAGTAGTGCCCGGTAAAGCGTGTGGTATGTTGAGCTTCCGCGTTCCTTCCGGATGGTGACCGGTAAAGCATGTGGTATGTTGAGCTTCCGCGTTCCTTCCGGATGGTGACCGGTAAAGCGTGAGGTTCTGCATTCCTTTCGGATGGTGACCGGTAAAGCGTGAGGTTCCGCGTTCCTTCCGGCTTGTGACTAGTAAAGCGTGAGGTTCCGCATTCCTTCTGGCTTGTGACCGGTTAAGCATGTGAGTCATGGAGATGACTTGTGATTGGATCCGGTATTTGATGTGAGATTAATTGAAAGAATGGAAAATGAAATGGTAATTGGATTAGGGATTGGTATTGATACACTCAATGGATTGCTTGTGATTAAAATGGAAGATTATGAGTTTTGTTTTGTAAATAATAGAGGAATTGAATTAAAAAGGGATTGTTATTCTTGTGTCATGCTTGTATTCTATTTGGTAATGCAAATGTTAATGTGAGGTAATTGTTGGGCAAGTTGGAGTTGAGTGTATGAGGATTGCCTTTTTAAACATATAGGAAATTGGACCTTGACATTATGGAGTTATAGTGATTGGAAACAGTATAAGGAAAAAAAAAATGGAAATGAAGTGGGGAATTTTTTGGGAATTGGTTAATAATTTTTAAATGATGTTGTTTCTTAAACATGTTGGTTTCACAAGGATGTATGGTTTTCTAAAGTTAATGGACGAATTTTAATGGCTGAAGGTTTTTCTTAAAAGTGTTCAAATAGTTTTTGAGAAAAGGTACTCTACTTATGGTATTTTGAAGTTATAAAACGTCACTATACTATATGGTATCACCCTGCATGCATGATCATTTCTGTCTGTGTTAGTTATTGATTGAGAACTATGAGATTCCTACTGGGCATTAGTGCTCACCCCGTTGTTGTTTTACCTTTTTACAGGAAGAAAGTTTGGATTCTTTGATTGAAGAGTTGAGAAGTCCATGTGTCTTTTATATGTAATTTCACTGTTGATGTGATGGATCTTGTAATAGTATTTTATTCATTCATAGCTTCACAGTAGGAGATTGGCACATATTGTTGACATTGTAATTTTCATTGAGAGAGAAAGAACATGTATCATTGTATTCCTATTACTCAAGTGTAATAGATATTTGTATATGTATAAATAAAAAATATGGACCTAAATTTACAGGCTTTGGTAATGTTTTCGAGTAATTAAAATTTGGGGCGTGACAACTTGGTATCAGAGATAACCTGGTTTGAACACCTAGAGCTCGTGGGAAGTGGTTTTTACCACAATGGGTTGGCTTCGCTTGGTGAGAATATTTGCATATAGAATTAGGAGGTGTAGGACCTTATGTGTTGCATTATGTGAGCATGGGTTAAAGCTTCATGGATAGTGCTTGTGGCCAGCTAACTTGCTTTAAGATCTCATTGGAAGACACGTCTGATCAACGTGGTTTCTAATGGGAGTTCCTTGGAAGTTCCGGGATAAGTGGTCATCCTTGTAGACTTGACTCGATTATGTGGTTTGTTGCCTAAAATTTGTTTATGTGTTGTGTGATTATGTGTTAGGTTGGTTTCGTGTTGAAGTAAGAAGAGTAAATATCCCAAGAAAGGGTTAGAGTTCGGTCGATTGATGTTTGGTGACGTTATTGAGGTAATGAGTGCTGCAAGGGAAATATTAAATTGTAGTGAGGGAAACGTTAGGTAGTGGTGAAAATGTGTATTGGCTTATGAGCCTTAAATTGAATAAAAGTGTTTATGGCACATGGAATGTGAGAGTTGTATGGTTTACAAGGAGTATGATTGAGACGAGGTGAGATCTTAGGATGGTGTGAGGTTAGTTTGGGTTATGTAGAAGATTGTGAACGGTTTGGAAAGGGAGTGTGAGAATTGTATTTCTTGATAATGAGGGTTGCATTGGTGAAGTGTTATCATAGGCTAGAAGTTATGTATGAGGGGATTTGTTGTATTTAAGTAGTGATTGACATGATTAAGGCTTGTATAGGGATCATGAGTATGGAGGAAACTTAATAGTTAAACTCTAGAGGTAGTTTTTGAGAAGAAGTGTGGGTTGTAATTACTATAATCGGTGTGTGTGATGGATGATTCTTTTGTGTGGCTCAAAATGAGTGTTATTATATCGGCTTGAGAATGATGAGACTATTGGTAATGGTGCTAGTACGACGCATATTCTAGAAGTCCAGTGAGATTCTAGAAATGTATAGGAGGGTGTATGAAGCCCCATCTCGGAGTAGGCGGAGCGAAGCAACATGTAAGTGTTGGTAATCCGAGTCTGGGGGTGGAGTGTTAGGAAATTCTTGACTTTGTTCGTATGAGGATAATAGGTGATGATGACTACAATGATTATGGTTATGAATTGTGAGATGTGAAATGATTTGTGTGTCGATAATTGAACCATGAGAGTGGAAAATGGATAATTTGGGCTAAGTTGCGTAGAGAAGACGGATTCTTGTAGTCGCCCTCTTTTGTGGGGCTTAAAGATTGGTTTCGGTTAGTCTGTTTTGATTTGACTTGCAACCAATGGTTTTAATAAATGCTACTTGAAATTAATTGATGCTTAATTACCTTGGGAGTTGCCTTGTTTTGGATAAATAGGGATATGAATGGATAGTGTCTCAAGGGGTACTTGAGGGCATGGAGTCTTACTTGTACATATATGTACGTGTGTTGTTCATGTGAATTTGTGAAATTGCTCTAATAGAGTTAAAAATGTTTGAATGGAAATTGTTGTAAGTGCACTTGTGCCAATGTATATATAGCTTGAATGTTGATATAAGTGTTGACATTTGTAATGAATATACCGGTTTGTTCCTGTTTGTTGTTATTAGAAATGTGTATGGAAATTATGTTGTGATGTCACTGGATGGGTGGCGGAGGTTATTTGCTGATGGTTGGAATTCACCGGGAAAAATGTTGAGATCGATGTGAAAAACGAAAATCTATTTTCCTTGTGCGTGGCCTGGGAAGGCACGGTTGAACTAAATGTTAAGGACTTAATCTGAATATGATAATGAATGATTTTCACTGTTCTACTTTTAAGTGTTAAATAGAATAAAGAATTGATAATGCCGTTAATTGAAATGCAATTGAGAGTTGTGATATTGGATCATACAATGCAATGTGTTATCTGTTTTGCTTGTGTTGACTTAGTGTTAGTTTAAGGGTGATTTCTTTTCCTTAAAATTGAGTTTTGGGCATTCAATAGACGTTGTTCGCTTAGTTATTAATTGGGAAGTTGTTATGGACTTTGGGATTATAAATGGTTAGTGTTGCTCCTTGCCTGTTGAATTTCGATGTGTGTGTTGGTCGAAAAGTATTTGTGATCCTTTCCTTGTGATTCTTGTTGTTTGGGTATCTTTAGAACATTAAGGTATCAAATCAGAAAATTAAGAATCTATCCCGAGTGTGGATCTAGCTTGGAACATTGCAGGGTGTGTTTCTGTTCATGTTTGAGCTGTCTTCTATTTGGTTTTCTTCATTTCGGGGACGAAATTTCCCCAAGGTGGGTAGATTATAACACTTTGTATTTTGGGGTTTAGAATTGAAGTGAGGTGTAATTGAAAGTTGTTAAGGTTTGGTGGATATGTATGGGTGCTCTCATGCTTTGTTGTGAACTAGGGGTTATTAAGAATTGGTGAGCATAAGGTTGTTGCGGTTTTGTTAGAACGGATGCAATTTCGGGGACGGAATTTCTTAAGTTGGGAAGGTTATAATGACTCAGATTTTAGATTCACATTGGATTGATATATAATGGTGCCCATCACCTTAAAACTTGTATCGTTGTCGGACTCTTGATATTGATGGGTTGGCAAGTGAACTTTAAATATTATAATTGAGGACCCTTGTGTGATGTTTGGAATCATGATTGAAGCCTTAACAAGGTATTTAGATAAGATTAGATAAAAAGCCCCAAATTTGAGTTTGAGTTTTTGACCAGCTCTCACTCTTTTGCTCTTTCCTTTTTCCAGACTTTGAATTTGGATGTGAGGCTAGAACCACCGGGAAGCTTATTTTCGGGGCTTCGATTTGGACACAAGAAAGACCTAGAACGGAGTCTTGATGGGAGAGTTATACTCATTTGAAGTTTTCATATCTATGCTGGAAGCAGATCCGCTCGAGCGGTAAAAGCGGCGCTCAAGCAGACTGTGCGTATTCAGCAGCTTAAAAACGTAATTTTTAGCTCATTCTTTGCATTTTCCTTTTCCTTCTTCATCCCTCTCACCCTAGGTCCGAAAACCCTAGTGTTTTGACCTCAAATACCTTCCATTTCCCTAAGAATTGGCTAAGATCTCTTACAAAGAAATGAAGAAGGCTTGAAGATCAACATTTTCAACAGATTGGAATTCGGATTGGTGAAGGATTCTTCTCAAAGCTTTCTTTTCTTGCCTGATTCTTGAGGTAGGAGTCCTAGTTCTCCTTCAATACTTCCATAAATAGATAGATTTGTGGTATTTTGAGTATATACATATAAAACTCACATTTTTTAGCATATAGTGTACATCATGATTTTGGGGGTTTAGGGTTTGAAGTGTTGGGGGTTCAATTGTTGGGTTAATAAGGTGGATTATGAACCTTAGGTGTTTAATTAATGGGAAGATTGGAATAAAGAGTAGTGGTTTAAGAAGTTTGAATTTTTCTTGAAATTCTTGATTTTCTTGAAAACCCTAAGTTGATTCATGATGATAAACAATGATTTTGCCCAAATTGAAAGTTGAATCATGAAATTGGCAGGTTGAATTATATATATGCAAGTTTAATTGGATTTTGGAGGTGTTTGAAAATTATGTTAAAAATTAGTGATTGAACCTTTGTTATGGATGTTATAAGTTATGCTATAATGTGAAATGAAGATTGGGGAAATGATTTATTAATGATATGGACGACATGAGCCTTGGGGTGAAAGGATGAAATAAAGGTTTAAGAGTTCACCTTCAACTATATTGAATTGTGTTGATTAATGTTGAACCGAATTGTGTTGGACTATGATGAATTGTGTTTGAATCATGTTGAATTGTGTTGAGTTGAGTTGTGTTGGGTGTGTTGAGTTGAGTTGTGTTGGGTGTGTTGAGTTTGAGTTGTGTTGTGTTGGGTCATGTTGAGTTTGAGATGAGTTGGGTTGGGTGGTGTTATGTTGGTACCTGGGGGGAAGATCAAAGATGATATGGAATTTGTGATAAGATGATGAAGTGAAGATTTAAGAATTTCATTGTATAATTAGAAAGTGATTTTATACCTCAAAACTAAAGGCCCAACTTTATATTTAACTCTAGTTATGAAGTTTTATTTTGGAAAATGAGGATACTTCAATCAACATTAAATTTATGAAATTAAGTCTATGTTGGGTTAAAATTGAGTATGAATAATGATAAATGGGAGATTGTGTGACGATGTTATATGAAGGAGTTGTATCAAAAAAAATTAAATGTTGGAGATTTAATTTATAACCGTGGGTAATAATTGATAATCAATGTGTTTAAAAAAAAATTGAATTTGAAGACTTGATGATAATATGGAAAGGTAAAGAAATAGTTTGAACCCCAAGAATTGTGAACACTTTAAAGATGAATTTTTGCCTCTATGGATGTGCTGTTATATTTTTGTGTGACAAAACAATGAATGATTTAATGGATAATGAAGAAGGTCGTGGAACATATTTGTACTTGTTATGTGAACGTAATTTTAATAAATGGTGGACGTATATTGAATTAATGCGTTACGGAAATAATGGAAGATGTGTTGGCATTGTCCACTAATTGTAATGATGGATTATGATGATATCTTGGGGTCCGTTTCCCGCCGTATTTGAGCCGGCAAAGCGTGGTGCTTGAGATA
This sequence comes from Camellia sinensis, assembly GCF_055761805.1. Classification (NCBI taxonomy): domain Eukaryota; kingdom Viridiplantae; phylum Streptophyta; class Magnoliopsida; order Ericales; family Theaceae; genus Camellia; species Camellia sinensis. The sequence goes on along the minus strand of NC_138961.1, from coordinate 66,014,792 downwards.
GGTTCCGCCTTCCTTCCGGAGTAGCGCTCGGTAAAGCGTGTGGTATCTTGAGGTTCTGTGTTCCTTCCGAATGGTGACCGGTAAAGCGTGAGGTTCCACGTTCCTTCCGGATCGCGACTGGTAAAGCGTGAGGTTCCGCATTCCTTCCGGCTTGTGACCAGTAAAGCGTGTGAGTCATAGAGATAACTTGTGATTGGATCCAGTATTTGATATGAGATTAATTGAAAGAATGGAAAATGAAATGGTAATTGGATTAGGGATTGGTATTGATGCACTCAATGGATTGCTTGTTATTAAAATGGAAGATTATGAGTTCTGTTTTGTAAATAATAGAGGAATTGAATTAAAAACGGATTGTTATTCTTGTGTCATGCTTGTATTCTATTTGGTAATGCAAACGTTAATGTGAGGTAATTGTTGGGCAAGTTGGAGTTGAGTGTATGAGGATTGTCTTTTTGAACATAAAGGAAATTGGATCTTGACATTATGGAGTTATAGTGATTGGAAACAATATAAGGGAAAAAAAAAAGGAAATGTAATAGGGAATATTTTGGGAATTGGTTAATAATTTTTAAATGATGTTGTTTCTTAAACATGTTGGTTTCACAAGGATGTATGATTTTCTAAAGTTAATGGACGAATTTTAATGGCTGAAGGTTTTTCTTAAAAGTGTTCAAATAGTTGTTGAGAAAAGGTACTCTACTTATGATATTTTGAAGTTATAAAACGTCACTCTTCTATATGGTATCACCCTGCATGCATGATCATTTCTACCTGTGTGTTAGTTATTGAGTGAGAATTATCAGATTCCTACTGGGCATTAGTGCTCACCCCGTTATTGTTTTACCTTTTTACAGGAAGAAAGTTTGGATTCTTTGATTGAAGAGTTGAGAAGTCCATGTGTCTTTTATATGTAATTTCACTATAGATGTGATGGATCCTGTAATTGTATTTTATTCATTCATAGCTTTACAGTAGGAGATTGGCATGTATTGTTGACATTGTAATTTTCATTGAGAGAGAAAGAACATGTATCATTGTATTCCTATTACTCAATTGTAATAGATATTTGTATATGTATAAATAAAAAAAATATGGACCTAAATTTACAGGCTTGGGTAATGTTTTCGAGTAATTAAAATTCGGGGCGTGACACAAATGACTCTAAAAATTATGCTGATCATAACTATATAGTCCGTTCTGGTTTCTAAAGGCTCTAAGGCCTTCAATTTACAGTGCATAGTTCACTACCCAAACACACCTTAACAAATCTGACAAAATAAATTTCCAATTAACTTTCCCAAATAGCTCTAAAAATTCCCATTAACATATCCAAGTACTAAATTTTGATTTCTGAACCCATAAAGGTTTGCAATTGCAGTTTCAAGGTCGTAATTCAACAGATAATTCCTCAATTCAAATAGATATAACTAATTTAAAGCACATTAACCCATAGTTAAATAAAGATAATTTCTTATACGCATTTTGGGGTCGTCACATTCTCCTCACCTTAAGAAGTTTGGTCCTCCAAACTTGATTTACCCTAACACAAGTTCGGTTCATAAATCTTGATTTCCTGCCATAGTTCAGTTTCGTCTTCGATATACAACATCCCTCAATCATTGAGCAATTCATAATCCTATACAATCAATTCCAATGAAGTTTGTTCCAAGGATCACAATTGATTCGTCATTACTGGCTAATTGGTAACCCAATTGATAATAATGCTCAGTAACATCAAATATGATCTTATTATTCACAACCCTCTTACATTTTAATTTATTAATCCATAAGTCATAAGTCATATACACGAAATGGTAAAATAACCTCAAGGGTATTCATGAAGTATTCGAGTGCGAGCAACTTATAAGCTATCAATCATGATTCAAATTCTTTAGTTCCATAAACGATCCCAAATATCATAATTCTTCAAGGATTAAGGAAATATTCACTACTTAATCATGTTTCAAATAGCACAAGCATTCTACAACAATTAAACCCAGAATAAACAAATGAGTTCTAAATTAACGACTTTATGGCTCTTGCTCACTAATAAGTTAAGTCTTCACAACAATGGTCTAGGTAATTCAAAGTATCTTCAAACAATTTATTTCCATAACGGATGGGATAAATGAGGTCTAAATTTTGAATAACCAAATTTAGATTCAAGTTCTTAACTTCATCGGAGGCCCAAATAATCAGAATTAAACTTATCAATTCGAATCAGGTTTCTAACAGACTCCAAATAGCAACCCAAATCCCGTAACAAGAAATTACCTGTTTAGATTGGATACCATAATTTCTCTTCCCAACATAAGTTATTAGTAGAATCAAATATGGATCAACCCCAATTGTCATAATTTCTAACTTATCTTAAAATAACAACCACTAAAATTAACGACTACTTAGGGGGTCTTAAAGTCAACTTCATGACATCAAACATAAAACGCATTAACCATAAAACTACTATGTTCTTGTTCCAATAACTTCAAAGTAGACCGAGCATCACATTTAATTTAACTATTAGTTCCATTTCAATGTAAGCCACAACTAACTTGCTGAGGCTTGTTAACAATATTAACTAATCATACATTCTCATACTCTATACGAAAAACATTAAATCAGACCCATAGAAATTCTTAATACATAATATTGGCCTAAAAAAAATCAATTCCTTATAGACCTAAACGATTCAAAGAAATAGATAGGGCCCAAATAATCATATCAACCACAATGTACTACTTTCATCTATCACATTCCTTAGATATTTTATTAAATTAATGCCTAGTACCTCACGCATACCATAAGCAATATTCATGATTTTTTTTTCTCACATTTCATATGAAATCTTTCACATCAATGAGTGATAATACAACCTCAATAACAAAGTCAATTTTGGTCTACCAATTTCCTTGCAATAGTTATCCAAACATTCATGTATAAGTCATAAATCATCAATAACAGACTCTAAAGTGGGTATCTACCACATTAGTTCCATACAAAGAGCACAAAATTCTGGAAGTCATAAACAATTCGCTTAGGTGTATGGTCGATATTTACCCATCACACGCAAAATCACATATTATTCATCTATGTCGGAAATACCGAATGTAATGGATGGTATGACATCTCTAAATAACATTGACCATATAAGTTTTATTCCAATGATCACTCATTTTTAGATCACAACAAAGGAACAAGCCTTGAATTAGTCCTCATATAAACGTTTCATCCTTAATTAGTAACAATAAGTTTATGATAGCAATATGATAGGTTCAGAACAAAAACATAACAAGGTAAAATTATGTCCTTCAGACAAATGGTGTTCTACAAAAAGGGGTACAATTTTTCGTTTAGTCACATCCATTCACAAGAGTATATGTTCTAACTGAAAGGAGGAACAATACCTCACTTATCACCCCAAGACACCAAATGCAAATTAGCTTGGTACATAATATCATAGCTCAACCTCAAATCTCTTTTGTTTTCCATAACTTCAGAGAAAATTAAACATCTAGCATAACCTTGATATCAAATGCAAACCTTGGTCCACAAATTTCTTAACCGCATTAATCCAAATAGCGGTTTCCTCACAACTTATATACCTCATTGATAATTAGTTAGGTGGTTCCGAAAGTCGAAGGTCACAAATAACTTACATAGGCATGCCAATAATGTTTTCTTACCTTCCCAATATTTTACATTCAGGCATTAAATCAAACCCATATAACATTCCAATAAAATAGATTTTTCAAGTAATAAGGAAATTCTTAACACATGCTCTTAGCCCGCTGATCCACTCATTCTATAGCTAGATGATTCAAATAAACGAAAGGGTTCCAACTAACATTTTACTCACAATCAATTCAACGCCTACAAGGTAAGTCTAATACCTCTTGAAGCGCAGCACAAAACAACCACACTTTTAGGCTCAAACCTCCTTCCAAAAGCTCAAATTGGGCTCTAAGGGACCTCAACTCCAAGGTGGTCCAATTTGGTTAAGGGTTAGTGTGCAAAGGTGTAGAGAAAATCAATTATCAAGCACAAAACAAGAAGAGAGAGAGAGAGAAAATTTTGATCCAAAATGTCTAACCCTCCAAAATGGGGGAGAGACCCCCTCTATATAGAAAAACAAGCTTAGAAACTATATTCATCCCTCCATACACGTGTATGGAGATACACTTCAGTGAACAACAGCTGGCACAACTGGCAAACAAATATATAAAAAAGGAGAAAAATGACCGTCGGCCATCACTAGTAGCCGACTGGCCATCAAAGTAGCCGACTGGCCATCAACATAGCCAACCAGCCACCACTGGTGGCCGACAGACACAAGCTATGGCCGGCAAGCTATGGGGATGGCCGATAGGCCACCCTCTCCTCCAGACTTAAAGCAACAAGCTCTTGGTCCACAACCAAGCACAAAATAGAGAAGTTGAGAGGCTCAAAGGCAAGGCGCTCAGTCGAGAACTTCAGGTACTCAAATCGAACACAAGCATACAAAACCATCGAGTGTTCAAACGATGACGTCCAAGTCTTGAGGACGGTTAAAAATGGGGTGTCTATAGTAACATATACTGCGCTAAGAATGAGACGTACCATTACCTTCCAACTAGCACCTGGAGAATTTGCTACGCTTAGAATGAGAGGTACTAGTACCTTCCAGCTAGCGCCTGGAGAACTTGGCAGAGGTACCATTACCTTTCAGTCGGTGTCTGGTAAATTGGCATTTCATTGTGGAAATGTGTATCCTTGGCTTACCGTGCTTAAGACAGGTAGAGCAGAACTTATTTATCATTATTTGCTCAGTGTATCTAGGTATATTATGGGTTATGATGGTTATGATTCTGGAAGACTGAGTTGCCTCATTTGTTGAGTAGATAGTTGTTGGTTAATTGTTGTTTACTTTTGTACTAAAGGTATACATGTATGTATATGAATGTGTTGGAAATGGACGTAAGTACTGTATTGAGATTGAGAATAATGTGAAGGACACCAGATACTTGTGAACATGTTTTGAAAAGACAAATCAATACAAAAAGTGGGAGAGAACATAATGTGCATGGTGAAATCATTTTCAGAAATTTATTATTGTCATATGAATTTTTGGAAAAAGGTAACAAGAAGAAAGAAAGTGAATTGCTTACGTTATTGAATGAAATGAATGATTTTGAGAAAAGTCCTTATATACGTATATTTCTGCATAAATCGTCACATTATTTATATAGTATGAGACTAAGCATTCATGATCATAGCTATCTATATGTTATTATTGTTTAGGATCATGTTGAGATCCCAACTGGACTTTATGTTCATCCCACGTTGCTAATCCTTTTTCAGGTGAACGTCGAGAAGTATTTCAAGGTCATGGATCTTTTTTTAACCTGTTGGCCACGGGGCCTTTTATTTATGGGCGGAATGCCATTGATGTAAAAGGGTTAAACTGTTTCTCTTAATTTAAAAGATGTAAGCCTACGAGCAATTTATTTAATTATAACTCCTGTTGCATTCATATTGTATTCAGCATATATCATAGAATCTTTATTTATGTGTTCCTGTAAATATAAAGAGTTTCTGTATGTTTTCTCTGAAATTAAATCTATAATAATGGTTTGGAATGAAATTTGAGTAATAAAAGGTAGGGCGTTACAACTTGGTATTGGAGCGAGCAGGGTTTGAATACCTTGGGCTCGTGGGAAGTGGTTTTTACCACAATGGGTTTGCTACGTGCGGTGAGGACATTGCATATAGTTAGCATAAGTGTTAGGACTTATATGTTGCATTTATGTGAGCATGGGATTAAGTTTCTTGGATAGTACTTGTAGCCGGTGAACTTGCTTTGAGGTCTTATTAGAAACACGCCTGATCAACGTGGTTTCTGATAGGGATTCCTTGAGAGTTTCGGGATGAGTGGCTATCTTTGTGGACTTGATTCGATTATGTGTTTAGCTGTTTAGAAGTTTACATGTAATAGAAATGTATGTTTCGGGGCTAAGTGTGTCTTATAACTTAAAGGTGCTGAGTGTGTGCCTTGGGGAAGGATGTTGTGTTGTGCACTAAGCTTGGTTTTGTTTCTGGGTTTTATAGGATGTCTACATGAGGGAACAGAGGACGAATGGGTAGTAGGAGTGCCGGTGGGGGCACAACGGTTCCTTTAGTACCTGTCATTGCAGCATCGACTATCGACGAGGAAGTTGCACGCAAGATTAAGAGAGCGGTGCAAGATGCTCTAGCTCGCAATGAGGGTAACAACGGGCATACCCTCAAGTTTACCAAAGAGTTTCTTCACTCCAATCCATCGGAGTTTGTGGGGGAGGCTAAACCGTTGGAGGCAGAGGATTGGTTGGAGTAGATTACGAAGACTCTTGATATGCTTAGAGTCGAGAATGAGGAGTAGAGGATTTCTTTGGCGAGTTTCCAACTGAGGGGTGACACAGGGTATTGGCGGAAGTATGCTAAGAATACCGTAGGTAACACGTGAGTTGCTTTTACCGAGGCCTTTTTGGCCAAGTATTTCCCTCCTTCTGCTCGAGAAATGTTGAGGGAACAATTTGTTGAGTTATGTCAGGATGCTACTCCTGTGGCACAGTTTGAGATGTAGTTTACTACTTTGTCGAGGTTTGCTCCAGAGTTGGTGGCAACAGAGGAGCGTCGTTGTTATGAGTTTGAGAGGCGATTATGTAATGATATCCGAGAAAAAGTAGCTCGATCCCTATGGAGGAATTACTATGCTCTAGTTGAGGTAGCGGCCCATGTAGAGGCCATGATTATGAATGTTGGTCGAGTTAGGAAGGAGGCCAATTCATAAGCACTCTAGGCTCAGTAAGTGGTGGAGGTGAGCACATGCTCAGTCCCAGGCTCAATCCTTATCATCATCAGGGGTTTCAGACTCTTTTGTTGGGAGGTCCAAGGAGGTTCAGGCTTCAGGCCAGTCTCAGAGTAGGGAGTCTGCTGTTTGTTTTGATTGTGGTCTGCTGGGCCATGTTAGACGTTTATGCCCTTTGCGTGTGAATTCTTTGGGAGTTTCAGAACGTAGTCGGACTCAGTCTCATCAGTCCAGTCGGGGGCGGTATCGGTACCAAAAACGGGCAGGCTAGGCTTCGAGAGCCTCGCAAGGGTCGACTTATCAGCTAACACAATAGTATTACCCTGGAGAGGGGCTTTTATATTGGAGGCCAGTGATTTAATATGTGAATATTTTTGTTGTTGATCGGTGTATTGTTGGATGCTGAGACATCATGATTATGTATTGTATATATATGTTGTTGTTTGTTTATCCTCATGTATTGGGGGAGCACGCAATGAATCTCGAGCTCTCTTTTATATATATGTAATGAGAAGTTGTTAATGGGATCAATGATCCTAGTGTTTTTGCATGTTTGGTATTAAATTATGAGATAGTTATGCGATGGCCTGTGAGCCTTGTTCGGTTTGGAAGTTGTTTGTTGAGAACGAGGAATCCGTGGGTTACTGTGATTGGTGTGGTGGTATCGTAAAGGTCGAGTTATAAGGCTTTGGTTATGTTGAGTTTAAGGGAATATGAGGTTTTAGAGTTTTGTAGTATTGGCGAATTTATGTGAGAATGCCTAAGGGAATGTGAGATTTGTATCTCGAGTTAGTGAGAATGGTTCTGGTGTGTTGTTTAGTGTTTTAGGTTTTGTTGGTTAGTGAGTTTGTTGTGATTCTTTCAATCATGAATAGGGGTAGTGTTCATGTTGTGATTTGTTATAAGTTGGTAATTATGTGTGGGTGAAATGGGTTGGTGGTGTTAATTAGATATTAGGTGGAGTTTATGAGTAGGAGGAGAATTTTGTGAGTAGATGCTAGAAGTATTCCTTGGAAGGAAGAATAGTTTGTGTTCTCGGGTAACGAGGGTAGCGTTGGTTGAAATTGTTTTATGTATTATGGATTGTGTGATTGTCGTTGACCATGTTGGTCTTGTGTTAAGATGTAAGGGCATGCTTACTATGGAGGCATAGGGGTGATGATTTCCTTAGGAACAATGATGGTATGGTTTGATCTTGAGGAATCTGGTGAGATTCTAAAATATGGAGGATTGTGTGTAGAACTCCGTTTTTGGAGTAAATGGTGTTGAGTAGCACATCAATGTTTGGTTTATCGAGTGTAGAGGTTTATCGAGTTGATTAGTCAGCTTGTTGATATCGGGCTTTGGTTGACAAGTAGTCACCTTAAGGAAAGCTTGGGCTTGTGTATAAAGGTTGATAGGTTAAGGGTGCCTTGGAATGATTTTGCGAGCATTGAGTCTCGTGTATGTGGTTGGGAAGCTTGTGTGAGACTTGTTTTGGATTAGTGGAAAACCCCAGGTTAGGGTAACGTGTTGTAGATTCTTCGTTTGCGTATGTACTTGGCTCGTGTAGCTGATAATTTATGATAATGATTATAACGGAATGAAATTGCAAAATCATGGATTTCTTGTGCCTTATTGTGTTGATAGCACAGTTGTTATTTCTATTAACTATTATTACAGAAATGTTACGTTTTATGTTGGTTATGGCATCACCATATGAGTGATGGGTGTTGTTGGGTGACGGTAGAAGTTTACCGATTGTTATATTGGAAAGGAATTGGAAAATGAATTTTTCCTAGTGTTATGGCCTTCTAATGGCTTTGTTAAAATAGAAATGTTGAGGATTTGATTTAATTTAAATGGTATGAGGAATTTCAATAGTAGTCTTTGGCAATTAAATTATGGATGGTTATTTGTTATGGGTAACACCTTGTTTTAAAATAAAAATAAAAAATTCTTTACAAAACTTTTGAGTTTCACATGGAAAATGCATAAATATATTTTGATTATGAACGGTGAAAATTTGAGTATCTTTTGAGAAATGTTTTATATACAAGAGAATCATTTTTTTAAAACAAAGTTTTGCTATCATTTGTTTTACTTGGGATGATGAATGTTGAGTAGTGACTTAGCTTGGATCATTAGTCGTGTGTTTAGGTGTTTTGTTTTGAGGAGGGTTTGGTATTGTTGGAGTTTATTGTGCTAGACCGTTGTCTTTTGGGATATGTTTTCATGGTAATTCCTCTTCTTTTGTGAGAGTTAACCGAGGGTTTTATTGTGAGGGTGGTTTTCTTTTCCTAAGTGCTTGGGTGTTGGGTGCTCAATGGTCGATTTGCCTTCTGTTTTGGTGAATCCTTAATTTCGGGGACAAAATTTCCTAAAGTGGAGAGGTTCTAGCACTCTGTGCTTCTTTTTATAATGGAACTATATTTGACTCTTTGATTATGTTCATTGAGAACCTTCTTAGTTGATATTTGAGCCTTGGTTACGATGTTACCATAGTGGTTGGGTAAGATTGAATCAGAAACTTCAAATTTGAATAATTGTTATTGAGTAGTTTTCACTCTTTCATCATTTTCTCTCTCCATACTTTGAATCTTGATCTAAGACTAGAACCATTGGAAAGCTTACTTTTGGGGCTTCAATTTGGACACAAGAACGACCCTAAACGGAGTCCGAACGAGAGAGTTACACCTGTTTGAATTTTGCGTTTCTATGCTAGAAGCATGCTCGCTCGAGCGAGCTTTTCTTCGCTCGAATGAATTGCGTGATTTTCCAAGATTCTGAGAGCTTCATTTGTACGCTCGAGCCAAGCTTCCTTCGCTCAAGCACGTCGCTAACAGACATTATAAACTGACTTTTTGGCCCTAAAACTCTATTTTTTCTCCATCTCTTCTCCCCTCATCCTCCAAACCCGAAACCCTAATCGTCCAAACTATTGATTTCTCTTTTTTTTACCCAAGATTCACCCCAAATCTTTCAAGAAGGTTGAAAAGCAAGCATAGATCAAGACTTCCACTGATTGTTTTGCGATTTCATTGGAGTTTCAAGTTGGGTCTTCATCTTTAGCTTCAAATCTTGAGCTTCGAATCTTGAGGTAGGGACTTCTTTGCTCATTTTCAATACCTCATCTATAGATAGATATGTGGTAGATTTTATTGTATAAAAATCATGTCCATTATGGATTTCTTTGAAAATCTTGAAAAGGGATCTCAGGTTTGTCATTTGGGAATGAGATTCTTAAATTGACTGTTGTTTGGGTTAATTGGGGAGTAATCTAGCATGTTTATGTTGAAAGAAGAAAAAGACCTAATTTAATGTTTTGACTTGGTGAATTAAAAAGGGGTAAAGTTGAATAATGTTTGTAAATTGTTATTACGGTGTGTGTAAATGTGTTAATAGCTAAAAGGGAGAATTAACTATAGCATTGGAATTATTTTGGATTGATTATATTAAGTTGACTTGGGTTGTGGCTTTGATATCCATGGATTTAATTTTGTGAAATGAAAATAATGGATTGGGATAAAGGGTGGAGTATGTTAACTTGGAAAATAAGATAATTGATTTTTGAAATGGAAGAAGGAAATGATAACACTATGTGAATTTCAGAAATTAACTTGAGGTTGGATTATGAATATTTTATTTTACTATTGTTGTTGTTGGATTTAAAATCTTATGAGAGTTAGATTATTATAATACGTGTGTTGAATACATACATTTGGAGGTTTTGTCCTTAGTTATTTTACTATTGTTGTTGTTGGATTTAAAATCTCATGAGAGTTGAATTATTATAATACGTGTGTTGAATACATATATTTAGACGTTTTGTCCTTGGTCATCAGTGGAGGATGACATTGTTGTGTTGAATAGTTATGTGTATGCATTACACTTGTGTTGGTTGTACTTTGTTGAATAGTTTGTGTGTATGCATTACACTTGTTGGTTGTACTTTGTCTTGTTGTGATGATTGGTAACATATACTATGCTGAGAGTGAGAGGTACCATTACCTTCCAGCTAGTGCCTAGAGAATTGTCTACACTTAGAATGAGAGGTACCAGTACCTTCTAGCTAGCGCCTAGAGAACTTGGCAGAGGTATCATTACCTTCCAGCCGATCTCTGTTAAATTGGCATTTCATTGTGGAAATGTGTATCCTTGGCTTACCGTGCTTAAGGCAGGTAGAGAAGAACTTATTTATCATTATTGTCTCAGTGTATCTGGGTATATTATGGGTTATGATGGTTATGATTCTGGAAGGTCGAGTTGCCTCATTTGTTGAGTAGATAGTTGCTGGTTGCTTGTTGTTTCCTTTTATCCTAAAGGTATACATGTATATATACGAATGTGTTGGAAATGGACGTAAGCGCTGTATTGAGATTATGAATAATGTGAAGGACATCGGATACTTGTGAATGTGTTTTGAAAAGACAAATCAGTCCAGAAAGTGGGAGAAAACATAATGTGCATGGTAAAATCATTTTCAGGAATTTATTATTGTCATATGAATTTTTGGAAAAAAGTAACAAGAAAAAAGAAAAGTGAATTGCTTACGTTATTGAATGAAATGAATGATTTTGAGAAAAGTCCTCATTGTAGACACCTCATTTTTTACGGCCCTTCAAGACTTGGATTTTCTTGCAGGTACATCCGATGACGAGTCTGGTTGCTTGCCGAGCGCTCAAAGTCCTCCGCAGAACGCCACAGGTTTGAGCCTTCCAAACCCTGTCTTCTTTTTGGACCATGTCTTGGTCTTTCTCCCTTGCAATTTTTGGTGGCCTACCGGCCATCTGTGAAGGCTGCCGATCAAGGCTTCTGGCATGCCGGCCATTGATGTGCCTTGCCAGCCATCAACGATGCCTTTCCGGCACCAGTGTTTTCTGTAGATATTTTCAGCCAGCTGTGCTAGCTGGTTGCACAGAGGCTTGCATCTACCCAGGCGTGGAGGGATGGATCTTCTTGTATAGAATTCATGTTTTCTATATATAGGGAGGCCCTCTCTTAAATTTTAAGGCTGGAAGATTTAAGACTCAAAATTTTCTCTCTCTCTCTCTCTTGTATTTCTCTACACCTTTGCCTACCTACGCTACACTTTTGCATATTAACCCTTAACCCAAACTGATCATCTTTGAGCTGAGGTTGTTTGAGGCTCTCTTGGAGCTCTACAAGTTGTTTTTGCCTTGAATTTTTGCTTGGAATCACTCTTCTCGTCAAGAGGTATAATACTAGCCTTTTAAGCTTGCTTTGCTTACTTGTTTTTCCATCTTTTTCCTACTGTTATGGGCTGATTTTAAGCTATAAAAACTTTGTTTTCATGGGCTGAAATTGATGTTTTGGGCTATTAAAGGTTAGGGGGTGGTTCATCCCTCTTTATTCCTCGTTGTTAAGGCCTTTGCACTTTTGTTTCCCATTTTAAAACTACACTTTTTTGGGCCTTTAACCACTGAATTTCAGAGGTTTTTTAGTGGCAAAAAACTCATTTTGAAGTCCAAAATTGGAGGGGTTAGCCTCCGCTCCTTGTGTCTTATTTGCTAGTCTGGTTAACTTCACGTGTTAGCATGTTTTTCTAGCTTAACTTAGCTCAAGTTCAGCATGTTTTTGCCTCTGTTTTAGACTATTTTAGCTTTGTTTTGGGTTGTTTGGGTTAGTTGAGTCTTGTTTTGCATGGTTGTTGTGCAATAGTCCTCACAAGCTTGGTGTTTTAGGCTCTAGACACCTTCTTGTTTGAGTTAATAGCATTTGTTTATGCTTTTATCACTCATTTTCAACACTTAATCATCTCTGCAACCTTCCTCCTTTCTTGGTTTTATTTTTGCTTTGAAAGTGGTTGTGATACCCCGGTTACGTAGTTTACTAATTGGTCCTTAATTTGAGTATGATTATGTGTTTATCATGATTTTATGTGCCATTACGTGAATATATGTGATTTTGAAGTTTTATCTGTTCACCGTAGGATTATCTGTTTGAATAATCTGCTTTGGAAATTAAATTGAAGGCCTTATCGGCCACAAAACCAAAAATTGATTACGCCATTGTGATTAGCGTAATTTTTAGAGCCTATGGTGAAATTTAATTGAAAATTTATTCGGGTCAAATTAAACTGATTAAATTGATGAATTAGAACCCAACTACTTTATTTTTTTAATATTGGCCTTAGTGGGTTTTGTTGTCAAGGCTTTAAAACACTCAATCTCTCCCTCCCTAGCCTCATTTTGACTGATGATAAACTCAAAAAAGAGAAGAGAGGGTCGGTTGGAAGAAGAGAGAGAGTAGGAGTTTGAGGGTTTGGCTTAAAGCTTGGAAGTTTTGGAGATTTAGCTCAAGAATTGACTAGGGCATAGAAGATCAAAGCTTCTAGGTGAGTAATTCTTTGATTATAGTCTGTAATTTTGTGTGTTCAAGCTAATTTGGTGATCAAGAGTGAGATTGAGATGAAATTGTGTTGGATTTGTTGAATTGAAGCTTAATATGTGCATGCATGTAAAGACTTACGTTGAAATTGCATGTTTGAACACAATTGTGTATAATCCATGTGAAATGTTAAAGGAAACTCATGGTTTGATCACCATTTGTGTTATCTAAGTTGAGAATGTAGCTAATTCATCACATGCATGTACAACTTGAGAAGATATGAGCTTGAATGCATGAGTTTGTTATGTTGGTGTTGAGTTTGGCATATTTTGGGACATGCATGTAGATAAATCAAGAAATTGAGCCTCATAATGTTATAATCTTGCATTGGTGCCATGTTAGTATGATTATATTTGAGATTTGGGCCATTGCATGCAAGTAATGTAGCTGGAAAATCGATTTGGAGCTCATGAACACAACCTGGAATTTCTAGAATTTTGACTTCCGCTCGAGCAGGGGGAAGGGCCGCTCGAGCAAAGAAATCGTGCTCACAGCACTTTTTGCAAAGTTGGATGTACGCTCGAGCGGGATATCTCACGCTCGAGCGGGGAGTTTTTGTAGACAGGCCTTCCGCTCTAGCGCCCTAACTCACGCTCGAGCTTAATTTTGAAGTAATCAGTACTTTTGCAGGCCTCTTGGGTCTGCTCGAGCGGAGAAGTCCACGCTTGAGCGGGGACCCCGTTTCTGAAATTTTGTTCATGCGTTCTGTGTTTCGCTTTTCGTTCTCTTTCACTTGTAATCACTCTTAGGCATGTGTTAAACGTTGTAAACGAGTTAATGAGATAAGAATAAAGCCTAAAGAGGAATATGTGAATTAAGGGACGGATTGAATTGTTAATGACCCTTTTGTGTTCATGGAATGTGTAGGGTCAAGCTCCAGGGCGAATCCACAAGCCGATCACAGTGAGTAATATCGATATTTGAAAACTTGTCAATATCCAATTGTTATTTCCCTTATAAGCTTCATGAGTCGCTAATTGGGATTGTGGACAAAAGTTTGACATGATAGAAATGAATGGACCAAATGTCGTTTTGATAGAAATGAATGGGCTGAAGGTTGTTTTGATAGAAATGAATGGACCGAAGGTCGTTTTGACATGAATGAGTGGGCCGAGGGCCGTTTTGACATAAATGAATGGACCTAAGATCGTTTGGACACGAATGTATGGGCCGAAGGCCGTTTTGACGTAAATAAATGGGCCGAAGGCCGTTCTGACAAAAATGAATGGGCCGAAGGCCATTCTGACATAAACGAATGGGCCGAAGGCCGTTTTGACATGAATAGAAATCTGATTGGGCCAAAGGCCAGTATGTTTGGAACTACAGTCATTTGATTTGAATTTTGTATAAGTGTATATATGTTAAACAGAAAAATGCATTGGGCCCAGGGCCATTCGGAGCATGTTGTTCATCATGTTGCTTATGTAACCTATGTATTCGATATTATTCACTGGGCTATCGCTCACGCTCATTCATGTGTTTGTAGGTAAGCCGAGGGAAGTCCAAACCCAGCCCCGGTGAAGTCTGCCAGGAACAACATGATTTTTGGAGAGTCAGCCTTGTGTCTCACGTACGAGACCCATCCTTGCCATTTTGTTATGTATTTTTAGTTTGTCCTGTTGGCAAGGACTTGGTGTACATTTGTATATATTCTGTTAAGGGTTGACTCAGTTTGAATGATCCTGTCTGTAAAGAATTTTGTGGTACTGTATTTTTGATGTGGGTTATTAACGTATATGTAAGTGGTTTATTTTGATGTGCATATAAGCACGACTCTGTGGACAAAGTTTTAAATTTGTGCTTCCGTTTGGCCTCTTTACTCTGTTGAGTTGCGTTTGTTTTAGTTGAGGCCGTAGGTAATCTTAGGATTACTGGCCGGCTGTGTCCTTAACCCATAGGGGCGGGTTCGGGTCATGACAGAGTGGTATCAAAGCACGAGTTAATAACTCACACAGTTGTCCAAAAAGAGCAATAAGCATCTAGATAAGATCTAGGATGCATTCATGTGATAAATATGAATTTGGAAGCATTGATTATGTGCCTAAATGTTTTGATACGAACGATTGTATGTTGTAAGTTGTGAACTACTTGCATTGCAAATCATCTGGAAATATGTGCTTCTCAGTGTATGCATACTTGTGTACCTTTTGTGTGAAATATAATGCAAGTTTAATCAGATGGTGAGAACTAGAGGTGAGGAGATAGAGGAATCTTCCACTGCCAGAATGGACAGAATGGAAAGACTGATACAGGAAATGGCAGAAGCTTTGAGACAGCAACAGGAGTGGCAACAGCAGTGGCAGCAACCACATCCGCCACCTCCACCTCCGGCACCACTCGTGCCAGATAATCAGAATGATGACCGGATTATAGCTCTCACCAAGGAATTCAAGAAAATGAAACCACCATAGTTTCATGGGGGATTAGATCCGTTGAAAGTCGAAGCGTGGGTCCTCGGCATTGAGAAATTATTTGAAGTGTTCCCCTGTTCAGAGACTCAGAATGTGCTTCTAGCCACTTTCATGCTAGAAGACGAAGCAAGAAGATGGTGGATGTTGATGCGAGAAAATCATAAGGATGTTGACTGGGCAAAGTTTCTAGAAATATTCTATGACAAGTACTTCCCGCAGTGTGTCCGAGTAGGGCTGAGCAAGGAATCCGTGAAATCCGTAATCCGATCCAGTCCAGTCCAATTCGATAGGTTTGGATTGGTTTTTTGAATCCGTGGTTCGGTTCCGGATTAAAAAATTAAAAATCCGTAGTACACGGATTGGTTCCGGATTGAATCCCACGGTTCCGGATTAGAACCGATCCGTACCGTATACAAATAGTATATATTTTTATTATACATCCTCCCCCATAGTATCTTCTCTTATTCTATATAAAATCTAAACTCAAACCTAAAACCGTATAATATCTTCTTTTATTACTTTTGTTTGTTAGTTTTTAGTTTTAATTTGTAATGGTCTAAATACTTATGGTGAAACCAGTTTTCTTATGGTTGTTTAAATTCTAGCACAGTATGTCACTATTATAGAAATAGATGTTGCTATTGTGGAACTAATATAGAGCTATGTTTATATTTTTATGAAATTAAAGTGTTATATATATTTTTTTGTTATTTAATTATGTGAATCTGTGGTCCTAAACCGATCCAATCCGTATTTAAATGGATTGGTTCGGATTGGTTCTATGATTTAAACGGATTGGATTGGTTCCAATTTTTCAAGAACCGTAGATAACGGATTGGTCCTGGTTTTACCCCAATCCGGTCCAATCCGAACCATGCTCACCCCTATGTCCGGGATAGGAAAGTGGCAGAATTCATGGAACTCAAGCAAGACAGCATGACTGTAGCTGAGTATGAGGCCAAATTCACTGAATTGGCCAGGTTTGCACCCCATGTAATTGACACAGATTATAAGAAGGCAAGCCATTTTGAAGGTGGACTCCGCAGTGACATCCTAGAGAGAGTGAATGTCCTAAAGCTGGAGACCTACATTGGGGTGCTAGACAGGGCCATCATATCAGAGGCTAACATAGCTAGACAAGCTAAGCCAGTAACAGAATGGAAAGGCAACAAAAGGCAGGGCTTCTTTTCAAAGAAGAAATTTCTGAAAAAGCAAAACACGGGCTCCTCAAATACTTCGAGTTCTTCCCGAGACACAGCTCCCATGTGCAATATTTTTAGCAAAAGGCACCATGGAGTCAGTTACCGTGCATTAGGAGCCTGTTTCAAATGTGGGAAGCAAGGGCACATAGCCCGAGAATGTAATCAGAACAGTGGGAAACTAGCAGCTAGTTTCACTGCATTGATCCCGAAGCCGGGGAACACTTTGAAATCTGCTACTGCTGGGGATACAGTGAGACAGGGGAGAGTTTTTGCACTTGTTCCGGGCAATACACGGAATGCCAATGCCGTTGTCTCAGGTACTATTTCAATATGTAATCAGGATGCCTTTGTGTAACATGTCCGCGAGGGACCCCGCTACAGTTCGGACTCGATTTGTGTCACGGTTCTTAATCTAAACCAAAGAGTCCAAGTCCGGCAAATTGTTTTGAGAAACAGATTTTTGAAAAGAAGTGCCAAACATGGACTGCTTTTCCGGATACAGAGTCGCCACCTAAATATTTTTTAAGGGGGAATTTCGGAAACCCTGACTCGGTGCCAAAGGCCACGTGTCCGTCATCACCAAAGTTGCCTCGGCTCGAGAGCTAGGGTACGATTGGGGAAGGTCAGCTATGAGCACCCCCTCTCGCCCGATCCGAAGATCGGCCTCTACTAACCGTGATATCCGTTTTTGAAAACGCTATGTGTTCTTATCCTGATTATTAGCCTAGAATTACTATGTTATGCGCACAGCACAAAAGTATAGACTAGATTGCCTAATTTGGGAATAAGCATTGCATATCCGTTTGTTTTGGAAAAATGTTTTGGAATTTGCTACTCGCAAGTAGGCTAAAACACGGATTTCAATGAGCTATTCCAACTCAGATAATCCAACCTTCACCCACAGGCATTCAAGCAGTTATATCACATAAGCAGCTAGCCTCATGGTAATCATGCTATCATGGCAACACTCACACGCATGCAAGGATGCTAAAGCATAAATACTTACATCGTACTCCGTGCCAAAACAAAGAACTCGTTAGCAATCAATGCATGACCCAAGTCCATGTTTAAATGTCTAATGCAACGCATACGGAATGTCACTAGAGTAGGCTCAGCTAGTCTATGAATGACATGTGAAAATGCACAAGTAGAATATATTCAAGTTAGATTTGAAATACTAATGCAGTTAGCGTGATGCGCCGAGCCCGGTGCATGCAATACTGATGAATGATGCACGCATGCATAGCATAAGGTATGCTAAATTAAACATGACCTATTGCTAACCATCAAAGCAGGTAAGTAAAAGAGAGAAAGAAGTGGGGGTTGGAAGATATGCACACACTCACCCACACTTATTACAAATTTGCCCTCGCTCGAAGGGACCAAAAGAATGATACAATTCGAATAATGAATTAACTATCCTAGCTAATTGATTATTACAAACCAACTAAATTAATTAAACAAATTAATTAATTTAAGAAAGCAAGAAAAAAGGGGCCTCGGGAAGAGGGCTCAATGCACGCGTGCTCGGGTCTTGCTCGGAAGTCCACTGCCGTGCACAAGCTACCTCTGTTTTCCCTGCTCTGCTTCTTTGAAGATTGCCAAAGTCTCAGGATGTGCTCACTGGATGTTGGGGAATGCCACCGGCCGGAGGGAATCATCATCGGCTGTGATTTGGTGTCGATCTGTGATTTGGTGTCGATCGGCCAAAAATGATTCCATCGGCCACATATGGATTGCCGGTCGGCACTCTGTGCAGTCGATCGGCAAAAAGTTCTTGCAGAATCTGTTTGACAGCAGCAGAGGACAGGGCTTTGCATGGCAATGCAATTCAAGTAATGTATGCACCGACCATATCCCTTATCATGTTTATGACTCAAAGGGACATGGTCCTTGATTCTCGGACCATCAATCGCGCATTTCAATGCATGATGGCCCAAGAGACCAAGTTATGCATGTTGATTTCAAATGCAATGCAAACCAACAAACAAAGGCCCAACTCCCATCACTAAATCAAGGAACAAGGCATGCATGCTAGATGGAGTGCAACCTAGGCATGTGAACTAGCATGCAACATGGGCATACAATGCATTTATACAAGTATGCAAGCAAATATGCAAGGTAAGCATGCAAACAAGCAAAGGATGGACTTAAGCACGGTTTAGGCAGCCCTTACTAGGCCTAAAACAGTGGCCAAGGTGCTCAAAAATGAAGGACTAATAGGCACACAAACATTCATGCGAATGATCTCCAACACTTCAAGCATTAAAGAGCAATTCTCAAGCACACTCAAGAGGATGCAAACATGGACATATAGCATGCATTAAGCTCTAAAATCATGTTACAAGATGATGCCAAATCAATTTAAACAAGACAAGCAAAACATGCCACAATGGCCCAAGTGCTTAAGACAAGCCAAGGAGGCTTAAACCAAGGTCAAGTCCACTAAACCTCACAAGGCTAAGGGGACTTAAAACAAGTCAAGTGCAGACTTAAACAAAGCCAAGGGTGCACTTAGATGGCATCTAAGTGGTCTAAAAGTGCAAGCATACTCCGAGGCCTAAACAAGGGGCATAAGGTAACAACCTTTAAACACATTGAAGGAGGATTAAATGCAAGCATATAAGCATGTCACAAGGACTGAGATAACATGTTAAGAGGTTCCAAACCACTGAAATGATGCAACAAGGCATGCTATACACTTATATACTTAAGGCCAACAAGCCCAAAATGCAAAAGGGGCATGCAATGCAAGCTATGGTCGACCAAAACAGCCAAGGACTGACCTTAAACATGGCAAAATAAATATGAAAGCTTCACAAAGCTAGGCCTACAGTATGCTAGAACAATGGTTTACAACCTAAGGCATGTTAAGGCAACAAAATAGCATTACAAGGCATGTATGCTAAGCAAGCATGGTGTACCAAAACCAACTTAAAACAATGCTATTTCATGGAAAAATAAGCATAGATAACAACTAAGGCATTGTCAACAAGAGCCTAAGCTAGGTGCTCCCTCAAGAGGCAAAAATGGTCCTTTTCAAGGACAACAAGGAGAGGGGGTGGCCCTCTCCTTCTTGGGACCTCAAGGCACCATCCTTACCACTAAAATCCCTCAAGATTTTAGTGGTGAGGAGGCCCAAACACCAAAGTCCTGGAGCTCACACAAAATAGTACAAAACAAGGGCCAAACAAGGCTTAAGAGGGGTCAAACAACCCCAAAGCTTAAAACACTCTTAACAAACTATTTAGAGGCCTTAAAAACAGAACTTTTATGTATTATATGCAAAGCCAAAAAACAGTTGCAAGATAGGTAAAAGTGGTGTGCAAAAATGGGATAAAAAGGGCTAGTTTCTTACCCTTGAAGTCCTCCTTCACAAATGATGATCTTGTTGCCTCCTTGAGCTCAAATCCAGTCAAGAACACCAAGAACAACCCTCTGGTCCCTCAACAACCAAGAGAAGGTGTAACACTATGTGTTTGTGTGCAATAGTATGGACAAACACACACTAGACACACACAAGAGAGAGATATAGAGATAGAAAATATGTATCAACCCTAACCCTAATCTAGAACTCCCTCTGAAATTTTTTGTAACCCTAATGCCAAGAGAGGAGCCCTCTTCTTATAGGCAACTCCCTCTTGTAAGGCTTCCAAAACAAGCCATCCAAGAGGGAAATCCCTCCATACAGGTATGGAGGGGAGCAGAGTGGGTGCCAGCTATCACAGTTGGCACAAAATATCTACTAAAAGTAGATGAACAGTGATCGGCCATTCAAAATTGTCATTTTGGCAAAATAAATGGCCGACCGGCTACAAAGAGTGCCGACCGGCAATATACATTGCCGATGGCATAAAATCACTGGCCGGTGGCCTCAAGCCATGGTCGGTGATGTGTGGGGATGCCTCACAAGGCATTCCCTACCCCTCCAAGGAAAAACACAAGTGTTTGATGCAAAACCAGACACAACACGGTCGAGTCGAGAGATCCTAAGGCAAGGCGCGCAACCGAGACTTCCGGGAACTCAAGACGAACACAAACAAGGGTAATCACCAAGTGTTCCAATGGTGACGTCCAAGTCTTGAGGACGGTCAAAAATGGGGTGTCTACACTTTGTATTAATTGATTCTGGATCAACGCACTCATTTGTGACATATACATTTGCATATAGACTGAATAGACCCCTAGAGTTATTGCCATAGTTGTTATGTGTGTCTGCTCCATCGGGGGAATCTGTGTTATGTGATTATATATATCGATTTTGTGAAATGCGTGTTGAGGATGCTATCCTGTATGTAGATTTGTTACCCTTGAATTTTAGACATTTTGATGTAATTTTGGGCATGGATTGGTTAACCAAGTATTGTGCCACCATTGATTGTGTAACAAAACGGGTCGTGTTTAAACCACCAGAACATAAGGAGATTGTGTTTGTGGGTAATGGGGTAGTGCCTCCACCGTATTTGATATCTACTATGAAAGCATGTAAACTAATCAGGAAAGGGTGTCAGGGTTATTTGTGTTATGTGCTGATTGAACAAACCGTGAATGTTGAATTGAATGATATCCCCATTGTTAGAGAATTTCCGGATGTGTTTCCAAATGAATTACCAGGGGAATTGGTAGACAGGGAGATAGAGTTTACCATTGAAACTATGCCAGGCACCCAGCCTATTTCTAAAACTCCCTACAGGATGGCTATTGCCGAAATGAAAGAATTAAAGGAACAGTTGCAAGACCTTCTTGATAAATGGTTTATCCGGCCTAGCACTTCGCCTTGGGGTGCACCAGTGTTATTTGTAAAGAAGAAGGATGGTACTTTGCACTTGTGCATTGATTACCGAGAATTGAGCAAGGTAACGATAAAGAACAAATATCCCTTACCCCGTATTGATGACTTATTTGACTAGTTGCAAGGATCACAGGTGTTTTCTAAGATTTATTTGAGATCCGAGAATCATCAGCTGAAAGTTAAGGCAGAGGATGTTGAGAAAACCGCATTCAGAACGAGGTATGGTCATTTTGAGTTTCTTGTTATGCCGTTTGGAGTGACTAATGCTCTGGCAGCATTTATGGACTTAATGAATAGAATTTTTAAAACCTACCTTGATGAGTTTGTTGTAGTCTTCATCGATGATATTTTGATATACTCTAAAGATAGACTTGAACATGAGCATCATTTGAGGACTGCTTTACAAATACTTCGGGAAAGAAAATTATTTGCTAAACTAAAGAAATGTGAGTTTTGGTTGGATGAAGTTGTTTTCTTAGGGCATATGATCAACAAGGAAGGAATTTCAGTGGACCCGCAGAAAATAGAGGCAATTGTGAATTGGCCTACATCGACAAATGTGACAGAAGTTCGCAGTTTCATGGGTTTAGTTGGGTACTACAGGAGGTTTGTGAAGGACTTTTCGAAATTAGCAGTACCTCTTACCCAATTGACACGTAAAGGGCAACCATTTGAGTGGAATAATGAAAGAGAATCAGCCTTTCATGAATTGAAGACAAGATTGACCACTGCACCAATTTTGACATTACTTTCAGGTACGAAAAATTTTGTGATTTTCAGTGATGCATTTTATAAGGGTTTGGGTTGTGTATTAATGCAGAACAGAAAAGTTATTGTTTACGCCTCCAGGCAGTTGAGGCCACACGAGAAGAACTACCCAACACATGACCTTGAATTGGCCGCAGTCATTTTTGCTTTGAAAATCTGGCGGCATTATTTGTATGGGGCAAAGTGTGAAGTCTATACGGATCATAAGAGCCTGAAATACTTCTTCACGCAGAAAGGGTTGAATATGCGTCAGAGAAGGTGGCTGGAACTAATAAAAGATTACGACCTAGAAATTCAGTACCACCCTGGGAAAGCTAATACAGTTGCTGATGCCTTGAGCAGAAAATCAACGGGGAGTATGGCCTGTTTGCTTACTGAACAGAGAGAGATCTTGCAAGATTTTGAGAAGTCTGAAATTGAAGTGGTAATGTGTGAACAGGGCGGATTGGTAGCCGCTATTACAGCTGAGCCGACGACCATTGATGAAATCAAACAGAAACAGAAAGAGGATGAGTACCTCAAGAAAGTGATTGACGAATTCGAGGCAAGCCCGAAAGCAGAATTCAGTATTGAGAATGAAATGTTGAAATTCTGAAACCGAGTATGTGTCCCAGATATCGCAGAACTAAAGAAGAGGGTTTTAGATGAAGCCCACAGGTCTGTATTTGCTATGCATTCGGGTAACAATAAAATGTATCGGGATTTGAAACAAACCTATTGGTGGCCTAAAATGAAGAAAGAGATTGCAGAATATGTGTCCAAGTGCCTTCAGTGTCAACAAGTTAAGGCTGAACATCAGAAACCAGGTGGTCTACTTCAACCTCTCCATATTCCTGAATGGAAGTGGGAACATGTGACTATGGATTTCATTGTTGGCCTACCTCGGACTTCTCGAGGTATGGATTCTGTTTGGGTTATAGTTGATAGACTGACTAAATCTACACACTTTCTGCTTGTCAAAACTACATTTACTGCTTCTAGATTGGCTACTATTTATGTTAATGAAATTGTCCGTTTACATGGAGTTCCGGTATCTATTGTGTCGGATAGAGATCCAAAATTTGTATCTAGATTGTGGAAAAGTTTGCAGGAAGCTATGGGAACAGAACTAAGGTTCAGTACTGCATTCCACCCACAAGCAGATGGGCAGTCAGAACGAACGATACAGACATTGAAAGATATGCTTCGTATGTGTGCTTTGGATTTTCAGGGGAGTTGGGAAGATTATTTGCCACTTGCAGAATTTTCTTATAATAACAGCTTCCACTCCAGCATCGGTATGGCACCATACGAGGCCTTGTATGGTAGGAGGTGTAGATCACCTATCTGTTGGACAGAGGTCGGGGATAAAGCTTTGCTTAGGCCAGAAATTGTACAAGACACTTCTGAGAAAATCAAGACTATTCATCAAAGGCTCAAAACAGCTCAGGACTGACAAAAGAATTATGCAGACGCTCGGAGAAGACCTCTTGAGTATGAGGTTTGTGACCATGTGTTCATCTGTGTTTCTCCGATGAAAGGCCAAGTCAGATTTGGGAAAAAAGGCAAGTTGTCGCCCCGTTACATTGGGCCGTTCCAGATTTTGGAGAGACTCGGTCCAGTTGCTTATAGAGTTGCCTTGCCACCGGGATTCGAGCAAATCCATAATGTATTTCATGTGTCAATGTTGAGGGGTTACCTCCGAGACCCGTTACATGTGATTGATTATCACCGGGTTGCTATTGATAAAAATGTGGAATATGCTGAATGGCCAGAAAGAATTGTTGACCGACAAGTGAAAGAATTGAGAAACAAACCCATCCCAATGGTGAAAGTGGAATGGAAGGAACACTATGGGACAAATGCTACATGGGAAAAAGAGGAGGAAATGCGTCTACGCTATCCACATTTGTTTCCCGACGAAGGTAAAATAAGTTTGGAGGACCAAACTTCCTAAAGAGGGGAAGACTGTGATACCCCTGTTCCGTAGTATGCTAATTGGTCCTTAATTTGAGTATGATTATGTGTTTATAATGATTTTATGTGCCATTACGTGAATATATGTGATTTTGAAGTTTTATCTGTTCCCTGTAGGATTATCTGTTTGAATAATCTGCTTTGGAAATTAAATTAAGGGCCTTATCGACCACAGAACCCAAAATTGATTACGCCATTGTGATTAGCGTAATTTTTAGAGCCTATGGTGAAATTTAATTGAAAATTTATTCGGGTCAAATTAAACTGATTAAATTGATGAATTAGAACCCAACTACTTTATTATTTTAATATTGGCCTTAGTGGGTTTTGTTGTCAAGGCTTTAAAACACTCAATCTCTCCCTCCCTAGCCTCATTTTGACTGATGATAAACTCAAAGAAGAGAAGAGAGGGTCGGTTGGAAGAAGAGAGAGAGTAGGAGTTTGAGGGTTTGGCTTAAAGCTTGGAAGTTTTGGAGATTTAGCTCAAGAATTGACTAGGGCATAGAAGATCAAAGCTTCTAGGTGAGTAATTCTTGGATTATAGTCTGTAATTTTGTGTGTTCAAGCTAATTTGGTGATCAAGAGTGAGATTGAGATGCAATTGTGTTGGATTTGTTGAATTGAAGCTTAATATGTGCATGCATGTAAAGACTTACTTTGAAATTGCATGTTTGAACACAATTGTGTATAATCCATGTGAAATGTTAAAGGAAACTCATGGTTTGATCACCATTTGTGTTATCTAAGTTGAGAATGTGGCTAATTCATCACATGCATGTACAACTTGAGAAGATATGAGCTTGAATGCATGAGTTTGTTATGTTGGTGTTGAGTTTGGCATATTTTGGGACATGCATGTAGATAAATCAAGAAATTGAGCCTCATAATGTTATAATCTTGCATTGGTGCCATGTTAGTATGACTATATTTGAGATTTGGGCCATTGCATGCAAGTAATGTAGCTGGAAAATCGATTTGGAGCTCATGAACACAACCTGGAATTTCTAGAATTTTGACTTCCGCTTGAGCAGGGGGAAGAGCCGCTCGAGCGGAGAAATCGTGCTCTCAGCACTTTTTGCAGAGTTGGATGTACGCTCGAGCGGGATATCTCATGCTCGAGCGGGGAGTTTTTGTAGACAAGCCTTCGGCTCTAGCGCCCTAACTCACGCTCGAGCTTAATTTTGAAGTAATCAGTACTTTTGCAGGCCTCTTGGGTCCGCTCGAGCGTGGAGTCCACGCTCGAGCGGGGACCCTGTTTTCTAAAATTTTGTTCATGCGTTCTGTGTTTCGTTTTTCGTTCTCTTTCATTTGTAATCGCTCTTAGGCATGTGTTAAACGTTGTAAACGAGTTAATGAGATAAGAATAAAGCCTAAAGAGGAATATGTGAATTAAGGGACGGATTGAATTGTTAATGACCCTTTTGTGTTCATGGAATGTGTAGGGTCAAGCTCCAGGGCGAATCCACAAGCCGATCATAGTGAGTAATATCGATATTTGAAAACTTGTTAATGTCCAATTGTTATTTCCCTTACAAGCTTCATGAGTTGCTAATTGGGATTGTGGACAAAAGTTTGATATGATAGAAATGAATGGACCAAAGGTCGTTTTGATAGAAATGAATGGACTGAAGGTCGTTTTGATAGAAATGAATAGACCGAAGGTCGTTTTGGTAGAAATGAATGGACCGAAGGTCGTTTTGACATGAATGAGTGGGCCGACGGCCGTTTTGACATAAATGAATGGACCTAAGGTCGTTTGGACACAAATGTATGGGCCGAAGGCCGTTTTGACGTAAATAATGGGCCGAAGGCCGTTCTGACAAAAATGAATGGGCCGAAGGCCATTCTGACATAAACGAATGGGCCGAAGGCCATTTTGACATGAATGGAAATCTGATTGGGCCAAAGGCCAGTATGTTTGGAACTACAGTCATTTGATCTGAATTTTGTATAAGTGTATATATGTTAAACAGAAAAATGCATTGGGCCCAAGGCCGTTCGGAGCATGTTGTTCATCATGTTGCTTATGTAACCTATGTATTCGATATTATTCACTGGGCTATCGCTCATGCTCATTCATGTGTTTGTAGG
Organism: Camellia sinensis; assembly: GCF_055761805.1. Taxonomy (NCBI): domain Eukaryota; kingdom Viridiplantae; phylum Streptophyta; class Magnoliopsida; order Ericales; family Theaceae; genus Camellia; species Camellia sinensis. The sequence goes on along the minus strand of NC_138961.1, from coordinate 65,988,356 downwards.
TGAGCCGAGGGAAGTCCAAACCCAGCCCCGATGAAGTCTTCCAGGAACAAATGAGTTTTGGAGAGTCAGCCTTGTGTCTCACGTACGAGACCCATCCTTGCCATTTTGTTATGTAATTTTAGTTTGTCTTGTTGGCAAGGACATTGTGTACATTTGTATATATTCTGTTAAGGGTTGACTTAGTTTGAATGATCCTGTCTGTAAAGAATTTTATGGTACTGTATTTTTTATGTGGGTTATTAACGAATATGTAAGTGGTTTATTTTGATGTGCATATAAGCACGGCTCTGTGGACAAAGTTTTAAATTTGTGCTTCCGTTTGGCCCCTTTACTCTGTTGAGTTGCGTTTGTTTTAGTTGAGGCCGTAGGTAATCTCAGGATTACTGGCCGGTTGTGTCCTTAACCCATAGGGGCGGGTTCGGGTCATGACAGTGGTTCAAACCATTTGCTTGTTTAAAGCATGAAATTGAGGTTTTGTGCTTAATGGTTTAATCCCTTTGGGGGTTCATTACCAATGGCATGAGATCTCTTTCATGCCTAAAACAACCTTTGGTTTGAGTTTTCTTTCCATTTAGAGGACTTAATTCACCATTTGGACTTAATTTGATCAAAAGATGATTGGTAAGTAAAATGGTGTAAGTAAAACTTGAGACTAAAAAATGAGTAAGATAATAACTTGGTTTATTCAATCGAACGTTAATTTGAACACAAGGAAATGGGACATTTCATACTCAAAAGTGATGCAATGTGCCACTTTCCTAGGTCTCCATTGCCCTTGATCATGTATGATAGGGTGATGGTTCTTGAGTGTCTTATTTTGCATTCATTGAGCTTGCACACCTTGAAGCACAAGCCATCATGCAATGAAATTGCTTTGATTGGTGGTTTGTGGTTTAAGGTCACAATTCCTTGGATTTGTCCATGAAAAGGAGAGGTGAATTGTGCAGACAATCCTTGGAAAAATCATTTTTTTGCTCTGTTTGTACTTCTAGTGTAGCATGATGATCCAGTGCATCAGTGGCCGGCAGTGCACCATTTATGGCTGGCAGACCACCCTTTTGGCCAATAGAGGGCCGGCAGTAATTATTAGTTTAGCTAGTTATTCATTTGGTTTGTAATAATTAGTCTAATTAGCTTAATTAGATTAGCTTAATTAGCTTAGCTTGGTTGCTAGTTAGTTAGCTCTTATTCATTCGGACCCTCCTAACTAACTAGCTTAATTAGATTAGCTTAATTAGATTAGCTTAATTAGCTTAGCTCGAAGGAGGGTCCGAATGAATAAGAGCTAACTAACTAGCAACCAAGCTAAGCTAATTAAGCTAATCTAATTAAGCTAATTAGACTAATTATTACAAACCAAATGAATAACTAGCTAAACTAATTATTAATGTTGTAATAAGTGTGCGTGTGTGCATGTATGTCTTCCAACCCCACGTCTTTCTTCCTTTTATTTACCCACTTTTGATGGTTAGATTAGGGACATGTTTCAATTAACATGTCTTATGCTTGCATCCATTCATTCGTATTGCATGCACCGAGGCTCGTCACATTATTCAAACTGCATTACCATTTCAATACATTCTTTGAATACGTGCTTAGACTGCATGTTATCAAATTGCTTCATATGCCATATTAGTAGCCGAGCCTACTAATTGCATATTGCATATGTTGCATTAGGCATCTTGTATAGTTAGGAATTATGCATATTTTTCTAACTCGTATTTTCCTAGCTTGGAGAACTATGTGAGTTTTTATACTTTAGCATACTTGCATGAATGTGAATTTTTCCATGTCTAGCATGCTTGCCATGAGGCTATGTACTTAAATGCTAAACTGAATGAATGCCTATGGATGAAGGCTTGTTGCTTGAATTGGAACGATTCAACAAATGTGTGTTTTAAGCCCACTTTGTTGAGTGGCAAATCACATTTTAAGCCCACTATGTTTGGTGGCAAATCCGTAAACTTTAAGCCCACTTAAGGTGGCAAATTCAAACCTTTTCCAAAACAAACATTAGTTAAATTGTTCCAAATTAAGCAAACTAGTCTATATTTGCTTGTGCGCATTACATAGTAAAGTTAGCTTAATAACCGGAACAAAAGCACATAATGTTTATAAAAAATCATATCATGATCAGTAGAGGCCGATCTTTGATCTGGTGAGCGGGGGTGCTCAATTCATGACCTTCCCCTCTTGTACCTAAGTTCCCGAACCGAGGCAACTTTGGTGATGACGGACACATTGCCTTTGGCACGAGTCATGGGTTTCCTAAATTTTTCCAAAAATAAAATATTTAGGTGGCGACTCTGTATCTGGCAAAGCAGTCCAAATTTTGGCATTTTTTATCCTAAAATCAATTTTTCAAAAGATTTTCCAGATTTGGACTCTTTGGTGTTTATCGATTTCACATTGCAGTTGTGAGATTAGATTCTGAACCACGGGAGTCTAAACTGTAGGGCTTTCTTTCAAGCTTCCGAAAGGGGGCGTGAAAAAGTCGAGCTACATTTATGTACGTATATTTCTATATAAATTGTCACATTATTTATATAGTATAAGACTAAGTATTCATTATCATAGCTATCTGTATGTTGTTATTGTTTATGATCATGTTTAGATCCCTACTGGACTTTATATTCATCCCACGTTGCTAATCCTTTTTCAGGTGAACATCGAGAAGTGTTTCAAGGTCATGGATCTTTTTTTTACCTGTTGGCCACGGGGCCTTTTATTTATGGACGGAATGCCATTGATGTAAAAAGGTTAAACCCTTTCTCTAAATTTAAAAGATGTAAGCCTACGGGTAATTTATTTAATTATAACTCCTATTGCATTCATATTGTGTTCGGATGAGAGAATCTTTATTCATGTGTTCTTGTAAATATAAAGAGTTTTGTATGTTATCTTTGAAATTAAATCTATGATAATGGTTTGGTAATGAAATCCGAGTAATAAAAGGTAGGGCATTACAAGTACAGTCACAAGAAAATACAAAAAATAAAAAACAAAAAAGAAAGAAGTAGTTAAGTTCACTTTAAGATGACATTCCTCATCTAGTTTGTTAGGTTTTTATTCTTGGCAATCCCGTTTGACAAAACTCCTTTCAATTGTAATTTTATTCGTTCTTTTATTTCTGTGAGGCTATGAGTTTTAGATGCTAATCCAATCCGAATTGTGTCTTGCAGAGAAGTTTGTGATGTTTATTCTTTCATGTTTTCTGCTTGAGTGGCCATTCCTGTGCTTGAGCTGAAATCGTCACCTTTTAGTCGCCTGCAAAAGTTCTGGGAGTTGTTTTTTTCAGCTCAAGCAGCCATTCCTGCACTTGAGCGACCATTCTTGTGCTCAAGTGGAGATCGCGGATCTATTTTCTATAAATGTGTGTTTCAGTCCGATTCTAGGGTACGATTTCCAGATCTTCTTTCTGAGTATTAGGGTTTTCATCTGGAGCTTCTTTGCTTGTTTCTTTTGATATCTGTGAGAGTTTATATCATAAATTGAGTGGATTATATCAAAGGGGCCTGTTTTATTCGTTTATTCTATACAAATGAGAGAGCTGTTCATCAGCAGATTCCGGGGAATTTTGGCCTGAAGCTTTGGTGGATTCCGGAGTGGCTCATCGTCGTGATTCAACATTAGCGTTGTGGATTCAATGTTGGGCAAGACAATTCCGAGTTGAAGACAGGGCTGGAAGAGGCACATAGGGGCCGATCCGAATCTGGCGTGGATTCGCTAGGTAATTGAGAGTACACTTGTGTAATTCCTTTATGTCTTCTTATTGGATTGTTTTGTGGCTTTTGCCCGTGGTTTTTTTTATCACAATTAGAGGCGCTCTAATTATGGTTTTTCCACGTAAAATCATTGTGTCGATTTGTCTTTAATTGTTTGATTGGGATTGCTATTTACTGGTTAAAATTAATACGTAATCACAAATCAATATCCCCAAGTTTTTAGATTTTTCATAGTTTGTGTTGAGCAGAACAAGCATTACTCTTATACCATAGTCAACAGAATATTTTAAGCTACAAAAGGGGTTCGACTTGACTAGTGCATTGATATAACAATTTCGACATATAAGTGTAGAGTAGAGAATTGGCTTAAAAGTTTAAAATTGAACTAAAGAAGATAAGTTTCTGGTATTTTCCTTGAACTGAATAAATTGAAGCAGTCAATAGAGATAGGTTGATACTAGCATTCAACATTAATCCAAAAAAATAATCAAAGCTTAAAAGACAATTCAATGAGTTTTAGGGAGTCTTCCAATACCCCAAGCCATTCCAGAATGTTATATGCAACATTTAAGAATATGATTTTGTTCTTTAGAAACAAAGCTAATACAAAAAATAGCCCCACCACTCTCAGTGATGGTATAGATGTCACGACCCCAGTTTGTCCTAATAGAATGATGCCGTGATCGCCAGTAATCCTGTAACACCCCAAAAATAATAACCATAATTCATCCCACGATATTGATTAAATAACATGTTCTGAAATAATTGTCTCTTATTTATATAATTCCATTTTACAAAAGGTAACACATGCAGTTATACATTCATAAGTCCTAACCCTGAATCCATAGAATGTGCCACAAGTTAATGATATTAAATAAAAGTTAAACAAATAAAGTAATGCCCTATTGGATACAATTTTCTAAGACGATGCTTGGTTACAACAAAAGTGAGTTTGAAACTCAATACAAATAAAGCCCTAGTCTTGTACAAAATAATTACAACAATATCAAACAGAAGCTCTTGGCTCCAAGTCCTCCCAAGCTACGGCCTTCATGGAGGCATATCATCAACACTTGAAAATGGTTTTCCACATAGGGTGAGCCAAAGCCCAACTTAGAAACTCTAACATAGTATATGAATCTTAACAAAGGTATAAAGTGAATACATATGCAATGCTTGTGCCAAAACATTTTATATCTCTTTTCAAAACCATGCAATGCCATGTTTATATCACAATTCATGAAATCATTTATTTTACAATAGAAAATAGGGTAGTGGATACAACACTGGAAATCTCCAGGTACGTGTCTGCAAGTAGGCTATACAAGTACTACTATAGCTTGCTTTTCATGCTCCTTGAAAGGGTTTAGTCTCCTCGGATACGACAGCTCTATAATTCGGATTCCCTCGATTCTGAATCTGGTTTCATAAGTGCAATGTGAAACAGAAAAACACAAATGAGAGTCCAAATCCAGCAAATCTTACAAAATCCATTAATCTCAGATATGCCAAAAATGGACTGCATTGCCAAATTTTAGAGTCGCCACCTAAATATTTTTGGAAAATTTAGGAAATCCATGACTCGTGCCAAAGGCCACTTGTCCATCATAACCAAAGTGTCTCGACTCAAGAACTTAGGTATGAGAGGGGAAGGTAATGAATTGCACCCCCATTCACCCAATCAAAGATCGGCCTCTACTAATCATGATGTGATTTTTATGTACATTATATGCTCTTGTTCTGATTATTAATACAAACTTTACTATGTGAGGCACACAAGTATATACTATGTCACCCACTTTGGAATGCTTTGATTTTTTGTTTGTTTGGAAAGAGTTTCGAATATGTGCTACTTGAAAAATTAATCTCACATGTACATTAATCAAAATCATCCCAATTTAAGCAAAATAACCTTCATCCACAGGCATTCAAACAGTTATTTCAAATAAGCACTTAGCCTCATGGTGGTACACTTGATATGGAAACCCAAACATACATGTAATATGCTAAAGCGAAAATGCTCACCTAGTACTCAACCGAGGCAAGCCAAAGAGAAGGAAATAATTAGAAAAATGCATGCTCTAGTATGCAAGTGACTAATGCAACACATACAAAATGCAACTACTAGGTTCAGTTTATTAACATGTCATATGGATCAACTCAAAGCATGTAGTAACACACGTATTCAAGTAAGTAGGAAATGACAAATATGTTAGAATGATGAACCAAACTTAATGCATGCAAAAATGGATACAACACATGGCAATGATATGAAACGAAAACATGATGCTACCACGGTAAGCAAGTAAATAAAAGGGAGAAAGATATAGGGGTTGGAAGACATACACATCATTACAAGATTGCCCTCGCAAAAGAGAGTCCGAATGAACGTCCTAATTAAACTAATTATTACAACACCAAAATAAATTAACTAAATGAACTAGCTATTACAAATTTGAATGAAAGCAAAGCAACTAATTAATTACAAATATAAGTGAATTATCTAACTAATTATTTACAAAATACAACTCAATGGAGGTGAATTAAAGGGATCAAATGAGAGGCAGTGAATCAAGCGGTCAAGGGCAAGAGCATCCTTCGGAAACCCCCACTGCTCACTGTCGAAAGTTATCTCTGTTCACAATCTGAAAATCACTCTATTTTAGGTCTCAAGATCTGCTCTGTTTCACTGAAAATGCACCCACTAGCATACAAAAAGGGTGGGCGGCTGACCTTGAGAAGTGGTCGGTCGTCCGAAGTGGTCGGTCGCCTAGCCACTATTGCTAGGGAAATACCTGCTGTGACAGAATTAGAACAAAGCAAAAACAGAGCGTTTCCAAAGGATGTTCATCCTTCATTCTCTCTCCTGTCATGAAAATTTCTCAATGAGAGAGTAGGTTTCCTTCACAAATCATCAAACATCCCTAGGGCATTTAAATGATGAATAATGAAGCATATGGAGGAAAATAATTCAATGGATATAAAGCCAAGGAAAATTACGAAAGAAGCATTCAAAGAGATGGCCAAAACCTACAGCATCTCATGGAAAGCAAGAGCAAGTGAGTACCCAAATTTAGAGAGAATGTGTTTAAAAGAAGTCATTCTTGAAGGCAAAACATATACACAAGAGCTTCCATCATTAGGAAGAGCAAAGAGACTCATCTTCCTACCCATGGAAGATGGATTAAAACCTCCATTTCCATGCTTCAAAGGAAAAAGAAGAGAGTCTTTAATGACCTAGGTAAAGAGCTCTCATGTAGCTTTAAAACAAATACAAGGCTAGACTAAGCAAAAGTAATAAATGAAAGCTAAGAAAAGATTATTGCAAGCTCATCTTCCTACTCATGGAACATGGATGAAACATCCATTTCCATACTACAAAAGAGGAACTAGAAGAGAGCTATGCAATATCTTCAAATGAGAGAGACATGAGACAAGAATTAAACTATCTATGTAAGCTTTAAACACATACAAACAACCCTTGTTTAATTAAAAACTAACTAAAAACAGCGCTGGAAATTAAGTAAATGAAGCAAGAACATAAAGAACAATAAGAGAGCAAATCTAAAGAACAAGCCTATGGAAAGGTGGCTAACCCTTCCACCTTTAAACAAGATTTCAAATCATTTTTTTAAAGCTAAAATAATCTAAAAAACAGTGTTTAAAACAGAGGATGAAGAACAAAAGAGTAAGAGAAAAGGTGATGAAAAAGAGTTCAAAGATCAACCTCTTAAAAGAAGGAAGAGCTCCTTGTTTTACAAATTTCAATCCACACACTCTCAAGTAAAAACCTCTGAAATAGGGTTCAAAACCTTAGCAAAATGCTTCAAGTTCAAGCTTCAATGGTGTATCTATAGTGTATCTATATCAAGAGGGTAGAAAAGAGCTTTTGGTAATCCTCTAAGCCTTTGGAAATTTGTTCTAACCCTAAACCATGAAGTAAGGGGCTGTATTTATAGAAAAACAACCGACTTCAATGTAAATATCTTCAAAAGAAACTACCTGGCCAAAGCTCGTGCATGGGAGTAACTGGTAGCTGCAAAATATCTATTCTCAGCAAACATGGCTGACCGGCCAAGAGGATGGCCAGCCAGCCAAATAAATGTGATCTGCTGGTCTTTTTTATTTTTGCTATTTTTTGAGTGATCAAGCTAGAAAAATAAGGTTTGGTCCAAATGAGGTGCAAGGTTTAGGTTTGAAGCTCAAAACTAAATTCTTTTGTTGAAGATTCAAACAATTTGCATAACGTAACTTTCATCATTGAGTGTTCAGATTAAAGTGCCCAAGTCTTAAGGGCGGTCAAAAATGGAGTGTCTACAGTTGCCCCTCTTTGACAGAGCTCAAAGTCATGAAATGACGTGAGTGAATGTTAAAGCCTGGTGACGACCCATTTTGACAAGGCCGTAAGACTTGGGAAAACAAACAAAATGCAAATGCAGTTGGTTGAAATCAAAAGTTGCCTGCGTATCCCTTTTCAAGGAATCAAACGAGCGTAGTTCAGGGGAAGGATGCAAATGATACACAATGTAATGTAATAATCTAAACCACAAGCAGTGCTTACCACACAAATATCATAAAAGAATGGGGATGCAAAATCAAACTACGTTTTACACAAAAAAAGGTGCCGGCACCCTCAAACTATAATTCTTGTGGAATAGATGTGTACACATGCAGAACTATGCCTCTCGCAGAAAGAGTACAAGTGATTGGGTGGTATGATATAAGTGAGGAATGATCTACTGGGGAAAGATAATGATCCTAAATGCTGGATGCAACAAGACAAAGTACGATGCAATGGATGCAATGGATGAAATGAATAAGGGGCGCAGGCCGGACTACATCTTACCTAGAAAATGCATGGACACAAAACGAGCCACGTCAAACACAGAAAAGGTGCTGAAATCGTCAGACTACAATTCTTGCAGAATAGGTGCGTACACATGCTGAGCTATGCTTTAATGCGAGAAATGTATGAGCACATGCCAAACTAAGCTTAACATGGAAAGAATGCAGGCAATGAAATGGTATGATGTAATGGATGTAATCGATAATATAGTAGATGCATGCGATAGATGTTATATGTAATGTGATAGAGGTAATAGATAATAATAGGTATGATGTAGCAGCTAGAAAATTGTGCCTTTAGAAAGCACCTTACAAGGGTAATTGGCGAGGTCTCACCTTATGCTACTGGGGATCTTTCTCTTCTTCTTGGTTTGAAGACTTCTTCCTGCATCTTGCGCTTCCAAATCAAGTGTACCACTTTTCTCCCTAGCTATGTTTGCAACTTTTCCTATTCTCCAACAGGGTGACAGATTAGGTTGGTTCTATATCCAGAATTGAGGCGCATACAAGCTACCTTAACCTATGGGGCAGCCATATAGATTTCAAGCCAAGGATGTTTTGAAATAATCTCCACACCTCTTGATATTTAAACCAGACTTTAGGCTCGAAAATTCCAAACCTTTGCATTCTAGGCCTTGGCCATTCGAACTCAAGTTTCCACCGCCTCAGTTGGTCTTCTAGGAACTCACTACAAACATAGTCAGGTGGCTATACCAGACCGCCTAAATTCGTTTGAGCATAACAAACACCAAAGGAATTGGACCTTTAGAGTATTAAAGATCTCCTAGACTCGATGAGTGCATAACACAATGTGGGTGAGGTGCACAAGAGAGTGCGATACATGTGCGTAGAACAGTGCGATGCAGTAGCACAAAATAGTGCAATGTGGGTGCACAAGACAGTGCGATGCGATGAATGCACAAAACAGTGTGGTGTAGGGTGCACAAGACAGTGTGATACATGTTGAATACAAAAAATAGTGCGATGCAAGTTGCACAAGATTGCACAAGATAGTGCGATGTAGGGTGAATGCACAAAAAAGTGCAATGCAAGTTGTATGCACAAAACAGTGCGATAAGGTGCACAAGATAGTGTTGTGTAGAGTGCACATGACAATGAGATGCAGGTGCACAAAACAGTGCTATGAGATTTGAATGCACAAAATAGTGTTATGTATAGTGCACAAGATAGTGCGATACAGGTGCACAAAACAGTGCTACGGGGATGGAATGCACAAAACAGTGCTATGTGGGTGCACAAGACAGTGCTATACAAGATGAATGCACAAGACAGTGGTATACAAGGTGCATAACAAAGTGCGATATAGGTGAATGCACAAAACAGTGTGATGCAAGGTGAATGCACAAGACAGTGCGATGCAAGGTGAATGCACAAGGCAGTGCGATGCAAAATGAATGCACAAAATAGTGTTATGCAAGTTGCATAAGATAGTACAATGCAAGGTGCATAAAACAGTGTTGTGTAGAGTGAATGCACAAAATAGTGCGATGTGGGTTGCACAAAATAGTGTGGTGCAAGGGTAATGAGCAGTACGTAAAGTAGTGCATCATGTACCTTATGAAATGAGTGTAAGGCAACTTGCCACAACTTATTGAAATGTAACTGAAAACACAGTGGAAGGTAACTTGACGAAACTCTATTATTACAAGTACAAAACAAAGTCAAGAGCAAGAGCAACAAATCACGCAATTCAAATCAACCAGAGTATATGAGCATGCATGCATAATCCAAATCACATGTATTAATCAGAGGAAAGATGTCAATCCCAAGAGACTTTTAAAATGGTCAAAAATAACTTTCGAAAGCTGAATCATAACAAAATAATCATGGGGGTGAGCTACCCTAACCCAGGGAAAAGTTCCCAACAAATGGCGTTGAGTGGACAGAGAGAAAGGTTAGGAAGGTTGGGTTCATGCCCCTTGTTCAATTGATGGCCCGATCAGATGCACTGAAAATTGCCTTTAGTGTCCAGTCACTAGCCACCGTTTTTAACATTATGCAGGCATGTGTGATGGGGATCATCAGATCCTAGAACGGTTGCCAACTAATCAGACTCATGCTTCTTTTCTACCCCGACATGTTGAGAACTTAGTCTAGTCTCCTCCAAAGTAGTAACAGATTCCTCACATACATTGATCATGAATGTGATGCCCCTTGTATGGGCACTCTCAGTTTGTTTATGAATTCCACACATCGACTTGTTTTTGAGTTTGGAGCGAACATTCATGTATGGAATTTTGACCATGCCACTCTATTGAACATTGAGCGACGTTCTCCACTCTCTTATGCACGTCTTTTTCCTTTCTTTCCATTTTCAAAGTTAGTTCTTCTTGAAATGTTGTACTTCCTCGCATTGGCTTCCCTGGATTCAGACAAAAGTTCCCTTCCTCACAATTGATTGGATTTCATTCCAATGGATACCCCTAGCTTGATGGCTGACTTGTTTTCCCTTTTCTTTTTCTTTTCTTCATTTCTTCTTCTCTTTTTTTCTTTTTCTTTTCTTTTTTTCTTTCTTTTTTTTTTCTTTTGGTTTCTTTTATACATTTCCTTTTGAAGTAATGAAAACACGGGGGAGGAATTCTATGTTTGTGAGGTCTGAAAGCCGTCTTGTGCTTACCAAAACAATCACCTAAAGGTGAAGAGAGTCCCCAGGACAATGTAGAATACCACACACAATTCTGAACCTATCTTCGCAAGTTTTGCAAAAGAAATAGCAGAAGAAGTAGCTTAAACTTTTGAGATCATGAAGGACTTTACGCCGATAAGTCAGAAAACACTCAAACCATTTGGAGGATCCTTCTCAACACTCGAGCTTATTAACAGAATCTCATTCAAAAAACAAATTCAAAGCTTTTTCTATGTTTTAAATGGTCACACATGCATTACTGTAGGCACAACAAAATGACCAAAAACTTGACTCCCACTTTCTTATTTAGAAAAACGAAGACCTAAGGGTACAGGAGAGCGACTCAAAGGAAGAGACAAGAAGAAGACAAGGAAAATAAAACTCATAACTCAACTATTTACAGGGCACAACTCAAAACAAAATCAGCATCCTAGAGACAAAAAGGGTTTTCACTCTCCAAGTCCATCTACAGAATTCAAAAAAACTTCAAGTAGCCCATGAAATGGTCCAAACCTACCTTCAATTCATTAATATGAACATCCACACCTAGTAGGATTGATTTCAAACTTTCAAATTGGGTCTCGCAAATTGAGCCTCACAATTACCTTCGTAGTCCCCATACACCTCCTTGACCATGTTGGCTAGGGTCATGGCTAGGGTCAAGGTTGGTTATTAGTAAGCCATGGATGGGATTTATGTTATGGAGTGGCAATCTATAGCAGTTAGAGAGAGGTTCATTGACAACTTTAGGATTTTTAGGTGGGGTGATGACTTTATTGTCAGTCAAGTCTTGAATTTCATGGCAAAGGCAGAAGCAACGATCAGTATAATGATCGTATTACTGATGAAATGTGGAATATTGGGTAGGGTCGTGTCTAGGTGGGAGAGGGTTAGGGAGAGGTCGAGGATTGAGAGGTTTGAGATACCCTTTCTCCTTTAGTACCTTCAATACACAGGTTGTGCTCATATGGAGATGGGCGAAAGCTCGTTGTTGGGAAGAGGAAGCATCAGTGTTAGAAATAGTGGCAAATGGCTTGGCGAGTCTTTGGCTGAGTATTCGTGGGCTTGGGACTGGAATCAGGATGGGTGTTTTTGGTAAAGCATCCTTTTTCATTGTTTAACATTCCTTTGTTTGCCAACCTGTGATTCAAAGTACCTGCAACCTGGCTCTTCTCATTGAATTCATCCGTAGTAACCCCCACTTGAGCATTGGTGTGATGAGCGATGAAAGTTTCATCCACAACCCTTTCAACAATTGCAAGGACTTGCCATTTGTTCAAGCCTTTAGTCCTCAAAGCTTCGACAACCCATCGGAGATGTGCACAAGGATCAATAGTTACCCCAGACTCGTTCTTGCTACTTGTTTCGGCCCTGATTGTTTTTTATTGCACCATTCCACTTTTAGCTTGTCCCAAGATTGGAGAATTCTTTGCTACAAAAACCCTAGCATGAGGTGTGGTAAAGGATGGGGTTGGAACCCCATAGGTTAAATCTTCCACCGTTTCTTGAAGGTCTTCTATCATTCCCAACATCTCAACAGTAGTGGGTTTGGTCATTTGGCGCCCTTGGTGCATCCGAACAGGATTGGGTGTATCCATCTGTAGACAACCCATTTTTGATGGCCCTTACAACTTGGACGTCCTTGTAGGTACACTCGGTGATGAGTCTGTTTGTTTAACAAGCGTTCGAAGTCCTCAACGGAACGCCATAACTTTGAGCCTTTCAAACCCTGCATCCCTTTTACCTCATTTTTGGACCATGCCTTAGTCTTTCCAGCCTGCAACCCCTGGTGGCCTACTAGCCATCCCTAGAGGTTGTCGGCCATCACTTTTGGTTTGCCGGCCATTGATGTGGCTCGTTGACCACCAATGATGGCTGGCCGACCACCACTAATAGCCGGCCAACCACTAATGTTTTCTGCATATATTTTATGCCAGTTGTACCAGTTGTTTACACAGATGCATGCATTTGTCCACACATGGAGGGCTAGATCTCCTTGTAGTAATTTCATGTTTTCTATATATAGGAGGCCCCTCTCTCATGTTTTCGGGTTAGAAAATTTTAGACTCAAATATTTTCTTCTCTCTCTCTCTCTCTCTCTACAAATTCTCTACACTTTTGCCTACTTACACCGCACTCTTGCTAATATTTCCTTAACCAAAGTTGATCACCTTTGAGATGAGGTTCCTTGAGACCTTCTTGTAGCTCTTGAAGTTTGTTTTAGCTTGAATTGTTGCTTGGAGTTACTCTTCTCTTCAAAAGGTATAATATTTGCTTTATTAGCTTACTTTGCATACTTGTTTGTCTATATTTTTCCTATTGTTTTGGGCTATAAAAAAACTCTATTTTTTTGTCGGGTGAAATTGGTGTTTTTGTCCATTCAAGGTTAAGAGGTGGTTCACCCTCTTCATTCCTTGTTATTATGGCCATTTCACATTTGTTTCCCATTGTCAAACCATCTTTTTTTTAGGCCTTTAAATACTAAATTTCAGAGTATTTTCAATGGTAAAAATCATGTTTTAAAGTCCAAATTTGGAGAGGTTAGCCTCCCCTCCTTTGTCTTATTTGCTAGTCTAGTTAGCTCTATGCGTTAGCTTATTTTTCTAGCCATTTGTAGCTTAATTCCAGCATGTGTTAGGCTCTGAATTAGACTGTTTTGCCTCTACTTTTGGCTGTTTGTTGCATATGAGCTTTGTTTTGTATAGATGTAGTGTAATAGTCCTCACAAGCTTGGTGTTTTAGGCCTTTAGGCGCCACTTGTTTGAGTTGATTGCATGTTTTTAGTACTTTTCATGCTTAATTTCAACAAGCACAATCTCTGCAACCTCCCTCATTTCTTAACTTTTTGTTTTCTTTGAGGGTTGTTTCAACCTTGGGATTATTTAAGTTTGAGATTGAGGTCCATGCTTAATGGTTTAATCCTCTTTTTTGAGGGTTCATTACCAACGACATGACACTTCTCTCTTGCCTTAAGCTACCCCTTGTTTGACACTTCCTTCTCTTTTAGAGGACTTACTCACCAATGGACTTAATTGGTTAAAGGATGGATTGGTAAATTAAAATAGATAAACAAAACTGGAAACAAAAATTGTGTAAAGATTTGGTTGTGTTTTGGTGCGTTCAAATTTGATGTTAATTTGAACACAAGAAAAATTGGGACATTTCATACTCAAAGTAATGAAATGTGTCAAGTTTCCTAGGTCATCACTTCCTTTGATCTTCCATGATGGGGAGGTGGTTTGTGTCTTGTTTTGTTGCAATTATCAAGATTGCGCACTTGGTCTATGAGCCATCATGTAATGAAATTTCTTGAGTTAATGGTTTGGGAACCAAGATTTGTCTCCCTTTGATTTATGGATGAAAAGGGGGATGAATTGTGCAAACAATCCCTGAAAATAACTTGTGTATGCTCTGTTTGTCCTTTGTTGTAGCAAGATGAACCGGTGCATCAGTGGCCGGCAGGTGGCCGGCAGATCACCATCCATGGTCGGTAGGTGGCCGGCATCTCTTCACCAATGGCCGGCTGGTCACTGATGCAAATCTCAGCAGAGTGCTGGTAAGTTGGAGCAAAATGGTTCTGGGAATGTTCAACTGTGCAAATAGAGGCATTCGAGAGCAAGACGGTGGTCTTTTCGTGGTGGAATCCAAGCATGAGTGTGCACATCTCTCATTTCCCAAGGTGGAATAATTAATTACGTAGTTTAATTATTAGTTGTAATTGTCTTGTAATTATTTAATTAGATAGTTAACTAATTAGTTCATTTGTTGTTGTAATAAGTAGTTATGTAGTTTAAATAGTTTTCATTTTAGTTTTGAAATGATTAACTTAATTGGCTTAGCTTAGTTGCTAGTTAGCTTCTATTCATTTGGACTCTCCTTCGCGAGAGCGTAATGTAATAATGTGCATGTCTTCCAACCCCACGTCTTTCTCCTTTTTATTTATCCGCTTTTGATGGTTAGATTAGGAGCATCATGTTTCAATTAGCATACCTTATACTTGGATGCATTCATCTTGTCTTGCATGCACCAAGGCTCGGCGCATCATTCAAATTGCATTGTCATTTCAATACTTTGTTGAATACGTCCTTAGACCGCATGTTTTGAATTAATCCACATGCTAT
Organism: Camellia sinensis; assembly: GCF_055761805.1. Taxonomy (NCBI): domain Eukaryota; kingdom Viridiplantae; phylum Streptophyta; class Magnoliopsida; order Ericales; family Theaceae; genus Camellia; species Camellia sinensis. Next base: position 65,973,018 of record NC_138961.1, on the reverse strand, counting down.
ACTAGTAGCCAAGCCTATTAGTTGCAATGTTGCATGCGTTGCATTAATCATAATTATATAGTTAGGAAATCATGCATATTTTTCTAACTCTTTTGTTTTATCTTAGCTTGGAGTACTAGGTGAGTTTTTAGTGCTTTAGCATACTTGTGTGAGTGTGAGTGATTGCCATGACTAGCATGCTTGCCATGAGGCTAAATGCTTACTTGTTAAACTAATTGAGTACCTGTGGATGAAGGCTTGTTGCTTGAATTGGAATAATTCAATGAATGTAGGTTTTAAGCCCACTTTGTTGAGTGGCAAATTCACAAACTTTAAGCCCACTTGAGGTGGCAAAATCAAACCTTTTTCGCAAAACAAAAATGAAATGGAATTGTTCCAATTCAAGCAAACTAGTCTATACTTGCTTGTGCACATCACATAGTAATGCTAGCTTAATAACCGGAACAAGAGCACATAATGTTGATAAAAATTATATCATGATTAGTAGAGGTCGATCTTTGATCGGGCGAGCAAGGGTGCTCAATTCATGACCTTCCCCTCTCGTACCTAAGTTCTCAAGCCGAGACAATCTTGGTGATGACAGACACGGGGCCTTTGGCACGAGTCATGAATTTCCTAAATTTCCCAAAAAATAAAATATTTAGGTGGCGACTTTATATCTGGCAAAGCAGTCCAATTTTGGCATTTTTGATTCAAAATCAATTTTTCAAATGATTTGTCGGATTTGGACTCTTTGGTGTTCATCAATTTCACATTGCACTTGTGAGATTAGATTCAAAACCATAGGAGTCTGAACTGTAGGGCTTCTTTCAAACCTCCAAAAGAGGGTGCAAAAAATTCGAGCTATAGTTTCTGGCGATTCAGTTGGGGATTTGTAGAACTTGACTCGAACTCATGATATGACATTTTATCTGCACTTATGTGTTTCTTTGCATTGAATTTGCATTGGTGCGCCTAAGTCACTGTGTTTGCCATCTGCTACTCCTAGATGGTTTGCCAGAGGCTTTCTTAGAAAAGCTTGCCAAAAGGCTAACCGGTCACGGGCTCTGCCACGATGGAAACACAACCCTTGGATCTGGACTACCGCTGTACCGTTTGATCCACCTTTCACTTCTCGGTGTTTGGTGTGAGAGGTATATTAGGTAGTCTTGCTGAGGTACCCTTTTTGACCAATCGGCCTAGTTGCATAATGAAAGCCGTAGAGACTGTTCCAAACTAGGACAGGTTGCTCACCCGAATGCAGGATTGTGTGAAACCACTTTGCTTGAATAGTTAACCCTAGTTCCTGATGAAACTAGGACAGGGTAACCTTACCCCATCATAGGGGTGTTTTTGGCTCTCACTTAACTGGTATGTGCTTTTAAAGTGAAACTCTACAAGAACGTACGTATCAGTTGCAAGTTTGGGTATCAAATTTGGGAACAGAAATCAGTGTTGAGTGCAATTCTCTGGCTTTTGATTACAACTGTGTGTTGTTAACATCTGAGCTAAGGTGTTGTGCGGTTTCTGATTTTCGTTTTCCTTTTTGCTTTGTTTCTTTTTGCAAGCTGACAGTCCAGTTACCCCCAAGCACTCTGGACTCAAGTAAGAAGACTTTACAGATTCGGGGATCTTGTCAAGGGACAACCTATGTTTGCTTCGCTCCTGCTGGTTACAAGATGGAGGAGAGTTTGACATAATTCACCAGTTCAGCAATCACCCATATCCAGTCAGGATCACTCGCCTATTCAAATCAGTACCCTGCAGCCACTATGGAGGACTTGATTCGTCATCTCCAACAAACAATGGAAACCAAGCAGGAAGCTACTGTCCGCCAAGCTGAAGTTACAGCCCACCAAGATGAAGTGATAAATAGGCTGCAGCAATAGCAACCACAGTCCGTAGCGACTTCTGTTTCCCATACACCTCCTACGAGTATTCCAGTATCTGGAACCGCTACCAATGTCCAAGAGAATCTGGGCAATCCCTTAGACCCCATCCCATTGCAAGCCTCCAAGGCACCAGTATACCAAACTGAGCCTCCATTTGAATTTGAAGTTGACCCAACTGTACTGAAGGTCAACAAGTTGGAGAAGCTTCTCAAGCAGGCACAGGGTGTGAACTCAATCCCCGACATCGAAGATGGATACACCGACTCCGCAATGACTCTTCCGAATCGGTTCAAAATGCCACACATAGACTGATTCGATGGTTTTGGGGATCCCATGGTTTATTTGAGGTTATTCTCTGATATCTTGTGGCCAATGGGCCTTACTAGACTTCAAAAGTTGTCACTTTTCGGCCAAACCTTGTCAGGAATAGCGACTATCTGGTATGCAAAGCTTGAGGATTCAGTAAAGTGGAGCTAGGAGAAAATGGCTGAGGCCTTCATCACATAGTACTCCTATAATACGCAGATCGAGGTCACCACCCGTGATCTTGAGGCAACCCGTCGGAGCCAAAGGAGGGCTTCTCGAACTTTGTGAGTAGGTGGAGGGCCAAGGCTTCGATGATGACTACCAGACCATCTGAGAAGGATCAAATCAGGATGGTGGTCCACTATCTGCAAAGGAAATTATTATAGAAAATAATCGTCCTGCCATTGTTCACGTTCACTGAGCTCCATGAGATAGGAGTTTGGATTAAAGATGCAATGAAAAAGGGGTTGATAACCGATGAGAAGGAGCAACCCAAGAGGCCTTTCATGCGTAGTTCCAATACAACCACTAACGAAAGCACAACTGCACGGCCAACTAATGTGAATATTGTCACCACTACAGCCAAGACTACCAATCCTTTTGCCAGCATAACTCCATAAACCTCAAATAACCAAGCCCAAAACCAAAGGGTCTTCACCCCACTCTGCATGCCTTTATCCAAAGCCCTGGTGGTGCTGATCAGAAAGGAACATCTTAAGCCCTTAGAGTCTCGCCCACTACCCAATCCTCTCCCACCTAAACACAACCCAGCCAAATACTACTCTTTTCACCAGCAGCACGGTCACAAAACTGACCAGTGCTACAGGCTGCGTCATGAGATTCAAGATCTCATTGGCAACAAGGTGATAGCGCCACCCCAAAAGCCAAATGTAACCACCAACCCTCTTCTAGCCCACAACCAAGTTCCTTCACCTCGGCACCTAAACCTAATACATACCCAGTGTATATATTACCCATTCCTACCTACCCAAATTGGCCATGTTCATTCCAGACAGCACAGACTTGTGTATGATGGACACGTCCATACTTCAACCTGAACCTGTAGTGGTGATAATGGCAGAAGGAGGGAGGTTGGCCTTAGAAAACAGTGTCAGTCCATTTCCTGAGTGCTCTGCGGACTTAGCTGAGGGAGTATATGACCCATGCTGTTACATTGTACCAGTTGATCAAGCCAAGCCCAGAGTGGTATTCTTGACGACAGCAAAGGTCAATGTGGTTAGAGAGAATGGCCCAAGCCAAGGTCTGGATGATCTAGCAGAGCTGGAAAAAGACTTAGACAATTTAAAGTTCTATGACAAATAGGATCAAGGGGACGTGCAAATTGACTAGTTTGATCTGAATGGGTTGATAGACAACTCCAGGTGGGTTAATGACGAGCCTAACAAAGAGGAAAGAACTAAACCAAAACCTCAAAAAGAGAAAGCAAGAATAGCTGTAGTGGCCGAAATGGCCAAGGAAAAGGGTAAATTGCCAGAGAGCACCAGTATCAAGAATTTTGCTCAAGAACTGGACACCGCGAGCACCGTGGATACAGAACAAGAAGCCACGTTGAAGCGGTTTATGCAAGAAAGGGATCAAGATAAATAGGAAGCTGGAACAGCTCAACTCTCTGTGGGGAATATTTGTGATGAAAAAATGATCAGAACAGAGTTAGACAACTGTTTGTCGGCTGCTAGAGGTGCATGGTGGGAAGATGATGATCTGCTTTTTGGCTCACACCGATGAAGATTGGGGTGAAGACCTGCTAGACAACACATGGTACTTGGAAGAAATCGACCACAAGACGAGAAATGGACGGTACTTCAAGCCGCCGCACTTGGACCAAGGTAAAGCCTCCAGGAGAGATGAAGAGTTTGAAAAAAATTAAGAAAACCAGTTGGAAGAAGAGACGGTGCTGAAACAGTTGAAGAAAATTCAAGCTGATATTTTGATCTGCGGGCTGCTCATGGCATCTCGAGTGCATCGACAGGCTACACTATCAACGATGGATAGGGCCAAATTGTCCATTGATACGACTCCTGAACAGCTTGTGGGACTAGTCTTCCTTGGAGGCGCTACGCCAACTCTAACCTTCTCAGATAAAGAACTGTCGCCAGAAGGCTCAGCACACAGCAAACCTCTATATAGATCGGTGGAGTGCAGAGAAAAATGGGTGCTAGTGGTATTGGTCGATACTGGGTCAGCAACCAACGTCTGTCCATCTCCCACAACTTATGTCATCGGCTTGAAACCAGCAGATTTTGTGCCTACAGCCCAGGTGATTCGGGCATATGACAATACGAGCAGAGAGCTTATGGGCAAGGTACAAATCAGAGTTCAAGTGGGCCTAGCTCAACAGGATATTAAGTTCCATGTCCTGGATGTGCCGACCACTTTCAATTTATTGCGAGGAAGGTCGTGGCTACACCAAGTAAAAGTTGTCTCCTCTACCCTCCACCAAATGCTAAAATACCCTCTTGGGATGGGGGTGGCTATTGTGTTCTGAAAATCGTCCATCCATCCTCCGCTAGAGGTAACTACACCTGTGCTAGAGGTTCTTCACAGCGAGGATGATGTTTTCCTTTCTGGGTTTACTCTAGCTGAGGCACGGGCGGTGCAAACCATCTTGGCAACTGATGAGGGCTTGTATGTCAGCGCTCAATCGATCTATTTCATGAACAAGCTCCAACATGTGCTAGGAATGGGGTTGGGAAAAAGTGGCCGGAAGGGCGCCACAGCATTGGCCGATGTGCCACATAATCCACATGTCCTTAATTTTAGCTATGCGCCTACCAAAGAGGATTGGTTCAAGAAAAGAGAAGAGATGGCAGGCAGAGCCAGAGCTAAGCAGACCAGGAAGCGCTATGAGCTTGTGCACAGACTGATCCGGGGAACCTTGAATTGTCATTTTGTTCGGGAGGGTAAAGACTTCCCATTTTGCGGCTTCCCTGAACCCTGGTTCAATTCTGAGAAGCAAGGTGTTCCTAGTTTTGAAATTTTCTTTGACTTGCAGCTACAAGACAGTGATACAGAGGAAAAGGCTGAACCAACTACTGAAGTTAAACGGAGCATAGAAAGTGACCTGGATAGCAATGAACTTGAAGTAGGGGTAGCATTGGCATGTCTCCTTTCAGATCCTTTAATCAACTCAGAGAGCTTGGGGGATAACCTGACCATCTCCATGACTGGGAACCAACAAGGTGTGAACCCTTCTAGCAGCATTTTGGATTCATCTGACGCACCATCCCTCATTTAGCGACTGGAGAAAGTCTACATGTCTAGTAGTTCTAAGTCAGGTAATGAACCAGAATCTGATTCCACAGAGTCTATGGAGTCGGAATCAGATTCTGGTTCTTCTGAGTCTGAGTTCGGTATTCTTGGGAGTGATAACCCAGATGCCAAGGTCTTGTCCAGGTCGTCCTTTTCTTTTTGCTTTTGAGTTGATTGTAACCGAAGAGCTGGATGAGCTTGACCTTGTGAATGAGAATGCCACTGCAGATCTGATTATTTCTCTATGCCACTTGTTTATTGCATTAATCAGGACTTTCAAAATTTTAATGAAAACGATGAGGAAGGAATGCCTCTGATTTTGAAAATTTTGATTACTTAAGAAGAGGAGAAGTTTACAAAACCCCTCGCTGATGAAATCATTGCTTTTAATATGGGTACTGAGAAGGATCCACGTCTAGTCCAGATCAGGTCCACGTTGTCTTTGGAGGAGCGCCAGCGCTTAGTCGCTTTATTAAAAGATTTCAAAAAAAATTTCGCGTGGTCCTACGAAGACTTGCCTGGAATCTATCCTGAGATTGTACAGCATCAGATCCCTCTTGACCCCAAGACCTGACCCATCAAACAGAAGTTGCAGAGAATACATCTAGATTGGGCTTTGAAGATTAAGAAGAAGGTTACTAAGCAGATAGACACAGGGTTCTTGCTAGTATCTGAGTATCTAACTTGGTTGGCCAACATTGTCCTAGTGCTGAAGAAAGATGGCAAAATTCGGGTGTGTGTAGACTTCAGGGATCTAAACAGAGCCAGTCCGAAGGACAACTTTCCCTTGCCGCACATCGATGAATTAGTGGATTTCACCTCAGGTCAAGCATTGCACTCCTTCATGGATGGATTTTTCGAGTATAACCAGTTTCTGATGGCACCTGAGGACAGAGAGAAAACTTCATTCACTACGCCGTGGGGAACCTACTACTATCGGCTGATGCTATTTGGGCTGAAGAATGCCGGGGCTACCTATAACCGAGCGACAACCACAATTCTACATTATATGATCCATAAAAAGGTTGAGGTGTACGTGGACGACATGATTGTCAAGTCCAAAGAAAAAGAGGGCCACTACATCGCCAAGTTTGAGCATTACAACAATGAATGTCGAAGTAGAGCAACAACAGAAGCTGAAGAGCAAGTAAATTTTTCCAAGCAGGAAACAAACAAAGTCGAACCTCCAGTCCTGTTTGTCCACCATGGAGATACTGAAAACCAAAACAATGTTTGGTATCTAGATTTGGGAGCTAGAAATTACATGTATGGTAAAAGAGAGTTGTTCGTCAAGCTTGATGAGACTGTGCAAGCACAAGTCTCATTCGGTGATTCTTCAAAGACTCCAGTGAAAGGAAGAGGCAACATTCTTATCAAGCTCAAGAATGGAGATCATGATTACATCTCCAATTTTTATTATGTTCCTACCATGAAGAACAACATTTTTTAGTATGGGACAACTCCTAGAGAAAGGATACGATATCAACATGAAAGATTGTCATCTTACCATCAAAGACAATCATGGTAATTTAATCGCTCGGGTGAGAATGTCTAAGAATCGGATGTTTGCATTAAACATCCAACATGATGCTGCGAAGTGTTTAAGTGCCATCATCAAAGACAAAGACTGGTTATGGCATTTGAGGTTTGGACATCTCAAGTTTGGAAGCTTGAAGCTGTTGTCAAGCAAGAATATGGTGAAAGGGCTCCCTCTTATTGCTCATACTAATGAAGTCTGTGAAAGCTGCATTCTTGGCAAGCATCACGGAACAAGCTTTGCTAAAGAAATGAATTGGAAAGCATCAAAGCCGTAGCAACTAGTACACATCGATGTGTGTGGTCCATTGAAACCAGTGTCAAATGGACAGAAGAGATACTTCTTTACATTCATTGATGACTACAACAGGAAGACATGGGTGTACTTTCTCAAAAACAAGTCAAAAGTATTCAATATCTTCAAAAAATTCAAAGCTTTTGCTGAGAAACAAAGTGGCTACTATATTAAGATGTTGCAATCAAATCAAGGTGGAGAGTATACATCAGATGCTTTTGAGAATTAATTCAAAGAGCATGGAATCAACCATCAAACAACACCAGCATATATGTCACAGCTGAATGGTGTTGCTGAAAGGAAGAATTGCACAATCTTGGATATGGCAAGGAGCATGTTGAAAAGAAAAGGATTGCCCAAGCAATTTTGGGCTGAAGCCGTATCATGTGTTGTGTATCTACTAAACAGATGCCCAACCAGGAGCCTTCACTCTATGACTCTAGAAGAGGCTTGGAGTTCACATAAGCCAAGTGTCAACCATCTTAGAATATTTTGCATACACCAAGATTCTAGAAGCAAGAAGAACCAAGCTTGATGATAAGGGAGAAAAATGTATCCTTATCAAATATGGAGACAGAACAATGGGATTCAAGTTGTATAATCCCATTTCCAGAAAGGTGATCATGAGTAGAGATATGATATTTGAAGAAGAAGAAGCTTGGAACTGAATCAAGATAAAGGTGTTAAAAATGCAGAACTCACTCTTGAAGATGAAACATCAAAAGCTCCGATTGAAATCATAGGAGAAGTCCCAGATGAGCCACAAACTCCTATACGAGGAACCTCCACATCACATATAAGAGGTACTCCATCATCATCATCTCACAGAATTGGCATGCCATCATCATCACCATCATCAAATGATAGTTTTTTCAGAAAACATAGGAGAATAAAGAGCTTCAGCGACATATATGAAGCCATAGAAGCCATAGAAGAAGATCTGAATTTGTTCTACCTACTCACAGATATTGATCCACTTACTTTCTCAGAAGCCATCCAAGAAGATAAATGGAAGAAAGTAATGGATGAAGAAATTCATACCATTGAGAAAAATGACACATAGAAGCTTACCAGTCTACGGGAGGGCCACAAACCCATTGGAGTGAAATGGGTATACAAGACAAAGAAAAATGCGCAAGGCGAAGTGGAACGCTACAAGGCAAGATTAGTGGCAAAAGGCTATAAGCAGAGAGCTAGAATTGATTATGGAGATGTGTTTGCTTCAGTTGCCTGGTTGGAGACTATCAGGCTAATGATTTCTTTGGCTGCCCAGCATAAGTGGTAGATCTATCAACTTGAAGTGAAATCTGCGTTTCTTAATGGTTTTCTTGAAAAAGAAATCTATATTGAATAACCTTCGGGGTATGTTCAGAATGGGCATGAAGACAAAGTGTACAAATTGAAGAAAGCATTTTATGGATTGAAGCAAGCTCCGCGTGCATGGAATACTAAAATTGATCAGTATTTTCATGACAATGGTTTCAAAAAATGCCCATATGAGCACGCACTATATTTAAAGAAGGAAGCCGATGGAAGCATGTTGCTTGCTTCTCTTTATGTTGATGATCTAATTTTCACCGGAAACAATCTAGCCATGTTCAAAGAATTTAAAAGAAGCACGGTCCAAGAATTTGAAATGACAGATATTGGATTGATGGCTCATTTTCTTGGCATTGAAGTGGCACAAAGAAAAGATGGAATTTTTATTTCCCAAAGTGGCTATTCTAAGAAAATTCTCAAGAGATGGAATTGAGAATTGCAATCCAGTGAACACTCATGTAGACAGTGGAGTGGAGCTCAAAAAAGGTACAAAGGTAGGTAATGTGGATCCAACTTATTTCAAGAGCTTAGTTAGAAGTCTTCGTTATCTTACTTGCCCCAGGCCAGACATACTCTAAGGAGTAGGACTAATTAGCAGATATATGGAAACACCGGATCAGTCATACCTTTATGCAGCAAAGAGGATTCTTCGCTACATCAAAGGAACAATCGATGATGGTTTATTCTATAAACCGATTGATAATTTCAGTCTTGCGGCTATTCTTATAGTGACTGGAGACGTGACTTAGATGAAAAAAAGAGTACTACTGGGTTTGCTTTCTTTATGGGAAATACGATGTTCACTTGCTCGTCCAAGAAGAAAGTATTGTGACACTGTCAACATGCGAAACTGAGTTTGCAGCCAACTCCACTGTGTGCCATGCACTTTAGTTAAGAAATGTACTGAAGTATTTAGGATTTCCACAAGAAAATCCTACTAAGATCTATGTTGACAATTGTTCAGTAATTACATTAGCAAAGAACCCAGTTTATCGTGAAAAAAGTAAGCATATTGACACCCGCTATCATTTTATCCGAGAGCATGTGAAAAAAAAAAGAAGGTGGAATTATTTCCTTGCAAATCTTAAGATCAACTTGCAGATTTCACGAAGCCATTGAAAAATGATATGTTCAACAGAATGAAGATGATGTTTGGGATGAAACAACATAGAGAATCGAGATTAAGGGGGGATGTTGTGAAGTAATCTTGTTTCATTGCCAACCTATAATGAAAGTTTTTTTTTTTTCCACCGGCCTAGCTAAGAATAGAAGCATGGAGTCTGAAATCAAGGTTTTCAAACATGGCTACAACTGTTTGAAATTTCTAGCCTTAGCTGTATTTGCATTTAATGGTTTTACATTTACTAGTTTATCTATAAATAACCTATGTATCGTAGAGATCAATTTGTGGGAGAAAGAAAATAAGAAAAAGAGAAGATTGTAGTCCATGCTCTGTTTGTTTTTCAAAATTATTTGAGTAAATTTAAATTGAGTTTGGTTCCGTGTTAATCCTCTCATTGTGAATCACCATAAGTGGTTTGCACTCCACTCCCACCAATATTTTTGCCCTCAATTTTCAAATTATAGATCCAAATTTACTTATTCTCTTCACCTCTCTCACCCAAATTACCCTCTCTTCTCTATCAACCAAACAACCATCATCATCACCACCACCACCACCACCACCACCATCCTAAAAATTAAGAAAATTCATCAAAGAAAAAATATACTTCGATTCACAAATAATCATACATAATAATGAAACTCACTAATTTAGATTCAATAAATCCAAATAAACTAATTCAATTCAATTAATTTTTAAATCTATTTAATTGATATATATATATATATATATACACATGAGCAATCTTTCCATGTCCAAGACACCCATTGCATGTGCAAGCACTCAAAAGGCTAGTTAGCATAAACTCATTCGGTTTCGCAGTTGAATTTCTCATTTGATGGTAGAGTTCCAAACACAAATCAATCTTTCACTCTTATGCAAACCCAGTAATCATTGTTGTCCATAAGACCACATTTCTCACAGGTATTTCAACGAACAATTGATATGCACTACCTAACTCATTGCATTTGCAGTAAAAACTTATCGAAGAACTCCCAATATAGAACATTGGTGAAAACCCCAGTTTTAATTGCCAAACAATGAACTTGAATTTCAAAAAGACAATGTTTGGACACCCATAAGCACTCAAAGCGAGAGACAGAACAATGAGGTTGGCTCTCAATTCTTTCATGTTCAGTCTAAACAGCATCGAAATAGGACCCTCCTTTGAGTTCGAATCAATGGGTTCATGTGAATTTGTTTGCAAAATGTCATGAATAAGACGAAGATGGATTTGGTGACCACCATGAATAACACTTGGTTTTGGAGTGACAAGGTCTAAGACTCTTAGGCCCTTGTACGATTTACTATTTTTTGTTGGGTGTAATGGGTTTTGAGAATAAAAAGGTCTAAAGTGTGATGATGGAGATTGCAGGAAAGAGCAAAAGGGTATGGAAATGGCAAAGAATAGTGTTTTCTGAGACATTGATTGGAGATGATAGTGTTCATTCCTGTTCAAACCCATCAATCAATCTTCCCTCAAAAGGTTAAAATTTTTCTAGCACAAAGAGACCAAAGTACCAACAAGAGGAAAAGCCTTGGTTCCAACAGATCTAAGCATAGCAATTTCTAAGTTTTTGTTTTGAATCGTGGGTTATTGTCAATCAGGGTGTTATTGGGGTTATTGGGTTCAAAATGCATGAGGATCCTCTTCTTTTTCTTCGGGTAATTTTGTCAAACACTTGGTTAGCACAAAAGCATGTAAAACCCTTGAAATGGAACAACTAAATATAGCACAACTCTGCTAGTTTCGGATATTAATTTCAATTTTTATCAATGTGCATTTGGATATAAAATGAAATGCATATACTTAAAAAATATATACTTCATGAAAATATTTCGTTTTCAAAATCTTTTTGTTTTTTAAATACTAAAAATTAGTTTGGTGACAATTCTAATATCCACTCGTTTTTGTAATGACGGTGGTGGTGGTGGTGGTTGTTTGACTGATAGATGGGAAAGGGTGGTTTGGGTGAGAGATGAGAAGAGAATGAGTATTGAAATTATAATTTGAAATTTAGGGTCAAAATATAATTTTTTTAAAATTTTTTATGGTCAAATGTGACGATAAGGGGAAAATTGACCATGATTCAAATAGGTGAGGGAGTGAATTGATAATATCAAAGTCCGAGCGTGAAATTGATCAAAAGAGTATAGTTTGAAGGCAAAAATTAAACTTTCTCTTTCTATATATATATTATTGTAAATAATATTTGATTGTATATAACTTGGCCCTTTCAAGAATATTTTTTGGTCAGCCACTATATAGAGACAATTGCGTTTGAAATAATGGTTCTAAAGTTAGTGATTTTTTTGCCTACTTTCAGTTTTACCATGCTTTGTTTTGATAAAAAAATATTCTATATAAAACATTTTTCTAAGTTTTGTTATGATCATAAAATTAACGTACTAATGGTGGTGGTGAGATAATGTAGAAAGTGGTGGTGGTGGTGGTGGTAGAACTAGTATTCAAGTTGTGTAATATTTTAGTTTACAAAATATTTTTCACCTTTTAAAAGTGATTCCACTTCAATAAATTTGTTTTTCCATTGAATATGGAAAATATTTTCTGTTGTACCAAACATCAAAAAAGTGAATTATGTTTTGTCAAAATAAATGGAGTGCTAATTGTACTCAAAACCAAACTTGGGTTAAATTCTAGTAGAAAGAACTCGACCATTATCAAAGGCCAAATGATGTAGTGTCATATGCATAGCATGTGTTAGATAGTGTATCCTATAAATAGAGGAGTACCACATCACTTGTAACTAACTTGGATATATTGAATTTGAATTGAATTGAGAATTTCTCTATCTAATATCTCTCTCTAAGTTCCTCTCTCTCTCTAGTACTTGATTGACCCATCATATTTTGGTATCAAAGCTTCAAGTTTATTGTTCCTAATTCATGTTCTAAATGCATGAATTGTGGGAGAGATATGTACCTGAAATTTGAAACCCTAATTATGAATCACAATCATGATCACAGTTGTGTGAGAAGCCATCACGAAGCACTAGTGGAAATTTCATCGAACTCAAGACAAAGAATCAAAGCTCATGGTTCACAAATTTGTCTCAAATCGTGAATCGCAACTTGGGGTTGAGTTGATTTCACAAGTTGTCCTTCATGATTTTTGGGAGCTCGATTGAAGATTTTCAGTTCTTTCGTGATCAAGATTCGACTTGCGATTCTTCGAAGTTGGGCTTCTCACAGTCGAATTCAGAGCCAAGATCCGAACTCAAGTCCAAGCCCTAGTTAAGATCTGATTTCAATTCGCCATAGTCGCAAATCGAAGTTCATGTTCACATTGCGATATCAGAATCACAGAACACATCAATTCAAAGTTTGTTGGATTTTCGCAATTCCGAATCTGGGTTTTGTTCTCTTGCGATGAAATTATACATGGGCTACTGTAGACACCCCATTTTTGACCGACCTTAAGACTCAGACGTCACCGATTGAGCGCTCAGTGACGATGCATATTGTGCTCGTTTTGAGGTTTCGGAGTCTCAGCTGAGAGTCTTGCCTCCAGACTTCGGGGCTCTTTTGAGCTTTGCCTTGGTTTGCAAACCAAGTTCTGTTTTCTCTTCCCGAAGGGAGGGAGAGGTCTCGTAGACCATCTCCCAGTGGCCGTAGGCTACGTTTCATGGTCGTAGGCCATTTTTCCCGTTTCGAGACCAGTTTTCGATTTTCAAAGCCGTCGGTCGCGCGCCTCAGTTCGGGACCGCTTAACTACCTCTGTTTGCTCCGATTTTTGGCACACACCTTGTTTTCTATCCCTAAAGGGACACTGTGGCCTGGGAGATCACCTTCGTGGTCGCACGCCACTTCCGGTGCTTGATAGTCAGTTTTCGAGGTACCCGGCTGCGCGTTTTGACCCCCGAACCCTCGTTTTGCATCGGTGTGGGTTCATTTTTGGCATGGATCCTATTTTCATTGTTAGGAAGGTGGTACAAGGGTGGGAGACCACCTTTTCTTCTTGGAAACCAGCTTTCTCCTTGGGGACCACTTTTCTCTCTCCTCTAGCCAGTTTTCTTTTCAGGAAACTGGCCTCCCTTACTTTTAGGCCATAATTTCTGGTCTCCCATATCACCATTGTGTTGTACTCATCTGGGAGGCCACCAATAGGGGTAGGCCAACCGGCTTTTCTTCCTGACCCTTTTGAATCTTGCTAGAAAGCTGGTTTTCCCCTCTTTTAGGCCATAATTTCAGGTCTCCCATATCACCACTGTGTTGCTTTCACCTAGGAGGCCACCAATCTGGTATGGCCAACCACCTTTTCAACTTGACCCTTTTGACCCCTGGTCGGCCGACCAGAGGAAGTGGTCGGCCGACCACTTGAACTGGTCGGCCAGCCATCTGCTTTTTGCCCTTTTTGAGTGCATTACAGCTGTGCCAGCTGGGAGGCATTTGCCCCTTCCTCCGGGATTTGACCCTTTAGTTTGTCTTCTTAAGGAAGCTTTGGCCCTTTCTGCTTAGCTTCTAGGAGAAGCTTGACCTTTTGTCAAGCTTCTTGAGGAAGCTTGACCCCTTTGGTCTAGCTTCCTCAAGAAGCTTAACCCTTTTGGTTAGCTTCTTTTAGAAGCCTGCACCCTTTACTTGAGGCTTCTCCAAGAAGCCTTGGCCCTTTGTCTTCTATAAGAGAGGCTTTCCTCTCCATTTTCAAGGGTTGAAGAATTTGGTTAAGACACTTTGCATACAACTCTCCATATCTCTCCATCCCAAGCTCTAAACTCCATTATTCTTGGCCATTTGCACACCAATCCTTAGCACAACACCTCCACCATCCATCCAAGCATCTTGGAACTGATTTGTAGAGGTTGAAGGGTCACCATCTTGGTCCAGAAGTTACTGGAGGTCTTCTTTACAAAGAGTAAGTCTCTATTTCCCTCATTTTGACATTGTTTTGCTTCATTCTTTAGCCTTATTTGCAAGCATTTTTGGGTTTCATCTTAAATTGAAAAGTGTCTTATTTTGAGCTCTTCTTGAAGTTTGATTAATGACACTTTTCTGTTTGAGGTCATCTACCTCCCTGTATGCTCCATCCCTCTTTGTAGGCTTATTTTGCTTCCTATCTTAGCCTTACTTGCAAGCATTTTCGAGATTTGTCACAAACTGAAAAGAGTCTTATTTTGAGCCCCTCTTGAAGTTTGATTAAGGGCATTTTCTGTTGGGGGCCATCTACCCCCTTGTATGCTTGTTTGCATCTTGTTTTGAGCCTTGCATCTAGGCCTTTATTTCATTCTTTGTTTGGCCTTCTAGCCACTGAAATCCAATGGATTTTCAGTGGGTAGCACACTATTTTGAGAGGCAAAATCAGAGGGGGGTGACCCCCTATCTCCTTGTCTTGTTTGTTGGCCCTTTTGGCCTTCCAAAGGGGCTCCTACTTGCATGTTGTGAAGTCATATTTCAGGCCCTATTTGGTGAGTTTTAAGGTCTGCATAAGCTCTATCCAGAGCCCTTTTGGCCATTTTGAATGTCTATTATGCATGTGTAGAACAATCCTATTCAAGGCCTTTCAAAGGGGCTTTCACTTGCATGCTTCCTAGACTAATTTCAGGGCCTTTTGGGTGGGTTTTAGGACCCTCATAACCTTCATCTAGAGGTGGTTTTGCCATTTTGTGTGTCCATCATACATGTGTAGAATAACCTCTTGCATGGCCTTTCAAAGGAGCACTTCATTCTTGCATGTGTTGACTGAGTTTCAGTGGTTATTTGGGCATATTTTGGCATGGCATACTTCGATTTTTGGTTGGTTTGGTGAGCCCTCATGTGCTTCATATACGTGTAGTGTAAATCATGGTTCACTAGCTTACTTCGCATGCTTTGTTGACCCTTCATGTTAGCACTTTTTGGCCATGCCTTAAACTGATATTGTGCGTATTTTGGACTACCCTATCTCTGTTTTTGGGTCTCATGATTGAATGATGTTTGTTTTGCATGCTTGTAGTTCAATACCCATGCTTAACTTTGAGTTTTGAGGTCCCTTCCATGCATATACTGAGGTGTGTTCATGTTTTGGGCCCATTATACATCATATTTCAGAGCTTGTTTGAATGCCATATTCTCATGTTTTCTACTCGTTAAGTGTGCTTGAGAGTTGTCTATGAATGCCTTATTTTCGGACCATTGAATGAGCTTCATTTCTTTGCATGTTGAGCCATCCTTTTAGATCATTTTCCCACTATTTCAGACCTTCCTAGGGTCTGTTTGGGTTTGGTTTTGCCATTTGTGTATTGCTTTGGGTACCTCTAGTGTAACGCACTTCACTAGTTTCGATACCAGGGTCATCTAGCATGCATTGGGTGACATATTTGCATGTTTCGGGACCATCTTTTATGACATTTTAGAGCTGTATCATGTGTCGTTCTATGCCATATTTCATCCTTTGCCATGCTTAGTTAGAGTTGCATGTTGTGCCTTAGGATCGGTTCTTTGCATTCGTGCATATTTACATGTATCTCGGTTGACTGATTTTCATCATATGGCCACTGATTTGAGTGTGGCAGAGGTCCACTCATATTGGTTTAAGTCCACCTTGCATTGTGTATGCCATTTGGTTCATGTTGTTGCATGTTTGACCATCGCATTGTGTATGCTTTGATTATGCCTTTGTGTATGTCCATCTCCGTGTGTGCATTGCGTATGCTAGGTCGTTAGTCGCATTGTGTATGCCATATAGTTTATAGCATTGTGTATGCTAGTAGCATGTTTGCATGTCATCCTTGCATGTTTGCATGGTTAGGTCACATTGCATTAGGATTGCATGCTAGTTGCATTTGTGCATGTCATGCATATTGCATTGTGTTTGGAGTAGGAGTTAGTCCAAACACGGGAAACGAGGGGCGTTTTGTACTCAAAGTGACGAAACGTCTCAATTTCTAGTCACCGACACTCTTGACTATCCATGATAGAGTTGTTGGCTTTACTTGCTTATATGTGTATTCACGTCCCGTTGAGTTGTGCAATTCGACTTCTCGGCCATCATGCATCGAGATGCGTGATTGGT
Organism: Camellia sinensis; assembly: GCF_055761805.1. Lineage (NCBI taxonomy): Eukaryota > Viridiplantae > Streptophyta > Magnoliopsida > Ericales > Theaceae > Camellia > Camellia sinensis. The sequence continues at coordinate 65,956,288 of NC_138961.1, read as the reverse complement.
GGCACGAGGATCGAGGTCTACACTCCCTTGAGCTTGTGCAAGGACGGGGAGAGTGGTCTTGCACACATATGTTGAAAATACCTTGCTTTCTCTCCCTCTTGCCTTTGTTGCAGAAAAACCAGAATCCAGGGGCAGAAAGTGGTCGGCCGACCAGGTTTCCTGGCAGGCCGACCACCTTTTTTGGTTTCCACCACAAAGGGTGGTCGGCAGGTGTTTCCCAAGCCAATATCTGGTCGGCAGCCTTCCCAAGGTGGAGTTTCAGCCTTCTGGAGCTTTGTGCAAGTTTCTGAGATCAATTGCAAACAAAGGCGAGGCGAGGCATCGCGATGGAATTTCCCGACGAGGCGACTCGAGCATGCATACATCCATCGTCACCCAAAACAGAGCCGAGGTAGTCACATTCATGTAGTTTACAGGCTTACTTAGCTAGTTTGTTAATTAGTTAATGTTGTGTAATAATTAGCTGTAGCTGTTATTTATTCAGACTGTATTATTTATTCAGACCCCTCGAGGGGGGGCAATGTTGTAATAAGTGTGCGTGTGTGTGATGTATGTCTTCCAACCCCACGTCTTTCTCCCTTTTATTTATCATCTTATGATGGTTAGGTTAGGGCATGTTTCAATTAGCATACTTATGCTCGCATGTTTGCATCATTCATCCGTCTTGCATGCACCGGGCTCGGCGCATCATACTAACTGCATTGTATTTCAATTCCAAGTTGAATACTTGTGAGTTGTAGCATTTCACATGCCATCCTTAGAATAGCTGAGCCTACTATAGTTGCATTTTGCATGTGTTGCATTAGGCATTTCTGTATGGTTAGGATCATGCATGGATTTCTAACATAGCTTTTGTTTTGGCTTGGAGTACTCGGTAAGTGTTTATGTTTCAGCATCCTTGCATGTGTGTGAGTGACTACCATGATAGAGTGCTTACCATGAGGCTATGTGCTTATGTGATATATCTACCTGAATGCCTGTGGGTGAAGGTTAGGTTATCTGAATTGGAATAATGCATTGACTGTGAGTTTTAAGCCCACTTGAGAGTGGCAAATCATCTTGTTTTCTAAGCCCACCTGAGGGTGGCAAATTCGCATTTTAGCCTACTTGCGAGTAGTAAACCATTTCAAAAGCAAACATGAGGTGTTTTGTTCCAATTCAGGCGATCCAATCTATACTTGTATGCTGTGCGCATCATGTAGTAAATCTAGGCTAATAACCGGAATAAGAATGCATAATGTTTTCAAAACTCGATATCATGGTTAGTAGAGGCCGATCTTTGATCGGGCGAGCAGGGGTGCTCACGAAGTGACCTTCCCCAATCGTACGCAAGTTCCCGAGCTGAGGCAACTTTGGTGATGATGGACACGTGGCCTTCGGCACGAATCAGGATTTCCTAAATTCTCCCAAAAATAAAATATTTAGGTGGCAACTCTGTATCTGGCAAAGCAGTACATATTTGGCACTTCTTTCAAAAAAATCTGTTTTCAAAAACGATTTGCCGGATTTGGACTCTTTGATGATTCATCGGTCTTGCATTGCACTCTGCGAGATTAGATACAGGACCGTGACATTTGAGTCCTGAATTGTAGTAAGCCCATATGAACGAAACGGGATTTCCCTCCCAGGGCGTTCAGGGATGTCTACAACTATTCTTTGAAGTTGTTCTGGACTCGATTGACTGAAATCAACATGTGGATAAGTGATTCTTGGAGTCTTTAATCCATCTATATTGAATTTCCTATGTTATATCAAGTCTCGAATTCTTTAAATCTATTTTCATCAATCTAAGTTCAATTCTTGTCTTCAACATTTTGAGCTTCCGTTGTGACATTATCTATTCACTATGCTGAGATTGTATATTGGTGCACTATTTTATCAATATTCAACTGGGTGAGATTACTGTGTCTCTGCATGTTCTTGGGAATTGTTCAATGGCTCAACGAGGTCGAGGTTGTGGGGGTGGTCGTGGTAGGGCTTATATCCCGGATTTGGGTGATCATGATGGGGGTAATGGGATTCCGTGTCCAAGAGATGAGATTGCAGGCAAATTGTCGCATTAACCGAGATGGTGCAATGTCTCCTACCTCCTACAGAGGGTAGTGATGGTTCCGATGATACCGAAGGTAATACTCATCATTCTTTTGATAATATCTTTTGGGCCCCATGATGGCATTGAACGGATGTGGGTAGGATGGAACACAAATGGGAGAACAATATCAAAATTGAACTCCCCAAATTTCATGGAAGCCTCAATCCCAATGAGTTCATCAATTGGCTCAACACCATTAAGCGAATCTTTGACTATGGAGAGGTCTCCGTTGAAAAGAAAGTTAAGCTTGTGGCTATTCGGTTGAAGGAGAGAGCTTCCGCTTGGTGAGAACAACTTCAACTCAACCGTCGCCGATGTCGAAAGGAGAAAATCCATGATTGGGAGAAAATGAAAAAGAAGTTAAAGGGCCATTTTCTACCAATCAACTACCTCCAAAGTGTTTATCAATGCCTTCATGTTCTCAAGCAAGATGGTAGTGTGAATGAATACACGGAAGCCTTCTATTAACTCATTGCACGGGTTGACTTAAGTGAAAGTTAGGAGCAACGGGTAGCCCGCTATGTGAGCGGCTTGAAATCTTCCATCCAAGATGTTCTTGCCTTGCACACATTATATAGTGTTTCCAAAGCTTCTAATCAGGCCTTAGCCGTGGAGAAGCAACAAAGTCGCCATGCTTCCCAAATGGGACAATACTCCTAAGGGGGGTTTCAAAGTGGTTTTAGGCTGGGTCCTTCCATTCCTAGCTTTGCCAAAGCTAATCCTCCTTCCAAGTTTGTGAATAAGGGTGCTTCCTCTTCTCAAGCTCCTCATCCTAATGGTGCTTTCAAAAACCAAAATACACCACAAGGTGGAACATTCAAATGCTATAGGTGTGGTGAACCGGGGCATAGATCTTCCGATTGCCGCAAGAACATGGGTAATAATCGAAACAAGGCACTTCTCATTGAAGAAGTTGAGGAGCATGTTGACTTTGAAGATGCTCCAATCTTTGATCCTTCGGGGTAATGTGGCAATTGGTGAAGATAGTGATGAAGAAGAGGGTCTTGCTCTTATGCTGAAAAAGACTCTTCTCTCACCAAAACTAGAGAGCCAAGAAGATTGGTTGCGTACCAATATCTTTTATTCCACTTGCAACATTGGTGGTCGTGTTTATAACATGATCATTGATAGTGGAAGTTGTGAGAACATAGTTTCTCAAGAAGTGGTGGACAAACTCAATCTTCCGACAGAGGAACATCCCCATCCTTATTCTCTATCTTGGTTCAAGAAAGGCAATGAGATCAAGGTTACCAAACGGTGCTTGGTTTCATTTTCTATCCGGAAAAAATACTTTGATGAGGCATGGTGTGATATAGTGCCTATGGATGCTTCTCACATTCTACTTAGGCGAACTTGGCAGTACAACCAACAATCTTTGCATGATGGCAAACAAAACACTACACCGTTATCAAGAATGATATCCAGTTTACCTTACTTCCAATGAAGGAAAAGGTTACTTCCAAGGATGTTTCCAAGTCATCTCCTAGTGCCACTACGTTGTTTGCTTCCAAGGAGTTTGTGGAAGAGAGTCGGGATTTTGGGATTGTATTGGTGTTGGTTCCGGTTATACACATGGGTGCTTCTAAACGAAAGGTTGAGGTGGCTACTCTTTTGGAAGAGTATTCTGATGGCTTTCCCCCAAGAACTTCCTCTCGATTTGCCTCCTATGCGTGACATTCAACATTGTATTGATTTGGTATCCGGGTCAACGCTTCCAAACAAACTGGCCTATCTCATGTCTCCAAAGGAGAAAGAGGAGTTGCAACAACAAGTGGAAGAGTTTTTGGCTAAAGGGTATATCCGGCCTGGCCTTAGACCTTGTGGTGTTCCGATGCTTTTGACACCTAAGAAGGATGGCTCTTGGCGTATGTGTGTGGATAGTCGTGCAATCAACAAGATTACAATCAAGTACCGCTTTCTAATTCCAAGATTGGATGATATGTTGGATTGCCTTGCTGAATCAAAGGTGTTTTCTAAGATTGATCTTAGAAGCAGGTATCATCAAATCCGCATCAAGCTTGATCATGAGTAGAAAACAACCTTTAAAATGCCTCATGGCCTATTTGAGTGGCTTGTGATGCCATTTGGACTTACCAATGCTCTGAGTACTTTTATGAGAGTGATGACACAAATGTTGCAACCACTTTTGGAGGTGTGTGTAGTGGTCTACTTTGATGATATTTTGATCTATAGTCGAAGTTTGGAAGAGCATTTATGCCACCTTCGGCAAGTCTTTGAACTTTTGAGGCAAGACAAGTTCTATGGAAACACTAAGAAGTGCACCTTTGCCGTAGACCAAGTCATCTTCTTGGGATATGTTGTGTTTTCTCGTGGGGTGCTTATGGATGTGGAGAAGGTCAAAGAAATTGTGGATTGGCCCACTCCTTCTAGTATCCAAGAAGTACAGAGTTTTCATAGTTTGGCTACTTTCTATAGGCAATTTATCTGAAACTTTAGTAGCATCACTACCCCTTTGACCAACATTCTCAAGCTTAAAGTTTTTGAGTGGAGCAAGGAAGCCACCGATAGCTTCCATCTTTTGAAGAAGTTGCTTACGGAGGCTCCAATTTTGGCATTACGGGATTTTGACAAGACCTTTGAAATTGATTGTGATGCATCAGGATTGGGCACTGGAGGCGTCCTTAGCCAAGAAGGGCAGCCCATTGCTTCATTTAGTGAAAATTTGAATGGGGCCAAGCTCAAGTATTCCACTTATGACTTGGAATTTTATCCCATTATCCAAGCCATCAAGCATTTGAGCTACTATCTTCCATATAAGGAGATTGTGCTCAACACCGATCATGAAGCTCTCAAGTACATCAATAGTCAATCCCATCTTAACAAGCGCCATGCCAAATGGGTGGCCTACTTGCAACAATTCACATTCTCTTTGCGCCACAAATCAGGGGTTCTTAATAAGGTTGCAGATGGGTTAAGTAGGCGAATGGCTCTCTTGATTGAAATGAAAAATGAAGTTGTGGGTTTTGATGAATTTTGCACATTCTATGTAAGTGATCCTTACTCTTCGAAGATCTTTGATGCTTTGCAAAGGGGGGATATATAGCGATTCCAGTTTTGACCCAACATTTTGTTATGTTCCGGACTCAGGTTTCATGGTGAAATGTTGTTGTCCATCTCTTATTACCCTTGTCGTTCCTTGGATTAGTCATTTGGATTGTAGTTGTGTGTTTGGAACAAGTTGGTTGCTTGATTTTCCAAACCTATGTTGCCCAGATTTTTAATCCTCCACTCGAGCGGCCATTCTATCGCTCAAGCGGGCTTTTTACGAACTCTCAGTATTTGTGCAAACCTGCAAATACTGGAGGAGTGCATTCTACTCTCGAGCGACATTTCCCACGCTCGAGCAGGTGGACACTCGAGCATCCAATCTTGCGCTCGAGCGATGTCCTTCGTCAACAAAACTTCTGTAGATATGTATTCGACACTCGAGCGTTGCTTCTTATGCTCAAGCGGAACATTGTGTCTGACGCTCGAGCATCATACGTATATAATAGATCGCGAGAATGACCTTTTTCATTACTTTTTCACTCTTCTCTCTCTCTCTCTCTCTCTCTCTCTCTCTCTAACTCTCCAAAACCCTAGATCTTGAGTTTCTCTATCTAAAACTCATATTCTCTCTTCTATTTCACCTAGATCCATTAGGTTCTTCACCCTAGTGTCTTTGAGAAAAAGGTAGAGCACGTCGCGAGCTCTCTTTTCATCCGAACAAAAGTGGGTTTTGGTGTCTTTGGAGTTTCAACCTTGCTTTGCTCGTGATGTTCTACACTTTCATATGGTCTTTAGCTTAGTTATTTGTCGTTGTGTAACAATGATGGAATTTGGAAGTACTTTGAAGAAACCTAGGGTTTGGGTGTGAAATAAAAGAGGGGTTTTTGATGAATGAAAAATAAATGGTTATGGAGTTTGTAAATGAGGTTGTATTGTGTCAAAATTATTGATTTTGGAACTTGGGTTGATATTGGGGGGGGGGGAAAAGTGGGGGTTTGCCCTAAAATGATTATAATATTTATTTTGTATAAATAAATGAAATTGGTGTTGTAGACATGAAATTGGGCGGATATTGAAATAGATGGTGGAGTTGAGTATGTAATACCTCTTGCCTTTGGAAGTTTTGAATAAATTATTTGTCTTGAGATTGAATATCTGTTTAGAAATAACTGTATTGGGCTATCGAAGAAGGATAGCTATGATTGTTGTAGAATTTGCATGAGGATTAGATGAATTAAAACTAATCTATTGTTGATTGTCATTGAATATGACTATATTTAAATACATTGTATATGTATGATGTTTGGGAGGAGATAGGGGATGGACTCCATTGAAATTAAGTTGGCTGGAGTGTCCAGGGTGAAAGTCCCGAAATCTTGTGTATACATGTGTGCCGATCAACGAAATTGCCATAATATGGCAGATTGAAGTGTTTGTGTGGTAATTGTATTGATTAGATAACCACTGAGTTGTAGTCTCAATTGAGTTGTTGAAAGAAAATGGAATTGGATCATGAGTTGAAAAGGGTAAATTAACTTGAAAAGAATAGATGGAAAATGAATTGAAATCCGAACTCTGGTACTTTACGATCTTATAAAAATGTGAATGTTTTGTCACAAACATTGTGTATGCACATTGTACTTATATCTCTGCTAAATCTCATATACTGTGTTAGATTATTCCTACTGGGCTTTGGCTCACCCTATTTGTGAAAACCATTTTCAGGTGCTGATGACATGCCTCTGCCAAGGCAATAGCTTGGAGGGACTTTTGGAAAGCAAGGGCTTCTTTATTTTGTTTTACTTTTTGTATAGCCAAGGGCTTAAACTGTATTGAGCTAGGCTGACTTTTGTTATAACCAAGCAACGACTTGGAAAGATGTAAGCCTATAGAGCATTTAATTACCCGTTTGGCTCTCAGTTCAATTATCACTGTAACACATGCTGTAGATTAAAGATGAACGGTTTGTGAATGCATATCGCATGTGTTATCTTTTGTATACGAACTTTAATGAACGAAAGCATATTATTTCTATTATCTTTCCGCTTACGGGATTACATTTATGGTATAATTTTGGAGGCGTCACAAGATAGGATGGCTTGTCCAAGTTACATGATAAGGGATGGATTCCTCATCCATGACCTTAAGTTGTGTGTTCCTAGTTGTTCCTTGAGGGCACATTTGTTGGTTGAGCATCATAAGATGGGGCATTTGGTAAGAACAAGACCCTTGGGTTGCTTTAAGATGCTTATTATTGGCCGAGCATGACCAAGGATGTGCAACATCATGTGAAGCATTGTCAAATTTGTCAAAGGAGCAAGGGGACTACCACTAATGCGGGGCTATATCTCCCTTTACCGGTGCCAGATGCTGCTTCGGGTGTGTAGCTCGACTTTTCGTGCCCCTTTTCGGAAGACGTATAAGCCCTATAGTTCAGACTCTACCTGTGGTTCTGAATCTGATTTCACAAGTGCAATGTGAAATAGTGAAAACACAAAAAGAGTCCAAATCCGGAAATTCTTTTTGGAAAATCGGTGTTGTTAGAATACTTATTTTGTTATTTTGTTCTTTTGTTAATATTTACTTAAGTTGACGGTACGATGGTCATATTGTTATGTTAGGGTTTGTATATATATTTGACTTTCTGATATAAAGGGTGGTTCTGGAAGATTATTCAATAGATATAAAATTTCTCTCTTCTCTCTTTTCTCTTTTTCTTCTTTCTTAATCTTAACCCTAAATTCCATGTTTTTACATTCTAACTTGGTATCAGAGCAATCTATTCTTCATTGGAAAGATTTCTACTGACTCTGAAGATTGATTGGAGGTGACCGAGACGTGTTGATGTCATCAGCCATACAATGATGTCAGCATGACGTAAGCACTGTACGGACGGGTCTTCCACCCCTAGATTTGAAATTTAATCCTCAGATATATGGTGATTTTTATGGAATTTTTTGAACATCCCTGAGGTGAGTTTTCAATTTTTGAATGTTTTTCGATTTTTTTTGTCTCAATCGACAAATCTAGATTTGGAACTGTTATTTGTTGAATCCACTTGCTGGAATCCTCTCTCTAGGAGCCGAAACTCTTCCCTTCCCTGTTATTTGCCATTAATTTGTTGATTTGCTACTGTTGGGTTGATGTTTGCTTTGTTTTTGGCCTTATTTTGCTACTACACATAGTCGGCAGTGTTATTTTCCAGCTTTCCCCCACTGAAACTTACTGCATAGGGACTGAAACTTCTCTAGGAAAGTCTGATTGATTTTACAGTGTTGATTTTTGTTGAATTCTTATTGATTGAACTAGTTCCAATGGCTATACTCTTGGTTGTACGTATTGATTGGTTGAATAGTTTGTGTTGAATATTTTGGCCTTCATACTCTTGTGTTGAATACTTTGTGTGATTGCTTGTCATGGCTAAAATTGAGACCAAAGCAATGGCTGTGAGTAAAGATGATGACATGCCCAAATATATTACTACCAAGAAGTTGAATGGTGCGAATTATTTGGCTTGGGCTCATGCTGTAAAAATTTTCTTATGTGGTAAGAAGAAATCCCGCTTCATTAGCGAACTCCCTCCTGCCACTGATGACAGAGCTTTTGATGATTGGTGTAGTGAGGATTCCAGTGTTATGGTTTGGATCTGGCATAGATTGGAACCACAGGTTGCAACTTCCGTGGAATTTTGTGATACCTTTAAAGAAATTTGGGACTCCCGTGTTGGATCCTTTTCAAATCAGAGTAATGTCTCTCGGCTCTATGAGCTATATGAGCAGATTTTTACTATACGCCAGTATGGCCGTTCACTTCCTGATTATTATAGTAGTCTCAAGACCTTGTGGGATCAGTTATTGCAACATCGTCCCTTCACTACTGATGTGAACAAACAGAAGCAACATTAGGAAGAGTTCATGATGGCTTCTTCACTCTCTGGATTAGATCTTGAATTGCGGGGGTTTAAGGATCAGATTCTTGCCAGTGAGACCCTACCTTCTGCTACTAATGCCTACTCTCGGTTGTTACGTTCTTCTTTGGGGAAGCCCCAATCCATCTCTAGGTCCTCTATCTTGTCATCTTCTACATTAGTCTCGAGTAGTGCTGATCGTGGGTCTACTCAAGGGGGTTTTCTTGGCATATCTAGTCACCGGGGCTCTTATTCTGGTTCACGGGGTTCTCGTGGTGGTGGCTCCCGTGGTGGTTTACGGGGTAGTAGTGGACCTAGTTCTCGTACACGTAGCAATTGCAAGTGTACTCATTGTGGTTCCCAAGGTCATACTGAACCTTGGTGTTGGCAGAAGTATGGCAAACCTGATCATGTTCATCAGGTTATGGATGTTCCATCCTCACAGTCTTCCTTGTTGTCCACTGGCTCTGATACTTCTCTAGTTAATTCTCATGAGACACTCACTACTCATATTAGTGAGCTTACTGCTCTTGTCCAGTCTCTCCGGCCTAATCTACCTTCATCCTCTACTGCTACCATGGCTAGTTCAGGTAATATTGCATGTGTGGCTAAGTCCTCTCAGGCTTGGCTCCTAGACTCTAGTGCTAGTTCCCATATCTCTGGTAATTCCTCTCTTTTTGATACTCGTAGACCTATTGATCATACCATTATACTTGCTGATGGATCTTCTCGGCCTGTCTGTGGTCAAGGTCCACTCCATCCCGCTTCATCATTTTCCTTACCTTCTGGTCTTTATGTTCCTAAATTTCCATTTAATTTGCTTTCTGTTAGCCAATTGACTCAAGCTCTCCATTGTTCAATAACCTTTTCTCCTACTTCATGTGTTTTGTAGGACCTCCAAACCAAGAGGATGATTGGTTCGGGGCATAAGAAGGATGGCTTATACTTTTTGGACACTGAGACCTCTCCTCATCCTCCATCTACTGTGTTGAGTGCTAGTGTACCTCCTCTTTAGTGGTATTTTCACTTGGGTCATCCCTCCTTGGCCAAGCTTAAGTTAGTTGTTCCGGGCTTGAGTCATGTTTCTCATATTGAGTGTGAAGCCTGTCAATTTGGGAAGTATCACTGTAGTTCATTTTCTAGTCATAGTGTTAGTTGTGTGTCTGAGTCTTTTGCTCGTCCATACAGATATTTGGGGTCTGTAGACGTCTTCGAACATCCTGGGAGGGAAATCCCGTTTTGTTCATTTGGGCTTACTACAGTTCAGACTCAAAAGTCACGGTCCTATATCTAATCTCGCAGAGTGCAATGCAAGACCGATGAATCATCAAAGAGTCCAAATCCGGCAAATCGTTTTTTGAAAAACTGATTTTTAGAAAGAAGTGCCAAACATGGACTGCTTTGCCAGATACAGAGTCACCACCTAAATATTTATTTTGGGAAATTTAGGAAACCCTGACTCGTTTGCCTAAGGCCACGTGTTCGTCATCACCAAAGTTGTCTCGGCTCGGGAACTTGGGTATGAATGGGGAAGGTCACTTTGTGAGCACCCCCGCTCGCCCAATCAAAGATCGGCCTCTACTAACCATGATATCAAGTTTTGAACACATATGTGCTCTTATTCTGGTTATTAGCCTAGAATTACTATGTGATGCGCACAGCGTACAAGTATAGACTGGGTCTCCTGAATTGGAACAAAACATCTCATGTTCGTTTTGACAAACGGTTTGAAGGTGCTACTCGCAAGTAGGCTAAGACGTGGATTTTGCCACCCTCGGGTGGGCTTAGAAAACGTGATGGTTTGCCACTCTCAAGTGGGCTTAAAACTCACAGTTAATGCATTATTCCAATTCAGATAATCCAACCTTCACCCACAGGCATTCAGGCAGGTATATCACATAAGCAAATAGCCTCATGGTAAGCATGCTATCATGGCAGTCACTCACACACATGCAAGGATGCTAAAGCATAAACACTCACCGAGTACTCCAAGCCAAAACAGAAGCTATGTTACAAATCCATGCATGATCCTAACTATGCTGAAATGCCTAATGCAACACATGCAGGAATGCAACTACAATAGGCTCGGCTATTCTAAAGATGGCATGTGAAATGCTACAACTAACAAGTATTCAACTCGGAATTGAAATACAATGCAGTTAGTATGATGCGCCGAGCCCGGTGCATGCAAGACAGATGAATGAATGCAAACATGCTATCATAAGTATGCTAATTGAAACATGCCCTAAACTAACCATCATAAGCTGGTAAATAAAAGAGAGAAAGACGTGGGGTTGGAAGACATATATCATACACACGCGCACTTATTACAACATTTCCCTCCTCGGAGGGTCCGAATAAATAATACAGTCCAAATAAATAATTAACTATTCTAGCTAATTAAATATTACAAAACCCTAATTAATTAACAAATTAACTAGGAAAGCGAATAAACTAGCATGCAAGCTATAAAATGGACTGCCTCAGCTCTTGTTCTGAATGACGAAAGATGCATGCATACTCGGGTCCCCTTGTCGGGAAATTCCATCGCGACGCCTCTCCTCGCCTTTGTTTGTAATTGATCTCAGAAACTTGCACAAAGCTCCAGAAGGCTGAAACTCCACCTTGGGAAGGCCATCGACCAGTTATTAGCATGGGAGACCACCTGCCGACCACCCTTTGTGGTGGAGACCAAAGAGGGTGGTCGGCCTGCCAGAAAATCTGGTCAGCTGACCAGTTTCCACCTCTAGTTTCTGGTTTTTCTGCAACAAAGGTAAGAGAGAGAAAAGGTAATGTATTTTCAACAAATGTGTGCATGACCAGTCTCCCCGTCCTTGCACAAGCTCAAGGGAGTGTAGTTCTCGATCCTCATGCCACCAACCACGCATCTCGATGCATGATGGCCGAGAAATCGAATTGCACAACTCAATGTGAAATGAATGCACATATAAGCAAGTAAAGCCAACAACTCTATCATGGACAGTCAAGAGTGTCGGCGACCGAGAATCGAGGCACGTTTCGTCACTTGGAGTACGAAACGTCCCTCGTTTTCCGTGTTCGGACTAAACCCTACTCCGAACACAAAGCAATGAGATGGCATACACAATGCGACTAACATGCAACCTAGCATACGCAATGCTATGGGCTAAAATGGCATACACAATGCACGTGACATAACATAGCATACACAATGCACTTACGAAGACTATCATGCGCACATGAACTAAATGGCATGTACAAATGCAAGATGGACTTACACCAATATGAGTGGACCTCAGCCACACTCACATCAGTGGCCATATGATGAAAATGAGACAACCGAAATACATGCAAGCATGCACGAATGCAATGGACCAATCCTAAGGCACAACATGCAAGTCTAACTAAGCATGGCAAAGGATGAAATATGGCATACAAGCATACATTTTCCAGCTCTGAAACATGATGTACAATGGTCCCGAATCATGCAAATATGTTACCCAATGCGTGCTAGATGGCCCGAATACCGAAACTAGTGAAGTGCGTTACACTATAGGTACACAAATCAATGCACGAATGGAAAAACCAACCCCAAAAAGACCCTAGGTAGGTCTGAAACAGTGGGAAAATGGCCCAAAATGATGGTTCAAAGTGCATGGAATGAAGCTCATTCAATGGTCCGAAAACGAGGCATTCATGCACAACTCTCAAGCACACTTAAAGAGGAGAAAACATGAGGATATGGCATTCACATAGGCTCTGAAATATGATGCAAAATGACCCCAAAGCATGAAAACACCTCAGTATATGCATGCAATAGACCTCAAATCTCGAAGCTAGGCAAGTGTATTGAACTACAAGCATGCAAAACAAGCATCATTCGACCATGAGACCCAAAAATAGAGCTAGGGCAGTCCAAAATATGCACAAAATCAGTTTAAGGTAAGGCCAAAAAGTGCTAAAATCAAGGTTCAACAAAGCATGCAAAATAAGCTAGTGAACCATGATTTTCACTACAACTATATGAAGCACATGAGAGCTCACCAAACCAGCCAAAAATAGAAGTATGCCATCCCAAATAATGCCCAAAAACCCACTAAAACTCAGTCAATACATGCAAGAATGATGTGTCCCTTTGAAAGGCCAATAAGAGGGTTGTTCTACACATGCAAGATAGACATACAAAATGGCAAAACCACCTCTGGGAAGAGGTTATGATGGCCCTAAAACTCACTGAAAAGGGCCTGAAATTAGTCTAGGAAGCATGCAAGTGAAGGCCCCTTTGAAAGGCCTTGAAGAAGATTACTCTACACATGCATAATAGACATCTAATATGGCAAAACCACCTCTGGACAGCGGTCATGCAGGTCACAAAACTCATCACAAATGGCTTAGAGGATGGCTTTGAAACATGCAAATAGGGGGCTCCTTTGGAAGGCCAAGAAAGCTAGTAAAGAGAACAAAGGGTGAGAGGGTCACCCCTCTCAGATTTTGAGGCTCAAAGACACATGTTAGCCACTAAAAATCCACTGGATTTCAGTGGCTAAAAGGCCAAACCAAGGCCGACACAAATGCTCTAAAGCATAGCTCAAAACATAAGGAAATGAAGCATGCAAGGGGGTAAACGACCCCCAATACAAAAATGGTCTAAAACAAACATGTTTAGAAGATCAAAAAAAGACTTTTTTTTCAGTTTATGATAAAGCCTAAATATTCTTGCAAGTAGAGCTAAACTATGAAGCAAAACAATGTCAAAAAGAGGGAAATGGAGTGTTACCCCTTGTAGCCAAAGGAACCAGCAACTTCTGGACCAAGATAGCAAGTCTTCAACCTCTAAAAATGAGCTCCAAGGTGGTTGGATGGATGATGGAGAGGTTAGGCTAAGAGGTGTAGTGCAATGGTGCAAGAACAAGGGACCTTTGGAGCTAAAATGAAGAGAAATAGAGAGGGAAGTGTATGTATGCCTTGAAGCAAAATTTTGAACCAAGGCCAAGGAGGGAAGGCCCTTCCTTTATAGAGGAGAAGGTCTAAAGCTTCTCAAAGAAGCTTAAAAGCTAGGCCAAACATCCTCCATACACTATGGAGGATGCACCAAATGCCTCCCAGCTGGCACAGCTGGAACACACTCAGAGAGAGGAAAAAGCAGATGGCTGGCCGACCAGTTCAGGTGGTCAACCGACCATGCCCCTGGTCGGCTGACTAGGTTTAAAAGGGTCAAGCTCAAAAGGTGGTCGGCCAGCCCATATTGGTGGTCTCCCAGGTGAATACAACTCAATGGTGGTATGAGAGACCAGAAAATGTGGCTCAAAAGTGAGGGAGACCACCTACCTGTCAAGCAAACCAGCCGATCGGGGAAAGATGGTCTCCAATAATAAAAGGTGGTCTTCCACCCTACTACCACCTTCGTAATAATGAAAGTAGGGTCCATGCCAAAAATGAACCCACACCGATGCGAAACAAAGGTTCGGGGGCCAAAACGCGCAGCAGAGGGCCCCGAAAACTGACTATTAAGCATCGAAAGTGGTGCGCGACCATGAAGGTGGTCTCCCGAGCCACAGTGTCCCTCTAAGGAGAGGAAACAAGGTGCGTGCCAAAAACCGGAGCAAACGGAGGTAGTTAAGCGGTCCCGAACCGAGGCACACGGCCGACGGCTCAGAAAATTGAAAACTGGTCTCTAAACGGGAAAAATGGCCTACGACCACGAAATGTTGCCTACGGCCACTGAGAGATGATCTACGAGACCTCTCCCTCCCTCCAGGAAGAGAAAATCAAGAAAACAGGACTTGGTTCGCAAACCGAGGCAAGGCACAAAAAGGTTCCAAAGCCCGGAGGCAAGGCTCTCAGCCGAGACTTTGCAACCTCAGAATGAGCACAATATGCAACATCACCAAGCGCTCAGTTGGTGACGTCTGAGTCTTAAGGTCGGTCAAAAATGGGGTGTCTACAGGGTCCTTCAAGGACTCCCACTGTTAATGGGTTCTTTTATTTTGTTATTTTTGTGGATGATTACTCTCGAATGACTTGGTTGTTATTAATGAAACAAAGATCGGATTTGCCTTCTATCATCTCTAAGTTTTATAATGAAATCTTTACTCAATTTGGCAAACGTATTAAGATATTTTGGTCTGATAATGCCTTAGAATATGTGCAATCTATTGTAAGTACCTTTTGTGATACTCATGGTATTATCCACCAAACTAGTTGTTTCCATACATCTCCTCAAAATGGTGTTACAGAGCAGAAACACCGCCATTTGTTAGATGTTGCTCGCACCCTGATATTTAATATGCATGTCCCCAAATAGTTTTGGGGTGATGCAGTTCTCACCGCTTGTTTGCTTATCAATCGCATGCCCTCTAGTGTTGTACACACATCTCCTTATTCTCTATTAGATCCCACAACATCTTCTTTTCCCTTGCCTCCTCGCATTTTGGGTTGTGTGGCCTTTGTCCATGTTCTTGACCCTGGTTTGGATAAGTTATCTCCTCGAGCACGCAAGTGTATGTTCTTAGGTTATTCTCGCACTCAGAAAGGGTATCGGTGTTATCATCTTGAGTCCCGTCGCTACTTTGTCAATTCAGATGTTACCTTTTTTGAGTCTACTCCTTTTTTTTCTCCCTCTGGGCAACAATTATCTCTTGATCTTCTCTCTTCTCGTGAGGGGGAGCCAATCTATCCCACTCCTACTCTTCCCTCTTATGCTCCTCCCGTATCCCTTCCTTTGCAGGTTTATCAACAATCTCAAGCTCGTCGCATTGTGTCTTATGGCCCGACCAGTTCATCTCATTCGTCTAAGGCCCCTGTTGTACTTGTTGATCTACTATCTGATGACCTTCCTATTGCACTTCGCAAAGGTACACGAACTTGCACTCAACGTCCTATTGCTCATTTCATTTCTTATGATCGCCTCTCTACTAGTCTTCACTCTTTTGCTTGTAGCTATTCTAGTGTTTCCATTCCTCACACCTATTAGCAGGCTTTGTCCATCTCTGGTTGGAAGCATGCCATGGATGAAGAAATGCATGCTTTTCATCAGAATCACACGTGGGAACTTACCTCTCTGCCGTCTGGCAAATCTATTGTGGGTTGTCGTTGGATTTATACTATTAAGTATCTTCCTGATGGCACTGTTGAGCGGCTTAGGGCTCTCCTGGTAGCTAAAGGCTACACCTAGACTTATGGTGTTGATTACTTGGAGACCTTCTCTCCTGTGGCTCATCTTAATTCTGTTCGGATTCTTCTCTCTATTGCCGTTAATCAGTCTTGGCCTTTATATCAACTTGATATCAAGAATGCCTTTCTTCATGGTGATCTCTAAGAGGAGGTCTATATGGATCAACCCCCTAGCTATGTTGTTCCCAGCCAAGAGCATCTTGTTTGTAGATTGAGGAAGGCCTTGTATGGTCTTAAGCAGTTCCCTCATGCCTAATTTGATCACTTCAGTGTTGTTGTGCTTGCCTATGGCTTTCACCATTCCACCTTTGATCACTCTGTTTTTGTTCGCCACTCATCTACTGGGAGTATTGTTCTTATTGTCTATGTGGATGACATCATCATTTCAGGGAGTGACTCCAATGGTATTGCTGATTTGAGGCAATATTTGGGACAACAATTTCACACCAAAGACTTGGGCCATCTTCAGTATTTTCTTGGGATTGAAGTTGCCCGCTCTTCTCAGGGCTTGTTTCTTTCTCAACGGAAGTATGTTCTTGATCTTCTTACTGAGACTGGTCTCTTAGGCACTCACCCTAGTGATACTCCCATGGATTCTAGTGTCAAGCTTGCTGGTGACACTGGCGACTTATTTCCCGATATTGGTCGTTATCGTCGGTTGGTTGGGAAGTTAATATATCTCATTGTCACTCGTACCGATATTACCTATGCCGTGGGTGTGGTTAGTCAATTTATGTGTGCTCCCCGTCAACCCCATTTTGTGGCTGTGTGTCGTATCCTACAATACTTAAAGCGTGCTCCAGGTCGGGTTTTGCTCTATCGCTCAGCTTCCTCTTTGTCTGTTACTAGCTTCAGTGATGCTGATTGGGCTGGTAATAAGACTAATCGTCGTTCCACCTCGGGCTATTGTACTTTTGTTGGTGGTAATCTTGTTACTTGGCGTAGCAAGAAACAGACTGTTGTAGCTCGTTCTAGTGCCAAGGCTGAGTATCATGCCATGGCCCATACTGCTTCTGAGATGCTTTGGGTTCAGTCTCTTCTTCAAGATTTTGGGTTTTCTGTTCCCACTGCTATGACCATGTCTTGTGACAATCAGGCTGCTATCTTCATTGCCAATAATCCTGTGTTTCATGAATGCACCAAACACATCGAAGTTGATTGCCATTTTATTCGTGATCTCTTACTCCGCAAACAACTTGTGACTCCTTATGTTCATTCTGAGGATCAATTGGGTGATATTTTAACCAAGCCTTTGGCTCGGCCTTCGTTTCATCGTTTATCCGTCAAGTTGGGCATGTTCGACCTCTATGCTCCAGCTTGAGGGGGAGTGTTAGAATACTTATTTTGTTCTTTTGTTAATATTTACTTAAGTTGAGGGTACGATGGTCATATTGTTATGTTAGGGTTTGTATATATATTTGACTTTCTAATGTAAAGGGTGGTTCTGGAAGATTATTCAATAGATATAAAATTTCTCTCTTCTCTCTTTTCTCTTCTTCTTCTTCCTAAATCTTCACCCTAAATTCCATCTTTTTACATTCTAACTGGTGTTTTGAATAAAATGCCAAAAATGGACTGCTTTGTCAGATTTCAGAGTCGCCACCTAAATATTTTTGGAAAATTTAGGAAACCCAAGACTCGTGCCAAAGGCCATTAGTTCGTCATCACCAAAGTTGTCTCGACTCGGGAACTTAGGAACGAGAAGGGAAGGTCATGAATTGAGCACCCCTCTCACCCGATCAAAGATTGGCCTCTACTAATCATGATGTGAATCTTATTTACATTATATGCTCTTGTTCCGGTTATTAGCTATATTACTATGTAACGCTCACACAAGGTATAGACTCATTTGCAAGAATTGGAACATTTGGGTTCATATTTGTTTTTTAAAAGAGCTTGTGAATATGCCACTTGAAAAAGTGGGCTCAAATATACATTAATCAAACTATCCCAATTCAAGCAACTAGCCTTCATCCACAGGCATTCAAACAGTTTATCACTTAAGCACTTAGCCTCATGGTGAACATGCTTTGACATGGTAAAATTAACATACAATGCAATATGCTAAAACAAGTAAAAGCTCACCTAGTATTCCAATCCAAAATATAATAAATAAATAAATAAATAAATAAATAATAAAAAAAAAAGGTTAGGAAAAATGCATGATCCTAACTAATGCAATATGGCTAATGCAACGCATGCGATATGCAGCTACTAAGCTCGGCTACTAACATGGCATATGAATCAATTTGATAGCATGCAGTCTAAGCATGTATTCAAAGAGGCTTCAAACTAACAATGCAAGTTCGAATGATGCGTCGAGCTCAATCCATGGAAGGCAAGTGGATGCAAACATGAGAGATACTAAATGAAACATGATGCTTCTAAATTAACCATCATAAGTAGGTAAATAAAAGGGAGAAAGATGTGGGGTTGGAAGACATACATGTTATTACAACATTTGCGCCCTCACGTAGGAGGATCCAAATAAACTAACTAACTAAGCTAATTGCTACGAATTACAAACCGAATAAAATAAACAACTAAACTAACTAATTAATTATTACAACAAATTAGAACTAAATAATGAATTACAAATTAACTAATTAAACATGAATACAAAGTTTAGAAAAGTATTAAGCTGACTACTCTAACTACTCCACCTCGACAAATGAGGAGTTCTCATGCATGCACGGATTTCCACCTGAAAAATGCCACTATTTTGCTGCCAAATGTCTCTGTTGCACAGTAAAACATTTGCACTATTTTTCACCGCAGAATCAGCTTTGTTTTGCTAGAAAAGTACACTGCTTGGTTTTGCAAAGGTGGCCGGCAAGCTAGAAGTGGTGGCCTGCCGGCCACTGATGGCTGGTTTTTCCTGCTGTAACAAAGAGCAAACAGAGCAAGAACAAGGTATTCTCAAGGGTTGTTTGTAGAACTTACCCCTCCTTATCATTGAACAGCTCAAAGGAGTAGTAAACTTTATTCACAAACCATCAATCGATGCAATTTCATTGCATGATGGCCTATGAACCAAAGGGTGCAAGTTCAATAAATGCAACAAATAAAGACTCTTAAACCTCCTCCCTGTCATGAATGATCAAGGGAAGTGGTTGACAATGACTCTTGAACCGTTTTCATCACTAATGAGTATGAAACAACTCAAGACTCAAGGGTTCAATTAACGTCCAATTGAACCCAAACCAAGTTATTATCTTGCATCATTTAGTCCAAGTTTTATTATTCCATTTTAATTACTTTTTCATTCTTTAATTCATTAAGTCCAAAGGTGAAGATTAAGTCCTCTAAAGGAAAGAAGCATCAAACCAAGAGTTGTTTTAGGCATGAGAGAAGTGTCATGCCGTTGGTAATGAACCCCCAAAGGGATTAGACCATTAAGCATAAGACCTCAATCTCATGCTTTAAACAAGCAACTAGTTTGAACCAACTTTCAAAGCAAAGCAAAAGCCAAGAAATGAGGGAGGCTGCAGAGATGATTAGAGCTGATCACAAGTAAGAAAAGCAAGAAACAAATGCTAGTAACTCAAATGGGTAGATGGCTGAGGCCTAAAACACCAAACCTATGAGGACAACTAAACTACAACCATGCAAAACAAAGCATAAATGCAATGAACACCTAAAACAATCTTAAAACATGCAAAACAAGTGCTGGAATTAAGACAAAAATGGCTAAAATAGTATGCTACAACATGCAGCTATGTAAGCTAGTGAACAAGACACAAGGAGGGGAGGCTAACCCCTCCAATTTTGGACTTCAAAACATGTTTTTAGCCACTGAAATAACTTTGAAATTCAATATTTAAAAGCTCAAAAAAAGATATTGTAAAGGTGGGAAACAGAAGGGTAAAGGCTAGAGAAGCAAGGTGGAAAGAAAGGTAAAACACCCCTCCACCCTTTAAGGCCTTAAACCATAAGTTTCAGCCCAAAAATACAGAGTTTATACAGCCTAAAAACAATAGAAAAATAGTAGGAAAAAAAGCAACCAAAGCAATGAAACAAGCTAAGCCTTATACCTCTTGAAGAGAAGAACACTTTTAAGCAATAATTCAACACATACACACCCTCAAGAGCTTAAGTTAGGCTCAAAAGTACCTTAGCTCAAAGATGGAAAGGTTTGGTTAAGAGTGTATAGGCAAAAGCTAAAGAAATTTCAAGAGAGAGAGAGAGAATTGTAGAGAGAGAAATTAATTTTGCTCTAATTTTTCTAACCCTCAAAAATGGAAGGGGAGGTCCTATATTTATAGAAAAATAGGCCACTCCCTCAGAAACATCCATCCATACACATGGGAGCAAATGCAAGCATTTGTGCAAACAGTTGGCACAGTTGGCATAAAATATCTACAAAACACACTTGTGGCCTATAGGCCACACACTTGGCCAACAAGGCACAAGGGTGGCCGGCAACCCACAAAAATGGGCCTGCAGGTCCCAAGTTTTCAGGTTTGAAAGCCTGGGTTTTGGTGCAAAAACAAGGCACAAGGTTTGTAGGGTTTTGAGGCTCAAAGCTATGGCATTCTGCTGAGGACTTTCAAGCACTTGACAAGTATATACATTCATCATTAGGTGTGCAAGTGATGGTGCCCAAGTCGTAATGGCGGTCAAAAATTGGGTGTCTACACGGTGCATTAGTATGGACTTTGTGTTGGGCCTCCCTCCTACTCAAAGGTGGAGTGATTCTATCATGGTAGTGGTGGACCGTTTCTCCAAGATAACACATTTCATACCTTGCAAGAAGACCATGGATGCTACAAACATTGCTAATCTCTTCTTCAAGGAAGTCTACAAGTTGCATAGGGTACCTACTTCTATTATGTCCGATAGAGATGCTAAGTTCCTTGCTCACTTTTGGAGAACTTTGTGGAGTAAAATTGGCACGGACTTGAGTTTTAGTACTACATTCCATCTGTAAACCGATGGTCAAACGGAGGTAGTGAACCATAGCCTTGGCAACTTGTTGCGGTGCCTTGTGGGGGATCACCCCAAGAGTTGGGATGGCATCCTTCCTTTGGCTGAATTTGCTTACAATTCATTTATCAACCGCACCATAAATACTTCTCCCTTTGAAGAAGTTTGTGGAACAAGGCCTTCAAGTGTCATGGATTTGGTGCCATTGCCACTCTCAAGGAGAAGAAGCATTAAGGCAGAGGAAATGGCCACGTTCATGAAGAGCATTCATTCTCAAGTGAAGGCCCAAATTGAAAAGTCTAATACGTAGTATAAGGCTGCCGGTGATGTTCATAGGCGAAGAGTGGTGTTTGAAGTAGAGGATCTTGTGTGGGGTGGTATTGAGCAAAGAGAGATATCCCCATAGAACCTACACTAAGTTGAATGACAAGAAGGTGGGACCTTGTGAGGTGTTGCATAAGATTAACGACAATGCTTATAAAGTCAAGCTACCGCCTCATTTAGGCATATCCAATAGCTTTAACATGCAACACCTTGTACCATACTTTCCGAATGCCTCTTCCATTTATGATACCTCTACCCTTGTAGAATAGTTCCTTGAAAAGTTGTCATCTTGTACTTTGGGTTTGCGTCTTTCATTTCTAGTATTGACTGTATTTTGTTGTCTTTACTTAAGGACAAGTCTTTTCTTCAGAGGGGGAGTATGATGTAGTGTCATGTGCATAACATGTGTTAGATAGTGTATAATATAAATAGAGGAGTACCACATCACTTGTAACTAACTTGGATATATTGAATTTGAATTGAATTGAGAATTTCTCTATCTAATATCTCTCTCTAGTTCTTGATTGACCCATCACCAAAATTAGCAAATTTCCCTAATGCTTTCAACATTCTACCAAAAAATAAAAATACAACTGCAATGATTCAATGAACCATGAGAACTGAATAAAATCAATCCAATGGAAATCATTTCGTCAAATTTGAGAATACGAATCTTGAATCGAATAAAGAAAATTACCATTTCTCATAATACTAAAGGTGAGAAAGTGTGGGAGTGAGAACAAGAACAACAATTCAATTTCCCTTTGCTAAGACAGATAACTACCATTGGTTGTACAAAAATTAAAAACAAAAATATGCACTTGTATGTTCCATCACTTCCAGAGTTCTTCCATTGGGATCCCACTACCTTCACTAAATTGCCTCATTTTCAGCACTGCAACAATGGTGGCTCTTGCATTGTTAAGTGCATTGTCGCTTCCAAATTGTTTCCCTAGTGTATTCTCAGCGCCTGCCATTTCTAGCACAATCCTTATAGCACCTCCAGCAATCACTCCAATACTAGGGGAAGCAAGTCTAAGCATCACCTTTGCTGCCCCATAATCACCCTCCGATCTGCAATTTATTTGCACAAAGAATTAATAAAATTGTTCTACAAAAATGACATTTACGTCCCATGACCATAAACTAAACTAATCAGACAGTATAGTATTCTAGCATATATGAAGGGAAAATTATTTGGATTTCTCAATTTAGAAGTAAGAACTTTGAAGTTCATTTATGAGCAAATTCACTAGCATTTTGAATTCTTCTGTCAAATTTATGGAATACGGACATAGAAGCTTCTACTAGATGTTATTCAACAAGAAAACAATAAATAAACAATTGGAAAAGAGAAAAGTGAATAGTATAGTCCATATTAACAAAACAGTCAAAAGCCTTCGATAAAGATAATGAAAGATGAATGAATGAATAGAAATTGACATTAAATCATGTACGAGGTTCTTTGTAAAACATTTTAGAGTAGGCACAACCTATGCATATGTACTTATCCATGAACACAAGTATATTAATATGTATAATCTTCCACCAGTTTCCCTCCTAGTAAAAATATTTTATATAGACTAGGGTATGAATATTGGGTGCACGTCCAAGTGTCAGACCTTTCTAAACCTAAATCTTTGAATGTTAGGATACGCATCCAAAAGTTGGGTATAGGTATGGAGATATGTCTCAGATATATTGTATAACATTATTAAAAATTAAACAAGATTTACAATATATATATATATATAGAATTTCTATCTCTTAATCATGCAAGTTTGAGAAATACTTTTTTACTAGCAAGTATGGACATCTTCTTCTTCAAACATCATATAAAACACTATAACAAAACTGATTTTTTACGGCATCACATCAACGACATACAATAAATGCATGTCGTAGTTTCTCACTTTTACGACTTGTTTTTTTTTTGCACGTCGTAAATAATTTTCCAACCACGGCCTGTCTATTGCATAGGCCGTGAATGGTAGTAACGATGATTTTTTTACGACTTACAATGTTTGCTGTAAATAATAAAACTTTCTATGACATGCATATGGCATGCCATTAATACATCAACTATACACGACACACATACGCTAGCCGTAAAAAGTATTAAACTTTTCACAGCGCACAGAACGTCTGCCGTTAAAAGTATTGCACTTTTTACGACACACACATAGTCTGTCATTAAAAATGTTGCCTTTTTACGACGCGCAATGCATGTTGTGAATTGTATGTTCAAAAAAAAAGGGCCAAAATGAAATTTTCTGGCGCCAATTCACCAAAATATATATATATATAATATACACTCTCTCTTTACACCACTATGCTATCTTTATACACTCATTTTCTCATTATAATTAATTAAATTTATACACTCACCCATTTCCATCTCCTCTCTCTCTTATCCATCCTCCTCCTCTTCTTATTCTTCTTCTTTTTCTTCTTCTTCTTCAAACCCTAATCTCGTCAACGACCGCCACTTCCTCCACCTCCGACTAGTTTTTCCCTACCATGACAACCTCCCGCTACTCTCTCCCTACCTATGACCCACCTAGTAGCCCTCCACGACCACCAACACACTGCCATCATAGACCCCACGACAGCCGATCAACCGCCCTCGCTTGCACCTACGATCGCCGATCCATTACCATCGCTTATCCCCTACCTCTGCAAACAACTGCCATCTGCGACCCTAGCCATCGTGCACTACTAGAAAAGTAACCTTTTGCTACTATATAATTGCAACCATTTGATTACCAGTCGCAAATAACCAATTTATTCCCCTTTTTATTTTTATTTTTTTATTTTACCCTTTTACCAATTTTCCTTATATTTGCCCTAGTTCTAGAAAAATTCAAACACTGATCGTTCTCTCTCTCTCTCTCACGCATCACAGACCTGTATAGCTCTTCTCTCTTGCTCTTTCACTCGCCATTATCATCTGAGATATTCGACAGTATGAATCTCTCTCTGTCTCTCTCTGTCTCTCTCTTCCTCTCTCCCAATTTCTATCTCTCTCAATCTCTCTCTCTGCACCTATACATACATATTGTGGGAGCCGAATGTTCTGGAGGCAATAATGCCGAATAATAGTATGAGGACAATCAAGGATGCAATTTGTATTCGGTATTGATCCTAGATGATCACAGAGCCGAATATGCTAATCGGCATTCCAACCAGCCGAACAAAAGCCGAATAAATAAACATGCAATGGATTAAGGATAGGCCCAACCCTAAGGCCTAAGGGGAAAAACATAAATAGAGGAGCATCAGCCAAAGAAAGGTATGTGAGAAAAAGTTTAACTTGAGATATAAGCAACCAAGAGAGCATACACTGACTTATCCGTCGGAGTGCTAATTTTGGCACCCCCGACCGGAGTGTTCGTTCCTTTTCATGTGACTAGCTGAGGATCACGAGCGTCCTACAGGATCAAAAGAGTATTTTCGAACCACTTCTCCACAATTGGCGCCGTCTGTGGGAATACTCTAGCACATCCATAGTGGGCGTGATAGAAGATCCTCCGGTAGTCACTAACGACCTTACGCCATGAGTTGATACCACTCCAAGCAACATGCTTGGGCCAGAGAACATTGCCGCATGAAGAACCTTGAACTTCGACTTAGTTACCCAGACCTCACCCTCGACATCAGCACATAAGACAATGCAAGCGATTATGGATCAAGGGAAACAAAACGAACAGAGGTTGGAAAGCATGTTAGCTGAGAACGAGCGCCTTCGACAGGATTTGGCCTTGGAGGTGGCAAAATCCCAATAGGCCGCGTGCCAAGATCTGGGACGACCTCTAAAAAAGGATAGTCGACGACCTTGAATTCGGAGACAAGATAGTGGCAGTGATTCTGACTCATCATCCCCAGAATCCAAAAAGAAAGGGCGAGTCGAAGTCTCCAGTTCTTTCAAAGGGAGTCCGCGTGCACGGAATAAGAGAAGAAGAAATGATTCAGACGAAGAGGACCAATATGACCCCTTTGTGTGACGGATCGCAAGGGCAATACTACCCAAAAAGTTCAAAACTCCATCGTTCACCCTATACAGCAGAAAATTGGATCCCACTGATCACATCTGTCATTATAAGCAAGCCATGATGCTGTATGCAGACGACGAGGCCCTCATGTACCGAATATTCTTGAGCAGTTTGGGACCATTGGCCGTCAGATGGTATTATAAATTGGAACTGGCATCAATTAAGAGCTTCCATCAACTCCTAAAATTCTTCAGGGCAAGGTTCATCACCAATAAGGTCCAGCCGAAGCAAGCCGATTCTCTCTGCGCAATGCAAATCCAACCAGGAGAAACCTTACATGTGTATTCGGCACTATTGGGAATGCTTTAATCTCGTAGATGATACCTGCAATGACTCAATGGCCATCACCGCCTTTAAAATGGGGTTGCATCCTAATAGTGCCCTTTGTAGTTCCTTGACCAGAAGGCCCCCCAAAATAGTATGGTCGTTAATGAAGAAAGTCGAGGAATACTGCAAAGTGGAAGATGACGCCCTGCGGGTTGAAGCCGGCACAAGGCCAACAAGACGGCCCCATCTAAAATCGTTCAGTCGATAAATTCTGTACCATCTCGGAGCCCTAAACGACGGAATTGGGCTAAATGAGACAAAAGACGAGATTCGCGCCGATCAAATGACCAATGTTCCCACCGAACTAATGAACAACTTCAAGTGGATAGCAGGCGCACAAGGCGCGCGAACAAGAAATATACGGAGTTGTCAGAGCTGATCAACACGGTTATGTCTAAAGTTCAACACCTTCCGTTCTTCAAATGGCCACCCAAAATGGTGGGACCTCCCAACACGAGGAGACGGGATAGGCGGTGCGACATCACAAGGACCACGGTCATGATACCAACAGTTGCTATGCGTTGAAAGATCATCTTGAGGAGTTGGTGCAAGACGGTCGGCTTGAGCAACACATCCGAAAGAACAACTCAACCAAAACAGTTGCTTTACAGCAAGATTCACCTCCACTTGGCGTAATCCACATGATATACAACTTGTTGACGGCATCCGCGGTAAATACAATTCAGTCACATCCTAACCTCCAAAAGCAAATCACACCAGCAAAATGGCCCCATGAAGCTGCGAGTATTTCTTTCGATGATTCTGATTTGGTCGGCGCAACGCTCCCCCACATTGATCCCTTGGTCATCGAACTACGCATAAACTGATTCACCGTTGAACGTGTCCTCATTGACCAGGGAAGTACTTTGGAAGTTATGTACTACAAGACCTTTATCAAACTTGGCTTCACTAAGTCGGACCTATCTCCAGTTCATTATCCGTTATTTGGCTTCAACGCTAATCCGGAATATCCATTGGGCAAACTCATGCTGCCAATTCGAGCGGGCTCCCGATCAGTGAATGTGGAATTTTTGGTTGTCAAGCTTCCTTCACCGTATAATCTCATCATGGGACGAACTTGGCTGCATACCATGTAGGTCGTGCCAAGCACCTATCATGAACTACTTCGCTTCCCGACTGAACGTGGCATTGAACAAATTCGGGGTTCCCAAAAATCGGCACAAGCATGTTATCTTCTTGCTGCAGAAACACCAAGAGAGCTGGAAGTGAATTCTATTAAGGTACCAGATCGAGAGAGCCTCGACGATGTTGGGTGGCTCCTAAGTGAAAAGGCAACCAAAGCCCTGGATCGAGTTGAGATTGACGGGAATCCTGACAGGTTCTTCATGGTCGGCACTTCCCTGAATAAAGTCAACAGGCAGCAACTAATTTCCTTCTTACTCGGCAACCTTGATGTATTTGCGTGGTCACCATATGAGATGCCAGGGGTGGACCCATCTGTTTCTGAGCACCGTTTAAACGTTAACCCCAAATGTAAGCTGATTATTCAGAAAAGCCGGTGGTCAGCCACAGAACACACTGCTACCATTGTTGAAGAAGTTGACCAGTTGCTTGATGCCAGGGCAATCCAGGAAGTGACCTATCCTACATGGTTATCGAATACTGTGGTTATAAAGAAGAAAAATAGGACTTGGCGTGTTTGTGTGGATTTCACAGACTTAAACAAAGCTTGTCCAAGGATTGCTTTCCCCTCCCCAGAATAGACCAACTCGTAGATGCCACGGCACATCATCAACATATGAGCTTCCTGGATGACTACAGACGCTACCATGAAATTTCCATGCTCCCAGAGGACCGAGACAAAACTGTATTCCTCACCCCAAGAGGAACCTATTGCTATAAGGTTATGCCTTTCGGGCTAAAGAATGCGGGGGCAACTTACCAAAGACTAGTCACTGCCATGTTCAAGGAGCAACGATATGGTGGTCAAGTCCAAAGAAGAGCAAACTCATCTAGCCGATCTGGAAGAGACATTCGGCAAAATAGAAAATGAAGCTAAACGCTTCCAAATGCGCATTTGGAATCGGATCCGACAAATTCCTTGGCTACATTGTTAACCACCACGGAATCGAAGCCAACATAAGGTAAATCACAGCAATTCTAGAACTCGACTCTCCTCGGTCGGTCAAGGAAGTTCAAAAGCTGATAGGGATGGCCAGGGCACTCAATAGGTTCATCAGTCATTCCATAGATCACTGCCGACAATTCTTTCATACCCTTCGGCAAGGTAAAGCTTTTGAATGGACCTCTGAGTGCGAAGCCGCTTTGAATGGTTTGAAGACTTACCTCCGATCAATTCCACTCTTCACAACACCTTCGGCAGGTGATCCGCTCATTTTATATCTAGTTGTTTCCGACCGGGCCGTCAGTGCCATACTGTTAAAGGAAAACTTGGGGTGCAGTGGCCAGTTTATTATGTGAGCAAAGCAATGGTCGATGCCGAAACACATTACCTTCCGTTGGAAAAACTCGTCCTTGCTCTCGTCATGGCACCAAGAAAATTGATGCATTACTTTCAGGGGCATACCATTGGGGTACTAACAGACTACCCCCTCCGGTCAGTACTTGGTAGTGCAGAGGCATCAGGGCATGTTTCAAAGTCGGCTCTCGAACTTGGCCAGTACTGTTAGGTTTTTAATCTTGGCAATCCCGTTTGACAAAACTCCTTTCAGTTGTATTTGTTTTCGCACTTTTTATTTCAGTGAGGCTAAGAGTTTTTAGATGCAAATCCAACCCGAATTATGCTTTATAGAGAAGTTTGTGGTGTTAATGCTTTCAAGATTGCCACTTCGCTGATTATGACGGGGATCGAGCTGCCCGGTCACCTCGCGAGGGTCGAGGAGGCAGAGCCCCTTGGCGGGTCCGGGGCAGCACCACGCCGGGGTCGAGGGGCAGTGCCCCAGAAGCAAAATGCAAAATTACATTCGAAGTTGCATGTCCGCCCTTGCTCACTCGAGCGAAGAAGTGCTCTCTCGAGCGAACGCTGTGTCTGGAAAAAAACTTGAAAGAGATGAATGTATGCTCGAGCAAAGGGTGCGTGGCTCGAGCAAAGCCACTTATGGAAAACACGCGTTTTTGGTTCCTCGCTCGAGTGAAAGAGTCTTCGCTCGAGCGAGCTTCGCAATCCCAGATTTCTATAAGTACGGGTTTCTGTCAGATTTTAGGATTACTTCTCCAGATCTTCTTCTTGGGTTCTAGGGTTTATATCTGGGGATATTTTGCTAGTTTTCTTTGATATTTTGATTGAGTATTCAACTCATGGTTTAAAGAGTATATATCAAAGGATTATTTGTTTGTTCTACACAAAAGAGAGAGTTGTTCTTCGGTAGATTCTGAAGAATTCGAGCCTGAAGCTTTGGTGGATTCTGGAGTGGCTCATCGTCAAGACAATTCCGAGGTGAAAACGAGGTTGGAAGAGGCACATAGAGGTTGGTTCAATTCGAGCGTGGATTCGCTAGCTAATTGAGAGTATACCTGTGTAATTTCTTTATATCTTCTTAGTGGATTATTTTGTGGCTGTTGCCCGTGGTTTTTTTTTATCACAATTGGAGGTGTCCAATTGTGGTTTTTCCACGTAAAATCGTTGTGTCGATTTGTCTTGATTGTTTGATTGGGATTGTTATATATTGCTTAAAATTGATATATAATCACAAGTCAACATCTAGGGGATTTCTAGATTTTTCAATTGGTATCAGAGCAAGCCGTTCTATTTTTTAAAAAAAATTATTTTAGAACGAGATCTTGTTTGATTTGTGATAATGGATTCAATTCGTGAGGGAAATTCTATGGTTCGACCACCCCTACTTGACGGATCCAATTATTCTTTTTGGAAAGCTCGGATGAGATCATTTTTGAAATCTATAGATGAAAAAGTTTGGCAATCTGTCATGAATGGGTGGACCGAACCAACAATTACCGTTGATGGAGTAACTTTTCCAAAACCAATTGATAAGTGGGACACAATTGATTACCAAAATAGTAGCTGGAATAGTAAAGCTATCAATTCTCTCTTTTGTGCTGTCACACCTGAAGAGTTTAGTCGTATTTGTAATTGTGACGTCACAAAAGAGGCTTGGGATATCTTACAAACTATTCATAAGGGCACTCCTTCTGTTAAACGCTCAAAACTTCAAAGGCTCACGTCTAGTTTCGAAAACCTTTCAATGAAAGATAGTGAGACATTTGATGAATTTTATGCGAAGTTGAGTGACATTGTAAATTCCAGCTTCAATTTAGGTGAAAAAATACTGGAATCCAAAGTTGTGGGAAAAATTTTGAGATCCTTGCCCGATTGGTTCCAACCAAAAGTTACGGCTATTGAGGAGGCTCAAGATGTTGACAACCTCAAGCTGGATCACTTGGTTGGAAATCTCCAAACTTATGAGGCACATAGGAATTTCAAAAAGAAACAAAAAGATATTGCTTTTAGTAGTGCTCATAGAGTTGGAGAGGATTCTGATGAGGATTGTGAGATAGATTCCAAGATTACGGCTGCTTTTGTTAAACAATTTAAAAAATCTTTTTTGAAAAAGAATCCTAAACTTTTGGAATCTACTCATTCCCATAAATCTAAAGGCAAAGATAAACTCAAAATTAATTCTATAGCCAAGAAGGAGAAAGGAAAGATACAAGCGAACTCTGAAAGAGTCCAATGCTATGAATGCCAAGGATTTGGCCACTTTGCTTCAGAATGCCCCCACTCGTTTGAAGAAGAAGAAAGCCTTCGCCATCACTTGGGATGATAAATCAGAATCTGATGAAGATGAAAGTGACAACGAAGATCAAGGCAAAGAGGGACATAAACAATTCCTTGCTTTCATGGCGGCTTCCGAAACTGAAGGACGAATAGAGTGTCCGAAGAGGTCGGTTGAGAATGCCAGTGATGATGAATCCTCGGAGAGTGATGATGAAGAGCTTGAACAAGCTTATGAAAAGTTGTATAAGGAATCTCTTAACTTATCCAAATTGAATGACAAACTCACTATGAAACTCAAAGCATGTGAAAATGAGAATGTCAAACTTCAGGAGGAGATTTCTGTGGTTAGGATTGATGCCATCAAGATAGTTAATGATCGACAAGCTCTTTGTGCAAAAATCTTGACTTGTGAGGCAGAGAGGAATGAGCTACAACAAATTTATGCAACATATAAAGAAAAAATTAAAACTCTCGAGGTGTCTCAAGTTGCTTTGGAAGAACTAATGATCAAGAAAGAGGAAGAACTCAAGTGTGCTATGGCTACCATTGGTCTTTGGAACAGAGGATCAAAGACTTTGGACAATATCATTGGGTCTCAACAAATTTGTTCTGACAAGAGTGGCATTGGCTTTGGTGATAACAAAGAGCAAAAACAGAGTGCATCTACATCTCATGATACAAGAACTCAAGGAAAGGGAGAACAAAAAATTCAACATAAGGATGGACTTCTCAAACTTCCTAGAGTTGGTAAGGTAAAAGAAAATAAGGTACACCTTGTACATCCTGTTTTTATTTGTCATCATTGTGGTATTCATGGTCATATCCGCCCTTATTATTATAAGTTGCATGGGAGAGTGTCTCATAGAGATGGAAGAAATTCCAACATCTCGTGGGGTAGGAGACACTTCATTGGTGGTAATGAGGTTAAGGGTCATATTAGACCTCGTTATTTTGATGTGCTTAAGACCAAACAGGGAGTGAGTTGTATTTGCCCAGACCTAGAAATAGGAAGTTGAAAACCACATTGAGACAGGTTCCCATTGAAAAGGAAGGGAACCATAACGTCAAGACACCACCCAAGAACCGCAATTCTCATAACTTTGTTCATACTAAAGCAGTGTGGGTGAGAAAAATTGACTTGTGTTAAGATTGATTATTCGTTTTTTTGGTGTTTTTCTTTTTTGCGTCATTTATTGCGTAGTATCATTTACTTTGTGCTTGTTTTTTTTTTGTCTTGCGTTATTGTTAAAAAAAAATAAAAATAAAATCCAAAAAGATTTTCTTAGTATGGTTTTACAAGCTTGATTTTTTTTTTTAGATGTCCTTGGTGCATATTGGAATTGATGAGAATAACCATTACTTGTTACTATATGTGTGCTTTCTGTGGTCATTACTCGTTTCGGAGTATGTATTCTTTGATTAGTATGTCTCATTCTGTACACACTCTTGGATTAGCAAATATTAGAGTCTTCCACCTTAGTGTTTTTTTTTTTTTTTCTATGGACTTCTAGCATTGTATCTTTTGCTTTTCTAGAGGAATTGACCTATACTAGCATATCATGGGTGATGTTGAGTCGCTTAACCACCTTCCATCTTTTTGCATCTCCACAGCTTCCCCCTCTATTCTTTGTAGTCCAGGCATGAGGAAAAGGCTACCTCAGAGTCACCAACCAGGCCATCCTTATTATATCCATGCTTCTCTGGTTCGGTTTCCATACTCTTGAGCGTGTCAGCCGCCAATGAGTGTGCAAAAGAAATAAAAGAAAAAGATGTAAAAAAAAAAAAGAAAAAAATAAAGGATTCATTGATTGAGGGGGAGCCTCCGCCTTTACTCACCAAATACCCCTTGATTCCTAGTGGTTTGACTTTTCGTAGTTGTGCTTAGATTCTCTTGTCAGAGGTCCAGCTATCAGATCACTGCTAGGATTTGAATCTTGTGTTTGTCGAACTTCAAGAGTCACACACACACACTTTTATCATGGGAACTATGTTTTTCACATGTGGCATCACTTTCTTTCATGAGGAATCTTCTACAGACTATGCACACTGTGTTTACTAGTAATTGTGCTTCTTGGATAGTCTTGTGTGTTTTAAGGTACTAATCTGAAATTCCTTGCTTGCTCCACCATATTATTTTTGTCGTTTGCTTTTTGTTCACTGTTTTCAGTGTTTGTGGTCGCTTTTAGTGAGGGGGAGTTTGCTTTATCATTTTGATCATCATGTCATTGCCTGTGTGGTTTTTGATCCTGGTTTAGTTGATTGAGCTTCCTTTGTCAATTCATGACAAAAAAGGGGAGTGAGGTTGTCCGGTGCATGTGTCTTAGGTTTCATCTATTCATGCTACATGTTTTTAAAATCTCCAAGTCGCATTTATTCATGTTTTCTATCTCATGCTTCAAGATAATCTTATCTTATGTTTATTGTTTTTTTCCTATACTCTTGTGGGAATAATAGTTGTTTTGGAGATTGTGGCACTAATAACTATTTTGCAGATCATGACCTTGAGAAAGAAGTTGGCTTTTGTTGGCTGTAATGGGTTGGGGTGATTAGGATTTTATTTGTTAGGTGTGTTTTGTCACGGCATTGCCAAAGGGGGAGATTGTTAGGTTTGTTAGTTGTGTTTTGTCATGGCATTGCCAAATGGAGTGATTGTTAGGTTTTTATTCTTGGTAATCCCGTTTGACAAAACTCCTTTCAGTTGTATTTGTTTTCGCACTTTTTATTTTAGTAAGGCTATGAGTTTTTAGATGCGAATCTAACCCGAATTATGCTTTATAGAGAAGTTTGTGGTGTTAATACTTTCAAGATTGCCACTTCACTGATTATGACAAGGATCGAGCTGCCCGGTCAGCTTGCGGGGGTCAAGGGGGCAGCATCCCTTGGCGGGTCCGAGGCAGGGCCATGGCGGGGTCGAGGGGCAGCGCCCCCGAAGCAAAATGCAAAATTACATTCGAAGTTGCATGTCCGCCCTTGCTCGCTCGAGCGAAGAAGTGCTCTCCCGAGCGAAAGCTGTGTCTGGCAAAAAACTTGAAAGAGATGAATGTACGCTCGGGCGAAGGGTGCATGGCTCGAGCGAAGCCACTTATAGAAAACATGCATTTTTGGTTCCTCGCTCGAGCGAGAGAGTCTTCGCTCGAGCGAGCTTCGCAGTCCCAGATTTCTATAAGTACGGGTTTCTATCAGATTTTAGGATTACTTCTCCAGATCTTCTTCTTGGGTTCTAGGGTTTATATTTGGGGATATTTTGCTAGTTTTCTTTGATGTTTTGATTGAGTATTCAACTCATGGTTTAAAGAGTATACATCAAAGGATTATTTGTTTGTTCTACACAAAAGAGAGAGTTGTTCTTCGGTGGATTCTGAAGAATTCAAGCCTGAAGCTTTGGTGGATTCTGGAGTGGCTCATCGTCAAGACAATTCTGAGGTGAAAACGGGGTTGGAAGAGGCACATAGAGGTTGGTTCAATTCGGGCGTGGATTCGTTAGGTAATTGAGAGTATACCTGTGTAATTCCTTTATATCTTCTTAGTGGATTGTTTTGTGGCTGTTGCCCATGATTTTTTTTATCACAATTGGAGGTGTCCAATTGTGGTTTTTCCACGTAAAATCGTTGTGTCGATTTGTCTTGATTGTTTGATTGGGATTGTTATATATTGCATAAAATTGATATATAATCACAAATCAACATCTAGGGGATTTTTAGATTTTTCAAGTACGATATTCAATTTCTGCCTAGGACCTCAATCAAGGGGCAAGTACTCACAAACTTTGTTGCCGAATTCACTGGAGGCCACGCCGACTTTAAGTCTGATCAAATTCAACCTAAGCCAAACTGGAGAATTTATGTTGGGGACATTTGGTAGTTGTATTGTGACGGATCGTCCAAGCAACGTGGCAGTGGGGCAGGCGTAGTGATCATGGCTCTTGATGGGGCAATAATCGAGCAGGCTGTCAAACTGGGCTTCGAAGCATCGAACAATGAGACCAAATACGAAGCATTGTTAACCGACTTACGGAACGCACTTCTCCTTGGTGCTCGGCGTCTGCTTATCTTCTGCGACTCAAAGCTAGTCATCAACCAATTGAAAGGGGAATACGCAGCCAAAAATGACCGTGTGGCAGCTTACATGAAAATGGCAAATTCTTTGCTGGCAAAATTCGACCATCATGAACTAAATCAAATAACCTGGGATCAGAACACACACGCCGACACCTTGGCTTGCCTAGCCTCCGCCATCAACTCAAAAATTAAACGGACAATTGAAGTAGGATTCGTCCCTGAGCCAAGCATTGCCCTCTCAGAGTCAAGTCAGATCAATATCATAGAATCAGGTCCAAGTTGGATGGACCCCGTCCCTGTATTTCTATCTTCCGAACAGCTCCCAACAGACAAGAAAGAAGTGCACAAACTGCGAAACAAAGCCCTGCGATATTACCTAGATCCGCAGGGAAAGCTCTACAAAAAATCCCTTTCAGGTCCATACCTAAAATGCGTTCATTTGGATAAAGTCGAAGAACTCTTAACTGAAATACACGAAGGTAGTTGCGGTGCCCATTCTGGTGGTCGTTCTCTGGCTCATCGAGCTATAACATAAGGGTACTACTGGCCGACCATGAGAACTGATGTCGAGTGTTACGTCAAGAAATGTGAACAATGCCAGAAGTTTTCCCCTTTAACCCATTTGCCTGCTGAGGAGTTGAGCTCAATCACCAGCCCTTGGTCGTTTGCTCAATGGGGGCTTGATATCATCGGGCCATTGCCACGGGCCCCAGGGAACAAGCGATTCTTGATAGTCACGATAGATTACTTCACAAAATGGATCAAAGCGGAGGCACTGACACACATTCGAGATACTGATGTTAGGCGTTTTGTATGGAAGAATATCATAATGTGATTCGGCATTCCAAGAGCACTCATTTCAGACAACGGCACCCAGTTTGATTGTGGAGTCTACCGAGAATTATGCAGCACGTATGGTATTCGACCATATTTCTCTACCCCAGCTTATCCACAGAGCAACGATCAAGCTGAAGCCTCCAACAAAACCATCTTGGACGGCATCAAAAAGAGGCTGGAGAAAGCTAAAGGCAGATGGGTCGAAGAATTGCCGAGTGTATTGTGGGCTCATCATAATACTCCAAGGCGATCCACTGGGGAAATGTCGTTTGCTTTATGTTTCGAAACCCAGGCAATCATCCCCATGGAGATCGGCCTCCCAACCTTGAAATCGAAAGTTTTGATATGGGCTGAAATGACATGATGTTGGCCTTGGATTTGACTCTGATTGAAGAATGACGAGACCGTGCCCTTGCGTCCATGGCACAGTACCAGCAACAGCTTGCTAAGTCGTATAATCAACGTGTTCATCTACGCCGTTATACACCAGGAGAATTGGTCCTCAAGAAAGTATTCCCAGCTGCCAAGAATCCGGCTGACGAAAAACAGGGTCCTAACTGGGGCATACCAGCTCAAAGACATGTTCGGGAGAAGTCTGTCGCGTCCTTGGAATTCCACGCATTTGCGTAAATTCTATCATTAACCTGACCTATGGGGCACGATAACTTGTTTTGAATGTTCGCCGTGTACAAACTTTCACTTTAATAATGCAAGAATACTTATCTCACTATATGAAATTTTAGTTTGAAGTTAAAAGCCTCCAAATTCAGAGCCCCATCCATGCAAGGCACGTTTTGGCTGAGTAAGCCTCTGGATTCGGAGCGCCCTTCATGGAATTCATGATTGGCCAAGTTAAAAGCCTCCGAATTCGGAGCCCCATCAATGAATGACACTTTTGGGCTAAGAAAACCTCTGGATTCGAAGCGCCCTTCATGGTTCACGATTGGCCAAAAGCCTCCAAATTCGGAGCCCCATCAGTGAATGACACTTTTGGGCTGAGTAAACATCCGGATTCAGAGTGTCCTTCTTGGAATTCATGATTGGCCAAGTTAAAACCCTCCGAATTTGGAGTCCCATAAGTGAATGACATTTTTGGGCCGAGTAAGCCTCCAGATTCGGAGCACCCTTCGTGATTCACGATTGGCCAAAAGCCTCCGAATATGGAGCCCCATCAGTGAATGACACTTTTGGGCCCAGTAAGCCTCCGGATTCGGAGTGCCCTTCGTGGAATTCACGATTGGCCAAGTTAAAAGCTTCCGAATTCGAAGCCCCATCAGTGAATGACACTTTTGGGCCGAGTAAGCCTCCGGATTCAGAGCACCCTTCGTGATTCACGATTGGCCAAAAGCCTCCAAATTAGGAGCCCCATCAATGAATGACACTTTTGGGCCGAGTAAGCCTCCAGATTCAGAGCGCCCTTCGTGGAATTCACGATTGGCCAAGTTAAAAGCCTCCGAATTTGAAGCCCCATCAGTGAATGACACTTTTGGGCTGAGTAAGCCTCCGGATTCAGAGCGCCCTTCGTGATTCACGATTGGCCAAAAGCCTCCGAATTAGGAGCCCCATCAGTGAATGACACTTTTGGGCCGAGTAGGCCTCTGGATTCGGAGCGCCCTTCATGGAATTCACAATTGGCCAAGTTAAAAGCCTCTGAATTTGGAGCCACATCCGTGCAAGGCACATTTGGACCGAGTAATCCTCCGAATTCGGAGCGCCCTTCGTGGAATTCACGATTGGCCAAGTTAAAGTCTCCAAATTCGGAGCCCCATCAGTGAATGACACTTTTGGGCCAAGTAAGCCTCCGGATTCGAAGTGCCCTTCGTGGAATTCATTATTGGCCAAGTTAAAGCCTCCGAATTCGGAGCCCCATCAGTGAATGACACTTTTGGGCCGAGTAAGCTTCCGGATTCGGGGTGCCCTTCGTGGAATTCACGATTGGCCAAGTTAAAAGCCTCCGAATTCGGAGCCCTATCCGTGCAAGGCACTTTTAGGCCGAGTAAGCCTCCAGATTTGGAGCGCCCTTCGTGGAATTCACGATTGGCCAAGTTAAAAGCCTCCGAATTCGAAGCCCCATCCGTGCAAGACACGTTTGGGCTGAGTAAGCCTCCGAATTCGAAGCCCTTTCCGAGGCGCCCTTCACCAAAAACCACGTTTGGCCGAGGCAAAATGCCTCTGAATTTGGCACGCTTTTCATGAATATTATGACTAACAGGCATAAACGCAGTTGACAAAAAATGGAAGACGATCGATAATATGTTTAAACATAAATTGAAACAACATGCAAACATTTAAAATAATACGTTTTATTGAATTAATCAATAATACATAATTCGCTCCCAATCTACGTTAGAGCGGTACAATATGTTTTATCTTCACTTTTATTCAGCATCCCCCTCGTCATTGCTCTTCTCGACTTCAAAAGCCGCAAAGGGAAAATGATGACTCTGATATAATGGCGATGCCGAATCTACGCCTACTACCCGAAGAGCCTCTGTGGCCTAGAGAGCCTTGACCCACACGTGCTTAAATCCACGGTTCTCACATCGGCAGACCTCCTCGGCGAGCTTTTCCTTAGTCCTCTGTATCCCGACTTTCCGGCCATCGTGGAAGCCTTGTTCATAAGACCTGGTCTTTACGGCCTCTATTGCAAACATGCTTATCACGATCGGCAATCGCATGACTTATAAGCCGTTGGTCACCCTTTCTTCCACGATCAGGTTAGCTTGTTCGGCCGATTGTGTCTCGGTGGTTTTGACCTTTCTTAGTTCACGCTTAGCCTTCTCCGCGTGAGCTTCTAAGTTTCGAATGCATTCATCCTTCTGCTCTATCTCCCGCCGTGCGGCGCGATGACGCATGCCAATTTCATAGGTGGTATACATCCCTTTCACAGCTCCATGGATGCCCTCCTGAAACACTTCGAAATCAGGTCAACTAACCATCGACTGCAGGACTTCTGGTGGAAAAATTTGTCGAGCAAACTCGGCTACCACATTTGGGTCATGCGCAATTGAATCCGCTTCCGTCATCGATTTGTTCCCCACAAAAATCGCAAAACTCAACGGGCACGGAGTTGCACTGGTTTCTCCTCTCGAGCGTGGTTGTGGAGAGCTGCCCCGTTGCTACTTTTCCCTTCTGGGTGACCTACTTCGATGACGTGGGGACTGGCATTTTTCACGTTCCCTCAACATCCTGCTCCCTGTGCGCGTTGGCTCACCACCTCAATTCATCTTTGCATCCAACTCTGCGAGTGTCCTCCCTTCTCCTCTGGTGTTGAAGAATAATCTTCTTACCATCCACAAATTGTCCATACTGCTCTTTCCCTCCCTCACGTTATTGACTTTGAACGCAATAATGGCCCCTCCGCACACAAACCACCCGCCCCATTTATACCTTACAGGTACAGCACCCCCGAGGCGACCTCATCAATGCTAATTTCAAAACCTGGTGCCGATCATCTCATGTGCCCCAGCCCTACCATGAGCTAATTTCATTCGGCCTTCCAGTTCATGCACCAGCTGGGGCAAGGGCAGATTCATTAATCTAATCGGCAAATGTCTAGACCTGGTGCTGTTCATCTCATGTGCCCCAACTGCTCCATGAGCTAATATCATTCGACATTCCAGTTCATGCACTAGTTGGGGCAAAAGCAGATTCATTAATCTAATCGGTAAATACCCAATCCTAGTGTCGATCAATGAGCTAATATCATTCGGCCTTCCAGTTCATGCACCAACTGGGGCAAGGGCAGATTCATTAATGTAATCAGCAAATGTCCAGACCTAGTGCCGATCATCTCATGTGCTCCAGCCGTTCCATGAGCTAATGTCATTCGGCGTCCCAGTTCATGCACCAGTTAGGGCGAGGAAAGATTCATTAATCTAATCGGCAAATGCCCAGACCTGGTGCCAATCAATGAGCTAATATCATTCGGCCTTCCAGTTCATGCACCAGCTGGGGCAAGGGCAGATTCATTAATCTAATCGGCAAATGTCCAGACCTGGTGCCGATCATCTCATGTGCCCCAGCCGCTCCATGAGCTAATGTCATTCGGCGTCCCAGTTCATGAACCAACTGGGGCAAGGGTAGATTCATTAATCTAATCGGCCAGATGTCGGGGCCTTGAGCCATTTTACTCGTTAGTCTATCGAATATTCATGCCTTTCCAAACTGTTAACTGCCAATTCTTTTAGTTATTTGGCTAAAGAGCAAAGAGGCAGAGGATGTGTAATTGATTCGGTTAATTTATTGGATGTTTAATCTACTCATATGTAGCAAGCATAAGGAATTTTCATTAATAAATTAAAGACAAATAGTACATGTAATAAACTGGAAAGCATAGAAAATTTTCATTAATAAATTGAGCACAAATAGCAGTCATTTTACACATGAAAATTAGCTTACATTTAAAGAAATGAAAATCTACTAACAAAAACCTACAAAAACTATGCATCTAAGATGCCTACCAAAAACAAAAATATCCCCTAATCAATCTTCAGGGTCAGACGCTAGTGGCTCAACGTCCACCTGCTCGTATGGAATCGGTTGCGCCAATGTCACATTCGCAGCAACAAGGGCTTTGAGCCAGCCGTGTTTGAAGCCCCAATTCTCGAACTTAGGCACTTCTTCCACATAGTTGTCCAAGGCGGCGTCCTTCCCAGCTTGGAACGCTTTGGAAATCTCGGAGTCAGCTATTTCCTTTGCCTTCCTCGATTCTTTCAAGCCAGCTTCTAGCTTGGCGATCACCTCCTTGGCTAACTTGAGCGCATCTTCGCTTACTTTTTCCCTCTCTTTGGTGACAAGCCTTAGTTGGTCAGAATTCCTTGCTCCCTCGGCCTCGAAATCGGGTCTCACACGTTCCTCTGCTGCTTGCGATGCTTCAAAATCGGCCCTTTGAGAGGCTACCACAGCCTTGTTCTTTTCATTGTCAATTTCAGCTTTTAAGAAGCCGATCTGTTCTATGGCGTCATGTTGACGGCGGTCGATTTCGGCTATCCTACCCACCGTCTACAAAACAAGGAAATAGAGTTACAACAAACAAATAATAAGAAAAATATATATATGTATTTAGTCAGAAGACTGCAGATAAGGTAGGTAATGTACCAATAAGGCTGACTAAGAAGCTAAAGCAATTAGCATTAGATCTAGCTCCGCCCGAAATGTGGCTCTATCAACCGGCAGGGATATTAAGGAGGCCATACTCAAGGCCACGGCCGGGTCCTTTAAAGTCGACGCATCAGAGGCAATCGGCATATTCCTTATCCTTGGTTGAACAGTGAACGGAACAACCAAGTCTAATTCCTCAATGTGCTGCCGTTTGTTGCTTTGGTCCTCATCCTGGACGACTTCTTGCTCGACGGGGCGCTTTTCCCCTTATGCTCAACCTCCTTATCCCCTCGTTCTACCTGTTCCGTCTCAGCCATTTTGGTCTGAGTCGTTTCTTCCGCAATAACAGGCAGAGAGGACTTAGTGACCGTGGTGGATAGAGTTTCCAATCGGGCGGCCTCGGCTCTCCTCTAGGCGGCCATCCTTTCTGCATTTTTCCTCCTAGCAAGTTGCGTGAGCGACTCCCCAGCCATTTTCTCAGGATAAGTGTCAGGGCGATCTCCTAAGTCTGTAAAAATGTCTTCGAAGGAGACGTCCCCCCGGCCTGATGTGGATGGAGGGTCGGACGAATTGAGTCTGGCTTCCTCAAAGGTCGAGTTAAAAGCCACGTCTACCTCAGTTTCCAACTGGTTCAGGTCCTCGGCGACCGATTCGGCTGCTTGTTCTTCAACGTGCTTCGAATCAGAGGCTTTCAAACCAATCTGCCTTAGGTTTTTGAAGTTAGGGAAGATAAGGGCTGTAAGATACTCCTCGCCTCTCGAAATTGAAATGTGGTCTGCCGCCGAAAATGTTGCGTAAGTCAGTTCGTATCACAAGAGATTGTGGGCTGCCCTCCCTTGTTTCTGATGGCTTAGATGGCCAACGAACTGTAGTACGACTTTAATTTCCGCTAGTACAGCATTTTTCGTTGAAACCAACACTTTCTTCAAATCGTTGCCTGCATAAACAAAACGATAAGTACATGGAAAGAAGGCCGAATACATATATGATAATAAATCAATAAATAAAAAATGGAAATGAGCTATACGGCCACCTGGTTCGCCTTTTCGCCTTGGCACAAGATCTAGGCGATCTTCAGCCTCGCCGAATTCCCAGTTGCCTCAGACAACGACCATTACATCGTCAACACACTTGCCAGAGCTGGCAAGCATAGTCACTAAGTAATGATCGGTATCCTTGGCCCTGAGAAAATAGCGTCCCAGCCGGCCAGTAGACTTGGCTAAGGCATAACAATGCTGAATTGCAGGTATACCTTGGTTAATCCTAAGGCATCGGCTCAACTCTATAATCCCCATTATGATTCAAAAAAAATTTACGTTAGGCTGGGAAGGGATTAGACCCCAGTGTTGAAGGACGACCCTTAAAAATGGGTGAAGCAGAAAACGGACTCCGCCCTCAGCAATCGATGGGAGAGGAAAGATGATTGTACTCTCATCATTCCTCTCCATATCAATGGTGTTGTCTGCCACAAAGTGACAAATGGACATCGTCGGGGATGGAATATTGGCATCGGAAACTGGAAATTCGATCCGCAGAAAGGAGTTCTTTAAAATGTTTTGCCATCCTAGCTAGCCTAAGGATTATACAAAACTAAACATAAACAAGGAAATGGGATTCTAAGTGAAGGAGAAGAAAACTTACAAGAAGCAGAAGAGATAATAAGAAACAGGAGGAAGTTGCAGAGGTCGCGAAATGGAGGTATATTGAAAGGCAAACCAGGAGCTTTGAGTATTCAACAAGAACTTACATTCGAAGGGACAACATAATTTCAAATCGCATTAAATGAAAAAAGCGTACGAAGAGGCGGGAAGATGTAATAATGCCTAAAAAGCGTGTGCTCTGACATACGTTGGGATGAGGTTAGCCGCCGTTCTTTCTTTGACTTTTCAAATTCGAAAGCAAACATGTCGTTCGAAACCAAACATACCGACTAACTGGTGTTAATAGGATGTTTGGAGGGCAATTGTGGGAGTCGAATATTCTGGGGGCAATAATGTCGAATAACAGTATAAGGACAGTCAAGGACGGAATTTCTATTCGACATTGATCCTAGACCATCACAGAGCCGAATATGGTAATCGACATTCCAACCAGCAGAACAAAAGCCGAATAAATAAACGTGCAATGGATTAAGGGTAGGCCCAACCCTAAGGCCCAAGGGGAAAAATATAAATAGAGGAGCATCAGCCAAAGAAAGGTATGTGAGAAAAAGTTTAACTTGAGATATAAGCAACCAAGAGAGTATACACTGACTTATCTGTCGAAGTGCTAATTATGGCACCCCCGACCAAGGTATTCATTCCTTTTCAGGTGACTAGCTGAGGATCACGAGCATCCTATAGGATCAAAAGAGTATTTCCGAACCACTTCTCCACACATATTTATGTGTATTATGACTCAGATTGTGTAGTATGAAGTTTAAATGTTAGTCGGCAAAGATTGGGTTGCTGCTGATATAAATGTGTTTCAGTGAATTTGATTAAGATTTTTGTGAATTAGATTTTGAAAATTGAATCTAATTGCTCAAGGTTGGTTTAGATGGATTTGAGTTCGTTAATTTCTAAATTTTCTTTTTTTTTAATGTGAAATTAGTATTGTTCAATTGTTTTTTGTGTTAATCGAATTGTGTTATTCTAAGATCCACGTTCATGTAGAATATGAAATTTGAGTTTTATATATATATATATATATATACCTATGAAATATTCAGAAGATTCGAGTTATATTTGATTGATGGAGATGTTGATTTTATGACGACTCTGTTTTGCTTTAGTGTTCTCTATAAAGGATTGATTTTGGTACTATGTGGCAGACTCTTTTGAAATTCACGTTTGAATTTTTTTTTCTCTGATAATTTTTATCACAAATATTTCTATTTCAACTCCGTGTTTATTATTTATTTTTATCACAATGCATTCTTCTAATAATGCATTCTTCCATATTAACTAAGAAGTGGAGATGTTAAAAATGTTTGTTAAAGTGTATTATATGACAAAAAGTGGAGTCCAATTTTGTATGTTAAGGGTTTGTTCATGTAGTAGTATATATGGGTGTTCCAATGGGGATGTTAAAATGTGTTGTGGGACGCCGACTTTCATTCTCTCTCTCCCCTGTCCCTTCTCTCTCTTGACTGCTAAGGAGCTAGCTGCAGTTAACAACCAAGTTAAGGACTGATAAGTTTAAAAAATTAGCTAACCCATCCACTGGAGCCCAAAATTTTAGAATTTGGTTGCTAATTGTGTAGCACCTGACACTAGCATATACTAAGCCATCCACTGTTAAATGATTTCAAATCCATCATCTGTATTTAATCATGATATCATCTTCCATAAATTGGTGTAAAGTATATGATATTTATCTATTACTCATATTAGTTGAATAAATTTCCAATAAGATACTAAATCATTGTGGTAGGGAAATGTGAAAATGATAGAATAGGACATAACACTTGCATTTAAGTTTGTTGTTAAGGGAAAATGATTGTTATAGACATAACACTTGCATTTAAGTGCTATCTTAATCATTCAATAATGGATAATTGATTCTTAGGCATATTCCCACCAATGGAGGAATAAATTTGTGGACCAAACTAGTATGAATCTTTGTTTAGTTAGTTGGACCAAAAATGTAAAGCAAGCTAATTTGTGATAGATTGAAGGTGGTTGTTGGTATCTTAATCATTCACTTATGGATTACTGATTCTTAGGAGTGTTCCTATCAATGAACTCATTTTGTGGGCCAAACTGCTATAAATATTTGGTTTAGCTGGACAAAAAAATGTGAAGCAAACTAGTTT
Organism: Camellia sinensis; assembly: GCF_055761805.1. Lineage (NCBI taxonomy): Eukaryota > Viridiplantae > Streptophyta > Magnoliopsida > Ericales > Theaceae > Camellia > Camellia sinensis. The sequence continues at coordinate 65,911,988 of NC_138961.1, read as the reverse complement.
GTGATAGATTGCTAGTTGTTGGGATCTTTTATTAGCCTCTTTCAAGGTAGAACCAAAATATACTATAATTGAATGTCGAACATCCCATACATGCCATCCAACCACATTAAAACAAACTGTGAATGTCAAATTTGTTGTAGTGTCTGGATTATAAGAAAATGAACTGATTCTTTTTTTTATTTATTTATTAGGTAATTGAACTAGATATACCAAAATTTAGAGTACAAAATATGAGGCTCAATGTACTTGCAAAGAGGAAAAAAAAGATGATTAAGCAAGCCATCAAAATAGAGCATTCAATTTAAGGTTTAGAGAAGGAATGTGGAGATGTAACCCAATTACATGTGGAGGTAACAGTAAAAAAAAATTGTTGAGTGAAGATTTGATTTGTATAAGGTGTGATCAATGCCTTGTTTGTAATAATAATAATAATAATAATAATAATAATAATAATAATAATAATAATAATAAAATTTAAAAAATAACATTTCAAACTGTATATACATGTGGAAGATTAGGAGTTTTCATTATTGAACTCTGGTTCATAATAATAATGTATTGAGAAGCAATGGCACATAGCTATTACTTTTTATTCTAGCAGATGTCTTAGGTAGTTTCAACTGGAGAAAGACGAGTTAAAGACTTGGAAGACTTGGCTTCTTATTGTCCTCAGTATCACAACCAAGGTACCTTTTAATACTACATTATAAGTACTCCTTATAACTTTTATGGGTCATACATACCTAGCATATAGTGTAGTACTGTGCACTACTGCAAATCATTACAGCATTTCATGGGGATGATAAAGTATGAACATATTAGATTTTTTCTATTCAATATTTCTATTTTGTTATGAAAATTACTTCAAGCAATGAGTTGATCATTGACAATGTTGTTGGCTATCAAATATTCAATGATCTTTACTTAGTGATCCACAACCTAAAAATTCAAGAAAAAGGTATATATGTTTGTGATGATCTTTTTGAAATCAGCATGTGTGTTCCTCTATTTATGCACCAATAAGGATTTGGAAGTTAATGTTTCAAATTATTTCTATGGTGCAATGTTTTAGGGCTTGATATCCTTCTTCATATAATGTTTTTGGATCATGAATCATGTATAAACTATTGTTCTTTCTTGACGTTAAATTATAATAATTATTATTATTTTGTGTTTTATTTTCATTCCTTATTTTGGGTTAAGGGGTTTAACCATATCTTATTTCTTCCTTTTAACTGTATTGATCCCCATTCCATCTGTTATATGGGTCTCTCGCAGACATGTCAATAATGTTACAGGATGATGGAGGCGATGGTTCGGATGATGAGTATGAGCCCAATAGTAGCAGCGACAATAATGATGATGATGGCTAGTTTTTGAGGACTTTGATGAATAGATTTCTATAATCTTTGAATAGTTTTGGATTTTGTTTACAAACTTATATATGATACAGTTTTGGATGGTTTATAACTTTTTGGATAATTAAGAACTTAAGGATAGTCCTTTTCGATGATTTTGAACTTACGGTTAGTTTTTGGATGTTTGGAATGTATTGACAATTTTTTAATATTCATAATTTACGGATGTAGTTTATTTTTTATGCTTGAAACAATATTTTGGTGGTTGAATGATATTTTGTGAAGCTTGTTTGTAATGTTTGTTAGATTGTACAAAAAAGGTCAAAATAAAACTTGCCGAGTTAAAATAATAATAATAATAATAATGCACATTCTACAGCAAGCACATTAGGCCATTATATGACATATTCCACAGCATTCTACGAACATTGTGGTATGTTCTACTTATCTACGGTACGTTGACCAAGTCGTTGTATTACATATTCGTACGGCACTCAATCAATGTTGTTATTTGTCCCACTAATTAACAGCGTGCAAAAGTAGTCGTAGAAAATGTAAAAACGACGCACAAAATCTGCTGTTAAATAGTTTTTAACGACATACTATGGCATGCCGTTGAAAGTGAATGACTTTCCATGACTGGTTATAATATGATGTTATGTTGCATGTCGTCGAAGGGTTTTTACTGCGTCCATTGCACGCCGTAAAAACCCTTTTTTGTTGTAGTGAAATTAGAGGATCCATATGTCTAAATTCCATATGGGCATCGAAAACATATCCCACACAACCTTAATGCTTGTCATATTCAATGGACATGTGTATTGTGGAATGAATAAAAAAGTCCATGTAACACTAAGTAAGATACAAATTTCAAAACAGAACTACACAATCATAAATTTGAGCTGCATTTCCTTCCCACAATATGATTCCATTTCCTGTGTGGCCAAAGCTAAAACTACTTCTGATGTGCAATAAACATTAATCATTATAGATGATAATTTGGTTTAAACTTCCCTAAATACTTCAAGAATTCACAAAGTCGTAGACCAAAATAGAAGTTAGAACACTTGTCATGCACAATGGAGAAGTCGAATTGCTTATCTCCAAAAAAAAAAAAAATGGAGAAGTCGAATGCTTCCACCTTGACCTTATTGACACTTTCAGCAGCTGCATGTATGTACTGTCGCCTTGTGGCTCAAGAGGCGCCCTTGTATTCTTGGCACAAATTGATTTAAATCTCTTGAGAATTGCAATAACTTGATGCATAATTGAGTATGTTAGTTGATCCACAAATTTGTTAAAATCATTTAGGTTATTATACTACAATTATTCAAGCTTTGCAAAAACCACAGTGAGAAGAAATTATATGTCTACTATAGGGCTCTATCCAAGGAATAACACAAGGGACTTCAAAGAATTATTCGAGTAGGACTCTAAGGAATAAAATAGAGGACTTCAAAGAATGATTCGAGAAATCTTATGGTCATACCCAAAATAGGTTTTACTGGCTGATAGTCAATCCACAATTTAGTATTTGGGTAAATTATAAATATACCCCTGAGGTTTATCAAAAATACCGATTCCCTTTTCATGTTCGAAAAATTACATCCCACCCCTTCAAGTTTCTAATCACATAACAAATAACATCTTCCATTAATCAACTATTATGCCAAACTAACATAGTATATTATGTAAGCAACATCTTTTTTTAAAGAAATACATATATTAACATTTATGAAGTGCAACACTTTATTTTCTTTTTTCTTTTTCCTATCTCACCTTCCTTATCATCCATTTTCTCTCAACCAGTATCACCACCCCCTGCCACTCACAATCAGCACCACTATCACTATTGTCTACAAACATTTTAGTGCTGCCAAAAAGAATTGGAAAATATTGTGGTAGGGAAAGGGATTTGATGAAGGGTGGATGAAAATGTGGATAGTATGATAATTTTAATTTGCTCTTAGAAGGTATTTGGATAATTTTATTTTTTCTGTTAGGTCAATTGGAGGACAAATTCTAACAGGGGGTATTTGCAATGGTGGAGCCAAATTTGTGGTTTAGAAGCGGCACTATTAAATTGAAATTTTAATAAAAATTATAATGTAACTTAATTTTTATTTGATGGTAAGATTAAAAATTAGTGCACTGCAAATGTTATATTTAAATATAAGGTCAAGTTAACTGATCATTATCTTTATTGTTATTAATTTAATTTATGTATGATGATCATCATGGTTTAAAAAATAATTACATGCCCTCATATGAGGACAAAATTATATAAAGATACACATACAAAAAGAGATATAGAAATGATAGAAAAAGAAATTAATAAATAATATACAGAGGCTATTATATATTACTTGTTTTTTCCACCATTGTGAATCATTAAATTACATGGCAATATATTATTAGTTGTCATTACTTATGTAATAATTATCTATTTTATAAGAGGTGATATAAAATAACGACAAAAAATTAGTGATATATAACATTTCTCTAATATAAAATTTATAAGAAATTTTTTTAGCATAATTAAACATTTAAAGTGACAAATTAAATGTTTTTTTATTAAAAAAGTTTTAAAACAAAAAATAGTGATATAAAAATTTCAAGATATTACTTAAAAAGATTAAATTGAAATATATTGGTTTATTAAAGGTAAAAGAATAAATTTTCAAAAGTTGAGGCGGCAAGTGACCCTTTTATGTGCCTCCACCCCTAGGTTAGGGGTGTAAATCCGGCCTGGCCCATGTCGAGCCTCATAGACTCCAACCAAAATTCGGGCCGAACTGGCCCATAGGCCAAAAAATTAGGCCCAAGCCCAAGGGTATTCGAGCCTTAGCTGGGCCGGTGGGCCAGGCCTGGCCTCGGGCTTAGGTAAGGGCCTGACCATTTTTTTTTTTTTTCTACCCAAATTTTATTATTTTTCACTAAAAAAGACACTAGGCCTTGAGCGGGCGAGCCTTGAGTGGAGTGGACCTTAAGAGGGCCAAGCGGGCCGGGCCGAGATTCAAAATGATGGCCCAAGCCTAGGGGTTTGGCCTGGGCTTGGGCCCAGGCCCAAACTAGCTTAAACGGGCTGGGCCCACCGGGACCGCGGGCCGGGCTTCGGGCTGCCCACGGGCCACGGGCCATTTTTACACTCCCACCTTAGGTATTTATAATTTTTAGAACGTGAGGAAGAAATCCGTGTTATTGACAAACCTTAGGGATGTATTTTTAATTTAATTTACCATTAGTATTTTGGGAACAAAAAATCAAAATCAATAATTTCCTTATATTGTGTTTGGTTGAGGGATTTGTAAACGGATTTTGGAAAGGGAAAAGGAAAAGGTGGGTGAAATGTGAATAAAATATACCTACATTTTACATTTTTTCACTCACTTTTTCCCTTTCTTTTTTCAAATCCCTTAACCAAACACAGCATTAATGTCATAAAAATAGGGATCTCAGCACGTAATTGGAGAAAACACGTAGCAACATCCAAAAACAGGACAACAAGCACACACCAACCGGTCACTGTGCAAAGAAAATCTTACTAGAGTGTGTAAACCGTATGTTCTGTGCAATATCAGGATCCATAACTCGAAAAACCCTCGAGCTTCGAATTAGCATTTTCAGAAACCCCAAATTTCTGACATAACTTAAACTACTTTGTATTGCTTAAATACTACACCTCTCAAATAACAACAGCACCTCCTCATTTCAATCCATGATATCTAAACCGAAGGATTGTTTTTGTCATGCAAAAATGAAGCATATCAGTCAATGTTATCTCATAAACTGTGAGCACCCCAAGCATTCATCCATTTCTGCAGAATGCTCATCTAAATGCCTTAGTATCATTTAAAGGATGTACGCTCACCAAATTCCACAAACTCAAATTCAATAATTGGATTCACATTCGAGCATCAACAAGCAGCACCATATACATTTATTATAAGAAAAAGCACACAACTCAGAACAATTTTGAACCTTTGTCAGGATTTTTTCTTTTCTTTTCTTTTTTCCCCCCAAGAATACCCGTATTGTTAACTGCTCTAGTAAATAAATGCTAACAAATTTAAAATTCAATTTACCTTCCTCATTCATCAAATCGCCAAAAAAATTGGATGTAAATTTGCAAACACAATGCGTTTGCACCCACCACTAGTATCAAAAGTCTAAATTACATTGACCTCTCTTGAGGTTGACAAAAAAAACACTTAAGCCTAGCAATTTTGGCATAATTACACTGAGCTCTTTTTTAATAAGGTTAAATGGACCATAACTAATGTAAATAGTGTGAAGATGCAAAGAAAAACAAGAAAAATTATTCATTTCAGTGCAAAAAATATGACAATATTATTTTTCTATTCATTTGAGAGCATCTCCAATCCTTAACCCCTTTTTTTTCATGAAATTTAAATTTCATGAAAAAGTGCTCAAAAACCATCTCCAATTCATTCATCAAATCAAGGAAGAGACATGTTTTTTCATAAAATTGAGAATTCATCAAATTATTCACCAAATTAGAATTTAATGAAAATTTAAAAAGATGAAGTATTGGTGGTGACTTCTTTTCATCAAAATTGATGAAAAGATGAATTTGGGATTAGAGGGGGATTTTTAAAAAGATTTTGGAGTAGTTCATATCAAATCAAGTTTTTTACTCAAATTTGATATCAAATTAGATGAAAAAAATTGATGAAGGGTTGGAGTAGTTTATGTTAAATCAAATTTTCTACTCAAATTTGGAATCAAATTAGATGAAAAAATTAATGAAGGGTTGGAGATGTATTGCCTAACAAATTATTGATAGAAAGGGGTCAAGGGTTACATGAACCTTCAAGAACTCAATATAATTATGCCAAGACAATGAGTATTGTTGTATTTTCTTCAAACCTAAGGGGAGTTTAGTGTAATCAACGAAGTCCAAATTGGGCAAGTTTTCAAAGCTCAAATCAAAATAAACAAATTGCATGAATGAACAAATTATCATGGAATTTGGTACATCAAATACTTTCCTAGTGTATACGACCTATATTGTTACTCACAAGAGTTCATATAAGCAAGCTTATGAACTAATCATCAATACATTAACCAAATTGCAACTAATATGAATTCTCAATCACAATATAGATTCAATATACCTGTGAGGAAACGTCAAGTACTTTTTGGCACATTGATGATATTCCGCCGAGCATTCATGCCCAATTTCTAAACAGTAGCAATAACCTCTTTAGCCTTGCAACACCAACATGAACACATCCTTGCTACAAGGCTGCAACCTACTTGGGCAAGGGACTAGATGGCAGGTGGTAATGGTGATTCTATCTTGTTTTGGAAGGATACGTGGCTTCCCCATTCAAGCAACTTCATGGTTTAATCTCCTAGTTTTTGGCAGGATCAAGCCTAAGGTGAGTGATGTCATTAATCCGAATCAAAATACTTGGGATATGAGCAAGGTGGAGGAATTAGTGAGTCCATCCAATGCTTTGTCTATGTTGGAAAAATGGTTTGGAAACCATTAATAGGTGAATGAGAAATTGACTCCAAAGTGCACCATTTGAGTATGGTTTTAAGAAAAATTTATTTAATTTAAAATTAAATTTATTTGTTATATTTTTTGGTCAAAATTGAACCACATTCGATTCAAAATTCGAATATGTTTGAAAAAATAGTCATATCTGTTCTTTGTACCTATTCCATAGAAGAGTTGTGTCTCTTCATAGGAAAGAGATGTGTCTTTTCATTGAAAAGTCACCGTGACCTTTCGAAGAGCCACCAATTCACCTATATAAATAGATCCTCATTGCATTCAATAAACATGTAATTCATCTTGTGTTTCTTTCCTTCTACACTCTGTCTTTTCTGTAAGAGAATTTTGCACAGTAAGGTTCGCCAGACTTGTCGTGGTAGTGTTACTTCTGCAAGGTTCAATCGTTGTATCCTTGGAGACGAACGTCCGACAAAAACTCATGAGCAGCATAGCGGGGGGACAAATTTGTCTTAAGGAAATTGTGTCCAACATAAGTCTCGATCACATTTGGTTTTGTTTTCAGATTTTACAATCTGTTTGTAAGTTTTCTACATCTATAAGTATTTCTGGTTCTCTGTATATAGTTTGGTTTGGTTACCACCCAAATAATTTACATTGTATTCAACTTATATTTTTTTACATAATTTGGAAATATGTTTGATGCAATGATTACGTGTTTCACATTGTATACATAAGAGATTATTCCAACAATCTTAAGACAAATTCTGAGTTTTGTTCATGCTCTTTCCTAATTCTGGTTTTAGTAAAAGAATTTTATTTTGTAATTTTTCTAGCTACTGTATATCAGTTTATTGATTTCTGGTTTAGTTTTAGAATATTCTATAATTAAACTATCTGTAATATTCATGCATAATTATTGTAGAATCTTTTATGATTAAAATATTTGCAACGTTTAGTTTGAACAAAAATTGCTTTTTGTTATGTGTCATGCATAGTCGGTGTTTTCTACAAAGTTTGTTTATGGTCTCTTTCTAGATTCTAGTATTGAATAATGCTATATGCACCAATTGGTATACAAACTAGTGTACCAATTGATGATGTGGCATAATTTAAGAGATTTTTGGTATTTGTAATGTTATTAATGAGTGGGGTCAATAATAAGGTCATAACTTGTGTTGGTATACTAATTGGTGCATGTAGCTCCACCGTTTTGGTATTAGATACTATATTGTGGGGGCCGAGTATTGGGAGTCGTAGAGATTCCGGATAGTCAGACCTGGGAGAGTCGAAATTCGTCGCACTCGGCATCGTCTCGCAAGCTCGAATCCAACTTTTCTCGACCAAATAGCCGATTAAGCAAGGGGCCGAGTAAAGAGCGGTCTACTACAAAATTTGCCGAATATGGAGTTAGAAATGGACCTAATCCTGAGGCCCATGGAAGAAAAAATATAAATAGAAGAACATCAGCTAGAAAGAGGTATGTGAGAATTGTTGTGCTTAACTTAGAATACAAGCATTCTTGAGTGTGGAGGCTGACTTGTCCGTCGGAGTGCTAATTCCGGCACCCCCGACTAGAGTGTTTATTCCTTTTTAGGTGACTATCAGCGGATCACGAGCGTCCCCCAGGATCAGAAGAGTATTTCCAAACCACTTCTCCACAATTGGCACCGTCTGTGGGAATACTCAAACACATCCATGGCGGGCATAATGGAAGACCCACCAATAGTCACTTATGAAACCACGCAGAGAGACGACCTCACTCCATCAAACATGCTCGGACCGGAGACCATCCCCATAAGACGCGCTCCGAACTTCGCCTCATCCTCGACTTCGGAGCATGAAGCAATGCAAGCGATCATGGAACATGCAAAGCAAAACGAACAAAGATTGAAGAAAATGATAGCAGAGAACGAACGTCTCCGTCAAGATTTGGCCTTGGAGGTGGCGAACTCCAAACAAGCTGCATACCAAGGCTCGGAACGACCCGTAAGGGTAGCTGGTCAACGATCTCGAGCCCGACAACAAGATACTGACAGCAACTCCAACCCATTATCTTCGGAGCCCAAGAAGAAGGGACAATCCAAAATTTCCAATTTTTCTAAAGAGAGTCCCCATACAAGGCATAAGCGAAGAAGAAACAGCTTGGATGAAGATCAACACGATTCTTTTGTACGACGGATTGTAAAGGCAGTGCTATTCAAGAAATTCAAAGCACCATCATTCACCTCGTACGACGGTAAATTGGTGCAAGATGGCCGGCTACAATAGTACATCTGAAAAGCCAACCCAACCAAAGCAATAGCCTTGAGACAGGATTCACATTCGCTCCGCTTGATCTACATGATATACAGCTTGCCAATGTCATCGGCGGTGCACATAATTCAGTCGAAGTCTAACCCTCAAGAGCAGTTCACTCCGACTAAACGGCCCCATGAAGCCGAGGCTATCACTTTTGATGATTCAGATTTGGCCGGAGTAACACTGCCCCACATTGAACCCTTGGTAACTGAGTTACACGTAAACCGATTCACAGTTAAGCGTGTACTTATTGATCCAGGGAGCACATCAGAGATTATGTACTACAAGACATTCACCAAACTTGGTTCTCCGAATCGGATCTCTCTCCAGCCCCTTATCTACTATTCGGCTTCAATGCCAATCCAGAGTACCCATTGGGAAAAATCAAACTTCCCGTTCGAGAAGGTTCCTGAACAATGGATGTAGGATTCTTGGTCGTCAAGCTACTATCGCCGTATAATCTAATCATGGGGCCGATCCTGGTTGCATATTATGCGAGCCGTGCCAAGCACCTATCATCAGCTGCTCCGTTTCCTGATAGAACGCGGTATTGAGCAAATTCGTGGCTCCCAGAAATCGGCACAGGCATGTTATCTCCTTGCTGAGAAAACGCCAAAGGGACTACAAGTGAATTCCATTGAGATGCCAGATCGAGAAAGCCTCAACGATGTTGGGTGGATCCCAAATGAAAAGGCCACGGAAGGCTTGGAACGAGTTGAAATCGATGGAAGCACAAACAAGTTCTTCATGGTCGACGCCTCTTTAAGTCAGGCCGACAGACAGCAGCTAATATCTTTCCTGCTCAGCAACCTCGATGACTTTGCGTGGACTCCGTACAAGATGCCGGGTATAGATCCGTCAGTTTCACAGCACCATTTGAATGTCGATCCTAAGTGCAAGCCGGTCATTCAGAAAAGCCGGCAATCAGCTGCAGAGCACACTACCACCGTTGTCGAGGAGGTTGACAGGCTGCTTGATGCCAGGGCAATTAGGGAGGTGACCTACCCTACATGGCTCTCTAACACAGTGGTGGTGAAGAAGAAAAATGGAACTTGGCGAGTGTGTGTCGATTTCACGGACCTAAACAAAGCCTGCCCAAAGGATTGTTTTCCTCTTCCCAGGATAGACCAGTTTGTAGATGCTACGGCGCGCCATCAGTGTATGAGCTTCCTTGATGCCTATAGAGGTTATCATCAAATCGCTATGCATCCGGAGGACCAAGAGAAAACTGCATTCCTCACCCCAAGAGGAACCTATTGCCATAAGGTAATGCCTTTTGGGCTGAAGAATGCAGGGGCAACCTACTAGAGACTGGTCACCACTGTGTTCAAGGAGAAACTCGGCAAAACTATGGAAGTGTACATTGACGATATGGTGGTCAAATCCAACGAAGAGCAGAATCATATAGCCGATCTGGAAGAGACATTCTGTATCCTACGCAAATATGGAATGAAGTTGAACGCTTCCAAATGTGCATTTGGTATCGGCTCTGGAAAATTCTTGGGCTACATTGTCAACCACAAAGGAATAGAAGCCAACCCAAGGCAAATCACTGCAATCCTGGAGCTCGGCTCCCCTCGTTCAGTAAAGGTGGTTCAAAAGTTGATGGAGATGGCTGCCTCACTCAACAGGTTTATCAGTCAGTTCACAGCTCGCTGCCGACAATTCTTTCATACACTACAACAGGGCAAGGCTTTTGAATGGTCCATTGAGTGTGAAGCCGCTTTCAACGGCCTGAAGACCTACCTCTGCTCAGTACCACTCCTGACAACACCCCTGCTGGCGACCCGCTCATTTTGTATTTGGCAGTTTCTGACCAAGCCGTCAGCGTCGTATTGATAAAGGAAGAACTGGGGGAATAGCGGCCAGTGTATTATGTGAGCAACGCAATGGTTGACGCCGAAACACGGTACCTTCCGCTGGAAAAGCTCATCCTAGCCCTAGTTATGGCAGCAAGGAAGCTCATGCATTACTTCCAGGGGCACAGCATTGGGGTACTAACAGATTATCCCCTTCGATCAGTACTACGCAGTGTGGAAGCATCTGGACGTGTTTCAAAGTGGGCTCTGGAACTTGGCTAGTACGATATTCAATTTCTACCCAGAACCTCAATCAAGGGACAGGTGCTTGACGACTTTATCGCCGAATTCACTCGGGCCTTGCCGACTTCAAGTCTGATGTTGTCGATTTGTCAGAAGAAATTCGACCGAAGCCGAACTAGAGGATTTATGTTGGGGACATCTGGCAGTTGTATTGTGATGGATCGTCCAATCAGTGGGGCAGTGGAGCTAGAGTTGTAATCATGACTCCTGACGGCGTAATAATTAAGCAGGCCATCAAGCTCGACTTCGAAGCATCAAATAACAAAGCCGAATACGAAGCCCTCCTAGCCGGTTTGCGGAATGCGCATATTCTGGGTGCTCGGCGTCAGCTTGTGTTTTGCGACTCAAAACTGCTGATCAATCGGCTAAAGGCGTAGTACGCGGCAAGAAACAGCCGTATGGCGGCCTACATGAAAATGGCCAATTCCTTGTTGGCAAAATTTGACCATCATGAGTTAAACCTAGGGGTGCAACTCGGGTGGGTTCGGTCGGGTTGGGAGGTTACCCAAGCCCAGCCCAAGTTGTGCTGAGACCTACCCAAGCCCGCCCAAGCCCGAATTGTAACCCAAGGTTGTCTGCCCAAGCCTGACCTGAGTTAAACCCGAATTGTCCGAGTTGTCCGAATTGTAAATGAATTTCAGTTTTTTTTTCCCAGCTACATTATTAAATTATTAAAATTTGACTCTATTTACAATTTTTTTTTTAAAAAAATAGAAAATCATTAATACCATCAAAACAAATAATTTATATAATGTAAGAGAGATGCCACTATAGTAGTCCTTACAATTTATGAGTGAAAATAAAAAGAAAAAAAGTAAGATTTTATGTTATTTATATATATAATATATATTCAATATGATTTAATAATATAAAGTACTTTAATATCATGTAATGGCTAATAATTTATATATATTTAATATTTTTATATATCTATATATGTATAATTCGGGCTTCGGGTTGCTCGGGTTGCTTGACGTCTTTGCCCAAGCCCGCCCAAATTTAATTCGGGCTTCTGAATTTTTGCCCAAGCCCGTACCGAATTTGAAAATATTTTGTCCAAGCCCTAAAAAAATTCAGACTGGGCTCGGGTTGCTCGGGTTGAGCCCGCCCAAGTTGCACCCCTAGTTAAACCAGATAACACGTGATCAGAACACCCATGTAGATGCCTTGGCTTGCCTAGCCTTCGCAATCAACTCAGAGATTACACGGACCATCGAAGTAAGATTCATCCCAGAGCCAAGCATTGGCCCTTCGGAGGAATTCCAAATCAACGTTATAGAATCTGCACCGAGTTGGATGGATCCCATTATTGCATACCTATCTTCTTAACAACTCCCAGAGGACAAGAAAGAAGCGTACAAGCTGTGAAACAATGCCATGCGATACTACTTAGATCCGCAAGGACGGCTTTATAAAAAGTCACTCTCTGGCCCATATTTGGAATGTGTGCACCCGGACAAAGTCGAGGAGCTTCTAACTGAGATACACGAAGGCAGTTGTGGTGCCCATTCTGGCAGACGCTCTTTGTCCCATTGAGCTATAACGCAGGGGTATTATTGGCCGACAATGAGAACGGACGCTGAGTGTTATGCAAAAAAGTGTGAACAGTGCCAGAAGTTCTCCCCATTAAACCATCTGCCTGCTGAGGAGTTGAACTCTTTCACCAGTCCCTGTCCGTTCGCCCAATGGGGGCTTGATATCGTAGGACCATTGCCGAGGGCCCGAGGGAACAAGCGATACCTGATCGTCGCAACAGATTACTTCACGAAATAGGTCGAAGCGGAGGCGTTATCACACATTCAAGATGCTGACGTCAAGCGCTTTGTGTGGAGGAACATCATAACACGATTCGGCGTTCCCAAAGCTCTTCTCTCAGACAACAGCACCTAGTTTGATTGTGGCGTGTACCGAGAGTTGTGTAGCAAATATGGTATCCGGCCTTACTTTTCCATGCCGGCTTATCCCCAAAGCAATGGCCAAGCCGAAACCTCTAATAAATCCATCTTGGACGGCATCAAGAAGATGCTGGAGAAAGCCAAAGGCAAATAGGTTGAAGAATTACTGAGTGTATTGTGGGCTCATCGAACTACACCGAGAAGATCAACTGGAGAAACGCCGTTTGCCCTATGCTTTGGAACCCAGGCAATCTTACCCCTAGAAACCGGCCACCCGACTCTCAGGTCACGAGTTTTTGATATGGACCGAAACGACATGATGCCGGCTTTGGATTTGACTCCAATAGAAGAACGAAGAGACCGAGCCCTTGTGTCCATGGCACGGTACCAGTAGCAGCTGGCAAAGTCGTATAATCAACGGGTTCAGCTGCGCCGCTACACACCAGGAGAGTTGGTCCTGAAGAAAGTGCTTCCAGCTGACAGGAAACCGGCCGATGGAAAATTGGGTCTTAACTGGGACCGCCCCTATCAGATTGATTCAATTGCCAGAGTAGAGGCATATCAGCTCAAAAACATGCCAGGAAGGTCTCTGCCACGGCCCTGGAATTTCACGCATTTACGCAAATTTTATCATTAACCCGACTTGTAGGACATGATGCTTGTTCCGAACTGTTCGCCATGTACATCTCTTTTTCTATAATACAAAGATTCCCATTCACCTACTACAGGATCTAGTTCAAAGATGTTCCGATTAAGCCTCCGGATTTGGAGCACCCTTCGTGGATATCACGATTGGCCAAATCTAGTCTCCGGATTCGGAGCCCCATCGGCGAATGACGTCTTTGGGCCGATCAAGCCTCCGGATTCGGAGCGCCCTTCGTGGATATCACGATTGGCCAAATCAAGTCTCCGGATTCGGAGCCCCATCGGCGAATGACGTCTTTGGGCCAATCAAGCCTCCGGATTCAGAGCACCCTTCGTGGATATCACGATTGGCCAAATAGTCTCCAGATTCGGAGCCCCATCGGCGAATGACATCTTTCGGCCGATCAAGCCTCCGAATTCGGAGTGCCTTTTGTGGATATCACGATTGGCCAAATCAAGTCTCCGGATTTGGAGCCCCATCGGCGAATGACGTCTTTGGGCCGATCAATCCTCCAGATTCGGAGCGCCCTTCATGGATATCACAATTGGCCAAATAGTCTCCGGATTCGGAGCCCCATTGGAGAATGACATCTTTGGGCCGATCAAGCCTCCAGATTCGGAGCGCCCTTTGTGGATGTCACGATTGGCCAAATCAAGTCTCCAAATTCGGAGCCCCATCGGCGAATGACGTCTTTGGGCCGATCAAGTCTCCGGATTTGGAGCCCCATCGGAGCATGAGGTCTTTGGCCCGATGAACCCTTCGGGTCATGCATAACACAATGATGTCAATTAAATCAGGCCGAACAATGTCCATTCAATCGTCTGAAATACGCTTATTCAACATTTATATAATAAAACACATGCAAGCACGTGTGTGCCGAACAAAACTTATAACAAAACATTGAAAATAAAATGATTTTTTATTCGACCAACCAAAAATCACATAATTTGACACGCAATCCGCGTTTGAACATTTACAACGAATATTTTTATTCGGCATCTCCCTCATCATCGCTCTTTTCAACTTCAAAGGCGGAAAAGGACAAATGATCACGATGATCCAGGTCACATAAGTTAGAATTGACACCCTTTGCTCGGAGAGCCTCCGCGGCCTGAAGAGCAGCGATCCAACCATGCTTAAAGCCCCGATTCTCGCATCGGCAGACCTCCTCAGCAAGTGTCTCTTTTGTTTTGTCGATCCCAACCTTCCGGCAAGCATGGAAACCCTGCTCGTAACCCTTGGCCCTCGCATTTGCTACGACAAACATGCTTGCCATATCTCGGTCGGTGATGGCATGACTCAATAGCCGTTGGGTCACCCTCTCGTCCACAATCGGGTTAGATTGACCCGCCACATGTGAATCGGTAACTTTAACCTCCCTAAGCTCGCCCTCGGCTTTCTCCGCACGAGCCTCCGAACTGCGGACCCGTTCGCCCATTTTCTGCATCTCCCGCCGCGCAGTGCGCAGACGCATGCCGACTTCGTAGGCGGTGTACAGCCCCTTCACCGCCCCATGAATACCTTCTCGAAACACTTCGAAATCTCGTCGTCCAACCATCGATTGTTGGACTTTTGGTGGAAAGATCTGTCAAGTGAACTCGACCGCTACACCCGGATCATTAACGATGGAATTTGCCTGTCATCGGTTTATTCCCCACGAACACCACAAAATTCAATGGTCGTGGCGTCGCGTCTGACTCATTCCTTGGTCATGGTCACAGGGAGCTTCCCCATTGATGCTTCTCTCTTTGGGACGATCTGCTTCTGCAGCTTGAAGGTTGACGTTTTTCATTTTCCTTGGACGTCCTTCCTCCCATAAGCGTAGGCTCGCTGTTGCGATTCATCGCAGTATCTAGTTCAGCCAGCGTCCATCCCTCTCCTCTACTGTTGAAGAACAGTCTGTTTGACATTCACCCTCACCCCAAGCTAGTCCAAATCGAGTCTAAATAAGAATAAGTGGACCCACTGGCGCGAACTCACCCCATTTATTCATAGGTATGCAGCGACCCCGAGGCAATTTCATTAATGCTTTTGGCAGTCTCCAAACGACGGAGGCCGATTGTTATATGCCACAGCCACTTCATGCACTGATTTTTGGCTTGTTAAAACGGCCTAATTATCTAAACGACAATTATAGGGGAATGCCTTGAAGTTCATGCACTGGCTGAGGCAAGGGCAGATTTATTAATCTAACCGGCCGAGCATCTTGGCCCCATGCCGACTGATATGTGTCGTAGCCACTTCATGCACTAATTTTTGGCTTGTTAAAACGACCTAATTATCTAAACGGCAATTATAGGGGAATGCCTTGAAGTTCATGTACTGGCTGAGGCAAGGGCAGATTTATTAATCTAACCAGCCGAGCATCTTGGCCCCATGCCGATAGATATGTGCCACAGCCACTTCATGCACTAATTTTTGGCTTGTTAAAACGGCCTAATTATCTAAACGGCAATTATAGGGGAATGCCTTGAAGTCCATGCACTGGCTGGGGCAAGGGTAGATTTATTAATCTAACCGGCCAAGCATCTTGACCCCATGCCGATTGATATGTGCCACAGCCACTTCATGCACTAATTTTGGGCTTGTTAAAACGGCCTAATTATCTAAACGACAATGATAGGAGAATGCCTTGAAGTTCATGCACTGGCTGAGGCAAGGGCTGATTTATTAATCTAACCGGCCGAGCATCTTGGCCCTATGCCAATTGATATGTGCCACAGCCACTTCAGGCACTAACTTTTGTCTTTTTAAATGGCCTAATCATATAGTCGGCGAATATACAGAACGTTTGATCTAAAACAGCAACAAAACAATACCATTCATTAAATACAGCAAAGGACAAAATGAATTTTCATTAAGTAAATTGGGCACAAACTGTAGCCATTTTACATATGAAAATTACTAAACAAAAAGCTGTAAAATGCTAAAAATTACTAAATAAAAAGCTAAAAACATACACGCAAATCCTAAAACAAAAACAAGAGCCGCCCAAATTAGTCCTCAGAGTCAAACTCCAGTGGCTCAACTTCCACTTACTCGTATGGAATTGGCGTAGCCAATGTTACATCAGCAGTAACAAGGGCTTTGAGCCAGCCATGTTTGAACCCCCGATTTTGAAATTTGGGGACTTTGTCTACGTATTCATCAAAAGTAGATTTTTTCCCGGCATCGAATACGCTAAAAGCCTTCAAATCGGTTGTTTCCTTCGCCGCCTTTATTTCTTCCAACTCAGCCTCCAATTTAGAGATCACCTCCTGGGCCAATTTAAGCGCGTCGTCGCTCGCATCCGCCCTCTTCTCGGCAACCGATCTCAATTCTTCAGCACTGCGGGCTCTCTCCACCTCGAACTCGGCCCTACGCTTTTGGCCGTCAACCTTTGCTTGTAAACGGCCAATATACTCGACGGCATCGTGATGACGACGGCCCATCTCGACTATCATTCCGACGGCCTGCAAAACAGGAAGTTTAGACCAAAACAATATTCGCGTAAAGTGAAAAGACAGTCAAGATATATACCAAAAGAGCTAATTGCGTGGCCAACGCAATTATAACCAGATCCGGCTCCGCTCGAAAAGCCGCCTTGTCAGCAGGCAGTGAAACGAATGTGGCCATGCCGAGTGTGACCGCTGGATCTTCAATTATCAAAGCATCGGAGGAGATCGGCGTATTCTTTATCTTCGGCTGAATAACAAAAGGTGCAATCACATCCGATCCTTGCAAACGAGGTCGTTTGTCGGCGGGGTCTTCTTTTGAGCCGGCCTCGACCTCGGCAGTGCGCTTCTCCACCCTTTGCTCAACTTTTACACTTGCATGTACAAAAGGTTCCGCCTCAACACTACCATTTTTTTTCGTTCCCTCCTCAATAATAGGCAAGGAGGATTGGGACTCGCCAATAGGTGAGGGCTGAGATTCGACAGCCCGAATGGCCTCCGCCTTTCTCCGCACGGCCATCATTTCCGTGTTCGCCTTCTTGGCAAGTTTAGTGAGACTTAACCCAGCCATATCTTCTGTGTACGCGCCGAGAAGAACCTCCAGACTGTGAAAAATATCGTCAAGAGGAAGGTCCTCTCAACCCGAAGTGGACGGAGGATCAACCGAATTAAGACCGGCTTCTTCAAATGCTAACTTCAAAGCCTCGTCAACCTCGGCTTAGGATTGGTCTGACTCGGCGACCTCAGCTACTTCCGGTCGCTCCGAATCTGATCCCCCAACACCGACTTGCCTTAAATTTTTAAAATCAGTCAAGATAAGGGCAGTAAGAAACTCATCACCCTTCGGAATTGGGATGTTTTCCGCCGTCGAAAAGGTTGTATAAGTCTGCTCATAGCGGAACAGAACGTGGGCCGCCCTCCCCTGTTTCTGAAGACTTGGCCGGCCGAAATACTTGAGCACAGCTTGGATTTCCAAAAGGACGGCGTCGTCGGTTGAGGTCAAGACTTTCTTCAAATCGTTTCCTGCAAAAAGCAAAACCATGAGGTCCCGAAAATGAAGCTTCATAGATTATAACAAAAAGTAAATAATTAAAAGAAGATACTCGGCCACCTGGTTCACCCCTTCGCCTAGGAATACGATCAAGGCGGTCCTTGCCTTCGCCGAATTCCCAGTTTCCTTAGACGACGACCATAACATCGTCGACTCGCTTCCCAGAACTGGAAAGCATGGTCACTAGTTGATGGTCGGTGTCTTTCGCCCTAAGGAAATAACGCCCGTGCCGACCAGAAGACTTGGCCAAGGCATAGCAATACCAAATAGCGGAAATGCCAAGGCTAAGCCCACAATGATGGTTTAGTGCGATAATCCCCATGACGATCCTAAAGAAGTTGACATTGGGTTGGGAAGGGATTAAGCCCCAATGGCAGAGCATGGCCCTAAGGAATGGGTGAAGGGGGAAATGAACTCCACCCTCTACGATTGATAAGAAAGGGAAGACGATCGTGGTTTCATCAACCCTCTCCATATCGAGGGTGCCGTCTGTCACAAGTGACAGACGGACATCATCAAGAATGGAGACATGGCGTCAGAAGCTAGAAATTCGATCCGATGAGAGGAGATCTTTTAAATGTTTCACCATTTCCCCCAGCCAATAGGAATATGCTAAGCTAAAAAACAAAGCAAGGAAAGAGAACTTACAAAAGGCGAAGAAGATAGAGAAGAGAAGGAAGTTGTAGAGGTAATTCGGAAGGCAGTCCAGTGACGAGCGTCTAAAAGCATGTATGCATTTGAAAAGACGTCAAAATTTTAAATCACAATAAATAGAAGTGTACGAAGAGGCGGGAAGTTGAAATGATAACCGAGAAGCGTGTGTTCAGACATTTGCGTTGGAAAATGGTCAGCCGCTGAATTTCGGCTCTGACTTTTCGAGTTCGAAGCCAAACACTCCAACCAACTGTCGTTAGTGGAGTGTTTGGGGGGCAATTGTGGGGGCTGAGTATTGGGAGTCGTAGAGATTCCGGATAGTTGGACCTGGGAGAGTCGAAATTCGTGGCACTCAGCATCATCTCGCAATCTCAAATCCAACTTTACTCGACCAAATAGCCGATTAAGCAAGGGGGCCGAGTAAAGAGCGGTCTACTATAAAATTTGCCGAATATGGAGTTAGAAATAGACCTAATCCCGAGGCCCATGGAAGAAAACATATAAATAGAAGAACATCAGCCAGAAAGAGGTATGTGAGAATTGTTGTGCTTAACTTAGAATACAAGCATTCTTGAGTGTGGAGACTGACTTGTCCGTCGGAGTGCTAATTCCGGCAACCTCGACCGGAGTGTTTATTCCTTTTCAGGTGACTATCAGCAGATCACGAGCATCCCTCAGGATCAAAAGAGTATTTCCAAACCACTTCTCCACATATATTATATGCATTGCATTGGTTTTGTTGATCATAAATTCAGATTAAATTTATCGGTATAAATTTTGATTCATAAGATTCTTGTTGTGTTTCCGTTTCTGTAATATACAAAATTTCTTTGTCTGTAAAGCAAAATTTGGTTACCCCATTTTGTAACATTGTTATCCTGTTTTATACAGAATTTTTTACATTTTCAGATTATTGATTAAGAAAGATTTGTTTCTGAGATTTGCACAACATATTTAAATATGCTTTTGTTAAAATTTTTATAATAAATCATGTGTTAGATAACTCTGATAATTTATTTTTATTTTTATTTTTATTTTTTTTCAGATATTGACTTTTAATTTATGGAATTTATATATATATATATATAATTTGTTTTATTTTGTGATCACTTGTTCATTTGAATTTGATATTCAATTACATGAGAGAAAGAAAACAGGAATGTAACCGATTCTATTTAAAATTATCGGTGGGTTGAAAACCGTATACTCTGTTTTTTTGTGTTGGTTCATGCTTATTTTGGTGGACCCAATATGTCACATTCTATCTGTCAAGTTCTGTTATCTTATATTATTAATTGTCCTTTATCTAATACTTGGTTGTTTTATATAGAAAATGACAATTGTAATTACAGGTTTGTCATATATGTATAGTTCTGTTTTATAGAGAAATATGTTTTCCTATTCAAATGAAATATAAATTGTTACCATGTATATTTGGTGTTAATATGGAATCTTTGTGTTAAATATAGATTTTTATTTGATCAGTTTTTGATTCAGTCGTATTATGTGATTAAACAGTATGAGTACGCTCTTCCCAAGTACCATATTATTGTGTACCAAATATGTTAATCTATTCATCCGACTCTTTCTTATTTGTGATGTGTATCATGCATATGTATAGATGTGAATTCATGTTATTTTTAAATTAATTTTTGATTTGGTGACTCTATTAATATTTATTTATCATATTATTGACATAGTTTGCATGAGCGTATTAATTTTAGTATTTTCAATTAATTTGGAATGAGTTTTTATGACATCATGTTGTTATAGATTTTTTGGAAATCTTGGGTGATATGTGTTATTTTCTAACTAGTTTAAATCTAGTGTTGGGTCTAGATTTTAAATAAAGTTTATTTAAAATGTTGTGACCTTTTAAATATTTTTTTATTTTTATTGGTTATATGTCAAAAATAATAGCTTCTGAAACTAGAAATACCAGTTCTGGTACTACTGTTATTGTTCCTGCTCCGACTCCTGTTCATGCAACAATTCTGGTTAACCATGGCAAGAAACCGAAAATTTTTAATGGAACAGAGTTTAAAAGATGGCAACATAAAATGTTATTCTATATCACAACTTTAAATCTGGCAAGGTTCATCCGTGAATATACTCCCATTTTAAATGAAAATGAGGCTGATCAGCAAATGGTTGTTGTAGTGGATGCATGGAAGCATGCCAATTTCCTATGTAGGAACTATATCCTTAATGGGTTGGACAACACTTTGTATATTGTGTATAGTCCATCGAAGACAACAAAAGAATTATGCGAATCTTTGGACAAAAAGTATAAGACAAAAGATGCTAGCATAAAGAAATTTATTGTCGGTAAATTTCTTGAATACTTAATAGTAGATTCTAAAATCGTCATCAGTCAAGTACAAGAACTTAAAGAGATATATCATGACATTCATGCTGAATGAATGATTCTAAGTGAGTCTTTCCAAGTGGCTGCTATCATTGAGAAACTACCACCGTCATGGAATGATTTCAAAAATTATCTAAAGCATAAATGAAAAGAAATTTTGCTTGAAGACTTGATTGTAAGGTTTAGGATAGAAGAAGACAATCGGGCTTCTGAGAAGAAAGTAAGGGATTATCCTATGGAGGCTAGGGCTAATGTGGAGGAACAATCACCAAGAACCAAGAAAAAATGTTTACTGGAAATTGTAACACTCTGAAATGATAACGATAGCCCATGACGTATAATCAAATAAGATAATGCATTTTCCAAAATGAATATCCTTTCCATTCATCTATAATTTGAATTATACAAAAGATAACACATGCATTTACACATTCACAAGCTCTAACCCTAAATTTGTAGCATGTGCTACAATAAGAGATATGATATGAAAGTAAAATAGATAATAAACGCCCTAAAGGCTTACAACTTTCCAAGACGGTACTTGGTTACAACAAAAGTGGATTTAAATCCAATACAGTTAAAGGCCCTTTGCCTGTACAAAACATATACAACAATCAGACAAAATGAAACTCTTGCTCCAAGTCCTCCAAAGCTATTGCCTTGGCGAAGGAATATCATCAGCACCTGAAAATGTTTTTCCCACATAGGGTGAGCCAAAGCCCAGTAGAAATAATCCAACATAATATATGAATCTTAATAAAGATATAAGGTGATATGCATATGTAATACTCGTGCCAAAACATTTTATATCACTTTCTCGAAACCATGCCATGCCGCCATGCCAAGGTTATCACAATTATGAAATCATTTCATTTACAATAGAAAACAGGGCAGGGAACCACAATCTCCTGGAATGTCAAAACAAATATAACCTTTCACGGAAATTTCATCTGTAGGAAACCGTAGACTGCCACTTATGTAAACGTAGGCTATACAAGCACTACTATTGCCATTTCACGGAAATTTTGTCCACGGGATCGGCACCCATGTATACACATAGTTTTTAGAACTTTCACCATGGACACTCAGGCCAATTTATTTCAACGAGACGACACATACTTCCCAGATTCACCCTTTTTCTCAAAACGATAAACATTTCCAATGTGTAAATATTAAATAATACTCTATGCAAATGGATGAGACAATAGTTTTAATTCTTCTAATTCTCATGCAATTTCTACAACAATCATAGCTATCTTCCGCTGATAGCCCAAAACATATATTTCTAAACAAATCAAACAATTTTCAATAAAGATAAACTTTCTAAATTTCAAGATGTGAGTGATAATACATATCCAACTCCACTATCCTCATCCATATCAACCCAATTCCACATTTCCAATATCAATTTCATTTATCCTTTCAAAATCAACACTTGATATATTTAGGGTACAACCCCCAATTCTTTATAAACCAAATACAAAGGTAAAAATCCACTAATTCATCATAACTCAACAATAAATACATTCTCTTAATCATTTCCAACAAAGCATTTGAAAACCCCTCTTTTGAAATCAAGCCAAATCCTAGGTTTGTCCAAAATTCCTCTAAATCACAATGTTGTTTTATAAAAACAAATATAAAAGTTAAAAATCATAGGAAAGTGCGGAGAATCCCTACCATAAGCTTAAAAGATGAGTGTAGCACCCAACTTTCTTCGCACGCCCCCCGTTTCAAAAGGGCGCGAATTGGTCGTCCTACAGTTCAGACTCCCGTCACGATTCTGAATCTAATCTCACAAAGTGCAATGTAAGACTGATAAATCACCAAAGAGTCCAAATCGGGCAATTGGTTTTGAAAAATCAATTTTGAATCAAAAAGCACCAAACATGGACTGCTTTGCCAGATTATAGAGTCGCCACCTAAATATTTTATTTTTGGAAAATTTAGGAAACCCTAACTCATGTCAAAGGCCAAGTGTCCGTCATCACCAAAGTTGCCTCGGCTTGGGAACTTGGGTATGAGAGGGGAAGGTCCTGAAATGAGCACCCCCGCTCGCCCGATCAAAGGATCGGCCTCTACTAAGCATGCTATGTTGTTTTATAAACACATGCGTTCTTATTCTAGTTATTAGCTAACTTACTATGTGATGCGCACAGCATACAAGTATAGACTCAACCACGAGAATTGGAACAAAACAACTCATGTTCGTTTTTTAAAATGGTTTGAAAGTGCTACTCTCAAGTAGGCTAAAGCGCGGATTTGCCACTCTCAAATGGGCTTTAAAACATGATTTTGCCACTTCACAAAGTGGGCTTAAAACTCACAATCATCGAGTTGTCCCAATTCAGGCAATCAAGCCTCCATCCACAGGCATTCATGCAATTAATCAATTAAGCAAATAGCCTCATGGCAAGCATGCTATCATGGCAACACTTACACTCATGCAAGTATGCTAAAGCGTAAACACTTACAGTGTACTCCGAGCCAAAACAGAAAATTAGTTAGAAATCAATGCATGATCTTAGCTATGGTAGATGCCTAGTGCAACACATACAAAATGCAACTAAATAGGCTCGGCTATCTAAGATGGCATATGAATGCGATACTTGATAACATGCTTTTGAAACATGTATTCAAGTAAGTGTATTGAAATACAATGCAGTTTGAATGATGCATCGAGCCCGGTGCATGCAAGACAAATGAATGATGCACGCATGCAAGCATAAGGTATGCTAATCGAAATATGCCCTAAAACTAACCATCGAAAGCGATTAAATAAAAGGGAGAAAGAAATGGGGTTGGAAGACATGAACACACATACGCACCCTTATTACAACTTTGTACCCTCTCGACGGAGGGTCCGAATGAATAAGCTAAGCTAATCTAAGCTAAGCTAATCAACTAATCTAATTAAACTAATTAGACTAATTATTACACAACAAATCGAATAACTAGCAAACTATTTACTAATTATTACAAGACTTTAACTAATTAACAATCTAATTAATCAAATTACAAAACCAACAAAGCATATAAAACATGTAAGCTAGGCTACCTCAACTCTGCCTTGAATAATGAAGAATGCATGCTCTCGGTTGCCACCCCGAAACGTCTTCTGGTTTGCTCTTTAGAGGCTCTATTTGCAGGGTGTCTTCAAGAACTTGCTGCTAAAACTTACCAAAACAAAGCTAGGGAGTGCACCAGTGGCCTGCCGGCCATGAATGGTGGCTGCCGGCCATCTGCCGGCCAAAAGCATGCCTCTGCCGGCCAACAATGCAAGGGTGCCGGCCAATAATGAAGGGGTGCCAGCCACTGGTGTGCTGTAACACCAAACTGCAACAGAGCACAAAACAGAGAAAAATGGAGGGTCTCCCAAGGATATGTTTGTACTATGCCACTCCTTATCATCTCAAAACATCAAAGGAATGGCACCATTGGGTCTAAAGGCACCAATCAAGCATTTTCAATGCATGATGGCCAAGGATCCAACTTGTACAAATTCAATAAATGCACAAAAACAAAGACACAAGTCCATTACCTTATCATAAGAGATCAAAGGCAATGAAGACCAAGAAACATGACACGTCTCATCACTGTGAGTATGAAACGTCTTACATTTCTCATGTTTGGATTAACGTCCGATCCAAACACATGCAATGCAACACACATGCTTATCTTGTACAAGTTTTACTTTGCTCAATTCTTGTTTACACATTTTAAGATTACCAAGCCATTCTTTAGTTGGTTTGACCAATGTGAAAGTCCTCTAATGAGAGGAAGGTCAATCAAAAGATGACTTAAGACATGAGGGAAGCCATGCCTTTGACTAGGAGGAACCCTCAAAAGAGGGTTAAAGCCATTTAAGCACAAGCCGCAATCCCATGGCTTAAGCACAACTTTAAGACTCACCAAGCCTCAAAACAAATCAAAAGTGAATAAATGAGGGAGGTGGCAGAATTTCAGTGCTGAAATGGTATGAAACACATGACTCTAGCATGCAAACAACTCATGAACAACATGTTAAGAGACTTAAGCATTGAAACTAGTAAAGAGCTTTACACTAGAACCATGCAATACCAAATTCAGATGGCCAAACTAACCATGGGCAGACCTCAAACATGCCAAAACGGTGGCCAAAATGTGTTGAGATGGTAGCATGAAAGGCAAGAAAATCATGTTCATGCATTGGCTCACAAACAAGTCATAAGGCACAACCCTACAACATCATGAAGGAGTGATATATGCGAGCGTGTAATGGAGTAATATGCTCTAAAAACACATGCTAAATGATGCCAAAACATGCAAACATCACAAGCACAACATGCTAATGGCCTTAAAACTCAAAGCTAATAAGGGCAACTACACTATAGTTATACAAAGCAAGCCTCATATGATCAAGACCACTCAAAAAAGAGTTTAAGCATGCCAAAATATTAACAAAAATGTGCTGGAGTCATGCTAACATAAGCTAAAATGATGGGCTAACTCATTAGGCATGCTAGGCTAGTAAGCAAGATTACACTACAAGTGTAAGAAGCAAGTAACAAGTGACCCAACCAGCCAAAAACAAAGCTAAAGCAGGTCAAAAAAAGTCACAAAAACATGCTGAGATCAAGCCATGAGATGGTAGAAAAACATGCTCACATGTTAGGCCATCAACATATGCAAACAAAACACAAGGAGGGGAGGCCACCGCCTCCTATTTTGGACCTCAAAACCAAGTTTTTGCCACTGAAAATTCTCTAGAATTCAGTGGTTAAAAGGCCAAAAAAAGTTGTTTTAGAAAGCTTTAAAAGATGGCACAAAAGCTTAACAAGCAAAGAGACAAGAAGGGTGGACCACCCCCAAACTCAAAAGGGGCTTAAACCACCATTTTTAGAACTGAAAAACAGAGTTTTCTTCAGTTCAAAACTAAGCCAAAAACAATTTGCAAAGGTGGTAAAAACAAGTATGAAAACAAGCTTAAAGGGTGAGTCTTATACCCCTTGAAGGGAAGACAACACTTAAGCAACAAAACCAAGCCAAATGACCTTAAAGAGCTCCAAGGAAGCTCCAAGAGAGCTTCAAGTAACCTCAGCCCAAAGTTGAACCACTCTTGTTAAGGGTTGATAGGTTGAAGATGGATGTATGCAAGCTTTTAAGCACAAAGCTCTTAGAGAGAGAGGAATCTAGAGAGAGGATTGTGGAGAGAGAGGCTCCCAAAGCTCTTCCTAAAATGTTCTAACCTTAAAAAACCATAGAGAAGGCTCTCATATATAGCAAAACACAAGCTTTGGTTGAAATATCTACATACAGGACAGGTGGCACATTGTGGAAACAGCTAGAGCAAAAATATCGGCAAAAATCTACTTTCTGACATCAATAGCCGGCACATGATCATTGTTGGCCAGCATGGGACACTCTTGGATGGTAGGGGGCCGGCATTGGCCATCCATGGCCGGCACATGGCCAAAAAATCCCATTTATGGTCAAAAACTTCCACCTCTGGTTGGAAAGAAAAATCTACTTTTTGGGCCCAACTTCAACTGGACATAGCTCCTTCATCTGGACACCTTTTTTTGGTCATTCTTGAGCCTAAATTGAAGCCCTGGAAGTCTTCTTTCCAATGGTGGCATTCTCACATCAAAATTCCAACTGTACAAAAAGTTATGCCTATTTGAGTAAAGACTGCTCAGTTTTGATCCTACCCGGATTCATGCCGAACTGCTTCTCCAACTTGTTTTTCTTCTCTCCTCTCCTCTTTCTTCAAATCCAAACCCATAAATAAGGTGTTTTGAAAGATTTTTCAAAATATTTCATCTCTCCTTCATTCATTTCCACTTTGTCCTTGCTCGGTTTACCGAAAAGCACGACATTTAACAAAATGCGAGCGTCGGAATATCGTAGGAACTTTTTCAAAAATATTTTGAAAGCGAGGGTTTTAAGGTCTAAAAACTATTCAAAATAGTTTTGGTCCAAAAATGGGGTGTGAGGTGTGGGTTTGACGCTCTTCTTGCCGAAGAAATTGAACCTTTGCATAACATAGCCTACACCATCAAGTAAGCAAATTAGTAGCGCCCAAGTCTTAAGGGCAGTCAAAAATGGGGTGTCTACAATGAGAAGAAGAGTGAAAGAACTCCAACAATGCCCAAATTCAACTTTGTTTGGATCAAAAGGAAGCCCACGGCGTGCTCTACCTTTTTAACGAAGGTACACAGGGTGAAGAACTCGACAAATCTAGGTGTATTTGTAGAGAGAAGTAGAGTTTTAAAGAGAGAGGGTGTAGATCTAAGGTTTTTAGAATGTTTAGAAAGAGAGAGATATGAAAAAGTGATGTAAAAAGTTACTTTTACGGACAGATATACGCGCAGACCGCTGAAGTGCAAGAAGTGACCGCTCAAGCGAAGAATACAAACTCCCAAAAGTTTTACAGACAAACAAATAGCCATCGCTTGAGCTCAAGAAGGACCGCTCGAGCGAAGATTGCCAACTCCCAGTAGTTTTGCAAGCCTGCAAAAGTATTGAGAGTTCTCAAAGACTGCTCGAGCGACACTTCTTGAGCACATGAAGTGTCACTCGAGCGACCAAAGACACGAAGTTGCACCGCTCGAATGAAGAATACCACCTCCCAATAGTTTTGTAGACCTGCAAAAGTACTGAGAGTTTACAAAGACCACTCGAGCGCAAGAAGTGCCGCTCGAGCGAAGAAACAAAATTCTAGGCAACAACAGTTTGAAAAACAAGCTACCAACCTATTCCAAACGCAACCAACACATCCCAATAACCAAACTCAAAGAGAAATAAGGGAAACAAGACATGAACAACTATATAAGACAATAAAACCCAGATTCAAAACATCAAATGGGTCGGGTCTAAACCAGAACCGCTATAACCTCCCCCCTTAAGGAATTTCTTCCCCAAAATTTGAATCAAATAACATAACCATGTTTAAACCAATTACAATAATGATACTAAATCAAATCCAACATTATGACCCATCCACCGGCCATTCATTCTCATCACCATGATAAACATATGCACATTTCCAAACTATATACAATGTTTATATTATATTAACATAACAAAATTTCAATACATGCTCAAATATCAACAAATAAGTTCGAATACTTCTCACAGACTTCCAACTCATGCTCCTAAGTTGCTTCCTCAATCTCGTGATGTCGCCACAACACCTTCACCAAAGTAATTGTCTTGCTACGCAAAACTTGGTCTCAAGTATCTAAAACTCTAACCAGTCTCTCGTCATACGAGGCAACCTCATCAACCTCTAACTCGGCCCAATCCAACACATGCGATGGATCTGGCTCAAACTTTCGGTGCCCAAAGCATTTTGTAGGCTCTGCCACAACTGAGCCGTAAAACATGGATCTCTATCTGAGACAATTGTCACAGGGACCCTATGAAGTCGAACAATGTCCCTAACATACAGGTCGACAAGAAAATCTACTAAGTCACTCGTGCACATAGGTACAAAGTGCTTTGACTTAGTTAACCAATCAACTATCACCCAAATGGCATCATTACCCCGTTGAGTCCTCAAAAGACCCACAACAAAATCTATCGTGACATGTTCCCACTTCCACTCGACTATAGGCAAGGGTTGCAACAAACCCGCTAGCCTCTAATGCTCGGCCTTCACTTGTTGACAAGTAAGGCACCTCGATACAAACAAGGCTATGTCCTTCTTTATCCCCTTCCACCAAAACTTGAGACTAAGGTCGTGATACATCTTTGTGCCTTCCAGATGTACCGCAAAGCGTGAATGGTAAAACTCTCGAAGTACCTCCTCCCAACAAGACTCTGGCACGAAAAGGTGATCAAGGTATCTAACACTCGAGTCAGAATATACGTTCAAGCCCTTCTCTACCTTCCCACTAGAGATCTTCTCCCAGAGGGTTTCTACCTCATGATCACGCCTCTGTACTTCTATAACTCTGCTCACCAGTATAGGTTGTACAATTAATGTAAACAAAGCTGCCGACTCAACAAACTTGCTAAGATGCAAGTCAAACTCACCAATAGCACCCAACATCTCCCATTCCCGGATGACAAGACTTTCTACTCAAGGCATCGACCACTACATTGGCCTTCCCCGGATGATAGTATAACTCAAAATCATAGTCCTTTATGAACTCCATCCATCTTCTCAGCCTCAAATTTAAATCTTTTTGTGAAAACAAATACTTTAAACTCTTATGATCGGAAAAGACTTCAAATCTCTCACCATACAAGTAATGCCTCCAAATCTTCAAGGAAAAGATCACTACCGCTGGCTCTAAGTCATGAGTAGGATAGTTTCTCTGTTGTGTTTCAATTGACGTGAGCCATAAGCTACTACCTTCCCCTCTTGCATCAAGACACAACCCAAACCTTCCCGAGATACATCACAATACACATAATAACCCAAACCCCTCTCTGGAATAATCAACACTAGAGCTATGGTAAGTCTAACCTTAAGCTCATGAATTAACTTTTCACAAGTCTCATTCCACACAAACTTAAGTCCCTCCCTCGTAAGCCTAGTCAATGGTGAGGCTAATCTAGAGAAATCCTTTACGAACTGACGGTAATACCCAGCCAATCCCAAGAAACTATGAATCTCAAAGGTGTTCTTAGGTTGTTCCCAATCTTGTACTGCTTCTATTTTGGAAGAATCTACGGCTACCCCTTCCCCGGATACCGCATGGCCTAAGAATTTCACTTCCTTCAACCAGAACTCACACTTCCGAAACTTAGCATACAATTTGTGGACTCTAAGAAACTCAAGTACAATTCGCAAATGTTCCTCATGTTCCTCCTCGAAGGGTGAGTAAATCAAAATGTCATCAACGAAGACAACCACAAAACAGTCAAGGAACTCACAAAAGACCAGATTCATCAAATCCATAAACAAAGTCGGTGCATTGGTTAGCCCAAAAGGCTTCACTAGGAACTCGTAACGACCATACCGTGTACAGAATGTTGTTTTCTAGATATCCTTCTCCTTCACTCTCAATTGGTGATAACCCGATCTCAGGTCTGTCTTAGAAAAGCAACAAGACCCCTTCAACTGGTTAAACAAATCATCTATACGAGACATTGGGTACTTGTTCTTAATAGTTACCCGATTCAACTTTCGATAGTCAATATAAAGTCACAATGTGCCATCCTTCTTCTTGGCAAAGAAAGCCGGTGCTCTCCAAGGTGAAGTACTAGGGCGGATAAAACCCTTATCTAACAATTCTTGGAGTTGAATCTTCAACTCACTTAACTCAGAGGGTGCAAATCTATATGGTGCCATAGAAATCGGTGTCATGCCAGGCACTAAATCAATAGAGAACTCTATCTCACGATGAGGTAGCAAACTAGTGAGATCCTCAGGAAAGACATTTGGGTATTCACTAACTACCCTCGGCAACTTAACTTAGACCACATCACTCTCAACCCCCAAGAATGTAGCAAGAAGGAGACTAAGCTCACCTCGACCACGTAGATCACACGTTGGCAATAAAGCTCTATCAACCCGATCCCCCAAGAAATAAAAAAAAAAAACCACTACTCGAGGTACATATATTAACCATCTGATGGTAATAGTATATAACAGCCCGATAAGATGACAACCAATCCATACCCAATATAACATCAAAGCTCAACTTATCAATCAACACACATGAAAAAGGAAGTCAACGACTGGCAACCTTTTTCTCACAACCCCGACACCCCTAGTCCAACACAACCTCTCCACCAACCGGTGACTCTACCTTGAGTAGAGATACTAACAGAACCACTTCTAACCCCAATGTCGATGCAGATGCAAATGCAAATAAGATATAAGAATGGGATGAACCTGTATCAATCAACACATTGGCAATAGAATTATATAACAAGAAGTTCCTTCTCACTATCAAAAGTACTGACACTAAATCTAGTGTGGTAACAACATACACATGTGTAGACACCCCATTTTTGACCGATTTTAAGACTTAGACATCATCGTTTGTGCACGCGATGATTGTGCATGTTTGTGCTCATTATGAGTTTCTCGAGCTTTCGGCTAAATGCCTTATCTCGAGACCTCTTAACTCTCTTCTTCTTGGTTTGTTTTTGGACCATGCCTTGGTGCCTTTGCCTGGAGGGAAAAAGAGGCCTGTAGGCCATTTTTTGTACTTGTGGGCTACTTTTCCCTCTTGTAGGCCACTTGTAGTGGCCGATAGGCTAGTTTCAGGAGCTTTCGGCTGAGTGCCTTGTCTTAGGGCCTCTTAGCCCTCTTCTTTTTGGTTTTTTTTTTGAACCATACCTTGTTACCCCTTGCCTGGAGGGAGGGGAGGGCCTGTCGGCCACTTTTGGCAATTGTAGGCCACTTTCTCCCCTTGTAGGCCACTTGAAGTGGCCGACAGCCATTTTTCTATTTTTGCAGATATTTTTGGTGCTAGCTGTGCCAGCTATTGGGCACAAAATGCATCCTCCATACACGTATATGGAGGGATTGGAACAAGCTCTAAGCTTGTCAAGCAAGCTTATGCTTGCTTCCTCTATATAAGGGAAGGTGTCTCCTCCTTCTAAGGGGTTTAGATTTTTTGGAGCAAAAAATCTACTCTCTCTAGAATTCTCTCTCTATATATATTATTGTGCTCTATAGTGCTTAGAATTGTATTTTCTTTGCATCTTTGTACACAACCCTCTTAACCAAACACCCTACCTTGTTGTTGAGATACTTGGACGTCTTGTTTGGAGCCTAAAAGCTGGTTTTTGGCTCAGAAGTGCAGCTGTTGTTGCTGTGCTTCAAGGGCAAGTCTTTACCCTTTTTAAAGCTTTATTTTAGTTGCTTACTTAGCCATCTTTGAATGCTTCTTTTGGCTTGGCTTTCAACTGTAAAAACTTTTATTTTGCAGTGTTAAAAATGGTTGTTTAAGGCCTTGTTTGAGTTAGGGGTGGTCTACCCCCTTTTGTGGCTTATTTTGCTTTGCTTTGTGCTAGCTTTTAAAGCCTCTGAGATCACCTTGTTTTGGCCTTTTAACCACTGAATTCCAAAGAAATTTTAGTGGTGGAAAGTGGGTTTTTGGACCCAAAATAGGTGGGGGTGGTCCCCCCTCCCTTTGTATCTTGTTTGCATATGTTGTTGGCCTATCAAATAAGCATGTGTTTCTACTTCTTTGTGGCTTTGTTCAAGCATATTTTTGTGACCTTTTAGACCTGTCATAACTCTATTTTTGGCTTGTTTGATCATTGGTTGCATGCTTCATGTACTTGTAGTGTAATCCTACTTGCTAACCTAACATGCTTTCATGATTTAGCCTTTCATCTTAGCATGTGTTAGCTATACTCCATGCATGTTTTGGCATTTTTTTGTCATGCTTTAGGACTATTTTGGGTGGTCTTGGCCTTTTGGGGCTTGCTTTGTATAGCTATGGTGTAAATGGCTTCACTAGTCTTGAGTTTTGAGCCCCCTAGCATGCCTTATTTGTGATGTTTGTGTGATATGGCATCATTTGGTATGTGATTTTAGAGCATAAACTTCTATCATACTCTCATGTTTATCACCCTTTCATTGTGTTTAAGAGTTGTGCCTTTATGCCTTGTTTGTGAGCTAATACATAAGCATATCTCTCTTGCCATCTATGCTACAAGTCTAGCATGTTTTTGCCACTATTTTGACCTGCCTTAGGTCTATTTTGAGTGGCTAAGGTCATTTGTGCATTGCTTAGCATGGTTGTAGTGTAAAGCCCTTGACTAGCTTTGTATTTCAAGTCTCTTGGAATGCTTTATTTGAGCTATTTGCATGATATGGCATCATTTGGCATGGTATTTCAGAAAATATACTTCCATCATACACTCATATATATCGCTCTTTAAGTGCTTTTAAGAGTTAAGCCTTATGCCTCGTTTATGAGCCAACGCATGAGCATGCATTTCTTGCCTTTCATGTTATCATCTCAGCACATTTTGGCCACTGTTTTGGCATGCATGAGGTCTATTTAGGACTGGTTTAGTCCTTTGAGCATTGTGTTGCATGGTTCTAGTGTTATGCTCTTTGCTAGCTTCAATGCTTTTGCCTCCGAGCATGTCATGCATGCATTATTTTCATGCTTTGATGTCATTAGCATCCTATTTCAATGCTGGAATATGTGTCATTGCATGCCATCTTTCATTTGTTTTGTCACTTTTGAAAGAGGTCTTAAGCCCTTTGTTGGTTTGAGCACAAAATTGAGGTGTTCATGCCTAATGGTTTTAGCCTTCTCTTGAGGGCTTCTACTAACCAAAAGCATGAGGCTTCTTTCATGCTCAAGGCACTTGTGGCTTGGTCCATCTTTCCAATTAAAGGACTTCTCACTTTTGGACTTAACCAATTAAAGGATGGATTGGTAATCTAAAACGAGTAAACAAAATGAATCTAAGTAAAACATGCCAAGATAACATGTTTGTGTGGCATTGCATGTGTTTGGATCGAACATTAATCCAAACACGAGAAATAAGAGGCGTTCCATACTTGAAGTGATGAAACGTGCCTCATTTCTTAGTCGCCGTCCCCCTTGATTGTGCATGATAGGGTGGAGGTCTCTTGAGTCTTGTGTGTTATTTGTGCATTCATTGACTTGTACAAACTTCGTTTCTTGGCCATCGTGCATTGCAATGCTCGGTTGGTGCCCCGAGAGTCGAGTACCACACTCTTTTGAGCTTGAGAAATGATAAGGAGGGTGTTTGTACGCACATACCCTGTAAATACCTTGCTTTGCCTCTGTTGTACTCTGTTTGCAGCAAAATTGGAGTGTACAGGAGCAAGTGGCCGACCAGCCAGGGGGAGTAGCCGACCGGCCAAAGGAAGTGGCCGATCGGCCACTTTAAGTGGTCTACAGCTTTCCCTGGCGGCCGTCAGTCCACCAGCTTGAAGGTGGTTCAAAGTGGTTCTGGTTCTGGTTCTGGAGCAGACGCAGCCTGTAAATTGGTTCAGTGTTCAGGAATAAAAGCGAATGCAAACAGAGGCAACCGGTGGCAAGGCGACGGATTTTTTGGAGGAAGGCGATCGAGCATGCATGCATCACTCGCCCCCGAGGCCTTTTAACTATTTTGCTTAGATGGTTAATTCGTTGGTTCTGTACTTAATTAGTTAATGTGCTTAGCGAATCGGCTTGTATTGTAATAATTAGTTAACTAGAATAGTTAATTAGTTGTGATTTGTAATAGTTAGCTTAATTAGCGTAGCTAGTTAGCTTTCATTTCATCAGACCCTTCGTCGGGAGGGCAAATGTTGTAATAAGGGTGTGTGCCTGTGTGCCTGTGTGCATGTCTTCCAACCCCATTTCTTTCTCCCTTTTACTTATCAGCTTTTGATGGTTAGTTTAGGGCATATTTCGATTAGCATACCTTATGCTTGCATGTTTGCATCCATTCATTTGTATTGCATGCACCGAGCTCGGCGCATCATTCAAATTGCATTGTATTTCAATACCTAATTGAATACATGTATCAAGTGTTGCATTCATATGCCATCTTAGATAGCCGACCCTACTTAAATGCATTTTGCATGTGTCGCATTAGGCATTGTTAACATAGCTAGGACCATGAATGATTACTAACTAGTTTTTTTTGTTTTGGCTCGGAGTACACTGTAAGTGTTTACGCTTTAGCATCCTTGCATGTGTGTAAGTGACTGCCATGATAGCATGCTTGCCATGAGGCTATGTGCTTATTTGATTAACTACATGAATGCCTGTGGATGAAGGCTTCACTACTTGAATTGGGACAATTCATCAAAATGTGCGTTTTAAGCCCACTTGTTTGTGGCAAATCATGTTTTAAGCCCACTTGAGGTTGGCAAATCCGCATTTTAGCCTACTTGAGGTAGCAACTTCAAATCATTTTCGAAAAACAAACATGAGACGTTTTGTTCCAAATTAGGCGATGTAGTCTATACTTGTGTGTTGTGCGCATCACGTAGTAAGGTTAGCTTAATAATCAGAACAAGAACACATGTGTTTATCAAACAACATATCATGTTAGTAGAGGCCGATCTTTGATCGGGCGAGCGGGGGTGCTCATTTTAGGACCTTGCCGTCTCATACCCAAGTTCCCTAGCCGAGGCAACTTTGGTGATGACGGACACATGGCCTTAGGCACGAGTCAGGGTTTCCTAAATTTCCCAAAACAAAATATTTAGGTGGCGACTCTGAAATCTGGCAAAGCAGTCCATGTTTTGCATCTTTTGATTAAAATCAATTTTCTAAAACGATTTGCCGAATTTGGACTCTTTGGTGATTTATCAGTCTTACATTACACTTTGTGAGATTAGATTTAGAACTGTGACAGGAGTTCGAACTGTAGTAGTAGGAACCCAATTCGTGCCCTCGCGCGCAGAGCGAGTTCAAGCGGTCTACAACATGCCCTATAGGTCTCTGCTCTACCTGCTCTCCCCTCAGAGCATAATTCTGATGCACAGATTAAGCCGAAGAGGACCCATGATTGGCCTCAAGGCCTATACTGACTAGGTAGGCTGATGGCTCTATATCTGTCTCAAACGAGACGCACTAGGTGTGCCACCTAACTGAGGGCAAAACCTCTTCATATGCCCTGATTGTCCACACTGAAAACAAGTAGGTGGCTGCCCTCTCCCCTGACTCTGGCTCTGAAGGAAAGCCGAAGACGGTGCAGACTGTTGCCCTCCTCCTCTCTGTTGGCATGCTAGAGACTTGTGGCCCAACTGGCCACACTTAAAACAAGTGAAGCCTCCCTAATTACCTCTTCCTAAACTCGAACTCGGCACAGGAAAGATGGATCTAGACTATGCTACGTAGGACTGCTATGGGTTAGAACCCCTCTGTCTCTTACTGTCCCGATTCTCCCCCTGAACCTCCTAACTCCTTTTCCTGGAACCGCTTATCCTCTCCTCCACGGTCTGAATCACGGTCTCCAAGTGAACCACCGCCTCCACAAGACGACCGTAATCCCTAATCATGGACGCGGCCACCTTGAAAAGGAGTCCAATCCTCAACCTCTTCTCAAACTCCAAGCAACGGCATTCATCCGTCGCTACCAACTCTGGTGTAAACCTCGACAAGCTAGTAAAGGTAGCCTCAAACTCAACCACCGGTGTGTTAAGTTGTTTGAGCTTCAAGAATTGCTCCCTCAACTTCTCCCTGATAGTGGGAGGCAAAACCTTGTCCTAGAAGGCGCTGACAAAGGCCTCCCAAGTCACTTCAATGCACCCTCGTGCATACTTCCACCATTAAGTTGCATCTTCCTTTAATAGGAAGGATGCTAGGGTCACCCTTAACCCATCATACTCGATGCCAAGCGTCTCGAATGTCTTCACCATCTGCTCAAGCCATTCACCCTCTTTCAAACACTCTTTAGGATCCCCCAAAAACTTGTCCTGATTAGATTGGAAGAACTCCCTCTTCAAGAATCATGGCCCTGCCTCAGCAACTTGGGCTTGGACTCGATTCTTAGCCCTGAGAATGTCCATGGATTCCTGTAAGGCTCCAGCCATTTCTTGGGCCAAAGCGCCCATGGCGTGTTGACTAATTGGTTCGGCCATATTGGCTTGACCAACCCCTTCTTCCTGCGTCGAAATTCCATCTGATATCAACATCTCATGCCGTCTAGGCCTGCCACGCCTACTACCACCACGTCCATGTCCTGACATCCTAATAAAGGCAACACCAGAGATTAGCACATTTACAAATGTGCCAAAGCTAACAACAATTAATTCACTCCACAACAGCGCGTAATCACATAAATACATATGAATTTATTTTCTAGATAATGATCATCCCATGATGTTGCCAGAGTTCCAATTAGAAATTACAGTGATCAAGTGCTCTTCTAATAGGACTTGTAGAAACTCGTAGACCCACTCTATATCATAGAAATTAAATCCCATACCCATATAATCACATAGCACACCATACATACAAATATCTCTATCAAGCAAGATAAACCCATTATGGTAAAAACCACTTCCCACGTACCTAAAGTATTCAAACCCAGTATGCTCTAATACCAAGTTGTAACGCCCCGAAAACATAATGATAGCCCATGACGTATAATCAAATAAGGTTATGCGTTTTCAAAAATGAATATCCTTTCCATTCATCTATGATTTGAATTATACAAAAGATAACACATGCATTTACACATTCACAAGCTCTAACCCTAAATTTGTAGCATGTGTTACAACTTGAGATATGATATGA
The DNA here is from genome assembly GCF_055761805.1 of Camellia sinensis. NCBI lineage: Eukaryota > Viridiplantae > Streptophyta > Magnoliopsida > Ericales > Theaceae > Camellia > Camellia sinensis. Next base: position 65,874,522 of record NC_138961.1, on the reverse strand, counting down.
AAGTAAAACAAATAATAAATGCCCTACAGGCTTACAACTTTCCAAGGTGATGCTTGGTTACAACAAAAGTGGACTTAAATCTAATACAGTTAAAGGCCCTTGGCATGTACGAAACATATACAACAATCAAACAACATGAAGCTCTTGCTCCAAGTTCTCCCAAGCTATTGCCTTGGCGAAGGCATATCATCAACACCTGAAAATGTTTTTCCCACATAGGGTGAGCCAAAGTCCAGTAGAAATAATCCAACACAGTATATGAATCTTAACAAAGATATAAGGTGATATGCATATGCAATTCTCATGCCAAAACATTTTATATCACTTTCCCGAAACCATGCCATGCCAAGGTTATCACAATTATGAAATCATTTCCTTTACAATAGAAAATAGGGCAGTGAACCACAATCTCCGAGAATGTCAAAACAAATACAACCTTTCACGGAAATTTCTCCCGTAGGAAACCGTAGACCGACACCCATGTAAACGTAGGCTATACAAGCACTACTATTGCCATTTCACAGAATTTTTCTCTACGAGATCAGCACCCATATACGCGCAGTTTTTAGGACTTTCACCATGGACACTCAGGCCAACTTATTTCAACGAGACAACATATAGTTCCCAAATTCACCCATTTTCTCAAAACGATAAACATTTTCAATGTGTAAATATGAAATAATGTTTGATGCAAATGGATGAGACAATAGTTTCAATTTTCTTAATTCTCATGCAATTTCTACCACAATCATAGCTATTATCCACCAATAGCCCAAAATAGATATTTCCAAACAGATTAAACAATTTTCAATGAAGATAAACTTTCTAAATTTCAAGATCTGAGTGATAATACATATCCAACTCCACCATCTTGTAGCTCGACTTTTCGTGCTCTTTTCAGATATGATAGCCCTACAGTTTGGACTCTTGTGGTTCTGAATCTAATCTCACAAGTGCAATGTCAAATAGATAAACACAAAAGAGTCGAAATTCGGCAAATCTTTTAGAAAATTGATTTTGAATCAAAATGCCAAAAATGGACTGCTTTCCAGATAAAGAGTCACCACCTAAATATTTTTGAGAAATTTAGGAAACCCATGACTCGTGCCAAAGGCCACATGTCTGTCATCACCAAGATTGTCTCAGCTCGGAAACTTAGGTACAAGAGGGCGAAGGTCATGAATTGAGCACCCCACTCGCCCGATCAAAGATCGGCCTCCACTAATCATGATGTGATTCTTATTTACATTATATGCTCTTGTTCTGATTATTAGGCTAACTTTACTATGTGTTGCGCACAAGTATAGGCTAATTTGCAAAAATTAGAATCCTTTGATTCATGTTTTTTTTTTTTAAAGTGTGTGAATATGTACCACTTGAAAAAGTGATCACATATATACATTACTCAAATTATTCCAATTCAAGCAATTAGCCTTCATCCACAGGCATTCAAGCAAGTATACCAATTAAGCACTTAGCCTCATGGTAATCATGCTTGACATGGCAACAATCACACGCATGCGATATGCTAAACCATAAAAATGCTCACCTCGTACTCCAAGGCAAGCCAAAAGAGAGAAAATAGTTAGAAAAATGCATGGTCCTAACTAATGCAAAATATGACTAATGCAACACGTACAATATGTAATTAATAGGCTCAACTACTAATATGGCATGTGAATCAATTTGATAACATGTGATTTAAACACGTTTTCAACAAAGTATGTAAACTACAATGCTTTTTAGAATGATAGACCGAGCCTCGATGCATGCAAGACAAATGAATACAAATCATGGGGTATGCTAAAAGAAACATGATGTTCTAAACTACCCATTATAAGCAAGTAAATAAAAGGGAGAAAGACGTGGGGTTGAAAGACATACACATTATTGCATTTGACTCTCGCACAAAAGAGTTCAAATAAATGAACTAACTAAGCTACTTAACTAATTATTACAAACCAAATGAAATAAACTAACTACGCTAGCTAATTATTACAACACCACGAATTACCTAACTACTTTAGCTAATTAAATAAGTACAACACCAAATTAACTAGATATTCTACTTAGTTTAATACAAAAACTAACTAACTAATTACAATGCACAATTAATTAGCTAATTAATTAACTATTATGATCCCCGGTGAATGAGGGTTGACCCATGCATGCACGCGGATTTCCACCCGAAAAAGTCCCCTATTTTGCTGCCAGAATGCCTCTGTTGCATAGTTAGAAAATTGCATTGTTTTTCCACCTCAGCCTCTGCTCTGCTCTGTTGGAAAATGGACACTGCCTGTCTAGAAAACATGGCCGGCAACCCAGAAGTAGTGGCCGGCAGGCCACTAATAGTGTGTCGTCATCCAGTAAAAGTGGTCTGTCGACCACTGATGTTAGTTCTTTCCTACAGCAACAGAGAACAAACAAAACACAAACAGAGCATTCTCAAGGAATGTTTGTCCACCCTGCCTCTCCTTATCAGCAAACAGGTCAAAGGAGGGGTAGGCTTGATTCGCAAGCCATCAATCGACGCAATTTCATTGCATGATGACTTATGAATCAAGGGACACAATTTCAATAGATGGTAAGGAAAGACCAACAAAAACCTCATCCCTATCATGGATTGATCAAGGGAAGTGGTTGACCTTTGAAACTTGAACCAATTCATTACTAACAAGTATGAAACAAGCCAAGTCTCCATGTGTTCAATTAACGTTCGATTGAACACCAAATTATTTTATTATCTTGCTTCATATTTTAATCCCAATTTTATTACTTCATTTTAATTCATTAATCAATTGAGTCGAATAATGAGCTTTAAGTCCACTAATGGAGAGAAGTACCAAACCAAGTGTTGTTTTAGGCATGAGAGAAATGTCATGATGTTGGTAATGAACTCTCAAAGGGATTAAACCATTAAGCACAATAACCTCAATCTCAAGCTTAAACACACAATCGGTTTGAAACCACTCTCAAAGAAAAGGAAAAACCAAGAAATGGGGGAGGTTGCAGAGATGCTTAGAGGTGAACACAAGTATGGAAAGCAAGAAATAAATACTATCAACTCAAATAGGTTGGTGGCTAAGACCTAAACCACCAAGCCTATGAGGGCCATTACACTACAAGCATACTATACAAAGCATGAATGAAGCTAACTCATAAAAACAATCCTAAAACAGTCCTAAAAAGTGCTGGAATTAAGATAAAAATAACTACAACAACTAGCTAAAATATTGAGGAATTAAAACTAGCACACAAGCACAAGAAGGGGAGGCTAACCCCTCCACTTTTGGGACTTCAAAACATGATCTTTGCTTCTGAAAAACCTCTTAAAATCAGTGGTAAAAAGCTCAAAAAAAATTAATGAGAAGGTGGGAAACACAAGGGAAAAGGCCTTAGAAGCAAGGTTCAAAGAAGGGTTGTCAACCCCTCTATCTTTAATGGCCTTAAACCACAAGTTTCAGCTCAAAAATACAGGTAATAAATAGCTCAAAAATAGCAAGAAAATATAAAAAACAAGTAGTGTAGAGATGGTACAAAAGCACTAGAATGTATACCTCTTGAAGGAGGAATGATCCTTTGAGTTACCAACTACTAATTCACACTCTCAAGTTTCACAAGAGCTAAAATTCAAGCTCAAATCACCTCAACAAGGAACTCTCTAGGTTTGGTTTAGAGTGTTTAGGCAAAGGCTATGCAAGTTGCAAACGAGAGAGAGAATTGTAAAGAGAGAGAAATTTTTCAAAATTTTGCTCTCCAAAATTTTCTAAAAGTCCAAAAATTTTCTAACCTTTAAATATAAGAGAGGGTCGTCTATACATAGAAATATATGAGAGACCCTCAAAAATATCCTTACAAATACAGTTGGAATGGTGCATGCATCTGTAGGGACAACTGGCAAAAAATATCTGATTTTTTGCACCAGTGGCCAATATGCCACTAATAGTGGGTGGCCGGCCACTAGGCCACATTAGTGGGTGGCAAGCCACACTAGTGGACAACAGGTCCCTGGAGCACAGGCCTGAAAAACCATTGTTTTGGTCCAAAACAAGGCACAAGGTTTGAAGGTTCAAAACTGAGGTTTCCTGCTAAAGAAGTCAAGCATTCCGCAAGCGTACATATTCATCACTGAGTGATCAATCAGTGGCGCCCAAGTCTTAAGGGACGTCAAAAATGGGGTGTCTACACATCCTCATCAATATCAACCCAATTTCACATTTCCAATATCAATTTCATTTATCCTTTCAAAATCAACATTTGATATATATCTATATAGGGTAAAACCCCCATTTCTTTATTAACCAAATTCAAAGGTAAAAATCCACTAATTCATCATAACTCAACAATAAATACATTCTCTTAATCATTTCTAGCCAAGCATTTGAAAACCTCTCTTTTGAAATCAAGCCAAATCCTAGGTTTGTCCAAAATTCCTCTCGATCACAATGTTGTTTTATAAAGACAAATATCTAAGTTAAAAATCATAAGAAAGTACAAAAAATCCCTACCTCAAGCTTAGAAGATGAGAGAAAGAGTGAAGGAACTCCAACAATGCCCAAACCTAACTTTGTTCAGATCAAAAGGAAGCCCATGGCGTGCTCTACCTTTTTAACAAAGGGACAAGGGCGAAGAACTCGATGGATCTAGGAGTATTTGTAGAGAGAAGTAGAGTTTTAGAGAGAGAGAGTGTAGATCTAGGATTTATAGAATGTTTAGAGAGAGAGAGAGATGAAAAACTGATCTAAAAAATGACTTTTACGGACTTATATACACGCAGACAGCTCAAGCGCAAGAAGTGTCGCTCGAGCGACTAGACACAATAAGTATGACCGCTTGAGCGCAAGAAGTGACTGCTCGAGCAAAGAATACAAACTCCCAAAAGTTTTACAAACAAACAAACAGCCATCGCTCGAGCTCAAGAAGGACTACTCAAGCGCAAGAATCATCCCTCGAGTGAAGAATGCTAGCTCCCAGTAGTTTTGCAAGCCTACAAAAGTACTAAGAGTTCTCAAAGACCGCTTTGTGCACTCGAGTGGCCAGACACACTAAGTTGCACCGCTCAAGTGCAAGAAGCTTCGCTCAAGCAAAAAATACCACCTCCCAGTAGTTTTGCAGACTTGCAAAAGTACAGAGAGTTTACAAAGACCGCTCGAGCACAAGAAGTGTCACTCGAGTGAAGAAGAAAAATTCTAGGCAACAACAATTTGAAAAACAAGCTACCAACTTGTTCCAAGCGCAACCAACACATCCCAATAGACAAACTCAAAGAGAAATATGGGAAACAAGACATGAACCACTATATAATGAAACCCAGATCCAAAACATCAAATGGGTCGGGTCTAAACCATAATCGCTATAGAAATGGACTTAACGGTGGTAACAATAAGAGGTTCAATGGTAAATGCTAGAATTGTGGTATACAAGGGCACCATTCTAAGGATTGTCGCCAACCGCATAAGGACAATGAGAACTCCTGTAAAAGGTCTTTTCAAGCTAATGTGACTGAGATGGAGACTCTTTCTGATGAGGTCTCTAAATTAAGTCTATGTAATTAAGCAAAAATAACTGGAGTCTATTTTTTATTTTGTAACAATGAACAATAAAGCTCTACATATAGTTTTGTACTTGAGTTATTGGTTTTTAATAATATCATCCTCTTTATTCATATTTTGTGATATGAAATGATATGATTGTGATGTTATCACATAATTACGACTTATGTAGTCATAATTATTCTGAATTTTGTATTTCATAAATTTGATTTGGAATTTTATGATTCAAGCACACCATAGTCACCAAATAATGGATGTTATATACTAATTCATATCAGAATTGTGGGGGTGTATTGATATTTTCGTATGGTAATATCTTAATAAGAAAATTAATTTTTCTTAGAGTACTTAAAATGTGGGGGTGCTTAGAAGATTTTACTAAAGTAACGGTTCCGACAATAGGTCCACGAAAAATTTCAATTCTTTTTATAAGACAAAGTTGGAGTAGAAGCAAAAATGGTTTCATTAACACCTAAGGAACACCTCTATGTTTATCATTTGATTTGAAAATGGGAGTGACATAGAGTAACGGTAAGTCTCAATGTAATCAAAAACTTATTGTTGAAGGATAATATAGTGGATCCAATAACTACTCAATGATATATAACTGAGAAGGTCAAACAAAAAACAGTGGCCGCTAAACAAAAGGTTTGACCAAAGAGTAAATGAGGGAAAGTTCATCGAGGGGAATGTTATCAGAGCCTATTAATTTCGAGTCGCCATAATGGCAACCCAACCTAGTTGACTGGAGATCCTAAGATATAGGTTCAAAGGGACAACCAAATTATGGATGACTCACCAGAAATCACTAAGGGAGTCTATCTCCTATCCATTCCTATGATGACAGTGATATCTGAAACATGTGTTGTATGTAGAGGACTTAGGTAAGCTATGTTTTTAATGATCACTTATATTTTGAAAAACTTAGAGGGGTATCTTTCAAGAAGAGTATTTAAGAGACTCGAAATAAGGATCACCTATATAAGTCTGAAGGGGCCGCTTCTATGAGAATTGATAAGGCTAAAATCTCTAAAGCACTCATGAAATACCAGGACATGTCCAAGGCCAAAACGGTACAACCGTGAGAACTAAGCTATGTCTAGAGATATTTTGTGTGAATTTTATTGTCTTGGCTTATACAAACAACTGAACAGTTCAAGGCATCATGTCCATTGATTAGCTAGTAAGTCCGATAGTCTTTCACTGAAGAAAGTTCAAAGCCAAAAGCTACCTATCCCCATTCAAAATATTTCCAATTGAATTCTCTTTGAGTCTGCATTGAGTCTTGCATACTTTTCCGTCATTTCGTTCACGTGGGGGATTGTTGAAAAAATTGTTTGGAAACTATTAACAGGTGAATGACAAATTGACTCTAAAGTGCACCATCTAAGTATGGTTTTAAGACAAAATTTATTTAATTTAAAATTAAATTTATTTGTTATATTTTTTTGTCAGAATTGAACCAGATTTGATTCAAAATTCGAATTTGTTTGAAAGAACAATCATATCTATTCTTTGTACCTATTCCATGGAAAAGTTGTGTCTCTTCATAGAAAAGAGATGTGTCTTTTCATTGAAAAATCACCATGACCTTTCAAAGAGTCACCAATTCACCTATATAAATAGACCCTCATTGCATTCATTAAACATGTAATTCATCTTGTGTTTCTTTCCTTCTGCACTCTGTCTTTTCCATAAAAGAATTCTGCACAGTAAGGTTCGCCAAACTTGCCATGATAGTGCTGCTTCTGCAAGATTTGATTGTTGTACCTTGGGAGACGAGCATCCGATAAAAACTCGTGAGCACCATAGAGGGGGACGAATTTGTCTTAAGGAAATTGTGTCCAACACAAGCCTTGATCACATTTGGTTTTGTTTCTAGATTTACAATCTCTTTGTAAGTTTTCTACATCTGTAAGTATTTCTAGTTCTCTGTATATAGTTTGGTTTGGTTTTACCCAAATAATTTACGTTATGTTCAACTTATATTTTTTTATATGATTTGGTAATATATTTGATGCAATGATTTCATGTTTCACACTGTACACATAATAAGAGATTATTCGAACAGTCTATTGCGGTTGTTCCGACTTCTCTTGCTGGAGCTGGTGATTCTTTGGTCTGGCATTTCTCAAAAAATGGTTCTCATGAAGTCAAGAATGGATATCATGTAGCTGCTAATCTCCAACGAGCAGTTAACAACCAGTCGACCTCTATTTCCTTTCAACCACCTCAAGAGCTATGGAAAATCATTTGGTCTCTCAAGGTTCCTCCGAAAGTTCATAATTTCTAGTGGCAAGTTTGCAAAAACAAATTGACCAGTAAGGAAAACCTTTATAGGAGGAGGTGTGCTCCTTCACAAGAATGCCCCATTTGCCACATGCTAATTGAGTCGATTAAACACCTCTTGTTTCATTGTCATTGGACTCGGGCTATTTGGTTTGGGTGCAACTTAAGCTTCAAAGTGGACGAGGATGTTGTTGATTCGGCTTTATTGTCGACCCTCAAACTTACGAATTCCTGCCCTAATGTTCCTGAGCATCTGCACTTGATGGGTAAGATTGTCGTGATTAATTGGTGCATTTGGAAAGCCAAGAATGATTGGGTCTTCAATCATGTTTTGGTCGACCTTGCCCAAACTATCACTAAAGTTAAGCTTCTTTGGGCTAAGATTTGTGATGTCATTGATGTTCATTCCAACGGGGTTATCCATTTCCCTATTCCACTGCAAGAGATTTCAACATGGGCTAAGCTTCCTCAAGGTCAATTTAAAGTCAATTGTGATGCTAGCTTCTCCTCTGATGGAAGGAGAACCTCCCTAGCAGTCATTCTTTGCAACTCCAGCGGAATGCTTGTTGATGGCTTGGTGCACCTCACTCAATCTTCCTCTACCATTCAAGAAGAAGCACGGGTAGTGCATTTTGTATGTGCCTTTGTTGATTCTCTTGCTCTCTCTAATGTTTAGGTTGAGAGTGATAACAAATCAGTGATGGAACTGAGTGTTTCGAAGCTAGTACCACCTTGGGAAAGATGGGTCAACTTTCAAGATATTCATTCTTGGGGTCTTCTTGCCTCTTAGCCTTTTCATGGGTTCATCGCAATGCAAACTGCGTGGCGCATTGGTTAGCTTCTGGCAATCTCAAAGGCTCACTCCCTCTAGATCAGGTTAGGAATCCCCCTACCTAACTATTAGCTTTGTCAAGCTCTGATGCTTTGTAGCCTTGGGCATTTTATCATTTAAAAAAAAATAAAAAATAAAAAATTTAAATTTAAATTTTCAAAGTAGTGTAAATAGAAAAGGGCGATAAGTAACTAATTTTGTGTTGTAAATAAACATATCATTATATATTAAGCCTTCGTTTGGGTAGTGGATTGGCTTTTTGGCTTTTTTAGCCTGAGGTTAAAAAGCCTCGTTTGGGATGGAATTTTTGGCTATTTTAATTTTTGTGAGAAAAAAAAAATGTAATGATTATGGATTGGATGTAATGTTTTGTCTTATTGGGTTAAAAAGTCTATTTTGTTTTTTTGTGGTAAAATAGCCCCCTACCCAGCCCAACCCAACCCTTCCTCCCAAACGAACCCCTGTTTGGTAAAGTTTATATTTACTGGTTTCTATTTCTATTTACAGAATTTTTAAAAACTGTAAATAAAAACTCGTTTGGTTTATATTTTCGTTTTCAAAATGTTGTAAACACAAAAAACTTCGTTTTGTTTTCTATTTAAATTTTTTTTTTTTTTTTCATTTCTTCTTTTTCCTTCAACTCTTTCTGACTACCACGCACTGCTCTCCCGTCTTAATCTACCCCGTCACCACCTCAATTTTATTTATTAAATATATTTATATTTATATATATGATATTTATATAATTTAATTTTTTTAATATAATAAAACTAAAATAGTAAAATATTGTATTTAATATTCATTTTCACTCATTTATTATCATATTACATCTCCTAACTCTTATTAATTATAAATTATTATCTATAATATATTATATTATATTATCTTTAATTTTTATTAATTTTTTATTTTTAAAACTGCAAAACTAACATATCCTTGCCCCCAATATGATATGAGATGGGGGTGGAGGACAACAAATCTGCTTCAAACCTTCCTCATTGTCATTCCTTCTCATCACTATCGTCTACCGTCACCAACAGTGACCTCATCCGTCAACCACCTTTGGCTACTACATCCCTCAACTACTAACCACCTTCCATTGCCACCAGTCACCTCTTACTAGCGAGAACCATCTTTGGCCACTACTTTTTATTGAAAACCACTTTTAACTACCACTTTAGGCGGCTAACCAGCCATCATCTCCAACCATTGACAATCACTTTTGACCAACACTTCTTTTGGCCAATAACTACCTCCAGCCATTGCCAATTGCCTCTTACCGGTGGCAACAACTTCCGAGCATTACCTCTCGTTGCCAACAACCACCTCGGGCGATCATTTCCAACCATCGATAATCACTTCCCGTAGCCCCTATTTTCACTTGTTTTCAAAATAAAATTTTAAAATACTGATGTACCAAACATATTTTTTGTTTTTATTTTTACTGAAAATAAGCATAAACATGTTTAATGTTTTTTGTAGGGGACACTACATCCCAGTGGGATAAGAAAAGAAAAAAAAATTACATTGAGGGATGCAAGTGACACTTCAACTCCATAGTTTTAACTTGCACCCCACCACAGAATGACTTGCACCTCATATGTTTTTGTAATATTTTTTCTCCATCCCACTACATTGTAATTTCCCTTTTTTGTAAACAAAAAATAGTAAATTGTAAACTTTGCCAAACTACTCCTTAATGTTCCAATATTTTTTTTATTATTTAGGCAATGAACTAAGTGGCATAAAAATTGAGCAGCCTCTACTCTAAAGCTATCATATGCACAAACGAAACCTTTAAAAAATAAAAATAAAATAAAAAGGGAGAAGATTGAGCTTTATAACAAAAATCAAACAAGAGCGTAACGACGAATGTAGAGAGGTCCTTGTGTTCTATTATTTGGAAAAACAAACACTGTAATACTCTGTACTTGTTGGTATTATGGAATTATATTTGACTCTTTGATTATCATGATTCTAAAACTTCTTAGTTGATATTTGGGCCTTGGTTGAGGTGTTACCATAGTGGTTGGGCGAAATTGGATCAAAAACTCTAAATTCAAATGGTTGTTATTGAATAGTTTTCACTCTTTTATTATTTACGCTCTCCACAATTTCAGTCTTGATGTGAGACTAGAACCATTGGAAAGAATACTTCTGGGGATTTTATTTGGACACAAGAATGACCTTAAACGGAGTTCGAACGAGAGAGTTATTCCTGTTTAAAGTTTGCGAATCTGTGTTGTGTGCATAGTTCGCTCGAGCTCAACTTTCACTGCTCGAGCGGTCTGTAGACCCTTCCAGCTCTGTTTTTCAAAATTTTCTAAAATACTGGAAGCCACAATTCACCGCTCGAGCACACTATTGACCGCTCAAGCGGTCTGTCCAGAATCATAACTTTAAAAGTCACTTTTGGGGTCAAATCTCTTCACTTTTCACTCTCTCTCTTCTCTCTCTTTCCATCATTTTTGAGTTTTCAAGCTCTTTAACCTTGATTTCATATATTTCTATACATCTTTCCATATACCAAAATGTAGAGCTTGGCGAGGGCTTCCATTTAATCCGAGCGGATCGTGTTTTCGTCAAAGTTGGATTTTCGGGCTTCCTTCTCTTCTTGCTTTGAGGTATAGATTCTTTTGTTCCTCTTCAATACCTCTTTATAGATAGACATGTGGTAGTTTTTATGGGATTTAAAAATATGTTGGTTAAGGAATTTTTTCAAAAGCATGAAAGGGTTTTAGGGTTTGACTTTTGGGAGTTTGAATTGGATGATTATAGGTGTTTTTGTTAATTGGGAGGGAGCTAAGCATGTTTATGATGAGAATGGAGAAAAACCCTAATTTATTATTATGGGCTTAAATAATCCAAAGGGAGTAACTTATGTAATAATCAAGTTATGTGTTAAGGAATTGAATTAGTGGCTTAGTTGCAAAAAAAAAAAAAATGGGATTTATTTGATTCTTGTGATTGTTTTGATTAATGTTGTGTTGAGTTGATTAGTAATTGTGTATACTAAAAATGGGGTTTTGTTAAACAAAAAGGTATTTAGATATGGTCTGGAAATGTTGAGGGTTTGGAATAACTAGTTTAGTTTTTGAACATAAAACAATGAGTTCAACTCCTTTATGAAATGAAATGGGAATGTGGTTGTTTGTACTATTGATGTTTTGGAATTGTGAATTTAATTCAAGAGAGTCATTTATTTATCTGTTTAGAGATTTTGTACTTGGTTATAAGTAGAGCGTGACATTGTTGTTGTTGAATAAATTATGTGTATGTATTACACTTGTACGGTATTTATGTGGTTTAACATGTTGTGCTATTACTTGGATATTGTTTGGAAGGTCCGTTTCTCTCCTGTTTAGTTGGTAAAGCGAGGCACCTTGCTAGAGGTTCCTCTACCTTCCGGTTTGTGCCGAGTAAAGTGTGAAATTGAGGTCCATTTCTCTTCAGGTGAGGCCGATAAAGCGTGGTTAGGGTGGTTGTTTTCTTATGATCTCTTCTCACGATTTAGCGTGGTTAGGGTGCTCTTTTCCTCACACGATTTCAACGTGTTTGGAATTTATCTCAAGTTGCATGAAACACGCCCCTGAATAGTTGTTCTTAGGACCTTTTCTCACGATTTCAGTGTGGTTAGAGTGCTCCTTTCCTCACACGATTTTAGCGTGTTTGGAATTTATCTCAGGATACGTGGAACGCGCTCCTGATCTGTTTTCTTATGATCCCTTCTCACGATTTCAGCGTGGTTAGAGTGCTCCTTTCCTCACACGATTACAGCGTGTTTGGAATTTATCTCAGGATGTGTGGAACGCACTCCTAATCAGTTTTCTTATGATCTCTTCTCACGATTTCAGCGTGGTTAGAGTGTCCCATTCCTCACACGATTTCATTGTATTTGGAATTTATCTCAAGACACGTGGAACGCGCCCCCGAATGATTTTCTCAAGACCTCTTCTCACGATTTTAGCGTGGTTAGAGTGTCCTATTCCTCACACGATTTTAGCGTGTTTGGAATTTATCTCAGGACGCGTGGAACGCGCCTCTGAATTCTTTTCTTACGACCTCTTCTCATGATTCCAACGTGGTTTGAGTGTTCCTTTCCTCACACGATTTCAGCATCTTTGGAATTTGTTCTTCCTCCTCTCACAATTCCAACGGGGTTGGAGTATGTCCCCCTTTTGCATCTACTGCACTATCTGTTACGTCCATTACATCATACCATTTTATCATCTGTATCCTTTCCATGTTAAGCTTAGTTTGGCATGTGCTCATACATTTCCATCGTTGAAGCATGGTTCTGTGATAATGTGTACGCGCCTATTCCACTAAGAGAACTGTGGTCTGAGGGTGTCGGCACCTTTTCTATATTAAACGTGGTTTGTTTTGTGTCCATGCCTTTTCTAGGCAAAATGTAGTATAGCTTGCATCCCTTATTCACTACATTGTACTTTGTTTTGTTGCATTTAGCATTTAGGATCACGATCTTTCCTCAACAAATTATTCCTCACTTATATCGTACCACCCAATTACTTGTATTCTTTCTGCGAAACACATAGTTCTGCATGTGCACACGCCTATTCCACTAAGAGAATTGTGGTTAGAGCGCTCTGACACTTTTTCTGTGTTAAACGTAGTTTGATTCTGCATCTCCATTCCTTTATGGTATTTGTGTGGTTTTGCACTGCTTGTGGTTTGATGATTCGATTACATTACATATCATTTTCATTGTTTTGTTACATTGTATATCATTTACACTGTTTTGTTATATTATGTATCATTTTGCATCCTGTCCCTGAACTACACTGGTTTGATTCCTTGCAAAGGGATACGTAGGCAACCTTTGGGTTCAACTAACTGCATCTGCATTTTATTTGTTTGCCCAAGTCTTACGGCCTTGTCAAAATGAGTCGTCTCTGGGCTTTGACATTCACTCACGTCATTTCATGACTTTCGAGCTCTATTAAAGAGAGGCAACTGTAAACACCCCATTTTCGACCGCCCTTAAGACTTCAGCATCACTGATTGCTTACTTGGTGATGAAAGTTGTGCAGTGCAAAGATTCGATTTCTTCGGCAAGAGGAGCTTCAAATCTTAACCTTATACCCCATTTGTGGACCGAATCCTTTTGACCAAAATGATTTTAGACCTTAAAATCCTCTCTTTCAAAATATTTTTGAAAATTTCTCTACGATGTTCCGAGGCTCGCATTTTGATAAATGTTGTGCTTTTCGATAAACCAAGCAAGGACAAAGTGCGAATAAATGAAAGAGAGGTGAACTCTTCAAAAAATCTTCCAAAACACCTTGGTTAGAGGTTTGGTGTTGAAGAAAATTGGAGGAGATGGAAGAAACCTAGTTGGGGGAAGAATTTGGCCATGAACCGTTAAGAGAGAGTCGAGCAGCCCTCGCTAAAACAGGCCTATCCATTTGTACACTTGGATTTCAGCTATGAGGCCACCACCATTGGAAAGTGGACTTTTGGGGCTTCATTTTTCACTCAAGAATCCCCTGAAGCCGAGTCTTGATGAGGGAGATATGGTTGGTTGAAGTTGGGCATCAATCCGGTTAGGACCGAAACTGAGCAGTCTTCACTAAAAGAATGATATCTTTTTGCACACTTGAAAATTTGATGTGAGGCTGCCACTATTGGAAAGAAGACTTTTGGGGCTTCAATTTAGGCTCAAGAATGACCTGAAAAGGAGTCCAAATGAAGGAGATATTCCCATTTGAAGTTGGACCTAGAGAGCAGATTTTTGCTGTCAGCCACAAATGTGGGCTGTCGGCCACTTTAAGTGGCCGGTCGACTAGAAGTGATGAGTGTCGGCCATAAAAGTGGCCAGTCGGCCATTGACGTCCCAAACTTAGATATTTTGCAGATATTTTCCCTCCAGCTATTTTCACATTGCTTCAGCTGTCCTAATTCAAATATTCCGACCTGAAGCTCATATATTGCTATATAGAGAGGCCATTCTCTATTGTTTTGAAGGTTGGAAAGTTTGGGAGCCTCTCCCTCTAAAATATCTCTCTCTCTATAATTCTCTCTCTCTAGATTTCCCTCTCTTGCCCTTTTGTGCATGCAAGTAGAGATACACCTCTCATTTGCGTAGACATTCATCTTTGGGCTGAGGTTGCTTGAACCTCTCTTGGAGCTTCCTTTGAGCTCTAGAAGGTGATTTAAGCTCAGATTGTTGCTTAAGTTGTGTCTTTCTTTCAAGAGGTAGAAACTTCTCTTTGCTAGCTTAATTTCCATACTTGTTTTGCCATCTTTTGACATTGTTTTTAAGCTCGTTTTCAACTGTAAAAACCTCTATTTTTCAGTCTTAAAAATGGTGGTTTGAGTCTATTTTGAGCTAGGGGGTTGTCTCCCCTTTTTGCTCTTTGGCTTGTGAAGCCTTTTGTGCCATTTCTTGCCACCTTCAAATAAAACTATTTGGCCCTTTTAACCACTGAAATTCAGAGTTATTTTAGTGGTAAAAATCAACTTTTGAAGTCCAAAATAGGAGGGGTTAGCCTCCCCTCCTTGTGTCTTGTTTCCATGCCTAGGCTGATTCATGATTTAGCCTATTATTCTAGCTTGTGTTAGCTTAATTTCAGCATGTTTTTGCTACTATTTTGGCATGATTTAACTCTGTTTTGGGCTACTTTGGTCATGTGGGCCTTGTTTTGCATGGTTGTAGTGAAAATGGCTTCACTAGTTTGGCATTTTAGGCCTCTAAACATGTTTTGCTTGGAATGATTTCATGTTGTAGTGTCTTTTAACATGTAATTTCAGTGTATATAGCTCTGTCACGTGCTCATTTATTTCACTCTTTCATTGCTTTTGAGAGTTGTGTCTTGAGTCTTGTTTGCAAGCTAGCATGTGAGCATGCTTTTCTAGCACTTTGTACCTCAAGCTCAGCATGTTTTAGCCACTATTTTGGCATATTTTAACTCTGTCCGAAGCTGTTTTGGTCAGTTGAGCTTTTTATTGCCTATGGTGTTGTGATCTTCACTAGCTTAATGAGGTTGTGTTTAAGCTTAAGATTGAGACTTGTGCTTAATGGTTTTAATCCTCTTTTGAGGGTTTCTACTAACTAACGGCATGATCTCTCTCATGTCTTAAGTCATCCTTTGGTTGACCCCTCTCTCATTAGAGGACAATCACCTTGGACTTAACCGGTTAAAGAATGATTTGGTAATGTAAAATGTGTAAACAAAATGAACAAAGTAAAACATGAACAAGATAAGAATGTTATGTTGCATTGCATGTATTTGGATCAGATGTTAATCCAAACACAAGAAAAATGGGACGCTTCATACTCAAAGTGATGAAACGTGTCATTTTTCTTGGTCACCGTCACCCTTGATCATGCATGATAGGGTGGTGATTGTTTTGGTCTTGTTTGTGCATTCATTGACCTTGTACAAGCTTGGCTCTTTGGCCATCATGCATTGAAAATGCTTGATTGGTGGCTTGAGAGCTAAGAACTACACTCCTTTGAGCTTGAGAGATAATAAGGAGGGTAGCAGTACACATATTTCTTGAAAATGCATTGTTGTGCCTCTGTTTGCTCTCTGTTGCAGCGAAAGCAGAAGTCCGGAAATAAGGGTGGCCGACTGGCCAATTAAGGTGGCTGACAGCCACTTTTTGAGGCCAACCGGCCACCAGTGAATTTTTGTGCAATTGTGTTCCTATGTTGGTGCAGAGGCAATCTGGAAGTTGGTACAATTTTCGATGATCAAATTAGTACAAACAGATGCATCCGATAGCAAGGCAAAGGCATTTTCGGGTGGAGCAACCGCGCATGCATGCATCCCTCGTCCCGCGAGGCCATTTTATTACTTTATTAGTTTGTTGTAGCTAATTAATACAAGTGTTGTAATTAATTAGTTTAATTTGGTTTGTAATATTTTAGCTAGCTTAGAATAGTTAGTTAATTTGTTTCAATTGTGTTGTAATAATTAGCTTAGAATAGTTAATTAATTCGTTTTGTAATAATTAGCTTAGCTTAATGTAGCTTAGCTTATTCATTTGAACCCTTCTTCGCGTGGGCGTAATGTTGTAATAAGTGTGCGTGCGTGTGTACATGCCTTCCAACCCCACGTCTTTCTCCCTTTTATTTATCTGCTTTTGATGGTTAGATTAGGGATCATGTTTCAATTAGCATACCTTATGCTTGCATGTTTGCATCATTCATTTGTATTGCATGCACCGAGGCTCGGCGCATCATTCAAACTGCATTGTCGTTTTAATTACTTCGATGAATACATGTTTAAAAGCATGCTATCGAATTGTTGTAAACATACCATGTTAGGTAGTCGAGCCTATATTAATTTCATATTGCATGTGTTGCATTAGGCATCTTGTATAGTTAAGAACATGCATTCTTTCTAACTAGCTTTTGTCATGGCTTGGAGTATTCAGTAAACCTTTACGCTTTAGCATACTTGCATAAGTGTGAGTGTTTCCATGATAGCATGCTTTCCATGAGGCTATTTGTAATGACCCCAAAATGCGTATAAGAAATCATCTTTATTTAGCTATGAGATGATGTGTTTTACTTTAATTATATCTTTTGGAATTAAAGCATTATCTGTTGAGTTATGGATTTAAAATTGAAATTACCGACCTTCAGGGGTTCAGAAATCAAATTGAGTACTTGGGTAGGTTAATGGGAATTTTTATGACTATTTGGGAAAAATTAATTTGAAATTTAATTCATCTGATTCGTTAATGCATGCTTGGGTGGTTAACTTTGTACTGCAAATTGAAGGCCTTAGAGGCTTCAGAAACCAGAATAGGGGCATATTCATGATCGGCGTAATTTTTAGAGTCATCTGAAAAGTTTAATTGAAATTTAATTTCGTGCGATTCGTAAGGCCACGTTTGGCTCTCCCTTGTGTTAAGCTTGTGTGTGTTGTATATTGATATATAGAGATGTGCCATATGAGTTGGGAACTCATCTCTTTGGGAGTCAAAAACAAAATATCTAAAGAAAGAGTGAGGAAACCGTGAAAGGGAGAAAGGGAAGAGAGTCAAACTTTCTCAACATCCATGGAGGCTTGTAAGAGGATTGAAGAGAATTGAAGGAAAAGAAAGAAGATCACCCATGGAACTTGGGGGAAATTGAAGAGAGCTAAGAGGTAGACAAAGATTGAGCTAGGTCAAGACGAGGACGTCGTTCCACCGCTATCAGAGACCTACCACTGTGAGTAATAGTACGGTTGTTACTAACGCCTTATCCTTGTAAGTGATTACACTAACAGTTATGTCAGCTGGAAATCAATGTGAATGTTGAAAGATTTACATACATCGGTATGACTTTGGAATCATTTTGTTCTGTCGATAACAAACATTAACTCTATGTTATCTATAAATGAACTATGTCGTCTTTTAAGAATAAAGGGAACTTATGTTCATTTTAGAATGATGAAATTTGGGTGAATTTAAGATCATTTTGGGTTGCCACTAATGAATCAAGATTATTCTGTTATATGACACATGAACTTGAGATCGTTCAGATCCTATGACATAAATGCAAAGGTCTAATGTTATCATATAACCCACGTTAGAATGTGAAGTGTTCTATCCTCATGAAATGCAATGGAATGGCATGTATGCCGTCTGTTAATGGTATATTCGCTCTTGATCCTCGTTAGTGTTTATGTTCTGCTATTTACGAGACAACTATGCTGATAGTTAATATGCATATTCTGTTATCTGCAAGTTAGTGGCATTAATTCATGACGAACAAGTGAAATGTGGGTACATTATGAAACTACAGTATTTAAGTACCTTTGGAATCGCCCAATCTGTTAATGGTTGCTGTTAGCACTTTTTTAAATGTAACTTAATTATGCTAACTCATTTGAATGATAAAAAGAAACCGTGTGCCTCTGTATGACTATAAGACTAGTCTATTCTGATGATATCTGTGGATATTCCGTTATGATGTTCGTTTTGTTTATCTTATGACATGATGAGACTTATTGATTTCTGGTATGGAACAAAGTACTGTACGGAACTAAGTGCTACACTTTGGTGGGAGCCACCTCTAGAATCCGTGCGAGCCACCTCTTGAGTCCATACATATATGAACTGGGCTTAAAGCCGTTCGGTTATTTCTGGGCTTAAAGTCGTTCTGTTATTTCTGGGCTGATGGCCGTTCTGTTATTTCTGGGTCGATGGCCGTTTTGTTATTTCTGGGCTTAAAGTCGTTCTGTTATTTCTGGGCCGATGGCCGTTCTGTTATTTCTGGGCCGATGGCCATTTTGTTATTTCTGGGCCAATGGTCGTTCTGATATTTTTGGGCCTATGGTCGTTCTGTATCTGTTAGGCCTATGGCCGTTCTGTACAGTACTGAGCTTAAAGCCACTCTGTTAAGCAAACCGAACCCATGGCTGTTCTGAAAATAATTACATAAAGAAGTTAATCATATATCTCTGCAGTTGTATGCTCTATCATTCAAGTTAACCATTACATTATTTATATACTATTATTCACTGAGTTTTACTCACTCTGTATTTTGTCCGTTTCTGTAGGTAAGCATCCGGGAGGCCAGTCCTAACCCTTAAGGCTCGTCTCTCTCTTGTCAACCCTAGTGTGTCCAGGCACTTAGATGGAACCATACATTTTGCAAGGTTTTACTAGGTTTTTGGTTTATGTTTTAATTGTCTGTCTAAGGTCGAAGTGTATATAATCCTTTTACCTTTCAATATTCTCGTTATGCGCCCAATCTTGAGGGCTGGGTCTGTATATGTATATGTACATAGCCGAATTCTCAGATGCACATCACTGTATGTTTATCTGCCTCATGTTCTGTTTGCGATCCTGGCATAGGAGTAATAGCTCAATGGATGTTATGTATGTTATTATATGATATTAAATGCTTCCGTTCAGGCCCCCTATGGTATGTATATCAGATTTAGTGTCCGTTTCCGAACAAGTCATGCCCACACTTTTACAGGCGGGTTTGGGGCGTGACACTATTTGCTTAAATGATTAGCTGCATGAATGCCTGTGGATGAAGGCTTGATTACTTGAATTGAAACAATTCAGCGAATGTATGTTTTAAGCCCACTTTGTGAAGTGACAAATCATGTTTTAGCCCACTTGAGGTGGCAAATCCGCATTTTAGCCCACTTGAGGGTGGCAACTTCAAACCATTTTAAAAAACAAACATGAGTTGAAATGTTCCAATTCTTGCGATTTTAATCTATACTTGCTTGTGTGCGTCATATAGTAAAGTTAGCTAATAACCAGATAAAAACACATGTGTTTATAAAACATCATATCATGATAGTAGAGGCCGATCTTTGATCGGGCGAGCGAGGGTGCTCATTTCAGGACCTTCCCCTCTTGTACCCAAGTTCCCGAGCCGAGGCAACTTTGATGATGACGGACACGTGGCCTTTGACATGAGTCAGGGTTTCCTAAATTTCTCAAAAACAAAATATTTAGGTGGCGACTCTATAATCTGGCAAAGCAATCCAGTTTTGGCATTATTTGATTCAAAATCTGATTTTCCAAAATGATTTGCCGGATTGGACTCTTTGGTATTTATCAGTCTCACATTGCACTTTGTGAGATTAGATTCAGAACCGTAATAGGAGTCCGAACTGTAGGACCAATTCGAGCTCTCCAAAAGGGGGCACGAAGAAAGTAGAGCTACAGTTTCTCGCGACTCTATTGGGGACTTAGAGAACTTAACTTGAACTCATGATATGTTGTTTTATTCACACTTATGTGTTTCTTTGCATTTGCATTTGCATTGGTGCACTTAAGTCACAGTGTTTGCCATTTGCTATTCCTAAGCGATTTGCCGGAGGCTTACTTGAAAAAGCTTGCCAAAAGGCTAACCGGTTGTGAACTCTACCACGATGGGAACACAACCCATGGATCTGGACTACCGTTGTGCCGTTTGATCCTCCTTTCACTTTTCGGTGTTAGGTGTGAGAGGTATATTAGGTAGTCTTGCTGAGGCACCCTTTTCGACCAATCGACCTAATTGCATATCGGAAGCCATAGAGACTATTCCAAACTAGGACAGGTTGCTCACCCGAATGCAGAAATTGTATGAAACCGCTTGTTTGCATAGTGAACCCCTAGTTCCTGACGAAACTAGGACAGGGTAACCCTACCCCATCATAGGGGTGTTTTGGCTCTCTTTAACTGGTATGTGCTTTGCAGTGAAACTATACAGGAATATGCATATCAGTTGCCAAGTTGGTATTTTTTGGGGGGCAGAATTCAGTGTGGAATACAGTCATTCAGCTTTGCTTATATCCGTTCTAGTGAAATTGGGCTGAGATGTTGTCTGTCTTCTCTTTTGCAAGGTAGTCTTGGAACCATAGCTTCAGAAGGCTCCAATATCTCCCAGGTACTCTGGACTTGTATCGATAGACTTTTTCAGGTCAGAATTGGTTCAGAAGCAACCTGTGTTTACCTCACCCCCACCAGTTACAAGACGAATGAGGTTCAGGCAGAATTCACCAGTGCAGTTTCTAAAGCAATCACCCCTCAGTTCACCCGGGTCTAGTCTGGTCTGGGAACAGTGTTCTGCATTCAGCTCAGCACGAGATCAATCACCCATTCACATGGCTCAGTATCCCCCAGCCAGTGTGGAAGAACAGATACAGCACTTGCAACAGACAATTGAGGCACTGCAGCAGGACACAGTCCATCAGGCTAAAGTCACAGCTCGTTAGGTTGAAGTGATAACCTGGCTAGAACAACAACAGCCACAGCCGGCCGCGGCTTCCGCATCTCATATACCTACCACAGGTAACCCAATAGCCGGAGCCATTGCCCATACTGCTAATGTCCAAGAGATTCAAGGCAATCCGGCCGAGCCAATCCCAAAATAGGCCGCGAAAGCTCCTGTCTATCAGACCGAAGCTCCATTTGAATTTGAGGTTGACCCAACTGCACTTGAGGTCAATAAACTGGAGAAGTTATTCAAACGAGCACAAGGAGTGAACTCCATCCCAGATTTAGAGGACGAGTACACTGAATTTGCAGTTACCTTACCGGAGTGGTTTAAAATGCCGCATATCGACCGCTTCGATGGCTCTGAAGACCCAATGGTACATCTCCGCCTGTTTTCTGATATCCTAAGGCCAATGGGTTTGACCCCAGCCCAGAAGTTGTCTCTCCTCAACCAAACCATATATGGGATAGTCGTAATCTGGTATGCTAAATTGGAGGACTCTATGAAACAGAATTGGGAAGAGCTGGTTGAGGCCTTTATTGCGTAATACTCCTACAACACACAGATCGAGGTCACAACTCATGAACTCGAAGTCACCCGCCAAGAGCCAAATGAGGGTTTCTCAGAGTTCATGACGAGATGGAGAGCAAAGGCCTTGATGGTGACTACAAGGCCTTCTGACAAAGATCAGATCAGGATGATTGTTCAAAATCTACATCGCAAGTTGCTGCAGAGGATGATCGTTCTATCTCTGTTTACCTTTCCAGACCTTCATGAAATGGGAGTTCAAATCGAGGATGCCATCAGACAAAGGATCTTTGCGGAAGATAATGAGCCTTTGAAAAACAATGTTGTTCGCAGTTCCAATGCTACTACTGATGGTAGCACAGCTGTGAAATGCTCAGAAGTAGACAATATCACCACTTCCCTGAATGGCCAAAAACTAACCATTTCAAATCGGCCCTAAGCCTGAAATTTTCATCCTCTTTACATGAGTCTCTCTCAAGCTTTGAGAATGCTGCGAGAAAAAGAGTACCTAGAGCTCCTAGAACCTCAACCTCTTCCAAATCCTCTCCCACTAAGATATGACCCAGCTAAATACTGTGCCTATCATCAACAGCATGGTCATGATACGAACCGTTGCATCTGCCTCCGTCATAAGATTCAGGATCTTATTGACGAAGAGACCATATCTCCACCAAAAGGACCTCAGGCTAATACTGACCCGTCACCTCTACATCTCAATCTAATCCATACACTCCCATCCATCTACAACCCCAGTGTATATATCACCCCGGCCCATCTACCCAAGCCTGAGGTGTTTATCCCAAAAAGCATGGACTTATGCATGATGGATGCATTCGAACCCCAATCATCTCAAACCCCGTGAACCCACTACTTTTGAGCTGATAAGAATGATTGAAGATCTTCAGAGAACAGTGGCAGATCTAGCTTTTAGGATATTGGCTCCGTCATCGACCACATCACATGCCAAAAATTCCATGCCAAAAGGCTCTCTAATCTTGGGGCAAGCTGCAATTGAAAATGGCCAACCTAAAGCCATCCCAGGTCTAGGCAATGACATACCTACAACAACTGGGCTCTGCTCTGATATAGCGACCCAATCCCTTGGCAAAGTAGAGGCAAGTGGTAAGAACAAAGTCAGGGCAAGCATTGGTCCCTATGAACATCTTCAGTGGGCTGTTGAGGCTTTGAAGGCTGAAGGACTGAACAAATAGCAAGTACTCACAGTTGTTGCAAAGACTATGGATGACACTTTTGCCACTCAGGATGAGAGCATTCTGAATCAAGGGACAAGCCAGGAAAAAGGCTGTCATACCAGAAACACCCCTTCCAGCTCCAATCCTACACTCGGAAGAGATCAGCAAACCCAGTCAACACCTACCGACCCCTTTGCCTGTGCATCCAGCATAACTCCACAAACCTCGAAGCACCAACCCTGAGGCCAAAGGGTCTTCGCCCCGCTTTACATGACCTTGTCCAAAGCTCTTCAAATCATTATAGGACAAGGCCATCTCAAACCCTTTGAGCCTCAGCCTCTCCCGGATCCCCTTCTAGTTAAGCATAATACGGCCAAGTATTGTGCCTTCCATCAACAAACCGGCCATGACACAAATAGTTGTTTTCGTCTTCGCCACAAAATGCAAAATTTGATTGATAAAGAGGTCATCGTCACACCAGGTCCTGCGAAGTCTATCGGTACTAGATCGATGAACTTGGGAGATAATGTGGTTATGTGATCAAGGCGCTCATTTTTACTCCAGATATGGCAGATGGCACGCACTGTTTTGAGCAACTTGAAAATACTGTTTATTGTACTTTCTGATTTGGGTATTGAGTCAGTCTTGTAGTGTTGTTTTGAGTCAGTCTTGTTGTATCGAATTTTTCTTGTTGTATCGGAGGTTCGTGATTTTGGGTGTGTTAACTCGGGCATCACTTTCTTGTTTTGTGTTTGTATTTTACACCTTTTCTTTTGCATCTGTTTCTGCCTTTGAGCCAGTTGTGCCAAAAGATCTAAATGAAACAACAATGCTTTTCACCTACTTTTTTGTGCCTTAAAATCATTACATTGACCTAAGTTTTTCAAAACTTTTCTAACACTATGATGAAAACAAAGAGGAAGAAATTCCTCGGGATTTGCAAAAATTTGATCAACTGAGAGAAAGAGAGGCATGCTAAGCCCTTAATGAATGAGATCATGTTTGTTAATGTGAGTACTGAGAAGGATCCTGGCTTAGTCCAGATTGGTTCTACATTATCTTCAGCTCGAGCGACTAGTCGCTTTCTTAAAAGATTTCAAAAAATGTTTTGCATGGTCCTGCGAAGACATGTATGGACTTGATCTTAAGATTGTGCACCATAGGATCACTCTCAGCCTCGAGACTCGACCCTTTTTGCTTTCAAACTTTGAACTTTGATTCAAAATGTTCAATGATTAATCACAATATAAGGCTTGTATGGCCGGATCGAAAGTAACCCTTGAATTAGGGGCAAGAAGGTCAGATGTCATCAAAGGAAGCTTGCAAAGCTAGATCAGAAGCATCCCTTGAACTAGGGGCAACAAAAATGTCAAATGTGCTCAAAAATTCAAAGGATGGGTCATTCCGCAAACCAATGAAGACTGTCAAGAAAGCCAAATTCTAGAATCTGAAAGAAGAAAGTTTATTCCTGAAGGACAATCAAGTTCCTATCCGCAACACTAGGGGCAAATTCAGGCCCGATTGGATGGGCTCTCACATCATCAAGGCTATTTAGTCAGAAACAACAGTCATTCTCCTAGATTCAGATGGCTTCGAGATCTCAAAATCGATCAACATGGACAAGTTAAACTTCTCTATCCTTGAGAGGCTCGCTGGGCCGAAAACCCAGAAGGGCGACCCAGGCAAAAGTTAGAGCAAATGAAAAAGAAAAAAAGAACAAAAGAACAAAAATGAAAAAATAAAAAGAACAAAAGAACAAAAAAGAAGAAAAAAAAGAAAAGAAGAAAAGAAATGAAAAGAAAAAAAAAAGAAAAACTGAGCTCGCAAGGTTGAAAACCTGAAAGGGCGACCTTGGCAAAAGTTAGAGCGTAAAAGGAGAGTGTTAACACCCGAGTGAACCTCAACCCAGAACTACGTACGGCCTGATTCCCATCTTTGGGATACGTAGGCAACTTCATTCTGAAGTCTGGCCCCAATCATTTTCAGCCTGCTTGGCTCATCCATGTTGATTGGTTTATCCTTGTTCAACTCGGCTATCTTGTCCATTTACAAATTGGCTCGTCTTCGTTCAAATTCAACTGTCATATTCCGTTGGAAGATTCAGCTGCAAGACAAATCAAATTTAGATTTGAGGTTGTGCATCTCAAGAGCAAATTCTATGTTGGTCGAGCAGTGGCCATTTGCAAAAACAGTTTTTGAGAATTTTTAATGAGGTTGACGCAAAAAAGGAAAATTTTCATTTTTTAATGAAAACATTTTCATTTTTTTGAAAATTATTCCATTTTTTCCAAACTGGACCAGTTTTTGGACTCAAAAAAGGAAAATTTTCTGTGTGCACAACCTAATTTGCATGATTTCAAATCAAAAAATCGAACAAGTATGTTAATCTAGCTCTCATATTGGTCAAATTTGTTTTAACAGAAAGCCAAAAATAAAAAATGGTGAGAATGATGAACTAAGGGCACAGTTGAGTCAGGTTTTCTATCTTTTTCCCATTATCAACGTACTTTCCAGAAAAGGGCACAACTGAAGCTAATAGCAGAAGTCCAAAAGCTCTCATATCCTCCAAGCAGCGAGGTATCAAGCCAAGTGTGAAGCACGAACTGGAAATGGAGCGGGATATTCAATTCCCTCATCTGAATGATTACACCCAAACTGGCATCTAACCCAGAATTGGAGCATAGAAAACACAATGTGTGAGACCAATCAATTGTATACCTGGCCAGTGGGACATGTTGTAACTCACCTCAATCAAACTGGCCAAGGACGTTGTCAACCGATGTCAGTTGCGGATCTGCTGCACATTCTGTCGCATCACAACCCCTCTGTGGGAAAGCTCACTAGTTGCGAACGAAAGAAGAAGGATCCAGTAGAATACTAGGGGCAAGAGCCCACGACTTCTTGTTTATCCATCAACCACCCAGGGGAGGGATAAAAAATAAGAGAGATTAAAGAATAGAGAGATGTGCACTGAGAGAAAAGTGAGGAAGGGGCTTTTTCAGAGCAAAAGAGATTGAGTGCCAGAGTGACGTAAGAATCACAAATGAGAAAGGGTAGGAAACAATACCCAGAGAAACAGGCTCCTCGTGAACCAAGAGGTCTCTCGCCTTTGTAACACATCTGAGTGTTGTGTATGTGTTTTTGTTTGTCTTGATTCTTGTTTTGAGTCATTTTGAGTGCCAATAGATGTGTTTAGGTTGTTTTACCTTTGTTTTCCTTTGATTGAGTCATTTTGACTTTGGTCAGTCGTACGCTCAATACCCGATTAAGAACTCATTCTCACTCTCAATTTCAAAAAAAAAAATCGTTTTGTGCCCTGAGTGTTGTGCTATTCTCCACATTTGTGCAAAACAGGATTTGTTCTTTCATAAAACTGCATGGTTTAACCCAGGTCATGTCAGAACAATAAAACCAGGACCTATCTGAAGCTACATAGGTTCCGGACTGCAAAGTAAAAGAAAAGAAGGAAAATCGAAGCATTTGAGTGTGTTTCAACTTCAGCAAATTTGGAGATTGTATTCTGAATGTACCTCCTCAGGTCTTGTCAATGCTCCAAAGTATGAGTGTACCTCTACCTCAAACTCAAGGTCAAGCCTTCTTCAAGCTAGAATGGCAATCAGAAGTGCTCTCCCTGAGTACCATTCCATGCCAGGGGCATCTTGGCTATGTTTTGCAATGAGTTCCTAGGAGACCAACTGCGACGGTGGAAACTAGAGTTCGAATGGTGATGCCTAGAACACAAAGGTTTGGAATTTCCGAGACTAAAGTCTGGTTTAAATACCCAAGGGTGTATCCTCGGCTTGAAATCTGTATGGCAGCCCCATAGATTGAGATAGCATGTGTGCGCCTCAATTTTGGATACTGAACCAACCTAGTTTGTCACCCCGTTAGAGAATAGGGAAAGTTGTGAATGTGATCATGAAAAAAAGTGGCATTCAAAGTGTTCTACGTGAAAAACCCTTGTC
Organism: Camellia sinensis; assembly: GCF_055761805.1. NCBI lineage: Eukaryota > Viridiplantae > Streptophyta > Magnoliopsida > Ericales > Theaceae > Camellia > Camellia sinensis. Next base: position 65,847,475 of record NC_138961.1, on the reverse strand, counting down.
AGTATTTCAAGACCTTTGAACTATGAGTTAAAGGTAAGAGTTCGAAGAACACAAGGGGAAGATCCCCGTCAGAGTATAGTAGTTCATCGCCACTCACCCCATGACGTGCTTTCTAAAGCGCCGCTTTGTTTGTTTATTGCATTTCTCTAAGTATCATGCACTACATTGCTTGTAACATGTATCGTATCATCGCACTTATTGCATTTATTTGCATCTTGTGTTATCTTGTATCATTTATCCTTTCACACTGTGGAGCGTTTAGGATTGTTGTCCTCTGTGGTTATCTCAGGATGCGTGGAACGCATTCTTGATTGGTTGTTTTCGGACCTCTTCCCATGATTTTGGCATGGTTAGAGTGTCCCATTTCTCACACGATTTCAGCGTGTTTGGAATTTATCTCAAGATGCGTGGAACGCGCTCCTAATTGGTTTTTCTTTGAACCTCTTCTCACAATTTCAGCGTGGTTAGAGTGTTCTTTTCCTCACACGATTTTAGCATGTTTGGAATTTATCTCAGGATGCATGGAACGTGCTCCTGATTGCTTTTCTTTCAAACCTCTTCTCACGATTTTAACGTGGTTAGAGTGTTCTTTTCCTCATACAATTTCAACGTGTTTGGAATGTACCTCAGGTTGCGCGGAACGTGCCCCTGAGTGGTTGTTTTCAAACTCTTCTCACGATTTTAGCGTGGTTAGGGTGCTCTTTTCCTCACACAATTTCAGCGTGTTTGGAAATTATCTCAAGTTGCGTGGAACGCGCTCCTAAGTAGTTGTTCTTAGGACCTCTTCTCACGATTTCAGCGTGGTTAAAGTGCTCCTTTCCTCACACGATTTCAACGTGTTTGGATTATATCTCAAGATGCATGGAACGCGCTCCTGATCAGTTTTCTTATGATCTCTTCTCACGATTTCAGCATGGTTAGAGTGCTCCATTCCTCACACGATTTCAGCGTGTTTGGAATTTATCTCAGGATGCGTAGAACGCACTCCTGATCAGTTTTCTTATGATCTCTTTTCATGATTTCAGCGTGGTTAGAGTGTCCCATTCCTCACACGATTTCAGCATGTTTGGAATTTATCTCAGGACGCGTGGAACGCACCTCTGAATGCTTTTCTTAGGACCTCTTCTCACGATTCCAATGTGGTTTGAGTGTTCCTTTCCTCACACGATTTCAGCGTGTATGGAATTTGTTCTTCCTCCTCTCACAATTCCAACGTGGTTGGAGTATGTCCCCTTTTGCATCTACTGCACTATCTGTTACATCCATTACATCATACCATTTTATCGTCTGTATCCTTTCCATGTTAAGCTTTATTTGGCATGTGCTCATACATTTCCTTCATTAAAGCATGGTTCTGTGATAATGTGTACGCGCCTATTCCACTAAGAGAATTGTGGTCTGAGGGTGTCGGCACCTTTTCTGTGTTAAACGTGGTTTGTTTTGTGTCCATGCCTTTTCTAGGCAAAATGTAGTTTGGCTTGCATCCCTTATTCACTGCATCCATTGTATTCACTACATTGTACTTTGTTTTGTTGCATTTAGCATTTAGGATCACGATCTTTCCTTAGCAAATTATTCCTCACTTATACCGTACCACTCAATTACTTGTATTCTTTCTACGAAACACATAGTTCTGCATGTGCACACGCCTATTCCACTAAGAGAATTGTGGTTAGAGTGCTCCAGCACCTTTTCTGTGTTAAACATAGTTTGATTCTACATCTCCATCCCTTTATAGTATTTGTGTGGTTTTGTACTGCTTGTGGTTTGATGATTCAATTACATTGCATATCATTTTCATTGTTTCGTTACATTGTATATCATTTACACTGTTTTGTTATATTATGCATCATTTTGCATCCTGCCCCTGAACTACGCTGGTTTGATTCCTTGCAAAGAGATACGTAGGCAACCTTCGGGTTCAACTAACTGCATCTGCATTTTGGTTGTTTGCCCAAGTCTTACGGCCTTGTCAAAATGGGTCGTCTCTGGGCTTTGACATTCACTCACGTCATTTCATGACTTTCGAGCTCTGTCAAAGAGGGGCAACTGTAGACACTCCATTTTTGACTGCCCTTAAGACTTCGGCATCACTGATTGCTTACTTGGTGATGAAAGTTGTGCAGTGCAAAGGTTTGATTTCTTCGGCAAGAGAAGCTAACCTCACACCCCGTTTGTGGACCGAATCCTTTTGACCAAAATGATTTTAGACCTTAAAACCCTCTCTTTCAAAATATTTTTGAAAATTTCTCTACGATGTTCCGAGGCTTGCATTTTGATAAATGTTGTGCTTTTCGATAAACCAAGCAAGGACAAAGTGCGAATAAATGAAAGAGAGGTGAACTCTTCAAAAAATCTTCCAAAACACCTTGGTTAGAGGTTTGGAGTTAAAGAAAATTGGAGGAGATGGAAGATACCTAGTTCGGGAAAGAATTTGGGCATGAACCGTTAAGAGAGAGTCGAGCAGCCCTCGCTAAAACAGGTTTATCCATTTGTACACTTGAATTTCAGCTATGAGGCCACCACCGTTGGAAAGTGGACTTCTGGGGCTTCATTTTTCACTCAAGAATCCCCTAAAGTCGAGTCTTGATTAGGGAGATATGGTTGGTTGAAGTTGGGCCTCAATCCGATTAGGACCGAAACTGAGCAGTCTTCACTGAAAGAATGATATCTTTTTGCACACTTGGAAATTTTATGTGAGGCTGCCACTATTGGAAATAAGACTTCGGGGGCTTTAATTTAGACTTAAGAATGACCTGAAAATGAGTCCAAATGAAAGAGATATTCCCATTTGAAATTGGACCTGGAGAGCAGATTTTTGCTATTGGCCACTTTTAGTGGCCGGTCGACCAAAACTAAGGGGTGTTGGCCATAAAAGTGGCCGGTCAGCCACTGGTGTCCCAAACTCAGATATTTTGCAGATATTTTCCCTCCAGCTGTTTTCACATTGCTCCCGCTGTCCTAATTCAAATATTTCGACTTGAAGCTCGTATATTGCTATATAGAGAGGCCATTCTCTATTGTTTTGAAGGTTAAAAAGTTTGGGAGCCTCTCTCTCTAAAATCTCTCTCTCTCTACAATTCTCTCTCTCTAGATTTCTTTCTCTCTTTTCCTTTTGTGCATGTAAGTAGAGATACATCTCTCCTTTGCGTAGACATCCTTGATTAAAGTGGTTCAGCTTTGGGCTGAGGCTGCTTGAACCTCTCTTGGAGCTTCCTTTGAGCTCTAGAAGGTGGTTTAAGCTCAGATTGTTGCTTAAGTTGTGTCTTTCCTTCAAGAGGTAGAAGCTTCTCTTTGCTAGCTTAATTTCCATACTTGTTTTGCTATCTTTTGACACTATTTTTGGGCTGGTTTTCAACTGTAAAAACCTCTGTTTTTCAGTCCTAAAAATGGTGGTTTGAGCCTATTTTGAGCTAGGGGGTTGTCTCCCCTTTTTGCTCTTTGGCTTGTGAAGCCTTTTGTGCTATTTCTTACCACTTTTAAATAAAACTTTTTAGCCCTTTTAACCACTGAAATTCAGAGTTATTTCAATGGTAAAAATCAAATTTTGAAGTCCAAAATAAGAGGGGTTAGCCTCCCCTCCTTGTGCCTTGTTTCCATGCCTAGGTTGATTCATGATTTAGCCTATTATTCTAGCTTGTGTTAGCTTAATTTCAGCATGTTTTTGCCACTATTTTGGCATGATTTAACTCTATTTTGGGCTACTTTGGTCATGTGGGCCTTGTTTTGCATGGTTGTAGTGAAAATGGCTTCACTAGTTTGGCATTTTAGGCCTCTAAACATGTTTTGCTTGGAATGATTGCATGCTGTAGTGTCTTTTAACATGTAATTTCAGTGTATATGGCTCTATCACATGTACATTTATTTTACTCTTTCATTGCTTTTGAGAGTTGTGTCTTGAGTCTTGTTTGCAAGCTAGCATGTGAGCATGCTTTTCTAGCACTGTGTACCTCAAGCTCAGCATGTTTTAGCCACTGTTTTGGCATATTTTAACTCTGTCCAGAGCTGGTTTGGTCAATTGAGCTTTGTATTGCATGCCTATGGTGTTGTGATCTTCTCTAGCTTAAATGAGTTAGGCTCTTAAACATGTTGTGCATGTGTTGCTTGCATGATTTAGTGTCATTTTGCATGCCATTTCAACACTGAAATATCTACCACCTCCCTCATTTCTTCACTTTTTCATTTTCTTTGAGGTTGGTTAGCCTTAAGGTTATGTTTAAGCTTGAGATTGAGACTTGTGCTTAATGGTTTTAATCCTCTTTTGAGGGTTTCTACTAACTGACGGCATGATCTCTCTCATGTCTTAAGTCATCCTTTGGTTGACCCCTCTCTCATTAGAGGACAATCACCTTGGACTTAACCAGTTAAAGAATGATTTGGTAATGTAAAATGTGTGAACAAACTGAACAAAGTAAAACATGAACAAGATAAGCATGTCGTGTTGCATTGCATGTGTTTGGATCGGACGTTAATCCAAACACAAGAAAAATGGGACGTTTCATACTCAAAGTAATGAAACGTGTCATTTTTCTTGGTCACCATCACCCTTGATCATGCATGATAGGGTGGTGATTGTTTTGGTCTTGTTTGTGCATTCATTAACCTTGTACAAGCTTGGCTCTTTGGCCATCATGCATTGAAAATGTTTGATTAGTGGCTTGAGAGCTAAGAACTACACTCCTTTGAGCTTGAAAGATGATAAGGAGGGTGACAGTACACACATTTCTTGAAAATGCATTGTTTTGCCTCTGTTTGCTCTCTGTTGCAGCAAAAGCAGAAGTCCGGAAATGAGGGTGGCTGACCGGCCACTTGAAGTAGCCGACCGTCCAGTTAAGGTGGCTGACAGCCACTTTTTGTGGCCGACTGGCCACCGGTGAATTTTTGTGCAATTGTGTTCCTGTGTTGGTGCAAAGGCAATCTGGAAGTTGGTACAATTTTCAGTGATCAAATGAGTGCAAACAGAGGCATCCGATGGCAAGGCAAGGGCATTTTCAGGTGGAGCAACCAAGCATGCATGCATCCCTCGTTACTCGAGGCCGTTTAATTGCTTTATTAGTTTGTTGTAGCTAATTAATACAAGTGTTGTAATTAATTAGTTTAATTTGGTTTGTAATACTTTAGCTAGCTTAGAATAGTTAGTTAATTTATGTCAATTGTGTTGTAATAATTAGCTTAAAGTAGTTAATTAATTCGTTTTGTAATAATTAGCTTAGCTTAGCTTAGTGTAACTTAGCCTATTCATTCGGACCCTTCTTTGCGAGGGCATAATGTTGTAATAAGTGTGTATGCGTACGTGTGTGCATGTCTTCCAACCCCACGTCTTTCTCCCTTTTATTTATCTGCTTTTGATGGTTAGATTAGGGATCATGTTTCAATTAGCATACCTTATGCTTGCATGTTTGCATCATTCATTTGAATTGCATGCACCGAGGCTCGGCGCATCATTCAAACTGCATTGTCGTTTTAATTACTTCAATGAATACATGTTTAAAAGCATGCTATTGAATTGTTGTAAACATACCATGTTAGGTAGCCGAGCCTATCTTAATTTCATATTGCATGTGTTGCATTAGGCATCTTGTATAGTTAGGATCATGCATTCTTTCTTAATAGCTTTTGTTTTGGCTTGGAGTACTCAGTAAGCTTTTACGCTTTAGCATACTTGCATGAGTGTGAGTGTTTCCATGATAGCATGCTTGCCATGAGGCTATTTGCTTAAATGATTAACTGCATGAATGCCTGTGGAAGAAGGCTTGATTACTTGAATTGAAACAATTCGACGAATGTATGTTTTAAGCCCACTTTGCGAAGTGGCAAATCATGTTTTAGCCCACTTGATGTGGCAAATCCGCGTTTTAGCCCACTTAAGGGTGGCAACTTCAAACCATTTTCAAAAACAAACATGAGTTGAAATGTTCCAATTCTTGCAATTCTAATCTATACTTGCTTGTATGCGTCACATATTAAAGTTAGCTAATAACCGGATAAGAACACATGTGTTTATAAAACATCATATCATGATAGTAGAGGCCGATTGTAGACACCCCATTTTTGACCGTCCTTAAGACTTGGACGTTATCGTTTGAACACCCGATGATCATCCATGTTTGTGTTCATTTTGAGTTCCCGAAGGTCTTGGCTGCGTGCCTTGCCCTAGGATCTTTCAACTTGTCTGTTTTCTGCTTCGTTATGGACCAAGGACTTGTGCTTTTGCTTCTGAGGGAAGAGGGTGGCTTGTTGGCCATCCCCACACCCCATCAGCTATGGCATGATGCCATCGGCCTTGTTTCCTTGCCATCGGCCAAAAGTGTTGGCCGATCGGCACTATTTGTGGTCGGTCGGCCCTTATGTTGGTCGATCGGCAATTTTTGGTGGCCAAACCTTGTTCATCTGCTTTATGCAGATATTTTATGCCAAATGGCACAGCTGGCATCCACAATTCCCCCCCTCCATACACGTGTATGAAGGGATTTGTCCATTACTTAGCTTCTCCAAGAAGCTTTGCAATTTGGATTTCTATAAGAGGGAAGGCCCTCCTCCCTTCTCAGGGGTTCTGATTTTTAGGATTAGAGAGTTGTATCTATCTATCTCTATATCTCCCTCTCTTTACATATTTGTGTGTGTTTTTGTGACCTAAAGTGTGGTTTTGCCTTACTATTGCACACAAACACCTAGCACTACACCATCCTTGGTTGCTGAGGCATTAGGGAGTTGGTGTTAGGGTTCTTGAGCTATTTTTTATCAGAGAAAGGTGGTGGTGTTGTGTTCTTGAAGGTGTTCTTCAAGGGTGAGCATTCTTGCTTTAGATACCCCTTTCTTGCTTAAGCTTTCCCTTCTTGCTTATTGTTTTAAGCTTAGCTATTAACTGATAAAATTTCTATTTTTACTTGCTTTAGAACTTTGTTTAAGGTCATTTGGAGGCTTGGGGTTGTTTACCCCCTCCAAGGCCTTGTTAGGCCTTGTTTCAGGCCATCCATTTTGGCCTTTGTTATTAGCTTTGCATGGCCTCTCTACCACTGAAATCCAGAGAATTTTTAGTGGTGGGGAGGCAGTTTTGGTGTCCCAAATAGAAGAGGGTCATCCCCTCTCCTTGTCATCTTGAATACTAGCATAAGTGGCTTATGTTGGTAGCATGTGTCCTTAGCTTGTTTTAGCTTCATTTCAGCAAGTATTTGGTGTTGTTTTGCCTTGATTTACCTTTGTTTAAAGTTGGTTTAGTGGTCTCTTGCATGCACCATATACTTGTCTTGCAATCCCCTCATTTGCCTTAACATGTATCTAGCATTTAGACTACCATGCTTGCATGTTTTGGCTTAACTCCATGAATCCTTTAGCCTTGTTTTACCATGCTAAAGCTCTGTTTTTCATTGTTTTGGTCATGCTTGCATTGTTTTGTATAGCTACCATGCAATCTAGCTTGTTAGCTTTGGGTGTTTAAGTCACTAGCATGCTTTACTTGGGCCATTTCAGTGGTTTGGCATCACTTATTATTTTATTTCAGTCCATGTTTTATGCTTGCACACTTGCACTTATCACTCATTTAACGCTTTAAAGCACTTGTGTTTTATGCCTCATGAATGTGTCATCGTGTATGCCATCATGTTTAGACCTCTAGGATGCCATTTCAATGTGTTTTTGGTCTTGTTCTAACATGCCATAACTTTGATTTTGGTTGCTCAAGTTATGCCATGTTTGGTTTTGATAGGTGTAGTGTAATACCTCTTTTGTAGCTTCGCATGCCTCATGCCTTTGGTGTTGTGTTCTAACATGTTTTGGCCGCATTCCTTGCATGCTTTAGACTCACTTTAACCTACCTTGGGACTGTTTTAGGTCCCCTTGGCCCTTTGGGGCTTGTCTTGTGTGGCCATGGTTCGACCCCCTTTGGCTAGTCTCAAGCTTTAAGCTTTCTTGCATGCTTTGCTTGTGTACTTTGGTCGGTTTGGCACCTCTCCTAACATGATTTCAGAGCTTAACATGGTTGTCACATGTCCATGTTTATCGTCTTGTGTACTATGCGTAAGTGTTAGGCCAATTGGCATGCATGTTTGTATGTGTTTTTGTCCTCATTTCCATTGCATTTTGGCCACTGATTTTGGCTTATTTGAGAGCTGTCCATTTTGGTTTAAGTCCATCCTTTGCATGTTGTTGCAAGGTTTGCATGCTAGTCTCATTACATGTTGTTGCAAGCTTATTGCATGCTTGTCCCTTTATATGTTGTCACATGTTTGCCTCACATGTTGTTGCATGTTTGTCATTGGCATTGTTGTTACATGCCTTGCATGTTTACTTGTTAGGTTGTAGGCCTATTGCACCTTAATTGCTTGCATGCTCATGTTGCATTAGCTTGCTTGCATGCCTAGGTTGCATAGCATTAAGCATGCATCCCTTGCCTCTTGATCAAGCATGATAGAGGTTGGGGTCCCTTATGTGTTTTTGTGCATTTCATTCCATATTGAATTACACATTCGGCTCCTTTGGCCATCATGCATTGAAATGCGTGATTGGTGGCCCGAGGGTCGAGGACTATATTCCCTTGAGTTCATAACATGATAGGGAGGGTGGTCGTGCAAACATTGTCCTGTAAATGTTTTGCCATGCTCTGTTTTTCCTCTACTGCAGCAAAACAGCATTCTGCAGGAAGATATCGCCGGTCGGCCATCTTCAGTGCCGGTCAGCTAAACATTGTTGGCCGAGAGCCTTACATTTGGTCGATGACCAACTTCCCATGGCCGATGGCCCTATCTCTTGGCTGATGGACTCTCAGAAAGTCCCCAAGGTGGTTCAGAAGTGTCACAGAAGTTGGCACAGTTTTCAGAGGTATAAAGCAGTGCAAACAGAGGCAACATGTGACATGGCGATGGATTTCCGAGCGACGCCGTCCAAGAATGCATGCATCCCTCTTCCGGAGGCTGTTTTACTATTTTCATAGCTTAATTGATTTTCTTAATTAGTTAAGTGTTGTGTAATAATTAATTAGGTTGTTAGTTAGTTAATTAGTTCATTTGTATTATTCTTTCGGTCCCTTCGTCGAGAGGGCGCAATTGTGTAATAAGCGTGCGTGTGTGTGATGCATGTCTTCCAACCCCACGTCTTTCTCCCTTTTACTTAACTGCTCATGATGGTTAGTTTTAGGGCACGTTTCAATTAGCATCTTTATATTATGCATGTTTGCATTCATTCATCAGTATTGCATGCACCGGGCTTGGCACATCATACTAACTGCATTGTACTTCAATTCCAAGTTGAATACATGTATCGAGTTGTCGCATCTCACATGTCATTTTAGAATAGCCGAGCCTATTTCTGGTTACATCTTTGCATGCGTTGCATTAGCCATCTTAACATGGACTTGGATCATACATTGATTGCGAACATGTTCTTTGTTTTGGCTCGGAGTACACTGTGAGTGTTTATGCTTTAGCATCTTGCATGTATGTGAGTGTTAACATGACAGCATGCTTGCCATGAGGCTAACTGCTTATATGATATAACTGCCTGAATGCCTGTGGGTGAAGGTTAGATTACTTGAATTGGAACAATTCATTGAAATGCGAGTTTTAAGCCCACTTGATTGTGGCAAAATAATGTTTTCTAAGCCCACTTGAGGGTGGCAAATCCACGTCTTAGCCTACTTGCGAGTAGCACCTTCAAACCATTTTCAAACAAACAAACATGAGATGATTTGTTCCAACTTAGGCGATCTAGTCTATACTTGTGTGTTGTGTGCATCACATAGTAATTTTAGGCTAATAATCGGAATAAGAACGCATATGTTTGCAAAACAAAATATCATGCTTAGTACAGACCGATCTTTGATCAGGCGAGTGGGGGTGCTCATTGATAACCTTCCCCAATCGTACCCAAGTTCCCGAGCCGAGGTAACTTTGGTGATGACGGACACATGGCCTTAGGCACGAGTCAGGGTTTCGTAAATTTCCCAAAATAAAACATTTAGGTGGCAACTTTGTATCTAGCAAAGCAGCCCATATTTGGCATTTCTTTCTTAAAAATCAATTTTCCAAAAATGATTTGCCGGATTTGAACTCTTTGGTGATTTATCAGTCTCACATTGCACTTTGGATTAGATTCAGAACCGTGACATTTGAGTCCGAACTGTAGTAGCAAAGCCCTCGAGGCGCGTCTACAGTTTTTGGCGACTCTGCTGGGGATTTAGAGAACTTGACTCGAACTCATGATATCTTGTTTTAATTACACTTATGTGTTTCTTTGCATTGCATTTGCATTGGTGCGCCTACGACACCGTGTTTGCCGTATGCTGTTCCTGAACGGTTTGTCGGAGGCTTGCTCTGAGAAGCATGCCATAAGGCTAACCAGTTGCGGGCTCTGCCACGACAGGAACTTAAACCTTGGTTTTTACCGGGGCACCCTTTTTGACCATTCGACCTAGTGCATATCGAAAACTGTAGTAACTATTCCAAGCTAGGACAGGTTGCTTACCCGATTATAGGTTGTTTGAAAACTGCTGTGTGCGTAGTGAAACCCTAGCTCCTGACAATAGGACAGGGAAACCCTACCCCAACATAGCGGTGTTTTGGCCCTTACTTGCTTGTTATGTGCTTTTTGAGTTGGCCTCTGCAGGTATGCACGTATCAGTCTGCAAGTTTGGGTATCAGGCCTGCGGGCATTAGCATCAGTACTTTGAGAATCAGTTATATCTGCGGGTATCAGATTCAGATTTGGGGGCAGCGATTTGGGAACAGTGATCAGTGGTTGAGAACAATCCATTCAGCTTGTGTTTGCCAACTGTGTGTTGTCTTTATTTAAGCTGTTATGATGTCTGTTTTTCTGTTCATTATTTCCTTATTATACTTTATTTATCTTTTTGCAAAGTAGTTTAGCACCATTGATTCCGACCAGGCAGATATCCCCCGAGCACTCTGGGTTAGAGGTCGTAGACTTAATCGATCTACGGATCTGATAGACGGACAAGCAGTGTTCCTTTCTTTACCCCCGATTACCAGACGGAGGTCAAGAGGACGCAGTGTATCGATGCAGTAGTCGTCAGATCAGTGGTCTACCTCGCCAGTGAACAGTCAAGCTGAGGTCTCAGTTTCCATTGCAGGTATAGATATACTAGTTATTCAGCTAGATCAGCATAACATGGCAGGAATGGAGGAGATGATGCATCAACTCCAGGAAAGTATGAGAACTATGCAGCAGGACGCTGCCCGTCAAGAAGAATTTGCCAAACAACAGGCCGAGGTCATGGCCCAACAGGCAGAGTTGATCGCCAGGTTACAGCAGCAAACCGGAGCATCTGCTTCACACCATGTTCCTCCCCCACCAGGAGTTCCAATACCCGAGGAGACACCAAATGTCCAGGGAGATACGAACGTTCCGATAAGGTCGGCTCCACCCCCAATCCTATCCCAGCTATCTAAAACACCTACCAACCTACCGGATTCTTCCTTTGAGTTTGAGGTGGACCCTACAGCGTTGAAAGTGAGCAAGCTTGAAAAGCTGTTCAAGAAGTCTCAGGGTGTGAAGTCCATTCCCGATATTGAGGATGGGTACACCGACTCGGCCGTGACGCTGCCAGATCGGTTTAAAATGCCGCACATCGACCGCTTTGATGGGTCTGGGGATCCTATGGTGCATTTACGGTTGTTTTCGGATATACTGAGGCCGATGGGCCTCTCCAGATTGTAGAAGCTTTCTTTGTTTGGCCGGACCTTGTCGGGTGTAGCGGCCATCTGGTATGCAAAACTAAAAGATTCCGTCAAGAGAAACTGGGAGGAGATGGCCGAGGCCTTCATAGCTCAATACTCCTACAATACACAGATCGAGGTCACAACCCGTGACCTTGAGACAAATTGGCAAGAACCGAAGGAGAGCTTCTCCGATTTTGTGACCCGGTGGAGGGCCAAGGCCTCGATGATGACCATCAGGCCTGTTGACAAAGATCAGATTTGGATGGTTGTGCGCAACCTCCAGCCCAAACTTATGCAGAAGATGATCGTTCTCTCCCTCCCCACCTTTGCAGATTTACATGAGATAGGGGTGCAGATCGAAGACGCTATGAAGCAGGGCCTCATTGATAATGAGAGAGAACAGCCCAAGAGGACATTCAACCGCAGTACGAATGCAGGCACAAGCAGTGCTGCAGCTGCCAGAGCTTCAGATGTGAGTATGGTCACCACTACCACCACCCTAAGAACCCTTTCAGCTACACCATTCACCGGTGCGTCCGAAAGTAGCTCGCAAACAACCAAGTTTCCACCCAAAGGCCAAAAAACCTTTACCCCACTATACATGTCTTTGTCTAAGACTTTGGGGGTTTTGATTAGGAAAAGACACTTGAAGCCCCTAGAGCCACGGCCTTTGCCAGAAAAACTTCCCATCTCCCACAACCCAGCTAAATACTGCACATTTCACCAACAGCATGGTCATGACACCGACCAGTGCTATAGATTGCGTCACGAGATTCAGGATCTCGTTGACAATAGGGTGATCGTGCCTCCGAAGAAACCGAATATCACAACCAACCCTCTCCCACCACATAACCAAGCTCCACCTCCCAAACGCATCAATTTGATCCAAACAGGGGTTGTGTCATACGACCCTAGTATATATATCACCCCTTCCCACCTACCCAAGCCGGAGGTGTTCATTCCTGACAGCACTGACTTGTGCATGTTGGACATCTCCCTAACCCAACCTGAAACGGTGGTGGTAGCTTTTGAAGATAGAAGTGGGTCGACTGCGGAGGCAGATGAGAATGCAAATACAGAGCCTGAGAGGTCTGCAAGTGTAGACACCCCATTTTTTACCGTCCTCAAGACTTGGACGTCATTGTTTGAACACTCGATAATCATCCATGTTCGTGTTCGTTTCGAGTTCCCGAAGGTCTAGGCCATGCGTTTTACCTCAAGATCTCTCAACTTGTCTGTTCTGTACTTGGTTGTGGACCAAACACTTGTGTTTTTGCTTCTGAGGGAAGAGGGTAGCTTGTTTGCCATACCCTCAACCCACCGGCCAAGGCTTGAGGCCATCGGCCCTGTTTTCTTTCCATCGGCCAAAAGTATTGGCCGATCAGCACTTTATTTGGTCAGCCAGCACTTTTGTTGGTCGATCGGCCATTTTTGGTGGCCAAACCCTATTCATCTACTTTATGCAGATATTTTGTGCCAGCTGGTGCAGCTGGCATCCACAATTCCCCCCCTCCATACACATGTATGGAAGGATTTGAGCCTTGCTTAGCTTCTCCAAGAAGCTTTGCAAAATTGGATTTCTATAAAAGGAGAGCCTCCTCTCCCTTTCCAGGGGTTCAAGAAATCTGATATACAAGTTAGATATATCTCTCTCTATATATCTCCCTCTCTCTAGATTTGTGTGTGTGTTTGAGCTCAAAAGTGTGTTTTTTCTTACTATTGCACACAAACACCTAGCACTACACTATCCTTGGTTGCTGAGGCACTAGAAGGTTGATATTAGAGTTCTTGGGCTGTTTTTGATCCAAGAAGATTGCTGGAGTTGTGTTCTTGAAGTTGTTCTTCAAGGGTGAGTCAACTTGCTTTTGATACCCCATTTTGGCTTAAGCTTTTAGACATACTTCTATATTGTTTTAAGCTTGACTCTAAACTACAAAAATTTCTGATTTTGCATGCTTGCTATGGTTGCTTAAGGTCACTTTTTGGTTGGGGGTTGTCTACCCCCTCTTAGGCCTTGTTTAGTGCCTTTACTTTTGAGCTTTGGGATCATCTTATTTTGACCTTCCCACCACTGAAATCCAAAGAATTTTCAGTGGTGGAGAAGTGGTTTTGGAGTCTTGTATAGGAGGGGGACACACCTCTCTCCTTATGTCTCATATGCTTGGGTTGTTGGCTTATAAGAGTAGCATGTTTACTTAATATGTCTTGGTTCTATTTCAGCATTTTTTAGCAGCTTTTAGGACCTGCCTTAACTCTATTCCATGTTAGTTTGATGGCATCTTGCATGCTTCACATACTTGTAGAGTAATCTTGCATGTTGGCATAACATGCATCTTGTGTTTGGACCACTATTCTTGCATGTTTTGGCTCGACTCAAAGGAGCTTTTAGTCATGTTTCACCATGTTTAAGCTCTTTTTGGTGTTGTCTTGGTCATGCATGCATTGTTTTGCATAGCCTTGGTTCATTCTAGCTTGTAAGCTTTGTGCCTTGAGTTCATTAGCATGTGTTACTTGAAGTATTTTCATGATTTGGCATCATGTGAAATGTGATTACAGTTCATGTTTCATGGTCACACACTTGCATTTATCACCCATTCCATACTTTGGATAGTTTGTGTTTTATGCCTTAAGAATAGGTCATTGTGCATGCCATCATACTTAGGCCTTTGGGATGCCATCTAAGTGGGGTTTTGGGCTCATTCTAAGAGGCCATAACTCTAATTTTATTGGCCTAAGTCATGCCATGCTTGGTTGTAATAGGTGTAGTGCAATTGCCCCTTTTGGCCTTGTATGCGTCTTGTTTTGTGCTCACCTTTCTAGCATGTTTTGGCCTCATCCCATGCATGTTCTAGCCTTGTCTTGGCCTGCCTTAGGACTGTTTTGGGTCACCTTAGTCCTTTGGAGCTTGGTTGATATGGCCATGGTTCAAGTCCCTTGGCTAGCTTTGAACTTGAAGTCCATTAGCATGCCTTGCTTGTGTTATGTGTTTGATTTGGCATCACTCTTAGCATAATTTCAGAGCTTATGGTGTCACCATACTACCATGATTGTCACCCTCCGCTCATGTTTGGGTGTTTTGACCTTATCTTGGACCATTGCATGTGCATGCTCATTTTGCATTTCATTCTATCACTTCATCATTTTGGCTACTGTTTTTGGTGTGGCTGAGGCCTATCCATTTTCAATGTAAGTCCATGGATCATGCGGTTTGTGTGTCGTTGCATGCTTATCGCATTGTATGTTGTCGCATCCTCATTTTTGGTATTGTTGTTGCATGCCTATTACATTGTATGTTTGTACGTTTAGGTTGCATTTTGCATGCTTGCTAGTTTGCATTTTGTCACATGTTCGTTTAGGTTGCATTGCATTTGGCATGCTTGTTACCTTAGCCTTGTGCATGCTTAGGTTGCATAGCATTACATTTCCATATTGTATTGTATTTGGCATACTCGCTTGCATTACATTGTGTTTGGTTTGGGGTGTCAACCCAAACACGAGGAGCAAAGAACGTTCGTACTTGCAGTGACGAAACGTGCCCCAATCCTTAGTCGCCGACGCTCTTGATCCAACATGATAGAGTGTGAGGCCTTCATGTGTTTTGTGCATTCATTCCATATTGATTTGCACAATTGGCTCCTTTGGCCATCATGCATTGAAATGCGTGATTGATGGTCCAAGGGTTGAGAACCATACTTCCTTGAGTTCATGACATGATAGGAAGGGTAGTTATGCACACATTGGTTTGAAAATGCATTGCCATGCTCTGTTTGTCCTCTGCTGCAGTAAAATAGCATTCCGTAGGAAGAGATGGCCGGCCAGCCATCTTCAGTGCCGGTCGGCTACAAATTTATGGCCGAGAGCTCCATTATTGGTCGATGACCAATCCCACATGGCCGGTGTTCCCATACCTTGGCCGGTGACATCCCACAGTGCTCAGGGAGTGATTCAGAAGCATCCTTCAAACTTGCACAGTTTTCAAAGGTGCAAAGCAGTGTAAACAGAGGCAGCATGAGCATGGTGATAGATTTCCAAGTGGAGCCGAGCATGCATGCATTTGTCCCTCTTCCCAAGGCCTCTTTACTGCTTTAGTAGCTTAATTAATTTGTTTAATTAGTTAAGTGGTTTTGTAATTAATTAATTAGCTTGTTAGTTAGTTGATTTGTATTGTTCTTTCGGACCCTCCGTTGAGAGGGCGAATTTGTAATAAGTGTGCGTGAGTGTGTGAATGTCTTCTAACCCCATGTCTTTCTCCCTTTTACTTACCTGCTTTTGATGGTTAGATTAGGGCATGTTTCGATTAGCATACTTATGCTTCGCATGTTTGCATTCATTCATCTGTATTTCATGCACCGGGCTCGGCGCATCATACTAACCGCATAGTATTTCAATTCCAACTTGAATACATGTATCAAGTGTTGCATTTCGCATGCCATTTTAGAATAGGCGAGCCTATTTTAGTTGCATTTTTGCATGCGTTGCATTAGCCATCTTAACATAGCTAGGATCATGCATTGATTTCTAACTAGTTATTGTTTTGGCTCGGAGTACTAGGTAAGCGTTTTTGCTTTAGCATCTTGCATGAGTGTGAGTGTTGCCATGATAGCATGCTTGCCATGAGGCCATTTGCTTAAATGATATAACTGCCTTAATGTCTATAGGTGAAGGTTAGATTACTTGAATTGGAACAATTCATTGAAATGTGTGTTTTAAGCCCACTTTGTGGAGTGGCAAAATCATGTTTTCTTAAGCCCACCCGAGGGTGGCAAATACACGTCTTAGCCTACTTGCGAGTAGCACCTTCAAACCATTTTCAAACAAACATGAGATGTTTTGTTCCAACTTAGGCGATCTAGTCTATACTTGTGTGTTGTGTGCATCACATAGTAATTCTAGGCTAATAACCGGAATAAGAACACATGTGTTTTCAAAAACAAGATATCATGTTTAGTAGTGTCCGATCTTTGATCGGGCGAGCGGGGGTGCTCATAGATAACCTTCCCCAGTCGTACCTAAGTTCTCGAGCCGAGGCAACTTTGGTGATGACGGACACGTGGCCTTAGGCACGAGTCAGGGTTTCCTAAATTCCCCCAAAATAAAATATTTAGGTGGCGACTCTGTATCTGGCAAAGCAGTCCATGTTTGGCACTTCTTTCTTAAAAATCAGTTTTCCAAAACGATTTGCCAGATTTGGACTCTTTGGTGATTTATCGGTCTCGCATTGCACTTTGCGGGATTAGATTCAGAACCGTGACATATGAGTCCGAACTGTAGTAGCATGAGGCCCTCGGGGCGCATCTACAGCAAGCTTCATGTACAACCCGAGCGGTTACATTACATCAGCAGGCCAGGCTTGGCCGGATATGGAATTGCCAGTGGAGGCAGAGATTTGTGTAGTGTGGGAGAATGGACTTAATCAGGGGCTGGATGACCTGGCAGAACTAGAAGAGGACATTGCTGACCTTCAGTTTTTCAACGAGCAAGATCCGGGAGACGTGACAGTCAACTGGTTTGATTTGGATAGGGCAGCGGAGTCTACTGGGTGGCTTGACGACCAGCCAGATGTTGTTGAACAACCTCAGCTAGAACAAGGTCCGTCAGGGACGGGGACATCAACTGTGGCCGGAAGGGCCGGGAATCTGGATGCATCGCCGGAGAGCCCCGGTGTTAAAAATTTCGCTCGGGATCCGGGCAATTTGAATACAGGAGATATTGAACAACAAGCTGTACTGAAGTAGTTTAAGCAGGAAAGGATCGAAGATTCTGAGAGGGCTAGAAAGGCCAAAGCCCCTACGGGGACAGAACTTGCTGTGTGCACAGGAGCAGAGCGTGCAGCGGACACGGGAACAGAAGGTGCTGTGGGCACAGGAATAGTTATAACGGAGCCGGATAGGTGTCTGTCGGCTACCGATGGCATGTGGTGGGAAGATGACGACCTATGTCTTGCCCACACAGATGAGGACAGGGAGAGTAACCAGCCGGATGATACCTGATACATTGGCGAAGTTGATCACATGATTAGGAGCATAAGGTATTTCAAGCCCCCACACCTAGATCAACTAGTGGTGTCCAGGAAGGACAAGGAGGCAGACAAGCAGAAAGAAAAGCTACTCGAAGAAGAGGCTGTGCTGAAATAGCTTAAGAAGATACGAGCTGACATCTCCATCTGGGGACTGCTTATGGCTTCACGAGTCCATAGACAAGCTGTCCTATTTGTAATGGACAAAGCCAAACTCTCAATAGATACCACGCCTGAGCAGCTGGTAGGATTGGATTTTCCGGGAGCAGCTTCCCCGACGTTGACCTTTTCTGACAAGGAACTGCCGCCTGAGGGCACAAACCATAACAAACCGCTCTACATCTCTGTGGAATGTAAAGACAAGTGGATACCAGTAGTTCTTGTCGACACGGGATCTGCCATCAACGTGTGCCCGTCGAGGACGGCATATGCGATCGGGTTGAAGCCCGCGGACTTTGTGCCAACTGCCCAGGTGATAAAGGCTTATGACAATACTAGCAGAGAAGTGATGGGGACCATGCAGATTCAAACTAAGGTTGGTCCAGGACATCACGAGATTGACTTTCATGTCTTGGACGTTCCCGCGACCTTTAATCTACTCCTAGGGCGGCCGTGGCTGCACCAGGTGAAGGCGGTCTCTTCCACCCTGCATCAGATGTTGAAATACCCCCACAAGAAGGGGGTGGCTATTGTTTTTGGGAATTCGTCAATCAATCCGCCACCAGAAGTGTCAACACCGATTTTGGAAATCAAGCATGGCACGGAGGATGTGTTCCTATCAGGATTTACCCTAGCCGAGGCCCGGGTCGTACAAAGCATTTTGGCTGTTGATGAGGGGTTATATGTCAGCACACAGTCAGTGTACCTCATGAACAAGCTCCAGCACATCCCTAGGATGGGACTAGGAAAAAGTGCCCGGAAAGGCATTGCAATATCGGCCAAAGTGCCGCACAACCCGCATACCTTTGGGTTAGACTATCTGCCTACCAAAGAAGACTGGGTGAGGAAAGGCAAAAAAATGGCTGGGAGAGCCAGGGCCAAGCAGACCGGGAGGCTTTTTGATTTGATGCATCAACCTATCCAGGGCACCCTAAACGGACGCTTCGTCCGGGAGGGGGAAGACTTTCCATTCTGCGGCTTCCCAGAGCCATGGCTAAATGCCGAGAAGAGGCGCCTGTCGGGTTTTGAGATATTCTTTTATTTGCAATTGTTCGGGGATGATGTTGTCGGGGAGCAGACAGACCCATCAGCTGAGGTTGAGCAGTATAAGGGAGTGGATTCCGAGAGCACCGAGATTGAAATGGGGTAGCACTGGCTAGTCTACTATCAGATCCTCCGATCGTACATGAGTGCTTAGGGGATAATCTCTCAATGTCTATGATTGGAAATGAAGCGGCTGCAAGCCCATCTGCAAACATTTTGGATGCATCCATTGCACCTTCCCTCGTCTGGTAGTACGAGGAGGGATTTTTATCGAGCAGCACCGGGTCAGGTAGTGAGCCAGAATCTGATTCCACTGAATCTGTAGGGTCAGAATCAGGTTCCAGCTCGTCTGAGTCTGAGTCCGGTATTTCTGGGGGTGACAACCCGGATGCCACAGTCCTGTCTAGGTCATCTTTTTCTTTTTCCTTTGAGTCTGTTGTAACAGAGGAATCAGGCGACTTGGAAGTGATTAATGAGAATGAAGTGGCTATGGCTTTTGAGTATTTTTTTGTGCCTTTGATTAATTGCATTAATTCAGACTTTCAAAACTTCGATGAAAACGACGAGGAAAAAATTCCTCTGGTTTTGAAATATTTGCTAGATCAAGAGCAGGAGAGGTTTGTAAAACCGCTGGTTGATGAAATCATCCAAATTAATGTTGGTACTGAGAAGGACCCGCGGCTGGTCCAGATCGGGTCCACGTTGTCTTCGGAAGAGCGCGAGCGCTTAGTCGCTTTATTAAAAGATTTCAAAGATGTTTTCGTGTGATCCTACGAAGACATGCCTGGAATCGATCCTGAGATTGTATAGCACCGGATCCCTCCTGACCCAGAGGCCCGACCTGTCAAACAGAAACTCAGAAGGATCCGCCCCGACTGGGCCATCAAGATCAAAGAAGAGGTCACCAAGCAAATTGACGCAGGGTTCCTGCTGGTATCTGAATACCCAACTTGGTTGGCCAACAGCGTTCCAGTGTCGAAAAAAGACGACAGAATTTGGGTATGTGTGGACTTCAGGGATTTGAACAAAGCCAGTCCGAAGGATGACTTTCCTCTGCCGCATATCGACGAATTAGTGGACTTCACTGCTGGGCACGCATTGCTTTCATTCATGGATGGCTTTTCAGGCTACAATCAGATTGTGATGGCACCCGAAGATCGAGAGAAGACTGCTTTTACCACCCCATAGGGGACCTATTGTTATAGGGTGATGTCGTTTAGGCTGAAGAATGTTGGAGCTACATATCAACGGGCCGCGACCACGATATTGCATGACATGATCCACAAAGAGGTTGAGGTGTACGTGGACGACATGATTGTCAAGTCCAAGGAAAGAGAGGCCCACTACACCGCCTTGCAAAAGTTTTTCCAAAAGATCAGAGAATTTCGGTTGCGGCTGAATCCTCAGAAATGTACGTTTGGTGTTACAGCAGGAAAAATGCTAGGGTTCTTGATTACACAGAGAGGTATCGAAGTCGATCCTTCCAAAATCAAGGCTATCTTAGAAATGCCACCACCGAGGACTAAAAAGGAGGTGCAAGGCTTTCTGGGTAAAGTGCAATTCATAAAACGGTTTATTGCTAAATTAACCCTAACTTGTGAACCACTCTTTGGTCTCCTGAAGAAAGGAAAGAAATTCCAATGGGACGGCCGATGCCAAGCTTCTTTTGAACAGATCAACCAATACTTACAGAACCCACCCGTGTTGTCACCACCTGAGCCGAGGAAACCGTTGATTTTGTACCTTTCAGTAACTGAAACTACAATGGGCTGCATGCTTGCACAGGAGTCTGAGGACAAGGTGAAGAGAGCTATCTACTACCTGAGCAAGAAGATGCTGGGTTACGAGACCCGTTACACTCCGCTGGAAAAGGACTGCTTAGCCTTGGTATGGGTTACCAGGAAGCTGCGGCACTACCTGTTAGCTCACTCTGTAATGTTGGTTTCAAGATTAGATCCCATCAAATATCTCTTCGAGAAACCAGCACTGACGGGTAGGCTAGCTCGTTGGTTGCTTCTGCTTTCCGAATTCGATCTGAAGTATGTGACGCGCAAGTCAGTGAAGGGGAGAGCGGTAGCAGAGTTCCTAGCCAATCACCCAGTTGAAAGGGATGAAGCAGTTGAGTACTTATTTCCAGACGAGGCCATTCTACATGTTGAAGAAGAGTTTTGGACGATGTACTTTGACGGAGCGTCAAACCAATACAGGTATGGGATAGGGGTGCTGCTGATAGCGCCCGACAATTCCTGTATACCTCTAGCATTCAAACTCTGGTTCAAAGTCTCGAACAATAAGGCAGAGTATGAGGCGTGTATTGCTGGACTAGAAGCAGCTCTAGAACTAGGGGCAAAATGGTTGGACGTCATTGGGGACTCGAACCTTATTGTATCTCAAGCTAAAGGAGATTGGAAAGTTAAAGAAGAAAAGATGAAAATCTACCACCAGACCTTGGACTTGCTAATTCCTTGGTTTGAGAAATTGAATTTCGCTCATCTGTTAAGAGAGAACAACAGGTTCGCAGATTCACTAGCAACTCTATCTTTTACTGGGGCGACTCCGTATTCCTTGGTCTATGGGATGGAGGCCGTTCTGCCTGTCGAAATTGAAGTTCCGTCATTACGAGTACTGGCTAAATGTCAAATAGCTGAGGCAGATTGGCAGCAGAGCAGATTCGAAGAACTCATGCTCTTTGATGAGCGAAGGCTGAAAGCACTATACCATGTTCAGGGTTATCAATGCAGAATTGCCAGAGCTTTCAATAAGAAAGTTAAGTCCAGGAATTTGAAAGAAGGAGATTTGGTGCTCAAAGACAACCGAGCTCCCATCCACGACCCTAGGAGCAAGTTCAAACCTAATTGGACTGGTCCTTACATCATCAAGTCTATCTGGTCGGGTGGAGCTGTCATTCTGATGGACCTAGATGGCCTAGAGTTCTCCCAACCGATCAACATGGACAAGTTGAAGAAATATTTTCCTTGAGTGGCTTGCTAGGCCGAAAACCCAAAAGAGCGACCTAGGAAAAAGTTAGAGCACAGAAAATTTGAAATTATTAAAACTGAGCTTGCAAGGTTGAAAACCCGGAAGAGGCGCCTTGGCAAAAGTTAGAGCGTAAAAGGTGAGGGTTAATACATGAGTGAACCTGAGCCGAACTACGTAAAGCTTGATTCCCATCTTTGGGATACGTAGGCAACTTCATCTTGAAGTCCAGCCATAAACACTTCCCCGATCAACTTTGTCCATGTGATCACCTTGGTCATCTTTGTCTATTCAGCATTCAAAAGCTCGGTTGTAATCTCCGGTGCAGTGCTACTCAGACTAGGGGCAACTTTCCAGTTGCTGGGATCCAGGGTTGTGCATCTTGGTGACAGATCTCAGGCGTGTCCAGTTCTGATCCATATTGAAAATGGTTTTGACAAGTTTTAATAAAAGTTGATTTTGCTCAAATTAATCTTTTTATTAACTTAGACCATTTTTGGACCAAATGGAAAATTTTCAGTACCCACAATCTTTAATTTCATTGATTTCAACACAGAGTTCTCTTGCTCTTGAATACAAAA
Organism: Camellia sinensis; assembly: GCF_055761805.1. Lineage (NCBI taxonomy): Eukaryota > Viridiplantae > Streptophyta > Magnoliopsida > Ericales > Theaceae > Camellia > Camellia sinensis. The sequence goes on along the minus strand of NC_138961.1, from coordinate 65,825,027 downwards.
TTGAAGTTGCTTTTCATTACATTCATAAAGAAAACTTGAAAGTTCTGATTAAAGTAAATAAATTAAGGGCATAGCCAGGTGTTCCTGCGTCCTCTCCCAGAGCTGGTCGAAGCCTCTAATGCCAAGCTGGGCCCAATCTGTGCCTCTTCATTGAGCCAATCTAAGCACTCATCAGAGAGGATGTAGCTGAAAGTAGGAGCGAGGGCCAGAAGTTCTCTCGTCCTCCATGCTGCGGCATACCGAGCCAGCTGCGCGCCTCAGACCGGGAATGTAGCGGGGTACTCAATCCCCTCCTCTGGGAAAGTCTGATCAGGTTCGAACTGGCGTCGGAACCGGAACGGAAAGTAAAACGCACAATGTGTCAGGCCGATCAACTAGATCCCGGGCTAACGGGTCATGCTATAGCTCATTGCCGGTAAATTGAGTCAAGGGCAACGCCATGCAATGCGATCCGTGGACAAATTACATATCCAGCTGTACCACCATCCTTCATCCGGAGCATCGACCAGACGTCGTCGGGAGAAATAGCTACAAGCTGAATATGCTGGACATGAGTCCACAACTCTCAACTTGTCCATCAACCACACCTGGGGAGGGATGAAAAATGAGAGAATAAAGAATAGAGAGATGTACGTTGAGAGAAAAAGTGAGCAGAAGGTTTTGAGAGAAAAATCGAACCTGAGGGCCGAGTGATGTGAGCAATATATGTGAGATGGGATAGGAAACATTACCTGCAATAGTAATGGACTCCCCGCGAATCTAGCCGTCTCCCGGCGATAAAAAGCGTCCAAGCCCATCAAGGTCTCAGCTAAGGTCATGGTGATGCAGCTTTTGCCCTCTTTCAAGCCCTCGACGACCTCAATCAAACGAGTGCTAAACCCGCCTGAGCCCGGGGCTAGTAAAAAATGTGATAGCATGCATAAGCAAAGCACATGTCGTCGATAACCCTGCCAATGATGGTCGCCGCAGTCACCAGCATCAGAAAACCGACAAGCCAAGCTCGAAGTGTCCAACTCTCCATCATGGATCAATGACCAAGCGTCATGCACAGTAAGGCCGCACATCCGTCCTAAGGCTTGGACGTGGCCAAACAGGAACTGAGGCAAGATTTCCTCGTCGCACTTGGATTCCATCAAAGCTTGGAAATCCTCAAAAGTGGGACACATCTCTTGACCGCCAAAACTAAAGACGTGTGTCGCCGGATTCCAAAACCTTACTGCGGCATTGAGGAACGGAAAACGCAGCGGGGTGCGACCCAAAGTGAATAGTGCGTTTATGCCGAAGCCCCGAAAATTCAACTTTTCCAAGCCATCCAAGTTGGCAATCCAAGTTGTGAGATTTTGGGCAAGAAACGTTTCCATTTGGTGCAAATCACTGTTAAAATGAGGAAAACTATGAAGCTGGGGCTTTTATAGAAGATAAGGTGTTGAGTGGAAGACAGGTGTCAACACTCTGGAGGTGCTTGCCATTTTTGGCCGATCAGCCAAAAATAGTGCCGATCGACCATCCTTTTTGGCCGATCGGCTAAAAATATTGGCCGATGGCCATTTCTTGTGGCCGGTGGCCTTTCCCTTTGGCCGATGGCCTCCCTTCTTGTTCCCTGAGCTGTTTATGTATTGAAGATGCTGAGAATTTGTGATTGGTACCACTTCCAATGCCTTCTGATGATGATTTTGCGAAGTCACGCCTGTTACTGCAATTTGTTTATCGAGTAGTTGTACATTTGCTTATCAAGTTGTATTTCACATTCTTTAAGTCTCTTCTTTGCTTATCGAGTTGTATTTACACTTGGTTAGCTTATCTAGTTCTTTGTTTTGATTATCGAGTTGTTTTGGTCGTTAGTTGTTTTACATTATTATGTAATGCGATGCAATGCATAAAATGTACAAAAGTAACACTTTTTGAACGAAATAGCTGTTTTATTTCTATCATGTCTTTTGCAAAAAGTACATAGTTTTGAGAAAGTAAAACCTGCCTAAGGCAGTACAATGTGCTCAAACTACCAATAAAAAGAAAAGTAAAGCAAAAGAGGAGAAAAATAACAAAGTGTCTGAACAGAGCTAAAAAGAAAAAGCAGCAAAAGTCTGGATCAATATCAGTCATCTCAAGTGCGGGAGTCAGTCTTGTCCTCTTCCTAGACGAGGGTCCAGGGGCACCACCGCCATCTCCATAGTCAGAATCTGAGCTATCTCTAGCCTCGCCCTGGGACGACGCCGCCTCCTCATTAGAATCATCGGAGGAGGGCTCTCGCGAACTACTTTCAGCATGAGCGGGCCTATGTCTGCCCCGGCTATGGAATGTCATCCCCTGCCTAGCTCCCCCTTCTCCTCGAGCAAGAACAGATGGTCCAGCTGGAGCACCTCCCGTGGCCGGAATCTGGAACGGGGCCTGAAAGGAACAAATGGCAAACGCATCAGTTATGCTATGCAAAGCTGTGTATGAATGTTGTGGGCAATGTGTGAGTACAGTCTATGAATACTGTGGGCAATGTGTGAGTACAGTGTCTGAATGTCGTGAGCAGTGTGTGAGTACAGTGTATGAATACTGTGAGTAATGTGTGAGTACAGTGTATCAGTGCCGTGAGTACTGTGTATCCAGTGCCGTATCGACAATGTGGTATATCAAATCAGTATGGAACAGAGTATGCAAAGTTTAGGGACTAAGTTTGAATGAACTTACCAGGATCCCGTAGATGGTGAGCAAGTCGATGCTCCTCTGCAGTATCCCTATCGCTGAGGCCGTCAACTCCAGGGACTGGCGAGTGTACTCGATGGAAGCCTGCAAAAGCATTGAAGTCATTAGTATTCTGCGGGCTATCAAATAAATTGAAATGACTGTATAGAATGCAAAGTCTAGTAGTACATACCGAGGTCGAGCCGTAGACTCTGAGAAGCTCATGATCAGCCGGAGGAGGAGCGAAAGGGATCTGGTAAGTCTCCCCACCCTGCCTTCAGCATGTGATCATCGTGGGCAGCTCTAGCCATCCAGCTCCCTATCCTCTCCGGGACCCACTCCTTCCATGGGCCTGAGGTGCCTTCGGTGCTCCCGCTCCTGTTACCGGCGCTGCAGGTCTCTCTCGCTCAGCTCGGCGAGCACCGGTCAGAGGTCACATGAGATAAGCCTGGATATACTCGGAGTAATCGTCCTCATCTCTAAAGCTCTCATAGCTCCAGCCAATCGTGTAGTCTATCACCTTCTCTAAGGTGTAACTCTCAGTGTGCCTCACATGGGTAGGAGGAGGTGCTGGAACTGTCTACTCTGGCACGCCCAAGGTCTGCCGAAGGAAGCGTTTCCCTAAGTACCAAGCGCAGTAGACCGGTCCCTCTAACAAGACCCTGAACCGGGCAATCTCTCGAGCACCGGCATACCGCTCCCAAACTGCATCAGGCAACGGGGCCCAAGGCTGCCAGGTGATCTGCAAATAAAACACAGTTTGTTATCTACTGTTGTTGAGAGTACAATATAAAACAAAGCTTAAATAAACTGAAATGTTTGACATATCTCGGCTATGGTGATGGTGTCAAAGTAGCGGCAGAAGAACATGAAGGACTCCCGTGGCCTCCGCTCACATCTCACATCGAAGCGGTGAGAAAACAGAACCATGAGGGGCATCTCCTCATCCGACACTGGGGCAAGCCTAGGAAAGTAGGCATACACCCATAACTACAGAATGTAATAGAGCAGATATGAGTATTCTTATCAAATAAAGCAGTATACAGATAAAGCAGAGTGCAGTATTTGTAGTGTATTGTGCAGTGTATGCAGTGTACAACCAGTGTAAAGCAGATTGCGTGCGCGCAGTGTGTGTGATGTACAAATAATGAAAAACAAAATTGAAAAGACAGAAAAGGGAACATGTACCTCCCAGGCTCGCCAGTAGCCTTCAAGCAACTGCCCGCTGCGGCGGGAGGATGAGCTCATATACCCATAAAGTGTGGCCAGGCCTGCGCCACCCCAGTCGTAGCGGCGGATCCGTGTCACGTCCACTAATGCGCTCAGCAAGTAAAGGGCAACAGTGTTCGCTCGGTCGGCGAAGAGCGTGGTCCCCAGCAGAAACATGATGAAGCCACGAGCATACTGCTCCTCCTCCTCCTGAGTAGTAGGCGCCTGGATCCGAAAGTGATCCTCGAACCATGAGTACCTCACAAATCCTGCTCGAGCAAGAGGTGGCTGAGTGCCAAGCAAGTATAGCTGAGCGGCGTCCCACTCGTCCATATCTATATCAAAGGGGATCGGATCACCCCCCACTCCGATGCCTGTGAGTATGGAGAAGTCAAAGGGAGTCATCGTTATCTCCCCGGTGTCAGAAAGGTGAAAGGAGTCGATGGTGTCCCACCACCTCTCCACCAAAGCAGCAAGAAGGGGCCTGCTCGCAGTGAGGCATGAGAGTCCCATGCAGAAGGTCCCAAAGCCGGCCCGGTCGACAATATGGCGAACTGCGTCAGGTAGCTCCATATACCAATCTCGGGTGACGGTGTTCCCATACCCCTGGAAGGCATGGGAATCTCCCTGCGTTCAAAACAAACAGTTGCAAAGCAGTGTTAGAAATACAGTGTTGAATGCACTCAGAATTGATAAAAATACAGTGTGTGTGCATGTGTCCGAATCTACACAGATATTAGGTGTGGGTGTGCTCACAGTGAACTACAGCATATGATGTATCAGTGTGTTTGAATTGTTCAGTTGAGAATACAGCGTGTGTGCATGTGTTCAGATTTAAACAGATATTGGGTGTGGGTGTGCTCACAGTGAAATACAGCATGTGATGTATCAGTACGTCTGAGTTAAGCAGTTAAAGAACATAATCGACTATTGCAGTTATATGTTCTACATTGTAGAAAGTGAAACAGAGGAAGAATATACCTCAGCAGTGCTGTAAGACAGATGTGACTCTGGCTCGCGCAGCAAAAGCTCCAGTGGCGCGCCCCGCGCATAGCTCCTGAAGTAGCGGATGCCATCGGGAGGCAACACGTGTATCGCTGGCCTGTAAGTCGCCGGATCGAACGGCCGGATGCGAAGAGGTAGGAGCTCAACCTCAGGGTCCACGTCCATTTCCGAGGGAGTCCCACCACGTGGAATGTCATCTGCCATCTCAAAAGGAATGTGAAAATGGCCAAAAATGTGAAAAACGGGCAAGAATGCGCAAGGTCAACCCGAAAGTCAACCCGGAGAGGATGAAAAAGGAAGAAAAGGTTAGAGTGTGGAAAAGGCACGAAAACCAAGTAAACTCGGGGGGAAACAAACCCCAAGTAGTGGAAACCAAAAAGGAAACACCGAAAACCGAGTTTTGTTCGGTTTAAAGTGTGCGAAACGGGAAGGGTTTCGCGAATCGAACGACGAAAAAGGGTCGAAAATAAGAGAAAAACACGAATCGAAGGTCGGGAAATCACCTAGAAAGAAAGAGGAATGTTTTTCGAGCTTGGAGAAGTGAGGAAATGAGGTTTGGAACCCCATATTTAAAGACCCATAGCCAAAACACAAAACTGCCCCGAAATTGCCATTTTGGGCCGATCGGCCAAATTGTTGGCCGATCGGCTAAATATTTGGCCGATGATCTCCTTTTGTGGCCAATGGCCTCCCCTTGTGGTCGATGCACCTCCAATACCCTTGGTTGGGTCAGTTGTGTTGATTAGTGCCTTCATCTCTCAAGAAAGTACACTTTTGAAGCTCGACCGGCCTTCGTGTAAACCTCGAACCGTGTTCTCCGTGTTCAGCACTCGATGTGCGCAAGGTGTATCCTTTTCGAATCTTTTTGTACATTGCGAAACTCGAGAATGGCTTTCAAGCATGTTGCATTACAATGTTTTAATAAGCGCGCTTGTTATGTGTCCTTTCGCTCTTGCATTTAGCATGCTTCGTCTTGCTTTCGAGTTGCATCTCAACATCATGAATGACATGCCTTTACCATGCTTCCGTTGAATATGTGCCTCTTTGTTGTCGCATTGTTACACACATTGTATGCGTTGTCACGTATGCTTTACTCGCATGTGTTTATGCACCTTGTCGCATTGTTACACACATTGTATGCGTTGTCGCGTATGCTTTACTCACGTGTGTTTATGCACGTTTTCGCATTGTTACACACATTGCTTGCATTGTTGCGTATGCTTTACTCACATGTATTTATGCACCCCGTTCTCGCATTGTTACACACATTGTATACGTTGTTGCGTATGCTTTACTTACATGTGTTTATGCACCCTTTCGCATTGTTCTTGCATTGTCGTGTATGCTTTACTTACATGTGTTGTCATGCTTTTGCTCGCATTGTTATGCGTACACTTAGGTTGCATTGTTATGCACCCCTTGCTTGCGTTGTCACGCATGTTTTACTTGCATTGTCGTTCTTGTTTCAGTTACATTGCTATGCACCACCTTACTTGCGTTATCGCGCACACTTGTTGCATTGTCATACACCTTTTTACTTGCATTGTCACGCACATCTTGCTCGCATTGTTATGCGTACACTTAGGTTGCATTGTTATGTACCCCTTGCGTGCGTTGTCGCGCATGCCTTTACTTGCATTGTTATGCCCTACTTGCATTGTTATACTCGTGTTTATCTCATATTGAAATGATTTCTTCATCTAACAATTGAAAATGTGATCCTATTAAATTCTACTTGTCAAAATCTCTCTTTTGTGCAGGCACAATGTTGTATGTACGGTTCATTCAAGAGAAATTCCGGTTCATTTTTGACTGATATCTTTCTCCACTCGCGTGCCGCATTTGGACGTACCCACACTGTTATGCGCATCGCGCTTTCTTGCGCAAGCCTTTCTCCACTCGTGTGCCACGTTTGGACGTACCCTTTCTCCACTCGCGTGCCGCGTTTGGACGTACCCGCACTGTTATGTGCATCGTGCTTTCTTGCGCAACCCTTTCTCCACTCGCATGCCGCGTTTGGACGTACCCTTTCTCCACTCGTGTGCTGCGTTTGGACGTACCCACACTGTTATGTGCATCGCACTTTCTTGGGCAACCCTTTCTCCACTCGCGTGCCGCGTTTGGACGTACCTGCACTGTTATGTGCATCGCGCTTTCTTGAGCAACCCTTTCTCCACTCGCGTGCCGCGTTTGGACATACCCGCACTGTTATGTGCATCGCGCTTTCTTGCGCAACCCTTTCTCCACTCGCGTGCCGCGTTTGGACGTACCCTTTCTCCACTTGCGTGTCACATTTGGACGTACCCGCACTGTTATGTGCATCACGCTTTCTTGCACAGTCCTTTCCTCTCATGCGTGTGCCATGCTGAGAGATGCTCTCTTTCCTCTCATGCTTGTGCCACACTGAGAGATGCTCTCAGATCCTCTCATGAGTGTGCCACGCTGAGAGATGCTTTCTTTCCTCTCTTGCGTGTGCAACGCTGAGAGATGTTGTGTGTCACGACCCCAAACCGCCCCTAGTAGTTTGGTGCCGTGATGGCCAGTAATCTGGGATTACCGAAGGCCAACTTTCAAAACTCAACACAATCAGAGTATAATAAACGTGGCTCACAAATGCGGAAGCAATAATCTAAAATACGAGTGGTCCATAAGAGCTGTGCATAGATCAAATGCAATGTCATTCATCTTACAACTTGAATACAACAAAACAAAATACGTATTACATCTTGATCAAAAGGCTTCTTGAGCCGACATATACAAAATACAGCAATTACAAGCCAAGAAGCATGATTTTCAAGATTCGCCGACATGAGATAAATGGCATCGCCGACGTGAATACAAAAAAACAAAGCCGACATGATCATGAATCCAAATAAGCTTTCAAAAACAGTCTAGGCGTCGCCGACGTCCTGCTCATCACCTACATATATATAGAGAGGGTGAGCTTGGATACTCAGTGAATGGTACTAATAATAAAGGTTTGCATGAATATAGCCGGAGTCTTTCAAACAAACGCATCAAACTTTATCAAGACAAGGGATGAACCGTATTCATCAATCAAATATTACAAGTATCAAGGGATGCTTACTGACATCGGCGAAACAAGGGATGAACCGTATTCATCAATCAAATCTTACAAGTCTCAAGCTTTCCGAACAAACAAAGGATGAACCGTATTCATCTGTCAAGTCATACAAGTCTCAAGGATGCTTACTGACATCGGCAAAACACATCAAGCTCATCAAAACAAGGGTTGTACGATCCGTAATCGTTTAGTCAAAGGTACTGCGAAAGTTTATAGTCCTCCAGCACAAGGGACTTGTGTTACTTGGGCCCGTAGCCCGATTTAACAATATAGTCATTTCAAGAAAGGACCGTATCCTTTTATACTTAGGGCTGCGAAAGTTTAGAGTCCTCCAGCACAAGGGACTTGTGTTACTTAGGCCCGTAGCCCGATTTAACAACATAGTCATTTCAAGAAAGGACCGTATCCTTTTGTACTTAGTGCTGCGAAAGTTTAGAGTCCTCCAGCACAAGGGACTTTTCAAGGATGACATCAAAACAAGGCTTATACTTGATACATCAAGACAGAGCTATTCATTCATGCTTAGCAAATACTTTCGTCAAAACAAAACAAAGCAAGATTCATCAAAACAAGTGTAACATAGCTTTACTAGAAATACCACTCACATAGTTTTCCACGGGTGTAGGCTCAAAGCAAATATCAAGGACCTACAATCACATGGCAAATCACATTCTCAAAACAAGCTCATATACACATGCGAATGATCTCGGCATTCTCGCCAGACCCAAGTCGATAACAAAGCAAAACATGCTGGGAGTTTACACTCTGCTCCCGTCTCATGAAAACACACTGGGGTACCAACCAGGTCTTTGCCGAGGTCCCACACATCCTTGCGGAGGTGCGGTCCCGATGGCCTCATTCAAAAGCAAAGTCGGGAAAACCTGGGTTTTCCCTTTGAAGAACATGTGAAGAACATGATGAACATGATCATGAGGAATATGAATGTAAGTTCAAAACTTGTTACAAAAATCTGAGGTTTCATGCCAAGAGTTCAAAACATGGACCTGGGTACCCATACGAGAAGGTCATGCCAGAACAAACATGAAAACATGGTTTTCGTTCCAAACTTTTGGATCAAAATGAGACTTTCCTGTAAGAACTCATGAAAACCATTTTCTCATTCCAAAACCAACTTCAAAGCAATGCATGACATGCAAAACGATTCCGATCATGCAATGCAGCTAGATGATCAACAACAACAATCAAAGTAGATCAAGATTCTCACCTCAAAACTCGAATCCAACGGTTCAAACCACGAAGATCAAGCTTGGAAGACTTGCTCTCACTCAAGAACTTCTCTCTCTAAAAGCAAGGATTTGAGACAAGAAAAAATGATTTGTTTCTAGGTCTGCCGGCTGTCTTAACAATCAGCTCGGACACGTGGCGCTGCCGGGTTGGTTCAACTCAAAAGGTGATTGATAGATAAGACAAGTCTCTGACAAGGCGTATGCAGCAAACTCGGGTAAGATACATCGGCAATAAATGACATCGGCTCAAATCAAGGATCCGGCAACAGGATAACAAAACATCGGCGAGGGAGGACAACACTTGACTAAGCTGTGCCACACCTTGGCCGGGGTGTGCCACATCTCGGCCTAGGCCATACCTTCTTGCGGACAAGGTTCACTAAATGCAAAACATCTCGGCAATAAATGCCCGAGGTGAAGATGGGGGTCGACCAAGGCCTCAAAAACAGTTCTAAGTACAAAGGTTCAAAGGCGAACTAAGCTCAAGGCGACCTCGGCCACACACACACCAAGCAAAGAACAAGAATCATGCAAGCAACTTTAAGCAAATCAAGGCAAGACAAAACCTTCAAAACAATATAACAAGGCAAGATCATGCACGAATGTATGCAAGTATGACAAGAGTAAGGTGAGGGTTGTTACATTGTGTTTGAGACTCCGAGTATTCTCGGTAGTTGCTTTTAGTCTTCTCCGCGTGAGACGCAGTGAGAATTGCATAATTTTCTTACATCCTTTCTGTTGGAATGTGTAGGAATGTTATTTCTTATTCGCTTGCTTAAACTGTTGCATGTTATGCTTCATTACAGCTCTCTTTGCATGATCATAAGTTATGCTCGGCATCTTGCATGTCATTTGCATCTTGCCCCAGCCTGCGAGCGCATCTCTTTGTTATCCTGTATGCTTGCCTGAGTCTTCGGCCTTGTTAAAAATGGGTCGTCTCTGGGCTTTGACATTCACTCCCGTCATCTTATGACTTTCGAGTTCTGTCAAAGAGGGGCAACTATAGACACCCCATTTTTTACCGTCCTCAAGACTTGGACGTCATCATTTGAACACCCGATGATCATCCATGTCCATGTTCGTTTTGAGTTCCCGAAGGTCTTGGCCGCGTGCCTTGCGCTAGGATCTCTCAACTTGTCTGTTTTGTGCTTGATTATGGACCAAGGACTTGTGGTTTTGCTTCTGAGGGAAGAGGGTGGCTTGTTGGCCATCCCCACACTCCATTGACTATGGCATGATGCCATCGGCCTTGTTTCCTTGCCATCGGCCAAAAGTGTTGGCCGATCGGCACCATTTTTGGTCGGCCGGCCCTTATGTTGGTCAATCGGCAATTTTTGGTGGCCGAACACTGTTCATCTGCTTTATGCAGATATTTTATGCCAGCTAGCACAGCTGGCATCCACAATTCCCCCCCTCCATACACGTGTATGAAGGGATTTGTCCCTTGCTTAGCTTCTCCAAGAAGCTTTGCAATTTGGATTTCTATAAGAGGGGAGGCCCTCATCCCTTCTCAGAGGTTCTAATTTTTAGGGTTAGAGAGTTGTATCTATCTATCTCTATATCTCCCTCTCTTCATATATTTGTGTGCGTTTTTGTGACCTAAAGTGTGATTTTGCCTTACTATTGCACACAAACACCTAGCACTACACCATCCTTGGTTGCTGAGGCATTAGGGAGTTGGTGTTAGGGTTCTTGAGCTATTTTTTATCAGAGAAAGGTACTGGTGTTGTGTTCTTGAAGGTGTTCTTCAAGGGAGAGCATTCTTGCTTTAGATACCCCTTTCTTGCTTAAGATTTCCCTTCTTGCTTATTGTTTTAAGCTTAGCTATTAACTGATAAAAGTTCTATTTTTACTTGCTTTAGAACTTTGTTTAAGGTTATTTTGAGGTTTGGGGTTGTTTACCCCCTCCAAGGCCATGTTAGGCCTTGTTTTAGGCCATCCATTTTGGCCTTCGTTATTAGCTTTGCATGGCCTCTCTATCACTGAAATCCTGAGGATTTTCAGTGGTGGGGAGGCGGTTTTGGTGTCTCAAATAGGAGAGGGTCATCCCCTCTCCTTGTCATCTTGAATACGCATGTGTCCTTAGCTTGTTTTAGCTTCATTTCAGCAAGTATTTGGTGTTGTTTTGCCTTGATTTACCTCTGTTTAAAGTTGGTTTAGTGGTCTCTTACATGCACCACATACTTGCCTTGCAATCCCCTCATTTGCCTTAACATGTATCTAGCATTTAGACTACCATGCTTGCATGTTTTGGCTTAACTCCATGAATTCTTTAGCCTTGTTTTACCATGCTAAAGCTCTGTTTTTCATTGTTTTGGTCATGCTTGCATTATTTTGTATAGCTACCATGCAATCTAGCTTGTTAGCTTTGGGTGTTTAAGTCCCTAGCATGCTTTACTTAGGCCATTTCAGTGGTTTGGCATCACTTATTATGTTATTTCAGTCCATGTTTTATGCTTGCACACTTGCACTTATCACTTCTTTAATGCTTTAAAGGGTTTGTGTTTTATGCCTCATGAATGTGTCATCATGTATGCCATCATGTTTAGGCCTCTAGGATGCCATTTCAATGTGTTTTTGGTCTTGCTCTAACACACCATAACTCTGATTTTGGTTGCTTAAGTCATGCCATGTTTGGTTTTGATAGGTGTAGTGTAATACCTCTTTTGTAGCTTCACATGCCTCATGCCTTTGGTGTTGTGTTCTAGCATGTTTTGGCCTCATTCCTTGCATGCTTTAGACTCACTTTAACCTGCCTTGGGACCGTTTTAGGTCCCCTTGGCCTTTTGGGGCTTGTCTTGTGTGGCCATGGTTCGACCTCCTTTGGCTAGTCTCAAGCTTTAAGCTTTCTTGCATGCTTTGCTTGTGTACTTTGGTCGGTTTGGCACCTCTCCTAACATGATTTCAAAGCTTAACATGTTTGTCACATGTCCATGTTTATCGTCTTTTAAGTGTGCTTAAGGGTTGCACTACTATGCTTAAGTGTTAGGCCAATTGGCATGCATGTTTGTATGTGTTTTTATCCTCATTTCCATTGCATTTTGGCCACTGATTTGGGCCTATTTGAGAGCTATCTATTTTGGTTTAAGTCCATCCTTTGCATGTTGTTGCATGTTTGCCTTGCATGTTGTTGCATACTTGGCCTATTGCATGTTGTCGCACGCTTGAATTATATTGCATTTGGCATGCCTTTTGATAAGTTGCTTTGCATGTTTGCATGCTAGTCTCATTACATGTTGTTGCAAGCTTATTGCATGCTTGTCCCTTTACATGTTGTCACATGTTTGCCTCACATGTTGTTGCATGTTTGTCATTGGCATTGTTGTTACATGCCTTGCATGTTTACTTGTTAGGTTGTAGGCCTATTGCACATTAATTGCTTGCATGCTCATGTTGCATTAGCTTGCTTGCATGCCTAAGTTGCATAGCATTAAGCATGCATCCCTTGCCTCTTGATCAAGCATGATAGAGGTTGGGGTACCTTATGTGTTTTTGTGCATTTCATTTCATATTGAATTGCACATTCGCCTCCTTTGGCCATCATGCATTGAAATGCGTGATTGGTGGCCCGAGGGTCGAGGACTATATTCCCTTGAGTTCATAACATGATAGGGAGGGTGGTCGTGCAAACATTGTCCTGTAAATGTTTTGCCATGCTCTGTTTTTCCTCTACTGCAGCAAAACAGCATTCTGCAGGAAGATATCGCCGGTCGGCCATCTTCAGTGCCGGTCGGCTAAACATTGTTGGCTGAGAGCCTTACATTTGGTCGATGACCAACTTCCCATGGCCGATGGCCCTATCTCTTGGCTGATGGACTCTCAGAAAGTCCCCAAGGTGGTTCAGAAGTGTCACAGAAGTTGGCACAGTTTTCAGAGGTACAAAGCAGTGCAAACAGAGGCAACATGTGACATGGCGATGGATTTCCTAGCGACGCCGTCCAAGCATGCATGCATCCCTCTTCCCGAGGCTGTTTTACTATTTTCATAGCTTAATTGATTTTCTTAATTAGTTAAGTGTTGTGTAATAATTAATTAGCTTGTTAGTTAGTTAATTAGTTCATTTGTATTATTCTTTCGGTCCCTCCATTGAGAGGGCACAATTGTGTAATAAGCGTGCGTGTGTGTGATGCATGTCTTCCAACCCCACGTCTTTCTCCCTTTTACTTAACTGCTCATGATGGTTAGTTTTAGGGCACGTTTCAATTAGCATCTTTATGTTATGCATGTTTGCATTCATTCATCAATATTGCATGCACCGGGCTCGGCACATCATACTAACTGCATTGTACTTCAATTCCAAGTTGAATACATGTATCGAGTTGTCGCATCTCACATGTCATTTTAGAATAGCCAAGCCTATTTCTAGTTACATCTTTGCATGCGTTGCATTAGCCATCTTAACATGGACTTGGATCATACATTGATTACTAACATATTCTTTGTTTTGGCTCGGAGTACACTGTGAGTGTTTATGCTTTAGCATCTTGCATGTATATGAGTGTTAACATGACAGCATGCTTGCCATGAGGCTAACTGCTTATATGATATAACTGCCTGAATGCCTGTGGGTGAAGGTTAGATTACTTGAATTGGAACAATTCATTGAAATGTGAGTTTTAAGCCCACTTGATTGTGGCAAAATAATGTTTTCTAAGCCCACTTGAGGGTGGCAAATCCACGTCTTAGCCTACTTGCGAGTAGCACCTTCAAACCATTTTCAAACAAACAAACATGAGATGATTTGTTCCAACTTAGGCGATCTAGTCTATACTTGTGTGTTGTGTGCATCACATAGTAATTTTAGGCTAATAATCAAAATAAGAACACATATGTTTTCAAAACAAAATATCATGCTTAGTAAAGGCCGATCTTCGATCGGGCGAGCGGGGGTGCTCATAGATGACCTTTCCCAATCATACCCAAGTTCCCGAGCCGAGGTAACTTTGGTGATGGCGGACACATGGCCTTAGGCACGAGTCAGGGTTTCCTAAATTCCCCAAAATAAAACATTTAGGTGGCGACTCTGTATCTGGCAAAGCAGTCCATGTTTGGCACTTCTTTCTTAAAAATCAGTTTTCCAAAATGATTTGCCGAATTTGGACTCTTTGGTGATTTATTGGTCTCACATTGCACTTTGCGGGATTAGATTCAGAACCGTGACATTTGAGTCTGAACTATAGTAGCAAAGCCCTCGGGGCGCGTCTACACCGATCTTTGATCGGGTGAGCGAGGGTGCTCATTTCAGGACCTTCCCCTCTCGTACCCAAGTTCTCGAGCCGAGGCAACTTTGGTGATGATGGACACGTGGCCTTTGGCATGAGTCAGGGTTTCCTAAATTTCCCAAAAACAAAATATTTAGGTGGAAACTCTGTAATCTAGCAAAGAAGTCCCGTTTTGGCATTGTTTGATTCAAAATCTGATTTTCCAAAATGATTTGCCAGATTGGACTCTTTGGTGTTCATCAGTCTCACATTGCACTTTGTGAGATTAGATTCAGAACCGTGATATGAGTCCAAACTATAGGACCAATTCGAGCTCTCCGAAAGGGGGCACGAAGAAAGTCGAGCTACAGTGTTATGTGGACTATATCATTGACATCCGTGCTGTAGGCCGGTGGAAATGGAAGTATGTATTACATTCAATTATTTATATTTAGAAATGTATGTTTTTCAGTATCTTGTTATGGGATTGGGTTATGGTTCGTATACGTAAATGTGTTTTCAAAACAAAAGTGGAGATAGAATTCTTTTATATTAACGTGGAGGTTTAAAGAAATAAGATTGTATTGTGAAAGAATGCTTTTTGAACTAAACTGGATAAATGGGAAATAAAACGAATGGTTTTACACCCTGTGCTGTTGAAATGAATGTTTTAGAGAAATGTACTTATATAAGTATATTTTGAATATTAAACTATCACATTATTTATATTGTACATCATGGTGCATTCATGATCATAGATATCTGTATGTTGTTATTGTTTAGGATCATGTTAGGATCTCTGCTGGACTTAATATTCATCACACGTTGCTAATCATTTTTCACATGCAAGTTGAGAGATGATTCAAGATCGATGATCTTCCTTAATTGTTAGCCACGGGCATATACTTGTTGGCGGAACATCATTGTTGTAAAAGGGTTAAACCCTTACTTTAATGTAAAGATGTAAGCCTACAGGCATTTCGTTTAAATGTAATTCCTGTTGCATTCTATGTATGTACAACTGAGAGGACTTTTATTTATTTATGGATGTAATGTATCTATGGTTCCGCATGTTCTTTATGAAAATGGATTTATATTAATGGATATGGTAGTGTTATTCGGGTAATAAAAATTGGGGCGTGACAAACACTTCAAGGCTTTAACGAATTGAGAAAGAGCCCAGTCTTGCTAACCAACTTGGAAATGAATAGCCTCCTTGATGGTTAAGCAAGAGGAAAACCAAGAACCCACCAGGTCTAAGCCTAGCCTTCTAAGCCCAGACCCGCTTTGTTGGAAATACGATCAAAATATCCATAAAAGTTTATGTCAATCCTAGAGTCAAAGCAGCTACAGGATACTCAACAAAGATAATAAAATATATATATACATATAAAAAAAAAAGGTCTCAAGGAGGAGAGGAATGAAAGAGGAGAATAGCAAGAAGATAGGAATAAACACAGCAAGTCAACAGGTACATGTGCTTTCTAATTTTCATTAGAGAATCCACTTATTGTGAATTGTCAATAGGTGGCAACATTTTGGTACCTTTGCTTATTTAGATCAATAGATCTTATTCACAAGCATATTCACATGTTCTAACAACTAATATAAGTCTATAGGGAAAAAAAATACATCAAATTATAAACCAAGTCGAACTAAAGCCTTCTATCTCAATCAATTAGGATCAGCTATGCAAATTATTTTTTGTCATTACACTCTATCAAGAGATATATGCACAACTAAATTAAATTTTTTTATATCCTTTTTTTACAGTAACATCCCATGTCAATTTAGGTCGATGTCAATTAATTCATATCACTCTTCTTCACCATGGCATCATGAACTATTCACCCTTATTTCACATATGAATGATGGCATACAGAGCCTCTCCCCTAGCAATATCGAAGTGTGACTTGGAGGGGTTCTCCTTTTAAAAAAAAATTAAAATAACCATTTTAGCCATGAGGGTAGAAAACTTAAAACCTACTAACTATAAAAATAAATAAATAAATAAAAAATAGACAATGGGGAGCATTCTTTCTAGGGAAATCACTAGGCAACGAAAAGGTGAATCTGGTCTGCTATTACTGGGGTTGGGATGAAGCAAAACCCCTATGCCTCTTGCTAAGTCTAAAATCCCCTTGTGACTCATGCTCCCTAGACCTTGAACCCTGAACTCTCTCCTTCTTGACTTGAACGATAATCTCAACATGTGTTGTTGCCTCCACAAGGCAGTCGTAGTTCCGGATCATGTTCCCGACAACCTTAAACAATATCTTGGTTCTCAATCTCTTCTCAAATTCTATGCAACGACGTTCCTCCATTGCCTCCAACTCTGGTGCAAACCGGGACAAACTAGTAAAGGTTGGCCACCAACATGTTCAGCTGCTTGAGGTCTTGGAATTCTTATCTCAGTCTCTCCCTAGCAGTGGGAGGTAAATACTTGTCCTGGAAAGCGACGACAAATGCCTCTCATATCTCCCCAATTCGGCCATTGGCGTACTTCTACCATTGGCTCACATCTCCTTTAATGTATTAACTCGCTAGGGTCACCCTAAGCTCACTATCATTTATGTGAAGCATCTCAAAAGTCTTCATAGTTTGCTCGAGTCACTCATCTGCCTTCTTGGTTTCCAGGCCACCATGAAACTTATTCAGTTTAGCCGGCAAGAACTCTCGAGTAAGAAAGCTCGCCCTCGTCTCCATGGCGTTTTCTCTAGCTTGGTTCTCCACCCTCAAGATATTCATATACTCTCTGAAAGCCCCCGCCATCTCTTGGGCTAAGGCACCCATAACGGCTTGACCTGCTTGCTCCAAGACTCCCACTTGTCCCACTTGCTCGGCCACATTAGCTTGGCTGAACCCCTCTTCTTACACTGGAACCTCATGGACCAGCACTTCATGAATACCTCAGTGAGGCCTACCATGCCTCCTGCCTCTACCATCACGCCCCTGACCTTGTCTTAACATCCTAATTAAGGACAATAATGAACAATTTAGCATACGATCGCATATGTGTTCGCAACTAAGTCTCACTCATCCCATCACACTAATTTACAAGCTTTCATTTCATGTAAATACCTAGTTTCACTCCACATAAGCACTTAACCACATAAACACATACGGATTACTCCTTCAAGATGACACTTGTCCCATGAAACACCGAGAATTCTTGTTAGAATAAGTATTGATCAGGTGCCTTTCTAATAAGACTTCAAGGAATTTTATAGGCACAAATAACATCCTAAAATTTCAACCCCATACCTATCTAGTCATATAAGCATGTTATCACATAACACGTAAAACATAGAACATATCCTAATTAGCAAAATGAACCCATTGTATAAAATCCACTTCCCGCAAGCCCCAAGTATTCAAACCCAATAGTTCTGATACCAAGTTGTAACGCCCTCAAATAACTAACATAAATGATGCTGACTTAGTTCCATACCAATGAATAATTATCAACTCCAATCAACATTAAGCAATTCAAATCCTTGTAGTTGTAGCTGTCCACATGAAATACATATTCAATCTCCTTAAAGTATGAATCCATAGCATGTGAAAAGGATAATGTAAAAGGAATAACACAAAAGAATGCGACATAGGCTACAAGTTCCAAGGCTTAAGCCTAGTTACACAAAAATGGTTATTGAAACTCATACATGTTGGCTTGTCAAAAATAAACAATAAAAGAAAAAAAAGCCTCGTGTTCTGAAAACATTTCTCACACCTTTAGCTAGGCAGAATCATCACATCCTTTCTTGCACAAATCCACTATAGTTGAGAACAAAGCCAATAGAAAGATCTTAACAAATTATATATGTTTTAAACAGTCTTATAACATGAATGTTATGCAATGCCATGCTTCAAAAACCATAACTTTGTGCCTTTTGAAACCACATGCAATGCTCTTTTCAAAAATACATTATCTTAATGAATTCAAAATGCACATACGAAGCAGTAAATACGACTCGGGTAATCCCTATACTGGTGTCTGCAAATAGGCATGTCAAGCACTACCAATCACCACTTTACAACTCCTAACCGGAAGGCACGCGGTACCTACTCTGCTCGTGTTTTCGGTCTTTCACCCTAGATACTCAGTCCAACTTAACCAATACCAAACTATGCCCCTTATCCCGACTTACCAAACATATTTATCCTACAACATTTCAAGATCATCAATTGTTTTCTCAAAACAATAACTCGATTTCAAAACATAGCCGTAATAATCGATATTCAAAAGCTATGCAAGTGAATGAAATGCAAATGCAAATATCAATATATAAAATCCCACAATTCTCAACACTTTTCCTCAATGTGAATTACAACTTTCAACATTCCTTAATGTTTCAAATAACAATCAATATCCACATATATGTGACATATGACAAATTTTCATATTCACAATTTATATAATTATCCAATTTCCATAATCCAAGTATTCGCAACATACTATCCATGACAAATTTCTCAACAAAAACTCTCCCATTTGATAGATGATTCAACAATGTATCAAACACATGATTTTTCCTCACCTTTCTCAACAAAATCACATCATCTCATGAGTTTTTCTCAAAATTAACTTTTTTCCCAAATTTTCAAAATCTACGGTTTTCTCCCAAAATGAATTTCTCTCATTTTTTTTTTTTTTAAATTATATCATTATCAATAGACTTCCAAGAGTCTCATATGTTCATAAAATAAATCAATTTGAACAAAACCATGAGAGAAATCACTTTTCAAACATTCCAAAACTCAATACACCAAATTCCAAACTTCCAACACAATAATCCCATCAAAATAGACAAAAACATGTTAAAATCATATATATAATTCTAAGAAACTCCTAACCTCAAGCTTGGAGAAGAAAAGATGAGAGAAGCTCCAAAAATTAACAGTGTCAAAATCCGATCTCCACCGTACACATCGTAGTCCTTGAAGAGCTCTCCAAATTTGATGAAGGAATTAAGGTCAAATCTCCAATGCATTTGGGAGATCAATAATTTAAGAGGTTGGGTGTTTTCTAGAGAGAAATGAGAGAAAAGAGAGTAGAGTGAAGTGTAGAGGGAGAGATAGAGAGAGTGAAATGAAAAAGTGAAGAAAATGGTGATTCGCCTCAGTTTTTAAATGATTGGACACACTTTACGAATCTAACTCCAAACAGACCGCTCGAGCGATGGATCTTGAGCTCGAGTGGTGAATTCAAACTCTCAGAATCTCTCTCCTCTGCAAATAAATCGCTCGAGTGGTAAAACCTTCGCTCGAGCGATGAAATCACACTTCTAGAATTTCAGACTTCAAAACAAAAAACTAGATGGCCGAATTTACCGCTCGAGCAACAGAAGGACAGCTCGAGCAGACTCAACTTTCAAGTGAGGCTAAAATCAACCTTAAAGCATTCCTACCATTCCCGAACTCGATCCAACAACCAAAGACCCAAGTCGACGTCTCGGAAAACACTTTAGGATGGAAATAAATAATCATAAAGAGAAGAATAGGTGATAACACGTGATTCATGAGGTTCAAAAAGTAATAAGGACTCCAATAAGGAATAGAAATTTTGAATCAATATACTCAAGTTGTTTTAAAAAGGCCCTAGACATCACAGGATGTGAGAGCATGCTCAACATGAATTTTCAGAATTTTTAAATTATTGCAAAAGCAAAAAAAGACATGTCTTAAAATGATTGGTTGATTAAATATTTTTTAATATTACTAGTTTTTGTTCCTAAATTAACTCCTTCAAATGTTCATATAGTCAACTTTATGATACCATATATAGATACTCTAACCTGTTAAATTATATTCCTAAATTAACTCCTAAATATTTTCAAACGGTAGAGAATTTATATTGCAAAATTTATATTAATAATATTTTTTTGCACAACATAAACTTCTTAACACCCCATCAACAACGGTGGTATTGAAATATTTGTAATTACATATATTTAATTTGTTTTTACACATAGATGTAATAATATTTATGCCTAAGTTATAAATTTTATAATGCATGTGGTAGGTGTGGGAAAAAATTGTGTGTGTAATTAGAAGCTCCTATGATATTAGTCTCATTCCTTAATAACCCTATATTTTTAACTACTAAATATTTTTAAATGGTAAAGAATTTATATTACAAAATCATATTAATATTTTAGTATCTTTGATTTTTATTTTATTTTTTAAAATTAGGAGCCTTCATAATGTTTGGTCTTTAAATTAGGAGCCTTCAAATGACTATTACCAACTATTTTTACTAATTGAATAATCAATTTTTTAGGATGGGTCCAAGGTATGGTTAGAGCAAGACATATTTTTTAAGTCGACAAAGTATTGGATAGTTTTTTATGCCAACACAGTCTTCTAAAATTTATATGATTGGCATAAAAATTGATCCAAATTCGGCTTCTAAATTACATTTGCATTTAATCCAATACTAACACTTTCAAATTAACACATACTTGTGACAACCTCATAAATTAGGATATTTTAAATTGATTATTATCAATTGTTTTTACTAATTAACCAATCAATGGGCTAGAATAAGGCCTATAATTTAGGGCGACCATGTAATAGATAGTTTTAACTGGCAATAATTTTAAATATAAATATGTAATTTTTGGCCCAACTTTTTTTTATAATAAATATGAATATACATGTTTTTTTTATTTAGTAGGGTTAATCGCACCAAAACTCCCATCAACTATTAATATCTTTTTCTCTCCCTTGTCTATGAACCTCGTACATATTGACTCCCTCAACTATGAAAATTATACAAATACATCCCGTTTGGAAGTGGTCTGGAGGGAGTAAAAGTGTTCCATTTTTATAGTTAAGGAGATCAATATGTACAAAATCTAAATGAGGAGGATAAGTGATATTTGTTAATAGTTTAGGTAGTCTTGGTGTAATTAACTCATTTTATTATAAAAACCAAATACTAACATATGTGTTATTCACCAATTTAATAACTAAATAAATAAATAGCTTAAGTGGTTTATGAGTTAGGCATAGAGTAAGGTGATGTTTGATAAAACTGAAAATTAAAAATTAAATTGAATACTAAATTTTTTAAGTTGAATTGCTATTTCATAAAAATTTAAGTGATAAACTAAAAATACGTTATTTGATACGCATAACATCAAATTTAAAATCTATTCTTTTCAAATTGTATATTTCAATTTTTATATTATGTTAGTGGTGGTAATTGTGGGGGTGATGGTATGATGGTAGTAGTAGTGCTGGTGGTAATAGTAGCAGTAGCAATGGCATAGTGGTGGCAGTAGAGTTGATGGTGGTTGTAGTGATGGTAGTGGTAGCATTGATGGTAGTGGTGATTGTGGCATAGTCGTAGTAGTGGTAGCGACGACGGCAATGGTGGCATAGTAACGTTGGTAGTGCTGGTGGCAGTGGTAGCAATACTAGTGGTAATAAATTATGGTAGTACTTATGGCAACAATGACAATGGTGATGAAGTCTGTGGTAATAGTGGTGGCAGCGATGGTGAAGGTGGTAGTGGTGGCATGATGATAGTGATGGTGATGGTGATAGTGATAGAGGTGGTGATAGTGGCAGTGACATGGTGGTGGTGGCGATAGTGGTAATGGTAGTAGTGGTGGTAATGAATTTATAATAGTGTATATCAATACTTATATTTAATATTTATAAATTCAATCAGAATAAATAAGTTTCATATGATTTCAAATTTTCTAAGTTTTAACCTATATTTTAAGAAATACTTAAAATTTTTAAGTGAAATTAATTATGATTAATTGATTATCACTTAATACAATTAGTTTTAAGGATTGAATCTAATTATCAAATACTTCCTAAAATAATGCTTTAATGATTAGGTTAGAGACAAATTCGTGTAAAGCTCAAATTGATTGGATTCTACGTCATATCTAGCTCAACTCTAATTTCAAAATCTAATTACTGTCCATTCTTACATGAAAGTTAAAAAGACAACTATACTTTTATGCAATATGATTTAATATATCATTGGGCAAACTTTAACATAGGATAAACTAAAATTGAAAAATTTATAAAACATAAATATATTTTTATTTTGTCATAAATGTAATTTTTGTAATTTATTCTCTCTTTTTTTCAATATATCAATTAAACTATGACATTTATTTCTTATTAAAAACTTAAAACATACCATTAATGCAATAAATAAATAAAGGACCTCCAATGAAAATGATTAAAATTTAATTGATTCTAAATTATTTTTCCTATGCATGTCAAACAAATTTTACATTATTATTTAATTTCAAAATTAAATTTTAATTATTCCCTCCGTCTTAAAATAATAGTCCCTTTTGGGGAATCTAACTTTTTTTAGTAGTACAATTATTGCACTTTGAAAAAATTAATTTTCCAAAATTGCCCTTTGATAGTATATTTTTTAGGGAATATAAATTGTCATAATTATACTTTTTGTGTTGTTAATAAATTTTAAAAAATGAAAAAATAAGAAATTCATATTATTTTAGTCCTTAATTTTTTAAAATGAACTAATATTTTGAGATAATAAAAAAGGAAAAATTAGTCTAAGGTCCCTCTCTCATTTTTAGTAATGAAAAAGATTCACAATATTATTTTTCGATGTCAAAGGTCTTTAAACCCACACCCATATATGATATCAGAGAAATTTGACTCCCTCTTTCTGATCTTCATTCTATCGAACCCCATTTCTCTCTCTACCTTCTCTATTTCGTCTCTCTCTCTCTCTCTCTCATCATTGAACCTGCCTGCTGTCTTTTTTCTCCATTTCTTTACACCCAAGCAAATTCTCCAATCCCACACAATCTGATTCGCCTGTAATCTTCACTCATCATCTCCTTCCTTTTTGGGTATATATATCGCGCTCTCTCTCTGTCTCTCTCTCTCTCTCTCTCTCTCATAGGACATGATGAAACCATAAAACTCTCTGACGAATACGAAGTGTCCAATATCTTGGCAGAGGTGGATTCTCAGTAGTCCGAAGAGGCACTAGAAAAAAACCAACCACCACAGCCAGCACCGGAGATAAAACCCAAACCTATGTCGCCATCAAGACCCACCGCCACCTCGGCCCCTCCTCTGTCGGCACCGAAAGCCAGAAAAGTAGTATGATATCTGCGACGATGGGTTTGGGTTATCCGACGTAGAGACAAGTCTCTGTCTCGGATATATAGAATCTTTCTTTGGGATTTGTGAGAAATTGCAACCTGGGCAGTCATTAAGCTGTGGATCTCAAGGTTCTGTCGTTAGAATCCATATTTTAGTCCATGAATTACAAAGTGTAGATTGAAATTAATAGGTACTGATCTCTAGATTGAAATGTTCAATTTTCTCAGGATTGAAATTTTTTCTGGGTGTTCAAATTTCACTAGATTGAAATTTTCTCTGGGTGTCAAATTTCTCTGGATTGAAATTTTCTCTGAGTGTTCATTCAATTTTCTCTAGATTGAAATTTGGAATCCAAGTTTTAGTCCATGAATTACAAAGTGTAGATTGAATTAATAGGTACTGGATATTTGGATTATATCACTACCCTCATGAATTACAGAGTGTAGATTGAAATTAATAGGTACTGATCTCTAGATTGAAATGTTCAATTTTCTCTAAATTGAAATTTTTTCCGAGTGTTCAAATTTCTTTGGATTGAAGTTTTCTTTGGGTATTCATTCAATTTTCTTTAGATTGAAATTTAGAATCCATGTTTTAGTCCATGAATTACAGAGTGTAGATTGAATTAATAGGTACGGGATCTCTGGATTATATCACTACCCTCGGAGGACTAATATCAAGAAGCAGAGCACTATCCAGAGAAATTTGAAATTTTCTCTGTGATGTGTCCAGAGAAATTCTCTGGATCGAATTTTCTCTGGATCAATGTTGAGGGACCTTAGACATTATGAAAATATTAAATGTCCTTTATGCTATAAAATCTTAATATCAGAGACCTTAAAAAAATCCCCTAATAAAAAATAAGATAAAGGATTAATATTTTAGAATGAATAAAGTATTTTTTTAAAATTGTGCTTAGCACCGTACACCGCTAATGTAAATAAAATAAAATAAAAACCAGAGGCATCCAAAAACAAAGGGGATGACAAGAACAAGTACAATGGCAAACAATCATGAGAAAGAACAAAGAACATCAACAACTAATACTTGCTACGACTACAAATGACGTACCAAAAAAGACATCATCTTCACAGTAAATTTTAGATCTGGCTGCAAAGCTAGCAAGATGTTGGGCTGCTTTTAGATCGTAAATGAATCGAATTATCCACGAACAGTTCAACTTGATTCAACTCGTTTAGTAAATAAGCTGAACTCGAATTTGAGTTCAAATAAACTCAGCTTGTTTATCTTTATTTAAATTATATAATAAATATATTATTTATATATTAAATAATATATAAACATATATATGTGTGTGTGTTTTATTTAAATAATATTGTAAATTACAAATATACTCCCTAAAATTTGATTAAAATACAAATTATTTCTTGTGATTTGAAAAATTACAAATACTCCCTTGCCAAAAAAATTTATTTAACAGAATTAACTAAAAAAATGAAATTTATAATTGGTCTCCTATACAATAATAAAATTACTTAAATTATTAATTGAAACATATTTCTAATATTATTAAAAATGTTAATTGAATTAATGATTTATTAATAAAAGAACGATTTATTATAAAATTACAAACCTCAGAGGGTGGAATGTAATTTCCAAAGCTTAGGAGGTGTATTTATAATTTATCCTAAATAGTATAAATAATATTTTAAAAAAATCTTATCGAGTTGAGCCGAGCTCGAGTTTCGTTAATATTAACGAGCCGAGCTGAGCTCGAGCTTAGTTAGTTATCAAGCCGAGCTCGAGCTGAAACTCAATAAACGAGCTTGATAAGCAAACGAGCTGAGCTCGTGCTCAGCAAAACTCCACTCGGCTCGGCTTGGCTCCTTTCGTTTGCAACTCTAGCTGCTTTAACACACTAGGGCCTAAGGACTTTTTAGGCCTCAGGCGGAACCTATAATAAAAACTATCCTATTAGGCCTTTGGACAATCGGGACCTTTGGCAATAAGAAATTTTCGGAAATTTTTTTATTTAGGCAATGAGCTAAAGTGGCATAAAAATTGAGCAGCCTCTACTCTACTCAAAAGCTGTCATTCTGCGCAAATGAAGCCTTTAAAAAGCAAAAACAAAAAAAGTGAGAAGATTGAGCTTTATAACAAAAAACAAACAAGAGCCGAGCAGTGAATGCAGAGAGGTCCTTATGTCCTGTTAAGTGGAAAAACAAAAACATCAAGGCAATAAGGTCATGTTTGTTTGGGTGGACATGAGCTTGGGATTGGATTAATAGTCCAATAAAATTATTAATCCGATGTTTGGTTAAACAATTCAAGTACAGATTAATTATTTTACACTTACTATTAGTTAAGATAGGATACATAATCCAACGGATTGGTTGTCCTAGGATTATTAGTCATGGGAATATTAATCCAGTCCGGCCAAACAAACATGGCCTAAGGATTTGAAAAAAAAGGGGGGGGGGGGGGGCCAGTCCTGTTAACCAGCTTGGAAATGAATAGCCTCCATGAAAGCAAAGAGGAAAACCAAGAACCAACCAAGTCTAAGCCAGAATAGGCTACTAAACTCAGACCCCCTTTGCTGGAAATAGGATGATAAAAGTAGATGTCAATCCTAGAGTCAAAGCAGCTACAGGAGACTCAACAAAGATAACAGGTCACAAGGATGAGGAGAGGAATGAAAGAGGGAAGAAGAACAGTGAGAAGAAACCTAAGCTAGAGAATTATGAGATTGAGAGATTGCAATAGCAGGACTATTAGCTTGATGAAGAATGAAAGACAAGAAAGAGACTGATGATAAAAACAAATTCATCCATTGCAATAGAGAATGTGAAAAGTAAACTGCACAATTAATCTAGTAGAAATAAAATCACAGGCAGCATGTACATGTGCTTTCTGATTTTCATTAGAGAATCCATTTCTTGTAAATTTTCAATAGGTGGCAACATTTATGTATCTGTGCTTAACAACTAATACAAGTCTACAGGAAAAAAAGACAAAATTATAAATCAAATCAACCTAAACCCTTGTATCCCAATCAATTAGGATCAGCTATGTGAATTATTCATTGTCATTACACTCTGTAAAGATCTATATGCTCAACTGAATTTAATTTTTTTATATCCTTTTCTACAGTAATATTCGTTGTCAATTTAGGTCCATGTCAATGAATTCATATCACTCTTCACCATTGCGTAAAAAAATATTCAACCTCATTCCACATATGAGTGAATGCATACGGAGCCTCTCCCCTAGCAATATCAAATTGTAACATGGAGGGGTTCTCCTTCTGCGAACAGTGAAAATTCTTTTAAATCATTTTGGCCACAAGGGTAGAAAACTTAAAACTGACTAATTGCACAAAAATAGTCATGTGTTATTTCAAAGTCAATTTAATCACAAAAGCTCAAACACCATATTGCCCCAAGCTTTCAAAGGACGGCACAAGAACCAACCCTCTCCATTATGTCCCCTACCCAAATGCTAAAAAGAATTCCTTACAAAATTCAAACCGACGAACAGAGGTGAACATCATATCCTTCCCTTGCGTTAGTGAAGGCCTCCCAGAGTATGAAATAAATGAAATTTAACATATACAACTCTAACAAAGAGTAGTACATGTTCAACATCAAACAAGATACAAACCTTTGCAGGGCAGCGCCTTTTGATTATTTTTTATCAGCAAAAGGTAAATTTTATTGATGAACCAAAAGAGAATTGCATCAATAAAGAAAGCGATGAGTGCAAAGAGAATCAAAGCAAAACAAACCAATCCCAACTACGTTGGCACCGATAAGTCCGCCCTATCATTTGCTAGCACACCATCAAAAGTTGGTGAGTAACCAACCGCAATAAAAAGACAATCAAAACAGAGGACGCACAGCCAAGCACACACAAAAACCACCACAGCAACCTTCCACAAGAGAGGTTGACTGCATAACACAAGGTTGCAACTAAACATTCAGCATCAGGATACCAAAACAATCAGAGGCCGCATAACAAATCCATAGGCAGCATAACAGGCTGTTCTTCCTCCCACACAGATCAACCTACAACATCATTACAAATCCAGATGCTTCGTGCCTTTTGATGAAGAGGCACAACGCATCTATAAACAGATGCCTAGGATTCACTTAAAAGAACACACACACACACACACACACATATATATCTCTTTCTTTTGTCATATACAAGTTTCTATGCATGATAAATAGCTTTGCAGTATTGCATCAACCACTCGGTATTCTATCGAAAAAAACTAGAAAAAAAAATTGAAACTTCTTGCAAAAGGATGCAACTGGTGCATTATTCTTATAATCAAGTAACATTTAACACACATGCTTACAGTTTCACGACTTAAAAAAACAAAAAAAACATAGATCGATAGATAGTCAAAAAACAGGTGAATCCCAACGATTTTGAGTAGGAAACATTTTCAAACATAAGCCAGAGACTCAATGTATTCGAATGCATCACACAGTCCACCAACTCTAAACTTTTGGTGGCTCAACAATGATTCATCCCACTAAAAACATCACCACTAATAGCACTAATGCATTAAAAAAGTAAAAAAAAATAAAATAAAATACAACTCCAAGACCAAAACATCACATCATTAATGACGGGACCCACTACCACCTAATTAGTGGGAGCACTAATTAGTGCTCCCAAGCATTTTTCTTTGGTGGCTTGGAGGAAAATCTAATACCGTACTAAAACTATTGTCCTGAAAATTATATCGCAGGATCTTACCTGGTATGTGCAGCACTAGAAATGACTCGTCATCATTCTCTCTCCGAACAAGACTAAGTACGAAAAATTCATAACAACCAAGTGAGTTACAAACCATTTCGGGAAATGCATTTGGAATGGCATCAAGATCAACACGGTACTTCACAAACCATGCAGAGTAGTCACTCTCCATCTCATACACATTGAATTGTTTAGTTTGAGAACCATAAATATCAATCAGCTGCAAATGGCCACGGGACTCCCTAAAATTCCTCCGCCCCCTCTCATTCCGACCTTCTGGGGTAGGAGGCGTCGGCAGTGTTCTAAAACGATCTTCCTCAATGTTGAAGTACAAGGAATCGGCATCCCAAAAGCCAATCCAATGAAGAGCACCATTCCAAAATACCCCATTCTTGAAATTAACATTATCGGCACGTAACGGGTTGGTCGATGAGGGAGTCCAGAGGCCAGTTTCGGAGGAGAAGATCTCAACATCATAGTGTTCAGACAATGTTTTAGAGGAATAAACAGAAACAACTTTGTAGTGAGGCGATTTCGATGGATCAAAAGCTAAACTAGAATAACAAACGAAGTTAAACCAGTTGACAGTTGTGCGAGCTCGGTGAGTAGGTGGTTCAGGAGTAGTGGTGAATTGATTGGTAGTGGGATTGTAGATGTATAAATGCCGACCATCACCCAACAACAAACCGTTGCAAGACTGAAAATTTCGAATACCAAAAGGGTCTCCGATGAATTTGGGGTGGGTTGTGAGGGGGGGTTTTGTGGGGTTGAGATTGTTGAAAGGTATGAAATCGAACCCTGGAATGAGAAGTGGCTTCGAATAGCATTCCACGAAGAGGCCGGAAGGTTCGAAGTTGAGAGTTCTGCGGCGAACAAAGTGGGGGTGAGTGATGAAAGATAGCCAGTGTTTGGAGACTGATTTGAATCGAAGGAGTGATCTTATCGGCAGACCCACTAGGATTTGATTCAAGAGATCGTCGTTGTTCGCCACAGCTTCGGCCGATGACTGGTTGGTATTGCTAGTCGAATCGTCCGCCATGTCCACACCTCTTCGTTTTCCACAAATTATTGTGCCAACTCAAATTAAAATGCAAAAATATGTGTCCCCTCTTTTCCAAGAAGAATATAGGTGCGTTCTTTGAAACGGGAATAATATTCACCTTGTTCTAATTTTCTTAATTTAGGGTTGGTCTGGGATGTTATAAAAAAATGTACTTTTTGATTTATTAGCTTATATGAATTGGATTTGGGTTGGGTTTGATGTAATGTGTTAGAAAGGTGATGTGATTTAAATAAGATGATATGATTTAAATAGGATAGTGACTTTTTAACTTTTTGTATTATTTAGTAGATGCCAAACTTGACCTTAATTTTTTTTTAATTTTATATTTTTTTATTTTCAGTAAAAAAAATTAATATTTTAAATAATCTTTTATTTTTTTAGCGATATATATAATATAAATGTAATTAAAAAGTATAATATTTATGAAAAAAATATTTTTATTAAATATCAAAAATATAAATATATATATATATATATATATTCAGTATATTTTTATATTTTTATGTATTTATTAATTTTTTAAAATATTTTTTATAAATATTTTTATTTTTTAAATACATCTAGGTCGATCTAAAAAGTAAAACATTTGTTAAAATATTTAAAAAATTCACTGACACACAAAAATATATATATATATATATATATACGAAAATAAAAAAAGAAATTTATTGTAAAGTCCTATTTTGAGAACTTTTGTACCATTTGATCCCACGTTTTAAATGGTTGATTAAAGAGT
Source organism: Camellia sinensis (assembly GCF_055761805.1). Taxonomy (NCBI): domain Eukaryota; kingdom Viridiplantae; phylum Streptophyta; class Magnoliopsida; order Ericales; family Theaceae; genus Camellia; species Camellia sinensis. The sequence goes on along the minus strand of NC_138961.1, from coordinate 65,794,960 downwards.
CCTTATTAGGTGTAGTGTGTGACCAATAAGTCCTTTTTCAAACGTAGATGGATATTGGTTAGACACATATACCCTCACTAGTTAATCAGGGAAGTTTTTTTTTTTGTTTTTTTGAATGTGTGACAGATATGGTATGATACTCCAATGTAGCAGATATTAATGTGACACTCCAACAATGAGACAACGCAACAGGTATGATGTGACACTCTAAAATTTGTACTCATCCTTCGTGTATTTTTTTCCAAATATGGCAGCGTAGTAGGTATAATGTAACACTCCAAAAAATAATAAAAACTCCTTAGTATACTTTTTTCAAATGTGACAACGTGGCGAGTATATTGTGACACTCTAAAAAAATTAAAAACTCCTTAATGTACTTTTCTTAAACGTGACATGTGACACTCTACCGTGGCAGACCTAATTTGATTGAATTACTACATGTCTTCACGTCACGCGCCAAAAAACAATTGGTAAAGAATTCATCTCCCACACTGCACGTGTTGAAAACAATCAAATTTTAAAAAGCTATTAATGCGCTTTTTGAACAACGTGACATACAAACATCCCACCATCTTCCCCATACATAAAAACTTCTTAGTATACTTTTCCTAAACGTGACATGTGATACTCTAACGTGGCAGACCCAATTTGATTGAATTATTGCGTGTCTTCACGTCACACATCAAAAAACAATTAGTAAGGAATTCGCAACACACACTGCGCATGTTAAAAACAACTAAACTTTAAAAAGTTGCTAATGTGTTTTTCGAACAACGTGACACACAAACACCCCACTACCTTCCCCATACATAACTACGCCACATGTCTCTCAACTGTATTAATAATGGCAAAACACTCAACAAATAATTTAAAGAACCACTTAGTCACAAAAAAAAATGTAGAACCTTATGAATTGCAAGTCTACAAAACGGAGATTTACTGATCAATTCCCTAATAAAAAATTAAATTTTCAAAAAATTAAATTCAAAAAAAAGAAAATTTTATTTTTATCCCAATACTTTACCTCAATGATCAATTACACCCAAACTTCGAATAATTTCAATTTTACCACTAAATTTTTTTAAATCGTATCAATTTTACCCCTATCCTCACATTTGATGAAGAAAAAAAAAAAAGTTAAAAAAATTATATTTTGACTCCAAATTTCAAAATAAGGATGAAAACCCATCCTCTCTTACTCAGACTTACCCTCAATATGCTACGTCAGCGACAACATCCGCATTGTTAATGTACACCTCCTACACCACTAAAACCTACCACTACCACTACACACCTCCACTACTCCTCACCCACTCCACCTACCACCTCCACTTTACCTACTACCACCACCCACTCTACACCTACTACTCCCAAAACCTCTCTATATATAGGACTTGTAATATACAGATACAAATATCAATATATACAACAATCTTGTAATTCATCAATCAATATATACACAATTTATTTTCTCTCTCTCTATCAATTTATCTTACATGGTATCAGAGCTAAGTTAAGAACTTAGTCTTTTTCGCTTCACCGGCGGGCGGCAACCTCGCCTTGGCCGCCCGCCGGACCTCAACCTATTCCGTTTATTTTCTACACATACCTTCGCTCCGCTGTATCTTCAACTCTCTCTCTAGTTAATTCTTCTAAATCCTCTTCGATTTTAAATCAACACCAATGACAGAAATGTTGTCAGAACTGTTTCTCCCAAAAGCTATTTCAGTGAGACTATCAGCGACTGCTTGTGCTGCGGGAATCTCATCATCCATCATGCATCTGCGTCGTCTCCTTAAGAGGCGTCTAGCCACCTCTCCAACATCTTCGTTTGACATGACATCCCAAAGACCATCACTTGCCAATATTAGACACTCATCCTCATCGCTCCTTGTTGTGGAAGAGATTTCAGGAACAGGACTTCTGCTCTTTAACATGGACAGGTCCCATAAAGAAGTTCTCATATATTTCAGTGCAGCCTTGAAGAAAGCGAAGAAGCACTAACATGCTTGCATTAAGAGCTGGGGGGGATAATAGGACCCATAACAGTTCCAAGATTCACCACAACCACATCCAAACCTTTTTCCTTAGTAAATTCCCAAGCTGCTTTCTCAGCTAGTGTTTTAGAAAGTGGATACCATAATCCATTCTGCTTGCAATATTCAACATCAGTCCAGCAATCCTTGTTCTTGACCTTGTCGGCCGGCCAGTTAGGGCTCGGGGTGATAGCCGATATAGACGAGGTCACCACCACCCGCCGAACCCCCAATTCCTTGGCCGCCGTGAGCACGTTGAGTGTCCCCTTAATTGCCGGTTCCAATAGCTCCCTCTCGGGATCTTTAACTTGATCGATGATGCAAGGGGAAGCGAGGTGGAAGACGCCGGAGGAGCCAGTGACGGCGGCGACGATGGAGTCGTAATCGAGGAGATCGATCTGAAAGAGACGCGATTCTGCTCCTTCTAGGACTTCTAGATGCTTCGTTTCTTTCTCATCCTTGAGATCCTTGACGGTGGCGTGAACGGTGTAGCCGCGGTCGAGGAGGAGGCGGACGAGCCAGGAGCCGATGAAGCTGCTGCCTCCTGTAACGCACACTACCTGTCTTCTACATCGGCGAACGGGCAGTGGACTATGGAGTTCATAAGCTCTGGGAGTACAACAATGTTGGGAAGCGGTATGAGGACATTCCCATTTTGGGACAGAGACCAGCTGAATTACCAATCTCTCTTTTTCTCATCTATCACACATCCACCGCCCACATCCCTCACTTTCTTCACACTCATCTTTCACTCACATGGGCTTGTCCCATTCTCCCATCATCTTTTCAACTTTTTTAACATTTTCCCAGTGTTTGGTCTGCCCAAGCCGTGGCTCCAAACAAATATCCACCACACTATTCTCACTAAACTTTCTTTACACTCATCTCTTCCACTACCCACTTTTATTTTATTATATACTCCACCCCCATCATGTGTTGTTGCCATCATTCATCCCACTCACTTTTTTTTTTTTTTTAACTCCATCTTTTGAAATGCAACCAACACACCCGCCCACAACTTTAACTCTCCCATTTCTTTTTTATTTTTTATTTTTTCTTCCTTTCACATTCACACACTTCTCTTCCATTTTCTTTTCTTTTATACTTTATTTTTGTTAGTCTTCTATCCGCAAAACATGGGTATGAGTACAAAAAAAAAAATAAATAAAAAAAAAAAATAAATAAACAAAAAAAAAATAAACAAAAAAAAAAAAAATAAACAAAAAAAAAAAAAAAAAAAAAACAACAACAACAACAACAAAATGGCACACCAACCCTTCTCTTATTTTATTCATCTCCGAGAACAACCCCGCTCACATTTTTTTTTTTTTTTTTTTACACAAAAAAAAAAAAAAAAAACAAAAACAAAAACAAAAACAAAAACAAACACAACAACAAAAACCACAAAAACACAAAAAATAACAAACAAAACAAACACATCCCCCGGCGGGATTTTTCTTCTCTACTCTGCCGCCGGTCTCTTCTTTTTGCCTCCGTCCTGGACGGCCCTTGACGGTGTAGCCTCCGTGCTTCCTAGACCACCAAGCAAGTTGCCTACTCCCTGCTCCTCCACTGCAGCATATGGCGGCCCTCCAAATCGGAACATCACGGTGGCCTTCCGCTTCAGCTCCTTGTTTTCTGCCCTTAGCACGCTTATCTCTGCTCGCGCATCCTTATACATGCGTTGGAGCAGAGCCAGCTGGGAGTTTAAATGCTGCACCTCATTTGTCCTACTCTGCAGCCGGTTCGACAAATTTGTGACCGCCGTCATGGTTTCCACGCATGACTTCAGAGTATACTGATTAGCCTCAATATCAGTTTGCATCGCCATTTTTTGCTCCACCGACCGCATCGGATAGTTCAATGGAGCAAAACCAGAGGTGTTTGGTTGCGGTTCACTGGCCACCGCACCAGTTATTTCTCTTGTGGGCTCGTTCAGTTCTGGAAAGAGCGTGAGCAGGTTCTGGGTAACTGGACGGGAAGAAGAGGCCATGTTTTTGAGTTGCTAAGTGTTTCAGAGAAGGGTTGGTTTCCGGGTGTTTCAAGATTTTCAGAGACAAGCTCTCCGAGCGTTCAGAGGTTTCAGACTCGTATACACAGCCTTCGCCTCAACCTTGTTTTAAATAGCCAGGGCAGCCACGCGCATCGCGCGCCTCTTGATGCCAGACAAACGGGCACGCCAGCCAAGGCACTCACGTGCCTCGCCATCATATCTGGCACGTCTTTTGATGCATCGGGCACGCCTTTTGATGGCACGCCTTTTGACAGATTGGGCACACCTTTTGAGGGCTCGATATCTACATCCATGTATATTTTTTGGGCAGCCTATATACACACTCATACAGTATCTTCTACACCGGTCAGCTTTATCAATCCCTTTGTTTCAACCTCAAATAGGTTTCTATCTTCACACCTATTTGAGTTTGAGGGGGGGTTATACACAGTATCATGTATAAGTCGCTCATGGCGCACTCCCTAAGTCGCCCCCTTGGTGCACCACCATAACTCATGCTACATCGGTCCGACATGACCCCATAAACTGTCTTCTACAACGGTCTGACACGACCACACAGTGTCTGCTACATCGGTCCGACATGACCCCGTAAACTGTCTTCTACAACGGTCCGACATGACCCCGTAAACTGTCTGCTACATCGGTCCGACATGACCCCGTAAACTGTCCTGCTACATCGGTCCGACATGACCCCGTAAACTGTCTTCTACAACGGTCCGACATGACCCCGTAAACTGTCTGCTACATCGGTCCGACATGACCCCGTAAACTGTCCTGCTACATCGGTCCGACATGACCCCGTAAACTGTCTTCTACAACGGTCCGACATGACCCCGTAAACTGTCCTTCTACATCGGTCCGACATGACCCCATAAACTGTCTTCTACATCGGTCTGACACGACCACACAGTGTCTGCTACAACGGTCCGACATGACCCCGTAAACTGTCTGCTTCAACGGTCCGACACGACCATACCGTGTCTCCTATCCTGTTTTTATTTATCAGTTTACTTTCCTGTTTTGTTACTCTCTTCAAACTCAAGTTGGTTAGTTCCTATCCTCCTTGAGTTTGAGGGGGGCTGTTAATGTACACCTCCTACACCACTAAAACCTACCACTACCACTACACACCTCCACTACTCCTCACCCACTCCACCTACCACCTCCACTTTACCTACTACCACCACCCACTCTACACCTACTACTCCCAAAACCTCTCTATATATAGGACTTGTAATATACAGATACAAATATCAATATATACAACAATCTTGTAATTCATCAATCAATATATACACAATTTATTTTCTCTCTCTCTATCAATTTATCTTACACGCATCATCGTCACCGATCGCCACTCTTCCTTCTCCGACCTCACAATCCAACTCTCCAAAACCCTCATCAGGGATCGATCTTTCACAATCAAGTACCAACTACCCAACGAAGACCTCAATTCTATGATCTCCGTCACCACCGATGAAGATTTGGAGAACATGATCAAAGAGTACAATCGACTCACTTCGAACAATTTGACCCAGAAATCATCTCAACTCTGCTTGTTTCTCTTTCCAACAAAACCCGATTAGGGTTTCTCAATTAAGTCTTTGCTCGAGAACTCAATGAAGTCCGAGGACTAGTTTTTGAACACTCTCAATAGTGCTACAAGAGATGGGTTCTCTAAATCGGCAACCGGTGAATTGTTTACAGACGATGATGTGGTGATTGCCAGAAATGAGAACTCATCGACAAATGAGGTGAAGAGTAGTAGTAACAACATCATCAACAAGCAAGGTGGTGGTGGTGGTGGTGTTGGTCAAGACGTTCATTCGGTGCCCGATTCGCCAATGCTGGAGATGAATTCGTCGTTTGGGTCGGCTTCGTCTTCGTCGTCGCTGGCAAACTTGCCGCCAATTCGAGTTCACGTGGTTGAGGATCAAAAGGTGACGATGGGTAGCGGAATTGAGGACCAGTTCTCTCAGATGAGCGTTAGGGCCACTACTTCTACTACTATTGTGTAAAAGCAAGAGGATTGGGATTTTGTGGTTCTATTTTCGCCGCCTACAGTGCTGACCACTATTGCGGCAACGACGATGACTATGGCAGCAGTGGTACCAGGTTTGGTAGGGCATGTCGGAGATTACCCGAATCGGGGTTTTTCAAACGATGAGAGATCAAAATAGGGGATGACTGTTGGGTATAGAAAACCACTACAACCACCGACGCAACCACATCAATAGACACTGCCTCCACAATCGCAGCCCAAACCAACCAGTGGGATTGATTTGGCTGCCCTTGATTCAATTTCAAGGCACCACATCAATAGACACTGCCTCTACAACCGCAGCCCACACAACACATATGGATTTGTATGGTAACACACTTATACGAGAGATTTCATAAAAAATTTAATAAATTCATTTTATTTTTCACACCTTTACTTCATATCATATAATATGCCCTACCAGTGAATTTGGTACCCAACCTATTAACTTCATTCAAATCAAATTACAATAATATATGATATTTGGGAAAGACTAAAAGGTGTGTATTACAACTTAATTAGAAGAAAATGATATAATATTAAAAAAAATTAGTTATAATTAAATAAGAAAATATCATAATTAAAAGTTTATATGATATATGCCTTTCAATGCGTGTCTATAGTAGAATTTCCCATTATATATATATTGGAGAAATTTCAATTAATGTAGATTTTTTATATAAAAAAAATTATAAATAAGTGATAAATTTTATACACATTAATAATCAAAATTATAAAAAAATTATTGAATCTATAATAATTTTTTAATAGTGCCACTGATAAGTAATTTTTCCTACTTTATTTACATGATCACCAATTTAAAAATATGAAACGTGCACACAAATTCACTATTGACCTCAAATACAACTTGAATAAAAATTTATTTTATTTTTTTAATTTAGTTGAATGTTTGGATATTAATTGGTGTCAATAGTTTAAATTAACGCGTGGCAAATTATTTATAATTGTCTTTTTGATTTTTACAAATATTGATATATATTATCTTTTTTAAAATAACTATATATATTATTTTTTGTGTTAATGTTTAAACGAATTCACTTATTAGCAAAGCTCATTATTTTTTTGTGGCTCAAACATTCTATTGATCTCATAAAGACCTTATATAATTGTCCTATAGAATTTGTAATTAAATATTCACTACAAAAAATTAAAATTTTAGATACCAAAATTTAGAAACAAAATTATTTTTTAGGGACTAAATATTTTTATTACGTAAAGTGTCATTATTATATTTCAGCGACGAAAATTAGATATTAGTGATGAATTATTATCCTTTTGGGACCCACATTTTTTATCTCAAAAAAAAAAAAAAACATTTTGAGATCAAATTATTTTGTCCCTAAAAATCTATTTATTAGTGACATTTTAAAATTTTGTCACAAAAAGCCTTGTTTTTGACTTTTCGAAACGACTTTTTAGCGACTATCCTCATGACGATAGAAATTGATCCTTAAATATCTTTTTCAATAAAATTTTTACTTTTAGAGACCAAAATATTTGATTTCTAAAACTCTTATATGTTGTAGTGATTCAAGAATTGCATAATATGATCTGCTAAGGTACCTCTTCAATTGAGCCAATTTATCTTGATTCTATGAGTTACATCATCCTCACTGTTTAGTATCTTTTAATTTTCAATTATTACTAATCCATTATTTCAACATTTATTGCTATTAAAATTACGTTTTATATTCAAATTTTATACTTGCTTATTTTAATCCTTTTTAACCCAATTTATTTTGACTCACAAACTCCCCTAAAAAATAGGCGCGTAATTAAATAAGGACAAAATAAATTTTTTTTTTTTTTTTTTCTTAGACAATGTTATCCTTGTGTATATATATATATTTCACAGAATTTTAATGAAAAAAACTTTCATAGACACTTTTATTTCAAGAAAGGAACAGAATTATTATTATTATTTTTCTTTGAACAGCTTAGTTGGTGCCGTATTATTAAATGTCTAGGTTTGTTTGGTGGAGTATTAAGCAATTTAAGTTTTGATTTTTTCCTTTAAAAAAAATTAAAAAAATTTGAAGTCATAAAAGTGTGTTTACCAAACATGGCACAATGATAAAAGATTCTTTCTTATCATTACTAGTTGGCAATTTTATTCATAAATTATGATGAGTCACCAATCTTATCCAAAAGCCACATGAGGACAAAATATTCCCAAGAGCATGATACAAAACATAGTCGAAGAAGTGGAAATATACATGTCCAAAAAATTCAAAATTTCTCATACAAGCACGGGGCAAAATGTAAGAAGGGTTAACTTGAGCCCACGAAATTAATTGGGCCTAATCAAAGCCTAATTGAAAAGCCCAAAAATTGGTGAGTTTGGAGAAATTATTTTCAAATGGGGCCAAGTAAATTCTATTGAGCGGGCCCACAAGAAAGTCAACAAATTGGGCCGAAGAAGACCCATTAAGCAGATATCTCTAAAGAAAGTCCAACAAGCCCATCCAATGAGACCTAGAGATGAAACCCTCGGAGGAAATCCATTCTCCGAGGTATTGGCTTAGTCTTGAAAGGGTTCGGAACCACAAACTTAGAGACCTATTTGAGCTCGAACTCGAAAGGGTTCAGATCTACGAACCTAGAGATCTAAAGCGCTTGACTTCAAACGCAATCTAGAAACTACTCTATTAATGAGTCCAAGAACACTTGCGGGCTCGAAACTTTCCGAGATCTACGCACCAGAACCATGGGCGTAATGGAGTCTGAACAAAAGACTCGATACAAAGGACAGTGAGTGGAGATAAATTCACTCTTCGGTTAAACTAGCCTATACCCGGGTCGAGATGGCATGATCTAAGGAGTCCTTAAGACTCGGCAATATTTGCAGCAGGGCGTTCTCTTGAACTACCCCTAACCCTTTTACGGCAGGACGGTTTCTTGGACTAACCCTGACCCTTTGAGATGATTAGGGATCATTGGTTAGGTATGGTTAAGAAGAAGGGTTCATCGAGAGATTGATCTCCTCTTCGAGGTTTTCCTCATCCTCGGAAAGGTCACCTCCTCAGACAAGATTGTTAGAAGGAATATTCCCCATGTGCCTAGCACATGGGTTCCATCCTACATCATGAGATGCCTATAAATAGCACCCACCCAGAGCTTTACAAGGAATGGATTTTGGCGAGACAACTCTAAGAAAAGAACTAATTTCTCTTCTCCATTATCTACCTTGAGAGTAAAAGTGGGAGATCTATGAGAGAGCCTTGCCATTATTCTCTCTCTAACTACTTTGACTTGTTCTTCACTCAATCTCTTATCTCCATCATCTCTTTGCTATTGTGTTTCTAGTTGGGACCGTTCAAGAATCTAAGCCTCTCATCATTTCTAGAGAATTCGAGTTTTCTTCAAAGATCTTAGAAGATCTTCGAATTTTTTTAGACCACATTCTCGAACCCTCTCATATATTTGGCGACTCCACTGGGGAGGCAGATTGGTTAATGGTCTCAACGAGATCCGAAACTCACACAACTCTGGTGAAAATGGCGGGAGAAGAAGAAGTTCACCAACAAGGATCCTCCAATGGTGGTACCTTGGCTCAAGATCAACCACTCTTGCTCGAAGCCATTCAAGGACTTCAAAATACCCAACAAGAGATCTTTACCACTCTTCAAAATCTCACCCACACTATGTTTGTGATAGGTTCGAATTTCGCACAACGGACAACAAATGAAGGTCAAGTCAGCGCCAATCAACAACTTCATGGTGATGTTGGGAATGGTCAAAACCATCAAGACCCGCCCCCAATTCTTGTTGAAGTTGCTCAAAATGGCTTGCAAAATCAACTGCCATAAGGAACAAGACATGGCCAACCTGTGGCCCATAGAGCACAAAATCACGCACTTGGAGGATCAAGCCATGGACGGGTGGTTGGAGGAGTTTCCGGCATGATGAATGGCGTTCCCGCGACTACGGAAGTTCAAGGAAGGCCCACAAATATTTCTCTACAAAATGATACTCCATCCATAACTAATTTTGTTCCACCAATTGTAAATTCTACTCATGTAGTAAGCGGGTCTCCTTTGGCTCCGACAACGGCTTTCCAAGCCCAACCCAACATACCCATGGCGTGTAACGGAGTTTATGGAACTCAATTCAATGCTCCATCACCAAATGTCATATCCATAGATGCCAATGGTCAATAACAACACATTCCTACACCAATGGTGAATTCTTAACACTCAAATAGCCAAGTCGCTCCAAGCTCGATCTTCGGGTCTACAAACTAAGTTCCGAGAATACCAACATCAAATTCTCTCCCTCAGCAATTTCTCACTCTCAATGTGCAAGCCATGTTCGATCTCGAACAGGGCAAAAGGATTCTATCCTCTTTGCCCGATCCAAATGTCAAGCCACCATACCCTATCGAGATGTTGAATTATCCATACCCGGAGGGGTACACGGTACCAAAATTCATCAAATTCGATGGCAAGCAAGGAAATGCTCAAGAACATGTTGTTCAGTTCATCGAGACTCTGGGGATTCATGGTTCAAATCATGTCCTCCGACTGAGAAAATTCTCCAAGTCCTTCACCGATCGAGCATATAGTTGGTACGTGAACTTGGCCCCAAACTCTATCCGAAGTTGGGAGGAGACGGTTAACAAATTCCACACCAAATTCTTTCAAGTGGCCAAGAAAGTGACCACACTTACCCTATGTAAGGAAAAGTAGCAGGAGGGTGAAGACATTCAAATATGTGAAGAGATTCCAAGACAAAGCCGTGGACTGTCGCGAGGCTATAGAGGAAAGCTACTTGGTCCAAATCTGTGTTGAAGGGGCATTAAACGGGTACAAAATGCTTCTTGTTAATCACAAGTTACCTACTTTCTCAATACCAATTGAAGCATCTCAGAATATCAACATACTTTAGTCTCAGGAGAATGAGTTCGACACTAGTTATAAAACCAACTTCAAGACATCCCGAGGGCCTTCTGTCACTGCGGCTTCCGTGTCTTCTACCCGAAAGTCGCAAAGGAAGGAATTCAGAGGTCAAAAGAGGAAAAATTGCAAAGATGACACTCATTTTCCATGTAGTGTTGAGGATGTAAAGGTCTTAGTTAAAGAATGGGTGGCAAACGGGGAACTGAAGTTGCCTCGTATCGAAGAGCTTTTGTTGAAGAAGGACCGCGAGAGCCCTAATTATTGTGTTTTCCACAGATCACTAGGACATCCTTCAGAAAAGTGTCGAACGCTTAAAAAGATCTTTAGAAAGAAAGTCAAAACAGATGAACTAGAATTCAAAGAACATGGGCCCCAGGGTATCTTAGAAGACGTGGCTATGATGGCGTATAACGGCCACAACCTAAGCAACGGGTGAAAGCTTTTCACATGACCTTGCAACTCTAAGGGCAAATGTCAACATTCCGTAGAAGAAATCTATCTATGACATTTACAATTTGCATTTACTGTATTATCCAAGAAGTTTTATCTTTCTTTTTTATGTTATGAAAAGAATTATTTCCTTCATATTGTGTATCTTCATTAGAAGTTATTTTTTTCTATATTTTGATCTTCATTGTGTTATGTTGCTTGAGACAATTTTCAATTTTTATTGCCCCTCGAAGAAGAAAAAGAAATAGTAGACTCGGTTACCAACTTGAAGGGACCTTTCTTGATGCAATAGAATGCACTTCCACTCGAACTTCCGAGAGACAGCCTCCATCAATTGTCGAAATAGTGTGTGCTCCCATTCGAGCCTCCGAAGAGCAGCAATTGCTACCATCAATGCAAGCTTCGAGAGTCTTTCTTACTAAAGTAGAGTGTGTGTTCCCACTCGGACTTCCGAAGAACAGCCCTTACTTCTATCAGTGCAAGCTTCGAAGGTCTTTTTTGTTGAAGCAGAGTGTGTGTTTCCACTTGAACCTCCGAAGAATACCCTTGCTGCCATCAATGCAAGCTTCGAAAATCTTTCTTGTCAAAGTAGAGTGTACTCCTACTCGAACCTTCGAGGGAGAACCTTTCCTTCCATTGAGTGCCAAAGAAAGGAATGTGCTTCCACCCAGACTACCGAGGGACAGCCCTTGCGACCATTTGGACTACCGAGAGACAACCCTTGTTTACATCAGTGCGAGCTTCGAGGACCTTTCTTATTAAAGTATAGTGTGTTCTCCTACTCAAACTTTCAAAGAACAGCCCTTGAGACTTGATTGCCTACCAGAAAGATCGTTCTTACTGAAGTAGGGTGCATGCTACTTTCAGACTCCTGAAGGACAGCCTTGTTTCCGTTCAAACTTCTGAGGGATAGTCCTTGCTTTCATTAGTGCGGATTCCGAGGATCCCGAGGTCGTAGAGTTCTTACAAGAATTCATTCACCCCAAATAGCAAAACCAACAAACAAGACAAGCAATATCAATTTTAGATCATGATTCAGGCATTATCACTTAAGCTACAATAATTCTATGCCTCCGAGCAAGTTCATGAAAATGCAACAATCAAGGTTTTGTCTATTTGAGTCGATTCCTCTAAAGCCAATGTAAAGCAACAATGTTCAAACAAAATTCCGGCATCAACTATTTATTTCCCCAGCGCCCACAAGATCAACAACAACAACAACATCTTTGTTCTAGTTAGCCTCGATCAAAGCAAAATATCAAAGAGATTCCGGAATTACAATATTCAAACATTCCAAATTATGATTTTATCAACATCAATTACCAAAAGTGCTTCAGGCCTTGTTTCTATTTCAGAACAAGTTCGACAGTAGGGGTTCAGAACCAGCTATGGGATCGAAATATAGGATTAAAATTATACAAATCCTGTATCATTTACCTCAAGCCGAAATTGCAAATTCTCAGAGTATAAATCAAGTTTTACAAGGGCAAGAGTTTACCTAGATTTGAAGTCAGAAAATTAAGAGGAGAAGGTTTTGAACTTGTATACACAAATCTGAAGCAGTGTAGAAGAAATTAAAAAAAAAAAAAAAAAAAAAGGGGGGGGGGGGTGTAGCGTAAGCACTGTGGAAGTAAGTCAGAGCCGCGACGTAAACTATGCGCAGCCGAACCAACGGTAGCGCTGTTTTGGCGAGGTCAGAAAATGATAACGTCGGAGTGATGAGGGTCGGTGCAACGGCCTAGACCGGAGCAAGGTGGACCGATGGTGTGATGGTGGTCTCTAGATGGAAGCAGAGTTCTGGCTTGTTGCTTTCAAAGTGAGGGGAAAATGTTGAAGTCTGGGTCTGTGCTGTTCTCTCTCAGTTTACAGAGCATGAAAATGGAGATTCGGCGAAAAGGAAATAAGGACGGTGGGTTTTGTACCTAGCTTGAAAATATATATATATATATATATATATAGTCAAAGAACCTGATTCTAGTGGTCTCAAATATTTGGCAAAAAAAAGGTGGTCAAACTTTTGATTTTATTAGTTTCGGGAAAGGAAAAGAATTATTATTATTATTTAAATAATATTAAATATTATGAAAAAAATATTATAAAATATTTTTTCTGAAGATTTCTTATATGTAATTTAATGATAAAAAATTTGTCATGTTTATTTTTATATTATTCTTATTATTTTTCTTTGAGCAGCCTAGTTGGTGCCGTATTATTAAATGTCCATGTTTATTTGGAGTATTAAACAATTTAAGTTTTGATTTTTTCCTTAAGAAAAAAATAATAATAAAAAAAAAATCAAAGGCATAAAAATGTGTTTACCAAACATGGCACAAGGATAAAAGATTCTTTCTTATCATTACTAGTTGGCAATTTTATCCATAAATTATAATAAGTCATCAATCTTATCTAAAAGTCACATGAAGACAAAATATTCTAAAGGCGTGATACCAAGCATAGTTGAAAAAATGAAAATATGCATGTCCGAGAAATTCAAAATTTCCTATAGATGCACGGGGCAAAATGTAAGAGGAGTTAATTTGAGCCCACTAAATTAATTGGGCCTAATCAAAACCTAACTGAAAAGTCCAAAAATTGGTGAGCTTGGAAAAATATTGTCAAATAGGCCCAAGTGAATTCTATTGAACAGGCCCACAAGAAAGTCAACAAATTGGGCTGAGTAAGACACATCAAGCAGATATCTCTAAAGAGAGTCCAACAAGCCCATCCAATAAGGCCCAGAGATGAAACCCTTGAAGGAAATCCAATTTTTTGAGATACTGGCTAGTCTTGAAAGGGCTTGGAACCACGACCCTAGAGACCTATTTGAGCTTGAACTCGAAACGGTTTGGATCTACGAACCTAAAGATCTAAAGCTCTTGACTTCGAACAGATTCGGACATAATCTAGAAGTCACTCCATTAATAAGTCCCAGAACACTTGTGAGCTCGGAGCTTTCCGGGATCTACGCACCAAAACCATGGACGTAATGGAGTCCGAACAAAGGACTTGACCCTGAGAACAATGAGTGGAGATAAATTCACTCTTCAGTTAAACTAGCCTATACCCAGGTCGAGGTAGCACGATCTAGGGGGTCCCTGAGACTCGACAATATTTGAGATAGGGCATTCTCTTGAACTACCACTGACCCTTTTGCTACAGGACGTCTTCTTGGACTACTCCTGACCCTTTGGGATGATTGGGGATCATTAGTTAGGTATAGCTAAGAAGAAGGGTTCACCGAGAGATTTATCTCCTCTTCGAGATTTTCCTCATCCTTGAAAAGGTCACCTCCTCGAAGAAGGTTGTTAGAGAGAATATTCCCCATATGCCTTACACATGGACTCCATCCTATATGATGAAGTGCCTATAAATAACACCCAAAGCTTTAAAAGGAATTGATTTTTGAGAAACAACTCTAAGGAAAGAATTAATTTCTCTTCTCCATTATCTACCTTGAGAGTGAAAATAGGAGATTCATGAGAGAGTATTGTTATTATTCTCTGTGCAACTACTTTATTTTCTTCTTCATCCAATCTCTTATCTCCATCATCTCTTTACTATTGTGTTTCTAGTTAGGACCATTGAATAATCTAAGCCTCTCATCATTTCTAGAGAATTCGAGTTTTCTTTAAAGATCTTCGAATTCTTTTAGAACACATTCTCGAAATCTCTCATAAAGTCATTTTATCCTTAACAAAAACAAATAAATAAAAACTTAAAAGTGGCTCTTGGAATAATCCTGCAACAAATAAAAACATAAACCGGCACTTGGTACAGCAATACAAAATTCAATTGTTTCTATTTCTCCAGAGATTGATCTACTTATAATTATAACACAATTTTACACACTCTTCACCTTCACCTTATATTTTATCACTCCTTTTTATTTAGCACTTACCATATTATCATTTTTTTTAATTATAAAAGTCATGAAGATGTCTTTTTTATTTGTACAAATCTATTAGTTTCGTTAGTAAGTAAGCATACCGCTTCCAGCACAAAAACAATAAATAAATAAATTTAAAAATGATAGAAATAGATAAAACATCACAGATGGGTCATAATAAGTCTAGTATTTCATACCAAAAGTGAGTTAATTGCAATTAGATCCATCCACACAAAGCTACAGCTTAACAAGAGTAAGGTTAGATCACCACATGCAAAACAACTATCATTGCATCAAGGTCTCATCTCATCATTCATTAGCTAACAATGAATTACCAAAAGTATAGTAACCAAAACCAGTTTTTTTTTTTTTTTTTTTTTTTGAAAATATACAAATAAATTAAATACAATTTGAAAAGGTACCTTCATAATTTAATGTTTTATGTAAAATATTGGAAACCCTGTCTAGCTGGTGTATCATATGATCCATCATCATCTCTCTTATTACTACATAAATGTTGCCAAATCTCGTCTCAACCTCTTCTATGCTCCCTCTTAGTGTCATCAGTTGAGGGGTTCTCCAATGAAGTGAACATGAAGTTGCCAGAAAACAAAGCTTCTTTATCTGCCCATCAAAAATCACATTTTGTCAGAAAATATGAAATTTCCAATATGTTTAGTCTATCTCAAGAAAAGTTCAACTGACATGCCACAAGAACATTTGCATCGAACAAAAGTTTGGCATGCATGGGACCATGCCCACAAATCTGACATTTCCAAACCCCCTACGGTGTAAAGGGATGTAAGTTAAAGTTTGGCATAACCATAACTTCATTTAGATGCCGATTGAATGGCCATTCATCTCAACCCAGGTTGCTCAGGTAAATGGAGGGAGGTTGCTGAGTAACACCTTTATCCACACAGGAATAATTATATCGGATAAGTCAAATTATCGAATGGCTCCTTGAAACTTTGATTATCTATAATGCATATAAATAGATAAATAGGGTGGGAAAATATCTAATATATAAAGAAAATTGATGATTATTTAAACAATATCCATTGTTTAATTTAATTAAAATCTACTCCAACAAATCTCTTGAATGAAAGTATATATAAGAGATAAAAACAACTTTCTAAAACATTTCTAGGCAGCACTGGAGACCAGAGTTCCCTAAACTCTTGTTTCCAAAGAAGTCCTGTTCCAACAGCCCAACAAGTCATCTACTTAAAAAGGACCATCCCTTTAGTGCGCCCCTCCTCGAATTATTCGGTCATGCAGTTCTTATAGAATACAAAGAACCATATGCATTTTGGCCACATCATAATTCTCAATCATTCCGTCTGACCATCCCAATACAATTTGGGGGACTTACATGTAAGTCCTAATAGGTGAACTTATTATCCAATAAGTTCTATGATAATTAATAGCATTTTTCATCAAACACTATTCAAAAAAATCACTAAATGTTAATTTTTCAACATCAGTTTAAAAATTGTCACAAAAATGTCACTAATTTAAGTTTTAGCGGAAGTTTAAAAAAATTGTCACAAAAAAAGTCACTAATTTTCAACTTTCAGCAATAGTTTGAAAAATTCGTCACAGAAAAACGTCACTAATTGTATGTTTTAGCGACAATTTATAAAAACCGTGATAAAAAAAGTAGGTTGTTGTCAATTTTTAGTGACATAAAAAATAGTCACAAAAAATTATTTTTAGCAACGATTTTACGAAGATTTATTTTCAATAGGACTTGGTGGGAATTAAGTCTAACTATTAAGACCTATTGATAGTTTACCCTACAATTTTTGATGAAAACTTTGAGAAAAAGCTTTTCTTTCAACTGTGTAGTGTGCACTGTCCTCGGCATCAACTACCTTTCCCACTTCTTCATTGAATGTCTCTTTGTTGTAGCTGTTTTCCCTCAATATTTTTTAACACCACCATTTTCCTTCCCTCTTTTTTCGGTGGGGGCAGAGGAGCAGAGGCGTGGTTTCAGTTGGTCAGGGTATTGTGCCAAGGTCACCAGGAAGGTCAATTGTGCCAACCATTAAGCTGACTGAAGTTCTTGCACATGGCACAAATAATCGCCCTCCAATTAATAATTTCATCCTGAAACAACATGCATGAAAGAAGGCAAATGGAATAGAATCATATCAAGATAAATGCAAAGGTAAGTGTACCTGTTAAGGAGAAGCAAGAAGACTCCCTGCGAACATATCTTGACATAGCCTGCATATAAATAAAAAATTTATTGAATTTTCCCTCTTTCTTTTCTTTTTACTGTTACTTTTTTCTCTGTCATTTTCCAGTAGATGTTTTGCCATACATGGAAAAAGAAAGATCTAGATGTGAATACAGAGAAAATTCAAGATAAAAAACACAAATAAAATTTAGGGTAAATTACACTAACCTCCCTTGAAGTTTGGAGGAATTACAGTAGCCCCACAGTTTTGGCTTAATTATACTGACTCCCCCTTTTAGCAATGTTAAAAAGATCAAACTAATACAAATAATGTGAAAACACAAAAATAAAGAAGGAAAAATATGCATTTCAATATAAAGGAGATAACATCATTTTCCCATCAATATGACCAACGAATTATTCATGAAAAAGAGGGTTAAGTGTTATGTAAATTAAAACCTGAGGGGAGCCCATTGTATTTATGCCAAACTGTTAGGTTTTTTGTATTTTCTCCAAACCTCAGGGGACATCAGTGTAATTTACCCTAAAATTTATAAATCATTCTTAAAGCCTGTTTGTGGTTGCTGAACTTCAACAGAGGGGGGGGGCAATTTTTTTGGCAAATTTTGCTTAAAAAGTGCCAAAATAGGCGCACGATTGGAATTGCTTTTTTTTTTTTTTGACAAGTACATTCAATTATATTCAGAAATTTCCATAAGAGCCATTCCTATCCCTTCCCAACGAAGCTTCCTTTGATATGAATGAATCAGGAATGAAGGGGCATGCAAGAGAAATGAAAGCCCCCTACTTGTGCATGAGGCCCAGTATATTGAACTCTCGATGACCTGCAACTCAAGATTTTGGCTCAAGGATTTATGGTTTAGGGTCTTTGGGTTGTGGAAGAAAGGTCAAGGATCTTACGCCACCCTAGCAATATATGCCACGATGTAGCATGGAGTATACATAATCTACAATCCAAGGCAGCTCCATAACTAATGGTATTTCACCCATCAGAAATAATCACATGATTCACAAATGATAAATATTCACTTTTAAGCACCCAATGTCAACTGCACTCCATACTGTAGTTTTGATAGCCAAACAGACAGGGTATCTCAACGCGACAGACAAAATGAAGCTACAGCCAATAAGAAGACCATTATATTTTTCATCTGACGTATCTCAACACGGAATATAAAATTGGCACGATGATTTACAATCCTCTACAACCATAAGGGTTTAAAACAGAAACTTGCCTGGACTGCACGCTGTCCAGCATCATTTGGTATAGATGAACCATCATCGGAGAAGACATTCCTGTGGCATAAATAAACATTAATGCAGATAGTTAAGCATGACAGACAGGATACATCAATGGACAATCCCTTAACCACATGGCAGTTCATTCTTAGCTCTTACTCGCACAATATATAAATTGTTAAAATTCACCTACTACACATACCACTACCACCTACTACACACTCACCTACTTCACCTACTCTCCACCTACTCCTCACCTACTCCATACCTACTACACACTCACCTATTCTCTTCCCACATCCTCTCTTCTATATATAGGAATCATTGTAATATATCAACAAAATCAATCAATAATATATCAATTTTAACATGGTATCAGAGCAAGGTTGAGAACCTAGTAATTTCGCTTCACCGGCGGGCGGCAGTCTCGCCTTGGCCGCCCGCCGGACCTCTACACATACCTTCCATCCGCTGCCACAAATCCCATAACTGAATCATCGGAATAGTCGCCGTCGTCCACGACTTCACCGGCGGGTCGAGCTGGCTCATTCAGCTCACCTCCGTCCTCTTCGCCAAGTCCGGCTTCGCCACTTGCGTCATCGATCACCAAGGCCCACGGCTCTCTCCCTCAACCTGATCTCTCTCTCTCTCAACCCTACTTTCTCACAGCATGGTTGTCTCCCCATCTTCTTCCTTCACTACTTCTCTAAACAGTTACAAAACTCTCTCTCTCGAGTTAGAGAGCTTCCGTGGCCTGTTCATCAAGCTTTGGCCATGGTGTTGTGTATCTAACTCCGGCGTTGATGCTACGGTGAGCATAACGATGCTGTGCTTCACGTTCATTTGGCATGACGTCCCCTTCCTTCTTCAGAGTCTCTGCCATGGCAGTGTACAAAATGAAACCGATTGAACCTGAGGGTGAAGAGAAACCAGGATGGCTTCCTTCACTCAACTTCTCAACCAGCTTTTTCACTCTCAGTGGCCAACAGAGGATGCTACCCTGTGATCTCTGCTGCGAGGATTTCTGCTCAGTCATACTAGATGATTATTATATGTGGTTTGTGATGTCGGCAAGCGTGGAAGGAGAAGGAAGCACGTGGAGATGAGTGTGCAACACGTGAGTTGCAGAGGAGCAGCCTTGAGTAGAGAGGAATATTAATCAATTTTTTAATATATCTCTCCCACCACCACAACATCTTTTTCGCATTATTATATCACCTAATCAATACCCTTATGTTTTCCACTGGCAGTGTCCACTTTTGAACCCCCCTTCTTTATTTATTTTTTAATCAATTTTTTTTTTGTGCCTTTCACCACCACTTTTGACCCCAAACATTTTTCACCCATCATTTCTCCTTCACCTTTTGCACCCCCACTTTCCTTTTCTTTATTTTATTTTATCTTCTTTTTTTCGTTAAAAAAAAAAAAATAGACGAAGACGGACTGCACACCAAACTCATTTTATTCATGTCGGGGCTCACCCCGATCACCATTTTACACCAAAAAAAAAAAAAAAAAAAGACCAAACAAAAACACAACCACACCCACAGTGAGATTTTTTCTTTTCCCTTCTCTACTCTACTGCAGGTCTCTTCTTCTTACTTTTATCTTGGGTGTCTCGTGCCAGTCCGGTCTCCGTGCTTCCTAATCCACCGAGCACGTTCACTCCCCCCTGCTCCTCCACTGCAGCATATGGCGGCCCTCCAAATCGGAACATAACGGTGGCCTTCCGCTTCAGCTCCTTATTTTCCGCCTTTAGCACACTTATCTCTGCTCGCGCATCCTTATACATGCGTTGGAGCAGAGCCAGTTGGGCGTTTAACTGCTGCACCTCATTTGTCCTACTCTGCAGCCGGTGCGACAAGTTTGTGACCGCCGTCATGGTCTCCACACATGACTTCAAAGTATACTGATTGGCCTCAATATCAGTTTGCACCGCCATTTTTTGCTCCACAGATCGCATAGGAAAGTTCAACGGAGCAAACCCTGGGGCGCTTGGTTGCGGTTCAGGGGCCACCGCACCAGTTATTTCTCTTGTGGACTCATTCAGTTCTGGAAAGAGCGTAAGCAGCCCACGGGAAGAGGAGGCCATGTTCTGGTTAGCTGGACGGGAAGAAGAGGCCATGTTATGGTTGCTGAGTGTTTCAGAGACGGGTTGGTTACAGAGTATTACAGAGTTTCTCTCTCAGAGAACGAAGAGGTTTCAACTAGTTTGTTATGCTTCCAAGCACAGCCTCCGCCTCAGTTTATAAAGACCCTGACGCAGAGACAGACACGCGCATCATGTGCCGCTCGGCGCTCGCCGACAACATGGGCGCGCCTTTTGATGGCACGTCTTTTGATGGCACGCCTTTTGATGGCACTCCTTTTTATGCATTGGGCACACCTTTTGAGGGTGCGACTTTTTAGGGGTCCGACAAGACTCTGTAAACTGTCCCGACATTGATTCCGGTTAGCTCCTTCATGGGTCCGACAAGACTCTGTAAACTGTCCCGACATTGATTCCGGTTAGTTTCTACAAGGGTCCAGCCAGACTCTGTAAACTGTCACAACAACTGTCACCACATTGTCTGCTACAACGGTCCGACATGACCCCATAAACTGTCTTCTACATCGGTCTGACACCGCCATACAGTGTCCTCTACAACGTTATGACACCACCATCCAGTGTCTTCACCAATGGTCTGACACGACCATACAGTGTCTCCTATCCTCTTTTATTTTTATGTATTTTCTTGTTTTGTTACTCTCTCCAAACTCAAGTTGGTTCGTTCCTATCCCCCTTGAGTTTGCGGGGGGCTGTTAAAATTCACCTACTACACACCTACCACTACCACCTACTACACACTCACCTACTTCACCTACTCTTCACCTACTCCATACCTACTATACACTCACCTATTCTCTTCCCACATCCTCTCTTCTATATATAGGAATCATTGTAATATATCAACACAATCAATCAATAATATATCAATTTTAACATAAATTTTGAGTTTTTATTTTACCAATGACTGTCAAACATTTCATCATTCCAATTTTCTGAAAGCTATTTACAAAAGCATGGATTCTGGAAAACAACACAGAAATTGCCATCATCTATCGACTTTGGAGGATAATTAATAGATCTACTGCTAGATTAGCAGAGCCACCAACCAAATTGTATATAGTTGACCACCCCTCAGAAGACTCCTTTTGCACTTAACCCATTCACGAGGCTCTTTCCAAGTTGAACCCTGCTAGGCATATCAAAGGAAATGATAGAAGCACATGTTTGTTCATCTTCTGCAAGGCCTTTCTACAGCATCTTATGGAACAAAGAGCCAGCAAACCCCAACCACAACTCCCCTTACTGCTTCCCTGCTTATCCTCTTTCCCTTCGACTCTTGAGTGATTACTATGCCTACCGCAGGTATGGGCCCAGATTCCTATGCAGCAGGCCAAGTAGTTGTCACATCATCTCCCCATCAGCTCTGGTCTCTCATTCCAGCCACTTCAGGAGACACTTAGCCCAATGGGATCTTGCCATTTGCAAATTATCCCTTCACGACACAGTTCCGTCAGCAGAGACTAATGTATGTGATGCCTATGCAATGCCTCAACCCCAAGCCAAGGTGCTCAGAGTCAATCTCCAAAGAGCTTCCTAGATGTGCTCGGTCCCCACTCCCTCAATAGAGAGAATAATCGAGACAATTTTCTGCCAAGCATGCTGATGCAGGATGAATAGGGACAGCACTGGATTTTCAAAACAGAGGTTATTTGATGGCCTAAACAGTGAGTAATTTATGGTTTCAAAAGTAAATTGAAGGCTAATAGGTAGGGGAAGGGATTAGGGTTGATTTGAGGGTGATTGGATGGAGTTTTGAGATTGACAAATACACTTTTAGAGGGCTGTAAATAGCAATCCGAGAATAGCAAATTGAAACATAAAAGAAGAAATGAGGAGAAAAAGATAAGTCTAGGCAACACATCTAGACTCAGCATCACACCTAGGGTTTGATTGCATCACACAATCTATAAAAAAGCTTCAAAGCTCTTTAACTTTTTATAAAATATCAACTCTATTGAATATAAGCATCACATGGCTTTATATAGGACTAGGACACTTCCTAAACCAACTAGAACTAAAATATGAAACTATTAAAATATATGACTTCCAAAACTAATTTAAGACTAAATAAGAAACAAAAACAAAGACTAATTAAATAACTTGACTCACAAGACGACTCATGGGCGACCCCTACAGCCCATGTAGGCAAATATAAAATTACCAAAATACCCCTCGCCTAAAAATCCTAGAAACATAAAAATAATCATAAACTAAAACTATAATAATATTAGAAACATGATTATATATGGTCCTACCGATTTCTCTTTGAAACCATTCCAATTTTCAAATATCGCCGCTTCTTTAAATTTACACTTCTTTGAGCTTCTTATATTCTGCATCACATGCATTTCCATTTGAGCCAATCTCGGACCTCCATCGGCCCAGCCAAGCAAATTATCCACATGAACATATTTCTCTTGTGGTTCTACGCTTAAGCTTAGGTCAAGAGAAGGGCCTAGGAACCCCCTTGAGGTTGGTGTCAGGGTCATGAGACGCTCAAGCAACCCCATGACAGGATCATTGGGGTCTTGTGGTTTGGTGACTAAGAACTGAGGGACCATCAAGTTACCTCATTGCATTCCCCACTGTAGCGACTTGCACCTTGTCCTGTCTTAGAGAGGGATCTCCAAATGGAGATAACTCTTGACTATGACAAAGACATGTTATGCATTCATACCTCTCAATACTAAAGGAGCACGCTTAATCACCATTGCAGTTGTTTATGGTTGTGTAGTGGTCATTATGTCCAGATCGCCAAGCCAAGAAGAAAGCACCACATGTATCTTTGTCCCCTTTATCCTTAGGCACATAAGTGAGATGACCTTTTGTGGATCAACCCAACTATACATAGACAGTCTCCACCATAAAAATAGGCACAACAATCTTCCACCATTCTCAAATTCAACACTAAATTTTCCAATAACTAGGCCAACATTTTGTCATCAAACCAACATTACAAGCTCTACCATATTAAGTCCGAGGCACAACATTCTTCCACCATTCTCAAATTGAACACTTAGTTTCCCAATAATAATAACTAGGCTGCCATTTTGTCATAGGCCACAATAATGATTTTGATGCCTCCTATAAACTTCACATACTCAAGACTTATTATTACCTTTTATGCTTCCAAAGTAATACCTGAATAGAAGTTCAGAATTTCCTATGACTAGCCTTATCTTTTTGTTATCAACTCCACAAATATTGATTTTAAACTGGTAAAAAGTTTCAGATAAGGATTAAAACTTAATTCAAATTGGTATGGGATTTATTGACAATAAATGATTTCTACGTTTCTAATGCACAAAACTATTGAAAATATAAGACAATGGCATAAGAAAACATTCAGTGTAAATATCAACTGAAAAATGAGAGTAGCCGCTCTAAAGTGTTCTTCATGCCAACACAAACGATTTATAC
The DNA here is from genome assembly GCF_055761805.1 of Camellia sinensis. Taxonomy (NCBI): domain Eukaryota; kingdom Viridiplantae; phylum Streptophyta; class Magnoliopsida; order Ericales; family Theaceae; genus Camellia; species Camellia sinensis. The sequence continues at coordinate 65,770,639 of NC_138961.1, read as the reverse complement.
CAAGGCAATGAAACAGTCTGACTCGGGTGAATGCCTCACCTCCATAGCACATTTTCCAATTCATGTTGTTTAGCTTCTGGAAGCAGAGCAGCATCATAAGCAACAACATTTCCATAAAATATCTTCTCCAAATCTTTCATCCATCTAGTCAATAGTAGGTTAACCTGCCATGCCAAGAGGAATAAATGATGTCCGCCTAAGATATAAATGTGTTGTAGATGCACCATGGTCTTACATGATAAAGATATTTTTCAACAAAAATTGAAGTGTCAAAAGACAATCACACAATTTTCTTCTAAACTCATTCCCGTGGCCTACCAAGTATATAGAACAACTATGAGATAATGCAAAGCATTCAAACATATATAACTTGGAATTTCATATGGAACCCACTTGGGACACCATCTTGTCAAGTTTAGAGCTATCAGTGTTCTTTTATGATTAATTTCAGGTTACTATGCCGCTGGCTAAGAAGCATGGACACGAACACATGACATGGACACGCAAATTTTGAAAAATGCAAGACATGACACATTAGGGACTCATGCAAAACTTATAATTCTATATATTTTCTATATGCCGTATTTTTAAATATTTATTATTTGTTTTATCAAATTTATCAACCTTAAGTAAGCTATTTTAGTAAAAATAAAAATAAAAATAAAAATAAAAATTATATTTTTTTGAAAAAATGGTCCCCAACGTGTCCTAGCATGTCCGACACGTGTCTGTGTCTAACACCTAGCAGACACCTGTACGTGATCTCCGGAGAGATGTTCGTGCTGCATAGGTTGCTGGTATTGTTTTCCTGTGTTTTTGGAGTAAAAGTTATTTCACTGATTTTGTGATTCTCTTCCTGGTTCTCTGCACTTTATGTGTGGCCTCTAACTGTTCCAAAACAGTTAAAAGAAATCCCTAGTATTTGAAGCATCAAGAAAGCTAGTCATATTCCTAAAACAATCTCCTTCTTCAGCTTCCTTTTCTTCCTTTCCTTTGAAGTCTGCGGGATAAGATTTAAGTTATTTTCATTAAATTGAGCATCTTTCTCCCTTCATTTTTGCATCCTAAAACCTAGTTCCGTTAAGTATATTTTCTCTTTTTTGGCTTTTAATTTACACTTCAAACAGAGAGTTCGGGTATTTTATTTATTTTCTCTGTATGACCCATACTCTAACCTTTTCAGGCCTCTCTCTCAAACGCTTAACATGCATTTACCATGTCAAACTTTTTGATATATAAAGATAACTATTCATTAAAAAAGCACCATCACAAGGAGGTGCAACCCTGTGCAAATATACACCATAAAAAAAAACAAAAACAAAAAAATAAGAAGGAAAAAAAAAAAAAACCTACATATCAACGAGGACATAAAGTTCTCCCAAAAAGTAAACAAAAGAAGATAAAGAAAAAAGAAAAGGAATAGTCGACCTAAACCAAACAAAAAAGTTATAGCATTGTTCCTTTTATTTTTTGGAAAATAGACTAGTATTGTTCCTACCAAGTTTTCAACCAAAAAATCAATCTCTCTATGCCTTCAACCAAAAAAAAGTAATCTTGAGAAAGGCCTTAGGTTGCCAAATCCCCTTCCCAAGGAAAAGCTACATCCCCATACCGACCACTGCTTCAATAGAAAGATGCTACCAAAAATATATCATCCTTCATTCCTCTCCAAACTAGAGTATCATCAATCCCTTTTGAACCCTTCTTCCCCGTAGCATCCCAACGAGAGCCACGTCACCTCCCAATCCTTGGAATGATCTCCATAAGATAAGATTCTAAACCGCTCCCATTTAAGACATATCCTAACAACCCTCCACCGAGGCATCAAAAATAACCACCATCCATCCTATACAGGTCTGGAAAAGCCACACTCAAACACCTTTGGCCACACCAAGGGTCCCGCCAAAATTGCACTCTCCTACCATTCCCCACTTCAAAGTATGTTAGATGAAAGAAGTCTTCCTTGACACTTATTATGATGACGCTCTTCAATAATTCAACACTATATCTCTGATTTTCCTTATGTCACTAGTAACCCAATTCTCCCAATCATAGATGTGCTTTCCATCCATCACCCTCTTCCACAAGCCCTCCCTTAGAGCTCCACAACCATTTCCAATCTAGTTGAATGATTTGCCTCCAATGGCTAGAGCTAAGCCTATAATCCAAGTTGGAGGCTCCTTTCATTTATACCTTCTCCAACCTGTTACATAAACAGTTTTTTTTTTTTGGTGGGGCGGGCGGTTTCAACTATTTTATACCTCAATAAACATATAATCATTTATTAGGATCCTTTGTAGGACTCTCTCTCTCTCTCTCTCTCTCTCTCTCTCTCTATTGACACAAAACCATACAATACATAAATTACGTTCCTTTTTTTTTTTCTTTTTTCATATATTTTTACATGATCATACCTTTCCTAGAAATCAAGATGAGTTTATTCACTGATTCATTTTAACTAAGGCCAAGTTTGGCATCCTCCAAAAAATCCAAAAAGTCAAAAAGTCACTATCCTATTTAAGTCACATCATCTTATTTAAGTCACATCACCTCTCTAACACATCACTTCAAACCCAACCCAAATCAAACCCATATTTCATAAAAAGTCAAAAAGTGCACTTATTTAGTCTTCCCAAACTTGGCCTAATTCTTAAAATGCAAATCTTCAACAAGTAGCAAAACTTTCCCAATCATAGAAAACATTCAGATTTCTAGATAGTTACATGTCCCAAACTTAGGGTTTCTCATAGTTTCTTCATTGACAAAGAGCATGATTCCATTCAACAAAACATGTTCAACCTAATAAATACCATGACTAAGAAGTACAGACACGGGCATGCCAACCCATATTTTTCAAAAAAAATGTAGGAAACGATATGTGGAGGGCACGCACAAAATATATAATTTTATACAAATATTATGTATCACATATATAAATATTTAAGTCAAAGAGAACAACTTTTGAAGTCTAAAAGAGGAGAATATGTATAAATTTACTTTGTTTTCGTTTTATCATTGAATTTGAAGTTATTTTATTCAAACTTACAATGCATTTCATGTGTGTCTAAGTGTTAGGAAATGTCGACAAGTATTGTGTCAATGTCAAACACAACACGTTACCTTCTTAGAAGTGTCCATACTTCTTAGAACCACGATCATTCCTTATGAGACATGCAAATCTATAGAATTCTAAAATAAATTCTCAATTTCAAAAAAGAACAACAATTTGGTAAGGTTTTTTGCTAGAAAGAAGCTAAAGAAAGAAACATTAAATAATAATGAATTTTAAAGGTTTGAAGTCAGCAACGGGATACAAATCACTAACCCCAGCCCTAGATACTCTCAGCTCAACATCATGATTGTATATCTCATACAAGTATTGCCCAAACTCAACACCTTCATTTGCCTCTTGTTTCAAACGGTGTAAGCAAAGCCACATGTGCAGCACAAGCAAAGAGAATGTTGTTTTGAAGGTCTTCTCCAAGCTAAATACTGCACGCAAAGAGTTCTATCACACAACAGTACATAAAACTCAAGGTAGCATGGAAGACATTAAACAAAAAGTAGGCATTATTTTCTTTGGTGATGATCATTGTAAAATCCACATAAAATTCACAGGGTGAATTTCAAGTTCTAAACAAAAAAATAACTTCCGTGCCACCAATCAAATGTTTGGGAATTACAAAAAAGTGCCAATCTGATTTATCTTTAGGGGTGGGAACAGATTATCTCTGGAAAAGAACCACTTTTAAGGTATTTCAATGTTTTACACATCTTACCTTCTACCCCCATTTCAAATATTTGTCCCTAACAAGCAAAATTTTTAAAGGCATATGCGTAACTCAAGGCATTTTACCCTTCATGAGGTGAGGCGTAAGCATTTCAAATTTTAAATTTTAATATTCAGTAAACAAATTAAATAATTTAAAATAGTGAAAAAAACAAAAAACAAAAACAAAATTAAATATAAATGTATATATACTTTTCTCCTTAAGGCATCAAACATTTCACTGCAGAGAATGAAACTTGCCTTCATTAAAAGTGAAATTGGCATTCTTAACTTTAGTGATTGAACTTCTCACTTGAACATTAATTTTGTATTTTTTGTTCATTGTTCATTTAATTTTTTCTGTAGAATATAGTCACAAAAGAGGTTCTTGTTTATTTTTGGCTTTTTGATGTTTAAACTACATACTATAACAAGAGTTTAAGGTACTTCTTCATATGTGTACTTGGCATAGGCTTATGCACAAAAGGCATACCAGGTGCACCTAAGGTGCATGGCTCACATTATGATGTGAAAACCTTTTGGGAGTATAGCCTAAAAATCAAAGCCTTGATGCATTTTACCTTAGCCTCGAGGCGAGGCGAGTATCGAGGCAAGCCTCAGTAAGCTTTTGAAAACTTTGCTGACAAGCAATCTCTCATTAGAAAAGGAAGCCATATGGCTAGCAAGTGATAATGATTTCCAAGAAAGGCTTCCATGTTGGCATGCATAGTGTAATGTTGTAATGCAGACATGGGTTCAAATCAATAGACTTTTACATCTTTCCTACCATATGGGCTTTCCAGGGAGGAAATGGTTGATTTTCATCCATTCATTTAGAATCCTCACCTCAGTTAGCAAAGCTTTCAAAACTGTTGTGGACCTCAACATGTGAATTATGGATGTAATTGTTGAAGATGCTCTAAAGGAAGCCCAACCTCAAATGATACATTGCTAATCCCCTTTTCTCAATATCAGACTACATGAAGAGGAAATCAAACATGTTTTGCGATAGAGCATAGAAAAATTAAATCTATCTAATTGTTACAGGAATTAGTTTAAAATAGTTCAGAAGATACAAAGTCAACTAGGAAACTGCTGTATGAAAGCTAAATTTGTTGTTCGTTGTTGTGTGGCTTTAACGATGCTTTCTTTCCAAATTCTTTCATAATAATTATCAGAAAACTTGACTAATCTAATGAGAAACATTTATATAGGTAACTTGACCACTATTCATTTCCCCTATGACATAAAATCTACATATATACACTACAGAAAATTTGCAGGCAATCTTGAGTTTGCTAAAGCAGCTGAAAAAAGATTGAATTGCTGGATAACCAGAACATGTAAAGACTAACCGTTGTAGATAGCAGGTTTATCAACTTGAGAAATGATACGGCGGTAAACCACATTTGCCCCTCGAATGGATTTGCTTTGTTTACTATAAAACAGCATCAGCTTGAGAAAAATATACCGGATTCCCTCATACTTTGGCTCTTCAACTTTTAGAGGGGAGTCAGGGGCCAGAGCCAATGAACAAGGCTTAGACCAAAACATCTTATTCAAATTCACCTGCTGAAAGAGTGTACTCTGGTATTCAGCACTAGAAAATTGAACAGCACACAACAGTATATCATCTAATGTAGATGACAAGAAGAGTCAGATAGTGCATGAGAGTTTTATTTTCTTTCTAACATCAATTGGGTATTACCAGAGAACATAACATAGACTTGATAACACAACCTTCAGTAAAAAAAATCTCACCATCAGACCACAAAATAGCTTATTGGTATGGTTGCAATTAAATTATACTTCTAAAAACAGCAATACATACCACATAAGCCAAATTATTTGTTTAGGTTTACCAGGCTGACAATAACTTTCTGTTGGGACAAAAAACAAAAAAATAACAAAGTTATAAAATATAAAAAAAAAAAGAAGCAATCAATATTTTGGGCCAGATAAGAAACACACAATGAAGATTTTTACCACTGTAGATGCCATCAAGAAGAGGCTATAATATTTTCCTTCACTATCGATATATAATGTACCAAAACATAAGTTAAGGAACTAGACAGTCCTCTTTTTTTTTTTTTTCCCTCCGCACACACAAGAAAGGTCCATTTTTACATCCTCAGACAAAGGCAATCTAACTGAACAAAATAAAATAAAAATAAAAATAAAATAAAAAAATAAGTGGTCTCCTTTTAGGTGTTTCTTCACCTGGGTTTGTAGTCCTTTATTGATGTCGCTATCTGTAGCAGCTGTACCCAATACAAGTTTTTCTTTACTCAGACCAAAATTTAATTTTCAAAATTACAGAGTATGATATTAAATCAAGATTGGGACAAAGCTTGTTAAGTCGAATAATCAAATTAAGCATGAATGAGTTGTTCATATAGGACAGAACAACCAACAGAAAAAGCTATTAACCACAATATAGATAGATTACAGCTATCCAGGACATTGAAGTTCTAAAATTAACGACTCAGTATCATCAAATTCTAATGAATTTTTTTTATAAGCAGCAAGTTCATTCAACAGAGAATCAATAACATTCTCACAAAATCCAAATTACTAGTTCTGAATTTATACCTCGGGTGTACTCACATAACCTTTCTCAGCAGAATCGGCTGCGATCGGCACCTCGGTGGCAGTGGCAGCGGCGACTTTGGAATAGCTTCGGCATGAGAAACCATGAAAATCTCTTCTAGTTACCATGTTGTTCTTGTGTGATGAAACCCTAGAGAGATAAGTCACAGCTCTGCTCCATCTCGGCAACATCGCAGTTGCAATCTGTCAAATTCAAAACAAACATTTTACCAAAAATGTGGATTGAAGAAGAACCATTCGTGAATAACTGTTGGTGCGTATATATGAAGCATATGGAGAACCTGTAAACAGAGAGAGAGAGAGAGAGACAGAGAGAGAGAGGGTTGTTGCTGCTTGTGATATTGGAAAGCGTTTGCTGTGGTTTTTTGTGATTTGTTTTCAACTTATGTGGTTTCGTAGCCCTTAAACCCTACTGATGAGATTTTGAAGAAAAGTAGAAAAATCCAACGCCGCACAATCGGTTGCCTTCAGTGTTGCATTCACTATGTTTGTCTATGTTTGTTTTGATTTTTCTAAATTAAGTTTTTTAAAATTTGAATTTTTTAATTTTTGTATTTTTTTTGTTTTTAATAAATATTTTTTAAATTTTAAATATTTTTTTTATTTTTTTAAATATACCGTAGTTAGATATATCTAAAATATAAAAAATTTATAAAAAAAATATTTTAAAAAATTAATAAATACATAAAAATACAAAAAAAATATATTGAATTTTTGTATTTTTTGTATTTTTGGTATTTAGTGAATTTTTAAAAGATTTTTTTTATAATTTTTTTACTTTTTAGGTGTATTTATTTAGGTATATCTAAAAAGTAAAAAAATTACTTAAAATATTAAAAAAATTTAGTAAAAACACAAAAAATAAAAAAGTAAAATTTTTTGAAAAGCATTTTTTAAAAAATGAAAACAAGCAAGCTGATTAATTTTTTTTCCTTCTCTCCTTTTTTAATGAGATGAGAATAAAAATACTATGATGTAGCATTTTCCTTCTCTTTTGCCTCTCGGGTTTTCTTTCTATTTTTGTATTTTTAAAATGTTATAATTTAGTCTTAAATTTTGTATAAAAATTAAAATTTTAAAAAAATAATTCTCCTTAATATTCACATGGTGCTTTATGGTCCTCTTCATTTTTTTTAATAAAAAAATATTTAAGAATTCTAATTGAGCATCTCTAATCCACCTTTAATAATGTAAAATAGATCGCACTTCTCACTTCTCATCTTTCCTTTCTATCTCTCTATTCTCCCTCTCTTTCACCTTATTAAAGGTCAAAATAAGCAAGATATATTAGGGAGATATAACACCACTCTTTTCATATAATTTACTAATGAAACCAATAGAAGAAATAAATTATTGTCCTCATTTTTTTCCTATAATTTACTAATTTTGACGCATTAGACTAACACTATATATCTTTTGTTTTTATTTTATTTTTAGATAAGGATTGTAAATTTAATCTTAACAACTCATCAAAATTCTAAACATGAAATTTATAAGAATTGTGTATATATATGATTATCAAATTTGCGTAATTTATTATATAATATAAACAGGTAATGGCCATCTATTTTGCAAGACATGTGCCATCTATTCGACCAATGCATTTATGATGAACTAGACATTCAAAATTTGGTAACCTCAACAAAACATTAACACGAAATGACGAACGAAAAAAAAAAAACCTACTTTGTTTTATGACTAGTGGATTTCTGTTAGGGATGGCAATCCGAAACCGGCCCGACGGTGACCCGACCCCCTGTCCCCGAATTTAATGGTTATTCACCGAAAAATATCCCCTACGGGCCGGGGACGGTATTCAAAATTTCATCCCCGATGATATCCGGGCCGGGGACGGGGATAGGTGTTTCAGACCGGGCCCCGCCCCCCGCCCCCGCCCCGCTTATTCCCGAAATAAAATTACCGTTTTCTCCCTACATATATATATATATATATATATCATATATGCCTGTATTTGTTTAGGGTTTCACTTTCACAGACACCTAACTCAGCCTCTCACACACGGCGCTCCTCTCTCCCTCTCGCAGCTCGCCACTGGTCTCTCCCTCTCTTTCATCTGTCACTGCCGTGCCTCCCTCCTCACCGGCGATCCTCCATCACCACCGAGCCTCTCACTCACACACGGCACTCCTCTCTCTCTCTCGCTCACCACTGGTCCCTCCCTCTCGCTTGCCACTGGTCCCTCCCTCTCTCTTTCATCTGTCACCGCCGAGCCTCCCTCCTCACCGGCGATCCTCCGATCCTCCCTCACCGCCGCTCCTCCGTCGCTGCTCTCTCTGTTTAGGTATCTCTCTCTCTCTCTCTCTCTCTCTCTCTCTCTCTCTCTCTCTCTCTCTCTAGGGTTTACATATATATATATATATATATGTCTGAGTGTTTAGATCTGAGTGTATAGATCTGTAAATATTTTGTATATTTGAGTTTAGATCTGAGTATATATCTGAGTTTCCATTTATTTTTGGGTCAATATTTTGTATATTTAGCTTCAGATCTGAAAGACATCATGGGAAGTAATGGTTTTATTTTATTTTGTTCTTCAAGTCTTGATTCGGATTTAAATTTAAAATGACAGAAAAGATAATTTTGTTTATTTACTTGTTTCGTTATAATCTGGTCTCTGGTTATTGAGTGCAGGTGTGGTTCATATCATTGGATTTTCAAAATATATATATATTTTACACTCTTTTTCATGTTTTTATTTTATTTTTATTTAGCATTTGTGCTTTTGATTTCTTGTTTGAATTCTGCTAAAAGATTGGAAATCTTGCACTATCAGAACACTAAAATGGTGTTGAACTTGTCATTTTTCTGAAATGGTGGTTATGTTGCTTCCTAAAAATTAGAATCATGCTGTCAGGAATATGTGTTACCTAACAAAACTACAAATGTCTCTCCTTCTAACCTTTATTGCAAAACATGTAGCATTGATCATTCATTTTCTAAAATTCAAGAAATTAAAATATAAAAAGTAATTAAATATAAAATAAATTGGTATATCTAATAATGTTATACATTGGGAAGTCTATTGTAAAACTTGTCACTTGATCAAATATTGCATTTTTGAAATTTTTTGAATGTTATATGAAAGCCTTTGGTCATATTAGAATGTGTCAACATTATTTATTAAATTCTGTCACTGCCCCATGTGGTTTGCATGAGAGTTTTGTGGAGAAAGTGAAAATAAGTCCCTGAATGGTAATTTTTTCTGTGAAACTTGCGAGAATGGTTTATTGAGAATATGTGAGACTAGGAAGAACACCTAAAATGTCATGTAGTAGCAATTTTTTGAAAAAACATCAAAGTATTTTACTTGTTATTTAACAGGAATTCAAGTTGAAGGAGATGATGGAAGTTGTGTGGTTTGCATGGGTATTGGAGAAACAATGTATTTGATTTTTTAAGTTGTAATGGATATTTTTTTTTTTTTTAATTTCAATTTTTGGGTAACCTATCCCTTGCGGGTTGTGCTTGGGATTAATTATTCTCTTTGCTACTTCTTGAATTTTCTTGTGTGTGTGGGCTGCTGGACAGATGTTTTGTTTTTTTTGTTGTTGCAAGATGTTTTGTGTGTGGGTTGTGTATGGGCTGCTCAATTTTCAGGATGTAATGGATGTTGAATTTTCAGAATGTTGCTACAGGATGTTTATTGATGTTTATTGAATTTTCAGAATTTTCAGAATGTTTATTGATGAATTTTTAGCATTAATTTTTAGAATTTTCAGAATGTTTATTGATGTTTAAATGGATGTTTATTGATGGTTTGTATTTTGCTTCAGGATGTTTTGTAAATGGATTTTTAATCCATTTCCAGATTCTTACAAAATTCTATGTTGCTTTAGTATGTTTTGTATGTTGCTTCAGATTTTTAATCCATTGTTTCAGGATGTAAATGGATTTTCAGGATGTTTTTGTAAATGGATGCTTTCAGGATGTTTTTGTAAATGGATTTTGTATGTTTGTAATTTGTAAATGGATGCTACAGATTTTTACATATAAAAAAAAATACCGGGGATTTTTCGGGGTCGGGGATCCCCGATTCCCGATCAGGGGGGGGATGGGGCCGGGCTATGGGTCTCCGTCGGGGATCGAGGACGGGGGGTAGTCTCCGGCCCCGCTCCGCCCCGTTGCCATTCCTAATTTCTGTGCGTGAAGACAAGATGTAAATTATATTGAAATAAAAATATAATTATAATTTATATGTATCATGTTGAAATTTGATAAAGACACTGAAATAATATAAAAAAAATATTATTCTTCTTAAATAACTTCTATCAATTTTGCTTATACCACATGCTCTACATAATTGAAATAAAAATGACAACGTATTGCAAATCAAAATAGTGAAAGCATATGTGCCAAACAAGTTAAGAAAAATTGTAAACATTAGACACAACACACAAATTGTACACTTGTTAACGCTCTATAATCTAAAAAAATATACTAAAAACCAAATAAAGTACATCAGCAAGTGCTATGCAATTTTAACAAATTAAATTAAAAATTACACATCAAAATAGTTGAAAATTAAACATAATTGAAACTAAAAATAACAACATATTACAAATCAAAATAGTGAAAGCATATGTGCCAAGCAAGTTAAGAAAAAATTGTAAACACTAAACAAAACACACAAATTAAAACTATTGTACACTTATTAACGCTCTATAATCTAAAAAAAATACTAAACACCAAATAAAGCACACCAGCAATTGTTATGCAATCTCAACAAATTAAATTGAAAATTAAATATCAAACAATGCGTACCAGCCTATACTATGCAATTCTAAACAAATCAAATAAATCAATACACACCAACCAGTGCTCTACAATCTAAAAAAAATGAATGCACACTAGCTAATATTTTATAATCTTAAAAAAAAAATTAATTAAATTAAACACCAAACAATGTACACCTGCTAGTATTACTGTTGTCAATCAAATTATAACCACATAAGCAAAATAAACATTATATTGCCATACACTTGGGTCAATAATATATGTACAATTTACAAAAGAGTCGATTAAAGCTTTACAAAATATGTGTATGCTTCAACCTAAAAGTATTTGGTTACACCAAGAAACAAAAAACCAATACTAATAAATATAATAATACAGCGTGTTCCAGATGGAACCGGTCGGATTGATCCACGCTTCTCTAACCGGTGCCCGAGGTATCAAGCCCACCAGAAGACCTGCACAAGAGTTCAAAGGGGAATGGGAAGTCCCCCAGTGAACCCTCCGACGAGCAAGTTAGAAAGAGAGGTGAAATGTAGAGATAGATTAGAGATAGAAAGCTTAACCTTCTTCTTATCTTCGACGTCTGGTTATATTCTCTGGTAATCATTTCATTGTCCCTTTCGACCTGTCGCCATGGCCGAAAGTCTATGCTCTAGCTTGCCTTATTCATGGTGAGGCCGTTCTGTCTCAACGAAGAGGGGTTATCGCAATAAATGCTGTAAGGGCCATCATTAATGGCTGATGTGCAGTGCAATAACTTTGCAGGATCTTTGTCTGCTTATGTGGCTTATCCCTCTCTTGCCACGTGTTTAGATGTTATTGGTTCTTAATGCCATGTTGAGCTCCAGCAACGTTGGGCTTTAGTATTTGAATTATGTATTGGGCCCTAAACGGTGGGCTATATCCTCTATGGGCTTACCCGTGTCAGTAGTCCCCCATTCTCGAGTGCAGCTTTAGTCCAACAAAGGGAATAATGAAGAAAATGGTGGTTGTGAGAGACTATCGGGGAGAAGGTCGACCGAGAGGTGGGCCGACAGCGTGGAGGGACCGACCATGAGGAGGGCCGACCATGAAGGGTGACCGAGTGGAGGGACCGACCACGAGGACCGCGAAGGGTGACCGGGTGGAGGGGCCAATCACGAGGAGGGCCGATCGCAAAGGGTGACCGAGTGGAGGAACCGACCACGAGAAGGGCCGACCGCGAAGGGTGATCGAGTGGAGAAACCGACCACAAGGAGGGCCGACCGCGAAGGGTGACCGAGTGGAGGAACCGACCACGAGGAAGGCCGACCGCAAAGGGTGACCGAGTGGAGGAACTGACCACGAGGAGGGCCGACCGCGAAGGGTGACCGAATGGAGGAACCGACCAAGAGGAGGGCTGACCGCGAAGGGTGAGTGGCGGTGCGCGGGGCTCGAGAGGCGGCGGGACACGTGGTGAAGTGAAGTGGAATAGACAGGGAAGGGGAAATGGGCAATGGATCGTGGTGGTACACGTGGTAGAATTTCGTAATGGGGAAGGTTAGGCGTTAAGCAAGAAATGAAGCGATAGGTCAATATAGGGTGTTGAAAAGATAGTTTTGGCGGATTTTTGAAAATTTTCAAATTGGCGAAATTTAATTGTGACCCTTGGAATATAGGCAAGCCTTGGTCTTTTGATATCATCCGTTTTACTTATCTTTTTGCAAAAAACCAAAATGTTCCAGAAGTAAACGCTTTTGTGTCGAATGATACACCTTTGCAACATTTTGTGAACTTTCTTGTGCCCGCATCCGAAGCCATTCATAGACACACAAAAGAAATGGCCCAAGAGGAAGCAGCAACCGCAAGGGTTGATCCGTTAGGCGACGACGATGCGGTGGATTTGGCGAAAAAGTATCGTACGGAGCATAGGAAAGGAGGGGTAGTTGGTGAGGCGGTGCGGGCTCGTCCAAGGACGATGATTGTAGCCGCGAAACCTATTAGTCAAGTGGAGCCGGACCACTAGCACACCAAACCGGACATATCTATACTCACGGAGGAGGAGTTGGAGGGAATAAGGAGGAAGTACCAAATTCCCTAAGAGATAGGGTTAAGATTGCCCACATCCAAGGAAAAGGCGTCGGATGTGCGGCCGGGCGAATTCAACTTGTACGAGGAAGCGTTGTAAGGGGGTTTAAGGCTACCTCTCCCCCAAGTAGTGGTGGATATATTAAACAAGTTAGAAGCGGCGCCAGGGCAACTGATGCCGAACGCCTGGAAAATAGTAGTGGCCTGCGTGAGTGCCTGGCTGCAAGCGACCGGAGGGACGACAATGACAGTAGAGGAGTTCTTCTCCTGCTACAAGGCCTCCGGTCAGCAGGATTGTAGCGACCCTAATTTTGTTAAGTCATTTATTTATTATTATGATTATTATTATCTTATTTTATTTTTGGTTTCATTTATTGTGTGGTCGCGTGAGAATTTAATGTGATATTTAATGAATTTAATGTGGTGATTAATTAATTTAATGTGTTATTTAATTATATATAATTAATTTAAATATTTATATATTTATATTTGTTATATATATATATATATAAAAAGAGGTGTTATATATATAGATATATATATATTATCTTATATTTATATTTATATTATAATTATGTTGTATTACATAATACAATATGGTAGTCAAATAGGGTTTAGGAGTCAAGGGTGGAAGAAAAAAAAAAAAAAAAAGGAGAACAGAGTTGTTTGCGGCGGCAAGCTCCAGAGAGAGAGAGAGAGAGAGAGAGATTGATCATCAAAGAAGAAAAAAAAGAGTGCTGTGTGTGTGTGGCGTGGAAAGTGAAGAAGAAGAAAAAGAGAAAAAGAAAAAAATAGATTATGATTTTATTTTGGTGGCTCCATTAGTTTTTCAAATATTTTTTTGGATCTTCAAAAAAATATGGTGAGTACAAAATTCACTTTTCTTGATTTATGTTTAATTCGCTGTTTTATTTATTTATTTATTTTTAGTTGTTTGACGTTAGTTTGATTTTGTTTTACATAAAGATGATAGATTAATTTTAATTATTTTGATTAGTTGTGGATATAAGATTTAGGGTTTATAGATGATAGATTGATTTTAATTATTTTGACTAATAGTGTATGTAAAGTTTAGGGTTGATACTAATTTATGTATTTTTTTTATGACTTTAGTATTGGAATAATTTGGCATGGTTTGTAACCGTTCTTTATTTAAGTTGTTTTGACTAGTTGTTGCTACCTTAATGTTGAGGTATTTGTTAGTTATGAATTTATAGTGGATGGTTTGGTTGGCGTTTTAGTTTTTTTTGTTTCACCCCTAGGATTTGGATGATGGAATATTAATTGGGGTTTAGTCCTAATTTAATATTTAATTGTCCAAATTTTGGGGCGTGACAGTTTGGTATCAGAGCTCTAGGTTACCCTAGACTTGTGAGAGTTTAGGTGATCCTCGGATTGTGGAAACATGGGTTAACTGGTTTAGTTTGGTGGTTGAATTTATTCTAAGTATTTAAGAACAAATTCTTCTTATGTGTTTAACTTGAAGGTGATGGCTGGAGGGTATCTTTAATTTTTTTTTCAAGAACCCATTAGAGTACTTTTTGATCATATCTAGGCAGTTTCTAGAAAGAGAACGTATTGTAACTACCTCCTTGTCTAGACCTATTCGTGTTGAGACCCCTTTAGGAGGGGCAGTTACTCTTTATGAGATGTGTAAAGATTTTGAGATTGACTTTGCGGGCAAAGTCTTCTATGCGGATCTAATTGTGTTAGGGTTTGAGGGGTTTGTAATTATCTTGGGTATGGATTGGCTGCGAAAACACTTTGTGGCTCTAGATTGTGTTGGAAGGACTGTAAATATAGGTATTCCCAGTATGTCACAGCTTACCCACACTTCTAACAATGGAGAAGAGTCGGTGATGATGAGTTTTCTGTGCTCGGTAGAAATCCCTAAGCAGGATATTAGTGAGGTAGATGTGGTACGTGAGTTTGAGGATGTATTTCAAGAGATACCTGGACCTCCACCTCGACAGGTAGTAGAATTTCGCAGTGACTTAATGCCAGGAACTGCACCAATTTCTAAGGCGGCATACAGAACAGCGCCTAAAGAGCTTATGGAGATAAAGAAGTAGTTGGAAGAGATGCTTTAGAAAGGGTTCATTCGTTCAAGTAACTCCCCGTGGGGAACACCTGCGATCTTTGTCTCCAAGAAAGATGGCACTCTCCGTATGTACATAGATTACAAAGAGCTGAACAAGGTGACTATCAAGAACAAGTATCCACTACCTAGAATTGATGACTTGTTTGATCAATTGAAGGGGGCAACCATTTTCTCTCAGTTTGATTTCAGAACGGGTTACCATCAGATGGGTGTGTCAGATGAAAGTATACCGCTTACTGCTTTTCGGACTCGATATGGGTTGTACGAATTTCTTGTAATGCCTTTTGGTTTGAAAAATGCTCCTGCCTATTTCATGGACTTGATGAACAAAATTTTTCAACCGTATCTAGATAAGTTTGTGATTATTTTCATAGATGATATCCTAGTGTATTCTAAGAATGAGGAGGAACATAGAGAACACTTGAAAGTTGTATTGCAGACTTTAAGGGAGCAACAATTATACGTGAAGTTCAGTAAGTGTCATTTTTGGGAGAAAGAAGTTCGATTTTTGGGGCATGTTGTGTCCAATCAGAGAATAGCGGTGGATCCTGAGAAAGTTGTTGCGGTCAAAGAATGGAAGCACCCACGAACCCTACAGAGATGAGAAGTTTTTTAGGACTAGCTGGTTATTATAGAAGATTTATAGAGAAGTTTTCCACTATTACAGCACCCATGACCAAGTTGACCCGCAAGAATGTGAAGTTCATATGGACAGATGATTGTGAGAAAGCTTTCCAGAAGTTAAAGCAGCGGTTGACTACAACACCGGTGTTAACTATGCCGGTACAAGGGGAAAGTTAGTAGTGTTTACTAATGCGAGTGGAACTGGGTTGGGATATGTATTGATGTAGCATCAAAAGGTTGTATCTTATGCTTCTCGACAGTTAAAACCTCACGAGAGATGATACCCTACTCATGACCTAAAGTTGGCGGCAGTTGTTTTTGCGTTAAAAGTGTGGCGACACTACTTGTTTGGGGAGCACTTTGAGTTATACACAGATCACAAGAGCCTCAAATATCTCTTTTCTCAAAAAGAGTTGAATATGAGGCAACAGAGATGAGTTGAATTTATCAGTAGTTATGATTTCGAGATCCTTTACCACCCGGGGAAATGAAATGTAGTCGCTGATGCACTTAGTCGATAACATGGGATTATAGCTTCTTTGATGATTCAAGAATGGAAGTCCTTGGAGTTAATTTCGATGCATGATATTCAACCAATAGAGTATGCAGAGAAGGCATACATTGGTAGTTTGACCGTGCAGCCGACGTTACTGGGTAAAGTTCGTCAGATGCAGAATTTAGATGGGTTTCTCGTTAGCAAGCTCGATGACCTTGTAGTGGATTTGATCGATGATTGTCCTACTGATTGGTCTGTGGACTTAGATGGGGGATTGCGATTCAAGGGCAAGTTGTGTGTACCTAATATTATTGAATTGAGGAAAGAAATTATGGATGATGCCCATAGGTCTCGATATACCATTCACCCTGGTGGGACTAAGATGTATCATGACCTGAAGAGGACGTTTTGGTGAGAAGGTATGAAAAAAGATATAGGAGAGTATGTTTCTCGATGTTATGTGTGCCAACAGGTTAAGGTAGAACACCAACGACTGTTTGGACTTTTGCGGCCTCTTGAGATTCCTACTTGGAAATGGGAGTGCATCTCTATGGATTTCGTGGATGGATTGTCGCGGTCTAAGCGAGGCAACTTATTTTATTTGGGTGATAGTGGATCGACTCACCAAGTCTGCTCATTTTATTCCTATCAGTGTTCATCGAACTACGGATAAACTAGCTAGGGTGTATATTCAAGAGGTGGTGCGATTTCATGGCGCACCAGTTTCTATAGTTTCGGATCGTGATCCATTGTTTGTGGCAGAGTTTTGGGAGAGTTTTCAGCATGCTTTGGGTGCTAGGTTAGACTTGAGCACGGCTTATCATCCCCAGACAGATGGGCAAACTGAGCGGGTAAAGCAGATCTTGGAGGATATGTTGAGAGCTTGTGTTCTCGATCTTGGCGGTAGTTGGGAAGAACACTTGCCATTGGTGGAGTTTGCTTATAATAATAGCTATCACTCTAGTATCGGGATGGCACCTTTTGAGGCTTTGTATGAGAGGCCATGTCGATCACCTGCATATTGGATGGAGGTAGGAGATGTACCGTTGTTAGGGCCAGAGTTGGTGAGAGAGACCACAGAAAAGCTGAACATTATTCGGGAACGTATTAAGACTACACAAAGCTGTTAGAAGAGTTATGCTGATAAAAAACGTAGGGGGGTTGAGTTAAATGTTGGAGATTTTGTGTTTTTGAAGGTCTTGTCGATGAAAGGTATCATGCAGTTCGGAAAGAAAGGAAAGTTAGCACCTAGATTTGTGGGACCATATGAGATCACTGAGAAGATTGGTAATGTGGCTTACAAATTAGCTCTACCACCTGCTTTAGTTTTGATTCACAATGTGTTCCATGTATCTTTATTACGGAAGTGTGTACAAGACCCTTCCCAAATAGTATCACCAAAAGTGTTGGAGATTAGTGATGATCTAATGTATGTGGTGCGACTGGTTACTATTCTAGATCGGAATGTAAAGCAGTTGCGGCGCAAGAAAGTGAACTTGGTGAAAGTGCAATGGAGTGAAGATGAGAACAATATTACCTGGGAGTTAGAAGAGAAAATTCGACGTATGCACCCGAAACTTGTTGCTTAGTACTCTCTCCTACCGAATCTCGGGACGAGATTCTTTTGAGGTGTGTATATTGTAGCGACCCTAATTTTGTTAAGTCATTTATTTATTATTATGATTATTATTATCTTATTTTATTTTTGGTTTCATTTATTGTGTGGTCACGTGAGAATTTAATGTGATATTTAATGAATTTAATGTGGTGATTAATTAATTTAATGTGTTATTTAATAATATATAATTAATTTAAATATTTATATATTTATATTTGTTATATATATATAAAAAAAAGAGGTGTTATATATATAGATATATATATATATATATATATATTATCTTATATCTATATTTATATTATAATTATGTTGTATTACATAATACAATATGGTAGTCAAATAGGGTTTAGGAGTCAAGGGTGGAAGAAAAAAAGAAAGAAAGGAGAACAGAGTTGTTTGCGGCGGCAAGCTCCAGAGAGAGAGAGAGAGAGAGAGAGAGATTGATCATCAAAGAAGAAAAAAAAGAGTGTTGTGTGTGTGTGGCGTGGAAAGTGAAGAAGAAGAAAAAGAGAAAAAGAAAAAAATAGATTATGATTTTATTTTGGTGGCTCCATTAGTTTTTCAAATATTTTTTTGGATCTTCAAAAAAATATGGTGAGTACAAAATTCACTTTTCTTGATTTATGTTTAATTCACTGTTTTATTTATTTATTTATTTTTATTTGTTTGACGTTAGTTTGATTTTGTTTTACATAAAGATGATAGATTAATTTTAATTATTTTGATTAGTTGTGGATATAAGATTTAGGGTTTATAGATGATAGATTGATTTTAATTATTTTGACTAATAGTGTATGTAAAGTTTAGGGTTGATACTAATTTATGTATTTTTTTTTTATGACTTTAGTATTGGAATAATTTGACATGGTTTGTAACCATTCTTTATTTAAGTTGTTTTGACTAGTGGTTGCTACCTTAATGTTGAGGTATTTGTTAGTTATGAATTTATAGTGGATGGTTTGGTTGGCATTTTAGTTTTTTTTGTTTCACCCCTAGGATTTGGAAGATGGAATATTAATTGGGGTTTAGTCCTAATTTAATATTTAATTGTCCAAATTTTGGGGCGTGACAAGGAGACTTGGGTGACTCTGCAAGCAGTGGTGGGGCGAGGGCTGGTGGCGGGTCTTCCATCTTCGGTAAAGGGGTGGAAGCCAAGATGGTTCTTTGTGACGGCGAACGGTGGGGCGGGGGTTCCCACAACGTGGAAGGTCCCCACCAAATCAGTCGAGCCCAAGTTGGACGGGGCAGCCGAAGACTGAGTGAAGAAGGTGAGGGAATGGAGGGAAGAGAAGGGAGGGAGGTGGGACGAGCTGGTCCTTCCTTCAACGTTGTTTGCCCTGAACTTTAGACCGCAACCGTTGGGGGAGGATCCGGCAAGGGAGGAGTTGGAGGTGCAGAGGAGGGCGGAGGAGGAGGAGGAAAGAAGATTGTTCGCCAGAGCGGACAAATATAAAGAGGCAAAGTTGGGGCCTGCTCCGAAACCGATCGTGAGGGAGCGAGTCTGACCACGCCCTAAGCCGCTGGGGGAGAAGGATCTGAGTGGTTTTGAGCCACGACCACCTCCAGTCGATCCTCTGAAGGAGAAGAGCAAAAAGGAGGTGGAGGTTGTATTGAAGAAGAAGAAAAGAGTAAGGGAGAGAGAGGAGGGGCCAGCCCTGAAGAGAACAAAGGAGGTGATGGCAGAGGAGACCCCCAAAGTGGGACTGGAGGAGGCGGTGAAGGGGGTGGAGAGTGGGGCGACTACCCCTGAAAAACGAATGGAGAGTGGGGCGACTGGCCCTTTGGAGGGGGCAGAGCAGCAGCCCAAGGGGGGTCCTGCGCCCCAAGGAGAAGAACAGAGGGCCAGGTTGAAGACCGCCTTTTACCACGCCCCAACAGTGTCCGGGCGACTGGAAAGAGAAGGAAGAGAAGCCAGGACTACTGCAGATCACCTCTTGGGAGTAGTGAAAGATGCAGTCGTGCGCTCGATGGCCAGTTTCACTGAGACCGAGCTGTTAAGAGGGTTGTGCTCTGCCTAAATGGAGGCGACCGCCTTAGCAGGAGCCCTATTGAACAAGGCGGCGGCTGCAAAAGGCGAAGTGAGGCCACCGAAGGCAAAGTTGGAGGAGATGGAGGCCCAACTTGAAAGTTTGAGGAGGGAGAGCGCAGGCTGGAGGAAGACACCGCGGAGTGTGTGTGTTAGAGGGCTGGATGAGGCCTAGAAGGCCAAGAAGATGGAGGTATTGGCGGAGGTATTGGCGGTGGTACAGGGCAATTCAGCCGACCGTGCCCATGCTGAGCTGTTCGTGACCAAGTTGGAGCTGGAGACGGAACACCGTAAGGTGGTGTCTCTCGAGTTCCAGCTGGTTGGCGAGCAGAAGAAGCTGGAAGAGGCCTAGAAAGCCTGCACCGTCGCCAACGAACGGTGGGATGAGGCCATGACCTGTAACGAGGATCTGCGTGCTCAGTCGATCAAAGAAAAAAAAGAAGCAGATCTGAAGATCGCTGAGTTGAAGAAGGCGTTAGCAGACGAGCAGGCGGAGAAGACAGGGCTTAGAGAAAGCCTTGGAAGAGGAGAAGACCAAGTTAGCCTCTGAGAGGGCAACGTACCCCGACTTATGTATCGCAGTAGTAGAGCAGTTCAAGGGGTCCACTGACTTTCACATGGCTATCGATGCCGCGATCGCCAGCAACTTGGCGAGGGAGAGGAATAGGAGGCCTGGCCCGTCGGGAGCGACCGCTGGAAGCCGGAGTGAAGAGGAAGTCATCCAGAGCTTCCAGCAGTCGGACTTCTACAAGCACGAGATGGTTGAGTTCTGGGACAGCGGCTGGAAGACCTTCAAGCGCAAAGCAGAAAAGATGTTCCCAGACTTGGACTTCAATAGTGTGAGAATAGACGAAGACGACGTGGCCCAGACCCCCCTAAACGAAGGTGTTGATGAAGAAGACCTTGCATCGAGTGAGGATGAGTGATGGATGCAAATAAAATGTGTAAAAAATTTGTTGTTTTTGTCTGTTGTTTTGTTTTGCTCTCTTTTTTTCTTTTCTTTTTTTTGTTGGTCATGTAATGCTTGTAGTGAATTTATGTGTAAGTTGTGAATAAATAAAATTATGAGTTATGTTTTTCATACTGTGCCCTTTGTTTCTTGTAGAGTTGAAAAGAATGAGAATGATCATTTCAAATAAGGCTTGTGTATAAACTGTAGTGAGAGTTGAGAAGTGGGGAGCCAATCTAACTTGTGAGAAAACTATGACGCAAAGAATGTTAACAATAAAAACGTGGAAATGTAAAGGTCTTAAAATTTGAGAATGTTGAGAGAATGTGAGAGTGAAAATGTCTCAAAATGTGACAGTCTTGAAATGTTAAATGGTTAGGAAATGAAAGTTAAAAAATGTAAAGAATGTTAAGAGGCGTAAAAGCATGGACCTGGAATTTGACCAAGTATGGAAACTATGCTACAAACATGAAGTTGTAAGAATGCTTGAGCCATAATTAACTCAGTCTGGCTAAGCCCTTCGTGCTCAGGCTGGCTGAGGCTTTAAGTAACTTAATCTGGTTAGGGCTACAAACAGGGTGTTATTGAAATACCATGCAAATAACTGAGATATAAGAGTGTTGTCATTTAAAGCGTAGCCCATTGGTCACAAATTTACACCATGTGAGAAAAGGACAAAAACATCCAAGTGCATAGATTGTCAAAAAGGACATACAACAATTGATCAATACAAAAATAAAGCTTTTATTGAAAATAACGCTTCAAGTGCTCGGCATTCCATTGATGGGGGAGGTCTCAGCCTTCCATGTCCTGAAGTCGGTAAGTACCCGGACGAGGTATGGCCTTAACAACGTAAGGTCCCTCCCACTTGGCTGCCAGTTTGCCCTCAGTCGGATTTTTTGTGGCAAGAGTTGCTTCCCGCAAAACAAGGTCCCCAACGGAGAACTCCATCGGTCAGACTTTCCGGTTGTAGTGTGTTCTCATTTTTTGTTGATATGAGGCCCGCCTGACAACAGTGGTCTCTCGGAGCTCTTCAATCAAGTCAAGGTCTGCCCGACGCAACTCTTCAGTTAGTTCCAGATTTGGGTGCAGAACCCTTGGGGTGGACAGACCGATTTCCACTAGGATGACCGCCTTAGCGCCGTATGTTAAGCGAAAGGGGGTCTCCCCAGTAGGGGTTTAGGCGGTAGTGCGGTAGGCCCAAAGTACATTTCGTAATTCCTCAGCCCAGAGTCCCTTAGCAGCTTCCAATTTAGTTTTGATGATCTTCAGAAGAGAACGGTTAGTAACCTCAACTTGGCCATTGGCTTGGGGATGACCTGGGGAAGAGAAGTAGGGCTGGATTTGAAGCTCGGCACAGAATTTCCTGAACTAGGCATTGTCGAATTGTTTGCCGCTGTCGGAGACGATGGCTTGAGGGATGCCAAATCGGCACACGATCGACTGCCAGATGAATCTAGTTGTGTTCCGCTCGGTGATTGTGGCGAGGGGTTCCGCCTCTACCCATTTAGTGAAGTAATCAATGGCAACGATTGCGAATTTGGTTTGGCCTCGGCCGATGGGCAATGGGCCAACTAAGCCGATCCCCCATTTGGTGAACGGGTAAGGACTGCAGAGTGTGATCAGTTCTGACGGAGGAGCATGAGGGATGTTGGCAAAGCGTTGGTACTTATCACATTTAAGCACGAATTCAGTGGCATCTTGATTGAGAGTAGGCCAGAAGTAACCGGTGCGAAGTATTTTGTAGGTTAGTGACCTGGCACCCGAATGATTACCACATATACCCTCATGGACCTCCCTCATTGAGTAGGTCGCTTGAGCAGGATTGAGACATCGCAGGTATAGGCGTGAAAAGCCATGTTTGTGCATGAAAATCCACGTTGGTACAAAAGGCCACTGATGAGAATGTAGTTGGACGACCAAGCCCTAACTTTGGCGGCCTGCTGTTTGTTGTCTGGCAGTTCCCCCTTTGTTAAAAATAAAAAGATGTCGGTTGCCCAAGGAATGGGTTCGTTTTGGAGGAAGTAGACTTGCTGTTGGTTTGGGGAAATGACAGGGTGGGCCAAATACTCAAGGCGGACACCATGGCTGAGGTTGGACTGGTTTGCAGAAGCCAATTGAGCCATCTCATCTGCCTTGGAGTTTTCCGCCCGAGGGATGTGTTTGATGTGGAAAGTATTGAAGAGACGGGCAAGGGGGAGTGCAATATCCCTGTAAGCCCGCATTGTGTCTTCCTTGGCCTCGAATTCCCCCGTAATTTGTCCGACAATAAGCTGGGAATCGCTGAACACCCGGATATGGCTGACATCAATGTCTCTGGCTAGGCGAAGACCTGCTATCAACGCCTCATATTCGGCCTCATTATTGCTTGCGTCGAACAAGAAGCGGAGAGCACACTTGAAATAACCACCCTCGGGGGCGATGAGGATGAGGCCAGCCCCACTACCTTCTTTGCGGGAGGATCCGTCGACGTTGAGGGTCCAAGAATGGGGGTCTTCTGCCTCAGTGTGGGGTTGCGGGGGCGGCGGGGCCGTGGATGGAGTAGGGTTAGTGAATTCCAGGATGAAATTGGCAACAGCCTAACCTTTGAACGTCGTTCGAGGTCGGTAGGAGATATCAAATTGGTTGAGCTTGACCGACCATTGCATGAGTCTGCCAGACAGCTCGGGCTGTTGCATTATCTTCTTCAAAGGTTGATCAATGAGGACCACTATAGAGTGGGCTTGGAAGTAAGGACAGAGTCGTCTTGAGGCGGTGACCAAGGCCAAGGACATTTTTTCTAGCAACGGGTAGTTCTGTTCGGCGCCTCTGAGAGCCCGGCTAATGTAATAAACTAGGCGTTGTACTGAACCGTCCTCCTTGATGAGGGTTGACTGCAGTGCTCGAGATGGCTAGATAGAGAAAAAGAGGCTCGTCCGTGAGTGCCTGGGAGAGTAAGGGGGGGTTGGCCATGCACTGCTTCAACTGTTGGAAAGCCTCTTCGGATTCGGTCGTCCACTTGAAAGTCTGCCGAAGAACTTTGAAGAAAGGGAGGCACTTGTCCGTTGCACGGGAAATGAAGCGGTTGAGGGCGGCGACTCTGCCAGTAAGCCTCTAAACCTCCTTAACTGTTCTGGGTGACTGCATTTCTATCAAGGCCTTGATCTTCTCGGGGTTAGCTTCGATGCCCCGCTGACTGACCATGAAACCCAAGAACTTCCCAGATCCTACGCAAAAGGTGCATTTCTCCAGATTGAGCTTCATTTGATACTTTCGTAGGGTGCCCAAGGTCTCTCGCAGGTCGGCCAAATGATCAGTGGAGAGTTTGTTTTTGACTAGCATGTCATCGACATATACTTCCATGTTCCTGCCTATCTGATGATGAAAGACGGCATTGACCAATCGTTGGTAAGTGGGTCCAGCATTTTTCAACCCAAATGGCATGACACGATAATGGTAGGTTCCCCGGTCGGTGATAAAGGAGGTGTGTTACTGGTCAGACGGGTGCATCAGAATTTGGTTGTACCCAAAGAAGGCATCCATGAAGCTGAGCATTTGATGCCCAGCCATGGCATCGACAAATAGATCTATGCGAGGAAGGGGATAGCTATCTTTGGGGCAAGCTCGGTTGAGATCGGAGTAGTCGACACAGAGTCATCATTTACCATTGTTTTTACAGACTAGGACCACATTTGATAGCCATCTGGGGTAGTCCACGTTTTTTATGAACTGTGCCTTAATGAGCTTATCTACTTCAGAAGCAATTAGGGTATTGCGTTCCGGGTGAAAGATGCGCTGCTTTTGGCGAAAGGGTCAGAAATGGGGCTCAATGCTGAGACGATGAGTGATGAAAGAGGGATCAATGCCCAACATGTCGGAGTGGGTCCAAGCAAACACATATTTGTGTTCAGTCAGGAGGGTTGTAAGGTCGACATTGGCTTGTGGAAATAGTTGGCTGCCGATCTTGGCTGTTTTTGTCGGTTGGTGGGATCAATGGGGACCTCAACAAGTTCTTCCACCGGTTCCCCTCTAACCAGCTCGTCTTCGTCTCTGACGTTGAGTCCTTCGATGATCATAGCCTCCTTTTGCTTGACCTCTTTAAGTAAAGCCACGTAACATTCTTTGGCCACGGTCTGCTCTTCCCTCACCGTGCCGACCCCATGGTCGGTAGAGAATTTTACGACGAGATGGAAAGTGGATGTCACAGCTCGGAAGGCATTCAGGGCGGTGCGGCCGAGGATAATGTTGTAAGCAGAGGGACAGTCGACGACGAAGAGGGTGAGCAGCTTTGTGGTATGCCGTGGGTATTCACGGATTGTGATGGAAAGATTGATGGAGCCTATGGAGGTCACCTGATCTCCAGTAAAGCCGACCAGTGGGGTTTGGAGAGGGGACAGACTTTCTTCTCCAACCTTGAGCTGGCGAAAGGCATTGAGGAAGATGATGTCTGAAGAGCTGTGGTCGTCAACGAGAACCCGTCTGACTTTGTAATTGGAGAGAAGAGCGGAGATGACGAGGGGGTCGTCATGGGGGTAACGGATGCCTGTGCAGTCGGCTTCCGTAAAGGTGATGGGCTCCATCCACTGCTTGGGCTGTTTGGAAGGGCGGTCCAGTGTGACAACTTTTTTATCTGAGCCCTGCCCTATTATTCTGAGTTCTGCCCGCTGGGCCAAGCGGGATAGTCCTCCGCAAGCAAGCTTGCCAGTAATAACTCTGATCTCTCTGACAGGGGCGGCAGGATTGCCTTATGCCCGGGGTTGCTGCGGAGGCCTATCATGACCTTGGTTAGGTTGGGCAGGTTGTCGAGGAGGGGTGCACCGGCGATTGTTTCTGATAGGTTCAGTCCTTTGCCGCTGCTGAGGGCAGGCTGCCATGAACCGAATGAGACGTCCCTAACGTATTAAACCCTCGACCTGGTCTTTGAGGTTAACACACTCCTCGGTATTATGGCTGTGGTCCTAACGAAAATGGCAGTATTTGGACTAGTCTCGCCGATTTGAAGGAGACTGTGACGATTGGGGCCATTTTAGGGGATAGTCTCGTTGGATCTGGTTGAGGACTTGTTCCATGGGGGAGTTGAGGGACGTGTATCGCTCGATTCGGCCGGGTGGTCGTATAGCGATCCCAGTTTTCCCTTCATTGTTTAATTGTATTTCAGACTCGATTCCGTAGATGTGTTGTTGTCTTTTTCCCGTTTCCATCCTTTACTCTTTGTATATGAGTCTTGGGTTGTGTTGGGTAGATTTAAAACAGGTTGGTTGTATTTGGAAACCAAGGGTTAGTGTCCATTAAATTTTCATAATGGTTCATTTAATATCCTTATTAGTGGTTCAGTTACTATCCTTATTAGTGGTCCATTATAGCGACCAATCCTTACTATCTTATATTTATTACTTTGGTAACCTCTTGGTCATAAATGGAGGATAAATAGAATTCATGAACTTGGTTAATGGTCATTATTTTGGTATAACCATTTTCTTAGTTAATGGTCATTATTTTTGGTGTAACTGTAAGGTCCTAATGGCTTGTTATATATCAGTAGGCAGCAGCGGGTTAAACATGATTTTTTCCATCATCTTTTCTTTTGAAACCCTAGAGCCAACTCTCTCTCTCTCTCTCTCTCTCTCTCTCTCTCTCTCTAAAACTTGTCTTCTCTCTAAGAATTGATCTACCTAGGGTGAGTATCTAACCTTAGTCCTTTATTAAAAAGATAGAGTGGGTTGAGAGCTTCGTTTTAATCTGAGAAACTTGGGATTTGGAGCACGTTGGTCTTTGGTCATCATCTCTATTTGAGTTCTTCACTTCGAGGTAGGGATTTCCTACTCTATTCTATAAGTTTTGTTCTAAGTTTTGGTATTTTGATATGTTGGGGATGCTTTGGTAATTTTGGGAAAAACCCTAGTTGTATTAATAAATTAATTTGTATAATTAGTTTAAGGGAATTTGGTTAAATTCATGAAATTGAGGAATTCATTGATTAAATGGTGTGGTGGGATAATTTAAACCACTCGCCTAGTGAATTGTTGTTATATTTATTTCCAGTCTAGAAATAACTGTTTTGGGCTATCGGTGGAGGATAGTCGTGATTGTTGTAGACATTGCATGTGGATTAGGAATAACTGAAACTAATCACATTGGTTAAGTCATTAATTTTGACTATTGCATTAATACAGAAAATACGTGTATTGATTGAGCATTGCATTTGCATACATTGTTTGTGTGGGAGGAGATAGGGGATGTACTCCACGGTTTAGAGGAAGATAGGGGATGGACCTCTAAACCGGATTTTTGTTTGATATTGATACAGCACTAAAATGTGTATCATTTGTGAAGTATAGAAGTGTTTTTGTTTGTTATTATGTACTCCACGGTTTATTGGAAGATAGGGGATGGACCTCTAAACCGGATTTTTGTTTGATATTGATACAGCACTAAAATGTGTATCATTTGTGAAGTATAGAAGTGTTTTTATTGATACAGCACTAAAATGTGTATCAATCTGGAAGTATGAAGTGTTTTGATTTGAGCTTGAGTCTCATTTATTTGTTGACATTGGAAGAATGTGAATATGATATATATATAATTCACTATTGTAAGTTTGGCCAGGTTCTGAGCCATATTGATAATGTTGGAAAGTGAAACGTGTCGTTGACAATAATGTCATGAGATTGGATAATGATGTAATTGATTATCTTGGTTAACCATCTATTGAATGCTATTGCTTTATTCAATGCTTATATTTGGTTTAGTATATTTCTACTGGGCTGTGGCTCACCCTATATGGGAACATCATTTTCAGGTTCAGGTGATAAGCTACCTCCAAGGACATAGCTTGGAAGGACTTGGATTTTGAAGATTATTTTCAGTTATTTGCTTTCATTTATTAGTACATGTAAACACACAAGCCTAGGGCTTTATTTGTATTTGAGTTAGAACTCATACTTTTGTGTCCAAGTGTTGGTTTGGAAAGATGTAAGCCTGTAGGGCATTTAATTTGACGTTACATGTAATGCTTTTGTTTAGTAAGACTCTGATGAATATTATAATGAACTGTTTCCTTTTTAACATTGCATGTTGATGTTATATATAGTTAATGGGTTTATTTCCGAGGGCGTTACAACTTGGTATCAGAGCGTACCGGGTTTGAATACTTTGGGTACGTGGGAAGTGATTAGTATCACAATGGGTTCTTCTCGTCTGATAGAGACTTAGTGTAATGTTATATGCTTATGTGATAACATGTTTATGTGACTATCTGGGTATGGAATGTAGTTTCTAGGATATTGGTTGGACCCTTGAGTTTCTGATAGTCTTGTTGGAAAGGCACTTGATCACTGCTGCTTCCAACCGGAACTATAGTAACGCATTGGGACTGTCATTATCCGGGAATGAAATTCGTAGGTGCTTATGTGATTATGTGCTTACGTGGAATGAATTATTGTTGTCCAATGCATTAGGACGTGGGTGTTTAGCTTCGGCACATTTATTAATGTGCTAATATCTTTGTTACCTTTACTAGAATGCCTAGACGAGGAAGTTGTGATTTCCCTCCTTCCACACGGGAAGAGTTGTGGAAACAGTTTGTGGAGTTACGCCAAGGTACTACACCTTTGGTACAGTTTGAAGCATGGTTTGCTAACCTGTCGAGGTTTGCCCCAGAGTTAGTGGAGACGGAGGAGCTGCGTTGTTCGGAGTTTGAGAGTAGGCTGTGTGAGTGGGGGACGATAACAGTGGTAGTACCAATAGTATGGTTTTGTTTTGACTAATCCGTTTTGTAATCGGTGAATTATCATTTTGAAATCATGAGTTCTGTTGTGTAACCAATGTGTTTTAGGAATGTTGAAACATCAAAACTGCTTGTTTATATATATATATATTTGTGTTTATTAATTTCCTTGGGTTAGGCGGACTGGAACATGTTGTGGCTCTAAAGTTTTATTAATGTGACAAGTTGTGAAACCGTAAAATATTTGTAACAATGCATCGGTATGCGTGTGATTTGGTTTGGGAGAATGAGGGCTGGTGAGCCATGTTTTGAAATTAGGAAGAATTATTGAGAGATGCGTATCTTAGTCAGGACTACTATGGGGTGAGAACAGTTATACTTGCCGGGTGTGCGAAATTTCAAGGGTGTTACCTATTTAATCTTTAGTGAGTGGTAGAGTTTATGGCCAACTGTCGTGAGAACTCTTCGAGAGGATGTGAAGTGTGCGATTACTACTAGGTCTTGTATATTTAGCATGATGTTTTATGGAGGCATAGTGCATAATTTCGTTAGGAGTAGACTTACACCTTCATGGTAGGTGACGTTGCCGAATTTGCATACGTACTGAATGGTTGTCTCATTTGAGGGAGTGTTAGCCCTTGTTAAGATTGTGGTTGTTGGCATCGGGGAGTGGCGTGTTGTGAGCAACTGGTATTATATCCCGAGTAGTAGTATAATGGATATTCTCTTAAGTTTCAGGATTCTTTTGCTATGTTTAAATGCATTAGGTGTGTACCTTAATACTGGTTAGGTTAGGAGATGTTGTCGGTAGGGTTGGTTGGGTGTATAACCCGTGGTTAGGGTGTGACTCGTGAGTAGAGTCACAGTGGTATGGTGTTTGCAGTTGAAGGTTTAAGTTGATAGTGATGAGGGTGAGGACTCTTACTCTCCTTATTAGTGGTCCATTATAGCGACCAATCCTTACTATCTTATATTTATTACTTTGGTAACCTCTTGGTCATAAATGGAGGATAAATAGAATTCATGAACTTGGTTAATGGTCATTATTTTGGTATAACCATTTTCTTAGTTAATGGTCATTATTTTTGGTGTAACTGTAAGGTCCTAATGGCTTGTTATATATCAGTAGGCAGCAGCGGGTTAAACATGATTTTTTCCATCATCTTTTCTTTTGAAACCCTAGAGCCAACTCTCTCTCTCTCTCTCTCTCTCTCTCTCTCTCTCTCTCTAAAACTTGTCTTCTCTCTAAGAATTGATCTACCTAGGGTGAGTATCTAACCTTAGTCCTTTATTAAAAAGATAGAGTGGGTTGAGAGCTTCGTTTTAATCTGAGAAACTTGGGATTTGGAGCACGTTGGTCTTTGGTCATCATCTCTATTTGAGTTCTTCACTTCGAGGTAGGGATTTCCTACTCTATTCTATAAGTTTTGTTCTAAGTTTTGGTATTTTGATATGTTGGGGATGCTTTGGTAATTTTGGGAAAAACCCTAGTTGTATTAATAAATTAATTTGTATAATTAGTTTAAGGGAATTTGGTTAAATTCATGAAATTGAGGAATTCATTGATTAAATGGTGTGGTGGGATAATTTAAACCACTCGCCTAGTGAATTGTTGTTATATTTATTTCCAGTCTAGAAATAACTGTTTTGGGCTATCGGTGGAGGATAGTCGTGATTGTTGTAGACATTGCATGTGGATTAGGAATAACTGAAACTAATCACATTGGTTAAGTCATTAATTTTGACTATTGCATTAATACAGAAAATACGTGTATTGATTGAGCATTGCATTTGCATACATTGTTTGTGTGGGAGGAGATAGGGGATGTACTCCACGGTTTAGAGGAAGATAGGGGATGGACCTCTAAACCGGATTTTTGTTTGATATTGATACAGCACTAAAATGTGTATCATTTGTGAAGTATAGAAGTGTTTTTGTTTGTTATTATGTACTCCACGGTTTATTGGAAGATAGGGGATGGACCTCTAAACCGGATTTTTGTTTGATATTGATACAGCACTAAAATGTGTATCATTTGTGAAGTATAGAAGTGTTTTTATTGATACAGCACTAAAATGTGTATCAATCTGGAAGTATGAAGTGTTTTGATTTGAGCTTGAGTCTCATTTATTTGTTGACATTGGAAGAATGTGAATATGATATATATATAATTCACTATTGTAAGTTTGGCCAGGTTCTGAGCCATATTGATAATGTTGGAAAGTGAAACGTGTCGTTGACAATAATGTCATGAGATTGGATAATGATGTAATTGATTATCTTGGTTAACCATCTATTGAATGCTATTGCTTTATTCAATGCTTATATTTGGTTTAGTATATTTCTACTGGGCTGTGGCTCACCCTATATGGGAACATCATTTTCAGGTTCAGGTGATAAGCTACCTCCAAGGACATAGCTTGGAAGGACTTGGATTTTGAAGATTATTTTCAGTTATTTGCTTTCATTTATTAGTACATGTAAACACACAAGCCTAGGGCTTTATTTGTATTTGAGTTAGAACTCATACTTTTGTGTCCAAGTGTTGGTTTGGAAAGATGTAAGCCTGTAGGGCATTTAATTTGACGTTACATGTAATGCTTTTGTTTAGTAAGACTCTGATGAATATTATAATGAACTGTTTCCTTTTTAACATTGCATGTTGATGTTATATATAGTTAATGGGTTTATTTCCGAGGGCGTTACAACTTGGTATCAGAGCGTACCGGGTTTGAATACTTTGGGTACGTGGGAAGTGATTAGTATCACAATGGGTTCTTCTCGTCTGATAGAGACTTAGTGTAATGTTATATGCTTATGTGATAACATGTTTATGTGACTATCTGGGTATGGAATGTAGTTTCTAGGATATTGGTTGGACCCTTGAGTTTCTGATAGTCTTGTTGGAAAGGCACTTGATCACTGCTGCTTCCAACCGGAACTATAGTAACGCATTGGGACTGTCATTATCCGGGAATGAAATTCGTAGGTGCTTATGTGATTATGTGCTTACGTGGAATGAATTATTGTTGTCCAATGCATTAGGACGTGGGTGTTTAGCTTCGGCACATTTATTAATGTGCTAATATCTTTGTTACCTTTACTAGAATGCCTAGACGAGGAAGTTGTGATTTCCCTCCTTCCACACGGGAAGAGTTGTGGAAACAGTTTGTGGAGTTACGCCAAGGTACTACACCTTTGGTACAGTTTGAAGCATGGTTTGCTAACCTGTCGAGGTTTGCCCCAGAGTTAGTGGAGACGGAGGAGCTGCGTTGTTCGGAGTTTGAGAGTAGGCTGTGTGAGTGGGGGACGATAACAGTGGTAGTACCAATAGTATGGTTTTGTTTTGACTAATCCGTTTTGTAATCGGTGAATTATCATTTTGAAATCATGAGTTCTGTTGTGTAACCAATGTGTTTTAGGAATGTTGAAACATCAAAACTGCTTGTTTATATATATATATATTTGTGTTTATTAATTTCCTTGGGTTAGGCGGACTGGAACATGTTGTGGCTCTAAAGTTTTATTAATGTGACAAGTTGTGAAACCGTAAAATATTTGTAACAATGCATCGGTATGCGTGTGATTTGGTTTGGGAGAATGAGGGCTGGTGAGCCATGTTTTGAAATTAGGAAGAATTATTGAGAGATGCGTATCTTAGTCAGGACTACTATGGGGTGAGAACAGTTATACTTGCCGGGTGTGCGAAATTTCAAGGGTGTTACCTATTTAATCTTTAGTGAGTGGTAGAGTTTATGGCCAACTGTCGTGAGAACTCTTCGAGAGGATGTGAAGTGTGCGATTACTACTAGGTCTTGTATATTTAGCATGATGTTTTATGGAGGCATAGTGCATAATTTCGTTAGGAGTAGACTTACACCTTCATGGTAGGTGACGTTGCCGAATTTGCATACGTACTGAATGGTTGTCTCATTTGAGGGAGTGTTAGCCCTTGTTAAGATTGTGGTTGTTGGCATCGGGGAGTGGCGTGTTGTGAGCAACTGGTATTATATCCCGAGTAGTAGTATAATGGATATTCTCTTAAGTTTCAGGATTCTTTTGCTATGTTTAAATGCATTAGGTGTGTACCTTAATACTGGTTAGGTTAGGAGATGTTGTCGGTAGGGTTGGTTGGGTGTATAACCCGTGGTTAGGGTGTGACTCGTGAGTAGAGTCACAGTGGTATGGTGTTTGCAGTTGAAGGTTTAAGTTGATAGTGATGAGGGTGAGGACTCTTACTCTCCTTATTAGTGGTCCATTATAGCGACCAATCCTTACTATCTTATATTTATTACTTTGGTAACCTCTTGGTCATAAATGGAGGATAAATAGAATTCATGAACTTGGTTAATGGTCATTATTTTGGTATAACCATTTTCTTAGTTAATGGTCATTATTTTTGGTGTAACTGTAAGGTCCTAATGGCTTGTTATATATCAGTAGGCAGCAGCGGGTTAAACATGATTTTTTCCATCATCTTTTCTTTTGAAACCCTAGAGCCAACTCTCTCTCTCTCTCTCTCTCTCTCTCTCTCTCTCTCTCTCTAAAACTTGTCTTCTCTCTAAGAATTGATCTACCTAGGGTGAGTATCTAACCTTAGTCCTTTATTAAAAAGATAGAGTGGGTTGAGAGCTTCGTTTTAATCTGAGAAACTTGGGATTTGGAGCACGTTGGTCTTTGGTCATCATCTCTATTTGAGTTCTTCACTTCGAGGTAGGGATTTCCTACTCTATTCTATAAGTTTTGTTCTAAGTTTTGGTATTTTGATATGTTGGGGATGCTTTGGTAATTTTGGGAAAAACCCTAGTTGTATTAATAAATTAATTTGTATAATTAGTTTAAGGGAATTTGGTTAAATTCATGAAATTGAGGAATTCATTGATTAAATGGTGTGGTGGGATAATTTAAACCACTCGCCTAGTGAATTGTTGTTATATTTATTTCCAGTCTAGAAATAACTGTTTTGGGCTATCGGTGGAGGATAGTCGTGATTGTTGTAGACATTGCATGTGGATTAGGAATAACTGAAACTAATCACATTGGTTAAGTCATTAATTTTGACTATTGCATTAATACAGAAAATACGTGTATTGATTGAGCATTGCATTTGCATACATTGTTTGTGTGGGAGGAGATAGGGGATGTACTCCACGGTTTAGAGGAAGATAGGGGATGGACCTCTAAACCGGATTTTTGTTTGATATTGATACAGCACTAAAATGTGTATCATTTGTGAAGTATAGAAGTGTTTTTGTTTGTTATTATGTACTCCACGGTTTATTGGAAGATAGGGGATGGACCTCTAAACCGGATTTTTGTTTGATATTGATACAGCACTAAAATGTGTATCATTTGTGAAGTATAGAAGTGTTTTTATTGATACAGCACTAAAATGTGTATCAATCTGGAAGTATGAAGTGTTTTGATTTGAGCTTGAGTCTCATTTATTTGTTGACATTGGAAGAATGTGAATATGATATATATATAATTCACTATTGTAAGTTTGGCCAGGTTCTGAGCCATATTGATAATGTTGGAAAGTGAAACGTGTCGTTGACAATAATGTCATGAGATTGGATAATGATGTAATTGATTATCTTGGTTAACCATCTATTGAATGCTATTGCTTTATTCAATGCTTATATTTGGTTTAGTATATTTCTACTGGGCTGTGGCTCACCCTATATGGGAACATCATTTTCAGGTTCAGGTGATAAGCTACCTCCAAGGACATAGCTTGGAAGGACTTGGATTTTGAAGATTATTTTCAGTTATTTGCTTTCATTTATTAGTACATGTAAACACACAAGCCTAGGGCTTTATTTGTATTTGAGTTAGAACTCATACTTTTGTGTCCAAGTGTTGGTTTGGAAAGATGTAAGCCTGTAGGGCATTTAATTTGACGTTACATGTAATGCTTTTGTTTAGTAAGACTCTGATGAATATTATAATGAACTGTTTCCTTTTTAACATTGCATGTTGATGTTATATATATTTAATGGGTTTATTTCCGAGGGCGTTACAGGTCGGGCTGGCGCCGATCGGTCAGCTCAGGGTGTCGGTCGGTATACTGAGGTGTTGGGTGAGTGTACTGGGTGTTTCTGGTTTCGGAGTCCTTTCTTTTCTCTCTAGGGGTCGGGTTTTTGGCTGTAGGATCTTGTCGGGCTACTAGGGAATCTTCTGCGTTCATGTATTTTTGGGCTTTGGAAAGTAGGGTTGCCATGGAGGTCAAGGGGTTTTTAGAAAGGGAGAAAAGGAAGTCAGATGATCGTAGACTGGCCATGAAAGCTGTGAGGATGACCTTGTCATCGTTTTCCGCTACCTGCAGGGCTTCGGTGTTGAAGCGGGTGTCGAAGCTGCGTAGCGACTTCCCCTCAGTCTGACGGATATTGAGGAGTTGGGTTGTCGGACGCTGCTGGCGCTGGGCACCAATAAAATGGCTGAGAAAAGAGTCACTTAGGTGCTAGAAAGTGGAGACAGAGTCTGCTGGCAGTTGACTAAATCAGAGTTGCGCCGACCCCTTAAGTGTTACAAGGAAGGCGCGACACATGATCTCGTCAGGGAATGCATGGAAGATCATGAGGGTCCTGTAAGTTTCCAAATGGTTGACCGGGTCTGTCGTGCCGTCGAACGAGTCAAGCGAGGGCATTTTGAATTTAGGAGGTAAGGGTTTGTCCCTAATGGAGGCAATGAACGGTGAGTTGGCTGTGGTGGATGGTTTATTCTACATGTTTTACATAACTCCTTGGAGCTGAAGCTTCATGGCTTGGAGTTCTGCATCCTAGAGAGGAACGTTGTCACCACCAGAATGTAACGAAGGCTGGACACTACTGGCCTCTCCCTCGGGGGTGGGTGCCTGGACTGACGAATGTGGAACCCGGGGAGGCAGGTTCATATCTGGGGGAGGGGGTTGCAATCCTTCCAAGTTGGGTGGGTAGGGCTGTTGGATAGGATGACTCGGGCTCCTTCTTGGTTGGGTGGTATATCTGGAGGTGGTGGAGGAGGCATAGAAAGATTTCTTTGGAGTAGAGCATTAATCAGGGCTTGGTTTTGCTCGGCGAGGCGATTAATGCTGTTGGTGAGCTTAGTGAAGTACTGCGGTGGGTTGTTTGGGTTAGGAGGGTTGGCTTGGTGGTTGGCAACATTGTGGTGAGAAGCCATGGATCGAGTTGTGACCATCTACCTTGGTGGGTGGCAGGAAAGGATTATCAGGAAAGGGTCTTCGGCGACATCGAGCACAACTAGTGCGCGGAGCAAAAAGGTTTCCCACAAACGGCGCCAACTGATAATACAACGTGTTCTAGATGGAACGAGTCAGATTGATCCATGCTTCTCTAACCGGTGCCCGAGGTACCAAGCCCACTAGAAGACCTGCACCAGAGTTCAAAGAGGAACAGGGAGTCCCCCAGTGAACCCTCCGACGAGCAAGTTAGAAAGAGAGGTGGAATGTAGAGATAGATTAGAAATAGAAAGCTTAACCTTCTTCTTGTCTTTGACGTCTGGTTATATCCTCTGGTAATCATTTCATTGTCCCTTCCGACCTGTCGCCATGACCGAAAGTCTATGCTCTAGCTTGCCTTATTCATGGTGAGGCCGTTCTGTCTCAACGGGGAAGGGTTATCGCAATAAATGCTGTAAGGGCCTTCATTAATGGCTGATGTGCAGTGCAATAACTTTGCAGGATCTTTATCTGCTTATGTGGCTTGTCCTTCTCTTGCCACGTGTTTAGATGTTATTGGTTCTTAATGTCATGTTGAGCTCCAGCAACGTTGGGCTTTAGTATTAGAATTATGTATTGGGCCCTAAACGGTAGGCTATATCCTTTATGGGCTTACCCGTGTCAAAATCAATTGTACATTCTTGAAAATTTTCATATAACCTTAGAAAAAATTAACAACCATATATGGAAATCAATTTTTTTTTTCCAAATCAGTTGTACATTTGGTTGAATTTATTTGGATAATAAAAATCATTGGTAGCAAATCAGATAAAAAAAAAATTCAAAATTTAATTTAAATACTTAACTGGTTACAATCAATATAAGAATAAATAAAAATAAAAAAAACACATTAAAAAATGCAAACATTATGAGTAAGGAAACAATTATCTATAAATTAAGAAAATACTGAGACGCTCATATTTACGAATTTAGTATGCAAAATCTAGTGTATTTTTCTAGACATGTAATGATCATTAATAATAATTATGATTTTAATAATAAAAAATAAATAAAACATAATTTTTGATCAAGTTAAACGTAGATAAGTTATAAAAAAGCATACAAAATATATCTCTAAGACAAATTGGACATTTTCAAAAACTTTCACTTGTACATTTGGTTAAATTTATTTGGATAATAAAGCCATTGGTAAATAACTATTTTGGATAGAAATAATTAAGATATAAACATTTAAGACAATAATTAAGGTAATAGCAATAAAAACACATATAAAAAAGGGCTTACCTTGCAATTTTCATAAGAACCTTGGTGGGAAATTATAAAAATATAAACATTAAGAGTAAGGAAACAATTATTTATGAATTAGGAAAATACTGAGATACTCATATTTAGGTCTCATTTGGCATGCAACACTTTTAGTATGAAAGCTAAAAAGTTACTAAAAAAATTAAATAACCTATAATTTATACCAAAAAGTTAGATACTATTTTCTCTCTACCTTTTGCACATATTTTCGTAAAAAATTAAAAAGTCATTTCAAACATACTAATTTTTTTAACCTCATATTTTAGCTAAAAAGCTAAAAAATTACTAAAATATCTTATTCCCAAACGAAGCCTAAGGACAAAAGTCTCACTTATGCAAAATCTATTGTATTTTTCTAAACATGCCATGATCATTGATAATAATTATGTTTTTAAAAAAAGAACATAATAAAATTCAATAATTTATCAACAGAAAAAGATGAAACCCAAAATTATGAAGTTTACTATTTGTCACCTAGAGAGTCCAAACTGAAATTGAAATTTATGAACAAAACACGTTAAAAAAATAAAATAAAAATAAAATCACCAAACAACCATCACAACGGAGCAATAAATTTGAATATACACATATAAATTTGATGAAGGCAACTAAAGCAATAAAGGCAACTAAAGTAATACACACAATACCATTAGTTCAAGCTCGCTTTGCCATTTCAGAATTTTTGTTATCTACCTAAAAATTGATGAATAATATCATATTAAATAGATGATTTAGAAAAATACAAACGATTAAATATCAAATGTAGAGAACCCATTGCTTTAAAAAATGAAAAAAAAAAAAGGAAATCAAACAAAACTAATGATGTGAATTGAGAATTAAGGATGCATTTGGCAATAGGCTAAAATGTCAAAAACTTAAAAGCCACAAAATCAGTTGTCATGAGTTTAAAAATTAAAAAAAAAAAAAAGAAAAGAAAACACATTAGCATGTTTCACTCACTAAAAAAATAATTTTTTAAACACATTAATTAAATATATATATATATATATATAAAAAGAATCCAAATAACCACTTAGTAATCTTGTGATGGCCATCCAAACAAGGCATAGCATGATCCAAAGTGGTTGGAAACAATAGGGAAATGATTTGGACCCCTAAAAATGCCCCCCTAATCCCCCTAATTCCCAAAACGACGTCGTTTTGGGGAAATTTATTTATTTATTATTTTAATTTTTTTTAATTTTTTTTTTGCCTTGGTCTCAATTTTCGGGGGATTAGGGCTCCCCAAATTAGGGGGATGTAGCACGGCCCGAAAAAATAATAGCATGATCACATTCTAGATAATTTGATTTTCATTTTTAAATAAAAATAATAATAATAAAAATCAAATTGTGTAATTTTTATTGTCCAAAACAGGAAAATGAGGAACATTACTATGTTAACCAATTTCATCAACATAAAAAGATGAAACCCAAATTATAAAACTAAAATCAAAAAGTTGATAAAACCCACAAATTTTTAGCGAGAAATAGGATAGTTGATGAACAAAACCAAAAGGATAAAACCCAAATCATATTTTATAGTTTGAAAAGAGGGAAACCCATTTGAAGAGAGAGAAAGAGGGCATTTTGTAATTGGATTAGAGAGAAACACGTTTGAAAAGGGTATTTTCAATCATCAATGTAAAAGGAAGAAGAGGGCATTGGGATAGAGAGAGAAACCAAAAAAAATTATTGAATAAATGGGCATTTTCATAGTTTAGAGAGCGAAACTCATTTGAAGAGAGAGAAGGCATTTTCAATCAACGTGAAAGGATGAAACCCAAATCAAAAAGTTCATGAAACCCACAATTTTTTAGAGAGAAATAGGGTAATTGATAAACAAAACCAAAATAAATTCTCAATTGGTAAGTTAGAGAGAAACCCATTTTAACAGAGAGAGAGAGAGAGAGGGCATTTTCAATCACCCATTTACTAAATAATTTTCTAAAATAGTTAGAGAGAGATAGGGCATCATATTTTATAGTTTGAAAATAATTGGACTGTTAATGGCCTCGCAATAAACAAATAGGATTGACAAATAATAAAGATCAGAGAGAGTAAGAGAGAACTACCGTAGTTAAAGATCATAGAAGTGTCACCTACTAATATTGCAAAACCGAAACTTGAGAAAAGGGGAAGGAAAATAGAAATAAAGAAGGGTTGTTAGAATATGTAAAAAGAGCATGAATGTATGCATAACATGGAAAAGAGAGAGCGAAAAGTATTATATTTGAGGGGGAGAAGCAAAAACAAAGATTTCATCTTGATTCTTAAATTACTTGATAAGTATAATCAAAACCATTGAAATCATATGTATCCAACATATTTTGAGACATTTTCAAAAGCTCTTGTGCCATATTATATAGATTATATGGAATATTCAAGAAAGTGTTTTTTTGAGAGGAATAGAGAAAACACTTTGGGAGAGAGGGAAGCACTATCATTTTTGTGTTGAAAGAAGACTTAGTAGAGAAGCGGAATTTACTTTTAACACCCCGTCTTCTACACTCAACCAAATGAATCCGATGAGGATCAAAGAACTTAAGGAACCAACCATAGTTGGCAAAGACAAATCAAACTTCAATTTGTGTCTTGCGTATAACAGTAGGCAGTTGACACAAATATCAGGGCAGCATCGCTGGTTACAAAAATTTGCTCCCCAAAATCTGAATTTGGTATCAAAACTCTTTGGATTCATCTACACTAATCTTGAAAAAAGTGAACACGTATTTACATGTGATAAAATAGGTATAGAGACGTATATTGTTGCCATTTCTCCAACATTT
Source organism: Camellia sinensis (assembly GCF_055761805.1). Taxonomy (NCBI): domain Eukaryota; kingdom Viridiplantae; phylum Streptophyta; class Magnoliopsida; order Ericales; family Theaceae; genus Camellia; species Camellia sinensis. Next base: position 65,730,663 of record NC_138961.1, on the reverse strand, counting down.
ATCATCGCATACAGAGATGGTTAATGTACAACATCAGAGGTATTGCCGAAGGCTTTCACCACTCATGGATTCCATTTCCTTGAGTATCTCTTGTGCAAGCGACTTGACAGGAGGCTCAACATCTTCCAGCAATTCACCAAGGAATGGGATGGTTTCAGCTAAGAACACCAAATATTCTTCTTTAAGATTTTCCACAAGGTACTTAACAATTCTCAGGCCTAGCATACGGGATCGAACCTTCTCGCTCCGAGTTTGCATCAAGACCTGCAATAACAAAAATAAATTCATAATTGAAAACAAATAAAAACCAAAGTCATTTGAAGCCCAAAACACATTGAGGACAAGTCTTTGGAAATACAGACAAAGGAGTAAGGGAACAAAATGATGAAATTTCGCACCAGCTATAAAATAGATAAAGACTTGTAAAGATCGAAACTAATACAAGCAAGAAGGTCAATGTCTGTTTGAAGAATGAGAAAGAAGAATCTGCGTGTATAAAGAGAGCTTGATGCTTCTGCGCACATAGTGGGGACACACACACAAAACACAGAGAGTCGAACATTAAAAGCAACAAAAAACACGAGGGTGGGTGGGAGCCCCACCTCCACATCCTCCTCCTACCAAGCAAAAAGCAACAAAAATAACAAACCCTACAATTGTTACCGTAACTCATATGCACCACTATGGTATCAAAGGATATTATTAACACAATCAAAACTTACGATTTGTATAAAACCCAATTTACCAAATATTGGGAAAATGTCGGAGGAAACTAGCAGGGAAGACTAGTTAAACAAGTTAGACAAAAATAGAGCACTGTATGGGGACACCCGTGGAATAAATGGGGGTGCTAGTTTGGCAGAAAGGCAGATAGGCAGGGGTGCTTATATTTTCATACTTCTGACTATTTTCAAAGCTTGTAAAATAACTTTGACCAAGCATTAACCTTGGAAAAAAATATCTGAAGGGCCACAGCTAGACATCATGAGGAAAGCTCAGGCAGTCCAGCATGTGCAAGTGTTCACATCTTTTTTTCCTTTTATGTGTGTGTGTGCATGAGTGTGTGCTCCAAGGCTACTTATTTTCCCAGTGGCGGAATGGTACTGGATGACGGAATTCTTTTGCAGGCCATAATGTCTTAACTGCTGGGTGAACTAAAGGATGAAAAACATCAATTGGTTCATAGGTTATCATCAACTTTAATATACAAAAGCTGAAGCTACGAAGCACTTACGCAATTTTTTTATTTTTATTTTTTGCACTAGGAGAAAGCAGCATTGTGCCTAGTTCGCCTCTCCTCATCCTACACACATGGGACCAGTACCGGTGATAACCTTCTTTTGCAGGCTATGATTTCCACGTGCTTATTGATCATAATAAACTTCAACTTGTCTGTTGGTTACTATCAGCCACAAAGGCATAAAAATGAACATTGGGGGACATGAACAGGATACCAATAGAAATCAAAATGAAGCACATAATGAATTGTACCTAACACACACACGCGCACACACACACACACACACACACACACATACACACACAGTATATCAAGGATTGCTACCACATGGAACATGATACAAATATAACTTAGAAATCAATATGGAGCACAGGATGGATTGTACATGACAATAATAGACTTCATAGAGAGATTTTAGTCCAAAACAAGTTTTTGCTTGTATTTTATAAGCACAGCTCATTATTTAAGTTTTAAACCCCCAAAGTTGAGGTCCACAGCTAAGAGCATTGACAACATGCAATGTGGTCAAGTCTGAAAAAATTCTACACTCACCTCGTGGTTCAGGGGCTTCCAGAGAAGGTCAGTGCCAGCTGTAACAGCCATTTGACCAACACACACAACCAACAAATCATCAACTTCCTTTATAGATGGTATACTTGTATATTCTTCCAAAGAAGCTGGCGGTTCTACGACTAGCTGCGAGACAATGGGTTTCAACAGGACCTGCAGAAACAAAATTAATTTCAATTATAAGGAAACAGCAGACGAGGGACATGAAGAAAGACATGTGAAGTTTTCATTTTTAGAGTAAAGGATTTTTTTGTGAATATGCTTTACTCCTTGTAGACTTCACTATTGAGTTAAATTTTGGGGTCGAGCCTTCCTGATATTCTTGAGTTTTTGTATACAAGCTGCGCCCCATTTGGCACTCGTTCTAATGTATGTTTTACTTACCAAAAGAATGCTGATCAAATGTTTTTTTTAAAAAAAATTGATTCATTAGTTCTAGCATCAATTCTAGAATGGCCCTTCCTTGAGTTGAACAAAAAGCCTCTGCAGTAGTTTTACATTATAACCAACAAGTGCAATACAGCTATGTCAACTTTAGTAAACATTGAAGAGGAAAACAACAAACGTTGGACTCCTTGCACACCATAGTGTGGGGTAACCAACAAATAGACCAAGGTGAAGCTGACTAAAATAACTGTGAGGCACATGAGCAGAGAAGCAATGAAAACTATGATTTAAGTAAGCAAATTTCCTGAGAAAATTAGAAAACATCTGAATATTGAAATTAATTAATCAAACTGAAGGCCAAACAAGAGAAGGCAGAACCGAAAATTGAAATTATCAGGCATGACAGTAGTTCAATAATATACTAAAAAACATCCATTAATCAGGAAATCACTCTTTGCTGAGTGTTATAGACACCATATGGTCAAAGCTGATTCATATATGTCAAGCACACAAGTTGCATACAAACAATTTAAAAATCAGTGTAAATGCTGCGCATATAGAAAGCATAAAAGGTGAAAAAGGTGTTTCACAAACCTCAAAATTTGATGAATCAAGAAACTTCAGGCTTCCAGTATCATAAAGAAAACATTTATGCAAGGATGACAAAACCAAACCCCGAAGATGCCATATGTCATATGTCAATGTACCATTTCCATCATTTTTATTACTTTTCACTTCCTGAAGTTTCGCCTTCTTCTTTCGTGGCAGAGCAATTTTGGCATCTTCACCACCAGTCAGGTGCCGTATACAACCATCAAGCAAGTACTTGAAGTAAGGAACAAACAACGATCTGTACTTGGAAAACAACAATATCAGCAGCCAGAAAGTGTAAAGATATATTCTACACAATTTTAATTAACTGAAAAAAGCCTAAATGCTCCTTATAACCAAAGAAAATAGTTGAAAAGGAACCATAAGCATGTTCTTAAAAAATAAAGTCCTAAAAATAAAGATATAATACAGCTTGGCTACCATAAATCTACTGTCAATTTGTATGTATACACGTATATTCCTCTCCAGTAAGCTCTCCTCATCCAACAGTGAGAACATTCTAGAATATAAATCACAAAAATACTGAGACAGCCTCTTGACTCAAAACCCAATCCCTCAAACAAAGCAAATGGAAACCAAGGTCATAGAGATCAGGTCTAAATTAGCTATCCAGGGACAATTTATGAAATTGTCAGCTGAAGCACGGACACTTCTAAAAAGGTGACGTATCCGTGTCGTGTCCGTGTCGGACACCGACACTCGTTGGACACTCTTAAGACACGTGTCCGACACTCTTCAAAACGTGTTTTTTAAAGACCCAGACACTCTTTGGACATTTGGAGGACACACATGTCAATCGCTTAAACACACGTGTCTATCGATTAGACATATGTGAAACTAATTATAAATTTGAACAAAATAACTTAAGATACAATAATAAAACAAAAACCACATAAATTTATAGGAATTAGTGTTATATTGCATTTTTTATTATCTTTGAATGACATATTCATATATATAACATATAATAAATATATAAAATTATATATTTCATGCGTGTCCCCTACGTGTCGTGTCCTGTATTTTTTGAAAATTAACGTGTCGGCGTGTCTATGTCGTATTCGTGTCGTGTCACGTGTACGTGTCCGTGCTTCTTAGTATGCAATCCAGTCATCCAAATACAATGATTAGAACAATAAAATTACACATACACAACAAAACATAAAGGGCCCATTTGGTTCGGTTTTGAAATCAATTTTGAAAGATTAGTTGTTTAAAAGAGTTTCCAAATTTTGAAAATTTGTTTATTAGTATATTTTGAAAAAAGTTTTGTAGTTAGAGTTCTATAGTTTGGGATGATTTGTGATTTTTTAGTAGTTGAATAGATGGGTGTGAGAGAAAAAGTGATTAATTGATGTTTAAGATGTGAGAGAATGAGAGAGAAGAGAGAAAAAATGATTGATTGATGTGTAAGATTTGAAAGGAGAGAGGAGATAGAAAAAGTTATTGAAAGAAATTTACAGAAAATTGTAAACCAAACAAATTTTGGGTTTTGAGCTCTCAAAAATTGGTTTCAAAACTAAACCAAACAAGGCCTTTTGGTATTTTTTTTCCTCTCTTTTCTTTCTTTCTTTAGCAAGCCTAAACATCTAGATTACAATTGATAACAGGGTTGAGGAGCAAATGGATGGTGAGGAAAAGAGTTGGGCGAAAGTACAAAGAAAACATAAGAAAACCTACTAAAAATAGGAATTTAATCAATGAAACTGAATAAAATAAATAAATTAACTTTCCAGATTCCTGAAAGCGATATTCTGCATTTGTGATCAAGTATGGACAAGGACGATCAAATTATTGCTTGGTCGTCGTCATTGTCTAAAGGGAAGAACAAATAAAATTATACGTAAGTCAATATAAAAGTTTAGGTATGTATTTCAATTTGTTGTTCAAGGCTATCTATTTATTAGGGGAGCTTTGCTAGGATGTTCAGCAACATATACCATTATAATGGGTCTCAATAGATCAAAAGGTTAATATCACATCTTTGGCAAATTAAGCACAATTGAAAAAGGTGCTCGCCTTTTAGTGCCTTGAGTCTAGCGCAACTCAAGCGCCTCGGCTACGCTACATTGAAATTGAATTGCCTCAAGGTTGTTGAGGCCCCTCAGATGTGCCTTGGTGCACCTCTGGCCTAGGCAATTAGGACAATGAATGTAAAGGCAACAAAGCACCAAATCTTCTTGGTGGGGGGTGGGGGTGACAATTAAACAAATATATTACACCTACTTCTGCAGTTCACATTTCTAATTAAGCAACATATATATGCTCATTTATGAAGTCAACACTTGAACCCAACGGGTACTAGGTTCCACAGTAGGTGAGATGTGTGGCTGTTCCCAAACTCTGTACCACAAGGTTTAGTTATCTACTAAAATTCATCATTATTATACACTAGAAGCACCAGGAAAAAAAGAACACTCAAAATACACAAAGGGAATTATTGACTCACCGATGGCTTTCAGCAAGCTTATTTACCAAGCCATAGAAAGTAATTGCCCTATCAACACTTGTGCTTCCCACACTTTCACTTTCATCCACATTTGACTCAGCCCACTCAATACACCTAATGAAAAGAGGCTTGAACATTGTCTCAGTAAGTTTCATGGTAAGAAAGATCATTGTGTTGATAACACTTTTCTCAACAATGTCAATGCTCCTAATTGAAACAGGATGTTGACGGCGAAGATCAAGTGCTAGTAAACACAAGTCGAAAATTTTTGCATGATAAGCAGCAATTGATGATCTATCTATTGTTCGGACCAAGTTCCCTAACATTTCAAAAGCAATTGACAAACTTGAATCCCCATATTCGGTAGCCTTGGAGTATATACTCAGCAGTGGTGGAAGCAAAAGTCGAACCTGGTAAGCAAAACACGGGTCAGTAGAAAGATGAGGCTGACAATTACTTAATGCAACCACAGTGCCAAACCAAATATAACCATCAAGTTTGATAGAGCAACTTACAGGGACTTTCTCAGTGATAAGCTTTCGAACAACATCAGCTTTAAATTTTAATTTTGGATCTGATCCAGAAGCATACTTGGGATGCAACACTACGAGTTTTAGAATATCTCCAAGATACGGGTTTAAAAAACCACCAAGCTTGTCAACAACTGCCTCCAATGCAAAAAGAACAGACATGTAGACAGATTCCTTAGAATCTGTTAATGGAATAGATGCATTATCCTCGCCAGATGTAGTTATTGCAGAAACAGATGAGAAAACATTAGACCTCCTCAGCACATTCTCCATGATAGAAGGAAGCTCAGGAAGGGCTCTTGGCCCTAGCACATTGATCAAAGCCCCAGTTGTCCGAAGGCAACAGGAAGAGACAGCCAAGTTATTTGACTGGATATTTTTCGTCACTGATGCAAGGCACATGTTGAAGATAGAATAATTAGAAGAAAACTTGTACGCCAAAACTTCCAGTGCTGAAACTGCTGCCACTTTCAACGAAGTATTAGAATCATCAACAGAGTCATCAACTAATGTCAGAATTTCTGAACACATCTTCTTAAATGACTCCACAGCACTCCCATCCAGATGAAGCCAAGAACTTGTAGACTTTGAAGTCAATCCCCTTCTCTCATGCTTCGGTTTCATCGTCCCAGAGTCTCTCACAGTTTCAGATAGAAGCCCGAGAGCCTGCTTGCATGAAAGGCATTGATTTATTTGTTCCAAGATGACAATTCCAAACCATTAAGCAGACAACAAGATAATTATGAAACCAAAAAAAAAAAACTAAATTAATATATATATATATATATATAAACTAAAGCCACATATTCATTTGGTATGAGATAGCCATGGATCCAAATTTTGTTTCCATTAGCTAGGAAATGGAAACATTTGGGCAGCACCGATACTTCAAAACAAGTGCCGTATTCGTATCGAACACACAGACACACGCAGGCACTTTGGGGACATGTATGGGTGATACCACATAGCGTGTTCCTTTATTTAATTAATTTATTTTCAGGGGACACGCAGGGAACACTTCGGGGACACACTAGGGACATGCCAAGTTGACTTCTCACCCATTTTATTTAGTACTTTTGATGAATGTTGAATGTTTATTATTTTTTTCTTAGATTTAAATATTTAATAGATCATCCATAAAAAAATATATAAACTATAAGTGTTAATTTAAAAGTACTTTTTTAAATAAAAAAAATAGAATTATAGTTAGTTTTTGTTATAATATTGATTGTTTGTGGATGTAATATTAATCTAGATAGTAAATAAAAGCATATAACATATTTTATTGCCGTGTCTCCGCCATGTCCATATCCCCTTTTTTTTTTAAATCATCGTGTCCCATGTCCACGTCCATAGCCGTGTCTATGCTTCTTAGTATTCGGGAAACGTTTCGGAAATGAAAAAAAAAAATTGAAAATGCTTGAAAACAAAAACTAATAAAACCCATATAAATGTTAATAATTGAATATGCTGAGATCTAGAATATTGGAAGCTCACACCCAAAAGGTTTAAAGGAATAGCTGGGGAAACAAATTGCCATTGTAAAAAATAATAAGAACGAGAAATGCAAAAAATTCTAGCAGTAGGAATATTGGTGGGGGGAGGTACTTTGCGATAACAGAGAAAGAGAATACATGACTTAAACATGTTTTTCTATCCTCTCTTCTCTCTAGTTTCTCAGATTTTCAGAACTTTCCTTTAAACTCAAATTTTGATTTTGACAAAGAGAGGCAAGTAGAAATAAGCAATGTTAAATATTCTTAATATGTCACCAAACAATTCATTGTTTCGATATGTTTCGTAGTGTTTCAGTGCATTTCAATGTTTTTCAGTAGAAGCATTGGAATTTCAGTGTCACTAATGTTTCATTTCAGTTCTTACGAAACGGAAACATTTCAATGGAAAATAAACGAAATTTTGTTCCTTGGAAGAAACATCTGTTTCCCATTGGGAAGTTAAAGTTTTATTTTAACTGTTCTAAAGCCTGAGGTACATTAACTGGCTGACCATAAAAGAATCCATAGGAATTGGGAGTAATGGCTATATCGAGTTCCAGCCAAGGAAATCTCTAATTGAATATTCTTGCACATATCAGCTCTCAGTCCAACCTTGCCACGAACAACAGTGCTATGAAATGCCACTAAACGTTAAAAATAATTCTTTTTATTGTCCCTCAAACACAAAATGATTCATGATAGTAAATAATGTATTACTTACTTTTCTCCTCACACTTCTGTTTGCATGTCTCAGCAACTTAATCATCCCTTGGAAGTATGACGAGGGCATGAGCCCCTTTGTAATATTCTTCAGGACAGTGTGCATATGATCCTTTAGTTCTTTCCTGATGACAGCAGGAAAACTTAATTGCTTTCTTCTTGAGTCGACCAGTTGTAAATGAGAAACAACCTGCTCCATAAGTTCTTCAAGTGTTCTCTGTAAAGGTAATCAAAGCTTGTCAGAAAAATATGTTTGAATAAAGTAACTATGTTTCAATTGGATTGTCCAGAAACTGTTTTCATGTTCTTAATTATAATCTTCTTGTTAGATAATATCCAAGTTATGCCCGTCACAGTACTGTCAAGTAATACCCTATCTCTTAAAATTAAAATCAAAGAAAAGATTGCCCACAATGTTCTTCAGGCAGTGCCTGATTTGTATGGATCAATTTATGTAATAATGCAACATAAATAGGAGCAGCAGTGGGAATCTGTATATTTTCCTCTGCTTTTCTCTTTTTATTATTTTGGAGACAGTGGGAAATGGGGGGTGCAACTTTTGCTGTGATTTTGTTGCACAGAAAAGTTGCACCCCCCATGTATTTGTAATAATTTTTGGTCTTTTACACTGAGGCCTCGTTTGGGAACCCTCATTTTTAGCCAAAAAGTCAAAAAGTTACTAAATTAGCCAAAAAGCCAACAACTCATACCAAAAAGTCAAAGATTCTCTTTTCTCTCTACTTTTTGCACATCTTTTCGTAAAAAGCCAAAAAGTCATCCCAAACATACTAGTTTTTTTTAGCTCATATTTTAGCCAAATAGCCAAAAAGTTATTAAATTAGCCTGTTCCCAAACGAGGCCTGAATTGTAATCTCCCCTATTATTTTCCCATATGACTTGGGGGCCAAGGCCCAGATGATGCTATATTCAGGCCTGCAGATTCATCAGCAGACCATAACTCACCAAGGAATGAAACAGATTCAATATAATTTATACAAACCTGAATGTTATCTGATTCTTCACCAGAATCAAGCTTGAATGCAATTTCAGGATCTTGCAGTTTGTCTGAAATGAACTGCATAGCAACTAGCAGTTCCATAAACAGTTCCTCACCCCAAGTACCAATGTCTATTTGCTGAAGCAGCTTAACAAGGGAAGGAAGCCATATCGTGCATGAATATTGGTCTAATATTTGCTTTGCAAATAACAATTCCCATTCCGTACGAGTAAGAGAAGTTAAGTGATCCCAAGAGGGTAGACTACTATCAGGGCAAGACAATCTTTTCCTTGAAACCAACGAATGGAAAAGGAGAACCAGTAGCGAACCCAAGCTACCACTCTCTCCTAGAGTCCTGAAAAGAAAGCTTGTCAATCCAAGTGAAAACTAAAAACTCAACAGAATAAAGAAACGTTTGTCAATTATACCTCAAAAGATGTATGATAATTGACAACCTTCTATGCTCAGCAACTTCAGGCAATACATTCACAAAAATCTGAATAACAAACTTAACCCAATCAAAACCTAAAATAAGAAACCATCAATAGGACTGCAGGAGGGAAGGCATGCAAGTTGCAACGAAGGCGCAATATAAATATATACGAGTGCAGTAGTATCATATCACCTGAAGCAATGTGTCTATGCTGTCACTCTTAGATAACCAACATGGAACAATCGCAGACACAAGGTCTTCAAACACTCGTTGTGAATGGCTGTCCCACTACAAACAAACATATACATTAACCAAAGTATTCATATGTATATGGCTACAACATGTCAAGTTTAAAAATTCAACAATCGAACAGTTCTGATGTTTGCACAAAAACAGAGCAGTACATTACAATAACAAAGGCCACAAAAAATACGAACAGACCTGAGTGACAGTTGATTCCCCAATAATGGTAAAAATATCCATTATGTGGTCCAAAACTTTGTTTGGAGTGACCTTTGCAATAGTAGACAACAGTGAGAAGAGTTGGTTGCGAGTGGTTCCATCCTTTACAGAACGGGCACATTCAACCAACAGTTTCAAGTCAAAGTTATTAATTATATCATCCTGCCATTAAACGTGTCACAAAAAGTTAAGAAACTAACAGAAAACAAACACAGAGGTCTAGTCAAAACATCTTTTACTATAAAAGTTAAGCAACCTCAAGAGGAATGGTCATTAAAAGTGAAGCACTAATATCTTCCAGAATCAACAGTAGCGTCTGTTGAATGTAACATGTTATACTGGAAATAGTTTGAGAAATGTCCAATGAAGCTTCCATACATTTCCCATTCAAGTCAGCATCATCATGTCCCCAGTCATCCATAAACATTTTGCGGAGGAGATTAAATAAGGGCCCTACAAGGGAAGTCCTACAAACCAAGGATTTGATATACTTAGCCCCAGTAAGTAGACATTTCTGAAGATGACTAAACAATGGCATAGTAAGTAAATACAACATTAACCAAAACTTCAGTAAACCAGTTATCCAGATAATTCAAGACCAGATATAACCATTATAGCAGACCTATTCTCTAAATCTTTCTTCAGTAGCAAAATGTCTAGGAGAGAGCTCATGAAAGAAAGTGCATTTTTGCCCGTAATCTCGAAACCGTGATACACATGAGTCATTTGTTTCTTTTTCTTCTTCCCTTGTGCAAAACCAATCATACCGACTTCCTGCTCTAAAACAAAATCAAGCATCCGGATGACCGTGGAGCAAGTGAACTGCAAAATTCAGAGAGGTGTCAATAAACCATTCATAGCTCAATTGAAGACAAATGTAAACAATGTATAAAATAATCAAGCTTTTGAATGAGAGCATAACACCCAAGAAAACTAAAATATAAACCTCATCCATTCCTTGTGTTGAATGTAGAAAACTTACTACATTCTAACATACATACCATGTAACAGAGACTAAATAATATGAGGAAGTCAAGAATGTAAAGCTAGTAAAGAAGCCCCTTGTATAAGATCTCAATAATATGTAACATGTCACCTAACAAGCTATGATCTAGGACTAGCACTCAATTCCCAAATGGAAAAACTTTAGGTCAATATAGTGCAGACAAAACCAATTCATGAAACTTTCTTTACTCAAATTAAGCTTAGGTAGACAAAGAATCTAATATTCAATTAAGGGCCAACAAAAGAATAAAGAAATATTGTCGAACTCAATAATACCAAAAAGACAAATTATGAATTGAGAAAAGAGAAAAGAGAAAGGAACAAACATTTATACGCAATAAGGCCTCTCTAGTGGCATTTTGTATATCACCATTAGTGGTCCGAAATAGAAAGACAAGGTCTCGAAAAAGTTGTTCCTGCGAAAGCAAACATAGTGAAATTTAGCACATAACATGGGATGCAATTTCCAATTTTCATTACCTTAAGAAAAACAAATTGGAACCCCAGGATTTATAGTCTCAAGAGTAGAAAGCAATAAAATCATTCAAATCATGATGCAATGCTAATAACAGCAGCAATAACAACCAAAAAAAAAAAAAATCTCTGAAAAATTGTAGTCAAATGCTGGCACAAGTGTCAACACGCCCGAACTGGATCAAATACTATATAGAGTTAAGATGCACACGGTGTCTTTGGAGAATACTACGTGTTTATGTATGCTAACATGTTCATACATAGTCTAGGAGGTAACGCAATATGTTAAGCATTTATGCCTACATGATGAGGTGTAAAATCATTTGGCTTTCATCTTCTGTCTAACTGAAGGCGTCAGCAATTACAAACTCTGCTTCAAGTGCTTATGGATCTAATGTGTGTTAGGAGAGAAATTATAATAACTATCTTCCATTTGGAAGACTGACCCCCAAAAAAATGCATTTGGAAGCATAGGATTTAGGATACAACCTTTTCATAACTACGATTCCCATATATTTTTGAAGAGAAAACTATTGTTGAATTGGGTTTATTGAAGAGGAAAGGGCTTCCTTCTTTACAAATTGTTTTAGTTTCTTTCTCTCTCTCCAAGAACAAACAATGATATAATTACAAGAATCATTTGTCACAAAAATGTATCCAACGATAAATAAACAAACAATTAACATAAAAAGTGACAACAAAGCAAACATCTATATCATTAAGAAAAGAAGAAAAGAAATCATCTAATAGACCCCTTATCCTTTTGAAACTAGAAACAATATTACAAATGCCAACATTTATCAGTGGTCAAGACCTGGAAGATTGAAAACAGAAGCAGAAATATTGATGCAAATTTTCACTTGTTAAAAGAAAAAAGAAAGGCTGATGTAAACTTTAAACAACAATGCTACATCCACCGAATTTGGTGTCACCCGAATTGCTTGAATTTGTTCATGCCGGTCGTCCAGTAGGTCAACCAGCCGGTCATCCGAATGACAGTAGACGAGGGTGACGACCACAATAGACGAGAGTGAAGCCAATCGTCCAAGAGGCAAAAATTCGGGCTATTCGGGCGATATCAAATTCGATGAATAAATCATTTCACAACTTAAAAACACTACACGACATTGGCATCACAATAATTATCAAAACTTGCAAAAATATGCTATGCTGATAGATTCAACAGACAAGATCATCAGAGTGAAATGATATAAGGGATATCTACAACACAAGCAATGTTGATAGATTGGGGAGTATCTAGATAAATTTACAACATAGCATTAATAAAAAATATCTACAGAGACCAATATTTGCACATGTAAATGAAAAAATCATCATTTCAATAAGTTTCCACATACAATAAAGCTTATAACTATACTTCTAAAGGTTCCATTGAAATCTATTTGATAGTCCTGCATGTCCAAACTATTCAGTCAATACATAGCACCAACACATGCTCTTCAATCTGGCATTAACAAATGTTCAGCATGCTGATTACCTTAAATATTATATTCTAGCAAATCAAAATAAAGAATAAAGGTTACCTGTTTCTCAGTTTTCAAACCAGTGTACAAAGAAGTACCGAGATTCCTCAACACAGTTACACAAGGCTGTACAATTGCTGGATCTTCAGAGTACATGCTGCCCAACTGAATGTGAAGTACGTGCAAACACAAGACGGCATTAATAGAAGAAATTGATGGCATTGATATCTTAAAGCAAAATGAAAACAAATAAAAAAGGATAGACATAGATATACACCTGCAGAGCCCCCAATAGATGATCTTCAAAAACACATCCACCAAATGAAGAAGTTGGCATTGCACAGCTCTAGCACAGGAGAGAGCAATGTTGTTAATTTCCCAAGTATAAGATACAAAATGTACTACCTAATCAGACAAAATTACTTAGAACATCTTTAACCACCTCCAATAGAAGACACAAGATTTCAACTTCAATCTTAGACAATTTATGACGTGCTTTTTCATGCCCAAGATGATACTGATGGCGTCTTTCTAAAAGTTCAGACAGCAATGACTCAACATCTTTAACACGCATAATTCCACTTCCCATTCCTTTGAGCAATGATAGAATGACTAGCTGCCAAAGAAAACTCAATCTGTTACTTTCTGTTCATGCTATTATGGAAATTTTTAAAATTCTTGGCAGTAGTTACAAAATCTTAATCACTTGAGTAATACAAAGCTTCTCTGCATACAGACATACAATGCATGCACTTTGTAGATCCAAATCAGAATCACCAACCTTTGCATATGCAGAAAGACTTAGGGCGGATCCTAGAATGAAAACCAGTATGTCATTCTTTATAGACTGACTGAATCTGAAAAATGACAGTTGAACAAGGTAATTTAGAAAATTATAACACAAAAAGTTAACATCAGTAAGCAATTTGTAAATTAGTACAGATAATAATAGCAGTGATTCAGGACAGCTAAAATTGCAATAGTTCTTTAATGAGAACAAAACTCATTGAAAGACTAAGACGAAGAGGATATCAAGAAATATTTTATTTTATTATAGGCAACAACCCATAGGGCCTACTTAAAGAAACAGAAGCAACTCTCTTTTTAAACTATAGACTTCATGATCTTCCTATTCTATGGATATCGACAAAGTGGACAAAATGAAATGATGGTTATTATGAGAAAGAAGATGACAGTATGATGATGATATGATGAAAACTAAGTATAACAAAAAGGTGAAAACCTTTGTCCAATTGTCTGAGGCACTAAAAGGCTATGGCACGAAGAGCCAAGCAAAGATGTTAAAAATGAAGGCAGAACTTTTCTGTCTGATAGCATCAGCCTCTTTTGTTGAACCATCAAGCTCAGAAGTTCCTCGAGAAAATTACTCCAGATTGTGCTGTTCCCTGTCAATTTTAAGGATTTAGACAAAAGCCCTATATTGAAAGCAGATGGAGGATAAAAATGACACACTGAAATGGCTACTCTTACAAAGGTAATACCATTTTTCCATCTGGAGAAATTAACACATAGTGTGCACAACCCTTCAATGCAGTTCATGGCAGCCATCCGTACATCCTGAAAAGATCAAATAAATCCTACAGTTATAAGGTAATGCAACTAAAGCAAATTACAAAAGATGCTAAACAAACAATATCAGAAGTCTTAAGGAGAATTACTAGTAATAGGAAGCTATTCTACAAACATAAAGGCCATGTTCAGTATGAGTTTCTGAAACAATTTTCTTTTCTTTTCTTTTTTTTTGAAAAAATAGAAACTAGTTTGACAAAAATAAACATTAAAAAAATGTTTTTGAATTTTTAAGATTTGTTTGTGTCCTTCAAATGGATAAAACTATTTCATAATTTTTAGTTTTTGAAAAAACTTCGGAAACATGTTTCTGAAAAACAAACCAAACATGGCCAAAGGATCTCAATAGGACTGCCAAGATCACAGATAGAGTAAAGAAATTGCTTTGGAACCTGGTTATCACTAGACAGCGGAACTAGAAGTGAAGGAAATTCAGCAACAAGTTGAAAATGTAAGCTCTCATCTAACTGAGAACAAAGAAAAGCAAAAGAATGAAGACTCTCAACTTGAACAGCAACAGAAACACCTGCAAAATGGAAAGTGCCATAATGAAAAAATGAATGCTACATATAATCAAAAATGCCAGCTAGCCAAGCAGGAAACGGAATTTCCATAAAAGTTTTGATGAAAGCTTATAATTGAATTGCTAGACAGACATCAACTGAAAATGACTACAAGGGCAATTAACATCCCAAGTAGAGATATACATATATATATTATATGCGTTATACTATGCCCATTATGGAAATGCAATTTTTAAGGTTAACCTTCCAACAATTTTTGTTTTCAAAAATATTAGGTAAGTTCCACAAACTAAAAACTACAAGGTTTTGCCCCACCCATTTCACTCTTTGGATCGGCTAATCATGTCACGACATGGAAGCAATATAATCTTTGGGATTCCTCATTCAGAAATTTCACCAGGGGTTCAAATGCAGCCTACACAATACAGTTCCTATCTAGTCCGTATATCCAGTAAAACAAAAGCAAACAAATTTGCCTAAATAATTACAAAGTTAAAAGCTTTCATTAGTTTCTAGCACTCAAATAAAAGATTAAAACAGAATACCAAGTATGTTTGTTAAAAACTAATTACCATATATATGAAATTAACAATTGCCAAAAGTGTTGCTTAAAACAAAAGAAAAAAAACCAAACAAATAATTAAAGAGGATGCCATGATCAAAACCTTCTTCAGTGAAAAGCTTCGACAAAAATCGGACAGGAGAGATCTTGCATTTGGTAACTAGGAAGTGAAGATGCTTCTGGAAAACATTATTTGACTGACATGCAGCAAAGAAGACAAATAGATCCTGAAGTGTGCATACCCACTTCCTATTATCATCCTGGAAGAAAACAAGCTCACATTCAGCAATTCGATGGATAAAACTTAGCCCAGCTACTAATTATGGGGCAGTCTTCTACCCCGAAAAGAGAAAACGGATATACAAATAAATAACAGGCATCACCAACCAATGAGACATCTGCAGGCATTGTTGAAATAAACCCCCCAAGTAACCTCCAAAACACACATATTAGTATCTTAGCATTCAGTTGCCTAAAATTAGTCTTAAAGTTGGTCTCAAACAGCTGATCCAGAAATCCTTTGCAGTCCCCATCCAGCATTCCTGCATTGGACTGTACATTATATAGCAGAGTCAGATAAAATGCAACTCAACAAAAAAGATATTTAATCATAAGTAGCAAACACCAATAATAAAATATCAAATCTAGTACAAAGATACATGACCAAACAATCAATGGTTTTCACTCATGTACCTCTTTTGCAGATACATCTCCCACTGACTTTAACACATTCCACTCAGTTTTCAGAACTGGATAGCAAGCATCATACAATGCATTAAATTGACCAATGTCTGACAAGGAAAAAAGAAAAAATCAGCATCAGCAACTTTGTAATCTCAATGCAAATGCAACAGAAATAGATAAGCATGATAAAATGCTAAAAGATAATTGATGAAGCAAAAAAAAGCATAGCAATTGCAAAAAGCATGAATTTCCCGTCAGCAGCTAAACACAGTATTCCCGCATATATCACTTCACTAACAGTATAGAAAACACAAGAACCTTTAACACATACAAGCATCCTCATTGAAAACAAATACAATAAGCTGAATTGACCCACATGTCAATCTGCATAAAGCATAACATCTTTGTAATTCAACTTAGAAATTGAAAACTGATAGGGACATGACCATAAGAACGGGAAGATAATAACAGAAAGGGTCTAAGAAACATAGACACTTCTAAGAAGGTAACATGTCATGTCCGACACCAACACGACCTTTGTCAGACACTTTACAACACTTAGACACGCACAAAACACATAACAAGTTTGAATAGAATAACTTAGAAACTAATGATAAAACAAAAACAATATAAATAACTGCAACAAAACCAAATGGGAAAATGTCTTTGAACATAAGCAGAACTATTACTAGGCAGCACTAACCAACACACACACAACACAGACACAGACACACAGAGTGAGAGAGAGAGAGAGAGAGAGGTGTACCAATATTAGGGGTCATGAATGACTGCAACAAAACCAAGAGGAAAAATGTATTTGACAGCTCTGAAAACTTGCAGCATTCAACTAGCCAAGTCACATGTTCATCTGGGTGCATTGAAAACGTTTCTGCCATCCCTCTTACAGTATCCATATTGATAGAAGATATGTGTCCATGTTCTAATCTCTGCATTAATTTTAAGGTAGCAAATTCAAATATATTTAGCAGAAGCATGAATGAGAATTTAGAATCATGAAGGATTTACATTCCAAAAGAAACAAGGACATTTAAGGTAAAATAAGAAGCAAGCAAGAATATCACAAAGATTGACATAATAAGAGATTATGACAACCTGCAGCCCTAAATATTTAAGCTGTTGGGGAATAGGCTAAACCGCATAGTCAAATTTTCACATCCTCCCTGATGCACAACACCCTCTCACATGTAGAGAGATAAAACATGAAGGTCCAAACCAACAAATAAAAAAGGGTTCACTTGGGCAAAGGTAAATGAACAATATACAAATTTGAAACTAAAACCTCCGAAAAAAAAGGGAGGCTCTAATTAGGCAAACTGTTGGCCCAAAACTTAAAAGCTGCTAAGTACCTCTAACATTCACTTTGAGAACCCAATAATGATCATGAAGTCAACCAACCATTTCATCCACAACATGGATCTGTTGGGAAGAAAATATCTTAAAGGCAGAAAAGAGAGCACCTTTTTTTCACAAAGTTCATGCCACTTTGGTCTAGTAATGCCCTGCCATCTTTTGGGCTACCCTTTAAGGCAAGGGAAAGAAACACCTTAAACAAGAATGTAGATAATCAAAATAAACAGTAATACTATGATTATTCACTCCGTGAATGTACACAAAAAATAACAAAACAAGTGACAAAAGATTTGGTAAAAGGGAACATAATCACAAGGATTACTGACATTTAATTAAAACACCTTATTTTTAGGAGTAAAAAAAAAAAGACAAACTTTTTACTTCTTCACAAGTAGCATACACCGGTATACACAACCAAGGGAGTAGGCTGAGTTACAAGGACCAAATATCTGGAGCCCAATTCCTCCCAGGCTTAAGGGGCCAGTTCAGCATCAGTACATCAAACATAATTTTTTTAGCTAAGTAACAGCATATCAAGCATGATATAACCTTATTCCTTTAGTTTCACCAGCAGCCACTGTTTTTTTTTTAATTGGCACCTGGCTATCCGGATCAAAGCCCGACTAATCCCCAAGGGTGCACAGGCCCTCAGTAAGGAGTTTCCTGCAAGTGCACCACAATTAATTCAAGGGTTTTCCCCCAGTCCGATGGTGCCAAGGATTTGTTAGTACCTAAGAGGTTTCGATCCCAGAACCTTGGGGGGAGCACACCCCCAAGGCATAAGGCCTTGCCACTAGGCCAACCCCTTGGGCTTACCAGCAACTACTATTATGCACTCCTTAGACACAAATCACTATCATCGAAAAAAGTAGCAGAAGCATGACTGTCTAAATCAAGCCAAAACAAATCTTTCAAAGGTTCATAATTTTGCTCAGTCATACAATCAGGCTCTCTAAAGTGGGGCTCCTTTAGGAATGGATTCTCTGAAAGCTAGTTCAAGTAGCCTTCCACCAACTCAATGGATGAAGAGAGGCGTGCAAGCAGAGGCGGACGTTACTTAGGCAATGCCAACCAACACTTCAACCACTAAAATAGCAACTAATTATTTAAAGAATTCTCAATGGTGCCGAAATCTCTCAATAAAGCAGCTAGGCCGTTTTCTATCTCTGAAGGGGCCTACTCAAAACTAGGAGTGCAACTTAGGCGAGTTCGGGCGGGTTGGGAGGTTGTCTAAGCCCAGCCCAAGTTGTGCTGAGACTTGCTTAGGACCGAATCTTAACCCGACACTGCATGCCCAAACCCGACCCAAGTTAAACCCGAATTATAAATGAATTTCAGTTTTTTTTTTTTTTTTGGCAACTACATTATTAAACTATTAAAATTTGACTCTATTTACATTTTTTTTAGAAAATCATTAATAACATCAAAACAGATGATTTATATAATGTAAGAGAGATGCCGCTATAGTAGTCTTTAAAATTTATGAGCGAGAATAAAAAAATAAGATTTTGTGTTATTTGTATATATAATTTATATTCAATATGATTTAATAATCTAAATTACTTTAATATTATGTAATGGCTAATAATTTATATGTATATTTAATGTTTTTATACATCTATATATGTATAATTCAGGCTTCGGGTTGTTTGATGTCTTTGCCCAAGCTCGCCCAAATTTAACTCGGGCTTCTAAATTTTTGCCTAAGCCCGTACCGAATTTGAAAATATCTTGTCCAATCCCTAAAACAATTCGGGCTGGGTTCAGGTTGCTCGGGTTGAGCCAATCCAAGTTGCACCCCTACTCAAAACTATGTAAACCATTTAGCTCCAGATCCAGAATTATATAAACTTTCGACACCCATAGCTCAAAACTCCAACTCACATAATATACCAAAAAAACATATTTTCCCCATGACCAATTATAGGGCCTCTTTAGTGCATCTTTTTTCAACTTATCTAAGTTATTTCTTTCTCATAATGTATAAGCAGAAGTTGCACCAAACAATCTGTCACAAACTCCCAAAATAATAAATAATTACAAAGCTACAAGCAGCTCCAACAAGATGCGCCAAACAGGACCATGATCTATGTAAAAATGACTCTTCCAAAGAAGCAGTATACATAAAAGAATCAAAATTTAAAAATATTGTTTGAAGGAATCTGCTCAATTGACTTCCAAGACAAGGAACAAAATTTTGTTTTGGTATGTTGTTTCATTTAGCTTAGAAACAGAAACGTTTTGGAAACATTTCAAAAATATATGGAAAATGACAAAAGACATTGGAATCATAAAAAAATATTTCAAAACAAAAATTAAACCCCATATAAATGTTGATACATTCTTAGTAATTAAATAGTTGAATATGTTGAGGACTATGAATAAAAGAACCTTATAACAAAGAAGGTTTAATGGCCTAATTGGGGAAGGGGAATTTTTATTTTAAGAACAAATATAAAAATATTAAAAAGCGCGAACTTTATTAACATTATGACTAAGAAAAAATAAATTACTAGCATCAATTTTTGTAAAGAAAAAGTACATTGGGTTAACAAAGATCGAGAATAAGTGCCTCAATCATGCATATTTTTTTTCCCTTCGTATCTTTCCTCTTCTTCTTTCTAGTTTCTCAAATTCTCTAATAAATAAGTTTTTTTCTTGTTTTCAAATCTTTCCTTCTGACAAAAAAATTAAATAAATAAAATTTGAAATGACCATTGCTGGATGTTCCTAGTAGATGTCAAAACAACTTGTCTTTTGAGTGTGTTTTAAAGTGTTGCAGCGCATTTTGATAGAAACATTGAAATATTTCACTAATGCTTCATTTCGGTTTCCAAGGAAACACAAGCATTTTGGCTGTTTTGATGGAAAATAAACAAAATTTTGTTCAAGGACAGAAGGATTCCTCTGGAAATTCTATGCAACCTTCGTTCAAAATTCCCCTCCACATCTCAAGCTGTCATTCTTATTCAGTTGTTTCTTTCGCCTAAAAAAAAGGTCACACGGAAGCTTTAAGATTATTTATTTACCTTCTCTAGGCTGGAGGCAATGATGATATTCTGGTACAAAGGCCACTTTACTTTCTTTGCTGATTCTAAAGCCTTTAAATTTAATCTCTGAGTCTGCATTTGGTAATAGAAAATTTCCAAATCAACAAGGAAATGACGACAACTTAAAAGTTTATTAATGAATTGAATTCATGCATGAAACTCTTAAAGATCAAGGAACCTTCTGTGTGATTAGCAGTAAGGGAAACATCATTGTTGCAAGTTGCTTAGCAAATTCTTTCTTATCTTGGAAGTCTGAAATAGCACTTTCCAGACATAAAACAGCAACATCACCAGCTAGAGATGTGTCATCTGAAGCACCTGCAACACAAGTACTGAATGAGAGAGAGCTGCATATAAGTCCGTAGTGTGCCTAGTTTGGAAACTATCCACACCAATTAAGTAAATATACTGTCATGTTCAATACATTGACAAACCAATGCAACAACACTCATATAAATTCTCTCCTGTTATTCAGCACTCATGTATCTTGTTATTCACTCTCTGATTTCATCTTGCTTATCTCTATCCCGATGAGCCAAAAATCAAAGTTCTTATTTTCTGTTGAGTAAAAGTCCAAGTAAGCCAAGCCCCTCAAAAGCTTCATGCAAGCAAATGACTTTTTGTTATACCAGCCCAATTCTAGACATTGAATAAATAAAACTTTCACAAATAACTCATTGATTTCCGTTCTTTCAGTTCTAGTCTGTTAGATTTTTCAGCTCCAAACAAAAGCCTTCAGATCTCAGAAGATCAACATCAAATAAGATGATTATGCAAGTTACATCCAGTGTAGTTGTGTACATTTTATCTTCCTGAATTCAGTAAGTAGACAATTTAAACTTCTTGATATAACTTCATGAACTGATACAATCTGCATGAGCATTTCATAATGAAGAAATTACAAATGACTTGACTCGGTATTTTTTTAACTAAGGTCAGTCTCACTAACAGCACAAGACATCGACAAATACGAAATTCATTTAAAATGATATTCTTCAAGATACCCAATTTCAAGGAGAAAAATCAAGTCTGTCAGAAATTTTCTAGTTTTTATATTAATGATTCAAATTTAAAATTATTCTTTTGTAGTCTCCTGAGAATTGTAAATGATTGCTGGCATTGTTTGACATTCGAAATTGTCTTCTTTTTTTTTTAAATTGCAAGTATAGCGACATGGCCTAAATAGCAAAGTGGTTAAACATCAATTGACGCAACAAAAGAAATGATAGTAAAACATATGATTGAGAAAAGATTTCAAAGCTTTCGATGTATAGATTTGAAAAGAGAGAGTAGAAGAGTATCAAAACAACCTCATACAATATGTCCAAGCAGGCATTAACTGAAAAGCATTGAACTTCAGTATGAGAATTTTTTCAATTCCAATTATAACAAGTCTAAGGCTCCGTTTGGTAGAGCTTTGTAACTATGATTTGAGAATATGAGTTGTATTTTGAGTTTGTGTGTTTTAGAATTATGATTTGAGTGTAGAAAATTTGTTTGGTTATGGTTTTTGAATAAAGTGTTGAATTGAGTGTGGAATTGAGTGTAGAATTGAGTTTTGAAAATTTGATTTGACATGTGAAGTAAGAAAATTTGTTTGGTTATGAGTTTTGAAAAGAGTTTTCAAAACTTAATTCAAATTGTTATAACTCATAACAAAACACATTACTTTCACATTAACCAAATACATAACAAAAAAATTAAAATATTTAAAAATATTTTTATAAAATAGAGTTTGAATTTATTTTTATAAAATATTTTAAAATTTAAAAAATTAAAATCGTAATATTTAAAAATATTCAAAAAATTAAAAAAATTGTAACATATTTAAATATTAAAATATTTAAAATCTTAACAAAATTAAAATATTTTTAAAATATTGATTTGAATGGAGTTTTGAAAAGAGTTTTGAATTATGTGTTTGGTTATGAGTTTTGAAAAGTAATGATTATGTTTTGAATTGAGTTTTGAGAAATGAGTGTAGAATTATGATTTGAAAACCCTAAACAAACACCACACTCAAAAGTGAGTGTGGAACTAGATTTTGAAAACTCCACCAAACGGAGCCTAAAATTTCAAAACAGCACAACATCATAATATACTACTAAACTTCAAATGAAAATCAAAGTTTAACATACGAGTCTAAGTTGCCCCAGAAGTGAAGATGCAATAGCACAAAAATCTCCACCACCACCCCCCCCCAAAAAAAAAAAAAATTCCCCAAATCCCTTTCTCTCTCATAGCACACACCATATTATCAATCCCAGTTGTTTGGGACTGTCATGATTCCTTTCCCTCGTAACCTTGTTTTAGGCATTTTGCCCATTCTGCACAACAATCATTTTTTTCTATCACAGCCTCATCACATGCACCTCTTGTCACAATTGGTTCCATCTCAAACTTTTCTTCACACAAATTGTATTCAATATGCCATTCTTCGATTTAGCTAAATAACATATTTGAATATTTGTGTTCAGTCAACCATGGTTACAAAAAGGATAAATAAAGACAAACAGAAAAATAGACGGTTCAAGCAAATATATAAATTAGAAGAAACTCACTGGACATTAAAATGTCAACACATCTCTGAAGCACATTCTCAAGTGCATCAAGAAGAGCCGAAGGACATACAATATCATTCAATCTATTTAGA
Source organism: Camellia sinensis (assembly GCF_055761805.1). Classification (NCBI taxonomy): domain Eukaryota; kingdom Viridiplantae; phylum Streptophyta; class Magnoliopsida; order Ericales; family Theaceae; genus Camellia; species Camellia sinensis. Next base: position 65,707,370 of record NC_138961.1, on the reverse strand, counting down.
GTTAAAGCTGCCTGAACCACTGTAAGATCATCATCATGAAGCCGGCGCAATATTGCATCTTGCATAGTTACAAATCTCTGGACAATAGGAGGGGTACAGCATTAGAGATGCAAGAAGAAAATTAATTAGGGTAATTGGAGTAAATAACTTAGATCCAAGTGTATTGTAAATCTTAATATTTTGTTCGAATAATGCTAAAATCATTTTTGTTCTCAAAAAGATCACACAGTGGACCATTTATGCACTAAAAGAAAATTGGCAACACCTAATCACACAGATAAGAAACTGATGCATGTGGGCATGCCACTTAAAAAATTTATAATTCTCTCTTGTTAACTTCTCACCAAACTATCTAGGCAACTCTTGCCCAGGTCACCACTGCAGCTACGTAGTCATCAGTCTAGAAGTTCAAGGCACTATGGTCAATTTAAGCAACATAGCCCAGTCTGGTATTTTATGATCCTTCAGGGCAAACTAATTGATATAAGGGCAAAAAAGAAGAGATACTGTCATAACTAGTATCCACAAGAAGCCTACAAACAGTTCTAGAAGTCCATATAGCTATCTGCAGACAATTATAAACACCACACTGGCGATGGCAAACAACCACATATTAGCATATCCAAACAACTCTACTGTTTGGATCACATAATTCAAACTAATTTTCTCATTTTGTTCCATGTTTATATATGCTTGAGATATTTGTTCTTTTATTTTCAAGAGGGGCAGTACATTGGTTAAGAACAGCCCAATGCCAATTTGGGCCAAAGGTCGCTCATGAAAATCTCTCTATACTTTTGAGTTGAGCTTGGACAGACCATCAACCAAACCGAACCCACCCAAGTTGCAGCTCTAGTTTAAACAATTTACTGCATGTCATTGTCTCATGCCCATACTGTGGGTCTGTTATATATGGATGATTATTTGTTAAAAACCAGCCTTCAGTCACTTTATTAATAAACATATAGGTTCTTCAAAGCAAGCTCATATCCAAGACAACCTCTAGGTTTCAAATTTTAACCATCAAATGCAGATATTTGTGACCAACTTATTACCAACGAAGAACTACAATAGCCGAAACCAACTTCATGCACATTTTATAGAAAATCAAAAAAAAAAAAGAAAAGAAAAAAAGAAGCGGCATTCCAATTCCATGGTAACATCTGTTCGGGGAAACAGTAGCGGCAATCCTAACCAATGCTAGAGAACTCCAAACAAAAAGGGTCAAATGCGTCTTCCATTTGACCAAAAACTTTTTCCACAGCAAAATTAATGGCCTATGTACACAATCTTCTCCCTGGAACTTCTTACACAACATGAGCAAGGTACAGGCCACATACAACTCAGAACCAAAGCACCGAAACATGAATAATTGACTACTGAAGCAAATGTTGCTATGAACTTGTAACTTGCCTTGCTGAGTTACTGATACTCTATGAAGCACCGACACTTCAAAACAAATGCCGTATCTGCATTGGACACATGGACACGGCGGGGACATGTGGATATGGCGGAACACATATGGGACATGCCACATGACGTGTTCCCATATTTAATTAATTTATTTTCAAGGGACAAGCCGGGGACACACTAGAAACGTGTCAAGTTGTCTTTTCCCCCATTTTCTTTAGTGCTTTTAATGAATGTTGAATGTTGAATATTTTTTTTTTTTTTTCTTAAATTTAAATACTTACTAGATCAAACCAAGCCTTAATTCCCATCAATAAATCATCTATAAAAAATATATATAAATTGTAAGTGTTAATTTAAAAGTGCTTTTTTTTAAATATATAGAAATAGAGTTAATTTTAGATAATATTGATTGTTTGTGGACGAAATATTAATCTAGATAGCAAATAAAAATATATGAAAACATATTTTATTGGTTTGTTCCCGCCGTGTCTGTGTCCCCATCATGAGACATTGTTCACTACAACACACCGAAGAGGAAATCAAAATATCACCTTTGAACCATCAGCCTCATCCTTTAGAATGCCAAATGCATTCAACCCTGAAAGTGTAGAACGCCGAACCTCAGCCTACACACATTTCAAAAATAAAATCATGAGGACCTAATCATAGCTCAAATGGGCATGAATGGAACATATGATCAAAGTAAAATGATACACAAGGTAAAGTTTGTGAAACCAAAACGACAAATAGACAAACAAATCATAGTGCCTCTCAGTATCATGTCACAAAATTCAATTGTTCAAACCTACATTTAATACCTTTGGATGTTCCAGCGCAAACCAAATTTTTGAATCGGAGACCTCAACTGACAAATCCAGGTTCCCATCTAATGTCCTGCACAGAATCTCATATATTGAATCTTCATTCTTGGATTGCACTTTAGCGTCCTACAGGAACAGAAAAAGCAGATAGATAACATTATATGAAGAGAGAGAGAGAGAGAGAGAGAGAGAGAGAGAGAGAAGCCATGCAAGTAATCAACACACCTCCAGAAATTTGTGAACTGCTCCAAGAAATTCAGCAGGGTAACTCTTATTGATAGAAACTAAAATTTGCTTGGCCCAGCTTCCTGACAATTATACCAGAATCACACTAAGAGAAGGGGGGGTAAAGTGAAGAGCCAAAGATAACAGTGCAAAAGGAGCATCCAAAAGATGGACAGATTCAGCATAAACATAAATATGTGTTCCAGTCACTGAACAAATCTGTAGAATACAAACAACAAATAACACTCCATGAACCAAATAGACCTGATTCAGATGATATCAACTCATTCTTCCTCTGCGATAACCTCATGCAAGAATAAAGTAGCTTGGACACTATACGATCAACAAAGTGTTTTACAGAAACTGTCTCTATAATTGCTAATAAAGTAAAATGGCACAGTTCATCAGAAGAGCTGCAAACAAAAGATAATTAGTTTGACAGTGCAATGAGAAGAAAATGACACAATCATAAAGGGGGAACTGTAAACCAATGCCCACACCTGTACTCAAGGAAAGAATCCAAAAAAACAGCCAAAAATTTATCGATATTGAACTCCTTGGTCATTCCAGCAAGAATCCCCGAAAGATCCCTATAAAATCAATTATAATGCTCCATAAGGACCTTTTAACTAGAATTAAACATAAAGTATCACCAATAAGATCCCTATAAAATCAATTATAATGCTCCATAGGACCTTTTAACTAGAATTAAACATAAAGTATCACCAATAAGTTTTAAATTGAGCGCTTGCAATTCAAGCATGAGAATTACCTGATTTCTTTTAGGATATCCACAGCCTTCTTGGGGAACATTTCAACAGATTGCAACTACGCAAAAAAATTCCAAATGAAAGTGAGGGTGTGAACTGTAGTAAATTGTTTTCCCTGCTGCATTTATAAAATTATAGAAAAAACTATAAATATAAAAAAATAGCCTGTGTCAACCACTCTTAAACCTAATAAATGCCACAATTTATAAACCTTTTAACTACATAATCAGCTACAATCAAACTCTACACCCCTGTAGCACCTAAAAGCAAAGGAGGGAGAGCATATGACACATACGGCATAACAGCTAGGTATAGAGGGAAGTTTTTTTTTAATAAGCAAATAAGTATTATATATAAGGGTAAATTACACTAACACCCTCTGAGGTTTCTGTTTAATACAGAAACCCCCCACATTTGAAAAATTACATTTCCCTCCCTGAGATTTGTAATCTCATCAAAAATTGCCCCTGAATTGCCGATGTCATACCCTAAAATTTTTTAAATGACCATTTTGTCCTTTTTCCTACATTTCTTTTTTCTATCATCATGACTACATTCTACAACTTTCCATCATTACATTCTACCTGAACATATTCTTATTGAGTGATAATATACAAACATAAATTTTATATAAAATTTTCAAACACAATGATATAGCTTAATTGTGACCTTTCACTTTAAAACAAAACACACCATAAACATAATTTATATTTACAACATCACTATCACAACATTTTGAAGATATTTCGTATATAAATTTTTATATATGAATAGAATTTTTCATTTTTATTTCCACCATCATTTTTCTTTCTCATCTATTCACCCACATTTATTATAATATTACCAAACACCGTCATTAACATTTATTACAGTATTACAGAATTTTTATATATTTTTTTTTTTGTATTTGGTGAATTAAGAAAAAAACCCAAAATATTATGGGTGTGTTTGATTTGTGTTTTGAAACATTTCAAAAACATGTTTGGTTACAATTTTTTTCAAAAAAATTTCAAAATTACTACTCTCTTTATTACACATCAATCAATCATTTTTTCTCTCTCCTCTCTCCTTCTCAATCATTTATTGGGCCTGTTTGGTAGAGCTTATAAGCTGCTTATTTCAGCTTTTAGCTTAATTTAAGCTAAAATATTGTGTTTGGTGCCGTTTAAGTTAACCAGCTTATAGCTTAAATCAAGCTATTTCTCAGCTTATCTCAAAAGCTGGTCAGGGGGTGCTTAAATTTTTTACTTAAGCGCTCTCACACACATCTACTCAATTACAACAAAATATCAAATCATCACAAACTCCCAAACTCCAAAATTATTTTCAAAATATACAACCAAACAAACCAAAAAAAATTCTAAACTCTCTCCTCAAATTTTTTTTTTTTTGAAAAATTTATCTTAAAACACAAACCAAACACACCCTATATTTCTTAAGTATATCCAGATTAGGTGTATCTAAAAAATAAAAATAAAAAAAATTGCTTAAAATATTTTTAAAAAATCAGTAAAAATAAAAAAACACGAAAAATAAAAAAAATTCAATTTTTTGTGAGTTAAACTAAAGAAGATTGTTGTTTCCCTTGAAATGACATGAACAAAATATCAACATTATTTTATATGTATAAAGTTTAAGGGGCAAATATACTATTTTAATCTGACAGGGGGGTAAGTGTAATTTTTCAAACATGAGGGAGGATCTATATTAAACAGAAACCTCAGGGGGTGTCAATGTAATTTACCCTATATATAAAAAGAACGAGGCATTAAGGGAATGCCACCCATGTACAAAAAAAAGTAAGCATACAAAGTGTCCCTATACACGACCATGTGTATCAAAAAGATCTATGAAGTCTCAAAATCAATCTAGAGAGGAATTTTAAGTTTATTCAAAGGACTCTCAATGACGCTCATAGTGTCGCAATTCCTTTCCTTCCAAATGACAAACATCAAACATAATGGAATCAACAACCAAATCTTCTTTCACCTTATGCCTATCTTAGTCCCTCGCCAACAATGAAGCAACAACATCACCCCTGGAGGGTGAGCTCAATGCACCCCAAACCAAGAAAGCACTAACGTCCAAAAATCCCAAGTTATCAAGCAAAGCAAGAAAATGGGCTATCAGCTACCCATCTGTCTTGCACAAACAAATTAACTATAATTTCCTTCGCTGAATCAAGTTATCTATTGTGAGTATCTTGCCTTGTGTTGCACACCAAACCAAAAAAAAAAGCTATCTTGGGCTCCACACAAAGATTTAGTGGCATAATAATAACATTTAATCACACAAGGCGTAATTTTGACTCCACTTCCGCTTTCGCTGCAACTTCTTGAACTGCATATATGCTTATAAGAAGATGAACCCCAAGAATAAGAGGGGAAAAAAATGTTTAAATTCACAGTAGGAGCAACAAATACGAAAGTCTACTAAAACAAGGTTAGCAATAAAGCTCAATTTTCATGACACAACAAAAAAGGAAGACAAGAAAAAAAAAATTAATTGACTGAGTTTTAAAGCTAAAAAAATAGGAGACCAATTCCTAATTACAATTACATTACCTGAACTAGATTGATTAAGGCCATAAACGATATACGAAACCACTGCAAATCAGTAGATTCTCTAGCATCCTCTCGAGCTATCTCAGCAATTGACCGAATCAAGCTCTTGACAAGTTTAGGAGACAATGCTACCCTATTTGCTAGTAAACCCACAATCATCAAAGCACCAGCCTACACATACAAAATGATAAAGACTGCAGGCAGTTAGAAACGAAAAATCATTGCAAGTAGAGCTCCCAGTTTCAATGAGAGAAGACAATGTTTCATTGCAGTTGGGCTCATATTGTTAGAAAATTCATACTCAAATAAAAAGTAAGCGGAATATGGTTCACTTAGGGGAGTACAAATCTAATAAGGCAAATAAATCCAAACATACTAATAACAAGTGATAGATGACAAGGATCACAAGTCTTTACACTCAATTAGTGGCCAAGATTATGATTAAAAAATCATTAACTTAAGTCTCCATGATCTACACATGGAACAGGTTTAGCTAAATATACAGTCATGCAAAAATACACAAGCATGCACCTTGGAATACATCTAACCTCAAAGACAGCCCTAACTTTTGGCTTTTTTCAGTTGTATATGCCATTTACACAACAAACACAAGTATATATGTGAGCTTATTCAGCAAGCTAACAATCACCTCTAAACTCGTAAGTTAATTTTTTTATTAAAAATAAATAAAATACAATATAGCTTCCAAGTTCACAATGCACAACCAAAATGAAAGTTCTACAGGTGATTGTTGCTCACAAGATACCATGGGAACAGACATAATAGTAGTGTAGCAGTAGTAGTAGTAGTAGTAGAAAAAGAAGAGAAAAAATCAAAACACTCCAATGCGTCCTGGATAATAATTCTTTTAACCTTACCTTGTGATCTGAACCACCTTTGGCACCAGGCTGCAATCCGGAGACTACATATGGAAGGACTCTCTTCACAACATCACTGTCAAGAGGTGTAAGAGAACCCAAAACCTCAACAACAACTGCTGTGCAGAAGCTAATCACGGGTCTTGAAGGTTGAATCTTCTTTGTAGGTGATGCCTACCAAAACAAATAAATAAATAAATATGTGCAATATGGGTATGACAATAAGCACTAGCAGTCAACCAATCACTGGATGCAGAACAACTTACATAGTTGCATAAAACCTCCAAAACCCCCATATCAGAAATGCATTGTTGAACTATAACCTTCCTAGGTAGTGGTGCACCCGATGCTTTAACACCATCAAGAAATTTCCACTTACTATTTCTACAATACAAATATTTAAGAATGAAATAAATAGTGACAAAATAATATTGTACCAGTCTAAACACAACTCATGAAATGATAAACTTTCTTACCCTGTGTCAAGTAATTGAACAATTCGAACAAAAATATGTGTGTCATGATAAGGCAAAGCACATAGAATCAGGTCCTCTGTGTTGTATATATGAATCCTACAAATTCCACCAATACACACATAAACGTACTTATTCAAGCATCCATGGGTGCATATATCATATAACACCAATTGAATTGTTGTGGTTACTTGTATAAGAGCATCTTCAATCCTTCACCAATTCTTTCATCAAATCCAAATTTAATGAATAAAGAGCTACAGGTGAGCTCCAATCAAAGAGATACATTTTTCACCAATTTTCATACTTTTGCTCAAATTTGAGAAAATTTTAACAAAAGAAAGAATTGGACATGGTTTCTTTCATCAAAAATGGTTAAAACTAGGGGTGATAAGTGAATCAAACAGCTCAAGCTCGACTCGTGTTCAGCTCGTTAAAAACTCTCCCCAGCTCAGTTCCGATCTTGAACACATTTGGGAGTTGTTAAAGTTTTCAAACCAAGCTTGAACAATCAATTGCTCATTCGACTCGGTTCGAAAAGCCTAAAACTATATAAAAATACCAATCTACTCATACTCGGCTAAACAAAAGCTCATTTGATCGGCTCAAAAGTTTAACAAACCAAGCTTCAACAAATTTAAAACTCGTTAAAATTTCAAACCAAGTTTGAACATTTAAATGTTCGGCTTGTTTAGTTCGTTTATCCCCCAAGTTAAAACAGGGTTGTAAGATAAGTTTGGAATTTTTCAAAAAAAATTGATTAAAAAAGAGAACAATGATTGGAGTGTTCGATGCAAAATCAAACTTATAACCAAATTTTCACGCCAAAAAAGTACGGATTGGAGAGGTTCTAATTAGACGAAAAACAATGGTGAGAAATAATGGTTACTTGTATCTACGTATCAAGTACTCAAGCGTCTTTAATGCAGAAGGAAGTTGAAAAAATCCCGATAGTAACCGCAAGTAGGAACTAATAGATGAATTGATTCGGTTATTTTCCTCAATGCCCACCAATTCTCTATCCAACTCTCTACTCTTATGACTAAACAAGTCATTCTTGTGATCCCTAAACCTCTCATCCATGCTAATGAGAACCTCCAAACCTGAAATTCAAATCACAAACAACAAAATATCATCATAACTTTTAGAGTTCCTGAGGAACCACACAGGCAGTGAAATGAGGCGAAATCAGGGGTACCTGAGAGAGAGATACTGAGGATTGTCTCGAGGTCGATGTCGGCGGCTTCTTTGGAGTCGAAGAGAATTGAAGGACGAGTGAAGGGACGCTTCTGTGGCTCTGAATCGGTTTTTATCAGAGACTTGATGGCCAGCAATTGGGAGGCGATGGAGGTCGCCATTGTTGGAGCTCGAGTGGTTGAGGAGAACTAGGGTTTTGCGAGTGACGAGAGCAGGGAGGAGTATTGGGGATTTGGCTAAAACCCTAAACCTCTCGAACTGTCGATGGAGAGTGGAGTCTGCGAGGGAAGGAAGAAAATACGGCTGCGTTTTGTTGTAAAAGGAGGGGGCGTTCGCGTAAAACCGACTTCAAATGATGGCGGGGGTTTTAGGGTTTCCTTCTTACGTTTCTGATTGAACGCCTTTTGGGTAATTTGGTCATTTCACTATTTCTATTTGCACACCAACTCCTCATTTTACCCATCATTCTCGTAAATTTTTTGGCGAAAATGGTCCAGGTCGATTTAGACGTGTGAAGGTTTTCAGAATCTGTAGATTTTGAGAGTTTTCAAGTGTCTCCATGGCGGTGGACGGAAGTATAAACCTTATGTTATGATGTAGTGAGTGAAACTAATTGTGAGATAGAATGTTTTAAAATAATTTATGTTATTTTTAATCATTCTGAGATTATTATTATAATAAAAAAATATCAAATAAATATAAGGTCTACAATATTAATTGAGATGCTAATAGAAGTACTTTTTAAAAAATAAAAATAATAATAATTAATTTTATTTAACAAAAATAGACAGACGGTTTAAATTAAAAAAAGGTGCGGTTTAAATTAACAAATTAAAAAATTTGAGAGTTTTTATGATTTTTCTAAATTTTTTTATTACAATTGTGTCATTTGGACAAATTATCAATTTTTGACAAAATTCAACAATCAACCTCTTTATTTAGACCATCTCCAATAGTTACTCAAAACTGTTATCAAATTTAAATTGGATGAAAAATAATTTATTTTCTTACTCCAACGGTTTTATCAAATACGTATCAAATTCAGGATTTCACTTTTCTTTCATCAAACTGAGGACCAATGTGTCTTTCATCAAATCACTGTTCATTACCGTTGGATTTTTATCACCAGATGACCACCTCAAGGCAAAAATTTGTGAAAATTTACACTGACCGGTCGTCCACCTGGTCAACCAGTGATTTGATGACATTACAAAACCCTCTATTTGAGCACTTGATATCAAAAAAAACTTTTACTCAAATTTGGTGAAAAAAATTAATGTACCATTGGAGATCCCTTACACACCTTCCATTACCATCATCACCACCAACCACAATCATCTCTTCTATGTAGCTCGCTTCCTACCTTCAACCGCCATCACCACCACAACCGTCTTAACCACCATTGCACCTTCACAACCCCCATATTAGTTCTACACAACCGCTAACCCCCGTTACTCTATCACCTCTCAATATTGTTAGCACTTTATTACAACCTCTATCATTCGCAACCCCTAAGTCGTTCACCACCACAAACTTGCCACAATACTGATAGTCACAAAGCATTACGCGCAGTAACGAAGTCAGAAATTCATCTTAGATGGGACACAAATTAATTCCAACATTAATTTTTTCAAGGCTAACTTCACTTTACCCCCTATGGTTTGGACCGGGTGCAAATTACCCCCTGACATTTGAATATCACCACATAACCCCCCTGTGGTTAATGAATTGATGTGCATAGTTAGCATTTCTATCTAATCTAACAGGTCGTGCAATACACTCGAGTAATGTGCAATTTGGCATGAACTGATGATGTTCCCTCATAATTAAAAGACCAAAATGCCCATAGAGTTATAAATAAAAGCTTATCCAAGAAGATTGTTTTGTATACTCTCTCTTTCCTCTGTATATTGAGTTGTAAGCAACTCTACCCAACAAAAATGTCCTCTTCAAGCATGGGCGGTGGAGAAGGACAAATGTTGAGGTTTACCAGCAAGAAATGTCATTGTAGGAAAAAAACAACCATTAGAATCGTAGAGTCCGAAAAGCCTTCGAAAGGTAGGTTGTATTATGTGTGTGAAAATGCGGGTTTGGAGGGTTGTGATTTATGGGCTTGGTGCAACCCAGTTGGATTTGCTCCCACCTATGGAAGAGATGAGATTGATGAAGAGAAGCCAAGAATTGAGGAATGTGTGCACTTTAATGGAAGACTCATGAAGTTGGAAATGAAGATTGAAGCACTCAACATGATGATGAAGGCATCTATGGTGGTTTTGGTTGTGTGTTTCATTAGCACCGTGTTAATGTTCAGTATGAAATGAATTTGTAAGGTACATTATGTACTTTGATGTATGTTTGAAATCAATGAAATTATGTTTATGAAATTAGTGATTTTTTTTTTTTTTTTACTATATGCCAATGCAAAAAATATAAGCAACATGAAAAAGCTTTCAAAATTAACCCTGCTGAGTTTAATTATAAATAAATAAATAAATAATTCTAATTTTTTTTTACTGCATTCCAATGCAAAAAATAGAACCAACATTAAAATGCATTCAAACTTGTTCCAACACAAGTAACCCTGCTGAGTTTAATTGCAAAACAAACTATTCATTCCAAATCAATGCACTTGAACCAATGGAACAAAAAATGACAAGTACAAATTTGCAATGACAAGCTATTCAACAATGAAGAAAAAATTCAAAGCAATGATATTTTTCCAAAGCCAAAAACAATACTTCCCAAAAATCTGCATTACAATGCAAAAATGGTCTATACATTTGCATTATAATGGCCCAAAAGTAATCTATTTACAGAACTATGTTGCATTTCAATACCACAATTGCCAATTAATCTAATCTACTAAAAAGCCACAAAAAACACATCAACAGTTTCCACAATAGTTGAACCAATTTTTCAAAAACCATAACTCTAAGTGTGTGACTACCATTCCTTAGCTTAAATACAAACAGACCCTACACTATTGTTTCAATACAAAAACAAAAATAAGAACAACAGGTCACCCTATGCTCTAGTTTGACACTGGCTAGTTCTTTGGCCTGTCTCCTTGCTCTGTTTATCTAAAGTACAGAAGATATAGATACAGCATACTCTCACACATTAGCATTCAATCCAGCATTCACTCTAGTTCTTTCAACATTGACTGCAGTTACATTAATTGGTCATCTACCCCTCCCACCAACTGTGACTTCAGGTCCTTTAGCAAGACCGCTTGATGCCTTTCCACCATGGGTTGGTAGTTTTGTGGGCTGCAACAACATTTTCAATTAACAAACTTACAATTACAAAATAAAAAAGTTATAAACAAGTTAGTTACCTGAGTGGATGACCTAGTACTCTATCTCTTCGGTCCAATAGAAGCACTAGTCGCTGGTGGCTGAGATGCTGATTGGCCTCCTCTTCTGGTTTGCCTCCCACTGGACATCTGAGGCGAGAAAATTTACAGTTAGGAACATTCACAAATTGGGCAAACTAATATTAGTTTCCTTACCTGATTAGTTTCGTAGGTAGTTGGGAACAAGATGATTGGCCCTTAGTGGACACCCTAGTACACCTCTGGTACAAAATTAATTCAACTTTAAGTTAGGCCTAAGATGAAGTAAACCCTATATTGAAGTTACAAGTCAACATTGAAAGTTAACTTTTGTCATGTTACCTCGTTAGATAAGATGTTTGTTATTGGAGTATAAGTAAGAGTTTATGCAAGTTGAGTTGAAGATGATTGCCCTCTAGTAGATCTCTCATGCAACAAATAACTTTAAGTTACCAGCACAAACAAATCTAATAATAACATGTGCACAATAAATGAATGCATAAGTATACACTAACCTTCATCATTTTGGACTTAGGATGCAGTCTGTTTTTGCTTGACCTCTGATTGTGCCCCTTCTGCAGGCACTTAGCACATGTCACATTGATGTTCTTCCTTGATGCCTTATGTGGATTGCTTGGCTCATCTACTTGTCTGTTTCTTAACTTCTTTGGTCTTCCTGCTAATTTCTTTGCTTCTGGTGGATTCAATTTCTAACCATCTTCCTCATACTCATGCATGTCTGGAACAGGGTGTATCATGAATGCATAAGTATCCAAGTACCTAGACTTGGTGTAATACTCATGCGCATAGTCTTCTAGCTGCTCATGATTTATTTGAATGGCACTGATGGCATGGCTACAAGGCAAACCAGACAAATCTCATCTCTTACAACTATATGTCCTAGTACTTAGGTCCACTATGTACCTCATCTGAAAATGATCAACCTCAAATTCCAATTGTCCACACCAGGTTATAAAGCAGTTCCTTGATTCCATCTTCAACTTCTCAAGTTTGTCATGAATATTTGGACAAATCTGACGAGTGTATTTTTCCATTACAGTATTTTTAACTTGGATCCTTTACATCAATTTCCTTCTGATCCATTCAAACATGGAGATGATTAGTAGCTCTCTAGCTTCTATAATGTAAGAATTAAATGACTCAATCAAATTGTTGACAGGGATGTCACACTTGCTCCTTGGAGAAAAATGTGACATTGCCCACAAAGCAGGGCCAGTCTCCCTTAACCACTCCACAGCTGTCTTCTCATTTCCAGTCTTAGGATCAGCTTCTTCAATCTTCTTCATCTATTAATTGAATTTATATACATTTCCAGTTAATGCAACTTTCCAGAATAGGTCTTTTAACACACAATCACTATATTTTGTCATGAAGTTATTATATATATGTCTTAGGTAGTATATGTGATCTGTAGTAGGGTCTAACTCTGCAAATGTTTCAACCAACCCCTTCTGTCTATCTGATATAAATGTCCAGCCTATCTCTTCAACACTCCCAATGTCACTCATCAATTCCTCAAGAAACCAAGACGAAGAAGCTTCACATTCAATCTCAACCAAAGCCACTACAATAGGGTACATGTTGTCATTTCAATCTCTCACAATAGCACTAAGTAGTTGCCCACCAAAAATCCCTTTTAAATGGCAACCATTAAGTCCTATTATTGATCTACACCTTGCTAAAAATCCATCTTTCTGTGCACCAAGTCTGACATACATCCTTTGAAATGTAGGCTATGCCTTTTCAGGATCAGTTGTTATTGAAATGTGACTTAATGGATTTTGCCTCATAACTGCAGCTACATAATCCCTAATCTTGTGATATTACTCAGTCAAATCCCCTGCAATGATCTCCCTTGCCTTTCTATTTGCCCTATAAATTTGAAACCTATCACGACCCACACCGGTGCCTAAGGCTGGATTCGCAACTAATTAATTTTTAAAACTATTAAAATTGATTCTAAGTAATTAAATACAATGGAATAAATAAAAGATGTAGATAAATATCTGAAGCATAAATTATTATTTATGTAACGATGTAACGTTAGTCAGATAATAATTACAAGTAAACATAAAAAACACATGATGTTTATATCAAATCTAGGTCCTGATCAATGCGGTAAAACAATCATTCTTTAAGTTTCTTCACCTGAAAGGGTTTTAATAGCTATAAGCACATGGTAGAGTAAGAAATATTATAATAAGAGTACAAGGGTATATAAATCACCATGAATAATTATTTAGGTTAAACAATAAATAATTTGGTTGAAATAAATTATTTATTTCAACCAATAGACATATAATACAAAAAAAAAAATGGTATATGCAAAATAACCATAACCACTGTATAGAATAGAACAGAGAGTCAATGGATCCATGACAGAAAGAGAGTCACAACGTGACTAATCAAAGGGCCAATGGTTATTTAAGTCCCACTAGGTATGGGACTGTCAAAAGGTTACTAAAGTGACAATTCAGAGGGATAATGGTTATTTAAGCCAAGGCATGGGACCTTCGTGGTGGTAATTATAAAAATAAACGTTTATATACTCATTGTCAAATAAAATTCAAAATTTAAACAAACATGTTTATGGGTTTAATTTTAAACGAACAGGGCTCATAAAATTAATAAAAACATGATTTGCATAAGATAATTCATAAAAATAATAAAACAATTTATGACTACTCAAGGCATAATATTACTCACCTTAATTTTGACCCATATTATTTTTTTCCTATTTTCTCTGATCTCCGCAACTCTTCTCTGTATTAACTTACTGGCTTATTGTTGTTGTTGTTGTTGTTGTTTTTGTTTTTGTTTTTTTTTTTTTCCCCTATTGCCTAGTTACTGCTCTGGTTCCCCGTTTTATACTTAAGCTGAAGTAGGTGATTCATCATTTAAGCAACAAGGTGAATCACCATCCATGCATTAATTCTTCTACAGGTGGCTTACGTTGGGAATACCACCATTGGGATTACCTTTCCCTTAATTTCATCATGACCCTAAACATTTTGATAATTTCCTGGTTGTTTCGATTTGGTCCTAAACAATGTATTAATCACATTGTTATGTTTTTGTAGAAACAATGCTTCTAATTTTACATTTTAGCGCGTATAATTATAAAATCAAATAATTTATATTTATTTAATTTTTATTTTATTCATTCATTTATTTATTTATTTTTATTAAATTAATTAAACAGTTGGGGTGTCACAAAACCTACTTGCATCCACCATTATCTCTCTTCTCACTTTTTTCTTGAAAGAGGCTATGTAATGTCAAGAGCATCTCTCACCTCATCTACAAACTTCTTCCCCGAGTACTTAGAGTTGGCTTGTTTGTTGTTACAATGCCTCCCATATGTATGTTTCCCCTATAGATTTTTGATCTGAAAGGTTGTAGTTCCCCCTAATAGAGAGGCATGTATCCTCCAACTACAGTTATGCCTACAAACAGCAGTGATCATAGCACTCTCATTTCTGATGTACCTTATGTCATAACCATTGATCAGATTGAACTCCCTCAAATACTCTCTGAAAACTTAGGGACTAGGAAACTTCATTCCAACTACAAGTTTGTGATCCTTCATCATCTCTGCTTTGTATTCAGGGTATCCACCATCTGTCTCATCTTCCTCATTTGATGACCCTTTCAAACTAATCAATTCATCGTCATCATTAAAATCTGAATATCAACCAACATCATCTGCTTGATTGACTGTAGGTGGTGGTCCTTCTGTTCTTCTGTGTGAGGTTTCATCAAATATGTCATCATTTGGGCCCTTTAGGTCTTCATACAACCAACTTTGGTCATCACTTTCCTCTCCACTACCCTTAGAAGTTTCAGTATTACTATTTTCTTCACTAACTATATAGTCCAAGTCCTCAGAATCATCACTATAAGTTCCCTCTTCATCAGCTAAAAAATAAGTCTTGCTCTCTGCAATGTCACTCTCATTAGCCTCATTACCTTCTACAGACTCAATGTCAGTAGTATGTTGCAACCCCTCCTCATGTTATGTATCATTACCCTCACGTTGACTTCCTATTGACTCTCCCTAGCCTGCCTCTGACTTGATTTCTCCCTACCCTGAGATTCCTTACCCACATGTTCACCATCAGCTACCTCTACATTATCCTTTGAGTCATTCCCAATGTCATCAATTATGATGTCAATATCAGACAAGTTGATATCAATAATGTATGTGTCACCACCACCTATGGTGTTACCACCCTGTTTTACACAACCAATTTGCAACACCTTATCATGTGTACTATTACCTCTCTCTTGTACACCCTAAGTCTGCCCTTGTGCACTGTTGGAATCTAACAACAACTCAGCATTAGATGACAAAACCATAATATAATCTACATCTTTCTCTACATAAACTACTAAATAATCCAAACCCTTATAAGCCTCAAGCATTTTCATCACATCAATATCACTGTAAATTGTTTTCAACCTAACATCTAAACTATAACTAGGTCATGTATAATACATATCAATGTTTGCTCATTTTCCACTAACCAGGTCATAATAAAGGCCTTTTAACTCAAACATGGACATTTTTCCAGGGTCACAGTTAATTATTTAATTCACCCTGCCACTCTCGTAAACAACATGTGGATGAAAGACAAAATGCCCCCCATGGTGCATTTCAACAGTAATGAAATAGTCTAACATTTTCAGCATTCACTTCTAAAGAAGAAAAGACTTCCATAAATACATTTGTTGGACCACAACCCAAAACCTTAAACAAACAAATAGTCATGTAAGTACCCAACATAAAATAAAAGCGTTTATGAATTTCAACATTCCCTCCTAAAGGGGGAAAAAAAAGACTTCCATAAATACATTTTGGGACCACCACTCAATACCCTAAACAAATAAATATTCATGCATGTAATCAACATAAAGTAAAATAATAAATGAATAATCCACAATCCTCAAACAGATCACACAAAACAAAATATATATATATATATAAAAGCAAACATACATTTATGCCTACACAATATGACAAGCATAAAGTAATAGAATAAAAAAACCAATTCCTGATTCTACTAGGACCACAACACATAGGACAATTTTGCAATGACAACAAACATACAATTAATTAAATAAGGAAATTTCACATTTTCAGTGCATACCCCACTTCAAGAGAAAACACAATGACAACAAACAAACAAAACAAAACATTGACATTATCCACTTGCAGAGATACCCCGAACGCCCCGGGAGGATGAGTCCCATTCTGTTCATATTGGGGGTCTACTACAGTTCGGACTCTCAAATTGTCACGGTTCTTGATCTAAACCAAATAGTCCAAATCCGGCAAATTATTTTGAGAAAAACAGGTTTTTAGAAAAGAAGTGCTAAACATGGATTGCTTTGCCAGATACAGAGTCGCCACCTAAATATTTTATTTTGGAAAATTTAGGAAACCCTGACTCGGTGCCAAAGGCCACGTATCCGTCATCACCAAAGTTGCCTTGGCTTGGGAACTTGGGTACGATTGGGGAAGGTCAGCTATGAGCACCCCCTCTCGCCCGATCAAAGATCGGCCTCTACTAACCATGATATCTTGTTTTGAAAACATTACATGTTCTTATTACGGTTATTAGCCTAGAATTACTATGTTATGCGCACAGCAAACAAGTATAGACTAGATCGCTTAATTCGGAACAAAGCATCGCATATCCGTTTGTTTGGAAAATGTTTTGAAATTTGCTACTCACGAGTAGGCTAAAACACGGATTTTGATGAGTTGTTCCAACTCAAGCAATCCAACCTTCACTCACAGGCATTCAGGCAGTTTATATCACATAAGCATCTAGCCACATGGTAAGCATGCTGTCATGTTAACATTCACACTCGTGCGAGATGCTAAAACACAAAATACTTACAGGGTACTCCAAGTCAAAACAAAGACCTCGTCAGCAATCAATGTATGATCCAAGTCCATGTTAAGATGGCTAATGCAACACACGCAAGATGCAGCTACAATAGGCTCGGCTAATCTATGGATGGCATATGATGATGCTACAACTAACACGTATTCAACTTGGAATTGAAGTACAATACAGTTAGTATGATGCGCCGAGCCCGGTGCATGCAAGACAAATGTATGGATGCACGTATGCATAGCATAAGGTATGCTAAATTAAATATGACCTAATACTAACCATCAAAAGCAGGTAAGTAAAAGGGAGAAAGAAGTGGGGTTTGGAAGACATACATCACACACACGCACGCTTATTACAGTTGTGCCCTCACTCGGAGGGTCCGGATAAATAATACATACCGAATAAATAATTAACTACTCTAGCTAATTAAATATCACAAACCCCTTAACTAGTTAAGCAAATTAACTAAGCTAAAAAAACAGTAAAAGGCCTCGGAAGAGGGTCCAATGCACGCGTGCTCGGGTTTGCTCGGAAATTCGTCGCCATGCACAAGTTGCCTCTGTTTACCCTGCTCTGCTCCTCTGAAAATTTCATAACTCCCAAGGTATGCTCCATGGACACTGTAGAGTACCACCGGCCAAGGGGAATCATCATCGGCCATTGGTAATGGCCATCGACCATTGATTGATCTCTCGGTCATCCGTGTTTGGTCGGTCGGCACTAATGATGGTCGGCCGCCCAAAACTTCCTGCAGAAACCTGTTTTGATAGCAGCAGGGGGGGAAAACATGGCATGGCAATGCATTTCAAGCAGTGTTTGTACCAACACATCCCTTATCATGTTTATGACTCAAAGAAGAATGGTGTTTGACCCTCGGACCACCAATCGTGCATTTCAATACGTGATGGCCAAAGAGGCCAAGTGTGCCATTTTGATTTCAAATGTAATGCAATGCATATAAACATACGAGGGAGCCTTCAACCTCTATCATGGCTTGATCCAGAGGTGAGACATGCATGCCAATGTAATGCAACCTAGGCATGTGAACTAGGCATGCAATATGAACATGCAAGCAAGTAATGATGCTAGGCACACAACCTAAGGAATCAATCATGCAAGGCATGGAAAGACAAGCATACAAAATGTAATGTGGGCATGCAAGTAGGCAAGGCATGTAACAACATCTTAGGCAACTTAACCAAGATAAATGCATGCCAAATGCAAAGCCATTTAAACATGCAACAACACATGATAAGCCAAGTATGCAATCAACACACAAGGTGAGCATGCTACAACATGCAAGAATGGACTTAAACTAGTTTGGGCAGCTCTATACTAAGCCCAAAACAGTGGCCAACATGCTCGAGAATGAAGGCAAAGTGACATGTAAACATGCATGCACACAAGGACCAACACTTAAGCATTAAAGAGCAATTCTCAAGCACACTTAAGAGGATGCGAACATGGGCAAATGGCACGCATTATAAGCTCTGAAAATCATGTCATGAAAGGTGCCAAACCAAGTCAATAAGACAAGCTAAGCATGCAACAAATGGTCCAAGTACTCAAGGCAAGCCAAGGAGGCTTAAACCAAGGCCAAGCCAACCAAGCCTCACAAGGCTAAGGGGACTTAAAACAGGTCCAATGTAGACCTGAACAAAGCTAAGGATGTACCTAGATGGCATCTAGGTGGTCTAAATATGCAAGCATACAAAGAGGCACATTCATGCAGCATAAGGCAACAACCTTTTAACACATTGAAGGAGAATCAAACGCAAGCATATAAACATGTTATAAGGACTGAAATAACATGGTAAATGGTTCCAAACCACTGAAATAATGCAAGTAATGCATACTCATGGTCCATGCACTTGAGGCTCACAAGCCAAGAATGCAAAGAGGCTATACTAAGCATGCCATGGTCGACCAAAGCAACCAAAAACAGAACTTCAACATGATAAAACAAGCACAAAAGCTTCACAAAAGCTTCACAAAGCTAAGCCTAAATCATGCTAGAACAAGGGTCTAAACCTAAAGCATGTTAAGGCAAAAATATGGCATTACAAGACATGTATGCAAGGCATGCAAGGTGTGTCCAAACCAACATGAAACAGAGGTAATACATGGAAAAATACTACCAAATAACAGTTAAGGCATGGTCAACATGAACCTAAACTAGGTGCTCACACATGAGGCAAAAATGGACCTTTTCAAGGACAACAAGGAGAGGGGGTGGCCCCCTCCTTCTTAGGACCTCAAGGCACCATCCTCACCACTGAAATCCCTCAAGATTTCAGTGGTGAGGAGGCCCAAACAAAGTGGTCCCGAAGCTCACCCAAAATGGCATAAAATGGGGCCTAACAAGCCCTAAAAGGGGTCAAACAATCCCAAATGCCAAAACACTCTTAAACAACTATTTTAAGCAAGTAAAAACAGAACTTTTATATGTTATACACAAAGCTTAAAAATAGTTTCAAGATAGGTTAAAAAGCTATGCAAAAATGGGGTAAAAATGAGTAAGTTTTTACCTTTGTTGACCCTCTTCACAAACAATGCTCCAGCTGCCTCCTTTAGCTCAAAACCAGCCAAGAACTTCAAGAACAACCTCCAAGGACCTCAGCTACTAAGGAAAGGTGTAATGGTAGGTGTTTGTGTGCAATAGTAAAAACAAACACACACTAATACACCAAAAGGAGGAAGAGATATAGAGATAGAGTATATGTAAACCCTGACCCTAAAACTCAGAGCTCTGGAGCTTTTTTGTTAACCCTAATGGAGGGAGAAGAGGCTCCCTCTTATAGAGCTCACTCTTGCAAAGCTTCTCAAGTAAGCTAGTCAAGAGGGAGATCCCTCCATACATGTGTATGGAGGGGAGCAAAGTGGGTGCCAGCTATCACAGCTGGCACAAAAATATCTGAAAAAGCAGATGAACAGTGGTCGGCCAGCCAAAAATGTAATTTGACCAAAATAGATGGCCGGTCGACCATCTAGAGTGCCAGTCGGCCAAACAATTGGCCGATGGAAAGAAAATAGGGCCGGTGGCCTCAAGCCATGGACGGTGGGTTTAGGGAATGGCAAACAAGCCATTCTCTACCCTGCAAAGCAAAAACCAACAAGTGTTTGGTCCAACCAAGCACAAAACAGTCGAGTTGAGAGATCTTGAGGTAAGGCGTGCAGCCGAGACCTCCGAGAACTCAGGACGAACACGAACATGGGTAATCATCGAGTGTTCAAACGATGACGTCCAAGTCTTGAGGACGGTCAAAAATGGGGTGTCTACACCACTACAAATAAACAAATGACCAAAAAGGCAAATAGCAATAGGATATGAAGAACATTATCGAACACAGTGTCCATCACAAAAACTGAACCATTAACAGTACAAATAGGGGTAACATCGACAGAAATTAAGTAACTTTTTATATTTATGTCGACACATAGAAACCCTAATATACAAAACATAGGGGACCACACTATACAACAAAAAAAAAACTACATCAACTAACATTATACATATATATATATGAGCAAATTGAAGCGAATCCAATACAAAATAAAAAGAAATGTTCGAAAAAATACCTTCAAACTTGTTCTTCGTGAACTTTTAGGCTTCGTTTGCTTCATAAATCTCCAAATCAGTAGCTTCGCACCTCGAATTTGTCGAATCGAACAATCGAAGCCCCACTTTGTCAATCTAAGCACTAATTTGTTCAATTCAAACCCTAATTTGTTCAATCGAAAACCCTAATTTGTTCAATTGCAAAACCTAAGTTCTTTTCACTTTTCTCTTCTCAAATGCATGACTGTTGAGTGAAATGGTAAGCAAGGTTATATATATACAAGGGCAAATTACTCATTTTACGTCTGCCATTCATGATGTTAACTGTGCAAATCAACCCATTAACCACAGGGGGGTTATGTGGTGATATTCGAACGTCAAGGGGGTAATCCGCACTAGGCCCAAATCCTAGGGAGGCAAAATGAAGTTTGCTTATTTTTTTTAATCCTTAACAAGTAACAACGAGAAATTACAAAACATATACATTTTCTTAAGATTTTTTTTGCCAATCGGTGAGATATAATGCTACAATTATCATGATACTTACATAAACATGTGTAGACACCCCATTTTTTACTGCCCTTAAGACTTGGGCGCCTCATGGTGAACACTCAATGATGAATTGTTACGTTGTCCAAATCGTTTAATTTCTTCAGCAAAAGGCTTTAGTTTTCAAGCTTGAGAGCCTAAACCTTGCACCCTCTTTGAACCAAAACTTATTTTTTTCTAGCCTGACCACCCAGAGGCTTACTGGCCAAAAAGTGGCCAGCAGGCCAATTTTTATTGGCCGGCTGACCCCCTCCATGGTCGGTTAGCCATGTCTAGCGGCCAGCAGATATTTTGTTACCAGTTGTCCCCCATGTATATGCCTTGCACCAGCTGGCTCAATACAGATATTTTCGACAGGAAAACCTATTTTCCTATAAATAGATGACCATTCCTCATGGTTTTAGGTTAGAAAAATTTGCCAAAGGACAAAAACTTGCCAAATACTCTCCCTCTCTGTCTTGCAATATACATACACTATACATACACTTCCTAAGCCAAAATTTTGAGGCTTTTTGCTGAGATTATTGAGCCAAAATTTCAATTCTTGAGGGTGATCACTTTGTGGTTTGTAAACCAAAGAATATCATTTCTTCAAGAGGTATAGCTTTTGTCATCTTCTCCCTTATTTACACTGCTTTTTTTCTCTCATTTTCTTGTCATTTATACTCTATTTTGGATTGAATTTAAGTACTAAAACTTGTGATTTAAAAGCTCCCAAAGGTATAGCTTATATCCTTGTTCTTCCCACTTGTTTCCCTACTTTTTAGCTACTGTTTTTTAGAGTTTTCATATGCTAAAACATGTGATTTAAAGGTCCAAAATGTAGAGGGGTTGGCCACCCTTCCTTAGATTTGCTTACTTACTTTATTCTCTTTCATTTTTGCTTACTTTTTTTAACTTTCCAAAACGATTTTCAACACTGTTTTGTGCTATTTAGGGGCTTTTTTGTGTGTTTATTTAGCTTATGCTTTGAATATTATACTTGTGGTGTTATAAGTCCTCATAGATTTGGTGGTTTAGGCCATAGACACTAATCTATTTGAGTTGATAGCTTTCTTTACATAATTTCCATGTAAATATTCATATTTGTCATGATCACCTTTGCGTAATCATCTCTGCAACCTCCCTCCGTTTTTTGTCTTCTTTGATTAAGAGCTGTCTCAAACACTATGTTGTTGTTTCAAGCATGAGAAAGAGACTTTCCATGCTTAATGGTTTAATCTCTTCGGAGGTTCATTACTATGGCATTATATCCGTCTCATGTTAAATACAACTTTTTGTTTGACACATCTCTTTATCGCTCTTTGCACTTAGTGGAAGTAGTTATCACTTTTGGACAAAATGAAGACAAAATAAGAAAATGGCGTGGTAATGTAAAAAAGATAATAAAATTGAGTTGGGTTCAATCGAACATTATGTTGAACCCATTGAATCTTGAACCATTACATACTTTGTGGTGATGTTTAGTGATTTAAGAAGCAATGTCAACCATTTCCCTTGAGGTAACTCCATGATAAGGAAAATGTGTTGTTGGTCTTTTATTTCCATTTATTGAACTTTTGTCCTATCGGTTCATAGATCATCACACGACAAATTTGCAACAATTGATGATTTGTGAATCGAATCTACTCCTCCATTAATCATCTTTACGATAGGGAGAGGCAGAAACGATAAACATCTCCTAGAAACACTCTGTTTTTGCTCTGTTTCAATTTTGTGACAACAAGGCATAACCCAAAAACAGTGGCCGACCGACCACCTTTCTGTCCAGTCGACCACCTTCTAACGCCGGCCGGCCATCTTGTTGTACAGGCAGTGGTATTTTTCTTGCAGAATAGAGCAGAAGCTAAGGTAAAAATAGAATAATTTTCTGATTACAAACATAACATGATCTGGCAACAAACAGAGAGGTTTCCGGGAGTATGTTCTCGGTTGCGTGTGCTCGGGTTCTCACTTCCCGTGCGAGTCCTTTAAATTTAGTGCTTTAATATTAGTGTGTTGTAATTAATTAATTAGATTCATTCGAATTTGTAATAATTAGTTAATTAGGTTACTCCATTTATTTGATGTTATAATAATTAGTTTAAGTAAGACATTCATTCAGACCCTTTTGTATGAGGGCACACTTATAATATTTGTATGTCTTCCAACTCCTATTTTTTTCTCTATTTTATTTACTTGCTTATGATGATTGTATTCATGTTTTGGTTTCATATCATTACCATGTGTAAAATACCCATTTTTTGCATGTGTCGGGTTCGGTTCATGATTCTAACATTATTGTCATGTCTTACTTACTTGAATACGTGCACTATCGCATGCTTTGAGTTGAGTCACATGGCATATTAAGAAGCCAAATCCGATAGTTGCATTTTGTACGTGTTGCATTAGTCACTTGCATAGTAGAGCATGCATTTTCCTAATTGTTTTATTTCCTTTGGCTTGCCTCGAAGTACTAGGTGAGCGTTTTTGTTTTAGCATATTGCATGTATGTTAGTGTTACCATATCAAGCACATTACCATGAGGCTAAGTGTTTATTTGATATACCTCTTGAATGTCTGTGGATGAAGGGTAGTTCACTTACATTGGGATAATTTGACTAATGCATATATGAGCTGACTTTTTCAAGTAGCACATATTCAAAACTCTTTTCAAACAAAGCATGAAATCAAAGCATTCCAAAGTGAGTGATTTAGTCTATATTTGTGTGCCTCACATTGTAAGTTAGCATTAAATAATTGGAACAAGGGCATATATTGAACATAAAAATCACATCATGATTAGTAGAGACCGATCTTTGATCGGGTGAGGAGGGTGCTCAATTCATGACCTTCTTTTCTTATACCTAAGTTCCCGAGCCAAGACACTTTGGTTATGACGGACAAGTGGCCTTTGGCACGACTTACGAATTTTCTAAATTTCCCAAAAAATATTTAGGTGGACTCTGAAATCTGGCAATGCAGTTCATTTTTGGCATTTCTGATTGTAAATCGATTTTCTAAAAGATTTGCCAAATTTGGACTCTCATTTGTGTTTTCTGCTTCACATTGCACTTGTGAAACCGGATTCAAATCATGAGAGTTCGAACTGTAGGGCTATCATATTCGAGGAGACTAACCCCTCCGAGGAGCACGAAAAACCAGCTACAACATGACTTATAAATTCACAATTAACAACTAAAATCTATGACCCAACAACAGGGACAAACAAACAAATGAGTCTACAATTAACAATCCAACCCTATCAACGCAACAAAGGTAATAAATTCACAATTAATAAGTAAAATCTGTAACCCGACAATAGGAACAAACAAACAAATGAGTCTATAATTCACAATTTAACCCTATCAACTCAACAAAGGGTCCCACAATGAAGAGAAATAACCCACTAAACAAAGCCCATAAATGGAAAGAAATGATCAATTGATTGAATTATTGTCCTAATGTGTTAGTTAAGAGTGTATACAAGAATGACCAAAAAAATATAATAGAGAATTTTTAAAATGTTAAAATGCAAGTTTTACATGATTTAAGGAGAGACACTACTACAATTTTATAATGGATAAATAATTCATAATTGTGGGGATATATTTTTGAGTACCGACACGTGGCAAGGTGACGCCGACATGTCAGCCGAGGTGCCACATGGCAGGTTATGACGCCGAGGTTATCTCGGTCAAGCTGAGGTTATCTCCGAAGATATCGGAATCCGAGATAAGCGGATAAGAGATAAGGGACAAGAGTCCTAGAATAAAGAGGAGACTTAGCCAAGATAAGGATAAAGCTCTTAGGGAGTTTATCTTTATCTCTAAAGGAGTCCAAAGTAAGTATTCAACAGGAGTCCATAGAAGTCAGGCTTCTATGGGGATTAGGATTGAGGTAACTATAAAAGAGAGGCACCCCCGTGAGTCTAAGGTACGCAATCTTATGCTTTGAGCATTGAGTTTAGCATTATTGATTATTTTTTAGAGATATACTGAGTTAATCGTCGGAGTGCCCCCGGGTGGTCGAACCACCGCCGGAATCTTCTCTTTCTGTTACAAGTTAGCCAGGTGTCATCTATTCTGCTAGTATTCTCCAGCTGAATACTAAGTTGGGTAGTGTGATTGGAAAATCACCCACACAATTTGGCGCCGTCTGTGGGAACGAAAGGGGAATAGATGGCCAGTAACGGACAGAAAGAAAAGGTTGGGGATCACACTCCTACTGGAAGTGGGAGACCTATTGACCTTGATAGCGAAGGAGAAAGGTCGAACGCAGAAACTCATGAACAAAATCACGGAGCGAAAGACGTCGGCCAGACTAGCGACGCACCAAAGAAACCTGATCAAAGCAGGTACTACAACGAAGACGACCTCCAGGTTTGGAAAGATAGGTCCCTACGGAGGGACGAAGAGGTAAAAGAGATGGCAAACAAATTGGCAGACCTGCAGTCGGTCGTCAATTTCATGATACAAAATAACGTCATGCAGCCACTATACCCGCTGCATGACACGCCGATTCCAGCGGCCAATACCTAGAAGGGAGGACAGAAAATAATCCCCGTAGCCCCTCAGCACAACGGAGACGAAAGATACTCTCACCGACCTTCTAGGGAGGATGGACGAAAAGAATCAAGAAGAGAAGGATCACGGAGGACGCATCGCACAAAGGAGGCAGACCCCAAAGGATATCGGCATGTTCAGGGGCAGGCACTGTGCTTCGACACAACTCATGGAGAAGGATCGAAAAGGCCTCACCACGAGGCCGAAAGTAGTATACCGAAAAAACTAAAGTCGAAAGATAGCCGAGCTCCTGGGCGGAGCAAAGAAGACTTAAGAGATTACCTCAAAAGGAAGCAACAGAATGCCTACACCGAGGTAACCTCCCCAGATAAGCCGAGGACACCATTCTCGGTGAAATTAGACAGATTTGAGGCACCAAAGCGGTTCAGTATGCCGAGGTTTCAAATATACGATGGTAAGTCAGACCCCAATTTCCACGTTGGACTCTATTTGAACTCAATGACATTGTATAGTAGGAACGAACCGTTGCTCTGCAAAGTGTTCCCCTCATCCTTTGGGGAGATTGCATCAGATTGGTTCCACAAACTACCGAAGGGAAGCGTGAAGACTTGGGAAGGCCTGGCCGAGATGTTTGTGGCAAACAAGCTGCAGCCATTAAGGGTGGACGCATTAATGGCTCTGAAGATCAACAAGGATGAAGGCCTTTGGGCCTATGCAAAAAGATACTATGAGGTATTCAATCGAATACTCGAATGTAATCAAGAGGTGGCAGTCGTATCTTTCAAGAATGGCTTGAAAGACAACTGTCCACTTCGAAAGTCTTTGACAAAGACATTGCCGAAAAGTATGGAGGAGCTCATGGCAAGAATCGAGAAGTACGCCAGAGCCGAAGAAGACACATCAGGAACCAGGGAGATAAAATAAGAGAAAGGAAACGGCTCGCCGAAGCGAGGCCGAGATAACAATGGAACGAACAGGCAAGAGGCAGAACTGAGGGCTACACAAGCGGTAACAACTGTGTTCCGAATCCCAATTCCTAAAGTCCTGGATCAAATTCGGAACCAACCCTATTTCAGAATGTCAGAGAGGACTCCAGGAGAGTTCATGGGAAGAAACATTGGCAGGCATTGTGCCTACCACAACGAAGATGGGCATACAACTCAGGGTTGTAGAGTCCTGAAAACATATTTAGAAGATCTGGTGAGACAAGGACATCTGAGAGACCTTGTCCATGAGACCATGACAAGGGAAGAACGGGCAAGGTTGCCTCAGACACCAGCAGCCCCACCACCCCCAGCACAACAGCCACAGGCAGGAGGACCTTGGATAATCGACGTAATCCACTCGAAGGTCAACAAGAATGAAATCCGAAGAGAGACCCAGAAAGTGAAGCACCTGCAACATGTCTACCAAGTCGGGGAGAAACGACATCAGGCAGAAGAGTGCCAAGGACCAATGATAACCTTTACTGAAGCCAACCTAGAGATGGTCCAACATCCGCATAATGATGCCTTGGTAGTATCCCTCCAGGTTGAGGAGTGCCAAGTGAAACGCATCCTGATTGATCAAGGCAGCTCTTGCGACATCATGTACGTCCAATGTTACAAGGAGCTCGACCTTCACCCAGATGATATGGAACAATCCAATGGCCCAACGGTTGGGTTCAATGGAACGCCGATATGGCCTCTAGGAACAATAAGCTTGGAGGTGCAGGCTGGCACCAGGAAGATCAAAACAGAATTCACCATCATCGACACACCCTCCCCTTACAACATCATCTTAGGAAGGCCATGGTTGCATGCAATGGGGGCAGTTCCCTCAACACTGCATCAACTATTGTGATTCCCAACAGAGCATGGGATAGAAGAAGTCAGAGGTGACCAGTTGCAGGCGAAGAATTGCTCCATGGCAGCAATGAAATCTACCTGCAGCGTACGAGAGCCAGAGAAGGCAGAAATTGAAAATGAGGACGTGGAAGTCCTAGAAGACGTCGGCAAAGAGCCAGCCGAGAAGAGCGAAGAGGCACTGAAAAAAATCCTCGTCCAGAATGGGGATGAAGAACGCTTCTTTCTTCTTGGCTCGGGCTTAGCCGAAGAAGAGGAAAAAGAGTTGGAAACTTTTTTGAGAGCAAATATTGAGGTGTTCGCTTGGACACCTTACGAAATGCCTGGCATTGACCCCGAGGTCACTTGCCACAAACTGAATGTTGACAGGTCCGCCAAACCTGTAATTCAACGAGCCAGAAGACCGACGTTGATGCACGTCGAAGCAGTAGAGGAAGAAGTAGACAGGCTCCTGAAGGCTAGGGCCATTAGAGAAGTACACTACCCCACATGGCAATCCAATACAGTGGTGGTAAAGAAGAAGAACGGTAAATGGAGGGTCTGTGTAGACTTCACCAGCCTCAACAAAGCCTGTCCCAAAGACAGCTTTCCTGTACCAAAGATTGACCAGCTAGTAGATACCACTTCAGGGCATGGAAGAATGAACTTCCTAGATGCCTACAGGGGGTACCACCAGATAGCCATGTACCCCCCAGACGAAGAAAAGACAGCGTTCATCACCCCAAAAGGCCTGTACTGTTACAGAGTAATGCCTTTCGGGTTGAAAAACACAGGAGCAACTTATCAAAGGCTGGTAACCAAAATGTTCAAACACCTGATTGGCCGAATAGTAAAAGTCTACATTGACAACATGGTCGTCAAGACCAAGGAGCCTGAGGGTCATCTTGCTGATCTAAAAACAGTCTTTGAAATCCTGAAAACATATCGGCTCTGACTCAATGCATTGAAGTGTGCCTTTGGAGTTGGATCTGGTAAGTTTTTAGGATACCTGGTTACCAGAAGGGGCATCGAGGCCAGCCTAGATCAAATCAAGGCCATCCTAGAGTTAAAGAGCCCGACATCGACAAAGCAGGTGCAGATGCTAACTGAAAGGGCCACAGCCCTAAACAGATTTATCAACAGAAGCTCAGATAAGTGCAGACCTTTCTTCAACTTAGTGAAGAAAGCCATAGACTTCTTGTGGGCAGAAGAATGCGAAGCCGCTTTGGCCAACCTGAAGAAGTACTTGACCACAGCTCCAGTTCTTTCAAATCCAGAACCTAGGGAGGAGCTGTTTCTGTACTTAGCCATTTCAGAACATGCGATAAGTGCAGTACTAATTCGAGAAGAAAAAAGAGAGCAATGGGATGTCTACTATATAAG
The DNA here is from genome assembly GCF_055761805.1 of Camellia sinensis. Classification (NCBI taxonomy): domain Eukaryota; kingdom Viridiplantae; phylum Streptophyta; class Magnoliopsida; order Ericales; family Theaceae; genus Camellia; species Camellia sinensis. The sequence continues at coordinate 65,677,949 of NC_138961.1, read as the reverse complement.
CAAAACCCTAGCCGACGCAGAAGCGAGGTGTCTACCCTTAGAGAAATTGGCATTAGCTTTAGTAATGGCTTCAAAGAAGTTGAACCATTACTTTTAGGCCCATAAAATTATGGTGCTAACAGAACACCCCTTGAAGTCCTTACTACAACAAGGAGACCTGACAGGAAGAATAGCCAGATGGGCAGTCACCCTAGGCCAGTATGACCTGGAGTACAGGCCAATGACAACAATCAAAGGCCAGGTTCTGGCTGACTTCGTGGCCGAATTCACACTAGAATCCATCGAACATCAAGCTCCGTTAAGCCAGGAAGAGTGATATCCAGCCAAGCAAGGAGAATCACAGCCAAAAGCAAAAGAACAAAGGAAAGAGAACAAACTCAGACCCTGCAACATTTACATCGGCGACTCCTTTCGACTGTTTGTTGATGGGAGTTCAAACCGACTAGGAACGGGGACAGGAGTAGTATTGATATCCCCAGATGGGCAGGTACTGGAACAGTCAATTCGTTTGGGGTTCAAGGCCTCAAACAATGAAGCAGAGTATGAAGCACTCATTGCAGGACTGAAGTTGGCAGCAACAATGCAAGCAGATGAGGTAATAATTTTTTGTGATTCACAACTAATAGTTAACCAGACAACAGGTGAGTTTGCAGCCCGAGATGAGCGAATGTCGGCCTACGCAAAGAAAGTCATCTGACTGTCAGCCTTATTTCAGAACTACCGACTACTTCAAGTAAGCCGAGATGACAACAGCCACGCCGATGCGTTGGCTAACCTAGCTAGTGCAGTACAACCTGGAAAAGCAAGGACAATAATGATTGACTATCTGTCGGGCCCAAACATTGAACCAGTAACCACAGAGCATGAAGCAATGTGCATAGACATGGGACCAAGCTAAATGGACGCAATTGTTGCGTTCCTAAAAGAAGGAAAGCTACCAAATGACCGCAAGGAGGCACACAAGATCAGATTGAAGTCGGCAAGATTCAGTCTGACAGCAGAAGGACATCTCTACAGAAGGTCCTTCACTGGACCCCTTTTAAGGTGCATACACCCTTTGCAGGTTGAAGATTTTCTATATGAAATCCACGAAGGAATTTGTGGAAGCCACACTAGGGGCAGATCACTAGCTCACAAAGCCATTACCTAGGGGTATTAGTGGTCTTACATGCAAAAAGATGCAGAAGCCTACGTGAAGAAATGTGAACAATGCCAAATGTTTGCACCCTTGATACACCAGCCAGCTGCTGACCTGAACCCTGTATCCAGTCCTTGACCATTTGCCCAATAGGGCATGGATCTCGTTGGGCAATTACCCCAAGCAACTGGACAAAGAAAGTACTTGCTGGTAACAACAGATTACTTCACAAAATGGATAGAAGCAGAACCTCTTGCCAAGATCCGAGATGTGGATGTCAAGAACTTCATATGGAGAAACATCATCACCAGATTTAGAATTTCGAGAGCAATTGTTGCAGACAATGGAACTCAATTTGACAGCAAACTAATCAAGAACTTCTGTTCAAAGTTCAAGATCAAGAACTACTTTTCAACCCCAAGCTTTCCACAAAGCAATAGACAAGCAGAAGCATCCAACAAAGTAATTTTGGATGGAATAAAAAAGAGGCTGCAGGCAGCAAAAGGCAAGTGGGTAGACGAATTGCCCAATGTACTCTGGGCATATCGGACTACGCCGAGAAGGTCAACAGGAGAATCCCCCTTCGCCATGGCTTATGGCACAGAAGCAGTCATTCCGCTGGAGATCGGCATCCCAGGAATCAGAACCCAGGGAGTTGAAAACGGGATTAATGATGTACTCTTAGCCCGAGATCTGGATCTTTTAGAAAAAAGAAGAGAAAAAGCTGCAATCCAGCTTGCAGCATACCAGCAGCAACTTGCAAAAGCTTATAACAATAAAGTCAATCCAAGAGAGTTTCAAGTCGGCGACCTAGTCCTGAGGAAAGTCGTCAGCAATAAGAAGGATCCTAGAGATGGCAAGCTTGGCCCAAATTGGGAAGGACCCTACAGAATCATCTCGGTACTGGGTAATGGCACATATTGACTTAAAGATAATGAGGGCAAAGAGTTGCCAAGACCTTGGAACACTTGTAATTTGAAATTTTTCTATCATTAAAATTTCTTTGTTCCTTTGCCATTTGTCGAAGTAAATAAATAAAAATTTTGTTCTCTTTTCAAGAATACTTGACATTGTTTCTAAAATACATGCATAATGAGAACCCAAGTGGAACTCAGGTTCACATTAGGGGGGCAGAGAGAAGAAGAATATGCTTAACACTTGTTGAAATTTGTGGACAATTTACAAGTTAAGTTAAACCGAAATTATTGCTTAACACTTGTTGAAATTTGTGGACAATTTATAAGTTGAAGTTAATCCGAAATCATTGTTTAATACTTGTTGAAATTTGTGGACAATTTACAAATTGAAGTTAAATCGAAGTCATTGTTTAACACTTGTTGAAATTTGTGGACAATTTACAAGTTAAGTTAAACCGAAATCATTGTTTAACACTTGTTGAAATTTGTGGACAATTTAAAAGTTAAGTTAAACCGAAATTATTGCTTAACACTTGTTGAAATTTGTGGACAATTTACAAGTTGAAGTTAAGCCAAAGTCATTGTTTAACACTTGATGAAATTTGTGGACAATTTACAAGTTGAAGTTAAACTGAAGTCATTGTTTAACACTTGTTGAAATTTGTGAACAATTTACAAGTTAAGTTAAACCGAAATCATTGTTTAACACTTGTTGAAATTTGTGGACAATTTACAAGTTGAAGTTAAACCGAAGTCATTGTTTAACACTTGTTGAAATTTGTGGACAATTTATAAGTTAAGTTAAACCGAAATCATTGTTTAAACACTTGTTGAAATTTGTGGACAATTTACAAGTTGAAGTTAAACAGAAGTCATTGTTTAACACTTGTTGAAATTTGGAGACAATTTACAAGTTAAGTTAAACCGAAGTCATTGTTTAACACTTATTGAAATTTGCGGACAATTTACATGTTAAGTTAAACCGAAATCATTGTTTAAACACTTGCTGAAATTTGTGGACAAATTACAAGTTAAGTTAAACCGAAGTTATTGTTTAACACTTGTTGAAATTTGTGGACAATTTACAAGTTAAGTTAAACCGAAGTTATTGTTTAACACTTGTTGAAATTTGTGGACAATTTACAAGTTAAGTTAAACCGAAGTCATTGTTTAACACTTGTTGAAATTTGTGGACAATTTACAAGTTAAGTTAAACCGAAGTCATTGTTTAACACTTGTTGAAATTTGTGGACAATTTACAAGTTGAGTTAAACTAGTATGATGTTCAACACTTGTTAAAAGTTTACAAGTTAAGATTAAAACCAAGAAGTTTGTCTATCCGAGGTGTGTCACCCCGAGAAGATTGTACAAAGAAGGAAAAGTATGTGAAAGACATGCAGAATATTCTAAGTATAGAATCATGCAGAAGCAATGAAGAGAGGACAAGAGTGCAAGCACTTAGAAAAGAAAAGTTGTATTACCATTCACCAAGAAAAGGGCACATCGGCCATACAAAAAGCTTACATTGTTCCAAAAGATAAAGAAGAAACAAAATACAAGTATGCAAAAGAAAAACATGAAGCTAAGACTCCTCTCCACCAGTTGGTTGAATTTGAAGATCAGATGTTTGTTGAGAAGACATCTCAGCTGTCTTATCCGCCGTAACCTCGGCGTCAATTTCAGCAAGAGTGTCATCAAGGTTCTTATCAGTAAGGGTGGCATCGGCTGATTCCTTCTCATAAGCAGCGTCTTTGTTAACCTTATCGCCTTCTTCATCCTGAGTCAAGTCTAAGACTTGCTCATTCTGAAGAGGGGACTTGGCCCCATCAGCATCTTTGGATTTTCTTACCAAAGCATCATCGTCTTCCTCATCACCATCCTCAGACTCAAATTCGCCGACGTCTTGACTTGGAGGTTGAGCTAGAGGGAATGGAAGAGGAATGGCATCAGCTTTCTTTAGTGGTGAGTCCTTTGAGACATTGAGTTTCTTTAGAAGGGACATCCAACCAAGGATGAAACCCTTGTTGCATGCCTCTTTCACCTGTTGTTCGTAGGCATCTGTGACGTCGGCCATGCCTTGGGCATACGCCTTCTCGTCGGCGTCTTTTATTTCGGCTTTTTTGGTGGCCAGTGCCTCCTGAAGCTCCTTTTCGGCTTGGACCATTTTTTTCTCGGCTTCTCTCTTCTGAGACTCAACCACTTTCCTGATAGCCTCAGCAGCCTCAGCCTTCTCTTCGGCATTAGTCTGAGCTTTTATTGCAGCCTTGGCTTGGTCCTCCAATTTTTTCATCTTTGATTGAAGACCTTTGTTGGTCTTTTGAAGAGAAGAGAACTCCTTTTTCATCTCGGCCAACTTCTCCCGGTTTTCAAAAGACTGAATTGAAAAGGAATGAGCATGCTGAATGGCCTGAAAGTGAACAGAGCGAAAGTTATTAGAAAATTTTCTAAGTGTGAAAAAGAAGGAAAAAAGTGCCAGATGAAAGACACATACTTAGACAGAACGCTGAAGCATCAAGGCATAGTTCTCGTACTCGCTGAAACCGGCGTTTCGCTCCAGATCTCCTGGCAGAAGCAGAGCAATGCTAAGCGCAACGCCGATATTGATATCCTCGGCGCTATCATTGGCCATGAGGCTTCTTAGACCCTGAGGTCGTTGCGGAAGATGACCTCGGATTCTTTGATTTTGGCGATTCAGATGGTTGGGCTTCAGAGCGCCTCTTCCCAGCAGAAGGTTGAGACTTGTTATTCTCAGCCAACTTGGAAATTGGCAGGGCATCCTCAGACTCAACTTGAGTAACTTTAGCCTTTGGCTGAGCTTTTTTTACTCTTTTCGACTTCGGTGGAGGAAGGGTTTGTGCTGGTTGATCGTCAATAGATAATGGAATGCTGGCCAGAAGATCTTTTGCAACTAGTTTTGGGCGACCCATCTCGGTAGTAGAAACTGTTCGGCGTCAGCGGCGGCGCTGTGATATTGGAACCAAGTATGGAGCTAAAGTTGACGGTTGCTCGGCTGGATCAGAGGTTGACCCCTGGTTTGTTCGAGATGTGGATGCGGTCTGTGGCGTTGTGGCAGATGGTGGAGAAAGTTTTTTTTCTTCCTCCTAAGGACGTCGGGCAAAGCGGACCTGTATGTTGGAATAAAGTTGAGGAGCAGAGGCGCATTTCGTTTGTGAATTGGCAAGTTCAGAAGTTTTTTCAAATCTTTGCTAGGATAGAAGGATTGGCGAAAATTCTTTCTTTGGAGGTTAAGGAAGAACTGCAAAAGATAAAAATAGCACAGACATTAGAACAAGAATATTGAAAACTTTATGCAAGAAGATAAAAAGAAACTTATGAAGGGTGGCCCTTACCAGCTCCTTCTCCCAAAATAGTGCGGCTTAAGGGATAAAGATGGAGGTTGTCGTTTGGCTGAAACTCCCAATTGCCCGAGACAATGAAGTAATCGTCTCCAGCTCCCTTGTTGGAGTCTGGGAGGTCGGCTACGATTTTATGTTTGGTGGATCTCGGCTTAAGGTAATAGACATAGTCCGTGTCTTTTCTAAGGCGACACATGGTATAACAGTACTGGAAATCGGCAAGTGTAATCCTGGCATTCTCTTGTTTGACTAAGGCTATGGTACCAGTAATAACTCGGTAAGAATTGATGGCGAGTTGTATTGGGTTCAATTTATAGAAGTGAAGGATTTGATGGAAAAAATGGTAAAGTGGGAACCGAAGTCCACACTCAATAAAGGCAACCACAGGGAAGGGCATGGAGTGGTCAGTAGGCATGATGGAGTCATCATCCCCAGCCAACCTCAGATTGACATCGGCTGAGATTTCAAACTCTTGCCTAAAAAAGTCTAGCTTAGAAGGGGTGTCTACCCGATGTTTCCATATACCCATGATATCGGGATAACTAAAGGTATTGGATTTCAGAAAGAAGATGTATCAAGAAAAGGTTATTGGGACCTTGGCAAAAACCTAGGTTTAAGCTGGTGCAAAAATTTGTAAGGGATGTTTCAGTTTTGCCCTAAATTATGGCTTCTACGGACAAATCCCAAACCTAAAATTATGGAGATGAAGATCAAAGGCACAGATCTGGAAAAGACACAAAAAACAGAAAGCAAGAACGGAGTTTCAGAATCAAGAACAGAGATGGTCTATCAAGAGCATAAAGAATACAAGAAATATAGGGCCAAGATCAGTGGCAAAAATATAGGGAAGTGGTGAAACAGTGCGTATGTTCAAGACACGGGCAAGGGCCAAATCATGGAATAAACGCATTCAGATTCACAAATTGGATATTCGAATAAAGTAGTACTAACAAGAAGTTCCAGAAAAATAATCAAGAACTGAAATAAGAAGGAACAGTTGCTTACCAGAAAAAATAAAGCTAGTGTAGGGATCGCCGAAGTCAGACGATGGTTACAGAAGTAACAGGGCAGCGGAAGCTTCATCGGAAAGAAGAAAGAGGGCAGTTGCAGAGCTTGAGGACTGGAACAATGGAAGAAATGAGAAAAGCCAGAGAGAGAAAAAGTTTTCCAGAAACGAGAATAAAGTAAAAGGGAAAAATCGAAGAGGTGTTTTGTTAAAAATGAAAACGACGGCAAAAAAGTAATCAATACGCCTGGAAGAACGTATGCGTCAGACGGCGCACGTGAGAGAGAGACGGCTTACGGGCGCGTCACAGGTACGAACCAGTAAGAAAGAAACGCGTGGCTAAAAATGGTTGAATTATGGTGTATGACAGCTCATACGCGTGAAAAGGTTCTTGAAGTTCTTGTTCTTCAGCAAAGACATGTCGGCCAAAATAATGATCTCGGCTGAGATACTGAAAACCGACGTACTAAGAAAACGGAGTGATATAGGTTCCATTACCTCAGAATACCGAGATAATAGAACCTAGGGGGCAGTTGTGGGGATATATTTTTGAGTACCGACACGTGGCAAGGTGACGCCGACGTGTCAGCCGAGGTGCCACGTGGCAGGTCATGACGCCGAGGTTATCTCCGAAGATATCGGAATCCGAAATAAGCGGATAAGAGATAAGGGACAAGAGTCCTAGAATAAAGAGGAGACTTAGCCAAGATAAGGATAAAACTCTTAGGGAGTTTATCTTTATCTCTAAAGGAGTCCAAAGTAAGTATTAAATTCTATGGGGATTAGGATTGAGGTAATTATAAAAGAGAGGCACCCCCGTGGGTCTAACGTACGCAATCTTATGCTTTGAGCATTGAGTTTAGCATTATTGATTATCTTTGAGAGATATACTGACTTGATCGTCGGAGTGCCCCTGGGTGGCCGAACTGCCGCCGAAATCTTCTATTTCTGTTACAGGTTAGCCAGGTGTCATCTATTCTGCCAGTGTTCTCCAGCTGAATACTAAGTTGGGTAGTGCGATCGGAAAATCACCCACACAATAATCATTAGATATAGGGGTAATAGTATAAATATAAAAAAATTAAGCGGGCACGTGACCCCCTAAGCTAAGGTAGCTTTATCCGTGAGTGTGACCAAGAGAGAGAGAGAGAGAGTTCACATGAGAGATGAGTGATAGAGAAAGATCGAGCAGGTTATGAGTTTTGGATTTTTTTATTTTTTTAATGATGATATACATGAAGAATCTTACAAAATAAATTATTCGAATCATTGAAACGAAACTTATGATAAAACTAGGTTTGCAAAATAAACCGAGTTGTTCATGAACAGTTTGAGCTCGATTCGTTTAAAACTCATTTGAGCTTAACTCGTTTACTAAATGAACAAGTTCGAGCTCAATTTTAGGCTTATTTATTAATCGAGCCGAGCTCAAGTAGTCTTAAGCTCGACTCAATAAAGTTCGTGAACATAAAAATAAAAAAATAAATACAAAATTTTAATAATATATCAAATAAATTTTCAATAATCTATTCTATTTTTCTATTTATGTTTTGTGGTTGTGTAAATTCACATATTTGATTGATGAAATTTATTATTAATATAAATTTTATTGTATATTTTACTCATAATTTTGTATTTTATTGTAATAAGAAAAGTAATTTTAGTTTTTTTTTTCCAAGTTCGAGCTCATTTATGTAATTGAGCCAAGCTCGAGTTCATCAAATATTCAACAAGCCCAGTTCGAGCTCGATTATTTAAGCTCGACTTTAGAATCAATCAAGTGAATGAGTCACGCGCGAGTTTTTGAGTGTTTAGACTTGCTTATTAAGAATAAGTTCGAACACTCAAAAACTCGGCTAGACTTATTAAATTTTAATAAACAAGTCTGAATACTTAAAAACTTGGCTCGACTTGTTTACAGTTAATAAACAAATCTGAACACTCAAAAACTCGGTTCAACTTGTTTACCGTCCTAAATAAACCTGTTGAGCTCGAAAATTGTCTCTAATCTAGATCTTATGGAGACAACCTATTCCATTTTATAAATACCTAGCCATTATATTATCGTCCCAAGCCCGCATAAATTCACAATGTTCGGCAACTCCACATTTTCACCAAGAAGAATGAATTTCCTTTTGGGAGTACTAATCACCTCGTTTGTTTCTACTTTTCAAAAAATTTTACTTTCTTATTTTCTGTATTTTTTTGTTTTTACTAATTTTTTTTAATATTTTAAGCAGTTTTTTTACTTTTTAGACACACCTAACATAAATACACCTAGAAAGTAAAAAAATTGTAAAAAAAATCTTTTAGAAATTCACTAAATATCAAAAATACAAGAATTCAGTACATTTTTTGTATTTTTATGTATTTATTAATTTTTTAAAATATTTTTTCACAGATTTTTTACTTTTTAGATACATCTAAGTAATGTACATATAAAAAAGTAAAAAAATTGTTTAAAATTTTAAAAATATTCACTAAAAACAAAAAAACACAAAAATAAAAAAAAATCAGTTTTCAAAAAACTTAATCCAGAAAACTCAAACCAAACACACTGAATGAATTTCCTAAATTAATGTTGGTTAGTGTTGTAAATAGAGATATGGATCTACTTAATTTGACTAACAAAATGACCTTTGATAGGATCACATAGAGAAGAAGGATTCATGTAACCGACTCCATTTGATGAGACTTAAGATTTGGTTTGATTTGATTTGGTTTGGTTTAGAGTGACCCATGTGTCATTAATTTGTTAAACATGTGATTTGTATTCTATTGAAATTAGTCCATATATGATATTTTTGATTAATGAAATTGAAAGAGATCAACCGATTTTGTTTTCTATTCAACCGACCAATATGAGTTGGGTAGACTCCAATTATATCATTATTGTGCTTTTATTGATTCAGGAACACAATTTGTTGAGTTGGTAATATGAAAATATTAATTAATTACTTGAGAAAGTTCATATACAATTATCACCTTCCTCCATGCATTTGGATCAGATTATGGGATCAGTAAAAAACTCAATATGTCTAGAGTTTGTTTTTATTTGAGACTAGGATTTATATAATTTACCTATTGTGGAAAGAAAAATCATATACAAGAACAATCTTGGCCTGATCCAATTAAGCTGGCATAATGCACCCAACCCAGGTCAACCCAAATCAAGGCTCGAATACAACTTCTTATATATTAAAAATTAATAATTAGAAAATTAAAATTAAAAGTATAATTTTCTTAGTTTATAAATAATTGATTTTTTTTAACTTATTTAAACAGTCTGACACATACTCTCAAGTGAAAATAAATTAGAGCATCCACATTAGTCTCAACAAATTTTGAATCAAATTATAACTTTCTTTATATTTTAGCTAATCTTTTTTATATACACACCCCCACCATATTCTCTATTTTAAAATTATATTTCATTAAAATATTCATTTTTTGTATTTAAATAATTTTTAAATATCTTTTCAATAAATAGTACTTAAGAAATTAAAAAAAAGTGAGGTCAAATCTAAAAAAAAAAACAACAAAAAGATAAACTATTGAATTACTAATGAATAATATCTCAATATAATAAAGTTAACCAAAAACTAGTTTATAAATAATTTACTAAGACTCATGGAATAAGAATTTTATGATTTATTAGTTATATTAACCAAAAATTACATTTGGTGAGACTAAATGCCTATTTCGATAAGTAAATTAAAAGTTGATTTTTTTATTTTTTTTTAAATATGTAAAAAATAAAGAAATTATATGACTTAAAAAAGTCAAAAAAAATAATAATAAATGGACTTTTAACCATATATTCAAAAAGAGACCTAGGCCTATTTTGGGAAGATGGTAAAAAGTGACTTTTTGACCTTTTTTTTTTTTTTTTTTTGTTACAGAAAAATCCTCCCTACTCTCCCGCAGGTCCAAGGTACCGTTCCGAGTAAGGAGACTATAACCTGAGAACTTGTCCCGACCTCCCAAGACAAGCTCCGCTTAAGTCAGGACTCGCACAGCGGGGGAGCATTGAACCCACACCAAGTGCTGATTAGACAACTTGAGATCCAACCTCCTAACCAACTGTGCTTCGCCCAAGAGATTGGCCCAGAGGGGAGAGAATTGAACCTGTGACCTTGGGGGCGTAAACCCAAGCCTTGACCACAATGCCACCCATCCCTGGGTTTACTTTTTGACTTTTAACAAAGTTTTTGACTTTTTTAAACAAATGATTTGGGAAGTTGGTAAAAAATTACTTTTGACTTTTTTATTAATATTTATTTATGATGTCGAATCATAATAAAATGACCAAACTACCCCTATTTAGGTTAAAATATTTATAATTTTATCTATATAGCATATTTTGATCCATGAAGAGTAGAATTATAATTTCATCATAGACTAAAAAACAATTACCCAAATGAAAAAAAATTAAAAAAAAAGAAAGATAACTTTTAACTACGAACTAAAAAAAATTGACTAAATCTAACTTCTTAAAACAAGCCCAAACATAGATGCTCTGATAATCAACTCATTAAATCTGTACTAAAAATCTCAGGTTGCTTATCAAATAATCTAATTAGGACAAGACATTTACTCTGTTGATGATATTATCTTGTACCCGTCTCTTTTCCTTTGAAGTATCAACATAGGAGTCTGAGCCGGAAATTCATGGCCTTATTTGGTCCCCTGGTGTTGTATCCATCAGACCATCTCCAACGCTTCAGCAAACTTGATATCAAATTCAAAATTTGATGAAAAAGTCACTTTTTTGAGCTCCAACGGCTTCACCAAATCGATATCAAATCTAGAATTCAGCAAATCTTGTACCAAAATGAGAACAGGCGAAGCATTTTACCAAATCACTGTTCCTAACAGTTGGGAGAGACCAACCGGCCAACCAGCCGGTTGCCCGACCGGTTGACCAACCGGTTGACCGCCTAAAGGTTCAAATGGTTCGAAGAAAAAGGTTCAAACAGTAAAAAAAAAAAAAAAAAAAAAAAATTTTGCCTAACCGGTCGACCAGCCGGTCGACCACTAAAAGGTTCAAAAAAAAAAAAAAAAAAAAAAAAAAATTCGCTTAACCGGTCGACCAACCGGTTGCCCCTGGTACAAATTTGATGAAAGTACACCGTTTGAGCGAGTGGTATCAAATTGGTAAAATGAGTCATTTTTTACTCAAATTTGGTGAAAAATCTGAGTAACCGTTGGAGATGCTCTCAATTAATATATTAATTACTATACTAATATTAATTATGATATTATTATTGATCTCACTCATTAATCACATTACAAATATTAAAAATCTCTTAAATTATGTCACATCATTAATTGGTACATTAATTAGCACACTAATTGATGCATATAACATTATTCTATTTGGTTTAACTCTCAAAACACAATTTTTTAAAAAAATTTCTAAAATTTGGTTTAGTTAAATTTTTTTTTGAATTTTTTTTCAAAATCACTTTCTCTCTCCTAAACATCAATCAATCACTTTTTCTCTTATACACATCTACTCAACTACAATAAAATATCAAATCATCCAAACTTCTGTACTCCAAGACTATTTCCAAAATATACAACCAATCAAATCAAAAATATTTCTAAACTCTTTCCCTAAGAATTTTTTTAAAAATTTATCTTTGAAAGCCAAACCAAACACATCCCATATGTATCTTTTATCTTTATTAAATTTTTCATCATTGTTATTTTGAAAAATAACTATTTTAATTATTTTTTTATTTTTTATAAAAAAATGCATAAAAAAACAAAATGAAATCATTTATTTTTTTTGTAAATGTTTTTTTTTTCTTCACTTTTTTACTATCTTATGAATTTATCAAAACAGGTCTTTTAAGTGTGTCAATTTTTTCCCTAAGCACCTATAAATCAATGAAGTAGTTTATCTTAATGCCGTGTTTGATTGAGGAATTTGAGAAGAAAAAGAAAAAAAATAGATAAAATATAAATAAAATATATTTATATTTTATCTAATTTTTTACTTTTTTTTTTTAAAAAAAAATTTCTTTCTATATTTTTCAACCAAACACCGTGTAAGCCATATCTTGGAGATAAAGAATTTTCATAAATGGTTTCTCTCTCCAATATGTCAATGGAAAGTTGATAGAATTGCTGATGTCCCACCTAAGAACTGATGTGGAAATTACCAATGAGAACAGACATCATGTTTGGTGTAATTATTAATGTGAGATATCAGAAAATCTGGCCAACCCTTGTCATTTTTAAAAAAGCTTGGGGCTCTCTTATAAGAGGCTTGTCCTCTTCAAGTTGTTGGCTCATAACGGCAGCTTTGTGCCCAATCCACGACTTGACAGTTAATCATACTGCCACATGATAATTGTTCGGTATCATTTATGAAATTGTTTACATATTTTTTTTTTATTTAAAAATATGTATTATAATTTTTGTTTATATTTAGGTTTCGTTTGGAAAGAAGAGTTGGATTAAATTTAAGATTATTTTAGTTTTAAAAAGACAAAATAGGATTGTTAACTCAATAAAACAAAATATCACATTCAATCCATAATCATTACATTATTTCTCTTACAAAAAATCAAAAAAGTCAAAAAAAACCTTTCCAAACGAGACTTTTTAACTCCAGACTAAACTAGCAGAAAAATCAACTCACTTCTTAAATGAACCCTTATGTGGTAGAAATAGTCTAAATAAATTGAAGAAAATTTATTACTGAAAGGATTGGACTTCGAACCTAAGAGAACTATTTAGGCCTATACTCATTACGGGTACTATTTTGATGATCTGATTCATTCATTTTATAGGACCTTTTGCTTTTATTATTTACTAGCATATTATCCGTACTATGCACAGATATAAATAAATAAACACTAATAATATAAAATTTATTTAAAATATACAGTAAAAATAATTTATAATCAATTAAATTTTATTTATTTTTATTAGAGTTACACATAAGAGAATGTTTTTATTATGATATCATTAATTTTGTTTTCTAAGTTCTTAATATAAAATTGCATGTCATAGTTTAATTAGTAAAAATTAAAAAATAAATTACAAAATTATATTTACGATAAAATATAAGTATATTTCGTTTTATAAGTTTCGTAATTTTAATTTACCATATGATAGTAGTAAATTATATTTGTTAATATACTAATTTTTTTTATTTTGTAAAGCCTAAAAAATTTTCTACTCAAAATTATAAATTGTCGTATGTCATAATTTTTATGCTAATGTAACCTTCACCTAATCATTAAAAATTATCTTTATCAATTCGTGACCAATATGAGCTAGTTTAAGGGTTCCAATATTGGATTAAACCTAGAAAATCTAGTTCGATTTGATTTTGTTTTCAACAATTTTTGGACAAATTTATAAATATTAAGAGAATTACATTTGAACAAATTCTAACATAAAATTTTTACTTTAAAACTTTAAGACTTACACATTTTCTTTGATTCTATAACTAATTTTTGAGATAGCAACTAAAATAAATTTCAATCATTATTATATGCAGAGACATGTGTGATAAGAATTTGTAATATACAATATTAAAAAGTAATATTAATTCAAAATTTTAAGTATGGAAAATATGTACCCAACTTTATGTTATGTTTGATTCATGGATTTGATAAGAAATTTGGAATAAGAAAGAAAAAAATAGCTGAAATATGAATAAAATATAACTACATTTTACCTAATTTCACACACTTTCATTTTCCTTTCAAAATTTCTACCAAAAAGTCATGAACCAATCATCTCATATTGTATTAATACATACTATCCAAAAAAAACATATATAATATTTGGTGGGAGAATAATTAAACATCAAGAGAAATAAACTATGGAATGTGTAAATTGATTCCTATATTTTAGTGGTACAAAAATCTAAATTTAAAATTGATCATTTTCAAAATTTTAAATTTAAATTTTTAAATGGATTAATTAACTTTCTTTTTGAAATATATAAATCAAGGTACAATAAGATTTTTTTAAATGATTCAATAAATATTAGAAGATTTTTTTTATTATTTTAAAATTGATTAGTTAACTTTCATTTTCAAATTTCTAAATTTAAATTTATAAATGGATTAATTAACTTTTATTTTGAAATGTGTAAATCAATATATAATAAGATTGTTTTTTAAATGATTCAATAAAAGTTAAAAGTTTTTTTTTTTTTTAAACTGATTAGTTAACTTTCCTTTTCAAATTTCTAAATTGATTAATTAACTTTCATTTTGAAATGTGTAAATCAATACATAATAAGATTTTTTTTTTAATGATTCAATAAAAGTTGGCCAATAGAAGATTGTTTAATTATTTAAAAATAAGAATAATAGAAAAATAGTATGAGGATTTTGTGCTTCATAAGGCTCTTCTCATCAGAAATCTTATTTTCCTTAATATATAGTATGTAGGTAAATCTGATAGTCTTTTATGGGTACATCAAACTATAGCAAAAATGTAAAAAAAATCACTACAAAAATAAAAAAAAGACAAAGATTTTGTTTTCTCTATACTTTTTGTACATTTTTTTTTTTTGGTAAAAAGTTGCAAAAAGTCATCCAAACATATTAGGTAACGTTTGATAGAGTTTTTTAAATTTGATTTAAGAATAGAGTTGTATTTTGAGTTTGTGAGTTTTGGAATTATGATTTGAGTGTGAAAAATTTGTTTGGTGAGAATTTTGAATTGAGTGGGGAATTTTTTATGTGACATGTGATATAAAAACTTAAAACTTATAACCAAACACATAACTCAAAATTCTATTAAAGACTCATAAAAAAATTTAAAAATTTTGAAAGTTTTTTAATTTAAAATATAAAAAATAACAGGTGCCAATTTTATTTATTTTTTTGAAAAAAAATAGTACTGCTCTGGTCAACCGGCCGGACGTCCAAGGGAATGACCGGTTAGCCCAAAATTTCCTGCCTTGCAAAGAGTTTTAAAAAATGAGTGTGAAATTAATTTTTGAGAACGCTAAACAAACACCACACTAAAAAATGAGTGTAGAATTATATTTTGAAAGCTCCACCAAACATATTCATATTTTAGCCAAAAAGTTACTAAAATAGTATGTTTCCAAACGAGGAGTTCTTTTTAAAAAAATATTCTTAAAAAAAAAATTAGAGAATTAACCCACTTTTCAAACTATTTAAGAAACTAACCTCCTTTTTGAAATAGCATTTTGAAAATATGATTTTAAAATGCGATTTCAATGTGAAATTGCATGTTAAAAATGCAATTTCAATTTAAAAATGCATTTTCAAAATGCGATTTAAAAAACTAGGTTAGTTTCTTAAATAA
The DNA here is from genome assembly GCF_055761805.1 of Camellia sinensis. Taxonomy (NCBI): domain Eukaryota; kingdom Viridiplantae; phylum Streptophyta; class Magnoliopsida; order Ericales; family Theaceae; genus Camellia; species Camellia sinensis. Next base: position 65,662,220 of record NC_138961.1, on the reverse strand, counting down.
TTTGAAAAGTGGGTCAATTCTTTAAATTGTTTTTTTTTAGAATATTAAAAAAAAAAAAAATTCCACGAACGAGGTCTACATATTTTTTGAGACAAAAGTAATAAAATAAAAAGATTACACTTAATTTTTTCAATGCATGATTTACACATAGGGACTTTCAAAATGGATAATTCAGATTATCGAAACGAGATCCACGGTGAGTCCCATGAGCCTGAACATTTCTATCAAGTTCAAACTGAATGTGAGAAAAAGCCCAATCTTAAAAAGAGGGGGAAAAAAGGTAGAGAAAGAGATATTTTTTAGGGCACTTGGTCCATAAATCCAATTTTAGATTTTGTTTGGCCAACCGTCCAGGCGTTCAAATACTTTGTCCATAAGGACAACTTAGATAAAATGACCAAAATACCTTATGTATATATAAACCAAACCCTAACACAACCCTCACACACAAACCGCCTCTTACTCTCACTTTTACTTTCACTCTCAATCACTCAGATTTTTTTCTCTCCTCCGATCTCGCGTCACGCACCTTCGCCGCTGCTCGTTGATCTGAGAATCGAAGCCTTAGATATGTAAAAGCCTCGTATAGATATATATCGCTTTTCATCTTTTTTCTTTCTACTTTCGTCGTCACCAACACCACCACCGTTGCCGCCGTCATCGGTGCGTCTTCTCTTTTCGTTTCTCTCTCTGAATCGTATATATAGGCATGCATATATATATATATATATATATGTATATGTGTGTGTATATGTCTGTCTGTAGATCTAGAGATCTCAGATTTGTATGTCGTCTCTTCTGCCATCGCCGTCGCTTCTACCATCGCCATCGCCATTGTCATCGCCGTCTCCTCCGCCACATCATCACATTCCTTCTCTATCTCTCTCTTTTCTCTACGTGATAAGGCCCTAGACTCTGAATTAATCCTTTGATTGGGGATCAGCCACCAACAATCCTTTGAATTGGGGATTAGCCACCTAAACTCTTAATATTATTAAATCTCCTCCTCAAAACCATTACAATAAGCATCCTTATGTAAGAAAAATAACATAGACTTCATACTATAATTAGACTTCCTAAATTGATTTAGATAGTAATTGAAAAGAAGTAAACTTCCTAATATAATTGGTTTCCTAACATTCGACTGCCCTAGAATCATAGCTTGTCCTCAAGCTGGAAAATCGGGATAATAAACACAAAAAAGCAGCATAGTCTTCCCAAGTAGCTTCATTAACATAATGGCCCTGCCACTAAATGAGCCAACGTATGACAGCTTGATTGTTCTGCTTGAAGATACCATGATCTAAAATTTTCTCAGGTACCCATTTAGAAACATCAACAAGAGAAGGTAAGTAAGGGTTGGAAGTAACATTTGCTCCCAATTTTAACTTCGCAGAGACATGAAAAACGGGATGTATGTGACACCCTTCAGGAAGGTCCAACTTGTAAGCAACATAACCAACAATGTGAAAAGGTCCATAAAAATGAAAAGAAAGCTTAGAATAGCTGTATACTGTTGATAAGGTTGCAGCCACAAAAAAGCCCAATCATTCATAGTAAAACGGCGTTCAGTTCGACTGGCATCAGCATAAAATTGCATACGAGCTTGAGCAGATAGCAGATGATCCTTTAAAAGTTACAAAGTACAATCGCAATCCCGTAAAGCAAGGTCAACTGTATGAACAATAGTTGTGCCATGAAGATAAGCTGAAACTGAAGGTGGAGGGCGGCTGTAGATAGCCACAAATAGAGTCATTTGAATAGCAGAGTGATAAGTGGTATTGTACCACCATTCAACCCAAGGCAACCAACGAGACCAATTGTGAGGTTTCTGACCTGCAAAACTTCGAAGGTAACACTCTAAACTGTGGCTAGTAATCTCGTCTGACCATCAGATTGAGGGTGATAAGCCGAACTCTAACATAATTGCGTACCCTACATAGTGAAGAAGACTTTCCAAAAATTACTAAGAAAAATAGGGTCTCACTAACAATTATACAAGGCATGCCATCAAAGCGAACAAGATCTCTTACAAAAACAGCAGTAACAATAGTGGTGGAATAAGGATGAGAAAGAGGCTAATGCTCACATTGTAAAAGGACCTCGTGGCACTCACGCTGTAAAAGACGATGTACCAGGCCATTATCCATAAGCATGACGATAGGAGAACCATTACCAACCAAAGTGAATTCTTGATCAGCGACTTGAAATTTCATGGTTAAATTGTGAAAATCCCAAGCAATTAAGCCTAATGATCGTAACCATTGTGCTCCCAAAACCATCTCACAGCCACTAATAGCCAAAAGAAAAAAATCGATGGAAACTATATAGCCTTGTAAATTAAGTTGAACATCAGAACACTTACCCAAGCTATTTAAAAATCCACCATCAGCCACCGTGACTCATAAAGACTTGTCATTTTGAATAGAATAACGTCATTTTGAATAGAATAACCACACTGTTTAGCAATAGAAGGATGGATAAAATTATGTGTGGAACCAGAGTCGATGAGGACTGTAATATGTTGATTTTTTAGAGTGTTGTTGATGCATAGTTTCAGGTCGAGTTGACCCCATAAGAGCATGTAATGAAATTTCAGAAGTTGGGGGTTCTGGGACACCGCTAACTACGGTTTCAAAATCAAAGTCCTCAACTTCGACCTCCGGTTCACCTTCTAAGAGAGATAATTGTGGTTTTTGGCATTGATGACCAGGCTTATAAATCTCATCGCAATTAAAACAAAGACCCTTCTCACGTCGTTCCTTCTGTTTAGTCCATGACAAACGCTTAACACTAGTAGGTAAGGATGACAATTGCTTAATAGGCTTAGGTACATAAGATATGTTAGAAGGCCATGAAGAAGATGGATGAGAAATAGTCTTGGTTATATTATGTGCGATGGTTGTTATAATTGCATCCTCTTAGCCAAGTGCTAATTCAAAGGTCTCGGTTAGACTCATTGGACGAAGCAAATGAACACTAGCCCTTATATCGGCATGAAGTCCAGAAAGAAAAATATTAATTTGATACGACTTAAGTAAACCTAGAACCATATTAGCAAGTCGCTCAAACTCCGTAATAAATTCACGAACAGTGTCAGTCTGAGACAGTTTGGCTAATGAACTACAAGGATCAATGTGTTGTCGAGAACCAAAACGGGTGCATATGGCTCGAGAAAATTGCTGCCAAGTCAAAACCTCAAGGGATTGTTTAATCCAACGATACCAAGAAATAGCATCTCCTTGAAGGTGCACTACAGCCAAAGGAATCATGAGCGTGTCTAAAACACCATTAAGTTCTTGATATTGTTCAGCCTTAAATAACCACCCTTCAGGATTAGTACCGTTAAATTTTGGAAAATCATTTTGGAGAGTTCGACCCTAAAAATTTGGGCTAGTATGCCAATCGTTGTCATCGCGTTATATAGGTAGATTAAAATTGATGCTAGGTTAGGGAACGCAAGCTTCACATTACCTATCTTGCAACAGGGCTTGGATATTTTGAAGAATGGTATTATTGGTTTGTCTATCACTTATCAAATCTTGCATATCATTAGATACCACGTCCATCCTAGTAGTAAGAGCAACATCTTGTTCTTCGAGTTCCTTAACAGTCATGTTGATGATGATGAATGACAGAGTAGGAAGAGATGGAAGTTCAAAGATCGAATGCTCTGATATTAGATAATAGGGCTCTAGACCCTGAATTAATTCTTTGATTGGGGATCAGTCACCAACAATCCTTTGAATTGGGGATTAACCACCTAAACTCTTAATATTATTAAATCTCCTCCTTAAAACCATTACAATAAGCATCCTTATATAAGAAAAATAATATAGACTTCCTAATATAATTAGACTTCTTAAATTAATTAGACTTCCTAAATTGATTTAGATAGTGATTGAAAAGAAGTAAACTTCTTAATATAATTGGTTTCCTAACACTACGTCGACGATCTCACACATGAGACAGATCTGTAATGGTGGTGGCAAATCTATATTTTCCAGCAAAAATGTTGTTATTCTTTTTCTATAATTAGACACCATTTCTCTGAACTTAATATTTTTTTCTCATGCTTTGTAAAAATTAGTACTTGGATGTTGATTGTACATACCAAAATAGGTCATTTGAGTGCATTTGCTATCCCTTTGATATTTATAGAGTCACTATTGGTATTATTTGATTTGATTGTGGTTTAATTTTGGATTGATGATTGTTTTCATATATTTTGCAGAAGCAATGTCATCAACACTATGTTCTGGGACTGCGGTGGCTGCAATGGTGGTGGCGGCTTTGGTTGTTCGGTGATGGGATTCATAACTGGAGGTGGTGGTGAAGTCTAATCCGTCATGCCTCATATTACAACATTCTAGTTTAAGAAATTGGTCTTTATATGAGTAAACAACAAAAACTTCTCATTTCTCTCTCTCCCTCTACGATCTCTCTGTTCGAGACACAACAATGGCTTACATCTTCAAAGCCTTGGCTCTGGATCTGAAAGAGAGTTCAACAAGTCTTTGGGATTTGATTTTTGTTATTATTGTTATTAATTTTGTTATTTTGATATCGATGTGTTTGTTGTTGTTATTAATGATGAAGATGAAACATATTCCAATTGATTTTTTTAAAAAAAAACATTTGGAAAGAGAAATTTGTGTTGGATCTAGATTTCAACAGATAGAGAGAGAAATCCACAGCAGTAAATAAAGAGAGAACCCCACAAATTTTAAACAGATAGGTAAAAAAAATTGAATAGATAAGTAAAAAATTTGAACAGATAGAAAATAATTTAAACATATAAGAAAATAATTTAAACAGATAGATATAAATTTGAACAGATAGTCAAAAAAAGTCAACAGATAAATTAGAGGGTAAAGTTGGAAACAAAATGTGCTTTAAAACCAACAAAAGAATTTCTTACTAAATTATTTCACAAAAGATAGATTTCTCATCAACAAAAAATATCCACTGGACTTAATACTTTATACAATTGCTAGATTGGACTTTTCATCAAATTTTTTGCTATTTTTTATTTATACCTTATAATTATCAATTTTAACAGGTTAAAAAATGTACCAAGCAATCCTAGACTCAGTGGCAGAGTCACATGGGGACTAGGGGGGTCACATGGCCCCCTTGGATTTTTCAATTTTTTTTTTTTTACATACGTATATAAATAAAATTTTAAACAAAAATAATATTTAGAATAAAATATTAAGGGCATTTTTAAATTTATGAAAACAATAGTAATTGTTTTATTGAAAATGAAGTGATTACAATAAATTATATCTCTATATATGAAAATTTTGTGAAAAAATCTCAATATAAAGGCAATATCCATCATTATTGATATGCAAATATAATTAATCTCACTATATATATGTAAAAATTACTAGAATGTTAGTTATATTTGCATGTGAAATTCACCATTCATATGTTACTTTACTATTGGTTGGTAATATCATATGTTAATAATCACGTGATATCACTATCATATGAAATTTTTACTCAAATTTTATAAAAGTTTGATTTATCTTACCATTATATAATTTATTTTACGATTTAAATATATGACTTTTTTACATTGTCCATGATACACTAGTTATACGCAATATTTTCTTTTCGATTTTACTGGAAATTAATTATAAAGTTTTATGTGAAATACTTTTGTAACAATTTATTTAATTTTTTGTACTTAATATTAATTCAAAAATTATTATTATCTTTTTATTGTTGGTTATGAAAAAAAAATTTATAATTAATAACTGTCCCTCCTGATTTAATTTTCTGACTCCGTTACTGCTTGGACTTGGACATAAGTAGGCCTCATTGATCAGACCATGCATATCAATGGATGCACTATTTTGGTCTAGGGATGGACCCAGATCTGCTACGAATATTATAATAAGGAATGACTCAGCCATGTGGATTGGAAACCTCTTATCCTCTATGACCATGTTTGGTAGGATTTATTTCCAGATTATTTCAGCTTTTAGCTTAATTTAAGCTATTTTGATATGTTTGGTTCAATTTAACAGTACAACTTATAGCTTTTTGTAAGTCAAAAATTTATTTATTCTTTGAGTGGGGGTTGAGAAGCTTAATTTATAAGTCAAAAATCAGCTTATGTTCACAGTTATAAGCTATACGCTGTTAAGGTATGAGTTATAATCACTTTTTCACAATTCTACCAAATGGAGCCTATGTTTGTTTGGGGATGAAGAATAAAGGACAAGTAGCTTACCAAGGTGCTGATCTTATGCTCATAATTTCATTAATTTTAAGAAGTCAACATGTTTCTTACCAAAGTTGGTATGATTCAAAACATAAAATATAAAGTGTTTTTAAATACAAATGATGCTTGCAAATAAAGATAATAAATGGTAAAATAAATAATGATTTTTCATATGTTTTAAATAACTTATGACTATTGCTAAAAAAAAATATATAATTGATGACTAACGATATATGTTAAAGTGTTATGTGGTTTACATAGGAAATGTGCATATAATCATATAAGAATTATGAGACTAATTATAATTTATTTATTATTTGAGATAGATTTTTTTGTTTAGATGATAACACGAAAAAACGGAGAACCATCAAAGAGATAGATTAGTATAGTTTATCAAGAAAAATATAATATCTATTCTTTTTTTTCAATGTATGTAGCAATACTCTATTTTAACTTGTCATCTCAATTTAAGTATTTTTAATAATTTGAATCCTCCATTGACAGGGGAAGAGAAAAAGATAGCAAAGTGGGATGGAGAATATATATTGTCATATTTTTATGTTTAGATGGTCTTTGATAGTAGACAAATGTAAGAGTAACAGTATTAGTCTCTTCAAAATTTTAATCAAATTAAAATTTAAAAGATTAATTTTTCTATTTTAGGTAGACACCTTATTACATTAAATTCTCTATTTTACTCAATCTTATTAAAATATTTGTTATTCTTTTTTTTATAATTAAATTGATGAGTTATGAACCAAACAATTCTTATGTTTTACAAAAGATAAAACTGGAGGAAATGTAAAAAAAAAAATAATAAAATTAAATTAAATTTGCCGTTGACCGGCCGAACGTCCAGTAATACACAACTAGCAATGAACAACACCTCACTTGTTGTACCAAGGTACTGTAGCACTTGTAAATTAACGATGAATAGTAGCGAGACTAATGCAGACCATTTTTATGAACAGTATCACTAATCTAGCTAAAAAATGAGTTTAGCTAGTTCGATACGGATGCTCTAAGAGCAATTTTTTTTTTTCACTAGTTAAAGTACAAAAATATATATATGTATATATATATCTTTTATTTTATTTAACTAATTTTCATTTTATCTATTTATTCATACAAACTGGCTTAAAAAACCTCTCATGACTCTACAAATGTAGCTATCCTAATTTTTTTGGGGTTAAAATTATTATTATAATAATTAGCCTATTGCAAGGGAGTAGTATAAGAGGAAATGTTTGGGACCCCTTTTGGGGGTGATCCCACAACCTCAAAATGATCTTGATCCTCTAGGTATATATGGGGTTCACTCGTGTATATGTAGGATCCATATTATGAGTAGCCTAAATTTATGAAGGTCTTATAAAAATAAGGGTCTCAATCATCACTCGGAGTATAAGATTAGTTACAATAGCCAATACAATTCTTTTGAAGAGCCTGTTACTAACTGAATTGATAGGAGGAAGATAGTCTAACTAACTGAATTGATAGGAGGAAGAAAGTCTAACTAAAAAGTATACTAGAATTAGAGAAGGGAAGAACCATTGATTATTTTACGTAGCAAGCATATGTTGGGAGCAACTCTTAATACCAATAGACATTTTACTTACACTTCGTTTGGGAATAATTTTTTTAGCTTATTTTTATAGTTTTTTTTTATTATTATTTTAGCTTGATTAAAGAAATTCATTTTCGGATAAACTTTTGGCCTTTTTTTTTTAGTTTTGTGAGAAGAAAAAATAAAATAATTATGATTTAAATACGATATATTGTCTTATTAGAATTTTAACTTATTGTATCTGAGAGGGAGATTTATGATTTGGATTGGGCTGTGGTAAGGGCCGGACAAATTGTGGGCCGAACACATTTGGGCCATGGCAGCCTGGGCCCATCCAGAAAGGATTTTCGCTCGGTAATGGCACAGTTGTTGTGAAACCGAGCTACTTGCTCGGTAATGGCATAGTTGCTCGGTAATGGCATAGTTGCATAATTAATGTCGTACTAATGGTTAAATGAGGTTCGGCCTAGATGTCCGCTGCCTCACTGGGTTCCACGGTTCATGCGTTAGCTCGGCAGGAAGGCCGACGGCTAACCAACATGACTTATCCCGAGCTCGGCTAAGCTGGAATGCAACCGAGCTCGGTCGTCATTGAGCTTGGCGAGCGGAATGCTCTGGCTAGCTGCGCAGCACGGCTGTTGGCAGCCAAGATGCTGCAGCTCGGCTACCGAGCTCCCAGTAGTGTGGGCTGGCAGTTAGGTGATGTTTAGCTAGATTTGTACTGACAGATGGGATAGCAGCACCACGTGTCGAGAGACTAATGGGAGTAGATTTGGGGCGCAGAAGGTACATAAGCAAGTCCGCGCCCCCCACGCTGAGGCAGATGAACATTTGGTGAGATTTACACTAAACACTCAATCCTCTCTCTCTCTCTCCGTCCCTGTGTGTGTCTAACTTGATCGTCGGAGGGGTATTCCGGCCACATACCGCCGGGTAGCTCACCGCCGTTGTGCTCGCAAGTCGATCGGACAGGCATGAGCTTGGAAGAAAGGAGTACAGGCTTCCCGGAATATTTGCTTGCCGTACAATTGGCGCCGTTTGTGGGAAGCTTGACAGACAAAACCTTGTCTTCCAGGCTCATCTGATCGCCGTCCATGGCGAACAACGACGAGATTCCGTTGTCTACCATTGACAGAGTTACCCTGGAGTCAGGCAGACGGAGAAAATGACATTCCGCCATCCTTCCTATGGCAGACCTGGAGACTTCTCCAGGGGGACATTCAAGAGATGCGCAGGATAAGCACGGAAGAAGCTTTGGTCATTCACGGAGTCCAGACGGCCACCGGCGGCGGAGAGAATCGCACGCCAGACTACTGGAACACAAGCTAAGGGACCAAGACGCCGTCATCCGGCGAATGGCAGCGGAGATGGAGGATCTTAAGCGGCATGTCAAAGGGAAGGGTGTAGCTGGAGTGGGAGACCACAGCGAGCGCACCCAACCCTGCCGTTTAGGCAGTCAGAGCCAGCGGTGTACTCCGTCCATCTCAATCACCAGAAGTTACAAGGTTGGAGATTCCGACACGCACGTAGAGAAGTCCAGCACGCAAAACAGCACCTATCAACCCTCACGTCCGTCGACGATGTTGAGGTATTCTTATTCCGCTCATTCAGAGGATTTGCAGGTAGTCTTGAAGGAGCGGGCTCGCCAACGGGAGGCTCAGAGGGTACCGGCGTTCCAGCGGCTATCCTATGGGGTTCACGCCAGTGAAGAGGTCGGAATGTCTCCACTCCGCCTAGCTGCGCCTCTCTTTTTAGACACAGACTTGGCGAGGCTGAGCGCTACTCCTTTCTCCCTGGAGATAGAAACAACACCGCTTCCGATGGACTTCCACTAGCCAAAGTTCACACTCTATGACGGAAAAATTGATCCATATATGCATGTAAGCCGCTTCCAATAGGTCATGGCCGGACATAGGTGAAATGACGCTCTTATGTGCCTTATCTTCCCGTCAAACTTGGACGAGCTGGGCTTGAAATGGTTTGAGAGGCTGCCGGAGGGGAGCATAGAAATGGCATCAGTTGGCGGAAGCCTTTGTGACGCGCTTCAAAACCAACACTAAGACGCCGAAGGAAGTTGACCACCTTCTCAGTGTCAAGATGGAGCCGAGCGACGCGCTCAAGGCATACAACTCCAGATACTGGGAAACCTTCAACGAGATATTGGATTGCCCGGTCAACCTTGCAATCACGCAGTACAAGCGTGGTCTCCCGGTCGGACATAGACTGCGGGACTCACTTACGATGCACTAGCCAACATCCATGGGCTAGCTAATGCAACGCATCAATGAGCACATCTGAGTAGAAGATGATGCGGCAGCATCTACTGCGAAGGCAACACCGGTAGCAACAGACAAGAGGTCGGCTGGCAAGGTACACGCGGTCGGACATGAGGTAAACCGTTCAAATGATCGCGCAGAGGAATCAGACCGTGGCTTAAATCGCAAAAACCGGAGTAGGGGTCGTCGAAATGACCGAGATGACTACCCCCGGGATGATGTCGTTGATGCAAACAGAAGGTTGAAGGCCAGGACAGGCATTACCACAGTTTTTAAGATTCCAATTTATCGCATACTTAGTGAAATCCGTGACAAGGATTATGTCCGGTTTCCTGCTAAGTTGGGCGACGGACAAAAGGGTTTCAATCCGCGGTACCGTTGCACATTTCACCGGGAGCGCGGCCACCGGACAGAGGACTGTTTGCCTTTAAGGCAACACTTAGAAGAGTTAGTCGTAGCCAGACACCTGGACCTTTACATTGACAGGGGCGTGAAGGTAAATCAAGCCCCGGTTGATCTGCGTACACCGGGTGACTTGGAGGCGCCCCTTCAAGGAGTGATTAATGTCATCCACAACATAGTGGAGCCAGCGCGTGTATGCGAGCTCCGAGGTATGATCAAGAAGGCAGAACACATGAGGGAAGTTTTGTCGGTCCAGACCGCGATCAAAAGGGGTAAGACCGAAGAAAAAGACGTGATCAGTTTCTTTACAAGGGACCTAGAGCGCATTCAGACGCCGTACAACGATGCCTTAGTAGTCACACTCCGCGTCAAAGAATTCGATGTCAAACACATCTTGATCGATCAGGGAAGCTCGGTCGAGATCATGTATTACGACGCATTCAAACAGCTCAAGCTCCGGGATATAGACTTGGCTCCGACAACTTCGCCACTGGTTGGTTTCAACTCACAACCTGAGTGGCCTCTGGGAAAAATTATCCTGCCGGTCAAAGCGGGATCCGTGGTCAAGCAAGTGGAGTTCTGGGTGTTGCATGTGTCATCTACTTATAGCCTGATCCTTGGAAGGGGATGACTTCATGCTATGCAAGCCGTAGCGTCGACCTTCCATCAGGTGATGAGATTTTCCTCGGCTACGGGGGCAATTGAGGAGATTTGGAGCGATCAAGTCATGTCGAAGCAATGCTTTGTGGTAGTCAACGGGAGCCGAGCTGCCAAAGGCTTCGCATAAATGATAGAGGGACCGAAAGACCGAGGAGTCCTTGACGATGTGGGCACTAGGGGTGGGCGCGGGTCGGTTGCGACCACCAAATCTCCAATCCGCCATCTGTCCGCCAGATTGGTGGATTGGACAAAATCAATCCGCATCCGTCTGCCAATCCGGCGAATGTGGATTGAGCGGATTGGCGGTTTGGCGGATGGATGCGAATCGGTTTGGCGGTTTAAAATTTTATAATTTTTTAACATAATTCAACTTGTGCACTTCCTTAAAAAAAAAAAGAAAAGAAAAGAAGAAAGTATTACAGTTAATGACTTAAAAAAATATTACAATCACTTCATGACTTATCCACAACAAGAAAGTTTGAAACTCTAGAATATCACAATCACTGCATGTCTCATCCATATACTACAATCACAGCATGCCTCATCTACATAAAGTATTGCAATCTGTGATTCTTAAAATATAAAAATAATTCAAACCACAAAAACTGTCACGACCCAAACCCGGCCCTATGGGTTTAGCACCGTAATTGGCCAGTAATCCGAGATTACCGAAGGCCTGCAGAACAGTAGAACAGTAAAACAGAGTATAGGGCCTGGCGGAAGCCAAAACAGTAAAGAAACAATGTCCAATGAGCTGTGACAGTCTGTATGCAAAAAGACTTTTCATACATTTGTACGTAATTAGTACAGAACAATATGCATAATATTTACAATCATTCAGACTAGGGACTCAACCCTTTACATAACAGTACAGTAACACGCAGTCTATACAATCCATTCGGTTATTACAAAACAGTAAGACAGTACAGAAGGGGGAATTGTAAAACACCCCTAAGCCTTAACATGATAGGCTCGGAACCTCACAGTGAGGCACATAGGCTGGCTTGACAAAACTGGAGTAACCCTGACGCTCTTAGCCGCGATCTGGTGCCTGTACACTTACATATATATATGAGCAGTGAGCTAAAGCCCAGTGAATAACATAATGCGTAAAGGGGTTAAGAATGAATGTCCTTGCAGTAATGAAAACAGTTCATTAAATCGGTATTTCAGTCGTTCAGTCAGTACAGTCATATGTGGTACACCCATTAGCATAACAGTACAGTAAGCAGTAGGTCTTAAAAGACCGAACAGTAATGATGGCCATCGGTCAGTAAACAGTAGTGGTTCTAACAAGGGAACCGACAGAGAATTCTGTCACAGTAACAGTAAACAGTAGGTGCTAAGGATGCCACAATACAGTTCAGAATATAGGACATACATTCATTCAATTAATAGTAATCAGTTCAGAAAACAGTACAGTTCAGTTGTTCAGAAGATAATCATTTGTGAACATATCTTTACACAATCGTTACTCACAGAGTTTGGGCTACGGTATGCTAGAGCGTGCCTCCCCAGTCGCCAACCCTACACAGTTAACAGATCGAACACACTACGCTACACAGCTGGGAAAGATAGTAACTTAACCCCTAATGCCTCGGTGTGTTCTACGTCTATATCCTCAGTAAGATGCCTTAAACTAGGCCTAAGAATGTCTAGAATGAGATGAGGATGCAAAGATGTACTCAAAAAGCAGTTTCAGAAGTTTCAGGAAAACAGAGTCCCACTCGAGCGCAGGTTTACCCGCTCGAGCAGACATGCAACAAAGGTACACGCTCGAGCGTCAACTCTCCCGTCCGAGCGTACTGTAAAAGTACTGGATGGGTGAAATCTCCGCTTGACGGGCGCTCGACGCCCGCTCGATTGTGAGACATATGCCTCCGCTCGAGCGCCCAATCCTCCGCTCGAGTGGACTGTAAAACAGTGCAGAGAAAATACTGGATGCTCGGATTCCACGCTCGAGCGCCACTTCCACGCTTGAGCGGGAGTGCAAAATTTGGAAAACCCAGATTGCACCTCAAAGCCAAAAACCAAGTTTTAACAACTCAAAACTCGACCTCTTGGGCTAAATTTCCAGAAAACATTTGTTAAACACATAGTTAAACATGATTCAAAACTCAATTTGAGAAATCAAAGCCCAAGGGTGTTTAATTCAAACTCAATTTCAAACCATTTTTCAAGAACAAGATGAACATGCAAACATGCATGAATTCAAATCATTTTGAAGCTTCAATTTGATGCTCTAAGGAGCCAATTGATCCAAAAACAAGATGAAAACATGGACTATTACAAAATCATGGACATGCATGTAACAATTTGCCATGAACTCAACTCAAAATCCAACAATTCAAACATGCATGCATGGATTATGCTCTATATCAACATGTATGAACTAAAACATGGCTTAGCTCTATAATTTAACATGGACCATGCAAGAATTAGCTCAAACACAAGAATGAGAAGATGAAATCCTTACCTAAGTCTTGAATTAGAAGACTAGGAGCTCAAATATGTAATCTATACTTCAATTCTCCAAGCAATTCAAGATGAATTCACTCTAACTCCCTATTTCCCTCTCTCTAGTCGGTGATGTGCTCAAAAGAAATGGCTGAGCAAAAGTTCATATCAAGTATAAGGCTCAAATGTGTGTGAGATAGAGGTCCACTAAGGGTTAGTTTGGTAATTAAGTCCAAAACTTGCAATCCATCAATATTTAATCTAATTTATTCATACCTAATCAGTTTTCAGATAAATATACCATAAAATCACATAAATTATGATGATCATAAAACATCAATCAATTCCCGGTTCGGCCGCCGATAAGGCCTCCAATTAGCAGTTTGAACATAAAACATGAACAGATCAAATAAACAATCAAACAGATAGAATACAAATTAACATACATACTCAGTCGATTCAGTTCCAGTTTTCAGTTAGTCAGTTCAGTACTTTATTCAGTTCACTTATCAGTCATAATCAGTTCAGTTATTAGTCATAATCAGTTCAGTTCAACGGTAATCAGTGTTTATCGGTAAGCAGTGGTGAGGGTTATTACAAAAACCATGAACAGAGTAGTGGTAGAGATTGTATGTCTCTGTATTGTTACATCTATATTTGTTTTTGAAAACAAAAACCAACCAGCATATAACATATTTTTCATTTATTATTTTTAGAGATAAATTTAAAAACCAAAAGATATAAATAAATAATACGTTTATTTTTTTTAATTCTAAAAAGATATTCAAGTTGAAAACTTTTTTTCAACAGAACATTTAAACTCTTTTTTAATTGAAAACACAAACAGAATATTTAAACAAACTGAAAACACAAAGTCTTATAAATTACTAGGGGTGTTCGTAGTTTGGCGGTTCGGTTGCGGCCAAAGGAATCTCAAATCCGCCATCCGTCCGCCAGATTGACGGATTGGAGAAAATCAATCTGCAACCGTCCGCTCGTCATCACGCATCCGTCCAAAATGGCGGCGGATCGGTTCGGCTTGGTCGGTTTTGGCAGATCGGTATATCCACTGCTCACCCCTAGTGGGCACTGGGGCTGAGGACAAAGCCGTCGAAGAATTGGTCGAAGTGCGAATTGATACAGAGAGTCCGGACAGGTTTTTCTTGCTCGGCTCAAGCCTTACCGCACAAGAAAGGACCAAGATGGTTGAGTTTTTGATGGCCAATATCGAAGTCTTTGCATGGTCGCCTTATGACATGCCCGGCCTCAATCTAAGTTTTATTTCCCATCACCTAAATGTCTTTCCCGGAGCCAAGCCGGTCATTCAGTGAACAAGGAGATCGGCGCTGCATCACGCCGAGGTAGTTGCAGAGGAAGTGAAGGACTTGCTTGAGGCACGAGCTATTCAGGAAGTGCACTACCCCCGGTGGATTTCAAACACAGTTGTTGTACCAAAGAAGAATGGGAAGTGGCGAGTTTGTGTTGACTATAAGACCATCAATCGAGCTTGCCTTAAAGACAACTTTCCACTGCCCAGAATAGACCAGCTGGTGGACTTAACGGCTGGACATAACAGGCTCAGTTTCTTGGATGCCTACCACGGTTATCATCAGATTGCTATGCATGGCCCCGACCGCGAGATCACCTCCTTCACTACACCGAGCGGACTTTTCAGCTACCAAGTCATGCCTTTGGGTTTGAAGAACGCCAGGGCAACTTTCCAAAGGATGGTGACCAAGATGTTCGCTCCTCTGCTAGGTCGGACAATGGAGGCTTATATTGATGATATGGTGGTTAAGAGCCGGCATCAAGCAGACCACTTGTCCGACTTAGCCGAGATGTTCACCATTCTCAAACAACACAAGCTACGCTTAAATGCGTCTAAGTGTGCTTTTGGCTGGGATCCGGAAAATTCTTGGGCTTCCTAGTCACAAACTGAGGTATCGAGGCAGACCCCGCACAAATCCGAGCCGTGCAAGAGTTAAAGCAGCCTAGCTCGGCTAAGGACGTGCAGCATCTGGCCGGCATGGCCGCCGCGCTTAACCGATTTATAAGCCGGTCATCAGATTGCTGCCGCCCTTTCTTTCAAGCTTTGAAATCAAAGTTCTCTTGGGATGAAGAGTGTGACCAGGCTTTGGCCGCGCTCAAGGAGTATCTGTCTTCAGCGCCACTGTTGGTAACACCGAAGCCCGGCGAAGAGCTCTACCTTTATCTGGCCGTTTCACAGCATGCTGTAGACGTCCCCCGAACGCCCCGGGAGGAACATGCTCCCGTTCTGTTCATATTGGGGTCAGTACAGCTCAGGACTCTCAAATTGCCACGGTTCTAAATCTGAACCAAAGAGTCCAAATCCGGCAAATCGTTTTGAGAAAAACAGATTTTTGAAAAAAGTGCCAAACATGGACTGCTTTGCCAGATACAGAGTCGCCACCTAAATATTTTATTTTGGGAAATTTAGGAAACCCTGACTCGTTGCCTAAGGCCACGTGTCCGTCATCACCAAAGTTGCCTTGGCTCGGGAACTTGGGTACGATTGGGGAAGGTCACTTCGTGAGCACCCCCGCTCGCCCGATCAAAGATCGGCCTCTACTAACCATGATATCAAGTTTTGAAAACATTGTGTGTTCTTATTCCAGTTATTAGCCTAGGTTACTATGTGATGCGCACAGCATACACGTATAGACTGGATTGCCTGAATTGGAACAAAACATTTCATGTTTGTTTATTTGAAAGATGGTTTGCTACTCGCAAGTAGGCTTGAAATGCAGATTTTGCCACCCTCAGGTGGGCTTAAGAAAAGATGGTTTTGCCACTATCTAGTGGGCTTAAAACTCACAGTTAATGATTTGTTCCAGTCCAGATAACCCAACCTTCACCCACAGGCATTCAGGCAGTTATATCACATAAGCAAATAGCCTCATGGTAAGCATGCTATTCATGGCAGTCACTCACACGCATGCAAGGATGCTAAAGCATAAAACTCACTGAGTACTCCAAGCTAAAAAAGAAGCTAATTAGAAATCTATGCATGATCCTAATTATACAGAAGTGCCTAATGCAACACATGCAAAAATGTAACTATAGCAGGCTCGGCTATTCTAAATATTGCATATGAAATGCTACAACTAACATGTATTCAATTTGGAATTGAAAATACAATGCAGTTAGTATGACGCGCCGAACCCGGTGCATGCAAAACAGATGAATGAATGCAAACATGCTATCATACTGTATGCTAATTGAAATATGCCCTAATCTAACCATCATAAGCAGGTAAATAAAAGGGAAGAAAGACGTGGGGTTGGAAGACATACATCACACTCACGCACACTTATTACAACATTGCCCTCGCGCAGAGGGTCCGAATAAATATACAGTCCCGAATAAAAGAATAGTACAGTTCAAATAAATATTACAATCCAAATATGTACAAATTGCTAATTAATTAACAAATTAACTAAGAAAATAAATAAACTGGCATGCAAGCCAGGGACTGCCTTGATTCCATTCCGGATGATGAATGATGCATGCCCGGGTTGCCTTTGCGCGGAAATCCATGACGATGCCCCAATTAGCCTCTATTTGCACCTGTTCTTGAAATGCGTGCCAAGCCTCGGAAGACCGCTGATTCTTGATTTGCTGCAACAGAGAGCAGGAAAGGGGCATAGCAATGTATTTTCACAAATGTATGCATGCCTTGATCCTTGTGTCACCAATCACGCATCTCGATGCATGATGGCTGAGGAGTCGAATTGCACAATTTAATATGAAATTAATGCACATGAAAACACAACAAGACCTAACTCCATCATGGATGATCTGGAGTGTCGGTGACTAGGGAATTGAGACACGTTCCGTCACTCGGAATACGGAACGTACCTCGTTTCCCGTGCTCGGGCTAACTCCTATCCCAAGCACAATGCAATATGCATGATATGCATGAATGCAAACTAAGATACAACCTAACATGCACAATGTTATGAAATGGCTTACACGATGCACGAGGTAACATGGCATACACAATGCACTAATATACAACCTAGCATACACAATGCTATGAAATGGAATGGCATACACAATGCAATATGAACTTACACCGACACAAGTGGACCTCAGCCACACTCACATAGGAGGCCATAAGATGAAAATGAGACAACTCGAAGTGCATGCACGCGTGCACGCAAACCGAGGACCGAACCTACGGCACAGAATGCCACTCTAACAAGACATGGCAAAACATGGAATATGGCATATGATCATGCAATTTTCAGAGGCAAAATGAGATGCAAAACAGCCCCGAATCATGGCAAAATGATACCCGATGCATGGAACGAGTCCCGAAACATGAATTTTGGCGCATGAAATGGCCTATAGCTATGCAATGCATGCATAATTTGAACGTGAAGTATGAAGACAGAAGTTAGGCAGCCCCAAAAAAAGCATGTTTACAGTTTAAAGCATGACCAAAAATGGAACACAAATGAGGCTAGATTAGCATACAAAAATGGGGCCAAGAGAGGGGTAATGAAGCAACTCACAAATTCTGGCCCCAAACAGAGAAGGGGCCTTCTACAATATTGAAGAGGGGCCAAAAATATGATGTTTTTCAGTTGATGGCCAAGCCCGAAACAGTATACAAGTATGCTCAAAATACTATGCAAGATTAAGGCCAAAAAAGAGCTACAACATAAAGTATACAAAGGGTGTCTCAAACAGCCATAGACCCTTAATGAAACATGAATAAGGGGTCAAAATAGGGCCATTTTCAGTTCGGACCAAAGTCCAAAAACAGAGACACAATAGGCTAATAAATCATGCAAAAATGGGGACCAAAGAGGGGTATAATGACAAGTGGCACATGGAGGTCCCAAACAGTGATGATCCCTTCTTCAATGTTGAATAAGGGCTCAAAATAAGCCTATCTACAGTTTACATCATGCTCCGAAACAGATTACACATAGGCCAAAAATACTATGCAAGATTATGGCATACAAAGGGGTAATGAAGCAAGTGCAAAATGGGGGTCCCAAACAGGGTAAGACCCTTAATGAAAGATGAATAGAGCTCAAAAAAATGCCACTTTCAGTTTTGGTTGGAGCTCAAAACAACAAGCAAAAGGGGCTAAGAAAACTTGCAAAAATGAGCTAGAAAGAGAGAGAAATCAACTCACCCTTGAAGACCAATCCTTTGCTGCCTCTTGGACCAAGAAAAACTGCCTCCTAGCCTCTAAGAAGACCTCCAAGCTGCTGGAATGGAAGTGGTAGTGTGGTGCTAGGTGGTGATGAAGAAAAGGGTGCAGGACTTGGTGTTTTGAGGCTTAGAGTAGAGAGAGAGGGGGAATTGATGCAAGGCTCTCAAAACAAATTTTGTAACCCTAAAATCTGAAGGGGAGGGGGCTGTATATATAAGCAAAAGGGGTGGAAAAGAGGGGAAAAAAATGGGGGGAAAACAAATCAAGTTTCCCCCCAAAATGGCCAAACCCTCGGACATGGGTGTAGTGGAAAACAAAATTCACTTCTAGGACACACTTGAGGAGGGGGGCATGGCCGGCTAGTTTAAAAGGGCAAAAAGTCATTTCACCAAATAGGTGGCCGGCCAGCTAGATTTTCTGGCCGGCCGGCTACTTTCAGGACAAAAAAAAAGGCTGCCGGGAAGAAAAGTGGCCGGTGGGTGATTGGGAAGTCGAATGGTGGCCATTCAAGTGTCCAAAATGAAGCATCGGGAGTAAGCTTTCCAACGGTGGTGGCCTCATAGTTTGATTCCAAGGATCCAAATGAATAGGCCCGATTCGGCGAGGGTTGCTCGACTCTTTCTTAACGGTTCATGCCCATTTTCTCCCCCAACTGGATTTCTTCCCTCTTCTCTTCTTTTCTTCCACTTTAAACCCCTAAGTAAGGTGTTTTGAAAGATTTTTCAAAGATTTCATCTCTCTTTCATTCATTTCCACTTTGTCCTTGCTCGGTTTAACGAAAAGCGCAATTTTTGACAAAATACGAGCCTCGGAACATCGCAGAAACTTTATTTCAAAAATGTTTTTGAAAGAGAGGGTTTTAAGTCTAAAATCTTTTGATCGAGATCGTTCTGGTCCAGAACAGGGGTATGAAGTTGAGATTTGACTCTCTCTTTGCTGAAGAAATTGAACCTTTGCCCTGCACACCTTTCTCCACCATGTAAATCATCAGTCGCGTCGAAGTCTTATGGACGGTCAAAAATGGGGTGTCTACAGTTGCCCCTCTTTGACAGAACTCGGAAGTCAAGAAGTGACGGGAGTGAATGTCAAAGCCCAGAGACGACCCATTTTTGACGAGGCCGAAGACTTGGACAAACAAACAAAATATAGACAAATAAATGGTTGTGCCCGCAGACTGCCTACGTATCCTTTTGCAAGGAATTAAACCAGCGTAGTTCAGGGGCAGGATGCGAAATGATATGCAGAAAGATTTTCAAAATTGGACTTATACGCTATGCGAAGCCGGTTTGAAAATTGGACTTATACGCTACGCGAAGCCGGTTTGATAATTGGACTTATACGCTACGCGAAGCCGGTTTGAAAATTGGACTTACACGCTACGGGAAGCCGGTTTGAAAATTGGACTTATACGCTACGCGAAGCCGGTTTGAAAATTGAGGATTTATGCAATGCATTGCAATGTAGTGGCTAAAATGCAATGTGATGGCTAGGAAAAGGGAGGTACCTTACAGGGCAATTGGCAATGACTTACCTCGGCAATGTCCTACCTCATGCTGATGTGGGAATCTTCCTCTTCTTCTCAGTTGAACCACAGGTACTACTTTTTCTCCCTGACTATGGTTGCAGCTTTCCCTATTCTCAAACAGGGTAACAGACTAGGTTGGATCAGTATCCAGAATTGAGGTGCATATAGATGCTATCTTAATCTATGGGGCTGCCATACAGATTTCAAGCCGGGGATATACCCCTGGGTATTTAAACCAGACTTTAGTCTCGGAAATCCCGAACCTTTGCGTTCTAGGCAAGAGCCATTCGAACTCTAGTTTCCACCGTCTCAGTTCCGCTAACACAGGCAGGTGGCTATACCAGACCACCAGAAGTCGTTCGGGTACGACAAACACCAAAGGAATTGCACCTTTAGAGGATTTAAGGTTTCCTAGACCAGAAAGTGCATGAGACGGTGCGAATAAATGCAAGTGCGATGCGCAAAATAGCGCGAATGATAATGCAGGATTTAAGGTCTCCTTAGACCAAACAATAGAACAGACACGATGCAATGGATGCAATGGATGTGATGCAATAGATAATAGATGTGATGCAACAAAGTGTGCAATGTATGCAAAATGACGACATACGCCAACCACGCTGGACTCGTGAGTGGAGGAAGAACAAAGAAAATCAATCAGAAGCGCGTTCCACGCAAGCTAAGATAAATTCCAAACACGCTGAAAATCGTGTGAGGAAGGGGACACTCAAAACACGCTGACAATCGTGAGAGGAGGTCCAAAAACAACCGCCCAGGTGCATACACAACACAACCTGAGATAGATTCCAAACACGCTGAAATTGCGTAAGGAACGGGATACTCAAACCACGCTGAAATCGTGAGAGGAGGTCCAAAAACAACCGCCCAGGTGCATACACAACACAACCTGAGATAGATTCCAAACACGCTGAAATCGCGTAAGGAACGGGATACTCAAACCACGCTGAAGTCGTGAGAGGAGGTCCAAAAACAACCGCCCAGGTGCATACACAATATAACCTGAGATAGATTCCAAACACGCTGAAATCGCGTAAGGAACGGAACACTCAAACCACGCTGAAATAGTGAGAGGAGGTCCAAAAACAACCGCCCAGGTGCATACACAACACAACCTGAGGTAGAATCCAAACACGCTGAAATCGCGTAAGGAACGGGACACTCAAACCACGCTGAAATCGTGAGAGGAGGTCCAAAAACAACCGCCTAAGTGCATACACAACACAACCTGAGATAGATTCCAACTACGCTGAAATCGCGTAAGGAACGGGACACTCAAACCATGCTTAAATAGTGAGAGGAGGTCCAAAAACAACCGCCCAGGTGCATACACAACACAACCTGGGATAAATTCCAAACACGCCGAAATCGCGTAAGGAACGGGACACTCAAACCACGCTAAAATCGTGAGAGGAGGTCCAAAAACAACCGCCTAGGTGCATACACAACACAACCTGAGATAGATTCCAAACACGCTGAAATCGCGTAAGGAACGGGACACTCAAACCACGTTGAAATCGTGAGAGGAGGTCCAAAAACAACCGCCCAGGTGCATACACAACACAACCTGAGATAGAATCCAAACACGCTGAAATCGTGTAAGGAACGGGACACTCAAACCACGCTAAAATCGTGAGAGGAGGTCCAAAAACAACCGCCCAGGTGCATACACAACACAACCTGAGATAGATTCCAAACACGCTGAAATCACGTAAGGAACGAGACACTCAAACCACGCTGAAATCGTGAGAGGAGGTCCAAAAACAACCGCCTAGGTGCATACACAACACAACCTGAGATAGAATCCAAACACGCTGAAATCGCGTAAGGAACGGGACACTCAAACCACGCTGAAATCGTGAGAGGAGGTCCAAAAACAACCGCCCAGGTGCATACACAACACAACCTGAGGTAGAATCCAAACACGCTGAAATCGCGTAAGGAAGGGGACACTCAAACCACGCTGAAATCGTGAGAGGAGGTCCAAAAACAACCGCCCAGGTGCATATACAACACAACCTGAGATAGAATCCAAACACGCTGAAATCGCGTAAGGAACGAGACACTCAAACCACGCTGAAATCGTGAGAGGAGGTCAAACAACTTGGGAGCATGTTCTACGCAACCTAAGTTAAGTCCCGGGGAACAACGATCCTAAACGCTGCTCAGCGTAAAAGGATAAACAATAAGAGATAACACAAGATGCAAATAAATGCAATAAGTGCGATGAAACGCGTGCATAATGCAAGACTTGGCACACAGCTTACGACATAGCATTCCATTCACTTGGCACACAGCTCACAACACAAAATTCTGTTCAATCTGGGCACACAGCTCTTTTGGGCACACAGAGCATTCTTCGGGCACACAGCTCATTTGGGCACATAGTATATTTTCGGGCACACAGCTCGTTTTTCGGATGCACAGCTCATTTTGAACATACAGGATGCAATGACGGAACTTGCAGAAGTTGAAACAATCTCAGATGCCCAACATTTTCCCTCTTTTCTTTTGCTTTGCAGCCTGGAACTTTCATAGCTTCAGATAGGTCCTAGTTTTACTGTTCTCACATGACCAGGGTTGAACGCTGCGATTTTATAAAAGAACAAATTTTGTTTTGCACAAATGTGGAGAACGGCACGACACTCGGAGCACAAAACGATTTTATTTTTGAAATTGAGAGATGAGTTTTTGACCAGGTATTGTGCCTACGACTGAACACAGCAAAACGACTCAACAAGGAAATAAAAGGCACACAACCTAGACACGTCGAGTAACACTCGAAACGACTCAAAACAAGAATTGAGATAAAACAAAAAGACACGACACTTAGACGTGCACAGGGAGCCTGTTTCACCGGGTATTGTTCCCTACCCTCTCTCATCTGTGATCCACACATCACTCGGCCCTCAAGCTCTATTTTTCTGAGAAAGCCCTTTTCTCACTTTTTCTCTCATCGCACATCTCTCTATTCTTCAATCTCTCATTTTTCATCCCTCCCCTGGGTGGTTGATGGATGAACAGCAAACTGTGGGCTCGTGCCCCTAGCATTCTGCTAGATTCTTTTTCTTCCGCTCACAGCTAGTGAATTCCTCCCACGGAAGGGTTGCGCTACAACTGGGTGTGTAGCAAATTTGCAACTAACATCAGTTGATGATGCTTTGCTGGGGAGTTTGGACGTGATAAGATCTGTCCAGATGATGGAGTGGAATATCTTGCCCCATTCTAGTTCGTGCTTCACACTTTGCTTGACACCTCGTTGCTTGGAGGACGTGAGAGCTTTCTGCCCTTTGTTGTGCCCTTTTCTAGCGAATACGGTGCCCTTTTCGACAAGTAGAGTGCCCTTTCTGGCAAGTATTTTGACAAAGGGGAAAAGACAGAACACCTGACTCAACTGTGCCCCTAGTTCATCATTTTGACCATTTTTTGTTTTTTGTTTTTTGCTTTCTACTAAAACAGTTTTGACCAACATGAGAGTTAGATTAACGCGCTTGTTCGATTTTCTGATTTAAAATCATGCAATTTAGGCTATGAGCTCTGAGAGTTTTCCTTTTTTGGGCCCAAGAAATGGTCCAGCTTTGAAAAATGGAGTACTTTTCGAGAAGATTAGTCAACCTCAGTAAAAATTCTCAAAAACTATTTTTGCAAACGACCACTGCTCAACGAGCACGGAACCTACTCTTGAGATGCACAACCTCAGATCCGAAGGAAAATTTCCCCTTGTCTGAAGGACACTGCATGGCAACGGAAAGTTGCCCCTTGTTTGAAATGACACTGCGGCGTTTTGAATGGCAACGGAAAGTTGTCCCTTGTTTGGATAGCACCGCAGCGCATTGTAGTCAGTCCTCAGAGCGACGAACACAACCAGACTCTCAGATACAGAGAAGACAAAGATGACCAGAACCATCACATGGACACAGTCGATTTGGAAGTGTTTATGGCTGGACTTCAGAATGAAGTTGCCTACGTATCCCAAAGATGGGAATCAAGCCTCACGTAGTTTGGGGTTAAGGTACACTCGGGTATTAACCTCTCCTTTTTAGGCTCTAACTTTTGCCAAGGCGCCCGTCGTGGGTTTTCGACCTTGCGAGCTTTGTTCTTCTTTCTTTCTGTTCTCAATTCTTTTCTCTTTTTTTTTTTTGATATTCTTTTCTTTTCTTCTTCTGCATTTTTTTCTTTCTTTTTCTTGCTCTAACTTTTGCCTGGGTCGCCCTTCCGGATTTTTGGCCCAGCGAGCCTCTCAAGGGTAAAAGTGTAGCTTTGTCCATGTCAAATGGTTTTGAGGTCCTGAAGTCATCTGAATCCAGGAGAATAGCTGCTGTTTTGCAAGAGGACTCATCTTCAGCTCTTCGAGCATGTCTGATATCTTTGCCCCTAGTTCGAGGGGTACTTCTATTCTAGCTTTGCAAGATTCTTCTGATCTTCTGATCTTTTTTATCTGACTTTCCTGGCCTCTTGTTCAAGGGCTACTTCAAATCTGGCCACACAGGCCTCACATCGTAGTTGACCATTGAACCTTCTGAATTCAAGTTCAAGGTTTAAAAGCGAAGGGGTTGAGTCTCGAGGCTGAGAGCGATCCTAGGCTGCACAATCTCAGGAGCGATTCCACACAGGTCTTCGCGGGACCGTGCAAAACATTTTGTTTTTGAAAGTTTTTAAGAAAGCGACAAATCGCTCGCGCTGAAGATAGTGTGAAACCTGTCTGGATCAAGCCAGGGTCCTTCTCAGTACTCACGCTAACAAGCATGATTTCATTCATTAAGGGCTTGGCACGCCTCTCTTTCTCTCAAATGATCAAAGTTTTGCAAATCCCGAGGAATTCCTTCCTCTTCGTTTTCACCGCAGTGTTTAAAAGAGTTTTGAAAAACTTAGGTCGATACAATGATTTCAAGGCACAGAAAAGACAGAGTTCTTTTGTCAAATACTGCTGTCTCATTCAGAACTTCCGGCATAACTGGCACAAGGCAGAAGCAAATGCGAGAGCGTGAAGATCACTGCTGTTTTATTTAAAAAAATCTGTTGGCACAACTGGCCTCCTGGCAGAAACAGACTCAAAACAAAACGAAAAGACAAACACAAAACAAAATGGTGATGCCCGAGGTAACACCCCCCCCGGAATCACCCGACTCCTATACAATAGGACTGACTCGATACAACAAGACAGACCTAAAACAAAAAGACTGACTTAAAACAAAAGGACAGACTTAAAACAAAACAACAAGACTGACCCAATACCCAAGTCAGAATGCAAAATTAACAGCACTTGTACATTGCTTAAAACAGTGCATGCCATCCACCACAGCTGGAGTAATCTGAGCGCCATCTGCAGGTGGTTCATCCCTCGATCACACAATCACATTATCCCCAAAGTTCACTGACCCAATACCGATAGACTTTGCAGAGCTTAGCGCGACAATGACCCCGTTGTCAAACAGATCCTGTACTTCATGGCGAAGACGGAAGCAGTTGTCGGTAGTATGGCCAGTTTGCTGATGGTATGCGCAGTACTGGGTAGCATCATGCGTAACCGGAAGAGGGATCGGGAGAGGTCGAGGCTCAAGGGGTTTGAGATGGCCTTGTCCAACAAGGATTTGGAGAGCTTTGGACAAAGGCATGTGGAGGGCATAGAAGACCCTTTGACCTCGGGGTTGGTACTTCAAAGTTTGTAGATTTTTGCTAGACGCACCAGCAAAGGGTTTGGCAGGTGCTGTCCTGGTTTGTTGATCTCTTCTGAGTGCGGGATTATAGCTGAAATGAATGCTTCTGATACAACGACCCTTCTCCCGGCTTGCCCCTTGATTCAAACTGCCCCCAACTTGAGTGGCAAAAATATCATCCACAGTTTTTGCAACCACTGCAAGCACTTGCTGTTTGTTTAGTCCTTCGGCCTTTAAAGTCTCAACAGCCAACAGAAGATGTTCGTGGGGACCAATGCCTGCCCCTACCTTGTTCTTACCGTCTGCCTCCATTTTGCCAAGGGATTGGCATTCCTCAAATACAGCCCGTTCCAAGGCTGGGGAGCCTCTTTACATGAACTCCCTGGTATGTGATATGGTTGATGACGGAGCCGATGTCCCGGAGGCCAAATCTGTCACAGTTTTCTGAAGATCTTCGATCATCCTCTTCAGCTCAGAAGTAGTGGGTTCACGGGTTTGGGATGATTGGGGTTCAGATGCACCCATCATGCATAAGTCCATGCTTTCCGGGATAAACACCTCAGGCTTGGGTAGATGGGCTGGGGTGATGTATATGCTGGAGTCGAAGGTGGATGGTAGTGTATGAATGAGGTTGAGATAGGGAGGTGATGAATCAGTACTAACCTGAGGTCCTTTTGGTGGAGCTAGGGTCTCTTCGTCAATAAGATCCTGAATCTTATGACGGAGGCGGATGCAACGGTTCGTATCATGACCGTGTTGTTGATGATAGGCACAGTATTTAGCTGGGTCATATCTTGGTGGAAGAGGATTTGGAAGGGGTTGGGGTTCTAGGAGTTCTAGGTGCCCTTCTTCTTGCAGCTTTTTCAAAGCTTGGGAGAGACTCATGTAAAGAGGATGGAATTTTCGGGCTTGGGGCCGAGTTGAAGTGGTTGGTTCTTGGTCATTGAGGGAAGTGATGATAGTGTCTACTTCTGAGCATTTCGCAGCTGTGCTACCATCAGTAGTAGCATTGGAACTGCGAGCAACATTTCTCTTCGAAGGCTCATTATCTTCTGCAAAGATCCCTTGTCTGATGGCATCCTCGATTTGAACCCCCATTTCATGAAGGGCTGGAAAGGTAAACAGAGGTAGAACGACCATTTTTTGCAGCAGCTTGCCATGCAGATTCCGAACAATCATCCTGATTTGATCTTTGTCGAAAGGCCTTGTAGCCATCATTGAGGCCTTTGCTCTCCATCTTGTCACGAACTCTGAGAAACCCTCCTTTGGCTCTTGGCGGGTGACTTCGAGATCACGAGTCGTGACCTCGATCTGTGTGTTATAGGAGTATTGAGCAATAAAGGCCTCAGCCAGCCCTTCCCAGTTCTGTTTCACAGAGTTCTCCAATTTTGCATACCAGATTGCGGCTATCCCAGAGAGGGTTCGGCCGAATAGTGACAATTTCTAGGCTGTGGTCAAACCCATTGGCCTCAAGATATCAGAAAACAGTTGGAGGTGCACCATTGGGTCCCCGGACCCATCAAATCGATCAATGTGCGGCATTTTGAACCTGTCCGGTAATGTCACCACTGAGTCGGTATAACCATCCTCTATATCAGGAATAGAGCGGGCCCCCTGAGACTTTTTGAACAATTTCTCAAGCTTGCTCACTTTCAATGTTGTGGGGTCCGTCTCAAACTCAAAGGGAGAGTCCAGTGGGTTGATTGGTGCTTTAGACAGCTGGGGTAGAACCGGGGGCGGAGCTGGCCCGCCTGGAATGTCCGTATCATCCTGGACGTGGGTTGTCTCCCCGAGTATGGGAACTCTTGGTGTGGGAGGGGCTTGGTGCGAAGCAGATGCTCCATTTTGCTGTTGCAGCCTGGTGATTAGCTTAGCCTGCTGGGCCATGATCGCAGCCTGCTGTTTGGCGAATTCAGCTTGGCAGACAGCATCTTGCTGCATGTGTTTCATACTTTCTTGCATCTGGCGCATCATTGCCTCCATCCCTGATGTGTTCTGCTGATCCATCTAACTGACTGATATCTATCCCTGCAGTAGAAACTGAGACCTCAGCCTGACTGTTTACTGGTGGGGTGGATAAGGGCCACTGATTTGGTAACTGCTGAACTGGTGATTTGTGCCTGACTGGCCTTTTTACCCTGCCTCTATTGCCCTTGAACTGAATCTCTGACCCGACAAAGCCTATCAACACAAGTTCGGTGTACCTGGGGGATATTGGAGCCTTCTGAAGCTATGGTTCCAGGACTACCCTAGCAAAAGGGAAAACAGAGAGCATTACAACCTGATTTCACAATAACCCATATGAGTAGAGCTGAATGATTGTGCCTCTACAGAATTCTGCCCGTAAACTGATACCCTCAGGTAAACTGGATCCCAAAATACTGAACTGGTGCCCGCAGGCCTGATGCCCAAACTTGCAAACTGATACATGCATTCCTGTAGAGACGCACTCTAAAAGCACATAACAGATAAGTGAGAGCCAAAACACCCCTATGTTGGGGTAGGGTTTCCCTGTCCTATTTTGTCAGGAGCTAGGGTTTCACTACGCACGCAGCGGTTTCAAACAACCTATGATCGGGTAAGCAACTTGTCCTAGCTTGGAATGGTCACTATGGATTCCGAATATGCACTAGGTCGAATGGTCAAAAGGGTGCCCCGGTAAAACCGGGGTTTGTGTTCCCATACTGGCAGAGCCCACAACCGGTCAGCCTTATGGTTATGTCTTGACAAGACAAGCCTCCGGCAAACCATTCAGGAATAGCAGATGGCAAACACGGTGTCCTAGGCGCACCAATGCAAATTCAATGAAAAGAAACACATAAGTGTAATCAAAACAAGATATCATGAGTTCGAGTCAAGTTCTCTAAATCCCCAGTAGAGTCGCCAGAAACTGTAGACGTCCCCCGAACGCCCCGGGAGGAACGTGCTCCCGTTCTGTTCATATTGGGGTCAGTACAGCTCAGGACTCTCAAATTGCCATGGTTCTAAATCTGAACCAAAGAGTCCAAATCCGGCAAATCGTTTTGAGAAAAACAGATTTTTGAAAAAAGTGCCAAACATGGACTGCTTTGCCAGATACAGAGTCGCCACCTAAATATTTTATTTTGGGAAATTTAGGAAACCCTAACTCGTTGCCTAAGGCCACGTGTCCGTCATCACCAAAGTTGCCTCAGCTCGGGAACTTGGGTACGATTGGGGAAGGTCACTTCGTGAGCACCCCCGCTCGCCCGATCAAAGATCGGCCTCTACTAACCATGATATCAAGTTTTGAAAACATTGTGTGTTCTTATTCCGGTTATTAGCCTAGGTTACTATGTGATGCGCACAACATACACGTATAGACTGGATTGCCTGAATTGGAACAAAACATTTCATGTTTGTTTATTTGAAAGATGGTTTGCTACTCGCAAGTAGGCTTGAAATGCAGATTCTGCCACCCTCAGGTGGGCTTAAGAAAAGATGGTTTTGCCACTATCTAGTGGGCTTAAAACTCACAGTTAATGATTTGTTCCAGTCCAGATAACCCAACCTTCACCCACAGACATTCAGGCAGTTATATCACATAAGCAAATAGCCTCATGGTATTCATGGCAGTCACTCACACGCATGCAAGGATGCTAAAGCATAAAACTCACCGAGTACTCCAAGCTAAAAAAGAAGCTAATTAGAAATCTATGCATGATCCTAATTATACAGAAGTGCCTAATGCAACACATGCAAAAATGCAACTATAGCAGGCTCGGCTATTCTAAACATGGCATATGAAATGCTACAGCTAACATGTATTCAATTTGGAATTGAAAATACAATACAGTTAATATGACGCGCCGAGCCCGGTGCATGCAAAACAGATGAATGAATGCAAACATGCTATCATACTGTATGCTAATTGAAATATGCCCTAATCTAACCATCTTAAGCAGGTAAATAAAAGGGAAGAAAGACGTGGGGTTGGAAGACATACATCACACTCACGCACACTTATTACAACATTGCCCTCGCGCAGAGGGTCCGAATAAATATACAGTCCCGAATAAAAGAATAGTACAATCCAAATAAATATTACAGTCCAAATATGTACAAATTCCTAATTAATTAACAAATTAACTAAGAAAATAAATAAACTGGCATGCAAGCCAGGGACTGCCTTGATTCCATTCCGGATGATGAATGATGCATGCCCGGGTTGCCTTTGCGCGGAAATCCATGACGATGCCCCAATTAGCCTCTGTTTGTACCTGTTCTTGAAATGCGTGCCAAGCCTCGGAAGACCGCTGATTCTTGATTTGCTGCAACAGAGAGCAGGAAAGGGGCATAGTAATGTATTTTCACAAATGTATGCATGCCTTGATCCTTGTGTCACCAATCACGCATCTCGATGCATGATGGCTGAGGAGTCGAATTGCACAATTTAATATGAAATTAATGCACATGAAAACACAACAAGACCTAACTCCATCATGGATGATCTGGAGTGTCGGTGACTAGGGAATTGAGACACGTTCCATCACTCGGAATACGGAACGTACCTCGTTTCCCGTGCTCGGGCTAACTCCTATCCCAAGCACAATGCAATATGCATGATATGCATGAATGCAAACTAAGATACAACCTAACATGCACAATGTTATGAAATGGCATACACGATGCACGAGGTAACATGGCATACACAATGCACTAATATACAACCTAGCATACACAATGCTATGAAATGGAATGGCATACACAATGCAATATGGACTTACACCGACACAAGTGGACCTCAGCCACACTCACATAGGAGGCCATAAGATGAAAATGAGACAATTCGAAGTGCATGCACGCGTGCACGCAAACCGAGGACCGAACCTACGGCACAGAATGCCACTCTAACAAGACATGGCAAAACATGGAATATGGCATATGATCATGCAATTTTCAGAGGCAAAATGAGATTCAAAACAGCCCCGAATCATGGCAAAATGATACCCGATGCATGGAACGAGTCCCGAAACATAAATTTTGGCGCATGAAATGGCCTATAGCTATGCAATGCATGCATAATTTGAACATGAAGTATGAAGACAGAAGCTAGGCAGCCCCAAAAAAAGCATGTTTACAGTTTAAAGCATGACCAAACATGGAACACAAATGAGGCTAGATTAGCATACAAAAATGGGGCCAAGAGAGGGGTAATGAAGAAACTCACAAATTCTGGTCCCAAACAGAGAAGGGGCCTTCTACAATATTGAAGAGGGGCCAAAAATATGATGTTTTTCAGTTGATGGCCAAGCCCGAAACAGTATACAAGTATGCTCAAAATACTATGCAAGATTAAGGCCAAAAAAGAGCTACAACATAAAGTATACAAAGGGTGTCTCAAACAGCCATAGACCCTTAATGAAACATGAAGAGGGGGTAAAAATAGGGCCATTTTCAGTTCGGACCAAAGTCCAAAAACAGAGACACAATAGGCTAATAAATCATGCAAAAATGGGGACCAAAGAGGGGTATAATGACAAGTGGCACATGGAGGTCCCAAACAGTGATGATCCCTTCTTCAATGTTGAATAAGGGCTCAAAATAAGCCTATCTACAGTTTACATCATGCTCCGAAACAGATTACACATAGGCCAAAAATACTATGCAAGATTATGGCATACAAAGGGGTAATGAAGCAAGTGCAAAATGGGGGTCCCAAACAGGGTAAGACCCTTAATGAAAGATGAATAGAGCTCAAAAAAATTCCACTTTCATTTTTGGTCGGAGCTCAAAACAGCAAGCAAAAGGGGCTAAGAAAACTTGCAAAAATGAGCTAGAAAGAGGGAGAAATCAACTCACCCTTGAAGACCAATCCTTTGCTGCCTCTTGGACCAAGAAAAACTGCCTCCTAGCCTCTGAGAAGACCTCCAAGCTGCTGGAATGGAAGTGGTAGTGTGGTGCTAGGTGGTGATGAAGAAAAGGGTGCAGGACTTGGTGTTTTGAGGCTTAGAGTAGAGAGAGAGGGGGAATTGATGCAAGGCTCTCAAAACAAATTTTGTAACCCTAAAATCTGAAAGGGAGGGGCTGTATATATAAGCAAAAGGGGTGGAAAAGAGGGGGAAAAAAGGGGGGGGGGAACAAATCAAGTTTCCCCCCAAAATGGCCAAACCCTCGGATATGGGTGTAGTGGAAAACAAAATTCACTTCTAGGACACACTTGGGGAGAGGGGCATGGCCGGATAGTTTAAAAGGGCAAAAAAGTCATTTCACCAAATAGGTGGCCGGCCAGCTAGATTTTCTGGCCGGCCAGCTACTTTCAGGACAAAAAAAAAAAAGGCTGTCGGGAAGAAAAGTGGCCGGTGGGTGATTGGGAAGTCCAATGGTGGCCATTCAAGTGTCCAAAATGAAGCCCCGGGAGTAAGCTTTCCAACGGTGGTGGCCTCATAGTTTGATTCCAAGTATCCAAATGAATAGGCCCGATTCGGCGAGGGTTGCTCGACTCTTTCTTAACGGTTTATGCCCATTTTCTCCCCCAACTGGATTTCTTCCCTCTTCTCTTCTTTTCTTCAACTTTAAACCCCTAAGTAAGGTGTTTTGAAAGATTTTTCAAAGATTTCATCTCTCTTTCATTCATTTCCACTTTGTCCTTGCTCGGTTTACCGAAAAGCGCAATTTTTGACAAAATACGAGCCTCGGAACATCGCAGAAACTTTATTTCAAAAATGTTTTTGAAAGAGAGGGTTTTAAGTCTAAAATATTTTGATCGAGATCGTTCTGGTCCAGAACAGGGGTATGAAGTTGAGATTTGACTCTCTCTTTGTTGAAGAAATTGAACCTTTGCCCTGCACACCTTTCTCCACCAAGTAAATCATCAGTCGCGTCGAAGTCTTATGGAGGTCAAAAATGGGGTGTCTACACATGCAGTCAGTGCGGTGCTTGTCCGGTCGGAAGGAATCAAGCATCTCCTTATCTTCTATGTCAGCAAAACTTTGCTACCGGCAAAGTCGAGATACTTGCCGCTGGAAAAACTTGCATTGGCATTGATGATGGCCTCCAGGAAATTAGCGCACTACTTCTTGCCCATACAATCATCGTTTTGACCGAGTTCTCCCTCAAAGCTTTGTTCGAACGGACGAACTTCTCCCGTCGAATCCTTAAGTGGGCGGTTGAATTAGGATAATACGATGTCAAATTCTAGTCACGACCGGCCATAAAAGCTCAGACATTGGCCGAATTCGTTTCTGAATTCTCACCTAGAACTCATCCGGTATACCCGGTGGATATTGCGCGGCAGATAAGGAGGTGAATGCAGGCCAGACTGCAATAACACAGCTAGGCGATAACGGCAATGCGGAACTTGCGCGCCCCGCCAAAGAACCTTCGGTTAGTACAATACCACAGCCCGGCGATGCGATGACGGAGTTGGGTATCACCGACCAACCTGCTCTGTCCGATATCGCATCACCAAGGCGGGAAGAAGTGGAATCACTCAGCACAGAGCCTGCAGCCGGCATAATACTGCAACCCGGTGATTCGCCTACGGGCTTAAGCATTACGGATCAACTTGCTGAGTCCGGCGCCGAATCGCCGAGGGGGGCTGAAGTGGAACCGCCCAGCATAGAACTTGAAGCCGAACAGCCGAACAACCGTGATCCCGTCAACCTTTAAGCCTCTCAGGACCCCTCAGACTGTTGGAAGCTTTTTGTTGGCGAAATGTGGAAACTTTTTGTTGATGGGGCCTCGAACCGTCACGGTGCCGGGCTAGGTATAGTTCTGATTTCGCCAGACGGGTTGACTATCGAACATTCTATCACCCTTGGATTCCCTGCCTCAAACAACGAGGCTGAGTACGAAGCGCTTTTGGCCGGGCTCAAGAGCGCGCTTCAGATGCACGCATCCGAGCTAATGGTTTACAGTGATTCCCAGCTTGTGATTAACTAAGTTTCTGGGATTTACGAAGCAAAGGATGACAGAATGATGAAGTACCAGGCTCTGGTTAGAGACCACATCAAGCGATTCCAGGCAATAAGGGTCCAACAGATTGGCTGAGAAGAAAACGGCCGAGCAGATGAATTGGTCGGCCTTGCTTCCATGGTCGATAGCACATCTTTCAACCCTCTCCTGATTGAATTCCTTCCGCGGCCCAGCATTAAGGAAACCGGGCAGACAGAAGTACTCTACACCGAGCTAGGTCCTTCATGGATGGACCCTATTATCCTCTTTCTCAAAGGCCGGACCCTTCCAGCCGAGAAGAAGGAAGCACATAAAGTCCGGGTGAAGTCAGAGCGATTTTGGCTCTCTCCGTCAGGCGCTTTATACAAGAAGTCTTTTACCGGTCCTTATCTAAAGTGTGTGCACCCGAGCAGCGTGGACGCCTTCCTGTATGAAATTCACGAAGGCATCTGTGGCAGCCATATATGGGGCAGATCTTTGGCCTACCAAGCTATTTCGCAAGGCTACTGGTGGCCGTGCATGCAAGCCGACGCGCAAAAGTATGTTCGCAAGTGTGAGAAGTGCTAGAAGTTTGCCCACCAAATTCACCAACCGGCCAGAGAACTTCTTCTCCTCACCAGCCCTTGGCCCTTTGCGATGTGGGGGCTCGATATAGTGGGGCCACTCCCAACTGCACCAAGCAACCGGAAGTTCTTCATCGCGGCCACAGACTACTTCACCAAATGGGTTGAAGCAGAGCCTTTGGCAACAATCAAGGAGAAAGATGTCAAGCGGTTTGTCTGGCAGAATATGGTAATGCAGTTTGGCGTCCCAAAAATTCTAATCTCTGATAACGGCACCCAATTTGACGGTCGCCTATTCCGAGGATTTTGTGAAGACTTGAAGATTAAATTCTACAACTCTACTCCGGCTTACCCACAGTCTAATGGTCAAGCCGAAGCATCAAACAAGACCATCCTTGATGGGTTGAAGAAGAGGCTTGAGAAAGCCAAGGGAAAATGGGCCGAGGAACTCCCCAACGTCCTTTGGGCATACCGAACAACCCTGCGGCGATCTACCGAGGAAACACCTTTTGCTTTGGCATATGGCATGGAGGCAGTCATACCTTTGGAAGTTGGAATGCCCACCCTCAGAAGTGAAAGCTTTGAGCCCGAGCTAAATGCCGAAGCCATTGCCCTGGAATTGGACCTCGTGGAAGAACGTCGGGAAAAGGCTCTCATCCATGTGGCTGCCTACCAACAAGAGCTCTCAAGGAAATACAACAAAACGGTGCACCCCAGACCGTTCAAAATAGGTGACTGGGTCTTGAGGAAGGTCATGGGCAATACCCTGGTGTCAGGTGAAGGCAAACTAGAGGCAAACTGGAAAGGACCCTACAAGATAATCGGTTTGACGGGCAAGGGGGCATACCACTTGGAGGACCTGGAAGGCAGAGGAATACCCCGGCCATGGAATGCGGCCAACCTCAAACTGTACTATTTTTAGTTTTTGTGTTCTTTTTGTGTAAAGGAATTTTCTTCCGTAAACTTCAGGATGTAATATTCTTTTTGTCAATATATAGAAGTGTCTCATCTTTGCCTTAGCATTCTGATTGTTGCTTTTCAATTTTGAGATTCACAATCGAGATGTTTTACTCCAGTTGATTTTGAGATTAAAGCCGAGATGATTTATTCCGGTTCATTGAGTTGATGATCTGATCAACTGAGATTCTCAACTGTGATGTCTTACTCTGGTTGAATGAGTTGATATTTTGCTCAACTTTTAGATTCTCAACCGTGATGTTAACTTCGGTTGAATGAGTTGATGTTTTGCTCAAATTTTAGATTCTCAACCGAGATGTTAACTCCGGTTGAATGAGTTAATGTTTTGCTCAACTTTTAGATTCTCAACCAAGATGTTAACTCCGGTTGAATGAGTTGATGTTTTACTCAACTTTTAGATTCTCAACCGAGATGTTAACTCCGGTTAAATGAGTTGATGTTTTGCTCAACTCTGAGATTCTCAACCGAGATATTAATTCCGGTTAAATGAGTTGATGTTTTGCTTAACTCTGAGACTCTAAACCGAGATGTTAACTCCGGTTGAATGAGTTGATGTTTTGCTCAAATTTGCGATTCAAAATCAAGATGTTTTACTCTGATTAATTTCGTTGATGATTTGTTCAAAAATGTGATTTTAACCGAGATGTTTTACTCCGGTTAACGCGGTTGATGATTTACTCAACTTTATGCTGGAAACCGCGATGTCTTTTCCGGTTAGATAAGTTAGATAAAGTGGTTAGTCTTGCTGAGGTATTTTTACAGCCGACGTTATTTAGCATGAAGAACGTGCAAACACTTGAAGAAAACGGAGCTTTTTCATTGATGTGAAAAGTAATTACAAAAGGAGGGGCGGAAAGCCCGGTTACATGTGTAAACCAAAAAGGAAGAAAGAAGACAAAGAAAACTAAGTTAGGGGGGAAAGGTTAGTGAATTCGTCCTCGGTTGCCTCTAGGTTGATCGTTGGTGTTTGGTCTTGGACACCGGTCTCCGTTTGGCCGGGCTGAACTGTGTGATTTTTCCTTTCCGCATTTTCCTCAGTTTCCTTGTCGCTTTCTTCCTCGGCCTCAGCCTGCAACGCGACGAAGACGTCGTTGGCGTAGGGCATGAGATAGCTCAGTAGGGAGGCAGCTGGAGGAGTGGCAAACACGTTGGTCCCCGGTCCCTGGCCGAGATGTTCACAAGCAGACTTCCACCCAGCCTTGAAGAAAATGTCTTGGGTGGCGCGGACCTGCTTTGTGTAACTCTCCTCGGCCTCAAGGAAACCGGCGTTGTTTGCACCCTTTAGATCCTCTTCTCGTGATTGTTTCAGCGCATCTAGCTCGGCCTAGAGCGCGTCTCTCTCATTCTCAGCAGAGCCAAGCTGGCCAAGCAGCCGAGAGTTGTCGGAGTTCGCCATTTGCAATGAAGACTGGGCTCTCCCGAGCTCGGCTTGGAGGCTTTGAACTTGGCTGGTAGAGTCAGTTGCCTTCTGTCGAAGAAGGTGAATGCGCTCCATGACCAAGTGCTGTTTCTGGATGGCCTGCAAGAAGAGAGATTGATCAGAAAGAAAACCGAACAAACACTTGGTGAAATTTTGAGCACAAGTTTGAGATTCTTACCCTAGTCATGGATTTGACCGACGACTTCACCAACCAGGTGTTTGGAACATGGTCGCTACCGACCACGTCGCTCGGTAGGAGAAAGGCCTTGGCGAGGTTAAAGGCGAGAAGATGCTCTTTGTCGCCCTTAACGGAAGCTATTGCCGGGATCTCCTTGCCCCAGTGTTTGAGTTGGGGCCTTCATGCTGGCGTTGGGTCGACGGTGACGGCAGGTTGCTCGGTGTTGAGCTCGGTTACTAGCTCGGCAGAAGGGTCTACACGAGGCCTTTTGCCAGCCCGGCGGGAGTCTCTGTTGGCTTGCCCGGCGGCGGGAGACGCCAACGCAACCATGGTCCTGCTGGATTAACCGGCAGCCAGAGAGCGGGCTGGAATGCTCGAGATCTCGGATGAGGTGGCAGTGAGTAAGTTCTTAATGCGGCTCCTCTTGGCCATTTTTTCTGTTTCGGTTAAACAAATGAAGGGGACGTCTGGCAGTGTGGGATCTGGTGGCGGAGATGGAGCGCGGAGCTGAATACCGGTATGTTGGAGTGTAGCCGAGGAGCTCGTTACAATCCCGGTTGCGATAACAGAACACGATCCTGATGGCTGCTTCGTTGGGGTAGTAGTAGTTAGCTTGCAAGGCTTGGATCGCTGCAAAGGAAAGAAGAAAAGTGTCAAGTACAGAATAGTGAAGAAAGATAAATTGACCGAGCAGTTAGTACAGCTTACATGTCTCGCCGAAGTTTTTGCTAATAAACTAGGCCGATATGTCGGCCGTTTCATAGTTGCCAGACACCCAGAAAAAGTCGTCGTCGTGTAAGTCCTTGTCGGGGTGCCGGTCACTGTTTTTTCTTTGCCCGGTCGAATTTTTAAGTAATAGGTGAGGCCGTCGCCCGTGTGCCCAAGGGTGTATTGACGGAGTATCTCGGCTAAACCTAAGTTGGTTCCTAGCCAGTTGTTCAACTTGTGGACCCCGTTGATTATTCGGTAAGTGTTGGTTGAGACTTGAGTGGGTGCTAGCCCGGTGCGGCGCAAGAATTCGGTCATTAGTGGGTTGACCGAGAAGCAGAGGCCTCCTTCAATGATGGATAGCACGGTGAAAGAGCACTGGTCCAATCTACCCCAAGGGATTGTCTCAATTTCGCTGAGCTCTAGGTGGACATCGGCCGGGATACCGTACTCTTCTCGGAATGCGGCCAGGGCAGCCAGAGTATCAACAAGGAAGCGGAAGTGCCCCATATGTAGCTGGCTGGTTTAGCTCGGCTGAGGTGGTTTGGCACAGACTGGTGTTTAATGGCTGCTCGGTCTTTGAGAGCCTTGGTAATTGGTCAGTGGTCCCCTTGGACTCTGTAGGAAAAGGATGGCAAGTGTAAGTGGAAGTGCGGTCGAGCAAAACGAGCTTGACTTTAGCTCGGTCATGAAGAGTGCCAGACCACCTCGGTCACGAAGGCAAACCAAGGAGCTCGGTTGCTCAAGCAGACCAGTTGTTAGCCCGGTCGAGCGGCCAAGTCCTCTGACTACCTCGGTTTCTACTAAGGTTTTGGCAAACTTGTAAATTGCTCGGTCTAATTGTTTTTTGGATCAAAAGGAGACCTGGATCCCGGTCCGCTTCAGTTCTTCGTGTGTTCATGTGTTCATCACTGGGATTGAAGAACAACGAAGAGAACATGGGCAAGTGTGGATTTTGGGAGGGTTATGTCCTAAAACCTATGGATTTTTTGCCCTAATATGTGAAGTACCAAATGAAAATAGCAAAAAAGAGGCTCGAAGGACTTACCAGTCAAGGGCAGGAGCTTTCTCATCGAACACAAATGCAAGGAAAGGCAGGAACGAGGCTTGCAA
The DNA here is from genome assembly GCF_055761805.1 of Camellia sinensis. Lineage (NCBI taxonomy): Eukaryota > Viridiplantae > Streptophyta > Magnoliopsida > Ericales > Theaceae > Camellia > Camellia sinensis. Next base: position 65,623,358 of record NC_138961.1, on the reverse strand, counting down.
GAAGCACAGGAGCTCTGGAACGCTTGGAATGGAGGAGGAACAGTAAGAATGAAATGAAGAGGAAATGACGTATATATAGGAGGAAGACCGTCAAAAATTTGAATGTGAAGGGACGGTTGGCTGCTCGAGGCCAATGAGCGAGCGACACGTGTCCCTATTGACGGCGGCGTCAGTACTGAAGAGATAAGATGGCAAGGTGAGGCGTCGACCGGGCAAGTTTGAAGACATGTATGTCAACTAGCCCGGTCACCGTCTAGCAGACTGTGAACCGAGGAAGAGTTACCCCGGACAGAACAAGTAATCCCAGTAACGCTTGCGCGGACAAAATTAAGGGGCAATTGAGAGGGAGATTTATGATTTGGATTGGGCCGCGGTAAGGGCTGGACAAATTGTGGGCTGAACACGTTTGGGGCGTGGCAGTCTGGGCCCATCCAGAAAGTATTTTCGTTCGGTAATGGCACAGTTGCTGTGAAACCGAGCTACTTGCTCGGTAATGGCATGGTTGCATAATTGATGTCGTACTAGCGGTCAAGTGAGGTTCGGTCGTCATTGAGCTTGGCGAGCGGAGCGCTCTGGCTAGCTGCGCAGCACGGCCGTTGGCAGCCGAGATGCTGCAGCCCGACTACCGAGCTCCCAGTGGTGTGGGCTGGCAGTTAGGTGATGTTCAGCTAGATTTGTGCTAACAGATGGGATAGCAGCACCACATGTCGAGAGACTAATGGGAGTAGATTTGGGGCGTAGAAGGTATATAAGTGAGTCCGCGCCCCCTACGCTGAGGCAGATGAACATTTGGTGAGATTTACACTAAACATTCAATCCTCTCTCTCTTTCCGTCCCTGTGTGTGTCTAACTTGATCGTCGAAGGGGTATTCCGGCCACACACCGTTGGGTAGCTCATCGCCGTTGTGCTCGCAGGTCAATCGGACAGACAGGAGCTTGGAAGAAAGGAGTACGGGCTTACCGAAATATTTGCTCCCCGTACAGTATCTTTTAATAGGATTAGTCCTAACCCTCTACCCAAACAAAGCCTCAGATAAAATTCACAAAAGTGATACAATTTATCTTAGCTAACTATTTTATCTTGTATGTCCTCTAATGATAGGGAGGAAATAGATAACAAATAATATAATAATTTTTTTTATCATTTAAATAGCTTTAATTGACCACAAAGTATAGCATCCCACATTACAAAAGACAAAATAAATAATCATTTGAGAATTTGTAAGAGTTAGAACAAAAAAAATATAAATAATTAATTATATTGTTTAACAGAACTCATTTGAAGTAATATATGGCATTTTCTACATGGCCCTTCCAAACAATGAAATAGTGAAAATTTATAAGGGTGTGGTAATGCGAAATCATTTTTGTTGAATAATTAAGAGAAAAAGATGATTCATTTAGTGTTCGTTTGGAAATAGTTAAAATAATTTGATTTTTTGACTATTTTAACCTAATTTTTTTAACCTCGTTTGGTTTTTATTTTTTACTTTTTTTAACTTTTGTAAGAAAAAATATATAATGATTATGATTTGGATGTGACATTTATTGGCTTATGTAATCAATTTTATCTTTGGTACTTTTTTAACCAAAAAGCCAAAACCAAACATAACTTTAATATTTTTGTAATTATTCATTTATTAAGAATACTACATAAATGTTACATTATATTTGAAAACTACATAATAATTTGTCTTGGCTGTTGTGATTGCTCCGAGACTTTAAAGTTGTGGGGTTCCTGTAGATTGATACAAAATAACCAAAGTTTTTAACTAAAACAACATTTGATAAGTTATTTTAAAAACAATCTATTTTCTAATATTATTCTCATAGGATGTCATTTTATGAAGTCGTGTATATTATTAACAATATACACTATAACACACAACTTTGCAAAAATAATTTTTGATATATGACTTCAATTAATTTATTATATAATTATTAAAATTGTATTTTTAAAATATGACTTTAGTTTTGAAATTGTATTCCAGTGTTTTAAATTCACAAGATCATATGTGAGTCATCACAATATCACAATATATCAAATATTACATAAAAATACGTTGACATGTTATATTATTGTCGGTAAAAATTTCCCCAAAACTTGTTTGGTGTTGAATTTTTTAGAAACAAATTTTGAATTTGTATTTTTTTAATTTTTAGTAATTTATTTAATATTTTAATTTTTTTAGTACTTTTTAGATACACTTAAAAATACAAAATTTATGGGAAAAAACTTTAACAATTTTACTAAAAACAAAAATACAAAAATTCACTATATTTTCATATCTTTTTTGTATTCTGAATTTTTTAAATAAATGTAGACTGAATATATTTAAAAAATAATTAAATATTAAAAAAATTATTAAAAATAAGAAAAAACGAAAAATAAAAAACTGAAAATTTATTTTTCAAAAACAGAGTATCACATCTACATTAAAGAAAAACATAACGTCGGTATACAATGCACACACGTGTTGTATGTCGGTGTTTTTGTCAAATAAAAAAATGAAAGATTTCTCAAAACTTTATTATTTTAAGGGTGTTGCTTGTGTCCAAACCTGTAATTGGACTGGATTGTAATGTTAGGTCTCGTGGGTCCATCATGAAACTCATATTAATAATTTAAACCGTTTAATATGTAAGTTTCATTGAGTATTTCATTTTAACAAATAATTATGTTGATCGGATATTAATAGTTACTTAATCAGAATATATTTCTATTAATATTCAATATGATTTTTCAAAAAATTATTAACAAAAATGTGATATGATCAAATAATAATTGATATTCGATCAATATAAATTTTTTATTTAAATAAAGTACTCGACAAATTTTACATATTACACGATTTACATTATCAATATGAGTTCATGATAGACCTACAGAGATCCAACAGTACAAGCTAATCCAAAAGCAAACCGGAGACCAGCCTTACCATTATTTTAAATGAACCAGAATTGCAACATCAAAAAAGTCTTCGTCAAAAACTAGCATATCGACGCTCGAAAAACAAACTAGCATATCTACCATGTACCGACCGCCTGACGCGCCTTCCTACAAACGCTCTTTCAATCACCTTGCTTGATTCAACTCATTTGGACAAAATATGAATTTTTTATTTTTTGTATTTTTTATTAATTTTTAAAAATATTTTACATAATTCTTTTTATTTTTTAGATATACTTAATTGAAATATATTTAAAAAATATCATATTTGTGAACTTTTTTAAATTCACCAAATACAAAAAAATATAAAAATATATCAAAAATTCAGTACATTTTCATATTTTGGTATATTCAATAATTTTTTTTTATATATAACTACTAATTTGTAATAAATTTCATTTCTTAAATCTTTCTCGCATCATTTTTATTTTTATAGTTCATTAGAGGCTAAAAATATATATGTATTAACTATAGCGGAGCAAAACAGTTTCAAAGCTTGATTTTCAAAATTTAATTTGCAATTAACGAATAAATCGGTGCGATTTTAGCAAATTTCAAAGTATTTTGCACAATTCTAATTACATCAATAATCCTCACCTCTTATCCGTTATTTGATTTAAATTAACTCAATTTTGACCTTAAATTTTTTATTTTGTTTTAATATTGTCCAATTGATTCAATAGTTATCATTCTTTTTTAATGAAAAATGTGCATATGAGTGGTATGTGTAATGCTTTTAAGTACAAAATTATAAATTTGTTCAATTCAGTGAATTAATCTCAATCAATTATGCTATCAATTTGATCCACTTGATACAAAATCTAAAATTAAGATTCAAAATTAAGCTAATTGAAAGCGTAAGAACTGAAATAATATAAGACATAAAATGTAAGGACTACTAATATAATTTGCCTATATTTTTATGAGGAAATTATACCCTAAATTTCAAGAAAAATACAATTTATCCTATACTAATTATTACAATAATCTCAATTTTAGTAAATCTAAAGAAATCGAAACTAATGCAAACAATACGTAATATATTGAAATCAACAAAAAGAAATATATATTTTAGTAAAAGAGATATGATAGTATCATTTTTTCATTCATATATTTAACAAATTATTGATAAAATTAAAATTTTAAAAGGGGCTAATGTAATTATGTTAAAAATTTAAAACTAATTGTATATATTGGGGGATTTGGTGATAGCCCCCTCACTATCTAATTTATCTTTCAAAATGACAAGAATTATATAAGTACTTTCAAAACTTCCTAATATTTTAAAACTTGTTTCTTTTACTATATTACCCTCATATCTATCAGCTCTCCTATTAAGCCATCTTCACTATATATTTCAGAGTAAAATTTTACTTTGTATAAAAATAAAATTTTACTCTGTATAAAAATAAAATTTTACTTTGTATGAAAGTAAAATTTTACTCTATATAAAAGTAAAATTTTACATTCTGAAACTAAAAGTAAAATTTTACTCTGTATAAAAGTAAAATTTTACTCTGAATAAGAGTAAAATGTTACACTCTGAAACTAAAAGTAAAATTTTACTCTGTATAAAAGTAAAATTTTACTCTGAAAAACTAGTAAAATGTGAGACTCTACACAAAAGTAAAATTTTACTCTGTATAAAAGTAAAATTTTACTCTGAAAAATGACTAAAATGTTAGACTTTACATAAAAGGAAAATTTTACTCTGTATAAAAGTAAAATTTTACTCTGGTTCTGTCAAATGAAAAAAACAGAACAATTGTCAAATGAAATTAGATAAAAAAACAACAAAAATAAATAAAAAACAAACAAAAACAAAACAAATTAATCAATAAATCAACATATCTAATTGAGAAAAAAAATTTCAAAAAAAAAAAAAAAACAAACAAACAAAAACAAAACAAATTAATCAACAAATCCACATATCTAATTGAAACGAAAAACTTCTAAAACTCGATCAACAAACACACATCTCAATGAAAAAGAATACATGTGTTCAACAACACTCATACACACAAATATATATAATATATATACATATATTCTACTGTTCCTCATCCACATCCTTCCAAACCTCCTGTTCAACTTCTTTTAATCTCGAAACTTCAGCCTTCGCATTTAACATCGCCAGCATCTCATCAACAACCTCATCATGTTTCTTCTTCGCTTCCAATTGAGCCATCTCCACCGCACTCCAAATCTCCATCTGCTCCGAAACCCTTGCTTTCGAATCTGCAACGACATCCTCATTCAATTTCAACATACTCAAAGCCACATCGTTGCTGATTATGAAGATGAAGAGAGAACCTTCTGCTGAAGCTTGGAAGACGCGACTATAGCAGCGGCTTGTCGACGACCTTCTGCTGAAGCTTGGAAGATGCAACTATGGTGATTATGATACAGTTGATGACGAAGCTGATTATAGATGCAGAAGTTGAGGGTATAATAGTCCTACAAAATATTTAAATAATAAATTTTGTCCTTTATGCAAGACTTTATAATTATGAGAGGGTTTAGAAAGTATAATTTTTTTTCTTAATCCTTTTAACAATGAAAGGAAGGTAAAAGGAGTTTATAGCTAAATTTCCCTATATATATATATATTTTTTTTTTTTTTAATTTAAGAGAAGTACGTATAATTCTATTTTTCCCTATCGAGTATTTGTCGAAGAGTGCTTAATATTAAAATTGAGATTTAGTACATTAAAAATAAATGAATGTTAAAAGTGAGATAAAAGTACATTAAAAACAAATAAAAATTTAGTTTTTCTTTGCAATCAATTACTTATGAGTGTTTTGAAATTATTTAAAAGTATGTCGTTGGTTTCAAATATTTTATCTTTTCTTTTGTGCTCAAATTGTGTCTAAGTATGAATAATTTAAACTAACTACATTTTTATAGAGATACAAATTGAGATGACAATTTTCTCCCATTCTGTCATACGCTGATTTTCTTAGCCCTCCCTAATGAGGAAACGAGGCATGAACTAGTTTTATTTCTCTCGCTCTATTCTACGCAACCCCGTCTCGATTATATTTTATTAAGTATATTTATATACATATAGTATATGTTATTTAATTTTTACAATCTAATAAAAATAAAACATTAAACCATTACTCTTAACATTCATTTTCACTTATTTATTTATTATCCTACTACTTTTAGCCCTCATTAATTATAAATTATCATCCGTAATATTTCATATTATCTTAAATTTTTATATTCTTATTCTCAAAATTACAATATTAACTTGTCTTGCCCCAATTTGTCCCATCACAAACCCACCTAATTGTAATCAAAAGCGAGGGTCGTGTCTCATACTATAACTTTCATTTGCATCGTTATTTATATTTATACACCTTCATAAAAATGTAATGATTTTGATTTGCTTTCATTCAAATACATTTTTTCATTTTTATTTTCTAACCAGCCAAAACTTGACATTGGTAAAATATTTAGGCAATTACAAGTTAGTTGAAATCAATAAAAAATAATTATAAAAATTTAAAGGTACAAGCGAATTTGTGCTATGATACAAGTAAAATTTTTAACTTTACTTCATAAATGCAGATTCTACTTGTACTTTCGTATTTTTATAATTACTTTTACTTATTCCTTTAACATGTTTGAGTTTATGGGGGCATTATTAAAAAAAAAGAAAGTATTTTATTATTATTTTTAATATTGAGGAGAAGTGAAAAAGAAAAGCAAAGAAAAAAGTTACATCATGCAGTGAGCTTCGAACTTGAACTTGAGTGTCATATTTGAAAGAACAGCCAACACAAAATTAAATATTGACGTGGTGGCTTATTTATTGTTATTTTCTTTTGAAAATTATCATCAATGAATTTTATGTAAATTTACAGTTCTTTCTATAAATTCCAAATCACTTCTGAAAATATTAAATGAAACTAACTCTAATTTTCCCATGAATTAAATTGACAGAAGTAAATGGAGGGATAGATTATTGTCTAACACTCATTTACTAGTAACATTTGTTGAAGAGCTTTATATTTTTCTCCAAAAGCTAGGTTAAATTTTATATGTTAAAATCTCAAGAGATTGGCTAAACGGTCAAAGATGTGAGAATGAAATTAAAGATGTTAAATTTGAGTCACCTCAATGGATCATTGGTGGTTTGCGTGACTGTTAACATCAAGATTTTTGGATTAGCCAAGGTACGTATTAGTCAGACAATTTAGTTATCAAAAAATATATTACCTATGAACACTTGTTAAAATATTGTTGAAGACTTAGGTTTGGTTTAGAAATATGTTATTTTAGTAATTTTTTAATTTTTTGTGTAAAATATGAATTAAAAAATATTAGTATGTTTGGAATGACTTTTTAATTTTTTACGAAAAGATGCATAAAAAATAAATTAAGAAAAAAAATCTTTGACCTTTTATGCGTTGTTGGCTTTTTAAATATTTTTAATGACTTTTTAATTTTTAGGCTAAAACAGTGAGCTGCAAAACGAGGCCTTAGTGTTTGTTGCTGGTTTGACAACTTATAATAATAATTAAGAAGTCAAATAACTATGCCAAAAAGTCAAAAAAAAGAAGACTATTTTTTGCACATATTTTTGTAAAAAATAAAAAAATTCCAAAAATATATATATATATATATATATTTTTCACTTTATATTTTAGTCAAAAAAATAGAAAATTATTAAAGGTCTATTCCCAAACTAACTTGGATTGTTTGGGATGATCTAAATAAGTACACTTTTTGACTTTTTATGAATATTGAGTTTAGGTTGGATTTGAAATGATGTGTTAGAGAGGTGATATGATTTAAATAAGATGATGTGACTTAAATAGGATAGTGACGTTTTTGACTTTTTGACTTTTTTCAAACATGCCAAACTAACCCTTTATATTATTGTTGAAATTTCTTTTTTTAAGAGCCTTGAAATTAATTTTTCATGTAAGCACTACCTACTAACCATTATCCAGCCACTTTATTGGACACATTTTTATTATATTATTATTTTTAGAGCGTTTATAACATGTTTGTGAATAATTAAATTGGTCTTTCTTACGTGCAATTAATCTCATAATCAACGTTATTCAAATGGTATGAAAACAAAATTCTCACTTGAAATGAGTTGTACATACATATGAGAGGATGGTAATCGTTTTAATATTTCTATAAGAACAGAATAACTAAAATAAATATTAATCCATTTTATTAAGTAGTTAAGATGTAAGTAATTATCACTCTATTATGATTTGTTTCATTAAATGAATAAAATTAGTGTTTAAAAATAAAATTTTAATTATATAAAAAAATGTAAATAACTGGTGTGTGTAATTTTTTTTAGTGACTTCTAATTTTTCAATTAAAAAGTCAAATTTCAAAATGAGACCTGAATGAACAATCTGAAATCGTTAAATTGAAATACTGTAATCAGTATCAGAAAAAGGCTATTTGGTAATACTCTACAATATTTTATTTATCTTTCAAAAACCAACACAAAAGTAATTTATCCTGCTATTTTAATAAAACAACAAATATATTAGAACATTACATAAATTTAGCCCATGATCATAATTAATAAAATCTCCCCCCTTTCAGATGTCAGAATCTATGAAATTAAAAATAAATAATGTTTGGGATTTCAAATATTTTAATTAAATATTTTATATAGATGTGGGCCACATATGATATACATGGTGTAAATTTTTGTATTCATATAAAATATTTGATAAAAATATTAATAAAATATTTGATTTTTTTTTTTTGTTACAAGAAAATCCTCCATACCCTCCCGCAGGTCCAAGGTAGTGCCCCTTACAGAGATTTCCTGGGTGTTCTGTTGGCCGTTCCGAGCGAAGAGACTATAACCTGAGAATTTATCCCGACCTCCCAAGACAAGCTCCGCTTGAGTTAGGACTCGCACAACGGGGAGTATTGAACCTACACCAAGTATAACCTGGGAACTTGTCCCGACCTCCCAAGATAAGTTCCGCTTAAATCAAGACTCGCACAGCGGGGAGCATTGAACCCACACCAAGTGCTGATTAGACAACTTGAAATCTAACCTCTTAACCAATTATGCTTTGCCCAAGAGATTGACCCAGAGAGAGAAAATTAAACCTGTGGCCTTAAGGTTTACATCCCAAATCTTAACCACAATGCTACCCACTCTGGGTTAAAATATTTTATTTACCCACCATTTTCAATTAAAAATTGCAGATCAATAATAGGATTGAGAGAAAGGTACCACGTGTAAACAATACATTACAATGGTGTAGCATCTATCACAAATACCTAGGCCTAGCTAGGAGAGATACTATCGTGTATTGTTACAAACCAGACGAATCGATATAAGTTCGTTTATAAATGTCGTTTAATTTAAAAATTTTCATATTACAACCTTTTATATATTTTGTAAGTTTCATTTTAAGCCCAAAAAATAATAAAAAAAATTATTTAAAAAGTTGTTCAAAAAAATACCTTTTAATAAATAAAAAAAATAATATAACATTTACTTTTTAACTAATAACAAATAATTTAGTGACCTTTTGACATTTAAATGAAAATTTAATTTTTTTCACAATACGGTGTCTGCTTGTTATTGTTTCTTGGCTTCAGTTTCTTTTGACATAAAATATTTTATATCTTACAAAATGTTTAGATAAATTATAAAAAAAAAACCCTCAAAGTTGAACTTTTATAGCGAAATAAATTCTGAATTTTTAATTTTGTCAATTTAAATTATTATATTTGATTTATTTTCAATGTAAATCATGAAAAAAAAATTAATAAAACATCTCTCTTTAACTCTGAGTAGTATGAGAGGTCTAACGGGTTCGTTTGGTTTGTATTTCTGAAAAAATTTTAGAAAATTTTCTCTACAAATAAGTTTTTAAAAGTAATCAAACCAAACAAATTTTTTCAAAAAAATTTCTCAAACCTTGTAAACCAAACAAGTTTTCCAAACAAATCTCTCTCTCACACACATCAAATCAATCACTTTTTCCAAAACTCTCTCTCAAAATAATTTTCCAAAACATCTTTTGAAAAAACCAAACCAAACAACTTTTCGTACTTTTTATCTCTAAAACACATCTCTCAAATACAAACCAAACATTCTTATTAGTTAAGGTCCCTTAATAATATCATTAGAAAAATTTCAGCTTGTCATAGAAATTTCTCTGTGAAAATGTTGAGTAATCTCAACTACTATGAAAATGTTGTATATCTTTTATCTTATAAAATCATAATAGCAGAGATCTTAAATTAAAAATTTCTACCTAAAATTGATGAAAAAAAAGATTTTTTAGTTATTAAACTCGATATAAATATACATGAAATGTTTAAATTATCATTTTTACTGAGTTTAATTAATAAAATATTATTTTTTCCGTTAATTTTACCTAACAAAAATAGACAAATGATTGATGAAATAAATCAAACGTTTAGAGTTTAAATTTAAAAATTATGAACTCAAAATTTATTTTTTTATACCAGTTAAATTCTATGTTTCTTTAAAATATAATTTTGAACAATGTTAGGGATACCAAATATACTACTAAAATTTTGACACAACACTCACAAAGGTTGATAAAATTTTTGATATAATATTTGAGATCCCTAATATTTTTCTATAATTTTTCCAATAATTTTTTTATGTAAAAGAATTTTATAAAAAAATATTTTTAATTTTCTTTTAGACTAATACTTGAAGCCATTTTTTTTTTAAAAAAAAATACAAATTAGTGATTTTTTAATTTTTTTTATATATTTATAAAAAAATACGTAACTTTAATTATTGAAATTGATATCATTTATTACTAATTTGAATTTGTTTTTTTTTTTTTTAAATATCTACGCTACCTTGCAATTTCTCCAATCATTATATAGGCCGTTGGACCTACCAAAGAGAGCGCATTTATAACTTCTTAAAACTAAGGGCAACTTACATATACCCCCTCGAGGTATGGTTAAATTACAGATATCCCTGAGGTTTCGAAAATTATATCCCGCCCCTTGAGGTTTGTATTTTCATAACAATTTGCTCCCTGAGGTTTATATTTCATAACAAATTACCCCCTAATTTCTTATGCAAATATAGCATTCAGGGGGGAATTCGTAATTTCTCAAACCTCAGGGGTATCTGTAATTTAGCCAAACCTCGAGGGGTGTATATGTAATTTGCCCTAAAACAAGGAATTATTTGCTATTTTAGTATATATTTTTATTTTATTAAGATCATATTATTTTTTATTTAAATTATATTACATCTCTATTGCATTATTCATTTTTTTATAAAAAGTAAAAAAATATACTTAGTTAGATAATGTTAAACAATTCTAAAAATAATAATGATTAAGACCCTATTTTTTGAAGACCCCACAATTTCTTTTGAACCTCCACCATAGATGGCATGGGCTCCATATATATCCATATATATATATTAATAGTGGAGATTCAAAGGGACTTGTGAGGATCTTAAAAAAATTAGAGTCTCAAGCATTTTTCTTCTAAAACATAAGTCTAGGACTCATATGTATGAATCTCAAATTTACTCCGAATAAAAATATATGATTGAAATAAAATTTATATATAAAATAAATTTAATTTTAAATAATTTTTTAAATAATTAAATGTAAATTTATAATGTTACTGTAAAACTAATATAAATTTAGCCCTAAAAACTACAACGTCCGTACACCGCTCGTTACGCACTTTTGCTTTGCTCCGCTCCAAGGTCACCTCTCTTGCTTAAAAAAGAAAAAAAAGGAGAGCTCTCTGTCGCTTTGCCGCAACCAACTTTCATACTCGTCTCGTGTTTACACTCTCCGTCTCCGATTGTCTATAAATTTATGATCATCGCGAGCCAAATGCGGAGTTGGTGATCCTTAACTGACAAAAATGGAAAACCGTGTAGTGGAGAACGGAGTGTGTTCATCGGAATCGGTCAATGGAGCTCAAGATATTTGGAGTTCTAACAATTCTGATGCTTCTTCAGCCGATCATCTGGTGGTCATGATGCATGGAATTCTCGGAAGGTCATATATATATATATATATATAAACTCATATGTTCTTAATTTCTGTGAATTGTTTTATTGGATCTTGGCTTTGATGATATTTGTTTGAAAGATAAAGGTGGATTTTTTAATTACTGTTTGATATGATTTAGACCTTTTACTTTTTTTTTGTTCCCCTAATATCTTTGATTTCGCGATTTAGAATTACAATGGAGGGTTTTGTCTTTGAATTGCCTGAATATACGATAAAGAATGCAATTTTGGGATTTCTGAACATTTGCTTCTTTATTTACCCTCTGTTTTGACCGCAATTTCATTTTCAGCGATTAGGAGGTTTTTTTTTTTTTTTTAATTTTTTTTTTTTTAAAATATAGCATCGAATGTACTTTGGGTTATTTTGAAAAGATTTTGCTACTATCCTTTTTAAGGGAAAAATTCCTGTTGTTCGATGATATTTTGCCTGTGTATTTGGCAAATAATTGAGGAAGTTGCAATTTTTGTCGTCTTATAGATTTGGGAGTTTCTGAGCTCGGAAGCATAGTTTTTTTCTTGATTATCCAAGGATGTGTTTTGGATGTCCTGTGCTTTGGAGATGGTAAAGAAAAACTAGCCCAAGTTCACTGAAACCCATAGCTTTTCTTTGCCATGGTCACTTGTGTTTTTCTTTCTTATCCTCGCTTATTGTTTTCACATCGGTCTGTCAAAAACACTGATTTTCATAAATGTCTGGACTCACATTATGGGTTTGTTGTAGTGAAGGTTACATACTAAAGACACAAATGTGGCAGTTAAATTTTCCATTGGACATTCAAGCATGCCCTAATATATTAGTTGAAAGTGTTAACTTTTATTTTTCATTGTTCAATGGGAAGGAAAATATATCAGTTGACAAAGTTTTTCTAGAGAAAGCATAATGTTCAGTTTTCAAGCTTTGGCTTAAATCCAACTAAATAGGCATGATACTTTTCCTAATGATGGAGATTGATTGGGAAAAAGGTTGTTCTTTAAAATTTTTCTGGGAGCTGTCTTCGGTCTGAGCAAACGTTCATGATGCTTTTGTGGACTGGAATGCTTCTCTCTGTGGATCTACTTTTGCTCCACTTCTGATTGAAAACTTTGTTATTGTGGTATGTTTACACTGGTGATACATTATTTTTGCAGTTCTGCAGATTGGAAGTTTGCTGCCGAGCAGTTTGTTAGAATGCTCCCTGATAAAGTATACGTTCATTGTAAGGAGTCTTTCAACAATTCTGTTTGTGTATTTGTTTTTAAAATCAAGGTTGCCAGAAAGTGCCTAAGATATTGTAAACTGCAAATTACTTTTCCAAGAAAAAAGAAACTTGTAAATTACTGTAATTTCTAGGATAGCTGCTGTAATTTACTGTAATTGATCTCCTGCTACAAAAGAAAAAGTTCATAAATAAAAGTGAGGAACCTGATGGAAAAATGTTCTATGTTGCCTGAATGTAGGCATCAATGGAATGATTGACCCCTTGGTCAAAACTCAACTATTGACTTGCTTTGCAGGTGGTCAAAGAAATACGGCCAAGCTTTCATTAGATGGTGTGGATGTAATGGGGGAGCGATTGGCACAGGAGGTTAGTTCTCCTCTCTGCTTTAGGTTTGCTTTACATTTACAGTTCAGCCGGACTACTTGAATTTAAGTTCTAAATCTGCTTAGTTTTCTCAAAATGACATACTGCATGCAGTTTGATATTAACAGAATGTATAAATTCCAGGTCCTTGATGTGATTAAACTTAAGCAAAGTTTACGTAAGATTTCGTTCCTTTCACATTCAGTTGGAGGACTAGTGGCAAGGTATGTCATTGGGAAATTGTATAGACCTTCTAGAAGGGAGGCTGTGGAGGGTGAAGAGGAATCAAAGGGTACAATAGGTGGTTTAGAGCCTATGAACTTCATTACCGTTGCTACACCTCATCTTGGTTCAAGGGGTAATAAGCAGGTATGTTTCTTGCTTTTTCATCATGGTTTTCAATCATACTGAACAATACTGAATCCTTCATGTAGCTGACAAATGGCTAAAGTTGATAATATGAAGAACTGTATGAGTTTGTTAAAAAGGATAGGTGACGTTCTCCTTGCATGATGGTGCATACGATCAGGGTGGGTAGGGAGATATGATGTAATTAGTAAAGGGATAGGTGATGTTCTAAATTTTTATACGGGAATGCTTCCTCAGTAACTCTTCCATACTTCCTCTTACTGTATTTATGGACGAAGCTAAAGAAAAATTCCTAGCCTAATTGGATATTTGAGCTTTGCCACTTGTTAAGAGGGTCTTGGTCTATGTTATACGGATTCTTCAAAATAAATCAAATACTCGTGTTGGACACCTAACACTCGGATAAGGGTATGGGATGTGTGTCGGATACTTCTTATATAATTGTATATAACACTAGTATTATATGTATATATTATTGTATAATTGCTATAAATGTCTTTTTGATACTGTAAGTTACATGTAGCATTATTTTTTTTCACACACTTGATTAAAAATATAAAAATATGACATTGTTTTGTCAAGTCCGCATAGCTTTAAACTTATGGTTTGATGAGTCCGACCTCTAAATAGATATCCGCACCCGACACCCGTACCCAAGTACCTTAGTCTTGGTTGAATGAACCTCTGTATTGACAGAATTTGGGGTCTTGGGGAGACAAGTTTGGGACAAAATTATTCATGATGGTCTTGAATGTCAAACTCTAAACTATTTTCATTTTATTTTTTTGTTTGGTCATCTGTTCTTATTTTCTAATAAAATAACCTGTGCATATATTTTACATACTGAAATCTTTGTGGTGATAAAAAAGGAAAGCACCGGATGGAGGAATACTAGGAAAGAGAATCCATTTCAACATGGGAGGTCCTTAGGGTATGTTTGGAAATGTTTTTTTTGGGGACAAATTTTAATTTACCCCCTTGTGTTTTTGTCAATGTGCGGATTACCCCCTCTCATTTGGAAATAACTACATAATCCCTTTTGTGGTTTGTGGACTAAAGTGTACCGTTAAACATTTCGTCTAACTTAATAGTGAGTGTGAAACACGTGCCAAACATAAGGGGGTTATATGCTCATTTTCAAATTTCAAGGGGATAAATCGCACATGGAATAAAGCACATGGGATTGAAGTGCATTTTGACTCTCAAAAAAATGATTAAAAGATCTGTAGTTCACACATTTAGATTACTTATATATAGGGGTATTTAGGCCTCGTTTGGCATGAGATTGTTTTAGCCTAAAAGTTAAAAAGTTATTAAAAAAGCCAAAAAGCCTACAATTTTAACCTACAGACCTACCCTATGTTACAATCACATGAGCTGTGGCCTTAGCAGAGGTCAAATGACCTTTTTACCCCTCCTTTTTGTTTTTATAATTTGTGTCCGAACCCAGCCTTTATGTCAAAACCTATGTTCAAGTACAAAATTAGTCATTGTGTTCAAGTACAAAAAGCCTACAATTGTAAAGTTTGTTTTCGGTTTTCTGTATTTTTTTTTTTTTTTGGTTTTGAGTGAGTACATTTACAAATAACAATTTTTATGTACTTTTCTGGAGAGACCTGTTTTTATGCATGTTTCTACAAAATTTGTAACAAAATATATTATACAATAATTACACAACAACACAGAAAATGTACTGTATTGATTAACATTATTTTTTTATTGTTGCTATTTTATTTTCTCGTGATTCTTTTCACACATTCTTTTTTTTTTCCCAGTGTTTTTATGTTAGGTGTATATAATACTGAAGTAAATTGCTTACAATATTAAAATAATTCAGTGCAAAACAAAAGTACAAAATACTTCTAATTCTATTTTTCTGATAAGTAAATCCTAAAAAACCAAACCAAACAAACTGATTACATTTCACAAATTACAACATAACATTTTCGTAAATTATTCTAACATAACATATTCGTAAATTATAGCATAACATTTTATATATTTTTTTGGAAAAATAGTGTTTTGCATTTGTTTTGGTATTATTGATGTGTTCATGAGTTTTTAATGAAGATTTGAAAACAGTTTGGACAGATGTACAATTATCAGTGAAATTGTGAAAATTGTTTCGTGATGGGTTTTGAAAAGACTTTTTGAATTTTTTTTTAAATATAATTATTACATTCCACAATTTATAAGAAAACATTTTCGTTAATCAAATTACAATAATTTTTTTTTGTAGGACTCTATTTTTGGAATTACAAAATTGGTGAAGTCCAATTTGTAGATTTTTTTTTAAAAAAAAAAAAAAAAATTTACATAAAAAAATGGGTCAAGGTAGCAATATGTGTTCATTTCCCCATATCACCTAAGCCTATATAGTTGACATGCTGCAATAATTTCTGCTGCATCACTTCACCTGACATGAAGTCATGTGGTGACGGATTGAATAGCAATATTGAAGGGCAAAAATGTCAATTTACTCTTTTTAACTTTATTTATATTATTTTATTGCACATCTTTTCGTAAAAAGTCAAAAAGTTCTTCCCAAATATATAATTTTTTTTAACATCATATTTTAGCCAAAAAACTAAAAAGTTGCTAAAAAAAATTCTTCCTAAACGAGGCCTTACTCTTTTCCATTTAATTGTTAACGGGCCTAACGGTGCACTTCAGTCCACAAATCACAAGGGGGCTATGTGGTTATTTCCAAGTAAGAGGGGTAATTTGCATATAGGCCAAATGACAACAGTGTAAAGTGAAATTTGCCTTTATTTATTTATTTAAAAGGATGAGTTGGGTGCAGCCCGTGTACAAAAGAGCTATACCATCTATACATCAAAATGCCTATTACAAGGCCTCTACAAAGTCCAAAATTTGATTCAAATACAGGGTCACCTAAACCCAAAAAGCCAATTATACAAAAAAGAAAGCAATCTACTCTTCAAACTCAAAATTGAAACTTCTTTGCCTGCAAAAGACTGCCTATTCATTTTTGCCCAAACTAGCCACATTAAACTCAACTGGACCAAATCCCTAGCCAGCCTTCCTACTTTTTTTAGATTATGATTTTTTTAGATTGGCTTTGTTTGTTGTAGCTTATGGGATTTCTTATAGCTCTATTTATTTTGAAAATTTGTGTTGGACTGTTTGGTACAACTTTTGCTTACAGCTTAAGAGACGCAAATGGCTTAAACAAGTTGAAAAAAAATGATTATTTAAAAGCAAACAGGGGAAGGGGTGCCTTTTGATTACCAGATTTTAGCTTGCAAGAAGCTACACCAAGCAAACCCATTTAAAAAGCTTTGAATAAGTTGTAAACATTTTTGGTGGAGCTTTTTGTATAAGATGTGAAAAAGCTGAACATATTTGGTAAATAAATTGCCAAAAAAGTTTTTTATTTTATTTATTTGTTTTCTGTGTAATTGTCCAAAATGCCCTCACAAGTTGTGTAAGTGTTAATGTGATCTGTTTTCTGTAACTTTGCTATTTTTATATTAGGCATATATGTTGAAATTTCAACTACTATTTTTCACTTCAACACATCAATTCAACTGAACTTATAAAAAGGTAAACAGTCCACGGGCAAGAGTAATGACATTATGAATGGGCACACTTGTAATTAACAAAATAGTCCATGAGCATCTTTAAGCCAAAAAGCTCCTCCGGATCAGCTCCAAAAAATTCATTTTATTTTATTTTTTAATGGCTTATAAGCTGGAAAAGAGTTCAAGTTGGTAGCCAATAAGTGTTACCAAACAGTTAAATTAGACCTTTTAAAGCTGTAGTTTAAATTAATTGACTTATAAGTTTCAACAAACATCGTCTTAGTGTTTTTCTATAGAATATCAGTTTTGACTCAATTGAGGTGTATATTAAAGAAGAAACCTTGATAAGTCAAGAGCTCAATTAAGTAGTAGCAGGAGGATAGTATAATTACCAAAAATAAAATGGAAGGGAAGAAAACTATGAATGCATGTGATGTGAAGGGTCAGACTATATATGTAGGAAGGATAGTCTCTATCCATTCGCATATTCACCTAGGCTACCAAGTAATTAAATTCAGGTAGTGCCTAAACAAGAATGGAGCAAGAGCAAGCCATCAAGCACACTTCCCTAGAGGGATGAGGCGGTTGTATTGCCTTTTGACCACAATATGCACTGCCAGGGACTGTTTTTCTGATAGGAAACGAGAGTGTTTTTCCTCAGATGTGGAGAATTTGTCTTCAGGTTTTATCAATTTGCAGTTTTTTTGTCACTTGGTTGAAATAATGAAATTGAATGACGTTGATACTAGGTAGCATAGTTATCATTATTAGAGAAGTCGATGTTTAAAATAGAGTTCAAGTGCGTTTGCTTTGTGACATGGTGAGCATGGTCGTATGCTAGAAATGATAATTAATATCTAAGAAACTTGAAACTTGAAACCTTTGGCTAACATTTCCAAAGAGTTTAGTTAAATTTGTTGCATATCTGATGGTTAATAAACGAACTTAATTCGTCTTGATTCTTTTATGAATTTATACTGTATGGAACTCAGTTTCTAATCCTGACGATAGATCCGAATGATCACTGATCACTTTAACTTACTATATTTTATCTGAAGCAGTTTTTGGCAAATATAAATATCTTATATATAGATTATCCATCTATGGTCTTGTTGCATTATGAATTTATGATTGATCTTTGTTTTTCTGTTTTTTGTTCCCCCCCCTCCCCCTCTTTCTTGATGCAGGTACCCTTTCTTTTTGGTGT
Organism: Camellia sinensis; assembly: GCF_055761805.1. NCBI lineage: Eukaryota > Viridiplantae > Streptophyta > Magnoliopsida > Ericales > Theaceae > Camellia > Camellia sinensis. The sequence goes on along the minus strand of NC_138961.1, from coordinate 65,604,684 downwards.
ACCTGTCTTTGAGAAAGCTGCTGTTCTTGTTATTCATTTGATATTTAGGAGAACGGGCCGGCACCTTTTTCTTACTGATAATGATGGTGGAAAGCCTCCATTACTCAAACGCATGTTAGAAGATTACGGTGAATTTTACTTCATGTATATTGCTTAAACCCTTTCTTAAGTGAATTGCTGTTTCATACATGGGATGTCTTCAGATGTCCTCATCAGTAAGCCTCCCAGTATTTATTGTTAATTTGGCAACCAACTCATTGATGCAGGTCTGCATTACGTTCATTCAAACGCCGAGTGGCATATTCAAATGTTGGCTATGACCGTATCCTGTTAACATTGTAGATGAAGATCTTATTTCTATGTGGTTATGTAGTTATATTTTCCTTGTTTCCCTTTACAAATAATAATCAGATATTGTGGGCTGGAGAACATCATCAATTAGACGTAACAGTGAACTTCCTAAGGTATTTTGTTTAGAATGCAATGCATATTCTGAACACACTATACGTTCTGGTTGCAGTTCAATGAACAAACATTTATATTGTTCTTCAGTGGCAGGATTCTTTAAATGAAAAATATCCACATGTAGTATATGAAGAACACTGTAAGGCATATGATACTGAGCAATGTGAATCCGTTGTAATAGAAGATGAGGGTCCCAACAAGCTAGAAGGTTGGTATCTTCAATAACTTATAGTTCAAAGTATAGCTTTTTTAGTATCTTAGATTCTTAGGTTTATTTATGGCTAGATGCTGTTGCTATTCTGGGTTTTACTTTCTTGCTTAATGCGGCATTGCATTCTTAAACATTTTGTTGGTTTTATTTTTGCTTTCACTTTGAATTTCTTAAAACCTTGCATTGAAATTGTTGCTTGGACTGTGTTATTCAGAGGAACTTGTGACTGGCCTATCCCGTGTGTCATGGGAAAAAGTAGAAGTCAGTTTTCACTCTAGCAAATTGAAGTCTGCTGCTCATAGTCTGATTCAGGTAGCTCTCTCTCTCTCTTTCTCTGCGAATATGGATGCACACATATTTATGTACACCTTCTTGCTGTTGATTTGCCATGGGAACATTATATTGTATATACATATGTAATTAGTAAATATAGCAAGCTTTATTTTTTAAGACTAAAATTTTATCTAAGATTATCTACATCCTTAATAATTCAGATGCAATAAGCTATTTTGATTTGTAAAATTTTTCTATGCTTGTCTTTTTTTCTCGCTGCCTTGGTGGGAATTTCTCCTTAAATTTGCAAGGAAAACTCACCACTGTTGTCCAGCATGAGGAAGGTCTACAAATATTTAATGTTATTTCTAGTTTCAGGTCTTTCTCACTGTGTTGTATGGTTCTTCAAAATTTTTCTTAAAATAAGTTGATTAAAAAAAAAAAAAAAAAAACTTAAAATAGAGAATAAGCTTCAATAAAGAAGGTAAAAGAGCTATTGGCGGAGTTAAATAGGAGATCCAACTAATATGATGAAATTAGGGTAGATAAATCTATGGATTTGCATGACAAAAAGCTTAGAGGAAAAAAGGATACGCAGTAATTGTTCAAAATATGCTAAACAAGAGAGTAGGTGAATGTTTGTTTTTGAGTAGACCCAAGAAACAAGAATGTATTGATGTTTTTGGTCATATTGCTTTTAATTGAGAAATAGAACACCATACCCTAGAGATGCTATCTTTAACTGGTCATATTGTGATTTAGTAGATTTAAGAATCAAAGATTTGCTAGCTTGACTACATGACCATAAATTTTATTGAACTAAGAGAAAATTATAAAAATTAAATTGTCAAATGTTGGGTGAATGAGCACACTATTTTACCATAATAGGGGAACAACCACTCTAAATGAATGAGCAAACCATTTTAATATAGAGCTTATACGTACTATATTCTGTAAAAAGTTTTCATCCTCTTCTTTTTTTTATATATATATTTCTGTTAACCAATAAGATCTGAACACATGCCCTGTCTGTGATGTCACAACTTAGATACTAGGGCAAGATATTTCATATTTGTGTTGCTTTAACCAAAAATTAGGATGCTTGGCTAGTTTGATAAATCAAGTCAATTTGGAGATTATGTACGTTAAAAAAAAATGTAATGATAATTTGATTGTAGACTTTGATCTACTTTGTGCGTTACTGGGCATTCCATGTCCATTATTAGAGACCTTTCTAGTGAATAGAAAATTTTGAAATATAAAATCAAGCTACCTAATTAATTAATGTGATTAAGGCTTATGCAGCCCAAGTAAGATTGGATGAACATATTAATTAAACAAATTGTTTAACATGTAAAGATTGCAATGTTATCCTTAAGAGAGAGTTTAACAGCATACCATAGGCTAACAATACTATATATATATATATATTAAGGGCAATATCAAACCATAAAGATATTAGAAACCCATGAACTAGATGGTAGAATCTCAAAGGTGATGATATTTATCACCAAAAAAAAAAAAGAAAAAAAAAGAATCAATCTCAAAGGTGATGAATTAGAAATCTTTTTAAGGATAAAATAAATGTGAAATTTGGAAAATGATACTAATAAGGTCAAATACAATAGTGGAATGTATTAAATTATTATTATTATTTTTTAAAGAAGCCTTTGGGGAGTTGAAGGGAAAATATTATCTAAAGTAACTTGGTGGTAGAATGATGAAATACAATTCATAGTTAAAAATTAAAAAATGATGCTTTGAAAGTGGCAAAATGACAAGTGAGGTGGAAATTGCACTAAAGAAGATGAAAATGTTTGAGGAGGGGTATCTTGGCTAACAAAATTATTAATAATATTCTAATGACTAAGAAAATGTTTGAGGAATGAAGAAAAAGTATTTTAGTGCCTATTTATAAAAGTAAAGCAGATATGAAAAATAGCTACTACTATAGAGGTAATAAATTTAATGACTTCTTCAATAAAATTGTAGGAAAGAGTTGATTGAGCTTCATTTAAGAGTTGTAGGAATAGTGTTAGATAATCAGTTTGCGGATGATTTTGTCCTACTAGATGAAACTAGAAGAGGAATAAACACCAAATTAGAAATTGGTGGTGAACACTTGAGTCAAAAAAGTTTAAATAAATATGATTAAAACTAGATATGTGGAATGTAATAGATGTAAAAATAGTAGAGAAGTGAAGATCGAAATTCAGGATGTACCAAAGAGTGACTATTTCATTATTTAGCTTTGATAATTAATAAGAATGGATAGGCTGATAAAAAATAATAATAATAAGAATGATAGGTTGGAGATGATGTGACGTATATAATCAAAGTACGTTGGCTGTAGTGGAGGAGTATTTCTGGCATATATGAATACTAACAAAATTGATAGGAAAATTTTATAAAACAATGCAAGGCCAAGGATGTTTTACGGGACAAATGTTAGGCAACTAATAAACAAGACATTAATAAAGTGAAAATAGTTGAGATGAGGATGCTAAATAGATGTACAATAAGACAAAAAATAATATAAATAAAAAGAATATATTTATGAAATGGGTGAAGCAGCACTGATTGAAGAAAAATTGAGAGAACAAATTACGATAATTTGATTATATACGTTTAAAACCGGTAGATACAAAAGAAAAGAAGAGTTATGTGATCACCCCAAGTGAAAATTCTAGGGGGGAAGAGACCTAAATTGACATGAGATGTTGTAAGAAAAAAATGTGAATATTGTAGAAATTTAATGTATAAAGAGAAATGATTGTATTATTGATTTATTATTTTGATATATTACAATGATTCCTATATATAGAAGAGAGGATGTGGGAAGAGAATAGGTGAGTGTGTAGTAGGTATGGAGTAGGTGAGGAGTAGGTGAAGAGTAGGTGAAGTAGGTGAGTGTGTAGTAGGTGGTAGTGGTAGGTGTGTAGTAGGTGAATTTTAACAGCCCCCCGCAAACTCAAGGGGGATAGGAACTAACCAACTTGAGTTTGGAGAGAGTAACAAAACAAGAAAATACATAAAAATAAAAGAGGATAGGAGACACTGTATGGTCGTGTCAGACCATTGGTGAAGACACTGGATGGTGGTGTCATAACGTTGTAGAGGACACTGTATGGGGGTGTCATAACGTTGTAGAGGACACTGTATGGTGGTGTCATAACGGTGTAGAGGACACTGGATGGCGGTGTCAGACCGATGTAGAAGACAGTTTATGGGGTCATGTCGGACCGTTGTAGCAGACAATGTTGTGACAGTTGTTGTGACAGTTTACAGAGTCTTGCTGGACCCTTGTAGAAACTAACAGGAATCAATGTCGGGACAGTTTACAGAGTCTTGTCGGACCCATGAAGGAGCTAACTGGAATCAATGTCGGGACAGTTTACAGAGTCTTGTCGGACCCATGAAGGAGCTAACCGGAATCAATGTCGGGACAGTTTACAGAGTCTTGTCGGACCCCTAAAAAGTCGCACCCTCAAAAGGTGTGCCCAATCTGTCAAAAAAGGCGTGCCATCAAAAGGCGTGCCCAATCCATAAAAAGGCGTGCCATCAAAAGACGGGCCATCAAAAGGCGCGCCCATGTTGTCGTCGAGCGCCGAGCGGCGCATGATGCGCGTGTCTGCCTCTTCGTCAGGGTCTTTATAAACTGAGGCGGAGGCTGTGCTTGAGGCAGAAGCGAAGACAAAAAACCTTGTGAAAAAACTTCTGAAAAACTCTTCATTTTCTGAGAGAGATATTCGTTTTCTGAGAGATTGTCTCTAAGAGCTGCAAATCTTGAAACACTCTGTAACACTCGGTTGCCCAGAAAATGGCCTCTTCGTCCCGTAGTCTGCTCACTCTCTTTCCAGACCTCAACGAGTCAACAAGAGAGATAACTGGTGCGATGGCCCGTGAACCTCAACCAAACACCTCTGATTTTGCTCCGTTGAACTTTCCTATGCGGTCTGTGGAGCAAAAAATGGTGGTGCAAACTGATATTGAGGCCAATCAGTATACTTTGAAGTCATGTGTGGAGACCATGACGGCAGTCACAAACTTGTCGCACCGGCTGCAAAGTAGAACAAATGAGGTGCAGCAGCTAAACGCCCAACCGGCTCTGCTCCAACGCATGTATAAGGATGCGCGAGCAGAGATAAGTGTGCTAAAGGCGGAAAATAAGGAGCTGAAGCGGAAGGCCACCGTGATGTTCCGATTCGGAGGTCCGCCATATGCTGCGGTGGAGGAGCAGGGAATAGTGATCGTGCCCAGTGGTGTGGGAAACACGGAGGCAACACCGTCAAGGGCCGCCCAGGACGGAGGCAAGAAGAAGAGACCGGCGGCAGAGTAGAGAAGAAAAATCCCACTGTGGATGTGGTTGTTTTGTTTGTTTGTTTTTTTTGTTTGTTTTTTTTTTTTTGTGTGTGTAAAAGGGTGATCGGGGTTGTTCCCTGAGATGAATAAAATATGGTTGGTTGTGCAACTTTGTAAATTGTTTGTAATGGTTTTTTTTTTTTTTTTTTGGGTAATAAGAATAATAATAATAATAATAATAAAAAATTAATGGCGAAAGCATGTGCCTTGGTGGGTTGGAAAGTGATAAAATGAGAGAGATTTCTAAAAAATGGAATTTTGTTTGTTTGTTTGTTTGTTTGTTTTTTTTTTTTTTTTGATAAAATAAAATAAATAAAGGTAAAGTGGGTAAAGTAGGGTTTGTATAAAATAATAATAAAATAAATGAGTGGAGAAGGTTTGATTGTTGTTCAGATACATTGAATTTGGATCAATGAAGTCATCGGAGTGCAGGGACAAGCAAATCATGGAACTTTCTGGATCCAAAGACAAAGCCTCCTTCAACTTCTTTAACCCCGACGAAGAAAGCGATGAAGAATTTGATCCCCATCCCACCTATGGTTTTCGTCCTGTTCCTCCCCTGGCTGCTTCTCACTCTCGCCCTTCCCTTGTCAGAAATTCCAGTTCTATGAACTACATTGATTCTGTTACATGTGGTGGATGGGCTCAGTGCAAGACTCTCTCAACTAGAGAGTAAAACACACCAGCTTGAGAATGCTGTTGACGATCTGAGGCGATTTAAGGCAGAAGAGACAACTTCAACGACTCCGACAACTAGCCGTTGTTGATTCGCGTGACGGCGGAGTCATAGTGGTTAAACTCAGATCCGAGGTCGGAGATCAAAGACTACAGATCTAAGATTGAGAACAAGCACTCGTCGATCTGTGATGGCATTCTCAAGCTCCATAGATTTGAGAGAGCTACGATCAGTAGGAATGGAGCTCCGATGTGTTTGGGTCTGTGAGGAGCTGCTCGTTACACTGAAGAGAAGCACCGAAGGTGAGTGGCAGCTTGGGCCGCGACGCCTACGACTGTCGAAGTTGCAACAAGTTGATGGTTGGGTCTTCGGCGGTGTTGCTTGAAGCCGCGATGGAGGTCTATGCAAACGGCGGCAGTGCTGGCTTGTTGAAGAAGAAGGATGGCCTCTCGATCTAGAGAGAGAGTAGGCTGAGAAATGGGTGTGGCGGCTGTGTAAGAGGTTCTGGCGGAGAGAGAGCTTCCTGAGGTTGGAAAGGTGAGCAATCCGGAGGTCCAAGGTGGAGAGTCGATTGGCGGTGAGGTCCAACTCGGTCAGACTCGGTGGAAGCTCGACTGAGTCGAGATCGTGTAGCTGGAAGCTTGTGAGATCGAGGACTGTAGCCGATGATGATTCATTGTCCTCATCCACCATTGTTGCAAAAGGTGTCTTCTAAGGTTTTTTAGCTATGAAGATTCGGAGGGTTGCATCAATCCATTCTCTTTGACAGAGGATAGGAACTTGTGTAAAATTGAACTGACCGAGCAAAGTTGCAAACCAGTATTCAGCAGCAGGAGGAGGAAGGACATGCAGAGTGATCAAGGTATGTGTAGAAAATTCAAGCGGAATAGGTTGAGGTCCGGCGGGCGGCTAAGATGATGTTGCCGCCCGCCGGGGAAGCGAAAATAGTAGGTTCTAAACCTGCTCTGATACCATGTAGAAATTTAATGTATAAAGAGAAATGATTGTATTATTGATTTATTATTTTGATATATTACAATGATTCCTATATATAGAAGAGAGGATGTGGGAAGAGAATAGGTGAGTGTGTAGTAGGTATGGAGTAGGTGAAGAGTAGGTGAAGTAGGTGAGTGTGTAGTAGGTGGTAGTGGTAGGTGTGTAGTAGGTGAATTTTAACAAATATATTTGATTTAACTGAGTTTATAATCTTTTGTAGAACATAATGGTAGAAAATGATTTGTGTAACCAACCTCAATTGATTGAGACATAAGGCTTGGTTTAATATTACAAATGGCTTGATTTATCTGTTTCAGCCAGTAATGAAAATTTGGAAGATGGGGCGTAAATTCTGTTGTTTGTAGGTAGGGTGTATTTATGTTAATCGTTTATGTTGTTCAATTGTTGCATAATGTGTGGTGTACACGGCTTTTTTTGAAAACTCTATGTATATACAGGGGAGCTTAAATGTGTTTTTATCATATGGCTCCTGATTTCACATCTGGGTTGCTGATACTAAAATCTGATCTTCCATGTCTCAGACAAAACAACTACCTCACTGATCCTTTGTACGATAATTTTTCATAAAAATATTTCTGCATTCAAAAGCTGATTTTCCCTTTTGACAATATATCTGACAGGTCAAAGATCCACTCGTGCATTTTGAAGGTGCAGATGTCATTCAACATATGATTGATAATTTTCTTGTTTAGTCCCACACTGACTCTATTGTTGCATCGCAGCTGATAATGCATGTTGTATTATTAGGTAAAAGCTACGATGCGCCAAAATCCCCATTTTTTGGGGGGATCACAGGAGTTGTATTTATGACTTTGGGTTGCAGGTAGAAAAGTGGTCAGGGCTCTCAGTGCTAACCAACTCTACCAAAAACTATGGTTTAAGGAATACTTTGCTATTAGAAATTTTGTTTATTCATTTATCTTGTCCAGTGTACATGAACATGCAATATTTATGGATAGAATGGAAATGAGGCAACGGTAATATTTCATGAATCCTTCTGTGAATCTTTTGCGTGGAAAAGTTTTGATTGTGCTGTCTAGAAGATTCATTTTATGTTGAAAAATCCCAGGCAAACTGTCCTGCCAAATAATGGCACTTGATGCATTGTTTGGTTGCAAAGGTGTATTCGGTGTTTCTTGTAAAAACAAATTAGGTAATGAAGTTTAATTTGCATATTTTTTCCCCATGTTTCTTCGGAATCTACGATTTGAGCGTGAAAATCTGAGTATTAATTTCACCTCAAACATAGTTGTTAATTATTTAAGGGGGGTAAATTATCAACATGTCTTAATAGTTAGACTTAATTCTTATAGGTCATGTTTGATTCACAACACTAAGGCCATGTTTGTTTGGGTGGATATGAGTTTGGGATTGGACTAATAGTCCAATAAAATTATTAATCTGATGTTTGGTTAAGCAATTAAAGTACGGATTAATTATTTTAAACTTGACTATTAGTTAAGATAGGATACATAATCCAATGAATTCGTAGTCCTAGGACTATTAGTCATAGGAATGCTAATCCAGTCCGTCCAAACAAACATGGCCAATAGTGAGGTATTAATAATCTTATCAAATTAATGTGATATTCACTATCCAATTGGATTAATGGAATAAATTATCCATTGGATTAATAATCTCACTCCCACCCCATTACTAATAATCTTATAAATTTGTTGAATTAATTATCCATTGGATTAATATTCCTAAACCAAAACGTTAAAACAAATATAGGATAATTGGGTCCACGGATTAATTATTTCAAGCCCATGCTCTAATCCATCTAATCATACGTGCCCATAAAGTCCTATTGAAAATAAATTAAAGTAAATTCAGAAAAAGAAAAAGAAATTTACACATCTAATCCTCTCTTTTACACGAGACAATTTTGGCCTATATGAAATTTCTATTGGACATGTTTCTTGTAGGTATACAATTTCTTTTTCTCTTGTTCAAAAAGTGTTTGTTTGATTTGTATGGTCATTTTTGAAATAACAATATTATTATAATTTTGTAAAAAATATTAGAAAATAAGAAATGAGAAAATTATTTATATAACTCATTGGAGTACGACTTGAAATGAAAATCAATAAAGTTCATGCGAGAACTTGTAATGGAAACATGTTTTAGTTATGTTCTATTAATTTGCATGTTAGTATTATTTCTATTTCTATTTTATTTTCACACTTGAAAATTTGTCATATTCCTTGAAATTAAAAAATAAAAAATAAAAAAAAAGGAAAAAGACACACCTGGTGCTGGCTGGTTGCATGATCAGGTCAGTTACGGAACCCGCGTCCACACGCAGTCAGTCAAAGACAATGAGAACGTCATATTTTAGTGTACACCCCAGAAACTTCTTTCAAGTTTTGACAACTTTTTCACTCCCAGGCAAATAAATTTGAAAAGAAAAAAAAAAATGAATAAAATATATTTATATTTTATTTAATTTTACAATTTTTTTTTCTTTTTTTTTTCTTTTTAAAAATTTCCTAACCAAACACAATATTAATAGGAAAATATTTGAGGGCTACAATTTTTGTGACTCAAATGGCTCAAAATTGCCAAAACGACGTCGTTTTGGCAATTTTGAAGTTGTTTTGTACTCAAAATGACATCGTTTTAGCAATTTCGAGTCATTTGAGCCACAAAAATTGTGGGCCTCAATCATTGCTGATATTAATAAACTTTGCGTGCATCAAATTGCTCACCCTCCCTTTTCAGTGATTAATTCGTTTTGACAATTTTGAAGTTGTTTTGTACTCAAAACGACATCGTTTTAGCAATTTTGAGCCATTTGAGCCACAAAAATTGTGGCCCTCAATCATTGCTGATATTAATAAACTTTGCGTGCATCAAATTGCTCACCCTCCCTTTTCAGTGATTAATTTTTATAAACAAATAATATATATATGACATCATGACATGTGATACTTTTAATTATTGTAATTTTGATAATAAAATTTATTATATTGAGTATTTAAAGAATAATAAAAAATATATACATTTATGATTGCCCCTTATTATATACGGTGGTACTACATGCACTAATTAGTATACATACTAGTGTACAAACTAGTATTATGATAATATTATTAACTACATTTATTATACAAGTTACAAATATCTAAAACCATACAAATGATATCACATTATCTGTTAATACACTAGCATATATATTAATTGATATATATATAATATTATTCTATTATATATTTCCCTAAATATAAATATAATAAATCCTATTATCAAAGTCAAAAATATCATACGAAATATTTTTTAGGCTGGGGCTTTCCTCCCCGGTCCATTGTTTAGATTAGTTCGGCTCATTGGATTTACTTTTAGATATTTTTTTAATAATTTAAATTGTTCATATTTTAGAATTGTTGAATATATTATCTCTGTAAAAAATTACATCGACTGTTTATTTTTTTCAGATAAAAGTGATCCGAATATATTAGTATGAGCAATGTTATAAACCACTAATTTATCATCACTAACCCCACCACTAGTGAGGTGGCAGTTGAAAAAAAAAAAAAAAAAAAAAGGCACAAAACACATGTGGCAGTGGATGTGATCCACTGCCACATCATTAGAGCCACCACAAATTAGTGGTCTAAAGCATTTTTATATTAATATTCGTTATTCGATCGACGTGATTTTTTACAGGAATAATATACTTAGTAAATTCTGAAACGTGAACAATTCTAATTATCCAAAAAAAAAAAAGATCAAAAAATAAACCTAATGAACCGAATTAGATCAGACTGTGTTGGCTTGCTTTGGCAAGCAAGCTTTTAGTTTTTGTAGCCAAAAAAATTAATTTTTTTTACCTAAGTCACTATTTAAAAAATTAATTTTTTAATTAAAAAAATTAAAAATTAATTTTTTACAAACTTCTTAAAACACCACGTGGACTGAACACCGTCCAGACCCTATTTTTTATTCCTATACAAAAATTATTTTTATATATGAAGTGTTTGGGAGATCATTTATAACTAGTGGTACTTGCGGTTAATTTACACAAATTTCTCCTTTTCCCTGTTCAATTTTCAAACTCTTGATTAGCTCTCTCTCTCCTCTCCCTCTCTGTTCACTCCCATTTGTTTTGTTTTCATCCTAAGCTACAATTCGTTTTTCTTCCACGATCCATGGATCTTTCTCTATCTAGAAATCCTCCTCCACTTTGTCTCTCCAAAACTTCATATACTCGTAGTCGATATCTATTAAGCGTCCCACTTTCTAATTTCTCAAATCTGAATTTGAAACCCAGAATCTTTTCCAGAAAACAGTTGCTTTGGCGCCATAATCACCCCACCAGAGCTCAAAATTCAAACCACACCATTGATGACGGATTTGAACTCGAAGATGTTCCTCACTTGACCAACTTTCTTCCCGATTTACCGGTAATTCTTTTCTTCAATTTGATGTTTTCCCATATATATATATATATATATAGTAAGTCAACCGTGCAATGCAATGCATAAAAACATGTATTTTAAAAATAATTTTTTGATAAATTTTGGTCCTACCATGATGTAGGTTAGAAGGTATAAACCAATTTTGTTTGTTGCTTTATAGTTGAAATTTCAAAAAATAATTGTGTTATTCTGGACTACATTTGCAGTTTGTATGAATATTTATGATGAATATATGAAATCTAGTTTTGAGTGTTATGTAAGGCCCCAACTTCCAGGCTATTAAATAAGTATAATAACATAACACAAGTAGGATAGATAACCAAAACATCTTAATATACATATATAATCAGAGTTATTATCACATATCATCCCTTTATGTTCCATTATAAAATTACAAAACATTGCCAAACCAAAAGTCAAAAGGAAAAAAAAACTAGTCTAACTCTTCAAATGAACCACAGCTCTTTCAAATGAACCACAGCTCTAACACTTCATCTTATTTGCCTTTGAAATAACTTTCACCATTTTAAGCTACTTCATCACCTAGCATGACACGCCATGAGCTTGAAATGCCCCGTAAGAACGCACACACCCTCCTACCTTCGAACAACCAATCAACCATATGTAGAACAAATCGGATAACACATAATATACTACTACAATAAGGTTCCCTGAATTAGTAGTTAGACTAGACATCTAGAATCTCCCAAAGAGATCCTTCCTCCCAACCACAAGAATTGGACACTGGATTATTTAGAACTCCCCCTTTTACTGCTTTGCAGACCTTACCACCAATGCTCACACCGATTATATATTGGGCAGTGACATCGATGGACCTCAAAAGGGACGGCCAAACAAATGGACTTGCTTACACCTTGCACATACCATACCAAAGGGCTCGTTGACACCCTGAAACCAATTGCATAGAGTCTGAATGCATCCGTGCCATCCTAGGGTTTGCTTAGACCGTTTACGCAAGATTTAACATTACCAACCCTTTTTCATTTCCCGTTTGTTAGATATTTTGATAAGCGAGTTAGTCACATTTGATAATATAAAAGAGTAAGAGACAAACATAAGAGAGGAAATATAGCCTACGATAATCATACATAAGTATGGTAAGGCAAGTAAACAACATTAGGCATGCTTTGAAATAAGTAGAGACAAATAACACAATAAAACACCATTTCTAGCACTGTTCAGTTCTGTAAGGTTAACAAGAATGCTTTGGTAAAAATAATTTCAGGTCATAGTCGGGGCTGAAATTGCATGGAAACAATAATCAACCTGTCTAGTTTTAGTTCCAATTCTCAGAATTTGCAGAGCACCTCCAAAAATTCATTTACAAGCAATATTCGAAAACTTGTCCAGATTTGTCATCCTTTGGGAAAACTAGCTTTCCTCTCAATCTACCCGATGATTTTCACCCAAATAAATTCTGTTGGAAAGAGAACTCAGAATTCTAAATTTTGACGAAAGAACCAACATGAGATGATTTTTTTGGAATTTTATGAGAAGTGAACTGTTTTTCAGAGACTCAGGAACCAGATTTTTAAACAAAATATCCAAGCCCTAAAAACACACCATGAGGGGCTAATAAAATTATCACAAGCTCTAAACACACCAAATATCCTACATTAAATTCAGATTTGAGAAATAAATAAATTTGATATTTCTTTTAAATTAGAGAAGTTGCAGCAGTGCATAATTTGACAAATTTGCAAAACAAAGTCACTAGATCATACCCACACTTTCATATGCACCAAAAGCCCTATGTACCATTAATATGCAACATAAGAGGACATACTGGACAATAGGATGAGATGGCTGAAGAATTGGAGAAGATAAGGGAGAGATGTGTTCTTACCTTGACTCAAGAAGGCACCTTTTTTTTTTTCCTTCCCTACTTCCCCCTAATCACACTTTCCTTCTCCCATTCTCTCCTTGGGTTGCTGAAATGTGTGTATAAGGAATTGAGGCAATGCTCTCAATTTATAGGAAATGAGCCTCTAGCTTAAGGACTAAGGAAGGAAATAAATATCTACATATTTTTCCACTAATTTGCTCAAATAAATATTAAAATAATAATAAGAATACTTATTTAAAGATATTTATAGACATTTATTTGCTCAAATAAATAATAAAGATTCAAAGAACTCATAAATATTCAAATAGGCTAAAAAAATAAAATGTATGAATTAATGTAGAGACTAAGGGTTAAAATAAATAAAAACTAAGTGTTAGGGGTATTTTCAAATATAAAAATGGCATTCTAGGATTTACTTATAATACAAAATAAAATACAGAAAAATTATTTTTTATTGGACTATTTTGTAAAATTTTATGAAATTTGGAACTAAAATGCAATTAACCTAAGGCATAGGGTTTCAAGTGTAATTACAAAAAATTAGGGTCTCTACATGTTAGGTTACTTGGATCAAACAATTATGCTTTCATAGTCATTGTACTTGCTTAAGTTAGCTTGGCTTCAAAATTATGCTTTCAGATTCAGGATTTGTGCATGTATTTTTCAATGAGAATTCATCTCTTCAAGGGAATACTTGTGAAATGAAGTCCTACATCGGCTAAGTACGAAAGTAATGCACACTATATAAACAGCTAAGTTGTAAGATGAGCGCCCTATGCACATGAGGGAGGGTGTGAAGTGAAGTCCCTAGTCTGCTGTGTGAGCATCTTGTGCGGGACAGAGGGTGTGAAGCAAACTCCTGGGTCTGCACTCAGCAGGTGTACTGGCGGCGACAAACTTTAAGAAGGTGGAAGTTTTATGAAAAGGGAATTTCATTAATGAGAAAAATTCAGTCACCATAAAACCCTAATCTCTTTTCAGAGAGACAAATAATTTTCAAGGGAAAATGAGTCGATTCAATGGTCACATCAACAATTTTAAGGCCAAGTTTGGCTAAACTAAAAAAGTGCACTTATTTCATCTTTTTATCTTTTTTGGGTCACATCAATCAACATCTCCTCTCTACTTTTTCTACACATAATACAAGAAAAGTCAAAAAGTGCACTTATTTAGTCTTCCCAAACTTGGCCTAAGTTTGTATTCTATTGCAATAATGAAGAAGCTTATAGATATTTCACATGGCAGTTGGTTACTACCCCTCCTAGATCCATCCAATGGGGACTAAACTGGGCATATTTTTTAATTTTAAAATTACTATATATATATATATTTAAAGTTGGAGCATGTATCCGTATTATAATGGTAAAAATGGATATGTAGATGACCAAAGTAATTGGAGTTAATTTTTAGTAAGGTTGTAACTCTTGCAAGTGGCACCAGTTCAGCAAGTAGATGTGGATTTTTTAGTTGATTATTGATGAAGTGATCTTACAAGTACAACATGGGCAAATATACCTTTCGATTTTGAAACTGATCAGCATCAAACAAGAAGCTATCTTGACCCTTCAATTGATAATGTTTGCTAATTCCTATTATCTTAATTTACTGTGCCAGTGTGTCTAGTTCTGCCAAAGTGAAATATAGTATATATTGGATATTCATCTAATTGATCTGGTGTTTGTTATCTGTTGATGAGTGATATAGATCTATTATATCTTTGGATGTGCAAACTTAATGCATCTATTTAATCATGTTAGGGAATTTTGATGCCATTCTTCTGATGATTAATTGAGGTTCATAAGTTTTATTTTATTTCATTTTTCTCTTTTCTCCAGTCCTACCCAAATCCATTGCATAGGAGCCAAGCTTATGCCATTGTCAAGTATGTTCACATTTTCTTTAATTTTCTAAAGCTTTATGTTATTAACGCCTTTATGTTTATACCCCCTCTTCAAAACTTCATTGCATGGTCATTCTACGTAAAAATCTTCTGTTTTGCTAGGAAAACTTTTGTCAGTCCAGAAGACGTGGTAGCTCATAAAGTAAGTGCTCTCTCTCTCTCTCTCTCTCTCTCGTAATGTTTTCTTACCAAATTTTGGGGGTTCTATCTTCCCTTCAGATTGTTGTTCAGAAGAACAGTCCTAGAGGAGTACATTTTCGGCGTGCCGGGCCTCGAGAAAGGGTAGGTATATTATGTAATCATTAAATGCTTTAACAGGGATCAACACTGGGGAATTTCTCTCTCTCTCTCATCATTGAATGCTGTTGCAACTTCGAACAAGTTTGATCTAAATATTTCTCCAATATTAGGTTTATTTCAACTCTGAGGAAGTGCGCGCTTGTATTGTCACTTGTGGTGGTTTATGCCCAGGGATCAATACAGTGATCCGGGAGATAGTATGTGGCTTGAATTATATGTATGGTGTTGATGACATACTCGGAATTGAGGTGAGTTAGATGTGGTCCTATCTCCTTCATGCTGAATATTTGGGCAGTTAAATTGATATCTGGTGTCTAATAACATCTCTTTCCTAAAAGATTTAATAAAATTTGATATGTTAAGTTTCCCAACTTATGTTTGTTTTCCTTAATATAACACCATCAATTCAAATTGTTAGTCTTTAGATTTTATAACAACTGTCTGACTTATTTAGTAATGATCTGTATATATTAGCATTATTGTGTATCCGCCTTGACCCTTCATTCATGCAATCATTGGAAATAATGCACAAAATTAGAAAAGAAAGGAAATTTTAGTCAGATTTCATGCAACAACAAATATTGTTTGCCTTATATGATAAGCATAATGTCGTGGTGACATTCGCACCACCTTTTATTTTAACATTTTATGGAACCTCACACCATGATGCTACTGGAAATTTCCAGGGGGGATATAGAGGCTTTTACTCTAAAAATACAATGCAATTGATGCCTAAAACAGTCAATGATATTCATAAACGTGGTGGCACCATTCTTCGAACTTCACGAGGAGGTCATGATACTAACAAGATAGTCGATAACATTCAGGACCGGGGGATAAATCAGGTGATTTCTTTTTTCCCTTTGCCTTCCATTGGATGCAAGGTTTTAGTAGTTTTAAAAAACAATTCTCTTTCTGGGTTCTAGGTTTATATAATTGGAGGTGATGGGACTCAAAAAGGAGCAGCTGCTATTTACAAGGTGATTAATTTCATGAATATAAATTTGTTTCTCTTGTTCTCTTTTCGCTCAAGCTGTGTGATGGCAAGATGTTAAACTTGCATATGTTTGTCAAGGAAGTTGAGAAACGTGGTCTTAAAGTGGCAGTAGCTGGGATTCCTAAGACAATCGATAATGATATTGCAGTAAGTCCTATCAACCATATTATACTTTCTTGTTGTATGAAGCATAGCATCCATGCTGCTTCTTTTCATGATATAGTGCAAATGCAAATCTGAAGGCTGGGCAACTGTACCTTGGCTATTATGATATAACTCAAAAGATATGTCCAGTTTCATCATTCATGACTTCTTCAGGCATGTGTTTGGTAGTCTTTATTTGGAAAATATTAAAAAAAAAAAAAGCTATACCAAAAGACAACCTTGGCCTTAATTTACATCTTCATAGGGCAACTATTTAAAGTTTATTTGTAATGAAGTAAATGTAATGACTAATTCTTCATCTTGATCTTGGATTTATTGAATTGAATTCTAGCAAGTAATGCCCTGAAGTGGTGTTTGGATGTTCGTATAATTGTTATATACTGAGTTTTCCATAGCAGTCAATTCCTGAGAGCAGGATCTATTCAGACAACCAAAATTAAGCCTTGTGTCCCAATTAGTGTTACCAAAAATGCTAATACCTTAGCAAATTACATTTTGAAATGTACATTCCGAAACATGGTACATTTTCATTCCCAAACGGTAAATTTGGTGATCCAAAGCGATCTCAAAAGCTTTTCCAATATATTTTCTTAAGGTTGCGTATGAATTTTGGGTTATGAGGAAAAAGAAAGAGAAATGGAATTGTGAATGAACACAACCTAAAGTTTTTTGTAGGAGGGAAAAAAAATCAAATATAATGTACTAAAATATAAGGTGAGTGAAGTTTTGACTAGACAAAAAGTCAAGTATGAGTTATAATGCTCATAGAAATATGTTTCTACAAGATTAATTTGAAAAAAGAAAAGAAAAGAAAAAACTACATTTTATTGGATGTCTACTTGTTAAAATGAAATTCGCTTTAGAAGTATTTTAAATTCGTATAGTGCAATCTTTACAAGTGTATCCTTATCGTACCACATTTTAGAGAATATTTTGTAACCGGTTCCCTTTCCTATTCCCATTCTAGTTCTCGTTCCATATACTAGAACGATCCATTTTTCATTTAAGGTAATATAGGTCCCAATCTAGTGGAGTCGGCAACATGAACTTTTACCATGCACCAACAATTATGTAGTTTTTCTTTATATGCATGCAAGTAATGTTCTTTGAATAATTCAATTATAGGTTATCTTTATTGAAATTTTTGGTTAAATATACTTGTCTGGTTTCAGGTGATAGACAAATCTTTTGGTTTTGACACTGCTGTTGAAGAAGCTCAGAGGGCCATTAATGCTGCACATGTTGAGGTTGAGAGTGTGGAAAATGGAGTTGGGATAGTGAAGCTTATGGGTCGATACAGTGGTGGGTTGAGCACCATATAATGGATTTTTTCTTCCACATATAACCTCTAGTTTTTGATTTCTAATTCGTGCTTCCATTTTTCTAACTTGTCTTCTGCAGGGTTCATTGCTATGATTGCAACTTTGGCTAGCCGAGATGTGGTAAGATCACAGGATCATGATGTTGTACATAACTGCCTACTCTTTTTTTATTTTATTTTTTATATATAATTTTTTCAAAGATTTTCTGTCCATTCTCATCGTAGTTAGATTACATAACCACCTATTTTTATCTCTAAGATTCTCGATCCGAACTCTCTGTAGTTAAAATGTCTTGTGTTATGCATAGATGAAGAAATTTAACAGTAGATATATGGTTGCGGAACTCCAGGTTCAAACCTAGTTCATCTTTGATTTAGTAATGCATTAATTAGTGATCAAAATCATTGCATCACAGTGTGTAAAAATGCAGTTTATGAGAGTATCTGTGCAAATAATGCCAAAGGTTAGGCCTGTCTTAAGCCTCTGAGCACCCTCATTTAGTGGAGACCAACACTGAAAAATTCTTTTTAATCTTCCTAGTTGTACTTAATTGAATGTCTCCCAGGTTGTCTCTAGAAGTTCGGGCTAGTCCCATTTCTTCCTTCATTTCTTACTGAGCAGTGACTGATGGCCAAACAGATATGTATTTGGCATAAAAAAGAGAATAGTGAACATTTATAAGAACATAGTGGACATTATGTGAGACGAACTTGTATAGTCTTGAAAGTTTGGCTCTTTGACTATAGATTACAAAGATACTAAAATAAACAACAAATCCTTGTGGAAATGTAGGGGGAATCTTGGAAAATCATGATTATACTAGATTTTTTTGGGGGAAATATGTCTGATAATTCTGGTACTTGGATGAGTTTGGCTTTGTTTTGGTTCTAGGTTTTCCTCAAATATTGTGCATTAGAATGGTGGGCCCCATTGCTACACCATTATATAGAGGTAAGCTTAGTTGCTTATATTTATATTTATATTTTTGTACCAGGACAACTAAAGGACTAATAGTGATTTCTATTAGCAAAAATCTTAGTGGGTGTTTGGGAAGTGGGATTTATGTAGGTTTTTTTAGTTGTAGGATATTATTGGATAAAAAATTTTTGGTGTTTGGGAAGATAGTTGGGTTTTTTTGTGGTTGGATGTGATGTTTGTGAGAGAAAAAGTGAAATGATTATGGGGTTGGATGTGATATTTTGTTTGTATTTGTTTTTTTTGGTTTTGCAAAAACTGTGTCTTTTAGTGGAAAAAATCAAAAAAAACCCAAACCAAAATCTTGCCAAACACCACCTTAGTAGTGGTCGTACCATCTATAAGATTCTTTTTGTGATGTAATCAACATTCAGGTACTAGATGTAGCCAGTTTTATATAAGCTTCATTCACAGACAAGGTTTCCACTCATTTTCCTTGTGTCTTGCATTGACATACTTCGTACATATCCAATGCTATATCCAGAAAATGTATATGCTTCATTCCTGTAGCAGACAATGTATTTGTGTCTCTCTATTATTATTAGTAAAAATAGCTTGTTTGGTGCAACTGTTAGAACATATTATAGATTATAACTTAACTAATTAAAGATTTTCGCTTTGAGTGGAAGCTTTTAACAAGTTTGGTGCAGTTGTTGGAGTATAGATTTAAAATAGTTTATGACATAAGCAAAGAGGAGGAATATTTGAGTAAATTTCCAATAAATATAATTTCTCGCATAAGCAAAAAGATGAGACGCATATCTTAGTCAGCTTTTTCAAATAAACTTGAACTATTTCAGCTTAACTAAAAATAAAGATGATTAAACTATTCCAATTAAACTATTTTATTATGAGCTACACCAAATATGTTATTTCAGCTTAACTAAAAATAAAAGCTAAAAGTCGTAGCTTTTACACAGCAACAACCGCCTCAGAGTATTCTTGCCCCTGGCAAATTTTGGCCAGTGAAATCTCTAGCAACAAATTAGTTGGCTGAGCTCGCTAACAGAGGTAATAGTTGCTTATTTGAAAAAACATTAGGAGCATATAAACGTTAAACTACATTTTGTATGTAACTTATTTTGAGAAACATAAAAAACGAACTTGAAAATATGTATGCAAACTCTTTTATTAGTGCAGGGATTTGTATGATTGTAGGGATTTTTCTTTGATGAATCTCTACGAGGAATTAACATTATCTCTATTATTTATCATTTATCATGTCTGTGTGATTATCAGCTATTAGAATATATTTAAAAAGTTGAAAGAGGAATTGGGGGTTTAATATATTTTAACTTTTTGTGATTATATCACTGGTCTTTCAAATAATGACTGTCACAAGATTGGTCAATATGTTTTGGACAGGATTGTTGCTTGATTCCAGAGTCTCCATTCTATCTAGAAGGCCAGGGTGGACTTTTTGAATTTGTTGAACAGCGTCTTAAGGAAAATGGGCATATGGTGATTGTGTTGGCAGAAGGAGCGGGGCAGGAATATGTTGCTCAGAGCATGCATGTAGTTGATGGAAAAGACGCATCGGGAAATAGGCTACTTCTGGATGTTGGTCTGTGGCTAACACAGAAGATTAAGGTGTAGTACAATTTTTTTCACAGGATCAGATTGTTCTCTCTTGACTTATTTCAGGATTTATTAGCTCCCATTCACTATGCTTGTCTTTTGATCACACCTAAATATGATTATTTTCATTCTTTATAAAATTCTGCTGCCAACTGTGCAATGTTCATGAAAGTGGAGATTGTACAGGCTTCCAGTTGTATTTAGGAACAGGTATATATGTTGGAGCAATAACGTTTATCCTTTCATGTTTTAAATAATTTTCAGTAAGGTTGATATGAGAGTAATTTTATCCATCAAATCCATTTTGTTCAAGGTTGCTCTCATTCATTTCAGGAATGTTATGTTTAGTCTCAGTTCCATGTAGCATGAACTTTTTCTATTTTTGTTCTGGGGATAAGAAAGAAAAGGTGAAAATTCTTGCAGCTTTAGGAGTGTAGGATCATTCTTATTTTCATTTTCATGATGTCCTAGTACACCATCCTCGATCACTTCTATGTACTTCAAATTCCAGACCATCTTTCCTTGTGACTTGTCATTGCGATCCATGGAATTCCTTTCATTTATTTCAAAGTTGCCAATAGACCAAATGGAAAATAAGGGAAGAAAAGAGCCAAATTTGGATTATGCGATAATGATATTCTTTTTAAATGGGTAACATGGTACTGACATAGGTTCTTGAATTATGTATTGAACTAGCAAGCTTTATGTCTAAATCGGTGCAATTCTTTGCATTGGATCTACTACTTTGTGTAATGAGATATTTTGTTTCCAATTTATTTTAATTGCTTACTGTTTAATCAGCCTCTTCCTACTACCATTCTAGATTTGTTTATTTTGGATGTATATGTTGCATGTCACAGGATCATTTTATGGAGGTCCAGAAGATGCCAATAAACCTAAAATATATAGGTACTTCCCAAAGTTCTGTATGAAAATTTGTTTGCTTTGCTGCACTGTGGGACTCTATGTGCCTTCAAATGACATTATCTACAGTTTTTTTTTTTTGGTTATGTTCCTCATGTGCACATGGCTTCTTGCCTCTTATTTATACAATATCTTCACTCATTATAAAAACAAAGTCTTATAGCCTCAATGTTTTCACAAAGTTCTCTGACCCAGAAAAGTGAGGAAAAAGAGTTAGCCCACTTCAACGGTCATCATTCATTTGATAATTCTGATAAAAATTAGAAAAGTTTCACTATTTAGATACTGCTTTGTTTTTGGAGACATAATTTGGGACAAAAAATGGGACTACCTGTCTGAAATTAATAACAGAATACTTAAGAGCTTACAATTATATTATTTTGGTTTAGTTAATTCGAGTTGGTAGAAATTAAGATAGTCAGTTTGAACACGAGATGCTGGGGATAAGGAATGTTTGTGCAATGTAGGCTTGTAGCTCTTCAGTATTTATGCGGATTCGTTATATGATTCATAGATTGAGGTGTAGTTGCAGGCATCATAGCTGAAATTTGTAATAGATCAGAACGTGTAAAAATAAGAAATTAAACGTTATTTAGTGTTATGCCATTTACGTGGGTAGACACCTTTAGAGAGAGTGAGAAATTTTTCTCTGGGCTATGAGACACAGTCCTGTAATCAACCAAAATACCTTCCTTCACATTTTTATTTCTTTACCCATTTTAGATTCGACACTAACAATGGAAGCTATCATTATGAGTTTTGATTTAAACCTCGGAAGCTTCTTTACCAAGAGTATTAATAGATTTAGTGTTCTAGTGTAATGATAACGTTTGATTTTTATATTTGCATCTAACCACATTAATACACAAGGAAAATGTTTGAGACCCCAAAAAAGTACCCACAATTCTAACAATGATATGGCAGGATATGTGTCAACTTTTTATTTGTTACACTTAATGATGATAGGCCCAACTCCCATGCCACATCAATGTGGGTGAATTTGTGGGTGTAAATGTGTGGGTCTCTAACATTACTCAATACACAACATGCCTATATCTCATGTGTATTTTATGGTTTCTCCTAAGATGTCTTTGTACCTTTCTTTAAGGTATCTTATCTGTGTATAGAGTGAAAACATTGCACATCGGATCTTCCCTGAATCTAGTTACTGATTGTTTTAAGATCTCTACTTAAATTTTCTTCAGATCCAACATACATGATCCGAGCAATTCCAAGTAATGCATCAGACAATGTGTACTGCACACTGCTTGCTCAAAGTGCTGTGCATGGAGCAATGGCAGGGTACACAGGCTTCACAGTTGGTCCGGTGAACAGCAGACATGCTTATATCCCAATTGCTGTAAGTACTTTTGCCCATTGGTTTGTATTTGTGTTTGAGACTCTGAATTTTCTTTAAGCTGTATTTGGATCATAAATTTGGGTAGGGAAGCTTATGTTTCATTCACATTTACCTCACCTTTCCCTTTTCCTTTCCTTTTACAAATCTCTTCTCAAATTCATGATCCAAACACTACCTTAGGGTAAATTACATTTTGATAAATGCTATACAAACAATTTTTTTTTTCAAACTAATGTGACATGCACTTACAAAACATTGGTAATTGAAATAGGAACAACTCAACTGCCACATCAGTTTGTAAGGAAAATTTGTTTGTATAGCATTACTCTTTACATTTTACACCCCAATAGTTTCGGGTGGGTTTCACTTTGACCCCTGTGGTTTCAATTGCAGCACATTGGTGCCTACATGTTTTAGTTGGTTTCAATTAAATCCAACTGTTAACTCCCTTCAAGGATTTGGGCGGGATAACCACATGTTGATGCCATATGGCTTTCTTTGACCATGTGAATCTCACATGGAGTTAATGCCAAAGCCATGTTGAACTCGCATTTATTTTTTTTTGTCCAAATCTCTAATCGGACTAAATGGCTAAACCTAATTGAAATTCAAGGTCCAATGTGTCGCAATTGTAATTGTAAAAATAATAAAAATAAAAATATGTTAGAATTTCCCATCTTTACCTTCACCTACTCCACTACACACTCCACTTCACCTATCTCCACTTCACCACACACTCCACTTCACCTAACCCACTATCACCTCCACTACACCTACTACCACATTTTCTTCTATATATAGATTGTATAGGAATTGTAATTAATCAATCTAGTAATACATCAATCAATAATATACATCAATATATTTTTACATGGTATCAGAGCAAGGTTAAGAAATTAGTGATTCCGCTTCACCGGCGGGCGGTAGCCTCACCTTGGCCGTCCGCCGGACAAACCCAAATTTTCAAATTCTCTCTCTCCTTCATCCATACTCTCACCCACATACCAGTGCACAAACCTCAACCTCATTACCTGAGATCTCGAAGAAGCAGATTCCAGCTTATGCAGAAAAACTGTCCAAGCATGGTTCGCCGGAGGCCCCAGTAGCAGCAACGATCTGCAGAAATCGTCGTCGTCTTTGCTCGCCGATTGGAACGCTTACGCAGCCGCCAAAGAGTCCGAAGACGCAGATTCCAGCTTAGGCTTCGACCGTTTATGACTACGAGAGTGAAGCGGTTGAAGCCATGACTATTGTTGCAGAGAAGAGAGGAGCAGAAAAAAAAAAAATATATTGAAAAAAAAAATTCACTCGAAAAAAAAAAAAAAAAAAAAAAAATTGAAAACGATGGTTGTGAGGAAGAGGAAGAAGCAGAAAAACAGGGGACTGTTTGTGTTCCCTCTTCAATCCAGAGTTACAGGAACTAGTTACTCTTATCAATGGATGAGCATGGCACAGGAAAATGGGTGGCATGTCTTGCTCGATGCTTGTGCTTTGGGACCAAAAGACATGAATAGCTTTGGCCTCTCTCTTATACGCCCCGATTTTCTTGTTTGTTCATTCTATAAGGTCTTTGGGGAAAATCAAGCCAACCTGTTCTTTTCCATTGGAGCTTAGGCCACTTGGCCTGCAGTGTCAGCCTTTTGACAAAAGAAGACCCATTACACATGCTGTTCAAATGAGGTCCACATGCACAAACTCTCTCTCTCGGTAATGATCAACACACAATGATCCCCTTTCTTTTCTTTTCTTTTCTTTTCTTTATTCTCCACCCACATGCCTCCTCTCTCTCATCTTTTCACTTTCCAACCCACTTTGCATCCACCGCCACTTTCCCACTTTCTTTATTTTATATATATATATATATATATCTCTTTTTTATTAAAAATAAAAATAATAAAAATAAAAATAAAAAAAATAAAATAAATAAAAAAAAAAAAAAAAACAAAACAAAACAAAAAAAAAAAAAAAAAAAAAAAAAAAACAAACCCACGAAATTTACATATTTGCCCAACACTCCTATTTTATTCATATCAGGGGCTCACCCCGATCACCATTTTACACAAAAACAAAAAAAAAAAAAACAAAAAAAAAAAAACAAAAAAAAACAACAACCACATCCACAGGCAGGATTTTCTTCTCTACTCTGCCGCCGGTCTCTTCTTCTTGCCTCCGTCCTGAGCAGCCCTTGACGGTGCTGCCTCCGTGTTTTCCACGCCGCCGAGCAAGTTCACTCCCCCATACTCCTCCACTGCAGCATATGGAGGACCTCCAAATCGGAACATCACGGTGGCCTTCCGCTTCAGCTCCTTGTTTTCTGCCTTTAGCACACTGATCTCTGCTCGCGCATCCTTATACATGCGTTGGAGCAGAGCCAGCTGGGCATTTACATGCTGCACCTCATTTGTCCTACTCTGCAGCCGGTTCGACAAATTAGTGACCGCCGTCATGCTTTCCACACATGTCTTCAAAGTATACTGGTTGGCCTCCACATCTGACTGCATCGCCATTTTTTGCTCCACCGACCGCATCGGAAAGTTCAATGGAGCAAAACCAGAGGTGTTTGGTTGCGGTTCACTGGCCACCGCACCAGTTATTTCTCTTGTGGGCTCGTTCAGTTCTGGAAAGAGCGTGAGCAGGTTCTGGGTAACTGGACGGGAAGAAGAGGCCATGTTTTTGGGTTGCTAAGTGTTTCGGAAGGGTTGGTGACAGAATGGCAACAAAGTGTTCCACAGTTTCTCTCTCCGCAGAGGCAGAGTTTTTTCAGCGAAGGGTTGGTTTCAGAGGTTTCAGAATGGTATGCCTCAGCCTCAGCCTTCGTCTTGGATAAATAGCCGAGGCAGCCACACGTATCGCGCGCCTTTTGCCGCCCGACAAACTGGCACGCCTTTTCATGGCACATCTTTTGACAAAGTGGACACGCCTTTTGATGGCACGCCTTTTGATGGCACGCCTTTTGATGAATTGGGCACGCCTTTTGATGGCACGCCTTTTGACAAAATTGGGCACACCTTTTGAGGGTGCCACTTTTACAATGGGTCCGACAAGACTCTGTAAACTGTCCCGACATAGATTCCGGTTAGTTTCTACAAGGGTCCGACAAGACTCTGTAAACTGTCCCGACATTGATTCCGGTTAGTTTCTACAAGGGTCCAGCAAGACTCCGTAAACTGTCACAACATTGTCTTCTACAACGGTCCGACATGACCCCATAAACTGTCTTCTACAACGGTCCGACATGACCCCATAAACTGTCTTCTACAAACGGTCCGACATGACCCCATAAACTGTCTTCTACAACGGTCCGACATGACCCCATAAACTGTCTTCTACAACGGTCCGACATGACCCCATAAACTGTCTTCTACAACGGTCCGACATGACCCCATAAACTGTCTTCTACATCGGTCTGACACCACCATACAGTGTCCTCTACAACGTTATGACACCCCATACAGTGTCTTCACCAACGGTCTGACACGACCATACAGTGTCTCCTATCCTTTTTTATTTTTATGTATTTTCTTGTTTTGTTACTCTCTCCAAACTCAAGTTGGTTAGTTTCTCTCCTCCTTGAGTTTGCGGGGGGCTGTTAGAATTTCCCATCTTTACCTTCACCTACTCCACTACACACTCCACTTCACCTATCTCCACTTCACCACACACTCCACTTCACCTAACCCACTATCACCTCCACTACACCTACTACCACATTTTCTTCTATATATAGATTGTATAGGAATTGTAATTAATCAATCTAGTAATACATCAATCAATAATATACATCAATATATTTTTACAAGGACCAAAATGAAACACATCCTAAACTATTGGTGAAAAACGTACTTACCATCCTTTCAATTTTAAAAGTTTAGTTCCTAATTGAGCCTTAAATGGAAAGCACGTTTTCATCACCATTAAGTCAAAAATTGATAGGAGAAAAATCAACCTTAGGATGTTTGTATATCTTTCCCCAGTGGTGCCAACCTTCAAAGAAACTGGTGTGAAAGTACTTTCTATATCCTGTGTATGAAAAAATTCTAATAACATATTTGTGAAAATAAAGAAATCAATAATTCCAACCGTTGTTAAAATATTCAAAAAATTAATAAATAAGAACTAGCGACACTGACACAAACAATCTTTTATGAAGAAAGATAATGTCTGCCGTAAAGTAATAGTATAAGCTAAAACCGTGGGGGGAAAAAAAGAATAAAACAAGAAACTAATAATCATATGTAACATAAATTAACTAACCTTAGGTACAAGAAAATGATTTAATCAAAAACAAACAATTGTTAATATCATCGTCTTGGATTCAGATAATGACAACCTCAAGTTGATTGAATTCGCCCTTTTGTCTCCTTCAACAAGTTTGATGTTATTTGGAGTAGACAACTTATTTTTCGTGGTTTCGTGGTTCTTGGGTTTTTATTGGTGTCCTCATTTCCTCTTTTTTTGTCATCTAGCTTTATATTTTTAACGTTGAAAGTCACATGGTATCCATTCCTGCTATCTTAAATAAAAAGCCTTTTTATATTTCCCCTTTTTTGACAATTTAGTTTAAAATTTATACAACTTATTGTGAAGTTTTGTCTAATTTTTGGGGTTGGGGGGCAATTCTAGTCTATTAATAAATGTAGAAAAAACTATTGTGTAAGTGGTAAATGTTAATTTATTCGCTTCATCTAATAATGATAGACACGTTAAAATCTAATATTGAGTGTCATGGTGTGGCATTGCAGCGTGTGACTGAAACTCAGAACATCGTCAAGTTAACAGACAGGATGTGGGCTAGACTTCTTGCATCCACAAATCAACCCAGTTTCTTACATAATAGTGAAATGATGAAAGAAAAGCTTGACAGAGAGACTCTAGATGTGATCAACCAAATGAAGATTAATTCTATTTAATTTTTATGGATTACAGCAATAAAGACTTGCAAATCCGAACATTGCAAGTGTCCTCTATTCTTTTCACGCAGTTCTGGGATGTAAATTTCAATACTGCCTTTTTTGTTTTTATTTTTTATATAGCATTCTTATTGAGCAGTTAAGTACAGGTTAGCTTTTACCATAGCTATTTATGTTAGTCCTCCAGATACAGTGGCTTATTAGAAGATGTTTTGATTGTTTTTAGGTGACACACTTTAGACATTTTCTTATGCTGTGTTTGGTTGAGGGATTTGAGAAGGGATTTAGAAAGAGAAATGGAAAAGGTAGGTGCAATGTGAAAAAAAATATGCCTACATTTCACATAGTTTCACACACCTTTTTCCTTTCCCTTTCCAAATCCCTTTCCAAATTCCCCAACCAAACACAGCGTTAGTGAAATTCAAATATATATGTATTTGTTAACATTTCTTAGTGACATTCAAAAAAATATCTATTATACTGAGTTGTTGTTTGCACTTGTGCATTGTAAAACTACTTAGTCCTTTTGACTTATTTCATGCAATGGTGCAATAAAATTTACACATTTGGAAGGAATTAAAGTATTTGGGTTTTTCTGTTTGCTGATTTGAGGAAAACATATATTTTTGTCCTAGCTGAAGGACAAAAATAAATATCTAGATATATGGCTGACAGTAACTCTGCACAAAACCATTTAAAAAGATATACCTCACTGTTGATTAAGATTATTCCATCAATTATAGTTTATATATAAATTGATGTGACTCATTAAGCTCTTGTCATTTGAAAAAATAGAATCATCACTTATAAATTAAGCACTTCATTATAGTTGAGATATTTGCATGGATTTATTTGTGTTCCCTCCCAAGTTAGTTTAGGTATGGAGGAATTGGATCTTGCCCAATCATTAGTTTTTTAACTAAATCAATTGTCTATTGCTTTGAGAGAAGGTTATGTTGACATGCTTTTTTAAAGTGGGTGACCAAAATTGTTTTTAGCATAAACATGGATTTTCATGGCAAGAAGAGACTACTAACGCAGGGAAAAAATTTCAGAAAAATATTCAGAATTTTATATCAATGGACAAGATTTGTTGATCATATGTCCCCACAATAAGAAGGTTAAATTTACACCTGTTCAAAAATTTTGGTAGTTTTTTCTAGCTATTTTAGGAGAGGCTAGACTTTCCAAGGTTCATGTGATCAAAATCATAGGCAATTTTATTTGTACATCACAGAAAATCTCAGTACACATCATTTTTGTCATTCGGATATAAATATTCAATTTTAAACAAAAAGTAATTGTTGGAGCATAAATAGTTAAACAAAATGTATATTTGAATAATTTATTTTTGGTCACAAGTCTATGTTCTAAAATTTGACTTTTATTCTAAAATTTATATCTAAACAACATAAATAATATATACAGAGATTTTTTTATACTGTGCGAATAAAATATTGCCAAAATCATATGTGGCAGAATTTGAATTGGCAAATGATTAACAATAAAGTCCCAAAAATGGCATGGATAGAGCCGCAATAGACTTAGAGGAAAATTTCTAGGTAGAATAGTACAACCCTGTGAAAATATCTTATTGTCTTTCAGGAATGCTCGATATCATGAAAAGTCTTTCATGAAAATGATCATGAAGATGATAATGAAGATTTGTGACCTTTGGATTACAGTTAGAATAAATCACTACACACTAATCAACGTAATCTAAGAATCACAAATTTTTTATAATTATTTTCATGAAAAACTTTCTTGATCCCTAACATTTCTCTTTGCTTTTTGTATAAAAACTTTTCAACTTGCATGTATGAATGTCTTTATCATTTGCAGCTGTTGTTGCACTACAGGCACACGCAAGGAATTTCGAGACAAAACTTATGCAACTAGTTCATTACAGGGACCCCCAATTTGCAAGTAGATCATTTTGATCAAACAAAGCATTCACTCACTATTTCCTCTCACTCTCTCTCATTTATTGTAGAAAATAACTTGAACAAATACAACCCCATAGGATGGGTGTTGTGACTGATATATTTATAACTATATTTGTAATAATATATGTAACTATTTTTTTGTTTCACATCTATATACACCCTCAACTTGTGGGCTGCGGCGGATTTGGAGATGTTGCTGCGCAGCCTACGTAGCAGCAATTATTGTGCTGTAAAATGGGCCCATTTCGGGGCTTATTTTGATAATCCGAACCGTTCACATTTTAGAATACATCAAGTAGAATATTCTTACAAAAAATTAAGTTAATCGGATATCGTTTATCCATTTATTCACTCACATTTGTATTTACAAAATAAAATAAATAATAATTGTGATTTAAAATATTAAAATAAATACAAATGTGAGTGGATGAATAGATAAACGATATACGATTAACTTAATTTTTTACAGATATATTTTATTTAATATATTTTAAAATATAAACGATTTAAATTATCAAAATAAACCCCAAAATAAACTCATTTAATCGCACAACAAAACCCGCGCAACAACCTCCCTAATTCCGGCTGCGGCCGACTTCCCCATGCATGCACCAACATGAAGGAAGCGCGGGCCAGGGTTTGCCACGTAGATTAGTAATAGTCACTTGAATTTTGATTTATCTGTAGTGTCACGTAAAACCCCGTTTAGTAACAGAGTATTTTAATAATTTTATATATTTTTTCTTATTAAAATATGAGATAAAAAATTAATATATTTAAAATAATTTTTTTATTTTTTTTACGAAAAGACATGTAAAAATAGAGAAGGAAAATTTTGAATTTTTTGTATAGATTGTTAGTTTTTTAATTTTTTTAATAATTTTTTAACTTTTAGACTAAAACAGTGAGTTGCCAAACAAGATCTAAGCCTCTGTTTGGGAAGTGAGTTGGCTTTTTAACTTTTTGACTTTTTTAGTCTGGGCTAAAAAGTTTGGTTTGGAAAGGACTTTTTGACTTTTTGACTTTTTTGACTTTTTTTGTGAGAGAAGAGTGTAATGATTATGAGTTGGATTTGATATTTTATTTTTTGTAGCTAAAATAGTCTATTTTATTTTTTGTGACTATTTTAGCCCCTAACTCACCAAAACCAACTTCCCAAACTATGCCTAAATAACATTAATAGATTGTGAGTAAAAAGACGAAATTGTAAAAAAAAAAAAAAAATTTACAACATCAAAGGTTTTTAATATATATTTTGTAGGTCCACTTAGAATAGTGACAATTCTTTTGATGGGTTTTTTTTTTGGTTACATTTTTGAGCGGTCATCAACGTTTTTCATCATCTTTTATTTTTATTGGATAAATTATCAATTGAAAATACTAATAATAGCTTTTTGAATTGTCAATAATATTAGTAGATGTGAAAAAAAAATATTAAAATGTGTAAAAATATTTTAAAATGTGTAAAAGTTGCATTGAGCTTTTTGGATAAGTTTCTTCTTTTTATTTAGGGAACCAGAGGGGTCACGTTGCTCCTTCAATTTTTTGAAATTACATTTCTACCCCTATTTAAAAAATATTTTTAATTGGTTCCAAGCAGATAGTATATCTCTCAATTTTTGTTATTTTCAAAAAAATCTTTGCAAAACAAACGAGATTCATTCATTAATCAAAATCTTTACATTACTGTGAGGTCAGAAATTCAAATATCCCTATCTATTGGTTGGTTGTATTCTCTTAGCTCAATTGGAAAGCCATGATATTTTAATCTCTGTTAACAGGCTGAATTAATTGATTTATTTATAAAAGTTGAAAGATAGAAAAATTAAAAGTTAAAAGTGAAATTGTGAACTAAAACAAAATTGGTGGAATAAACAAAAGGAAAAATTCACATTACCCCATCATGATTTTGCCTCGGAATATTTTACCCTCATATGGTTTAAATATATACAAGTGTTTTGAAAAGTTAGTAAAAAGTTGACTTTTAACTTTTTTAGTCAAAAAAGTTAGCTTTTTGGACAGTGACTTAGGTAAAAAAGTTAACTTTTTTAACTAAAAAAAGCTAAAAGCTAACTTTTTGCTAGCTTCCCAAAATGGCCCAGAGAACCTTTTATAGTTTTGGACTAAAGTGTTACTATTCATTTTTTTTTTGTCAATAGTAACAGAAGGTATGCTACACTCTCTCAAACTGAAAGTCATCAATTCAAAAATCCCAAGTAAAGTAAAAAATTAAATTAAATATCAAAAATTCCCTCATGCTCATCTTCTTCTCCAAATTAAATTATATTCCTAACTAACCCCTAACTTTAACCCTAAATGTTCTCTTCTATCAATAATTTAATTTAAAATCTTATTAAATGAGAAATTAAGTTAAAAATAAAAAGTTAGATTAAGGTAAGTTAAAAATAAAAAAGTTAGATTAAGGTAATTTTATGATAATAAATTAAGGTGTTTAAGTTTATTTATGGTTTAATTTGTTAAATAAATATATGTATCTATTTAATTTAAAATGCTATTAAATAAAAAATTAGGTTAAAAATTAGATTAAAGAAATTTGATGATTTAATTTAATGGTAATAAATTAAGGTGTTTAGATTAATTTATGATTTAATTTGTTATATATATATATAATATGTATGTTTAATTTAAAAAATGTAACTGAATAAAAAATTTGGTTAAAAATTAAAAATTAGACTGTTTAGATTAATTTATGATTTAATCTATTAAATATATGATTAAGAGTATTCAGATAAGGTAGAGGTAATTTTATGGCATAAGGGTATTTAGATAATTTTGTCATTGTTTTAATAGAGTTAGCTTTGCACTAAGTCTAAAATTATAAAGGAATTCTGTTTATATTTGAATTATAGGGGTTAAAGTGCTAAAAGCCGAAATTATATGGAGGTAAAGTAAATTTTGCCCATAGACAAATAATTTAGCCATGTTTTAATTTTTTTTTGAATAAATTACACTTTATACGCTTCAACTATTGTCTCGTATCACTTTATCCCCCTTAACAAAAAATTGTAAACCAATTGGGCTAACCTAATTGGCTATCATGATTTTCCTAAGGATTTAATTTTAATGACGATGTCATGAGTTCAAATCTTCTTAAGAAAGAGTCGAATTAAGAGGCAAACACTTTAGTGTTTTGCAAGGGTGGGAAGACTAACTACCATAGGTGCTAATCTAATAATTAATAATTGAATTTTGTTGATAAAAAAAAAATTAAAAATTGTAACAACTAACTTCTCTCATCTACTAATTTTTTTTTTTCAATTTGAACCTTTATGACTAAAATATTCTTTCAACGATTGGATAAATTACAGTTTACTACCTTGAACTATCATCTAATACCACTTTTAATTTGGACTTTCTTATTTTAAATTTTTTTTTTTATCAATAAATGAATTTTTAGTTTGTTAGATTTTGTTTTTAAAAAATTGAAAACCAAACAACGAAAATATTTATGAAAAAATCAAAAAAATGTTCACTAAAGACAGTAAATATAAAACTATACTAATTTTTTATTTTATGTTTTTTATTTTTTCGTCTTTAGTGATTTTTAAAAAAAATTCTTCATAAATATTTAAATTTTAGGTGCATCTAAAAATTAATTTTTTTAAAACTAAAATATGAATTTTTTTACTCAAAAATAAAAAAATGAAGAATTATTTAAAAAAACTTAAAAATTATATTTCAAATTAAGAATCAAACTTGTTTTTAGTTGAAGGTTAGAGTGATATTGAGTGATAGAGAGTAAAATATAATTTGCTCCTATACTTAAAAAGGTGTTTTTGTTATTAAAATTTAAATTGAAAATAATTAATAAATAAATGAGAATAAATATTATAAGTTTTAATTAAAAAAATAATTGGTAAAATGTAACTTGCCGCCTTTTTTTCACCACGTCATACACAAAGATATGGAAAGGCAAAGACAAAAGTGAGCAATAACTAAGCACCGCCTCATTAATTTAACAGTCATTGTTGGGGTCATAATTTTTGTGTCTTAAATGACTCGAAATTATTAAAATAATATTATTTTGATAATTTTGATCTATTTGAGTTATAAAAATTATGGTCCTTAAATATTATTCTTAATTTAATGGGCAAATTACAAACACCCCTCTAGGTTTGGTGAAAATATAGATTTTCTTGAGATTTGAGAAATTACATCCCGCCTCCTGAGATTTATATTTTCATAATAAATTGCTCATTGAGGTTTTTACTTTTATATAGATTCCCCCCTAATTTTCCTTAATTTGTTATGAAATTTGACCCTCATGGGGTAATTTGTAACTTCTCAAACTTCAAGAGAAAATCTGTATTTTTATCAAATCTCGAGGGAGTGTTTGTAATTTGCCATAATTTAAAAAATAAAAAATAAAAATAAAAAATCACCGCCTCTAAAAAGATTGTAATTATACAATAAAGGTTAAAGTTAAAGTCAAAGATCAAAGTAAAAGTTGCACATCTGTTCGCCCGTTCTCTTAACTCCAATTACATCTACACATAAAGTTATTAAAATCAGGATATTGGCCTTGTTTGGGTTTGGATAGGGGGTTAAAAGTTGTTTTTTGATTTTTAATTTTTTTTATCATATCATTTTTTTATTTTTTAATATATTTTTAAAAAGTTAAAAAAAAGTAATAAAGTTAGCTTTTAACTAACTTTCAAAAATAATCCTAAGGATTCGTTTGGGGAGTATGTTGACTTTTTGACTTTTTTTTGATTATTTTAACCTGGGTTAAAAAATATGATTTGGAAGGGCTTTTAGCTTTTTGTGAGAGAAATAATGTAATAATTATGGATTGAATGTGATGTTTTTATCTTATTAGATTAAAAAATTTATTTTGTGTTTTGTAACTAAAATAGCCAAAAAATGCCCCAACTTTTGCTTTCCAAAGGAAACCTAAGTAAGATGGTCGAGAGAAATTAATGAATCGAATAAAATGGTAAACTTTTACTTTTAAGATAAAATAATTTTTTTTTATAATAATAATGCATCTTAAATAATTTTAAATTATTAAAAAAATAATATTTAATATAGTACATCTTTGGGCAAATTACACTATTAGTCCCTATAGTTTAGGGCTTGTGTCACTTTAGTCCATGACTTTTTAATTGTGATATATTTGACCATGAATTTTGAATTTTGCTCCAAATACGGATAATTGGACATACCATTGCTTAATTTTAAGGGCAAAATTATCAATTTGATAAAATATAAATTAATTTGACAAAAATAAATGTCAAAAAAATATTTTAAAAATTATTTCTACTCACCAAAAATAAAATTATAGAAAATTGATAAAAATTAACAAACATTATGTGATTAATTTTACATGATCATCATCTAAATACATAATAAAAATTACTTTGGTAAAAAAATAATAAATGTTTAAAAGATTTATCAATTTTATATAATTTTATCTTTAGTAGCTAGAAATAATTTTTAAAAATCTAAAAATAATTTTTTGACATTTATTTTTGTCAAATTAATTTATATTTTATCAAATTGATAATTTTGCCATTGAAAAATCTAATAGTGTCTACAATTGTCCTTATTTGGAACAAGATTCAAAATTCAGGATCAAATGTGTCATAATTAAAAAGTTAGGAATCAAAATGACATAAGTACCAAACTATAGGGACCATTAATGTAATTCACCCTACATCTTTTATGTTAATATAAATTAGAAGAAATGTTTGGAAGAAGAGTTTATAATCAAATTACTTATATAAATGTATACAGATATATAACAAATAAATAATAAGAATTTTTTATTTTTTTATTTTTTTTTGGGTAGAATTAGGATCGTAATACCATTCTATACGATTTTATAACAAACATCGTATAGTCACTGGCATCGCAATCACTTTTAAATTTTATGGAATTTAAGATGTTAATTTGATTTGAATTATTTAGCCGATGGTAGAATGGATCAAAATTATGATAACTACGGCAATAAGGAACTACGAACTCATGATTAAGCGATGACATCACCTACCTGATGAATAAGCATGACATCTTTAGGGCACTTTTGGAAGGGGTTAAAAAATTCAGCTTTTTGGCTTAAGTTTTTTGGCTTTTTAATTTTTTTTAGTTAAAAAAATTAAGTTTTTTACCTAAAAGAACTCAATTTTTTTGTTAAAAAAATAATTAAAAATGTCAAAAAGTTAAAAAGTTAACTTTTTACTAATTTTCCAAAACACTACTTAAAAACTTTTGGGATCAAAATGCTCCGGTATACATAAAATTAAGTAAATTTTTTACAAATTTACATAAATAGTTACTCAAAAATATATATATATATATATATATATAAATTGAACATAAATTTACTTAAATTCATAAAAATTTATGTAATTACATAAATTTATGTCGAATATATGTATTTTTTTTAATTTTGTGTATATAGGCTTATTTTGGGAAGTTGGCTTTTAGTCATTTTTTTTGGTTTGTAGCAAAAGTCAAAAGTTGGCTTTTTTGATTTTTTTTTTTCATTTGGGAAGGTGGTTTTTAGCCAAGGGTGAAATTATAATTTTACCCCTCATGAGTCAAAATAGGCTACATGGGTGAAGTTGTAATATTTTAAACTAAATAGGGGTAGTTTGGTCATTTGATTATGATTTGACATCATAAATAAATATTAATCAAAAAAGTCAAAAGTCACTTTTTACCAACTTCCCAAATCATTTGTTTAAAAAAGTCAAAAACTTAATTAAAAGCCAAAAAATCACTTTTTACCATCTTCTCAAAATAAGTCATAGTGCTCTTTTGGAAACCCTAGTAACTTTGGCGTTTTGTGAGGCTACAAGACATGGCTTCTTTTGGGAAGTGGCCAAAAAGCAAGTTGGGAAATTACATAACTGCCACCCATGTTTACGTCTTGAGGGCTACAACAAAATATAAATTTTCTAAGTTGAGTGGGGTATTTTAGTCATTTTAGTGTGATGTGACACCAGAAACGACTATTAACCCAAAAAACAAAAAAATATTTTTTTACCAACTTTCTAAATCATTTTCAAAAAAATCAACAAGCTTAGTGAAAAATTAAAAACTAACTTTTTACTATCTTCTCAAAATATCCCATAGTGTGCAATGCACACATAAGATTTTTCCCTTTAAAAATAGTGTTTTTTTCTTCTCATCAAAACTAGAATGTTATAGTTTTACATTATAAACTCTTTACAAAAAATGAAATTGTTTAAAAAACAATGAAAAATTAATTGCTACTGATTTTTTTATTTTTTTTACCAAACAAGACCTAAATGTCTTTTTCTCCTTTGACAATAGGTTTTGTTTTATTATTTCCCCTAAGCAAATTATGTTAACTCATGCAAGTATTGAATATTAATGAAATTGAAGAGTTTGTGGGAAAGAAATTGAAGACAGTTGACTAATTGTATCCTGGCCATTATTTATTTGTGTATGGTGACATGTAACATCATCTCAATTTTCTTATTTTTTAGGTTCATTGTATGAAACAGACTCCCTGCATATTCCATTCCCATAATTTGTTTTGATCATTCTATAGGTTATATGCAGATTTTTTTTTAGTATAAATAATCAGATTAATGTGAAAATAGTTATATAACTTTATCTGATTTATCAAAAAAAAAAAAAATGAAATATAAATATGATTTTAAAGCATATTATTAAATTTTATTGAAAACAAAGATAACAAAACATAAAACAATATAGTGGAGCATGTGGTAGTCCCAGGAATCCAAACCCCACACGTAATAGTCTGAATAGAAATTAACTCTTAATTAATTTATTTATTTATACTATCAATTTCAGGTTTGAGTACAACATAAAAGTTGAAAATAGCAGTCATTTGAATTGGGTAATTCACTTTTATCCATTGTTTAAAGATGATACTTTGGGTTGAATTAGTGATTGAGATACTTCATTATCAGACCTAATTTAAGCTGAGTTCAACATAACACAAAAAAGTCAAAAAGTGTCTACCCTATTTAAGTCACATCATCTTATTTAAGTCATATCACCTCTCTACCACATCACTTCAAATCCAACTCATATTTCATAAAAAATCATTCTAAACAACTCCTTAATCCCTATAAAACACACCTTTCTCTTCCTAAACAACTCCTTAATCCCTATAAACACCACTTTCTCTTCGCCTTCACCTATTAATTGAAAAATCAATGATAACTTAAGGGTAATATTATTCTAAAATATTTCCCCTTATTTCCATTGCTAGGATAATTTGAGATTCCACAACATAATATATGTACATCCTCTAATACACCCTGTTACAACAATTTCACACACTTTCATCTTCTCTCCCATTCTTCACAGTAAATTTTTTTATTTACACAGAAAT
This sequence comes from Camellia sinensis, assembly GCF_055761805.1. Lineage (NCBI taxonomy): Eukaryota > Viridiplantae > Streptophyta > Magnoliopsida > Ericales > Theaceae > Camellia > Camellia sinensis. The sequence continues at coordinate 65,566,659 of NC_138961.1, read as the reverse complement.
TAATCATAAAATCAGATATAATTTTTTCTTACATAACCATGAGATCCATCTCATATAAAAAGGTTGCATTTAATTTTATAATTGATTTTTGTGTTTTAGACAATTCTTATTTTCGGTCCAGTCCACGCAGCTAATGTGCACTTGCACCCATTTGATTGGTGCTTAAGAGAGAAGATCAAGACGCCATCGTTTAGCACCTGCCCACAACAAAGACTCTTACATAACACCGTTAAACACACCGTCACCGTCAGAGTAAGTCGTCACATTCCGGCGACTCGAATCGCTCTCTCTTCTTCTTCTTTCTTCGCTCCGCTCAGCGCCGCCCTCACTCCACCTCTTGCGGCCGGTGCTGACCGGTGGGTCAGACTTTCCGGCGTCCAGAGGGAAGTTCAAGATAGCTTTGCTTCCCCTCATCTTGAAAGCCGCACAGTCATAAGCTCGAGCCGCCTCAACAGCCGCGTCGAACGTCCCCAGCCAGACCCGACACCCTTTTCGGTTCGGATCTCGGATCTCCGCCGCGAACTTGCCCCACGGACGCCTCCGAACCCCTCTGTAATGGCTTCTCTCCGCCTCATCACCATTCAAACCACTCGGACCCGACCCACTCTCATTCGTCTTCAGTTTTTGAACCGAGACATTCAAAGATGGACTTAAATCTGCAATTTCAGGCTTGGATTCGTAATCGGAGAAATCGAGGTCCGGATTCAAGTAAATGAGAGAGGAGTTGGAGTTGGAGTTGGAGTCGGACCCAGAGCCGGAGGAGGAAACTGAAAGGTCCGATTTCTGGGAAGAGAAAATGGGTTTGATGTCCAAGATAGAGTCATGATGATGAGAGGAGTTGGAGAAATTGAGGTTGGTGATGAAGGACTGTGTAGACGTGAATTCTCCGAGGAGGTGTTGGCGTATGCGTTCTAGAACTAACTCGTCGTCTGTCGCCGTCGCCGTCGCCGTCATATAGAGAGAGAGAGAGAGAGAGAGAGAGAGAGTTAAATTGGGAGGGAAGGCATGGAAGTGGAAGTGATGAGGGCATGGTGTTTTGTGGTTGTGCGTATATAAAGGAGGGAGGGAGGGGGGTGTAACCGCCTGTTTGGCTGCTAGATGTTGAAAATTAATAATTGGGGGTGATATGAGATATTTTAAATAAGCGTATTTTTTAATTTTTTATAAAAAATATGTAAAAAAAAATAAAGAAAGTAATTAAAAAAGTAGAGATGAAATATTGATAAAGGCTAATTGATGTGATCTAAATAAGTATATGTAAATAAAAAAAATATTTTTTTAATTTATCCCAAACATCTACTTAGATGTTCAAGTAAACAACATTACTTTCTTTTTAGGTAATTAATTTTTTTTTAAATTTTTTTAATTTAATTTTACTTAATATATTATAAATAAAAATTATATCAAATAATTTAATACAAACTTATAAATTAAAATAAATTAGGGCAAATTACAAACACCCCCTCGAGGTTTGATAAAAATACAAATTCCCCCCTGAGGTTTGAGAAATAACAAATTGCCCCCTGAGGGTCAAATTTTCATAACAAATTAGGGAAAATTAGGGGGGAATCTGTATGAAAATAAAAACCTCAGGGGGCAATTTGTTATGGAAATATAAACCTCAGGGGGCGGGATGTAATTTCTCAAACCTCAGGGAGGAATCTGTATTTTCACCAAACCTCGAGGGGGTGTTTGTAATTTGCCCAATAAATTATTACCATCTCTTTTAAATTGGAACAATCCCCCCTCTAGAGAGAAATAGCTTTAGCACCAAGTTTTGTTTGAGCTCGGAACAGAATGCAAGGAAAAAATAACTTGATATGTGTGGTGTGAGACAAATTCATATATTGTGCGAATTTGATATTTATTGATTAGGGGATTGTTTGGTATGTTTTAAATAAGTATATTTTTTGACTTTTTATGAAATATAGATTGAGTTTGAAGTAATGTGGTAGAGAAGTGATGTGATTTAAATAAGATGATTGACTTAAATAGAATAGTGATTTTTTGATTTTTTAATTTTTTTTTGAAGATGCCACACTTAATCTAAATTTATAAAATTTAATACTATTTATTAAGATTTTAAAAAATAACTTGACACATTAATAATGTAGAGTAATGTTTCGATATAATAATTCATCTAACAGAAAGAAAAATATTATAAGTCATAAATTTTTTACTAGATAAATAATTAAATATCTTTCATAAATATAAAATTTACATCTTATCATGAGTGTGAAATCTACGAGAGAGAAGCATATCCTCTTATGAACTCCGAGCCTTATCCTTTTCCAATGAGTTGGGGGAGCAACTTGGCAGAGTTAGAAAAATAGTTTGGAAGTAGCATTTGTTAATTAAAATTTTAAGATTATTTTTTTCATAATCAATAATAATAAATAATAATTTTTAAATTAATATTATGCACAAAATCTTAAATATTTAATATATATTTTTTTTGTTTTTACAATTGATTTTTTGAAAAATCAGAATTAGAAATATATGGTATTATTTGTAACTAGTGTATTATAAACAATGGAAAAGAGTCTTGTATGTCATATAATAGATTATAGGGAAAATTATACAAATAGTTCCTATAGTTTGGGGCTTGTATCACTTTGGTCCCTGACTTTTCAATTGTGACACATTTGACCTTGAATTAGGGGTGAGCAGCGGATATACCGATCCGCCAAAACCGACCGAACCGAATCGATCCGCCACATTTTGGACGGATGCGTGATGACGAGCGGACGGTTGCGGATTGATTTTCTCAAATCTGCCAATTTGGCGGACGGATGGCGGATTTGAGATTTTTTGGCCGCAACCGAACCGCCAAACCGCCAAATCACGAGCACCCCTAGTAATTTATAAGACTTTGTATTTTCAATTTGTTTAAATATTATGTTTGTGTTTTCAATTGAAAAAGAGTTTAAATATTTAGTTGAAAAAAAGTTTTCAACTAGAATATTTTTTTGAATTGAAAAAAATAAACGTATTATTCATATATATTTTTTAGTTTTTAAATGTAACTCTAAAAATAATAAATAGAAAATATGATATATGCTGGTTGGTTTTTGTTTTCAAAAACATATGTAGATGTAACAATACAGAGACATTCAATCTCTACTACTGCTCTGTTCATGGTTTTGGTGGAATGAATTGTTATTATATTTTAAGAATCACAGATTGTAATATTTTATGGGGATGAATCATGCTATGATTGTAATATGTGGATGAGGCATGCAGTGATCGTGATATTCTAAAGTTCAAACTTTTTTTCTTTGGATAAGGCATACAATGATTGTAATACTTTTTTAAGTCATTGACTGTAATACTTTCTTTTTCTTTTTTTTCTTTTTTTTTTAATTTGAGGAAGTGCACAAGTTGAATTATGTTGAAAATTTATAAAATTTTAAACCGCCAAACCGATTCGCATCCATCCGCCAAACCGCCAATCCGCTCAATCCACATCCGCCGGATTGGCGGACGGATGCGGATTGATTTTCTTCAATCCGCCAATCTGGCGGACGGATGGCGGATTGGAGGTTCCGTGGCCGCAACTGACCCGCGCCCACCCCTACCCTGAATTTTGAATCTTATTCGAAATAAGGACAATTGAAGATATTATTAGATTTTTCAAAGGTAAAATTGTCAATTTGATAAAATATAAGCTAATTTGATAAAAATAAATGTCAAACAAATATTTTTGAATTTTTAAAAATTATTTCTACCTACTAAAAATAAAATTATGTAAAATTGATAAATCTTTTAGAAATTTATTTATTTTTTTTACCAAATTAATTTTTATTATGTGTTTGGATGATGATCATTTAAAATTAATTTAAAAAAATTAATCATGTAATTTTTATTAATTTTACATAATTTTATCATTGGTGGATAAAAATAATTTTTAAAAAATTTAAAATATTTTTTGAAGTTTATTTTTGTCAAATTAGTTTATATTTTATCAAATTGACGATTTTACCATTGAAAAATCTAATGATATTTTTAATTGTCCTTATTTGGAACAAGATTCAAAATTCAGGGTCAAATGTGTCACAATTAAAAAGTCAGAGACGAAAGTAATACGAGTCCCAAACTATAGGAACTGTTAGTGTAATTAACCCTAGATTATATGATAATATATAAATAATAGTAATACTACATTATCACCGATATATGATATCACTAATTAATAATAAAATAACACATGGAAGGTCAATTACACTTGTTAAATATAATTAATAATTCAATAATTTCTCATTTTCGTAGCGGGGTTAACTATGTTTACATATAAGTGATGATTTGATATCACTGTTGCACAAATTTTTTTAATAATTTGATTTGTTGTTAATTTTTTATTTTCAATCAAACTAACCATTATTATTTTCGTAATTTAAAAAATGTCATTAATAAATTATCCTTTTATGCAAAAAAAAAAAAAAAAAAAAACAAAAAAGCTAAAAAATTTCCAAAACCTGAGAGCCTCCCCCACCCCACGCGTAGCTCCGCCACTGGTAGCACTGATTTGTAAATTTTTCAAGTTTAAGGTCAAGTTTGGTTATCCTAAATAAGTATACATTTTTTAGTTTTTTATTTTTTTTTATCACATCATCTCTCTACTTTTCTGTACATCTTTTCATAAAAAGACAAAAAAAGGTACTTATTTAGGTCATTTCAAACAACTCCTAAATAACACACAAGCTCTAATTATAAAATTGAGTATAATTTTTTTTTATAAGATAAATGATATATATATATATATATATATATAACACAAGCAATAAGACTCGTGAAATTGTTGCCTTTCATTTCGTGATTAATTTTGTGTGTAAATAACGTAACTTATATTGATATTGATATTTTGGTGCAATTTATTAACGTTATTAAGGCTTTGTTTTTTTGACTTTTTACAAAACAATGTGCAGAAAAATAGAGAGAGTGATATGATAATTTATAGTGATTTTTTGACTTTTTAACTAGCATATCTACTCCCCAAAATGTTTGTAATGACGTTTGTTGATGTCGTTTCTCTAGTATAATTTGTTGACGTTTAATTGATAAGTTATTTTATACCATGTGTGACACATAGTGATGTTTTGAAAAATTGATAAAAAATTGACTTTTTAAATATTTTTTTTTTGTGGCTTTTAGCTTTATTGTGCTAAAAAAGTTAATTTTTTTGTAATTTTTTTTTTATACAGAAAAGATAAAAAGTTAAAAAATTAATTTTTTTAGAATGTTTCCAAAACGCCCCCACAATATCCATGATAACGGATGGTGTGAATGTAGTACAAGTTTTTAACTTTAAAAAAAATTATTTGAGTTATTTTATCTTATAATTACAAAGTAAAAATTGTAATACTAAATATATTGATATAAAATTTAAAAGTAAAATTTATAAACAATCTCAATAAGTTATTTCAAATATGCCGCAGTATATGATATTGTATGGGGAGCAAATATTCAGACAAGCCCGTATTCCTTTCTTCCAAGCTCCGTTTCTGTCCGATCACCTGTGAGCACAACAACGGTGAGCTACCCGGCGGTGTGTGGCCGGAAAACCCCTCCGACGATCAAGTTAGAACACACACATAGGGGATAGATAGAGAGAAGGGAGAGTGTTGAGTGTTTAGTGTATGTCTCACCAAATGTTCATCTGTCTGCGTATGAGGGGCGCAGACATGCTTATATACCCTCTGCGCCCCAAATCTACTCCGAGTGATCTCTCGACACGTGGCTCTGTTATCCCATCCGTCAGCATAAATCTTGCTGAGCATCACCTAATCCCAACTGCCAGCCCACTCTGCTGGGAGCTCGGTAGTTGGTCAACATTATCTCGGCTAACAACGGCCATTCCACACTTGAGCCCAAACGCTCCATAACCGAGCTACTCCAGGCCATGTTCAATACCGACCGTGCTCGGCTACATTCCGGCAGAGCCGAGCTCGGCTCAGCTCATGCTGGTTGGACATCGGCGCTCCCACGAAGCTAATTCTCGAACCGTGGAGCCCAGTGAGGCAGCGAACAACTCGACTTAGCCCTCACTTGACCGGTCCTTGTGTCGTGAAGCACCGCCTTATCAGTGCCTAGCCTTGACCGAGCAACACTCTCTAGACAGGCCCAAAACTTCCACGGCCCAATATGTTTAGCCAAATCTGTTCGGCCGTTACCACGGCCCAATTTCAGATCATAAATCTCCCTCTCAATTGTCTCTTAATTCTATCCGCAAAAGCATGACTGGGATTACATATTCCGACCGGGATAACACTTCCTCGGTCCTCAGAATGCGAATCGACGACCGGGCTAGTCGACTCCTGTCTGCGAAATTTGTCCGGTTCAGCTCCTCGGTTGACGTTCTCTTCTTCAAAAATTGCCCGGTTGTCTTCTCAACTCTTCAACCTGTCCCTTCAGTTCTGACGTCTTCATAAATGAGGACACGTGGCAGGCTTCCATTGGACCTCGAGCAGCCAACCCAGCCGTCCGCCAGAATTTGAATTCTTGGCGGTTTCTCCATCTATACATAGCCCCTTCTCCCTCATTTCGCTCCTACTGCCTCTCTGCAATCCGACGCTTCAGAGCTCAAGCATCTTCCTTCAAACCTCGTCTGCCATTCTTTGCGTTTGTGCTCGAAGAAGCAGGCCTTCCATTGGTAAGTCCTTCAACCCATGTCATTTTCATTTCATATTTCTTTCTCTCTGGTACCAAGTCCGTAGGTTTTAGGGCCTTCCCCACCCACAACCTTCAATGCCCCTTAGTTTCTTCATTTTTCCTGAAGAACACTGAGGATCTGGGGCTGACCGGGCTCCAGATCTTCATTTGATCCAAGAAATCAGTTTAACCGAGCAAATAAACTGTTTGCTGTAATCTTAGCAAAAACCGGAATGGCCATAGGACTTGGCCGCTCGACCGGGCTAACAACTGGTCTGCTTGGGCGACCGAGCTCCTGGTTAGACTTTACGACCGTGGTGGTTTGGCACACTTCCTCTTATACTTGCCATCCTTTTTCCTACAGAGTCCAAGGGGACCAAAGACCAATTCTGAGGCTCATAAGGACCGAACTGCCACCCATTCCTAGTCTGTGCCAAACCACCTCGGCCGAGTTAGATTAGTCGGCCACATAGGGAAATTCCGCTTCCTGGTGGATACTCCAGCTGCGCTAGCTACGTTCAGGGAGGAGTACGGCATCCCAGCCGACGTCCACCTTGAGCTTGCAGAAGAAGAGACCACCCCTTGGGGCAGATCAGAACAATGCTCCTTCACCGTGCTGTCCATAATCGAAGGAGGCCTCCGTTTCCCGCTCAATCCACTAATCACCGAATTTCTGCGCCGCACCGGGCTGGCACCCACTCAAGTGTCCACCAACACCTACCAGATAGTAAACGGTGTGCATGAATTAAACAACCGGTTAGGCATAAACCTAGGTTTAGCCGAGATACTGCGGCAGTACACCCTGGGGCACACCGGCGATGGCCTCGCCTACTACCTTAAGATTAGGCCGGGCAAAGAAAAAATTGTGACCGGCACACCAGACAAGGACTTGCATGATGACGATTTCTTCTGGGTGTCTGGCAATTATGAAACAGCCGAGGTACCGGGCTGGTTCATAAGCAAGAACTTTGGTTCCACATGTAAGCTGTTCAAACTTGCTCGGTTAGCTTACTTTCTTCATGGTTCTGTACTTAACCATTTTTCTTGTTTCTTTTGCAGCAATCCAGGCCTTGCAAGCCAACTACCAATACCCCAACGTAGAAGCCATCAGGACCGCGCTTCGCTACCGCGACCGAGACTGCAACGAGTTGCTCGGTTACACTCCAACCTACAGATACTCTGCTCCCCGCCAGAGTAAAGTTATAGACTTTCTCCGTGCTCCATCACCTCCTCCAGATCCAACTTTGCCAGACGTTCCACTAATCTGGTTGACAGAAGAACAAGAGATGGCCAAACGAAGCCGAATCAAAAACCTGCTCACCGCAACGTCTGCCGAGATACCGAGCGTCGTCATCCGCTCGCCAGCTGCCGGTCAGTCAAGCGGCGCCGTGGTTGCCCTAGCTTCTCCAGCGGCCGGGCAGTCAAGCCAAGCAACACGCCGGGCTGGCAAAAGAGCTCGCGCGGACCCGTCTGCCGAGCTGATTACCGAACTATCCACCGAGCAACCTACCGTCACAGCTGACCCAACACCAATCTGGCGTCTGCTACTCAAGCACTGGGGTAAAGACATCCCGGCGACAGCTTCGATCAAGGGCGACAAAGAGCACCTGCTCGCCTACGATCTTTCCAAGGCTCTTCTCCTACCGAGCGACGTGGTCGGCAGCGACCACGTCCCTGACACCCGGTTGGTGAAGTCGTCTGTCAAGTCCATGGCCAGGGTAAGCTTCAATTTGCCTTTGCAATTTTCACAAGTGTTTGCACGGTTTCTTCTCTGATCAGGTTTCCTTTTTGCAGGCCATCCAAAAACAACACTTAGTCATGGAGCGCATCCACCGACTTCGGGAAAAGGCAGCCGACACTGCCAGCCAAGTCCAAAGCCTCCAAACCGAGCTTGGCCGAGAAAAGTCCTTGCTTGAAATCGCCAACACCGACAACAACCGGTTGCTCGGCCAACTCGACGAAGCCGAGAAAAAGAGGGACGAGCTGGACGCGCTCAAGAAGTCCGGGGAGAAGGATTGTGAAGACGCCAATACTGCCGGCTTCAAAGAGGCGGAAGACAACTATAAAAAACAAGTCTTCGCTACCCAGGACATATATTTCAAAGCTGGATGGAAGGCTGCCTGTCAACAGCTCGGTCAAGGTCCTGACACTGACGTGTTTGTCTCTCCACCAGCTGTCTTCTTACCGACCTACCTTTTTCCATACGCCAATGACGTCTTCAACGCACTGCAGGCTGAGGCCGAGGAAGGACTCGAAAAAGCCGGGGCAGACGCTGGGGGAGATGACCAAACTGAGCAGGAGCAGCCCAGCCAGACTGGAACCGGTGTCCAGGACCAGACAGCAACGGTCAACCTGGAAGCGGATGAGGAATTCCCAGACCTCTCCCCCTTAGCTTAGTTTTTTTTTTCTTTGTGTGCAAATGTAACCGGGCTAAGTTCCCCACATTTTGTATTAACTTTTTATCAATGAAAAACTTTAATTTCATCAAGTGTTTGCATGGTTTTCTCCAACTCTATCTTCAACAAAACATCTCGGTTTGAACCACCTGGCCTGACCGGAATTCACATCACGGTATAAGTAGTAGAATTGAACTTCTTCAACCAGAATAACCATCTCGGTTGGAAGAACCAAGTTGAACAAATCACCAAGTCTCTCAACTGGAATAATCCATCTTGGTTGAGAATACCTAAGCTGAGAAAAACATCAACTTCTTCAACCGGAATAACCATCTCGGTTGGAACAACAAAGTTGAACAAATCACCAACTCTTTCAACCGGAGTGAACCATCTCGGTTGAGAATACCTAAGCTGATCAAAACATCAACTTTGCCAACCGGAGTAAATCATCTCGGTTGGGAATCCTAAGTTGAACAGGTCATCAACTCTTCCAACCGGAGTGAATCATCTCGGTTGGGAATCCTAAGTTCAGCAAGTCATCAACTCTTCCAACTGGAGTAAATCATCTCGGTTGGGAATCCTAAGTTGAGCAAGTCATCAACTCTTCCAATCGGAGTAAATCATCTCGGTTGGGAATCCTAAGTTGAGCAAGTCATCAACTCTTCCAACCGGAGTAAATCATCTCGGTTGGGAATCCTAAGTTGAACAAGTCATCAACTCTTCCAACCGGAGTAAATCATCTCGGTTGGGAATCCTAAGTTGAACAGGTCATCAACTCTTCCAACCGGAGTAAATCATCTCGGTTGGGAAACTCAAAAAAGAGCAATAATCAAAATGCCAAAGCAAAGAGGACACTTCTATATATTGACAAAAAGAATTACATTCTGAAGTGTAAGCCAAAAAATTCCTTTGCACAAAAAGAAAGCTAAAGCTAGAAATAATACAATTTGAGGTTGGCTGCATTCCATGGCCGGGGTATTCCTCTACCATCCAGATCCTCCAAATGGTATGCCCCCTTGCCTGCCAGACCGGTTATCTTGTAGGGTCCTTCCCAATTTGCCCCTAGTTTGCCTTCACCTGGCACCAGGGTGTTGCCCATAACTTTCCTCAAAACCCAATCACCTACTTTGAACGGTCTGGGGTGCACTGTTTTGTTGTACTTCCTTGAGAGCTCTTGTTGGTAGGCGGCCACGTGGATGAGGGCCTTCTCCCGACGCTCTTCCACTAGGTCTAGTTCCAGGGCGATGGCCTCGGCGTTTAACTCGGGCTCAAAACTTTCACTTCTGAGAGTGGGCATGCCTACTTCCAAAGGTATGACCGTCTCCATGCCATAAGCCAAAGCGAATGGAGTTTTCCCGGTAGAACGCCGCGGGGTAGTTCGGTATGCCCAAAGGACGCTGGGAAGTTCCTCGGCCCATTTTCCCTTGGCTTTCTTAAGCCTCTTCTTCAGTCCGTCAAGAATAGTCTTCTTTGACGCCTCGACTTGACCGTTGGACTGTGGGTAAGTCGGAGTGGAGTTGTAGAATTCAATCTTCAAATCTTCACAAAACCCTCTGAATAGGCGACCGTCAAACTGGGTGCCGTTATCAGAGATCAAAATTTTAGGGACACCGAACCGTGTTACCACATTCTGCCAGACAAACTGCTTCACGTCTTTCTCCTTGATTGTTGCCAAAGGCTCGGCTTCAACCCACTTGGTGAAGTAGTCTGTTGCCGCGATGAAGAACTTCCGGTTGCCTGGTGTTGTTGGGAGCGGCCCCACTATGTCTAATCCCCACATTGCAAAAGGCCAAGGGCTGGTTAGGGGAAGAAGTGCTCTGGCCGGTTGATGGATCTGGTGTGCAAACTTCTGGCACTTCTCGCACTTGCGAACATATTTCTGTGCGTCGGCTTGCATGCACGGCCACCAATAGCCTTGTGAAATAGCGCGATAGGCCAAGGATCTGCCCCTATGTGACTGCCACAGATGCCTTCGTGAACTTCGTACAGGAAGGCTTCCACGCTGCTCGGGTGCACACATTTTAGGTAAGGACCGGTGAAAGACTTCTTGTACAAAGCACCTGAAGGAGAGAGCCAAAACCGTTCTGACTTTACTCGCACCTTGTGTGCCTCCTTCTTATCGGCTGAAAGGATCCGTTCTCTAAGAAAGATGATGATAGGGTCCATCTAAGAAGGACCTAACTCGGCGCAGTATACATCTGTCTGCCCGGTTTCCTCAATGCTGGGCCTTGGAAGGAATTCGATCAACAGAGCGTTGGGAGATGTGCGGTCGACCATAGAAGCAAGGCCGGCCAACTCATCGGCTCGGTCATTCTCTTCTCGGCCAATCTGTTGGACCCTGATCGCCTGGAATCGCTTGATATGGTCCCTGACCAGAGCTTGGTACTTTACCATTCTGTCGTCTTTCGCCTCGTAAACCCCAGAAACTTGGTTAACCACAAGCTGGGAATCACTGTAAACCATTAGCTCGGATGCTTGCATCTGAAGCGCGCTCTTGAGACCGGCCAAAAGCGCCTCGTACTCAGCCTCGTTGTTGGATGCTGGGAAGCCAAGGGTGATAGAATGTTCAATAGTTAGGCCATCCAGCGAGATAAGAATGATACCTAGCCCGGCACCGTGATGGTTCGACGCTCCATCAACGAAAAGTTTCCACATCTCCCCCACAAAGAGCTTCCAACATTCTGAAGGGTCCTGAGAGTTTCGAAGGTCGATGAGATCACGGTTGTTCGGCTGTTCAGCTGCACGTTCTGTGCCGACTGGTTCCACTTCAGCCCCCCTTGGTAATTCGGCACCGGACTCAGCAAGTTGATCTACAATGCCCAAGTCCGTAGGCGAATCTCCAGGCTGCGGTATTATGCCAGCCGCAGGCTCTGTGCTGAGTGCTTCCACTTCTTCCCCTCTTGGTGATTCGGCACCGGACTCGACAAGTTGATCTACAATGCCCAAGTCCGTAGGCGAATCTCCAGGTTGCGGTATTATGCCGGCCGCAGGCTCTGTGCTGAGTGCTTCCACTTCTTCCCCCCTTTGTGATGTGGTACCGGACAAAGCAGGTTGGACGGTGATTCCCAATTCCATTATCGCATCACCGTGCGATGGATTTGTACAAACTGAGGGTGTGTCGGAGGGGCGCGCAAAGTCCGCGTCGCCAACTCTATCAAGCTGTTGTGTCTCGGTCGTGCTTGTGTTCACCTCATCATCTGCCACGGCAATGTCGACCAGGCACACCGGATGAGTTCCAGGTGAGAATTCCGCAACGAAATCGGCCAAGGTCTGGGCTTTTATAGCAGTGCGCGGCTGGAACTTAACATCAAATTGACTCAATTCGACCGCCCACTTGAGAATTCAGCCAGAGAAGTCTGCCCATTCAAACAAGGCCTTAAGGGGGAATTCGGTCAGAACGATGATGGTATGGGCGTGAAAATAGTGCGCCAACTTCCTTGAAGCCATCATCAATGCTAACGAAAGCTTTTCCAACGGCAAGTATCTCGACTCTGCCGGTAGCAAGGTCTTATTGACGTAGAAGATTGGGAGGTGCTTAATTCCTTCAGCTCGGACAAGCACCGCACTGACTGCATGCTGTGAGACGGCAAGGTAAAGATAGAGTTCCTCGCCTGGCTTTGGTGTAACCAACAGTGGCGGAGAAGACAGATACTCCTTGAGCTCGGCCAAAACCCTGTCACAATCTTCGTCCCACGAGAACTTTGATTTCAATGCCTGAAAGAAAGGGCGGTAGCGATCTGATGACTGGCTTATAAATCGATTAAGCGCGGTGGCCATCCCGGCCAGATGCTGCACGTCCTTAGTCGAGCTGGGCTGCTTCAAATCTTGCACGGCACTGATCTGAGTGGGGTCTGTTTCGATGCCTCGGTTCATGACTAGGAATCCCAAAAATTTTCCGGATCCCACGCCAAAGGCACACTTAGACTCATTCAGGCGCAGCTTGTATTTTTTGAGAATGGCGAACATTTCGGCCAAGTTGGATAAGTGGTCTCCTGCATGCCGGCTTTTAACCACCATATCATCAATGTAGGCCTCCATTGTCCGCCCAAGCAAAGGAGCAAACATCTTGGTCACCATCCTCTGAAAAGTTTCCCCGGCGTTCTTCAAACCAAAAGGCATGACTCGGTAGCAGAAGAGTCCCCTTGGAGTCGTGAAGGAAGTAATCTCTCGGTCGGGCCTATGCATGGCTATCTGGTGGTAGCCGCGATAGGAATCCAAGAAGTTGAGCCGATTATGCCTAGCCGTCAAGTCCACAAGCTGGTCAATACGGGGCAAAGGGAAGCTATCCTTCGGACAAGCTCGGTTGACTGTCTTGTAATCGACACAAACCCGCCACTTCCCATTCTTCTTGGACACTACTACTGTGTTGGAAATCCACCGAGGGTAGTGCATTTCCTGAATTGCTCCTGCCTCAAGCAAGTTTTTCACTTCCTCTGCAACTACCTCGGCGTGATGCAGCGCCGATCTCCTTGTTCGCTGAATGACTGGCTTTGCTCCAGGGAAGACATTGAGGTGATGGCAGATAAAACTTGGATTGAGGCCAGGCATATCGTAAGGCGACCATGCGAAGACTTCGATGTTGGTCATCAAAAACTCAACCATCTCGGTCCTTTCTTGGGCCGTGAGGCTGGAACCGAGCAGGAAGAACTTATCCGGCCGCTCCATATCAACTCGCACCTCCACCAATTCCTCAACAGCTTTGTCCTCTGCCTTGGTGCCCACATCGTCAAAAACTCCCCGGTCTTCCGGTCCTTCTATCATTTGAACGAAGCCTTTGGCAGCCTGGCTCCCGTTCACTGCCACGAAGCATTGTTTGGACATGACTTGATCTCCCCAAATCTCCTCGATTGCCCCCATAGCCGAGAGGAATCTCATCACCTGATGGTAGGTCGACGCTACGGCTTGCATGGCGTGAAGCCATCCCCTTCCAAGGATTAGATTGTAAGTAGAAGGAACTTGCAACACCCAGAACTCCACTTGCTTGACCACGGATCCCGTTTTGACCGGCAGGATAATCTTTCCCAAAGGCCACTCCGGTTGTGAGTTGAAACCAACCAGTGGCGAAGTTGCCGGAGCCAAGTCTGTCTCCCGGAGCTTGAGCTGCTTGAACGCGTCGTAATACATGATCTCGACCGAGCTTCCCTGATCGATCAAGATCCGTTTGACATCGAATTCCTTGACGCGGAGTGTTACTACTAAGGCATCGTTGTGCGGTGTCTGAATACGCTCTAGATCCCTTGAGGTGAAGCTAATCACATCTTTCTCTACGGTCTTCCCCTTCTTGATGGCAGGCTGTACCGACAAAACCTCCCTCATATGTTCTGCCTTTTTGATCATACCCCGGAGTTCGCAAACACGCTCCGGTTCCACTATGCCATGGATGACATTAATAACTCCTTATGGTGGCGCATCTCGGTCATCCTGTCCCCTGGGCTCAACCGGAGCTTGGTTCGCCTTTACACCCCCATCAATGTAAAGGTCTAGGTGTTCGGCCTCGACTAGCTCTTCCAAGTGTTGCCTCAAAGGCAAACAATCCTCAGTCCGGTGGCCTCGCTCCCGATGAAACGTGCAACGATACCACGGATTGTAGCCCTTTTGTCCATCGCCCAACTTAGCAGGAAATCGGACATACTCCTCGTCTCGGATTTCACTAAGTATGCGATAGATTGGAATCTTGAAGACCGTGGTTATGCCAGTCCTTGCCTTCAACCTTCTGTTTGCCTCCGCTACGTCATCTCGGGGGTAGTTATCCCGGTCATTCCGACGTCCTCTACCCTAATTTTTGCGATTCGAGCCACGGTCCGATTCCTCTGCTTGGTCACTTGAGCGGCTGGACTCTTGCCCAACTGCGTGCACTTTGCCTGCTATCTTCTTGTCTGTTGCTACCGAAGTTGCCTTCACGGTAGATGCTGACGCATCATCCTCGACTCGGATGTGCTCATTGATGCGCTGCATGAGCTGGCCCATGGACGTCGGTTGGTGCATGGTAAACGAGTCCCGCAGTCTATGTCCAACCGGGAGACCATGCTTGTATTGAGTGATTGCAAGGTTGACCGGGCAATCTAAGATCTAGTTGAAGGTCTCCCAATAGCTGGAGTTGTACACCTTCAATGTGTCGCTCGGTTCCATCTTGACACTCAGTAAGTGATCAACTTCTTTTGGTGTTTTGGTGTTGGTTTTGAAGCGCGTGACAAAGGCTTCGGCCAGCTGATGCCACCTCTCGATACTCCCCTCCGGCAGCCTTTCAAACCACTTCAAGCCCAGTTCGCCTAAACTTGACAGAAAGATGAGGCATATAAGAGCATCATTCTGCCTATGTCCGGCCATGACCTGTCGGAAATGACTTACATGCATGTAGGGATCGGTCTTCCTGTCGTACAATGTGAACTTCGGCTGGTGGAAGCCCGACGGGAGAGGTGTTGTTTCTATTTCCAGGGAGAAAGGGGTGGCACTTAACCTTGCCAAATCTGAATCCACTAGGAGTGGCGCTGCTTGGCAGGCTGGAGGCATTTCGACCTCCTTGCTGGCATGAACCCCGTAGGATAACCGTTGGAACGCCGGTATCCTTTGAGTTTCCTGCCAGTGAGCCCGCTCCTTCAAAACTGCTCGCAAATCCTCTGAACAGGCGGAGTAGGAGTATCTCGACGTCGTCACCGGTCGTGAGGGCCAGTAGGTGCTGTCTTGCGCGCTAGACTTCTCTGCGCGCACATCAGAATCGCCATCCCTGTAACTCCTGGTAATAGAAATGGCCGGAGTGTGCCGCTGGTTCTGACTGCCTAAACGGCGGGATGGGGTACGCTCACTGTGGTCACCCACTCCAGCTACACCCTTCCTTTGACATGCCGCTTGAGCTCTTCCATATCCACCGCCATTCGCCGGATGACGGCGTCTTGGTCCCTCAACTTGTGTTCCAGACGTCTGGCGTGTGACTCTCTCCGCCGCCAATGACCGTCTGGACTCCGCGAATGACCATAACTTCTCCCGCGCTTATCCTGCGCGTCCCCCGACTGCCCTCCGGGGAATGTCTCCAAATTCGCCATTGGAAGGATGGCGGGATGTCCCTCTCTCCGTCGGATAAACTCCGGGGTGGCTCTGTCGATTGCAGACAACGGAATAATCTCGTCGTTGTTTGCCATGAACGGCGATCAGATGAGCTTGGAAGACAAGGTTTTGTCTGTCAAGTTCCCACAGACGGCGCCAATTGTACGGGGAGCAAATATTCAGGCAAGCCCGTATTCCTTTCTTCTAAGCTCCGTTTCTGTCCGATCACCTGCGAGCACAACAGAGGTGAGCTACCCGGCGGTGTGTGGCCGGAAAACCCCTCCGACGATCAAGTTAGAACACACACACAGGGGATAGATAGAGAGAAGGGAGAGTGTTGAGTGTTTAGTGTATGTCTCACCAAATGTTCATCTGTCTGCGTATGGGGGGCGCAGACATGCTTATATACCTTCTGCGCCCCAAATCTACTCCGAGTGATCTCTCGACACGTGGCTCTACTATCCCATCCGTCAGCATAAATCTTGCTGAGCATCACCTAATCCCAACTGCCAGCCCACTCTGCTGGGAGCTCGGCAGCCGGTCAACATTATCTCGGCTAACAACGGCCATTCCACACTTGAGCCTAAGTACTCCATAACCGAGCTACTCCAGGCCATGTTCAATACCGACCGTGCTCGGCTACATTCCGGCAGAGCCGAGCTCAGCTCAGCTCATGCTGGTTGGACGTCGGCGCTCCCACGAAGCTAATTCTCGAACCGTGGAGCCCAGTGAGGCAGCGAATAACTCGGCTTAGCCCTCACTTGACCGGTCCTTGTGCCGTGAAGCACCGCCTTGTCAGTGCCTAGCCTTGACCGAGCAACACACTCTAGACAGGCCCAAAACTTCCACGGCCCAAAATGTTCAGCCCAAATCTGTCCGGCCGTTACCACGGCTCAATTTCAGATCATAAATCTCCCTCTTAGATATGATACAACTTCTCTTAAAACTTATGACCTAATAATAGCTAAAATAAGTATAAAATGTTAATTATTAAAAAATTGAGGAGTGGTGCTTTCAATTTTTTGTAATATAAAAATTATCTAATTTTTAATTTTGTTAATTAGGAGGAGGATTACTATAGTTTTAGCATGGGGGCACAACATAAACACAAACAAAAATGATTGGGAGCTCTAATGGGGATGAGCTTCACTGTAATGTGATGTTTTGACTTTAATTTTTTTTTTATTTTTTAGTTTTAATTTTCCGCATCACTAAAACTAATTTTAGAACCTCAACTCTAAAGTTCTCAATCACTGCTCAAAGGCAAAACACAACTTGGCACTGTATAATTTGACATCCCTGATATGATATGTTTGCAAACTCCCAAGTTCTATCCATCCTTGATAGGGAGAAGTTATTTGATGGTTTTAGAGCATCATACGTGTTTCTTTATGTGAGTTGTGATTGTTTAAGAGATTGAGATTCATAATTATATATTAGGTAATTAAAAAATATGAAAGAATATGATAAATTATTAGTCAAGGACAGATTCACCTGATATTCCTGGACCACGATTTAATTTTTTCTGGACAAGTGGCTTGGCTTACTGTTTGCTTCAGGAAAGGTACTCAAGTTTTTATTTTACATTATAATAAAGTTTAATAAATTACAATCATACTAATAAAGACAAATATAACATATGAAAATAGTCTGGACCCCAGTGGGGGTGACCCCTAGCACCCCACTGGTTTTTCATTGGCTGAATTTTTGTCACCCCCTATTGGGGGTCCCCAGCATTACCGTATAACATAAATAAACGAATAAATACAAAGAATTTATCAAAATAGAAGAGAGAAATTTCACTAAATACACAAATAATAAAAAGTAGAAAAATGAAAGATACTCACGTTGGGAAAGAAAAAAATTATCAAAAAAGGAGGCCTAATATTTTCCATTTCTTTTGTTTGAATAAAAGGAAATAGATGAAAAAATATATTGCTATTCATCTCTTTTGATTGGAAAAGATGGAAAAAAAAGATTCTCAATCGGTAAATCTAATTTTGAATTTTGTTTGACCAAAAATTCAGGCGCTCAAATACTTTATCTATAAGGACAAGTTTACATAAAATGATCAAAATATCCCATGTATATATATGCTCTATACCCCAAACCAAACCCTAACCTTCTCACAACTCCTCTCTCTCTCTACTCTCTGCTCTCCGCTCCTCTCTCTCTTTACTCTCTGCTCACCTCTCTCTCTCACTACTCTCTGTTCTCTATCGTCTCCGATCGTCGCCGTTTATCTCCCACCTGCTGCTGCAGCTAGGCCTCCTCCTTGAAGCCTCTGATGTCGTCAGCGGTCGAGTCCAAATAGACTTCGTCGATGACTTCCTTTTAGGCTGTGGCTTCCAGATCTTCATCACGGCTCATCGCTCTGGCGTCATCGCCACTTTCGCATAGCAATTCTAGTTTAGACTTGACCCATTTGATGTTCTAGATCTGGGTTTCATTGTCTTACATGTGATTCAAGTCTTATTTCTCCTTTTCCTCATTGAGTTTGGTCATTGGAGTGCTTGGATTGTGTTTGGAACAAGATAGGAGTTAGTATTTCAAAACTATTTTTGCCCAGATTTTGACTCTTATGCTTGAGCTATCCTTGTGAACTCTCAGTACTTTTGCAGGCTTGAAAAACTACTGGTAGTGTGCATTCTTCGCTCGAGTAGTATCGCGCTTAAGCGAGACTTCTTGTGCTCGAGCGGTGGTTCTCTGTTTGTAAAACTGCTAGGAGTTTGTATTTTATGCTCGAGCGAAATTACTTGTGCTTGAGCGGTCACATTTTTTGTGTCTGGACGCTCGAGCGACACTTCTTGCGCTCGAGCGATCTGCACGTATATCAGTCCGTGAAAGTCACTTTTTACATCACTTTTTCATCTCTCTCTCTCTAAACATTTTAAAACCCTAAGTTGAGACTCTCTCTCTCTAAAACTCACATTCTGTCTACAAATCTACCTAGATCCGTCGATCTTTTCACCCGTGTGCCTTTGTGAAAAAGGTAGAGCTTGGCAAGGGCTTCGTTCTAATTGGAGCAAAGTTAGTTTTTGGCGTCTTCAAGTTTTCAACACTCTCTCTCTTCTTCTAAAACTTGAAGTAGGGCTACTTTCCACACTTTTTATGAGTTTTAACTTAGTTATTTTTTATTTTTAAACAATAGTGAGATTTTTGGAAGATTTCGAATAATCTAGGGTTTTGGATAAAAATCAAAAGAGGTTTTTTTTTTTTCTTTTTCCAAATGGATCCTTGAAAAAGATTTTGATATGGAAGATAAAGTTAAGTTGGGAATAAATTGTTGATTTTGAATGTTGGGATTGATTTTGGAAAGAAAAGGGATTTTGCCCTAAATGCCTCAAATGTTGATTTTATATAAATTATGAGGGTGGAATTGAAATTGTGAAATTGGATTGCTGTTGGTGAGAATGGTGGAGTTAGATATGTACCTACTTTATATAAATTATCACTCACAAGAGTATAAAGTACCTGTTTTCACAAAAAGATCTAAACTTAACGCAGAGAAGGTGGATGGAGTTTATGAAAGACTATGATTTTGAGTTGCACTATAATCCAGGGAAGGCCAACGTAGTGACTGATGCCTTGAGTAGGAAATCCTTTAGCAGTGTGGCTAATATTGCCATCCAGGAATGAGAGATGTTGGGTCCTATTTGTGAGTTTGACTTGTATCTGGGCAAGTCCGTGGAGTCGGCAACTTTGTTTTCGGTAGTTGCGCAACCTACACTTATGAGCCGAGTTATAGAAGCACAGAGGGGTGACCTTGAGATAGAATCCCTTCAGGAGAAGATCTGTAGTGGAAAAGTGGAGAAGGTTTGAATGTGTATTCTGACTTGAGTGTTAGATATCTTGATCGTCTTTTCGTGTCGGAGTCTTGTCGAGAGGAGGTACTCTGAGAGTTTCACCATTCACACCTTGCGGTGTATCTGGGAGGCACAAAGATGTATCACGATCTTAGTCATTAGTTTTGGTAAAAGGGGATGAAGAAGGATGTAGCCATGTTTGTATCGAGGTGCCTTACTTGTTAACAAGTGAAGGCCGAGCATCAGAGGCCTGTTGGTTTGTTACAACCCTTGCCTATAGCCGAGTGGAAGTGGGTGCATGTTACAATGGATTTTATTATGGGTCTTCTGAGGACTCAATGGGGTAATGAGGCCATTTGGGTGGTGATTGACCGATTGACCAAGTCAACATACTTTATACCTATGCGTACGAGTGACTCGGTAGATTATCTAGCCGACCTTTATATTAGGGACATAGTTTGACTTCATGGGGTCCTTGTGACAATTGTTTTGGATAGAGATCCACGTTTTATAGCTTGGTTGTGGTGGAGCCTATAGAATGCCTTGGGCACTAGGTTGACTTTTAGTATTGCCTATCATCCTCAGACTGACGGGCAATCATAACGTACTATTCAGATCCTTGAGGATATGCTTCGAGGTTGTATCCTTGACTCTAAGGAGTTGTGGGAGAGGCACTTGCCCTTAGTAGAGTTTGCCTATAACAATAGCTTTTAGTTGAGTATTGGCATGGCGCTGTTTGAGGCCTTGTATGGCTAATCGTGTAGATCTCCTGTGAGTTGGGCCGATGTAGGTGATACACCTATGTTGGGTCCAGAGTTAGTCCGGAAAATGACGGAGAAAGTTACACTTATCCGTAAGAGGTTGGTCATGGCTCAGAGTTGTCAGAAGAGCTATACCGATCGTAGGAGGAGACCGTTATCCTTTGAGGGAGGAGGTCACGTATTCTTGAAGATATCACTTAGACAGGGTTTGATGAGATTTGAAAAGAGTGGGAAGTTGTTTCCTAGATTTATTGGGCCTTTTGAGATCCTAGAGCGAATTGGGAAGGTAGCTTATTGCTTGGCCTTGCTGCCACAACTTTCTAGGATTCATGACGTGACGCCTAAAGAATCATCAAACATCATAAATTAGTATGTGATGACTCTAGAAGCGAGGGATTCGGTATAACATCCGAAAATCCAACCAATTCTATTATTCTTCTTTACGTCGGTTTTAATCCAATTTTAAGTCAATTTTATTGGCCTTTTTCATCTTACCTTTCCTTTACTTAATCATTTTGTCCAAAAGTGAGTGTTATGTCCACTAAGTGCAAAAGCGATAAAAGGGTATCAAGCATCGACTTAACTTGAGAAATAAGCCTTTCAAGTCCTTTTCTACGGAGGAAATTACAAAGGAGGAGTCAAGCTCATTTACGAGCAATAAGGAATTTGGAGTCAAATCCTGAGAAAGGGCGATAACGACTCTAAATCCAAACTTGATAACAAGCTATAATGAAGCCTTCCCTTATGATTGCCAAGGGCTTAACTAGAAAGTTAGTCCTTTAGAAGTAAATGCATCGGCAACAAAGAGGAATGACAAACAAGAGGTTGTGCTTGGCATAAGAGAGATGTAACGCCTTAGTAATGAACCTCCGAAGAGATTAAACCATTAAGCATGAAAGGTCTTTTTCTTATGCTTAAACAACAACCTTTTGTTAAACACAATTCTTTAAATTAACAAAGAATGGAGGGAGGTTACACAGATGATTATGCGAAGGTGATTATTGCAAAAGTGAAATTATTTACTTGAAAATTAAGTAAACATGACTATCAACTCAAATGGATTGGTGTCTAAGGCCTAAATAACCAAATCCATGAGGAATTACAACAATACAAACATGATATTCAAAGTATAAACTAATTAAATGAATCAAACAGCCCCTAAAACCAAAAAAACAGTGACAAAACTACTTCAAAAAGGGGAAGAAAGTAAACACAAATAGGAGAGTACAAGCTAGACAAGCAAGCTTGCACTACAAACATGATATTCAAAGCATAAATTAATTAAATGAGTCAAACAACCCCTAAAACCAAAAAAACAATGACAAAACTACTTCAAAAAGATGAAGAAAGTGAACAAAAAGAAGAGAGAACAAGCTAGACAAGCAAGCTTGGGGAGGGGAGGCTAACCCCTCCCTTTTGTGGATTAGGAATCACATACTTCAGCCCTTGAAAGTGGCCTCTAACAATGCACAAACTCGAGGAAAATGCAGAAGATGATTAGTAAAAACAAAGGAGAAAGAAGATAAGAGTTATACCTTTTTAAAGAGTATGTATGGTTGTTGATCAAACTTGATTCCAAACACCCTCAAGTTATGAAATATGGTTTGAAACTTCAACAAAAAGCTTCAAGAACAAGCTCTAATGGTGTATGTATTGTTCAAGAAGATTTGAAGATCAAAGGTGTAAGGAAGATGGTTTTAGCTCTCAACATCCTTCAATGCCTTTAGGAAAATCTTCTAACCTTTAATTTTGAATGCAGGAGGTCTATTTATAAAATTTGAGCCAATTTGGTCGAAAATATCTTCAAACAAAGCCAACTGTCCAATTCCCACCAGCTGTCCTGTTTGGCGCTAATGAGACCCGGCCGGGCCATAAAACACATGGCCGGGCCAAAAAATGAAAAGCCGGGTCTAAAAAGGTAGTATGGAATATTTTTCATTGAAACCCGGCCTGGTCTAAACAAGCCACGGCTGGATCTAAACAAACCTAGCCGGGTCAAAAAAAAAAAAACTACTTTCAAACTCGACTTCAAACGGGCATATTTCCTTTATTCGGACTCGTTTTTAAGTGATTCTTGAGTCTAAATTGAAGTCTCAGAAATCTAATTTCCAATGGTGGTGGCCAAACATCTAAGTTCTAAGTGTACAAAGAGATATTCCTAATTTAGTGAAAGCTACTCATTTCTTTCTTAACAGATTGATGCCTAACTTCTTCCTAAACTAGTTTTCTTCCATCCCCTCCTATTTCTTTCAACTCCAAACCTATAAATAATATGTTTTTAAAGATTTTTCAAAGAGTTCATATCTCTTCCATTTATTTCCATTTTGTCCTTACTTGGTTTACTGAAAAGTGCAAGGTTTTAATCGAAATGTGAGCCTCGAAACTTCATAGAAACGTTTGGAAAAATATTTTGAAAAGAGGGCTTTAAGGTCTAAAATAGTTTGGCCAAAATGAGGTGTAAGGTTTGGGATTAGAGCTTGAATCCAAATTTCTTCGCTGAGAATTCAAAAGATTGCACAGTGTAACTTTCATCAATCGGGTGTTTGGAATAAAGTGCCCAAGTCTTTGGGACGGTCAAAAATGGGGTGTCTACAGACACTTGTGTTCTTGACTGATCATTCTAAAGCGAGCAATAATTTTTTAAAAAATTCTTCCTAAAAAATGAGCATGAGATTGCAAATTGCTAACAAGTGGGTCTTTAGTAATGTGACACCAAGCTCTACACATTGCTACATCTTTATCAATGTTGAATGATTTCTCTCTCTCTCTCTCTCTCTCTCTTGATGAACTCTCCACATTGATTGTGTGAAAAATAAAAAAGAAAAATGTAATTTGAGATGTATTTTTTATACCATTACAAAAAGATGACCATTTTTTTTAGCCATTTCATTTATACCTGATGTCTTCTTTATTTGGAAAAAGTGTCATTTTTTTTTAAATTTTTTTTAAGACTGAAATAAAGCCCCCCCCCCATTTTTTTTCCAGACCAGACTAAAATAGAGCCATTGCCATATGTTAGTCATAGCATGAATAACATGGATTTTGATGATTTTGTTTTGTTTTATGTTTTGATTTATTTGAAAGAGTTAAATTGTTTGAAATCTTATAATTAATCTAACATCATAATTCATCTTCTCTATGTCTAGTTTATGTTCTTTGGAAACCACAACTGAAGCTTAAACAGGCAACAGAAGCAGCATAACACAATAGAAAGCAACAGCAAAGGAGGAGGTCAAATCAACATGGGGTGGTTGACTGGCCGGTTGTCCGATCAAACATTCGGGCGGACGACCAATGGTGAAAAACTTGCCTAGTTCACTTTGGTCTGCTCCAATTTTGCTTCAGCTATTAGACAGGCAGTATGCTCGACGACTGTAATAGTCATCCTTTA
The DNA here is from genome assembly GCF_055761805.1 of Camellia sinensis. NCBI lineage: Eukaryota > Viridiplantae > Streptophyta > Magnoliopsida > Ericales > Theaceae > Camellia > Camellia sinensis. Next base: position 65,542,616 of record NC_138961.1, on the reverse strand, counting down.
CAAGTGGGAGTGACTGGACGTGTGAAAGGACATCTGGGGGGACATCCGGGTGGATGACCCCTCTCTGTATGAATCAGTTCTACAATGGCTATTTTTTAAATTCAACTGTGCAACGATTATCTTATTTACACCCATCTTTCAATAGGCAAAACTCACATGGGCTAGAGACAATGGCTGACATTGATTAGATGTATATTATCTCACCATCACCAACGAGAAGAAACCAACGGTAAAAAATGAATGGGTTTTGTCAGATTGAAGAAAACACTCAATTCTATATATAATAGAGCTCTGATGTGAAGAGCTAAAAGTGAGAAGTGAACCACAAGCAAGAAAAGTTTCTTATTCTTTATCAATCTCATACTTTTCTCTGGTTTAATTTGAAGAGTTCATCATCCTTGACACATCACTCATCTTCAGAAAATATACACTGAGCCTTAGCTTTAAGCTTATTTACTTTTGAGAGGTTTTACTGAAAAATCTTAGATTCATTATTTTGTATCTAACTGTGAGAGGTTATTCATTGTAGCTTTCTTTGAGGGCAAAAGCACGTCACAAATCTTGTAAGAGATTACTAGCTCTACTGTAAAGCTAGAAAATCTGTGGAGGATTGCACCATGTGTATGAGGGAACTAGCACCCCTGTGAAGCTAGAAAATGTATGGAGGATTGCTTCATGTACATGAGGTTGCTAGCACCCCTGGGAAGCTAGAAGTATAGTGGAAAATCTCAAGTGAAGCTTGAGGAGTAGACATAGGCTTGGTTGAAGCTGAACCACTATATATCTTGTTTGCATTCTCTTTCCTCATCTTTTTAAATTGATATTATTGTGATTATTATCTGTTATACCTACTATACTAATTGTTTAGTTTTTATTGGGTAATTATTAATTTTAATTTGGAAAAACCTAATTTATCCACCTCTTGGGTTGCCTTTTGAATAACAATTAGTATCAGAGCCTGGGGCTCTTGTTTAGATTCAATAATCTTAGAGTTTTTGATTTATGGCAACCATATCTAATACCGACTTTGTTGTAGGTCAAGTTAGCAATAGGCCACCTTTATTTGATGGTAGCAATTATAATCATTGGAAAGGAAAAATGACTTTGTATCTTCAAGCTATTAATTATGCTTTGTGGCTCATTATCACAAAAGACTCTAAAATCCCTACCAAATTAGTAGACAATATTAGTGTGCAAAAAATTGAAGAAGAATACGATGAGTGTGACTATAAACTGTTACAAGCTAATGCTAAGGTCAAATTCATCCTTGTGTGTGGATTAGATACAAATGAGTACAATAGAATTTCTGGTTGTGCAAAATATGGGATAAATTTGAAATTACCTATAAAGGAACTAATCAAGTAAAAGAGTCATTTATTGATATGCTTGTTCATGATTATGAGCTTTTTAAGATGAAATCTCATGAATCTATTTCTGAAATGTTTTCTAGATTTACCAACATTATTAATGTTCTAAAATCTCTTGGTAAATCTTATACTTATGTTGAGCTTATGAGAAAAATTCTTAGGTCTTTGCCAAAGATTTAGGAGCCAAATGTTACTGCTATTCAAGAAGCAAAGGATCTAACAAGATTAAGTATTGAAGAACTCAAAGGGTTACTCATAGCTCAAGAGCTTACAATGATGGATAGAAGCAAAAAGAAAATTAAAGGCATTTAGGGGAGAAGATGATGAAAGCTGCTCTGATGAGGAAAATCACAACAATGAAGCATCTTATCTATGCTTCATGGCAAAAGAAGATGATGAGGTAACCTTTAACTATGATGAACTTGAAAATGCTTTTGATGAACTTTATGATGAATTTAAAAAAGTTTGTGCTCAAAATTCAATGTTAAAGAAATTAGTTACTTCTCTATCAAATGATATAGATATATTGAAAACAGAAAACTATACTTTGAAAAATGATTTTCCTTCTATTGCTAATGAGAAAAATATTTTGAAAAACAGTGTTAAGAATTTAAACAAAACACTTGAAAATTTTGTAAAAGGAAAAGAAAATGTCAGTAAACTTTTTGGAACTAAAATATGTGTTTTTGATAAAGTATGCATTGGTTTTAATCCTATCAACAAACAAAAGAACTTCAAAACCATTTTTGAAAAAGGTCATCCTAAACTACTTATGAGATTAAATGTTCTTGAGGCTAATCCCCATGGACCTAAGAAAGTATGGGTACCAAGAAAGAAATCAAATTATTTTGTAGATGAAATATCAAAGAACACCAAAGACTTGGAGAGAAGATGCACAACAAGAGTATTCAATCTTAAGAACAAAATCAGTCTTTACATGAAGATAAATAATGAAATGAGAGTCACCAAGATGAACAATAGAAGTAATGTATGAGTGAAGATCCCAAAGAGATAAATGAAGGTATAACCACTAACATACCTTTAAGCTTAAAGTTCCATATTTTTTAAGGTGTGATTTATATACAACAGGTTGAGTTTGATAATTACCTTCATGAAACCTAATTGTGCTTGGCCTAAGTAGTCATGTTCTGTTATACCATTATAACTTGTCATGTTTCAAACCATCATTAAGCTAAAAATGAGATTTATATTATATTGATGAATGCCTAGTAGAATATGAATGATTCATGTATTCATTGACTATTTTATATCATGACATCCATTGCTATGAAAAAAAAGATAAGAAGTGATAAAATGATTTCTCACTTGTAAGCATACTCTTATATTTTTCACCTTACATACGTGACTTCATACTAATATGTTAATCCTTTTCGAGTCATATTTTAATGGAATTAATTTTGATGATATAGCATGTTTTGAGATTATGTACTAACTATTTTGTTAAAATTGTGTTTGGTATATCCATGTACACTTGTGATCTCAAAAGTATGCTCAATATGAAAAATTCATGCTCATATGCTTCACATTGAAATATTTGATTGAGTTATGAAATAATTATTGTATTCAATTGTTAAATAGATCTTTTGATTAATGGTCCATCACCAATGTTTGAATAAAATGGAAAATCATATGTTTATAGAGACATTGTATCTATTCTATTGAAAATCATTTGAATAAAGACTGTATTGGCATATATCTCATGAGATGCTATTTAGTGATAACTGTCAAAATTAATTGGTGCATAGCATTCATGTTCTGTTCCACATTGAGCAAAATGATTGTATCAAGCTTGAACATGTGGATTGGATATAGTTGATGAAAATGCCTTTTGTTAATTTTATGTGATTAATTGAGTATGATGCATCACTTCTTGATAGAACAAAGAGCAGAAAACTATTTTCTCATGTATAATATGCTATGTGCTATAATTTGAAGAATCAGAAAATAGTATTCTAAGCTTTTGATTGATCATGGCACATATTGAGTTTTTTTCTAATCTTTTGAGTTTGTCTATTTTTATTAATGATAAAAGAGGAGAGTGAAATAGCACAACATTTATTTTGTGCTGTATTTTTCATGAGTATGAATGTGATTGAAAAAGGAAGCACCAACTTAGGGGGATAAATAATTTTATTAAACATACTTGTTAAACCCCTTTGAGATGACTTCTCTATGAAAAGAAATTAAAGACTGAGAAGTTTTCAACTTATGAATTAAAGGTATGTTTCTTAATACACTCTTGAGCTCGTGTGATAAATTTCATATGTTCTCTCACATTCTTTGAACTAACATTTTCATTACAAAAATATGGAAGAGATTGATTATTCCCGGAGTTAATTATGCATCATATGATTTGTAATGTATATTCTTTGATGACGAATGAAGAGAAATATGCTCTTGCCAAAAAGGGAATAAGAAAATCATGCTTATGCTTAAATTTGTACTAAACACATTGATTTCATGATTTTCTAGGCATATGAAACTGTTATATGTTGGACATGCCTTAGTTGTGGAATTACCTTAGCTCCATCAGGTTATAATGAGTTTTAATTTTTGTGAGCGATAATAGGTATTCTAAGTAATAGTTGTGCTATGATTGTTAAATCTCTTATATTGCATATTGGCATCATTGAGGATAAACAATTCAGTTCTAAGCTGCTTTTGTCATATCTCCTGTTACTTTTGTTAATGAAACAAGGAGAAGAACTTAACTAAGTTAAACTAAATTGCTTTTTCAAAATCCCCTCAGATTGCATTTTGTTTATGGTATCAAACATATGGATTTCACCTTCATACTGTTATTATTCCTTTGCCAATTATTAACAAATGGTATGAGCTTGAATTGCATGATCATTGTGTGCTGCTAGTTTTCTCTTCTTTACCATTTTATCAACAAACATTGGTAACATACTAGGAATGAACGATTATTTGCAACATAATGAGACTTGCCATTTTTCATCATCATCCTATATTGCAGGGTAGTTCCAAATTCCCTCATGGTTCTTGATAATGTTGATAATGTCACATGGGGAGAGAAAGGGCTGATTGTTTTGGTTATTTGTATTGTTGGTGTCTTAATTCTTTCGAGCATAATCTTTGGCTTACTATTTTTTATCATGTAAGAATATAATGTTTTCTTCAGGGGGAGCGAGAGACTAACATAAGCTCCATTTTTAGTATTTGATAATGTCACAGGGGAGAGAATGAAAGAATGTTTATGTATGCAAATGCGACTTTGTTAGGGGGAGAAAATTAAGGAGAGCATGCCTTGAGGGGGAGTTGTTCTTAACTCCAAACAAATCAAAACATCCTTGTGTGCCATCATCAAAATGGAGAAGATTGTTAGTTATAGCATGAATGACATGGATTTTGATGATTTTGTTTTGTTTTATGTTTTGATTTATTTGAAAGAGTTAAATTGTTTGAAATCTTATAATTAGTCTAACATCATAATTCATCTTCTCTATGTCTAATTTTTATTCTTTGCAAACCACAATTGAAGCTTAAACATGCAAAGAACAAAGCAATCGAAGTCGCAGAACACAACAGAAAGCAGTAGCAAAAGAGGAGGTCAAACCACCAAGGGGTGGTCGACTGGCCAATTGTCCGACTGGAACGACGGTGAAAAACCTGCCCAGTTCACTTCGGTTTGCTCCAGTTTTGCTTCGGCTATTAGATAGATAGTATGCTTGATGACCACGACAATCATCTGTAGCTGGCTTTTTGTGCCTCTCGGAGGGGTTTAGCCTCCTCGGATATGATAACCTTACAGTTCGAACTCCCATGGTTCTGAATCTGGTTTCACAAGTGCAATGTGAAATAGATTAAACAAATGAGTGTCCAAATCCGACAAATCTTAGGAAATCCATTAATCATCAGAGATGCTAGAAATGGACTGCATTGCCAGATTTCAGAGTCGCCACTTAAATATTTTTAGAAAATTTAGAAAACCCGTGACTCGTGCCAAAGGCCACTTGTCCGTCATAACCAAAGTGTCTCGGCTTGGAAACTTAGGTATGAGAGGGGAAGGTCATAAATTGAGCACCCTACTCACCCGATCAAAGATCGGCCTCTACTAATCATGATGTGATTTTTATGTACATTATATGCTCTTATTCTGATTATTAATACCAACTTACTATGTGAGGCACACAAGTATAGACAATTTCACCCATTTTGGAACACTTTGATTTCATGTTTGTTTGAAACGAGTTTTGAATATGTGCTACTTGAAAAAACAAGCTCATATGTACATTAATCAAAATCATCCTAACTTAAGCAAATTAGCCTTCATCCACAGGCATTCAAGAGGCATATCAAATAAGCACTTAGCCTCATGGTGATACGCTTGATATGCCAACATGAACACACATACAATATGCTAAAGCAAAAAATGCTCATCTAGTACTCAACTGAGGCAAGTCAAAGGAAATGAAATAATTAGAAAAATGCATGCTCTAATATGTAAGTGACTAATGCAACACATACAAAATGCAATTCTCGGATTCGGCTTCTTAACATAACATATGGATCAATTCAAGGCATATGGCAACGCATGTATTCAAGTAAGTAGAAAATGACAATAATGTTAGAATGATGAACCAAACCCAATGCATGCAAAAATGAATATTAAGCATGGCAATGATATGAAACGAAAAATATGATGCCACCACGATAAGCATGTAAATAAAAGGGAGAAGGAAATGGGGGCTGGAAGACATACACAATATTATAGATTTGCCCTTGTACAAGAGGGTCCAAATGAATGTCCTAATCAAACTAATTATTACAACACAATTGAATTAACTAAATTAAATAGCTATTACAAATTCAAATGAAGCCAATTAATTAATTACACATAATAATATTTAAAACGCTGATTTAAAGGAACGGGAAGCGAGGAGCCACACGTACACAACTGAGAACATCCTCCCAGAAACCTCTCTGTTTGTTGCCAGAATCTGCTCTATTTGCAGTCAGAAATTTGTTTTGTTATAGCCTTAGGTTCTGCTCTGTTCTGCCACAAAAATGCCGTTGCTTGTATAAAATGGTGGCCGACCGGCCTTGGAAAGTGGTCTGCAGTACATAATGGTAGTTGGCCGGCCATTGTTTTCTGGGAATTACCCTGCTGCAATAGCATTGAAACAGAGCAAAAATAGTGTTTCCAAGAGAAGTTTATCCTTTCTGCCCTTCCCTATCACGAAGATGATCAAGGGAGGAGGAGATTCGGTTCACAAATCATCAATTATTGCAAGTTTGTTGCGGGATGATCTATGAACCAATAGGACAAAAGCTCAATAAAAGGAAATGAAAGACCAACAATACCTCCTCCCTATCATGGAGTTACCTCAAGGAAAGGGGTAGACATTGCTTCTTGAATCATTAAACATCACTAAAGAGTATGCAATGAGTCAAGACACAATAGGTTCAATATAACGTCCGATTAAACTCAATTCAATTTTATGGCCTTTTTACCTCTTTTACTCCAATTTTATTAGCCTCTTTTTACATTACCTTTCCATTTCTTATCTTTTTTTCCTTTTTGTCCAAAAGTGATAATTACGTCCACTAAGTCCAAAAAATGATGAAGCGTATCAAGCATTGAATTAACTCGAGAAATGAGCTTTTCAAGCCCTTTTGTATGGGGGAAATTTTAAAGGAGGAATCAGACTCATTTACGAGCGGTAATGAATTCGGAGTCAAACCTGAAAGGGGTGATAATGACCTTAAATCCAAACCCGATAACAAGCTATAATGAAACCTTCCTTTATGATTTCCAAGTGTCTAAACTAGAAAGTTAGTCCCTTAGAAGTAATGCACCGGTGATAAAGAGAGCTATCAAACAAAGGATAGTGCTTAGCATGAGAGAGATGTAATGCCTTGGTAATGAACTTTTGAAGAGATTAAACCATTAAGCATGAAAAGTCTCTTTCTTATGCCTTGAACATCAATCTTTTGTTTGATTCAACTCTTTATCAAAATTAACAAAGAATGGAGGGAGGTTGCAGAGATGATTATGAAATGTGATTATTACAAGTGTGAACATGTATGAAAGCTATAAAAATGTACAAGAAAAGACTATCAACTCAAATAGATTGAAAGTTATATCCATGAGGGCTTACAATAACACATCTATAGTATTCAAAGCATAATTTAACACACAAAATACACTGAAACAACACAAAAATAGTGCTGAAAATTGAGTTTTTGAGGTGGAAAAAGTGAGCAAAAATGGGTTAAAGCCAAGGGGTTTCAAACCATCAACAAGCCTAAGAAAGGGTGGCTAACGCCTCCTCTTTTTTTTTGTGACTTAGAATCACATTTTTAAGCTTAAAAACACTCTGAAAAACAGTGTGAAAAAGCAAAGAAAATAGATAGAAAAAGATGGTGTAAAAGCTCAAAGATTACCCTTTAAAGAGATGATGATCTTTTAGTTCACAAACTACAAGTTGAACACTCTCAAGAGCTTAAATTTGTGTTCAAAAATCTCAGCAAGAGGTCTCAAGTTTAGGTTTAGGAAGTGTATGTATAGTGTATGTATATTGCAAGAGGGAGAGAGGTAATGTGTTGGACAAGTTTTGGTTCTTGGAGAAATTTTCTAACCCTAAACCATGAGGGAAGGTCATGTATTTATAGAAAAATGCCTTCTCACATCAGAAATACTTGTAATAAGATAGCTGGTGCAAGGCATGTGTAGACACCCCATTTTTGATCAACCTCAAGACTTAGACGTCACTGATTGAGTGCTCGGTGATATTGCATATTGTGCTCGTTCAGGAGTTTCAGAGTCTCGGCTGCAAGTCTTGCCTCCGGACTTTCGGACTCTTTCGTGCCTTGCCTCGGTTTGCGAACCAGGCTCTGTTTTCTCTATTTTCTCTTCCCGAAGGGAGGGAGAGGTCTCGTAGATTATCTCTCAGTGGCCGTAGGCTACGTTTCGTGGTCGTAGGCCATTTTTTCCCGTTTGGAGCCCGGTTTTCGATTTTTCGGAGCCGACGGCCGTATGCCTCGGTTCGGGACCGCCTAACCACCTCCGTTTGCTCCAGTTTTCGGTACACATCTTATTTACTCCCTTTTGGGGAACACTGTGGCTCGAGAGACCAACTTCATGGTCGAATGCCACCTCCGGTGTTTAACAGCCCATTTTTGGGGCCCCGGGCCGCGCGTTTCGGTCCCTGAACTTCCGTTTTGCATCCGTTTCGGTTCATTTTTGGTGGAGACCTTATTTTCATTGTTAGAAAGCTTATAGGAGGGTGGGAGGCCAGCAATTTTTCTGAAAAGTCAATTTTATTTCTTCATCGCTCTCCGTCAACCGTTTTCCTCACTAGAAAGCTAATGTTGACCACTCCGGGGCCACTTTCTTTAGCCCTAAACCCCATATTTGTGTTGTACACACCTGGGAGGCCACCAATACGAATAGGCCGGCCTGTAATTGTCTTTGACCCTTTCGAACCCCTCTAAAAAGTTGGCTTTTCTCTCTCCTGGTTTACATTTTCTGGGTTTTGACCACATATTTGTGTTGTGCACACATGGGAGGCCACCTTTTTGGGGTGACCAGCCAGCAATTCTAATTGACCCTTTTGACCCCTGGCCGGCTGGCCAGGGGGGGTGGCCAGCTGGCCCCCTGAACCTTTTGAACCTGGCCGGTCATGATCCTCTCTCCAAGTGTATTCCAGCTGTGCCAGCTGTTTCCCTCCAGATCCTGTATCCGAGAGGCTACCTTTTAGGGGGGGGAATTTGAATTTGTTTTCCCCCCCTTTTCCCTTGGCCTCTCCTCTATAAAGCCAGCACCCCAGCTCCATTTTGAGGGGTTAGAAAACCAGTTGGAGCAGACAACCTTCCCTCCTCCATTGCTCTCCATTTTCAAGCTTCAAACACCCATTGTTCTTGACCTTTACACACCACCTCCAAACCTACAACCTCCACACTCAATTCCAACAACTTGAGGCTGTTTTTTAGAGGTTAGGAGCTCCTCTTCTTGGACTAGAAGCTGCTGGAAGTTTGGACTACAAGGGTGAGCCTCATTTCTCTCTCTTTTTGTTCTATTTTGCATGCAATCTTAGCCTTTGTTGCTTACATTTTTGGGCTCCAACCTGAACTGTAAATAGTCATATTTTGAGCTCCTTTTCATGTTTGATCAAGGACCTCTTTCTGTTTGAGGTCTCCTACTGCCACTTGCCTCTTTATCTCTCTTTTAGGCCTTTTTTTGCATGGTATTTTAGTCTTATTTGTGAGCTGTTTTGGACTTTTTCATAAACTGTGAAATGTCTTATTTTGAGCCCCTCTTCAACTTTGTTGAAGGGCTCTCCCCTGTTTGAGATCAGCTGCTACCACTTGTCTCTTTATCCTTCTTTTAGGCCTTTTTCTTGCATGTTGTTTTAGCCTCACTTGTGTTTATTTTTGAGACTTGATATAAACTGTAAAGTGCCTTTTTTGAGCCCCTCTTCAACTTTGTTAAAGGGTTCTTTGCTATTTGGGGCCAGCTGCTGTCCCTCGTCTCTAATCTCTCTTTTAGGGCCATTTTTGCATAATAGATTAGCCCTATTTGTGTTCACTTTTGAGATTTTTTATAAACTGGAAAAAGTCTCATGTTGACATCATCTTCATGTTTGATTAAGGGCATTTTCTTGTTTGAGGTCATATGCTTCCTTGTATGCTTGATTGTCCCTTATTTTGAGCCTTACACCTAAGCTCTTGTTGCATGCTTGGTTTGGCCTTCTAGCCACTGAAATCCAGTGGATTTTCAGTGGCTAGCACACTTTTTTGAGCCTCCAAATCAGAGGGGGGTGACCCCCTCTCACCTTGACTTGTTTGGTGGTCATTTTTGGCCTTCCAAAGAGACCCTATCTTGCATACTTTGAAGTCACTTTCCAGGGTCAATTTGGTGAGTTTTAAGACTACAATATTTGATTTTCATAGTTGTTTATGCCATGCTAAGTGTCCACCTTGTATGTGCTTAATAATCCATTGCATGACCCTCTAAAGGAGCTCATCATTTTTGCATGTATTGGTTGCATCTCCATGGTTATTTGGGCATATTTTCACATGTTTTATTCACTGATTTTTTCTGGTTTGGTAAGATTCCATGTGCATCCTATACTTTCCATATAACTCATGTTTGCTAGTCAAACTTGCATGCTACTTTAGTCCATCTTGCTAGCATCTTTTGGCCATGCTTTGAACTGGAAATGTTCATGTTTTGGGACTGGCTTGGCTCTGTCTTTAGACTTCATGATCAAATAATGCATGCTTTGTATAGCTATAAGTCATTCCATGTGCCTAGTTTCGAGTTTTGGGGTTCATCTCATGCATCGGGTGCCATTTTTCCATGCTTCGGGGCTGTTTAGCATCATATTTCAGTGCTGGAATTTGTGAGTTTATATGACATCTTGCATCCCTTGCCATGCCTTGTTAGAGTCGCATGTTATGCCTAGGATCAGTCCTCGGTTTGCGTGCATGTGTGCACGCATTTTGATAGTCCCATTTTCACCTAATGGCTACTGATGTGAGTGTGGCTGAGGTTCACTCATGTTGATGTAAGTCCATTATGCATTGTGTATGCCATTTCATTTCATAGCATTGTGTATGCTATGTTGTATGTCAGAGCATTGTGTATGCCTCGTTACATCGTGCATTGTGTATGCCATTTCATAAGCATTGCGTAAGCTAGGTTGCATGTAAGGATTGCATTCATGCATGTCATGCATATTGCATAGTGCTTGGGATAGGAGTTAGCCCCAAGCATGGGAAACGAGGGACGTTTCGTACTCCGAGTGACAGAACGTGTCTCAATTCCCTGTCGCCGACACTCCGGATTACCCATGATGGAGTTTAGGCCTTGTTGTGTCCATATGTGCATTCATTTCATATTAAGTTGTGCAAATCGACTCCTCGGCCATCATGCATCGAGATGCGTGATTGGTGGCACGAGGATCGAGGACTACACTCCTTGAAGAGTAGTCATGCATACATATGTGAAAATACTTTGCCATGCCCCTTTGTTGCTCTTTGTTGCAGCAAATCAGAAATCGACAGCCTTCCGGAGCTTGGCACGCATCCTGAGAACAATTGCAAACAGAGGCAAATCGGGCATCGTAGTGGATTTTCGCGCAAGGCAACTCAAGCATGCATCATCCATCATTCGGAACAGAGCTGAGGCAGTCTATGGATTTGCGTGCCAATTTACTGCTTTCCTAGATTAATTTGTTAATTAATTAGGATTTTGTATTTATTTGGACTGTAATTATTTATTCGGGACTGTATATTATTTATTCGGACCCTCTGCGCGAGGGCAATGTTGTAATAAGTGTGCGTGTGTGTGATGTATGTCTTCCAACCCCACGTCTTTCTCCCTTTTATTTATCAGCTTATGATGGTTAGATTAGGGCATGTTTCAATTAGCATACAATATGATAGCATGTTTGCATTCATTCATCTGTCTTGCATGCACCGGGCTCGGCGGATCATACTAACTGCATTTGTATCTCAATTCCAAGTTAAATACATGTTAGTTGTAGCATTTCACATGCCATCTTTAGAATAGCCGAGCTTATCTTAGTTGCATTTTGCATGTGTTGCATTAGGCATTTCTGTATAGTTAGGATCATGCATGCATTTCTAACATAGCTTTTGTTTTGGCTTGGAGTACTCGGTAAGTGTTTATGCTTTAGCATCCTTGCATGTGTGTGAGTGACTGCCATGATAGCATGCTTACCATGAGGCTATATGCTTATGTGGTATAACTGCCTGAATGCTTGTGGGTGAAGGTTGAATTATTTGAATTGGAATAAATGCAATGACTGTGAGTTTTAAGCCTACTAGATAGTGGCAAAATCATGTTTTTCTAAGCCCACCCGAGGGTGGCAAATCTACGTCTTAGCCTACTTGCGGGTAGCACCATCAAACCACTTTAAAAAACAAACATGAAATGTTTTGTTCCAATTCAGACGATCCAGTCTATACTTGTATGCTGTGCGCATCACATAGTAAATCTAGGCTAATAACCGGAATAAGAATGCATAAAGTTTTCAAAACTAGATATCATGGTTAGTAGAGGCCGATCTTTGATCGGGCGAGCGGGGGTGCTCACGAAGTGACCTTCCCCAATCGTACCCAAGTTCCTGAGCCGAGGCAACTTTGGTAATGACGGACACGTGGCCTTAGGCAACGAGTCAGGGTTTCCTAAATTTTCCAAAAATAAAATATTTAGGTGGCGACTCTGTATCTGGCAAAGCAATCCATGTTTGGCACTTCTTTCAAAAAATCTGTTTTCTCAAAACGATTTGCCGGATTTGGACTCTTTGGTTCAGATTAAGAACCGTGACAATTTGAGAGTCCTGAACTGTAGCGAGCCCAAAATGAACAGAACGGGACTCGTCCTCCCGGGGCGTTCGGGGACATCTACAGCATGCATATGGGGACAGTTGGTAGCCAAAAATATCTATTTTCGCTGAACATGGCCGGCTGGCCATGAAGGGGGATGGTCGGCTCGCCAACCAAAAATGGCCTGTCGGCCACTTGTTGGCCAGTAGGTCTCTGAGTGGTCAGGTTAGAAAAATTAGGTCTTAGTCCAAAAGGGGTGCAAGGTTTAGGTTTTGAAGCTCAAAAACCAAAGCCTTTTGCTAAAGAAATTGAACGATTGTATAGCATAACATTTCATCATCGAGCGTTCAACGTGCCCAAGTCTTAAGGGCGGTCAAAATGGGGTGTTGTAGCTTGCTTTTCGTGCTTCTTTCGGATATGATTAGCCCTACAGTTTGGACTACTGTGGTTTTGAATCTGGTTCCACAAGTGCAATGTGAAACAGATAAACACAAAAGAGTCCAATTAAGGCAAACCAATTTAGAAAATTGATTTTGAATCAAAGATGCCAAAAATGGACTGCATTGCCAGATTTCAGAGTCGCCACTTAAATATTTTTAAAAAATTTAGGAAACCTGTGACTCATGCCAAAAGGCCATTAGTTCGTCATCACCAAAGTGTCTCGGCTCAGGAACTTAGGTATTAGAGAGGAAGGTCATGAATTAAGCACCCCACTCACCCGATCAAAGATCGACCTCTACTAATCATGATGCGATTTTTATTTATATTATATGCTCTTATTCTGATTATTATGCTATTGTTACTGTGTGTTGCACACAAATATAGACTAATTCACAAAAGTTGGAACGCTTTGATTTCATGTGTGTTTTGAAAAAGTGTTTTGAATACGTGTCACTTGGAAAAGCGAGCTTGTATTGACATTAATCAAATTATTCCAACTTAAGTAAAAAGGTCTTTATCCACCAGCATTCAAACAGGTATATCACTTAAGCATTTAGCCTCATGGAAAACATGCTCGATATGGTAACACAAACATACAATACAACATGCTAAAGCAAGAAATGCTCACATAGTACTCCAACCTAGTACTCCAAGGCAAGCCAAATAAAACAAAATAATTAGAAGAAATCCATGCTCCTAGACAATGCAATATGACTAATGCAACACACACATTATGTAAATAATAAGTTCGGCTACTGGCATGGCATTTAATTCAATTCAAGACATGGGACAAATCACGTATTCAATTAAAGAAGTTGAATTTGACATCGGTTAGTATAATGAGCCGAACCCTTGTGCATGTAAAACGAATGGATGCAAATCATGGAAAATGCTAAGCAAAATATGATGCTACCATTATAAGTGGGTAAATAAAAGGGAGAAAGAAAAGGGGATTGGAAGACATATACAATTATTACAAATTTTGCCCTCGTGCAAAAGAGTCCGAATGGGTGTCCGAATTAAAACTAGCTATTACAACACCGAATGAATACTAAAGAAATAACAAGCTATCTAATTTATTACAATAGAGACATTATGATAATTATAATCAATATAATAAACAACAATAATTACAACAATGATAATTACAACAATAATAATTACAACAATAATAAGGATACATAAGGACTGCATACATGTCAATGAAGACCGTTTGCAGAAACTGCTTTGTCTGCCCACTATGCAACTACTTTATTTCACCCTCAGCCACTGTCCCCTGTTTCTGACAAAAGTACTTCGCTTACCAAACATCGGAGCTCGGCCAGCCCCTAATGAGGCCTGGCCGGGTCCAAAAAAGGCCGGTCGTGCCCTATTTTTTTTGTAAAAAAATGTTTTTGTGCTCTGAGGTGAAAATAATGCAGACAGAGCAGTTTTAAACCATGTTTGTCTTTTCTACTCTTCTCTATCATAGAGAAACTCAAGAGAAGAACGAATTCGGGTCCGAAACCATCAATAGGTGCAAGTTGATTGCTTGATGATTTTGAACACAATTGGATAAAAAGTTAATAAATGCAATGAAAGACGACCACCCCTCCCTCTTATCATGAAGTTAGCTCAAAGAGGGAGGTAGACACGCCTCAAAACTCATCAAAATATCATGAATTAATATATGGACGCGATGAACTCAGCATAATGTCCGGCCGAATCCAACCAATTTTATTCATCTTCTTTATATTATTTTCATTGATTTAAGCCAATTTTATTAGTCCTTTTTGACTTACCTTTCCATTTTTTAATCATTTTGTCCCAAAGTGATATTTAAGTCCACTAAATGAAGAGAAATATCAAACGAGAAGTGATCCTTTGTATGAAAGAGAGACTACGCTTTGACGATGAACCTCTGAAAAGATTAAGCCATTGAGCATAGGAGGTCTCTTTCTCATGCCTTGAATAATAACCAATCGCTTGAAGTAACTCTCAAACAAAGAAAACCAAGAAAGGAGGGAGGGCGCAGAAATGATTATGCAAAGTTGATTATTACCAAAAATGGACTCTTTACATAGAAACTAAGTAAAAAAAGCTATCAACTCGAATGACTCGGTGTTTAAGGCCTAAACAACCAAAGCTATGATGTAGCTCGCTTTTCGTGCTCCTTTCGGATACGACTAGCCCTATAGTTCGGACTTTCATGGTTCTGAATCTGATTTCACAAGTGCAATGTGAAACAGTGAAAACACAAAAGAGTTCAAATCCGACAATTCTTTTGGAAAATCGATGTTTGAATCAAATGCCAAAAATGAACTGTTTTGCTAGATTTCAGAGTCGCCACCTAAATATTTTTGGAAAATTTAGGAAACCCGAGACTTGTGCCAAAGGCCATTAGTCCGTCATCACTAAAGTATCTCGGCTCGGGAACTTAGATACGAAAGGGGAAGGTCATGAATTGAGTACCCCACTCGCCTGATCAAAAATCGGCCTCTATTAATCATCATGTGATTTTTATTTACATTATATGCTCTTGTTTCGATTATTAGCTATTTTTATTATGTGACACACACAAATATAGACTAATTTGCAAAAGTTAGAACACTTTGATTTTATGTTTGTTTTGAAAACTGTTTTTAATACGCGTCACTTGAAAAAGGTGAGTTTGTATGCACATTAATCAATTTGTCCCAATTTAAGCAACTAGCCTTCATCCACAGGCATTCAAACAGTTATATCATTTAAGCAATTAGCCTCATGAAAATATGCTTGGTATGGCAACACAAACATTCGTTGCAAGATGCTAAAACTCAAAATTGCTAACCTACTACTCCGAGCCAAAACAAAGCAAAATAATTAGAAAATATGCATGCTTCTAACTAATGCGATATGACTAAATGCAACGCACACATTATGTAATTTTAATAGGCTCGGCTATGAGCATGGAATATGATTCCATTCAAGACATGCGATAAAACCCGTATTCAAGTAATGAATTTTAACATTGATATTGGGTTAGTATGATGAACCGAACCTTGGATGTATGCAAGACAATCAATCCAAAGCATAAGAATGCTAAGTTAAAAAATGATGTTCTATACTAACCATCGTAAGCAAGTAAGTCAAAAGGAGAAAGACGTGGGGTTGGAAGACATACACATTATTACATATTGGCCCTCATGCAAGAGGGTGTGAATCAATGTCCGAGAGTCTAAATTAAACTAATTATTACAAAACCGAATGAATAATTAAGCAAAGAATTAACTAGCTAGCTACTCTATTACAACAAGGATAATAATGAGAAATAAACTAGCTATTTAAGCTAACTAGCTATAACAATTACAAATAAACAATAATAATAATTACATCACTAATGATTAGTGCATTAATCATAACAATAATAATAATAATAAATTAATTACAACAATACACGGAGCATTAATTTACAATAATGATGTAAGCAAGGATGCGCAAGGGTTGCATGCATAATGTCCAAGAACAACTCTATCTGCCTAGGCCTGCTCTGTTTCACCTTCAGCTACTGCCCTATGTTTTCTGCAAAATGTACTGCTGACCAAACATTGATGATCGGCAGGCCCTCAATGAAGCCTAGCCGGGCCTAAATAAGGCCGGTTGTGCCTTAATTTTATGCAAAATTTTGTTTTTGTGCTCTGAGGTGAAAACAGTACAGACATAGTTTTCTGAGCTCTGTTTGTCCCTCTCACTCTTCTTTGTCATGGGAAAGCCTCAAGAGAAGGTTGGAATCATTTCCAAAACCATCAATGAGCAATTTGATTGCTTGATGATTTCGGATGCAATTTGGACAAAGATCAATAAATGCAATGAATAACAATCACCCCTCTCTTTTATCATAGAGTGAACTCAAAGAGGGAGATAGAGACGCTTCAAGGTTCATCAAAACATCATGAATTGATGTAAGACAACCCTTGACACAATGGACTCGGCATAATGTCTGGCCGAACCCAAGCAATATACTTCATTTTCTTTACATTGGTTGGTTCATTTTAGCAATTTTCTTAATCCATTTCATTCTTTAGTCCATTTGTCCAAAGTGATAATTAAGTCCACTAAACAAGAAGAAAAGTCAAACGAGAGGTGATCCTAAACATGAAAGAGAGACCATGCCGTTGACAATGAACCTCCGTAGAGATTAAGCCATTGAGCATAGGTCTCATTTTCATGCTTTGAATAACTATCAATTGGTTGAAATAACCCTCAAACAAAAGAAAATAAGAAAAGAGGGAGGTTGCAGAAATGAACACATTAATTTAATTATTAGAATAAGACTCTTGACATGAAAATTAACCAAAGAAAAGTTATCAAAGCATGGGTAACACAACACAACAAACTAGATATGAGGACTTATGATACAACGAGCTATATATTCAAAGCATACACTAATTAAATAAATTAGGACAACCCTAAAACAGTCCCTAATATTCTAAAATAGTGGCTAAAATCAAGAGAAGGTAAGTAAAAAGAGTAGAGGAAAAGCTATGGAACAAAGCCTAAGGAGGGGTGACCCCTCCACTTTTTGCAAATTTAAATCACATATTTCAGCCTCAAAACAGTCCAAGAACAGTCCCAAAATAGCCCAAAAACAGTGGCTAAAAAGGTGTTTAAAGAGCACAAAAAGATAGACAAAAGCAAGAGATATAAAGCTAGTACGCAAAGCTAAGGAGGGGTGGCTAACCCCTCCACTTTTGTGACTTTTAAACCATGATTTTCAGCCCTTTTAAACTCTAAAAATTAGTGTAAAAAAGAAAAGAAAGGAGTGCAAGAACAAGGGTATGAGCTATGGAATAAGGTGTAAGAAAGGGTGTTAAACCTCTTTATCTTTTGGTCGCTCTTTAACCCCAAGTTTCAGCACTTGGAATGGATCCAAAACATTATAAAAACTCAAGAAAAAGATAGAAAAAGATGGAAATGAAAGCAAGTAAAAGGTGACAAGCTTATAGCTCTTGAAGAGAGCAAGCTTTGGTTGTTGATCAAACTTAATTCCAAACACCCTTAAGTTTATGAAACATGGTTTGAAAGTTCAACAAAAAGCTTAAAGAACAAACTCTAATGGTGTATGTATTGTGTATGTATAGCTAAAGAAGGTTTGAAGGTCAAAGGAGGAGGGAAGATGGAAGGAGGGGCTCTTTAGCTCTTCAAAGCTTTTGGAAATTTTGCTAACCTTTGATTCTGAAGGAAGAGGGTCTATTTATAGAATTTGAGCTAGAATGGTAAAAAATATCTTCAAATAAAGATATTTGTTCAATCCCCGCCAGCTGTCTGTCTAGCGCCATTGAGACCCGGCCGGGCTTCAAAACCCACGACTGGGCCTAAAAAGCAACCTAGGAAATTTTTTCATTAAGGCTCGGCTGGGCCTCAATGAGGCATGGCCGGTTCTAAATGGACCCGGTCAGGTCTAAAAATTTGTATTCAGGCCCGACTTCAAACGGGTATATCTCCCTTATTCGGACTTTCTTTTAGGTGATTCTTGAGTCTTAATTGAAGCCCCGGAAGTCTACTTTCCAATGGTGGCAGCCTCATATCTAAATTATATGTGTGCAAAGAGATATGACTATTTTAGTGAAGACTGCTTATTTCTATCCTAACGAATTGATGCTCAACTTCTTCCTAAACTAGTTTTCTTCCTTTCCTCCTATTTCTTTCAACTCCAAACCTATAACTAAGATGTTTTAAATATTTTTCAAAGAGTTCACCTCCCCTTCATGTATCTCCACTTTGTCCTTACCCGGTTTACCGAAAAGTGCAATGTTTTAAACGAAATGCGAGTCTCTGAACATCGTAGAAACATTTGGAAAAATATTTTGGAAAAGAGGGTTTTAAGGTCTAAAATAGTTTGGCCAAAATAGGGTATAAGGTTTGGGATTAGAGCTTGAATCCAAATTTCTTCGCTGAGAATTCAAAAGATTGCATAGTGTAACTTTTATCATCAGGTGTTCAGAATAAAGCGCCTAAGTCTTAAGGGTGGTTAAAAAATGGGGTGTCTACACATGAGGACGTACAACACAACAAGCAAAGTATTCAAAGCATAAACTAATTACCTAAATTAGAATAGCCCTGAACAGCCCCTAAAACATAAAAAATAGTAGCTAAAAGTATGTTTAAAGAGCATAAAAAGATAGGTAAGGACAAGGAAACACAAAACTAGTAAACAAGAGCAAGGAGAGGTGGCTAACCCCTCCACTTTTGGGACTTCTAAACCATGCTTTTCAGCCCTTTTAAACTCTGAAAATCAGTGTGAAAGCAAAAGAAAAGAGTGTAAAAACAAAGGGTATAAGCTATGGGATAAGGGGCAAGAAAGGGTGTTAAGCCTCTCTTCCTTTGGTAGCTCTTCAACCCTAAGTTCTAATACTTGGAGTGGATCCAAAATAGCACAAAAACACAAGAAATAGATAGAGAGAGATTGAAATGAAAGCAAGGAAAAAGGTGACGAGCTTATACCTCTTGAAGAGAGCAAGCTTTGGTTGTAAACCAAACTTGATCCTAGCGCACTTTCTAGGTTGAATTATGATTCTCAAGGCTCAACCAAGGCTCCAAGGTTCAGCTCTAAGAGTGTATATGATGTATAGATATGGTTCAAGGATGATATAATATCACAAAGCTAGCTTGCAAAGGAAGAAGGAGTTCTCAAAGGTGTTTTTGTTTCTTTGAAATTTTTCTCACCCTCAAAACGGAGATATATGCTCGTATTTATAGAATTTGAGCCAAATAGGTCAAAAATATCTTCAAAAATAGACAGCTAGCTAATTCCTACCCAGAACAGTATTTCTCGCCCAAAAGGCACGGCCGGCCCCAATGTGGCTCCTCTTGTTCCTCTGGTTCAGGCTCAGTGTAGGTTGGCACAGTGCTCAAAGATGGATTTTGTGGTATATAGGTATAGAAATAGCCTGGGTATGGAAGGTTAAGATTTTTTTAGAGCTAAAAACTAGATTCTTTGTTGAGAATTTAAACCATTGACAACGTAACTTTCATCATCGAGTGCTGAGGACAAAGCGCCTAAGTCTTGCGAATGGTAAAAAATGGAGTTATCTACAGTTGCCTCTCTTTGATAGAGCCCGAAGTCATGAAATGGCGTGAGTGAATGTCAAAGCCCGAAGACGACCCATTTGACAAGGCCGTAAAACTTAGGCAATTAATCAAAATGTAAATGCAATTGGTTGAACTCGAAAGCTGCCTACGTATCCCATTGCAAGGAATCAAACCAGTGTAGTTCAAGGGCAAGATGCAAATGATATGCAATGCAATGCAATGCATTTGGAAGTTGGACTAACACGCTTCGCGAAGCTAGTTATTTTTGAAAATCCATGATCATGCAAGACAATGTAATGACTAATAACAAGATGACGACATATGAATGAGACAAACCTTAAAACAAATCTAATGCTGTCTCACACGGAAAGGAGTAAGCAAATAACAATTCCAAACATGTTTTATGTGAAAGGAGGGCAAATAATGCAACCAACAGGCGCATCTCACCATGTTTCATACGGAGAGAGGGAAGGTTTTGAAACGGGTAAAAGATGCGAGCCAACTACGTATTACGTAGAAGGGACAAAAGGTACGAGCCAAATCACACTCATGTGATCAAGGTGAAGGAATGCAAACCAAACTACGCTTCATGCAGAAAAGGGTAAAAACTCCATGCTGAACTACGCTTTGCGTAGTAAGGGTGGAGGGTGCAAGCCAAACTATGCTTCGCGCAGAAAGGGGAAAAGCTCCATGCCAAATTATGCTTCGCGTAGCAAGGGTGGAGGGTGCAAGACAAACTACACTTTGCGCAGAAAGGATAAAAGCTCCATGCCAAACTATGCTTCGCGCAGAAAGGGTGGAGGGTGCAAGCCAAACTACACTTCGTGCAGAAAGGGTAAAAGCTCCATACCAAACTATGCTTCGTGCAGAAAGGGTGGATGGTGCAAGCCAAATCACACTCACATGATAAGGGGAAGGGTACAAGCGAAATCACACTCACGTGATAAGGGGAGGGGTACAAGCCAAATCACACTCATGTGATAAGGGGAAGGGTACAAGCGAAATCACACTCACGTGATAAGGGGAGGGGGTACAAGCCAAATCACACTCACATGATAAGGGTGAATATAAAAGGTGTGATGCACATGGATGCAACATAATTGTTGTAAGTGATAGGAAATATGATACGATACATGTTCATGCAACATAAGAGGCAACAGAATCGAAAAGACAAATAGAAAATGGTATTTTGAAAACACCTCATAAAGATCTCCGACTTATCGTTCGGAGGCCCTTAAATGCTCAAAAAGGATACAACATGCTCAAGCTTGAGATTGGGGCACTTTCCCACTTCGGAGAAAAGACGGAACTTGGAACGGTGTATCCAGAATGCAATCTCAGAATTTTTCGTAACTGAAACAAACCCAAATTCTTTAATTCTTCACTTTACAGATGAATACAGGGCAAAATATGCACAGAATAAGAAAGATCTTTACAAAAATCAACTCTGGACCACTTGAAGGGTCGGCCGGCCAAAACAATGGAACGGCCAGCCAAAAGGTGGATGACCGACCACCTGTATTGAAATTGGGGGCAGTTTTGGGTTTTCGCATCTATGGGGCTTTAAAACATAACAAAGGCTCATTTTAACACACATACACCTGCCAAAAACACTCTCCCTCTCTCTCTAGGTACTGCCTTTTCTCTCTCTAGATTTTCACCCTACACGCATTACCCAACGAACCACGCGAACTTTATTCGTAAAACTCTCTTGGCCCTCTACACTTTGAACCGATCGGAATTTGAATTGGTTGGTTTTTGTGGTTTCTTATTGTTTTTGGCTCATTCTCACAGGTTTTTCTTGGCCTTTGGTACTTTCTCCTGAGTTTTGACTTTTTTCTCACTTTCTCTCTCTCTCTCTCAGGGTTTGATTTTAGGATTTTTCACCTATTTCCCTCATTTTTTCCTCATTTTCTCTCACCACCCAACATTTTCTCCATGGCGGATGATATTCCACATGATGGTGCTCCTCCTGAGGTACCAATGCTTCTACATATTGAGGGTGTTGAGGAGTTAATGATTGAGGAGGCTGGTGGGGCGGCAGAGGACATCGCCGCCGATATTGCGAGGGAGAAGATCTATGCTCCTGAGCCTGAGCCTGAGGTACTACCATTGAGGGTGAGGCCTTTCGACCCTGCTACCTATCGCCCATGCATGCATGCGATGGCTCTCGGAGGCATGCTGCGTTTTGAGGACTTTGTCGGGGGCATGCTTGAGGACTTTCTTTTGAGTGAGTGTGCCTCTCATCTTTCCCATGATGCCGTTGAGGTAAGAAAATTTACTCATTTTATGTATTTTGCTGTCTTTGATATTTCATTACAGTCTTTCATCTGCTATGCACTTAACAAATTCCTCTTTCAACACAGGGTGATGCTCTCGCTTGGAGAGGCTACGAAGCAGTTACTGCCAAAGATTAGTACCAGGAGCTTCCCGCTCGAGTTAGAGAGCTAGTGGATGAGGTAGGCTTCGGCCTATTCTACTCAAGGCTTGCATGACTACAGGCCAGTCAAGCCTTACTCGGTGCTTTGGTGGAGAGGTGATGGGACACCACCAATGCCTTCTAATTCTCCTCCACGGGGAAGATAATAATGACCCCGTATGACTTCTCTATAATCACGGGACTAAGAGTAGGGGGTGATCTGATCCCCTTTGACATTGACATAGGCTAGTGAGAGGCAGCCTAGATACATTTGCCCGGAGCACGCCCTCCCCTAAACAAGTCAGCCATAGTGCGTTATAGCTGGTTCTATGATCACTTCCACGGAAGCTAACTCGAGACTCAAGAGGAGATTGAGCAGTACATTTGCAAATTTCTGATCTACCTTTTCGGTACCACCTTGTTCGCGAATAGGTGGAATACTATGGGTCTGTATCTACTGAGTGCCTTAGTGGTCCTGCCATGTGTCTGGTTCTATGATTGGAGTGGTGCTGGCCTTGCCACCCTGTACGGATATATGAGCTCTGATTTCCACAAAAAGAGGAAAAGGTCGGAGGCTACTGGAGAGCCTGGAAGGTACTTGCTGCATTTTCTATTCACTTCTGTTTATACATTATGCATTCTGCTTTGCACCTCTTGTCTTTATTTCTGTTTCTGCCTGTTGACTCACAAACTGATCTTTTCTTGCAACTCTGGGTCTATGCATATTTCCGCACCCTTGCCCCTATGCAAAGAGACGAGGTAGAGGCTGTTGTGCCATACTCCAGGCGGTACGACGACAAGTGCCACCCTCTGTACTGCGGTGTTACTGTCTTCACCTATTACCGTCGTTTTTTCGATACGGTGATAGTGCATGAGGTAATCTAAAACTCATATACATTTTTGCTCTATTTTCATTTTCAATTCTATTTCTTTGACTTATACTCTGACAACTGAGACAACTGACAACAACTGATAACTGTGAATTCTCCGTTTGCAGGTGACCTGGCAGTCATGGGTGATGATGCCAGCTGGGACGAGGGAAGATTATGCCTGGTCTTGGGACATCTCCAGGCTGCGGATCTTGCTAGAGGGTTCTTTCTGCAGGAGCTGGTACCTGGGGAAGAGGTTCGTATGCCAAACCCTGGGCCTATCTACCCCCATTGTTTTTGCTTCTCTTCCTGCATCGATGAGGACACCGATGGTCTACCGGTCAAGGCCATTGTTTAGTTCATGGTGGGCAGGACGCCGATCTCCTTCATGGGGTTAGGGATTATGTTGAGTTCGTCTGGACCCACCTTATGCCGCCCCTGACTAAAGCTCATACAGGAGGTGCTGCAGATGCACCCGTTGCCAGAGGAGCTCCTGGGGGCTATCCCCCGCTGTACATGTTGTAGGTCTTCCTGTGATTTCGACCGCGATCACACATTGGCGATCGAGTGGGATAACCTCAGATTATGATTGAGCACCCGAAGGAGGAGCACAAGTACGTCAGGGACCCTAATGTGTAGCAGGTACGTACTTTGTCTCGCAGTTTCTATTTTACATTCCCTTTTCTATATATTGATGTTTAAACTCATTTGCAGATGCTAGTGGGTTATGTAGACGGCCTCCTTCAGTTGGTCAGCTCTTTGATCCACATGGTGTGGAGGAGGGAGGCATTACTTACTCTCCATGGTTGTCAGGTATTCTGCTTTTCTCATGTATCTGACATGCATTGATTCATACTTATACTGATTTTGCATTATACTATTCTGATTTACCATACTCACACTGATCCCGCACTGATACTATTCTGATTTACCATACTCATACTGATTTTGTACCGATGTTGTTATGTTACTCTATTTCTTGCTTTTAGCCTCTACCTGTACCTGCAACACCACCTGCAGCACCGACGGCACCAACGACAACTCCTCCGGCTACGAGGATGAGAGGCGAACAGGCTCCTGTAGGCGGCAAGGCTGAGAGTAGAGGTCAGGGTAGAGGTAGGGGTGCCTAGAGTCAGAGTAGAGAGTCCTAGGTACAGGAGACTTCCTCATCCTCGGAGCCGATTTTGAGTGGAGATAATACCGAGACTAGCGGCACTGAGGAGACAGTGAGTGGGCACTCCGAGTTTGGGAGCGAGGAGGATGAGACTGGTTCTGGGTCAGGGAGTGAAGATGATGATATCGGCTCTAAGTCTAACTCTTTTGATGACAGCAGTGTTGATGGTGACATTGATCCTGAGTCCCCTCCACAGAAGAGGACGAAAAGGGCCTCTCGATGCACCTGATGCGACTGACACCGATTTTTGCACTCTTTTTACTCTTTTCTTTTGCTTTGTTTTAGAACTTTGTATAGCTTCAAATAGGTTTGTTATTTTTTGCTTTGAAAACTTGTATTTTCTGATCGGGGTCAAATCCTACAGTTTTACAAAAGGAGTTTCATTTTTGTACAACATCTCGAGAATAGCACTATACTTGCAAAAAATTGGAACTGAATTTGAAATTGAAAATGCTCGTATTTGAATGATGTTCGTAATTGGATATTGAGCCTTCAAATGACCAAAATACAGAATATAACTCAATAAAGGAAATACAAAGTAAAAACAACATAAATACAACTATTCACACCTGCAAGAAACAAAAGACTCAAAACAAGACTCAAAAACAAAGAGGGACCGACATAACACTACTGCCCAGCATACTTGGTCTGTCAGCCAATAGAATGGACGGCTGGCTGGGAAAGGTGGCCAGCCGGCCAAGATGTGCAGTTGGATAACTGACAACAGTTGTCAGCCACTCACACAACCTTATCCTTTATAAATGTCTTTCTTGCTCCTTCTTCGATAGAATATCATCTTTTCTGCAGTTTTCTTTGAAAATGGAGATTTTTCTTGTTGAGGGGCTCAAGGATTGGATAGCCACTTTGGATGGCATGGAAAAGGTAAATTTTTACAGTTTCGGCATAAACGCTCTTTTTCCGTTGAGTCACACGCCGCTTTATTTTTTGTTCCTTCATGTCGCTGTCTGATGTTGGAACCAGTTACTTATGTCGGAGCACAAGAGATGTGTCATACTCTCGAAGAGTTTCAAGCATTAATGAAGTCTCGGCGCGATGAGGAAATTATGCCTCAACCTTGTTTTGACCATGCATGGGGTCTTGAATGGATGTGTGGGCTTACTTTACACGAGGCTTGGTCCTTGGCTCACGATGGGGAGTTAGATATACCCGGCTTGATTTATCAATTTTCTGGTATTGGAGACAAAGGTGACCTTCTCTGGTGAGGTTATCATCAGCACGCCCTCTATTTATGTTTACTTGCCCACTTCCTACTTGCCCCTAGTTACAGTGGAGCTAGCATTAGGTTGATCGAAGTGGCCAACGCCTGAAGGAGGGTCAAAGTTGCATAGGTTTGGCATTGGTCGAAACTTTGATGGGTTTGGATGCTTTCCATGGGCGAGAGACTTCTCGGTTTGCGGGGAGTCAATTGCTTCTCTAGGTATTGTTTCCCACCCTCTCTCATTTATGATTTCTCGCTTCACTTTGGCACTCACTCTCGATTTTCTCTCAAAGCCCTTTCCTTACTTTTTCTCTCAACATACATTTCTCTATTCTTTAATCTCTCTTATTTTTTATCATTTCTCAGGTATGGTTGATAGATAAGTTGAAGGTGGTGGATATTCGGCCAGAGTATTCGGCTAGATCCTATTTCTTTAGCCCGCGACTAGTGGACTTTCCCATAGAGGGATTATGGTGCGACTGGATGTGTAGCAGATCTGCGGCTGACATCACTTGGCGTTGCCCCTACCTTAATTTGATTGAGATGAGCTACAACATGTCCCGCCGGTCGGGTATATAGTTGATCGGCCTCACAGACTATGTCTTCTACTTCCCCTTCCAATTCAGACACTAGTTTGGATGTGATCAAACCCGTCCAGATGAGGGGGTTGAATGCCTTGCTTTATTTCCAATTCGTACTTCACATTTGGCTCGATACCTCACTGCTTGGAGGACGAAAGAGCTTCTAGTCCATGTTGCTAGTTTCAGTAACGCTCTTTTTGGCAAGTGCTTGGCTTGGCTCGAGGATGAGAAATAGGTTGGGCCATCCTTGGTTGCAGAGACTTCCGAGAGCGCGGGTAGGAGGCATAGAATGATCACCTGACTTATCTGTGCCCCTAATTTATTGCTTTGACTTTTCTTTTCAAGTTTTTATGATGTAAAAGAAACTTTGATTTAACCTGAGAGTTGGAGGGTGTACTTATGTTGAAATCATATACTTAAAGTTGTGAGTACTGAAAATTTTCCTTTTTGGTCTGAAGAATGGTTTGTGTTACAAAAAGTAAAATTTTGAGAAAATTAGCTTCATTAAAACTTTCCAAAAACAATTTTCGCCAACGGTCATTAACTGACACACATGGAATCAATCCTCTTGGTGTACAACCTTGAATCAAAAAGATCATAACTGCCCACAACTGCATTCACCATTACTGCTCTATCTTGCAATTGGCCCTTTCTGCCGAATGGAGGTAACATAACCAAGCTAAAAGATAACGAAAAAAGATGGACAGATCAAATAAATGGACATGATAGTTGAGTTGAAAATGGTTATGGCTGAACTTCAGGATGAAGTTGCCTACGTATATGTCGTTCGGTTCGGGTTCACTCGAGTATTAACTCTCTCTTTTTGCGCTCTAACTTTTGCCAAAATCACCCTTTTGGGTTTTCAACCTTGCGAGCTCTAGTTTTTTTTATTTCTAATTTTTCATGCTCTAACTTTTGCCTAGGTCTCCGTTTCGGATTTTCGGCCTAGCGAGCCTCTCTGGAATTGTATTTCTTCAACTTGTCCATGTTGATCAGTTGTGAGAACTCCAAGCCATCTAAATCCATAAGGATGATCGCTCCTTCTGACCAGATAGATTTGATGATGTAAGGACCAGTCCAATTGGGTCTGAACTTGCCCCTAGGGTCATAAATGAGAGCTTGGTTGTCTTTTAGCACCATATCTCCTTCTTTGAGGTTTCTGGATTTGACTTTCTTGTTGAAGGCCTTGGCAATTCTGCGCTGATATCCTTGGACATGATACAATGCCTTCAACCTCCTCTCGTCAAACAACATCAATTCTTTGAATCTGTTCTGTTGCCAATTCGCTTATGTTATTTGACACTCGGCCATAATTCTCAATGACGATAGTTCGATCTTAATCGGCAAAACAACTTCCATCTCATACACTAGAAAGTAGGGGGTTGCCCCCGTGGATGTTCGAATTGACATTCTATATCCCCAGAATGCAAAAGGCAGTTTATCTAACTAGTGTTTATAGATTTCCACCATCTTTCACAAGATGTTCTTGACATTTTTGTTTGCGTCTTCAACAGCTCTGTTAGTCTGTGGCCTATACGTTGATGACTTGTGAAAAGCCACGTTGTATTTCTCAAGCAAATTTACCACCTCTTTCTTAAAGTGTGAGCCATTGTCCGATATGATCTCATTTGGCACCCCATACCTGCAAATGATATTGTTCCTGATGAACTTGGCCACATGTGATACTTTCAACACTGAGTATGACTGTGCTTCCACCCACTTGGTAAAATAGTCAATCACCACCAAAATGAACTCATGTCCATTTGAGCCCTTTGGTGAGACAACTATGATGATGTCAATTCCCTAGACTGAGAAAGGCCATGGTGAAGTCATGTTGTGGAGCTTTGACAGCGGGATATTTATGCAATTAGCATGGATTTGATATTTGTGGCATCGCCGAACAAAGTTAATACAATCCTCCTCCATGGTTGACCAATAATATCCTTACTTGAGGATCTTCTTAGCCAGCATCACAACATTCATGTGTGCTCCACACTCTTCTCCATGGATAGCCTCCATGAGGCGCTTCGACTCCTCTTCTTCAATGCAGAGCTTGTGTATTCCCAAATGGCCTCTTTTATCCAACTTATTCCTGCATATGATGAACTGAACGGCTAGGCGCCGTATTCCCCGTTTATCCTTGGCATTTTCCCTTTGTGTGTATATGCCCTTTTCCAAGAAGTTCCAAATGTCGTGACACCAGGAGTTCTTGTTTTGAACTTCATCTATTGTGGCTATTATCTCATAAGCACGCGTATCCTTCTGCTCAAGAATGATCAGACGCATCTTAACCCCGAGCGGTATGTCTACCATGGAGGATAGAGTTGCTAGTGCATTAGCAAACCGGTTGTTCTCTCATAACAAATGTGTAAATGTTAGTTTTTCAAACATTGGAATCAAAATGTCCAGGGTCTGATGATAAACCTTCATTTTCTCTTCCTTGACCTTCCAGCCTCCGTTGGCCTAAGAAATAACCAGATTTGGGTCTCCGATGACATCCAACCTTATTGCCCCTAGTTCTAGAGCAGTTTCCAATTCAACGATACATGCCTCGTACTCTACTTCATTGTTAGATACTTCAAACCGGAGTTTGAAAGCTAGGGGTATGTGTGAATCATTAGGTGCTATAAGCAACACGCCTATTCCATAACCATATTGATTAGCTGCTCTGTCAAAGTACATTGTCTATGTCTCTTCTTCGACTTGCAGAATCTCCTCATCTGGGAATAGATACTCTACTGTTTTATTTCCTTCCATGGGGTGGTTTGCCAAAAATTCCGCTATTGCTTTTCCTTTGACTAACTTGCAAGTGATATACTTGAGGTCAAACTCGGAGAGAAGAAGCAACCAATGAGCTAGCCTATCCACAAGTGCTGGTTTCTCAAAGAGATATTTAGGCCTAGTTTAGCATATTACAAAAAAGTCAAAAAGTCAAAAAGTCATTATCTTATTTAAGTCACATCATATCATTTAAATCACATCATCTCTCTACCACATCACTTCAAACCCAACCTATATTTCACATTTTTTTTGTAAATGTCAAAAAGTGCACTTATTTAGATCATTCCAAACAACTCTTGAATGGGATTTAATCTCGAAACCAAAATTACGGAGTGAGCTAACAAGTAGTGTCTCAACTTCCTAGTGGCATAAACTAAAGGTAAGCAAGCCTTCTCAAGAGGAATGCAGTGGGTCTCGTAATCCAGCATCTTTTTACTCAGATAGTAGATGGCCTTCTCCACCTAAGTTTCTGATTCTTAAGCTAGCATGCACCCTATGGTTGACTCTGTTACGGACAAATACATGATCAGTGGCTTCTCCCGTTTGGCAGTGACAATACAGGTGGATTCTAAAATTACTGTTTGACCTGTTCGAAAGTGAACTGACATCGATCATCCCATCGGAACTTCTTTCCCTTTTTCAAGAGACCAAATAGGGGTTCACAACTCAAGGTTAATTTTGAGATAAATCGTCTTATGAATTGCACTTTTCCCAGAAAGACGCGCACCTCCTTTTCAGTTCTTGGTGGTGGCAT
The DNA here is from genome assembly GCF_055761805.1 of Camellia sinensis. Lineage (NCBI taxonomy): Eukaryota > Viridiplantae > Streptophyta > Magnoliopsida > Ericales > Theaceae > Camellia > Camellia sinensis. Next base: position 65,512,621 of record NC_138961.1, on the reverse strand, counting down.
TTCTAATATGGCCTTGATCTTGGATGGATCTACTTTAATTCCCCTTTGTGTGCTCAGAAATCCTAGCATCTTTCCTGTAGTCACCCCAAAAGTGCATTTTTGTGGGTTCAACCTTAGTTTGTACTCTCTGATCCGTTCGAAGAATTTTTCTAGCACGGTGTAGTGACCTTCTCACTTCTTAGATTTTACGATCATGTCATCCGCATACTGTAACGACCTCGACCCATATTTAACGTTAATCCATGACTTAATATTCCTAATAAGTTCTTGAGTTCAAATTCGGAATTAATTACATGTGTGCTGCATTATTTGCGATTATATCTGTTTAACATAGGAAGATCTGTTCGTGTTTTTGTTTCGATTTGTGAATTGAAGGCCTTATCCGCATTCAATTCAGAAATTGACTTGATTTATGTATTAATTAGAATTTTTAGAATTTCATGGTAGGTTTAATTAAAATTTGAATTGGAGCTATTAAATTGGATTAGTTTAATGCTCATTTGATTAGCTTTAATGAATCATCACTAATTAGCCTATATAAGGCCACTACCAAGCCCAAGACTTCCTTTTACCTCCTTCATTTTTGAGCTCAACGTATGAAGAGAGAGAGAGAGAGAGAGAGAGAGAGAGAGAGAGAAGCCAACATTAAAGGAGAAAGAGAATTAAGAAGGAAATAGGGGAGATTGAAAAGAATTGAGGGAGTTTAGTTCCAACGCTTGCTAACCCAAGGCTTAAGGTAGGAAATTCAATTCCTTAGTTATGAATCTGAATTGCTTGGTGTAAGAATTCAAGAGAATTAAAAGATTAAACAAGAGAATCAAGTTAAAATTTGAGAATAGTAACTTATACCATGCTTGCATGTATATTTTCTTACATTTTGAGTTTAATTTCCAAGAATTCCCTTATGCATGTCTTGAATTCACCTTTATTTTGGGAAATGATCAAGTTTCATGTTGTTTTGTAGCATTTGATCATGTTTTGAAAAGCTTAAGTTCAAAGAAATTCATACATGTCATGTTCATGGATCATTTATAAACTTTAAGTTGAAATTTTGCACAATTGGCAAGCTATTTGGCCATGATTTCTTGAAAAGATCTTTAATTCATGATGTATTATGAATTTTTATGTGTTTCTCAAGTTTTGGCCTAGAAAAATCAAGTTTTGATGCTTAAAGATTGAGTTTTGAGCTTTGGAAGCAAATTTGAAAATTCCAGAATTCTGCTTCTACGCTCAAGCGACCACTTTGAGTGCGTGCACTTTCGCTCGAGCGACCATAAGTCCGCTCGAGTGTGAAATGCAAGTTCCCAGAAGGTCATGTATTTTTGTAGATCGCTCGAGCGATAAGAGTCACGCTCGAGCAAGGGTTTGAGTCTCACGCGTGAGCGAGGATCGAGCGTCTGTCGAGCGTGAAAAGTAAGCAACCAGTACTTTTTCAAAATTTACAGACCGCTTGAGCGAATGAAGTTACGCTTGAGCGAACCCTCACGTTTTGCATGTCCGCTCGAACGAGGAAAGCCACGCTCGAGCGTGGACCCTGTTTTTAACAAGTTTTGAAAACTGTTTTCAAGTACATTTTTGCAGCCTCATTTCATCCTAGGCATTCCTAGGCCAAGATTAAGACACTATAATGAGGATAAAGGCTAGAAACACACTAAGAACAATGAAATATGTTATGTACACTCTGAGTGTGTGTTTCAATGTATGTATCTGTTATGTTATGTAGGTCACGCGCTGCAGGACATCTGATTTGCTTATTTTGTCTGTTTACCTTGGAGCCTCTGTTATCTATGAGTAATAACTTTGTAAAGCTATGCTCAATTACAAGTATTTTCTGAATGATATAAGGTGATCTGTTTCTATTTATATTATTTTCTGCATGAATGATGGTTGTCCAATGTTTCTTAAATGTATTCGTGGCATTCTTAGCTCTAAATGACATCTGTTATCTGTTCTGTTACATCCCAAATATGGGTCAACTGTACGTCTCATGAGCTAACTGTTATGGATCCTTATGTATACGTCCCTTTATGGGCCAACTGTACGTCTCATGAGCCAACTGTACCGTCTCCGTGCATATGAGTCAACTGTATGCTTTTATGGCCGTCCCTTTATGGGTCAACTGTATGCCCTTATGGCTGTCCCTTTATGGGTCAACCGTTTCTGCTAGTGCTAATGAATGTGCCAAGTATGATTAACTGCAAGTTCTAATTATGAATATGACTCTGAAACTGTATCGGTTATGTACTACAATTTTTGAATATAATTACGAATTCATTTCTGACAACTATTGAATTCTGTTTTCTGTAACTGTTATGGACAACATTCATTAAACCACTTTACTTTGTTATTATTCACTAGGCTCCAGCTCACTATTTATATTATGTATGTAGGTGAGCAGGCACGTGGCCAGGCCCAGAGTTGACGACCTATGTTTCCGTTTTGTCAACCAACTACCATGCCTCCTGAGGAGGTTTCTTTTGAGAGGATTATGTCAAGGCTTTAGTTGAGCTTGTTTTGTATATCTGTACTTGGGCTAAGTACCTCTTTGACCCTCTCTATGTAATTCGGTGACGTAAGACTAATGTATTTTTGACGTCACATCTGTATATATATATATAAGTTTGTTTTGGAATTTTCTGTCCTATGCATGTCTGCACAGCTCTATGGACTATGTTAATTTTGTATATTTGCTTCTACAACCCCTATCTTATGTTATCTTGTTCAGAGGCCTTTGGTAATCCAAGGATTACTGGCCGGTTACGACGCTAAACCCATAGAGGCGGGTTTGGGTCATGACATATACACCTCGACTTCCTTATGGATCATGTCGTGCAAGATTATGGTTGCGGCCTTCTGATATGTAACCCTGGCGTTCTTCAACCCGAAAGGCATAACCTTGTAGCAGTAGGTACTCCAAGGCGTGGTAAATGCACTATTCTCTCTATCCTCAGGCGCTATCAAAATTTGGTTATACCCCAAAAATCCATCGCTGAACAATAGCAACACATAGCCGGCAGTGAAGTCTACCAATTCGTCGATGTGTGGCAGTGGAAAGTGGTTCTTTGGACTAGCCTTATATAGATCCTGGAAGTCAATGCAAACTCTGATTCTGTCATTCTTTTTCAGAATCGGAACAATGTTGGCCAACCAAGTTGGATATTCAGATACCATAAAAAATTCAAAGTCGATCTGCTTGGTGACTTCCTCTTTAATCTTCAGTGCCCAATTTGGTTGAATTCTATGGAGTTTCTTCTTAACTGATTGGGCCTTAGTTTCAAGTGGGATCCGGTGCTGTACAATCTGAAGATCGATTCCAGGCATGTTTTCATAGGACCACATGAAAACGTCTTTGAAATCTTTTAATATAGCGATTAAACACTCGCGTTATTCTGAAGACAACGTGAACCCAATCTGGACTAAGCGGGGATCCTTCTCAGTACCCACATTAATTACAATGATCTCATCTATGCATGGCTTAGCACGCCTCTCATTTTCTTGGTTAATCAGGCTTTTCAAAGCCCAAGGAATTTCTTCCTCTTCATTTTCATTAAAATTTTGAAAATCTTGGTCAATGCAAAAAATTAACGACATAGAGAAGTAAATGGAATCTATAACATTCTCATTCAGAAGTTCTGGCTCCTCAGTTACAACAGACTCAAAAGAAAATGCAAAAGAGGACCTAGACAGGACCTTGGCACCCGAGTTACCCCCCCGGAAGTGCAGATTCTGACTCCTCAGACGGACTTGAATCTGATTTCGACTCAACAGACTCGGTGGAATCAGATTCAGGCTTATCATTCGATTTAGAACTAACAATAAAGCCCCTCTCAAGTTGCCAAACTAGGCGTGGAGCCTCGGCTACATCCACAATGAGACCGGAGTAATCTGCCACTAGTTTATTCCCGATCACATAGATAGTAACACTATCCCCCAAGTTAACAGAGGCTCAACCACGGCGTTGGACTTCGTTAGTAGGTTAGCCAGTGCCATCCCCAATAGGTCTTCTTTATCGGCATTCGAGCTTGCATTTCTACCTTGCCCTATATTGATGCTTGGGTCGATCCTCTCCTCTTCGCTATCTGACAACTAGTGGTTGGAGAAGATTTTAAACCCAGGGTATCTCATATTTGTTTCTCGGTTAACCCACGGCTTCGAAAATCCACAGAACGAGAAGTCGTCTCCTTGGTAGACAAAGCGTCCGTTTAGGGTTCCCCTGATCGGCTTGTGGATCAATTCAAATTGCTTCCTGGCTTTCTTTGCTTTAATTCTCTCATTCAATTCATCTCCTCTTCTCTTTCAATCCTCTGCATTCAGCTTGTACCCTAGCCCAAAAGCATGGGGGTTATGACTTACTTCCCTGGCAACAGTATTTCTATGCCTCCCACTTCTACCCAGTCCCGATCCAGGAAGGTGTCCTTGCTTATTCATCATATAGATAGATTAGGTGCTCACATAGTTCGCCTGATCCTCTGCCATGATAGACTGCACCAACCGGGCCTCGACCAAGGTGAACCCGAAGAGGAACACATCCTCTTTCCCGTGTAGTATTTCTAACAAGGGTGTGGTGATTCCTGGGGGAGAATGGATCAAATAATTGCCATAAACAGTCGTAATCCCCTTTTGAATGGATACTTCACCAATTGGTGCACCGTTGAGGAAACTGCTTTCATTTGATGCAGCCAAGGTCTGCCTAAGAGTAGGTTAAAGGTTGCTGGCACATCCATCACATGGAATTCAACCTCATGTTCGGATGGGCCAATCAGTATCTGGCTCTTAAAGGTCCCCATGACATCACGACTGGTATTGTCGTAAGCTCGAACGACTTGCGTCGTAGGCGTGAAGTCAGTTGGCTTTAAGCCTATAGCATAAGCAATCCTCGTCGGACATACATTGATTGCAGAGCCGTTGGCCCCCTCGGGCGGCATCTCTTTGTTTTTGAAAGACAACAATAGAGTAACATCCCTAGATGTAACCAAAGACAGCAGTTGGTCGGTTGTGGTGTCTATAGGCAGCTTGGTCTTATTCAGCACCTCCAACAATGCTTGCCTGTGTTCTCGAGAAGCCATCAATAGCCCCCAGATTGAAATATCTGCCTAGATCTTCTTGAGTTGCCTCAATACTAGGTCTTCTTCTATGTCTTTCTCCTTTAACTTCTCGGCCTCTTTCCCGTAGGGTTCTACTTGATCTAGGGATGGGGGTTTAAAATAGCAACCACTTCTTGTCATGTGGTTAATCTCATCCATGTACCATGTATTGTCAGGGGTATCGTTCTTCCACCTTTCATCAGTGTAAGCAAAGCTCAGATCACTGTCTTCCTACCATTCTCCTGCAGTCAGTGCTGGGCCATTATCGGGCTTCACCCGGTTCATGTTCACGTTGCGCCTCTCGTTGGCATGCCGCTTCTCTTCTACAGTTGATTCAATCTCTGCCTCTCGATACTGTCTGAGTTTCTTTTGCATCTTTTTCCTGTCACCGGATTCTCATTTAGGCTTTTCTATAATTTGGACATCGTCTGCCCTTGATTCGATATCTTCTTTTCTTTTTCCTTTCTCCTGCTCTCGGGCTATTTTTGTCTGTATTTCCGCTATTCTCTCTCTTTGGAACTGTTCTAACACTTACTCCTTCTCAGTGATAAGCATGTCCTCAACCCTGCTATTTTCGTCAATTTCCTCTCCTTTCGAATTCTTCGTCGTCTGCTCTTCTGTATTGAATCACTCTTCGCTACTTAACCACCCGTGGCTAGATTCAGGTTGGCTCGGATCCCACCACCCGATGTGAACACTGCCCACATCCTCTTCTTCAAATAAATAGAGGTTCTCTAAGTCTTCTTCTATTTCTCCCAAGTTATCAAGAACTTGTTCAAGCTAGTCATCCAGATTTTGTCCACGCCCAGTTGCTCCAATGGCATTGATGGTGAAAGATCTGGTAGTATGATTGCAAGCTTTAGTTAGTCAGAAGCCACAATATACCGACTGGGGTCATACTCTTCCACGGGTAAGGGCCTCTTCTCCACAACTTGGATATCAGACAACCCTTCTTTCAGTGAATTTCTCTTCTTTTTAACTACTGCAACCATAGGTTTTGATAGGGTTTTGGGTGTTATATCCATCATGCACAAACCGTGCTTTCAGGAATAACCACCTCAGGTTTAGGTAGATGGGATGGCGTGATATATATACTGGGGTTGAAGGTAGGCGGTAGTGTATGGATGAGGTTGATATTTTTGGGTGGGGAAACTTGGTTGTGGACGTGGTGTGGGTTAGTGGTCACATTTGGTTTTAAGGGTGGAGCTATGATCTTGTTGTCGATGAGATCCTAGATCTCATGACGAAGGCAATGGCAATAATCAGTGGGATGACCATGCTGTTGGTGAAATATACAGTGTTGGGTAGGGTTGTGTTTAGCTGGGAGTGGGTCAGGAAGGGGTCGAGGGTCAAGGGGCTTAAGGTTTCCTTTTTCCACTAGAAGTTTGAGAGCATGGGCTGGACTCATGTGAAGAGGGGTGAAAGTTCTATATTGGTTTTGGGCTAGACCGGCGGGTTGTGAGGTTTCACCGGCAAAGAGATCGGCTATCTTGGCCATTGTGGCAACGATATTGATCTCGGCAGGCCTAGAAGTTGTGCTATTGCTAGCATTGGCACTCCTAGTAAACGGCCTCTTTGCCGATTCACTTGTTCTCTGGTCTCTTGTTCTCTGGATAATGTCTTTCTTGAAAGCACTCTTAATTTGAACCCCCAACTCATGTAAAGTAGCGAAGGTAGATAGTGGCGCGACTGTCATCCTCTGTAACATGTCTGGTTCGAGATTCTGAACTACCAACTGGACTTGTTCCCTTTCTGAGGGCCTGTTTGTCATTCTAGCTACCTTTGCCCTCCATCTTGCAACAAAGTCAATAAAGGGTTCCTTAGAATTTTGAGTGGTTGCCTCCAATTCGCTGATCGTTACGTCTATCTGAGTATTGTAGGAATTTTGATTAACAAATCCCTCAGATAGTTCTTTCCAGTTCTGTTTGGTCGACTCCTCTAGTTTGGCACACCAGATAGCTGTCACGTCTGATAAGGTTCTAAATAATGACAATTTCTGAGCCCGCGTCAAGCCCATTGGTTTCAGGACATCCGAGAAAAGACGAACGTGAATATGATCTCCACTTCCATCGAATCTATCGATGTGAGGCATTTTGAACTTTTCTAGCAATCTTACAGAGGCCTCGGTATAATCGTCTTCAATGCCCGGAATAAAATTGAAGCCTTGAGATTTCTTGAGCGCCTTCTCCAGCCTGACAATTTTTATCATAGCAGGATCGATGTCATTGATGTCGAAAGGAAGAAGCCCCCCGTGGGGCAGTGCCAGAGGCCTGAAAGCCTGAGCTTGTGCTAACATTTCTTGGGGATCTGGGACTTGAGGGTTTTCAGCTGGTGGAGGTAGATTAGGGTTTGGCTAGGCAGCTGGGACTAGATGTAAAGTAGATACTGATGCCCCAAATAGGCGTTGCATTTTAGCAATAGTCTCATCCTAAGCGACAATTCTTTGGTTCAGTGTATCCATGGTTCTTTGAAAAGCTGCCATTGTAGCAGCAACCTCCTCTGGGCTACTATGTGCCATTGCGGGTCTGGGAGAGTTAGCTATTGGCGAACTGAGTGGGTGAGAACGGGCAGGCGATTGCTAAGTGCTCTATGTTGGCGAAGACTAATTGGTTCTTTTCACTAAGGTTGGCTAACCATTAACTAGATCTCAGATTTTGCACAGCCTACAGGTGCAAGTCCACAAAAACTAGGGGGATATCAGATATCTTTGAAGTTATGATTGTAAGACTACCTAGCAAAAGAAATAAAGAAAAGGAAAACAATAATCCAAATTCGAACAACATTTCGGCCCCACATTTGCAATAGATATGATTACAGCTTGAAAGACTGTATTTCCCACTAAAATCTGCCCCCGCAACTGATATCAACTGTGCCACTGATATGAAGCATTGCTTTACAGTGTTGTGCCACTGATATGAAGCATTCCTGTACAGTTTCACTGTAAAGCACATACCAGGTAAAGAGAGTCAAAACACCCCTATGAGGGGGTGGGGTTACCCTGTCTTAGATTTGACATGATCTAGGGTTTTACTACTTCAAGCAAGTAGTTTCACAAAATCCTACATACAGGTGAGCTCCTGTCCTATGTTGGAACAGTCACTATGACTTTACTATATGCACTAGGCCGAATAGTCAAAAGGGGTACCTCAACAAGATTATGTAATATACCTCTCATATCTAACACCGAGAAGTGAAAGGAGGATAAAGCAGTACGGTGGTAATCCAGATTCGAGGGTTGTGTTTCCAACATGGCAGAGTCCACAATCGGCTACCCTTTTGGCAAGCTTTTTAGGCAAACCTCCGGCAAGCCATCTATGAATAGCAGGTGGAAAACACAGTGACTTAAGAGCACCAATGCCAATGCAAATGCAATGCAAAGAACATATATGTGTAGATAAAATTTCATATCATGAAGTACAAGTCAAGTTCTCTAAATCCCTAGCAGAGTTGCCAGAAACTGTAGCTGACTTTTCGTGCCCCTCGGAGGGGTTTAGCCTCCTTGGATATGATAGCCCTACAGTTCGGACTCCCGTGGTTCTCAATCTAGTTTCACAAATGCAATGAGAAATAGATTAAACAAATGAGAGTCCAAATCCGACAAATCTTAGAAAATTAATTAATCATCAGAAATGCCAGAAATGGACTGCATTGCCAGATTTTAGAGTCGCAACCTAAATATTTTTGAAAAATTTAGGAAACCCATGACTTGTGCCAAAGGCCATTTGTCTATCATAACCAAAATGTCTCGGCTTGGGAACTTAGGTATGAGAGGGGAAGGTCATGAATTGAGCACCCCACTCACCCAATCAAAGATTGGCCTCTACTAATCATGATGTGATTTTTATATACATTATATGGTCTTGTTTTAATTATTAATGCCAACTTACTATGTGAGACACACAAGTATATAGACTATTTCACCCACTTTGGAGCACTTTGACTTCATGTTTGTTTGAAACGAGTTTTGAATATATGCTACTTGAAAAAGTAAACTCATATGTACATTGATCAAAATCATCCTAACTTAAGCGAATTAGCCTTCATCCACATGCATTCAAGAGTTATATCAAATAAGCACTTAGTCTTGTAGTGATACACTTGATATGGCAACACGAATACACATGGAATATGCAAAAGCAAAAAATACTCATCTAGTACTCAACCGAAGCATGCCAAAGGAAAGAAAATAATTAGAAATATGCAAGTGACTAATGCAACACATACAAAATGCAACTATCAGATTCGACTTATTAACATGACATATGGATCGATTCAAGGCATATGGCAACGCATGTATTCAAATAAGTAGAAAATGACAATAATGTTAGAACGATGAACTAAACCCAATGCATGCAGAAATGAATATTAAGCATGGCAATGATATGAAACGAAAAATTTGATAAAAATTTGATGCTATCATGGTAAGCATGTAAATAAAAGGGAGAAGAAAATGAGGGTTGGAAGACATACACAATATTATAGATTTTCTCTCGTACAAGATGGTCCGAATGAATGTTCTAATTAAAATAATTATTACGACACAATTGAATTAACTAAATTAAATAGCTATTACAAATTCAAATGAAGCCAACTAATTAATTACACAATAATATTTAAAACATTGATTTAAAGGAACGGGAAGCAAGGAGCCACATGTATACAACTGAGAACATCCTCCCAGAGACCTCACTGTTTGCTACCAGAATCTCCTTTGTTTGCAGTCAGAATTTGTTCTATTTTAGCCTTAGGTTCTGCTTTGTTCTGCCACAAAAATGCCACTTCCTACACAAAATGGTGGCTGGCCAGCGTTGGGAAGTGGTCTGCCGTACATAATGGTGGTCGGCCGGCCACTGTTTTCTGGGGATTACCCTGTTGCAACAGAGTTGAAACAGAGCAAAAACAGAGTGTTTTCAGGAGATGTTTATCCTCTTTGCCCTTTCCTATCATGAAGATGATCAATGGAGGAGTAAATTCAATTCACAAATCATCAATTATCACAAGTTTGTTGCGTGATGATCTATGAACCAATAGGACAAAAGCTTAATAAAAGACCAACAATAACTCCTCCCTATCATGGAGTTACCTCAAGGGAAGGGGTAGACATTGTTTCTTGAATCATTAAACATCACTAAAGAGTATGCAATGAGTCAAGAGAAAATAGGTTCAATGTAACGTCTGATTGAACCCAATTCAATTTTATTACCTTTTTTTTTTTTTTTACCTCTTTTACTCCAATTTTATTAGCCTCTTTTTACATTACCTTTCCATTTCTTATCTTTTTTTCCTTTTTGTCCAAAAGTGATAATTACGTCCACTAAGTCCAGAAAGCAATAAAGCGTATCAAGCATTGACTTAACCGGAGAAATGCATTTTTCAAGCCCTTTTCTACGGGGGAAATTATAAAGGAGGAATGAAACTCATTTACGAGCAATAATGAATTTGGAGTCAAACCCGAAAGGGGCGATAATGACCCTAAATCTAAACCCGATAGCAAGCTATAATGAAACCTTCCTTTATGATTTCCAAGGGTCTAAACTAGAAATTTAGTCCCTTAGAAGTAATGCACCGGCGATAAAGAGAAGTGGCAAACAAGGGATTGTGCTTAGTATGAGAGAGATGTAATGCCTTAGTAATGAACCTCCGATGAGATTAAACCACTAAGCATGGAAAGTCTCTTTCTTATGCCTTGAACATTAATCTTTTGTTTGATTCAACTCTTTATCAAAATTAACAAAGAATGGAGGGAGGTTGCAGAGATGATTATACAAAGGTGATTATTACAAGTGTGAACATGTATGAAAGCTATAAAAAAGTACAAGAAAAGACTATCAACTCAAATGGATTGAAAGCTATATCCATGAGGACTTCAAACAACACATTTATAGTATTCAAAGCATAATTTAACACACAAAACAGCACTGAAACAACACAAAAATAGTGCTGAAAATTGAGTTTTTGTGGTGAAAAAAGTGAGTAAAAATGGGCTAAAGCCAAGGGGTTTCAAAACATCAACAAACCTAAGGAATGGTGGCAAACCCCTCCTTTTTTTTGTGACTTAAAATCACATTTTTAAGCTTAAAAACACTTTGAAAATTAGTGTGGAAAAGAAAAGAAAATAGATAGAAAAAGATGGTATAAATGTTCAAAGATTACCCTTTAAAGAGAGGATGATCTTCCAGTTTACAAACCACAAGTTGAACACTCTCAAGAGCTGAAATTTGTATTCAAGAATCTCAGCAAGAGGCCTCAAGTTTAGGCTTAGGAAGCGTATGTATAGTGTATGTATATTGCAAGAGAGAGAGGTAGTGTGTTGGACAAGTTTTGGTTATTGGAGAAATTTTCTAACCCCAAACCATGAAGGGATGTCATGTATTTATAGAAAAATACCTTCTCATGTCGAAAATATTTGTAATAAGATAGCTGGTGCAAAACATGCACATGGGGACAGCTGGCAGCCAAAAATATCTATTTGTTGCTGAATATGGCTGGCTGGCTGGCCAGCCATGATGGAGGGATGACCGGCGAACAAAAAATGGCCTGTTGGCCACTTGTTGGCCAGGTCTTTGAGTGGTCAGGCTAGAAAAATTAGGTCTTGGTCCAAAAGGGGTGCAAGGTTTAGGTTCTGAAGCTCAAAGATCAAAGCCTTTTTACTGAAGACATTGAATGATTGTACAACGTAACATTTCATCCTCAAGCATTCAACGTGAGGCGCTCAAGTGTTAAGGGCGGTCAAAATGGGGTGTCTACATCATCCATCATGACCGGGAGTGACCGAACGTTTGGGAGGACATCTGGGGGCATATCCAGGTAGACGACCACCAAGAGCAACTGTTCATTTAGGACATCCGAGTGGATGACCCCTCTCTGTATGAATTTGTTCTACAGCGGTTATTTTTCAAATTAAATTGCAGAAAGGTTATCTGATTTACACCCATCTCCCAACAAGCAAAACTCACATGGGCTAGAGACAAAGGCTGACATTGATTATATGTATATTATCTCAGCATCACTAACAGGAAGAAACCAATGGTAAGAAATGAGTGGGTTTTGTCAGATTGAAGAAAGTACTCAGCTCTATATATAATGAAGCTCTGATGTGAAGAGTTAAAAGTGAGAAGCGAACCACAAGCTAGAAAAGTTTCTTATTCTTCATCAATCTCATACTTCATCTTCTCTAGTCTAATATGAAAAGTTCATCATCCTTGATACATCACTCATCTTCAAAAAATATACATTGAGCCTTAGGTTTAAGCTTATCTACCTTTGAGATGTTTTGTACAAAAATCTAAGATTCATTATTTTGTATCTACCTGTGAGAGGTTATTCATTGTAACTTTCTTTGAGAGCAAAAACACATCACAAATCTTGTAAGAGGTTTCTAGCTTTCCTGTAAAACTAGAAAATCTATGGAGGATTGTTCCATGTGTATGAGGTTACTAGCACCCTTGTGAAGCTAGAAAATCTGTGAAGGATTGCTCCATATACATGAGGTTGCTAGCACCCTTGGAAAGCTAGAATTATAGTGGAAAATCTCAAGTGAAACTTGAAAAGTGGACATAGGCTTGGTTTAAACCGAACCATTATAAATCTTACTTGCATTCTCTTCTCTCATCTCTTCAAATTGCTTTAACTATGATATTCATTTGATAATATTGTGATTATTATCTGTTATACCTACTGTACTAATTGTTTAGTTTTTATTGGGTAATTAGTAATTTTGATTTGTAGAAACCCAATTCACCCCCTCTTGGGTTGTCTTTTGGGTAACACCATATGTGCCAATGAAGAAGAAAAACATATGTTCCCTTCATCTCTCCAGTTGTTGTTTATATTCAGACCATTTCAGAAGCAGCAATGCTACGCACAAAGTAGCATTGTTGCTTCTGAAATGGCCTGAATATGAACAATAAATGAAGGGTCTAGTGGAACAATTTTTGTGTTTCCTCCTCTGTGCGTAGCATTGCTGTTGCTGAAATGGTCTGAATATGAACAACAACTGAAGGGAGGGAGGGATAGAAATAGATGGTTTTCTTCTTCATTGGCACATATGGCAGTTGCCATTTCAAACCATTGAAGCACACTTCCCTTCTACAGCTGTCAAATTATTGCAATAGGAGTTCTAATGGCTTGCCGTTGGAGAGATGCTCATAGATTGAACTTTTATATGGTGGGAAAAATAAAAAGTTTTTTCATAAAATATGAGCCTAAAATCCAGATCATAATGTATATGTATATATATATATATATATATTATTTGTAATTTAAATTGAACTTTTATATGGTGGTCTTTATGAATAATTTTTTCATAAAAATATGAGCTTAAAATCCACATCATAATGTATGTATTCTATTTGTAATTTAGACTGAATTTTTATTTGGTGGGAAAAATGAAAAAGTCTTTCATAAAAATATGAGCCGAAAATCTACATTATAATGTATATATGTTCTTTTTTTCTTTTTTCTTTTTTTGTTATTTTTTCAATAAACATCATCAACAAAATGAACGAAAGCTTCTATGACTGAGAATATAAAAAATTTAAGAATCTTAAATAATTTATAGAATATATATTAAAAAAAATAATAAACAAATGATTCTTAAATTACTTCGATTGAACTTTTATATGGTGGGAAATTTTTTTTAAAAAATTTAATGAAAATATGAGCCTAAAAGCCACATCATAATGTATACATGTTTTTATTTTTTTTATTTATATTTAATTTGTAATTTAGATTGAACTTTTATATGGTGGTTTTATGAATAAATATTTCATAAAAATATGAGCCTAAAATCCACATCATAATGTATATATGTTTTTTCTTTTCTTTTTCTTTTTCTTTTTCTTTTTTTTCTTCTCTATTTGTAATCTAGAATGAACTTTTATTTGGTGGGAAAAATAAAAAGTTTTTCATAAAAATATGAGTCTAAAATCCACATTATAATATATACTTGTTTTTTTTTTATTTGTTATTTTTTCAATCAACACGATCAACAAAATGAAACAAAAGCTTATGACTGAAAATATAAAAAATTCATGACTCTTGAATAATTTACAGAATATATATGGAAAAAAAAAAGTTTCAATCAATGAGAACATAAAAATTAATGACTCTTAGATCACTTATATTGAACTTTTATATGGTGGGAAAAATAAAAAAGTTTTTCATAAAAATATGAGTCTAAAATCTACATCATAATGTATACATTGTTTTTTTTATTATTTATTTATTTGAAATAGATTGAACTTTTATATGGTGGAAAAAATGAAAAAAATAAAATTCATAAATATATGAGCCTAAAATCAACATTATAATGTATACATTTGTTTTTTTTTATTTTTTATTTTTTATCTTTTTTATTTGTTATTTTTCCAATCAACATGATCAACAACTTTTAAACAATTTATAGAATATATATGTAACAAAAAAAAAAAAAAAGTTTCAATCAATGCGAATATAAAAATTAATGATTTTTTTTTATTATTTGTAATTTAGATTGAACTTTTATAGGGTGGTTTTTATGAAAAAAATACTTCATAAAAATATGATTCTAAAATTCCCATTATATACTATGAGTCTAAAATTTACTTTTGTAGGTGGTTTTTGGGAAGAAACTTTTTTAGTTTTTTTGGTTAAAATAGTACTAAAAGATAAAATAGACTAAAATAGTTAATAAGATAAAATGTCACATCAAATCCATAATCAGTTTACTTTTTATTTCACAAACATCACATCTAACTACAAAAAAATTTGACTATCTTTTCAAATACAAAAATTTTAGCCTCCTAAAATAGTCAAAAACTAAAATAGCCTACTAAAATAGTAACTTCCCAAACACTCACAATGTATACTTGTTGTTTTGTTTTTGTTTTTGTTTTATTTGTTATTTTTTCAATCAACATAATCAACTAAATGAAACAAAAACTTCTATGATTGAGAATATAAAAAATTTAAAACTCTTAAACAATTTACGTAATATATATGGAAAAAAATTAACAAAAATTTCAATAAATGAAAATATAAAAATTAATGATCCTTAAATTACGCATCATCAAAGACAAACAATAGTCTTGGTTACTCTTTCTCTCACTGTGTCCTGCCCTTTGTTTTTTTCTTTGTGAAAGACAAATAGTCTTGAATCTCTCTCTTTCATTCATCTATTTGCCAGTGGCCTGCCCTCTGTTTTTTAATTTGTGGAACATCAATGATTGATAGTTCTAAAATTAGAACTCTAAACATAACTTTATTGAGGCCTATTTTGGAAAGTGGGTTAAAAGTTGAGATTAAAAGTCACTTCTCAACTTTTAATCCACTTCTCTCTCTTATAAAAAAGTTAAAAAAAATCAAAAAATAATTTTTAATCATCGTTTTAAAATACTCCTAAGCTGGCAACTTCAATATATATATATATATATATTAAATCAAAATATCACATTAAGATGAGACCCAAACATTTATCTTGTGAAAAACATAGTTTTGAATATTTATGTGAGAGATGAAAAGATGTTTGTGGAAGTTAAGAGCGGGAAGAGTCAGAGATGAAAATATGTTTGTGGAAGTTTAGAGTTAGGTAGATTGAGATTGAATCAGGATAAGCCAGGGTGGGTGGCCCTGTGGTAAGAATATGAGAATTAAGTCTTTAGGTTATGAGTTTAAATTTTTTTTGAGCTAATTTTTTGGGTGTAGTACAGTTGGTTAGGAGGTTGGATCTCAAGTTGTCTAACCAGCACTTGGTGTGGGTTCAATGCTCCCTCGCTGTGCGAGTCCTGACTTTAGTGGAGCTTGTCTTGGGAGGTCGGGACAAGTTTCCAGGTTATAGTCTCCTCGCTCGAAACGGCTAACAGGACACCTTGGTGATCTCTACAAAGGGACGCTGCCTTGGACTTGCGGGAGAGTAAGGAGGATTTTCCTATAACAAAAAAAGAAGAAAAAAAAAAAAAAAAAGATTGAATCAGGATCACCTCTTTGCATTTTCTCCTTGTATTTCTTATTTGTTGGGTCATTGGGCCCACTTTTAGGCCCAATTTTAATAATTCGAACCGTTTATATTTTAAGATTTGTTCAGTATATCACACCGATAAAAAATCAAGTTGATCGGATTTCAGAAAGTATGTGTTCGGAAAACTATTTATTAAATTCTTTAAAAAAATAATTTTTAGTTCGATTTTCCGAACACATGCTTTTTGATATCCAATCAACTTGATTTTTTACAAGTATAATATACTGAACAAATCTTAAAATATGAACTGTTCGGATTATCAAAATTGGGCCTAAAAGTGGGCCCAATGGCGCAACAAGTAGGAAATATAAGGAGGGAATCCTGATTCAGATTGAGATGTGTGAGGGGCAGAATCTCCTCAACTATGCTGCAGACCCCCAGTGGGGGTCGCACCCCCAGTGAGGTGGCGAGCCCCCACTGGCTGACACTCAAAAAAAAATAAAAAAATAAAAATAAAACAAATTTTTTTTTTGTCCAATCACGGTGCGCCACCTCACTGGAGGTCGACCCCCATTTTTCAGAATCTCCTTGGATCCTCTCCTCAGCTTTTTATATGGTGGCTTATTGGATCCACTTCTAGGTTCAATTGTGATAATTTAAATTGTTCACATTTTACAATTTGTCATATATATTATACTTGTAAATAATTCAGTTGATCGGATATCGGAAGAACTTAAAATCGTTTATTAAAAAAAATTTAATAAACAGTTTTATTATTTAACAAAATTTTTAGTTCATGTCATTTTCGATATCCGATTGACTTGATTTTTTATAGGTATGATATAAATGACAAATTGTAAGATGCGAACGGTTCGGATTATCGAAATTGGATCCAAAAGTGGGCTCAATAGCTCACCAAGTAAGGAGCCAAGAAGAGGATCAAAGGAAAGGATCTTGCTCATGTGAGGGATGTGGATGTATTTATTTATTTATTTTTTATATTAGCTAAAGGAAGTTTCAAGAGTTCAAATTTAACCCTCATTTTTAGTATAATAATATAGAGAGTATAGATTGTAAAATGTTACATCTGGGTGAGCAGTAGATCTATGAACTAAAAAATTATCTGAAAATTGTCCAAGATTTTTATATTAATGGCTCATATTTCAAGTTCTGAATGAATGTGGGGTCATATTTTAAATAAGTCTTGATTATTAATGTGAATTTTGGCCATTTTTTTTTTCTCTGGTGTAGAAGAGCCGCTAGTTGGGTGAGAGTTCAAAGTTAAAAACTAGAAGTGAGAAACATATATGAAAGTAACCTTTTTATTCTTTTTTATTTTTTTTTGAAAACACTTATTTCCCGCCTTCAAACAGCACCCAACTAATATTTTTTTTTATTTCTTTTATATTTTTTTAGCGTAAACAATCTAAAAAGACTAAATTCTATTAAAATTATAAAATTGTATGAAAAATAATACTATGAAAATTTATATATTTTTCAATATATGGGATAATTGATGAATCTTGTACTTAAACTTTTGTTTAATTCATTTAATTTCAACAATTGGTTCAAGTAATAATTTTATAAGTAAAATACGAGAATTGTATTATGATTGGGTTAGATTGGTGGTGTTTGAATAATTATTTTTGAGTATTAAGTACTTTTAATTTTTTTTTAATTTATTATGAAAAAAAATATATATAAAAATAAAAAATAATATGATTTGAATAAATTAATAAATTAACTTTTTTATTGATTCCAAACTAACCAAAATTGGTTTATAACTTTTTCTGTTTTTTAAAGTCAATTATGATGTTTGGATACATGATATCACGTTTGGATACAGTGACGTACAGGAACACCCTGTGACCAAATGCTTTCTAGCTTGACTATTTGGAAAATTATTGTTAGAACGAACAGTACTTTCTGTTCAAAAAAAAAAAAAAAAAAAGGAACAGTACTTGCAATTGCAATTTTTTTGAACAAAGTTGCAGAGTTTGACTACTGTATACAAAAATGATTTTTGTGTGCCATAAGTGGTATCTTAATTTAGGGGTGGTTTGAGATGTTCTAAATAAGTGTACTTTTTAACTTTTTATGAAATATGAGTTGGGTTGAGTTTGGGTTGGGTTTGAAGTGATGTGGTAGAAAGATGATGTGACTTAAATAAAATGATGCGACTTAAATATCATAGTGATTTTTTGACCTTTTTAGTACATGACAAACAAAGCCCTAATAAGTATGGGTCACTGGGAGTCGCTGGTGATGTAATGTGACTTTTTTGTTTTTAAACTTGATAATGCAAGTAACTGTATGGTGGACGGGTCGAATTGATTCACGCTTCTAACTGCTCCGTTAGCCTTGAGGTCCTCCAACTGTGCCTGTAAAAAGGTCCACAAGGGGTGGTCGACCCCTGACGGACACTCCGACGATCAAGTTAGATCAAAGTAAACTACTATTTGGATTGAGAGAGAGAGAGAGAGAGGGGAGTAGGAAGGTAAAGTTTAACTTCTAATGCATCTCGAAAGTTTCTTTATATCCTTTTGCTCATCATTTTCTTATCGATTCCAAGCTGTCTTGTTGGTCGAAAGTCTATAGTCTAGTTAATGTTGTTCATGGTGATTCTGCCTCTTCCGGCGTGAGAGGTCTCTGCCACATTTGATGCCATAGTGGCCTCACTAAATGACTGATGTGTGGGTGCAATAGCTTTGTAGGATCTTTGTCTACTTGTGTGGCTAATTCCCTGTTTGACAAGTATTTGAATGCCACTAGCCTTGGCCTAGCATTGGTACCTGGTCTGTGAGTTGGGCCCTGAGCTGTGGATTGGGCCTTCTTGGGTGTCTGTGGACTGGGCCTTCTTGGGTGTCGGTGGCTGAGCCTTCTTGGGTGTCTATCAGTATCAGAACTAACAAGTGATGAGTGGAGGTAATTAAATTACTTAAATAAAAAAAATTAGACTAATCTTTTTTAAGATTTAAAAATTCAATAATGAAAGAGAGTTCTAATTTTGAAATTTTTAAAGAGAATTCTAATGATGTGGCAAGCGAAAAAAAAATATAGGCACACACATCACATCATATATGAGCCTCACTTCTTACCACATCACTAAAGCTCTTTTTAGAGTTCCAAAATTAAAACTCTCAATCTTTATTATTAAAAATTATAGTATTAAAGTTTATTAAATTTGATATAATTATATTGATTTTTTTTCAAATTTTAATTTAAATAAAATTTAGCTAATGTTTCAATAGTATTTTATTAGTTGTTGAATAAAAAAATAATGTTAATTATTTAATATTGAAATATATACAATATATTCGTATTTATTCTTATATTTACATGAAAATTCTGTAGTACATATTCTATTTTTTGATGTGTATCATATGTCCAGTTATAACCTTTGTGGTCTTTGATCATAATTTGTTGCGTTAATTATGCCTTAGTTATAACCTTTTGTAATTTTAATTTTGATTATGATTGAAGAGCTCTTTAATTATATGCCTTAAATGATATTTGGTTATTTTACTTAGCATGATTCATTATGATATTAATTATGACTTATTATGTTTATAATTTTAATTATGATTGAAAAGTTACTAAACAGTTTTCACATATCCTACTCAATGAGACGTCACTTACTATTGTATCAGACATGACTTAACTACTAATCAACAAGACTCCACAAACTATTCAATCAAACTTGACTTATTACTTAATTAAACTCCACTTACCACTCAATGAGCTTCTATTCACTAATTCACTAGACTCTACTTACTATTCAATGAATTTCTACTTATTATTTCATTAGACTTCATTTACTGTTCAATTAAACCGTACTTACTATTAATGAGCTTCTGCATGTTCTTTTATTAGAATTTATTTATTACTCAATTAAATTTCACTTGCTATTCAATAATCTTCTACTTATTACTTCACTACACTTCACATAAGGCGTTATTTGAGATGATCTAAATAAATGTATTTTTTAACTTTTTACGAAAAATTGTGCAGAAAAGTATAGAGTTGCTGTGACCAAAAAAGATAAAAAGATAAAAAGTATACTTATATAATACACCCAAACAAAGACTTAATGAGTTTCAACTTACTACTTTATTAGATTTTATTTACTACTCAATTAAATTTTATTTTAGCTACTCCATAAAACTTGATTTATTATTCAATCAAATTCCACTTATTACTCTATCAAATTTTACTTATTATTCAATCAAATACCGATTGATATTTAATGAGATTTCATTTAATACTCAATGACACTCTAGTTACTGCTCTATCAAACTTGACTTATTATTCAATCAAACACCTCTTACTACCTAATGAGACTTAACTTACTACTCAATCAAACACCACTTACTATCCTATGAAACTCTAATTACTACTCATTTAAATCACACTTACCATCTAATGAGACTTAACTTATTATTTTATTGGACTTTGCTTACTATTAAATTAAATCTCACTTACTAGTCAGTAAGACTCAACTTACTATTCGTTGATAGTACTCCACTTACTATTCCATCAAACTTGATTTACAACTCAATTAAACATAACTACTACTCAATAAGACTTCATTACTATTGAGTGATAAAAAGAATTAAAACAAATTATAAGTAAAGTCACAATGAATGGTTAGTAATAAATATAAATATTAATTTTAAAATAGTAAACAAAATATAAAAATTTATTAGACTTGACTTAGTACTCAATAAGACACCACTTCATTTGACTTGATTTACTACTTAATTAAATCTTACTTGTTACTTAATGATTTAACTTGACTTACTATCAAGGTCTCGTTTGACATGTAACACTTTTAACCTAAAAGTCAAAAAGTTACTAAAAAAATAAAAAGTCTATAACTTATATCAAAAAGTCAAAGATTCCGTTTTCTTTCTATTTTTTACATATCTTTTCGTAAAAAATCAAAAGATTATTCCAAATATACTAGTTTTTTTACCTCATATTTTAGTCAAAAAGTCAAAAAATTATTAAAATAGCATATTCCTAAACGAGACCTAAATTGTACCTCACTTTCTATTTAATGAGACTCTACTTACTACTTTATTAGACTTTGCTTTACTACTAAATTAAACTCTACTTACTAATTAATGAGACTCTATTACTTATTGATACTCTACTTACTACTACATCAAACTTACTTATAACTCAATCATACATGAGTACTACTCAATAAGACCTTGTCACTATTGATTGGTAAGTAGGATGAGAACAAATTGTAAGTAAAGTCACAATAACTAGTAAGTAATAAATTAGAAACATCAAATAATGTTAAAATAAAACATTCTTTAAAATTTATAAAATTAAAAATATCACATAATATTCAAACGAAAAAGAGATAGAGACATAGATAAATTAGTAATTGGAAATTGTCTTCAATTTGTAAAATCTAAATCACCATATTTCACTGATTCTTTGTGAAAAAATATGAAAAAATACAATCTTGTTTATTATGTATACAAATGAGTTGAGATTTCTTCTATATTTTCCTAATTACCTAGTCTTATATAAAAATTAATGTTTTCAAGTGTAGTAGCTAAAAAAAAGTAATTACTGTACATGTATTTATTTGTTACCATTAACAAATATTGACAAATGAGAGGTCTTTCTAAATTATTTTATTATATTTTATTTTCAATTTATACTTTACAATAATATAATATATTATAGAAAATGAGAGTTAAAAGATGTAATATGATAACTAAATGAGTGGAAATGAATATTAAGTATTTTATTAGACTTGACTTACTATTTAATGAGATTTCATTTACTATTTGATTAGGCTTGACTTACTATTTCACTAGATTTTACCTATTGCTCAATTAAACTACACTTATTGCTTAATGAGACTTACTTAATACTTTATTAAATTTGACTTTTTTTTTTGGTTCAACAAAAAAGGAAACTTTATTGATGAAAACATATGAAATATAGTGGGATACATTAATAAAGGGGAGGGCAAAAGTAAAAAGTATCATAGCGAAACATCTTAATCGCAACTAGGTTGGCACAAAGAGATTACCAAATCATATGCTAGCTCAAGACCAAGGAGTTGGTAAGGTACCAACACTAAAAAACCAGACAAACAAACACAAATACAACTCACAACACACCCACCACCAAATAGCCGCTGCCATAAGCCCACTGCATACTACAATCAAGGAGTAAGCAATAAACCTAATCTGTTGAACATTATTGATAATCTCTTGCACTGTATACCAGCAATCCTTAGAGTGAGTTTTTACCCAAAGAGCGATTCTAATCTTGATTAAATTTGACTTATTGCTCAATTAAATACTATTTACTATTCAATAAAACTACCCTTACTACTTCTAAGTAGCTTTGACCGATTACTCAATGAGAATTCACTTACTATTTCATTAGATTTCATTTACTACTTAGGTTCCGTTTGTTTCGACATAAAATATTTTTACACAAAAAAATATTTTTCTTATAAATTGATTTTACATAGAAAAAATATTTTTGTTTTCGTTTTTCAGCATTTGGTTGATACTTGAAATAAGAATATTTTATTTCTTAAAAAAGAAATTTTGATTCAATAGAGTGTCATTTATGACTTTTTAGTGAGCTAACTAAGATACTTATTTGAAAATGATAATTGTGTTGAAAAGATAATGAGTCAGAATCAACTTTGTAAAAATTGATTTATGAAATTTTTAAAGGTAAGTTATTTATTGGAAAATGATGCAAAAATATTTTTCTTAAAAAATGTTTTACTTGCTTTTTGTTCAATCAAACAATGAAAAATGAGTAAAATATTTTTGATAAAAACATTTCACTTCAAAACAAACGAAGATTCCACTTAGTATTTTCTTAGACTTAGTTACTATTCAATGGGACTTCACTTACTGTTTCATTAAGTTTGACTTACTACTCAATGAGACTTTACTTACCACTGAATATTTTTCTTTAACTAGGTGAAATGTTATTACAACAAAACCTTAAATTTCATAAATAGAAAATGTCACATAATGTTAAAATAAAACAGTGATATAGACTAAATATAGAAGAAAAATAATTATATATAGTGTGTCATTAGTTCCATATGTTGTGCGCACACACCAAAAACCAAAAGAAAAAAAAAAGGGGCACAACTTCAAAAGAAAGGTGACCTGGCTAACATGCCATATTGTTGAATTGTATTTTATTTATATTCAAATAGTAAGTTTATTTATAACAAGTAGTAAATGAATTAATGATAAGTAATATGTATATTTGTAATAAATAATAAGTTAGATCTATTTTTTCATTCTCAAATTAACTAAAACTACTTTAACCTTTGAAAAACCACTTTAATTCCTATCTATTTTTAGTTCTAACACATCTAATGACTAGAATTTTATTTTATCCAAATCTAGCGGTTCACATGTAATTAGTTACCATACATGAAAAAAACTTTCATGTACCATAGATTTTTCCCAAAGTTGCAATGTCATTTTTTTCAAAAAGGTAATGCTATAGTATACAGTATTTTGAATCTATTAGAATATTGTAAAATTTTAATTTTAGAGTAATTTTTCATGTGATCGAGATTTTTTTAATAAAAAAATGACTATCAATATTATTTTATTTTTAACTTAGTACTATTGTACTCTTAATTTTTGTATTAGTAAATTTCAATCATACCAAAAATTGCTCTAAGATAAAGAAAAATTTATGTTAGTTTATGGTTGCCTCATTTTAAAATAAAATTTGTTATTATTGTATGGTACATTAATTTGTAATAAAAAAAATCTAATTTTTTTACTTATATAATGTTTTTGATATACGTTTTGCAATTAGTACAAGAAACACTAAGTTAACTCAAAAACATTGATTGCTTTTTTTTTTTTTTTCCTTTTTTCTTTTTGTAAAATTTTTTTTTTTTATAGATTTTCTCTTTCAGACAATTTTTTTTGGGGTGTCTTTAGTGAGGTTTTCAAAATAGATATTCGGTCCATAAATTCAAATTTAAATTTTGTTTGGTCAAATGTTCAAAGGCTGAAATACTTTGCTCATAAGGACATGTTTAGGCAAAATAACCAAAATAATCATCCATATATATATATATATATGTATGTATATATTGCATAACCGGTTTTGTTCCCAAACCAAAACCTCTCTCTCGCTCTCTCTCTCTTTTCTCTTATCTTCCATCTCCAGATCTAGGTTTTCTACTCCTCTCATTTCGCCACCGTAACCACAACCTCATCGACCTCGTTGCCCACTGCCTCGCCTTGCCTCTGGCTTCGCCCTTCCATTCGATCTACGATAGTGCACCACCTCCGTCCAAAACCATTTCTCTTCGCCACCGATCTCTATCTCACCTCTTGTATCGCATCTCCCCTCTCCCTCTTCCATCACCACTGTGGAAACCACTACGGCTTCTTTCATCATCGACCTCTCTAGATCCATCTCTCTTAAACCCCCACCAGATAATACTCTTCCAGAAGTTTCTAAAAGCTAGGGTTTCTCTTTCTCCCTCTCTCTCTTTCTCTCTCTCTCTCTCTTTCAGTCCTAATGCCATTTTCCTGAATCAAGGGGCGAGTAGTAGAAGTTTCTCAACTCCATTTGACCTCAAACCGAGGAGATTCAACTTGTCTCCTTTACATCATCACCACTGTGGATTTGAGTTTTGGAAGTTGAGGAATCAAATGAGGTTTCTTGATTTCATGACTTAGTGTTGTCCTGGATCTTGGACTTGAATAGTATTATATAGTAAGGTAGTGTGCATTACATTTGGTGTTTTGTTTATTGTATTAGGTTGTTGAGATATCTTTCTACTCTTACCTAACCTCTCGTAATTTTTCTAAGTTGATAATTTTGAGTTTTGGGCATTTGAACCTACTTTGGTTTGCAAAATCACTTTTTGAGCTTCTAGGTAAAATCGCTTGTGCGGATTTGGCAACCACTCAAGTGGATCCTCACAGAGTCTTTCACGGTTTTCAGAGCTTTCTGGGCAAAAAATCGCTTGAGCGAATTTTGGGTCCCACTCAAGCGGATTTTGGGTGAATTTTCTAGGTAGCTCTATGGAGCAAACCGCCCGTGAGGCAAAAATTTTCGCTCATGCAGATTTCGGCACGTTTGTCTCGAAATTCATGCTCTTTTCCTCAAAACTGATACCAAAAATAATTTTTTGCATAGATTTTCACTTCTCTCTCTCTCTCTCTGTATACTCATCTTTTCTCTTCATTTTCTGTACAAACACACCAAAATCTAACTTCTTTCTAAGATTTAGCTCAAATCTTCAAGAGTTTGAGAGGGCTTTTTACACCACATCGAAGTGGGCGACGAGGACTACGTTTATAGCTGATTGAATCAAGTTTTTGTTAACCTTGAGTTCTAGGGTTTTCTTCTTCTTCATCTTCGAAACTTGTGGTAGGGATAATCTTTGAGTTATATATATGTTTTTATAAGTTTATGAATGTTTTGAGTATTTTATCATGTTTGGATCATGATTTTTGGGTTGTGAAACCCTAGATAATTGTATGAGTGCAGCTTCTCTAATTTTTCCAAAACTTTTGAGAATATGAATTATGTTTTAAGGTGTGGGTGTTGTTTTGGAAAAATCCTTTCAAAAATGGAACAAAAACCCTTTTTTGGTGGAAATCCTAGAATTTGGGGATTTTGGGAAAAAGTTGAGAAATTGTAAAATTTATGCTTGGTAAATTGTTATGTGAAGAAATGATGGAGAAATTTCTATGGTTGTATCAAATGAGGGAATTTCATAGAGGAAATGAGAATAGTTGATTTTAAAACTTATCGTTGGTTTGTCTTGGAAAACCAAGTTTAGAAAATGATGTTTAACACATGAAGAATATATGAATGTTGATATTGTTATATTATCTCTTGAAAATATATATTATGATGTTATACTGATAAGAGATGTGGAATTTGATCACAATGGAGGATTGTGTGGATGAATTGAGAAATTGAGAAATTTCAATGCATTGATATAAAAATACATCGCATTGGCACTTTATTTCATTATCATCATCTTTTGAATTGGCATTGTTGAGATTATTAAATGGAACTTTATTTTTGCATTGGACATTTGCATCGCCATTCCATTTTATCATTGATGCAATTGATTTTGAATATTTCATTGGAAAGTAATACTTTGAGAAAGGAAATTGTTTTGTGAAACAAGATCATATTGATTTGTTTTTGGGGTAAATACGTTGGTAAGTCCGGATAGGGGGTGTAGTTGGTATTGGTTAAGTTGGCTTGATTGTCCATGGTGAAAGACCAAAAACACGTGCGGAGGAGGTACCACGTGCCTTCCGGTTAGAAACTGGTAAAGTGGGGATTGATAGTGCTTGTTATGCTTACTTGCAGGCACCAACCTATGGATTACCTAAGTCATATTTACCACCCCTTTGAACTACATTGAAATTATTGAATTCTTAAATTACATTGTGCACAAAAGTTTCTAAAAGATAGAGATATATGTTTTTGAATATGGCATGGCATATGCATTCATCTCAGGAGATTGTATAAAATGTGTATACTTTGTTAAGATTTTTCTACTGGGCTTTGTGCTCATCCTATATGATTTTGTGTAGGAAATGATGTGGTGACTCTGCCGAGTTAGAGGCGTGGAGTATATTTTGAGAGCACAAGGCTCTTTTCTTTTGTGGTAATTATTTTTGACAAGCCAATGGCTTTACGTGTATGGGTTTGAAAATCATTTTGTGTAACCAGGCTTAAGCCTTGGAATTTGTAACCACTGAGGGCGTTTGATTGTACTTGACTTATTGTGCCATATGCTATAGATTCATATTTTAGAAATGTTGAATGTATAACCGCATCTGGGGTATTTTTTGTAAATCTCTGGAGTTCAATGAATATACATGTTAGAGATGTAATGATGTTTTCCATGTTGGGGGCTTTATATTCCTTATATATATATATATATATATATTAAGCGTTGGAAGGATTGTTTTGGAAGCACGTTAATGAAATTGGAAGTTATTGAGTACTTATTGTGTAAATATTTGGGGCGTGTCAACTTGGTATTAGAGCTATCGGATTTGAATACTTGAGGCTCGCATGCAGTGGTCGTTTTTCCATAATGGGTTCATTTCGCTTAATTAGAAGATGTTCCATGCCTTGGGTGTTACGTAATAACATGTTTATATGACTAGATGGGTATGTGATTAAACTTTTGGGATGTTGTTTGCCCTATTAAATTCTTTGAGATTTTATTAGAAGGGCACTTGATCAATGTTCATTCTAATAAGAATTCTCGATTTTTCGTGGGATAAATTTCATCATAAAAGAGTAGTCCATATGTATCTATGTGATTAAGTGCTTACGTGGAGTGAAACTAAGGGCTTGTTTGATTTGTATCTCAAGATACAATTTTTGAGAAAATTTTGTTTACTTTCTCTCTCCTACACAATAATCAATCACTTTTTCTTTCTCCCCTCTCATTCTCAATCACTTTTTCTCTCACACACATCTACTTCACTACAACAAAATATCAAATCATCCCAGACTCCCAAACTTCAAAACTATTTTCAAAATATACAACCAAACAAATCAAAAAAATTTCTAAACTCTCTCCTCAAAATTTTTTTTGAAAATTTATTTCAAAACACTAACCAAAAACACCCTAAATATTTTTGTGATATGGAAATGTATAGACTTGTTGTGATAGGATGTATGAGATAAGTTGCGAGCACATATGAGTTTATGTGCTAAATTATTTACTTTTGTCCTTAACTAGGATGTCAGGAAAAGGTCAGACACGTGGTGGTAGAGGTGGGAGGTGTAGTAGACCTCGCCAAAGGTGTGTATGAAGTACTGGTCCGTGAGGTTCCGATGCAAGAGGAATGGTTCGGCCAAGTTAATGCAGCCGAGCAAGCAAGCCAAGCTAATGTGGCCGAGCAAATGGGGCAAGCGGAAGTCCCAAAACAAGCGGGTCAAGCCGCAATGGGTACCCTAGCCCGACAAATGGCAGGGGCTTTGAGAGAGTCTAGGAACATCTTGAGGGTCGAGAACCAAGCCTGAGAGAACGCTGTGGAGGCAAGGGCGAGTTTTCTAACTCGAGAGTTTTTATGGGTGAAGCCGGATGAGTTTCATGGTGGACCCGAGCCTAAGAAGAAGGATGAGTGGCTCGAGAAAACGGTGAAGACATTTGAGATACTTCACATTAAAGATAGCGAGCGAAGGGTGACTCTAGTGAGTTATTATTTCAAATGGGATGCCGGCTAATGGTAGAAGTACGCCAAAGGTAAAGTGGGGCCAACATGGGAAGCTTTTGTCATCATTTTCGAAGACAAGTACCTACCTCCCATAACTAGGGAGAGACTGAGGCAAGAGTTTCAGAACCTCAAGCAACTTAACTTGTCTATGGCCGAGTTTGAAGCGGTCTTCACTAGTTTGTCTCGGTTTGCATCAGAGTTGGTGGCAATGGAGGAGCGTTGTTGCATAGAGTTTGAGAACGAAGATTTTGTTCAAGGTTGCTGGAAATATGATCCAGAACTATGGCCATCTTGTGGAGGAGGTGACAGATGTAGAGATTACAGTGCAAGCCAAGGAGGAGAGACTTCGGGGTTCGAGGTCTAGGGGCCAAGAGTCTCAGGGGGACTTTAGACCTAGCAAGAAGAATAGGGGCACCTCTTCATTCTAGCCCCAATGTAGACTCCCCATTTTTGACCGCTCTTATGACTTCGGTGCCACTGATTGATCACTCGATGATGAAAGTTGTGCTATGCAAATGTTCGATTTCTTCAGCAAGAAGAGCTCCAAATCCCAACCTTACAGACCAAAACTTTTTTGACCAAACTTATTTTAGACTTGAAAACCCTTTCTTTCAAAATGTTTTTGAAAATGTTTCTACAATGTTCCGAGGCTCGCATTTCGTTAAATGTTGCGTTTTTCGATAAATTGAGTAAGGACAAAGTGGAAATAAATGAAAGAGAGGTGAACTCTTTGAAAAATCTTTAAAAACATCTTATTTTTAGGTTTGGAGTTAAAGAAAATCGGAGAGAAGAGAAGAAAACTAGTTTGGGAGAGGTTAGGCATGAATCCAGTTAGGACAAAACTGAGAAGTCTTCACTAAAATAGAAATATATCCTTGCACACTTATAATTGAGATGAGGCCACCTCCATTGGAAAGTAGACTTCCGGAGCTTCAATTTAGACTCAAAAATGACCTGCAATGGAGTCTGAATGAAACAGTTATACCTGTTTGAAATCTGACCAAAAAACAGATTTTTGTGGTCTGCCACTGGTGCAACTTTTTGCCATTTTGAGTGTTTTTTCGGCCATCAGTGGTGGCCGGTTGTCCACACAAGTGGCCGGTCTGCCACTGGTGCAAAAAAGGCAGTTTTCTGCAGATATTTTCCTCCAGCTGTTCCACGTTGCCCCAACTGTCCTATATTGATATTTTCGACCTGAAGTCATATATTTCTATATATAGAGGACCTTCTCTATTGTTTTCAAGGTTGAAAAAATTTTAGGAGTCTCTCTCTCTCTAGATTTCTCTCTCTCTCTCTCTCTCTCTCTCTCTCTCTCTTGCAATTTTGTACACATATGCTTACAAATCCTACACTTTTGCCTATACACCCTTGATCAAAGTTGCTTCTCTTTGGGATGAGGTTACTTGAGACCCTCTTTGAGCATTAGAAGGTGTTTTTGACTTGAACTTGTGCCTAAAAGTGTTACTTGCTTTAAAAGGTACAACACTCTCCCATTATACTTGTTTTGTACCCTTGCTTTGCCGTTTTTTTCAACTATTTTGGGGCTGGTTTTGAATTATAAAAAACTCTATTTTTATGGCCTAAAAGTGTTGGTTTGAGGCCATTTTCAATTAAGGGGTGGTTCACCCTTCTTACTTCTTAGTTTGTAAAGCTTTTGTACCTTTGTTCACTACTTTCAAACCAACATTTTTGGGGTTTTTAACCACTGAATTTCAGAGGTTTTTCAGTGGCAAAAAAGTCATTTTGAAGCCCAAAATTAGAGGGGTTAGCCTCCCCTCCTTGTGTCTTGTTTGCATGCCTAGTTAGCCCTATGTATTAGGTTAATGTTTTAGCTTTTTGTAGCTCAAGTCCAACATGTTTTAAACTCTATTTTGAGCTGTTTTGCCACTATTTTGGCTGTTTGGTACATTTTGAGTCTTGTTTTGCATAGTTGTAGTGTAAGTCCTTTCACTAACTTGGTGTTTTAAGGTTTTAATCATCATTGGTTTGAGTTGATTGCATGTTTTAGTGCTTTTTCTCATCAAATTTCAGCACATACAATCTCTGTAATCTCCCTCATTTCTTCACTTTTTCATTTTCTTTGAGGGTTGTTTAAACCTTAGGATTGTTTAAGCTTGAGATTGAGGCTTATGCTTAATGGTTTAATCCTCTTTTGAGGGTTCATTACCAACGGCATGAAGCTTCTCTCATACCTTAAACTACCCCTTGGTTGACACTTCTTTCATCGTAGAAGACACTCACCAATGGACTAATTGATTAAAGAATGTATTGGTAATTAAAATGTGTAAACAAAATTGGCAAGTAAAAGTGGCAAGATAAGCATTCTTTGTGTTGCATTGCATGTGTTCAAATAGGACGTTAGTTTGAACACAAGGAAAATGGAACATTTCAAACTCAAAGTGATGAAATGTTCCATTTTCCTAGGTCTCCATTGCCCTTGATCATGCATGATAGGGTGATGGACATTTTGGTCTCATTTTGCATTTATTAAACTTGCACAATTGATTTCACAAGCCATCATGCAACGAAATTGCTTGATTGGTGGTTTATGAACCAAATTTTGTCTCTCATTTGATTTCCTTATGAAAATGAGAGACAAAGTGTGCAAACAACCCTTGAGAAATACACTGTTTTGCTCTATTTTACTCTTTGTTGCAGTAAGGAAGTTCAGGACAGCAGTGGTCGACAACCACCACCAGTGGCTGATCGACCACCGTCAGTAGCTAGCCGGCCACCAATGGTAGCCGACCGACCACCATTGGTAGCCGACCACCCCCCTGTCGGCCATTAGTGAAATTTGCACAGTGTGTTGGTAAGGTGATGCAGAGGTGTTCTGGAAGTGGGCAGCATTGTTAGTGTTCAAATGTGCAAACAGGGGCATGTAGCAGTAAAATAACAGCTTTTCGGGTGGAAACCAAGCATGTGCATGAGCCTCCCTTGCATTTTAAGCTTATTTAAAGTTTAAATATCTAGCTTAAATGCATATTGTAATTAATTAGTTGTAGCTAATTAAGTGTTGTAAATAATTAGTTAGTTTAACTAGTTATTCGATTTCGGTTTGTAATAATTAGTTAACTAGAATAGTTAATTAGTTTCAAATTTTGTAATAATCAGTTAGCTTAATTAGCGTAGCTAGCTAGTTAGCTTTTATTCATTCGGACCCTCCTTCGCGAGGGCATAATGTTGTAATAAGTGTGCGTGCATGTGTGTATGTCTTCCAACCTCACATCTTTCTCCTTTTTATTTAATCGCTTTTGATGGTTAGATTAGGAGCATCATGTTTTAATTAGCATACCTTATGCTTGCATCCATTCATTCATATTGCATGCACCGAGGCTCGGCGCATCATTCAAACTGCATTGTTATTTCAATGCCTTCTTTGAATACGTGTTTAATTGCATGTTGTTCAAATTGCTTTATATGCTATATTAGTAGCCGAGCCTATTAATTGCATATTGCATGTGTTGCATTAGACACTTAACATAGTTAGGGATCATGCATCTTTCAAACTAGTTTCTGTTTTGGCTTGGAGTACTAGGTGAGTTTTTATGCTTTAGCATACTTGCATAAGTGTGAATGTTACCATGATTAGCATTCTTGCCATGAGGCTATGTGCTTAAATGCTAAACTGAATGAATGCCTGTGAATGAAAGCTTGTTGTTTGAATTGGAACGATTCAACAAATGTGCATTTTAAGCCCACTTTATTGAGTGGCAAGTCATGTTTTAAGCCTACTATGTTTGGTGGCAAATCCGCAAACTTTAAGCCCACTTGAGGTGGCAAATTCAAACCATTTTCGCAAACAAACATGAGTTGAATTGTTCCAAATTAAGCAAATTAGTCTATACTTGCTTGTGCGCATCACATAATAAAGCTAGTTTAATAACTGGAACAAGAACACATAATGTTTATAAAAAATCATATCATGATTCGTAGAGGCCGATCTTTGATCGGGCGAGCAGGGGTGCTCAATTCATGATCTTCCCCTCTCGTACCTAAGTTTCCAAGCTGAGGCAACTTCAGTGATAACGGACACGTGGCCTTTGGCACGAGTCATGGGTTTCTCAAATTTCCCCAAGAATAAAATATTTAGGTGGCGACTCTGTATCTAGCAAAGCAATCTAATTTTGGCATTTTTGATCCTAAAATTAATTTTTCAAAACGATTTGCTGGATTTGGACTCTTTGGTGATTATCAGTTTCACATTGCACTTGTAAGATTAGATTCAGAACCGCGGGAGTCCGAACTATAGGGATTTTTTTCAAACTTTCCGAAAGAGGGTGCGAAAAAGCTGAGCTACACCCAATTGCAGTAGTCTAGATCTACATTTTCATTATCGAGTGTTGGCTCAGGGAGAAACGCTCAGGGAAGCTTTACTTGTTTCAAGTGTGGCCAACCGAGTCACAAGGATAGTGTTTGCCCACAGATGGAAGGAGGGCAGTAGATGTTACCACCACCACCACCTAACCGATCTCAGAGTCAGTCACAGAGAATGGGACAAGGACTTACGTGTTTTTAATGTGGTCAGTCGAGGCATTTTAGGAGATCTTACCTGTAGTTGGGAGGTGTATCTGGCGCATCAGGGTTGAGACAGACTCAGGGTCATCAGCAGGCCCATTTAGTCCAGACCTTATGAGCTAATTAGGGAGCTACTTCGGCTCAGTCAGTTCAACAGGCCTATGCTCTGAGAGATGGGTAGGTTGATCAAAGGCCACAGGGGCGCGTGTATGTTGTTACAACACCAGAGCAGTTGCCAGGATCCTCTGTTGTGAGAGGTATTTTTGTTGTGTTCAATTCTTTGGCTAATGTATTGATTGATATGGGTATGTTACATTCATTTATATCTTATACTTTTGCTTCTGCATTGGGGTTAGAGGTGGCTCAATTAATGTCTTTACTCAGGGTAGAATCACCAGTTGGGGGTAAGGTTAACTTGGATCGGGGATGTCGTAGTTGTGAGATAGAGGTTGCCGGGCCCTAACTTCCTTTTTCTTTTGTGTTGTTAGACATGTCGGGTTTTGATGTCATTTTGGACATGTTTTGGTTGTCATCGTATCGTGCTGTTATTGACCGTTACCGTCAAAGGATTACGGTATGCACCTCGAGTGGTGGCTGTTTTTATTTTCTAGGGGATCAAACTAATAGAGTCTTATCTCCAGTTTATGACCCTCATAGTAGGGGCGAGCTTAGTTGTTTTCTTGTAATTCTCTTAGATAGTGAGAGTGATGGGGTCCGAGTTAAATTGTCGATGATAGTTTGTGAATACCCAAATGTTTTTCCTGAGGATCTTTCTAGTTTGCCAACCCACTGACAGATTGAGTTCTCCATTCATTTAGTGCTTGGCACAACATCGATTTCCATGGCATCGTATTGATTCGCACTCACAGAATTGCATGAGTTGAAGATTCAACTCCAAGAACTTTTAGACAAGGGCTTTATTCGCCCTAGTACATCACCTTAGGGAGAGCCGTCTCCCTTTAAGAAGAAGAAAGATGAGCCATTGTGGTTGTGTTTTGATTACCGCAAATTAAATTGAGTTACCGTTAAGAACAAGTATCTTCTACCTAGAATAAGTGATTTATTTGACCAACTTAGGGGGTCTCGTTGCTTTTCGAAGATAGACTTGAGATTGGGGTACCATCAGTTGAGAGTTCGGGAGGAGGATATCCAGAAAATGACATTTCGCATGCGTTATGGCCATTATGAATTCCTAGTAATGCCTTTCGGTTTAACTAGTGCTTCTGCTTCCTTCGTTGACTTGATAAATTGAGTCTTCCATGAATTCTTAGACCGCTTTGTGGTCGTCTTTGTGGACGATATCTTGATTTATTCAACATCTGATGAGGAACACGAGGAATAATTACGGATAGACTTGTTTAGGGTGTACCAATTATATGCTAACTTTGAGAAATGCGAGTTTTGGTTGATTGAAGTGAAGTTTTTGAGGCATGTTGTGTCGAGAGAAAGAGTAACTGTAGATTCTTCTAAGATAGATGCCGTGCAAGATTGGGAACAACCTAAAAATATTTTTGAAATCTGGAGTTTCCTAGGGTTAACCTGGTATTATCATCGTTTTGTAAGGGACTTCTCTAGATTAGCCGTACCATTGACCAAGTTGACAAGGAAGGGTGCCAAATTTGTATAGAATGAGACTTGTGAGAAGTCATTCCAAGAACTTAAAATTAGGTTGACCACCGCACCGGTTTTGATAATTCTGAAAAAGGGGCTTGGGTTATACCATTTATTGTGATGTGTCCCGGGATGGACTTGGTTGTGTGTTAGAAGGGAAGGTTGTGGCCTATGGTTCACGACAATTGAAAACTCATGAGAAGAACTACCCCACCCATGATTTAAAGTTAGCGGGTATGAGTTTTTGCTTTGAAGATTTGGAGGCATTATTTGTATGGTGAAAAGTTTGATGTTTTCTCTGATCATAAGAGTCTAAAATACTTGTTTTCCCAAAAATATTTGTATTTACACCAACGGAGATGGATGAAATTTATGGAGGATTATGACTTTGAGTTACACTATTATTCGGGGAAAGCCAATGTAGTGGCCGAAGCCTTGAGTTAGAAATCCGTAAGTAGTTTAGCAAGTGTGGCCATTCGGGAATGGGTTATTCTAGGTGATATCGGTGAGTTTGATTTGCATTTGGGCGAGTCTAGCGAGGGTGCTACCTTATTTACTTTGATTGCTCAACCTACCTTGAATTGTAGAGTCATAGAGGCATAACAGAGTGATCGTGAAATGGAGACAATCTACGATAGGATCTCTAATGGGAAGGAAGGGAAAGGTTTGAACATCCACGCAGATTTGAGTGTGAGATATCTAGACCGTTTGTTTATGCTGGAATCTTGTAGAGAGGAGGTACTCTGAGAATTTCATCACTCATGCCTTGTGGTACATCTGAGAGGCACTAAAATGTATCATGATCTTAGTTGCCAGTTTTGGTGAACGGGTATGGAGTGAGATGTCACCTTATTTGTTTCGAAATGCCTTACTTGTCAACAAGTGAAGGCCGAGAACGAAAAGCCAGCGGGTTTGCTATAACCCTTACCTATTGCTGAGTGGAAATAGGAACATGTTATGATGGATTTTGTAGTTGGGCTTCCTAGAACACAACGGGGTAATGATGCCATTTAGATGATTGTGGATAAGTGGGCTAAGTCTACGCACTTCATTCTGATGTGCACTAGCGACTCAGTTGATTATTTGGCAGAGTTGTAAATTAGAGAGATAGTTCGACTTCATGGGGTCCTTGTGACTATTGTCTCAGATAGAAATCCTCGTTTCACTGCCCGGTTATGACAAAGCCTTTAAGAGGCGTTGGGAACTAAGTTGACCCTTAGCACTCCTTATCATCCTTAGACTGATGGGCAGTCAAAGCGTACCATTCAGATTTTGGAGGATATGCTTAGAGCGTGTGTCCTTGATTTCAAAGGGTCTTGGGAGAGACACCTGCCGTTGATTGAGTTCACCTATAATAATAGTTATCAGCCAAGTATTGAGATGGCACCGTTTGAGGCCTTGTATGGCCGACCTTGTAGATCACCAGTTTGTTGGGCCAAGGTGGGTGATGCACCAATGTTGGGCGTGGAGATTATTAGAGAGATGATAGAGAAAGTTGCTCTCATTTGAAGGAGGTTAACTACGGCTGAGAGTCAACAGAAGAGTTATGCCAATAAGAGAAGGCAACCCCTATCTTTAGAGGTTGGTGACCACGTATTTCTTAAAATCTCGCCGAAATGGGATTAACGAGATTTGGTAAGAGTGGAAAGTTGTCTTCAAGGTTTATTGGATCTTTTGAGATTTTAGTTCGGATTGGGGAAGTGGCTTACCATTTGGCCTTATTGCCACAACTTTCTGGAGTTCATAATGTGTTTCATGTATTTATGCTTAGAAAGTTCAAACCCGACCCTTCACATGTACTTGATTGGGTTGACTTGGAGGTAGATAAGGATGCCTTATACGAATAATGATCGGTTCAAATTTTAGATGCCTGAGAACAAGTGTTGAGGGGTAAGACTATACTGTTAGTAAAGGTATTATGGAGGCACCATGGGGTTGAGGAAGCAACTTGGGAACGAGATGCAGAAGTCCGCTCTAAGTATTAGGATTTATTTGAGAATGCATAGTTTGTTCTAGATTGTAATTTTCTCTTGTGTTTGAGAATAAATAATTAAAATTGTAAACCACTTGTTGTTATGATTGGTCTTGTCTTTTAAGCATAAGAACTATTGTAGAATTGTTACAATTGTTGTTGGACTTATGCTTATGATTGTCATATTAGTAGTTGTTGGATTATGGCCTTGGCCCATGGAAAAACTTTGATGATAATAGCGAAATGTTGTTGAGATTTAGATCTCCATGATAGAATTGATTTGTTGGTATTATGGATCCATTTTGTCGTTAGTGTCGTTGTTACCACTTAAAGCCTTGTTGTTGTTTTGTTCTTGTTCTTTGGAGGTGTTGGTAAGAGATGTAACCAAATTTTGGGGGCGAAATTTCCTAAAAGGGGAAGATTGTGATGTCTCGGATCTTGGACTTGAATACTATTGTGTAGTAAGGTAGTGTGCATTGCTTCTGGTGTTTTGTTTATTGTATTGGGTTGTTGAGATTTCTTTTTACTCTTAGTTAACCTCTCGTAATTTTTCCAGGTTGAAAATTTTGAGTTTTGGACATTCAGACTTGCATTGATTTGCAAAATCACTTTCTGTTTGGGCAAAACTGCTCGTGCGGATTTGGCAATCGCTCGAGTAGATCCTTACAGAGTCATTTAGAGTTTTCAGAGCTTTCTGGGCAGAAAATCGCAAGAGCAGATTTTGGGTGAATTTTTTGGGCATCTTTTTGGAGCAAACCGCTCGTGAGGCAAAAAATTTTGCTTTGGCAGATTGAAAATTTAGCTCGTGTGGAATTGAAACCGTTCATGTAGATTTCGGCGGGTCTGTCTCGAAATTCATGCTCTTTTTCTCAAAACTGATGCCAAAAATGTTTTTTGCACAGATTTTCACTTTTCTCTCTCTCTCTACTTATCTTTTTTCTCCCTTCTCTCTACAAACACACCCAAATCCAATTTCTCTCTAAGATGTAGCTCAAATCTTCAAGAATTTGAGGGGACTTTTTACACCAAATCGAAAAAGGCGACAAGGGCTATGTTTATAGCCGATTGGATCAATTTTTCGTCGACCTTGAGTTCTACGGTTTTCTTCCTCTTTATCTCCCAAACTTGAGGTAAGGATAATCTTTGAGTTATATATATATATATATATATATGTTTTTACAAGTTTATGCATGTTTTGAGTATTTCATCATGTTAGATAATTATATGAGTGGAGCTTCTCTAATTTTCCCAAAACTTTTGAGAATATGAATTATGTTCTAAGATTTTGGTGTTGTTTTAGAAAAATCATTTCAAAAATGGAACAAAAACCTTGTTTTGGTGGAAATCCTTGAATTTGGAGATTTTGGAAAAAAAAGTTGAGGTATTGTGAAATTTATGCTTGGTAAATTGTTATATGAAGAAATGATAGAGAAATTCCTATGGTTGTATTAAATTAGGGAATTTCATGGAGGAAATGAGAATAATTGATTTTAAAACTTATCAGTGGTTTGTCTTGGAAGACCAAGTTTAGAAAATGATGTTTAACACATGGAGAATACATGAATGTTGATATTGTTATATTATCTCTTGAATATATATATATATATATATATTATGATGTTATATTGATAAGAGATGTGGAATTTGATCACAATAGAGGATTGTGTAGATGAATTGAGAAATTAAGAAATTTGAAGGCATTGATATAGAAATATATTGCATTGGTACTTTATTTCATTATCATCACCTTTCGAATTGGCATTGTTGATATTATTAAATGGAACTTTATTATTGCATTGGATATTTGCATTGCCCTTCCATTTTGTCATTGATGCAATTAATTTTGAATCTTGCATTGGAAAAGCATTTGCTTTGAGAAAGGTAATTATTTTGTGAAAATTGATTTGTTTTTGGGGTAAATATGTTGGTAAGTTTGAATAAAGGGTATAGTTGGTATTGCTAAGTTAGCCTGAGTGTCCATGATGAAAGACCGAAAACATGCGCGAATGAGCTACCACGTGCCTTCCGGTTAGCAACTGATAAAGTAGAGATTGGTAGTGCTTGTTATGCCTACTTGTAGACACCAACCTACGGATTACTTGAGTTGTATTTACCGCCTCTTTAAGCTACATTGAAATTATTGAAATTGTTCAATTATCAAATTGCATTGTGCACAAAAGTTTCTAAAAGATATGTTTTTGAACATGGTATGGCATATGAATTCATTTTAGGAGATTGTATAAAATGTATATACTTTGTTAAAATTTTTCTACTAAGCTTTATGTTCACCCTATGGGATTTTGTATAGGAAATGATGTGATGATTTTGTCGAGTTAGAGGTGTGGAATACATTTTGAGAGCACGAGGCTCTTTTCTTTTGTAGTAATTATTTTTGACAAGCCAATGGCTTTACATATATGAGTTTGAAAATCATTTTGTATAACCAAGCTTAAGCCTTGGAATTTGTAGCCCTTGAGGGCGTTTGATTGTACTTCACTTATTGTGCCACATGCTGTAGATTCATATTCTAGAAATATTGAATGTGTAACTATATGTGGGGTATTTTTTGTAAATCTCTGGAGTTCAACGTATATACATGTTGGAGATTTAATGATGCTGTCCATGTTGGGGACTTTATATTCCTTATATATATATATATATTAAGCAGTGGAATGGTTGTTTTGGAAGCAAGTTTATGAAATTGGAAGTTAATGAGTACTTATTGTGTAAATTTTCAGGGTGTGACATTCGAACTTTGTGTATCCAATTCGGAGAACTACTAGGTTGGGAAAGGGTGTGGAGAAGAAAGTTGAGGAATGGTGGTTCTCTTTGATTTGAGACATTTTTATTGCAGATTAACCACCATCGATGCCTTATATGGAGTTTTCTTCTTTGAGCATTTCTAGATCTATATAATACTCGTGTCGTGGACGATAATGATTTTATGTTTGGTTTCTTAGAGAAATTAAAAGAAATGAATCTCTCTCTCTCTCTCTGTATCTCTCTCCCTTTCTCAAATACTTTTTTTTTTTATGTGTGCATGTGTGATTGTCTCTGGTTATCTTTATATGTCTGTGTGGTTATCTGTTTTAGCGCTTTGAACAGATAGGTTATTGTTGTTGTTGATGATGTTTGGTTTGGAAAAGAGTGGAGAAAAGATAGGTTGAAATCTTCTTCTTTGGCTGGACATTCAAAGAACTAAAATAGAAAAGAGAAGGGAAACGAGAGAATAATTGGATCTGGAGAGTAAAAATTGAATAGATAGAGGATTTAATATGTTCAATTTTATGAATGTAATATGAAATGTTATTGTTTACAGATTCAATTTGGGTTCATTTTTAAGAAATACAAAAAAGATTATATAATTTCAACAAATAATTTGAACATATAGATTTTTTGAATAGATAAATTTCAACAGATAGATTTGATTTGGACAAATATTTGAATAGATAAGCGAAATTTGAATTGAAAAGATTAAAAACTGAATAGATAGAGAAAAAAAATTGAACCGAGAAATATGATTTTGAACAGATAGTCAAAAAAAGTTAACAGATAAATTAAAGGGTAAAATTAAAAACAAAATGTCTTCTAAAACTAATAAAATGATTTCTTACCAAATTATTTCACGGAGGGTGGAACTCTCACTAGCAAAAAATATCTACTGAACCTAATACCTTATACCTTTTTTATATTAAACTTTTCAACAAATTTTTCTTTCAATATTATGCCATTTTAAATTTTCTATTGTTGTTATTATTATTATAATATTTTTTTAGGTGATTTTAGACTAAAAATTTTCAAACACATTAACCGGTAGTGGTTTTTTTTTTTTATAATTACTTCTAGTCGGATTTTATACTAATTTTTTTTTTAGGAAATTTTTTTAAATGTTTGGATCAAAATTGAAAAAAATCAACTAAAGACAAAAAGAGCAACCTAAACAAGCCAACAAAAAAATATATTTGAACAAGAAAAAACGATGCTCCTAATCAGCTTTTGAACATAGGTAAAAGTATTTGTATTTAGCACCCTAATCACTCAATAGGAGTTTGTAAACGTCAAATCTACTACGTACTTTAAAAGGACTGATTTGTCAACTACAAAATTATGAAAGAAGGTAGGTTGGTGCTGTTTGCTAATACTTATATTTTTAATTTTTTATTTATATTTATAAAAATTAAAAAAATTGAAATAAAAATTTATTTAGTAAAATTTTTTATTTATAAATCAGTGGTCTCAGTTTATAAATTTGGCGAAAATATGAAAACACAAAAAATGTGTTTCCGTTTTGAGTTTTCAGTTTTTTTTTTTACCACCCAACACTAGCCACCACCCGCCACCATTTTCTACCACCATCTTCCGCCACCACCACCCACCCCCCACCACCACCTGCCACCACCACTCAACACCACCACCTGCCACCACCACTCACCACCCACCTGCCACCACCACCCACCACCCACCACCCACCAGTCACCACCCATCTCTCACCCACTCGCCACCACCACCCATTCCTCGTCACCACCACCATCCACCACCTACCTGCCATCCACCCACCACCCGCCACTACCATTCACCGCCCGCTACCACCACCCGTCACCTACTTGCCACCACCACTCATCACCAGCCACCCACCACCACCAGCCACCCGCCACCACCACTGCCGCCACCACCACTGCCGCCACCCACCAGCCACCACCACCCACCACCCACCACTACCACCCACTCGCTACTACTTACCACCCGCCACCATCACCTACCCACCCACCACCACCACCACCACCACCACCCGTCACCTACCCGCCATCCGCCACCCACCACCCATCACCACCACCACCACCACTACCACCTACCACCCACCACCCACCATCCGCCACCGTCACCCACCCACCCACCCACCATCACCACCCACCACCCACCTGCCACCACCGCCCGCCACCGTCACCCACCCACTCACCACCACTAACCGCCACCACCACCCACTTGCCACCACCAGCCGTCCGCCACCCACCTGCCACCAACACCCACCACCCGCCACCACCCACTCGCTACCACCAGCCACCGTTACCCACCCACCACCACCACCCACCGTCACCACTTTCCACCGCCGTCTTCCGCCGCCACTTGCCACCACTTGCCATTTCTCACTCTTTTTTATATTTTTTAATTTTTTTAAACATTTTGTCAATTACCAAACGCGTTTATAGTTTATATTTTTCTAAAAATAAACAAAAAATAAACAAAAATCAATTTATAAAATTTTTATAAATATAAACTGAAAACGTAAAGGTTACCAAACACACCGGTTGTAATTTGGAAAATTTGACTGATTGCGTACGTGTGCTGTGCTCATTTAATCATACATTTTTCGTTTCAAAACAATGATTCTTTTTAAAGATTTTCACTTTTTTTAATAATATAATTATTACACTTTAAAAATTAAATTTTAAAGTTATCTTTCAATATTACATTTAAAAAAAAATATCAATGTCATAATTGTATTTTTTATATTGTTAATGAATTTAAAAGAATGATAAAATAAAAAATTTATATTATTTTTGTATTTAATTTTTGAAAAAAAAGCAATATTTTGAGATATTAAAAAATAGAATAAGGGATTAATATTTTGGAACAAAGGGAATAAATAAAACACAGGGTTAGTTTGCGAAGTGGATTGACTTTTTGATTTTTTAGTTTTTTGATTATTTAGTCTGGGGTTAAAATTTTTTATTTGGGAAGAATTTTTTGAATTTTTGTGAAAAAAATAATATTATAATTATGAGTTAGATGTGATATTTTATCTTATTTAACTAAAATATCTATTTTATATTTTTATAACTAAAATAGGCCCAAATCTAACTTAGCCCTTCTTCCCAAACCAAGTCAAATATGATTACCTACTAATTTGAACACTAATTTAAAAAAAAAAAAAACTAATTTGAACACGTATATTCATTTTGGCTATTATTTTCCAGTCAATGTGATTATATGCTCTTATTATTTGACAGACACATGATTACCCGCCCACAATTATTCAAAAAGTAATCTAATAGGTCTAAATTAGTAGATAATTATTTTATTCATATACCTGCTTAACAATAGTAGGAATGTAAAATGATTGGTGACTCGTGGACGGTTCGAAACCTATCTATGGTTCAGGACAAACCTAATCCGATTATGTCTGATTAGGCTTGGGCCTGAGATCAGCCTGGGACACTGGGTCTAGACTTGGGCCATCA
The DNA here is from genome assembly GCF_055761805.1 of Camellia sinensis. Taxonomy (NCBI): domain Eukaryota; kingdom Viridiplantae; phylum Streptophyta; class Magnoliopsida; order Ericales; family Theaceae; genus Camellia; species Camellia sinensis. The sequence goes on along the minus strand of NC_138961.1, from coordinate 65,470,016 downwards.
TTTTAAAGTTTGACCTGGCTTGTGGGCTCGGCCCGCCTGAGCCTGCCCGTGGCCCGGTCTATCAGCTCGCTCAAGGCCTAATCAGAGCCCGACTCAAGGCCTAGCCTATTTTGCCTGAGGGCTAGTGTCATTTTTTGGTGAAAAAAAAAAAAAAAAATGTTCAAGCTCGGCCCAAGCCTGACCCCAGGCCAATCGGCTCGACCCGCCGGCTCACCCAATGCCCGAATACCCCTTGGGTTTGGGCCTGGGCCTAATTTTTTGACTCATGAGCTGGGTCAAATTTTGGCGGGAGCTCGCGAGGCTCAATATGAGTAGGCCTGAGCCGACCAAATTTATACCCCTGAATAATAATATTGTGTTTAGATCATAAATTTAGATAGAATTTTGAAAAAAAAAATGTGAAAAAATTTAACTTATATTTCATTTATATTTTCTTATGTTTTTTGTTCTTATTTTTAAATCTCTGTCCAAAGCTATAATCTAAACACAACTTAGGAGACATCTTAACTGAAACATAAAAGACAAATAATGATGTGTTCTTTTACTATATGAGCACACATAATCTAAAAAAGTCAAAAAATCAAAAAGTTATTATATTATTTAAGTCACATCATCCCTTTATTACATCACTTCAAACCCAACTCCTATCTAACCCATATTTCATAAAAAGTCAAAAAATATACTTATTTATATCATCCAAAATCACTCCTAAATGTGCTCTAGGCCGATGGTCTTGTGGCCTAGTAGCATAGGTGTAACACTCGGGCCCTTGTAAGAGTGAGGTTAGGGGTTCAACTCTCCTAAATTACTAGTCAAAAAATTAATAATTGATTTTCATCAATTAAAAAAGAAAAAGAAAAAGAAGCCCAAATGTGCTATAGATCAGAGTTACTAAATAATTTCTCTAATTATTCAAAAGGCAGTGTTTGAATCAACAATTTAAGAAGAAATTTGTAATGGGAAAAGAAAGATGAAACGAAAAGTAATATTAATTTAAGGGTAAATTATATTAACAGTCCCTATAATTTGGAGCTCGTGCAACTTTGATTCCTAACTTTTTAATTGTGATACATTTGATCTTGAATTTTGAATCTTATTCTAAATAAGGACAATTGAAGATACCATTGCTTAATTTTGGGGGCAAAATTATCAATTTGATAAAATATAAATTAGTTTGACAAAAAATAAATGTCAAAAAAATATTTTTAAATTTTTAAAAATTATTTCTACACACCAAAGATAAAATTATGTAAAATTGATTAATCTTTTAGACATTTATTTATTTATTTTACTAAATTAATTTTTATTATGTGTTTGGAAGATGATCATGTAATGGGTGGTTACTAGAATTTTAATGTGTAATCGATATATTTAATATATGAAATGCTTTTAGTTTTGAATTTTTTGATTTAATGGATTGGTTTATAATGATATCAACGTTACTGTCGTATTTGATTTTTGAAAAAATAGAAATTACTTTAATAAAAATAAAAATAACCATCCATTATATGATTATCATCCAAACACATAATAAAAATTAATTTGGTAAAAAAAAAGAAATAAATAAATGTCTAAAATATTTATTATTTTTAAATAATTTTATTTTTTGTGGGTAGAAATAATTTTTAAAAAGTCAAAAATATTTTTTGACATTATTTTTGTTAAATTAGTTTATATTTTATTAAATTAATAATTTTGCCCTTGAAATTAATCAATAATATTTTCAATTGTTCTTATTTAAAATAAGATTTAAAATTCAGAATCAAATATATTGTAACTAAAAAATTAAAGAACAAAATGACACAAATTTCAAACTATAAAGACCGGTAATTGTAATTCATCCTTAATTTAAGTTTGGGTTGTCGAAGGATAAAATGTGTGTTTTATTGGTGCAACTGAGGGATGGGAAGTCATTGACTTGGCCTGGGGCTAAAAGTATTAAGTTAGGCAGATGGACTGTTAAAACGTTCAATTGTTGCCTCTGAATTTTCGTTTAAAAAACTTCAACTTCTCCAAAAACATATTTTCTAATCTTCTTCTATTTGGTCTCATTTTGTAGCAAACGTGGTTGAGATAATCTAAATAAGGGTCTAGATCGTTTTCAATCCAGATTTGGAATAGTTCGGGCCAATTCGGCTCATTGAATCCACTTTTAGGTTTTTTTTTTTTTTATAATTAAAACCGTTTATATTTTAGGATTTATTGAGTACATTATTCCTGTAAAACATCACGTTGATCGGATAATGAATACTATATATTTGGATAACTTTTGTCTGAAAAAAATAGACAGTCAGAAAATTAACAGTTGATAAAAAAATGAGTCAAATATATATAGTGTCCATTGTTCGATCGACGTGTTTTTTTACAGGAATAATGTACTTAACAATTTCTAAAATGTATACGGTTCGAATTATCGAAAGAGAGCCAAAAAGTGAGTCCAATGGACCAGATTGGACCCTCTAGTCTAGATGGTGGACTGGAGACAAGTGCGAACCCTAAATAAGAGTATTTTTTGATTTTATATAAAAGAATATATAAAAAATAAAAAAATAATATGTTTTAAATAAATATTATTAGCTAGATACGTGTAATTATTTAAAAGATACTAAACAAACTCGTAGTCATGTGTAATTTTAAAAGTTTAACAACTATTTATAATGGTCAACAACTGAGTTTTCTTCTATGTATCCCTTATTTGAATACAGTAAATTCATTTTGTACTTAATATAGAAAGTCCATATTCAACAATTTTTTTTGTACTTAATATAGAAAGTCATATTCAACAAAATTTTCTATGGTACACATGATGACAGTTTAGACTATTTTAAATGGTTACTTAAAATTGTCATTAAATTTAAATTTCATAAAAAATATATATATATTTTTTTTTCTGTTTCAACGATTTTATCAAATATGTATCAAATTCAGAATTTCATTTTTCTTTTATCAAATTGAGAATTAATGTACTTTTCATCACATCACTATTCATTATCGTTAGATTTTCATTACCGAATATCTCCTAGATGTCTCTTTGGATGATCACCTCAAAGTAAAAAATTTGTAAAACAATTACACTAGCCAATTGATCTGCCTTTCATCCGTCCAATCATTCGGTAGTTTGATAAAATTATAAAACCCTCTGTTAAAATACTTGATATCAAACTAAAATTTTTATTTAAATTTAATAAAAAAAATTGATAAACTATTAGATGCCTTTAGACAATCAACTTTAGAAATAAGTTATTGATACGCACTCGAATGATGAGTTTTAGAACTAACGAATTGATGATTTTGTCAGAAAGAAAGACAATGAGACATTATACAGTCAAAGTCATCAATCTATTTTTTATTTATTTTTTTTTGGTAAGAGACTAACTTTTTAATTTTATTTTATTTTAGAACAATAACAACAGAAATAACTTTTCCACTAATGAAATATGTCAAAACTTGACTGTGCAACAGAATAGGAGATCCTTGAATGAATATTTTTTTTACAGGATGGTTTGAGAATTGATTTTTTTATTAGTTATTTTGATTTTTTTATAGAGTAAAAAAGTTAATATGTATTATGATTTTTTTTTTTAGTTATATAGAAAGTGTGAATGACTAATGTGTATATTTTGTTTTTTAGTGGCTTTGTGATTTTTTTAATGATTTTTTAATTTTTTAATGTTTTAGTCAAAAAACTATATTACCAAATGGCCCCACATTAAAAAAGAATGTATTGATAGTATTAATATTGAGATGATTATTGCTATAATTTTAAAATATGAAAACTCATTGGGAGAAATTATAGAAATTTACGTATTAACATTTAAAAAAAAAAAAAAAACATTAGTGCAAATTGTACTAAAGTTTTCTTCTCTTTGTGATTTGAATCTTTTAAATTGTCTTTCTCAAATTTATAAAATGGACGATATATTGATATCGATATTGATAAACCGAATTTTTTTTATTTTTTATTTTATTTTATACAATTTGTTAAACTTAAGTTTTTCATTGACTCCACTAGAAAATCAAAAATTTCAAGAGCCGTCACTAAATACAATACAAATGAGAAAGGATTAACCATTTTTTCCTTTAATTTCTTCAACGTGACTTTTCTTTTACCTTCTTTCGTTATATTTTTTTTAGGTTTGAAGAGTTTTTTATTTTTTATTTTATTTTATACAATTTGTTAAACTTAAGTTTTTCATTGACTCCACTAAAAAATAAAAAATTTCAAGAGCCGTCACTAAATACAATACAAATGAGAAAGGATTAACCATTTTTTCCTTTAATTTCTTCAACGTGACTTTTCTTTTACCTTCTTTCGTTATATTTTTTTTAGGTTTGAAGAGTTTGAATAAGATTTGGCCTCAATTTTTAGTTGTTTTCTTGTTTTTCTCATTTCCTAAACTTATTTCACTCTCATATTTTATCCAAGTACAAAAGATGAGAAAAAGAAATTTATTATAAAAAAAAATATGACAAATATATTATTTTTTCACCTATTAAGTGAATATATACGACATGTATATATTGGAAAAGATTATGATACACATCTACCACATGTACCTTATAATTAAAAAAAGAAAATAACATAATTTCATATTTTCTGAGTCATAATTAAAAAAAAAAAATCACAACCAAACATCACATGATGCATAACTAAAGATTTCATGAGTCATAATTAAAATGAGGATCCTTTTTCAAAAAAGTCTTATTCCTAATTGTTTTATATTCCATTTAATCCATTTTCTTTTTTAATATTTCATTAAGTCCTATTTAGAATAATATAACCAAATCACCCTTCCAACTTTTTGTGCATGTTTCCATTTGAAACCAATACACAATAAAAATAATAACAGTCTCTTATTACATGGAGAAAATCTCTCATTTATTTTATGGAGAAAATTTCTTTATTCCGGGGAGAATCTCTACATTTCAGGAATAAAATATTTCCCTTATTCCATAAAGAAAATATCTCCCTCATTCTATCAGGAAAATCTCTCTTTTATTCCATAGAAAAATCTCTCCCATTCCTAAAACCCTAAATCGTCTACCATTTGAAAATCTCTTACTAAATGCTAATGTAAACTTTCATATTACAAATACATGCTGGTAAATAATATTCCATCATAGAACCATACACTATGAACATTCACATTGTTTGTTTTAGTGTATGACTAGTTTTTAATGTGAATATTAACATTAATTGTGATTTGTTGTGAGTAATGCATGGTTAATGTTGTCATGTTATTTTGGTATTATAGAGACATTGTGAACATTCACATTGTTGGTAATTGTTTGTTATTGTGTGTATAGGACCATTCGTTTAGTGAGCATTGTGGTAAATGCAATGTTGATGTGAACATTCACATCTCTATGCTATATTATTAAGATGCACAATATATTGTGACCAAAATATCACATTGTTATTTATGCTTGTATGACTATTTCTAAATGTGAATATTAACATTGATTAAAGATGTGATAATCACAACACCAATGCGAACTTTCAGACCATGTAATAATCATGTAAAAATCATGAAAACTCATACAATAATGCCACGACCCAAACCCGTCCCTATGAGTTTAGCACCGTAACCGGCCAGTAATCCAAGATTACCGAAGGCCTGCTTAACAGTAATACAGTAAAACAGAGTACAGGGGCATGGCGGAAGCCAAAACAGTAAATAAACAATGTCCAATGAGCTGTGATAGTCTGTATGCCAAAAAGACTTTTCATACACACATATACATGAACAGTACAGAACAGTGTGTACATATATACAATCATTCAGTTCAGGGACCTAATCCCTATTAAACAGTACCGTAACAGTCTATACAGTTATACAAAACAGATACAGAGACAGACGGGGAAATTAAAAACACCCCTAAGTCATAACTTGACAGGCTCGGAACCTCGCAGTGAGGCACATAGGTTGGCTCGACAAAACTAGAGTTTACCCCGACGCTTTTAGCCACGGTCTGGTGCCTGTACACCTACATATATATATGAGCAGTGAGCTAAAACCCAGTGAATACCGTAATGCGCAAAGAGGTTAAGAATGAATGTCCTTACAATAATGAAAACAGTTCGTTAATTCATTATATCAGTCATTCAGTCATATGTGGTACATCCATTAGCATAACAGTACAGTAAACAATAGGTCTTAAATGACCAAACAGTAAATGATGGCCATCAATCAGTAAACAGTAGTGGTTCCAACAAGGGAACCGACAAAGATCTCTGTAACAGTAACAGTAAATAGTAGTTGCTAAGGATGCCACAATACAGTTCAGAATATAGGACATATATACATTCATTCAATTTATAGTATCAGTTCAAAAAGCAGTATAGTTCAATTGTTCAGAAGATAATCATTTTGAACATATCTTTACACAGTTGTTACTCACAGAGTTTTGGGCTACAATAAAGCTAGAGCGCGTCCTCAGTCGCCAACCCTACACAATTACAGATTGAACACACACTAAGCTACACAGTTGGGAAAATAATAACTTAATCCCTAATTTGCCTTGGTGTGGTTCTACATCTATATCCTCAGTAAGATGCCTTAAACTAGGCCTAATAATGCCTAGGATGAGATGAGGATGCAAAGATGCACTTTAAAAGCATTTTCAAAAAACAGGGGTCACGCTTGAGCGTAGGTTACTCCGCTCGAGCGGACATGCAGACAAAGATTTCCGCTCGAGGGTAGAATTACCCGCTCGAGCGTTCTGCAAAACAGTCAAAAGTGCTGGATAGGTGAAAATCACGCTCGATTGGGCGCTCGACACCCGCTCGAGCATGAGACAGAAAGTCCCGCTTGAGCGTCAATTATTCCGCTCGAGCGAACATCAAAACAGTGCAAAGTACTGGGAGCACGAATTTCACGCTCGAGCGCCAGTAACCCCGCTCGAGCGTGAGTCCAAATTCTGGAAATTCCAGATTTGAACCTCAAGCTCAAACCCAAGTTTTAAAACATAAATTTCGATCCTCTTGGGCCAATTTTCCAGAAAACATCCCAAAACTCATAGTTTAACATGATTCCAAAGCTTAATTGTAAAATCAAAGCCCAAGGGTGTTTCAAACAACTCAATTTCAAACCAATTTTCAAGAATATGAAAAACATGCAAACATGCATGAATTTAAACCATTTCAAAGCTTCAATTTCATGCTCTAATGAGCCAATTCTTTCAAAGACAAGGTGAAAACATGGTTTATGATCAAAACATGGACATGCATGTGGCAAATTCATGAAGAACAAGCTCTAAAATGCAAAAGTATGCCACGTATGTAATAATTAAGCTTCAATTCAACACTATTGAACCAATTCTTGACTTAACTCTTTAAACTACCATGATCCATGCTAGAAGGAACTTAAATACACAATAAGGAGGATGAAATTCATACCTAGGTTCCTCAATTACAAGTCTAAAGGCTCAATTATGCACTTAAGCTTTCAATTCCCCTAAGCCTCCAAGCAAAATCAAGATGAAAACAAGTTGAACTCACTTCTCTCACTCTCCCTCACTCTCTAGCCGGTTATACACTCAACAAGGCTGAAGAAATGTACGAAATAGAATGAAGGCAAGTCTCAAATGTTCCATGTAGTGGGCCACTAAGTGGCATTTTGGCAAATAAGTCCAACTATGCAATTTAACACCATTTAGCCTAATTTAATCATACCAAATCACATTTTAGATAAATACACCATAAAATCATACTAATTCCAATGAACACAAATCATCAATCAATTTCAGATTCGGCCGTCGATAAGGCCTTCAATTCGCAATTTAAACACAAAGGCATGAACAGATAATCAAACAGTCAACGGATAGACAAACAATTGAAACATATATACTTAATGAATTCAGTTCCAGATTTTAGTCAGTCAGTTTAGTATTTCAATCAATTCAGTTACCAATCATAATCAGTCTCAGTTTAGCAGTAATCAGTGGTTAATCGGTAAACAATGACGAGGGTTGTTACAGTCTCCCCTCCTTAAAAAGAGTTTAGTCCTCTAAACTCGAGTTACCTTCGTTTTGGAAGAAAACAGGATTCAGTGGAAATAGTTCAGGATATCTTTTAGCCATGTCATCTTCCCTCTCCCAAGTGGCATACACGCCACCATGGTTTTTCTAGTCAACTTTCACTAACGGGATCTCTTTGTTTCTCAACTTCTTGATCCGTCTGTTTACAATCTGAATAGGCCGTTCCTCGTAAGTGTAGTTATCACTCAACACTACACGAGTAGGCTTTATTACATGGAAAGGATCCCGGAGGTAGTCCCTTAACATAGAAATGTGGAAGACGTTGTGCATATGCTCCATTTCAGGAGGAAGCGCAACTTGATACGCCACCGGATTGATTTTCTCAATAATCTCATATGGTCCAATGTCCCTCGGTGCTAACTTGCCTTTGACTCCGAAACGAGTCTGGCCTTTCATCGGTGTCACTTTCACAAATATGTGATCACCCACTTCGTATTCTTTATCCCGTCTTCTAACATCAGCATAACTTTTCTGTCTGCTCTGTGCGGTTTTCAGTCTCTGTTGTATCAGTTTCACTTTCTCAGTCGTTTCGTATACAATCTCAGGCCCAAGCAAAGGCCCTTCTCCAACTTCTGCCCATCAAATTGGAGATCTACATTTTCTGCCATATAATGCCTCAAAAGGCGCCATACCAATACTTGAATGAAAACTGTTATTGTAGGCGAATTCAGCTAAAGGCAAATGGCTTTCCCAGTTTCCCTGAAAATCAAGGACACACATTCTCAGTAAATCCTTCAGAGTCTGGATGGTCCTTTCTGACTGGCCATCTGTCTGAGGATGATAAGCACTACTCAATCTCAATTCAGTACCCAATGCAGTCTGTAAGCTTTGCCAAAATCTCGATGTGAACTTCGAATCCCTGTCAGAAACAATGGACACAGGCACTCCATGCAGTCTAACAATTTCATCAATATAGAGTATAGCCAATTTGTCCGCATTATAAATTGTTTTAACAGGTAAGAAGTGAGTAGATTTAGTCAGTCTATCAACAATAACCCAAATTGAGTCCATACCTTTACTGGAGCGAGGCAATCCCACAATAAAATCCATGGTGATATGTTCCCATTTCCACTCCGGTATGGGTAAGGGCTGCAATAAGCCTGCGGGTCGTTGATGTTCGGCTTTAACTTGTTGGCAATGAAGACATTTCGATACAAAATCAACAATTTCTTTCTTCATTCCCGGCCACCATAAATTCAGTTTCAGATCTTGATACATTTTCGTATTCCCTGGATGGATAGAAAATTTTGAATTGTGGCCCTCTTGCAGAACTCTTCTTTTCAATTCAGAATCATTTGGTACACACAGTCTTTCTTGAAATTTCAGCATATTACTTTCAAATTTGAAACCCGGTCTTGGTTTAGTTTCCCTTTCTTCGATGATCTTCTTCAAGAAGTCATCCGATTGTTGTTTCTCTTTAATCTCTTCAATTAGTGCCGGTTGAGCAGAAATAGCAGCTAAGGTTCCACCTTGTTCTCATAAAACGATTTCAATTTCAGATTTTTCAAGATCACAAAGCAATTCCTTCTGCCCGGTAAGCAAACAGGCTAAATTTTCAATCGATTTCCGGCTCAGTGCATCAGCAACGGTATTGGCTTTTCCCGGATGGTACAAAATCTGTAGGTCATAGTCTTTAATCAGTTCTAGCCATCTCCGCTGTCTCATGTTCAGTTCTTTCTGTGTGAAGAAATATTTCAAACTCTTGTGGTCGGTATATACTTCACATGTCGCCCCATACAGATAGTGACGCCAGATTTTCAGCGCAAATACTACTGCAGCAAGTTCCAGATCATGGGTCGGGTAGTTCTTTTCGTGCGGTCTCAGTTGTCGGGAAGCATAAGCAATAACTCTCCCATTTTGCATTAAAACACACCCCAAACCCTTATGAGAAGCATCACTAAATACAGTATAACCATCCGTACCTGAAGGTAGGGTAAGAACCGGTGCAGTCACAAGTCGAGTTTTCAACTCTTGGAATGCTGATTCCCTTTGGTCAGTCCAGTCAAATGATATCCCCTTCTGAGTTAACTGAGTCAACGGTAAGGCAATTTTGGAGAAATCATTGACAAATCTTCTGTAATACCCGGCTAGTCCCAAAAAGCTTCGAACTTCAGTCACATTTGTTGGTCTAGGCCAGTTTACTACAGCTTCAATTTTCTGCAGATCAACAGAAATTCCATCTTTGTTAACAACATGGCCCAAAAACATAACATGATCAAGCCAAAATTCACATTTAGACAGTTTAGCATAAAGTTTCTGTTCTCTTAGGGTCTGTAGGGCAAGTCTCAGATGATGTTCATGTTCTTCTACCCTTTTGGAGTAAATCAGTATGTCATCAATGAATACAACAATAAAGTCATCAAGGTATGGTTTAAAGATTCTGTTCATGAGGTCCATAAATGCAGCAGGTGCATTGGTAACTCCGAAAGGCATAACTAAAAATTCGTAATGTCCATACCTCGTACGAAAAGCAGTTTTGTCAATGTCTTCTCGTTTAACTTTCAACTGATGGTATCCTGATCTGAGGTCGATCTTAGAGAACACTTGAGCACCCTGTAACTGATCAAATAAGTCATCAATACGTGGCAATGGATATTTATTTTTCACAGTTACCTTGTTCAGTTCACGGTAGTCAATACACAGTCTCAGTGAGCCGTCTTTCTTCTTCACAAATAAAATAGGAGTGCCCCATGGCGAAGTGCTAGGCCTGATGAACTTCTTATCTAGCAGTTCTTGCAGTTGCACTTTCAATTCTTTCAGTTCAGTTGGAGCCATTTGGTAAGCAGCTTTAGATACTGGCTGTGTTCCCAGAATCACATCAACGGTAAATTCAATCTCCCTGTCAATCAAATCCCCTGGCAGATTATCTGGAAAAACATCTGGGAATTCTCTAACTATAGGAATACTGTTCATATTAGCATTATCATCAGTAGATACAGTCAATACAGAACACAGATATCCCTTACACCCCTTTCTAATCAATTTAACAGCTTTCACAGATGAAATCAAATACGGAGGAGGTACTATTCCAACCCCATTAAACACAAATTCGGGAAAACCCGGTGGGCAGAAAACTACTTGTTTCATTACACAGTCTATGGTAGCATGGTATTTCGTTAACCAGTCTATTCCTAATATTACATCAAAATAATCAATGCTTAGGGGCAGTAAGTCAATAAACAAATGTGCATCTCCAACAATAATTTCACAAGCAGGGTACATATATGCACAGGTCATAGATCCCCCAATGGGTGATGATACAGCTAACAGATAATTCATGGGTTCTAATGGTTTACTCAGTTTTCGCGAAAAAGCATGCGACACATATGAATGTGTAGACCCCGAATCAATCAGTACATAAGCATTTTGAGTACAAATAGAGAGAATACCTGACACAACGGTCTCGATATTCTGCACGTCTCCCGGTACTAGGGCGAACACTCGGCCCTGTCTCATGGGCTCTTTCCCGGTAGCTTTGGGGTTCAGTTTTGGTGCAATAGCTGATGCTGCCACGCTTGGTGCAGCTTTACTATTGGCTTGTGGAGCAGAGGGGCAGTCTTTAACCATGTGGCCCACCTTGCCACACCTATAACAGTCTCCAGATATTTTGTAACAGACCCCTTTGTGCTTCTTGCCACACTCAGAACAGGGTGGTATGAAACCACTCCCTTGGCTGGGGCTAGTTGTTGACCCCGTATTCTATTTCTTGTTCAATAGGTTATGCTTGCCTTTCTTGAATTTAAAACCCTGCCTTTTACCACGCCATTCAGACGTTGGTGTTTCAGTTTTCAGTGCTTCGATGTTCGATTCAGCCATCAAGGCCCGGTCAAGAACATTTACATAATTCGGTAATTTCAGGACATTTATTCTGTCGAGTATTGCAACATTAAGGCCGCCTTCAAACTTTCTGGCCTTCTTGTTGTCAGTGTCCACCATGTGTGGTGCATAACGGGCAAGTTCAGTAAATTTTGTCTCATATTCAGCAACGGACATTGTGCCCTGTCTCAGCTGTTCGAATTCAGTTACTTTCCTGTCCCTGACACACTGAGGGAAATACTTTTCAAAGAAGGCTCCTTTGAATTGAGCCCAAGTCATAACAGTATTGTCATCACGGATAAGCATCCACCACCTTCTAGCTTCTTCTTGCAGAGTAAAGGTGGCCAATAGCACTTTATGTGCTTCAGAGCATAGAAAAACCTCAAACAATTTTTCTGTCTCGAGAACCCATGCTTCAGCTTTTAACGGTTCAAGGCCTCCCTGGAAGGATGGCGGTTTCATTTTGCTGGACTTATGGGTGAGAGCAATTATGTCCCCATCATTAACATTCACATTTTGATCCTGCTGTACCGGAGGAGGAGGTGGGGGCTGTTGATTCTGTTGTTGATCTAGTCTTTCAGTTATTAGTTCCATCATTCTTTCCAGTCTTGCCATTCTTGCCTCAGATGATGAGGATTCAGATTCATTTGCAGTTCTTGTATTATCCATTTCACTATAAGCAGTTAAAGCAATTTTAAACATAAGCATTTGCATACTTAAACAGTTTATCACATTAGCACATATTCAGTCATGTCATAGCCACACACACTTTTCATGCTCATGTAATGCCCTAATCGCTTTTCTAGGACATCCTATAGCTCATTTGGACACGTGTGTGCGGTATAACTCGTGGTAAGTATCGCTCTGATACCACTCTGTTACGACCCAAACCCGTCCCTATGGGTTTAGCACCGTAACCGGCCAGTAATCCAAGATTACCGAAGGCCTGCTTAACAGTAATACAGTAAAATAGAGTACAGGGGCATAGCGGAAGCCAAAACAGTAAATAAACAATGTCCAATGAGTTGTGACAGTCTGTATGCCAAAAAGACTTTTCATACACACATATACATGAACAGTGTGTACATATATACAATCATTTAGTTCAGGGACCTAATCCCTATTAAACAGTACCGTAACAGTCTATACAGTTATACAAAACAGATACAGAGACAGACGGTGAAATTTAAAACACCCCTAAGCCATAACTTGACAGGCTCGGAATCTCGCAGTGAGGCACATAGGTTGGCTCGACAAAACTGGAGTTTACCCCGACGCTTCTAGCCACGGTCTGGTGCCTGTAAACCTACATATATATATGAGCAGTGAGCTAAAGCCCAGTGAATAACGTAATGCGTAAAGAGGTTAAGAATGAATGTCCTTACAGTAATGAAAACAGTTCGTTAATTCAGTATATCAGTAATTCAGTCATATGTGGTACATCCATTAGCATAACAGTACAGTAAACAGTTGGTCTTAAAAGACCGAACAGTAAATGATGGCCATCAATCAGTAAACAGTAGTGGTTCCAACAAGGGAACCGATAGAGATCTCTGTAACAGTAACAGTAAATAGTAGTTGCTAAGGATGCCACAATACAGTTCAGAATATAGAACATACATACATTCATTCAATTTACAGTATCAGTTTAGAAAGCAGTACAGTTCAATTGTTCAGAAGATAATCATTTTGAACATATCTTTACACAGTTGTTACTCACAGAGTTCTGGGCTACAGTAAAGCTAGAGCGCGTCCCCAGTCGCCAACCCTACACAGTTACAGATTGAACACACACTAAGCTACACAGTTGGGAAAATAATAACTTAATCCCTAATTTGCCTCGGTGTGGTTCTACATCTATATCCTCAGTAAGATGCCTTAAACTAGGCCTAATAATGCCTAGTATGAGATGAGGATGCAAAGATGCACTTTAAAGGCATTTTCAGAAAACAGGGGTCACGCTTGAGCATAGGTTACTCTGCTCGAGCAGACATGCAGACAAAGATTTCCGCTCGAGCGTAGAATTACCCGCTCGAGTGTTTTGCAAAATAGTCAAAAGTGCTGGATAGGTGAAAATCATGCTCGATTGGGCGCTCGACACCCGCTCGAGCATGAGACAGAAAGTCCCGCTCGAGCGTCAATTATTCCGCTCGAGCGGACATCAAAACAGTGCAAAGTACTGGGAGAATGAATTTCACGCTCGAGCGCCAGTAACCCCGCTCGAGCGTGAGTCCAAATTCTGGAAATTCCAGATTTGAACCTCAAGCTCAAAACCAAGTTTTAAAACATAAATTTCGATCCTCTTGGGCTAATTTTCCAGAAAACATCCCAAAACTCATAGTTTAACATGATTCCAAAGCTCAATTGTAAAATCAAAGCCCAAGGGTGTTTCAAACAACTCAATTTCAAACCAATTTTCAAGAATATGAAAAACATGCAAACAAGCATGAATTTAAACCATTTCAAAGCTTCAATTTCATGCTCTAATGAGCCAATTCTTTCAAAGACAAGGTGAAAACATGGTTTATGATCAAAACATGGACATGCATGTGGCAAATTCATGAAGAACAAGCTCTAAAATGCAAGAGTATGCCACGCATGTAATAATTAAGCTTCAATTCAACACTATTGAACAAATTCTTGACTTAACTCTTTAAATTACCATGATCCATGCTATAAGGAACTTAAATACACAATAAGGAGGATGAAATTCATACCTAGGTTCCTCAATTACAAGTCTAGAGGCTCAATTATGCACTTAAGCTTTCAATTCCCCTAAGCCTCCAAGCAAAATCAAGATGAAAACAAGTTGAACTCACTTCTCTCACTCTCCCTCACTCTCTAGCCGGTTATACACTCAACAAGGCTGAAGAAATGTACGAAATAGAATGAAGGCAAGTCTCAAATGTTCCATGTAGTGGGCCACTAAGTGGCATTTTGGCAAATAAGTCTAACTATGCAATTTAACGCCATTTAGCCTAATCTAATCATACCAAATCACATTTTAGGTAAATACACCATAAAATCATACTAATTCCAATGAACACAAATCATCAATCAATTTCAGATTCGACCGTCGATAAGGCCTTCAATTCGCAATTTAAACACAAATGCATGAACAGATAATCAAACAGTCAACAGATAGACATACAATTGAACAGATATACTTAATCAATTCAGTTCCAGATTTCAGTCAGTCAGTTCAATATTTCAATCAATTCAGTTACCAATCATAATCAGTCTTAGTTTAGCAGTAATCAGTGGTTAATCGGTAAACAGTGACGAGGGTTGTTACAAATAATTAGTGACATGTGAACGTGAACATTTACATTATGCAACAATCATGCAATCATCAGTCTACATTGCACATCATGCAATAATCACATGTTTTTAATGTTGAAGTTCACATCACCAAATGCAAAATATTAAAATATGATAATCCACTACAACAATGACTTTAGTCGATGTGCACATTCACATTCACAAAAATACCCAATCAATAAGCATACATATACATAGATATATAATACCATATCAATTTATCTCGAAACAAAAAGTCAAATCCAACTTTAATAAATAATTGAACAATTATGAGCATACATCCCTACCAACACATACCCATATGTAGTTGTAAAACAAAAACGGTGCAAACCGTGCCCCTACTATATCTGAGTAGAAGAAAATAGAGTTTCGAACTGCAACAATGAAAAAACACCATGTTTTGAACCATAACAATGGAACAATATAAAGTTTCGAACTGCAATAATGGAAGAATGATAATGATGATGATGATAATGAGCTCCTTTCTGGGTTTCTTCTATTTTGTTCATTTCTTTGATGATCATCACCTAATTTATCTCTTTAAGTTTTTGTTATATATTTTGTGATTTTTCCCAATTCTTAAACGAGCAAGTTAGAGAGAGAGAGAGAGAGAGAGAGAGAGAGAGAGTTTCTTTGTGCTACAAGATTCTTTTTCAACCATGTTTTGTTATCAATATTATAATTTAATAATACATATTTAGTTTTTAAAGAAACCTATCCCACTAATTTCAAAACTGTCAAAATAGAAAAAGGAAACAAGAAGATTACAATTGTGTGTAATACTTACTATCAAAAATAGAACACATGGTATATTAGTCCTAAAAATATTATAAATAAGGAAAAAAGACGTCCTGGGATACAAGTCTAAATATATGGGACTAGATGAAATACAAGAAAACTTTATGGACTTATTGAGTTATAAGTCCTCTAAATAGGATTTATAAATAAATCTCTTTTAAAATAAAGTCATAATTAAAGAAGAAAATAACATAATTATGAGTGCATATTGTAATAGTTGTGTATGGTAAAATTCTCCATATATATAATACATATCATATTTACAAAGTAACGATCAATTTTACTATTTTCAAGAAATGATAGGTCTCATAAGACATGCCATTTATTTTGTGTATCTATATAGGAAATAAAATATTTTTTGATAAAATTCATCTCGTTACATATATTGTGGGAGATGCTACATCCCACCATTTTTATGACTCCTAATAGTGCACTAATTATTAGGTACGATGATGTGGCGATGACATGAAATAAAATAATATTTTTTTTAATAGATGAAGTGATTTTTTTAAAAAAAATTCATCTCGTTAAAATATTTTTTGATAAAATTCATCTCGTTACATATATTGTGGGAGATGCTACATCCCACCATTTTTATGACTCCTAATAGTGCGCTAATGATTAGGTACGATGATGTGGCGATGATATGAAATAAAATAATATTTTTTTAATAGATGAATTGATTTTTTTTTAATAATCACAATAATAATAATTGAAATTAAAATACAAAATATTGATTATGTAGAAAATTATTTTAAGATTTTGCTTTTCCATGCCCACCTTATTTCGTCTTCTGTGAATACTTTTCAAGCCTTCTAATGAGCATAAAGTGCAATTTCTCCCTCTCAGTGAATATTACTTCTACTTGTATCATTACTCTCAGACCTTCAGAAAATTAAAAGACATTAGACAAATTGTATATGAAAATTAAAAACTTTTATTGAATAGTTGAAAATCTACAAAGATTATAAGAAAGATAGAGAGAACAGTCTTACTGATTTATAAGACTCTGTTTCTTGACTTTATTTCTACACGACGTAGCCACATTCGTTTATAGCCAAAGAGTGGACTTTAACTTTGGAATTAAAATGCATAAAATTAAAAGATAAGGTTCTTGTAATAAGATAAGAAACTTTTTATATTCTGATTTATTGAAACTAACAACTTAGTAGTGGTATCTCCACCACTTTGGTTTTATTCAATATGTGACTCCCTTGTCTTCATTTACCATGTTATCCACTTTGATGTGTCTGCTTGCCTATATCTGTCATATGAGCTATCTTTTGACTTCTTTTTTCTTGGTTTCTTTTGTCATGTGAGCCTTTCTTAGCTGTGTTCTTCATGTGACAATTCTGAAGGATTCTTACTTTTTTTGGTTTGATTTGTCATGTGAACTTCTGCCTATTTTTTAGAAATGCAGAGGACCATGTCTTGCATTGATTTATAGTGAATTTGGGCTCTCCTCTTGATTTAGAGTTCCCAAACAGTTGTGGAGATGTCTGGTGTTTCAATTATCTCTTCTTGAAGCATCTCAATAAGAGTTTCCAACGTATTATGGAAAAACATGAGCCTATCAATTTTGTTGATGGTAGAATCATACCCCATCCATGATCTTTATTTTTTACCCTGGTAGAAAGGATTTTGATTGGTTACTAGGTATAGATAACAAATCTGATATGGTTGATAACAACGAGTTTCAGTTTTTCTAGCCAGAGTGGACATGATGTGTCCCGTAGTAAACATCAGGTTTGCTTCCATAATTGTAAAAGTATATTTAACTATTGCTAGAAATTCGTTTAAGAGCTGAAAATCTTCTTGATCAATTTCCATAAAATCAACAATTCCAAATTCAATCCAGTGCATATTAGTTTTATCCACGAATAACTTAAGACTTGGCCAACCATAATCCTGGTTTAAGGATTTTGCTAAGGATGGCATACGAAGTATTCCTTCATGTTCATCCTGTTTTTTGGCAATTTGTTTAATTTTTTCAGCCAGCTCTTTTGGGAAAAAACATATATATATATATATATATATTAAATAGAAATTATTTTTTCTATTTCTTTCATCATTTTTTCATCATTGCGGATGATACTAAGCTTATTTTCAAGAAACCTAACAAAATCAGTAAGAGCACAGATAATTCTATTCACATCTTTTCGTTTATTGTTGCGCAGAGCAAACCAAAATTCTTTGAAAAGCTTGCTACTTTTTGGTGCTAGTCCAAGATTATAAAACAATTATTTTGTTTTATTTTTATTTTTTATTATTGTAGTAGGAAGTTATGCTATATTTATGTCTTCAAGTTCGGTGAGTTCGAAGGTTGCCTCACCCTTTCGCTCCTTTGATGATTCTTTTTTGAATAATCCCCTTTGAATTTTTTGGTTTAAAATTCAGATTTCTTCTTTTTGCTATCGCGGTTTCAGCTGTACGCACTTTGTTAGATGAAGCATTTTTTGAATCCTTCCACCAACAGTTTTCAGCTTTATGTCTGGTTTGTTACAGTTCCAGTAAAATAACATGGGTCTTTCCTTCTTGTCAGCTAATGTAACGCCCAAAAAAAATTAACACAAATAAACTCATTATCTTCCAACAACATAATCTGGTTTTCCAAATTAATAGCTTCCATTGCTTAAAGTATATGGAATATAAAGCCTCATTATTAACATCATCAACATTCGTAGAATATGAATGTATAGCATGTAGCACAATAAGTCAAGTACAATTCAATGCCCTCAAGGGCTACAAAATTCCAAGGTTTAAGCTCGGTTATACAAAAATGGTTTTCATACCCATACATGTAAAGTCCTTGGCCTGTCAAAAATAATTACAACAAAAGAAAAGAGCCCTGTACTCTCAAAAAACATTCCACGCCTTTAACTTGGCAAGATCACCACATCCTTTCATACACAAATCCCATAGGGTGAGCACAAAGTCTAGTAGGAAGATCTTACCAAAGTATATACATTTTATAAAGTCTTTTGAGATGAATGCATATGCCATGTCATGCTTAAAACATATATCTATATCTTTTGAAAATCTTGTGCTCAATTCAATTTGAAAATACAACAATTCAATAACTTCAATGTAGTTCAAGAAGTGGTAAATATGACTCAGGTAATCCCTAGGTTGGTGTCTGCAAGTAGGCATATCAAGCACTACCAATCACCACCAATCACCACTTTACCGGTGGCTAACCAGAAGGCACATTGTACCTCCTTCGCGCATGTTTTGGATCTTCCACCATGGACACTCAGGCCAACTTAACCAATACCAAACTACACCTCCTATTCGAACTTACCAACGCACTTATCCTAAAACAATTCAAGATGTTCTTGTTTCACAAAACAATAATTTTCCAATGCAAGATTCAAAATCAGTTGTAACAAAGATTAAATGGAATGGCAATGCAACATGCAATAATGCATTAATGTAGTTCCATTTTCAATTCCACTACACAATCTCCCATTGTGATCAAATTTTCACATCTCTTATCAATGTAACATCATAATACATGTTACAAGAGATAATATAACAATATCATCATTCATGTATTCTCCATATATTAATCATCATTTTTAAAATTTGGTCTTTCCCATATAAACAACAATAAGCTATTTCTCAAGCTTTTCAAATCAACAATTCTTATTTTCTCATGAAATTTCCTCATTTGATACAACTATAGAAATTTCCTCCATCATTTATTCACATAATAATTTATCAAGCATAAATTTCATGATATCTCAACATCTTTCTCAAAACCCCCAAATTTCTAGGGTTTTCACCAAAACTAGGTTTTTGTTCCATTTTTGAAAAGATTTTTCCAAAGCAACACCCACACTTTAGAACATAGCCCATACTCTAAAAAGTTTTGGAAAAAAAATGAGAGAAAATCAACTTCTAATATCATCTCGGGTTCAACCACCCAAAACCATGATCCAAACATGTAAAAAATACTCTAAACAAGCATAGACTTGCAAAAACATATATATAACTCTAAGAATATCCCTACCTCAAGCTTGGAAGATGAAGGAGATGAAAGCCCTAAAACTCAACGTTGATGAAAACTCGATTTGGTGTAACTCTAAGAATATCCCTACTCTCGTCACCCTCTTTGATTTGGTGTAAGTTTGGATTTGGGTGTGTTTGTAGAGGGAAGGAAGAGAAAAGATGAGTGTAGAGAGAGAAAGAGAAAAGTAAAAAAGTGCCTCAAACATGTTTTGGCATTGGTTTTGAGGAAAATAGCATAAAATTCGAGGCAAACGCGTTGAAATTCATATGAGCAGAATTCCAAATCCGCATGAGCAGATTTTGATGCTCCACAGGCAGTTTGCTCCAAAGAAAAACCCATAATTTTTCACAAAATTCACTTGAGTGAAATCCAGAATCCACACGAGCGATTTTTGCCTAGAAAACCCAAAAAACCCCTGTGTGATTCCGCTCGAGTGGTTGCCAAATCTGCACAAGCGGTTTTACTCCAAAACAAGTTCTAATATCCAAAAATCAAAATTTTTAACTTGGGAATGTTAAGGGAGGTTAAGTAAGAGTAGAAAAAAAAAATCTCAACGACCCAATACGATAAACAAAACGCCGAAAGTAAAGCACACTATCTTACTACTCAGCACCAGTCAAGTTCAAGACCTGGGACATCATAGCTAAAGTTGTGATTTCCTACACCATAAAGCTCATAAGACTTAATTCCAAGGTTAGAGAATCTGCAATGGAATTTTTCTCAGAAAAATATATTCAACATCGAAGCTAAAATAATGAAACCAGTGCTGCCATCTATGTAGTCTGCTTTGACTTACATCTCTTGAATCTTTTTTAAAAAGTTTTAAAACACTTATAGAATGTTTAGAGACTAAGAAAATATAGAAACATTTTATACCATTTTTTTTTATAGCAAGTAATTATTTTTCATTTATGTGGTATCTTGTTTCAGCGTCTTTGAAACTACTACTCCAATATCTACATATTTGTTCTTTAGATTTATTAGGAGGTATTGATTTTAATACTGCTCCCCAATTATGCTTAAAGGCATCTGCTATTAATTTAAGTAACCTTAACTTAGGAAGATTTTTTACTAGCTTCTTGATATCAGATACATTTTTAGTATCTTCTAGATTCCAACTCCAATTTCATTTTCTAAGCTTTTTGTTTATTACTAATTCAGATAAGTTTGAAATAAACTTTCTGGCATAGTTAATTATTCCCCAAACTCATTGAAATTGTTTGACATCTCCTATCTCTTCAGAAAACTTGGTGACTTTTTCAGAGATATGATCTTGAAGCACAACATTTTTGTTGTCATCAATTACTAATTCCAAAATTTTTATGAAATTCTTTTCCCATTCAATTTTCTTTTCAGAGAACACTAATCCATGATCTATGAATTCTTGAGCTATTATTTTGAGATGATTTCAATGTTGCTCTTTAGTTTTAGAGAAAACTAAAGTATCATCCACATATACCATAGAATATTCTCTATGTTTTCGAAAAATATTATCCATTCTTTTTTGAAAAAGAGGTGGAGCTTGTTTTAAGTCAAATGGTAAAACCAACCACTCATATGTCCTTGCGGAGCAGTAAAAGCAGTTGGAGGAATAGAACTTTCTTCCATTCGAATTTATCAATAACTACTTTTTAAAACAAATTTAGAAATGAAATTGGCTAATTAAATTTTGTTAATTAAACCATATTTGTTAGGCAATTTATAACCATCTTTTATGGTCTTTTTGTTTAAAACTCTATAATCTATTACCATACTATCTTTTCCTCTTAATGTTTTTGCATGATTCATTATCATAAATGCAAAACTAAAATGAGGACTTTTAGTTGGTCGTATTAACCCTTGTTTTAATGAGTCAGGAATTTGTTTTTCAAATTCCTCAGTCATTTCAAGACTATGTCTAATGGGTTTTATATTGACTACATAGTTTGGATCCTCAAACACTATTTTTGCCCAATGTTTGTCTTTTCCCTATAGTTTTAGTGGGTTGTCACTAAAATTATTTTCTAGCATTTTCTTAATATTATCAAAACTCTGAATATCTTTACCTTGTATTCCATGTTTGCCTTGATAGTGATTTGTGATATCGGTGATCCATTGTTCATTTTCTTTTTCACTATCAGTTATAATATTATTTTCACTGCTAATTTTATCTTCAAATAGGTGTTACCAAGTTTTTTTTTTTGTTGATTGTCGTTAATTGTTTTAAGCTCACCACGCTAAGCTATATAGAGAGATTCAATTTGTGTTAATAAATTTGGTTCTGTAATTTTAATAGGGTTAAAACCAAATTTTCATTTTTGAGATGCATATTTTAGCAATGAGATTTCATGCATTTTAAGAGCAATATATGATTGATCTTGAAGAAAATGTCTATGCATTGCCAATTAAAAAAAATCTCCATCTAAAAATGGAAATTGAATTATTTGGTCCATTATAAATTAGTTTTGATTAAGAATAACAGGAACATGATAACTTTCATATTCCATAGTTACTTATTAATCGTTTGCCAATTTTAATATAATTGAATTTTCAGCTAAAACCCATTTGTCTGGAGTAATACTCCAGGTTTTGCCAAATTATATGAAGCACTAGTGTCAACTAATGCATCAATAGTATAAGAATGATAGCCTGGAAAGTTAAACAATAATTGAACATATGAATTTGTAGGGCTAACTTTAAAAAAAAAATTCAAAATTTCATGAGATTTTTTACTCATATCTTCATTTATTTTTTGGATTATTTCTTATACTTCTTTTTGGTGTTCTTCTCCGAATAATGCTCATTCCTTTAATTTCAGATTTAAAGTGATGGAAAGATTATCAAAAGAAATCATTTTTAGGTTTTGGTGTTCTTCGATTAATATCTTTGATGAAAATTTATTGGTAATAGGGATACTTATTATTTTGTATCATATTAATTTTTCATTTGAACTTTCTTATACACAAGATTCTTGTACACTAGATTCTTCAGTGATAGCCTTATCTTTGTTTTTTTGTTCTTTCTAGGCCACTTATAGAATTAGATCTAGTAAAAAAAAAAATGATTTTCGTCAAGGTTCATCTAGATAAACAAGACTTTTATTTTCTTGAATTGTTAAATTTTTGATATTTTTTTTTTCGATTTGGAGTTTCTCCAAGAACCTATTTCTTAGGCCATGATAATTGTTTTACATTAACCTTTTTGGATTAAAACTTTCGAGTGTAAATACTTGTTTTTTCAAATAGCTCTACTCCAGGCACATGTTTAATAGGATGCTTAACTGTATTAACCATATATATATATAAGCCTGTAATTAATAGTAATGTTTTTGTTTCTTGCATCAAAGTCTTGCGTGCCTTGAGTTTTTATTTTTATTCCTAATGCTCGATTAAAGATTAGAATCTTCCAATGCCAAGAAATAATTTGGTTTGATAGTGAACCAAATTGGTACATTATACAAATTACTTTGAATTCCTCTGATTAAGGAATTTTCAAAGTTATGCCATCTATTGTCTATGACACATGTTAACACAAGAATGTCTTTGCTGCTTAAAAATAAAGGACATATGGTAACTTGTATAAGTCTTAAATGAATGTAATTATTACGATATTATTTGATCTTATTCATATCAAACAATGGTATATGTACAGATGTTTCTTCTGTATTACCAACTGAAGTTCTTCCTTCAAAGATTTCTATATTCAGTTTACTTCGAGGGTTGAAGATTGAGTTTTTATAAATTTTCTTAACTAGAATTTTAGTATTTTCTAATCATTTACGACAAATTTCTGGTTCTTCAAGTTCAAATTATTCACTTTCTCTTTTCTTAGTGAAAAATCTAAAAAATACCCAAGATATTTGTAACGCCCCAAAATTTCTTACACAAATATACCACAATCATGCATAGCATAATTCAATAAAGTCCTCTTTCTTATTGAACTAAGGTTCGTAGTTTACAATTCCATGTTACACATTAATCTCAGTCCACATCTTTGGTTAAGTTTAATGAGCTAAAAGACCATACAAAAGAAATTCGCCATTAAGGCAAACAAAAGTTGTTAAGCTTTCGTCGAATATAACAAAACATATTTACAATGCTTTCCATAACACTTTATACTTCTACAAGTAAATTACTTGGACCCAGCTTCCCAGCAAAATACAAGTGCAAACTTCAAGTCATTTGGGTGGGGTGTCACCAGTTCCTAAAATATCAGATAGGGTTGACCTATATGCCCAGTAGGAATATATTTAATCAAGTATCTAATAATTTGAACAAGCACATGGCACCATTATAACTAAAACAACATAAGATAATTAATAGTGATAATTAACCAATGAAGGAAATAAATAGATAAATAAAAATAAATTAGTGTACACTTCTGTCCCACGCAAAACCTTTCTCAACATTAGAAAGAGAAAGACACCATGAGTCCTTTACAAGAGTCCAAGCCACATTCACAAGTCACTTTCATTTAATACCATCCCCACATTTACCGACTATTATACGGCAGGATGTGGGCACCCAAAATCATCCATTTTTTCACTTTTGTCGACTACAATATGGCAGGGCCAGTGGACACCCAAAAACATTTTCCCACATTTGTCCGGTGATAAGCTCAGACAGGGCAATTGGGCACCTTGACTCCCCGCTCGGATACCAACACCACGCCACATTCATAAAATCGACTCTTAACCCAGACTCATGTTCACTTTACCACTTTACTAAATTTTGTTCCAAGAAAACAAGCATTTAACATTATATGAGATAAAAGAAAAATATAATATTCAAGAAGCATCAATACCCAAGTCATAATTTCAACACCACAACAATATCATATGTTCCATCTCTTGAGGATTCACAAAATTCTAAGAATTTTAAGGAAATTTCATTCCAAATTCCATTCTTTACTAAAATTAGGAATTAGGGTTTTATCAATTTGGGGCTTTCCCCTTCTTCATGTATGTGTATTTTCTTAACATTAATATACATATTCCATGGAAAGATTTAGAGGAATTTTAATAAAAGTTGACCAATATGCCCCTTTTTATTAAATAAGAGTTTAATTCACTCAATCATCAAATTAAATTGTAAGTCACAACAACACCATAAAAACATCTACAAAACAAAGAGATACTAGGTTAAAAGTAACCCTACCTTAAGCTATGAGCAAATAAACCAAGCTTCTAGGAGAGTTCTTCACCAAAAAAAAAAAAAATCCAATCGGTAGAGAGAATGATCTTCACGTACACTTCACTCATTGCAAGAGATTTAGACTAGATCTTAGAGGAATGTGTGGTATTTAGAGTGAGAAACCTAGGGTTTTTCGGACTTAAGACAAGACGGAGGAAGAGAGAAAAGAAAAAAAATGGAAGGAATGATCTAGAAATGTCCTTTTTAATTTTTTGAATTTGCACAGACCACCCGAGCGATCTTTTCATTGCTCAAGTAGTGAACGAGGCTTCTCAGTATTTTTGTCTGCAAAACGAGATATTGGGAGCCCTGCATCTTCGCTTGAGCAAACTAATGGTCGCTCGAGCAGTCCACCCTGACCTGCTAAACTACTAGATACCCTTTATCTTTGCTCGAGCAGTCGTTTGGAACAAAATGTCATAATCATTTTGCCCTCGAAATAGCATTTACTCTCAATATGATAACAAAATATGGCAACAACAATATACTCATTAATCCTTAACAACTCCCAACTAGACAATATATCAATTCAAAAGCAAAGACAATGAGGAATTTAGAAAATTATGGGTTACATTCAATTTATCATATACAAGGGAGGAGCAAGGAAACAATTACATCATAGATTTGGAAATAAGTCCAGGTATTTCTTGCAGACGTCGGCTTTACGTTCCCACATCACTTCTTCATCATCGTGGTGGTGCCACAATACTTTGACTAATGGAATTGTCTTACCCCTTAATACTTGCTCCTGGGTATCCAAAATTTGGATTGGTCGTTCCTCATAAGATGCATCTTCATCAATTTCAATCTTCGTCCAGTCTAACATGTGAGAGGGATCGGGTTCGTATTTTCGAAGCATAGACACATGAAACACATTATGTACTTTGGCAAGTTATGGTTGTAAGGCAAGACAATACACAACTTCTTCTACCCATTTAATATTATCAAAAGGGCCAATAAATCGAGGAGATAATTTTCCACTTTTTCCAAACCTCATCAATCACTTCTTCGGAGAGATCTTCAAGAACACATGATCTCTTACTTCAAAAGATAACGGTTGTCGCCTCCGATCAGCATAGCTTTTCTGATGGCTTTGGGTTATGATTAATCGTCTCTGAATAAGAGCTACTTGCTCCGTAGTCTCACGAACTAACTCAGGCCCAAGCATTGGTAAGTCCCTTACTTCTACCCATCATAACTATGATCTACAAGGGCGTCCATAAAGAGCTTCGAAAGGCGCCATCTCAATACTAGATTGGTAACTATTGTTATAAGCATACTCGACTAAGGGTAAGTGTCTTTTCCAAGACCCTTTGAAATCTAACACACATGCTCTTAACATGTCTTCTAAGATTTGTATGGTATGCTCGGATTACCCGTCGGTCTCAGGATGGTAAGTAATATTGAAATTTAGTTGGGTACCCAAAGCACTCTAAAGACTTTGCCATAGTTTGGCTGTAAAACGAGGGTCTCTATCAGACACTATACTCACTGGGACTCCATGGAGGCGAATAATTTCACGTATATAAAGTTCAGCTAAATACTCTATAGAGTCCCCCACACTCATGGCGAGAAAGTGGGTTGATTTAGTAAGTTTGTCTGCAATCACCCATATCGCATCATTACTTCTTTGTGTTCTAGGAAGGCCTGTAACAAAGTCCATATTAGCATGCTCCCATTTCCACTCAGCAACTGGGAGAGCTTGCAGTAATCCTGCCGGCCTTTGGTGTTCAGCTTTAACTTGTTGACAGGTTAAACATTTGGACATAAATAGAGCTACATCCTTTTTCATACCCTTCACTAGAATTGTCGGCTGAGGTCATGATACATTTTGGTACCTCCCAGATGCACTGCAAGACGTGAGTGACGAAAGTCCTGCAACACTTCATCCCTCATGGATTTCGACATAAACAATCGGTCAAAGTAACGAATACTAGAATCGGTATAAATGTTTAGGCCCCTCTCTTTCTTCCATTGAAAATTTTCTCTCGAATTGCATCCACCTTTGGATCACCTAATTGTGCTTCTTCCACTTGCGTAACAAGGGTAGGTTATGCAATGGTGGTGAATAGGGTGGCTTGTCCAGAAGACTCAAGGAGTTGCAAATCAAATTCACCGGCATCCCTCATCATCTTCCATTCCCTCATCGCTAAGCTGGCTATAGTACTCACAGATTTTCTACTCAAAATATCTGCTACGACAGTAGCCTTACTGGGGTGATAGTGTATTTCTAACTCATAGTCCTCCAAAAACTCCATTCATTTTTGCTGACGCAAGTTCAAATCTTTTCGAAAGAATAGGTACTTAAGGCTCTTATGATCGGAAAATACTTCAAATTTCTCACCATATAAATAATGTCTCCAAAGTTTCAAAGCAAAAACCACTTCGGTGATCTCAAAAATACTGGATGATCTGTTTCTTCGTTCGAGAGCACAAATGACCACTTGAGTGGTCAAATAACTTCAACTGCATTTTTACTTTTTGCTTAGTCAACGAAGTGGCAAACGTAAAAGGATTAAGATCACAAACTGCTCTACATAGACACAATTCGGGTTGGATTCACATCTAAATACTCATAGCCTCACTGAAATAAAGATCGAATAAAATTACAACTGAAAGGAGTTTAGTCAAACGGGATCACCGATTACAAAAACCCAACAATTTCCTCCTTTGGCAATTCCTTGACAAAACACACCTAACAAATAAAATCCTAATTACCCCAACCCATTACAGCCAACAAAAACAAACTTATTTCTCAAGGTCATGATCTACAAAACAACTATTTGTGCCATAGGAGTATATGAAAAAGCAATATAGACATATGACAAGATTATCATGAAGCATGGAAATATGAATAGATGAAAATGCAAAGACACTTTAAATTATCTTGAAGCATGAGAATGAAATATGAATAAATAAAAATGAAAAAACACTCAAAATTTCTCCCTCAAAATTCTCCCCATTTTTGTCATGAATTGTCAAAGGAAGCTCAATCAACTAATGCAAGAGCATAAACCACACAAGTAGAGGCAAGATGATGTAAAAATTAATAGTTTGTGAGAAGTAAGAAATAAATAAGCAATGGATAGCAACATGCAAACTAACTAATACCAATCTCTCTTACCAAACCAATCAATGTAAGTTCATGCTAACAAACCCTTGCAATGATAAACCAAACCCCCCCTCACTAAAAGTAACCACAAACATTGAAAACAATGAACAAGAAGAAAATGACAAAAATAATATGGTGGATCAAGCAAAGAATTTCAGATTTGTACCTTAGAACACACAAGAATATCCAAGAAACACAATTACTTGAAAACATAATGTGCACAGCCTCTAGAAGATTCCTTATGAATAAATGTGATTCAACATGTGAAAAGCATAGATCTCATGATATAAGTGTGTGTGTGGCTCTTGGAGTTCGACAAACACTAGATTCAAATCCTAGTAGTGATCTGATAACTGGACCTCCGACAAGAGAACCTAACTACAACTTAGGAAAGTCAAACCACTAGGAATCAAGGGGTATTTGTTGAGTAAATACGGAGGTTACCCCTCATTCAATGAATCAGATTTTTTTTATTTTTTTAAATTTTAAATTTTCTTTCTTTCTTTTGCGCACTTATTGGCGGCTTGCATGCTCAAGAGTATAACTTGGTTGGTGACTCTAAGGTCGCATTTTCATCATGCCTTAACTACAAAGAATTGAGGCGAAAACCGTGGAGATGCAAAAAAGATTGAAGGTGGTTAAGAGACTCAACATCACCCATGATGAGCTAGTATAGGTCAATTCCTCTAGAAAAGCAAAAGACACAGCGCTAGAAGTCCATAGAGAAATTTGATCACTTATACGGAAGAGTCTGATATTTGCTAATCCAAGAGTGTGTACAGAATAAGACATTCTAATCAACGTACACACTCTCTGAAATGAGTAATAATCATAGAAAACACACACATATTAACATGTAATGGATATTATTACCAATTCTAATATGCACCAAGAACTTCTAAAAAATGTCAAGTTTGCAAAACCATATTAAGAAAATATTTTTGGATTTTTTTTTTAAACAAAGCAATACAGAAAATGAACATGCACACACAAAACGACCCAAAAAAAAAAAAACAGACAGAAACCCGTGAATAGAGAGAAAAAAAAAACTAAATAAACATGTTAGATCAAGTCAAGCTTTCTCACCCAAACCGCTTTAGTATTAACAAAGTTGTGAGAATTACAGTTCTTGGGTGATGTCTTGACGATGTGGTTCCCTTCTCCTTTAATAGGAACCTGTCTCGACTTGGTTTCCAACCTCCCACTCCAAAGTCTAGGCAAATGCAAACATGCTTCATGTTTGGTCTTAAGCAAATCAAAATAAGAAGGTCTAAGTTGACCTTTAACTTCATTACGACTAATGAAATATCTCTTACCCCAAGAGGTATTACAATTTCTTCTACTTCTATGAGACACTCTCCCATACAACTCATAACAATAAGAGTGAATATGACCATACATACCACAATGATGACAAATAAAAACATGGTGTACCTTTTTTTCTCTGACCTTACCAACTTTAGTGAGATTGAGAAGTCCAACCTCTCGTTGAATCTTTTGCTCTTCCTTTCCTTGAGTTCTTGTATCATGAGATGTAGATGCACTCTATTTTTTCTTTTTGTCACCACCAAAGCCAATGCCACTATTGACATAACACATTTATTGAGGCCCAATGATATTGTCCAAAGTCTGTGATCCTTCGTTCCAAAAACCAATAGTAGTCATAGCACACTTGAGCTCTTCCTCTTTCTTGATGACTAGCTCTTCCAAGGTAACTTAAGACATCTCAAGAGTTTCAATATTTTCTTCATTTATTGCTTAGATTTGTTGTAGCTCATTCCTCTTTGTCTCACAAGTCAAGAGTTTTGCACAAATAGCTTGTCGATCATTAGAGATCTTGATGGAATCATTCATAGCCTTTGGAAATCTCTTCCTTTAGGTTGACATTCTCACTTTCAACCGCTTTGAGTTTGGTAGTGAGTTTGTCATTCAATTTAGATAAGTTAAGAGATTTCTTATACAACATTTCAGAAGCTTGTTGAAGCTTTTCATCATCATTTTCTGAGGTTTTATCATCAGTGACATTCTTAACCGGCCTCTTCGAATACTCCATTCGTCCTTCAGTTTCGGAAGCCGCCATGAAAGCAAGAAATTGTTCACGCCCCTCTTCGCCTTGAGTCTCGTTGTCACTTTCATCATTATCAGACTCGGATTCATCATCCTAAGTGATAGCGAAAGCTTTTTTCTTCCTCAATCGACTAGGGCATTCTTGAGAAAAGTGGCCAAATCCTTGGCATTCATAGCATTGGACTCTTTGAGAGTTCCCTTGTATTTTTCCTTTATTCTTCTTGGTTGTAGAATCAATTATGAGTTTATCTTTGCCTTTGGATTTATGAGTTGATTCCAAAAGATCAGACTTCTTTTTTAGAAAAGATTTTTTAAATTGTTTTACAAAAGCATCCATAATCTTAGAATCAATCTCATAATCCTCATCAGAATCTTTTCCAAATTCATATATTCCTCATAGGTTTAGAGATTTCTAACCAAATGATCTAGCTTGAGGTTGTCAACATCTTGAGCTTCCTCAATAGCTATAACTTTTGGTTGGAACTGATCGGGCAATGACCTCAAATTTTTCCCACAATCTTGGATTCCCGTATTTTTTCACCTAAATTGAAGCTCGAATTTGAAATGTCACTTAACTTTGCATAAAATTCATCAAAGGTCTCACTATTATTCATTAAAAGATTTTCGAAACTAGACGTGAGCCTTTGAAGTTTTGAGCGTTTAACTGAAGAAGTGCACTCATGAATAGTTTATAAGATATTCCAAGCCTCTTTTGCAACTTCACAATTGCAAATATGACTAAACTCTTCTAGTGTGACGGCGCACAAAAGAGAATTGATAGCTTTACTATTCTAGCTATTATTCTGGTAATCAGTTGTGTCCCACTTATAAATTGGTTTAGGGAAAGTTACTTCATCAATGGTAATCGTCGGTTCGGTCCACCCACACATAACGGATTGCCAAACTTTTTCATCAATAGATTTTTAAAATGCTTTCATCCGAGCTTTTCAAAAAGAATAATTAGATCTGTCAAGTAGGGGTGGTCGAACCATAGAATTCCCCTCATGAATTGAATCCATTATCACGAATCAAACAAGATTTCGCTCGAATAGTTTTGAAAAAGAAAATAGAGCGACCTGCTGTGATACCAATTGAAAAATCTAAAAAATATCTAAGATATTGATTTGTAATTATGTTTCAATTTTAAATAACGAATGATAATCCCAATCAAACAATCAAAGACAAATCGGTAAAATGATTTAATGTGGAAACCACAATTGGAGCGCCTCCAATTGTGATAAAAAAACCATGGCCAACGCCACAAAACAATCCACTAAGAATACAAAAAAGAATTACACAAGTATAACATCAATTACCTAGCGAATCCACGCCCGAATTGAATCGACCCCTATGTGCCTCTTCTACTACTGTATTCACCTTGGAATTTTCTTGCCCAATGTTGAATCCACAATGTCGATGTCGAATCCATGACGATAAGCCACTCTAGAATCTACCAAAGCTTTAGGCTCAAATTTCCTAGAATCCATCGAAGAATAACTCTCTCTTTTGTGAATAAAGGAAAACAAACAAACCCTTGATGATGTTGATATGAAGTTCACGGATCCATAGATCACTAAATCATCAAAGAAACACTCATAAAGCACCCTCCAATATAAAACACATTGTATCTTGTTCCTCTCTGAAAATCTAGACGAGTCGAACCCTAGAAACAGCGAACAATGCACTTTATAGAAAACAAGATCGCGCAGACCACTCTTGCACACATGTAACCGCTCGAGTGGTGTGATTAAAGGCAGTGCGAAACATATAAGCTGACCATTCGAGCACAACTTTCACCACTCGAGCAGTAAAACTTTCTTCCCAGAAGTTCAGGCGCTCTACAAAAATACTGGATGCTTTGTTTCTTCTCTCGAGCGCACAAATGACCGCTCAAGCGGTTAGTAAAGTGACAAACATGAAAGGATTAAGATCACAAACTCCTCTGCATAGGCATAATTCAGGTTAGATTCGCATCTAAATACTCATAGCCTCACTGAAATGAAAGATTAAATCAAATTATTTCTAAAAAGAGTTTTGTCAAACGGGATTGCCAATTACAAAACCTAACACTTAGGAAAGATCATTTCATTCTCATCATCTGAATCTATTTTCATTATAAAAATAGCTCAAGTTAAAGCTTCCGCTAAGCTTTGTTCATCGTTTTCATCGGAACTATATTTAGATTCTGATTCATATTTTGACATGAGTTTTTCTACTTCATTGTCAGATTCTATTTCATATCCCCATATTTCATATTTTTCTTCAGAAAATAATATTTGTTTAACATGTTTTCTTTGTTCGTAAGGATATTTGTTTGTGAAATGTCCTTTTTTCTCCACGAAGCCAACATTTGCATACTTTAGAAGATTTCCTTTTGGACATGGAGGCTTTTTATCTTTTGTGAATTTATTAGATTTTTTTTCTAATATATATATCCCAAGATTTTCGCTTTTCTTTATAAGGATTAAATTTTCTTTTCTGTATTTCTTTTCATTATTTCACAAATTTCTTCTTCTTAACCAATGGTTTGGATTTTTTGTCACTCCTATAACTTCCTACCATACCTTTGATTTTTTTAACAACAGCTATAATCCATATATGCCTTTTCCACATCTTTTATAGTTTGTCATTCTGCACAATATTTCTTTATAACTTCTCGTACGAAAGTTATTCGTCCACATAAAGAATCACAGATTTGATTATTTTACAATAGCTTTTCAAAATCTTTTTGAGATTGGTCATCCCATGGTTTAGGAAGTTTGGCTATAAATATTTTTTGCCAATGAATAGTATCTTTTAAGTCTAGTTTATAGGACCATTTTTTGTAATCACAAGCATAATTTTCAAAATAGCACATATCACATATTTGTATCTTAGTTAGATTTGTACATATTATTTTTTCTTGAATTTCCAATTGGCTAAGGGTTGTTTCACGAAATTCTTGTTTAAGGTTATCTACCATAAACATGATACTCTCTTCAACAGTAGTTAAAGCTAACCACTGAGCTCTCATGTTATCATTATCTAATAGAGTATTCCAAAATTTTGCAGCTTGACCTCTTACAATAGCTTTTACAAAAGCATTTAGACCTCCTCCGTCTATAGCTTGTCCACCTACTTCAATTCTTACAGCTTGAGCCTAATTATCTATAACCTCTTCTATGTTAGTTACACAGTCAAGATCAAGATATATTTTGTATTTTGTAAAAGGCTCATTTTGCAGTTTTAGGAATAAAGTCATATTTTATATGAGTTTTCAACGGTCCTCTTTTTCCTAACTTTATTTCATTCTTAGAAGATCTATCTTCATTATCTCCAAAGATATTCATAAAATTAGGATTTCTCTAAAAATTGAAATTTCGAAATGCTTTGTTTATTTAGGATATTTCAGCTTTTCTTCTGATTGATAGCGTTGTTCTTTTAACTCCGCTAGATCAATAGAATCGCTTATGGATTTTTAAGCAATTTTCTCTTTCATAATTATCTATATATAGATTCAAATATTTTTGAAGATCTTCTGAGGATATTTCTTCTATAGGAATTTTTGGTACGGATGTACCACTGCCATCCTTATCTTTTTCATCTTTTGCGATTATTGCAGTTTGTTCAATAACCTTAAAAGAGATTACAAATCTTGTAATAAAAGAGAAATTTCTTTTATTTCTCTTAACTCTTTAGATATTTCAATAATAATGATATTTTGATTTCTATAAATATTTAATGTTTCTTTACTCATATCCATTAGACTATTAATAGGCTTGTGGTTTTAGTTTTATTAATTTCGTTATCAAGATGTATAAAGTTTTTTTTTACATCTATTATAGCTTGCATTAAACATTCAATTTTCATGTTTAAAATTTTACCTAGATTCGATTTCTAGGTTCAGATACCAAGATTGAAGGTCTCATAATGTCTTACAAGTGAAAATATCTTAATTATAAAATTATACTAAAATTTTAGGGTCACTTTATAATTTATGAGCCTTGAGATTAGTGGAAAGATGATGTAGATGAGGAGGTGGAGTGCCACCTAAATGGTGGTCTTTTTAGGTGTGAAGATTGGTGATCTTAATCTTTATTATATAATTGTAGAGATGGATTATATGCATTAAGTTTTTTTAAAAAAAATTTATTTATATAATTTAAAAATATTTTAAACTAGAGTAATGATACATCACCCGAATTTTGACTTGATCAAATCGTCTAAATTTTGGATTGCTGGTTGTTTGGCTGGTCATTCGGCAACAAGTAATAACGGCGGTAGGCAAGTATTTCACTGATTGTCCGAGACGGTCAACCGACTTGTATAAATTCAGACGATTTGGACAAACTCAAATTCAAAATACCAATCATTTTACTTTAAACTAATACTACTATAATTAAGAGTTTTTGAATCCATTCTTTGTATAGGGCGCCCTCAAAAAAGAAAAAGAGAAGCCAAGCCAATGTAGTCCACAAGAGGACTATTTATATTTGGAAAACTGTCATATATGATCGATTTTTTTCATCATTATAATTATTAGTGTACACAATAAAATTTTATTTATTTTAATTATTTCATTAATTATTTTAAACGAAAAAATAATTAAACAATCCGTGTAGATGTCTATATGACATTTTCCCCCACATTTGATTGTAAAAAGTGGTAGGGGTGCTCAAAAAAATTGATAGAATTGATAGTTTGGTATGATTTTTGTTAGCTTCAATTTTGGTTTTGAAGATGGAGGAATCGTTTTGTAATAGTGCCAAACTGAATCGCATTGTGACATAAGTTTTTATAAAATTTGAACACTAATTTTCATTGTGAAATTGATAAATTCTAACCAACTTAACCAAACTAATTATTGTTAGTTTATTTATTAACATAAAATATATATATATATATATATATAATATCATATTTAGTGTTATATAAAATTTATAGAACCGCAAAACCGAACCGAACAAAACCAGTTTCTATGGTTCAATTCTGGTCTCACCGCTGGAAATCGGGTTTTTAGAGGTGTTTTAAAAACGCCGCTATATCTATCAAAAACGCCGCTAATTCATTTTGTGGCGTTTAGTACCAAACGTCGAAGCTGCGGCCGTCGCTGTAGCTTTGCGACGTTTTAAAAACGTCGTGATATTAGTATAGGAGGCGTTTTAAAGAACGCCGCGAAATCTCCCACTATACACACGCTGACGTCACCGATGATATTTAGCGATGTTTTGAAACGCCGTCGTATCTGTTTAAAAAATATGGCCGTTACTATTGAGAGTTTAGGAGGCGTTTCTAGAAACGCCGTCTTATCTTTTTTTTTTTTTGAAATTGTGCTAGTTTTATTTGATTAAATTAAAAAGAATACCTGTAAGAAAATATTGAATTTGGTTTCTCATTCAATTAATAAAAAAATAACTATAATAAAACTAACATACAAAATATTAACTCCCATTCAAATACCTATAATAAAACAAACAGATAAAATAATAACTCCCATTCAAATAACAAATGAAGCATTAATTCAGTTTCATATGTGCAATATCAACAACGAATCGATAGAGCGACCATAGCTCATTCGTTGTAAGCTACCTTATTACTAACCTATTAACATACAAATAAAATAAAATACATAAAAAAAAGTTCGTGATACCAATACAAGATTTTGATACAATTGGCATACAGAAGCCAATGCAATGCACCTGAAGTCACAACTAAAAGCAACAAAACGAACCCTACTATTTGTGTGAATTGTTACTTTTTTGCTGGTACCTGAAGTCACGCTTCGGAAGGAAATGCAGGGGCAGATTGAAAGAAGATGGAGCTTTTACCAACAGAACAAAGTAAGGCCTAAAAAGAAAATTATAGAAAGATGTGCTACAAATTGTAGAAAATTCATTTCTCTATCTATCTACTAAATTGAATGCACTGACAGCAGTAACATTAGTAAACTGTTCAATGCTCTGATCAGAAAGCATTTCAGATGTCTTTTGCCTTTTACTGTAAGAAGTTGCACAAAAATGTTGATGCTTATTGACAAAATCTCAGTCAAGGCTTTTGGAATTTGAGAGTTGAATCTTCAGAATGAAGCAACAGAAATAGAGAAGTTAAATAAACCTTGAGGGTGGTAGTAGAGTTACAAGCTCTTCTATTGGCTTCTCCTGACCACAATGTCGCTTTGAGGGCAGCTTGGCTTCAGTTCTAGGACCAACCGAAGTTTTTGTAGATGAGACCTGAGCGAGTTTTGGGTAAGAGAAGGAGTAAATGGTGTATCATATCCAAAAATAGCATTCGAAAGTTTGTTGGATGGCAACAACTTGCAAACCAACATTTTCCATTGCACGAAAAATAGACAGAATATTTCAAAACCAGACAATGCAATAGTTATCTAAAGTGTACGGTTATGTCACAGAACCTACAGTGCTAAAGGAGAAAGGATAGATAACAAAAGGATGCAAACTTGCAGGGAATTAGTTTGTCAATGAAAAAATGCCAATATGAGTAATTGCATGAACATTATGACCAATTTACCTGAATTTGCACTTTCTTAACTGCCTCTGTAAGCAACTGACACCCCACAATATCCTGCACAAGCCAGAGAAAGTTCTCACCAGCGATTTTATTTTTCTAGGAATAGCAATTACATCAGTCAACATTTCAACATTTGAGTATAAGGAATAGTTTAATCAGTTTATGCCTAAGTAGCGAAGCAAAGTTGATAACTAAATCTATGCAACGACTCACTCGGAGTCTGAAAAATAACTTGTGTAGCTGTGTAGCTCTCTCATTATCAACTTGGGGAATTATAGATTTGAGCAATTCAGCAAATTGCACTCTAACTTGACACTCAGGTTGGCTACCTTTTGTGCATTTAGTATTCAACTTCTCTAGTACTGAATGTTGGTGTTGGTTGCCGAGAAACTGCTTTTCCATATCTGGGATGTTGGAAGGGTTTTCTTGAGAAACCTGGATCTCTTTAGTTTGAAGGAACTGGACAGAATACTGCTCACAACTTCACAAGATAACATGCAAACACTAGCTTATAATTTTGTAAGAATATCTGTAGTTATGAAGACTACAGATAACAACTTCACAAGATAACATGCAAACACTAGCTCATATTAGATATAGCAGAAGCCAAGTTCAAACACAGCTTTAAAAACCACAAAAATGTGAGTTGTCTACTAGAGATCATAAAGACCACCACAAGATTCATACTTGACTGATGAAAAGCCAACATTCAACCCCTATCAAAGTTGGCCGACACATTCAAAACTTGGTAAATAAGAAAACATTGTATATAGATGATTCACTAATCAAAAAGTGAGAAACCCATATCTTCATCTTCACTCTCCTCTTTCTCTTCCTTCTTCTCCTTAGCTGGAGGTGCTTCAGCAGCTGGGGCTCCACCTCCACCTGCAGGAGCTGCAGCAAAAGCGACACCTCCACCTCCACCACCTCCACCAATAATCACCTGCAGTCGAATTAGTTTAGCAAAATATCGGATGGCTTTACAGATCATGAAAAGGGGCCACAGAACAATGAAACAGAAATTAGTATCAAAAGGCACCACATGGACTTGGAATACCCATTGTAGCTTTCTGGTGGCTTTTGAGTTCAGTTGGTCGGCTAAGTTCCTTAACAAAATGCCTCCACTTCAAACAAATATTATCTTTCGTTTTACTGAAACTCTACGCTGTAATATGTAGAATAACCTTACATAGTACTTTTACCTTGTTAGTTCTTCTTCTTCTTCTTATTCTTCTTCTCTTTCTTTGAAAGGTGAACCTATATTTAATAAGAGCAAGTATTGTAATTAATAAGATATGTTATTTGTCAAAAAAACTTTGATTAAATGATTGCTCACCTCTTAGGATGAAAATGCATGAGATTGTTGTTGATGTGACATTGGCCGAACAGTGGGATGACTACTAAGTGAATCCACAACCTATCATTCAATAAGAGACTTAAGTTGTATATTAGCTCTAGGCAATTTAAAGTAATAACTAGTAAAAATAATTAAAATACATGCTGCCTATGTAATGAGTTTGATGGTGCAACAACTGGGTCAACGGGCACGCCTGCAGCTTGCAATTGAGATTCCAAAAACTGAATTCGTGACTGAAAATCTGTGCGTATAGCCTGAATTTGTTTCTCCATTACTTCATTCATCTTCGACTCAAACTGCATTTGATACCGTTGAAGTTGCTCTTGAACTTGTTCCTGAACTTGAGTTTGGAAGAGACGATTCTGCTCTTGTGACCGCCTATATCCACCTCCAAAAAACATCAGTGGGTGACGGTCCCAATCCAAACGTCTGAACACGGCCAGGTCGCTCTGGGCCCATAACTTGTGTGAAG
The DNA here is from genome assembly GCF_055761805.1 of Camellia sinensis. NCBI lineage: Eukaryota > Viridiplantae > Streptophyta > Magnoliopsida > Ericales > Theaceae > Camellia > Camellia sinensis. Next base: position 65,431,343 of record NC_138961.1, on the reverse strand, counting down.
ATTTGCTCCTGTAATGCTGCAGGGTCAGTAGAAGATCCCTCAATGTGCTCTGCTAACTCATTCATTTGAGTCTGCAAGTTTGAATTCAATAATGAGCCTCCAATATAAATATAAATCATATTAAAAGTCCAAAGATAAAGTAGTATCACATACCATAACCTCATTAACTGAATCACTATTTGACGTCCCATCTTTCATGTATGCGGCCATCCACACCTGTGACCGACTAGCAGGAACCCCATTGTTCTTTTTTGTCTCCTATAAATGAAAGACGACCAAAATCTTAAGATAAATAAGAAAATTAAATAATTAAGCAATTAAATATGTGAACAAGTTAAGTAAATAAAATAAAAAACTAAGCAAATAACATCTGTTTTTGTAGAACTGGTATAAATTCATTATGGTGCAAATTGTTGACACCTTTTTAGCACATATAGACAGATATAGTTGACAAAGAATGAAAATGATGAATGGAGAGAATAATTATACCTCCAGTCGAACTACTGAGAAAGGCTTTCGGCCTGTTCTATGATGTAATGTCTTCTTCTTCCGGATTTTTCTATTCTTCTTGCTTGATTTCTGTCAAATATGAAATTTATTTAAGATGTTATAAACAATTATCATATATAAACATTTTTTCACATAAATAAAATTTTACCGATGCACTCTGAGAGCCCCAATAGTAGACCAAAGCCCGCCACTGATCCTCATGTACTCTATCTGGTCGATGAGCCAACCTTTCTGCATCATTCTTGAAGGGTTTGTATCCCATTGTTTTCACTCGACTTTTCCAATCTCTCCATTTCTTTCCAAATGAAGCCATTATTGTTCTCTTCATGGATTCATCTGCATCCGTATGAGCCTGCATTACAATTACAGACACTTGTAATATGCAATGTCAACTACACTTGTAATATGCATTTCATATGGAATACAATTGTAACTTATTTCATATTAAATATCCATATATACCTTTATCTCCCTCCATATGTTATCTTTGTTTTGTTTTGGAACATAATGCCAAGTCGTAAAAGTGAGTGGTGCAAGACTCCCATCTCGTGCCAAAACGCCCAAATGTGAAGCAAGGGATGTGTGTCCTTCAACTACTTGATTCAACTCGTTTGGAACAACTTTTAAAATGCCATCTTCACTAGTACCCCATTGACCATGCACATATGTGGGACCCCTTGTCTGCTTTTGTGTGGCTTGACTTGAGGTAGGACCTACAAAACAATAGTAGTAAGCTTCATATCAGTTTCTTTATGATGCAGTCAATTGGTCACTGAAGATTCGTTCTATTATTTTCTATAATAGTGTTCAACATGAATTCTAAATCTCTCTTTCAAATATTAATATATATTTTTTGCACTACTCATCGTTACACTAGATTTAAATATATTCTGCATGTTCTTGAACTTTTCATGAATATCCTTAAAACTATGAACTTTTCATGGTTATTTTTTTAAAATAACCATGCATGATGTATGATAGATAGGACTACAAATCTAACTCAAAAACACCATAAGAAAATATCAAGCAAAGTTGATACATACCAGCTGAAACAGAGCCATGTGATGTACTACCGCTACGTGATGTGGTAGGAAGACTGCCTGGTGGATGCCATGATGCCGGTGGATCGGGTATGACTTTCATCTTGAGTGTGTTCTGAGTCTCATCTGAACTAGAACTACTAGAGCTTGATTGCTCACTTTCACTAGAAGAATGGTCGAAGCTAGAACTCATAGATAATATCTATAAAAAAAAACTACAAACATAAGAGTAAGGACATGATAATCTATAAATATCTACTGCATTCAAAACAAAATAAGAGTACATGAAAGGTAAAAATGGCCATTTAAAGAAAGGTACAAAGGTACAAAAGCAAAGATTTTATTAATATGAATATCCATACAGAAAACACAAATGTAAAAGTGAATATGCTGCCAATTACAATATCATATCAGTTCTTCGTTATCTTCAAATTGTGCCTCTGTCGATGCTTCAAGAGGTCCAATAGTTGACAAAAAAATTAGAATGAGGTCTGAATGGGTTTCCAAAAGGGAGACAAAAAATGAAAAAGAAAAAGAAAAAGAAAAAAAGAAATACTATTGATGAAATTAAACCAAGAACATATAGAGGGAGATTTATGGTTGCGTAAATGTTTCCTTAAGTAGAGAGTATTTACAAATAATAAAAATGCCTTTCTAATCATATCAATGTGCAGGGCTGTATAGAACAAGAAAATCTATTACATCACAGTGGCATAGAGCACCCTCTTTTAAGGTTTTCTAAGCTTCCCTCAAGATGAACTGTAGAATATAAATGAACTGGAGAGGGTGAGGGTGAGGGTGGGTGGTGAAAGCCACATAAAGTGTAGCATTTGCAGATGTGTTGATTTGGAGGATGAGGATGGCATTTGCATTCCTATGGCATTGCCTGTGCTCCCATGTCCAGACCGCACCAGTAACTATGGGGCACCAGTAACTATGGGGTAAAGGAGATTCGAAAACAATTAACAAAAGTGTTCATTTATTAACTTTATTAAAAATGAATAGTAATGAAAGCACTTTTTCTTTTTTCTTTTTTTTTCAAAGAAGACATTGAATTGATGAGAATTTTGAGGAAGATAACACAACTCTTATTACTATTAATCATTTTTGGCACCAACACTTATTTGTATCCTTATGAATAATGGCGGCTATGGTAATCTCTTCACAAAGAGACTACAATTTACATTCTTCTATCAGACACGTAAAGAAGCAAAGCAGAGGATACACAAATTGTTCAAATATCAATATCTATTACTGTCTGTAAAAAAAATTATGCAAGAAATTGAATTAAGCTAGATTTTTTCTCAATATGATGAATACAAAATCACAATCCATTCCAAGATATAATGAACTGTTCTATATTTTAGAATTCAAAATAATAATAATAATAATGTAACCAGATATTCTACCTAAATATCTAAGCTACACTGATTGATCAATCCAAACTGATGCTAATTTAGGGTAATAAAAAAACAGAGATTAAAATTCAACATGCTAATTTAGGGAAAAAAAACAAGCGAATCTGAAGCGATGGTGCTCACCTTGGTAGATGATGGTGCTCACTTTCCTCACTGAACGAATTTGAGATTGAATCACCGAGCTTTGAAATCGAGAGAGAACTTCGAAATCGCCGAACGAATCTGAGATTGAATCACCGAGCTGAAGAAGGTTAAACTTCGAAATCACGTTCAATCGATCAATAGATCTTCAATCGATCGATCTGATCTAGATAAAACCTAGCAAACCTGAATCGAATGATTCCATCAGTAAGTATCATCTTCAATCGAGCTTGACTGTGAGAAGATAGAGATAAGACTGATCAACACTTACCATGAAGAAAGACCTGCGAACTCGAACATGAACTAGAGATAGAGATAAGACTGATCTGCGAATCGAGAGAAACGAAAGGGTTTGAAGCAAGAGAGAGTGAAATTACGGGTGTAGTGAATCTTCTTTGATTTAAGCTTCGATGGATCTGAATCAGGTTTTGTTCAGATCGGGGCTTCGATCTGAATCTTTTTTGATTTAAGCTTCGATGGAGCTTCGATGGAGAGGGTTGAGAGAGAGAGATCTGTGCGCATGTATTAAGGGTTGAGAGCTCTGATTCAAAATAAGGTTTTCACAAAAAGGGGCGCGTGTGGGTCACTACATTCGGAGGCGTTTTTAAACGCCTCCCATTATAAAACGGTGTCGTTTTGTTTAATAGAATATGCAGCGTTTTTAAAACGCCGTTAAATACTAATAACCGTGACGTTTACAGAAACGTCGTTAACAAAACGCCACCAAATCGCCCTTTTCCTGTAGTGTCTGGTTTCACAGGTTTAACAGTTTGATTGCGATTTTAATTTTTCTGAATTCTACAAACTATTTCAATTCCTGTTTTACTCTAAAACTGGACCAATCCAACCTGGATCACTTCCTGGGAATTGGCTTTTGTGCAATAAGAATGCCTAAAGGAAAAAAAAAAAAAAAACAAAACAAAAAATCAACTTGTTTATTTTTTAAAATGAAACTTAAAAAAAAAAATTATTTATATATATGTTCATTCTTATTATATTTGAATCATGAATTTAAATAGAAATTATAAAAAAAATTAAAAAATATATTTATATATCATTCACATTAATTATATATTTTTTATATTTAAATTTATACATCAAACACAATTTTAAAAAATCAACAGACTTTGTGAACGGTGGGGTGAAAGAAGCAACTACGTAGCAAACCTGCCAAGTTGCCCCTTTTGAAATTTGAATGACACTATTGATTGAATGTGAAGACCAATAAGAAATGACACAAAATAGTGTTGCTAAATTCAAACCCTAGAAGCAGACTGATGAAAAGGTGACGATGTAGGTGCATGCACATATACAGTAACTAATGGCTGAGCTTTCATCCGTCCAATATCTAGATCGGAGAGTGTCATTCGAGTCTGCAGAGTTTTTTTATAAATTTCGCTTTGATAATTTAATCTATTTATTTAATAAATATTTTTTGTTTATATTCTTTAAACAAAAAATTACGTCAATTTTATAACCATAATAGAAGGTTAGTGTCTTTTTAAAAATTATATTGATTAAATTATGATTATTAAATTAATTTAAATTTTTTATTAAATTTTATAATAAATCTTAAAAAATAAATAATAATCCGAACAGCTACTACGGCAATCCAAACAAAAAATAATAACAATTTAGTGTGCTTATTTGGCATGCACTAAAAAAGTGTATCTTTTGCATATATATATTTATTTGGGCCATATCAATTAACATCTTACCTTTATTTTTCTATTCATTTTCTTTACTTTTTTATATTTTTTTGTTTTTTTATTATAAAAAGTCAAAAAATATACTTATTTGAGGCCCGTTTAGGAAATTGAGGTTTGAGATTTTTTGGTTAAAATAGGCATAAAAAAATAAAATAAACTTTTTAGAAGAATAAGATAAAACATCACATCCAGCACATAATCATTATATTCTTTTTTTTGTTACAAAAAGTCAAAAAATTTAAAAAAAAATTTCCATATGAGATTTTTTACTTTCAAGTAAAAAAAAAAAAAAAAACCTAACCCCGCTCCTTTCCAACTGAATGAGGATCCTCTCCTGGCAGCTTTTATACTTGTACCCGTCCTTGCAAGCCTTCGGGTCTACTTTTAGGCCCAATTTTGATAATCCGAACCGTTCAAATTTTATGATTTATTCAGTATATCATACCTGTAAAAAATCAAGTTGATCGGATATCAGAAAGTATGTGTTCGAAAAATTGAACTAAAAACTATTTTTTAAAGAATTTAATAAACAGTTTTCCGAACACATGCTTTCTGATATCCGATCAACTTGATTTTTTACAAGTATGATATGCTGAATAAATCATAAAATATGAACGGTTCGGATTATTAAAATTGAGTCTAAAAATAGACCCAAAGACTTGCAAGGACGAATACAAATACGAGACTGCAAGGAGAGAACCTTGGCTCCTTTCCAACTAATCCCTATGGCGCACAATACTAGGTGACATCATAACTGATCAACATGAAAAAGGTAAACACATCATAATTGGACTTTTGGACTTATGTGAAATTATTGGTTTGGATATGTTTTTTTATTTTTTTTGAACAGTTGGTTTGGATATGTTGGGAGGAAAGTTTTTGGGCCCTGTGAAAAGTCCTAAATTGTTATGTCGGCACATTGCATCTTGCACATTAGATGCTTGTTTCAACAATTTCACACTCATCATCATATGCGGAGGGAGAGGTTTGAAAACCGATTGATGGATGGCGACCGACGTTGGAGAGTGGTGGAGTGAAGCAGCACCAGTCCAGAGTTATCAAAGATCCAAGGTAAATTTTTAAAATTAGGGTATTCATATGTCATTATTTAAAAAATATTTGAATAAAATGAAAATGATAAAATTTTGGATCTATTGCTTTATAATTTAACAAAATTTAGATAATAGAAAACTTATATAAAATAGCCGAATTTTAATTAGTTAAATCGAATATTTATTTTTTAGCTTATCAATGGTATAAGAGTTAAAATTAATTGGGGGTATGAATGAAAATCTTCGATATAACTCAAGAAATGTCAAAAATTAACTAGTTAGGGTTGATCATTTTTCGACATGAATTTAAGTATAACACGACTTAATAATATGAATTATTAGTTACATATTTTAATGTTCACTAAGGAATGTTATGATATTTTTTTTTAATTTTTTTATTTAACTCCATCTAATTGAATAAAAAAGTGTGTATAATAATAATTTAAGGCTAAGTGGTAGCAGGGTTGGTCCTGAGTTATTAGGGATCTAAGATAAATTTTTTAAATTGGGCCATTCATATGTCATTACTTAAAAAAGATGTTTGAATACAACGAAAATGATAAAATTTTAGTTCTATTGCTTTACAATTTAACAAAATTTAGATAACAGAAAACATATACAAAATTGTTGACATTCAATTAGTTGAATCGAATTTTTAATTTTTAGCTTACAAATGATATAAGAGCTAAAATTAATTGGGGGTATAGATGAAATTTTTTGATATAACTCAAGAAATGTCTAAAATTAACACATTAGGGTTGATCATTTTCGACATGAATTCAAGTATGACACAACTCAATAATATGAATTATTAATTATATATTTTAATGTTTACTAAGGGATGTCATGATATTTTTTTAATTTTTTATTTAACTCCATCTAATTGAATAAAAAAGTATGTAAAATAATAATTTAAGGCTAATATCTTTTTCTTTCTTCTTTTTTTTTTTCATTTAAGATATGTATTTTTTGTTACCTATTTTAGAGTCAATCTAGTAAAAAAATATTATGGGCACATATTTTTAGGGTCACACCACGTGGCCGAGGTGTTGGCCGATGTGTCACGTGGACAAGCTATGATACCGAGATTGTTGTGATATTGCCGAGATATAGTGCAACAATATCAGAACCCGAGATATTCAGATAAAGGACAAGACTCATAGATATGTTGAAGTAGTTAGTTTGGATAGAGATCAGGCTCTTTAATCGGATCATTCTTATCTAACTAAGAGTCTAAGATAAATGTTGTGCTTAAGTCCTATGAAGTAAGACTTCTAAGGGACGAGGGCACTGCTGACTATAAAAGTAAGACACCATCGTGGGTCTAAGATATGCTTTTATTTTTGCACTGTTAATTAAGTTAATATTTTTGAGAGATAAGTGACTGACTTGATCATCGGAGTGCTCACAAATGGACGAGCCACTGTTCTATTTCTTGTCTTTTTGTGTGCAGATGTTTGCTTAATCTATTCTGCTACGTGCTCTCCAGCTAAGTTCCTTAGATCCCTGCAGAGAGATCTATTTGGTTGTGAGGTTAGAAATCAACACCCACAATTTGTCACCGTCTGTAGGAACTTAGTACGAATAGATGGCCAATGCTAGACAAGAAGTGAGAGTCAGGGACGACATATATAGTGAGGATAAGGAGTATGTCGATCTAAACGTCGAAGGAGAAAACAATGAAGATAAAGTACATGAAGTGAATCTAGAAACAAACAATGCCACTAGGGACCGTAATGGCCCAAGGAGGGGCAACCAAGAGGAATACTACAATGAGAGCGATCTGCAAGTTTGGAAAGACTGGTGCTTATGAAGAGATGATGAGGTGAAGGACCTAGCAAACAAGTTGATGGAATCGAAAACCGTGGTGAACTTCATGATACAAAACAAGGTGATACAATCGGCATTTCCATTACAAGCAACATCGACGCCAGCTGCAAACGCCGACGCCTAAAAAGGATGGCAGACAACGATGCCGACTGTTCCACAGTACGAAAATAGAAATGGGAACTCAAATCGGTGATCGCAGAACGCTAGGTGAACAGAATCACTGTGGAGAGATTAATAGAGAACCAGAGAAAAGCAAATCGGAGGATCTCGGCAGATCAACGGCCAAGGCCATTGCCTCAACAAGATAATGGACATGGAGAGGTCCAAAAGGACCCATTTCGGCATAAGAAACAGCATGCTGAAGAGGTTGATGTTGGTTGATAGTAGAGCCCTTAGAAGGACTAAAGAAGAGTTGCAGGACTACCTATAGAGAGAAAGGAATGATGTCAAGGTTGTGTTCTCTGCGCAGCCGAGGTCATCGTTCTTGGTGGAATTGGATGCCTTCGAGGCACCTAAGAGATTCACCATTTCGAGATTCTAGATCTACGATGTTAAGACTGACCCTAACTTCCATGTTGGCGTATATTTAAATGCAATGTCTTTGTGGAGTGGGAACAAACAGTTGTTGTGCAAGGTGTTCCCGATGACATTTGGGGAAATAGCATCAAATTGGTTCCTCAAATTGCCGAAGGGATCTGTCAAGAATTGGGAAGCCCTAGCCGAGATGTCTGTGGCTAGGTTTGTTATGAACAGATTGCAGCCATTGAGGGTTGATTCCCTATTGGCGTTGAAGATTGACGATAACGAAAGCCTTACGGCTTACGCCAAGAGGTATATCCAGTTGGATCCTTGAACACCCACGACTTCACGCAAGAGCTGCAGAAGATTTTAGCACCATCTAATAGATGGAAAATCTTTCTTGATACGCATACACTAGACCTGCTCAAAATGTTTTGGACCTTTCTTGTCAAGGTTAGAGAGCCCTTTATATCTCATGCCTTCGATCCTACACAGTATGGAAAACCTCCTTACAGAGTCAATCCCATCTATTGCAATCAGAACGTAGGGATTAAAGAAGTTCTTGAGTGCCTTTATTGAAATACGATTAAGATCCATAGACATCCCTTAAACCCTATGTTGGACAGCCGGGTTGGGTAGTTCACTTCTCGAATTGCCTGTGCCTTTAGCAATCTTTCTACTTCCTCTTCTATAGCCTCCACATAGACCAAGATTGATCGCCTAGCTCTCTAGATCAGGGGTTTAGCCGACCTATCCACATTACGTTTGTGGCAGGTGACCTCTGGGCTGATCCCTGGCATCTTATATGGCATCTAAGCGAACACTTCTGTGTTTTTTCTTAAGAATGCCGCTAATTTCCTTTCTTCCTCCTCGATTAATCCTGAGTCGAGAAGAAAGAATCACTCTTCATCTCCTTCTTTTACTAGGATCTTTTTCAAAGGTTCCTAGCTCTTATCGGCAGGTTCTTGCCGACACTGTCCAAGACCTCTTGGTCTTCGTCTTTCACTTCGGCCGTCTCTGCTGCTTTGACATTGCAAGTGTACTTTATTGCTACCATGGAGCAATTTTTTGCCTGCACTTGATCTCCTCTTACTTTTTCAATCCCAAACTCGATTGGAAATCGTAGTAATTGATGCAAAGTAGAAGGGGCTGCCCTTATGGCATGCAGCCGAAGTCTTCCCAAGATAATTGAAACAACCCTAAATTTTAGGACCATTTGAAATCTAAATAAACCTTAAATTAGAATAACGCCTCTAGCACGACAATCACATCTAAAATGTTCTCTTAGGCACTCCTATCCAATCATCGCTAAGTCCGCCACATCGTCTTCCTCTTCATTATCTCTTCAGTACATGGCATAAAATGCCAAGGCAATTCAAGGAAAGCCATGAGCTTGGCAGCCTAATAGAATACTACAACACGATAATCGACCCATCTTGATAATACAGTTATATGCATAGTTTAATAATTACCAAAATTAAATAAACGAGTGGAGGAAAAAAAAAACAATTAAAGACAATAATTAATCATCTTAGTTGTTAGCAAGTCAATACTTCTAAGCAATTCTCCATAGAGCGTCTGTTCTTACCCAACCACTAAGCAATGGACATGAAACCATTTTGACTCCCTCTTGGTCCTACACCAGGATCAGTACCATGGATGCCTACTCCTCGATTTATATACCCAAGCCACAACATCAATGGCCCACCAAGGAAACGGCCTTCCAGAGGTACTCCATTTGTGTCACTGCCACCCTTATTTTTCAACCAATCCGTAAGAGTCAGAATATATACCGTTCCATCTTAGGGTAACGCATCACCTTTGCGCAAGATTTATGAACCAGAGTTTACTCTGATAAACAATATGCATCATTTCTTAAATCATTCACAACACTACTCAATTTCACAATCTTACGCGCAAGAACCCAACCACCCAGTTAGTCCAGATTTCAATTTAAATAATAACAATTGCCATGCATAATGTGAACAATATCATTTATAACTTTAAGCCACATAAAATGGATCCATAACATATAATATAACAAACAATTGACAAAATGGAGATGCACAAAAATAACATACAACATTTACAAATCTTCCAAATTATTTACAGTAAATTTCAGCATTAGTGATCCATGTTTGTAAAATCAAAAGAAATACCAAACAATATCAAACTTGGTTGATTTTGGATTCTAAATTTATATAAATGAGTTAGGAAGATTTTACTAAAAGGGGTTAAATGCTAAAAATCAATTTAAGCTAGAGAATTTATTTTTGGAAGAAAACTGGTATTTTCAAACAGGAGATTCTAAGAACTTCAAAATAGGGAGTTCAAGTTTGAAAAATAATCGAGGCTTCATATGACATCAAATAGAAATGAGATTTAAGTGTTTTGCAAGATATCTGATTTAGAAATACTTTTTCTGAAAATCTTTTTAACATGGAAAAAATATTTTTCTAAGAAAATTGGATAGAATTTGTCATGTTTTGGCAAAACCGAAATTACACTTTCGATACTCATCGATTTTGAGTGAAATTAGCGGCGAATAAATGATAACTCAAAATCCTAACTTTCCTACATGGTCTTACATGAAAATAAATGTTCTACAAAAAATGATGTTCATTTGAAATAGTTGTGTCTGCAGGGTTATTTGTAGTAGTTTAGAAAAGTAATTGTTTCGGTTGTAAAATACTTTCCAATGGTTTTATAAAAATTCAGAGAGATAAAAGACATGCTAAATATGCTTTTGGAATTTTTAGATTTTACACATAAAATTTCTAGAATTTATTAGAGCCTTTGAAAATGGATCAAAGATCACAACCGTGTTGAAAATCACCATTTAGTTCCATATTTTTTTCTTCACTTGAAATATCATACCACATAATAAGATTAAATTTCACATATAGCATATATATCATAAACAGAATTAAACATATATCTAAGGAGGGTGATAGTTGTAGATCCTATCGAAATCTCACATCAATCGGACACGATCTCACCACTAATCTCTCGTTTGATTATTCCAAGCTTGTTGGTTGTGGATCTCTGACACGAACTTGGAATTTGCAGAATCTAACTTCAAAAATGGATTCTATGCATTGAGAAACCTTAGGTTAGTCATTCTCGAAAAGCATTGGGCCTCCCAACTAACTCAGATGCATCGTAACACCATAAGCCGAGAAACACTGGATAAAACTCAACTTTATCTTCTCCAAACAGCCACAACATGCAACATAAAGACTCCGAAATTCAGCTTCAAACCCTCTACTTCAGGTCCTTATATCTCCTACATCGTAACTCCATTTCGCCTTATTTTTTTGTTGTTGGATTCTCCTCTCGGCCTAGTTTTTGTTCCACTCCTTACATGCCGTCGGAGCTCTAAAAGTTAACCAAAACTAAGACCTTTCCATTTCTAACATTTTTTCGGCCCATTGTCCAGACTCCATAACTTCCCTCACTCTTAACGGTTAACTCTGTTCTTTTGCCAATCTTTTTACCTTACTTCATACTTCATCCTATGTCACAACATTTCCTTAATTCTTCTCAGAATGGCTGGTTTTGGCATGTCGAGAGTAAACCGAAATTCAACTTCAAAAAATTCTAAATGAATTTGAAATACTTGTGAAGTAATGTATCATTAGACAAAAGAGGGATGCCAATAATTTAGTCGAGCATGACTTAAATAGGCCTGGGAGTGGTCCTTGATCACGAGTGCAGTTCAATAGGTCGTGGGAGTGAAGTGGCAGGTTGCGGCCGAAGTCATGGTGGTCGTAGGCACGATATGTCATGCAACAGCTTTTTTGGACTTCCTTCCATTCTTCTCTTCACGCTTCCACCGAAATGTTTGCCCACACCTCTGACACCAACCTCCTATTTGTCTCAAAATTCTTCTTCTACATCAAGCCTACACCATGCCTTGATCCCTACAAGATTTGCCAAGATTTCCTCAAATCTTTCCCATCGAATTCTTGAAAGCAAACAACAATCCTTGTCTCATTTTGACAATATTTGATACACAATAATTAGCCTCCAATGACTCCATAATTTGTGATATAAAAATGAAACTTAGAGAGAGATTGAGATGAAACATCTTCGAAAATGAAATTTTCCAAAATGCAAAGCAGATTAAGATCCTAACACGTTTGGTTCCCAACAAAATATTCCACCACTAAAATATTATTTAATAAAAACAGCCAAAGCACTTTAATTTTATTATCCCAAAAATATGGGGTTTCACAATAATGTTGTACGGGGAGGGCGTATTAATTATGGTGAACTTTGTAGTTATTGTCTTTGTCCCTACCTGAATCTCCAAGTTCGTGGTTTCCAAAGGCCACGTCGACGTTTCGTTAAATCTAACCATAGGGCTATCGGACTGTTCCGAGTCATCCTTGTGAAGGCCGAGCTCTTTGTAACATCTGACATACATGATGTCACAGGAACTGCCTTGGTCAATTAGTATCCGCCTTACCTGGCAATATCGGATCTTCAGGGTCACCACCAGAGCATTGTTGTGTTGATGTTGGACCATCTCCAAATCTTCATCTGTGAACGAGATCATCGACCCCCGATGTCCCTCCATCCGGGGCTTCTTCTGTTGGACTTGGTACACGTGTTAAAGGTGTCTTACCCTCTGTGTTTCTCCCTAGATTTCGTTCGCGCTGACCTTGGTATGGACAATATTGATAACCTGTGGTCTATCTGCCTGTGGTGCTAAGGGTGGTGGTGCTACTGCCGGTGCTTGAGCCAACTTTGCTTGCTCATCTCTTGTCTTCTCCTCGTCCACCAAGTCCTCGAGATGTCCTTGCTTGACAAGGTCCTCTAGATGCTACTTCAGAGCCCGAAATCTTTGCTTCATGTGTCCTTGCTCATCGTGGTAGGCACAATTCTTCCCATAAAATCTTCTTATGTATTTCCCAGGGGTCTTCTGAGGAGGCCTAAGGTAAGGCTAGTTTCTGATTCTCTCCATGATCTTGTACATCGGGATCTTGAAGACTATTCTTACGGCCTGCATGGCTTTCAACCCCGGCTTTGGCTTATCAGTGTTGGCTTCTCCTTGGCTACGCTTTGCTGAGTCGTTTCTCTTCTCTTGCTTCACTATACTCCATTTCTTTGCCTTCTTGTCCTCTTCTGCCCTTGCGTACTTCTCAATCCTTGCCATAAGATCCTCCATATTTTTCTAGAGGATCTTTTCAAGGGATTGCCGAAGTGGGTAATTATTCTCCAAGCCATTCTTAAAAGACATGACTGCAAGCTCCTGGTTACATGCTGGAATTTGGTTGTAAACCTCATAAAACCCCCTTGTCTATGCTTTCAGGCTCGTCTGTCTAGCCTTTTTGAAGAAGGAAATCTCCAACGTTAGCAATCTAGAAGAACTGGAAGCTCGAAAGGACCAGAACTCGATAACCAACCCCCGCAAGCCGAAGAAGAGTTTGTTTTCACATTCCCCTCACACCTTAGCACTGCCTATGGCGTTTACAGTGGTGTGAGAAAGAAAAAAGTGACTTTCGGTGGGCTCAAATGCAGGCAAAAAAAGAGTCTTTTTTAAGTGATTTCAATAAACTTCTATGTTTTGCTTGATTACTGTATTCTTCTATCCAGCTCATTAATAAGAAGAAGAACGGGAAGTGAAGGGTTTGCATGGACTTCACAAGCCTGAATAAGGCTTGTTCAAAGGACTATTTTCCTTTGCCAAAGATAAACTAGCTTGTGGATGCCACCTCAGGACATGAAAGGATAAGTTTCCTTGATGCATATTCATGCATGGACTAGATGTGGAGAAGACAAAATTTATCACTCCAAAGAGACTCTATTGCTACAGAGTTATGCCCTTCAGATTGAAGAATGTAGGGACAACATACCAAAGACTCCTAACCAAGATGTTCAAACATTTGATTGGAAAGACCATGGAAGTCTACATTGACAACATGGTCATGAAAAGCAAGGAACCCTCTAATCATCTAGCCGACCTCAAGGAGGTTTTCGACATCTTGAAGGCATATCGACTTCATCTAAATGCCTCCAAGTGTGCTTTCGGAGTAGGATTTGGTAAGGGTATCTGAAAACCAGAAAAGGGATTGAATCAAGCCCTGATTAAATCAAGGCCATCCTTGATCTGAAAAGCCCAACTACAGCAAAGAAGGTCCAAATTTTGACTAGCAAAGCAGCGGGATTGAACAGATTCATAAGTCGGAGTTCAAATAAGTGCAGGTCGTTCTTCCAATTGTGGTAAAAGGCCATGGATTTCTTATGGACAGAAGCATGCAAATTTGTACTGGCTAACTTGAAGAGGTATTTGATATCCTTGCCTGTATTGTCGATCCTAGTTCATATAGAGGAACTATTTCTGTACCTGGCAGTATTAGACCATGTGGTCAGTGCAATGGTTGTCTGAGAAGAAGACAGAGACTAGAAGACAGTATATTATGTAAGCAAAACATTGGCAAGTGCGAAGACAAGTACTTATCTCTGGAAAAACTGAAGCTCGCTCTGGTGATGGCTTCAAAAAAACTGAACCATTACTTCCAAACTCACAAGATTATGGTGATCACAAAGCACCTGCTGAAGTCTCTTTTGCAACATAGAGACTTGTCATGAAAAATAGCATGATGGGCTGTAGTTCTAGGTTAGTATGACATAGAGTATAGACCAAGGACAACATTCAAAGGTCAGGTGCTGATTGACTTTGTTATTGAATTTACACTAAGCACAAACCCAAAGCCAAAATTAGTAAACCTCGGCCTAGGATGCGCAGAGAAACTGGAGGAAACACATATGGCAATCCAGAACCCCAAGCCAATTGAAGATAAAGAGGCCTAAAAGAAAAAACAGGAGAGGCTGAAACCTTGTGATATGTACATCGGCGAGTCCATCCGCCTATTCATCGACAACAATTCAAACCGGTAGGGAGTAAGGGCAGGAGTGGTACTAGTCTTACCAGATAGACAGATGCTGGAATAGTCCATCAAACTAGGGTTTAAGGATTTAATAACGAAGTAGAGTATGAGGCATTGATTGTTAGATTGAAACTGGCAACCGTAGTCAAAGCTGATGAGGTGGTAGTTCATTGTGATTTCTAATTCACCGTGAACCAAGCGACGGGCGAGTACATCGCCCGAGATGAGAGAATGGTGGGCCTATGTCAAAGAGGTCATCAAGTTGTTAGCACAGTTCAAGAGTTTTTGGCTTCAGCAGATCTGCCGAGAAGACAACAGTTATGTGAATGCACAGGCAAACCTTGCCTTAGCAATAAATTCAAACTCCCCAAGAACCATCATAGTGGACTACTTGTCAGGCCCGAGCATCGAGCCCCTTATGCAACAGTACGAGGCAATGTGCATAGAGTTAGGCCCAAGTTAGATGGATACCTTGGTCAAATTTCTTAGAGATGGTAGGCTACCAGAAGACAAGAAGGAGGTACACAAGATCAGACTTAGGTCGACAAAGTTTGACTTGTTGGCTGAAAGACATCTTTATAGAAGTTCTTTCACCAAACCATTGTTGCGATGTGTCACCCTTTATGGGTTGAAGACTTTTTACATGAGATCCACGAAGGAGTTTATGGAAGCCATGTGGGGGGCAAATCTTTTGTCCACAAATCCATATCACAAGGATACAAGTGGCTTTACATGCAAAAAGACGCAGAAGCCTATGTTCAAAAATGTAATAAGTGCCAAACATTTGAACCTTTGATACATCAACTAGCATAGGATTTGAACCCAGTGTACAGTCCCTAGCTATTTTCCCAGTGGGGCATGGATTTGATTGGGCAATTGCCTAAGGCAACTGGACAAGAGAATTACCTGCTAGTAGCCACAAATTACTTCACAAAATGAGTGGAAGCTAGACCTCAAGCTAAAATCCGAGATGTGGACATAAGAAGTTTCATCTGGAAGAACATTATTACCAAATTTGGGATCCCAAGAGCCATTATGGCAGATAATGGTACCCAATTTGATAGCAAGTTGATTAAGAATTTCTACATGAAATACGAGATCAAGAACTACTATTGAACTCCCAGCTTTCCACAAAGTAATGGCCAAGCCGAGGCCTCCAACAAAACCATCTTGGATGGCATAACGAAGAGACTGAAAACTGCGAAGGGCAAGTGGGTACAATATGTTCTATAGGCATACCGTACCATGCCAAGAAGATCAACTAGAGAATCACTTTTCGCTATGGCTTATGGCACTAAGGCTTTTATACCACTAGAGATTGGCATTCCTGGAGTTAGAACTCAGGCAGTAGAGAATGGGATGAATGAGGCATTCTTAGCCTGAGATCTAGACTTGATTGAAGAAAGAAGGGAACGAGTAGCAATTTGGTTTAGGGCATACCAACAGAGACTAGCTAGAGTATACAACAAGAAAGTAAACCCCAAAGAATTCCAAGTTGGGGATGATGTCTTGAGAAAAGTCGTCGATAACAAGAAAGATCCCATGGGGGTAAACTTAGCCCAAACTGGGAAGGTCCATACAAAATTATCTTGATCATTGGCAATGAGGCATACCGGTAAGAGGACATTGACGGCAAGGAATTGCCAAGACCATGGAATACTAGTAATATGAATTTTTTCTATCACTAGTTTCATTTATTCTTATTTTGTATATAAGTTAGAAGATGTTTAGCCGAAGTACTAATTAATAGAATACTAGTTTGATTTTGTTCTTTGCAAAATGTTGTTGAAATTCATATGTTACGTAGTTACTATTAGATAATACAGAAAGTCTTAGGTCGATGTTCTAAAAAGGAACAAGACATTTAACTTAGACTTGCTAGGATGGCAGAGTTGAACTAAGTTAAAGGGATGTTTAAAAAAGAAACAAGACAAAACTAGCCACAATTTGGCTAGTTTGTACGAAAAGCCGAGGTATCTAGTACTCTCGGTGCGCTAAGGTCAAGCCTTAACTGTTTTATTTAGATGAGCTAAACATGATGACTCTGGTCATGGATGTCTAAGTTAGACTTAGATAAGATTCAGATTCTGGGACAAGGAGCCGAGACGAGTTACACTTGGGATAAGTTGCTAATACGTGACAACAATTTATTTTCATGATCGAGATGAGTCCATTATAGGTTAGCCGAGATGATATCAAAGATGTTGTACTTAGAAGAATTCGTGAGAAGTAAAGTGTCAAAGACAGTTAAAGTATACAAGGCATATGAAGGCAGCATAAATAAGCAAGCATTCAACATTTAGTCAAAATAAACTTGCATTCATCAATGGAAAAACTGTTTCAGTACATTCGAAGGCACTTTGACTTGGCAAAAACAAAGATTGTTCAAAATAGAAAGGAAAAGTATAACTTTTTTTTTAAAAAGGAAAAAAAAAAGAAAAAAAAATCCTAAGTACTGGATGTTGGGGCAATGTTTTCAATTTGCTCCATTTCGGTTATTGGCAGTGTGTCAGCCTTGGTGGATAATGCGGTAGCCTTCTCAGCCTCGGCATCGGCTGCAACTTTTTGGTCTATTTCTTTCAGAGTATCTTCAATGCTCTTGTAGGATCCAAAATGTCGGCCTTCTTTGAAGAGGTACTCTTAGAAACCTCATCGTCATCCTCGTTGGTCAGGTCCAGGACCTGGTTGTTCAAGGTTAGGGACTTGACTCCAACGGTGGCAGAATTTACTCTTTGATCTTTTTCTTCTTTTTCTTCCTTCTCCTCCTCAGATTGGATGAGGAAAGAAGGAAATGGCATGTCTAGTTGACCGAGGTCTCTGAGAGGAAAGTCCTTGGGGACAGATAGCTTTCTAAGTGCCGTTATCCATCCAAGGTAGTAGCCTCTGTTATAGGCTTGATTGACTTGCTTTTTGTACTGCTCTAACATTTTCCTAGCCTTCGGCGTAGGCCTTCTCGTCGGCCGCCTTGATCTCAGCGTCTTTTATAGCAAAGGCCTCGGCTAGTTCTTTCTTGGATTTGGCAGCCTTTTCTTCAGATGCCTTAGCTGCGGCCTCAATCGTTTGCTTGCTTTTCCTGACCACGCTAACTTTGTCTAGCAGCTTCATCCTTGCCGTCTCGGCCTGGTTAAGTTGACAAAGGTAATCAACAACCTCTTATGTTTTCTTCATGAGGTCCTTCTTCATCAACTCGGCCTTATACGCAAAGGCGTGAGCATGCTGCATAGTCTGTAGAGAAGAGAAGATGAGTTAGTACAATCTACAAGTAATCCTAAGTGTACAGTGTTAGATTAAAAGCAAAATAGAAACTTACCACTATTGAGTTCCTCGCCATCGATGCAAAGTGCTCGTATTCATTATAGTCACTGATGGCTTCCATGTCTACGGAGAGGAGCACAGTGGCAGCAGTGATCTCAGGTTGGGGGGAGGCACTTTTGCTTAGCCTGATAGGACAACCTTCAATTAAGATGTCGGGTATGAAGGCGTCTGAGGTGTTATTGGCCACAGAAGACTTTGAGCGTTTTGATGGCGGGCCATCGGAGGAATTAGTGGTGGCTTGCCTCTTTTCTGCCTCGGCCATCTTGGATATCGGCATTACATTTTCAAGATCCTTCTTTTTATCAGAAGGAGTGACTATGACCTTGGTTTTTTCCTTGGCCTTTTTTACTCTCTTCTGTTTCTAAACATAAGGTGGGGAAAAGGTTAAATAGATTGATACCACGTTAGGGAGACTCGCGAGGAGGTCATCGACGACAGTTGGTTTTTACATATTTTTTTTGGTGTTTTAGTAACTGTAACTCTGGTGTTGAGGTAATAGACGGTTAATGCAATTGGTGGGTTCACTGGGTTGTACACCGGCAGGTTGAAGTTTCTATTTCTGCTCTTGGTCCTTTTTGTAGGAGCGTTGGTATATCGACGATGACGCTAGCGTTGAGTTGGTGAGATGTGATGCGATGGAGCCGAAGTGGAGGCTTGGTCTGTGCATAGGGAAGATGTTGTTGGTGGTGTTGTGGCAGAAGATGAAGTCTTCCTTCTAGATGGAACATTAAGAAGCGAAGACCGATATGTTAGCACATAGTTGAGGAGGATAGGCGCTTTCTGTTGATCCAAGTGGAGGTAGAGTTTTTCTACATCTGGCCATTCAAGTACTACAAACAGATTTAACAAAAGATTAGGCAATTATTTTTACAAGTGTGAGATGCTGGAAAGAAGTAAAAGAATGTTGGGAATCTAAGGCTAGGACAATTGCTCTCCTCACTTTCTAAGGGCTCTCTGGGCAAAAAGAAGAGACGTCGACGATTATCGAAAGCAAACTCCTAGTTGCCTAAGAAAATCAAGTAATCCTCTCCAGCACCTTTGATAGAGTCTCGGAGGTCGGTGATTACTTTGTAAGCGATGGATCTTGGCTTTAGGTAGTACGAGATGTCATTTTTAGATTGGAGCTTACACATAGTGTAACAGTACTGGACATCAGCAAGGGTTAACCTAGCATTATGTCAACTACCCAATTTGGCTATGCCGTTGATTATCCTGAAGGTGTTTATGGCTAGTTACATAGGGGCAAGTTTGTAAAAATGCAGGAGTTCTCTGAATAGGGGATTGGGGGGGAACCTAACTCTACCTTCAGTGATGGACACTACTGGGAAAGGCATTGTGTCTTTTCTTGGGGTGTGCATGTCAACATCTCCAGCTAGTCTGATATGGACATCGGCTGGGATGTCGAATTCTTGGAAAAATAATAGTAATTTCTTCGGAGAATCCACTTTCCATTTGTGCATACCCATTGTGTAGGAAAAAACTTTGTCTAGCGTAGACAATTTCTATTGTCGAGATGGCCAAAACCTAGGGTTTCAAAGTGCTGCAGTGGACGTTTTGGCCTATGGGTTTTGGAAATTCCTAAGCTTCTAATGGGAGTTCTGTTTTCCTAGTGTTCTAACAAATCCCAAGTCCTAAATCTAGCAAAGGCAAGAACTGAATGGAGAAATCTAGGAATAGTAAAGAAATGTAACAATCAGATTTGAAGTTTGAAATTCAGAGAAGAAATTTATTCAAAATAAAGATAACAAATAGAAATGAAAGTCTCAGGAAAACATGAAAATGATCATTACGAATGGACGAGTCCGTAAATGTTAACAATACAACAGCAAATGTGAAATCTGTGTGGGTAGGGTAAAAAGTGCATCAAGATTGCCCTAATGTGAAGAATGTGTTCAAAAACATAAAAGACTTGCAAGAACACAAGAAATAAGCGTCGAACATGAATAGTTTCGAGACTTATAGGTTGGAAATGGAGAGATGGGCACTAGTTTCGAGATTGTCGAAGAGAGGCGATGCTTTTGGTTGGAGTAGATTACTTGAACAATCGCTGGAGGTAGAGGGTCAAAAGAATGGCAGGGACCTTAAATGGGAAACAATGGCGATTTGTGATGGATTAGAGAGAGAGAGAGAGAGAGGGAGAGAGTCTAGGAGAGTTGAGGTTGCAGAATGAAGGGACGGAGAGAGAAAGAAAGTATTTTGGTGGAATTCAAAAGGGCAGCAAAGCAAATGATTTAACTGCTTAGGAAGATGTGTCATACTAACGTCAAGCAGCATGGGGTGGCATTGACGGGACGCATTTGTTGATGTGGTTTGCATGATCTAGTGACAAGGCGACATGTGGACAGAGCTGTTGGGTTTGTTATGTGATGACAGCTCACACACACCTTGGCTTCTTGAAATTCTTGAACTAGTGAGTCATTATCTCGGCTAGTATGACGATCTCGGATGAGATATTGGGTCTTTATTCCTGATGAGTTGGCATTTGAGTCCTTGTTTCTTGAAGCCAATAAGTCATGATCTCAGTCACAGGAGTATCTTTAGCAAGTTGTTTAGCCGACATGTTGAGAGATCAGATGATATAGATTCTATCACCTCAGTTTATCGAGGTAATAGAACCTAAGGGCAGTTGTGGGCAAATATTTTTAGGGTCACACTATGTGGCCGAGGTACCAAGTGGACAAACCATAATGCCGAGATTGTTGTGATATTGCCAAGATATGGTGTGACAATATCGGAACCTAAGATATTTGGATAGAGGTAAAGAGTCCTACATACGTTAAAGCGCTTAGTTTGGATAGTGATGAGGCTCTTTACTGGGATCATTCTTATCTAACTATGAGTCCGAGATAAATGTTGTGCTTGAGTCCTATGAAGTAAGACTTCTAGGGAACGAGAGCACTGTTGGCTATAAAAGTAAGACACCCTTGTGGGTCTAAGGTATGCTTTTACTTGTGTACTGTTAATTGAGTTGATGTCTTTGAGAGATAAGTGACTAACTTGATTGTCAGAGTGCCCCCGGGTGGACGAGCCACTGTAGTATTTCTTATCTTCTTATGTGCGGGTGTTGGCTTAATCTATTCTGTCACGTGCTCTCTAGCTAAGTTCCCTAGATCCCTATAGAGAGATCTGTTTGGTTATGAGGTCATAAATCAATATCCACAATTATATAGTAATAAGGTATAATTTTTTTAATTAGAAAAATACAATTGAATTGAAATCAATTATTTTATGAATAATTTCATTTAGTAGAAATAAATTTTATAAAATTTAGCTTGTGAGAAAAATTTTAATCTCACTATGCACTAGTTAAATTATTTTTAACTAAAAGTGAAAGTTTTCACATTAAACATCAATCAGATACAAATCAAAATAACACTATACGACAACATGATAATAAATGGATTGAGTTAATATTGAAGTAATTATGAAATAACACGATATAATACACACTTCTAGTTGAAGGCCCTAAATTTTGTTCAAAATTGGGGGCTTGAGGCGACCGCCTTCGTCGCCTCACCTTAGGGCCGGCTCTGAGTGGTAAGGTTGCTGGAGAGGGTAAGACGATGAGTCACCAGAGGTAGCAGGGTCATTGGAGGACAAAGAAGAAGAAGAAATTTTCTTTTCTAAGTTTTGCCTCAAAACAATGTCATTTTGGAGCGTCACAAGCAAGTTTTCGAAAAGCGGTCACGGTTGTCGTAACAGTTGCAGTGGCACGATTGTGGTTGCAGGGCGTAAAGGCCGTAGAGTAGCGGTTGTGGTAACTAGAACCGTAAATTTTTTTAATTTTTCGCATAATTTATTAAATTTTTTTTTTTGTCAATACGCATATTTTTTTTTTCTTTTCAGAATCACATTTGTTGGGGTTTAAAATATATTTTGATAAATTTTTATTATTTTTTAAGTATTATCTAATATATTTTATATTTTTAAATCACTATAAAAGGAGTTTTTTACCTTTTGCTTCAATAGTTAATGACTTTAAGAATAAATGATTTTAAAAGTCTACAATTGTTTTTGACCAATACCTGAACTAACTAAATAAAAAAATATTCACAATTATAATTGAAATGATTATAAAAATACAAATTGTGTCACAAACAAAAAAATATCTTTGAGCTATTGATTTTATTTATTTTTTTAAAGGCATTTTTTAGACAACATATTACGGTAACAAAATAAAAAATATTTACAATTAAATATTAAATAAAATGATTATAAAAATAAATACAACCATTGTTTATATATATACTAGGACATGCCCGTGCCTGAAGGCACGATGAAAATATTGTTGGAATGAAAATGTAATTGAATATAAAATTATTGGGTTAAAATGTAAATATAAATAGATAATCCGTATGGTAATGTAATAAAATAAAAAATAAATTATAAATAAAAAAAATCATATAAGAGTTTTTATTGGGGCTTTGGATCACTTGAATATTTGTTCCTTTTTTTTGTAAGCTTTTATTTATTTTTTATTTTTATTTATTTTTTTGTTTTTTTTTTTTTTTGTGAAAAGAAAGCTATTGTAAAAATGTATAATGGACGAATACGGCCATTATGGTACCACTATAGCCATTACGTAACATTGAAACAACCGTTGCACATGTGAATTTCCGTCATACCACGATAACGACCATAACGGGTGGCAATAACAACCATAACCATTATGTAACGGTATTACATAACGGTTGAAGCTTCTTTTTAAAACCTTGACTACAAGCAACACTATAAGGGAAGAATTAGAGAATTCAAATTCCATTGAAGCACCTATAAACTCACAACTAAACAAATACACAAAAAGCAAGATCGAAAAAACTGTTTGTCTCTCTACTCAAATTGTTTATTCGGCACGAACAACAAAAACTTTAAAATAATATATTCTCCTATTGAATTTTTTAAAATTTTCTTTTACCAGTTAAAAATTTTCCTTAAATACTTTTAATTTGTGAAAACAATTTAAAAATTCTAACACAAGAATACATATGTTTAGAACGAAGGTAATAGTGTTAAGTTTTGCGCACGTGCGCACACACACATACAAAAAAAAAAAAAAAAGTATTAGAGGTCTTTTTTTAATTTTTTATTTATGCGATGTCCTTATGTCTTTCTAAACAAATTTAGTATTTCAATCAAAAATTTTCATTTTCTTTTGATCATCCTTGCTACTTTGGAACTTTGTGAGTCTCTTGTTGTTGTCAATTATTTTCTCTAAATTATTTGGATGCATCTTAGTGTGTTCCGGGGTGTCATTTTGCATTCTTGGGTGTTGGAGTGATTCCGGGAATGGTGGAAATGCATTTACGTGGCTGATGCCTTTGTTCTAAGTTGGGACCACTCAAGCGATAACGTCGACCTTCCAGTATCTCTTTTGCAATCTAAACTTCTGGGAGTGTATTATTCGCTCGAGCGAAGGTTTCATCGCTCGAGCAGTCTTTAGTAAGGAGAAAAGAGATTCTGGAAGTTGGCATTTTTCGCTCGAGCTCAGAATTATTCGCTTGAGCGGTCTGTCCGCTGTCTGCTCTGAAAAATATGTCCAATCACTTAAAAGTTGAACCTTTACACACTTTTATTTTACTTTTCACTTCACTCACTCTCTCTCTCTCTCTCTCTCTCTCTCTCTCTCTACATTAACTCTCACTATCTTTTCTTTCATCTATTCATCTATTTCTAAAAACCCTCCACCCACCTTACTTACTTCCTTGATCTCTTTATATTCTTTGAGATTTTGACCCTAGTGCCTTCTTTAATTTTGGAGAGCTCATCAAGGGATACGTTCTGTACAGTGGAGATCATATTTGGATGCCATTGATTTCGAAGATTTTCATCTTTTCTTCTTAAATCTTAAGGTAGGAAGTTTCTTTAAGTTATATATATGATTTTAGCATTTCTTGTCCATTTTGCTATGATTTCAAGTTTGGGTTTTGAGTTTTGAAGTATTGGGTCTAGAAAATGTTAGAGAAATGATTTTCTTCTTATGATTTTGGTCAAGGATAAATTATTTGTGAACTATGAACCACTTAGAGGTACATGTAGAAAAATATTTTGAAAATGAAAGAAAACACCTCTTTTGATCAAACCCTAGATTTTGGTGCAAGTTGCGGAAGAGTGAAATTTGTGAAATATCCATGAAATTGTTGTTAAATCCCTTGATAAATTAAAGAAATCTTTCTTGTAACGTCCTGAAATAATTGCTATAAACCATCTACACTATGAATTACATAACAACACAAGATGAAATAGTTATGTGTCATTTATCAAGATTACTTTTACAAGAGAGTGACATATGCAAGTATAAATTCACAAGTCTAATCCTGAATCTATAGCATATGTTACAACAAGAATTAAGGTACGGAAGTAAAAGAGATAAATGAATGCCCTAAAGGCTTACAACTTTCCAAGACGGTGCTTGGTTACAACAAAAGTGGACTTAAGTTCAATACATTTAAAGCCCTTACTTGTACAAAAAAAAAATATAGTAAATACACAAAGGAAGCTCTTGCTCCAAGTCCTCCAAAGCTATTGCCTTGGCGGAGGCATATCATCAGCACTTGAAATGTTTTTCCCACGTAGGGTGAGCGAAAGCCTAGTAGAAATAATCTAGCAAAGTATATGAATCTTAACAAAGCTATAAGGTGAATGCATATGCAATGCTCGTGCCAAAACATTTTGGGCTTGTTTGGTTTGCTTTTGGGAGAGTTGTTTTTGAAATTTTTTTCCAAATTTTTGTTTGATTTGTGATTTTTCTCAAAAAATTTTCCAAAATCACTTTCTCTCTCTTACACATCAATCAATCACTTTTTCTTTCTCCTCTCTCCTTCTTAATCACTTTTTCTCTTACGTATATCTACTCAATTACAACAAAATATCAAATCATCCCAAACTTCCAAACTCCAAAACTACTTCAAAATATACAACCAAACATACCAAAAAAATTTATAAACTCTCTCCCCAATTTTTTTTTTATTTATAAAAATCACTCTCTCAAAAGCAAACCAAACACACCCTTTACATCTCTTTCCAAAACCATGCAATGCCAAGTTAATATCATGGTTCATAAATCATTTCCTTTACAATAGAAAATAGGGCAGTGAATCACAGTCTAGGAATTTCAAAACAATACAACTGTGGGAGCCGAATTTCATTGGATCATTAGAGACGAATGGACGAGTCCAGTCCGAGACATAATATTTATTCAGCATTGATCCTAGTCAATTGAAGAGCCGAATAAAGTAATCTGCTTTCCAATCAGTAGAACAAAGGCTGATTAGAAGTACATGTAAAGGATTGAGGATGGGCCTGGCCCTAGGGCCCAAAGACAATAATATAAATACAGGATCATCAGTCAGAGAAAGGTATATGAGAACTAGTGTGCTTAACTTAAAATACAAGTAATCAAGAGAGTATACACTGACTTATCCGTCGAAGTGCTAATTCCAACACCCTCGGCTGGAGTGTTCATTTCCTTTCAGGTGACTAGCTGAGGATCACGAGCGTCCCCCAGGATCTGAAGAGTATTTCTAAACCACATCCCCACAATTAGCGTCGTTTGTGGGAATACTCAAGTACATCCATGGCGGGCATAACGGAAGACCCTCCGATAGTCACTGACGAGACCATACAGAGAGATAACCTCACTCCAACGAACATGCTTGGACCGGAGACTATCGCCGCAAGACGCGCCTTGAACTTCGGCTCACCCTCGACTTCAGCGCATGAGACAATGCAAGCGATCATAGAACAAGCAAAGCAAAACGAACAAAGGTTGGAGAACATGATCGCTGAGAATGAACGTCTCCATCAGGATTTGGCCTTGAAGGTGGCGAAGTCCAAACAAGCTGTACGCCAAGATCCGGAATGTCCTCTGAGGGCAGGTGGTCGACGACCTTGAGCCCGACGACAAGACACTGATAGCGACTCCGACTCCTTATCCCCAGAGCCCAAGAAGAAGGGACAACCCGAAACTACCAGTTCCTCTGAAGAGAGTCCACGTATAAGGCATAAGCGATGAAGAAACAGTTCGGACGAAGAAGACCAGCACGATCCCTTTGTACGACGGATTGTAAGGACAGTACTACCCAAGAAGTTCAAAGCCCCGTCGTTCACCCTGTACAACGGAAAATCGGATCTCACGGATCATATCCATCACTATAAGCAAGCCATGACGTTGTATGCAGATGACGAAGCTCTCATGTGCAGAATATTTCCAAGCAGTTTAGGACCACTAGCTGTCAGGTGGTATTATAAACTGGAGCCGGCTTCGATCAAGAGCTTCCACTAACTCCAAAAATCCTTCAGGGCAAGGTTCATCACTAATGAGGTCCAGCCAAAGCAAAGCCGATTCCCTCTGGGCAATGCAGATTCAACCAGGGGAAACCCTTCATGCATATTCTGCGCGGTATTGGGAGTGTTTTAATCTGGTAGATGATGCTTGCAATGACTCCATGGCCATTACCGCCTTCAAGATGGGGTTGCATCCCGACAACGCCCTCCACATCTTTTTGACCAGACGGCCCCCAAAAACGGTCTGGGTGTTGATGAAAAAAGTTGAGGAATATTGCAAAGTCGAAGACGATGCCCTCCGGGTCAAAGACGGGAATAAAGCCACTAAGTCGGCCTCGCCTGAGGTCATGCAACCGATAAACACCGTACCACCACGGAGCCCCGAGTCACAGAATCGGACCAAGCGAGATCGAAGACGGGATTCACGCCGATCAAGCGACCAGTGTCCACACCGAGCTAATGAGCAGCTTCAAGTGGATAATAGGTGCGCGAGGCGTGCCGACAAAAAATACACGGAGTTATCAGAGTCGGTCAGTGCGGTTATGGCTACGGTTCAACACCTCCCATTCTTCAAATAGCCATAAAAAATGGTGGGACTTCCCGATACGAGGAGACGGAATAGACAGTGCGAGTATCATAAAGACCACGGCCATGATACCGACAGCTGCTATGCTTTGAAAGACCACCTAGAGGAGTTGGTACAAGACGGTCGACTTCAGCAACATGTCCAAAAGAACTCGACCAAAACAGTTGCCCTTCAGCAGGACTCACCCCCGCTTGGCGTCATCCATATGATATATAGCCTGCCGATAGCCCCAACCGTGCATGCAATTTAGTTGCACCCAATAACCCAAAAGCACATCACACCAGCAAAACGGCCCCATGAAGTGCCGAGTATTACCTTCGATGATTCTGATTTGATCGGTGTAACGCTCCCCCACATTGATCTGTTGGTTATTGAACTGCGCGTAAATTGATTCACCGTTGAGCGCGTACTCATTGATCCAGGGAGTACATAAGAAGTTATGTATTACAAGACATTCACTAAACTTGGCTTCTCCGAATCGGATCTTTCTCCGACTCCTTATCCACTATTCGGCTTCAACGCCAATCCAGAATACCCGTTGGGGAAAATCACACTACCCGTTCGAGAAGGCTCCCGAACAATGGATGTGGAATTCTTGGTGGTCAAGCTGTCATCGCCGTATAATCTCATCATGGGGTGAACTTGGTTGCATACTATGCAGGCCGTGCCAAGCACCTATCATCAGCTGCTACGCTTCCCGACAGAACGCGGTATTGAGCAAATCCGTGGCTCCCATAAATCGGCACAGCCATGTTATCTCCTTGCTGGAAAGACGCTAAGAGAGTTGCAAGTGAATTCTATTGAGGTGTCGGATCAAGAGAGCCTCGAAGATGTTGGACGGATCCCAAGTGAAAAGGCCACAAAGGCCCTAGATCGAGTTGAAATTGACGGAAACCCAGACAAGTTCTTCATGATCGGCACTTTCCTGAATCAAGCCGACAAACAGCAGCTAATTTCCTTCCTGCTCGGCAACCGTGATGTGTTTGCGTAGACTCCATACAAGATGCCAAGTGTAGATCCATCTGTTTTGCAGCACCGTTTAAATGTTGACCCTAAATGCAAGCTGATTATCCAGAAGAGCCGGCGTTCAGCCGCAGAGCACACTACCGCCGTTGTTGAAGAGGTTGACCGGTTGCTTGATGCCGGGGCAATTAGGGAAGTGACCTACCGTACATGGCTCTCGAATACTGTGGTCGTGAAGAAGAAAAATAGGACTTAGCGAGTCTGCGTTGATTTCACGGACCTAAACAAAGCCTGCCCCAAAGATTATTTTCCTCTCCC
Organism: Camellia sinensis; assembly: GCF_055761805.1. NCBI lineage: Eukaryota > Viridiplantae > Streptophyta > Magnoliopsida > Ericales > Theaceae > Camellia > Camellia sinensis. The sequence goes on along the minus strand of NC_138961.1, from coordinate 65,402,763 downwards.
CAGAATAGACCAACTTGTAGATGCTATGGCACGTCATCAGCGTATGAGTGTAGACACCCCATTTTTGACCGTCCTCAAGACTCGGTTATGCTTGCAGGTACATCCGGACACATGTTCGATTGCTCGTCGGGCATTTGACTTTCGCGGCGGAACATCACAGGTTCGAGCTTTCTAGACCCTGTATCCTTTTTGCCCCATTCTTGGACCATCACTAATGGCCGGCAAAACCCCTGTCTCAGCTGGTTTTACTCCAGATCTTTTGAGCCAGCTGGAATCCTTTTATCTGCCCTCCATACACGTGTATGGAGGGACGGGGCTCTTGCCAAGCTTCTTGAAGAAGCTTTGCATTGCTTTTCTTCTATATAAGGAGAGAGCCTCTCTCCTTAGCAGAGGTTCAGTTCTTTGGAGAAGAAATATCCCTCTCTCTCTATATTTTGTTGTATATTTGTGCCTTGAAGTCCATTTTCCTTGCACTTCTACACTACAACACATAGAGATACACCACCACCATTGGATCGAGGTTCTTGGGAGGACTTCTTGAGCTCTGAAAGTGAGGTTTTACTCCCTGAGGTTGCTAATCTCAAAGTTGGTCTTCAAGGGTGAGTATTTTTCCCATTTCAACACTTTTTTGTACCTCATTTTGGCCATCCTTGCATTTTGATTTAGGCCTTGCTTTCAACTAAAAAAAGTCTTGTGTTTAAGTGCTTTTGGTGGTTGTTTAAGGTCTTTTGGTTGTTGAGGGTCTTCAACCCTCTTGTTGGCCTTGTTTGGCCTTGTTTTGAGCCATGCCTTAAGGCCTCCGAGCTAGCCTTGGTTTGGCCTTCTAACCACTGAAATCCAGTAGATTTTCAATGGTAGGCATGAGTTTTGAGGCCTCAAATCAGAGGGGGTGGCCCTCTCTCTTTGTGTTCTTGTTTGCTTGCATTTTTGGCCTTCCAAAGGAGCATGCCTCTATGTATTTTTGAGGCTTGGTTGAGGCCATTTTTTGTGACTTTTAGGACCTGCCTTAAGTCTGTCCATGGCTGGTTTGGTCATATTTTGCATGCATCTTACATGTGTAGTGTAATCCCATTCATAGCCTTACAAAGTAGCATGTTTTTCTTGCATGTGTTAGCTCCATTTCAGCAGGTTTTTGGTGATGTTTTACCATGCCTTAGATCTATTTTGGGTTGGTTTTGTCATTCCATGCATGCATGATACACTTGTAGTGCAAATCCCATAAACTAGTCTTGTATGCTTCTTGCTTTAGCATGTCATTCTAGCTTATGTTGAGCCCATTTCAGTATGTTTTTGGTGATGTTTTGCCATGTCATGACTCTATCTAAAGTGGCTTTGGTCATCCTTTGCATGCTTCATATACTTGTAGAACAAATCTTGCTTACTAGCTTCATGTGCATGATGTTTTGACTCATCATCCTAGCATGTTTTGGCTTTGCTCCAACATGATTTTGTCCTTGTTTTAGGCTGTCCTAGGACTGTTTTGGGCTGCCATGGCCATATCACTCTTGTTTTGTATAGCTATAGTGTAAATGCTTAGGCTAGTCTTGGGTTTTGAGGCCCCTACCATGCCATACATGTGATGTTTGCATGCTTTGCCATCATTCTAAGTGTTATTTCAGTCCATGAAATGTGGCCATACACTTGCATTTGCCATGCTTTTAATGCCTTGGAGCCTTGGCTCTTTATGCCTTAATAATAAACTTTTGTGCATGCCATTAAGCCTAAGACCTTGGCTCATCATTTCAGTACATTTTTGGTCTTGTTATACCATGATGTAACTCTGTTTTATGCTGTCCAAGTCATGCCATGTATGGTTTTAATAGGTGTAGTGCATTGCCTCTTTCATAGCCTTGCATGCTCCTTGTTTTCAGACTTGTGTTCTAGTTTGTGTTGGCTAGCTTTGAGCTTGTTTTTGGTCTTGTTTGGACCTGCCTTGGGACTGTTTTAGGTTCCCTTAGCCCTTTGGGGCTTGCCTTGTATGGCCATGGCTTAAGTCCCTTTGCTAGTTTTGAGCTTTGAGCTTTCTAACATGCTATGATTGCATTGTTTAGTTGATTTGGCCTCAATTTACATGAGGTTTTAGAGCTTACCTCGTTGTCACATATCCATGCTTGTCACTCTTTAAGTGTGCTTAAGAGTTGCATCTTTGTGCCTTAATCCTTGAGCCAATTGGCATGCATGTTTGCCTTGCCTTTTCATGCTTTTCATACTATCAATTCATCATTATTGGCCACTGATTTGAACCTATTTGAGAGCTGTCCATTTTAGTTTAAGTCCATCCCTTGCATGTTGTTGCATGCTTGTCTTGCATATTGTTGTATGCTTGCTTCATTTTGCATGTTGTTGCATGCTATGCATGTTTGCATGTTTAGGATTGTGTGCCTATTACATGTCAGTTGCATTGTATCATGCTCATATACTTGTTGCATGCTTGAGTTATTGCATTGTATGTTTGCATGCTTAAGTCATATTGCATTTTTGCCATGCTTGTATTGCATTGTTGTTTGGATTAAGTGTTAATCCGAGCACGAGGAACGAGGGACGTTTCATACTTCAAGTGATGAAACGTGTCTTAATTCTCGGTCGCCGACGCTCTTGATGATCCATGATAGAGTTTTAGGCATTTATGTGTTTATTTGTGCATTCATTTCATATTGATTTGCACAAGTTGGATCTTTGGCCATCATGCATTGGGATGCGTGATTAATGGTCGTGGATCCGACTATGCCTCTCCCTTGATGTTTCGAGGTGATATGGGGTGGCATAGTGCATACATACCCTTGGGAGACCCTCAATTTTCTCTATTTTGTGCTCTGTTGCAGCTTTGGTGTCCCAGCACATCAGTAGCCGGCAGTGCCTTGTAGATGGCCGGTAGTTCCCACCCTTGGCCGGCAGGTGGTCGGTAGCATCTTCCCATGGCTGGTAGGCCACTGATGCACTCCCCAGCATATTTTTGGTAAGGTTCAGCAGGAGTTCTTTCAGGACACCCTGCAGACAGAGCCTCAAAAGAGCAACCGGAGAGCGTTTCGAAGCGAGAAACCGAGCGCGAGCATGCATACCCTTCTGCTTCTGTGAACAGAGCTGGAGTAGCTTTATTTATTGCTTTTCATTTGTAATTTAATTAATTAATTTGTTAATTAATTAAGTTTTGTAATAGTTAGTTGTAGCTAGTTATTCAATTCGGTTGTGTAATAATTAAATTAGCTTGCTAGTTAGTTAGTTAGTTGGCATGTATTATTTATTCGGACCCTCCGTCGAGAGGGCGAATTTTGTAATAAGTGTGCGTGCGTGTGTGCATGTCTTTCAACCCCACGTCTTTCTCCCTTTTGCTTAACCGCTTTCAATGGTTAGTTTTAGGCCATGTTTCAATTAGCATACTTATGCTTTGCATGTTTGCATCCATTCATCTGTCTAGCATCCTTATGCTTTGCATGTTAGCATACATTCATCTATCTTGCATGCACCAGGCTCGGCGCATCATACTAATTGCATCGTATTTCAATTTCAATTTGAATACATGTATCAATTGTTGCACCTCATATGCCATTTTAGAATAAGCCGAGCCTATTTCTAGTTGCATCTTGTATGTGTTGCATTAGACATTTCAAACATGAACTAGGATCATGCATTGATTACTAACTAGTTTCTGTTTTGGCTTGGAGTACACTGTAAGTGTTTATGCTTTAGCATCTTGCATGAGTGTGAGTGCTGCCATGATAGCATGCTTGCCATGAAGCTAATTGCTTATATGACATAAACTGCCTGAATGCCTGTGGGTGAAGGTTGGATTACTTGAATTGGAATAATTCATTGAAATCCGCATTTTAGCCTACTTACGAGTAGCAAACTCCAAACCATTTTCCAAACGAACGGATATGCGATGCTTTGTTCCAAATTAGGCGATCTAGTCTGTACTTGTTTTGCCGTGCGCATCACATAGTAATTCTAGCTAATTAACTGGAATAAGAACACATGTATTTTCAAAAACTCGATATCATGTTTAGTAGTGGCCGATCTTTGATCGGGCGAGCGGGGGTGCTCATAGCTGACCTTCCCCAATCGTACCCAAGTTCTTGAACCGAGATAACTTTGGTGATGACGGACACGTGGCCTTAGGCACGAGTCAGGGTTTCCTAAATTTTTCCCAAAATAAAATATTTAGGTGGCGACTCTGTATCTGGCAAAGCAGTCCATGTTTGGCACTTCTTTCTAAAAAAATCAGTTTTCCAAAACGATTTGCCAGATTTGGACTCTTTGGTGATTTATTAATCTCACATTGCACATTGTGAGATCAGATTAAGAACCGTGACCATTTGAGTCCGAACTGTAGCATGAGGCCCTCGGGGCGCGTCTACAATGAGCTTCCTTGATGCCTACAGAGGCTACCATCAAATTGCCATGCATCCGAAGGACCAAAACAAAACCGCATTCCTCACCCGAAGAGGAACCTATTGCTATAAGGTTATGCCTTTTGGGCTGAAGAATGCAGGGGCAACTTACCAGAGACTAGTCACCACCATGTTCAAGGAGCAACTCGGCCACACTATGGAAGTGTACATTGACGATATGGAGGTCAAGTCCAAGGAAGAGCATAATCATATAGCCGATCTTGAAGAGACATTCGGCATTCTACGCAAATATAGAATGAAGCCGAACGTTTCCAAATGTGCATTTGGGATCGACTCTGGCAAATTCTTGGGTTACATTGTCAACCACCGAGGAATCGAAGCCAACCCAAGGTAAATCACAGCAATCCTGGAACTCAGCTCCCCTCGATCGGTCAAGGAGGTTCAGAAGTTAGTGGGGATGGCTGTCGCACTCAACAGGTTCATCAGTCGTCCCACGGACTGCTGCCGACAATTCTTTCATACACTACGGTAGGGAAAGGCTTTTGAATGGTCCACCGAGTGCGAAGCCGCTTTCAACGGCCTAAAGACCTACTTCCGATCAGTTCCACTCTTGACAACACCTTCGGCAGGTGACCCGCTCATTTTGTATCTGGCAGTTTCAGACCGGGCCGTCAGCGCCGTACTGATAAAGGAAGAGCTGGGGGAGCAATGGCCAGTGTATTATGTGAGCAAGGCAATGGTTGACGCCGAAACACGCTACCTTCCATTGGAAAAACTCATTCTGGCCCTCGTCATGGCAGCGAGAAAGCTGATGCATTACTTTTAGGGGCATACCATCGGGGTACTAACGGACCACCCCCTTCGGTCGATACTCCGTAGTGCAGAAGCATCAGGGCGCGTTTCAAAGTGGGCTCTTGAACTTGGCTAGTAAGATATTCAGTTCGTGCCTAGAACTTCAATCAAGGGACAGGTGCTTGCTGATTTTGTGGCCGAATTCACTGGGGGTCTCGCCGACTTTAAGTCTGATGACATTCAACCTAAGCCGAACTAGAGAATTTATGTTGGGGACATTTGACAGCTATACTATGATGGATCATCCAATCAATGGGGCAGTGGAGCCGGGGTAGTAATCATGGCTCGCGACGGCACAATAATTGAGCAGGCCGTCAAACTCGGCTTCGAAGCATCAAATAACGAGGCTAAATACGAAGCCCTTTTAACCGGTTTGAGGAATGCACATCTTTTGGGTGCTCGGCGTTTGATTGTATTTTGCGATTCAAAACTAGTGATCAATCAACTAAAAGGGGAGTACGTGGTCAAAAATGACCGTATGGGGGCTTACATGAAAACGGCCAACTCCTTGCTGACAAAGTTTGACCACCATGAATTAAATCAAATAACACGTGATCAGAACACACATGCCAATGCCTTGGCTTGCCTAGCCTCCGCCATTAACTCAGAGATTAAACGGACCATCGAAGTAGGTTTCATCCCGGAACCGAGCATTAGCCCTTCGGAGGAAGTCCAGGTCAATATCATAGAGTCAGGACCGAGTTGGATGGACACCATTGCTGCATTCCTGTCTTCTGAGCAGCTCCCACTGGACAAGAAAGAAGCGCACAGATTGCGAAACAAAGCCCTGCAATACTACTTGGATCCGCAAGGAAAGCTTTATAAGAAATCCCTTTTTGGCCCATACCTGGAATGCGTGCATCCGAACAAAGTCGAAGAGCTTCTAACAAAAATACATGAAGACAGTTGTGGCGCACATTCTGGTGGGCGCTCTTTGGCTCATCGAGCTGTAACACAAAGGTATTATTGGCCGACAATGAGAGCAGATGCTGAATGTTATGTGAAAAAAAGTGAACAATGCCAGAAGTTCTCCCTCTTAACTCATCTGCCTGCTGAAGAGTTAAGCTCTATCACAAGTCCCTGGCCGTTCGCGTAGTGGGGACTTGATATCGTCGGACCATTGCCGAGGGCCCCAGGGAACAAGCGGTACTTGGTTGTCGCGATTGATTACTTCACAAAATGGGTCGAAGTGGAGGCATTAACGTACATTCGAGATGCTGATGTTAAGCAATTCGTATGGAGAAATATCATAACACGATTCAGCATTCCAAGAGCACTTATCTCAGACAACGGCACCCAATTTGATTATGACGTGTATCGAGAGCTATGTAGCAGGTATGGTATTCGGCCTTACTTTTCCATGCCAGCTTACCCACAAAGCAATGGTCAAGCTGAAGCTTCTAACAAATCCATCTTGGACGGTATCAAGAAGAGGCTGGAGAAAGCTAAAGGCGAATGGGTCGAAGAATTGCCGAGTGTGCTGTGGGCTCATTGAACTATGCCGAGGCGATCCATTGGGGACACGCAGTTTGCTTTATGCTTTGGAACCCAGGCAATCATACCCCTGGAGATCGGCCTCCCGACCTTAAAATCGAAAGTTTTTGATATGGGCCAAAACGACATGATGCTGGCCTTAGATTTGGTTCTGATTGAAGAACGAAGAAACTGTGCCCTTGCATCCATGGCACGGTATTAGCAGCAGCTTGCTAAGTCGTATAATCAACATGTTCAGCCGCGCCGCTACACACCAGGAGAGTTGGTCCTGAAGAAAGTACTCCCAGCTGCCAGGAGACCGGCCGATGGAAAATTGGGTCCTAACTGGGACGGTCCCTATCAGGTCAATTCGATCGCCGGAGTAGAGGCATATCGGCTCAGAGACATGTCTGGAAGGAGCCTGCCATGGCCTTGGAATTCAACGCACTTGCGTAAGTTCTATCATTAAACCCGACCTGTGGGAAATGATACTAGTTTTGAATGGTTCACGATGTACATATTTCACTTTTGCAATGCAAAGTTTCCGGATTCCTCTTCACGCAATTCAGTTCAAAAGTCTCCGGATTCGAAGCCCCATTGGTGCATGACATCTTTGGGCCGATTAAGCCTCCGGATTCAGAGCGCCCTTCGTGGATATCACGATTGGCCAAACTAATTCTCCGGATTCGGAGCCCCATTGGTGCATGACATCTTTGGGCCGATTAAGCCTCCGGATTCAGAGCCCCCTTCGTGGATATCACGATTGGCCAAACTAAGTCTCCGGATTCAGAGTCCCATCGGTGCATGACATCTTTGGGCCGATTAAGCCTCCGGATTCGAAGCACCCTTCGTGGATACCATGATTGGCCAAACTAAGTCTCCGGATTCGGAGCCCCTTTTGTGCATGTCACTTTTGGGCCGATTAAGCGTCCGGATTCAGAGTGCCCTTTGTGGATATCACGATTGGCCAAACTAAGCCTCTGGATTCGGAGCGCTCTTCATGGATATCATGATTGGTCAAGCCTCCAGATTCGGAGCCTCATTGGTGCATGACACCTTTGGGCCGATTTAGCCTCCGGATTCGGAGCCGCACTGGCGCATGACATCTTTGGGCCGATTAAGCCTCCGGATTCGGAGTGCCCTTCATGGATATCACGATTGGTCAAGTCTCCGGATTCAGAGCCCCATTGGTGCATGACACCTTTAGGCCGATTTAGCCTCCGGATTCGGAGCCCCACTAGCGCATGACATCTTTGGGCCGATTAATCCTCCGGATTCAGAGCGCCCTTCGTAGATATCACGATTAGCCAAGTCTCCGGATTCGTGGATATCCCCATTAGTGCATGATTAATCGAAGTCTAAAACATGTAAACATTCAAAAAGAAATTAGGCAAGCCGTATAAACGCGTGGCGAAACATGTCGTATAAACGTAGGCTGAAACATGCGAACATTTAAAATAAAATGTGTCCTTAGATTAATCGATTGGCGTGCAATGTACTAATATAATTAGAAAGTACGCTAACACTTGAAAACACTTGAAGTAAAAAATGTACTATTGTTCAATTAGCCAATAATTACATAATTTTGCATTACAAGGTCTACAATGTCTACTTTTATTCGACGTCTCCCTCATCGTCACTCTTCTTGACTTCGAAGGCAGAAAAAGGGAAATGATCACGTTGGTACAGCGGTAACGCCGAATCAACGCCCTCTGCTCGGAGAGCCTCCGCGGCTTGAAGTGCCTTGATCCAACCGTGCTTAAATCCACGATTTTCACATCGGCAAACTTCCTCGGTGAGCTTTTCCCTGGTCTTCTCTATCCCTACTTTCCGACCTTCATGGAAGCCTTTTTCATAAGCCCTCCCCTTCGCGGACTCTATGGTGAACATGCTCGCCGTATCACGATCGGTAATTGCATTACTGATAAGTCGCTGGGTCACCATTTCTTCCACAACTAGGTTAGCTTGTCTGACTGGTTGTGTTTGACCGGCCTTGACCTTCCTTAGCTCGTGCTCAGCCGCTTCTACGTGAGCTTTCAAATTTCGAATATGTTCATCCTTCTTCTCTATTTCTCGTCACGCAGCATGGAGGCACATGCCGATTTCATAGGTGGTGTACAACACTCTCACCGCCCCATGAACGCCCTCTCGAAACACCTCGAAGTCAAGTCGACCAACAATCGACTGCTAGACTTCTGGCGGAAAATCTATCGCGCAAATTCGACTGCTACGTTCGGGTCACGAATGATGGAATCTGCCTCTGTCATCGGTTTGTTCCCAACGAAAACAGAAAAGCTCAATGGACGTGGTGGTCCACTGGCCTCACTTCGCGAACAAGGAGAGCTCCCCCGCTGGCGCTTCTCCTTCCTCAGTGACCTGCTTCGTTAACGCAGAGAGTGGCACCTCTCATGCTCTGCAGATGCCTTACCTTCATACGGGGAGGCTCGCCACCTCGATTCATTGATGAGTCCAGCTCCGCCAGAGTTCTTCCCTCTCCCTTACTATTAAAGAAAATTCTGGTTGACATTCACACTTTTCTGGCCACGAAAGACGAGCAAAATCGAGTCGCTTTATGAAACTCAAATGGAATCTCTCAAATGGAAACCCCTCTTTTTAATCACTTAGGAGTGCACCCCACTCCCGAGGCGACATCATCAATGCACACACTCCTGCAACCACCGATATTCAGCATTGTAAATACATTCCGATCTAGGAGATATATTCAGCTTTCTGAGTTCATACATTGGCTGGGGCAAGGGCAGATTTATTAATCTGATCGGCCAAATACCTAAGCCCAATGCCGATCGATTTGTGCCGCAGCCACTCCATGAACTAATGATATTCGGCTTTCAGAGTTCATACATTGGCTGGGACAATAGCAGATTTATTAATCTGATCAGCCAAATACCTAAGCCCGATGCCGATCGATTTGTGCCGCAACCACTCCATGAACTAATGATATTCGGCAAGATCACATTTATTAATTTGATCACATTTATTAACCCTTAGTTATCTAATCGGCAAGTGTACACGAACGTTTAGCTACTGCGCAATAGACAGCAATAGTTTTACCCAAAATAGCAAAAACAAAACAGTAATCTTCATTGATAACAACAATTAAATACAGGAAATAATGCAAGGCAAGGGAAATATTCATTCATAAATTGAATGCAGCATAGTCATCATTTTATACATGAAGATTACCCTAAGCAAATAGATGTCTACTAAGAAAACAAAACATGTTTACAAGAACATACATTGAAAATACCTAACAAAATTAAAATGTCTCCCAAATCAATCCTCGGGATCAGACTCAAGCGGCTCAACGTCCACTTGCTCGTATGGAATTGGCATGGCCAATGTCACTCCAGTGGTAGCATGGGCTTTGAGCCAGCCGTGTTTGAATCCCCGATTCTCGAATTTGGGGACTTCTTCTACATAGTTTTCAAGAGCGGCGCTCTTCCCAACCTCAAACGCCGCGGTAGCCTTGGAGTCGGCTTTTTCCTTAGCATTCTTCGACTCTTCCAATTCGGCCTCTAGCTTGAAAAGCGCCTCCTTGGCCAACTTGAACGATTCCTCGCTCGCGTTTGCCCTCTCCTCGACGTCGGATCTGAGCTGGTCAGCAGTTCGCGCCCTCTCCTTCTCAGCTTCGGCTCGTGCACTCTCCATTGTGGCTCTCGCCGCCTCGAACTTGGCCCTGCTCCTCTCACCCTTGACTTCTGACTTCAAACGACTAATTCTTTTAATGGCATCATGCTGGCGGCGGCCAATTTCGGCTATCCTTCCAACCGTCTGCAAAACAAGTTGGGATCGTCACATACCAAGAAATACCGTCTGCAAACTAAACTAAAACAAAGAGTAGGAATACCGTCACACACCAGAAGGGCCGACTGGGCAGCTAATGCTATTGCTACCAAATTCGGCTCCGCACGAAAGGTTGCCTTATTGTAGACACCCCATTTTTTACCGTCCTCAAGACTTGGACGTCATCGTTTGAACACTCGATGATTATCCATGCTCGTGTTTGTTTTGAGTTCCCGAAGGTCTCGGCTGCGCACCTTGCCTTAAGGTCTCTCAACTTGTCTGTTTTGTGCTTGGTTGTGGACCAAGGACTTGTGGTTTTACTTCTGAGGGAAGAGGGTGGCTTGTTGGCCATCCCTACAACCCATCAGCCAAGCCTTGTGCTTATCGGCCTTGTCTTCTTGCCATCGGCCATTTGTGGTGGCTGATCGGCACTCTTTTTGGTCGATCGACACTCCTTTTGGTCGATCGGCCATATATTTTGGCCGAGACCTTTTCACCTGCTTTTGCAGATATTTTTGTGCCAGCTGTGACAGCTGCTGAGCACAGTTTTCATCCTCCATACACGTGTATGGAGGGATTGATTCAAGTCCTTAGCTTGTTCAACAAGCTTAGGAATTGAATTTCTATAAGAAGGGAGACCCCTCTCCCTTTCCAGAGGTTCTGAAAATTGAGATAGAAGTTATATATCACACTCTCTCTCTCTCTATATCTACCCTTGTTTGTGCTCAAAAGTGTAATTTCTTCACACTTTTGCACTAAAGCACCTACTAGAACACCATACTCTTGTTGCTGAGGTACTTGAGGGTTTTGTTTGAACTCTAAGTTTGGTTTTTAGCTCAAAAAGTTGCTGGAGTTACCTCTTTGAAGTGGTTCTACAAGGGTGAGTCACTAACCCTCTTTTAAGCTTTGTGTTCATTGCTTACTTAGCCTTATTTGCATGCTTAGTTTGGCTTAACTCTCAACTGTAAAAAGTTTCATTTTCATGTGTTTGAAATGATTGTTTAAGGTCTTGTTGGTGTTAGGGGTGGTCTACCCCCTCTAGGGCCTTGTTTGGCCTTGTTTTGAGCCATCACTTTAGGCTCTTGTTTTTGTCTTTGCATGACCTTTCTACCACTGAATTCCAGAGGAATTTCAATGTTGGAAAGTGTATTTTGAGGTCTTAAATAGGAGGGGGTGGTCCCCCATCCTCTTCTCTTGAATGCTTGTGTTGATGGCTCACCAAGTTGGCATGTTTTTATACCTCTTTGTGGCTCTATTTCAGTATGTCTTAGGCCTTGTTTTGCCATGATATAACACTATTTTGGTTTGGTTTGATCATATCATGCATGCTCCTTGTACTTGTAGTACAAATCCATTCACTAGCCTAACATGCATCATGTGTTTAGACCATCATTCTAGCATATTTTGGCTTAACTTCAAGAAGCTTTTATTCATGTTTTACCATGCTCTAGCTCTGTTTTAAGTGTTTTGGGTCATGCATGCATTGTTTTGTATACCCATGGTTCAAACTAGCTCACTAGCTTTGTGTATTGAGTCCACTAGCATGCATTGCTTGAGCCATTTGCATAATTTGGTATCATTTCATATGTGATTTCAGTCCATGTTTCATGTTCATGTTCTCACATTTGTCACTCTTTCAATGTTTTGAAGAGTTGGTTCTTTATGCCTTAAGAATAAGCCATTGTGTATGCCATTTTGCCTAAGCTTGTAAGCTGCCATATTAGTGTGTATTTGGGGTTATTTTGACATGTTATAACTCTGATTTTTGTTGGTGAAGTCATCTCATGCTTGGTCTTGGTAGGTGTAGAGTAATCCTCCCTATCGCCCTCGCATGATCCATGCTTTAGCCCTTCATGCTAGCATGTTTTGGTGATGCTCCATGCATGTTTTAGACTTATTTTGGCATGATCTAGGACTGTTTTGGTTGTTCTTGGCCCCTCGAGGCTTGCTTTGTATAGCCTTGGTGTAAGTCCCTTTGGCTAGCTTTAAGCTTTGAGCACCATAGCATGCTTAATTTGTGACATGTGTATGATTTGGCAACATTTACCATGACATTTCAGAGCATATAGACTTGCCATGCTCCCACTTCTTTCACCCTTTGAGTGCCTCTAAGGGTTGTGCATTGTTGCCTAGCTTATGGACCAATATGTGTGCATGCATGTTTTCCCTTTTGGTGCCTTAGTTTTGGTGTTATTGGCTACTGTTTTGGACCCTCTTAGGTATGCCCATATGCAGTTTAAGTCCACTAGGTGTTGCATTACATGGTCCTTGCCATTGCATTGTTGTTTGCATATTGTTGCATGACATTATTTTTTGCATGTTTATGATGTTTAGCATGTTGATTAGATAGCATGTTGTTACATGCTTGATATATAGCATGTTGTTGCATGCTTGTTCCATTGTATTGTTGTTGCATGCTTGAGTTGCATTGCATGGTGCTTGCATGCTCATGTTCCATTACATTGTTTGCATGCCATTAGCTTTGTTAAGTTGTGCATATATTGCATTGTGTTTGGTTTGGGTGTTAAGCCAAACACGAGAAACGAGGGACGTTTCATACTTGAAATGATGAAACGCGCCTCAATTCTCGGTCGCCGACCCTCTTGATCATGCATCATAGAGGTTAAGGCATTTATGTGTTTTTGTGCATTCATTTGGTATTGATTGGTGCAACTCGGCCTCTTCGGCCATCATGCATTGAAATGCGTGGCTGATGGCTCGAAAGCAGAGCACTACACACTTTTGAGCCTTAGACATGATAAGGGGTGTGGTTGCACACACATTTTCTTGCAAATATATTGTCATGCCCCTGTTTGTGCTCTGTTGCAGCAGAAAGGAGAGTTTGCAAGAAGATATGGTCGATCGGCTATCTAGTGTGCCGATCGGCTATCAATAATTGGCCGATGGCCTCAAAATTGGTCGATGACCTTTATCCTTTGGCCGATGGACATACCTCTTGGCCAATGGCCTCTCAGCATGTCCATGAGATAAATCAGAAGTGTTTTGGAGATTGGCACAATTTTCAGAAGTTTAAAACAGTGTAAACAGAGGCAACTTGAGGCACGGCAACGGATTTCCGAGCAAGGCGATCGAGCATGCATCTTCGAACTCTTAGAACTGAGCCGAGGCTTTGTAATTTGCAATTAGCTTTACTTGATTAATTAGCTTTTGAATTTGTAATTAAACTAGCTAATTTGTTAATTAGTTAACGTGTTGTAATAACTTGCTTAGTGTTAGCTAGTTATTCAATTTGATTATGTAATAATTAGTCTAATTAGTTAGCGTAGCTAGCTTAGTGTACTCATTCAGACCCTCCGTCGAGAGGGCGAATTTTGTAATAAGTGTGCGTGTGTGTGATGCATGTCTTTCAACCCCCATTTCTTTCTCCATTTTACTTATCAGCTTTTGATGGTTAGTTTTAGGACATGTTTCAATTAGCATACTTATGCTTCGCATGTTTGTATTCATTCATCTGTCTTGCATGCAACGGGCTCGGCGCATCATACAAACTGCATTGTATTTCAATACCAATTTGAATACATGTTGTCAATTGTTGCATTTCACATGACATCTTAGAATAGCCAAGCCTATCTTAGCTGCATTTTGCATGTATTACATTAGGCATTCTTGACATAACTAGGATGAGCTCCCGGGAGGGTGAGCTCCCGTTCTGTTCATCTTGGGGGCACTACAGCTCAGAACTCTAAAATTTGTCACGGTTCTAAGTCTGAACCAAAGAGTCCAAATCCGGCAAATCATTTTGAGAAAAACAGATTTTGAAAAGAAGTGCCAAACATGGACTGCTTTGCCAGATACAGAGTCGCCACCTAAATGTTTTTTAATGGGAAATTTAGGAAACCCTGACTCGGTGCCAAAGGCCACGTGTCCGTCATCACCAAAGTTGCCTCGGCTCGAGAACTTGGGTACGATTGGGGAAGGTCACCTCGTGAGCACCCCCGCTCGCCCGATCAAAGATCGGCCTCTACTAACCATGATATCTATTTTTGAAAACTTTGTATGTTCTTATTCCGGTTATTAGCCTAGGTTACTATGTGATGCACACAGCATATAAGTATAGACTGGGTCGCCCGAATTGGAACAAAACATCTCATGCTTGTTTATTTAAAAGATGGTTTGCTACTCGCAAGTAGGCTTAAAATGTAGATTTTGCCACCCGCAGGTGGGCTTAGAAAAGATGGTTTTGCCATTATCTAGTGGGCTTAAAACTCACAGTCAATGATTTGTTCCAATCCAAATAACCCAACCTTCACCCACAGGCATTCAGACAGATATATCACGTAAGCATATAGCCTCATGGTAAGCATGCTATTCATGGCAGTCACTCACACGCATGCAAGGATGCTAAAGCATAAAGCTTACCGAGTACTCCAAGCCAAAACAGAAACTCATTAGAAATCATGCATGAATCCTAAGTATACAGAAATGCCTAATGCAACACATGCAAAATGCAAACTATAGCAGGCTCGACTATTCTAAACATGGCATATGAGATGCTACAACTATCATGTATTCAATTTAGATTTGAAAAAAAATACAATGCAGTTAGTATGATGCGCCGAGCCCGGTGCATGCAATACAGATGAATGAATGCAAACATGCTGTCATACTGTATGCTAATTGAAACATGCCTTAATCTAACCATCATAAGCGGATAAATAAAAGGGAGAAAGACGTGGGGTTGGAAGGCATACAACACACACATGCACACTTATTACAGTTGTGCCCTCGCGCAGAGGGTCCGAATAAATATACATTCCCGAATAAAAGAATATTACAGTCCAAATAATACAGTCCAAATAATATACAAATTCCTAATTAATTAATCAAATTAACTAAGAAAGCTGTAAAACTGGCGTGCAAGCCAGGGACTGCCTTGCTTCTGATGAATGCTGTATGTTTGGACTGCCTTGCGCGGAAATCCACTGGGATGCCCCAATTAGCCTCTGTTTAGCAGTTATTCTTGGAAAGCGTGCCAGACTCCGAAAAGTTGCTGATTCTTCATTTTGCTGCAACAGAGAGCAGGAAAGGGACATAGCAATGTATTTTCACAAATATATGCATACCTCGATCCTCGTGCCACCAACCACGCATATCGAGGCATGATGGCCGAGGAGTCGAATTGCACAATTTAATATGGGATGAATGCACATGAAAACACAACAAGACCTAACTCCATCATGGATGATCCGGAGTGTCGGTGACTGGGGAATTAAGATACGTTCCGTCACTCGGAGTACGGAACATACCTCGTTTCCCGTGCCCGGGCTAACTCATATCCCGAACACGATGCCATATGCATGATATGCATGAATGCAACTAAGATACAGCCTAGCATGCACAATGCTATGAAAATGAGATGTCTCGAAATGCGTGCTCACAGGCACGCAAACTGAGAAAAATGACTGAATCCGATCTAAGATACAACCTAGTATGCACTATGCTGTAAAAATGAGATGCCTCGAAATGCGTGCACACGGGCACGCAAACCGAGAAAATGACATACGCAATCCAAATGACATGGGAATATGATATGGACTTACACTAACATGAGAGAGCCTCAGCCACACTCACATAAGAGGCCGATGGATGAAAATGAAGTGCCTCGAAATGCGTACACATGGGCACGCAAACCGAGGCAATGGTATATGCAATGCAATGGCATGGAAATGGCATATAGAATGCAACATGGACTTATACTAACATGAGAGAGCCTCAGCCACACTCACATAAGAGGCCGATGAATGAAAATGAAGTGTCTCGAAATGCGTGCACACGGGCACGCAAACCGAGGCAATGGCACAAATGTGAACTATGGCATGGGAAATGATATGCAAACATGGTAATGGAATTTCAGAACCGAAATGTGGGGGAAAACAGTCCCGAAATGAAGCGAAAGTACACCCGATGCATGGAATCTCTCCCGAAATGCAAATTTAGGCACATGAAATGGCTTACAGCTATACAAAGCAAGCATAATTGGTACATGGAATGAAAAGACAGAAGCAAGACAGCCCCAAAATAAGCATTTTCCTAGTACAAATCATGGCCAAACAGCAAGCAAAGATAGGGCAACAGTGGCATGCAAAAATGGCCCTAAGCATGAGGTTATGAAGCAACTCACAGCTGCTAACTCCAAACAGGTTAAGGCCCTTCAACAACATTGAAGAGGGGCCCAAAATATGTACATTTACAGAACTGTAAAAACCCTAAAAACAAACAGAGATATGGCTAAGCTCTTATGCAAAAAAAGGGCCAAAAGGTAGCCAAAGAGGCAAGTGATATATGCAATGCCCAAACTGAAAAATTCTCTTCTACAACATTGAAGAGGGACCAAAAATAAGCATATTTACAGAACTATAAAAACCCAAAAACAGTATACAAACATGCTAGAAATGCAATGCAAAATGAGGCCCAAAAGAGGCTATAACACAAAGTATGCAAAATATTCATCAAACAAGCAAAGACCCTTAATAAAACATGTTAATAAGGTCAAAATAAGGCCATCTCTAGGCCTTTAAATCGTCCAAAAATGGAAGCATAATGGGCTGCCAAAGCATGCAAGAATGGGGACCAAAAGAGGGATATTGAAGCAAGTGCAATATGGGGGCCTCAAACAGGCTTGAGTCCTTAATGAAACAAGAAAATGAGCTTAAAATAAGGCTACTTTCAGTTTTGGTCGGAGCTCAAATCAGCAAGCATGTATGGCTTAGAGATGGTGCAAAAATGAGCTAGAAATGAGGGCAATTGGACTTACCTTTGAAGACCAACACTTTTGTTGCTTCTTGGACCAGATTTGGTGACTCTAAGCTACTGGAATTCTTCCCCTTGCTGCTGGAATGGAGGGGTGATGGTAGAGCTTGAAGATGATGAAGAAATGGAGCCCAAAACTTGAAGGAAATGGGGTGCTATGCATGTATCTCCTCCAAGCAACTCTTGTAACCCCTTTTCTTGAGTTGGGAGGCCAGCAATATCCAAGAGAGAGAGAGAGAAGAGTCTAGCCAAAGTGGAGCCAAAATGAAGCCTCTTGTTCCCCCACAAAATATCCCCCGGATATAGATATTTTCTGGGGGAAACAGCTGCACAGCTGTAAAGTGGAAGGAGAGAGGAACATGGCCGGCCCATTACTTTTGCTGCAGGTGGCCGGCCGGCCACCTCCCCTAGCCGGCCGGCCAAGGGTCAAAAAGGCCAAGTTTAATTAGTGGTCGGCCATGACAAAAAGGTGGCCTCCCAGGTCTCCTCATCACAACCCTGTGGTTCGAATTTGGAAACTCTAAAACAGGAGAGAGAACAAGCCATTTTCAAGAGGGGTTCAAAAGGGTTAAATGGAAATAGTGGCCGGCCATATGATATTAGGATCCTCCCATGTGTGTACAACACAAATATGTGGTTTGGGGTTGAAGAAAGTGGCTCCAAGGTGTTCAACATTAGCTCGGAAGGAGGGGTTCAAAAGGGTCAGGAAACATTAGCGGCTGGCCATATGATTTTAGGGTCCTCCCATGTGTGTACATTACAAATATGTGGTTGAAAGTTCAAGAAAGTGGCCCCAAGGTGTTCAACGTTGGCTCGGAAGCGAGAAAAACGGGTACCGGAGGGCGAAAATGGAATATAACTGGTTGCCAAGATAATTGCTGGCCTCCCACCTTCCAGTGACCTTCTTGGTGATGAAACAGAGGCACCTGCCAAAAATGAACGAAAACCAATGCAAAACGAATGCTCGGGGGCCAAAACACGCAGTTCGAGGTCCCGAAAATGGGCTGCTAAGCACCAAAAGTGGCGTTCGGCCACGAAGTGGGTTTCTTAGACCCCAGTGTCCCTCAAAAGGGAGCAAATAAGATGTATGCCAAAATTTAGAGCAAACAGAGATGGTTAAGCGGTCCCGAACCGAGGCACACGGCCAACGGTCCCGAAAAAAAATCAGAAACTGGGCTCCGAAATGGGCAAAATGGCCTACGGCCACCAAATGTAGCCCACGGCCACTGAGAGATGGTCTAAAGGACCTCTCCCTCCCCTCAGGAAAAGAAACAGAGAAAATCGAGTCTGGTTCGCAAACCGAGACAAGGCACAGAAGAGGGTTCGGAAATCCGGAGGCAGGGCTCACGGCCGCGACTCTGAGACTTCTGAACGAGCACGATATGCAACGTCACCGAGCGCTCAATCGGCGATGTCTGAGTCTTAAGGTCGGTCAAAAATGGGGTGTCTACACACCTCTGCCTCCGCTCGCTGCCGCCTCCGCCTCCACCTCCACCTCCGCCCGATTTTGTTGGCCTCTCCAATCGAGTGTTGGAACAATCTTCTGTGTAAATAAAATATCTTAAAATAATTCAAACAAAATAAAATAAAACTTACAGAATTTATTTTGTTGAACCGAATTAATATTTTAAAGATCAAGTCGAGTGTGTGACACTTTGTCCTTAAGACAGATTCGCCCCGTTACGGTGCTTACGGTTGAGTGGCGTCTATCTCCCAAGATACAATGATCTTCACAAATTGTAGTAGCACTCCAAACAATTTGTTTGGCGAACCAAACCTGTGTTCTAACTCTTTGAAAATTACCCTAAAATAATATGAAGAATAAATGACGCAAGAGAGCAAAATGAAGGCAAGGAAAATGAATTTTCGGAATCAATCAAAATTGGAATGGGGCTGCCTTTATATAGGCTTTGTTGGCACCTATTCAATTTGAATAGAAAAGGTATGAAGAAGGGACATACCCCTTCCTTTAAAATAAAGAGACACTATGAAAGGTTTGTACCCTTTCATTCAAATGGAGGTTTGACCCTTCCTTTAAAACAAAAAGACACCATGAAAGGTTACACCCTTTCATTCAAAATGGAGTCTATTTCAATTCACAACTACCTCTTTATAAATTTTCCAACAATCTCCCACATGAATGAAATTGACAGAGAGAAAATGCAACAACATGATGTAAATGCAGAGAGTACAGAAATTAGAAATATTCTGCAAAGGATAGGTAGCTTTTGGCTTTGAACCTTCCCTTGTGAGACACTATCGGATTTACTAGCTAACCAGTGAACATGATGTCTTGAACTGTTCAGCCGTTTGTGTAAATCAAGACAATAGAACTCACACAGTATATCTCTAGACACAGTTTAGTTCTCACTATTGTGTTCATTTTGGCCCTGAACAACCTGGTCTTTCATGAGTGCTCTAGAGAATTGTAGCCCTTCACAAATCTCATAGAACCGGCCCAGTTCACACTCATATAGGTGATTCTTATGAAGAGTATTCTGTCATACTCCACTAGATATACCTAGATATAAGAATCATTAAAAGTATTACTTAACCTAAAATGCTGCAGACATCACTATTTCATCATAGAAATGGATAGGAGTTAGAATCCCCAGTGATCCTTCTGAGTCATTCACAACTCGGTTGTCCCTTTGAACCTAGATCTTGGGATCTCCAGTCAACTAGGTTGGGTTGCCGTTGTGGTAACTCTTATTAAATAGGCTTTAGTCCCATTCCCCACGATGAATTCTCAACTAACTCTCTTGCTAACCCTTTGGTTAGTGGATCCGCTATGTTGTCTTTAGACTTAACATATTCAATGGACATAATTCCATTAGAGAGTAGTTGTCTTACGGTATTATGTCGACGACGAATGTGTCGAGACTTACCGTTATACATATGACTCTGTGCTCTACCAATTGATGATTGACTATCACAATGTATGCATATAGCAAGCACCGATTTTGGCCATATTGGAATATCTTCAAGGAAGTAGCGAAGCCATTCTGCCTCTTCCCCTGCTTTGTCTAAAGCTATGAATTCAGATTCCATAGTAGACCTAGCAATACAAGTCTGTTTGGAAGATTTCCAAGATACAGCCGCCCCACCAAGAGTAAAGACATACCCACTAGTGGACTTTGAGTCTCTTGTATCCGATATCCAATTTGCATCACAGTATCCTTCAAGTACTGCTGGATATCTAGTATAATTAAGCCCAATGTTACAAGTAAATTGGAGATATCTAAGAACCCTTATAATTGCTTTCCAGTGTTCTACTCCCGGATTACTCGTATATCTACTTAATTTACTTACTACATAAGCTATATCTGGGCGAGTGCAGTTCATCAAGTACATTAAGCTTCCAATAATTTGGGCATACTCTAATTGAGAAATACTTTCCTGTACATTCTTAGAAAGATACAAATTAACATCTACAGGAGTTCTAGCAAGATGATCATCATCTTTGCTGAATTTGTCAAGTATTTTCTCAATGTAATGAGATTGTGACAAAGCATATCCTTCTGATGTTTTGGTAATTTTTATACCAAGTATTACATCAGCAATGCCCGTGTCCTTCATATCAAAATGTTTATTCAATATTTTCTTGGTAGTTTTAATCATGTCATCATTACTACCAATGATGAGCATATCATCTACATAAAAGACATACAATGACATAACCTTTATTTGTGTTTTTAATATAAACACATTTGTCACACTCATTAATTTTAAATCCATTTGACATCATTGCCTTGTCAAATTTCTCATGCCATTGCTTTGGCGCTTGTTTTAAACCATATAATGATTTAACCAATTTACACACTTTCTTTTCTTTCCCTGGAACAGAAAACCCTTCTGGTTGTTCCATGTAAATTTCTTCATTTAACTCACCATTTAAGAAAGCGGTTTTAACATCCATTTGATGAATTTCTAGATTGTATAGAGATACAATGGCAATTAGCATTCTAATGGATGTTATTCTAGTAACCGGTGAGTATGTGCCAAAGTAATCTAGACCTTCTTTTTGTCTAAAACCTTTGACTGCAAATCTTGCCTTGTATTTGTCTATTGATCCATCCGCTTTCAATTTTCGTTTGAAAATCCACTTGTATCCAAGAGGTTTACAACCTGGTGGCAAGTCCACTAATTCCCAAGTGTGATTTTGCAAAATGGATTCAATTTCACTGTTGACAGCTTCTTTCCATAAAGGAGCTTCAGGACTGGACATAGCATCTTTAAAAGTTAAAGGCTCATTTTCTAACAAATATGTTAGAAAATCTGGACCAAAAGATTTTGAGGTTCTAGCACGTTTACTACGCCTAAGTTCCTTTTCCTCATTTTGATCTAACTCTTGTTCTTGATCATGTTCTTGATCCTGACTAGTAATAGCATCTAAAGATCTGTTATTAGTACTAGTCTCTTGTCCAGTCTTCTTTGGAAATATATGTTCAAAGAATGATGCATTCCGAGACTCAATAATAGTATTTACATGCATTTCGGAATGTTCTGATTTATGAATCAAAAATCGATATGCACTACTATTCTTGGCATAACCAATGAAAATGCAATCAATGGTCTTAGGACCTATCTTAGTCTTTTTAGGACTAGGAATAGCCACTTTAGCCAAACACCCCTACACTTTTAAGTATTTGTAGGATGGTACTCTATCATGCCACATTTCATAAGGTGTTTGATTCACTTTCTTTCAGGGTACTTTATTTAAAATATAATTAGCAGAAAGTATTGTTTCTCCCCACAAGTTCTGAGGTAATCCAGAACTGATTAACATGACATTCATCATTTCTTTTAAAGTCTTATTTTTCCTTTCAGCAATTCCATTTTGCTGAGGTGAGTAAGGAGCGGTGGTTTGATGAATTATTCCATGTTCTTTACAAAATTCACCAAAAGGTGATTCATATTCACCACCTCTATCACTTCTAAGTTTCTTGATTTTCTTATCAAGTTGATTTTCAACTTCATTCTTATATTGAATGAAAGTTTCTTAAGCTTCATCCTTGGTTCGAATTAAATAAACATAACTATATCTAGTATAGTTATCTATAAAAGTGATAAAATACTTTTTCCCACCTCTAGTTTGAATTGATTTAAAATCACAAATGTCACTATGAATTAATTCAAGTGGTTCCGTACTTCTTTCAATTGAATGAAAAGGAGTTTTAGATAATTTTGCCTCAACGCAAATTTCACATTTATGATTTGAATCAATGTTAAATTTAGGTAAGCATTCCATATTAATTAATCTACACAAAGATCCATAATTAACATGTCCTAGTCTACCATACCATAAATTTGAAGACTCAAGCAAGTAAGAAGAAGATGTAGTATTATTAATAACTGAGGGTACAGCAGTCATTACATTTAACTTGAAAAGGCCATCAGACATGTAATCTTTTCCTACATACATCACATTCTTTGTAAGTACAAATTTATCACTCTCAAATACTAGCCTAAACCCATTCTTACTCAACAAAGATCCGGAAACAAGATTCTTGCGAATGTCCGGTACATGCAGCACATTGTTGAGAGTGAATTCCTTTCCTGATGTCATCTTAAGAACAATCTTTCCTTGTCCTTCAACTTTGGAAGTTGAGGAGTTGCCCATAAAAAGTTGTTCACCATTGTCCACTATAGAATAAGATGTGAACATCTTTTTGTTGGCACAAATATGGCGAGTAGCACCAGTGTCCATCCACCATTCTTTAAGATTTCCGACAAGATTTGCCTCGGAAACAACTGCAGAAAGATTGATGTCATCGACACCATTGGAAACATTGTCCACTTCGGTCATATGGGCTTGAGCAGGCTTCTTACTTGTTCTTCTTTTGATTTTGCCTTTGCTACGGGAATCTTTGGCCCGATGTCCCTCTTTGTCACAGATGTAACATTTGCCATTAAACTTGTACTTTTTATTATCCCCCCCTTTAGAGTCTTGTGATGAACTTTCTCCAGAAGACTTTTGTTTCTTAGTTTTTGAAGCATGTTCCACCACATTTGCCTTAGACTCCATAGGATACTTACCAGCTCGCTTTTCAGAATTGTGGTTGTCCTCCTCAATCCTTAAACGCACAATTAATTCGTCCATAGAAATTTCTTTGCGCTTGTGTTTGAGGTAGTTATTGAATTCCTTCCAGCCTTTTGGTAATTTTTCAATTAAGGCTGCAACTTGGAAGGATTCATTGAGAGACATGCCTTCTGCATGAATGTCATGCAGAATGAGTTGGAAATCTTGAGCTTGACTGATCACAGTTTTTGAATCAACCATTACAAAATTCAGGAATCTGCCAACCACAAATTTCTTTGAGCCGGCATCTTCCGGTTTGTACTTTTTCTCCAACGATTCCTAAAGTTCCTTTGCTGTCTTGATTGGACTGTAGACGTTGTATAATGTGTTGTCAAGTCCGTTCAAGACGTAATTCCGGCAAAGGAAATCGGCATGTTTCCAAGTATCAACCGCAGCAACCACTTGCCGGTCGGTTTCATCCTCTTTCAGGATAGGAGCATCTTCACAGAGGAAACGAGCTAGGTTCAGAGTTGTAAGATAGAACAACATTTTCTGTTGCCATCTTTTAAAGTCAGTTCCTAAGAACTTCTCTGGCTTTTCTCTATGATTTATTGGCACTATCACCACAGGAGAGGGGGTTGGCGTCATTGCAGCCACCACAATAGTACTTGTTTGGGCATTAGTTTCAATAGCCATCAATTCTAATATATAAAACAAAATTAGAATTAGAATTTACACTACACAAAAAAATAAACCAAATTCACAGAATTAAATTCTGTAAAAATAAAAGAAACAAGAATGTAACTTTTATTTTCCAATTAATTTGAAAATAAAATAAAATTTTATTTAAACAAATTAATTCCACACAGAAAATTAAATTCTGTAAAATAAAAGAAATAAAACTATAACTTTTATTTTTCAATTAATTTGGAAATAAAATAAAATTTTATTTAACCAAATTAATTCCACACAAGAAATTAAATTTTGTAAAATAAAAGAAATAAGAAAATAACTTTTATTTTTCAATTAATTTGGAAATAAAATAAAATTTTATTCAACCAAATTAATTCCACACAGAAAATTAATTTCTATAGCACTTCAATAATTAAAATACTAAAACAGAATTTTAAGTAATGAAAACTCAGAAAATAATTTCTAAAACCCAAAATTAATTTTTGAAAAAATTTCACAAAAATATATTCTGAATTGTTAATGACACCAGGATCGTACTACTAGTTGTTGTCAAAGAAAAGAGACAATATATTACTACTATCTATCAAATAGCATATAATCACTATTTGTTTTTCCAACCAGAATATTATTTTGTAAATTCACAGAAAATAATTTTCTTCCGAAATTATTTACGAAGAATGAAAAAAGGGAAACAAACGAAAAATTCTGTAAACAGAATAATTCGAATCTGTCTTAAGATTGTTGGGACAATCTTCTGTGTAAATAAAATAACTTAAAATAATTCAAACAAAATAAAATAAAACTTACAGAATTTATTTTGTTGAACCGAATTAATAATTTAAAGACCAAGTCGAGTGTGTGACACTCTGTCCTTAAGACAGATTCGCCCCGTTACGGTGCTTACGGTTGAGTGGTGTCTATTTCCCAGGATACAATGATCTTCACAAATTGTAGTAGTCTCCAAACAATTTGTTCGGCGAACCAAACCTGTGTTCTAACTCTCTAAAAATTACCCTAAAATAATATGAAGAATAAAGGACGCAAGAGAGCAAAATGAAGGCAAGAAAAATGAATTTTCGGAATCAATCAAAATTGGAATGGGGCTGCCTTTATATAGGCTTTGTTGGCACCTATTCAATTTGAATAGAAAAGGTATGAAGCAGGGACATACCCCTTCCTTTAAAATAAAGAGACACCATGAAAGGTTTGCACATTTTCATTCAAATGGAGGTTTGACCCTTCCTTTAAAACAAAAAGACACCATGAAAGGTTACACCCTTTCATTCAAAATGGAGCCTATTTCAATTCACAACTACCTCCTTATAAATTTTCCTCCTCCTCCTCCTCCTCCTCCTCTTTCTTCTCCCTAATTTCGAGCCCCTATATTCGGGCTCTGTATCATTACTGTATTTAGAATATATATAGGGTTGGAAAATTAGATGAAAAACTCGTAAACTAAACTAATAGATTTTTGTGGGTTGAGTTGATTCGATTCTTGAAGAGACACAATTCGATTTTGTGTTTAAAAATGATCAATCCAATTAGATTTGTTCAATTTTCAAACTAATTTGAATATATATATATATATATGTGTGTGTGTGTGTGTGAAGAGACGGTTTGATTTTGGATTGAATTGGTTAAATTCACGTGCTAGTTTTTTTTTTTTTTTTTTTGGCCATTCTCTCGTGCTAGTTCGGACTAATCAAAAACCAAATATAAATATATATATATATATATATATTATATTACTATATGGGTAATTTTTCGACCACAGTGCCCGCTTAGTAACCAGCTGGAGAGCACTGGCAGAATAGATGGCATCTGACTGACCCGTAACAGAAATATAAGAATCCCATGGTGGTTTCGACCACCCGGGGCACTCCGACGATCAAGTCAGTATATCTCTCAAAGATAAATCAAGTACTAAACTCACAAGCTTGAGTATCAAAAGCATACCTTAGACCCATGGGGGTGCCTCTCTTTTATAGCCAATACAATCCTAGTCCCAATAGGAGCCTGGCCCTAATGAACTTAGGATTACTACTAATCTGGGACTTCCAGTGGGATTAAGATAAACTCTCTAAGAGTTTTATCTTTACCCAAACTGAAGTCTTCTTCCAATCTAGGACTCTTGTCCATATCCAAGTTGAGTTCCCTCTTCATTCTAGGACTCTTGTCCCTTATCCGCTTATCTCGGATTCCGATATCTTCGGAGGCAACCTCGGCCTAGCCGAGATGACCTTGGCACAACGACCAAGACACGTGGCACCTCGACTGACACGTCGGCGTCACCTTGCCACGTGTTGGTACTCAGAAAATATATCCCCACAATTACATAAATGTTATATTTGGAACACACATCTTCATATAAATTGGTTGTTTCCATTTTGCCAGTAAAAAAAAAAAAAAAACTAGTTGTTTCCATTTGTTGTGATGAACTTTGTTGCACTTAATCATGTAATATAAAATATTTGGGGAAATTATAAAAAGAAATTCTAAAATTTGACCCTCGTAACAAAATAAACTCTGAATTTTTAATTTTGTTAACTGAAACTCTAAATTTTTTATTTATTTTCAATTTAAACCTTTTGTCTATTTTTATTAAGTAAAATTAATTAAAAAAGAAGATATTTTAGTCATTAAACTCAATAAAAAAATTATATTTTAAATATTTAATGACTAAAATATTCTTTTTCCATTGATTTTACTTAACAAAAATAAGTGAATGATTTATATTGAAAACAAATCAAAAGAGTTTGATTTAAATTAACAAAATTAAAAACTCAGGTTTATTTTGTTGCAAGGTTCAAATCTTAAGAATTTTTTTTAAATTTTTTTTTTTGGTAATTGTACCAAATATTTTACAAACTATTTTTGTTCCAAAATTTTGTTTTTATAATGAGTATTTATAAATCAAAAATATTAATTAAGTGGAACGGCTGTTCTTACTCAAACTAACTCCAATTAGTTTTGGTTTCAAGCTTAAATCCAACCAAAATTAACCCAACCTATACTCACCCTCAATTGTGTTTGGAGTTGAGATCGTATGATATTTCATACTCATTTCTTTTATATATATATATATATATATATTTCTTTAAACAAAAAGAGTGTAGGTCAGTCCCTTGAAAAATAGGAGGTTTTTAATGTTATCTCAAAGACTGACACTAGACCAGGACGAACGTTTTGTCAAACTAAATTGGTACACACATCTCAACAGGTTTGTGATATATGCATTTTACAATTAAGAAAAAAATTGATATGATTTTATATTTTTAAGTCATAATTAAAAAAATAAAAAGTATCTTAATTAAACATAATAAAACATAATTAAAGAATTTATAAGTCATAATTAAAATAATATCATAATTAAAGAAGAAAATGACATAATTAGAAGTGCATATAGTACACCCTTTTTAAAGGTGTATATTAGAATTTTTTCTTAGGAAACACTATGGTATACACCCTTTAAAGAGTACACTATATGCACCTTATAATAATTGAAGAAAATAACATGATTTCATATTATTTGAATCATAACTAAAAAAAATTAAAAAATTAAAAAAAAATTATAACCAAACATCACATGAAGTACAATTAAAGATCTCATAAGTCATAAGTAAAATATTATCATAACTAAAGAAAAAAATTAATTATAACTATAGAAAAAAAATAACATAATTAAAAATATATATAATACACATTTTTTAAAGAACGTGTATACTAAAATTTTTCAAAACGGTATCATTAAGGACGTTATATACCTAGAGTTGAATTTGGTTTGTCTTGTTTTGGTAAAACTCTTTCATTATTACGGTCTTATTTGAGAAGTTGACTATTTTAATGATTATTTGATTTTTAACCATCTTATAGTTTGTCTAAAAGAAGTTATGTTGAGAAGTTGGTTGCTTTTTTTTGATTTTTTATTTTTATACTTGATTTGATAGTTATGAGAAAAAATATAAAATAATTATAAATTAGATATAATATTTTA
Organism: Camellia sinensis; assembly: GCF_055761805.1. Lineage (NCBI taxonomy): Eukaryota > Viridiplantae > Streptophyta > Magnoliopsida > Ericales > Theaceae > Camellia > Camellia sinensis. Next base: position 65,374,805 of record NC_138961.1, on the reverse strand, counting down.
TTTTATTAACTATTTTAACCTATTTTATTTTTTAATAAATTATTTTAGTTCAATCCTCCTCCCAAACACCCTTATATATATACCCTTATATATTGTTTATGTGAGATTAGTTATTGAAATAGGTTGGATTTTGGTGATAGATGCAGAGATACAAATATTGTAGTTTTTTAGACACTTACTATTGATCATAACGTAAAAAAAAAAAAAAAAAAAAAAATAATAATAATAATAATAATAATGATGATAATAATGAGGGCAAATTACAATAATAGTTATTATATTTTGTTCTTATATTATTTTAATCCTTATATTTTCAAATGTCTCAATTTTGACCATTAATTTTAAATTGTATCCAATTAATAATATCGTTAGTATTTTTGACTAAAAATTATTATTAAATTGATTGAAATTAACTCACTAAATTGAGCAAGTTTATAATTTTATCCCTAAAAACATTATATATGCCACTTATATGTTTATTGTTCATTAAAAAATGTTAACAATTGCAATCAATTGAATTAAGTTGAGACAAAATCATAAATTTTGAGTCAAAATTGAATCAATTGAAATTACAGGAACCAAAATTACAAGTACTAAAATACAGGGACTATTAATGTAATTTGTCCCAAAAATAGTATAGACGTCCGCTTTCTAAATCTATTTTTTAAAATTAGTAATATGTAAAAGAGATAATTAGTTGGTAATTACAGAATACATGAAAAAGAATTGTCTTGAATATTTTAGTACATTATTATATCATTGAATTTAAAAAATAAATTTAACTTTGATTTTAAAATAGTGTTACTACTTATGAGATTGACGGTAGACCTAAGCTTACTCTAAACCATATAATTTTTTGTGTTTTGTTTGATTCTCTCTATTGGTTTGTGATTGTTATAGTCCTTATTCTTAATAATTATAGCCCTCATCAACATTGGTTTAAGTTTTGTTGGAGCTCTCTGGACAACACCTAGCAACATTTTCTGTTCTACAGAGAAACCATAATGTTAATATAAAAAATAAATTAGGTTGGAAAAAATGCTATAAATTAGGGTTTTATTCATTCATCAAAAGAATTTAAAAAAAAAAAAATGAGAAAAACTTATTTTTGGGCACAAGTGTTTGCACGCCATTTACTAGTATTTAATCCCAACACAATAATTGCGTTAGGGATCCCAATCTTTCATTATATGCATGCAAATAAGGAACAATGATAAACAATAAATAATGAATTTTTCATTATATGCATGCAAATAGCACTGCATTAATCTACTACAAATAAATCAAAAAATTTATAATATTGCATAATGAAATGCAAAGAAAGGAGCAGAAGACAGCTAAAATTTCACACCACCTCTTAATATGTACATGCATAAGACCACCTCTCTCCTCTCACTAGAGTTCTCTCTCTCTTCTGGATGAGTAGGTGTAGCTATATCTCTTTCTTTTTTTTTTTTTTTAATTTTTAATTTTTTATGGTGGATAATTCAATGTAATTATCACCTCAGGGGTTTTGTCGTCGGGTCTCGCTAGATTTAGTAAACGCCTTAAGAAACGTCCAAAACCCAATCTCTCCTAATTTAGTAAACTCCGTTAAATAACTGTAAGTTGTGAGTATCCAAAAGAAGGGTGGGGTGATAACGGAGACAACGGAGGAATCTCAAAAATACCCTTCATATCAGCATAATCCCAAAACGGCGTCCAATTTGACGGCGTCAGCGGACAAGCGGCGAAACCACTCTCCGCCGTCTTGGTGTCAGATTCCGGCGATTTCTCCCTCTTAATCGCCACACTTCTCCTCTCTTCACTCTCCTCCTCTCTCCCTCTTTTCCGGCAAGTCTCCGCCGGTGGGTCAGATTCCAGCGAGTTCTCAATCTCATGAGGGAAATTCAGTATAGCCTTGCTTCCCCGGAGCTTGAACGCCGCTCGATCATACGCCTTTGCCGCCTCCACGGCGGTGTCGAAGGTCCCGAGCCAAACCCTCGCCCCTTTCCGATTTGGGTCTCGAATCTCCGCCGCGAATTTCCCCCACGGCCGCCGTCTCACCCCCCTGTAATGCCTTTTCTCGCAGGAATCCGCCGCCTGCGGCGGAGACCCGGCGGCACACAAATCTGACCCCTGTATTTTGTTCTTCGCCGCCAACGCCGCTGCCGGAATCGAAATGTTCAGGGAAGGCTTGCGGTCGCTTAGCTTCGAGGTCTTTGGGCTGATGATTTGGGGCTTTATCTTGAACTCGAACTGATCAATTTCTTCTTCGACTGGTTTCAATTCCAAGTTATTGGGTATCTGAAACTCGCCATCATCATTAATACTAACAATAGTAGGAGTGTTTTTCAGCTCAGAGGAAGTGGAATCGGAAACAGAGCTCTGAGAAAACTGGGTTTCGTAGGATTTTGAAGTACTAGAAAGATGATCAAGATTTGTGACAAAGTTCTCAGTGAATGCAAAATCATCAAGAAGGTGTTGGCGAATGAGTTCCAAAGCAGAGGATTCAACAACTGAGGCCATTGAAAAGACTCTGTTTTGAGTGAAGTGAAGAGAACAAGTAGTCTTTGTATGTGTGTGTGTTCAAATTCTCTTTTTCAAAAACTGAAATTTATGGGTTTAAGAGAGGGAAGATTGGTGGGTTTGGTTGTAGTTGAAATTCAAAGTTTGGGGGATGAGTGGAAAAAACGGGAGTGATGAAGGGCTTTATAAAGGGGGTGAATTTTAAGAGGTAGGAGAGAGAAAATGAGTGAGGTTCGTATGAGGTTTCGAGGAGGGAGGTAGGAAGTATCGTTTGGAGTTTTCCTAAAAAATGAAGGTGAGTGGAGTGCAAACAAAGGGACAATTGATGTTTTGGTGTTGTGTCCTTTTGTGGATGTATTATTATTATGGGCCATTTATCCATCCATGACTTCCACCAAAACTCTGCTTCCAGGGTACTTCGGGTATAAAACAAAGGGGGGATTCCTTTGCAGTCCACGGTATTTTATTTACATGTGTTTATAATTTTTTTTTTAATAATGCTTGAGATCATTAAAAGTGGTGCTTTAAAAGTATCACTAGTGATGCTACAGTGAACAGAACCCACTGCTTGTATCTTTTTTTTTTTTTTTGTTAAAGTGTTTGCCAACTCATTAGTAGTGCTTTAGAGCACCACTTTTAGTGAGATGTATCATTACCCCTTTTTTTTCTGGTCTATTGTTAAAGTAATTTTCCTTAAAACAAACACTTTGTTTGATTGGTTTTCAGAAAATTTACTTTCTTTATTTTTTGTATTTTAATTTTTTTAATGAATTTTTTAAATATTTTTAGTACTTTTTTTTTGAATTTTTAGACACAGCTAATATAAATACATTTAAAGAGTATAATATTTGTAAAAAAAAAATCTTTAAAAAATACACTAAATACCAAAAATTAAAAAAAATAAAAATTCAGTACATTTTTCATATTTTTGTGTATTTATTAATTTTTAAAAATATTTTTTCATAAATATTTTACTATTTAGATACATCTAAGTAATGTGCATTTAAAAAGTAAAAAAAATTACTTAAAATTTGAAAAATATTCATTAAAAATAAAAAAATACGAAAAATAAAAAAAAAACTCAATTTTCAAAAAACTGAATTTAGAAAACTAAAACCAAACAAACTAAATAATTCTCATTTGAATAGTATCACCACTTTTTAAGAACAAACACTTTTCAAACTATGATACAGTAATTAATTAAAATATTTAAAGTAAAACTTTTTTTCCTATCTTCTCTAATTATCAATCAATCATCTCATTTATACATTATTTGATCTAGAAAATAGAGTTATATATCATTTTCCTTTAAAAAAATTGTCAAATTTATTTTATATACAATAATTTAACTTTAAATTTAAAAAATTAAATGAGACCAATTTACAAAAATGATACTTGTAAAATGATATTTCAATGACATTTTAAAAAAGGTTGGGTTTCTCTGAATTTGAGATGTTTATGGGGTTCAATATGGGTTCTGTTTCGATGATCCGAATCATTTAGTTTTTAGGATTCTTGTATACATCATTCATTAAAAAAATTAGGTCAATTTAACAATTATAAATTTTTTTATTTTATCACTTTTGTCTTAAAAAGATGGATGATCTATTTTCAAATATATATATATATATATATATTTAAAAAAAAATCTAGAGTAAACACGATATAATAAAAATGTTAGATTATTAGATCGGATTAGTTTTTTTTTTCATGAATTATTGAGGCCTTACAAAATAAAATGATTCGGATTATCGAAATGGAACATGTTGTAGGCTCCATAAGTCCCTCAAATTTCTCTTAAATTCAAATTTAAAATCAAGAGAAACCCAACCCTTTTAAAATTATAAGGATAATAATGTGTTCGGAATGAAAATAAAGAAATCACGAAAAAATATTTTTTTCTTGAATTCTCTTAGGTTCAAACTTAAATTGCGAGGATCTCAATCCTTTTAAAAATATAAGGATAATAATGTATGTTTTGATTGAAAATTAAAAAAAAAATGACAATTTTTTTTGTTTTGTTTTTTTAATTAACAGTGAAAGCCAATGGTTATTAGATAAGAATATAAGGGGAGTTAAAACTCTTATTCTCTCCTTACAAGCACTTTTTATTATGAAGAGTGAACCTTAAGACTTTTCCTTCAAAAAAATAAATTTGATAGTCGAAGGATTTCGTTACATAGGGTACAAAGAGTATTAAAAATTTTGTACAAAGTTTTTTTTTTTTTTTTTTTTTTAGTTATCATTAATATTATGGGACCTACAACAATTTGTAATTTATTTTTCTAAGAAAAATATTAGAGATTTCAAAAGATTTAATAAAATTTTTATCAAATATCTCATATGAGTGTGAGACCCACACCATGTGAGTCTCATGCGGATCTCATACTTATTTAAGACATTTGATAAAAATTTTGATAATATTTTTTTCAAATTTTATTTGTTTATTACACTTTAATTATTTCAGTTTGACCACTAAAAAAGAAAGGGTAAAAAAGAGAGAGAAGGAACAAAGAAAGAACAAGCTTTATTATTGCAAACGAAGACTTGAAAGGGACAGTTATTCATGTGATCTTGTTCTTCGAAATTACATGTCTTCAAAAAAGACAAGTTTTACTTGTGAGTCATGCTTTACATGTCCTTTTCAATTTCAAGATTTTTGGACTTTTTAATAGTAGCCTGTGTTTGGCAAGTGGGTTTGCAGGTTTTTTTGACTATTTTAGTCACAAAAAACAAAATAGGTTATTTTAGCCATAACAAACAAAACATCACATTCAACCCATAATCATTACATTCTTCTCTCACAAAAAAACTCAAAAAAGCCAAAAAGCCAAAAAGCCCTTCCCAAACCAAGCTTTTAAGCCCAGGCTAAAATAGCCAAAAAAGCCAAAAAGCCAAAAAGTCAACACACTTCCCAAACGGAGGCTAAATGAGTTTTGTTGACTAGTGTTTAAAATAAAAGGTAAGTAAAATTTAAAATAATTGTATCTCTCTTTTTTGGTTTATTTATTTTTATTTATTTATTTTTATTTTATTTTTTTTTATGAAATTTAAAAACATACATTTATAAACGGGCCTCATAAACTATACTCCCTCCATTCCAAAATTTTAGTTTCTTATTTAATTTTTTATTATTTCAAAATATTAGTCACTTTTTAAAAATCAAAAATTAAAATAATATAAATTTCTTATTTTATCAATTTTTAAATTCATTAACACTATTTGAAGTGTATTAATTGTACTATAAAAGAAGTTGGATGGACTAATGTTTTGGGATAGAGAGACTAAAAGCATATAAATTGGACCCTCTAACGGAAAGGATCAAATGCTAATAGTTTAGGAGTTCTATCTGTATATTTTTATAGTTTAGATAATAAAGTGATATTTCTCAATAGTTTAGAGAGCCTATTTGTACGCTTTTATAATTTAAAAGGTTAACGAATATTTCTCAATAATTTAGGAGTCTCCATATAAATAACCCAATGTTAATCTCATTCTATTCAATTTGTTTAAACAAACATAGCCTTAGTGTATTACCTCATGTATATCATCATTCATTTTATTGGAGATAAACATAATTGATGGGATCCATTGTACCAATAATGTGATGCCAAAATTAGTCTTTTAGGTGGAATTTCAACCATTCTTCTATATATAGAAAAAAAAAATAATGAAAATCAAAATAAATGATCAAAGTTTCAAGCATAGCTGTAAAATGGAAACTTACCCGATCATGGAACTAAACTTGGGAGGAAAACCTGTTGGATGCTTACGTAACATTATATACATAAAATTAAGTCTAGGGAGAATTCCAATTTTACCCGAAATTTTATTATATAAGACGGTTGCTATTAGTATTTATCTAATTTTTTTGAATTCTTCAACTTTTTTTCAACCCTCACTTTATATTCTAAATTTTAATAACATTTATTATTTGAACATTCCACTTAATACCAATTTTATCCATATTCATACTATTATCACCCTCAATTGCACACCCACCTAATTTTGTACACCCTCTCTTCTTCTTCTCTTGGTGAACGATGAATGATTGAGATACGATTGAGAACAACAAACGATTGATAGACAAATCAACTATCCCTCTCTTCTCATTCTCTCATAAACGATGGTCTATTTCTCTTTGTCACCATGAACGACGGTATCTCAGTCAGAAATCTGTAGTAGGTTTGGCGCGATAACAGCATACACACGCTCTGTAAGTCTCTGCTTCACCTGCTCACCTCTTGAAGCGTAAGCCTGATGCACTGATTGAGCCGAAGAGGCTCCCTAATTGGCCCTCGAGGCCTAAGCTGATTGTGCCGACTGGTGGCTCTGTGTCTGCCTCGAACCAGATGCACTAGGTGTGCTACCCAACTAAGGGCAAAACCTTTTCATGTGCCCTGATTGCCTACACTGGTAACAAGTAGGCGGCTGCCCCCTCCCCTGACTCTGGCTCTGAGAACGAGCTGCAGGCGGTGCAAACTGTTGCCCTTCTACGCTCTGCGCGCAAGCTGGCGACTTGTGACCCAACTGGGCACACTTGTAACAAGAGAAACCTCCTTGATTACCTCTTTTTGAGCTCAAACTCAGTACTGGGAAGGTGGATCTAGACTGTGCTGCATGGGACTACTGTGGGGTGTAACCCTCCCTGCCTCTTACTGTCCCAACTTTCCTCCTAAACCTCCTGATTTCTCCTGAAGCCCCTCATCTGTTCCTCCTCTACTTAAACTATGATCTTAAGATGAGTCGCCTCCTCCTCCACAATGCGTCCTTAGTCCCTTATCATCAACCCAGCTACTTTGAAAAGAAACCCAGTCCTCAATCTTTTCTCAAACTCGATACAACGATATTCCTCTATCGCCACGAGTTCTAGTGCAAATCTAGAGAGGCTGTGAAAGTTGCCTCAAACTCTGCTATTGGCAAGCTAAGCTGCTTGAGCTTCAGAAACTGATCTCTCAACTTTTCCCTAGCAGTAGGAGGTAAGAACTTGTCCTGGAAAGCGTTGACAAAAGCTTTCTAAGTTACTCCAATGCGCCTACGGACGTATTTCCACCACTGACCCGCATCTTCCTTTAGCTGGAAGGATGCCAAGGTCACTCTCAAACTGTCATCTTCGATGCCAAGCATCTCAAATGTTTTCACCATCTGCTCGAGTCATTCATCCACTTTTAGAAGCTCTTTCGGATCACCTAAAAATTCATCTGGATTAGACCCGAAAAACTCCATCTTTAAGAAGGACGGTCCTGCTTCAGCAACTTAGGGCTGGACTTGATTCTCAGCTCAGAGACTGTCTATAGATTCCAGCAAAGCTCCGGCCATTTCACGGGCCAAAGCGCCCATGGCCTGCTGACTCACTGGTTCGGCCACATTGGCCTAACCAACCCTTTCCTCTTGCGTTGGAATTTTGTCTAGTAAAGATACCTCATACTTTCTAGGCCTACCACGCCTACCACTATCACGTCCACGTCCTAGCATCCTAATGGAGGTAACAAAAGAGATTGGCACATTTACAAATATGCCAAAGCTAACTCACTCACGTCGTAATGCGATGGGCAACAGTAATTTACTCCACATAAGCACATAGTCATGTAAACACATATCAATTTCCTTCCTAGATAATGATTGCCCGCGGTGTTGCCAAAGTTCCAATTAGAAATAACAGTGATCAAGTGCTCTTCTAATAGGACTTCTAAAAACTCGTAGACTCAATTAGTATCTTCGGAACTAAATTCCATACTCATATAGCCATATATGCATGTTATCACATAAGCATACTACACATATAAATATCTCTGTCAAGTGAGACAAACCCATTGTGATAATCTCCACTTCCCACGTATCCAAAGTATTTAAACTTAGTACGCTCTGATACCATGTTGTTACGTCCCAAAATAATTACCATAATCCATTCACAATATTAATAAACGACAACAATACTAACATAATTACCTTTCATTGAATCCAACGTGATTTGCAAAAGAGAAACATAAGCGGTATACATTCAATGTGCTTAGCCATGAATCTATAGCATATGTTACAAATATAAGAAAAGAATGGAAGCTAAATAGATAAAAAAAAAACGCCCTAAAGGCTTACGATTTTTCAAGATAGTTCTTGGTTACAACAAAAGTGGACTTTAGGTCTAATACATTTAAGGCCCTTGGCCATACAAAAAATGAATATAAAAAAAAGAAAAAGAAGCTTTTGCTCCAAATCCTCTCAAGCTACTACCTTGACGGAGGCATATCATCAGTACCTAAAATGTTTTTCTCATATAGGATGAGTCAAAGCCTAGTAGAGATAATCTAACATAGTATATAAGTCTTAACAAAGCTATAAAGAGAATACATATGCCATGTTTTCGCCAAAACACATTTATATCCCTTTTTAAAACTATGCAATGCCAAGTTAATATCTTGATTCACAATTCATTTCCATTTCAATGGAAACTAGGGTGGTGATTCACACTTTGAAAATTTCCAAAACAATACAACCTTTCCCGAAAATTTTGTCCGGAGAAAACCATAAACCGGGACCCATGTAAACATAGACTATACAAGCACTACTATAAAAACTAATAATGTATTATGAATAAGTAACAAGTACATTTTGGGAATGTTGATTATTCATCATTTTATGTTGATAATTTTTTTTTATTAAAGTTCACCAAACAAAATTTTCATATATAATATGGATGTGAACTATTATGAGCCTTTAGAGGTAGTTTGAGATATTTTAAATAAGTACACTTTTTGACTTTTATGAAATATGGGTTGGGTATGGGTTGGATTTGAAGTAATGTGGTAGAGAGGTTATGCGACTTAAATAAGATAGTGACTTTTTGACTTTTTTAGATTATAACAAACAAGGCCTTAATTTCAAAAAAAAAAAAAAAAGAAAACTATTAAATATGAATTCATATCATATCAATTTTATTAATTTTATATAAATTTTATATATGAATGGATTTTTTTTTTTTTTTTTTGGGTTGAAATTCCAAGTGCAACACTAGGGTTGACGTTGTAATGGAGAACTTATTGGTTAGTTTTAGAGTATTACTCCATTTCATTCATTGAGGGACACACTGCTGGAAAAATGACTTTTAAAACGCCGCTATATGTATGAAAAACGCCGCTAATTCCTTTAGTGACGCTTATCACCAAACGTCGAGGACGCGGCCGTCGCTATAAGTTTATGACGCTTTAAAAACGTCGTAAAATTAGTATAGGCGGCGGCGTTTTTAAAAACGCCGCTAAATGCGATAAATAATGATAAAATGACGTCATCCAATATTTAGCGACGTTTTTAAAACGCCATGATAGATTTTTTTATTTTAAAAAAATGTCCGTTGGCACTGTAGTGGCGTTTTGAAAAAACGCCGTTATAGATCTTTTTTTTTAAAAAAAATTGTTCTGAATTTGTTATATTTAACTAAAAAACATACCTGTAATAAAGCTAAAAAATAACAATAATATGAATAAAATTTTACAGCTACTTCAATATATTGACTAAATAAACATTACATGATTGTGTCTGAACCAAAATCAAACAACAAACACAATCAAAAAATAAAAAGAAAAAATAGGTTAAGTCATTTGCTTGCACATGCAGATGCAATGGAATAGTCAAAGCATATTACACATCATTACACTGCAGAATAGAGATTCGTATTCAATTAATCATAATAGGTTCATGTACAACAAAGACAATTTTGAGCAGGATACATTCCCAAATCCCAGTCAAGACAAAGGAATGCAGAGAGCCCGGTGAACAGTGGCGCTGACACCTTCTCCAACTTCTTCATATAATTTGTAATTTTCTGCATTGAAAGGAAATTTGTTCTCTGACACCTGTTCCATGGTTTCCTTTTATACCACAACATTAATACCCTCTTTTCTCCATATGTAACTCATTTAGAGTGTTATGTGGTTTCTCATTTGTCAACATTACTAAATAAGTAATTCCATAAATTACTCTAGAATGACTTTAATAATTTTCCTTTATCGATAGGTATGCCATTCTCAATGGTGCCAGGAATTGCTACAAAAAACTTTGTCACTAAAGATAAGACAATTTGCAAAACTAAGGGTAAATGTGATTCATGATTGCAACCACACAATAGATCTGATCTATTTCATGATTGCAACCACACAATAGATGCTAAAAAAATTCATAACAATGCCTGAGGTGGCTTATGAAAATTTTCATAACAATGCCCGCAGTGGCTTAGAAATACGACATATCAAATATCAAATCAAACCTGATAGAAGGCCAAGCATTGAAGCACGAATTGCAAAGAGGACTACATAAAAAATACCAGAAAAGGCTTGCACTGAAAGCAGAATAAAAAAAATAATAAATTGAGGACTTATTTAAACATAATCTAGAATTATTATGAACTCATTGGAACAGAGAGAAAATCATAAATAAGAGTATTATCAACTTCACTTTTTCATTATTACCACACAACAGGACACATTAATCACACAATGTGAATATTGTAAGTCAATTACACCGAGTATTTACTTATGAATACCTGTGTTCTTAGCTGCAGGTGCTGCTGCCCTGTTATTCATAAACCCCAACATTGTGAGAGCTAAGTCATCAATTGAAAGCTAACTATTGAAAGAACAAAAAGAACTAAACTGACAAATAGAATATGGCATGCAAAGCACGGTAAATTAGTATTGATGCAATGAGATAAGCTATAGAATTGTCTTCTGTTTACTTATACTGATAGTATTGATGGAATGAGAACACTGGTCATTTCTTGACATAACAAAAAATTAAAAATCATACATTAGCAGATCATGACACTACTACTACTTCATGACATTAAGTTCACTCTGCCATGGCTGCTAAGGTGATACTCCAAATGCCTGCACTTAAAACAAAACAAGACATCTATGAGAATTGAACAAGTTGTTTGGATATAATGCGAAGTGAAAGTGATTGAGGATTGATGGGAATATCTATATCCATCTACTAATAGCAAATATATACTCACAGCTTTAATCTGGTTATTTTTCACCCAATCCACAAACATATTAGAACCATCCTCTTCCATTGAACCTAGATATCTAACGTAGCAATCTTTTCACCTTATCATTACATTTGGTTCCTTCTCCAACCATTTCAGAGCTGCACATGAGAGAGAGAAAGAGAGCCTGAGAATTGAATTTTAATGAATAGATCAAAAAAACAGAGAAAACAGAGTTCACTTATATACTAGGAACCAAATTAGATTCATCAGTGCCAATGATGCAATGAGAATAGGGATGTTCGAGTTTTCCAGGATAGTGGGAATCAAGAAATGCAAGAACTAGCCATTTCTTGTTTCAAAACACTTTTGCCTGTCTTGTCGATTCATCGATCGTTTCATTGATCTGACTGTTGGGCTCTGTGGGTGCCTGAAAAAAACACTCAACCAAACACAGACTCAACCATCATAACATAACAACTCAGTTTCAGACCACAAAGAGAACCAAACAATCTGTGTCGTGTTAAAAACTGGTTTTGTCAACAAGCTAAACTTGAATTGATTTTAAAATCGCTAAGCTTTTTAAGCCAAGTTTAAACGATCTGTTGTACAAGTGGGTTAGCAGATGGGGACAATCTAATCCATATTAATTTGAAGTAAAGAAAAATCTAGCCATTACTAAATAATTGAAACTGGGTAATAATGAAAAGATAAAGAGAGAGGGGAGGAGAGAGACCAGATTTCCAGCTCCAATGGTGCAGAAGCCATTGATGATGTTGACGAGAACTAAACCAGTCTTGACATCTTCAAATAAAACTACTGATTCTTCCTCAAATGGAATTTCATTTTTCAAAAGATTTACTGTCTTCAATACCATCTTTCAAAACCCAAAAAAAAGAACCACAAAACAATTCACAGAGCAATTTAATAATTCAACTGTCTTCAATACCATCTTCTAACTATTATATCAATAACAAAAGGTGAACATCATATGAGAACACTGGTCCAAAAATCTTCCCTGAGATTTTTGGGTATGTCAACTGCATGTAGATTCCCAACTCCCAGTTGACTTTTCCGTGGCAATTTTAAAGCATTCATCATCAAAACGTGATATCGTGTTGTTGAGAATTGCATTTTTGAAATGTATTTATAAATTATAGCTAATCTAAGTCATAGGCAACTCTTTTGCTAATTGGGGCAACAAAAATTTATAGTCCTCTTTGGCTGTTGTAATCTAACATCAACTGTTACCTTTTTTTTTCACTTTGCTACCTCATATGTTTTTCTTTAGGCATTCCCTTCTCTCTACTTGATAGATTCCAACTCCTTCTCCCTATTCTTTTCTTTTTAATGTACAAATTCATCTCTAGCTAAAAATAAAGCATATAAAAAGGAGAACTGTACCCGTCCACCAGAACAAGGCTAGAATATATATAGGGCTCTAGAAAATGTTAAGAATCATGTAAATTATATCAAGCATTAGATCTTACCAGTTAATAATTCATGCTGTTCCAAATAGGCCTTAACTTCCCATATCCTCCAACTATGGATCTGATCACATTATTACAAAGACAGCCATTAAGCAGAAAATAACACACAAGTGTTGTAGTTTCATTTCAATTGAAGTATAATTGTGAAGTCCTTGTCTTCTATAAATTTGACTACGATGCTATAATGAATACATGACAAATTCAACTTAATATAAACAAAACTGAACAGCACATTATTCATCTTCATGTCAAAGGATGTATGTGTTGCAGATTAATCACTACAATAAATTTTTTAAAAAAAAATTGCAAAATCTCTGTAAAGCATGTACTCTTAATGTCACTAACACTAGAGCATAACCTCAAACCAGCAGAGCAACAAGAAGAAAAAACCTACTCAACACAGTTTTCTGCAAATTTGCAAGCAGTAGAACCATATCAACAATACAAGGACCAATTAACACAGCTTACATAGTCTGTGATGTATAATTGGTAGCATGACCCACAAAAATAAATGTTACAAATGACCTATAATAATCACTATATCATCAATTTTCTGGAAGGTATAATCCAGATCATTCTGCTTTATCCATCCCAAATGAGTGTTATGTTTGAAAAAGCATAAAGCTTATGAAAGCAACAATAAATCCAAGCACTGTCACTGCATCTCTTTGGCATAAACTCTTCCAAAATTGCTTGCTTTTATACATATGTAATGTAACATGTTTGCCGTAACTGGTAACACTGGGGAGCAATAGAATATTGCTTTGAATTTTCCATTGGGACATATATTCAATTTGGGACCAATAAAAATAAAATCAAGGCACTTATTTCAAGATGGAGGGAGTATATTATATAAATTTCATTCACACCATTCATCCAAGGCAACAGCTCCCTTGGAACTAGTAGATTGACATAGACATGCAATAAAGAAAAACATAATAATTTTTATTGAGACTTTGGAGACACCAAAACAGTACATAATTTTTTTCTTCAGACTTTGGAGATCTTTCTACCAACTAGACAAGAAAAACAAACAAGACATGCAAACAACTGAATTAAGTAACTGCAACTGCAAAAAAGAATGTAACCTTCACAATTGAGTGAGGAAGAGAGAAATCCATCAAAAGTTTACGACCCTGTGAAACATTATCTTCAGTGTTGTCCTGAACCTCAGATTTGGTGCAAGGAGAAAACACACTCTCATAGAACGATGTTAGGATGCAAATATTTGATATAACGCCTGAAGTAGCAGTGAGAATGAGAGATATGAAGCCTAGAAGCAACAATTATGAAAGCAGAAATCCAAAAAATAGCAGCTTCAAGATGAGAATTCCAAAAATACACATAAGAAAAGTTGATAAATTTTGTAAGGATTGACATAGAAATTTATACCAAATACCTTCTTTCATTTTCTCTACAGCTTCGAACAAAGGTTTTCGATTTGTTTTCCGCAACCACTAGAATGAAAGAAAAAATATAAGCTCATCAGAACAAGCCCAAAGCAATTCATACTGATATTTTATTGCTACCGCAGTGGAACAAATTCAACTAACTTTGCAATGAAAATATGCAGAAAAGCTTAGGTCGATATCACAAATTGTATCAATTGAAACATAATAGTCCAATTTCCAACCTAAATCATAATAAATGGCAAAAAATCAATAGTGAATCTAGACTTACATTGCTTAGGCGGTGAATTGATCACTCCACAAGCAAAGAAACAACAACAAAGATTGTCATTACAGTAGCAACAGACCATGTTGGCGTTAACGCCAAAGATCTCATTTATGTTCTATTTTGTTCCATTACTTTCTAATAAAATTTCTTTTGTTGCCAATCAAAAAAACAAAAAACAAAAATTACCAACTAAAATAGACACCATAAGCATAAGTAGCCCCAGAATACTAAGAAACTAAAAAAAACTGTGTCAGTAACAATGATGCAGCACAGCTAAGCGGGTTTGTGCCAAACTAGGACGGAGTGAACTAACTAATTTCTTCAATCAAGAAGAATTGCAACAAAATCCCTCTAAAATTGACAAATAAAAAGGAAACCCAATGATATATTGCTATGTATATTTGAATTTGAATCAAATAAAAAGGAAACCCAATGACATATTTGAATTTGAATTTAATTGAGCAGAAGATATTGTCCCCATTTAAGAGAAATAGAGACAGAGGGAAATAGAAAATAAATCAAATCTTGCCAAGCCAATATGCCTACATCCCAATTCCTGCATCCAACCCAACCAAACAAATTTATTATATTATCAATATCCAGAGGGAGAAGATAGTTAAAGATATGAATCAAGAAAATACCTTTCTTTTCTTGGCTCTCTGCACAAGTAGTCAATAACAGGCCCACCCATGTGTAGTAGCTTGAAAAAGAAGGAAACTCAGAGAACATACCAAGATGCAAGTCTATCATTTTACATGGGAACTACACCGAAATGATTATTAGGAGAGTTAGAAGCAAGAAATGCCAAAATGGGATTCCAAAAAAAGGCAAAATAATGGACTAGAGAGAGAAAAAACAGATATGATATTACCATGTTAGCAGATCACAGAGAGAGATAGAGATATATATATATATAGAGAGAGAGAGAGAACAGATCTGGTCGAAGAGAGCAGATCTGCATCTCTTCATCAGCTTCTACTCATTGTTTCCAACGATCCACATCCAATGCCACCTACTTGTCCCGTACATGATCAGAGACACTAACGCCGGAGACACTAACGCCGCACTCGAAACCTAGATAAATCGATTCACCATTGCTACGACTCAATCTGATAAAAGAGAAGAGTTTTCCCTACAACAACTAGAAAGAGTAAAGGAACAAAAACGAAAGAAGAAAACACAAAACAAAAGCAAAAAAAAAAGCTAGAAATCAACTACATCGAGAGAAAACAATTCCAAATCATTAGTTTTAGCCATGAAATTTTATAGATCTTGTGTGAATGTAGCAAATCTATATCAGAAAACCCTAACCTTGAGCCCTAGATCGATTTAGATCATAGGGATTCGAACAATCAGGAAGATACACGCTCAAATCACCAGTAGAACAAGATTTTTCAAATCAAACAACCGAAGAATTGATGGAGATCGAAGATCCGATGCCTCGAAGATCCGACGCCTCGATTTCTCTCTCTTCCTAAAGTCACGCCTCTGTTCCATCAGAATAGAAGAACGCCATAGCCTTGTTGAGCCACTGTTTAAAAGAAATAACTGGTGCATAAAACGAGATGGTTTAGTTTAATTTTTTTGGAATTTGAAAATTTTGAACAGATTTCACGACGTTTTTGAAAAACGTCATAAAAAAAACGTCACTGTATATCATTTTTCTTGTAGTGACAAGTGTTCTCTTGTCCCCTAAAAGGAGACAAAAAGGTGATAAGTCTCATTGATTCAACTAATAACAACAAAGTTAGAGCACCACATCATCAGCTTGTCCTAGGAGCAAACAATAATTTTCTGTTGTAATAATATGTTGGCTATTTTGACACGCCCTTTACTTTGTCACATGTCACCTTCTAACTGGGTAGTTTAAATATGGCACCAACAGTGCCTGCTTGGGAATAGGTTATTTGATTTTTTGACTATTTTAGTTTGACTAAAAAAGTTATGTTTATGATGATAGTTGGATTTTTTTTTGGTAGCTAATTTGATGATTGTGAGAGAAAAAGTAAAATTATTATGAATTAGATGTGACATTTTTTTTTATTATTTTAACTTATTTTATCATTATCACCTATTTTAGCCAAACAACCTCTAATCTAGCCAAACAAGACCAATATTTTTTATTTTGTTTTAGGGTAAATTATACTGACACCCTTAGAAGTTTGATTCGATTACATACCACCTCCTAATGTTATAGAAATTACATTATCCATGTGGTTAATAGTCTCATTTCACAAACCCTTATACTTATATAAAAGATAACAATTTATGATAGAAAAACATATGAAATTATATTGAAAAAGAAATGTAAAACAAAAGGGGAAAAAAAAGAAGAAGAAGAAGTAAAGCAAAGCAAAAAAAAAAAGAATACATAAATTCAATATCTTTTTTATACTAACTTTAACTTTGTCTAAATAATTACAATATTAAAAGAATTAATATAATTTTTTAAATATTAGAAGATGATATATATTAAACTTAAATCTGAAAGGTATAAGTGCCATTTATCCTTTGTTTTAACACCATGCAGAGAGGTAGTTGCGTACCCGTAATCATTTCTCAAAAGGCACGTGCAATTGCCACATGACATCCTTGACTTTTGACTATTATTTATTTATTTATATTTTTTTCAATGGAAATCTGTTACAAAAGGTTGATCAACTGTACGAAAGTCATTCGCGGCTACAAACAAGGTCATTTTCGTCAACTTGGCAATTGGATCAGTCGCTTTTTCATGTTGATGGGTCTTATATTTTTTTAAGATAATTATTAGACTTAAATTTGAGACGGCCCTAACAGAAAACAAAAAATAATTTTTTTTAGTCACTGTAAACTATGTTTAAGATTGAATTCATAACTTGCCATATAATTATGAACTTGACCAACTGCATTATTAAGCATTAGAAAGATTAGTGCATAAAAATTGTTGATTTTTTTTGGAGTGAGATTCATTGTCTGAATTCTTCATATATTACGGTATGAATAATAACAGATGGTATAGCCAATCATTATATGACATTAAAGAGAAAAATTATTTGATAATTTAAAATCATTAGATTTTGATCCTATTCAATTTGCTAATAGCCAAAGGTGGACCTGTGGTCTCTCTCATTTGAAATTTTTTGAGTATAAGTATGATAACATTTTGCATTGTTATGTGATATCTCAACTCAATCATTATTTACCACTAATTTGTTATTAGATAAAACATCAACCTTAATATAATGAATATTTCCGTGCAAACTAATCACATCCAAAAAAATCACCTGGCAAATCATAAGGTACTCAAAATTTCTTCTATGCTATTTGGATTCCAAGGAGATAATAAATATGATACATTGACTTCACATTCATATTTGTCGAAATGAATACTCATGATTAGTTGGGACCAATAATTATCCCTTTAAAAATTAGAGAGACAGGATTTAGGATGGTTGCTGTACGGAGTGCATAACAGTTATTGTTGTGCAGTCAAATGGGTTCATTTCAAGGCCCATTTTGATAATCTGAACTGTTCATACTTAAGAATACATCAAATAGAACACATTTGTAAAAAATTAAGTTAATCGAATATCGTTTATCCATTCATCGACTCACATTTGTATCTATAAAAATAAATAACAATTGTGATTTAAAGTATTAAAATGAATACAAATGTGAGTGGATAAAACAATATCTGATTAACTTGATTTTTTGTAGATATATTTTACTTGATGTATTTTAAAATATAAACTGTTCGAATTATCAAAATAAGCCTCAAAATAAACCTATTTAACTGCATAACAGTAACTGCTATGCACCCTGCACATCAACCACCCTAAATCCAAAAAGACGAGCGCGACTATATAGGAGCTAATAGGGTCCCGGGACCCCATGAAACTATCAAGAGTCTTTAAATATATATTTTTAATTTATATTATCAATATTTGATTTAACATAGTTTAATCTTAATAAAATTTGACGGACCCCATCAAATTGGGATCTACACCCATTAGAGACACTGTTTGAAAAGTTTAAATCATTGATTTTGGCTAACCGTTGTTAAAAACTCTTTTGAGTTTTATTTATTTATTTATTTATTTTGTCTTTAATGAACATTTTAAGTTTAAGTTTTTTTTTTTTTAGATCCATTTAATTTAGATATTTAATCTGGATACATTTAAAAAGTAAAATATTATAAAAAAATATTTTAAAATTTTGCTAAATACAAAAATTTAGTATATTTTTGGTTATGTTTTTGTATTTATTGAATTTGTTTAAGATTTTTTTCACAAATATATATATATATATATATATATATTTTGGATACATCTATGTGCATCTTAAAAAAAAAATTTTGAAATTTGTTTTCCAAAGATAACAAAATACGAAAAACAAAAAATTCAAATTGATTTTGTAAATCAAAACCAAACAGATTGAATGTTTTTTAGTTTTAAAAGTTATTTTCCTTATAAAATTTGTGAAAATTAAGTTTGTATCAAAATTCTTGGAGTCACTGTTGAGGGTTGGGAGAAAAAGTTAGTTCCATCTCACTCATTTGATCGGTAATTAGTGGGTGACTACTGTAAAAGGCTCATCATTGCATCCAATATTTATTTTACGTCCCAAATTCTTTCTCGACTACCACATTATGTATTGAAATAATCAATTTTTTAATGGGATTAAGAACATCGTGTGGTAGTAGAAATGACTATGGGCAGGACAATGCTTCTCATTTGTTCTTTGGTATGGTGAGAAAAATTAGGAAGGTGGCGGGGTGAAGGGAGCAGGAATGGAATTAAGAGAAGATTATGCGGAGTCATGACCTTTTTATTTCTGTAAATATTATTGTTTGTCATAAAATTTTATATATATATATATATATATGTATATCATTTTATATATTAAATAGCCTCCAGTATAAAAAATATGTATGTTATTCTTCTTTCATTTTCAATTCTCTTTCTATTATCAAAAAAAACTTATTCATCTATGGTATTTAATTTTTTTATGTATATATAATTTATATATCATATATACATATATGTGTGTTTTCTGTATATGGTAAAAAAAAAAAAAAAAATTCCTTTTGACCCTTCCGATAATAAAATCCTGATTCCATCCCTGGAAAGAGAAGAGCAATTCTAGTGAGAGATAGAATATATGATATATGAGGAATAAGAGTGGATGAGAATCAAAGTAATTAAAAGTGAGAGATTAAACAGTGACAAATGAGAGACATGTAAATATCTTGACATTTTAATCTTATTATATTTAAAATATTTAATTATGTACACAAAAGTAATTAACTACAAATTAGTATCTCTCTCTACATGCAAGAGTTTGAAACATTGAAAAAAGGAAAAATGGGGAGATGAATGTGCCCAAACATTCAACTTACACCAACTTTAGGGCATGGGCATTCCACAACTCATATCAAAAGTTATTCCTAACCCTAATAAGACAATTCACATGAATTATTTAAAATTCATAGTGACATCACATTAATTAAACTAAAATATCTAATTATTTGAATTCTGTTAAACTTTCTCACCTTTTTAGTTGGGGTCCATATTTTTCTTTATGAAATAGTTTTTTATTCTTTTACTCAACCTATGCACATTATTAATCAAGTTTTGCCATAATGTGCTAAACCATAGAGTAAGGGTTGTTTTTAATATGATTTATAAGTTGATTTTTTTACTTGTTATGAAAAGACTTTTAGAAAAGTATATAAATGATGTAACTTAAATAAATTAATAATTTTTTTGATAGCGATAACAAGCCTTATTATTTGTGTTTTAGATTGACGGGAGGCAGTTTTGAAAGTAATATGAAATAGATTTCAATCATTAATTTTTTAGGGGGATCATCTAACAAGGTTACAATGTGACAAAGGATGATCATGAAATTTTAATGAAGTTTTTATATAGATGTATTTATTTTGATATTTAAAGTGCTTGTGAGATAAATTTCAAATATGGCAAAACATGATTCCTAAATGTAATAATTGCAAAACATTATTGCTTTGAACTTTAGACAAATTGGAGACCATGAACTGAGACAAGGGTTTGTTTGGGATGAAAGTTTCAGACTAAATTAATTAATAAAGATAAAATAAATTATTTTATTTTATAAGATACATCTAAATTATAATAAATCTTTTTTTTTTCTCACAATTATCAATTTAATTAATTTTTTTTTTATTATTTCAAACATAATTTTTTTAAATAAGTTATAATAATTAAATAGTCAAAATGACAAATTAAAATAATTCATCTCAAACAAAAGACTTCATTAGAATATTCAACAATGATTCATCCTATTAATTTAGGAGTACTAATAGACCACTAATGAGGTAGAAATTTAAAAAAAAAAATACAAGAGAAGAACATCCTATCATGTGAGACCCACACCACTTTAGAGCTATTGCTTGGTTTCCAGTTTTCTAAAACACTTTTCAGAAAATTCTACTTTCTTATTTTCCGCGTTTTTTTGCTTTTATTGATTTTTTTTAATATTTTAAGCAATTTTTTTTACCTTTTAGACACACCTAACATAAATACACTTAAAAAGTAAAAAAATTGTAAAAAAAATCTTTTAAAAATTCACTAAATACCAAAAATATAAAAAAATACAAGAATTCAGTACATTTTTTATATTTTTATGTATTTATTAATTTTTAAAAATATTTTTTCACAAATTTCTTACTTTTTAGATACATCTAAGTAAGGTGCATCTAAAAAAATAAAAAAGATGTTTAAAATTTAAAAAATATTCACTAAAAACAAAAAAATACAAAAATAAAAAAAGTTAATTTTTAAAAAATTTAATTCAGAAAACTCAAACCAAACACTAATACTTTTTTTTTTTTTTTTTTTTTTTTTTTTTTTTTTTTTTCAGTGATCACACTCATTTTTGTGAGAGTATTTGTATCGTACTGACAAGTCAAAATTTGTCTTGTCATCGGTAAGTCCCTCCTTTCCCAAGTTTATGTCTTGTCATCGGTAAGTATCTCCTTTTCCATGCTATAGCCTCCGATGCACTGCAAAATATGGTTTAACACGATTGCATGAGATTTTTCATTTAAGATATTTTGGTAAATTAGTAAAAAATTAGTTTTTTGTCTTTTTTTTTTTTACTTTTTAATATTTTTTAGTAAAAAAATTGATTTTTTTTTGTGATTTTTTGGTGATTTTTTAAAAAAATTCTATTTCCAAACACTATTTCATCTTTTTTCAAAATCCTAACTCTAACTCTCTCAAACCATCAGTTTTCCATCATCACCATCCATGGCCGTCGCCTCTCCCATTCTCCACTACTCCCGTCGCCTCTTTCCCACCATTTGAGACCCCCCTTTGCCTGAGAAAAAAATTGGCGCACCACTACGGTCCCTCTCTGCCTTCATTGCTCAACGTCGTGATCTTCTTTCACCTTCGTCTCTCCCCGCCGCCGCCTTCACTTTCTGCCCCCTTCACAACTGTGAGAGAGAGAAATATGAAGGTGTTCCACATTAGATGCTCTGCAATAAAGTGAACATGGGTGAGCAATTTTAATTTTGATTTGAGCAATTTTTCAAAATTTATCTCCTTAAAATGGAATCTTGAATGGCTATGCAGATTTCAATTTGTTTCAACTGTAAAAAGTATTGCCAATTTGCATAGATGTAACAACAAAAAAAATTGTTTGTATCGTCTGCAGATGATAAAACTCAATACCAGCTATCTTGAAAAAATAAAAGCGGTGGTGGCTTGTTAGGATTAGAGTTTGGAGGACGAAGATGATAAGGTTATTTTTGATATGGTAGGATGTGTACTGAGTAAAAGTTGATAATTTAAATTTATTTAACGCATGTATTAAGAAAAAATGTGAAATGAGAGGAAGTAGTGTGTGAAAAAAAAAAATTCTCAACTTTTTTGTGTAAAAAAACTAAAAAACTAAAAAGTTAACTTTTTTTAGTTTCTTCCCAAATTGCACCTAAGCCTAATGTTTGAGTTTGAATTTTATGATAGTGTAATGCAGTTTCTTCTTCAAATGCAATCGACATCTAGAACACAAGAAAAAAAAAAAAAAAAAAAAAAAAAAAAAAAAAAAAAAAAAAATCACAGATGATTGAGATGTTACTTTCATTCTTTGAACTCATTTCAGTATCTTTGCAACAAAAATATTATATGAGTGTGTTTGGTATGGGTTTTTTGAATTGTTTTTTGAAAATTGAATTTTTTGGTTTTCGTATTTTTTTGTTTTTAGTGAATATTTTTAAAATTTTAGACATTTTTTTTACTTTTTTAGATGCATTTTACTTAGATGTATTTAAAAAGTAAAAAATTTGTGAAAAAATATTTTTAAAAATTAATAAATACATAAAAATATAAAAAAATGTACAAAATTATCGTATTTTTTCGTATATTTGGTATTTAGTGAATTTTTAAAAGGTTTTTTTCAATTTTTTTTTTTTTACTTTTTAGGTATATGTATGTTAGGTATGTTTAAAAATTAAAAAAATTGCTCAAAATATTAAAAAAATTCAGTAAAAATAAAAAAAACATGAAAAATAAAAAAATAAAATTTTCTGAAAATTATTTTTAAAAAATGATAACCAAGCAGAGTGTTTTTGAAAAGTGTTTTACTATTATGCTGTAGCGGCAATTGAGTGATGAAAAGAGGCTTTACAAGTATTACCAAAATGGTCATTGTTAGAATTATCGGCATGTGGTGTTTTCATCTGAATCATTGTTTTATTATTAATGTTAGTCAATCAAGTAATTCAATTTTTCTTATACTAGTAGTTTGGGATTTATTTTTTTAATGACTTTTTTTGTTGATTTTTTTTTTTTAATTTTAAATTTTTTTAAGACTTTTAAAATCTATTTGACTAGAAGAACCAAAAAAGTTGTAAAAAAAAGAAAAAGAAAAAAAGTGAAAACAATTTTTTTGGCCTTTTTTTGTTCTTTAGTAGAATTAAATATTTTATTATTTTTTAGATTTTTTAACAAGTATCAGAAAAATAAAAAAAATTGATATAATTTTTATTAAAAAAATCACTAAGGACAAAAAACATTCCAAAAAAATGACTGTTTGAATTGATTACCAAATGATGTCACGGGTATAATTTTGACATGTGATATATTAAAAAAGTCATTATCAATAATGGCTTTCATAAATTTCTACAAGAAAATTCTAATGGATACAATATTGTACTTGAAAATTTCATAAATTTCTAATGAATTATGGAGAGATTTGAAATTATGTGGTGTTTTTACCATACGTTTAGGTAGTTGGCTATTTTAATAGGTTATTTTAGTTTTTGATTATTTTAATAGGTTAAAATTTTTATGTTTAAAATAATAGTTAATTTTTTTGTAATTGGATATGATGTTTGTGAGATAAAAAATAAAATAATTATAAATTTGATGTGACATTTTATCTTATTAAACTATTTTTTATTTTTTTATAAATTTTAGTTAAAAAGAACAAAAAAACCCACTTGTCAACCAAGGCCACAATATTGTACTTACTAAAGTTCTACTTTTAAGTTTCTGGCTTTGAAAACAGTGGTTTATATTAAAAAATTGACTCATTTAGGCCAAGTTTGGCGATACTAAAATAATCTATCTTTTTATCTTTTTATTTTTTTTTCATCACATCATCTCTCTACTTTTCTGCACATTTTTTCGTAAAAAGACAAAAAGTGCACTTATTTAGGTCATCCCAAACAACCCCTTAAACTTTGTGCCATCAGTAAGGGAGACTAAGGCCTCGTTTGGTAAGTGACAGTTTTAGTTTAAAAGTCAAAAAAATATTTAAAAAATTAAAAAGTTAACAATTTATACAAAAAAGTCAAAGATTTTTTTTCTCTTTACTTTTTATACATCTTTTCGTAAAAAGTCAAAAAGTCATCCCATACATACTAATTTTTTTTACCTCATATACTAGCCAAAAAGTCAAAAAGTTACTAAAATAGTCTGTTCC
Source organism: Camellia sinensis (assembly GCF_055761805.1). Taxonomy (NCBI): domain Eukaryota; kingdom Viridiplantae; phylum Streptophyta; class Magnoliopsida; order Ericales; family Theaceae; genus Camellia; species Camellia sinensis. The sequence goes on along the minus strand of NC_138961.1, from coordinate 65,350,199 downwards.
CAAATGAGGCCTAACGGAGGAAATTATCCAGTATTTTCAGAATACCACGTGTTTGTATTTTCAGTCAATCATTATTTATTATGCCTTTCATATTTCTCAATCATCTAACACAATATCTTACATACTCACATTCTCTACCAATCACAATACTATAGAGTACCACGTGTCTATACTCTAGAATTACTGAATAATTACCTGACTAACAAAAGACTAATCTTTTTCGTTTTTTGAATACAAATCTTTTCACCTTCAAGTACTACTTGAATTTCATTTGATCCCTCACTTTCTAATTAAAATCATTAAAGAATTTCAATTTAGTCTTCTTGCCAACTCGTCGTTTAAAATTTGAGTGAAAGTTGAAATATGCAGATCGATATAGAATTTGAGTAAAAGTTGTTGGTTTTTATTGTAATTAAAAATTAAACTGTCTTATTTTTATTAATTATAGAAATTAAAGATCTGGAAAAATGAAATTGCAGAAATTGACAAATTTGGTAATCACAGAACTGCGAGGAATATATTAGTAACAGGGAAAATAAAAATTGAAAAACCAAAAATGAGATTGAAACTCGAAAACAAAAACAAATAGCAAAAACTGAGGCTCGTGTTTCACATTGTGTTATTCAAATAGATTTGCCGCTTCACCAAAAAGTACTGGTGATCTGCTGACATCTATCTCCTAAGATACAATGGTTGGATATTACTACAATAGCACTTACAAATTATACAAGAAAGCCTCTATTTATAAAGGTAGGAGGGGCCTCCCAACCTTGAAGGCCATTATCAATATGGGACAGGGTTGGTAGACCATCGACTTGGTCCCAGCGCAATACGAATCTAGGCATAACACAACACAACACATCATAACTTAGCTGAAGCTCAACCCCACGATACACATTCCACAGGTAGGGCGGCGGCGTGAATGTGTGACAATTTTTACAAAATAAACTTAGTCCATAATTTTAGCTCACGCCCATCCTTCACACATCCATAATTTCCTTCTGTCAAAAAATTTGAATGCTCAAAAGGCTCACACCCCTCTAAGAGAACAAGAGATATAAATAGGGAAATTTAGTCAAAACCCTTTAGTGGGCCATTGTTTGGTGAAAATAACAGTTTAATTTATTTTTCTTCATAAATCTACTAAGGAGAAAAGACATAATTGAGTAAAGACAAATAAAATATATTTTCTTTCTTTCTTTCTTGAACAATATTGTTAGAGTAACATGTTATTGTCAAACAGAGTAACATGTTACTGTGAGATAGAATAACAAGTTACTGTCAAACAGAGTAACATGTCACTGTTACTGTTTACATCAATTTCAACAGTCCTAATCTTTTATTTATTTATTTATTTATTTATTTATTTGTTAAGAATTTCATAGTTAACATGAATATTGTTTGATAGATCTTGATGTGAAAATTCTAAAAATATTAATTTTATTAAAAACGGACATTTACATCAAAAGTTATGCTATTTTAAAGTTTAATATTTTGATAATAGTATTATTTATTAGACTGTTCAAGGAAAACTTTTTATACTTATCCTTAATGTATCAAAATTTTATGGAAAATGCCTTGGATCCCCAATGGGGGTGACCCCCACCACCCCCATTGATTTTTGATTGGTTGAAAACTGTTTGTTTGTTTGTTTTTTTTTTTTTTTTTTTTTTTTGGACCTTGCTCTCAGAGCCCCTCACGTGGAGGTGGGGGTGCTGGGGGTCACCTCCCACTGGGGTTCCCCAGCAGCGCTCAAATTTTATTATGAGAGAGTTTTGACAATACTTTCTTCTCTAATCAATGTGGGATAGGTAATTTTTAACCTTTTCCAAAACCTCTTTTATGATATCTACTTTATGAGATAATTTTTTATTTAATTCTGAATGGTTTTGGTCCCTTTATTTTTATTTTTTTTACGGTGTACCCCTCTCACTTACGAGAATACAAATCTATTTAAATCCATCTCAATTAGCAATTGTGTCCCACTTTAATTTCAAATTAAAATCACTGAAAAATTATATTGCTTTCCAACGAAAGTTGGACGGTAAAAAATTTAATTTGTTCTATAATTTTTTTTTTTTTTTTGGTGTTTTAGTGACCTTAAAATGTGTTCACCTGGTCATGATATGACTATTTTTTATCTATTCTTTGAATAATAAGTGATGAGAGAATTTTATTGAAACAAATGTTGAATTTAACGATTTAATTATTGCCATTAAAAGATGAGGAATTGAAATGAAATTTAATTAAAAAATAAAAAAACTTAAATAAAATTTGGATAAAAATGATAAGGTAAAACGTGTAATCTATCCTTTAAACGTTGTGCCTAGATCTATTTGCTTGAACATGAAAATGGACTTTTACTGTTGTCATTCAAACCAATAATGTGCCATAATTATCTGATTCAATGATTTTTCCATTGACCATCGTGTATAATTAATTGACAGAAGAAGTGAACTCAAAATAACATACGCAAGTAGGAGTTCCTTTTTTCTTTTATTTGGACTGTCAAAAAAATATAAGGTCTTTTGCCTAGTTTTTAGAATTCATTTTTTAAAATGAAAAATTAGTTTGTAAAAAAATTTAAAATAAATAAAGAATATCCATTATTTTCATATGATTTTATCTGTCTAAAAATTCAAAACTATCTTGTTTCATATTTAATTTCGTCAAATTAAATTTAAAAAAAAAAATCCAAAATATAAGTTTTGAAAATTTCGGTTTACAACTTTAGCAGATGAATTGAAATTTTAATCATTCATCGAAAGAATGCAAGGAAATTATCATGAGAAAAATAAAAGAGAGATTAATTATTTATTTTTTAATTTTAAATGAACAGTTGAGATTTCTCCCAAACACGAGAAATCCTTATTAGATTAATGGTGCTCCATGGTATGATGCTGAAAATGATATAAATATAAAGCAAAGAAATTATCATTGCTCCTCAATTTATAATGTAAAAAGTAAGGGCGGTGCTTGGATTGTGTCACGGTACTCTTATCGACTTATTTATGCAAATTAAAATTGGATTAGGTGCAGGTGAAAATTAATTGGGTATATGTGAAAATAATTTTTTGTGCAAACAAAAATGTATAATATTTATTAGAAAAAATGTAATATTATTACAAAAATGATTAAATTCCTTTTTGAAATAAAAAATAACGTAATTTTATATATATAAAAAAATGTGTTGTTAAAAATTAGGGATACTTACGTGTAGGTCCTAATAAGTGGATTTATTGTCTAATAGGTCATATGAAAAAAATTTGTCATAAAAAAATGTTATTAATTGTAAGTTTTAGAGACAATTTATAAAAATTATAACAAAAAAAATCACTAATTGTCAATTTTTAGCGACATATATAAAAAATTGTCACAAAAAAAATATTTTTAGCGACAATTTTACCAAGATTTATTTTCAATAGGACTTGATGAAAATTAAGTTCAACTATTAGGATCTATTAGTGGTTTACCATTGTATTATTTTTTAAATCTCAAGTTAATTGTTGTAATTTATCCAAAAAAAAAAAAAAAAAAACACACACACACACACACCATCAACTTGTTTGGTTTACACTATTTTTTTAAAAATTAAATTTTTTACTTTTAGTAAATTTTTTAATATTTTAAGTAATTATTTACTTTTTAGATATACCTAATATAAATACACTTAAAAGTAAAATATTTTTGTATTCTTATATATTTATTAAATTTATTAAATATTTTTTTATAAATATTTTACTTTTTAAATATATTTAAAAAATAAAAAAATTTATTTAAAATATTAAAAAAATTCCCCCTTCATGATTATTTGAGTTTAAAAAAAAATTGCTCTATTTGAAGAGCATTATTTATGACAGCCTCACCTCGGCGTCGTCGTTTAGCTGCTGATTCAAACATTGCGGTAGTCGATAGAGAGGTTTGTTGGAGGATACATGAGATAATAAATGAACGAACAAACCAACAGCCAACATTTCAAAGTCAAACTTACACCACTAGATTGACTGATGGTCAATTTTTCAACTTGTTGACTGTTTGACAAATTAATTTCAGTCCTCCCTCTTCTCGTTTATTGTAATTTTTATTTATTTTTGGCTTTGGGATCTGTGTTATTGCTTATGTCAAAATTAAAAAATAGCTTGGTTTCTTAAAAGTGATGCTTTAATAGTGCGCCATTGATATAGCTAAAAAAATGGTAAAGTCAAGTCTTGAGTGAAATTTGGTTTAAGATTTGGCAAGTTATCTTGCTGCAAAAAAAAAAAAAAAAAAAAAAAAATCAAATAGTTAGAAAAAAAAAAATATATTTTCTTGAATTGTGAATTCAATGGTTAGAACAAAAAAAAAAAAAAAAATAGTTAAATTTGACAAATGGTTCTGCTAAAATGGAAAGTCTCTAGTGGAGTGGTATACTAAAAAAAAGGAAAATGTTTGGTAACTCAAATTTTTGTGGCTCAAATGGCTCAAATCTGTCAAAACGACGTCGTTTTACACTCAAAATCTGTCAAAACGACGTCGTTTTGACAGATTTGAGCCATTTGAGCCACAAAATTTTGAGCTACCTAACATTGTCGCTAAAAAAAATTAGCTTTTTTGCACAATAACAAATCAAAAAATGATTTTGATTAAATTATTTTCACTTGAACCATTAGAGATACTCTAACAACCTACTTTAATAATTTGATTCGATGATAAGAATAAGGCTTGTTATGGCTTCTATACTAATCCAACTAGACTGATTAATTTACACGAACTCCGTTAATTCTTCCGTCCCAAAATATTAGTTGTTTTTGAAAAAATTAATTTTTTTAATAGTACAATTATTATACTTTAAGAATATTAACTTTCCAAAACTACCATTTAATACTTCAGAATATTAATATTAATGAATTTAAAAGAATGACAAAATAATAAATTTATGTTATTTTAGTCATTAATTTTTGATTTTTTTAAATATTTTGTAACAATGAAAAATAAAATAAAAAACTTATATTTTGGGATGAAATGAATATTTTAAATTAGTATGAGACCATTGACTCTCTATTTTTAACAAAGCTCTACTATATACTTTTTAAATAAAAAATTAAAAAATTAGTACATAAACTAATTTATATTAAAAAATGAATAAATTATAAATACACCTTCAGAGATTTGCTTAAAGCACAAATTGTCCTCTGTGATTTAGAAAATTACAAATACTTACTTGTCAGAATTTTTTATTTAACAGAATTAATTAAAAAAATTAAATTCATAATTGCTCTCCTATACAATAATAAAATTACTTAAATTATTAATTGAAATATATTTCTAACATCATTAAAAATTGGGTCATTTTTTGATAAATCATCTTTCTAAGTGTTTTATTCCATCTAACGCATATTCTTTTTGAATATTCCATTAAGTTCTGCTTAATATAATATGACCAAATCATCCTTTCTACCTTTTTGCACATATTTCTATTTTAAAACTAATACATAATAATAGTCCCTCATTTTATGAAGAAAATCTCTCCCTTATTCTAAGGAGAAAATCTCTTCCGCATTCCATGGAGAAAATCTCAAATTATGAATTTTGAACATTTTTATAATTGATCCAAAAAGTGATCCAAAAGTCATTTTCTCGGACAGACATAAGCATAGACTACTCGAGCGACCAAAACACCACTTGAGCGAACATACACAATAAATGACATTGCTTGAGCGACCAAACTCCCAGTAGTTTTGCAAACTGCAAAAGACCGCTTGAATGCAATAGCTCAAGTGCAGATATCACATTCTCAATAATTTTACAGACTATAAAAGATCGCTTGAGCAAATAAGCAAAAATCTGGGCAACAATTCGTGGAAAAACTAATTTTCCAACATGTTTCAAATGCAACCAAAACTCCCAATAGCCAACCTCAACAAGCAATAAGATGGATATGAGATAAACAACAATTAAGTACACGATTTCTCGAATTCAAAAGCAAGAACTGGGTCGGGTCTGAACCAGAATCGTTATAATCTGTACCTAAGATGAAATCTAAGCGAGTACTGGAACGAATGATTATCTTTGTTGACTTAGCGCGATTATGTGTTATGTGGTAGATGGTATGTAAATTAATTGGAGCCTCAATGGGGTTGTTTGAGTAATTGTCATGTGATTGTGTTGTTTTAGTATTTTGGAAATATGCCAGTGTTATGTATCTTAAGTTGTGTGTTTCCCTTCTTATAGAAACATTATGGATTGAGTAATGGACTCGGAGTGGGCACCTTGGTGAGTGCTATACTGGTGATATGTTGTGTATTAGCATAAGTTGTGAGTTGGTGTTGGTTTATCTTTAGTGACAGTTAGTATGTCTTTGAGGGGTCCTTTGTGCTTGGTGGTTGGATGGAGTTGTTATACTCATTTAAGTGACGTTGTGTAGGTTTGGTGTGGGTTGTTAGTCCGTGGACTAGTATGTGTTGGAATTAGTTATGACCTTGAGTGGTCAGAGGCATGGGGTGTGTTCCCAATTGAGTGAATTGTTTTAAGTCTTGTAACCCGTGGAAGAGGTGTTGATAGTGTTAAGAGTTTTTAGAACATGAAGAGTTGGGATTTCTCTTGTAGATATGGGTAGTGTTGGTGTATAGTTTCGACTATGGTGTTGGTAACCTAAAGGTTAGTATTGTGGAGTGTGGTTGGTTGGGATGTGAGTTGTTGTTTGACTTCCCTCGAGGTTGGCAGAGTATGTTGGGCTATTTAGGCTTGGGGTTTCTCTTTATAGATGATGTATGGTTGGAACAGATGAAGTTGTTTTCTGTGTAAGTTAGATGAACTAGTTAGTTGAATATCTGGCAGGATTTATAGTTGCTTTGGGTAATTAGTTTTGGTTATCTTGTTTTGTAATTGGGGGATAAACGGTTGTAATTATTAAGTGGTTGTTTTGTTTTGTAATCGGTATGATGTGGACCGTTGAAATATTATGACTATGTTAATGCATGTATGGTGGGTTGTTTATTTTATGAGTTGTTGTGGAATTTGAAAATCTTCATTTGAACGTGTAAGAACTATTGCGTTTTGACTTGGGAATATGAGGGTTGGAGAGCCTTGTTTTGATTAGGGTTTGTATGTTATGTTAAATAATTTGTGTTTGGTTGAAATTGATTTAGAATGGATGGACGGTAGAGTTTTGGTTGTAGAAGATGAGTACTTTGTGGGTCATTGTGACTTGTTGGGTTATTGTGAGGGTGGAGTTTTACCAGTCAATATATTCAGTTTGGTTGATGTTGGTTATTGGTTTATGTTGGAGATATGATGATTTTGGTTTAGACCTGACCTATTTGATGTTTTGGGATTCCGATTTTTTTGGTCTTTAATGGTTGTTCATATCCTTATTTATCTTATTCCTTATTGATTTGAGTTGTTTGAGTATTATGGTTGCATTTGGAATAGGTCGGAGGTTTGTTTTTCAATAGAAATTTTGTCTAAATTTTGGCCTATTCGCTCGAGCGGTATTTTCTTCACTCGAGCAGTCATTGAGAACTCTTAGTACTTTGGCAGGTCTACAGAGATACTGGAATGGTGTATTCTTAGCTCGAGCAGTGTCTCCTGCGCTTGAGCGGTGTTGCGCTCGAGTGGTATTTCTTGAGCTCAAGTGGTGGTTTTTGTCTACAAAACTTCTGAGAGTTGGTATTCTTCGCTCGAGTGGTGTTTCTTACACTCGAGCAGTGTTGCGCTCAAGCGGTACTTCTTACATTCGAGTGGTTAACTTCTATTTGTAATTTCTAGAAGTGTGGTGTTTTGGTCGTTCGAGTGGTTTGTGCGTATTTGGAACTCATTATGGGGGTGTTTGGTGTTGGAGTATTGTTGTTCATACCAAGAAGTGGGTTAGATGGATCGATGTCCTTATAACATCTTTAAGAATTGGTAGTGTTGGTGTTTGAGTTAAGTGGTTGGCATGAGAGTGACTTGAGTTTCTGTTGTGGGGCAGTTATTTCTAGTCTACTGAGGGAGTTGTTGGTTTTATGGAATTGCTTTTAAGTATAGATTCTTTTGTTTTGGATTGGCGGTATGTAGAAGTATGTTGTTAGGAGATGTGTAGAAAGGAATTGTTCATGGGACTATCCTGGGAGGTTGCCTTGGTGTGGTAATATTATGCTTATTGTATTGTTGCATGGTTCAATGTGTGCTAAGTTAAACTATTTTTATCATAAGTGGAGGTTATTTATGAACCCCATGTACAATCCCTAGTGTTGGGGTGATTTTCTGTTGCGGTTTTAGTTTGAGGATGGAACTTCTAGTGGTATGATAAGGTTGTGTGGAGCGGGTAGTAAGTTGTGTAAGTTTGTTATTTACTTCATTTGTCACGACCCCATTCTGCCCCTAATAGAATGGTGCCATGATGGCCAGTAATCCAAGATTACCAAAGGCCAACTTGCAAAGTCACACACAATCAGAGTATACATATGGGGCTTACATGCGCGGAAGCAATAAATTTAAATCTAAATAGTCCATAAGAGCTATGTATAGATCAAATGAAATGGCATACATTTAACATGGTTGTACCACTTGGATACAAATAAAATAAGGTACATATTACATCTTGATCAAAAGGCTTCTCAAACCAACACATACAAAAGAAATGAGTTACAAACTAAGAAGCATAATCTTCAAGATGCTAGCAAAACATGAATCCGAACACAACTTGCAAAATACATCTAGGCGTCGCTGCCTTCTTGCTCATCACCTACATATATATAAGGAGACGGTGAGCTTGGATACTCAGTGAATGATATTAGTAATAAAGGTTTGAATGAATGATATTCGATATCTTTATCAAAACAATACATAGCATAACTTGTACAAAATCAAGGGATGAACCAAGTTCATCTATCAAGTCTTTCAAAGCTTCAAGGGATGCTTACTAGCATCAATATAATATAAGGGATGACATTCCTGACAAAACAAGGGAATAATCGACCCGGAATCGATTAGACAAACCCACTCGCACAAGGCCGTAGGTGGCAAGGAAGATATCTCAAACAAGGGTACTAGTTGCATTATAGTCCCCTAGCACTAAGGACTTTCCAAGAATGTCATCAAATTGAGATAATACTTGATACAAAACTAGGAATAATCATTCATACTTGAACAAACACTTTTCCAAAACGAAACAAGCAAAGCTTTTATCAAAACATTAGAACATAGCTTTATTAAAAATACCACTCACATAGCTCTTCGGGTGTGGGGATTAAAGCAAGGATCCTAGGCCTACAAGTACATAATAAATCCCATTGAATACATTTCAAGAAGACAAGAAAAGATGCTCAAAGATGGATATGAAATGCATCCCTAGAACAAGCTTTACATGAGTGCAAATGATCTCAGCATTTCTTTCAAAACTAAGTCAAGACAAAGCAAAACATGTGCTGGGAGTTAAAACACTGCTTTTCATCTCGGGAAAACATGCTAGGTATCAACCAGGTCTTGGCCGAGGTCCCACACCTCTTGGCTGAGGTGTGGTCCCGATGACCACATTCAGGGAAATGAAGTCTGGGAAAATTTGGGTTTCCTTTTGAAGAATATGAAGAACATGAACATGAAGAATATGAATGCCAAATCATAACTTTTTTTTTTATTCAAAATATGAGATTTCATGATATGAGTTCCAAAAACATGGACCTGGGTACCCATACATGAAGATTCCATGAAAACAAACATAAAAACATGGATCTTGATACAAACTTTCAGATCAAAACATGGTTTTTCTTCAAGAACACAAGAACATCATTTTCTCTTTCTAAAACAAAACTTTAAATCAATGCATGGCTCATGAATCATGCTAGATCATGGAATGTGATCGGATCAATATAAAGAACAACAAGAGTAGATCAAGAATCTAACCTCAAAATGCAAATCCGACGGTTCAAACTCTAAAGATCAAGCTTGGGATCTAGTTCTCTCACTCTAAACTTCTCTTCCTCTTCCTAGAACCTCTCTCTCTACAATGCAAAAGGTATGACACAAAATGATATGGGTTCTCAGCTAGTACCTGACTTAACCCTCTGTTGGGACACGTGGCAACGCCGGATTGGATCTCCTAAAAAAGGTGATAGAATGACAAGACAAGAGTATGACAAAGTGTGTTTAACAAGCAAGGTGACAAGGGCACTCTAACAGGGCAATGACCTCGGATTAGGACATAGGCTTCGGCAATAAGGTTTCAATGATCTCGGATAGGAAGGATAACACTTGACCTAGCTGTGCCACACCTCGGTCTACGTCATACCAGTCCAGGAACAAGATCACCAGGTGCAAGGATCAAGGATGTTACACATCTCGGCCTAGCCGATACATATCTCGGCCTAGGTGATGACATCTCAGCCAACATGCCAGGGTGAAGGTGGAGGTCAACCAAAGTGGTTCTAAGATGGTCCTAGGTATAAGAGGTTCAAGGGTGGGACCTAGGCTTAACACACCAAGCAAGGAACAAAGCATGCAAGCAATACTTCAAGCAAATCACATAAGCACAAAACAAGGCAGGGACCTTTACTTAGGCAAAACAATTCAAAATCTAAAAATGCAAGCTTAACAAAACAAAATCATGCAGATGCACATGAACATGGCTAAGACGAGGATGAGGGTCATTACATCATTTGTCTTGGGGTGAGTGTGTATTATGATCTTTGGGAGTTCAGCTCGAACTCAAGTATGGTGCGAGGAAGTGTTGCGATGTAAGCATAAGTGCAGAGGATGGGCAATGATTTGAGGTATTAGGGGTTAACTTGCGAAATACGGTGTGATTAAATGAGAATGTAAGATTGTGTGAGGAACTCCATCCTGGAGTTGGTTTGGCTAGGTAATATGTGTTGGTGTGGTGTTGAGATAAGTGGAGTTAAAAGGTATATTAGCATTTGAAAGCTAGTGTGGGATAGTGGTGTTGGATAGTTGGTTGGTTGGTTGGTACTTGGTTTGGTTGGCATATAGTCACCTTGGGAATAGATTGGAATTGAAGGTTGTGTAATTGAGCGGTGTCATTGCGTGGCATGTAGGTTCCTTATGGACAGTTAGGAAGTTATTTTGAGTTTGAGGTAACTGGTTTGGGGTTACGATTTTACTGTGCTTTTGCACCATTATGTGATTGCAGGTGTGAAATTTCTTTTTCTTGTGTTATTGTGTTGCAGGCATTTTGGAAAGTTGTTGGATTTTCATCATGGAAATTTGGTTTTGGTATTGTGGCATCACCGTGGGTGTGATGGGTCCAGAGGAATGCTACTGAATGATTTTGAGGGGGAAATTTTTTCTTGAACTAAAACAATTTTGAATTAAAACGTAAGTTTTCGGTTTAATAAATGTTGAATCCAACAAATCAGAAACAAAATGCAAATGGTTTTGTGTTATAAATATCATCTATGGTTTTTGTAAAAACAGCTTGGAAATCTCTGAGTTTTGTTGTGGACGGTTGAAAATATGTATCTGGATCGTGACGGTGAAGTTTGGGCGCCTTTTGGAAAAGCAAAGTGTTTTGAGACAAATGGGAAAAGTAAGGAATTTTCTTTAACTTGGATGTGGTACCTTATGTTATGCGGTGCATTGTGATTTAGCCTGAGTTACTAGTTATGTGCTATGTGTTTACTTTATGGGGGTTTAGAATTTGTCTGAGGCTTGTTATGTCGTATTTGTTATTCTTTAGCCGTATTTTTCCTTGTGTTCTCGTTCTGAGAGTTGATCGAGAGTCTGGTGTGCAAGGAGTTCTCTTATTTTCTATGTCTGAGCGTTTGAACACTCAGTGGTGATTTCGGTGTTGCAGGTGATTCAAGCATGGTTGACGTCTTTGAGTCCGAGTGGTTATCGTTGTTGTTTTGGTGGTTGTTGCTTTTTGTCTCATAGACCACTACAAGTTATTTGGGTTGAAGAGGCATCTGTGTTTGTTCCTTGGTGTAGCTCGGCTTTTTCGCGCCCCCTTTCGGAAGTTTGAAAGAAGCCCTACAGTTCGGACTCCTGCAATTTTGAATCTAATCTCATAAGTGCAATGTGAAATTAATAATCATCAAAGAGTCAAAATCTAACAAATCTTTTGGAAATTTGATTTTGAATAAAAAATGCCAAAATTGGACTGCTTTGCTAGATATAGAGTCGCCACTTAAATATATTTTTTTTTTGGGAAATTTAGGAAACCCATGACTCATGCCAAAGGCTACGTGTCCATCATCACCAAGATTGTCTCTGCTCGGGAACTTAGGTACGAGAAGGGAAGGTCATGAATTGAGCACCCCTGCTTGTTCGATCAAAGATCGGCCTCTACTAATCATGATATGATTCTTAAGTACATTATATGTTCTTGTTCCGGTTTATTAGGCTAGCATTACAATGTGATGCGCACATACAAGGTATAGACTAGTTTTCTCAAATTGGAACAATTCAATTTCATGTTTGTTTTTCGAAAAAGGTTTGAATGTGCCACTTGATAAAGTGGGCTTAAAGCTTGTGAATTTGCCACTTAACAAAGTGGGCTTAAAATTTGTGAATTTGTCACTTCATGAAATGGGCTTAAACGTATATTTATCAAATCATTCCAATTCAAGCAACAAACATTTATCCACAGGCATTCAAACAGTTTAACAAGTAAGCATTTTGCCTCATGGCAAGCATGCTAGTCATGGTAGTCACTCACACTCGTGTAAGTATGCTAAAGCACTAAAAACTCACCTAGTACTCCAAGCCAAGATAAAACAAAAGAGTTTAGAAAAAAAATATGCATGATACCTAACTATACAAGATGGCTACTACAACGCATGCAATAACGAAATTAGATAGGCTCGGTTATTAATATGGCATATGAAACAATTTAAATAGCATGTGGTGTAAGCACATATTCAAAGAAGTATTAAACTAACAATGTAGTTAGAATGATAGACCGAGCCTCAGTGCATGCAAGACAAATGAAAGGATGCAAACATGCGATATGCTAATTGAAACGTGATGCCCCTAATCTAACCATCAAAAGCGGATAAATAAAAAGGAGAAAGACGTGGGGTTGGAAGCCATACACATTATTATAACATTGATGCCCTCGCTTATGAGGGTCTAAATGAATAAACTAGCTAAGCTAAACTACTTAAATAATTATAATAAACCTTGAATAAATAAGCTAGCTATCTAACCTAATTAATTATTACCACAAGTAAATAATTAATTATGCTAAGTTAATTAATTATTACAACAATGACGAACTAATTTAATTAACTACTTTAAGCTAATTAAATAAGTACAATGCAAAGCTAATTAGCTAACTACATTAACTAATTAATTACAAAGTGACTAATTAAACTAGCTAACTAATTAATTATAACACGAATGAATCAACTAGACTCAGTAAGTTATTAAAACACGTAAGTGCAACAACTAAATGACAAATGACTAATTTAAACTAATTAACTAGTCTGGGAACGAGGGAGGCCAATGCATGCTCGGTTTCCACCTGAAGAACTTCCACTGTTTGCTTCTGAAAGCCTCTGTTACATAACCTTTGCACTGGTTTTTCTCTTCCAAACCAACTCTGCTCTACTTCATAAGTATTTTGCTCAAAATTCACTGGTGGCCGGCAGGCCAGAAGTGGTGGCTGGCCGGCCACCAATAGGGGGTTGTTGCCAACACTAATGGCTAAAAGGCTAGGAACAGTGGCCGACCGGCCACTAATGATGCACCATTTCTTGCTACAACAGAGAGCAAACAGAGAAAAGAGAGAGTATTCTCACAGGTTATTTGTACTGTGTATCCCTTCTTATCATCAAAACAAGCTCAAAGGAGTGATACACTTGGTTCAAAAACTATCAATCAAGCAATTTCATTGCATGATGGCCAAAGAACCAAGGTGTACAAGTTAATAAATGCGTAAACAAGACCACAACCTTCACCCTATCGTGTATGATCAAGGGTAATGGAGACCTAGGAAACTTGGCACATTTCATCACTTTGAGTATGAAATGCCCCAATTTTCCTTATGTTCAATTAACGTTCGATTGAACACACCGAAACACAATCAAATTCTTATCTTTGCACAATTTTAGTTTTAACTTTGTGTTACTCATTTTAATTACCCTTCAATTCTTTAATCAATTAAGTCCATTGATGAGTTGAGTACTCTAAAAGAGAAGGAAGTGTCAAACAAGGGGTAGTTTAAGGTAAGAGAGAGGTGTCATGCCGTTGATAATGAAACCCCCAAAAGAGGATTAAACCATTAAGTATGGACCACAATCTCGAGCTTAAACAATCCTAAGGTTGAAACAACCCTCAAAGCAAACAAAGAGTCAAGAAATGGGGGAGGTTGCAGAGATTATGCTTGCTGAAATTAAGTGAAAAATAGCACTAAAACAATGCAATCAACTCAAACAAGTGATGTCTAAAGGCCTAAAACACCAAGCTTGTGCGAACACTTACACTAGAAGCATGCCAAACAAGACTCAAATGCAACAACCAGCCAAAAACAGAGGCAAAATAGTCTAAAATACAGCCTAAAACATGCTGGAATTAAGCTACAAAAGAATAGAAAAATATGCTAAACACATAGAGCTATCTAGGCTAGCAAACAAAATAGAAGGAGGGGAGGCTAACCCCTCTAAATTTGGACTTCAAAACATGATTTTCAACACTAAAAATACTCTGAAATTCAGTATCTAAAAGCCCAAAAAAAGATGGTTTAAAAGTGGGAAATAAAGGTGGAAAGGCCTTATAAACAAAGAAGAAAGAAGGGTGGACTACTCCCTAACTTTAAATGGCCTAAAACCACCAATTTCAACCCATAAAACAAATTTTTTTTACAGCCCAAAAACAGCCCAAATTAGTGGGAAAAGATAAGAAAAACAAGTATGCAAGCAAGTTCAAAAGTCAAGTGTTATACGTCTTGAAGGGAAGACTGTGAGAACCCGAATATAAAAATTAAGTAAATAATTACATAATAATTTTACAAATCTAAAATATTTTATTATGAATCTTTAAGTGCAAATTAAATATTATTGGAGGATCTTTTAATTAATTTTAAACCTAAAATAAATTTATGGTGAAAGTCATTGATTGAGAAGCAAGATTTATTATTAAAAAAAAATAGAGAAGAGGGTGTGACTTGAACTCTAGACCACAAAATTAATAAGTTAGACTCTTACCATTTGAATTGCATGTAACTTATATATGTATTTTGTATATTTATCTATCTATTTGACCTAAGTGTGCCCACCACTAGTATAAAATAAAATAAACACAAACCCTAACTCCTGTTATAATTGTTTTCCACAACACTAGTAGCCCTAGCAACCGTGGGTTTATGAAGAAAAGAGAGGGGTTTTTCAATCATCAAGATTATTGTTGTAGCCAAGAAGGAGAGCTTTGGGTGTGTTGTGCTGTGTAGCTTCCTTGGTTTTCTTCTCTTCTTTTTGTTTTTCATCCTTATTCTATAATTATTTTGTTCATTGATGGAGAGGTTGTAGGTTTATGCATTGTGTATATAGATATCCTATTAAGAAACTTGAGGAGCTAAATTTATGTGTAAAGATTGGGTGTAATTTTCAGTCCAAAAATTCTGTACAAAGTCACAAATTTTAAAAATCAAGAAACCATATCAAACGGATGAATTTTAATCTGAAATTTTTTACAGTAGATCAATTACACATTGAATTGCATATCTGAATTTTTTCATAATTTTTGGGAGTCGAAATCCATATAAATTGAGGTATTCAAATCTGTCCAGGAAACCAGTCTGAAACAGTAAATTCGGGATTGTTGTTCTCTTTGGGTATAAATCCAAAAATTATCAAATTAGTGTCATTAGAACCGGTTACGAGACTAGTTTCGTATGTTTTTGGCCTTGCATTGATTGCTCATGTATATTAAGAGAACCGTCAATTTCTTTAAAGTGCTGCAGAAAACAACCTGTTTGGATATAATGAATTGTAGAAAATTATTTTGATAAGCAAATCAAGTGAAACCAATTGGGTTTGAAACTTAGGATATATTAGATCATATCTGGAGGTTATTGCAATTTTTCGAATAGCGTGGAGTGGGTTTTGTAATTTTCAAAGTTAGCGAATAGATTGGGAAAACTTGTTTAAAACACTGTTTCATCTTAAAGTTATTTTTAGTTAAGTTTCGATCGGAATCTATGTCTTGGGTGATTTTAGACCTTGAAGAATATGAACTTAGGTAATATTTAAGAGTAACGGTGAGTTGGGTTGAGTCGTGTTAGTGCGTTTTAGTTTGAGGTTACTTAGTTCCTTTTTTTTTTTTAGTATTTTTAAATTAGTTGTGACGCGTAGTTTTTATACTTGGTTCAGGCCACTAGTTGGACTTTTACACTCTATTCGAGGATTATATTATTGCGTTTCAGGTGAGTAGTTTCATGCTACATATTTTTTATAAATGTTCCCCTACCCTGAACTGTTGGAAAATTAAATTGTTGTTTCATGATTAAACTGTTTTGATAAATTATTATATTATCAATTGAATCAAATTATTTCTGAATCATGTGTGAACTTGGCATACTGTAAACTATTTGTTTTGGTCTCATGTTTATAATGATGAACTACCATGTTTTGAAAAACTGATGTGTATTGATTATTGGGACCATGTGTGTATTTAGTCCAGGGAAATTATTCCACTGTGTGTGGTGACTCTGGCCACTAGGGAACAGATCCGGGTTGGGCCGTGATGACTCTAGTGCTCAACGATTGTAAGGAACAGACCTTTAAAAACAACTAGGTGACCTTCAATCGGATCGTCTTTGAGAAAAGGCCTAGGTGCCACCCTGAGGATGACTCTTAGTTCGGTATTGGATCCAACGGGGCTTATAGCCTGAGAACTGTGTGGCAGATTATTTGTTTTTCTTGGTACCCAGAAAATTATTGGTGTTCATGTTATAATCTGTTTTAAGTGGAAAATGTCGTTTATCATGTTCTTGCGAGACATGAGTATTTTAAGTGTTGATTTGTGGAACCTTCTTTTTGAAACAGATTGTATTTACCAAACTGTATGCCAATCTAGTTTCTGTGATATATAACTTATTTTGGAATTGAACCCTGTTTTCAAAACTGTATTTACTATCCATGTTGCTACTCACTGAGCTATCAGCTGACCTAGTTTTTATCACTTCCTGGTGTTAGAAGGACTTAGAGTGGACTCATGGCGTAGCGGGGACTCAATTGCATGGACCTCTAGGGCATTCCTTTAGTTTAGAGTGTTATGTCAAGTTTGTGCATATTTATATTTATTCTTATCGAAGTTCATTTAGGATTATTTTTGATATGTGGGTTGTTTATATCCCATAAGTTTGGATGGTTTTTTATTACGGTTGATTTTGCCGTTTATAATTGTAACATGTCTGGATTGAGTTTTGGTTATTTATTATTGGACTATTATTCAGTTGTTCAATGTGATTGGATTCGTGTTTAGGCTTACGTGTGCCTTGGGCTAAGTCCCTGTGGGCCACGGCCGGTCATGCCCGGATTTGGGGTGTGACAAAGACCAACTCTAGGCAACAATTCAAGCCAAAACCACCTTCTAGAGCTCCAAGAAGGCCTTAAGGAACCTCAACTCAAAGATGAACCACTTTGGTTAAGGAGGTGTAGGCAAAAGTGTGGTGTATCTAAACTATTATGCACAAACTTGCAAGAAAGAGAGTGAAATGTAGAGAGAGAGAGAGAGAGAGAGAGAGAGAGAGATAATTTTTGCTCCAAAAATTCTAACCCTGAAATATGAGAGATAGTTCATGTATATATAGAAAACATGAGCCTCAATTCAAAAATATCTATTTAGAAATAGCTCGAGTAGTATGAAAATAGCTGGAGGAAAATATCTGCAAAAAATATGCTTTTGACACCAGTGGCCGGTTGGCCATCACTGCTGGCCGGAAAAATACTCAAAATGGCCAAAATTTGCACCAGTGGCCAGCCACAAAAATTTGATTTTAGGCCCGACTTCAAATAGGCATAACTCATTCATCCGGACTTGTTTTTAGGTCATTCTTAAGTCTAAATTGAAGCCCCGGAAGTCTACTTTCCAATGGTGGAAGTCTCACATCTAAATTCAAAGTGTGAAAAAAGATATGCCTATTTTAGTGTAGGCTACTTAGTTTTGGTCCTAACGGATTGATGCCTAACTGCGTATCAACTAGTTTTCTTTCCTCATCTCCTATTTTCTTTAACTCCAAATCTCTAAATAATATGTTTAAAATATTTTTTCAAAGAGTTCACCCCTCTTCCATTTATTTGCACTTTGTCTTTGCTCGATTTACCGAAAAGTGTAATTTTTACCGAAATGCGAGCCTTGGAATATTGTAGAAACTTTTTGGAAAAATATTTTGAAAAAGACGATTTTGAGGTCTAAGATAGTTTTGGTCAAAAATAGGGTGTAAGGTTGGGATTTAGCAGCTCTTGTTACTGAAGAAATTGAGCGATTTGTACAACACCACTTTCATCATCGAGTGATCAATTAGTGGCGCCCAAGTCTTAAGGGTGGTCAAAAATGGGGTGTCTATAGTTGCTCCTCTTTGACAAAGCTTGAAGTCATGAAGTGATGTGAGTGAATGTCAAAGCCCGGAGATGACCCATTTTGACAAGGCCGTAAGACTTGGGCAAACGAACAAAATGCAGATGCAGTTGGTTGGACACAAGGGTTGCCTACGTATCCCATTGCAAGGAATCAAACTAGCGTAGTTTAGGGGTAGAATGCAAAATGATATGCAATGCATCAAAACAATGTAAAGATATATAATGTAATGAAATAATCAAACCTCAAGCAGTGCGAAACCACACAAATACCATAAAGGGACGGAAATGCAAAATCAAACTACGTTTAACACAGAAAAGAAGTGGGCACAGCTAAATGACGCCTAACACAGGCTAAGTGCCTACATCCTCAATAGTAGCTTTAGCACAACATGTATGCTTACACATAATAGAACCATGTTTCAATGTGAAAGGGTGCGAGCACATGCAAAACTATGTGTTTCGTAGAAAAAGAAAGAGTACAAGTAATTGGGTGGGATAATATAAGTGAGGAATGATCTGTTGAGGAAGGATTGTGATCCTAAATGCTGAATGCAACAAGACAAAATATGATGCAATGGATGCAGTGAACAAGGAGTGCAAGCCAAATTACGTCTTACCTAGACAAGGTATGGACACAAAACAAACCACGTCTAACACAGAAAAGGTGTTGACACCCTCAATACTGGCCTTAGCGCAGCATGGGTACTGACACATGACAGAACTATGTTTCAATGAGGGAAAGGTATGAGCACATGCCAAACTAAGCTTAATACGGAAAGGATGTAGGCGATAAAATGGATAATGTAGTAGAAGTACGCAATAAATTCTATATGCAATGCAATAGAGGTAATAGATGATAAATAGATGATGCATCTAGGAAGTGGAAGTACTTTACAGGGGCAATTGGCGATGACTCACCTTATGCTGCTGTGGATCTTCCTCTTCGTCTCGGTTTCGCTTCCAAACCACATGTACTACTTTTCTTCATGGCCATGTTCGCAACTTTCCCTATTCTCCAACAGGGTGACATACTAGGTTGGTTCAGTATCCAGAATTGAGGCGCATACACGCTACCTCAACCTATGGGGCTGTCATACAAATGTCAAGCCGAGGATACACCCCTGGGTATTTAAACCAGACTTTAGTCTCAGAAATCTCGAACCTTTGCGTTCTAGGCATCGCTTTTCGAACTCTAGTTTCTACCGTCGCAGTTGATCTCATAAGAACTTACCGTAAACACAAGCAAGTGGCTATACCAGACCGCCGGAAGTCGTTCGGGCATGACAAACACTAAAGGAATTGCACCTTTAGAGGATTTAAGGTCTTCTAGACCCAAATAGTGCACAAGACAGTACTGGAGGAAGTGCACAAGACAGTGCTATACAGGTGAAATGCACTAGACGGTGCGATGTAAGTTAAAATGCACTAGACAGTGCGATGTACGTTGAAATGCACTAGACAGTGCGATGTACGATGAAATGTACTAGACAGTGCGATGCAATTTGAAATGTACAAGATAGTGCTATACAAGTTGAAATGCACAAATTAAATGTACGAAATAGATGCGAATGCACAAGACAGTGCGAGTGAGGTGCACAAAACAGTGTGAGTGGAGCATAAAATAGTGCTATGTGGGTTGAATGCACAAGATGATGCAATGGTGCACAAAATAGTGCGATACAAAGTGAATAGGATAGTGTGATACAAAGTGCACAAAACAATGCGATGCAAGGTGAAATGCACAAAATAGTGCAGTGCAGGGTATGCAGAGGGAAATGAGCAGTACTCAGAGTAGTGCATCATGTACCTTACGAAATGAGTGCAGGGAAACTTGCCACAACTCATTTGAAGTGTAATACAAAGAGTGGTAACTCGACAAAACTCTGTTGAGTGCAGAACAAAGTTAAGAGCAAGAGCAACCAATCACGCAGTTTAACTCAACCAAAGTGTATAAGCATGCAGGAAAAACCCAAAGCACATGTATTAATCAGAGGGAAGATGGCAATCCCAAGAGAGTTTTGAAAAGGTTGGAGACAACTTTCAAAAGCTGAATCATATTAGAATTATCATGGGGGTGAGCTACTCTAACCTAGGGAAAAGTGCCCAAAAAATGGCTTTGGCAGATTAAGAGATAGATTGGGTTCATGCCCTTTGTTCAATTGATGACCCGATCAGATGCACTAAAAATTGCCCCTAGTGTCCAATCATTGGCCACCGATTGGGTTCATGCCCTTTGTTCGATGGATGGCCGGTCAAATACACTGAAAATTGTCCTAGTGTCTGACCATTGGCCATTATTTTCAAGATTATACAGGCACGTGCGATGGAGATCATCAGATCTTAGAACAACTGCCAACCAATCAGACTCATGTTTTCTTTCTGTCCCAGTATGTTAAGAACTTACTCTAGTCCCCCCTTCCCCTCAAAGCAGTGATAGATTCCTCATATACACTTTGCAATGATCATAAACGCGATGCCCCTTGTATGGACACTCTTAGCTTGTTTATGAATTCCACACATGGACTTGTTTTCGAGTTTGGAGTGAACACTCGTGTATGGAATTTTGACCAGGCCACTCTGTTAAACTTTTGAGCGACAAACTCACTTTGGTGACTTGATGAAGAGTGCTTTTGAGCAACAGACACATTATAGTGACTCAATGAAGAGCGCAGTCTGAAACAAACACCAGGCATGACACAACAAAACTTACAATTAACCTAAAAGCATAAAAAAACTCATGGTAACTGATCATTCATAGTGCCCCTAGTTTTACTTATGTTTCCTTTATAGAAATCAATTTCGCAAAACCCAAGTTTCAATTCCTTTTTGTTGCTCAAAATAGAGATTCTACTGATAAGTTCAAGTATTGAAAATTTCTTCACTTGTTGATTCAAGCTAGTTCTCTCTTACCCAACGCAAGTATGTGATATGCACAGCAGTTGGTGTAACTCATGGGTTGATGTGAAGCTGACGACGTGAATCGGGCAAGATGATTGGGTTTAGATGAATGAGATAGATATGGTTGAGATCGAACTTTAGAATGAAGTTGCCTACGTATCACAAGAATGGGAATCAGGTCAACGTAGTTCATGGCTGAGGTTCACTCGGATATTGACACTCTCCTTTTGCGCTCTAACTTTTGCTAAAGTCGCCCCTTCGGGGTTTTCAACCTTGTGAGCTATATTTTTTGATTTCTCATTTTTCATGCTCTAACTTTTGCCTAGGTCGCCCTTTCAGGTTTTCGGCCTAGTGAGCTTCTCAAGGATAGCGTTACAACATTTATGATGGATTTGATCAATGGTCATCCTTGCCTTAACACTTGAAACTAGCTTCACCTTGATTTGAGCTTGGTTCTCCATTCTTTTATGTATGCGTTTTTCTTATCTCTTGCTTCATTTTCAGTGTTGGTTCTTCTCGAAATGTGGTACCTTCTTGCATTGGCTTCCCCGAATTCAGACAGAAGTTCCCTTCCTCACAGTTGATTAGATTTCATTCCAACTGATGCCCCTGGCTTGACGATTGACTTCTTTTCTCTTTTCTTCCTTTTGTTTCTTTTCTTTTTTTCTTGGTTTATTTCTTTTTATTTTTTTTCTTCCTTTCTTCATTTTTCCTTTCTTTCTCTTTCTTTTTTTTCTCTTTGAAATATCTCTTTGAAATAATGAAAACACCAGGGGAGAAATTCTATGATTTGTAAGGTCTGAAAGCCGCATTGTGCTTGCCAAAATGATCGCCTAATGGCGAAGAGAATCCCCAGGACAATGTAAAATACCACGCACAATTCTGAACCTATCTTCGCAAGTTTTGCAAAAGAAATAGCTTAATATTTTGAAATCATGAATGACTTTGTGCCGATAAGTCGGAATTCACTTAAACCACTCAGGGGATCCTTCTCAACACTCGAGCTTATCAACAAAATCTCATTCAAAAAACAAATTCAAAAACAAATTCAAAGCCCTTTTCTATTTGTAAAAGGTCACACATGCATCACTATAGGCACAATAAAATGATCAAAAACTTGACTCCCACTTTCATAAAGATGAAGACCTAAGGGTATACAAGAGCGACTCAAAGGAAAAGACTCAACTGACGCAACAACATAAGAAAAGACAAATAAAACAAGACTTAGAACAAATATTTACAAGACACAACTCAAAACAAAACAAGCATTTCTGAGACAGAAGGGCGTTTCCCTTCTCCAAGTCCATCTACAGAATTTCAAAAACAACTTCAAGTAGCCCATGAGAAAGTCTAGACCTTCTTTCTATTTAGCAATACTAACACCCACACCCGACAGGATTGATTTCAGACTTTTAAACTGAGTCTCACAGATTGAATCTCATAATTACCCCGGTTGTCCCCACACATATCATTGACCGAAACAATTACTGCTTCACACTATGCCCCTAGTTCAGAAGGTCCTTCTCAAGTGCTTTTGACAATTACCCTAGTTGAGACTGAGATTCATTATCCTAGCCACCAGTGCTGGCATTTCTAGAGAGCCCAGTGCTTCATTAAGCTTGAACTCACCGAGATCAAGTAAACTTTCCATCTCTTCAAAGATTTTGTTCCTTTTGCTTAGATCGGAATCAGATGATTCAAGAATGAACATAATGGGTTTGGGCTCCTTGGCAGGTACAATGTGTTAGTTGGGATAATGGCTGGTTGTTGGCAAGCTGTGGGTGGGTTTTATGTTATGGAGTGGCAATCTATTGCGGTCAAGGGGAGGGTTATTGACAGCTTTGAGATTTTCAAGCAGGGTGATGACTTTGTTGTCAATCAAATCTTGAATTTCATGGCGAAGGCGAAAGCAACAGTCAGTATGGTGACCGTACTATTGATGGAATATGGAATATTGGGTAGAGTCGTGTGTAGGTGGGAGAGGATTAGGGAGAGGTCGAGGATTGAGTGGTTTGAGATACTCTTTCTCCATCAGTACATTCAATGCACAGGTTAGGCTCATATGGAATTGGGCGAAGGTTCATTTTCGGGAGGAGGAAGCATTAGGTTTAGAAATATTGGCAAATGGAGTGACGGGTGTTGGTCGAGTATTCATAGGCTTGGGACTGGAATTAGGATGGGTGTTTCGGGTAAAGCATCCCTTTTCATTGTTTTCCCTCTGATTCAAAATGCTGTCATCTTGAGTGACAAAAATGTTATCCACAGTTTTTGTAACAACTGCAAGCACTTGCTGTTCGTTCAACCCTTTGACCTTCAAAGTCTTAATAGCCCACCGAAGTTGCGCATAAGGATCAATACTTGTCTCGGCTTTGTTCTTGCCACTTGTTTCTTCTTGGCCAAGGGATTGGGTGGCTATATCGAAGTGAGGCCCATTTGTTGTTAATCTGTCATCACCTAGACTTAGGATAGTTTCAGGTATCAGGTTGGCCCTCTTCAACTGCGGCTCGCCCCAAGATTAGGGAGCTTTTTGACAGGATCGAAACCTCAAATGTTAAATTTGTCACCATTCCTTGAATGTTTTCAATCATTCCCAACATCTCAGCAGTAGTGGGTTTAGCCATTTGGTGCTCTTGGCGTACCCGAACCGGATTGGGTGTATCCATTATGCGCAAGTCAGTGCTTTCTCGAATGAACACCTCTGGCTTGGGTAAATGGGTCGGGGTGATGTATATGCTGGGGTTGAAGGTAGATGGGAGTATATGGATGAGGTTAAGGTGGGCAGGAGATATTTAGTCATGGATGGGAAGTGGGTTGGTGGTAATATTGGGGTCTTGAGGTGGAGCTATTATCTAGTTGTCGATGAGATTCTAAACCTCATGACGAAGGCAGTAGCAACAATCGGTGCCATGATCGCATTGCTAATGATACACGCAGTATTTAGTGGGGTTATGTCTAGTAAGGAGTGGGTCAGGAAGAGGTTGGGGATCAAGGGCTTTGAGATATCCTTTTTCCATCAAGATTTCTACTGCGCTGGTTAGGCTCATAAAGAGGGTGGTGAAAGTTTTGCCTTGAGCTCGAGCTGGGCTGGCTGTTTGCGGGCTTGTATTGGCAAATGGGTCGGCAATTTTAGGAGTGGCGACAATAGTATTGATTTTAGTGGGTTTGGGAATAGTGCTACTACCAGCATTGGTACTCCCTGAAAACACTATCCTTGTTGGTTCGCTTGTTCTGGGAATAATTCCTTTGTTGAATGCACTCTCAATCTGAACTCCTAATTCATGCAAAGTTTTAAAAGTGAATAGTGGAGCAACTATTAACTATTGCAACATATCATGCTCAAGGTTCTGCACCGCTATCCGCATTTGGTCCCTTTCAGAAGGCCGATCTGTCATATGTGCTGCCTTTGCTCTCCACCTTGCAACAAATTCCACAAAAGGTTTTGTAGGATTCTGGTGGGTTGCTTCAAGCTCTTGAGTGGTCATTTCAACTTGGGCATTGTAAGAATACTAATTGACAAACGCCTCAGCCAACTCTTTCCAATTCTGCTTCATTTTATCCTCCAACTTGGCATACAAAGTGGCTGCTATACCTGACAGCATTCTTCCATACAAAGAGAGTTTTTGTGGCTTAGTTAGACCTATCGGTTTTAGGACGTCCAAGAAAAGTCGAATATGTACCATAGGATCTCTAGACCCGTCAAAACGGTCAATGTGTGGGATTTTGAATCTGTCTGGGAGCCTTACGGCAGCCTCGGTGTACTCATCCTCAATGTCAAGAATGGAGTTAATTTCCTGTGCCTTTTTGAACTACTTCTCAAGGTTAGCAATTTTTAACGAGATTGGGTCAAGATCATCAATATCAAGGAGATAAAGCCCCTCATTAGGCTGCCCAAGGGTCTAAAAACTCGAGCTTAGGATAACCCTTCTCGAGGATCTAGACTCTGCAAATCTTCAGCTGGTGGAGGTGGGTTAAAGTTTGGCTGGGGGCCCAGGACTGGATGTGTAGTAGATGCCCCAGATGGGTGTTGCATTTCAGCATTGGTCTCATCCTGCATGGCAATTCCCTTGTTTAAGGCTGCTATCATGGCCACAACTTCTTATGGACTCTGTGTCATCACGGGTCTACTGAGGTGGTGATCG
Source organism: Camellia sinensis (assembly GCF_055761805.1). Classification (NCBI taxonomy): domain Eukaryota; kingdom Viridiplantae; phylum Streptophyta; class Magnoliopsida; order Ericales; family Theaceae; genus Camellia; species Camellia sinensis. The sequence goes on along the minus strand of NC_138961.1, from coordinate 65,324,668 downwards.
GGGGAAATGGATGGGTGTAAGTTGAGAGTTGACTAACAAGGATTTCGACCAGGTTGTACTTGATGTATCTGAACTGGATTAGTTTAGATAGGCTTGATTGGATTGGGTGCTTTAGAATTGGTCTTTTGGCATTGTTTAGATCTTTTCTAAGCTGGCTGTTTGGCGGTTAGATGGACTGAACCCTTGCTGAATAGGTTGTTTTTCTGGATTGGATGGATTGTGATGGGTTAAGGGAGTTACTGCTCTTTCTCTGGCTTAGATAAACCTAGCATTAAGAAACAAGTGCCTCTCATCAGATCAGGATACCGGGTATGCCAGTCAAAACAAAGCAAGATACAATTTTGGCCCTGGTTCTGGTTTTGTTGAAAATTCACCCATATCAAACACAAACCCCAGGATTTCGACGCAAATCTGATTCTGATATGATCCTTAAGTTTGAAAGGAATCGCCTCAATATTAAGAATCTCCGAGGATTGCATCATACATTCCCAAAGAGTTCATATTTTGCACAAAAGCACTCAAAACACCCCTATGAGAGGTTAGGGTACCTTATCCTAGTTTCTAACACTAGGGTTCACTATTCAAACAACGCAGTCTCACGTAATCCTGTATTCGGGTGAGCATCCTGTCCTAGTTTGGAACGGTCTCTATGGCTTTTCGATATGCAATTAGGCTGAATGGTCAAAAAGGTACCTCAGCAAGACTACCTAATATACCTCTCACACCTAACATCGAGAAGTGAAAGGAGGATGAAATGGTACAACAATAGTCCAGATCCAAGGGTTGTGTTCCCATCATGGCAGAGCCCGTGATCGGTCAGCCTTTTGGCAAGCTTTTCAGGCAAGCCTCCGGCAAACCGTCCAGGAATAGCATATGGCAAACATAGTGACTTAGGCGCACCAATGTAAATGAATTGCAAAGAAACATATAAGTGTAGATAAAAATTCATATATGAGTTCGAGTCAAGTTCTTTAAATTCCCCAGGGAAGTCGCTAGAAACTGTAGCTCAGCTCTTTTGCACCCCCTTTCGGAAGTTTGAAAGAAACCCTACAGCTCGGACTCTCGCGGTTCTGAATCTAATCTCACTAGTGCAATGTGAAATTGATAATCACCAAAAAGTCCAAATCCAACAAATCATTTGGAAAATTGATTTTGAATAAAAAATGCCAAAATTGGACTGCTTTGCCAGATACAGAGTCGCCACCTAATTTTTTTTTTTTTTGTGGAGAAATTTAGGAAACCCATGACTCGTGCCAAAGGCCATGTGTCCGTCATCACCAAGATTGTCTCTGCTCGAGAACTTAGGTACGAGAGGGGAAGGTCATGAATTGAGCACCCCCGCTCACCCGATCAAAGATCGGCCTCTATTAATCATGATATGATTCTTAAGTACATTATATGCTCTTGTTCCGGTTTATTAGCATTACTATATGATGCGCACACACAAGGTATAGACTAGTTTGCTCAAATTGGAACAATTCAATTTCATGTTTGTTTTTTGAAAAGGGTTTGAATTTGCTACTTGACAAAGTGGGCTTAAAGCTTGTGAATTTGCCACTTAACAAAGTGGGCTTAAAGTTTGTGAATTTTTCACTTAACAAAGTGGGCTTAAATGTACATTCATCGAATCATTCCAATTCAAGCAACAAGCCTTTATCCACAGGCATTCAAACAGTTTAACAGGTAAGCATTTAGCCTCATGGCAAGCATGCTAGTTATGGCAGTCACTCACACTCATGTAAGTATGCTAAAGCACTAAAAACTCACCTAGTACTCCAAGCCAAGATAAAACAAAAGAGTTTAGAAAAAAAAAATATGCATGATACCTAGCTATTCAAGAGGGCTACTGCAATGCATGCAATAATGCAAGTAGATAGGCTCGGTTATTAATATGGCATATGAAACAATTTAAATAGCATGTGGTCTAAGCATGTATTCAAAGAAGTATTAAACTAACAATGCAGTTAGAATGGTGGACTGAGCCTCGGTGCATGCAAGACAAATGAATGGATGCAAACATGCGATATGCTAATTAAAACGTGATGCCCCTAATCTAACCATCAAAAGCGGATAAATAAAAAGGAGAAAGACGTGGGGTTGGAAGACATACACATTATTACAACATTGATGCCCTCGCGCATGAGGGTCTGAATGAATAAACTAGCTAAGCTAAACTACTTAACTAATTATTACAAAACTTGAATAAATAAGCTAGCTATCTTAGCTAATTAATTATTACAACAAGTAAATAATTAATTATGCTAAGTTAATTAATTATTACAACAATGACTGTAGACGCGCCCTTGGGCTTTGGTTCTACAGTTCGAACTCAAATGTCATGGTTCTGAATCTAATCCCACAAAGTGCAATGCGAGACCGATAAATCACCAAAGAGTCCAAATCTGACAAATCGTTTTGGAAAACTGATTTTTAAGAAAGAAGTGCCAAACATGGACTGCTTTGCCAGATACAGAGTCGCCACCTAAATATTTTATTTTGGGGAATTTAGGAAACCCTGACTCATGCCTTAGGCCACGTGTCCGTCATCACCAAAGTTGCCTTGGCTCGGGAACTTGGGTACGATTGGGGAAGGTCATCTATGAGCACCCTCGCTCGCCCGATCCGAAGATCGGCCTATACTAAGCATGACATCGAGTTTTTGAAAACACATGCGTTCTTATTCCGGTTAATTGGCTAATCTTTACTACGTGATGCGCACAGTAAAATAAGTATAGACTAGATCGCCTAACTTGGAACAAAGCATCGCATATCCGTTTGTTTGGAAATGGTTTTGAATTTTGCTACTCGCAAGTAGGCTAAAACACGGATTTCAATGAATTGTCCCGATTCAAGCAATCCAGCCTTCATCGACAGGCATTCAGGCAGTTATATCATATAAGCACTTAGCCTCATGGCAAGCATGTTGTCATGTTAACACTCACATACATGCAAGATGCTAAAGTATAAACACTCACAGTGTACTCCGAGCCGAAACAAAGAATATGTTACTAATCAAATGCATGATCCAAGTCCATATTAAGATGGCTAATGCAACACATGCAAAATGCAACTAGAAATAGGCTTGGATATTCTAAGATGTCGGGTGAATGTTACATTTGATACGTGTATTCAAATTGGAATTTGAAATATAATGCAGTTAGTATGATGCGCTGAGGTGCATGCAATACAGATGAATGATGCAAACATGCATAGCATAATGTATGCTAATGGAAATATGCCCTGCATCTAACCATCGTAAGCGGTTAAATAAAAGGGAGAAAGAAGTGGGGTTGGAAGACATGTATCACACACACGCACGCTTATTACATAATTGCGCCCTCTCGACGGAGGGACCGAAAGAATAATACAAATTAACTAATTAACTAACTAATTAATTATTACAAAACACTTAACTAAATAACCAAATTAAATAGGCTACAAAAGTAGTAAAGAGGCCTCGAGAAGAGGGATGCATGCATGCTCGGACGACTTTGCTTGGAAATCCATCGCCATGCTCATGCTGCCTCTGTTTACACTGCTCTTCACCTCTGAAAATTGCACAAGTCTCAAGGATGCTTCCGAATCACCTTCTGAGCACTGTGGGATGTCACTGGCTGAAAGTAAAGGCCACCGGCCAATAGGAACTGGTCATTAACTATTTGTGGGGATCTCGGCCAACAATGCATAGCCGGCCGGCACTGAAGATGGCCGACCGACCATCTCTTCCTGCAGAATCCTATTTTTGCTGCAACAGAGGACAGACAGAGCATGGCAATACATTTTCAAGGCAATGTTTGCACAACCACCCTCCCTATCATGTTACAAACTCAAGGGAGGATGGTTCTCGACCCTCGGACATTAACCACGCATTCCGATGCATGATGGCCAAAGGAGCCAAGTGTGCAATTCAATATCAAATGAAATGCACAAAAGCACATAAGGGGCCTCAACCTCCATCGTGATCGATCAAGAGGCAAGTGATGCACATACAATGTCATGCAACCTAAGCATGCAAGCAAGCATGCAAACAACTCAAGAATGATGCAAATCGAAAGCAACATAAGCATGTTAATGACAATGCCAAACAAAGCTAATGGCGACAAGCATGCCAAATGCATCGTAACCTAAACAAGTATGTAAGATGCAACATGAACATTCAAGCATGCAAGGCATGTGTAAACACCCCATTTTTAACCGACCTTAAGACTCAGACGCCATCGATTGAGCGCTCGGTGATACGCATGTTGTGCTCGTTCTGGGGTTACGGAGTTTCGGCTGCGAGCCTTGCCTCCAGACTTCGGGGCTCTTTTGTGCTTTGCCTCGATTTGCGAACCAGGTCCTGTTTTCTTTATTTTCTCTTCCCGAAGGGAGGGAGAGGTCTCGTAGACCATCTCTCAGTGGCTGTAGGCTACGTTTCGTGGTTGTAGGCCATTTTTCCCGTTTGGAGCCCAGTTTTCGATTTTCAGAGCCGTAGGCCGTGTGCCTCGGTTCGGGACCGCTTAACTACCTCAGTTTGCTCCGTTTTTTGGCACACACCTTGATTCCTCCCTTTTGAGGGACACTATCGCCCGGGAGACCACCTTCGTGGTCATACGCCACTTCCGGTGCCTAACAGTCTATTTTCGCGGCCCTGAACCGCGCGTTTTGGCCCCCGAACCTTCGTTTTGCATCCGTTTTGGTCCATTTTTGGTAGAGACCCTATTTTCATTGCTAGGGAGGTGGTAGGATGGTGGGAGGCCACCTTTTCCCCTGAAAAACCAGTTCTCTTTTTCTCTCTCCAAAAGCCAGTTTTTCTGACAGAAAGCTGGTTTTTCTCACTTTTGAGCCTCAATTTCTAGTTTTTCACACCATCATTGTGTTGTGCTCATCTGGGAGGCCACCAATATGGGTAGGCCGACCAGTAATTCTTCTTGACCCTTTTGAACCCCTCTAAAAAGTTGGTTTTTCTCTCTCCTGGGTCACATTTTTTGGTTTTTCACCACACACTTGTATTCTACTCATCTGGGAGGCCACCTTTCTGGGAAGGCCAACCAGCTTTTTTGCTTGACCCTTTTGACCCCTGGTCAGCCGACCAGGGGGAGTGGCTGGCCGGCCACCTTAGCTGGTCAACCAGCTTTCTGCTTTTTGCTCTTCTCAAGTGCAACACAACTGTGCCAGCTGTGAAACATTTGACCCACTGTTCGAGAGTTTTGTCCTTGTTTTGGTCCTTAAAAGGGGGTTTTGACCCCTTTGCTTGGTTGGTAGGAGGAGTTTGACCCTTTTGGTCAAGCTTCTTGAGGAAGCTTGACCCTTTTGGTCTAGCTTCCTCAAGAAGCTTGACCTCTTTGGTCAAGCTTCTTTTAGAAGCTTTGAACCTCTCTCTTGGCTTCTCCAAGAAGCCTTACTTCTCTCCCTCTATATAACCAACCCTTCATCTCATTTTGCAAGGGTTAGACATTTGGTTAAGGCATACACACTCCATCCTCCATAGCCTTCTTCTCCAAGCTCCAAACCCTAATATTCTTGGCCATTTTACACTACACCTCATAACCTACCACCCCCACCATCCATTCTAGCATCTTGGAGGTCATTTGCAGAGCTTGAGGAGTCATATTCTTGGTCCAAAAGTTGCTAAGGGTCGGCTCTACAAGGGTAAGTCTTCATTTACCCCTTTTTTGCACTATTTTGCTCTATACTTTAGCTCCAATTGCAAGCATTTTCGAGCCTTGGTGTAAACTGAAAATAGTCTTATTTTGAGCTCCTCTTCATGTTTGATTAAGGATACTTTTATGTTTGAGGTCTCTTACATCATTGTATGCTTTATCTCTCTTTTAGGGCTTATTTTGCATGATATATTAGCCTTATTTGTGAGATTTTTTGGACCTCGGCCTAAACTGAAGAAAGTCTTTTTTTGACCTCCTCTTTAAGTTTTATTGAGGTCACTTTTCTATTTGGAGTCATCTTCTTCCTTGCATGCTTCACTTCCTCATGCTTTGAGCCATGCATTTGAGCATTTGCATTGGTCTTGTTTTGGAATCTTGGCCACTAAAATCTAGTAGATTTTCAGTGGCCTTGATATGTCTTTGAGCCCTGAAATCATAGAGGAGTGACCCTCTCACCCCTCATTCTCTTTACTAGCATGGTTGGCCTTCCAAAGGGACCCTATTTTGCATGCATTGAAGTCATGTTTCAGGCCTCATTTTGAGGGTTTTAAGGTCTGACTAAGCTCTGTCAAGAGCCCATTTTGCCATATTTTATGTCTATGATGCATGTATAGAGCAATCCCATTCAAGGCCTTTCAAAGGGACCTTTCTTTGCATGTTTCCGAGACTAATTTGAGGGCCTATTTGGTGGGTTTTAGGGATGTCATAACTCATTTCCAGAGGTGGTTTTTCCATGTTACATGTCTATCTTGTATGTGCTTAATAACCCCTTGTATGGCCCTCTAAAGGAGCTCATCATTTTTGCATGCATTGGTTGCATTTCAGTGGTTATTTGGACATATTTTAACATGTTTTATTCACTGTTTTTGGCTGGTTTGATGAGTTCTCATATGCTTCATATACATGCCATGTAAACCATGCTTGGTAGTCAATGTTGCATGCTATTTTAGTCCATCATGTTAGCACTTTTTAGCCATGCTTTAAACTAGAAATGTGCATGTTTTGGGACTGCCTTGGCTCTGTCTTTGTACTTCATGGCCAAATAATGCTCGCTTTGCATAGTTAGAATTCAATACATGTGCCTAGCTTTGAGTTTCGGGGCTTATTTCATGCATCGGGTGCCATATTTCCATGTTTCAGGATCATTTAGCATCATGTTTCAGTGCTAGAGATTACATGTTTGTATGCCATCTTTCATCCCTTGCCATGCTTTGGTAGAGTGGCATTTTATGGCTTAGGTTCGGTCCTCGGTATGCATGCACGTGTACACGCATTTCGGTTGTCTCATTTTCATCTCATGGCCACTGATGTGAGTGTGGCTGAGGTCCACTCATGTTGGTGTAAGTCCATCGTGCATTATGTATGTCATTTCGGTCCATAGCATTGCGTATGCTAGGTTACATGTTAGAGCATTGTGTATGCCATGTTACATCGAGCATTGTGTATGCCATTTCATAGCATTGCGTATGCTAGGTTGTATGTTAGTCGCATTGTGTATGTCATCTCATTTGCATCGTGTTTGGGATAGGAGTTAGCCCAAGCACGGGAAACGAGGAACGTTTCGTACTCCGAGTGACGGAACGTGTCTCAATTCCCGGTCGCCGACACTCCGGATTACTCATGATGGAGTTTAGGTCTTGTTGTGTTTATACGTGCATTCATTTCACATCGAGTCGTACAATTTGACCCCTCGGCCATTATGCATCGAGATGCGTGATTGGTGGCATGAGGATCGAGGACTACACTCCCTGAAGAGCAGTCATGCATACATATGTGAAAATACTTTGCCATGCCCCTTTCTTGCTCTCTGTTGCAGCAAATTAGAAATGAACAGCCTTCTGGAGCTTTGCACAGCATTCCGGGATTAAGTGTAAACAGAGGCGAATCGGGGCATCGCAATGAATTTCCGCGCCAAGCAACTCAAGCATGCATCTTTCATCATTCAGAACAGAGCCGAGGCGGTCCATAGCTTGCATGCTAATTTACTTGATTTCCTAGTTAAACTGTTAATTAATTAGGGTTTTGTACTTATTCGGACTGTAATTATTATTCGGACTGTATTATTCTTTCGGACCCTCCGAGCGAGGGCGCAATTGTAATAAGTGTGCGTGCGTGTGATGTATGTCTTCCAACCCCACATCTTTCTCCTTTTTATTTACCAGCTTATGATGGTTAGATTAGGGCATGTTTCAATTAGCATACAGTATGATAGCATGTTTGCATTCATTCATCTGTCTAGCATGCACCGGGCTCGGGGCATCATGCTAACTGCATTTGTATTTCGATTCCAAGTTGAATACTTGTTAGTTGTAGCATTTCACATGCCATCTTTAGAATAGCCGAGCCTATCTTAGTTGCATTTTGCATGTGTTGCATTAGGCATTTCTGTATAGTTAGGATCATGCATGGATTTCTAACATAGTTTTTGTTTTGGCTTGGAGTACTCGGTAAGTGTTTATGCTTTAGCATCCTTGCATGTGTGTGAGTGATTGCCATGATAGCATGCTTACCATGAGGCTATGTGCTTATATGATATAACTGCCTGAATGCCTGTGGGTGAAGGTTGGGTTATTTGAATTGGAACAATTCATTAATTGTGAGTTTTAAGCCCACTAGATAGTGGCATAATCATGTTTTCTAATCCCATCTGAGGGTGGCAAATCCACGTCTTAGCCTACTTGCGGGTAGCACCATCAAACCATTTTCAAATAAACAAACATGAAATGTTTTGTTCCAATTTAGACGACCCAGTCTATACTTGTATGCTGTGCGCATCACGTAGTAAATCTAGGCTAATAACCGGAATAAGAACGCATAATGTTTTCAAAACTAGATATCATGGTTAGTAGAGGCCGATCTTTGATCGGGCGAGTGGGGGTGCTCACGAAGTGACCTTCCCCAATCGTACCCAAGTTCCCGAGCCGAGACAACTTTGGTGATGACAGACACGTGGCCTTAGGTAACGAGTCAGGGTTTCCTAAATTCCCCCAAAATAAATATTTAGGTCGTGACTCTGTATCTGGCAAAGCAGTCCATGTTTGACACTTCTTTCTAAAAAATCTGTTTTCCAAAACGATTTGCCCGATTTGGACTCTTTGATGAGTCATCGGTCTTGCATTGCACTCTTCGAGATTAGATACAAGACCGTGACACAAATTGAGTCCGAACTGTAGTGAGGCCCAAGGGCGCATCTACAGCATGCAAAGATGGACAAGTATGCAACGACATACAAAATGAGAAAAGCATGTGATCACATGATAAAGGGATAAGCATGCAACAAGCATACAACATACTAGCATGTAATAACACGCAAGATACTAAATATGCAACAAGCATACAACAATATGCAAGGCAAGCATGCAATAACATGTGGGGATGGTCTTAAACTGAAATGGACAGCTTTCAAATAGGTCCAAATCAGTGGCCAATATGCTAAGGGATAAGGGACAAAATCACATACAAACATGCATGGTAATTGGCCTAACACTTAAGCATCAAAAGGCAACTTTTGAGAATACTTAAAAGAAAAGAAAAGTGTGCAAATGCAACAACATTGCATGTTCTGAAATGAGGCTAGGAGTGATGCCAAATCACATAAACAAATCATAATCATAGCATGCATAAGGCTTAAAGCCTAAGACTAGTGAGGGGACTCGAACCAAAGCTACACAAAACAAAGAGCATATGGCAAGCATAATCCAAAACAGTCTTGAAGCATGGCAAAGTAAGCCTAAAACATGCAATGACCAAAGCCAAAACAAGCTAAAACAAAGGGGCAAACATGAGACATGCAAGATTACCGAAGAGGTGTAACATTGCACCTAAGACAACCAAAACATGGCATGTTTTAAATCAATGGAAACAGAGATATGGCATGCTAAAATGAGCCCAAAGACCCACTTAGATGGCATCCCAAATGCCTAAGCACGGTGGCCTACACAATGACACGCTCATGAGGCATAAAACACAAACTATCCAAAGCATGGAATAGGTGATAAATACAAGTATTTGAGCATACTATATGGACTGAAATAACATAACAAGTGATGCCAAACCACTGAAATGGCCCAAGTAAAGCATGTCAAAGGATTCAATACTCAAAGCCTACAAGCTAGATTACATGGTGGCTATACAAAGCAAGTCATGGACGACCAAAACAACCAAAATCAGAGCTTTAGCATGTTAAAACAAAGCTGGAAGCTTCATGAAGTTGAGCCAAAATCATGCTAAAAAGACATGTTACAACATGGTGCATGTTAAGGCAAATCATGGGATTACAAGACAAGTATGCAAAGCATGCATGGTACGTCTAAACCAACTTGAAACATAGATGTATTAGGGCAAAACAAAGCCTAATACACACTGAAATAAAGCTAAAACAAGCTAAACATATAAGCCACCAACACAAGCCATTTATGCAAGCATTCAAGACAACAAGGAGAGGGGACCCTCTCCTATTTAACACCTCAAAACCACCTTTTCACCACTGAAAATCCTCTGGATTTCAGTGGTAGAGAGGCCATGCAAAGCTAATAACAAAGGCCAAAATGGCCTAAAACAAGGCCTTAATGGGGGGGGGGGGGGTAAACAACCCCAAACCTCAAAAGGACCTTAAACAAAGTTCTAAAGCAAGTGAAAAAAGAACTTTTATCAGTTATATACCAAGCTTAAAACAATAAGCAAGATGGGCTAAAAGCTTAAGCAAGAAATGGGTATCTAAAGCAAGGAACTCACCCTTGTAGAACCTCTTCAAGAACAAAGCTCCAGCAGGTTTCTCTGATCAAAAATAGCTCAAGAACCCTAATAACAACCCTCTAGTACCTCAGTAACCCAAGGATGGTGTAATGCTAGGTGTTCAAGTGCAAAAGTAAGACAAAAGCTCACTTTAGGTCACAAAACAAGACTAAACAAAGAAATATAGATACAAAACTATATCTATCCTCTCTAGGCCATTTTTTTGAACCCTTGAGAAGGAAGGAGGAGCTCCCTCTTTATAGAAGTTCAATAACAAAGCTTTCAAAGCAAGCTAAACCAAGAGGCAAATCCCTTCATACACGTGTATAGAGGGGAGCAAATGTGCATGCCAGCTAATCCAGCTGGCATAAAATATCTGCATAAAGCAGATGAATAGGGTTCGGCCAGCAACAATGGCCGATCGACCAACACAAGGGCCGGCCGACCAAATAAAGTGCCGATCGGCCAATACATTTGGCCGATGGAAAGAAATCATGGCCGATAAAGGGATGGCAAACAAGCCACCCTTTTTCCTCAGAAGCCAAAAACACAAGTGTTTGGTCCACAACCAAGCACAAAACAAACAAGTTGAGAGATCTTGAGGCAAGACGCGCAACCGAGACCTTCGAGAACTCAAAACGAACACAAACATGGATGATCATCGAGTGTTCAAACGATGACGTTCAAGTCTTAAGGACAGTAAAAAATGGGGTGTCTACAATGACGAACTAATTTAATTAACTACTTTAAGCTAATTAAATAAGTACAATACGAAGCTAATTAGCTAACTACATTAACTTATTAATTACAGAGCGACTAATTAAACTAGCTAACTAATTAATTACAACACGAATGAATCAACTAACCTCAGTAAATTATTAAAACACGTAAGCGCAACAACTAAATGACAAATGACTAATTTAAACTAATTAACTAGTCTGGGAACGAGGGAGGCCTAATGCATGCTCGGTTTCCACCTGAAGAACTTCCACTGTTTGCTTTTGAAAGCCTCTGTTACATAACCTTTGCACTGGTTTTTCTCTTCCAAACCAACTCTGCTCTACTTCATAAGCATTTTGCTCAAAATTCACTGGTGGTCGGCAGGCCAGAAGTGGTGGCTAGCTGGCCACCAACAAGGGGTTGCTGCCAACACTGATGGCTAAAAGGCTAGGAACAGTGGTCGGCTGGCCACAAATGATGCATCATTTCTTGCTACAATAGAGAGCAAACAGAGCAAAGAGAAAGTATTCTTACATGTTGTTTGTACTGTGTATCCCTCCTTATCATCAAAACAAGCTCAAGTGAGTGATACACTTGGTTCAAAAACCATCAATCAAGCAATTTCATTGCATGATGGCCAAAGAACCAAGGTGTACAAGTTAATAAGTACGTAAACAAGACCCACAACCTTCACCCTATCATGCATGATCAAGGGTAATGGAGACCTAGGAAACTTGGCAAATTTTATCACTTTGAGTATGAAATATCCCAATTTTCCTTGTGTTCAATTAAGTCCGATTGAACACACTGAAACACAATCAAATTCTTATCTATGCACAATTTTAGTTTCTACTTTTTGTTACTCATTTTAATTATCCTTCCATTCTTTAACCAATTAAATCCGTTGGTGAGTTGAGTCCTCTAAAAGAGAAGGAAGTGTTAAACAAGGGGTAGTTTAAGGCAAGAGAGAGGTGTCATGCCGTTGATAATGAACCCTTAAAAGGGGATTATACCATTAAGCATGGACCTTAATCATGAGCTTAAACAATCCTAAGGTTGAAACAACCCTTAAAGCAAACAAAGAGTCAAGAAATAGGGAAGGTTGCAGAGATTATGCTTGATGAAATTAAGTGACAAATAGCACTAAAAGAATGTAATCAACTTAAACAACTGGTGTCTAAAGGCCTAAAACACCAAGCTTGTGCGAACACTTACACTAGAAGCATGCAAAACAAGACTCAAATGCAATAACCAGCAAAAATAGAGGCAAAACAGTCTAAAATACAGCCTAAAGCATGCTAGAATTAAGCTACAAAAGGCTAGAAAAATATGCTAACATATAGAGCTATCTAGGCTAGCAAACAAAACACAAGGAGGGGAGGTTAACCCCTCCAAATTTGGACTTCAAAACATAATTTTCACCACTGAAAATACTCTGAAATTCAGTATTTAAAAGCCCAAAAAAAGATGGTTTGAAAGTGGGAAATAAAGGTGGAAAAGCCTTATAAACAAGGAAGAAAGAATGGTGGACTACCCCCTAACTTTAAACAGCCTAAAACCACCAATTTTAACCCATAAAATAGATTTTTTTTTACAGCCCAAAAACAGCCCAAACCAGTGGGAAAAGATAAGAAAAATAAGTATGCAAAGCAAGTTAAAAAGGCCTGTGTTATACCTCTTGAAGGGAAGACCAACTCTAGCCAACAATTTAAGCGAAAATCACCTTCTAGTGCTCCAAGAAGGCCTCAAGGAACCTCAGCTCAAAGATGAACCACTTTGGTTAAGGAGGTGTAGGCAAAAGTGTGGTGTATCTAAGCTATTATGCACAAACTTGCAAGAGAGAGAGAGAGAAATGTAGAGAGAGAGAGAGGGACAGAGAGAGAGAGATAGATAGATAATTTTTGCTCCAAAAATTCTAACCTTGAAATATGAGAGATAGGTCATGTATATATAGAAAACATGAGCCTCAGTTCGAAAATATCTATTCAGAAACAGCTGGAGAGTGTGGAAATAGCTGGAGGAAAATATCTGCAAAAAATCTATTTTTGACACCAGTGGCCGGCTGGCCATCATTGGTGGCCGGAAAAACACTCAAAATGGCCAAAATTTGCACCAGTGGCTGGTAGGCCACTACTAGTGCGCAGGCCACATTAGTCGTCGGCCACAAAAATCTATTTTTTGGCCCGACTTCAAATGGGCATAACTCTTTCATCCGGACTCGTTTTTAGGTCATTCATGAGTCTAAATTGAAGCCCCTGGAGTCTATTTTCCAACGGTGGAAGCCTCACATATAAATTCTAAGTGTGTAAAAATATATGCCTATTTTAGTGAAGGCTGCTGAGTTTTGGTCCTAACGGATTGATGCCTAACTGCTCCTTAACTAGTTTTCTTCCCTCCTCTCCTATTTTCTTCAAATCCAAACCTTTAAATAAGATATTTAAAATATTTTTTCAAATATTTCACCTCTCTTCCATTTATTTCCAATTTGTCCTTGCTCGGTTTACCGAGAAGTGCAATTTTTACCGAAATGTGAGCCTTGGAACACTGTAGAAACTTTTGGGAAAAATATTTCGAAAAAGAGGATTTTGAGGTCTAAGATAGTTTTGGTCAAAAATAGGGTGTAAGGTTAGGATTTAGAAGCTCTTCTTGCTGAAGAAATTGAGCGATTTGTACAACATCACTTTCATCATCGAGTGATCAATCAGTGGCACCCAAGTCTTAAAGGTAGTAAAAAATAGGGTGTCTACACTTGGTGTTTTGTTGTTCAGGCATCTTTGGGTTCCCAAGGTGTTAAACCTAGAATCTGGGAACTTATCCCATGATGGATTTGAACGTAGGTTAGTGTTATATCCTTTGTAATTGTTGAGTGGCTTTTGGGTGTTGGCGTTTCTTCAATTTCGGGGACAAAATTTCCTAAGGTGGGGAGGTTGTAGAACTATGTCCTTCTTGTTATAATGGAATTATATTTGACTCTTTGATTATCTTGATTGTGAACCTTCTTAGTCGATATTTGAGCCTTGGTTGAGGTGTTACTATATTGGTTGGGTGAGATTAAATCAAAAACTCCAAATTCGAATAGCTGTTATGGAGTAGTCTTCACTCTTTTATCATTTTCTCTCTCCACACTTTGAATCTTGATGTGAGGCAAGAGCCATTGGAAATCTTACTTTCGGGGCTTCAATTTGGACAGAAGAACGACCCTAAACGGAGTTCGGACAAGAGTTATACCTATTTGAAATTTGCAAATCTGTGCTGTGAGCATAGTGCGCTTGAGCGCAACTTTCAACGCTTGAGCATACTGCGGAGAATCAGATCTATAAAAGTCACTTTTTGGGTCAAACCTCTTCACTTTTCACTCCTTTTACTCTCTCCTTCTGTCATTTTTGCTTTCTCAAGCTTTTTAGCCTTGATTTCATCTATTTCTACACATCTTTGACCCCTAGTTCCATATACCAAAACGTAGAGCACGACGAGGGCTTCCATTTAATCTCAACGGATTGTCGCTTCGCCACTGGTGATTTTTCTGACTTGTTTCTTTTTTTCTTCAAGAGGTATTTCTTAAACTCAATATAAGTTCAGTAGTGTATTTGTGGTGTATTTTAAATATATAGATTCCATTGTTCTTGGATTGATTTTTGGAAATTTGTTTTGTAAGTGAGGGTATGTTCCAAATGGGATTGTTGAGCTATGGTTAGCTACAAAAAGTTTATTTTCCTCTTACAAAAAAATGTATGAGTTTTTAAAAGTAAAAAGCCCTAATTTGGAAAAATCCTAAAATGTTGATCTTTTTGGGAAATTGTTGGATTATTAAATCAAAATGTAAAGAGGGGTTTCCAAATGTTTTCTTGAAAAATGTTATGATTATGAATTGGAGTTGATATATGTTGAAATCAGCTATTTCTTGCATTGAATGGATTTTCAAAGAGGAAGGTGGTTATGCCCTAAAATGTAATGGTTGAGATTGTAAAGAGGAAATGGAATAAATGTCAAGTAATGTGAAATTGAAATGAAGATTAATGATGATGGTGGAGTTGGATATGTATTATCGCTCCCATTTGAGATTTTGGAAAAGTGTATCTTTAATGGAATTTGTTTATTTGTTTAGAGATATTTATTTTGGGCTATCGGTAGAGGATAACTATCATTGTTATAGAAATTGCATGCGAACTAGGCAAACTGGACTATTTATAAATCATGCATATCATGGAGCATGTAATGGATTTTGAAATTTTAAACTGTATGTTTTGGAAAGAGGTTTTGGAAACTCTCGCATTATGTTTTAGAACATTTGCATTGTTTTGGAAAAATAATATTTTGAACCACATGTATTATGCTATTTGGAAAGGATAAATACAACGGTGAATCCGGGAAAAGGTTGTTGCTACCTTAATTAAGTTGGCCTTTGTGGCCAGGGTGAAAGTCTCGAAAATCGTGTGTATACATGGGTGTCGATCTCATGAACGAAATTTCCATAAAATGGCAATGGTACTGCTTGGGTAGCCTACGTTTACATGAGTCCCGTTTGACGGTTTCTTGTGGACGAAATTTCCGTGAAAGGTTGTATTGGTTTTGGAGATCTACCCATTTTATTTATTATCATTTTGGTTTTGGAAAGAAATGATCTTAAAATGGTTTTTGCAATGTAATTGCTGTTGTTTAACGATATATTCGTATTGAAATTGGCAATGAAATTGCTAGTTGGTATTGAGATATCTGGATTGACTTGTAGAAATAGATTTTATATCAAACTAATGTATTGAATTCGGAAAATATTTTGAGTAAACGAAAGCTTTTGAAGACTGGGAAGAAAGGGTTTTTATTGAGAAAGCAAGTGGATTTGAGAATGCATTTGGGCATATTATATATGTATGTATTGCATTCATGATCATTTGCACTGGTGGAGCATATTTAGTTTTTGAAATATTTCCTACTGGGCTTTATGTTCACCCTACGTAGCGGAAAATGTTTTTCAGGTATGCTTATGTAGACGTGCACTGAGACAGTGAAGTTGTGTTCGTAACCGTGTAGGGTGTTTCCTTTATTTGTAGGCCCTGGGCCATTTATGTCACTGTTGGCCGTGTGCCATTCTTGCAAGGGTTACACCTTTGTATATGATGTAAGTCTTTGGGCATTTTAATTTGATTATAACATCTTTGTATGTTTTAGTTACAGAGCATTCATTTGACTTAGATGTTGTATCTAAAAATGTATAAAATTGGAATAACACATGTACTGTGTGCCTATATTATATACATCTACATGAGTGTTGTTAGTTATCGTCTATCGTTGGGTGGTTTACTCACGTAGGTCGGACCTCGTATATTCAGGGCGTGACAGTGTGAATGCTTCCAAGTGTGTTCAATGCGGTTCTTCACATACTTCCTGTAGACACCCTATTTTGACCGCCGTTAAGACTTGGGCGCCTTACTTTGAACACTCGATGATGAAATGTTACGCTGTGCAATCGTTCGAAACTTCAGCAAAATAATTCAGTTTCAAGCATTAAAACCTAAACCTTGTACCCCATTTGAACCAAAACCTTATTTTTTCTTACCTGACCACTCAAAGAAGAGCTGGCTAAACAAATGGCCGGTAGGCCATTTTTAGAGGGTCGGTCGTACATCCTCATGGCCGGTCGGCCGGCCAGCCATGTTTAGCGCAAGCATATATTTTACAACAGCTAGCTGTCCCCATGTGCATGCTTTGCACCAGCTATCTCTTTGCTGATATTTCCGATGTGAGAACTTGTTTTTCTATAAATACAAGACCCTTCTCATGGTTTAGGTTTAGAAAAATTCTCCAAGAGCACAAAGCTTGACCAACTATCTTCTCTACCCTCTTGCAATATACATACACAATACATTCACCTTCTAATCTTGAACTTGAAGCTTTTGCTAAGATTCTTGAATACAATTTTAGCTCCTTGAGAGTGCCATTGTGGTTTGTGAACTAAGAAGCTCATTCTCTCTTTCAAGAAGTGAATTTTGAACTCTTTCAGCATCTTTTCTCTCTCTTTTCCTTTTACCTGTTGTTTTCATGGTGTTTTGAGGCTTGGAATATGTGATTTAAAGTCACAAAAGGAGGAGGGGTTAGCCACCATTCCTTAGGCCTTCTTCTATAGCTTGTTGCTTTACCTTTTCTACTTTGTTTCTTTTGATTTTGGCCATTGTTTTTTGGAGTTTAGGGGTTGTTTAATGTGTTTATTTAATTTATGCTTTGAATATTATAGTTGTGTTGTTGTAAGTCCTTATAGATTTGGTGTATAGGCCATAGCTTCCTATCCATTTGAGTTGATGGTCTTTTTCTTTCTTTTTCTTTCTTCTTCTTCTTCTTCTCTCTCTCTCTCTCCCTCTCTCTCTTTCTCTCTTTTATATATATTTTTATTTTTTTTATTTTTTACCTTTCATGTATATTCATGTTATTGTAATCATCCACTTTTCATTTGCACTCAACAACCTATCACCCAAAAGATTTTCATTCATGGCATAAGAAAGGGGTTCCATATGCTAAATGGTTTAATCTCTTCAGAGGTTCATTATAAGGGCATCACGTCTTTCTTATGCAAAGCGCAATCTCTTATTTGATACTTCCCTTTATCACCGGTGCATCACTTCTAAGGGACTAATTTTCTATTTAAACCCTTGGATATTTTAAAGGAAAGATTCATTATAGTCTATTATTGGGTTTGGAGTCGGAGTTATTATAGCTCTTTTTGGGTTTTACTAGTCAATATCGCCTATTTAGGTTTGACTCTGAATTCATTATCGCTTATAAATGGGTTTGATTCTTCCTTTGTAATTTCCTCTGTAGAAAAGGTGTAGACGTCCCCGAACGCCCTGGGAGGGAACTCCTGTTCTGTTCATTTGGGGTCACTACAGCTCAGGACTCTTAAATTTGTCACGGTTCTAAATCTGAACCAAAGAGTCCAAATCCGGCAAATCGTTTTGAGGAAAACAGATTTTGATAGAAGTGCCAAACATGGACTGCTTTGCCAGATACAGAGTCGCCACCTAAATATTTTATTTTGGGAAATTTAGGAAACCCTGACTCGTTGCCTAAGGCCACGTGTCCGTCATCACCAAAGTTGCCTCGGCTCGGGAACTTGGGTACGATTGGGGAAGGTCACTTCGTGAGCACCCCCGCTCGCCCGATCAAAGATCGGCCTCTACTAACCATGATATTAAGTTTCGAAAACATTGTGTGTTCTTATTCCGGTTATTAGCCTAGATTTACTATGTGATGCGCACAGCATACAAGTATAGACTGGATCGCCTGAATTGGAACAAAACATTTCATGTTTGCTTTTGAAAGATGGTTTGATGGTGCTACTCGCAAGTAGGCTAAGACGTGGATTTGCCACCCTCGGGTGGGCTTAGAAAACATGATTTTGCCACTATCTAGTGGGCTTAAAACACACATTTGATGAATTGTTCCAATTCAAATAACCCAACCTTCACCCACAGGCATTCAGGCAGTTATATCACATAAGCACATAGCCTCATGGTAAGCATGCTATTCATGGCAGTCACTCACACGCATGCAAGGATGCTAAAGCATAAAACTTACCGAGTACTCCAAGCCAAAACAAAAGCTAATTAGAAATCCATGCATGATCCTAACTATACAGAAATGCCTAATGCAACACATGCAAAAATGCAACTATAGCAGGCTCGGCTATTCTAAACATGGCATATGAAATGCTACAGCTAACAAGTATTCAACTTTGAATTGAAATACAAATGCAGTTAGTATGATGCGCCGAGCCCGGTGCATGCAAAACAGGTGAATGAATGCAAACATGCTATCATACTGTATGCTAATTAAAACATGCCCTAATCTAACCATCATAAGCGGGTAAATAAAAGGGAGAAAGACGTGGGGTTGGAAGACATACATCCCACACACGCACACTTATTACAATTATGCCCTCGCACAGAGGGTCCAAATAAATAATATACAGTCCAAAATAAATATTACAGTCCAAATAATTACAAAATCCTAATTAATTTACAAATTAATCTAGGAAAGCTATAAACTGGCACGCAAGCCAGGGACTGCCTTGACTCTGATTGAATGATGTATGTTTGGGCTGCCATGCGTCGAAATCCACTGGGATGCCCCAATTAGCCTCTGTTTTGCATTTATTCTTGGAAAGCGCGCCAAGCCCCGGAAGACTGCTGATTCTTGATTTGCTGCAACAGAGAGCAGGAAAGGGGCATAGCAATGTATTTTCACATATGTATGCATGCCTCGATCCTCGTGCCACCAATCACGCATCTCGATGCATGATGGCCGAGGAGTCGAGTTATGCAACTCAATATAGAATGAATGCACATATGGACACAACAAGACCTAGACTCCATCATGGACTATCCGGAGTGTCGGTGACTAGGAATTGAGACACGTTCCGTCACTCGGAGTACGAAACGTCCCTCGTTTCCCGTGCTCGGGCTAACTCCTATCCCAAGCACGATGCAATATGCATGATATGCATGAAATGCAACTAAGATACAACCTAGCATACACAATGCTATGAAATGACATACACGATGCAAAAGGTAACATGGCATACACAATGCGCTAACATACAACCCAGCATACGCAATGTTATGAAATAAAATGGCATACACAATGCATAAATGGGATTATACTAACATGAGTGGACCTCAGCCACACTCACATAAGAGGCCATTAGATGAAAATGAGACAACTCGAGATGCGTGCACGCATGCACGCAAACCGAGGACCGACCCTAAGGCACCAAAATGCCACTCTAATGAGACATGGCAAAGACATGGAATATGATATGCAAACATGCAAAAATCAGTAGCAAAATGAGGGGCAAAACAGCCCCGAAACAAGGCGAAATGACACCCGATGCACGGAATTTCTCCCGAAATGCAAAACTAGGTACATGAAATGGCTTACAGCTATACAAAGCATGCATAATTGGTACATGGAATGAAAAGACAGAAGCAAGGCAGCCCCAAAATAAGCATTTTTATAGTTCAAATCATGGCCAAACAATAAGCACAAGTGGGACTAAATTATCATACAAAAATGGCTCCGCAAGGGAGGCAATGAAGCAAGTGGTAGATGCAAAGCCCAAACAGAAAAAGACTCTTCTACAACACTGAATAGGGACCAAAAATATGACTACTTAAAGTTTATTGAAACCCCCAAAACAACATAAAAGCATGCTCAAAATGCCATGCAAGGTAGGGCCCAAAAGAGGTCAAAACACAAAGTATACAAAAAATTCATCAAACAGCTAAAGACCCTTAATGAAACATGACAAGGGGGTAAAAATATGGCCACTTTCAGTTAGGACCAAGGTCCAAAAACAGAAGAAAAAAAGGCTAAAAAACACATGCAAAATGAGGCAAAAACATGGATTTCAAAGCAAGTAGCATATGGGGTATCTAAACAGTGATGAGCCCTTCTTCAATGTTGAACAAGGGCTCAAAAAAAGCTCACTTACAGTTTATGACATGCCCCAAAACAGATTACACATAGGCCAAAAATAACATGCAAGATTAGGTCCTAAAGGAGAGATAAAGAAGGAAGTGCAAGATGAGGACCTCAAATGACAAAATTCCCTTAATGAATCATGAAATAGAGCTCAAATAAAGGGTACTTTCAGTTTTGGTCGGATCTCAAAACAGCAAGAAAAATAGCTAGAAAAATGTTGCAAAATTAAGCCCAAAAAAGAGGGAATTGACACTTACCCTTGAAGACCAACCCTTGGTTGCTTCTTGGCTTGAGAAGTGATGCCTCCTAGCTGCTGGAAAGCTCCCCAAGCTGCTGGAAATGGAGTAGTGGTGGTGATGCTAGGTAGTGATGAAGGAATGGTGCAAGGAACTTGGATGTTTGAGCTTGAAAGAGAGAGATGGAGGGAGATGTGTACACAAGGCTTAAGGCAAATTTTTTCAACCCTCAAGACAGAGCTGGAGGCTCTGTTATGTAGACAAAAATGGGGGAGAAATGGAGGGAAAAAGTGGGGGGAAAATGGATCAAGTTTCCCCCCAAAAGTTGTCCCCCGGATACAGGTTTTTGGGAGAAAAACAGATATACAGCTGGAATATACACATTGCAAGGATCATGGCCGGCCAACTTTTGGAGCTGCAGGTGGCCGGCCGGCCACCCCCTATGGCCGGCCGGCCAGGGGTCAAAAGGGCCAAGGTTAATTAATGGCCGGCCACCACAAATTGGTGTCCTCCCAGATGCCCTCAACACAGCCCTGTGGTTCAAAATTGTCAACTGTAAAACAGGAGAGAGAATAGGCCATTTTTAGGAAGGGTTCAAAAGGATCAGGTGGAATTACTGGCCGGCCACCAACTTTTGGTGTCCTCCCATGTGTGTACAACCCAAATATGGGGGTTAGGTTTGAAGAAAGTGACCCTAGGGTGGTCAACATTGGCTTGGAAGTGAGAAAAACGGGAGTCGGAGGGCGCTGGAGGAATATAACTGGTTGCTGAAACAATTGCTGGCCTCCCACCCTTCTACGGCCTTCCTGGTGATGAAACAGAGGTACCTGCCAAAAATGAACGAAAACCGATGCAAACGAATGTTCGGGGGCCAGAACGCGCAGTTCGGGGCCCCAAAAACTGCCTGTTAAGCACCGAAAGTGGCATTCGACCACGAAGTGGGTCTCTCAGACCTCAGTGTCCCTCAAAAGGGAGAAAATAAGATGTATGCCAAAAACCGGGGCAAACGTAGATGGTTAGGCAGTCCCGAACCGAGGCACACGGCCTGATGGCTCCGAAAAACCGGGAACCGGGCTCCGAAATGGGCAAAATGGCCTACAGCCACAAAATGTAGCCTACGGCCACTGAGGGATGGTCTTCGGGACCTCTCCCTCCCCTCAGGAAAAGAAATAAAGAAAACCGAGTCTGGTTCGCAAACCGAGGCAAGGCACAGAAGAGGGTTCGGAAATCCGGAGGCAGGGCTCACGGCCGCGACTCTGAGACTTCTGAACGAGCACAAAACGCAACATCACCGAGCACTCAATCGGTGACGTCTGAGTCTTAAGGTCGGTCAAAAATGGGGTGTCTACAGTTGCCCCTCTTTGACAGAACTCGGAAGTCACAAGTGACGGTAGTGAATGTCAAAGCCCAGAGACGACCCATTTTTGACAAGGCCGAAGACTTAGACAAACGTACAAGATAAACAGAGATGTGCCCGCAGGCATGCCCGCAGGCAAAGGGGCAAAATGCAAAGCGATATGCACAGAGCCGGAGGTAACTCAATGATCATGCAAATGCAGCAAGCTGTAATGAAGCAAGTATTCGCAAATAGATGCAACAGTTTTAAGCAAGAATGCAAAGCAACAACGCAAAGCAACAACTACATTTCATGCAGTTAAAAATGTAGAGAATTTATTCAATTCTCGTCGCGTCTCACACGGAGAAGATACGATACCTGCGCGATTCGTCTGGTCGCACCAATCTCAAATGAACCGTACATACAATATCGTGCCTGCAAAAGAGAGAAATTCAACAAGCACAATATGCTACCAACATATATTCAATGTGATTCCGAAAGTTTGACACACGCAGTGCCGGCGAGTGAATGCATCGCGATGCGAGAAAGGAACGTGCGTGACAATGCATGCTCAAGCACAGAGGTATGGCAATATCAAGAAATGTGCATAATAATGCAAGTATGCTCATGAGAATGCAAGTTATGTGCATGATAGTGCAAAACGAGCATAAATCAAGGTGCCCGTTTGTTACGAAATAACGAGCAAGGAAACGCATGTTTCGGCGAAGGCGACTCGATCACGGCCTCCGATTCACTTCCTGGAAAGGCTACAACACATTCAAAAAGGATACATTTTGATTTCGATGAATAATGATGAGACACATGTCAGAACTTGAAGCTGAAGTTCCGGCGGAGCAATTTTGCGACAGAAAGTGCACTTTCTTTAAACTTTTTCAAGTCCCGAGAACTCCGATCTTCCTCAAAATTTGCAGAGAGCTAGGTGAGCATGTGGGGGATACCACCGGCCAGTTATTTTCCCAAGGGGAGGCCACCGGCTACTTTTTGAAAAGAGAATGGCCGGCCAGCCAGAAAAGGTGGCCGGCCGGCCACCTGCCCAAATCCGCGGGCAAATTGGTGTTTTCACCTTCTTTTCTTTATATTCTCTCACCCAAACACTTTGAGCTCATAACCTCAGCCACAAAATCTTCTCCTCTTGCTTCCCAAACCATTTTCTCCCTCAGATCTGAGCTCTATACGCGTTTTTCAACGCCCCACGCAAGTTGTTTTCGCGAAAACATTCAGTTTCAAGTACTTTGAACCGATTAAATTTTGGTTTCGGAGCTTCTTTTCTCATTTTCGCCACTTGAGGTGAGTTTGTCTCAATATTTGGAAGATTTTCTCGGGAGTTGACTTTTGTTGACTTTTTCATTTCCCGAGAGTTGACTTTTGTTGACTTTTTCCAATTTTGGCTCATTTTTGCTCCTTTTGCAGGTTTTCCGAAATGGCGGGTAATTTTCCTCATGGTGGAGGCTCTCCGGGTGCCGGGGATGATTTTGATGTCATGACTTTGCCTCCGAGGGTCCAACCCTTTATTCCCGAGAGGTATGCCTCGCCGGCACATGTTCTTCCCCGGGCCATTTTTCGTCACTTTACTGATTTTGATGATCGAGCACCTGGAGATCTACTTCTGCGAGAGCCAGAGCATCACCTCTCCTATGAGGCACGAGAGGTATTTACTTCATTTTCTGTATTTTTCGTGCATTTCGTGCCTTTACCATGCTTGAACACATAGTTTAGCCTATGACATAGTACTTTGTTTGCATCCTGAACATGTGGCTTAAACACTTGAATTTCTGAACACTCGGCTCATTAATTGATTGCGAACGCACGGCACACCTTAGTTAAGAAGTGGACACACGGCTCAAACACTGATTTGTCGAACACACAGCCCGAATTTGAAGGTGAACACACAGCACACACTGACTAAGAGTAGAACACGCAGCCCAAACTCTGATTTTCTGAACACGCAACTCGGATTGATGGTGAAGACACGGCACACACTGATTGGGATTTGAACACACAGCCCAAACATTAATTCTCTGAACACACAGCCCACACTGATTGAGAGTAGAACACGCAGCCCAAACTCTGATTTTCTGAACACATAGCCCAAACTCTGATTTTCTGAACACGCAGCCCAAATTGAAGGTGAACACGCAGCACACACTGACTGAGAGTAGAACACACAGCCCAAACTCTGATTTTCTGAACATGCAGCCCAAGTTGAAGGTGAACACACAGCCCACACTGATTGAGAGTAGAACACACAACCCAAACTCTGATTTTCTGAACACGCAGCCCAAGTTGAAGGTGAACACGCAGCACACACTGATTGAGAGTAGAACACATAGCCCAAACTCTGATTTTCTGAACGCGCAACCCAAATTGAAGGTGAACACACAGCCCACACTGATTGAGAGTAGAACACACAGCCTAAACTCTGATTTTCTGAACGCGCAGCCCAAGTTGAAGGTGAACACACAGCCCAAACTCTGATATTCTGAACACGTAGCCCAAATTGAAGGTGAACACACAGCCCACACTAATTGAGGGTAGAACACGCAGTTCACTTACTTTTCCTCGCACGCAGCCTATTTACTTGCACACAGCTTATTCATTTCATTGGCACACAGCTCATTCATTTCATTAGCACACAGCTCATTCATTTTTATATTGACACCTGTATTCATTCTGAATACAGGTTGGTTCTCGCACTGTGCGGGGATATGGCTCCATCGCTGCGAGAGATTGGTATGTTGAGCTCCCGGAGGCTGTCCGAGATTTAGTAGATCTGGCGGGGTTCGGGGCCTTCTGCGTGGGTTATCGCGTTGTCCTACCAGGAGGACACTGATGGCAGCTTTGGTGGAGAGATGGTGGGACACCACCAACTCCTTTCATTTTTCCGCCACTGGGGATTTGACTATGACCCCGCTGGATTTTGCTGTATTAACTGGCCTGGACATAGGAGGTTGGCCCATTCCTTACGACGAGGACATGGGCGAATGGGAGGCTGCTTGGATACATTTGCTGGGGGCCCGCCCGCCTGTTGACAGAGCTTTCGGGAGAGTCCGATACACCTGGTTCTCTTCCCATTTTCGGAGGGCGGAGATGGAGCCCGGGACTCCTGAGGAGGCAGAGCAGTATGCCCGTGGTTTTCTTATGTTCCTCTTCGGGACTACTCTGTTTGCCGATAGAGGGAACACGGTTGGGCTGTATCTGTTGAGCGCTCTGGTTGACCTATCACAGGTCGGTCGGTACGACTGGGGTAGCGCCGGCCTGGCTACCCTTTACTGTTACATGAGTGCGACCTCCCGCGGGCAGGGAGACTTACTTGGCGGTTATTGGAGAGCTTGGGAGGTACTTTCTGTCCTCTTGACTTACATTTTTGCTCCTCATTACTTGTACATTGCACACACAACGCACTTTGCAGTCTATATTTTGCCCTCAGCACTTTGTACTTACATTCTGCACTGCTTTTCTCAGTTATGGGTCTACGTATATTTCCCGATGTTAGCCCCAGAGTTGGAGGTGGCAGGGCCCCTCATGACCCCGTACTCACTGGTGTTCGAGGGCCAGCACCGACCGAGACCCCGAGAGACTCTCTTTTATCTACGACAGTATTTTGACTCTGTGCGAACGACAGAGGTATTTCAAAACTCTCGGTCCCTTCTATTCTCATCTTTGATTCGCCCCGCATATTCCCGATTTCTGATTGGTTTATGCACTTGTTATCCGCAGATTACATGGCAGCCCTGGGCATCCTTGGGTGATGGTCTCCGATTTCAGTATGCCGGAGAATCGGGCACCTCCCAGTACAGGATCCTGCTCGAAGGACCGGTTGGTAGAGCATGGTTTCTGGGGGAACGCTTTTTGCGTCAGGTATGGGGGTACACTTCTCAGGACCCTCCCGCAGCACCCCCAGTCAGTATGCAGACTGCTGATAGGCTCTCTCCCCAGGATGTAGTCAGTGCTATGCTGGGTACTGATACTTTGCTACATCTCGAGGAGGGGGATTACGCCACTTACCGTCATACATACCTGATGCCTCCATTGACGGGAGTTCGCACCCCGATGATGAGGTCTGCTGGTATGCCATCCTCGAGCCAGGCCCGGGCTCGGGCTGCAGACGCCCATTCCACTAGCCGGGCTGGTACATCTAGAGGTGGGGGTAGATCGGTTCCCCCGATTCCTCGGACTTATCCTCATCCTGGATGGCCGGACATGCCGACTGAGCTGATGGGGTGGCAGTATGGGACTACCTCTCCGATTCCGATCCTGATAGAGCCTCCGATGCCCGATCATCGATACGTCATTGATCCCGACTCACCACTGGTATGCCCCACTGTTTTTCATCTATCATTCAAACATTTAGACATTCCTTTATTCACTGATGGTTATGAGCTCGTATTTGCAGCCACCCAGAGAGTACATGGAGGAGGTGATCGGATTGGTGGCCTCACTTGAAGGGATGGTCCTGCGGAGGGAGGCACAGTTGTTTATCATGGGCATCCAGGTACCCTTTAGTTTTCTGGCATTTATCATACTTCTGATGACATGCTGATTTCTACTGCATTGATAGGCTACTTGTGTAGAGCACATCTGACACACACCTCACTTGTACACTATGTTTACATGCACTCATTTCATGTAGTTTTTGCTTGTATCTGCATCTGATGTACATATTTGGACTGATGTATTTGAATTGCACTCTTTATTTTCAGATGCCCCCGGTATACACTCAGCCGCAGGCCAGGCCACCTGGGCCTTCTTGGGGAGCTAGGCCATCTAGGCCCTTTCACGGAGCTGGGCCATCCAGGCCTTTTCAGGGAGCTGGGCCATCTAGGCCTTTCCGGGAAGCTGGGCCATCTAGGTCTTTCCGAGGAGAGGGGTCGTCCCGTAGACGCAGAGCATATATTGTGGAGGAGGAGCCTGGTGAGGATGAGGAGGAGGAGGCTGAGGATCGTCAGTCAGAGACATCTGCTGATGGAGAGGACGACTCTGATTTAGATGATGACGATGGTGATGGTGGCAGAGAGCCTATTTCGCAGAAGAGAACGAGGAGGGTCTCTTATTCCCGCTCCTGAGAGCACAGACGCAGCTGTTTCCTGTTTTATTTATCTTTTTGCTAGTAGTTGTAGCACATTTGTACATTATCAGGCAGTTTATTTTCTATAAAACTTGTGCCTTAGTCTGTAAAATGTTGTAACAAGCGAGGCATGATGGGATGAAACAGCTTTTGAAAAAAGTATTGTATTTTAAACACTTAGCATCATATCGCATTGTTCTGCATCATAATGAGATCGAATGGAAGCGTGTATTGTGCATTTTGCCCAGTCAGGTAGTGAACCGACGCAACAACCTAATTTTCTAAGATATAACAAAATCTTAGCAAGTTTACAACTCAATAAGAAAAATACAATAGGATTGGCAACGCAAATAAACAAGACTTAAACAAAGATTGCTTAAACAGAGAGCAACGACTCAAAAACACGAAACACGACAGCTCGACAAACAACTCGATAAGCAAAACGACAACTCGATAATCAAAACAACAACTCGATAAACAAAACTCAACAACACAAAGTGTACTCCGGACGATCTGGGCGACGGAACGCATCCAAAACAGAGGGAAATGAAGGCCTTTGACTCTCCCGTTGCATGGAAATGCTTGTAACCTTCTCTCGGAGGGTAAAACAGGGCTAAAGATGCACATTGGAGCATGGCTGGCTACTTTTTGGGGCCGGTCGGCCATGTTTATTTCATGGGGGGGCGACCGGCCAGTTTTTGAAAAAGGAAATGGCCGACCTGCCAGAAAAGGTGGCCGGCCGGCCACTTAGTCCAGCAACCGTCAAATTTTTGACACTTGTCCCCTGAATAGTGTCTTTTCTTCTTTAAAAGCCCTAGCTCCATGGTTCATTCAATTCACCTCAGTTTTGCATTAGAAATGGAGGCGTTTCTTGTTGAAAACCTCACAGCTTGGATCGCTTCTCTAGATGGTTCGGAAAAGATGAACTTCCGGGGTTTCGGCTTGAATGCACTGTTCACGCTGAGTCGCACTCCGCTGCACCTTCCTTTCCTCCATGCCGCGGCGAGGTTTTGGAACCCGGTGACGCATGTCTTTAGCTTCGGCGGGCAAGAGGTATGTCCGACTTTTGAAGATTTTCAAGTTTTGATGGAAACTGAAGGTCTTGAAGAGATCTTGCCCTAGTTCCGCTTCGGCCATGCCCAGGCTTTGGGGCAGATGTGTGGACTGACTGCAAATGATGCTCAATCTCTGATCTGTAATGGGGAACTGGATATCCTCGGTTTGATTCATCGCTTTTCTGACGCCGGTGACCGCAGCAACCATTATTGGCAAGGTTTCCGGCAACACGCCCTTTGCTTGTGCTTGTTGTCTCACTTTCTGCTTTCCCCGGGCTTCGGCGGAGCTAGCATTCGTCTGATTGAAGTTACTCAAGGCTTGAGGGAAGGAAAGAGCTGCATCGCCATGACCTTGGCCGAGACGCTGATGGGCTTGGATTCTGTCTATCGCCGGGAGACGACTAGGTTTGCTGGGAGTCCACTGCTGCTGCAGGTAATGTTTCCCACCCCCATCTTACATATGTATTTGGTCACATCACTCGGCCCTCAGGCTCGATTTTTCTTACAAAACCCTTGTCTTACTTTTCTCTCATCATACATCTCTCTATTCTTTATTCTCTCATTTTTCATCCCTCCCCAGGTATGGTTGATGGACAAATTGCAGGTTGTGGATTCTTGCCCAGCCTACTCAGCTCGAGGCTATTTCTTTCAACAGCGCCTAATCAATGCCCCTGATGAAGGGTGGTGGTTTGATTGGATGTGCAATTTGTCTGCAGATCGCATTGCTTGGTGTTGTCCTTGGCTCAACCTCCCGGCAATGAGCTATAGCATGTCCCGGCTGATCGGGATCCAGTTGATTGGTTTGACCCATTGTGTATTCTACTTTCCGTTCCGGTTCCTGCGCCAGTTCGGTCATGATCAGATTTGCCCGCCAGAGGGGATTGAGTACCCGGTTGCTTTCCCGGTCCGAGGTGCACAGCTTGCCCGATATGCCACAGCATGGAGGACTAGAGAGCTCCTGGCTCCCGCTCCCACTTTCAGTTGCACTTTGTTTGACGAGTGCTTGGATTGGCTCAATGAGGAGGCACAGATTGGGCCTAGCTTGGCGTTAGAGGCTTCGACCAGCTCTGGGAGGGGGCGCAGGGACACTTGACTTGACTATGCCCCAGATTTATTGCTTTACTAGTACTTTCAAGTTTCTCTTTATGAATATAATAAAAAAAGCAACTTCGATTGTATGCAAGAGTAGGAGAACTCTGTTTTGAAATCAATGAAATTGAAGGTTGTGATACTGGAAATTTTCCGCTTTGGTCCAAAAAATGGTCTTGGTTGTAAAGAGATTAATTTGAACAAAGTCAACTTTTTTAAAACTTTTCAAAACCATTTTCGATATGGATCAGAACTGGACACGCCTAAGATCTGTCACTGAGATGCACAACCCCAGATCCCTGCAACTGGAAAGTTGCCCCTAGTTTGAAGAGTACTACGGCACTGTATGGCAACGGAAAGTTGCCCCTAGTCTGAAAAGCGCTGCACCGTCGTGGCAACGGAAAGTTGCCCCTAGTCTGAATAGCACTGCACCGGAGATTGTGATAAATGCTGATGGATAAAGATGACTGAGATGGTCAATAATGGACAAAGTTGATCGGGGAAAAGTTTATGGCTGAACTTCAGGGTGAAGCCGCCTACGTATCCCAAAGATGGGAATCAAGCCTTACGTAGTTCAGGCTTAGGTTCACTCGAGTATTTTCACTCTCCTTTTACGCTCTAACTTTTGCCAAGCTCGCCCTTTGCGGGTTTTCAACCTTGCGAGCTCAGTTTTTATATTTTCCAATTTTTTGTGCTCTGACTTTTGCCTAGGTCGCCCTTTCGGGTTTTCGGCCTAGCGAGCCTCTCAGGGGTAATATTTCTTCAACTTATCCATATTGATCGGTTGTGAGAACTCTAAGCCATCTAGATCCATCAGAACCACAGCTCTACCTGACCAGATAGCTTTGATGATGTAGGGACCAGTCCAATTGGGTTTGAACTTGCCCCTTGGGTCGTGGATGGGAGCTCGGTTGTCCTTGAGCACCAAATCTCCTTCTTTTAGATTCCTGGACTTAACCTTCTCGTTGAAAGCCCGGGCAATTCTGCGCTGATAGCCCTGAACATGGTACAGTGCTTTCAGTCTCCTTTCGTCAAAAAGCATGAGTTCCTCAAATCTGCTTCGGCTATTTGACACTCAGCCAATACTCGTAACGACGGAACCTCAATCTCGATAGGTAGAACGGCCTCCATCCCATAAACTAATGAATACGGAGTCGCTCCGGTAGAAGTTCTGATTGAAGTCCTGTAGCCCCACAGAGCAAATGGCAGCTTATCTGGCCAATCCCGGTAGGTTTCCACCATCTTCTGCAGTATGTGTTTGATATTCTTGTTGGCGGCCTCGACCGCTTCGTTGGTTTGCGGCCGGTATGTAGATGACATATGAAAAGCCACGTTGTATTTCTCCAACAAGTCTATCACTTCCTTCTTGAAGTGGGAACCATTATCTGAAATTATCTCGTTTGGGACCCCATAGCGACAAATGATGTTGTTTCTGATAAACTTTGCAACGTGTGACGCCTTCAACACCGTATATGATTGGGCCTCGACCCACTTCGTAAAATAATCTATCGCAACCAGGATGAACTCATGCCCATTTGACCCCTTCGGGGTGACA
This sequence comes from Camellia sinensis, assembly GCF_055761805.1. Taxonomy (NCBI): domain Eukaryota; kingdom Viridiplantae; phylum Streptophyta; class Magnoliopsida; order Ericales; family Theaceae; genus Camellia; species Camellia sinensis. Next base: position 65,293,744 of record NC_138961.1, on the reverse strand, counting down.
GCCCCGATCACATCGATTCCCCAAACTGAAAATGGCCATGGCGAAGTCATGTTGTACAACTTCGACGGCGGGATGTTCATGCGGTTTGCATGAATCTGACACTTGTGGCATCGCCGAACAAAACTAATACAATCCTCCTCCATGGTGGACCAGTAGTAACCCTGTCTGAGGATCTTCCGTGCTAGCATTACTCCGTTCATATGCGCACCGCATTCTCCTCCATGGATGGCCTCCATCAGGCGCTTCGATTCTTCGGCTTAAACACACAGCTTGTGCATTCCCAGATGACCTCTCTTGTACAGCTTACCCCCACAGATGATGAACTGGACGGCCATTCTTCTGATTGCCCTCTTATCCTTGGCATTTACCCCTGGCGGGTATGCTTCCTTTTCCAAGAAATTCCAAATATCATAATACCAGGGGTTTTGGTCCTGAACCTCATCTATAGCGGTGATCGACTCATAGGCTGGTGCAAATTTTTGGTCAATGACGACTGGACGCATCCGGATTCCAAATGGGATGTCTATCATGGAAGATAGAGTTGCTAGAGAATCTGCGAACCTGTTGTTCCCTCTTGGAAGATGAGCAAAGTTTAGCCTTTCAAACCGAGGGATTAGCAAGTCCAAGGTCTGATGGTACATCATCATCTTTTCTTCTTTGACTTTCCAGTCTCCGTTTGCCAGAGATATAACAAGGTTCGAATCCCCGATGACATCCAAACGTCTTGCCCCTAGCTCCAGGGCCGCTTCTAGACCGGCAATGCACGCCTCATATTCCGCTTCGCTGTTCGAGACTTTGAACCGGAGTTTGAAGGCTAGAGGGATACGGGAATTGTCGGGTGCTATCAGCAACACTCCTATCCCATACCCGTATTGATTTGATGCTCCGTCAAAGTACATCGTCCAATATTCGTCGTCGATGTGCAAAATGGCTTCATTTGGGAATAAATACTCAACTGCTTCGCCTCCCTCGACTGGATGATCGGCCAAGAACTCTGCTACTGCTCTTCCTTTAACTGACTTGCGTGTTACGTACTTCAGATCCAATTCGGAGAGCAACAGCAGCCAATGAGCTAGCCTACCCGTAAGCGCCGGTTTCTCAAAAAGATATTTGATGGGATCGAGTCGTGAAACCAACATTACGGAGTGAGCTAACAAGTAGTGCCGCAGCTTCCTGGTAGCCCATACCAAAGCTAAGCAAGCCTTCTCAAGCGGAGTGTAGCGGGTCTCGTAGTCCAACATCTTCTTGCTCAGATCGTAGATGGCCCTCTCCACCTTATCCTCCGATTCTTGTGCGAGCATGCAACCCATTGTAGTCTCAGTCACTGAAAGGTACAATATCAACGGTTTCCCCGGCTCTGGCGGTGACAACACGGGCGGGTTTTGCAAGTATTTCTTGATATGTTTGAAAGCAGCTTGGCATCGGCCGTCCCATTGGAACTTCTTGCCTTTCTTCAGGAGACCAAAAAGTGGTTCACAAGTCAAGGTTAATTTTGAGATAAACCGTCTTATGAATTGCACTTTACCCAGAAAGCCTCGCACCTCCTTTTCAGTCCTTGGTGGTGGTATTTCTAAGATGGCCTTGATTTTTGAAGGGTCGACCTCGATGCCCCTTTGTGTAATCAGAAATCCCAACATTTTTCCCGCTGTAACACCAAACGTGCACTTCTGAGGATTTAGCCGCAACCGGAATTCCCTGATCCTTTGAAAGAACTTCTGCAAGGCGGTGTAGTGGCCTTCTCTTTCCTTGGACTTGACGATCATGTCGTCCACGTACACCTCAACCTCTTTGTGGATCATGTCGTGAAATATTGTGGTCGCGGCCCGTTGATAAGTAGCTCCGGCATTCTTCAACCCAAACGGCATTACTCTGTAGCAGTATGTTCCCCACGGGGTGGTGAATGCAGTCTTTTCTCTGTCTTCCGGTGCCATTACTATCTGATTGTATCCCGAGAAGCCATCCATGAATGAGAGCAAAGCATGCCCTGCTGTGAAGTCCACCAACTCATCAATATGTGGTAAGGGAAAGTCGTCCTTCGGACTGGCTCTGTTTAAATCCTTGAAATCCACGCATACCCGGATCCTGCCATCCTTCTTCGGTACTGGAACTATGTTGGCCAACCAAGTCGGGTATTCGAAAACAAGCAGGAAGCCTGCATCGATTTGCTTGGTGACCTCTTCTTTAATCTTGAGAGCCCAGTCGGGGCGGATCCTTCTGAGTTTCTGTTTGACAGGTCGGGCTTTGGGGTCAAGGGGAATCCGGTGCTGTACAATCTCAGGATCGATCCCAGGCATGTCTTCGTAGGACCACGCGAAAACATCTTTGAAATCTTTTAACAAAGCGACTAAGCGTTCGCGTTCCTTCGAAGACAACGTGGACCCGATCTGGACCAGCCGCGGATCTTCCTCAGTACCAATGTTCACGGTAATGATTTCATCAGTTAAGGGTTTGACAAATCTCTCCTGCTCCTGCTCATGCTCAATTAAGCATTGCAAAACCGGAGGAATTTCTTCCTCGTCGTTTTCATCAAAATTTTGAAAGTCTGAGTTTATGCAATAAATTAAGGGCACAGAAAAGTACTCGGAAACCACAGTTACTTGATTCTTATTAAGCTCATCCAAATCGTTCGAAATCTCGGTTACAACAGACTCAAATGAAAAAGAGAAAGACGACCTGGACATAACTGTGGCATCCGGGTTATCATCCCCAGGATTACCAGACTCAGACTCAGTCGAGCTGGAATCTGATTCCGACTCACAGGACTCGGTGGAATCAGATTCTGGCTCACCACCTGACCCGGTGCTGCTGGACAAGAATCCCTCATCGTACTGCCAAGTGAGAGAGGGTGCGATAGATGCATCCAAGATAGTCGTTGGAAGGCCCGCAGCTGTTTCATCTCCAATCATAGAAACCGAGGAGTTATCCCCCAAGCACTTTTGGTCGATCGAAGGATCTGAAAGTAGACACGCCAGTGCTACCCCCATCTCAAGTTCGGTGCTCTCGGAATCCACTGCCTTACACTGCCCAACCTCAGCTGATGGGTTTGTCTACTTTTTGGCAACGTCATCCCCGGGTAGTTGCAAGTCGAAGAAGATCTCGAAACCAGGCACGCGCTTCCTCTCCGCGTTCAGCCATGGCTCTGGGAAGCCGCAAAATGGAAAGTCTTCCCCCTCCCGGACGAAGCGTTCGTTCAGGGTACCCCAAATGGGCCTATGCATTAATTCGAAAGGCTTCCCAGCCTTCTTTGCTCTGGCTCTTCCGGCCATCTCTTTACCCTTCCTCACCCAGTCCTCTTTGGTGGGCAGATAACCCAATCCAAAGGTGTGAGGGTTGTGTGGCACTTCGGCCAATGCTGCGACGCCTTTCCGGCTGCTCCTTTCCAATCCCATTCCGGGGATGTGTTATAACTTGTTCATGAGGTAGACAGATTGAGCGCTGACGTACACCCCCTCATTCATAGCCATAACATTCTGTACCACTCGAGCCTCAACCAAAGTGAACCCTGATAAGAACACATCCTCAGTGCCATGCTCGATTTCCAAAACAGGTGTGGACACTTCTAGCGGTGGATGGATTGATGAATTCCCAAAAACAATCGCTACCCCCTTCCCGTGAGGGTACTTCAGCATCTGATGTAGAGTGGAAGAGACTGCCTTGACCTGGTGCAACCACGGTCGCCCCAAAAGTAGGTTAAAGGTTGCGGGAACGTCCAAGACATGAAATTCAATGTTGTGTTGTCCTGGACCAACCTGGGTTTGAATTTTGACAGTCCCCATCACTTCCCTGCTAGTGTTATCGTATGCTCTGATCACTTGAGTAGTTGGCATGAAGTCCGCGGGCTTTAACCCGATTGCATACGCTGTTCTGGTTGGGCAGACATTAATAGCGGACCCGGTATCAACAAGTACCACCGGTATCCACTTGTCTCTACATTCCACAGAAATGTAGAGGGGTTTGTTGTGATTTGCCCCCTCAGGCGGTAGTTCCTTGTCTGAAAAGGTTAATGCCGGGGAACCTTCTCCCGGAAAAACCAGCCCAACCAGCTGTTCTGGTGTAGTATCTATGGAGAGTTTGGACTTGTCCATAGCAGATAAGATAGCTTGTCTATGTACTCGCGACGCCATAAGCAGTCCCCAGATGGAGATGTCTGCTTGTATCTTCTTTAGCTGTTTCAGTACAGCTTCCTCTTCAATCTGCTTCTCCTTCTGTTTCTCAGCTTCTCTATCCTTCCCGGATGCCTCGGGTTGGTCTAGGTGCGGGGGCTTGAAGTACTGCACACTTCTTGTCATGTGGACAACCTCATCGAGGTACCAGGTGTCATCCGGTTGATTGCTTCCCCAGTCTTCGTCTGTGTGGGCATGACATAAGTCATCGTCTTCCCACCACATTCCGCTGGCATCCAAAAGGCACCTGTCTGGTTCGGGCATGTTCGTACTCACAGCACTTTCAGCCCGTATGCTCACAGCATCCTCTGTTTTTATGCCCGCAGCACTTTCGATCCCTTCATGGATCTTGGCTTTTCCGGTTCTTTCAGAACCCTGTTGTTCCACCTGCGTCAGTGCAGTTTATTGTTCAGTCTTCACAATGCTTTCATCCCGAGCGAAATTCTTCGTACCGGCGCTCTCCAGCAATGTAACCTGACTTCCGGCCCTTCCGGCCACAGTTGATACTCTAGCCCTTGCCGGGCCTTATTCTGTTTGGGATTCTTCCACTACATCTGGTTGATCATCCAGCCACCCAGCGGCCTCTGCCGATTCCTCATAGTCGAACCAGTTGACCGCCGCGCCCTCTGATTCTTGATCATCGAAAAACTGTAGGTTGGCAAAGTCCTCCTCCACAACTGTCAGATCATTTGCCCTTTGCTCAAATCCATCCCCCCGGATCACACACAGCTCTCTCGTCTCTGGCAATTCTATACCCAGCCCAATTTGGCTTGTTGACAAGATGTACTCGCTTGGATCATAGACTCCCTTAGCAAAACTCTGTTCAATCCCAGACTCAACAATCCCATTCTCTCCTGAAGTCTGCCCTGCCTGATCTTCGATGGTCACCACCGTCGGTTCTGGTTGGGTTGTGGAGATGTCCAACATGCACAAAGAGTCAGTGCAGTCGGGAAGGAGCACCTCCGGCTTAGGTAGATGGGTAGGAGTAATATAGATACTAGGATCGTAAGACACGACCCCAGTCTGGATAAGGTTGACTCTTTTGGGAGGTGGAGTTTGGTTGTGTGTAGGGAGGGGGTTGGTTGTGACGTTAGGTCTTTCTGGAGGTATGATCACATTTTTGTCAACGAGGTCTTGAATCTCGTGACGCAGCCTGAAACATTGGTCAGTATCATGACCGTGCTGCTGGTGATATGCACAGTACTTAGCTGGGTTGTGAGAGGGTGGAAGTGGGTTTGGTAATGGCCTCGGCTCTAGGGGTTTTAGATGCCCCTTTCTGATCAGGACCCCCAGGGCCTTAGACAAAGGCATGTATAGTGGGGTGAAGGTTCTCTGGCCTCTGGGCGGGTATTTAGAGGTTTGAGTATTGCTTCCAGATGCACCAGAGAAGGGTGTGGCTGCCATAGGCCTTGGAAGGGGAGGGGGAATGGTGGTGACCATGCTGACCTCTGAATCTCTTGCAGTTGCAGCGCCACTCGGGCCTGCATTGTTGTTACGATTAAAAGTCCTCCTCGGTTGCTCCCTATCCTGGTCAATCAGACCTTGTTTCATTGCGTCTTCGATTTGTACCCTTATCTCGTGTAAATCTGAAAAGGTGGGAAAGGGGAGTACAATCATTTTCTGCATCAATTTCGGTTGGAGATTGCGCACAATCATCCGGATTTGGTCTTTATCAGTGGGCCTCAAAGTCATCATCGACGCCTTTGCCCTCCACCGGGTTACAAAATCTGAGAAAGTTTCCTTGGGCTCTTGCCTTGTCGTTTCGAGATCACGAGTTGTAATCTCAATCTGAGTGTTGTACGAGTATTGCGCGACAAAGGCCTCAGCCATTTCATCCCAGCTTCTTTTTACTTCATCCTCTAACTTCGCGTACCAGATGGCGGCCACACCCGACAGGGTTCGGCCGAACAGCGAAAGCTTTTGTGGTCGGGTCAGGCCCATTGGCCGCAGGATGTCTGAGAATAGCCGAAGATGGACCATGGGGTCCCCGGACCCGTCAAAGCGGTCAATTTGTGGCATCCTGAACCTATCAGGCAATGTTACGGCCACATCGGTATATCCGTCCTCGATATTCGGAATATCCTTTACCCCTTGTGATTTCTTGAAGAGCTTCTCAAGCTTGCTCAGTTTCAGGGCTGTGTGGTCGATTTCGAACTCGAAGGGAGAGTCCGGGTGGTTGGGTGTATGGGTCTTGGACAGTTGAGGCGGAAACAGGGGCGGAGCTGGCCCCGTTGGAAGGTTCGTGTCCTCTTGTATGTTCTGGATATTTGGCACAGTGTTCTGGGTGTTTGGCAGAGCATTCTAGACAGTAGGTGCCTGCTCGGGTAATGGAGCCCCTGGCGGAGGAGGGACCTGATGTGAAGCAGATGCCGCATTCTGCTGTTGCAGTCTGGTGATTAGTTCGGCCTGCTGGGCCATGATCGCGGCCTGCTGTTTGGAGAATTCCGCTTGACGGGCGGTATCCTCTTGTATTTGTCTCATTCTCTCCTGCATCTGGCGCATCAGGGCTTCCACCCCGGATGTATTTTGCTGATCCATCCGACTAACTGGTATATCTATTTCTATAGCAACAATCGAGACCTCAGTCCTATTGTCCTCTGATGGTGTAACCCACTGTTCTGGCAACCTTTGTTCTGGCACACTGCGCTTTCTCGGCCTTCTTCTGACAACGGGGGGTAGAGAATGGAACACTGGCTGTTCGTCAATTAGATCCTCGGATCGATTGAGTCGACAACCTCGTGTCCAAAGTGCTTGGGGAGTATCTACTGGGTTGGAAGCAATTGTGCTAAAACCTGCCCTAGCAAAAAGATAAATAAAGCAATAAGGAAATAAATAAACAGATAAACAGACAGCATAACAGCTTAAAGTAAATGCATGACACACAGCCGGGCATAACAACACACAGTCGACAAGCTGAATACACACTGTCCTCAATCACTGATTATTATCCCCGAATCACTGTTCCCAAAACTGAATCTCTGATACCCGCAGATAACTGATTCTCAAACATTGACTGATGCCCGCAGGCCTGATACCCACAATACTGAACTGACGCCCGCAGGCCTGATGCCCAAACCCTATAAACTGATACATGCATTCGTATGGCGACGCATCCCAAAGCACATAACAGATAAGTGAGAGCCAAAACACCCCTATGTTGGGGTAGGGTTTCCCTGTCCTATTTTGTCAGGAGCTAGGGTTTCACTACGCACACAGCGGTTTCAAACAACCTATGATCGGGTAAGCAACCTGTCCTAGTTTGGAATGGTCACTATGGATCCGAATATGCACTAGGTCGAATGGTCAAAAAGGGTGCCCCGATAAAACCAGGGTTTGTGTTCCCATACTAGCAGAGCCCACAACCGGTCAGCCTTATGGTCATGCCTTGACAAGACAAGCCTCCGGCAAACCATTCAGGAATAGTAGATGGCAAACACGGTGTCCTAGGCGCACCAATGCAAATGCAATGCAAAGAAACACATAAGTGTAGTAAAAAACAGATATCATGAGTTCGAGTCAAGTTTTCTAAATCCCCAGCAGAGTCGCCAGAAACTGTAGACGTCCCCGAACGCCCCGGGAGGGAACTCCCGTTCTGTTCATTTGGGGTCACTACAGCTCAGGACTCTTAAATTTGTCACGATTCTAAATCTGAACCAAAGAGTCCAAATCCGGCAAATGGTTTTGAGGAAAACAGATTTTGAAAGAAGTGCCAAACATGGACTGCTTTGCCAGATACAGAGGCGCCACTTAAATATTTTATTTTGGGAAATTTAGGAAACCCTGACTCGTTGCCTAAGGCCACGTGTCCGTCATCACCAAAGTTGCCTCGGCTCGGGAACTTGGGTACGATTGGGGAAGGTCACTTCGTGAGCACCCCCGCTCGCCCGATCAAAGATCGGCCTCTACTAACCATGATATCAAGTTTCGAAAACATTGTATGTTCTTATTCCGGTTATTAGCCTAGATTTACTATGTGATGCGCACAGCATACAAGTATAGACTGGATCGCCTGAATTGGAACAAAACATTTCATGTTTGCTTTTGAAAGATGGTTTGATGGTGCTACTCGCAAGTAGGCTAAGACGTGGATTTGCCACCCTCGGGTGGGCTTAGAAAACATGATTTTGCCACTATCTAGTGGGCTTAAAACACACATTTGATGAATTGTTCCAATTCAAATAACCCAACCTTCACCCACAGGCATTCAGGCAGTTATATCACATAAGCACATAGCCTCATGGTAAGCATGCTATTCATGGCAGTCACTCACACGCATGCAAGGATGCTAAAGCATAAAACTTACCGAGTACTCCAAGCCAAAACAAAAGCTAATTAGAAATCCATGCATGATCCTAACTATACAGAAATGCCTAATGCAACACATGCAAAAATGCAACTATAGCAGGCTCGGTTATTCTAAACATGGCATATGAAATGCTACAGCTAACAAGTATTCAACTTTGAATTGAAATACAAATACAGTTAGTATGATGTGCCGAGCCCGGTGCATGCAAAACAGGTGAATGAATGCAAACATGCTATCATACTGTATGCTAATTAAAACATGCCCTAATCTAACCATCATAAGCGGGTAAATAAAAGGGAGAAAGACGTGGGGTTGGAAGACATACATCCCACACACGCACACTTATTACAATTATGCCCTCGCACAGAGGGTCCAAATAAATAATATACAGTCCAAAATAAATATTACAGTCCAAATAATTTCAAAATCCAAATTAATTTACAAATTAATCTAGGAAAGCTATAAATTGGCACGCAAGCCAGGGACTGCCTTGACTCTGATTGAATGATGTATGTTTGGGCTTCCTTGCGTGGAAATCCACTGGGATGTCCCAATTAGCCTCTATTTTGCATTTATTCTTGGAAAGCGCGCCAAGCCCTGGAAGACTGCTGATTCTTGATTTGCTGCAACAGAGAGCAGGAAAGGGGCATAGCAATGTATTTTCACATATGTATGCATGCCTCGATCCTCGTGCCACCAATCACGCATCTCGATGCATGATGGCCGAGGAGTCGAGTTATGCAACTCAATATAGAATGAATGCACATATGGACACAACAAGACCTAGACTCCATCATGGACTATCCGGAGTGTCGGTGACTGGGAATTGAGACACGTTCCGTCACTCGGAGTACGAAACGTCCCTCGTTTCTCGTGCTCGGGCTAACTCCTATCCCAAGCACGATGCAATATGCATGATATGCATGAAATGAAACAAAGATACAACCTAGCATACACAATGCTATGAAATGACATACACGATGCAAAAGGTAACATGGCATACACAATGCGCTAACATACAACCCAGCATATGCAATGCTATGAAATAAAATGGCATACACAATGCATAAATGGGCTTATACTAACACGAGTGGACCTCAGCCACACTCACATAAGAGGCCATTAGATGAAAATGAGACAACTCGAGATGCGTGCACGCATGCATGCAAACCGAGGACCGACCCTAAGGCACCAAAATGCCACTCTAATGAGACATGGCAAAGACATGGAATATGATATGCAAACATGCAAAAATCAGTAGCAAAATGAGGGGCAAAACAGCCCCGAAACAAGGCGAAATGACACCCGATGCACGGAATTTCTCCCGAAATGCAAAACTAGGTACATGAAATGGCTTACAGCTATACAAAGCATGCATAATTGTGTCACGACCCAAACCTCGCCCTATGGGTTTAGCACCGTAACCGGCCAGTAATCCGGGATTACCGAAGGCCTGCAGAACAGTAATACAGTGAAACAGAGTACAGGGCCTGGCGGAAGCCAATACAGTAAGTAAATAGTGTCCATTGAGCTGTGACAGTCTGTATGCCAAAAAGATTTTTCATGCATTCATACATACACAAACAGTACAGTCTATACAAAATTTACAGTCACACAGTACAGGGACCTAATCCCTTGATAACAGTACAGTTAGCAACTGACAGTCTATACAGTAATCCAAACAGTATGGAGACAGACGGGGGAAACAAACAAAACACCCCAAAGCCATAGCAGGGCAACTCGGAACCTCGCAGTGAGGCACAAAGGCTGGCTTGACAAAACTGGAGTTACCCTGACGCTCCTTGCTCCGATCTGGTGCCTGCACACCTACATATATATATGAGCAGTGAGCTAAAGCCCAGTGAATAACATAAAGCGTAAAGGGGTTTAGAATGAATGTCCTTACAGTAATGAAAAACAGTTCAATTCAATCAGTATTTCAGTTGTTCAGTACAGTAAACAGTCATATGTGGTACATCCATTAGCATAACAGTGACAGTAGGTCTTAAAAGACCGAACAGTAATGATGGCCATCAGTTAGTAAACAGTAGTGGCTCCACGAGGGAACCGACAGAGATCTCTGTAACAGTAACAGTAACAGTAGGTACTAAGGATGCCACAGTACAGTTCAGAAATAAAGGACATACATTCATTCAGTAATACCAGTTCAGTAAACAGTTCAGTTCAGTATTCAAAAGATATCAGTTGAACATATCTTTACACAATTGTTACTCACAGAGTTTGGGCTACGGTATGCTAGAGCGTGTCTCCCGAGTCGCCAACCCTACACAGTTCACAGGTTGAACACACACTAAGCTACACAGTTGGGAAAGATAACAACTTAATCCCTAATGCCTCGATGTGTTCTACATCTATATCCTCAACAAGATGCCTTAAACTAGGCCTAAGAATGCCTAGAACGGGATGAGGATGCAAAGATGCACATTTAAAAGCATTTTCAGAAAAACAGAGTCCCGCTCGAGCGCACGTTTCCCCGCTCGAGCGGTCATGCAACAAAGGTACACGCTCGAGCGTAAACTTTCCCGCTCGAGCGTACTGTAAAAGTACTGGATGGGTGAAATCCCCGCTCGACGCCCGCTCGAGCTTGAGACAAGACTCCGCTCGAGCGCCCAATCCTCCGCTCGAGCGGACTGTAAAACAGTGCAGAGAGATGCTGGATGCTCGGATTCCACGCTCGAGCGGCACTTCCCCCGCTCGAGCGGAAGTGCGAAATCTGGAAAACCCAGATTGCACCTCCAAGCTCCAAAACCAAGTTCAAAAGCATCAAAACTGGACCTCTTGGGCTAAATTTCCAGAAAACACATGTAAACTCATAGTTAAACATGACTCAAAACTCAATTTGAGAAATCAAAGCCCAAGGGTGTTTTATTCAAACCCAATTTCAAATCATTTTTCAAGCACAAGATGAACATGCAAACATGCATGAATTCAAACCATTTCAAAGCTTCGATTTGATGCTCTAAAGAGACAATTCTTTTCAAAACATGATGAAATCATGGACCATTACAAAATTATGGACATGCATGTGAGGAAACATGAACTTACAACCTCAAAACTCAAGAATGGCAACATGCATGCAACAATCAAGCTTCAATTCAACATCTAACCCATGATTGGCTCTAAACTCCATCAATATGACATGAACCATGCAAGAATCCACTCAAACATGAACAAGAAGACAATGGAGCTACCTTAAGTCTTGTATTTAGGATAGGGAAGCTCAATGTGAAATCTACACTTCAATCCAAGCAATTCTTCAAGATGAATTCCAAGTTCTCTCACTCTCTCCCTCTCTTGGTCGGCTAGAGCAAGAAAATGGCTGAGCAAAATGTTGCCTAAGTGTATATTGAGGCTCAAATATGTTATATTGAGTGGGCCACTAAGGGTGGCAAAATGGTAATTAAGTCCAACTCTTTAATTAGCTTAATTTAATCTAATTTAATCATACCTAATCAGTTTTCAGGTAAATACACCATAAAATCACATTAATTACGAAGATCATAAAACATTAATCAATTTCCAGTTCGGCCGCCGATAAGGCCTTCAATTAGCAGTTTAAACATATAAGCATGAACAGATAATCATACAGTCAAACAGATAGAATGCAATTTAACTAACATATACTCAATCAATTCGGTTTCCAATTTCAGTCAGTCAGTTCAGTACTTTAATCAGTTCAATTATCAGTCATAATCAATTCGGTTTAACGGTAATCGATGGTTATCGGTAATCAATCAGTCATAAGTCGGTAAACAGTATGAGGGTTGTTATAGTCTCCCCTCCTTATAAAGAGTTTAGTCCTCTAAACTCGAGTTACCTTCATTCTGGAAGAAAACAGGATTCAGTGGAAACAGTTCAGGATATCGTTTGGCCATGTCATCTTCTCTTTCCCAAGTGGCATACACGCCACCGTGGTTTTGCCAGTCAACTTTCACTAACGGGATCTCTTTGTTCCTCAGTTTCTTGATTCGTCTGTTTACAATCTGTATAGGCCGTTCCTCGTAAGTGTAGTCATCACTCAACACTACGTGGGTGGGCTCTATTACGTGGAAGGGATCCCGGAGATAATCTCTTAACATAGAAATGTGGAAAACATTATGCATGTGTTCCATTTCAGGAGGAAGCGCAACTTGATACGCCACCGGATTGATTTTCTCAATAATCTCATACGGTCCGACATATCTCGGCGCTAACTTGCCTTTGACTCCAAAACGAGTCTGGCCTTTCATTGGTGTCACTTTCACAAAAATGTGATCACCCACTTCATACTCTCTGTCCCGTCTTCTGACATCTGCATAACTTTTCTATCTACTCTGTGCAGTTTTCAGTCTCTGCTGTATCAGTTTCACTTTTTCAGTTGTTTCATACACAATCTCGGGCCCAAGCAAAGGCCTATCTCCAACTTCTGCCTAGCAAATCGGAGATCTACATTTCCTGCCATACAATGCCTCGAAAGGCGCCATACCTATACTCGAATGGTAGCTGTTGTTGTAGGCGAATTCAGCCAAAGGTAAATGGCTTTCCCAATTTCCCTGAAAATCAAGGACACACATTCTCAGTAAATCCTCCAGAGTTTGGATGGTCCTTTCTGATTGGCCATCTGTCTGAGGATGATAGGCACTACTCAGCCTCAATTCAGTACCCAATGCAGTTTGTAGGCTTTGCCAAAACCTCGATGTAAACTTCGAATCCCTGTCAGAAACAATAGACACAGGCACTCCATGCAGTCTAACAATTTCATCAATATAGATGACAGCTAATTTGTCCGCATTATAGATTGTCTTGACAGGTAAGAAGTGAGCAGATTTGGTTAATCTATCAACAATAACCCAAATTGAATCCATACCTTTTCTGGAGCGAGGCAATCCAACGATAAAATCCATCGTGATATGCTCCCATTTCCACTCTGGTATGGGTAGGGGTTGCAATAGTCCGGCAGGTCGTTGATGTTCAGCTTTGACCTGTTGGCAATGAAGACATTTGGATACAAAATCAGCAATTTCTTTCTTCATTCCCGGCCACCAGAAATTCTGTTTCAGATCTTGGTACATTTTCGTATTCCCCGGATGGATAGACAATTTCGAATTGTGGCCTTCTTGCAGAACTCTTCTTTTTAGTTCAGTATCATTTGGTACACACAGTCTTTCTTGAAATTTCAGTACATTATTCTCAAATTTGAATCCCGGTCTCGGTTTAGATTCTCTTTCTTCGATGATCTTTTTCAAGAAGTCATCCAGTTGCTGTTTCTCTTTAATCTCCTCAATCAGCGCCGGTTGAGCAGAAATAGCAGCTAAGATTCTACCTTGTTCTCGCAAAACAATTTCGATTTCAGATTTTTCAAGGTCACAAAGCAACTCTTTTTGTCCTGTAAGCAAACAGGCTAAGTTTCCAATCGATTTCCGGCTCAATGCATCGGCAACGGTATTGGCTTTTCCCGGATGGTACAATATCTGTAGGTCATAGTCTTTAATCAGTTCCAGCCATCTCCGCTGTCTCATGTTTAGTTCTTTCTGTGTGAAGAAATACTTTAAACTCTTGTGGTCGGTGTATACTTCACATGTCACCCCGTACAGATAGTGACGCAAGATTTTCAGTGCAAATACTACTGCAGCAAGTTCCAGATCATGGGTCGGGTAGTTCTTTTCATGCGGTCTCAGTTGTCGGGAAGCATAGGCAATTACTTTCCCATTCTGCATTAAAACGCATCCCAAACCCTTATGAGAAGCATCACTATATACAGTATAACCATCCGTACCTGATGGTAAAGTTAAAACCGGTGCAGTCACAAGTCGAGTTTTCAACTCTTGGAATGCTGATTCCCTTTGGTCGGTCCAGTCAAATGATGTCCCCTTTTGTGTTAACTGTGTCAGTGGTAGGGCAATTTTGGAGAAATCTTTGACAAATCTTCTGTAATATCCAGCCAAACCCAAAAAGCTTCGAACTTCAGTCACATTTGTTGGTCTAGGCCAGTTCACTACAGCTTCAATTTTCTGCGGATCAACAGAAATTCCATTTTTGCTAACAACATGCCCCAAAAACATAACATGGTCAAGCCAAAATTCACATTTAGATAGTTTAGCATACAGTTTCTGTTCTCTTAAGGTTTGTAGGGCAAGTCTCAGATGATGTTCATGTTGTTATACACTTTTGGAGTAAATCAATATGTCATCGATAAATACAACAATAAAGTCATCAAGGTATGGTTTAAAAATTCTGTTCATGAGGTCCATAAAGGCAGCAGGGGCATTCGTAACTCCAAAAGGCATAACCAAAAATTCGTAGTGTCCATACCTTGTTCTAAAAGCAGTTTTATCAATGTCTTCCGGTTTAACCTTCAGTTGATGGTATCCTGATCTTAGATCAATCTTGGAAAACACTTGTGCACCCTGTAACTGATCAAATAAGTCATCAATACGTGGCAAAGGGTATTTATTTTTCACAGTTACCTTGTTCAGTTCACGGTAGTCTATACACAACCTCAACGAGCCATCTTTCTTCTTTACAAACAAAACTGGTGCACCCCATGGTGAGGTACTGGGTCTGATGAACTTTTCGTCTAACAGTTCTTGCAGTTGCACTTTCAGTTCTTTCAATTCAGTTGGAGCCATTCGGTATGGAGCTTTAGAAACTGGTTGTGTTCCGGGAATCACATCAACGGTAAATTCAATCTCCCTGTCAGTCAAATCTCCTGGAAGATTATCTGGAAAAACATCTGGTAATTCTCTGACTATAGGAATGCAATTCACATCAGTTTTAACACTATCATCAGTAGACACAGTCAGTACAGAACACAGATATCCTTTACACCCCTTTCTAATTAATTTAACAGCTTTCACTGACGAAATCAAATACGGAGGAGGTACTACTCCACTCCCATTAAACACAAATTCAGGCAAACCAGGTGGACGGAAAACAACTTGCTTGGTCACACAGTCAATAGTGGCATGATATTTTTGTAACCAATCCATCCCCAATATTACGTCAAAATGATCAATGTTCAATGGCAGTAAATCAATAAACAGATGCATATCCCCAACAAGGATTTCACATGCGGGGTACATATAAGCACATGTCATGGACCCTCCTACGGGTGATGATACGGCTAGCAGATAGTTCATAGGTTCTAAGGGTCTATTCAATTTCCGTGAGAAAGCATGCGATACATAAGAATGTGTAGACCCCGAATCAATCAGTACATATGCATTTTGAGTACAGATAGAGAGAATACCTGACACAACGGTCTCGGTATTCTGCACATCTCCCGGTACTAGTGCGAACACTCGGCCTTGCCTCATAGGCTCTTTTCCGGTAGCTTTAGGGTTCGGTTTTGGTGGAGCGTTTGATGCTGCGCCGCTGGCAGCAGCTTTGCTATTGCCCTGAGGAGCAGAAGGACAATCTTTAACCATGTGGCCCACCTTGCCACACCTGTAACAGGCTCCTGATAATTTGTGACGAATCCCTTTATGCTTGTTACCACATACAGAGCAGGGTGGAATGAACCAACTCCCTTGGCTGGGGCTAGTCGTTGACCCCGTATTCTGTTTCTTGTTGGCTGGGTTGTGCTTGCCCTTCTTAAATTTGAAACCCTGCCTTTTACCATGCCATTCAGTTGTTGGTGTTTCAGATTGTTTCACTGCTGCAATGTTCGACTCGGCCATCAATGCCCGGTCGAGAACACCCACAAAAGTCGGTAGTTTCAAAACCTTTATCCGGTCAAGTATTGCCACATTAAGGCCACCTTCAAATTTTCTGGCCTTCTTATATTCAGTATCCACCATGTGCGGTGCATAACGGGCAAGTTCAGTAATTTGGTTTCATACTCTGCAACGGACATTGTGCCCTGCTTCAGCTGTTCAAATTCAGTCACTTTTCTATCCCTGACACACTGAGGGAAGTACTTTTCAAAGAAGGACTCCTTGAACTGAGCCCAAGTCATAACAGTGCTTGTATCACGGATCAACATCCACCACCTTCTAGCCTCTTCTTGTAGGGTGAAGGTAGCTAACAATACTTTGTTTGCTTCTGAGCACGGAAATACTTCAAATAATTTTTCTGTTTCCAGAACCCAAGCTTCAGCTTTTAATGGTTCAAGGCCTCCCTGAAAGGATGGCGGTTTCATTTTGCTGAACTTCTGGGTCAGAGCAATTATATCCCCATCATTCACATTCGCATTAGGTTCCGGCTGTACCGGAAGAGGAGGTGGGGGCGGTTGGTTCTGTTGTTGTTCAAGTCTGGCAGTTATCAGTTCCATCATTCTTTCTATTCTTTCCATTCTTGCCTCAGTAGATGAGGATTCAGGTTCATTTGCATTGTCCATTTCACTATATGCAGTTATAACAATTATAGCAATTGTAGCGAAAACAGTTGCATATTTAGACAGTTATCACATCATCACGTATTCAATCATAACATAGCCACACACTTTTCAAGTTCATGAAATGCCCTAATCACTTTTCTAGGACACCCTATAGCTCATTTGGACACGTGTGTGCGGTATAACTCGTGGTTAAGTATCGCTCTGATACCACTCTGTCACGACCCAAACCCGGCCCTATGGGTTTAGCACCGTAACCGGCCAGTAATCCGGGATTACCGAAGGCCTGCAGAACAGTAATACAGTGAAACAGAGTACAGGGCCTGGCGGAAGCCAATACAGTAAGTAAATAGTGTCCATTGAGCTGTGACAGTCTGTATGCCAAAAAGATTTTTCATGCATTCATACATACACAAACAGTACAGTCTATACAAAATTTACAGTCACACAGTACAGGGACCTAATCCCTTGATAACAGTACAGTTAGCAACTGACAGTCTATACAGTAATCCAAACAGTATGGAGACAGACGGGGGAAACAAACAAAACACCCCAAAGCCATAGCATGGCAACTCGGAACCTCGCAGTGAGGCACAAAGGCTGGCTTGACAAAACTGGAGTTACCCTGACGCTCCTAGCTCCGATCTGGTGCCTGCACACCTACATATATATATGAGCAGTGAGCTAAAGCCCAGTGAATAACATAAAGCGTAAAGGGGTTTAGAATGAATGTCCTTACAGTAATGAAAAACAGTTCAATTCAATCAGTATTTCAGTTGTTCAGTACAGTAAACAGTCATATGTGGTACATCCATTAGCATAACAGTGACAGTAGGTCTTAAAAGACCGAACAGTAATGATGGCCATCAGTCAGTAAACAGTAGTGGCTCCACGAGGGAACCGACAGAGATCTCTGTAACAGTAACAGTAACAGTAAACAGTAGGTACTAAGGATGCCACAGTACAGTTCAGAAATAAAGGACATACATTCATTCAGTAATACCAGTTCAGTAAACAGTTCAGTTCAGTATTCAAAAGATATCAGTTGAACATATCTTTACACAATTGTTACTCACAGAGTTTGGGCTACGGTATGCTAGAGCGTGTCTCCCGAGTCGCCAACCCTACACAGTTCACAGGTTGAACACACACTAAGCTACACAGTTGGGAAAGATAACAACTTAATCCCTAATGTCTCGGTGTGTTCTACATCTATATCCTCAACAAGATGCCTTAAACTAGGCCTAAGAATGCCTACAACGGGATGAGGATGCAAAGATGCACATTTAAAAGCATTTTCAGAAAAACAGAGTCCCGCTCGAGCGCACGTTTCCCCGCTCGAGCGGTCATGCAACAAAGGTACACGCTCGAGCGTAAACTTTCCCGCTCGAGCGTACTGTAAAAGTACTGGATGGGTGAAATCCCCGCTCGACGCCCGCTCGAGCTTGAGACAAGACTCCGCTCGAGCGCCCAATCCTCCGCTCGAGCGGACTGTAAAACAGTGCAGAGAGATGCTGGATGCTCGGATTCCACGCTCGAGCGGCACTTCCCCCGCTCGAGCGGAAGTGCGAAATCTGGAAAACCCAGATTGCACCTCCAAGCTCCAAAACCAAGTTCAAAAGCATCAAAACTCGACCTCTTGGGCTAAATTTCCAGAAAACACATGCAAACTCATAGTTAAACATGACTCAAAACTCAATTTGAGAAATCAAAGCCCAAGGGTGTTTTATTCAAACCCAATTTCAAACCATTTTTCAAGCACAAGATGAACATGCAAACATGCATGAATTCAAACCATTTCAAAGCTTCGATTTGATGCTCTAAAGAGCCAATTCTTTTCAAAACATGATGAAATCATGGACCATTACAAAATTATGGACATGCATGTGAGGAAACATGAACTTACAACCTCAAAACTCAAGAATGGCAACATGCATGCAACAATCAAGCTTCAATTCAACATCTAACCCATGATTGGCTCTAAACTCCATCAATATGACATGAACCATGCAAGAATCCACTCAAACATGAACAAGAAGACAATGGAGCTACCTTAAGTCTTGTATTTAGGATAGGGAAGCTCAATGTGAAATCTACACTTCAATCCAAGCAATTCTTCAAGATGAATTCCAAGTTCTCTCACTCTCTCCCTCTCTTGGTCGGCTAGAGCAAGAAAATGGCTGAGCAAAATGTTGCCTAAGTGTATATTGAGGCTCAAATATGTTATATTGAGTGGGCCACTAAGGGTGGCAAAATGGTAATTAAGTCCAACTCTTTAATTAGCTTAATTTAATCTAATTTAATCATACCTAATCAGTTTTCAGGTAAATACACCATAAAATCACATTAATTACGAAGATCATAAAACATTAATCAATTCCCAGTTCGGCCGCCGATAAGGCCTTCAATTAGCAGTTTAAACATATAAGCATGAACAGATAATCATACAGTCAAACAGATAGAATGCAATTTAACTAACATATACTCAATCAATTCGGTTTCCAATTTCAGTCAGTCAGTTCAGTACTTTAATCAGTTCAATTATCAGTCATAATCAATTCGGTTTAACGGTAATCGATGGTTATCGGTAATCAATCAGTCATAAGTCGGTAAACAGTATGAGGGTTGTTACAAATTGGTACATGGAATGAAAACACGGAAGCAAGGCAGCCCCAAAATAAGCATTTTTACAGTTCAAAGCATGGCCAAGCAATAAGCACAAGTGGGACTAAATTATTATACAAAAATGGCTCCGCAAGGGAGGCAATGAAGCAAGTGGTAGATGCAAAGCCCAAACAAAAAAAGACTCTTCTACAACACTGAAGAGGGACCAAAAATATGACTACTTACAGTTTATGGAAAACCCCAAAACAACATAAAAGCATGCTCAAAATGCCATGCAAGGTAGGGCCCAAAAGAGGTCAAAACACAAAGTATACAAAAAATTCATCAAACAGCCAAAGACCCTTAATGAAACATGACAAGGGGGTAAAAATATGGCCACTTTCAGTTCGGACCAAGGTCCAAAAACAGAATAAGAAAAGGCTAAAAAAACATGCAAAATGAGGCAAAAACATGGATTTCAAAGCAAGTAGCATATGGGGTATCTAAACAGTGATGAGCCCTTCTTCAATGTTGAACAAGGGCTCAAAACAAGCTTACTTACAGTTTATGACATGCCCCAAAACAGATTACACATAGGCCAAAAATAACACGCAAGATTAGGGCCTAAAGGAGAGATAAAGAAGGAAGTGCAAGATGGGGACCTCAAATGACAAAATTTCCTTAATGAATCATGAAATAGAGCTCAAATAAAGGGTACTTTCAGTTTTGGTTGGAGCTCAAAACAGCAAGAAAAATAGCTAGAAAAATGTTGCAAAATTAAGCTCAAAAAAGAGGGAATTGACACTTACCCTTGAAGACCAACCCTTGGTTGCTTCTTGGCTTGAGAAGTGATGCCTCCTAGCTGCTAGAAAGCTCCCCAAGCTGCTGGAAATGGTGTAGTGGTGGTGATGCTAGGTAGTGATGAAGGAATGGTGCAAGGAACTTGGATGTTTGAGCTTGAAAGAGAGAGATGGAGGGAGATGTGTACACAAGGCTTAAAGAAAAAATTTTCAACCCTCAAGACAGAGCTAGAGGCTCTATTATGTAGACAAAAATGGAGGAGAAATGGAGGGAAAAAGTGAGGGGAAAATGGATCAAGTTTCCCCCCAAAAGTTGTCCCCCGGATTCAGGTTTTTTGGGGGGAAAATAGATATACAGCTGGAATATACACATTGCAAGGATCATGGCCGGCCAACTTTTGGAGCTGCAGGTGGCCGGCCGGCCACCCCCTATGGCCGGCCGCTCAGGGGTCAAAAGGGCCAAGGTGAATTAATGGCCGGCCACCACAAATTGGTGTCCTCCCAGATGCCCTCAACACAGCCCTGTGGTTTAAAATTGTCAACTGTAAAACAGGAGAGAGAATAGGCCATTTTTAGGAAGGGTTCAAAAGGGTCAGGTGGAATTACTGGCCGGCCACCAACTTTTGGTGTCCTCCCATGTGTGTACAACACAAATATGGGGGTTAGGTTTGAAGAAAGTGACCCTAGGGTGGTCAACATTGGCTTAGAAGTGAGAAAAACGGGAGTCGGAGGGCGCTAGAGGAATATAACTGGTTGCTAAAACAATTGCTGGCCTCCCACCCTTCTACGGCCTTCCTGGTGATGAAACAGAGGTACCTGCCAAAAATGAACGAAAACCGATGCAAACGAATGTTCGGGGGCCAGAACGCGCAGTTCAAGGCCCCGAAAACTGCCTGTTAAGCACCGAAAGTGGCATTCGACCACGAAGTGGGTCTCTCAGACCTCAGTGTCCCTCAAAAGGGAGAAAATAAGATGTATGCCAAAAACTGGGCCAAACGGAGATGGTTAGGTGGTCCCGAACCGAGGCACACGGCCTGATGGCTCCGAAAAACCGGGAACCGGGCTCCAAAATGGGCAAAATGGCCTACAGCCACAAAATGTAGCCTACGGCCACTGAGGGATGGTCTACGGGACCTCTCCCTCCCCTCAGGAAAAGAAACAGAGAAAATCGAGTCTGGTTCGCCAATCGAGGCAAGGCACAGAAGAGGGTTCGGAAATCCGGAGGCAAGGCTCACGGCCGCGACTCTGAGACTTCTGAACGAGCGCAGAACGCAACATCACCGAGCACTCAATCAGTGACGTCTGAGTCTTAAGGTCGGTCAAAAATGGGGTGTCTACAAAAGGGCTCGGAGAGCTCATTTCTCGGGTCAAGTCATGCTTGCTAATCTTTATTGTTTTGGACTTAGTGGACGTAATCATCACCTTTGGATAGAATGGAAGAAAAGATAAAGAAAATGGAAAGGTAAAGTAAAAAGGCTAATAAAATTTGGGTAAAAAAGAGGTAAAAAGGTAATGAAATTCGGTTAGGTTCAGTCGGATGTTATATTGAATGTATTGTTTCTAGAATAAGCACATACTATTTTAGTGGTGTTCGATGATTTATGAGGCGAGTTTGCCCCCTTTCTTGAGGTAACTCCATGATAGATAGGAGGTATTGTTTGTCTTTTGTTGCGATTGTTAACTCTTGGCCTATTGTTTCTAAGATCATCATGCAACAAATTTGTGATGATTGATGATTTGAGAATCGAATCTACGCCTCCCTTGATCATCTTCATGAGAGGAAAGGGCAGAGAGGATAAACATCTCCTGGAAACACTTTGTCTTGCTCTGTTTCAACTCTGTTTTAGTAGGGTATTCCCCAGAAATAGTGGCCGGCAGGTCATTACTCTGTACGGCCGACTAACTGATCAGGCTGGCTGGCCACCCATTTTGTACGACAGTGGTAATTTTGCAGTAGAACAGATCTTAAGGCCAAAAAAAAACAAATCTCTGACTGTAAATAGAGCAGATTCTGGCAGCAAACAGAGAGGTTTCCAGTGGATGTTTTCAGTTGTGCACATGTGGTTCCTCACCTCCTATTCAAGTCCATTAGATTAGATTTGCAATTAATTAGTTACTTCCATTTTAATTTGTAATTGTTAATTAGTTAGTTCATTCATTTGTCTTTGTAATAATTAGTTAATTAGGATTATCATTTGGACCCTCTTGTGCGAGGGCCAACTTGTAATATTTGTATGTCTTTCAACCCTTATTTCTTTCTCTCTTTTATTTATATGCTAACCGTGGTTGCATATAGTGTCATGTTTTTGTTTCATATCATTGCCATGCTTTGTATCAATTTTTGCATACATTAAAATTCAGCTCATCATTGTAGCTTTCTTTTCGTGCTCCTTTCTGATATGATAGCCTTACAAATCGGACTCATGTGATTCTGAATTTGATTTCACAAGTGCAATGTGAAATAGATAAACAAAATGAGTCCAAATCCGAAAATTCTTTTGAAAAATCGATTTTGAATCAAAATGCCAAAAATGGACTGCTTTGCTAGATTACAGAGTCGCCACCTAAATGTTTTTGAGAAATTTAGGAAACCCGTGACTTCTGCCAAAGGCCACTTATCCATCATCACCAAAGTGTCTCGGCTCGGGAACTTAGGTACGAGAGGGGAAATTCATGAATTGAGCACCCCACTAGCCCGATCAAAGATCGACCTCTACTAATCATGATGTGAATCTTATGTATCTTATATGCTCTTGTTCCGATTATTAGACTATCTTTACTATGTGATGCACACAAGTATAGACTAATTTGCAAAAGTTAGAATATTTTGATTTTATGTTTGTTTGAAAGGTGTTTTGAATATGTACCACTTGAAAAAGTGATCTCATATGTACATTTATCAAATTATCCCAATTTGAGCAATTAGCCTTCATCCACAGGATTCAATAGATATATCATTTAAGCACTTAGCCTTATGGTAATTATGCTTGACATGGCAACAATCACACGCATGCTAAATGCTAAAGCGAAAAATACTCACATAGTACTCCAAGGCAAGCCAAAATGAATAAAATAGTTAGGAAAAATGCATGATCCTAATGATGCAAAATGATTAATGCAAAACATACAAAATTGCAACTAATAGATTCGGTTGTATAATACGTCATGTAAATCACTTTGATAGCATGCAGTGGCGCACGTATTCAAGGAAGTAATAAATGACAACGTTAGAATGATGAACCGAACCTTATGCGTGCAAGATGAATGGATATTTTGTACATGAAAAATGCCAATTAAAACATGATACTCTATTCTATACATCATAAGGAAGTAAATAAAAGGGAGAAAGAAATGGGGGTTGGAAGACATACACATTATTATATTTTTGCCCTTGCGCAAGAGGGTCCGAATAAATGTCCTAGCTAATTAAGCTAAATTAAATAACTATTACAATACCAAAATGAATTAACTACATTAGCTAATTATTACAATGCCACAAATTAATTAACTACTCTAGCTAATTAAATAAGTACAACACAATTAATTAGCTATTCTAACTAATTAATACAAATTAAAATTAAACTAACTAATTAGTTACAATACAAGTCCACTACTTTAGGTACAACAAACTACTATTAAACGGGCCCCGAGAAGTGAGGAATGGCTCATGCATGATTGCGGATTTCCACCCGAAAATGCCTCTGTTCTGCTGTCAGAATGGTTTTGTTGTGCTGTCAGAAAAGTGAACTATTTTTGCCTCAGCCTTTGCTCTGTTTTGCAAGAAAAATGACACTGTCTAGCTGAAAAGAGGTGGCCAACCAGCCAACAAAAGTGGTCGGCCGTACAGAGAGGTGGCCGGTAGGCCACTAGTTTTGGGTTCTTCCCTGCTGTAACAGAAAAGGAACAGAGCAAAAACAGAGATTTTCAGGGAATGTTTGTCCACCCTATCTCTCTTTATCATCAAATAGATGAAAGAAGGGGTAGGTATGATTCGTAAACCATCAATTGACACAAATTCATTGCATGATGGTTTATGAATCAAAGGACAAAAGCTTAATAAATGACAATGAAAGACCCACAAACCTCCTCCCTATCATGGAATTGATCAAGGGAAGTGGTTGACATTAAATCTTGAACCATTTTCATCACTGAAAGTATGAAATGACTCTAGACGTAATGGGTTCAATTAACGTCCGATTGAACCCCAAACTTGACTTTATTATCTTGTTTCATTTTAGTCCAAGTTTTAATGATTCTTTTAATTACCTTTCCATTCATTAGTCATTTTAGTCCAAAAATGAGCATTAAGTCCACTAAATAGAGAGGAGTGTCAAACAAGAAGCTGTTTTGGGCATGAGAGAGAAGTAATGCCCTGGTAATGAACCTCCGAAGAGATTAAACCATTTAGCATTGAAGGGTCTCTTTCTCAAGCTTAAACAACACTCGGTTGAAACAACTCTTAAAGAAATAAAAATGCCAAAAAAAGAGGGAGGTTGCAGAGGTGATTAGAGGTGAACACAAGTATGAAAAACATGAAATAAATGTTATCAACTCAAATAGATTGGTGGCTAAGGCCTAAACCACTAAACTGATGAGGACAACTACATTACAAGCATGCTATACAAAGCATAAACGAAATAAATAACCTAAAAACAGTTCTAAAAATAGCTAAAATAGTGTTGGAATTGAGTTGAAAAATAATAGAAAAGAATAAGCTAAAATAATGGAGAAATGAGGCTAGTAAACAAGCTCAAGGAGGGGTGGCTAACCCCTCCACTTTTGGGACTTCAAAACCATATTTTTAGCCTCTGAAAATCAGTGGTAAAAAGCTGGAAAAAAAGTTGAGAAAGAAGTGGGAAACACAAGGGTAAAAGTTTAGAGAACAAGGTTCAAAGAAGGGTGGTTAACCCCTTTACCTTAGATAGCTTTAAGCCACAAGCTTTAGCCGATAAAAACAGTCCAAAAATAGTATAAAAATAGCAAGAAAAGAGAAAGAAGAAGTAGTGTAGAGATGCTAGAAGTTATACCTCTTGAAGAGAGGTAACTCATTTGTTCACAAACCAACAAGTTCTCACTCTTAAGGGTTAAGATTTGAGCTCAAGAATCTCAGCAAGAAGAGCCAAATTTTTGGTTTAGGAAGTGTAGAGAGAGAGAGTGTGTAGGTAGCAAGATAGAAAGAAAGAGAGTGCTATGCAAGTATTGGAACTTTTGGAATTTTTTTTAACCTAATTTCAAGAGGAGTGGTCATCTATATATAGAAACACAGCTGCCTGAGTCGGAAATATCTGTATATAGACAGCTGGTGCAGTGCATGCACCTGTGGAGACAGTTGGCAGCAAAATATCTGTTCTGCTGGCATAACTGGCTGCCCGACCACTAGGGGGCTAGCCGTCCACTTCTTCTGGATGGCCGGTCACTAATGGGGACACTTGGTTATAAAAATCTGCCTCTCGGGACACCTGGCCGGCTGGCCAAGTGCTTGTACGGCCGGCCACAAAAATCTACTTTCAAGCCTGATTTCAAACGGGCATATCTCCCTTGTCCGAACTCGATTTTAGGTGATTCTTGAGTCTAAATTGAAGCCCTAGAAGTTTTATTTCCAATGGTGGTGTCCTCATATCTAAATTCTAAGTGTGCAAAGAGATATGCCTATTTTAGTGAAGGCTGCTCATTTCATTCTTAACGGTTTGATGCCCAACCTTTCTCCCAACTAGTTTTCTTCCACCCCGTCCTATTTCCTTCAAATCCAAACCTATAGATAAGATGTTTTAAAAAGATTTTTCAAAAATTTCACCTCCCTTCCACTTATTTCCACTTTGTCCTTACTCGATTTACTGAAAAGTACAATATTTTAAACGAAATGTGAGCCTCAGAATATCGTAGAAACATTTGAAAAAATATTTTGAAAAAAGAGGGGTTTAAGGTCTAAAATAGTTTTGGTCAAAATGGGGTGTAAGGTTGGAATTAGATGCTCAAAACTGAAGCCTTTTGCTGAAGAACTTGAGCGGTTGTACAACGTATCTTTTCATCATCGAGTGATCAACCTGAGGCACCCAAGTATTAGGGGCAGTAAAAAATGAGGTGTCTATAATCATGCATAATGCTTTTACGATTTTCCACTTGATTATGTGTGCTGCCTCATGCTTTGAGTTGCTTCACATATCACATTAGTAGCCAAATTTAATAGTTGCATTAGCCATTTTGCATATAGGATCATGCATTTTTCTAACTATATTATTCTCTTTGGCTTGCCTCGGTTGAGTACTAGGTGAGCATTTTTGCTTCAGCATACTACCATGAAACACGTAATACCTCTTTGAATGCCTATGAATGAAGGCTATTTCACTTAAGTTGGAATGACTTTGATTGGTGTACATATGACCTCACTTTTCCTTCAAATAGTGCATATTCAAAACTCTTTTCAAACAAACATGAAATCAAAGAATTGCAAAGTAAGTGACGTGGTCTATACTTGTTTTCTTTACATAGCAATGTTTAGAATATTGATAATTGGAACAAGAGTATATAATGTACATAAAAATCACATCATGATTAGTAGATGCCGATCTTTGATCAAATGAGTGGGGTGCTCAATTCATGACCTTCTTCTCTTATACCTAAGTTCCCGAGCCGAGACACTTTGGTTATGATGGGCAAGTGGCATTTGGCATGAGCCAAGTGTTTCCTAAATTTTCCAAAAATATTTAGGTGGCGACTATGAAATCTGGAAATGCAGTTCATTTTTGGCATCTTTAATGATTAATGGATTTTCTAAGATTTGTCGGATTTGGACTCTCATTTATTTTTCTATTTCACATTGCACTTATGGAACTAGATTCAGAACCACGAGAGTTTGCACTGTAGGGCTATTGCATCCGAGGAGACTAAACCCCTCCGAGGAGTGCAAAAAACTAGCTACAGTTTCTGGTGACTCTATTGGGGAATTTAGAGAACATGACTTGGACTTCATGATATGACATTTTATTTATAAATATATGCTTCTTTTCATTGAATTTGCATGGTGCTCTTAAGTCATTGTGTTTACCATCTGATATCCTGGATGACTTGCCAGAGGCTTGTCAAAAGCTTTCCAAAAGGCTGGTCGGACATAGGCAATGCCATGTTGGGAACACAACCCTTAGATCTGGGTTACTACTGTACCGCTTGATCCTCCTTTCACTTTTTGGTGTCAGGTGTGAAAGGTATATTAGGTAACCTTGCTAAGGTACCCCTTTGACCAATTGGCCTAGTGCATATAGTAAAGCTTTAGTGACTGTTCCAACATAAAACAGGACGTTCACCTGTATGCAGGATATTGTGAAACTACTTGTTTGAAGTAGTGAACCTCTAGATCATGCCAAAGCTAGGACACAGTAACCCTATCCCCTCATAGGGGTGTTTTGGCTCTCTTTACTTGGTATACTCTCTACAGTGAAACTGTACAAGGGGTGCTTTATATTAGTGGTTCAGTTAATATCAGTTTGTGGGGTAGAATTCAGTGGGGAGTACAATCTTACAGCTATGATCACATTTGTTCTGATGAAATTTGTGTTAAGGAGCTGTCCAATTTTTTATTTTTTTATTTTCTTTATTTTTTTTGCTAGGTAGTCCTAAAACCATAACCTCAGAAAGTTCTGATATCCCCCAAGTACGCTGGACCCATGTTAGAAGATTGTGTATGGTTGGAGATCTTATTCGGGGACAACCAGTGTTTGCCTCACTGTCACCAGTTGGAAGGTGAAGAAAGGCCAGGCAGAGTTCACCATTTCAGTTGTTTCAACAATCACCCCTCAGGTCACCTTTACTCAGTCCACCTCAAGCACAATCATCTACTCCCATAATGGCACAATATCCCTCCTTAGACCTAGAGGAATTACTGATTTGTCTTCAGCAATCAGTCGACTCGTTCCAGCATGACATGGCCTGTCAAGTTGAGGTCACGAATAGGTTGCAACAACAACAAAAACAGTCGATTGTGGCTTCTACTTCGCATGTACCTAACGTGGCTACTCCTATACCCGGTACCACTGCCAATAATGCTGCAGTTCAGGATCCACCAGCCGAGGGTGTTTCGGCTTTTCCCATCCAAGCAAATCTAATTCTAGTTTAGATGTCTAGAGCTCCAGTTTACCAGACTGAGGCACCTTTTGAGTTAGAGTTTGACCTGTCCCCGGTCAAAGTCAACAAACTTGAGAAACTGTTTAAGAAGGCGTAGGGGGTTAACTCTATTCTGGATATTGAGGACGGATATACAGAGTTTACTGTTACTCTGCCGGAGTGGTTCAAGATGCTGCATATTGACCGCTTCGACGGCTCTGGAGATCCAATGGTGCATCTGTGCCTTTTCTCTAATATTTTACGACCAATGGGTCTGACCAGACTTCAAAAATTGTCTCCATTTGGCCGAACCATTCTGGTATAGTTGCCATCTGGTATGCTAAATTAGAGGACTCTATGAAATAGAGCTGGGAGGAGTTGGCCAAATCTTTCATTGCCTAATATTTCTATAACACGCAAATCGAGGTCACAACTCGTGATCTCAAGGCGACGTGTCAGGAACCAAAAGAGGGCTTCTCAGAGTTTATGACTAGATAAAGGGCCAAGGCATCAATGATGACCACCTGACCCTCAAAAAAGGACCAAATCTGGATGGTTGTCCAGAATCTTCACGGCAAGCTGCTTCAGAAAATGATAGTTCTTCCATTCTTTACCTTCAAAGAGCTTCATGAAATGAGAGTTCAAATTGAAGGCGCTATGAAACAGGGTGTCATCGTAGATGACAAAAAGCCGACCAAGAGGCCTTTTACTCGCAGTTCCAATGCTACCGGGGGTAGTATCGTTGCGAGGCCTTCAGAGGTGAGTGTTGTCACCACTACCAAAATCACCGACCCTTTTGTTAATATAAGCCCACAAACTTCCAATCCTACCTGAAACCAAAGGACATTCAATCAGCTTCACATGTCTCTGTCTTGAGCCATGTAGGTGTTAATGAAAAAGGGGCATCTAAAACCCCTGGACCCTCGACCACTTCCAAATCCTCTCCCACCAAGTACTATGCCTTCCATCAACAACATGGCCACGAAACAGATAAGTGCTACCGCCTACGTGATGAGATCCAGGATCTCATCAACAACAAAGTTATAGCTCCATCCTAAAGACCAAATATTGTAACCAATCCACTGCCCAACCATAACCAGGTACTACCCCCACCACACACTAACCTTATCCATACACTACCTTTTTTCTATAACCCGACCGTCTATATGACCCTTTACCATCTACCAAAGCCAGTGTTGTTCATCTCAGATGGCACAGACTTGTGCATGATGAACACATCCAACCCACAATCTGAGCCTTATAAACATATGGTGACAACACCCAAAGAAAATGAGGTTTTGTCCTTGCAAGGAAGTGCCAGTTTGTAGATGGAAATTCCTAGGAAATTATCTGAGGGGGAATATGACCCGAGTCCATACATTGTTCATATTGCTCAATCGCAGCCGAAGGTAGTACTGTCGAGTTCAATTGGTGTCAATGTGGTCAGAGAAGATGACCCAAGCCAAGGACTGGACGATCTTGCAAATCTCGAGGAAGATTTGGATAATCTCTAATTCTTTGAAGAATAGGACCAAGGCAATGTGCAGATTGGTTGGTTTGATCTGAGCTTGTTGGCTGATAATTGGGGGTGGCTAAGTGATGAATCAGACAAAGAAGAGGAAACAAGAGACAAATCTGAGGGAAAGAAAACTGTGGCAACTGTGGCAACCGGAGAAGCCAACGAGAAAGGAAAAGTGCCAGAGAGTAGCGGTATAGAAAAACAAACCCTAGAATTAGATTTTGATACAATTGAAGGTGCTAAGCTAGAAGCAGTGTTGAGGCAGTATGAACATGAGCAGATTAAAGAAAGTCAGAAGGCTACAACACCTTGCCACCTTGAGGGGGATAATTGTCCTGTGGGAGTGATTCAAGTAGAGCCAGACAACTGTCTGTCAGTAATTGAATGTGAAGGTGAATGGTGGGAAGACAACGATTTGTATTTTGTCCATACAGATGAAGACTGGGGAGATCATATCCCTGATGAGACTTGGTATGTTGAAGAGATAGATCACCTAACTAAGAGTGGACGATATTTCAAGCCTCTACACTTGGACCAAGCAGAACCTTCAGGAAAGGACAAGGAGATTGAGAAGGAGAGGGAGAAGAGACTAGAAGAAGAGCTGGTTCTCAAATAACTAAAAAAGATCTAGGCTGATATTTCCATTTAGGGCCTTCTCATGGCTTCATGAGTACACTGACATGCGGTTTTGTCGGCAATGAATAAAGCCAAGTTATCCATTGATACTACACCAGAGCAGCTCATCGACCTGATCCTACTGGGTAGCACCACGCCTATGCTTACCTTTTCTGATAAGGAGCTGCCACCAGAAGGATCAGCTCACAATAAGCCGTTGTATATCTCCATTGAATGCAGAGGAAAATGGGTTCCAGTGGTTCTAGTAGACATTGGCTCTGCCATCACTGTTAGTCTTTGTCGCACCGCCTATGCAATAGGCCTGAAGCCAGCGGATTTCATTTCCACAACTCAGGTGATCCGGGCGTATGACAATACGAGCAGAGAAGTTATGGAGACGATGAAAGTACAAATCCAAGTGGGCCCTTCCGAGCATGAGATTGAGTTCCATGTGTTTGATGTACCAGCTACCTTCAATCTAGTTCTAGGAAAACCCTGGTTGCACTACATGAAGGTTGTGTCCTCCACCCTCCATCAAATGCTAAAATACCCTTATGAGGGAGGAGTTGCTACCATTTTTTGAAACTCATCTATTCATCCACCGCCAGAGGTTTTTACACCTTTGCTAGAAATCAATCATGGTGATGAGGATGTGTTTCTTTTGGGTTTCACTCTAGTAGAAGCCCAAGTGCTATAGACAACCTTAGCCAAGGACGAAGGCATGTATGTCAGTGCTTAGTTCATTTATTTCATGAACAAATTGCTGTATATTCCTGAGAAGGGACTTGGAAGGAGTAGAAGAAAAGGCATTGCGGTGCTAGTTGATGTACCACACAATCCACATACTTTTGGGTTAGGCTATGTACCCACCAAAGAAGATTGGA
Organism: Camellia sinensis; assembly: GCF_055761805.1. Classification (NCBI taxonomy): domain Eukaryota; kingdom Viridiplantae; phylum Streptophyta; class Magnoliopsida; order Ericales; family Theaceae; genus Camellia; species Camellia sinensis. The sequence goes on along the minus strand of NC_138961.1, from coordinate 65,262,421 downwards.
GAAGGAAGAGAGAAAAGATTACAGGAAGGGCCAAGGCCAAGTGAGCTGGGAAACACTACGAACTAGTTCACAGGCCAATCTGGGGAACGTTGAATGGGGGCTTCATTGGAGAAGGAGAGGATTTCCCCTTCCCCAGCTTTCCTAAGCCTTAGGTGGATCCTTTAACGAAGAAGCTTTTCCCGGGTTTCGAAATATTCTTCGACCACCAACTTCAAGATAGTGATGAAGAAGGGGTTGACCCAAGTATCAATGCCAGCTAGAGTAAAGAGAACGATTCAGACAACAGTGAGGCCGGAGTAGGGATAGCATTGAGTGATCTTTTGATAGATCCTAAGACTAGTATAGAGAACTTGGGGGATACCACTACTATTTCTATGATCGGAAAGGAACCAGTTGTGGACTCCACCAGTTGCATTTTGGATGCGTTGAGGGCGCCAGGCTTTACTTGGCAGTTGGAAAAGGGTTTTTTTGCAAGCTCTGAATCGGATGATGAGCCTAAGTCTGATTCCATTGAGTCTGTTAAGTCGGAGTCAGATTTGAGTCAGTCTAAGGAGTTTGAGTCTGGCACTTCCGAGGGTGGTAACCCGGGTACCAAAGTCCTGTCGAGATCTTCTATTAGTTTTTCTTTTGAGTCAACTGTAACAGAGGATCCTAACTTTATTAATGGGAATGCAGTAGACTTCACTTACTTCTCTGTGCCTTTAGTTTGTTGCGTTGATATTGATTTTCAAAATTTTAACCTAAACAAAGAGGAAGAAATTGCACGGGCTTTGAAAAATTTGATTAACCAAGAGGAGGAGAGGCATATTAAGCCTTGCACAGATGAGATCATTGCAAGTGATGTCGGTACTAAGAAGGATTCGCGTTTAGTCTAGATTGAGGTCCACGTTGTCTTTAGAGGAACTCAAGTGTGTAATCGCTTTATTAAAAGAATTCAAAGATATTTTTGCGTGGTCTTACGAAGACATGCTTGGAATCGAGCCTGAGATTGTACAGCACAGGACTCCTCTCAACCCCGAAGCCCGAATAGTGAAGCAGAAACTCCGCAGGGTTTGTCTAGATTGGGCACTAAAAATTAAAGAGGAAGTCACTAAACAGATCAACGCTGGATTCTTGATGGTATCCAAATATCCGACTTGGTCGGCCAACATTGTTCCGATTCCAAAGAAAGACGGCAAAATCAGAGTTTGCGTCGACTTTAGTGATTTGAATAAGGCTAGTTCGAAGGACGACTTTCCGTTGCCACACATTGATGAATCGGTAGACTTTATCACTAGTCATGCGTTGTTATCGTTCATGGATGGGTTTTTGGGGTACAACCAAATCTTGATGGCGTCTGAGGATAGAGAGAAGACTACGTTCACCACGCCGTGGGGTACCTACTGCTACAAGGTCATGCCATTTGGGCTGAAGAACACTAAGGCTACATATCAGAGGGTTGCAACTACAATTCTGCATGACATGATCCATAAAGAAGTTGAGGTGTATGTAGACGACATGATTGTAAAATCCAAAGAGCGAGAAGGCTACTACATCGCACTAGAGAAGTTCTTCGAACAGATTAGGGAGTACAGACTGAGGTTAAACCCACATAAATGTACTTTTGGGGTGACAACAGGGAAAATGTTAGGTTTTCGGATACACAGAAGGGAATTGGAGTAGATCCGTCCAAGATTAAGGCCATCTTAGAAATGCCACCACCAAGGACTGAAAAGGAGGTGCACGACTTTCTGGGAAATGTGCAATTCATAAGACAGTTTATCTCTAAATTAACCTTGACTTGTGAACCATTATTTGGTCTCTTGAAAAGGGAAAGAAATTCGAATGGGACTATCGATGTTAGTTCGCTTTCGAGCAAGTCAAGCAGTACCTTTAGAATTCGCCTGTATTTGCGCCACTGATTATGTATCTGTTAGTGACAGAGTCAACCATGGGATGCATGCTAGCACAAGAATCAAAAGCTAAGATGGAAAATGCCATTTACTATCTGAGCAAGAAGATGTTGGATTATGAGATCCGTTACACTCCTTTGGAGAAGGCTTGCTTAGCTTTGGTTTGGGCCACTAAGAAGTTGAGACACTGCCTTTTAGCCCACTCCATAATTCTAGTTTCGAGATTGGATCCCATTAAATATCTCTTTAAGAAACCGACACTTACGGGTAGGCTAGCTCATTGGTTGCTTCTTCTCTCCGAATTCAACCTTAAGTATGTCACTCATAAGTCAGTCAAAGAAAGAGCTGTAGTAGAATTTCTGGCAGGCCACCCAATGAAAGGAGATGAAGCAGTAGAGTACTTATTCCCAGATGAGGAAATTTTGCAAGTAGCAGAGGATACGTGGAAAATGTACTTTGATGGAGCAGCTAATCAATATGGTTATGGGATAGGCGTGTTGCATATAGCACCTGATGAGTCCCATATACCCCTAGCTTTCAAACTTCAGTTCAAAGTATCCAACAACGAAGTAAAGTATGAGGCTTGTATTGTTGGATTAGAAGCTGCCTTAGAACTAGGGGCAATAAGGTTGGACGTCATTGAAGACTCAAACTTGGTTGTTTCTCAAGCCAATAAAGATTGGAAGGTCAAAGAAGAGAAAATGAAAGTTTATCACCAAACCTTGGACATTCTGATTCCAAGGTTTGAAAAACTGACTTTCACACACTTAATAAGAAAAAACAATTAGTTTGCTGATGCACTGGTAACTCTATCCTCTACGGTAGACATATCGCTTGGGGTTAAGATGCGTCCGATTGTCATCGAACAGAAGTATATGCCTGCTTACGAGATAATAGCCGCAATAGACGAAGGTCAGGACAAGTGCCCTTGGTATTATGACATTTGGAATTTTATGGAGAAGGATGCATACCCACTAGAGGAAAATGCCCAGGATAAACGGGGAATACAGCATCTAGCCATCCAGTTCATCATATGCGGAGGAATGTTGTACAAAAGGGGGCATCTGGGAATGCACAAGCTCTGTGTCGAAGCGGAAGAGTCAAAACGTCTCATGGAGGCCATCCACGGAGGAGAGTGTGGAGCACACATGAATGATGTGATCCTGGCTAAGAAAATCCCCAGACAAGGCTATTATTGGCTAGAATAATGCTTGGGACCCCCTTTTGGGGGTCACCCCCTCACCCCCTTTGCCACGTGGCGGGTGGTGATTGGAGGAGCAGGAAAAAAAAGAAAAAGAAAAAGAAAATCTAACCAATGAGAGAGAGAGGGGGTCAAAGGGGGTGGGGAGAAAAGGGGGGATGAATCATTGTTGTATTGGCTAACCATGGAGGATGATTGTATCAACTTTGTTCGGCGATGCCACAAATGTCAAATCCATGCTAATCACATGAATATCCCGCCCGTCAAAGCTTTACAATATGACTTCACCATGGCCTTTCTCAATCTGGCGAATCAACATCATCGGAGCGGTCTCGCTAAAGGGTTCAAATGAACATGAGTTCATTTTAGTGGCAATTGACTATTTTACCAAGTGGGTGGAGGTACAATCGTATTCTATGTTGAAAGCGTTGCATGTGGCCAAGTTCATCAGGAATAACATCATCTGCAGGTATGAAGTGCCAAATGAAAAATTGAATTTCAGCGGTTTCGACATAAACGATTTTTTTTACTATGAGCCACACTTCGCTTTATTTTCCATTCCTCCATGCTACTGCCCATTGTTAGGACCCGATTACTCATGCATTTACCTTTTGATCACCAGAGATGTGTCCCACTCTTAAGGAGTTTCAAGCATTAATGGAGCTCCAGTGCAATGAAGAAATTATGCCTCAACCCCTTTTTGGCCATGCACGGGCTCTTGAAGGGATGTGTGGCCTCTCTTTCAACGAGGCCAAGTCTTTGGCTCATGATGTGGAGTTGAACATTCTTGGCTTGAATCACCATTTCTCTGACATCGGAAATAGGCACGATCTTCTTCGGCGAGGTTATTGCCAACATGCTCTCTGCATATGCTTGCCGCCTATTATCTTCTTGCCCTTAGTGGTAGCGGAGTTAGCATCCAACTGATTGAAGTGGCTCAATGCCTCAAGGAGGACCGAAGCTAAATAAGTTTGGTGCTACCATTTCTTGTTTATGATTTCTCACATCACTTTGGCACTCACTCTCTAGTTTCTCTCAAAGCCTTTTTCTTACTTTTTCTCTCAACACACATCCTTATATTCTTTAATCTCTCTTATTTTTTATCCCTTCCCAGGTGTGGTTGATCGATAAGCTGAAGGTCATGGACCCTTGCCTTGAGTATTCAGCCATATCCTACTTCTTTCGCTCGTAGCTAGTGAGCTTTCCCACAAAGGGATTGTGGTGCGACTGGATGTGCAACAGATTCGCAACCGACATCGCTTGGCGATGCCCCTGGCTTAACTTGTCCAAGATGAGCTACAGCATATCCTGTCAGCTGGGTACACAGTTGATTGGCCTTGCACACTGTGTTTTCTACTTCCCATTTTGGTTCAGATGCCAATTTGGGTGTGATCAGACTCGTCCAGATGAGGGGGTGAAAAATCCAGCTTCATTTCCAGTCCATGCTTTGCACTTAGCTCGATACCTTGCTGCTTGGAGGATGAGAGAGCTTTTGGCCCCTGCTGCCAGCTTCAGTTGTGCCCTTTCTAGTGAGTGCGTGCTTGGCTTGGCTTGAGGATGAGACACATATTAGGCCATCCTTGGCAGCAGAGAATTTTGCGAGTACATGCAAGAGGCAAAGGACCACTACCTGAGTGTGGGCACGAGGAAGAGGACCATTACCTGACTTATATGTGCCCCTAGTTTATTGCTTTGACTTTTCTTTTCAAGTTTTATGATGTAAAAGAAACTTTGATTTAACCTGAGAGTTGGAGGGTGTACTTGTGTTGAAATCATGTAATTAAAATTGTGAGTAATGAAAATTTTCCTTCTTGGTCCAAAGAATGGTCTATGTTACAAAAAGTAAAATTTTGAGAAAATCAACTTCATTAAAATTTTCCAAAGACAAATTTTCACAAACGGTCATTACCTGACACATATGGAATCAATCCTCAAGATGTACAGCCCCGAATCAAGAAGATCATAACTACCCACAAATGCATTCACCTTTACTATTGTTCTGCCTATTGCTTCATCTTGCAACTGGACCTTCTGTTAGATGGAGATAAAACAATCAAGCCAACAAATGGTGAGAAGGACCAATCAAACAATGGATAGGACAGTTGAGTTGAAAATGATTGTAGCTTAACTTTGAGATGAAGTTGCCTACGTATCCCAAAGATGGGAATCAGGCCTTACGTAGTTCGGTTAAGGTTCACTCGGGGTATTAACTCTCTCTTTTTGAGCTCTAACTTTTGTCAAAGTCGCCCTTTCGAGTTTTAACTTTGTGAGCTCGATTTTTCTTTATTTCTAATTTTTCATGCTCTAACTTTTACCTAGGTCGTCCTTTCGGGTTTTCGGCCTAGCGAGCATTTCAAGGATAGTATTTCTTCAACTTGTCCGCATTGATTGGTTGTGAGAACTCCAAGCCATCTAAATCCATGAGGATGATTGCTCTTCCTGACTAGATAGATTTAATGATGTAGGAACCAGTGCAATTGGGTCGGAACTTTTCCCTAGGGTCATGGACGGGAGCTCGGTTGTCTTTGAGCACCATATCTCCTTCTTTTAGGTTTCTGGATTTGACTTTCTTGTTGAAGGCCCTGGCGATTTTGCGCTGATATCCCTGAATGTGATACAATGCATTCAACCTCCTCTCATCAAACAACATCAATTCTTCGAACATGTTCTGTTGTCAATCCGCCTTTTGCTATTTGACACTCGGCCATAATTCTCAGTAACGGTACTTCGATCTCAATCGGGAAAACAACTTCCATCCCATATACCAAAGAGTAGGGGGTTGCTAATGTAGATGTTCGAATTGATGTTCCATAACCCCAAGTGCAAAAGGCAATTTAGCTGGCTAGTCCTTATAGGTTTTCACCATCTTTCGCAGAATGTTCTTGATATTCTTGTTTACGGCCTCTATGGCTCCTTTAGTCTGTGGCCTATATGTTGATGACTTGTGAAAAGCCACGTTGTATTTCTCAAGAAAATCTACCACCTCCTTCTTGAAGTGTGAGTCGTTGTCATCTGAAGTGGCTGTCCAATCTTTGAGCTTCTCCACAAAGAAAATCTCAATTTTAGAGAAAGCTAGCAGAAAAGATGAGGTTTTGTCGAAGAAACAATAAGAGAAGACCTTTACAGAAGATAAGGTTATGTGAGTGGTTGACAGCTGTCCAGCCGCAAGTCTTGGCCGGCCAGCCACTTATCCAGTTGGCCGTACATTTCATTGGTCGGCCGGCCAAGTATGATAACCAAACAGTTTTGCAGTAGTGTTATGTTTGCCCATTGTGCTTTTAAGTCTTGTCTTGAGTCTTTTGTTTCTAGCAAGTGTGAATAGGTGTACTTAAGTTGTTTTTACTTTGTTTTTCCTTTGTTAAGTCGTTGTTTATATTTTGGTCAATTGTAGGCTTAGTATCCGATTACGAACTCATTCAATTATGATAATTCTCAGTTTCAAATTCCAATACAATCATTTTTTATGTGAGTGTTGTGCCATTCTCGAGATGCTATGCAAAACAAAAATTCCTTCTTTTATAAACTGCAGGGTTTGACCCCAATCATAGTTTTTTACAAAAAAGAAAAACAAGCTTTCAAAAGCAAAAAGTAAAGAACCTGTCTGAAGCTATACAATCTTTGAACTACAAAGCCAAAGAAAAGAAAAAAGAGGAGTCCAAAATCAGCATCTGCCAGGTCAAGTGCGCTGAGAAACCCTCTTCGTCCTCTTTTGAGGATGAGACTCAAGATCACTATCGCTATCAGCATCGCTCTCATTGGAAGAGTGTGACTCCGAGCCGAAATCGTTATCCCCATCCTTGGACTTGAAGCACTAACTAGTGATCTCCTCAGTGTCTATGGTCTCAGTGTCCTCGCTAGTCAAGGTCCTCTCCACAGACGAAGAATCCCCTTGCACTCGGGATTCGCTATCTCCGCTCTGACTCCGGCTCCGGCTCCGGCTCCGGGTACCTCTCCCCCTACCTCTACCTCTATCCTCACCCCTGTCGCATGCAGGAGACCATCTGTCTTCCCTCCCCACAGCTAGAGGGGGTGCCACAGGTGCTGCTGGTGCAAGGAGAGGCTGAAAAGAATTTGCAAGACACTGAATATCAGCACAGTTTGGTGTAGTGCAAAAATAATATGAATATGGAAAAATAAAATCAGTGCATGTCAAATGAGAAAAATAAGGTACTTAATGACCATGGTAGGCAAACAGGGCCTCCCTCCTCTGTACTATCTGGACCAAAGAGTCAACAAACTGAAGGAGGCTATCCACATAACCCACCAACACCTACAAGCGAGTTTGAACATCAGTATACAGAAAAGGAAATATGAAATACAAACTGTGAGACAAAGTGCATACTTGTTGCACGTTGGGGTTTCTGATGTACTCGCGCTTCTTCAGGTACTCAATAAGAATCTGGTGAGCTGTCCCATTCGGTCGCCAATATGTGATCGTAGTCAGGATCACGAGAAGATTGGCTACATGAACGGTGTGGCAGCCCCTTCAAAATTAGGCCAAGCTGTACGAGCACTTCTGGCAGCGGGTTTAACTTCAGTGCCACCTGCACGAGCTCTAGTCAATAGTGGCATGAGATGGGTCCGGATGAAATCGGTGTAGTCCCCAACTCCACAGAAGAGATCAGCATCCTGTCCCACTATGAACTGCACAATAGCCTCGATAGGAAGACTATCGGCAGTCCTCATAGAGAGCAGAGAGGGAGCAGGAACCATGGGGTAGGGTAGGCCCAAGGTTTGGCGCACGAACCATTCCCCCAAGTACCAGGTCCTGTAGAAGGGACCCTCTAGCAAGATCAGTAACTGGGAGGTATACCAAGACCCGACATATTCATCCCTCGTCTTGCTGGACATGACCACCCATAGTTGCCACGTAACCTGCAAATAGAGAATTCACATTTGTCAATTGTTGTTAGTTGTGAAAATATGGAATGAAAGCAATAGAAATAGAATGGAAAGGGTATGAGTTTCAGGTTACCTCGTGCGTTATCACTGTATCGAAGAATCGGAGGTAGTAGGTAAATGTGGTGACACTGCGATGTCAGGGATAGCACCTGCTGTAGTATCTCTTGGAGTGAGGCATAACCGTCTCCACCTCATCTCTTGGAATAAGGGCAGGAATGGGGAAGTAGACATATACCCAAAATTGCGAGAAGTGAACAGTTTATGAGTCGACAGGCAGAGACAGAAATACAAGCAGAAAATGCAAAGCAGAAAGCATGGTTTAGAATAGAAGTTGCAATAAAAGTGCAAAACATACCTTCCAGGCTCTCCAGTAGCCGCCGATCATGTTCCCCTTCTTGCGGAAACTAGAGCTCATATATCCATATGAAGTGGCGAGGCCAATGCCACTTCAGTCATAGAAGCGCACCTGCGACAATACAACCAAGGCGCTGAGCAGATACAGGCCTACAGTGTTCCACATGTTCGCAAACAAGGTGGTGCAGAGAAGATAGATTAGGAAACCCCGGGTGTACTACTTAATTTGCTCCTAAGTCTCCGGATGACTCCCGTGGAAGCAATCATCGAACCAGCTGTACTTGACCATGGCCGGTCTATCCAAAGGAGGGCATGCTCCATGCAAATGGACCTAGGTAGCCTCCCACTGGCCCATGTCAAGATCGAAGGGGATCAGATCACCCCCTACTCGTAGCCCCATAATTATGGAGAAGTCGTAGGGCGTCATCGTCATCTCCTCAGTAGTGGAGAAGTGAAAGGAGTTGGTGGTGTCCCACCACCTCTCCACCAGAGAGCCAAGCAAGGGCCAGCTCGGCCACAGTCGTGAAAGTCCGGAGCAGAATAGGCCGAAGCTTGCCTCATTAACCAACTCTCGAACTCTGGCAAGGAGCTCTTGATACTAGTCCCTCGCCGTCACCGCCCCATAGCCTCTCTAGGCAAGACCATTACCTTGTGTTGAAAAAAGAATGTGTTAGATGCATGACAAGATGAAGGATTGTAATGAATGTCAAAGCAAGTAAAGTCCATAAAAGAAGCAAAAATTCTTACCTCAGAAGTGTCATGCAAGAGGTGTGAGGTGCCCTCTCGCAAAAGGAAGTCCTTGGGCATGCCCCGGGTAAAGTCCTCAAACTGTAACATCCCACCGGGGGCCATCATATGTGTGCGTGGGTGGTAGGTAGCCGAGTCGAATGGCCTCACCCTCAGTAGTGGTAGCTCGGGCTCAGGCTCTGGAGGGTAGATCTCCTCCGTAGTGATGTCAGCGTCAATCTCCTCTGCTGCCCCGTCTGCCTCCTCGATCATCGAATCATCTACACCAATGGCGGACGGGGGAACAGGTACCTCAGAAGGGGTACCGTCATGTGGGACATCATCAACAATGGAAAATGTGGTAGGTGGTGAGAGGAAAGCAAGAAAAATGTAACAAATAGGTAAAAACCCAAAAACCAAACCCTAGGAGAAAATGAGAGGAAAAAGTGAAAATGTAAGAGTGAGTACACAGAAACCAAGGAGAACCCATGAAAAACAAACAAAAAATAATGAGAAACTCAAAAACTCAACCAAATCACAAGCCAGTCGGTTTAAAACGTAGAGGGCCAAGAGGGTTTCAAGGAAGAAAAGTTGCGTAGGTCATTGGGTAAAGTGAGTAGAGAGAAAATCTAGAGAGAGAGAGAGAGAGCCTAAAGAGAGAGCAAAAGGGGTTTCAGAATGTGTAGGTGTGAAATAAGGGCCCAAAAATATGTTCTAAAGAGCCTCGGGTGCGAAAACCCAATTCTGCCCCTGAAATAGGTCGGGTGGCCGGCTGTCCGACATTTTGGCTGGCCGACCCATCTTTTGGCCGGCAGATTCTTCAAGTGGTCCTAGTGTGTTTTTTTGCTAAGATCTTGCTTATTCTGTGCATGGAGGGTCTTGTACTCATCTATAAAGTGGAAAATTGAAGAATTTGGGTTTGTTTCAGGTATAGAAAATTTCAAAATTTTCATCCTAGATGTACCGTTCTAGGTCTCACCATGTCTCCGAAGTGTGAATCTGCCTTGACCTCAAGCTCAAGAAGATTTTACCACATGAAAACCTTTGGCTGTAAATTGAAGATAGAATTTTGAAAACTAGAAAAAGAAGAGGAAGATCTCCGGCAGAACAAGGTTGTTCATCGCTACTTCCCTCATGAGGTGTTTTCAAAACCACTGCTTTCTATTTATCTTTTCAATTATGTTGCATGGAACATGCATCGCATTGTATTTCGCATAAACTACAACAATTTTATCATATCATGTTGCATCTATGTGCATCGTGCCTATTCATTTTATTGTGTCTATCATTATCACCCGATGGTGATTCAGCTTGTTGCATGTGTTAAGCTTGTTCATCCGCGAGGCATAGGTTGGCTTTTACTCCTTTTCACCCTCTCTACGTGAGACGTAGTTTGGTTTGCACCTTTTCACCCTCTCTACGTGAAACGTAGTTTGGTTTGCACCTTTTCATCTCTCTCTATGTGAGATGCAGTTTGATTTGCACCTTTTCACCCTCTCTACATGAGATGTAGTTTGGTTTGCACCTTTTCATCCCTCTCTACGTGAGACGTAGTTTGGTTTGCACATTTTCATCCCTCTCTACGTGAGACGTAGTTTGGTTTGTACCTTTTCATCCCTCTTTACGTGAGAAGTAGTTTGACCTGCATCTTTAATCCTCTCTACGTGAGACGTAGTTAGGATTGCATTTCTCACACCCTCTTTACGTGAGACATAGTTTGGTTCGCATCTTTTACTCATTTCTGTGTGAAATGTAGTTTGGCTTGCATCTTTCATCCTCTCTACGCGAGACGTAGTTAGGATTGCATTTCTCAGACCCTTTCTACGTGAGACGTAGTTCGGCTTAAACCTTCCCTCTTTCTGTATGAGAGATGAGTAGATACGCCTGTTGGTTACACTATCTTTCCTCATTTCACATGAAATGTTTTTGGAATTGAACTTTGCTTACTTCTTTCCGTGCGAGGCATGATTAGACCTATTTTGATTTAAGCTTGAGGCTTGTTTTGTTTATATGCTGTCATCTTGTTATAACTCATTGCATTGTGTATGATCATGAATTTTCAAAAATAATCGGCTTCGCAAAGCATGTAAGTCCAGATTCTAAGTGTAGTTTTGAGCATGTCATTTGTATCCTGCCTTTGAACTACACTGGTTTGATTCCTTACAAATGGATATGTAGGCAGCTTTTGAGTTCAACCAATTGCATTTGCATTTTGTTTGCTTGCCCAATTCTTACAGTCTTGTCAAATAGGCCGTCTTCAGGCTTTGATAGTCACTCACATCCTTTCATGACTTCGAGCTCTGTCAAAGAGGGGTAACTATAGACACCCCATTTTAACCGCCGTTAAGACTTGGGCGCCTCACTCTGAACACTCGATGATGAAAAGTTACGCTGTGAAATCGTTTGAAACTTCAGCAAAATAATTCGATTTCATGTTTTAAAACCTAAACCTTGTACCCCCTTTGAACCAAAACCTTATTTTTTTTAGCCTAACCATTCAGAGAAGAACTGGCCAAACAAATGGCCGACATGCCATTTTTAGAGGACCGGCCGTACAACCTCATAGTCGGCCGGCCATGTTTAGTGCAGACAGATATTTTATAACAGCCAACCGTCCTCATGTGCATACATTACAACAGCTGTCTCTTTGCTGATATTTCTGACGTGAGAACTTGTTTTTCTATAAATACAAGACCCCCTCATGGTTTAGGGTTAGAAAAATTCCCCAAGAGCCTAAAGCTTGAGCAACCATCTTCTCTACCCTCTTGTAATATACATAAACAATACATACACCTTCTAAGCTTGAACTTGAAGCTTTTGCTGAGATTCTTGAATACAATTTCAGCTCCTTGAGAGTGCCTAGTTTATGGTTTGTGAACTAAGAAGCTCATCCTCTCTTTCAAGAAGTGAATTTTAAACTTTTTCGCCATCTTTTCTCTCTCTTTTCCTTGTATTTACTTGCTGTTTTCAGAGTGTTTTAAGGCCTGAAATATGTGATTTAAAGTCACAAAAGAAGGAAGGGTTAGCCACCCTTCCTTAGGCCTTGTTCTATAGCTTGTTGCTTTACCTTTTCTACTTTTGTTCTTTTGATTTTGGCCACTGTTTTTTTTTTTTTTTTTTTTTGAGTTTAAGGGCTGTTTAATGTGTTTATTTAATTTATGCTTTGAATATTATAGTTGTGTTGTTGTAAGTCCTCATGGATTTGGAATATAGGCCATAACTTCCAATCCATTTGAGTTGATGGCCTTTTTATTTATTTTAATTTATAGCTTTCATGTATATTAATGTTATTGTAATCATCCACTTTTCATTTGCACTCTGCAACCTCCCTCATTTCTTTGATTCTTTGATTAAGAGTTGTATCAACTAAAAGATTTTCGTTCATGGCATAAGAAAGGGGTTCCATGTGCTAAATGGTTTATTCTCTTCGGAGGTTTATTATCAGGGCATCATGTCTTGTTTATGTTAAGCGCAATCTCTTGTTTGATAGTTCCCTTTATTGTGAGTGCATCACTTCTAAGGGACTAATTTTCTATTTAGACCCTTGGATATCGTAAAGGAAAGATTCATAATAGTTCATTATTGGTTTTGGATTCGGAGTCATTATAGCTTTTTTTGAGTTTGACTAGTCATTATCGCTCGTAAATGGGTTTGATTCTTCTTTTGTAATTTCCCCCATAGAAAATGACTTGAAGAGCTCATTTCTCGGGTCAAGTCATGCTTGCTAATCTATATTGTTTTGGACTTAGTGGATGTAATCATCACCTTTGGACAAAAAGGAAGAAAAGATAAAGAAAATGGAAAGGTAAAGTACAAAGGCTAATAAAATTGGGGTAAAAAAGAGGTAAAAAGGTAATGAAATTTGGTTAGGTTCAGTCGGACGTTATACTGAATTTGTTGCTTCTAGAATCATTACATACTATTTTAGTGATATTCAATGATTTATGAGGCGAGTCTACTCCCTCTTTTGAGGTAACTCCATGATAGGGAAGAGGTATCGTTTGTCTTTCGTTGCGTTTATTAACTCTTGTCCTATCGTTTCTAAGATCATCCCATAACAAATTTGCAATGATTGATGATTTGAGAATTGAATCTACTCCTCCTTTGATCATCTTCATGATAGGGAAGGGCAGAGAGGATAAATATCTCCTGGAAACACTCTGTCTTGCCCTATTTCAGCTCTGTTGCAGCAGGGTACTCCCCAAAAACAGTGGGCGGCCGACCATTACTCTGTACGGATGACCATCTGATCAAGCTGGTCGGCTACCTATTTTGTACAGCAGTGGTAATTTTGTAGCAAAACGAACATATTCTAAGGCCAAAACAGAGCAAATTTCTGATTGTAAACATAGCAGATTTTGGCAGCAAACAGAGAGGTTTCCGGAAAATGTTCCCGGTTGTGCACATGCGGTTCCTCACCTCCCGTTCAAGTCCATTAGATTAGATTCATTTGCAATTAATTAGTTACTTCCATTCGAATTTGTAATAGTTAATTAATTAGTTCATTCATTTGTGCATGTAACAATTAGTTAATTAGGATAATCATTCGGACCCTCTTGTGCGAGGGTCAACTTGTAATATTTGTATGTCTTCCAACCCCAATTGTTTTCTCTCTTTTATTTATATACTTACCGTGGTTGCATATAGTGTCATGTTTTCATTTCATACTATTGCCATGCTTTGTATCTATTTTTGCATACATTAAAATTCGGCTCATCGTGTATAATGCTCTTACCATTTCCTACTTGATTATGTACGCTATCTCATGCTTTGAGTTGCTTCACATATCACATTAATAGCCGAATTTAATAGTTGCATTTTGTATGTGTTGCATTAGCCATTTTGCATATAAGATCATGCATTTTTCTAACTATATTCTTCTCTTTGGCTTGCCTCGATTGACTACTAGGTGAGCATTTTTGCTTTAGCATACTACATATGTGTTTATGTTGTCATGTCAAGCATACTACCATAAAGCTACGTACTTATTTGAAATACCTCTTTGAATGCTTATGGATGAAGGCTACTTCGCTTAAGTTGGAATGACTTTGATTTGTGTACATGTGAGCTCACTTTTCCTTTAAGTAGCACATATTCAGAACTTTTTTCAAATAAACATGAAATCAAAGCATTCCAAAGTAAGTGACGTGGTGTATACTTATTTGCTTCATATAGTAATGTTTAGTATATTAATAATCAGAAGAAGAGCATATAATGTACATAAAAATCACATCATGATTAGTAGAGGTCGATCTTTGATCGGGTGAATAAGATGCTCAATTCATGACATTCCTCTCTTATACCTAAGTTCCCTAGCCGAGACACTTTGGTTATGACGGACAAGTGGTCTTTGGCACAAGTCAGGGTTTTCCTAAATTTTCCAAAAATATTTAGGTAGCGACTCTGAAATCTGACAACGCGGTCCATTTTTGGCATCTCTGATGATTAATTAATATTCTAAGATTTGTCGAATTTGGACTCTCATTCATTTTGATATAAATTACTTTAACTTTTTCATTAAATTTTTATCAATTTTTAAAATAACTTTCATTCTTATCCCATTTCCCCCCCCCCTTTTTCCATCAATTTTGATAGAAAAAAATAATAATAATTTCCAACGCTTCATCTTTTTAAGTTTTTATCAAATTATAATTTGGTAAAAAAATATATTACGGGTTGAAAATTCTCTTAATTGGAATTATAGTGAAATAACACCTTGAAATAGTGAAAGTTTGAGTATATGATTGGTCGAATGTATAATTTGATTAATTCTCTTCTCATATTTATATAAAAATTAACACTTATAACCACATTATTATAAGTCAAATTATGGAAAGTTTTTTGAGGTATCAAACATTTTTTATTTGCAAATATCCTACTTATTAAAAAAATGTGTAGTTTTTGGATATGTGTTTATCAATTTTATTTTGTGAACATAAATAACTGATGTTTCAAATTAAAAAATTAAAAAGTATAAAAAGAAATAGATTAGGTTTTTTGGGATAAAAGAAGCCATCTAACTCCTCTATATATTATTTTAAGATGGACTATTTTAGTCAAATAAAAAAATAAAAATTATATTTAGAAATTATCCATATATATTATACTATTATATACAACTATAGCGGTAACAAATTAATTAATATATATGAAAAGTTATACTAAGCTTTCATTTTCAATTAATTGAATTGCAATTAACAAACTAACAAATAGCAGTAATGGTATAATATGATAGAAAGAAGATAAAAATAAAAAACACAATGATATTTAAAAGTTTTAAATTTAGCTAGTTATACAAAAATCTAATATTATAGTAAAATCTCGAATTCCCAATAAATTTTCACATTTTCTACAAAATAAAATGACAATAAAAAATAAAAAATTTGATACCCATTTTTGTTACTTCAATTTTATGGTCTTTACTGAAGAAAATAAAATTCGATCAAAATCCTTGACACAGAATGGGCATGGATATTTCGATTGCAATCATCATCACCAATAATTCTTCTCCACCATGCAAACCTATAAACAAACACATAAATCTCACTAAAACCGAAATCAAAACCAAACCAATAATAGAGAAAGAGAATCTCACAAAGAAAAAATAAAATAAAAAATAAAATATATTTATGGAGTGGTAGGATATTACCCCTCCAACAACTTAGATCTCGCCCCACCTAATCTGTCAGCTCCTTCGCCAGTGCCTGCGAAGTCTAGGAGTTAGGATGACTAATTAGATTATTTTTTAAATAAGACTTGAAAATTGATTTATTTGTCTCATTAAGTGATTTAAAATTTTGATAGATGTACATAAACCAAATATATATATATATATATATAATTATATTATTAAATCATAATTCAAATTTAGATATTGTCATATCTTTTTGAGATCCATATCTCTATTCTTATCTTCTTTATTTTTTTGTAGTTTTTATTTCCTTTTTTTTTCAATTTATTTAAGATGGAGTTGTGGGTTTCTATTTTTTTTTTAAATTTAATTCATCTATGGTGTCTATTTGTTTTTAATTATTGTTATTTCGGTAAGTTATGATATGAGTTAGATATGTGATGGACATGTGAGTTTTATTGATTTAAAGTATGATGGTGTGAGATATTTTCAAATTAGATTTGTTTAGATAGACTTTAAAAATTTTAAAATTTAAAATTGGATAATGAGAGGCATAATAAAGATTTTAATTGAATAAATAAAAATTATATTTATTAATTTTATTTGCTTGTATATCTGATTTTTAATTTTTTTTTTGTTATGTTATAATATAATATATAAGATAAAGATAGATACCCACAACTCTCATGAAATATTATCTGATTTTTTGAGGGAGAGAAAATGAAAACAAGTTTTAATATTTTCTTCTAGAAATCGATAAAGAGAGATTAGGATAGAGAGATTAAAATTTAAATAATTTAGAATTTTTTTTGATTATAAAAATTAAAATTAAGAATATTTAGACATGTTTTGTTTGATTGAATAAAAATTAATTAATAAGTAATTATTTACAATTAGCTACTATTAGTTACAAAATAATTGGATGATGGAACTATACAATTTTCATTGGAAGTTAGCTAAAAATTTCATTTATTGACTAAAACTAGGCATACAAAATACTTAAGATATAAAAGATAGTTTGTTTGGTACATTTCTAGCTTTTTTTTTATTTTTTTATTTTAAGAATAATTATTTCATTGAGATTAAATTGGATTTTAAACCTATTTATTTTATTGACTAAAAGTATACAAAATAGTTAAGATAAGAAAGGTAGTTTGTTTGGTACAATTTAACTTTTTTTGTGTTATTTTATTGGAATGAGCTTCGAAGATGATTTTGATACATCCCGTCTATTTATAAAATATTATTTTTAAATAATAAAATAAAAATAAGGAAAATATTTATGTATAATCCTTTCTCCAGCTTAAATTCAAATATTTTCTTCTTTATTTCTTTCCCAAAGACACAAAGAAAGTAAGAAAAAATGGCATGCTTTTGATATTTCGTCGTAAATATCCATTTATCTATCATTTATACAAATATAATGAAGTTTGATATTTTTCACAATTGACAATTATAAATAAAAAAAACACAGTATATATAACTTTGCTATGAGTCAATTAATAACTTTGTTTTTGGCTGAAAATATAAATCACTTTAAATATATATAAAGTTAACATGTTATCTCATTTCATACTTTAACTATGTATTGTTATTCATATGACAACAAATTCTCGCAACTTATCATCACCATCAACATGATCTCCATTGTGATATAGACCTACATTCACAAAGTATTACTATAATCAAAATAAAAAAACCATTAAATTAAGTTAATTTTCATTCAAAAAGAAAATGTTCTTATTTTTAAATTTAGAAAACTATGGAATTGTTTTTTGAAAACCTAAAAGTATGAGATAAGTCTTGACAATTGTAGGTATATATATATTGTGGTAATCTTGTATTGAGTTAGAGAGCTTTGCTTTTTGAAATCCTTCAATTTTGGAATTGAGAGGGTAATTTGTGAACAAATTCGATCGAGCTAAGGAGGGGCCTTCTTTGTAAGTTGGGCCGCACAAATGGGCCGGCGTAAAGGGATGACATAGCCCGGTCTTTGGGCTAACGAGGTGGACCCAGGTGAAATTGGAACAAGCTAAGCATCGTGCATATTAGCGCCGAGCTAAGGTCGTCATTAGGCATGGTTCGAGCAGTCTTAAGTAAATAGCTCAGTTGGAGTATGCCCAACCGAGGTACAAGCGGTGAAGGGAAGACCCGAGCTAGGCAGAGCTCGGTCTAACCTGCCACCTGAGCATGGCAATACTAGCTCGGTCATTTGGTTATACCACCGAGCTAGAACCATCTCACTTGGTTTGTGCAGTGAGGGGGGTGTGATAGGATAATCATTATCTTTCAGGAGTGTGATTCCTAGGAGGACTCTACATGGAGGAATAAGAGTCCTACTAGGATTATGCTATGCGGAACCTATAAAAGCTCACAACATCACCTATGTAGAGATAACACAACTTTGACTCTCTAATACACAGAGCTTTTGTCTATTTTGCTGCCTTAGGCATCGGAGAGGTATCTGGCACACACCCGCCGGCTAGCTCACGTTTGTGTTTTTAGGGAGTGAAACGACGACGTTTGGAGGAGTGCAGACTTGATCAACAAGATTATACAAGGAGAATTATTTCGTGCTCGTACAATTGGCGCCGTCTGTGGGAATTTTACAAAGAGCAAAACCTTTTGATCAAGTTTTTCTCTCTAGTTGAAAGCAATGGCGCACAATGAAAACTTGCCGCAATCTGCTATTGATGGGAAAACACCGGAAGGGGATGGGAGGAGCGAAGGTTTACCTTCTATCCCACCCATGGCGAAATTAGATCCCCAGCGAAGGAATCCGCAGAGAGAAACGAGAGAAAGACGGGGCTCAAGTCCACACCGCTCTCAAAGCCCTGATAGACAGAGGCGGAGAATTGACCCTCAAGTTCTTGAGGATCGCGTAAAGGAGCATGACGAATTAATAAGGAGGATAGCAGCAGACATGGAGACGAATTAATAAGGAGGATAGCAGCAGACATGGAGTTGATGAAGCGCCAGATAAAAGGAAAATGGGTGGCGACAGGAGAGGGGCGCAAAGGCAACATGCCCCCTCGCCACTCGGAGGATCGTGATAGGCGTACCACGCCATTGCAAGCAGAAAGTAAGAGCCTTAGAACAGGCGACACTCAATCAAGGACTTCCAGGACTCGTTACTCCAAGTTTGAAAGAATGAGAATTGAAGGGTCATATACTAAGGGAAGCACATATCGGCCCTCACACACGCACCAAACGTCATCTAGGCACACAGAGTTGCCTAGGTCATCTGATTTGCGAACTGTGCTTGAAGAAAGGGCACGATGGAAGGAGGACACCAGGGCACGCGACCCGCGTAGAGTTTCAACCCTTCAGCGGTTGGCCCCTCAGACGCATGGGAGCGTCAAGGTAGGAATGCCAATACCGCGCCTTGCTTACGAACCAACGGACAAAGCATTAGCAAGGTTACAGAGCTCGCCGTTCGTTTCGGCAATAGAGAACGCACCACTACCTTCGGGCTTTCTCCAGCCCAAATTCACTACTTATGAAGGGAAGACAGACCCCTACATGCACCTAAGCCACTTTCGCTAGGTTATGGCAGTATACCGGCAAAACGAGGCCTTAATGTGTATCCTGTTCCCATCCAGCCTGGGCAACCTAGGTTTAACCTGGTTCGAAAGGCTACCGGAAGGTAGCATCGCCTCATGGGCACAGCTAGCAGAGGCGTTCGTGACTAGATTCAAGACGAACACCGAAACACCAGTGGAGATCGACCAGTTACTCTCTATTGACATGGGCGAAAAGGAGACGTTGAGGTCCTACAATAGTTGCTACTGGGAAACCTTCAACCAGATTGGGGATCGCCCTAAGAACCTCGCCATTGCACAATACAAACGGGGCCTACCAGTCGACAACAAATTGAGGGACTCGATTACTAGGACTCCCCCTCTCACGATGGAGGCCTTAATGGAGAGAGTACATCAACATATTTGCGTGAAGGAAGATGCACCCGTGTTAAAACAAAATCTGGCACAGCAGCAATGCCAAATAAAAAGACTATGGTAAAAGTCAACATGGTAAAACGACCAAGGAGGAATGGGCGAGGCAGGCGGGCCAACAGAGAGGACCCAGACAAAAGGTGGCTAAGAGTTTGCACTGCCATTACCACAGTGTTCAAAAAACCGATTTACCGAATTCTTAGTGAAATACGCAGTGAACCTTTCGTCCGATGGCCAGCAAAGTTGGGAGAAGCACAAAAGGACTACGACGAGAGGTCCCGGTGCACATTCCATGATGAAAAAGGGCACCGCACTAAAAATTGCACGTCGTTGCGGCAGTATTTGGAGGAGTTAGTGGCAGCTGGGCACCTGGACCAGTACATAGAATGAGGGACACAGCCAGCCCCCTCAGAACCACAACAACCCAAATGGAATGCCAGTCGACGCCCCACCTCAAGGCGTAATTAACGTAATACATGGAGTATTCCATCCTGAGTGGGTATGTGAGCTCAGGGGAATGATCAAAAAGGCTGAGCACTTAAGGGAGGTATTAAGTGCACAACCTGCCATCAAAAAGGGAAAAACAGAGGCTACAAATGTCATATCTTTTTTAGATAGAGATTTAGCAAGGATATATTGCCCTCACAATGACGCACTGGTTGTCACTCTACGCGTCAAGAATTTTGACGTCAAACGGATTTTGATTGACCAAGGAAGTTCATGTGAGATGATGTATTACGAAACCTTCAAACAACTGAAATTGGAGGATAAAGACTTGGCACCTGCAACATCTCCTCTAATTTCAACTCAATGCCAGAGTGGCCAGTGGGCAAGATAATCCTCCTAGTCAAAACAGGAGCCATAACGAAATAGGTGGAGTTTTGGGTATTGAAAGTCCCTTCCACTTACAATATAATTTTGGAGAGGACATGGTTGCATGCCATGCGATCGGTAGCGTCAACCTACCATCAAGTATTGCGGTTCCCCAACGAAGCCGGAGTAATTGAAGAGGTCTTTGGAGACCAGATTATGTCAAAACAATGCTTTGTCACAATAAATGGTAGCTGCGCTGCAAAAGGATATATACAGGTGGTGGAAGAACCTGAGGGCAATGAACTGTTTGCGAATGTTGGCAAGGCAGCTAAATAGAAGGCGGTGGAAGACTTGGTATAGGTAAGGATAGATGAAAAAGACCAAGAAAAGTTCTTTTTGCTTGGCTCGTCTTTGTCTAGCACTGAGAGGATAGCGGTCATGGAATTCTTAACCTGTAACATCGAAGTGTTTGCCTGGACACCGTATGACATGCTTGGCATTGACCTAAACTTCATCTGTCACCAACTGAACGTCCACCAAACTGCCAGACCAATTATACAGCGCACTCGCAGATCAGCACTCTACCATGCCGAGATAGTGGCAGAAGAAGTGGGAAACTTGCTGGAGACAAGAGCTATCAGAGAAGTGCACTACCCCAGGTGGACCTCTAATACCGTAGTAGTGCCAAAGAAGAATGGAAAATGATGTGTCTGCGTGGACTACAAAATAGTCAACAAGGCATGCCCGAAAGACAGCTTTCCCCTACCGCGGATAGACCAACTGGTAGACCTGACGGCAGGACACAGTCGACTTAGCTTCCTTGATGCGTATAGGGGTTACCATCAGATCGCTATGTATGAACCAGATCAGGAGGTCACATCCTTTACAACGCCTAGAGGATTGTATTGTTACAAGGTCATGCCCTTTGGCCTAAAAAATGCAGGGGCAACATTCCAACGGATGGTCACCAAGATGTTCGAACCATTGTTGGGCAGAACAATGGAGGCTTACATAGACGACATGGTGGTCAAAAGCAAGAATGAGGGCGACCATCTCAGGGACCTAGGTGAAATGTTCTAGATTCTGAAGAAGAGCAAGTTGCGCCTAAATGTATCCAAGTGTGCATTCGGCGTAGGATCAGGAAAATTCCTAGGCTTCCTGGTGACCAACCGAGGTATAGAGGCAGACCCCTCTCAGATCAAAACAATCCAGGATCTAGAGAGGCCCAACATAGTAAAAGAAGTGCAGCATCTTACTGGCCTGGCAGCTGCGCTCTACCGGTTCATAAGTCAGTCGTTAGACAGATGTCGACCATTTTTCCAAGCATTAAAAGCCAAGTTTGAGTGGGATGAAGAATGCGATCGCGCCCTAGAAGACCTGAAAGAATACATGTCTTCTCCACCATTGCTAGTAACCCCAATACTTGGAGAAGAGCTCTTTTTGTACCTAGCAGTTTCACAGTACGCAGTCAGCGCGGTGTTGGTCAGAGCAGAAGGAATCCAACACCTGCCCATCTTTTATGTTAGCAAGACTTTGCTGGGCGCAGAAACCAGGTACTTACCATTGGAAAAACTGGCCTTGGCCTTGATGATGGCCGCAAGGAAGCTGTCGCATTACTTCCACGCCCACAGTATAATCGTTCTAACAGCTTTTTCCTTAAAAGCTTTGTTTGAGAGGGGCAAACTTTTCTGGGCGAATCTTGAAATGGACGATGGAATTAGGACAGTTTGATATCAAGTTTCAACCCAGAACCGCAATAAAAGCCCAAGCTTTGGCCGACTTTGTTGCAGAGTTCACACCAGGAAGCCACCACATCTGCCCAATTGACTTGACTGGTACAACAGAAAAGGGGATAGGAAGTGCAGCAGGAATTGCGCAACCCCTAATACAAGATACCCAGCCACATCCCAAGGCATACCGGATTGAAGGAAAGGAGGAAGAGGAAAACCAAGCCATTCCCAGTGAGGACTCATAAAAAAACAGAGATTTAAGGCAATCTGACAGTGAAGATACAACATCGACAACAAGCATGGACTTGGAAGAAACATCAGCAACACACCTGACCCCAAGGCTTTATCCGACCCTTCCACTTGCTGGAAGCTATTCGTTGGAGAGATGTGGAAGCTCTTTGTGGATGGAGCATCCAATAGGCACGGTGCAAGACTTGGCATAGTCCTCATCTCACCAAACGACTTAGTAGTGGAACAAGCAGTCAACCTTGGCTTCCCAGCATCAAACAATGAGGCGGAGTATGTGTAGACGTCCCCGAACGTCCCGGGAGGAAATCCCACTTTGTTTATTTGGGCTTATTACAATTCAGGACTCAATGTCACGGTCCTGTATCTAATCTTGCAAAGTGCAATGCAAGACCGATGAATCATCAAAGAGTCCAAATCCTGCAAATCATTTTTGAAAAATTGATTTTTAGAAAGAAGTGTCAAACATAGACTGCTTTGCCAGATACAGAGTCGCCACCTAAATATTTATTTTTGGGGGAATTTAGGAAACCCTGACTCGTTGCATAAGGCCACGTGTCCGTCATCACCAAAGTTGCCTCAGCTCGGGAACTTGGGTACGATTGGGGAAGGTCAGCTATGAGCACCCCCGCTCGCCCGATCAAAGATCGGCCACTACTAAGCATGATATCGAGTTTTGAAAACGTATGTGCTCTTATTCCGGTTATTAGCCTAGAATTACTATGTGATGCGCATAGCATACAAGTATAGACTGAGTCGCCTGAATTGGAACAAAACATCTCATGTTCGTTTTGAAAAACGGTTTGAAGGTGCTACTCGCAAGTAGGCTAAGACGTGGATTTTGCCACCTTCGGGTGGGCTTAAGAAAACATGATTTTGCCACTCTCAAGTGGGCTTAAAACTCTCAATTGGTGAATTGTTCCAATTCAAATAACCCAACCTTCACCCACAGGCATTCAGGCAGTTATATCACATAAGCAAATAGCCTCATGGTAAGTATGCTATCATGGCTGTCACTCACACGCATGCAAGGATGCTAAAGTATAAATACTTACCGAGTACTCCAAGCCAAAGAAAGAAACTAATTAGAAATTATGCATGAATCCTAACTATGCTGAAATGCCTAATGCAACACATGCAAAAATGCAACTAAGATAGGCTCGGCTATTCTAAAATAGCATATGAAATGCAACAACTGATATACGTATTCAATTCGGAATTGAAGTACAATGCAGTTAGTATGACGCGCCGAGCCCGGTGCATGCAAGACAGATAAATGGATGCAAACATACGAGCATAAGTATGCTAATTGAAACGTGCCCTAAACTAACCATCATAAGCTGGTAAATAAAAGGGAGAAAGATGTGGGGTTGGAAGGCATGCATCACACACACGCGCACACTTATTACAACATTGCCCTCCTCGGAGGGTCCGAATGAATAGTACAGAATAAACTAGCTAATCTAAGCTAATTAAACTAATTAGTACACAATATTAATTAATTAACAAATTAACTAAGTAAGTAAGGAAACTAGCATGCAAATTAAACAAAATGAGCTGCCTCAGCTTTGTTCCGAATGATAGGGATGCATGCATGCTCAAGTCGCCTTGTCGGGAAATCCATCGCGATGCCCCAATTTGCCTCTGTTTACAACTGGTCCCAGAACACTATACAAAGCTCCAGAAGGATGCTGACCAATTTTTGCTGCTGGTTTCCGGTTTGCTGCAACAGAGAGCGAGAAAGGGGCATGGCAAAGTATTTTCAACATATGTGTGCATGACCACTGTCCCCATCATTGCACAAGATCCAGGGAGTGTAGTTCTCGATCCTCGTGCCACCAATCACGCATCTCGATGCATGATGGCCAAGGAGTCGGATTGCATGACTCGATGTAAAATGCACATATAAACACAACAATGTCTAAACCCCATCGTGGGTAATCCGGAGTGTCGGCGACCGAGAATTGAGGCACGTTTCGTCACTTGGAGTACGAAACGTCCCTCGTTTCCCAAATTTGGACTAAACCCTATTCCAAACACAATGCAATATACATGGCATACACAATACGACTAGCATGCAACCCTAAACGCAATGCAACCTAATCATGTTAGCATGCGAGGGATGATATGCAAACATGCAACTAGCATACACAATGCTATGAACTAAGAATGGCATACTCAATGCACATGAACTATATGGCATACACAATGCACATACGAAGATGGACATGCACGAAGACATGAACAAGGCATACACAATGCGATGATCAAGCATGCGACAACATGGATATGGCATACATAATGCAAGATGGACTTAAACTAAAATGAATGGGCCTCATCCACACTCAAATCAGTGGCCATACATGATGAAAATGAAGCAACAACACACATGTAAACATGCACAAATGCAAGGGACCAAACCTAAGGCATAAAGTGCAACTCCACCAAAGCATTGTAAGCATGAAATATGGCATACAATCACATATTTTCCAGCTCTGAAATGACATGCAAGATGGTCCCGAATCATGCAAACACCTCACACAATGCATGCTAGATGGCCCAAATACCGAAACTAGTGAAGTGGATTACACTATAGGCATACAAAGCAATACTCAAATGGCCAAACCAGCCCCAAACAGTCCCTATGCAGGCCAAAATAGTAGCAAATATGGACTAAAATGATGGCTTGCAAAGCATGGAAATGAAGCTCATGCAATGGTCCAAAAATGAGGTATTCATGCATAACTCTCAAACACATTTAAAGAGTGGAAAACATGGGAATATGAAATACATATAAGCGCTGAAATAAGATTCACAATGATGCCAAAACATGGAAACACCTCAAAATACGCATGCAATAGGCTTCAAAACTCAAAGCTAGGCAAGGGTATTGAATTACAACCGTGCATAGCAAACATCATTCGAGCATGAGGCCCAAAAATAGAGCTAAGGTAGTCCAAAACATGCGCAAAATCAGTTTAAGGCATGGCCAAAAAGTGCTAGAATTAAAGGCCAAAATAGCATGCAATGTAAGCTAGTAAAGAGGATTTGCACTACAAGCATGTGAGGCAATCAAGAGGCCACTAAACCAGCAAAAGTTAGAGGTATGAAATGCCAAATAAAGCCAAAAAACCCACTGAAACATGGTTAATGCATGCAAGAATGAGATGCTCCTTTGATATGCTATGAAGAGGGTTATTCTACACATGCAAGATGGACATCCAATATGGAAAAACAAGCTCTGGAAAGAGCCTATGTAAGTCCTAAAACTCATCAAAAATGGCCTGAAACATGGCTTGGAAGCATGCAAATAAGGGCTCCTTTGTAAGGCCAAAAATGCTAGAAAACAAAACAAGGAGAGAGAGGGTCACCCCTCTCTGATTTTGGCACTCAAAATAGCATGCTAGCCACTGAAAATCCACTAGATTTCAGTGGCTAAAAGGCCAAACAAAGGCCAACACAAATGCTCTAAGGCATGGCTCAAAACAAGGTAAAATGAAGCATGCAAGGGGGTAGATGACCCCCAAAAACAAAGTGACCTTAAACAAACATGAAAAGGACCTCAAAAAAAGTCTTTTTTCAGTTTACACCAAAGCTTAAATATGCTTGCAAGTCTGGCTAAAAGATGGACCAAAATAAAGCTTGAAAGAGGGAATAGTGTGTTACCCTTGTCACTTCAGCAAAACCAGCAGCTTCTTGGACCAAAAATCAGCTCTTTGAGACCTCTCAAGACCCTCCAAGAGCCTTAGATCAATGGTGGAGGTGTGTGGCTATGAGGTGTGGTGTTAAAAGCCAAGAACAAACACCCTTTCTAAGCCTAGAATGTAGAGATATAGAGAGATATATGTGTTTTTCCTTAGACAATTTTTTTTCAACCTCTCTAAAGGAGAGGGAGGCCCTCTCTTATAGAGAAACAAGTGGGTTCAAGCTTCTTGGAGAAACTAGAGCAAAGGTTCAAGCTTCTTGGAGAAGTTAGAGCAAAAGGTTCAAGCTTCTTGAAGAAGCTAGAGCAAAGGTTCAAGAGGTTCAAACTTCCTCAAGAAGCTAAAACAAGGGTTCAAAAGGTTCAAGTTTTCTCAAGAAGCTAAAACAAAGGTTCAAAAGGTTTAAGTTTCCTCAAGAAGCTAAAACAAGGGTTCAAAAGGTTCAAGCTCTCCAAAAACCGTGCCAAATGGAGAAAGTTAAACGGTCCCGAACCGAGGCGCACGGCCGACGGCTCCAAAAACCGGAAACTGGTCCCCAAATGGGAACAGTGGTCTACGACCATGAAAAGTAGCCTACGGCCACTGAGAGATGGTCTACGAGACCTCTCCCTCCCTTCGGGAAGAGAAAAGAGAACCTGGTTCGCAAACTGAGGCAAAGCACAAAAGAGTCCCGAGGTCCGAAGGTAAGGCTCTCAGCCGAAACTTCGAAACCTCAGAATGAGCACAACATGCGCGATCACCGAGCGCTCAATCGATGACGTCTGAATCTTAAGGTCGGTCAAAAATGGGGTGTCTACAGTATGAAGCACTCTTGGCAGGCCTAAAATCAGCACTCTTCATGCAGGCCACCAAGCTAATGGTTTATAGTGACTCCCAGCTGGTAGTAAACCAGATTTCAGGCGACTACGAAGCAAAAGATGAAAGGATGGCAAAGTATCAAGAGTTAGTCAGAAGAGAAATCATAAAGTTTGAAGTAGTACGAATAGAGCAGGTCGGCCAAGAATAAAACAGTAAAGCAGACGAACTAGCAGGCTTCGCTTCAATAGCAGATACATCAATCCCACATCCATTACTAATTGACTTCCTACCAAGACCAAGCATTGAAGAACCCGAAGTAGCTGAGGTATGTTGCGCTGAATTAGGCCCTTCATGGATGGATCCCATTATAGTATTCATAAAAGACGGCGTCTTACCGGAAGAGAAGAAATAGGCCAACAAAATAAGAGTAAAGTCACAGCGATTTTGGCTCTCCCCATCAATGGCCTTGTACAAAAAATCCTTCACAGGACCTTACTTGAAATGTGTCCATCCTAGCAAGATTGAGGCATTCTTGTTCGAGATACACGAAGGCGTATGTGAAAGCCACCAAGGGGAAAGATCATTGGCCTATAGAGCAATTTCGTAAGGATATTGGTGGCCTTACATGCAAGCAGATTCAGAGAAGCATGTGAAGAAATGCCAGAAATGTCAGAAGTTCACACACCAAATACATCAACCAGCTAGAGAGCTTCTACCTTTAACTAGTCCATGGCCCTTCGTAATGTGGGGCCTAAACATAGTAAGACCACTTCCAACGGCACCCGGCAAAAGAAAATTCTTTCTCGCAGCAGCCGACTACTTCACAAAGTGGGTGGCAGCAGAAGCACTCGCCTCAATAAAGGAGAAGGATGTGAAGAAGTTCGTCTGGCATAATATCATCACTCAGTTCGGCATACCTAAGACTCTAATATCAGACAACAGCACTCAATTCGATGGCAAAATTTTTAGAGGCTTTTGTGAGGAGTATAAGATAGAATTCTACAATTCTACACCAGCATACCCCCAAGAAAATGGACAAGTGGAAGCATCAAACAAAGTCATCTTGGATGGATTGAAGAAGAGGCTGGAGAAAGCAAAAGGCAAGTGGGCTGAGGAGCTCCCTCACGTTTTATGGGCTTACCGTACCACACCTCGGCGGTCAACTGGAGAAACACCTTTTTCCTTGGCCTATGGCATGGAAGCAGTAATCCCACTGGAAGTTGGCCTCCCCACTATTAGTAGTGAAAATTTCGACCCATACTTAAATGGAGAAGCCATAGCATTGGAGCTCGACCTTGCAGAAGAGAGAAGAGAAAGAGCACTGGTTCACATCGCCTCATACCAGCAAGAGTTATCCAGAAAATATAACAAGACGGTACATCCGAGGCCATTCAAGATTAGAGATTGGGTGCTGCACAAAGTAATGGGAAACACCCTGGTAGCCGGAGACGGCAAATTAGGGCATAATTGGGAAGGACCTTGCAAAGTGGTTGGATTAGCAGGAAAATGGACATACCACTTGGAAGATAAAGATAGCAAGGCCATTCCCAGGCCATGGAACATGGCCAATCTCAAACTATTTTATTTTTAGCTTTTCTTTAAACATACTTGCGGCTTTTCTTTTTTCAATAAAACAAGTAGTTTCCTTTTCTTCATAAATTGTTTTCTTCTATAAAAGTAGTTTAGTAAGCTAGGGGCAATGAAATCAGATTTGGCCGGAATAACCAACTTTGAGCTCTCTTCAGCCGAGATCAGGATCTAGGCTGAAGAGGTTAGCTAGAAAAACGAACACTTACTTCTCCTAAGCTGAGATCAAGATCTGGGCTGCAGGAAGTTTGGCTGGAATAACCAACTTTTAGTACTCTTCAGCCGAGATAAGGATCTAGGCTGAAGAGTGGTTGGCTGGAATAACCAACTTTAAGTACTCTTCGGCCGAGATAAGGATCTATGCTGAAGAGTGGTTGGCTGGAATAACCAACTTTAAGTACTCTTCGGCCGAGATAAGGATCTAGGCTGAAGAGTGGTTGGCTGGAATAACCAACTTTCAGTATTCTTCAGCCAAGATAAGGATTTAGGCTGAAGAGGTTGGCAGGTATGACCAAACAGATTACAACGTTAAGACCGAGATAGGTATCTCGGCTGGGAAATGTTATACTTCATGCATTTATGGTAAGAAAATAAGCGCAAGCATAGAGTTAATCGAAAAAACAGTCGAGGAAAACAAAAAAAGATTTCATTCAAAGTTTAAGTCGGTTACAAGAAGTGGGACTTTAGCCCGGTTACATATTATTTCAAAAAGCAAAAAGCAGAAAATACAGGATCAAGTAAAAAGGTCGTCAAGATCCACATCCAGATCAACTCGAAGCCCGATTTCAACAGGTAGCTCGGTCACATTGTCAACCAAGTCTTCCACCGGTGGCTCTACCCGAGCTGACTGAACAGCAGGATTATGGGCAACGACCGGGGCATTGTTGGGCTCTAGTGCTTCTTCTTCCTCAACTTCAAGAAATTTTTGTTGAATGGCGTTTGCATACTCCGCCATATAACTCGGTATAAAATGCGAAGGAGGGTTTTGGAAGACTCGGTTTCCTGGCCATAACCGAGCTGTGCCACAGTTGCTTTCCACCCACATTTGAAAAATATATCCTTAGCAGCCTCACATTGCTGGATATAGGTGGCTTCACTTTCCTTGTAACCCCAGTCTTCAGCGTCTTCCACGCTCTTCTCCAACCGGGTGATCTCAGCATTCTTCTTCTTTTCGAGCTTGACTAGCTCGCGCAAATATTTATCTT
Source organism: Camellia sinensis (assembly GCF_055761805.1). Taxonomy (NCBI): domain Eukaryota; kingdom Viridiplantae; phylum Streptophyta; class Magnoliopsida; order Ericales; family Theaceae; genus Camellia; species Camellia sinensis. The sequence goes on along the minus strand of NC_138961.1, from coordinate 65,232,679 downwards.
TTAACTCGGCCGCAACCTTTTGCTTATCTGCTTTAGCCGAGTTGACTAAACCAGTAAGCCGGGCTAGTTCGGTTTGTAGCTCAGCCATTTTCTGCTTGGCCTCCTCTAGCTCAATTGATTTGGCCTTGGCTTCAGCCACGGCCTGCCGTGTGGTCTTTCGAAGCTCCAACACGCGCTTGTGAGCGATGTAATTCTTCTGTAGGGCCTGCAAATGGAGAAAAATAATTTTGAGCTGAACCGAGCGAAAAGATATAGAAATTAGGAGAGGGAAAAGAAGAACTTACCAACACCATTGATTTTGTTGCCGAGCGAATGGCCTTCAGCTCGGTGAGATGATCGTGGTGCTCCATATCGGCTGGAAGGCAGACGCTCTTGGCAAGATTAAAAGCCAGCGAATGGTCTTTTTTTGCGACCACTGAGTCGGAGTCAGAGATAGCGCGGTTCTTGCAGGTGATCTTTGGCACCCCCTCAGAAGAGCTAGCTCGGTCAGAACGCTTCGGCTGTGGGCTCGGTAGTGTGGTTTGGGGAAACATGGTTTCATCTTCATCGACAAGGCGTGGCTCGGTTGTAGAAGTCCAAACACGCTTGCTTGGCTGAGATGATGATGGCTGAGACTTTGGAGGGGCTACTACGGCCTCTTGTGTCTAGCCGGCTTGTGGTACCTCGGCCTGATTTGTTTCGGTGATGAGGGCTCTTACTGCTCTCTTTTTGGCCATCTCTTGTTCTGCAGTCAAAGGGATAAGGTTGATTTGTGGAAGGGTTAGATCAGGTTCAGGAGAGGGTTCCAGAAGAAAATCTGTTACCTTGGTCTTCCTTCTACTACTGTATATATATGTCGGCTCAAAGTTGAGTATCTCAGCCCAACCTCGATCGCGATATCGTAGCGCGGCGCGTAGTGCGTCTAGATTGGGGTAACTATACTGGGTCTTTAGATGGTTCAAGTCTGCATAAAGGAAAAAGACAACAGTTAGTACGGTTGAAAGCGTATAAACAGAGTAAAGAAAGCACAAAACTAAGCCGAGGTAATTATACCGGCTACTCCTTTATTCCAGTTGATCCGGTCTCCTGGTATTTGGGCTTCTTGATCTTCGAAGTTACCAGAGACCCAGAAAAAGTCATCATCATTTACATCTTTGCCCGGGGTATTTTTTATTATCTTCTCGCGACGTCTTCTTATTCTTAAATAGTACACTCAGCCATCTTCGTTCTGGCCAAGTGAATACTGGTGAAATAGCTCGACTAAACTGAGATTAAGGCCAAGCCGGCGGTTTAGCTAGGCGATGCCGTTTATTATTCGGTATGAATTGGTGGAAAGCTAGGTAGGGCAAAGTCTTGTTTGTTTGAGGAATTCACCAAGAAGAGGCTGTATAGGGAATCGGAGCCCGATTTCTACAATAGAAAGAAGGGTGAAGGGAACGAAGCTCGGTTTACCCCAGGGAGTGGTGTCTAGTTTGGCTAAACTACGGTGAACATCATCAGGGATGTTGTAGTCCCTTCGGAACTCGGCCATAGCCCCTGGAGAGTTTACTAAGAATCTATACTTCCCCATGTGGACTTAAATTATGTATAATTTAGCTCGGTGTTGAGATGACCTTCAGTATCTCAGTTGAGCGTGCAAAGATGTGCCTAGCCAACCTAGTCAGTCTGCAAAGTGAAAAGGAAAAGTGTTAAACACAGATCGTTCGACCGTGCTAAAAGAAATAAAGGCAAAATAAATGGAGACCTAGCTCAGCTACGTGCTATACAGTTTGTTCTTAGCTCGGTTGAAATGAAGGACTTCAGCTTGGTTAAGTGGAATGAGAAGTTCCTAGCCCGGTTGAAGCTTAGGGTGTGGCATTCTTGGTTCGGTTTTGACTGAATCAGAGAGCTGGTTTGGACCCAAGTGATAGCCCGGTCATTGGTTAAAGCTTTCTAGTTCAGTAGTGCGCACACCTAATACAGTTCTTTAGTTCGGCTAAGTGAAACAGAAGGTAAGACCTATTGGAACTTAATCTAGTTCGGCTGGGTGCACACCTTAAGTACAAACAGGTTCCTAGCTCGGTTGTAATTCTATTTTGGATCAAAACGCATCGTTCTTCAGATTATTCATGAATACCGTGGTTCTATTACATGGTTTTTTCCCAGAGAAATGGAAGCAAAAATGGTATATGTATTTTGAAAAGTGTACGAGTATGATGCTTCATACTTCAAAAACTATATAAACAAAGAGGAAATGGGATTGAGTTATTTACAAGTATGAAGACGAGATGATGAAGATCGAAGTCGCAAGGAAGAGCTTCGCAGGCACTGTGTTTGGAAAAATAGAGGCTCAGAGAGAGAGAGAGAGAGAGAGAGAGAAGATGATGATGAATAATAGAAATGGTTGGTGCAAAACGTATGGTTTTTGTGTAAAGAGAGTGACAAATGCGGAACTGTTCAAAATTGAAGAGATATGAAGTCGGCGTTGACAGCTGTATTCAACCAGTAGGGGCCAGTTACGTGTCTATGGAATAGGAAGCGATTCAGATGACAGCGTGACTGAAGAGACGTTTTTTGACCGAACCACTTGGTAGCCCGGTGACAATCTAGCTCGGTCGCAAGACTAAAGTTTTAGCTCGGCTGGAGTGGAGTAAAACCAAATCATGTTGCGCATATGAAATTAAGGGGCAATTGAGAGGGCAATTTGTGAACAAATTGGGCCGAGCTAAGGAAGGGCCTTCTTTGTAAGTTGGGCTGCACAAATGGGCCGGGGTAAAGGGATGACATAGCCCGGTCTTTAAGCTAACGAGGTGGACCCAGGTGAAGTTGGACCGAGTTAAGCATCGCACATATTAGCGCCGAGCTAAGGTCGTCATTGGGCATGGTTCGAGTAGTCTTAAGTAAATAGCACGGTTGGAGTATGCCCAACCGAGGTACAAGCGGTGAAGGGAAGACCCAAGCTAGGCAAAGCTCAGTCTAACTTGCCACTTGAGCATGGCAATACTAGCTCGGTCATTTGGTTATACCACCGAGCTAGAACCATCTCACTTGGTTTGTGCAGTGAGGGGGGTGTGATAGGATAAGCATTATCTTTCAAGAGTGTGATTCCTAGGAGGACTCTATATGGAGGAATAAGAGTTCTACTAGGATTATGCTATGTGGAACCTATAATAGCTCACAACATCACCTATGTAGAGGTAACACAACTTTAACTCTCTAATACACAGAGCTTTTGTCTATTTTGTTGCCTTAGGCATCGGAGAGGTATCTGGCACACACCCGCCGGCTAGCTCACATTTGTGTTTTCAAGGAGTGAAATGACGACGTTTGGAGGAGCGCATACTTGATCAACAGGATTATACGAGGAGAATTATTTCGTGCTCATACAGCAATAAAGAATGGTAATTTAAATAAATTTTTTAAATAATGGAATAAATCATGACAAATTTAAATTTGTATTGTGGTAATTATGAATTTAATACTTAAATAAGCTAGACAATAGAGGTTTTAATTTTAAAAATAATTTTGTATGAGATTTTGAAACTCTCATAACATCTCTATTTAAAAGTATTCTTTTGTAAAATATATAGCTATACAGTTAATCTCAATGTCACTTTTATTACTGCTTAATACAAAAAGTTATGAGTTAATTATAAAAAATATAAATTAGCATTTAAAACTTATAAATCATGGGATAGATCATTATTTTTTAATTTATATTGTGTCAATTTTAATTTTAAATTAATAGATTAGTTTCCATATTTAGTGGCCCTGAAATTTAAATTTTGAAATCGATTAACCTACTTTTCATTTGAAAGTCATAAATCAAGGATATTATTTATTTCCTTTTTTTTTCTTTCTTTTTTTGGGTTGTTGCTTAAATGAGAGCTAACCAATAGAAGATTTTTTTATTATTTAAAATTAAAAAATTAGAAATTTTAGTTTGAGACATTGGAGCTCTTAGAGCCCTTAAGATTAGAAACCCTCTTTTGCTTATATAATAGATAGATAGATAGATAGATATTAACAAAAAATGGAATTTCTAATGAGAAAGTCTATCAGAGCTCCACATGGTCAATCTAAATTTCTTGAATTTTCAATTTTAAAAAATAATTAATAAATCATACTCCCAAATACATATTTATGATTTTACTCATTTTCTAATTTTAAATAATGAATTACCAATCCATTGGGCTATCTTTTAAAATCATTACCTAAAATATTTCATTCCCTACAATTAAATAAGGAAATAACAATTATTTGGGAGGAAAACACATACGATTTTGTAAACTTTCTAATTAAAAAATTAAATTACAACTTTCTAATTTATTGTTCACGGCAGCCTTGATTTTGGACTTCACACATTGGACAAGTCTTGTGCTTTGGTTGAGTTTGTTTCTCTCATTAATTGTGGTTTCTCTCCGTATATCTTAAAGCCATAAACATAATTATACTTTTTTCACAAACATAATCTCTCTCGCTCTCAACAGGTTAGTTAATTTTATCACTATAAAGCCATAAACATAATTATACTTTTTTCACAAACATAATCTCTCTCGCTCTCAACAGGTTAGTTAATTTTATCACTATAAAGCCATAAACATAATTATACTTTTTTCACTAACCTAATCTCTCTCACTCTCAACAGGTTAGTTAATTTTATCACTATAAAGCCATAAACATAATTATACTTTTTTCACTAACATAATCTCTCTCACTCTCAGCAGGTTAGTTAATTTTATCACTATAAATTGTTTGTATGTATATATTATGTTGATTATCCATCAAGACTTGCAAATCCCTTTGCTATAATGTGGGTTTTATTTTTTGTTCCTCTCTCTCTCTCTCTCTCTCTCTCTCTCTCTCTCTCTTTCACTCACTACAACAAAAGAAAGATTTGGCGGCTAACTTTTTAGTCGCTAAAGGTCCAATTTTGGTCGCCAAACCTTTTGCCGACTAATATTTTTGGTCGTCACCTTTGTCGTTGAAAGATAGTCGAGGAAAGTAATTGGCAACTAAAAAAATTTTAGTCACTAAAAGCACACAATTGGCGACTAATTATTTAGTCGCCAAAAGTGTTTCAACTAAATTTAACATGACATTTTCAACGACTAATATTTTTGGTCGCCAAAACTTAAACTGTTTAGCTACTAAAACTTTAGTCGCCTAGGGTCTAACATTTTTTGTTTGGCTACTAATATTTTAGTCGCCTAAAGCACTTTTCAACGACTAATATTTTTGTGGCCAAAACTTAAATTGCTTAGCTACTAACACTTTTGTCGCCTAAGGTCCAATATTTTCTGTTTTGGCTACTAATAGTTTGGTCGCCAAAAGTGTTTTTCCTTTTTTTGGCTATTAAATTATTAGTCGCCTAAAGTTTTATTTGTTATGGCTACTAAATATTTAGTCACCAAAAGATTTGTTTTCATTTAATTCTTTTTTTTAACTACAGACTATTTAGTTGGCCAAAAATATTGACTTTATTTTTAGCTACCAGTTTTTTAGTTGCCAAAACATCATTTTTTTTTTTTTACCCACAACCTGTATATATTTTACTACTATGCCAAATGACTGTTTGGCATGGTACAAAATACCATGGTAATATGTACCATGACAAAAGGTAATCAATAGATCACGACATCAATTATATATTCGAAGGCAAAAATATTATGTACCCCACCAAAAGTATTCTGTACAATTAATACAAACCTACACAAAAAGTAGAGGACGACAAAAATACAGGAGTTTACAAAAGTGTAAATTGTCATTCGTTCACAAAAATAGAATATCCACAACTCCATGCCAAAAGCCATTTACAAAAAAATAAAAATAAATAAATAAATAAAATACACCAATTAGTTCCATATATAGCATTTGAGCATAATGTCAAACCCCTTCTAACTGTAATAGAACTTTATTCTAACATTCGTAATTTGATATTGGTTTAACAATTTTCTGCCTCATTACTTTTCCTCCAGCAAGGCTAGAGTAGCTTCTGTTTTCTTCCATCGCCAAAACATCATTTGACGTTCACTGTTTGGCAAGGTTGATAACATTTTAGTCACTGAAATATGTACTTCCGTTTTGAGTACGAATTGTTGTGTTGCCAAAAAAAAATGGTCTTATGTTTTATCACAAAATTGTAATTTCTCCACAACCTGTCTATACATATTTTATCAATCATTCCACAATCCAAATTATTTCCATCCATCAAAAAATGAATAACTGTAAATGTACAAATTCCATACAAACCAACTATTATCCAAACTAAAATCATACATCCACACAAAATAGAAAAGCATACAAAAATCCAACTGTCCATATACAAAAAAATATATATTTAGTACCATGTGAAATGTCCATTTGGCGTGGTACAAATTACCATCATAATCTGTACCACAACAAAAGGTGATCTATATGCTGCGCCAGTAACTATCAGTTGGATTGCAAAAGTTATCTGACAAAAGCTAGTTGTCATATCCGTACGGTGGTTCGGGGGCCGATTCACATTTTCTCCCCCTTAACGCCCTTTTTCGTTTAAGTTTAAGGTGTTTTCGGCTCTAACTCCCAACCTACACGTGGTAATTACATTCCGTCTATTGTCACAGGTCTTATTTGTCGTGAGAAAGCTAGTTGTGACATCCGTAAGGTGGTTCGGGGGCTGTTTTGCATTTTCGCTTTCTTAACGCCCTTTTTTGGTTAAGTTAAAAGCCGTTTTCGGCCCTAACTCCAAACCTACATGTGCTAATTACATTTTGTCTATTGTCACAGGTCCTATTTGTTGTAAGGAAGCTGGTTCTTACATCTATACAGTGGTTCAGGGGCTGTTTTGCATTTTAGCCCCCTTACCGCCCTTTTTCGGTTAAGTTAAAGGCGTTTTCAGCTATAACACCGAACTACACATGCTAATTACATTCCATTTATTTTCACAGGTCCTATTTTTTGTGAGGAAGTTGGTTGTTACATTCTTACGGTGGCTCGGGGGCTGTTTTGCATTTTAGGCCCCTTAACATCCTTTTTCGGTTAAGTTAAAGGCGTTTTCGGCTCTAACTCCAAATCTACACATGTTAATTACATTTTGTCTGTTCTCACAGCTCCTATTTGTCATGAGGAAGCTGGTTGTTACATCCGTATGGTGGCTCGGGAGATTTTTTGCATTTTTGCCCCCTCAACGTCCATTTTCGGTTAAATTTAAGGCATTTTCGGTTCTAACTCTCAACCTACATGTGCTAATCATATCCCATCTATTGTCACAGGTCCTATTTTTTGTGAGGAAGCTAGTTGTGACATCTGTACAGTGGTTCGGGGGCCGATTCGCATTTTTGCCCCTTTAACGACCTTTTTCGATCAAGTTTATAGTGTTTCAGCTCTAACTCCCAACCTACATGTACTAATTACATTCCGTCTATTCTCACAGGTCATATTTGTCGTGAGGAAGTTGGTTGTAACATCTGTACGGCCGTTCAGGGGTTGTTTTGCATTTTCACCCCCTTAATGCCCTTTTTCGATTAAGTTTAAGGCGTTTTCGGCTCTAACTCCCAACCTACACGTGCTAATTACATTCCATCTATTGTCATAGGTTCTTTTTTTCATGGGGAAGTTGGTTGTGATATCTGTATGATGGTTCAGGGGCTGTTTTGCATTTTCGCCTCCTTAACGCTGTTTTTTAGTTAAGTTAAAGGCGTTTTCGGCTCTAACTCCCAACCTACACGTGAAAATTACATTTTGTCTATTGTCACAGGTCCTATTTTTCATGAGGAAGCTGGTTGTGATATCCGTACAGTGGTTCGGGGTCTATTTTGCATTTTCGCATCCTTAACGCCATTTTCGGTTAAGTTAAAGGTATTTTCAGCTCTAACTCTGAACCTACAGGTGCTAATTACATTCTGTCTATTGTCATAGGTCCTATTTGTCATGAGGAAGTTGGTTGTTACATTCGTGTGGTGGTTCAGAGGCAGTTTTGCATTTTTGCACCCTTAATGCCCTTTTTCGGTTAAGTTTAAGGCGTTTTTGGCTCTATCTCCGAACCTACACATGCTAATTACATTCTGTCTATTGTCAGAGGTCTTATTTGTCATGGGGAAGCTGGTTGTGATATCTGTATGGTGGTTCAGGGGCTGTTTTGCATTTTCGCCTCCTTAACTTCCTTTTTCGATTAAGTTAAAGGCATTTTCCACTCTAACTCCCAACCTACACATGCGAGTACATTCTGTCTAGTTTCATAGGTCCTATTTGTCGTGAGGATGCTGGTTGTGTTATTTGTATGGTGGTTCAGGGGCTGTTTTAAATTTTTGCCTCCTTAATACTCTTTTTCGGTTAAGTTAAAGGCGTTTTTGGCTCTAACTCCCAACCTACACATGCTAATTATATTCCTTCTATTGTCACAGATCCTATTTGTCTTGAGGAAGCTGAATGTGATATCTATACGATAGTTCGGGGGCTGTTTTGCATTTTCGCCTCCTTAACACCCTTTTTTCGGTTAAGTTAAAGGCGTTTTCGGCTCTAACTCCAAACCTACATGTGCTAATTACATTTCGTCTATTGTCATAGGTCCTATTTGTTGTGAGGAAGTTGGTTGTGACATCCGTACAGTGGTTCGGGGGTAGTTTTGCATTTTCTCACCCTTAATGCCCTTTTTCGGTTAAGTTTAAAGCGTTTTTGGCTCTATCTCCGAACCTACACGTGCTAATTACATTCCATCTATTGTCAGAGGTCTTATTTGTCATGGGGAAGCTGGTTGTGATATTCGTATGGTGGTTCAGGAGCTTTTTTACATTTTCGCCTCCTTAACGCCTTTTTTCGGTTAAGTTAAAGGCGTTTTTCGCTCTAACTCCCAACCTACATGTGCTAATTACATCCCGTCTATTGTCACAGGTCCTATTTTTCATGAGGAAGCTGGTTGTGATATCCGTACAGTGGTTTGGGGGCTATTTTGCATTTTCGCCTCCTTAACGCCCTTTTTCGGTTAAGTTAAAGGCATTTTCGGCTCTAACTCCCAACCTACATGTGCTAACTACATTATGTCTATTGTCATAGGCCCTATTTTTCATGAGGAAGGTGGTTCTTACATCCATATAGTGGTTTGGGGACTGTTTTGCATTTTCGCCCCATTAACGCCCTTTTTCGGTTAAGTTTAAGGCGCTTTTGGCTCTAACTCCCAACCTACACGTGCTAATTACATCCTGTCTATTGTCATAGGTTCTATTTGTCTTGGGGAAGCTGGTTGTTACATCCGTACGGTGGTTCGTGGGCTGTTTTACATTTTCGCCCCCTTAACACCCTTTTCCGATTAAGTTTATAGCGTTTTCAGCTCTAACTCCCAACCTACACGTTCTAATTACATCCCGTCTATTGTCATAGGTCCTAATTTCCATGGGAAAGCTTGTTGTGACATCCATTCGGTTGTTCAGGGGCTGATTTGCATTTTTGCCCCCTTAACGCCCTTTTTCGGTTAAGTTTATAGCGTTTTCGGCTCTAACTCCCAACCTACACGTGCTAATTACATTCCGTCTATTGTCACAGGTCCTATTTGTCATGGGGAAACTGGTTGTGGTATACGTACTATGGTTCGGGGGCTGTTTTGTATTTTCGCCTCCTTAACGCCCTTGTTTGAATAAATTTTAATAAAGAAAGCTACATAGGTTTGTCTTCTTATTTTATGATAGCACATTATATAAGTAGTCTTTCATCAACTAAAACTGAATGTGCTCTTTATAGGTAAAATGGAATTTATTTAAGTTTGATTATTTTAAATTTTTTGTCAATTAACTTAAATCAATGCTTATAGGTCCTAGTCTCAAAACAAGTTGGAAGGAAATTGAATTGCATTTTCAGGTCATTAAGCTCTCTTTTTATACTTTTATTTTCTTTACTTGTTATTTTCTTTGACTTGCTTTCTTGGAGATAATGGTTTGTTGGCTAAGGTAATGATATTGGCTAGGGATTTATGTACGTGATCAAATCATTTTATTAATGTTCGGGCCACAAAGTGAATACATTCCATGAATCTTCTAAGTAGTAGATAAAGAGTATAAAAGTAATAGCTTCAGCTAAAGATGTTACACAAAATAGGGATTGAGCCTAAAATCACAGACCATTGAACAAGTCACGCAAGCACATTGAATCAAATGGAGGAGTAATATGGATAAAAAAAAATAAAGACAAACTGAAATCCAACACAATTAAGGTCAATACCGAATGAGGACCCAAATGGCATACCTGATATGGTTGGCCTGCAACAGGCAGTGAAACACCAGTTGCTATTCCAAAAGAAACAAAGAAGTGTAACTAAAAAGATTATTGAAATACCTCAATAAGCCTCTGAAATTATATCATCTTTTAAAAATAAGAAAAACATTTCATATCAAATATATATACTACTACACATAAATGTTACCTTGACAATCTTCAGGTCAGCCCAAGGCTGCCTCTTCCGTACATGACCAAATAATTCACCAACTAAGAATATCACAATTCAATGTGTTAATTTGAATAGAGAAAATTACAAGGGAAGTGTAAACTGTTGGATTGCAGGCATGAAGAAAAAAGAAAATATATATATATATATATATATATGATTTGTTCATATTCAAATTCATTTGCATGTGAAAGCCCATTCTAGTATGAAAGTCCATTATTCCTTCATTCTAGTTTAAATCATACTTACAAAATATAATTGGTTGAGTTATTCGTTTCAAAGGAATTCTGAAGTAATATGATTTGACAAATCATGAAACCAAAATCCACTAAAGTCATGGGATTATAATTCCGTGATTTTTGAGGTCTCACGTGAAATCCAAGAGATTCAAAAAAATAAATAAAGAAATAAAACATGAAAGAAATAAAACATGAGAGAAATAACTGAAGGAGGATTGTCTTCATCAATTACCTGAAACATTTTTCCATTCTATGTTAGAGCTTCTATGAATGCCAACTGGTTTATGGTGATTAAGGGCAATTACGAAAGTCATTGGAAATTATGGAAGTGACAAAGGCAACTGTGGTGGATCCATTAAGAGCCTTAAGACCATATTAAATCTTCTCCTAGCTTCTCATGCTCTTTTTGATATACTTCCTCATGTTTAATGAAAGTAGCCATAAGTTGAAGAGGTGGTAGCAGAATTTATTCCAAGTTCTATTTGCAAAGTTTCTGGCTGCAACCCTTGCAGGGTTACAGAAAAGGATAAGGTATATTGAGCTAAAAAGTAATCTTATTGTAGACACCCCATTTTTGACCGTCCTCAAGACTTGGACGTCACCGTTTGAACACTTGGTGATTATCCATGTTTGTGTTCGTTTGGAGTTCCCGGAGGTCTCGGCTCGCGCGCCCTGCCTCAGGATCTCCGAACTTGACCGTTTAGTGTCTGGTTTTGCACTGAACACTCGTGTTTTGCCTTGGAAGGGCAGGGAATGCCTTATGAGGCATCCCCACACACCACCGGCAGTGGCTAGAGGCCACCGGCTGGTCTTTTGCTGCCATCGGCACTTTTGTTTGCCGGTCGGCACATTTTATTGCCGGTCGGCATAGTTTGTTGCCGGTCGGCACTGTTTTTTGTCGAAGTGACATTTTTGGGCAGCCGACCACTGTTCATCCACTTTATGGAGATATTTTGTGCCAGCTGTGATAGCTGGCACCAACTCTTCCCCCCTATGGAGGGATCTCCTTCTAGCCAAGCTTGTTGTATAAGCTTTGCAAGAGGAAGTCCTATAAGAGAGGGGCTTTTCTCTTGGATCTAGGTTAGACTTTTGGAACCAAAAACTAGAGCTTTGAGATATAGATACATATTATCTCTATATCTCCCTCTCTCCCCTCCTTTGTGTGTGTTTCCTTGGCCTAAAGGTGGTTTTTACCTTACTTTTGCACCATTACACACACTATTACACCTTATTCCGAGATTGAGGAACTTGGGGGGTTGTTTCTTGAGTTTTTGGATTGGTTTTGATCAAAAGAAGAGGGCTAGACCATTTGTTCTTCAAGGGTTCTTCAAGGGTGAGCATCTTGCTTTTTATTCCCCAAACTTGCAATAGTTTTCTACCTATCTTGCTTGCTATTTTAGCTCTTGTGTATAACATGAAAAAGGCTTATATTTTCATGCTTTAGAACTTTCATTAAGGTCATTTTGTGGTTTGAGTGTAAACTCACTCTATTAGGCCTTGTTTGGTCACTTTTGTTGCCTCTTTGGTTAAGCTTTGGTCATCCTTGTATTTTGATCTCTTCACCACTGAAAATCAGTATATTTTTAGTGTTGAAAAAGTCGGTTTGAAGTCTTGCATAGGGGAGGGACACCCCTCTCCCTTTTTGGTCTTGTTTCCTTGAGTTGTGGCCCAAAAGGGTGACATGCATGCTTGCTTGGTTTTTGCTTCATTTCAGAAATTTTTGGGTGTTTTTAGGTCATGTGGGATCTCTGTTTTTGGCCGGATTTGTGCCTCCTTGTATGCTTGTAATACTTGCTTTGTATTGCTCCATTTTGCTTAGAAGTGTATCTCATGATTAGGCCATGATTCTTGTGTGTGTTGGCTTAGTTCCATGAAGCTTTTGGGATTGTTTTTCCATGCTTAAGGTCTGTTGGTTATCCATTTGGTCATGCTTGGCATGTTTGTCATAGGTGCTATGTATTTTGGCTTGAAAGCTTTGAGCATTTTGACCTCTAGCATGCATGGTTGTGATTACCCTCATGGTTTAACATCATCTAGGACCACATTTTAGTCCAAGAATCATGTTTGTATGTGTGCATGCATGACCTCTTTTGTGCCTTAAGGGTGTACCCTCTTATGTCTAGGAATGAGCCTTAGTGCATATGCCTCTTGGGAGTCACTTTAGCTGCCATATTAGGAAGGTTTGGAGTCCTATCTTGGTCTGCAAATCTCTGTTTCTACTTGTTTTAATCATGCCATGAGAGGTCGTGTTGGTGGGGATAAGTTGTCTCCTTTTTTGTGCCTTAATCTTGGGACCATAACTTTGCTTTTTAACATGAGTTGTTGCCTATCATTTTGAGCATTTTTTTGGTGCTGTTTTGGGGTGGACTAAGGTCTGTCCCTTTATGGTTTAAGGCCCCCATTGCATGCTTGCTTCATGTTTGTTGTATGGTTGTTCCATTAAGCATCGTAGCATGTGAATCCCATTCCCAAATTGGTCCATATTTGCACCTTGTATGCTTGGCATTACACATTTGTCATGTTGGCTGCATAGTACTTGTTTGTGTCTTGCATAATTGGTATCATGTTGCATTTGAGCGTTGTGAGCATGACATGCATTGCATTCACTTGGTTTGGGGTGTCAAACCAAGTGTGGGAATCAAGGAACATTCATACTTCAAGTGATGTAATGTGTCTCGATTCCCGGTCACCGGGGCCTTTGACTTCAACTTGATAAGGTTTCGGATCCCATTTTGTTTTGTTGCATGCATCCTTACATCAAATGGCAAATTTGATTCTTTGAGCCACCATGCACCATTGATGGCTCGAGGATCGAAGGTCATGCTTCTTTGAGTTCAAAGCATGATAGGAAGCATGACCATGCCCACATGTACCTGAAAACCCCATGCCATGCACTGTCTGTTCCCTGTTTGCTGTCAAATTGTCTTCTGCAGAAAGTTTCTGCCGACCGGCAGAATTTGGTGCCGACTGGCAATCTATGGAGTGCCGATGAATCCAACAAATGCCGGTGGAAATTATGAAGTGCCGGTGGGAATTCTGTCTGGCCGGTGGTGCTCTGCAGCATGTAAGGAACCTGCTCCAAGACTTGGGCAATTTTCAGAGAGACAAGGCAGTACAAACAGAGGTGGCAGGAGTATGGTACGGGTTTTTCGGGCCAGTCAAGTTCCGAGCATGCATCATCTGCACATCCTGAGGCAGAGACTGCGGCCACCCTCTTCTTTCTTTTGCATCTTTTCTTTTAATTAATTGGAATTTCTGTAATATTTTATTTGTTTATTATTTTGGGACTGTAATATTCATTTGGACCCTCTGAGTGAGGGTAAATATGTAATAAGTGTGGGTGAGTGTGTGTATGTCTTCCAATCCCCATTTCTTTCTTCCCTTTTATTTACCTGCTTATGGTGGTAGATTAGGGCCTTTTTTGAAATTAGCATACCTTATGCTATGCATGCGTGCATCCATACATTTGTATTACATGCATTAGGCTCGGTACATCACGCTAACTGCATTTGTACTTCAAAATTCTAAACCGAATATGTGATAATTGTGCATTTTCACATGCCATGTTTAGGTCTAGCCGAGCCTGCCTAGATTGCATTTTGCATGTGATGCATTAGTCATTTTTAACATGAACTAGGACACGCATGTTTGCTAACTAGTTTACTATTTTGGCACGGAGTACGATGTAAGTATTTATGCTTTAGCATCCCGCATGCGTGTGAGTGTTACCATGACGGTATGCCTGCCATGCGGCTAAGTGCTTATGTGTTAAACTGCTTTGAATGCCTGTGGGTGGAGGTTGGATTGTTTGAGTTGGAAAAACTCGTTGAAATTCGCATTTTTAGCCTACTTGTGAGTAGCAAATTCAAAACATTTTCCAAAACAAACGGATATGCAATGCTTACTTCCAAATTAGGCAATCTAGTCTATACTTGTTTGCTGCGCGCATAACATAGTAATTCTAGGCTAATAATTGGTTTAAGAACACGTAACATTTTCAAAATTGGATATCACGGTTAATAGAGGCCGGTCTTCGGACCGGGCGAAAGGGGGTGCTCATAGCTGACCTTCCCCGATCGTACCCAAGCTCCCGAGCCGAGACAACTCCGGTGATGACGGACATGTGGCCTTCGGCACCGAGTCAGGGTTTCCTAAATTTCCCCATTTTTTTTTAAAAAAAAACATTTAGGTGGCGACTCTGTATCTGGCAAAGCAGTCCATGTTTGGCACTACTTTTTCAAAAATCTGTTTCTCAAAACGATTTGCCAGATTTGGACTCTTTGGTTCAGATTAAGAACCGTGACACAAATCGAGTCTGAACTGTAGCGTGAGGCCCACGCGGGCGCGTCTACACTTATGCATACAACAAATATAGATTTCTTCAAACCTCGTTCCAACTCCTTACAATGTTACAAATAAAGTGAAATATACAACCCAAGAACTATTTTGCTACTTGTAGGCCCATTTAGAAGGTATAACTAAGTCAAGTAGCCTTATAGTTCTCCACAATCCAGTCAAGTAATTCAAACCATCAACGAATGTAATAGCAAGCTTCTCCAAATTGAAGAACAAGAAATTCCAAATCAAGCACAGAGCACAGTGATTAAGAATGAAGACCAAGAAATTCCAATATGCATCTATTTTAATAAGTTTCACATCATCTCTAATTTCACTTATGTTTAATTCTATGCTGAAATTCAAAACAATGATAGACAAGAAGTAGAAGCACCAAAATTTAGATTAGATTTTCAAACAAATAAGCAAATGAAGCAGCAAAATTTAGCAGAAGCACCAAAATACAACAAAAGCATAAAAAAAATAAAATAAAAAAAAAATCTAAATGATAAACAAGAACAAAGACAGCCATCAAACCCACAATCCTAAGATCAAAACAGAGCAGCCAGTAAAGCTTCAACTCCTTTGCCGACTGCTCTTCTTAAACTTTAATTTATTATTCAACTCTATCTCAACAATTTCCCTATGGAAAACCTCTTCAATCCCATCGAAATCAGTGCCCAAATTCAAATTTTATATACATATGCATACAAATTCTTTTCTTTATCTTCTTAACTTTTTTTTTTTTTAATTTTCATAAATCATGAATCAATATCATCAAATCATCAAAAAAAAAAAAAAAAAAACCAAAATCACAGTCATTCGTTAATGGCAATGGGTGGATTGATTTGGGGTTGGGTCTGTGTGAAGGTATGCAAATGGAAGAAGAAAACCTTAGAGCCTAAAATTAGGGGAAGAGAGACTGAAAGATAGAGAGAGGGAAAAATAGAGAAAGGACATACCTGGGGTAATGCTCCAATGGTGGATTGACGGTGGTGCTCGTGTGAGATAACGGTGATGCTCCTGTACCCGACGACGATGGAGACAAAAACGAGAGAAAGAAAGAGCTAGAGGAGGGCAGAGGCGTGAGAGAAAGAGAAAGAGAGAGAGTCATAGAGTGAGAGACACAGACGTATGAGAGAGTTAGAGCGTGTGGGAGTGTATTTTTTAAACCTAGTTTATTTTCTTTCCCGACTAACTTTTTTAGTCGCCAATAATAAATAATAAATAAAGGTATTTTTTCACACTAAGTACTTTAGTAGGCAATTAATTTTCCTTTCAAAATTTGAAGTCCAATTTTTAAATTTTTTAATTATCATTGGTGACTAAAATTTAGTTGCTAAAATTAAATTAATGCTGACTAAATTATTTTTAGTAGTTAAAGATTGTACATTTAGGGATCAATTTTTTTTTAGTCGCCTATTGAGTAATTTTTTAGCGACTAAGTCATTTTTTAGTCGCCTATTGGGTAACTGTTTAGCTACTAATTGTATTTTAGTCGCCTATTGGGCGATTTTTAGCGACTAACTATTTTTTAGTCGCTAATTGGGTCACTTTTAGCGACTAATTGTGTTTTTAGTCGCCAATAAATAATATACGGCTACTAAAAAATTTTAGTAGCTAAAATATGAAACATTGCCAACCAATACAAATTTTAGTCAATAAAGGGCTGACTTTTGGCGACTAAAATCCAAATTTGGTCTCAAAAAGTGCAATTTCTTATAGTGACTGTGTGAATAGTGTGGTATATGAATTTGGGGTTATAAATGGGTTATAAATTGTTTGTATGTATATATTATTTTGATTATTCATGGAGACACTGCTTGAAATTAAGGTTTTAGTGGTGTTTAAAAATGCCGCTATAGGTACCAAAAATGCCATCTAAACCTTTTGTGACGTTTTGCACCAAGCGCCGAAGATGCAGCCGTCGCTATAACTTTGTGACGCTTTAGAAACGTCGCTATATTACTATAGGCGGCGTTTTATAAAAAAAACGCCGCTAAAAGTTCCACTATGACATCACAATGCTATTTAGCGACCTTTTTAAAATGCCGTCGTACTCTTTTTGAAAAATCTAACCATTGATATAATATTTAGCGACGTTTTTAGAAACGCCGTGATAGCCTCTTTTTTTTAAAAAAAAAAAATTGTGCTAATTTTATATGATTGAACTAAAAAATCTGAAAAATAACACTAACATGAAATAATAACTTTCATTCAAATATCAAATACAACATTAGTTCACTTTCCCATTCAATTTAATATCCAATCACCATTAATCACAAAATAACATATTCACAAATCATGTTTTAACAAAGTGTTAGTAATGGGCGCCCATGTGGCATGACCATTAAATTTGAATTTGAATCCTTATCCAAATAGGTTTTGAATTTGAAATCAAACCTATTTAGGATAACCACTCAAGATACAGATATTATCAGTTTTAACTGATATGGATATATATAATAATATATTATATATCTGATATATGGTTATGGGTAATCAAGTGAGAAACAACGTATAGTCTGTTTCTACCCATATACTGACTCTCTCCCAAAAACACAACGATCAAGTCTTTGCACTGTGATTTTGTGTGGGTGATATTCAATCTGTGATATCACTCCACTGCTGGGTTGATTTAACAGTTTTCTGGAAGCACGTGATTTATCCAAGAAGGTTCTATCATCAAGAAGGTATGATCTGATTATTTTATCCGCTGCATATTCTGTGTTTTTATTTTACATACGTGATTTATCCAAGAAGGTTCTATCATCAAGAAGGTATGATCTGATTATTTTATCCGCTGCATATTCTGTGTTTTTAGTTTACATTGGTATCAGAGCATGTTAATGGATATTTTCGTGTTTCCTTTAATCATGTGTATACTTTTATATGTATATGTATACATTATACACATGAATATTTGTAGAAGAAATTTTTTTTTTATCAGATTAGGAGCATAAAAATAATTTTTTTTATGTTCATTAATGTCTTTTTTCATATCATAAATAGTTTTATTTTGAAAAAAAGAGTCCGGCAGTACAAAAATCGGACCAGAAAACGCCCTGGAAGGGGCGCGTGGTCTGCACGCGCCACCTGACGCCGTGGGCCATTTCCACGCGCCCCCACGCGCCAGCTGCTCAACCGACGCGCTTGCACGCGCTCTCACCCGCGCGTCAGCGGCGCAGCCACGCGCGCGCCCTCCGCGCCACGCACGCGCGCCGTGCTCTGAGCCGCGGGCTGAGCCGCGAGCCGAGCCGCGCGCCGAGCCGCGAGCTGAGCCAAGAGCCGAGCCGCGATCTGGGCCGCGTGCTGAGCCGCGCCGTTTTCTTCGGCTGGCTTGGCTGCTGGCGTGTTAGGCACTGTTTGTTTTGTTTTTAATTCTGAATTGCGTTAAATGGTCATAATTAATTCATTACATATTTGTTTTATGCGTGGCTTATACTGTTAGACTCAGAATTAATTTTTCTACATTCTGTAAAATTTTGAAAATTTTCAGAAAATATAAATTATTTTTCCTGTGTTAATAATTCATGTTTTATGCTTTAAACTGCTTCTGGTATTGCATAAATAATTTTCTGGGGCTGAAATATTTATTGTAGACTTCTGAAAGGTTTTATTATTTACTGGTAATATTGTCTCATTTTATTAGTTTCTGGATTTTTTATTTCTAATTTTATGTGTATTTATTAGTCATTTAAAATTCCAGAATATTTCAGAAAAATTTCAGAATATTTCAGAACAATGTACATTTTAATTATGGCATAATCTGAATATTGTTTCTGTTTACTAGTTTCTGGATTTTTTATTTCTAATTTTATGTGTGTTTAATTAGTTATTTAAAATTCCAGAAAATACCAGAAAATTCCAGAAAATTTCAGGATGATGTACTTTCTGTTATGGCATAATTTAAATATTTAATACAGCATATTTTTTTTTAGAATTTGTAATATGTTGTATTTAGAGGAGCATGATTATTTATTTATTTATTTATTAGAATTCCATTATTAAATGAATATAGCATGAGTTATTTGTAAATTTACATTAAGATGCTATTGTATGGAATTTATCATGCTTTGTATATGCCATAGTCAGTGGGAGGTTATTCGGTTGAGAGAAATCTTTGTAGATTAACTCCCGAAAACTAATTAAATTAAATTTTGGATAATTGTCACCTGTGGCGCAAGAGATGATTACGAGCATATCGGATTTTCGATCTTGCGACTTGTGTAATATTGTCACTATTTAATTTAGTTTTTTGCGGCAAAATTATATTATGCTAATCAAATTAATCCCAATGCGAATTTCTCTCTAAATTGATTTAACTTATGGAAGTTAATTTGATTGACCTAGACTTAGTAGAGATGTTCAAATGTGAACAAACTAATTCCATTCTTTAGATGAGCAAAAGTCTTGGAGACTTTAGGTCAAACCTTAATTGAGCCAAAGCAAGAAAACATGACTCAAAGTCGCCATGGTTTTGGTGCCTTGTTTGGCACAATAAAAACTAATGTGTGCGCTATGGTTAGCGGCATACTACGTAGTTTTGGTTGGCGAGTTTTGGAGTTATGAAATTAGTAAGCCCTCAATAGATCAGTATATGATCTTGACTAATGAGCTGCGCGGATTGACTTTGTAATTTGATTTGTAAATAATGTTACATCATTGAATGAAGTAACATTCAAGAGTCACGTCATCCTAGAAATGTGAGCTTAAATAAATTAGTCATTAAGTGTAAGACGAGTAGCCAGTATGAGCAGTGTTTTGCTCTTTACCCAATTATTGGGAGTTGGATGGAGCAAAATTTCATGCACTATAATAGTGTGCGTTGAAATATCACGTGAAGTTAAAAGATTCGCGCTTAGAAGCTGCAAAAACTATTAACACTAAGTGAAAAGATTAGCGCTTAGTAGCTGCAAAATCTATTAACACTAAGTGAAAAGATTAGCGCTTAGTGGCTGCAAAATCTATTAGCATTGCCAACTTGTCTAAGTCTGGACACTTACTGTTTCCACACTTGAGTGTGAGACATGAGGAGGGCTTCTTTGTATAATTCCTTAGCTAGGCTAACGTTTTTTTAATAACGTTTAACACTAAGCGCAAACATTGCGGCATAGTGATGAAAAGGTCAAGGCCGACAAGGTTATTATGACTCTAAGAATTTGACGCATCACTTGTGAGAGCATTGTGTTGAATTAGACTCTTTAGCCTAATTCGCGCTTAAGTTACTTTGGAGCTGTCATAGTTGATAGCTTATTCTCTCCTTCTTGTGGATAGTAGAATTAATTGCAAGTAACTATGAAGCGAGAAATAGATATGGCAAGATGAGTATCGTCATCTTTCAACTAGATGCAGTAAAGTGTATGGAGAATAAAATTTACTTGAAGGTGCAGGGGATTAGAACTTACTAGTTAAATTTGCGACTTAGGCGCAGTTGATATCTCCATGACATCCTTTTATGATCTAGTGAATATGAATTAGTCCTGAGTCATTACCTAGTTGGGCCTAAACCTTTTAAACTTATCTTCGAGAACTCATACATTAAGATGATTGGAATTAGTTTATGACATTGGTCATGAACCAGTGGCTTATTATACTTATCACATTAATGAGATGATGACACGATGGTTTGAGTAGGCCTTCTCGAGCCCACTCGCTTATGACATCCTGCTCTCATGTGAATGTGTAACTTTGTTCGCAATGGGTGCGCACAAGTAAGTAGGAAAGCCGTAGAAGGTCATTTGTATTGGCGCATTTAGTCCACTATGATATTTGTGACTAGATATGTGTGAGGGTATGATAGCTAAGCCTCAATCTCGATACATTTATAGATTACGATACGCATCTGAGTCAAGACTATTTGATCTCCCATAAGTCAAAAGTTTTGAGATGATTTTTGACATTGCACATATGAGGTTGAGATCAATTAGATAACAGCTTTCATGCTTTTAGTTTTTGACCAAGGTGGCGAGTATCTATTTGAGTTATTTTTTTAGAAAACTCTGTGAAGAGAGATGGGTGCTTAGAAAATTGATTATTCCTAGTACTCAACAACACAATTGTGTAGTAGAGATAAGGAATTAAATATTGTTAATGATAGGTGGATAATGGCGCAAAATGTTTCCCAATTGGAAATTGCACTAGTTTGTTGCCTATATCCCTAACTAAGTGCCCTCCATATCAGATTTTACACTCCATTTGAGTAATGGGTTAGCGGAGAGCCATCTATGGGCGATCTGTAACCGTTAAGCAGCTTATCTTTATTTTACTTCTCATAAGATTGCGAAGTTCAGACCTAGGGTTCTATAGCGCATTATTGTATGCTGTCTTGTAAACACAAAGGGTCGTGTGGCGCATTATTGTATGCGGTCATGCAAACCCTCCGGGTCATGTGCATATAGGTAAGCAGCTTTGTGGTAGTGTAACTAAGTCACATAAAGTTTTATTAGTAAAGGTGACGTGAATAGAGTTTTCGGAACTCTATAAGATGGAGAATTCCAAGCATAGCGCTCTATGTAGCCTAGTTGAGAATGGAAAGAAATTTCCAATATCCTAGGGACAGTGGGAGCGATGTGCCTACTAATGGATTACTCCATTAGAGAAGAATACTCTACATTCTTAGTTGCGTGGTAGCAAATATGAAAATTTTCCACGTCATCACTGGGTGATTGAGAGGAAAACATTCATGATTGCTCCGCAAGATGATAAAGAGCCTAGGATAATGCCTAAGGCTCTAGTCCCCTTTTTTAAAAAAGTGGATCAATGTTGCGCAGTTTAAGACAAAGTCTTTGAGGATTAACCATTTTTTATAATTTGGTTGACTTTCCATTATGACGCAAAACTGTTATAAAGTTATGCGTAATTTGGATAGTCATTGTTGAGGCATAAGGCTCGCTAGATACCGAAAAGTCGCACCATTGAGGAAAGTGTAGACCATGAGAAGACTTCCTCCTGGGGAGTGAGGTTATTTTGACTTAGGCTATAATTGACATAAGTTCGGAACATTGATTTGTGGACATTGTGACCTGATTTCTCATTAGAGAATTGGATAAGTAGATCCGTAGGGATTTACCTTCTGCTTTTATGGTGAAAAGTTAGGAGCGCAAAAAGGTTGCTAGTTCCAATAAATCTTTTACAGCCTAAAGCAGTTATCCAAACAGTGGTTCTTAGATTTCGTCAAGCCATGATAGGGCAAAGATGATCGATGAAGACCACTGAGGCATGATCAATGGTCCAAAAGAAGTTTTTCCTTACTTAGTCATTATGAGCCAGGAATTTATAAGGTTGTCGCCACCTAGGGTGGGCAGTCCTCTATTTTAGATATGATGGACATGGGTGATGTAATTTATATGCTCGGATGTACGATCCTTAGGGATTGTTTTAGGAAAATTCTCGGTTTGTCTTCGATGACTTACATAGAGAATATCCTAGAATGATTCTAGATGCAAAATTGCAAATCCATTGACTTACCTATCGGTAAAAGCCAGAGCCTTAGCTATTGAGTGAATCCTCAGATTGTCTTTGGGAGGACCTATATTCCTTGATTTTCTTTGTTGTGGGAGCCTAAAGTACGCTATGTGGGCGTATTCGGCATGATAAGTGTTATCTTTGGTAAATGGTCAACTGAGTTGTTTAGACATTGACCTTGCTCATTAGACTGTGGATAAAATGCTTTATTAGAAGCATATTAATTTGCTCCGCGTAAAATTCAATACGCTAGTTGGGCGCATCTGCGCTAGTTGGGCGCATTAAGAATGAACGCAAATTGGTCACCAAAAAATATCTTTAGAGAGGTTATTGCGCAAGAGGTAGTGATCTTAAATCATTTCATGTGAGGCGCACATGGTGGATTCCATTGTATATACTTATCGCAAGAGGTGTTGATAAGGCTTATGTTTGGAATCTATAATTACACAAGCTGTGGTCAATTTTTTTTTAAATCGATCACTTATTTTGAGATGATGGGATGTTGACACTATTATGGTTTGTGTCATAATGATTAGCAGATGATGATGTCAGCAGGCAAGGTTGGCTCACTCACACGAGCAATCGCCCTTGGCGCTTGGGAGCGAGCAAGGTTGAGACTAGTGGTTTATTTTTATTTGGAGCCAAGAGAGGCTTAAATAATCCACCATGCATGTCGCCTTGGTTACAACCAAGATGAGGTCGTGTTAAGGACCAAACATGGATGATAGTACCCACTTTCCATGTTGTGCCTGTTATGATTAGCCAGATGCGAGATCTCATTTGGCGCCTAGAAGGCGAGCAAATAGAGAATTCGGGTTAGGCGCTAGAAAGCGACTAGACTAATATCTGTACGGTGTATCGAGTATGACATCACTCTTTATGGAAGAGTTACTCCACCGTAGCATGTATTCATACTATATGTGCTTGGCGACCGAGTAATAAGGTGAGAGAATGGATCCCTACTTCCTCACCGTG
The DNA here is from genome assembly GCF_055761805.1 of Camellia sinensis. Lineage (NCBI taxonomy): Eukaryota > Viridiplantae > Streptophyta > Magnoliopsida > Ericales > Theaceae > Camellia > Camellia sinensis. Next base: position 65,209,288 of record NC_138961.1, on the reverse strand, counting down.
TGAGTCTTACGTGTCATTATTGATATGACTTTCATTTATGTACCCTTTTGTGACTTTTGACTATGTCATAAGGTAAGGGGTTGATGTTCTGCTACTTTGGTATGTTGCCTGCGGTCATGCATGATTCGGCCTTAAGGGACATCACTGGGAAAGAGGTCAATCCTAAACTAAATGGCATGAGTGCAAAGGGAAGATCATCTAGTATTACACCACTGTTGTATATTCACTGCCGGCAACTCATATCGCTCTGTATGAGAGGCGAATTGAGTGTAAATATATTGCAAGAATTGAGAGGGTCAAACATGCTCTTTTTGAGGGATTAGAGATGTTTTTTGGACCGGTGTAATTAGATGGGTCTGGGGTATATGAGACACTATTTCTTTTCTTTTTTGGGTTGATGTCTCTGTGCTGACTCATATTGAGTTTCTAGTATAGAGCTCCCACTTGCAGGTGTTCTCAGCGGTCACACGGTGCATTGGCTAGTATGAGATTATTCGTTTTTTGAGGAGATTGAGATAGAGATGTGGCAGTGTCATGCCAACTCATGTGCGAGTGGGAGATGTTAGTAATGGGCGCCCATGTGGCATGACCATTAAATTTGAATTTGAATCCTTATCCAAATAGGTTTTGAATTTGAAATCAAACCTATTTAGGATAACCACTCAAGATACAGATATTATCAGTTTTAACTGATATGGATAGATATAATAATATATTATATATCTGATATATGGTTATGGGTAATCAAGTGAGAAACAACGTATAGTCTGTTTCTACCCATATACTGACTCTTTCCCAAAAACACAACGATCAAGTCTTTGCACTGTGATTTTGTGTGGGTGATATTCAATCTGTGATATCACTCCACTGCTGGGTTGATTTATCAGTTTTCTGGAAGCACGTGATTTATCCAAGAAGGTTCTATCATCAAGAAGGTATGATCTGATTATTTTATACGCTGCATATTCTGTGTTTTTAGTTTACACAAAGACATTAACCGAGAAAGAAGTGTTGAGCTATAATGATTGATCCAACTTATACAAGAGATGGCAAATTACTACCAAGAAAATTATCCCCAACTCAAGATATCACCAAAGTAAGAGACTATTGAACTTTACTAGATTGCATTTCAAAAATCTATTCCTGCCTGTAACATAAATTTCAAGTTTGGATGAGTTAAATTCAAATTGATTCAAATTGATGAGAGAGTTCACTGTTAGTCTTCATTGGTCTACATACCTGCATCAGAACATAAATTACAATCAGATTCACCAAAATAAACATAAATTGAAGAATTTGTAAATTTAATTTTCTTAATCACTTGATTGCATTTATTTATTTTTAATTGTTTAATTTTTTTGGTAGAGGTGGTTAGAGTTTTGCTTTTGAAGACTAACAGTGAACAACATTTGGAAACCATAAAACCCGAGTTCAAAATATCAAATGGGTCGGATCAAAACCGGAAATGCTATATTTAAAATGACAACAACAAAAATGTGTTATTTTGAGTGGTGTGGTGGAGCAATACCCTAACACTATCGAATAACTTATCGACGGCGGCCAACCTTGATTGGCCAGGACCAACAGACAAGCTGTGGTTTATGAACACCTAATACTTTCTCCCATTCCCACCACGCGTCGACCTTGGAAATCCACACCACATCTGTCAAAAGTCCCCATTCCCACTACTATTCACTAGTGGTACCAGTACCCAAAAACCAACAACACCCCATTAAAACGCGCGGAAAGGATCAACCAAACAAAACCATAGCGTAATAAAAGCGTTTCGGACCATCATCTTTTTTGGAAAATTTCATAGTCCTCTGTAGGTTGTCGTCGTCATCATCTTCTTCTTCTTCGCTTTCCATTTCGTTTCATACACGTCACATCTCTTTCTCTCTCTCTCTCTCTCTCATATAATTCCCACATTTTACTTTCTCGTTCTCATCTGGGTTTTCCCTTATTTAAAGCTAAAAATCTTATCTTTTCAATATGTTCAAATTCCCATCTCTCTCTCTCTCTCTCTCTCTCTTCTTATGGCATTGCTCCACCGCTAGAGAATGCTTTCCTTAATAAACTAAAGCAGCTCAAGCACAGAAAATGAGAATACAGAACACAGAGGCACTATCTTCTAAAAGTAAGAATACATGCAACCAGACATATCCGAGGCAAAAAACTATACACAGAAAATGGGGTCACTGAAAACAACTTGGTACAGCATGGCAGACTCCAACTAATAGCACAAATACAAAGCAGCACTTTAAAGATCATTTAATCTTCTACATGCTCAAGAATTCCCCAATCCTAAAATGTATTTCAAGAAAAATTAACAGCTTGATTGGAAACAAATTATTGATAGGGAGTATGAAGACGACCCTACTTATTGGTGTAGTCATTGGTCTTATTTGCAATGACTGGCCACCTCAACTCAATCTACAAAGGACATGGCTGTACATGAAGACACAGAGATATATATGTTGTGTGTGTGTGTGTTTTCTTTTTCTCAGTTATCTTATATGCCTTTTACATAAGCATTTAAGAAGATCAGGTTGAATTTTCTTGTAACCCTACTTGACTAAGTAAGATAATTGCAAGTACATCCATTTTTCATAATACCATAACAATTTTATACAACATCATAATAAATTAAAAGAACAAGGCTCTTTTATTGAAGCCAGAGTATGCTCTATAAATGCAATAAGCTCTACATGAGTACCATGTAAATGAGATATTTGCAAAATATGATTGCAAAGCAGTGACAGATCCACCAGGCGGTCAAGAAACTGCTCCAAAGCCAGGATTTCATAAGCAAATACCTAGGAGGGGAGAACATTATTAGCTTTCTATTTTATTTTATTTTTTTAAATTTATTGCAAGCTAAAGATAAAAGCCAAACATGAAAGATTAATAACTCACTTTTGTGTCTGGAGGTTTACGCAATGCTTCCAACACAGTATGTATAGCTATACTAAGTGTAAGATTACTCAGAAGCTTATGCTTTATTAGGGAACATGGAAAGTAATCAAGAAGCATCAGGTTATATAAACCAAAAAAAGGTAAAAGACATTCATTACAACAATTCTTTTCCTGATTAATATTGGGTGAACCTATTTCTAGACAAATTTTGGCAAGGTCCAAAACAAAATACAGCCTTGTCAATGCATCAAACAGATGTTGTACTATGCTCTGGAACCAACCAAAATAGCTTTGGCAATAAGGTCAGTGTTAATGTTTATTGTTTAGTTGCATATGTTCAAAAGTCATAAAACTAGCAAAGCAGAGAATAGAAATTGGGCTGCTTGGTATCATTTTTCATCTTATGCATTTTTGTTTTTCATGTTCTCAGAAACAAAAACAATTAAAATAATATGACAATAATAAGATTCAAAGAATTAATAAACTTATGAGACATTTAATATGAATTGTTATAGTTTATGTAACCTTCTTTACCCATAATAGCTTGTTCCATGGACTGAACAATATCCTCAAGCAATGGCACTCCCATCTGGTAGTTTAATGCATTACCATAACCCTTTAATATGCACAGCTCCAAATCATCTGTCCACTCCAGCAAGACAACCTAAAAATGTTTATATTTGGCAAGTTAGCAAGTGTATAATGAGCAAGAAACAAAGCATGAACTGATAACATACATAATTTGCACTTATCAGTGGATAACATCTATAGGAACACAATGGATCCCATGATATGTAAGTACCAAAGCTAAATACCTCAGATGGAGTGAACAGAGCACACGCTTGATCAGATATTCAATAAGGATGCTTCCTGCCAAATTGAAAATTTGAATGAACAATTACAAAGGAATTGCAATCAGATAGGCTGTTTAGAATTCTCAGAGAAAGAAAATGAAAGAGAAGAAAGGAAAGGAAAGAAACAATCACCTGTTTGCACAAAAACCAGAGAGAAGATATATCTTGTCTTGTAAAATTCAGATTATAACGCCCCACTAATGCATGGGTAATTTCATCCAAGGCAGGTTCCTTAAGCTTAAGAACACTAGGCTCCTGACTTGTTCTACAGGCCTGCATTCAGAGATATACACAATAAAACCAAAGAAGTATCATGTGTTGTAAAATTCAGCTCATAATGCCTCACTAATGCATAAAATTTCATCCAAGATAGGTTCCTTAAGCTTATTATCCAGCAGTATAAAGTTTAATTTCAATTTCCTAGTTGATCAGAATTGATAGGTATAATTCTTTGTATTTCATCTATTGCATGGAGAAAAGAGTAGAAATGGAGGAGAAGAGTAATGGGGAAGAATAAGTAGAAAAAAGCTATAAGAGAAGTAAGCAAAGCCATAGTGTTTTTTATTACTCGTCTCACACTTGTTTGGAAAATAAAACACATAATCTGATTGCTCCGTGCAATATATATGTATATTTGATTCAAAACTGTGGGCCTTTCATTTGGGATTCAAATTCCCAATAAATAACCCACATACTCTGCATTCTTTCCCATAACAGAATCAACTATAAAGTAGGTAAGATTCAAATTTTGTTTACTCAGATTCAGAATATGGTATCCACAAACCTAATATATGTATGTAAAGACAAACAGATACAAATATATGTCAACATTTATATGTATTATAGATGCAATACAGATAAACTAAAAAAGGGAAAATCGGATAAACTACAAATTTGTCTATCACTACAACTAGATTTACCAGGTTTTTTTTCTAAAAACTCCTTCAAAACACTTATTGTAAACAAATCCAAATCCAGCTGTAATGCATACTAAAACAAGTTTGGAAAGAATTGACTTTCAGAAAAAGTTACAAGTACGCATTATATTTGCCATCATAATTAGTTCTTTCATTCTAGTTTTCTCTGAAGAGTAGCCTCCAATACGTTACCATTGCTCCTGCAATAACTTGTTCGTTTAAGAACCGCAGCAAGCTGATTTTTGCGCAAGTTGACCACCTGCAGCCCCCTGCTCCAGTTGATTGATTTTGATAGTTTGAGGCTGCTGCAAAACACAAATTGTAAGTAGTTTTCATCACTTTAGAACAGAGTGACCCCAAAGTGAAATTCTTAATTAAAAAACAAGACACGTGTCATGTGATTCAAATACCTCTGCCCTGGAGTCAGTGTCAGTGAGCCTTTGCTTTACATCCCTAGCTATTGAAAAGAAGACTTGCTCAACATTAAGATTTGTCTTTGCACTCTGTAAACGGCAAGTTTAATCAGTAAAAAGGACACGGTTGATAAATTTTTTAGAGAATTTAAGTGTGTTGTACTTACCGTTTCAAAGAATTTAATGCCATATTCATCTGCACGTGCTTGGCCCTTAGAGGTTGGCACAACCTACATAAATTTTATGAGGAGAGATTTCCAGGTTTGAGAGGTTCACAAGCAAACTTTGAAATGGAACTAAATTGAAGACATGAGCTGAACTAGTAGAATTGAAATCAAAGGCAATTTAAGTGATATAAAAAGAAGTGAAGGGGAGCAGGGGCTCACACACACACACACACACAGAGAGAGAGAGATTTAAACAAACCACATACCCTTTTGCTTTCATCCATATCAGCCTTGTTCCCTACCAGTATCTTGTTGACATTATCAGAAGCATGCTGTTCAATGTTGCGAATCCAGTTCCGAATGTCTGAAAAAAGTGGGAAGCAAGGTTTTTAAGAATCGATAGAGAACACAAGACAATTTGATGATAGTAGTTCTACAAACCAATGCAAATCCATTTACCCCTGTGACAGTAGACAATAAAATATGCAGAAAAATCTATTTAAATTTTGCACAAAATATTTGTAGAAAAGAGTCCAACTAGCAGAGGTTCAACGAAGCATAAAGATGACAGAATTTGTAGAAAAGAGTCCAACTAGCAGAGGTTAAACTGCCTGATTAACACCCCAACTGTGCCCTTCTAGAAAAAAACACACACTTCAACTGTGTATCTGTACTTCCAAAATTTGTAATGATAGTCCTCTCTTCAAACTTTTGTTTTCATATGTTGCTAATGACACTCACCTTCCTACACATATTTATGAAAGGAATTTCCATCCATCAAACAATGCACAAAATCTTACTATGCTTGGAACAACACCAGGTAATTCTATCTTACTCAACTTTCACAATTTTCTTTCTAAACTTTCCACAGATCTGACATGTTTTTTGAATTCATCTTGCATTATACATTTTGATTGCCGTGACTTACCAATGTGTTCTGATATTAACCCAGTCCTACAAATAGCAAACCTTGGCCACCAATGGTTGCATTTGTAAATGGTGAATATATAGGTAATTACATGAACACAGGCAAACAAATGTTTGTTTTGTAGCTCTGTGATCTAATATGTATTTCCAGAATATTGATTCACAATTATGGTTAAATTTTTGTTGAACTATCATCTTTTTTGGCCCAATATTGTGTCCTATTTATCCAAATTGTCGTATGAAAATTCGTGTAGCAGTTTCTTTCAGTTCAAAAAAGAACCTAACAGATCAATTCAACAATTCAACAAACACACATATTGATGTATACAAATGTTATACATGCAGTAAAATTCGAAAGAAATAGAGAGAGAGAGAGAGAGAGAGAGTATCGATTAAAGTTCAGTAAATGAGGATCAAGTCAGAATGCCTCTCTCTAAATCTCTAAAAATGAGGTTCAAGTAAGAATGCCTTCAAAACATTGATTTCATAGATCTAGAGAGAGAGAGAGAGACGGTGGAGCTCGCTACCTCGCCGGTGCAGATGACGGTGGCGATGGAGGTTCGAAATCGCTCTGAATCTCGAAATCAATCTGAATCTTCCAAATCGCTTCGAAATCGCAAGTGCAGATGGAGCTTCGATGAAGAAATGTGTGCGTATAAGGATTGACAGAGAGAGAGAGAGATGTGTGCGTATTCAAGCTAAGACTCAGTGTTATATATTCAAGCTTCAAGAACAGCCGATTGATCTCCTCCGTCTTCTTCATCGCTGAGAGAGAGAGATGTGCGCGAAATTGCTTACACTTTGGACTCAGATTCAAAAATAAGGGTTTCATAAAGGGGCACATGTACCTACAGCATTCGGAGGCGCTTTTAAACGCCTTCAACTAGAACCGGTGCCGTTTTGGTTTTAAAAAATATGCGACGGTTACAAAACGCCGTTAAAAATTAACAAACGTGACATTTAATAAAACGCCGTTAATTGCCTCATTTCTTGTAGTGAGACTTGCAAATCCCTTTGCTATAATGTGGGGTTTTTTTTTTGTTCTTCTTTTTTACTCTCTCTCTCTCTCTCACTCACTCTCTCTCTCTCTCTCTCTTCTTCTTCTTCTTTTTTTTTTTTTTTTTTGGTCAACTGTGTGAATAGTGTGGTATATGAATTTCATTAACATCATACATGGTTTATGAATTTGACTAACTGTGTAAATAATTTATAAAGCTACAATGCCTATATATACATATAAATTATTTATATTGTAATATAGGTTTGATTTTATATTTAAATCGTATGATATGTTATATTTAATATTTTTGTAACTAAATATATAATAGATTGATCATTGAATGAACCAAACACTACCTAATTCTAAGCACATTGATGTAAATATAATATATATACATATAAATTCTTTATATTTTAATATAGGTTTGATTTTATATTTAAATCGTATGATATATTATATTTATTATTTTTGTAACTGAATATATAATAGATTGATCATTGAATGAACCAAACACTACCTAATTCTATGCACATTGATATGTGCTGGAGAGAATAAAAAAAATAAGGAAAAGGGGAAATACATGTCTTTTAACTTTAAATTTTAATACATAAACTTTTTTTTTTTATAGTTCATGCAACCTATGACTTATGTTTGATTTTTATTTTTTTATAGTTCTACACTGCACAAATTTCTTTTTTTCCATGTGCAAAATGTCACTTTGCTATTTTTCAAAAAGTTGGAAGTATACAATTTTTAATTTTAGTTCATAAAATAAAAACCAAAAATTTTCAACTTCAATTTTTAAGTTGAAGTATACAAATTTTATACAAGTACACAACTTTAACTTTAGCTCAATTTTAATTTTAGACATGCAAATTCAATTTTTTTTTTTTTTAACAACAAAGCATTGTTTAATGTTTTCTGAATTTTTTTTTTACTCATATTCAGTTGTTTGGTTGAATAAAAAATAATTTTGCCATACTCCCCAAATTACAATTAAAAATTACATAAGTCAAATTTTTTAAAAAAACATTCAGAATTAGGTTTTAGAATTGTTATTTCTGCTGCATTCAATCTATATTTCATTTTTTTCTTGAGTAATGATATACGCACAAAATTTGTATACAAAATATTAAACAAAAGTAAAAAGTAAAAGGGAAAAGAAAAAAAAAAATGCCTTAAAATGATTAGTTGATTAAATATTTTTTAATATTATTAACATCACCTAAATTAATTTCTTGAAATTTTCAAATAATCAACCATGTTGTATATTTATATTATTCATACCATATAGATACTCTCCAACCTTTTAAATTTATGTTCTTAAATTAACTCCTAAATATTTTCAAATCGTTAAAAATATTTGTGCATAAATTATAAAGTTTATAATGCATGTATCGATATGTGCAGAACTTAAATATGTATAATTAAAAGTGGATATTAGCCTTATTCCTTAATAATACTACCAGAGAATGCCATGCACCTATCAATTAGTTGTGGAAATCCCAGAAAAACTCCTTTCTTTCTGTAGAGAAAGCTTCTGTTCCCTTCTGAAGAGCTTGGTGTGTTTGTTGTTTGCTCTGCTGTGAGTTTTGTTTTCGCTTGGTTGCTTCTTGTTTTCTGTGTAGGAGGTTTGACTTTAGTGTTGTTTTTGAGTCTGTTGGTTCTTACACGTTAGGTGGGTGTTCTTAGTGTTTGTCTCTACTGTCAGCTTTCCCTGTTGAGTTTGGCGCCAGAACCGTTTGTTCGCAAGGTCAACTGTGCTTTTGTGGAAAGTTTGGCAACTACGCAATCAGCATGTCGGGCTATATCAGGGAAGGAGGTTGGACTGATAGTAGTGACACGAATACAAAAATGTTTAAGAGCACTAAAAGTAGAGCTCTAATGAGAGCTCTACTTATGTGGCAGTGGATCCATTCATGAATAATTTGATGTATGTTTTTTTTTTTTTACTCCATGTCACATCAGTAAAGCCATTATTAGAGCTCCAAATTTAGAATTATAAATCATTACTCCATAGAATATGACAGTGAATAATCAAAAGAGGTGCGTAGTCTTCCCATCCCAGTTTCCATAACCATATAGGTCCTTATCAGCCTCGACGAGATGTTAGTATCGCTATGTCATCGCAAGTTTGGGAGCTAGGCATTTATAATTTTCAATTGTGTTAACCCAAGGCATGTAGCGCACTTGGTAAAGGCCTGGGGGTTAAAACTCTAGGTCTCAAGTTTGAAACTCCTTGGGCCTATCTCTGGGGCGTAGCACAGTTGGTTAGAAAGTTAATCTCAAGTTATTGTTATCGCAACACTTGGTGTAGATTCAATACTTCCTTGTTGCCTGAGTCTTGACTTAAGCAGAATTTGTCTTAGGAGGTCGGGACAAGTTCTCAGGTTATAGTCTCTAACTCGGAACGAATAATAGGGCACCTTAGTGATCTCTGCAAGGAGCACTGCCTTGGACTTGCGGGAGAGGAGGAGGATTTTCCTGTAACAAAAAAATAAAATAAAATTCAACTGTGTCTTGTGGCTTCTTGCAATTTATTTCCTACCTCATGCAACACTTTGTTGACAAATACCGGGGTGCTGTTGGGGTGGTAGAAGTGGTCGGAAGACATGGAAACGTTTATATTTTTCGTTTCACTAATGACGCTGATATGCAAAGAGTGGTGGAACAGAGCCCATATGCTATTCAAGGTGCTATTCTCATAGTGGATTATTGGCTACCCAATTTAATTTTGAATTGTAACAATGTGGCAAGTTTTGCGGTGTGGGTTCAATTGCATGGGTTACAACTTAAATGTTTCATGATGGAGGCTAGATTTCAACTAGAACGAGCAGTGGGTGAAGTTGTTGGTGTGGATTGTTAAAATGGTTGAAAGAAATGTGTATCTATATTATATTGAATGAATTGAATACAATAGGAGAGCCTGTATTTATAGGCTGTCTACGAGCCTAGATAAGTATAAAAGGAGATAGAGATAAAGATACAAGGAGATAAAGATAGAGAGAGAGGCATAGAGATTGAGATAAACTATATCTACGATACAAGGAGATAAATATAAATATAAATCTAATATATACATTAACAATCCTCCTCAAACTCAAGGTGGGTAGGCAGCAACCAACTTGAGTTTGGAAACTAGATCACTAAAACGACTAGGAGGATGAGCCTTAGTGAAGATGTCGGCTGTTCGATTGGCAGAGATAACGAAGATAAGACGAACAGTGCCACTAGTAACATGATGTCATATAAAGTGACAATCAATCTCAATATACTTTGTGCAATCATGGAAGGCATCATTATAGGCAACCTAAATAGCACTCTGACTATCACAATAGAGGTTAATTGCAGTAGAATGAGAAACCCCCATATCAGAAAGAAACCAGCGAAGCCACACAAGCTCCTGAGTAGTGTCAGCAAGAGCACGATATTCAGCCTCAGTACTAGAACGAGCAACAAGAGTTTGCTTCTTGCTGTGCCAGGCAATGAGAGAGTCATCCAAAAAGAAGCAGAATCTTGTAGTAGAACGGCAATTAGTAGGGTCCCCTACCCAATTAACATTAGAAAATGCATGTAACTGCAGGGAAGAGTGAGCGGAGTAGTGAAGACCATAAAACATAGTGCCTTTGAGATATCGTAAAATGCAAACTAGAGCATCATAATACGGAGAGCGAGGAGCAGCCATGAACTGACTAACAATGTGAACAACATAAGCAATGTCTGGACGAGTAACCGTGAGATAGACAAGACTTCTAACTAGTTGATGATATAAAGTAGCATCAGACAACAGGTAACCATCAAGAGGCGTGAGATGAGTTTGAGGATCAATGGGAATAGAGACAGTCTTGCAATCGGTAAGACCAGTACGAGCCAAGAGATCAGAAGTATACTTGGCTTGGGAGAGAAAGTAACCAGACGGATCATGAGAGATTTATAAGCTGAGAAAATAGTTGAGAAGACCCAAATCCTTTATCTCAAACTGGTGACTGAAAAACTATTTGAGACTAGAGATACCCACTGTGTCATCGCCAGTGATGATCATACCATCCACATAGAGAAGAAGAAGAACATTACCACGCTCTGTCTTACTAATAAAAAGGGCAGAATCATAGGCACTGGAGGAGAATCCAAAATCATGAATGGTGGAGCTAAACTTGGAGAACTAGGCACGAGGAGCTTGTTTCAAACCATACAAAGCATGACGAAGTTTATAGACATTGGTGGGCGGCATAGAGGAACTAGGTGGAGGTTGCATATAAACTTCCTCAGTGAGATTGCCATTGAGAAATGCATTCTTCACATCCATCGGACAAAGTTTCCAGTGGCGAGCCGCAGCAACGACAAGTAAGCTACTAACAGAAGTTAGACGGGCAACAGAGGCAAAGGTTTTTTCATAGTCAATCCCATATTCTTGAGTAAACCCTCGAGCAACAAGACGCGCTTTGTAATGCTCAATAGAACCATCAGAATGAGTCTTGAGCTTGTAAACCCATTTGCAACTAACAATACTTTTGCCAGGAGGAAGATCAACCACATCCCAAGTACGAGTTTTATCAAAAGCCTGTAGTTCATCAGTCATAGCTTGCTGCCAAAAAGGGTTAGAACAAGCCTCTGGATAGGAAATAGGTTCATGAAAGGAAAATACAGTAGAACTAATAATGAAATCACGAAGAAACGCAGAAGGTTGTGTTACTCAAGTAGAATAACGAAAAGATACCTCAAAAGCAGAACCAGGAGGTGGAGCAAGAGCCGTAGGATAGGCCGAAGGCAGCATGGCAAGACTAGGAGCAGAATTAGGGAGTGGAGCATCAGCAGAACCAAGAGACAGAGCAGGATCCTCAGGATGGGCCGAAGGCAACAAGGCAAAAGTAGTATCTGTATCAAGCTCATCAAACAATAGAGAGGGATTTGTGAAGAATGATGTAGTGAGAGGAGTGGACAGATGAAACTTAGATATAGAAGAGAACATCTTATCTTCCCAAAATACCACATGATGAGAGACACGAAGACATTGAGAAATAGGATCCCAACAACAATAGCCTTTATGTTCAATCCCATACCCCAAGAAACAACACAGACGGGCTCAAGGTTCTAATTTGGAACGCTCATGTGGCGGAAGGAGGACAAAACAAGCACATCCAAACACACGGAGACGAGAATAGACAGGAGGTTGGCCATATAAGCGCTCATATGGGGTATGATTGTTGATGGTAGGAAAAGGAACACGATTAATAGTATAGGCAGCTGTGAGAGCGGTTTCTCCCCAGAAGCGCTCAGGACAAGAAGAAGAAATTAAAAGAGCACGGAAAATATCTAAAAGATGACGATGTTTAGGCTCAGTACAACCATTTCATTGGGAGGTACCAGGAATAGTGAGAAAGTGTGCCATTTTGACGAAGGAATCTCAAAAAAAAAAAATTCTTTGTATTCATGGGCATTATCAGCACGGAAAACTTTGATAGTGGAAGAAAACTGAGTTTTGACCATTTGTGAGAAGGCATAGTATATTTGTGGTAACTCAGAGTGAGACTTCATAAGAAATAACCGAGTAAAACGAGTGAAATCATTTACAAAAATGACAAAGTATTTAGATCCCCCCATAGTGGTATTAGGTGTCGGTCCCCAAACATTAGAGTGTATGAGATCAAAAGGTGCATAAGACATAGAAGTACTGGATGGAAATGGTAAAGCAGATTATTTTGCTAGTTGACAAGATAGACAATCTACTTTATCATTTGGAACAGGACCTAACTGACCACTGGAAACTAGAGATCGTAAACGACCAAAGGAAACATGACCTAACCGAGAATGCCATAAGGCAAGAGGAGAACTAGGACTAGTAGGAGCAGCAGTCTGGACAGTGAAAGGACTGGAGGAGGGAATGCGAAGGTAGATGAGCTCATACAGACGACCATGTCTACAACCGATCCCAAGAGTCTGTCCCTTCTTCGGATCCTGCACGACACAACCAGTTAGAGAAAAGAGAACAGTGAGGCCAAGATCACAGAGTGGACCAATTGAAATAAGATGAAGTATAAGCTTGGGGATCAGATAAGTGTGGGGTAGAGAAACAATAGAGGTGGAAATATGACCTATATGACTAACATGCATTGGAGATCCATCAGCAGTGTGAATAATAGGCAACGTAGAAAAAGATGTAATAGAGAAGAAAAGCGTAGGGTCAGAGGTCATATGGTTGCAACAAACAGAATCAAAATACCAAGAAGAGGTAGCTAGAGTAACTGAGAGAACAGTAGAGGGTGTACCACAGGTAGATTTAACCTTTTTGACAATAGTCTAGAAGAATATAGGGTGGTGGCGGGGTAACAACGGATGATGAACCAAAGGCAACTGTAGTAGATGCAAGATGTGCTGAAGACTGATCTTGGCTATATATTGTGGAGGGTCCAGAATAGCGACCATGCTGAGGATAACTGTCTGAACGAGCCATGAGGTGATTAAATAATGAATCACAAAGGAGAACCAATGATGGAAGAGTAGAAATGGATAAAATAGGGTGCACTAGTGAATCCGGAACGTCGAAAATAGTTGGAAACAAGGCCAAAATGATCCGAAAAGGTGCAAAAAAATAGGCAAAACAAGCCAAAAATTGAATTTTGGCCAAACAGGGTGCATGGCTGACGTCAACAAGAGGGAAGTTGATGTCAGCAGAGGCACGGCTCACGTTAGCACGACTGAGGCACAGCGCACAATAGCAGAAAGGACGCGCGGCTCACAGCAGCAGATTGGTGCACGCGGGCACACAATAGTAGAACAGCGTACGCGCGACGCACAACAGTAGGAATGGCTCACGCGAGCGCAGGGATGACGTCAGGTGATTACGTGAGCAAGTAACTGAATGGTGCGTGAGGGTGCATGTGAGAGTAGCGGCGGAAGACGGAGACGCGCTGAGCATAAAAACTGTGCGTGAAGGCACGTTGATGAGTTTTTGGTGACGTGGTCGATGCCATTGGAACCGTGAGGAGATTCCGATCAGTGTGGTGGTGAAGGAAAAATTTTTGGGTGAAAATAACGATGAAGCAGTGCTGGAACAGACATAAAAAAGTGTATGGGTGATGGAATGAATGCTATAGTGCCACAGTGTATGGGACTAAGCACAAAGAGAAAAGAAAAGGGCTATAAGTGTAAAACCTAGCACTCTGATACCATGTTAAAATGGTTAAAAGAAATATGAGAATTGTGTATCTGTATTATATTGAATGAATTGAATACAATAGGAGAGCCTGTATTTATAGGCTGTCTATAAACCTAGATAAGCATAGAAGGAGATAGAGATAGAAATACAAAGAGAGAGAGAGAGAGAGAGAGAGAGAGAGAGAGATAGAGATAGAGAGATAAACTATATCTACAATGCAACGAGATAAATATAAATCTAAATCTAATATATACATTAACATGGATAATGACAAAACGACACTGTGTAACTTCTATTTTCTAAGAATTTGAGTTTAGATTCCTACCGAGGCACCCATTGTTTGTGGTTTCCTTTTTAGATACCAAGATGGGCAAGATCGCTAGATGGAATGTCGATATGAAATAATATTTAAGATCTGTCGGAATTGTGGAAAGATTGACCATACGAGTAACCAATGTGATGTACCATTGGAACTTGTCCGTGAAGAAATCTATCGTCATCTTGATGAGATTAGTCAACAATTGGGCACTATAATTATCATGCAAGAAGGTCAACCATTGTATATGTCCAGAGTGCGGGATTTTGCTCATCATGAAGATAGAACAATGGAAACTACCATGAACGTGATGAGACTGAGGAAAATGCTGTTATTCTATTGGGCATCCCAATTTATGATCAATGGCATAGTAGAAAGGATTTTGTATTAACGTAGAAGCATAGTTGGGATATTGGGTTGTACCTGGTGGTGAATGGAATAGTAAGGAACTTGAATGGTTAGTGAATATTTCGTTGCAATTGAACCAATTAGTTCAGATAAGGGATAAGGTCATTGTAGCTTTTTTTTCATGCTCCTTTTGGATACGATAGCCCTACAGTTCGGGCTCCCGTGGTTTTAAATCTGATTCCACAAGTGTAATGTGAAATAGATAAACACAAATGAGTCCAAATCTGGCAAATCTTTTGAAAAATCGATTTTGAATAAAAAATGCCAAAAATGGACTGTTTTGCCAGATTTCAAAGTCGCCACCTAAATGTTTTCGAAAAATTTAGGAAACCCAAAACTCGTGCCAAAGGCCACTTATCCGTTATCACCAAAGTGTCTCAGCTCGGGAACTTAGGTACGAGAGGAAAAGGTCATGAATTGAGCACCCCCGCTCACCCAATCAAAGATCGGCCTCTACTAATCATGATGTAATTTTTATTTACATTATATGCTTTTGTTCCGATTATTAAGCTATTTTTACTACGTGTTGCACACAAGTATGGGCTAATTTGTAAAAATTGGAACGTTTGATTTTATGTTTGTTTGAAAATTGTTTTGAATATGTACGACTTGAAAAAGTGATTTCATATGTACATTCATCAAATATCCCAATTTAAGCAATTAGCTTTCATCCAATGGCATTCAAACAGATATATCACTTAAGCACTTAGCCTCATGGAAAACATGCTTGACATGGCAACAATCACACGCATGGATATGCTAAAGCAATAAGTGCTCACATAGTATTCCAAGGCAAGCCAAAAGAAAACAGTTAGAAAAATGCATGCTTTAACTATGTAAATGACTAATGCAACACATACGAAATGCAACCAATAGGCTCGGCTACTAGTTATGACTCGTGAATTATCTTGATAGCATGCAGTTTAAGCATGTATTCAAGTAAGAAGTAATAAACGACAATGTGTGTTAGAATAATGAACTGAACCTTTATGCATGCAAGACACATAGATGCAAAGCATGGAAAATGCTAAACGAAATATGATGTACTGCACTATCCATCATAAGCAGGGTAAATAAAAATGGAGAAAGACGTGCAGTTGGAAGACGTGCAGTTAGAAGACATACATATTATTACATTTTGCCCTCGCGCAGGAGGGTCCGAATAAATGGATTAGCTAATTAACTAGCTATTACAAACCAAATTAAATTAATTAATTACACTAACTAATTATTACAAATGGGAACTAACTAATTAATTAAATACAATACAAAAAATTAATTAACTATACTAAGTAATACAATTAAGAATTAGACTAGCTAATTAGTTACAATATGGAATTAATTAACTAAGTAATTAAATATTACAAGTCCGAAAGTTAACAAGCCTCGAGAAATGAGGGAATGGCTTATGCATGCACATGAGTTTCTCTCTCTCTCTCCCCCCCCTTTCAGAAACTGCCTCTGTTTTGCTGCCAAAATAGGTCTGTTTTGTGGTAAAAAAGTTAATTGCTTTCACCTCAGCCTCTGCTTTGTTCTGTGAGAAAAAATGGTACTGTCTGGCTGAAAAAGGTAGTCAGCCGGCCAGAAGTAATGGATGGCCGTACAGTATAAGTGGCCCGCCGGCCACTAATTTTGGGTTTCTCTTGCTATAACAGAAAACAAACAGAACACAAATACAACATTCTCAGGGGATGTCTGTCTACCCTACCTCTCTTTATCATCAAACAGATTAAAGGAAGGGAAGGCTCAATTCGCAAGCCATCAATCGGGGCAAATTCATTGCGTTATGACTTATGAACCAAGTGATACAATTTCAATAAATGCACAATGAAATACTCACGAACCTCCTCTCTATCATGATATTGATCATGGGAAATGGTTGACATTGACTTTTGAACCATTTTCATCACTAACAAGTATGAAAAGACTCAAGTCTCAATGGGTTCAATTAACGTCAGATTGAACCCGAACCATTTTATTATCTCTTGCTCTATTTTATTCCAACTTTAATATCTCTTTTAATTACCTTTCCATTCCTTAAGCCTTTTAGTCCAATAATGAAGATTAAGTCTACTAATGGAAAGAAGTGTCAAACAAAGGGTTGTTTTGGGCATGAGAGAGATGTCATGCCGTTGATAATGAACCTCCGAAGAGATTAAACCATTAAGCACAACGATCTCTATCTCAAGCTTAAACAAACAATCAATTCGAAACAACTCTCAAAGCAAAGAAAAAGCCAAGAAATGAGAGAGGTGCAAGATGATTAGAGATTAACACAAGTATGGAAAGCTCTAAATAAATACTATCAAATCAAATAGGTTGGTGTCTAATGCATAAAACACCAAACATATGAGGACCATTACACTACAAGCATGCTATACAAAGCATAAATGAAACTAACACATAAAAACAGTCCTAAATAAAGCTAAAACAGTGTTGGAATTGAGGTAAAAATAGCTAAATGAGGAAGCTAAAATAATGGAGAATTTAAGCTAGTAAACAAGCCAAAGGAGAAGAGGCCAACCCCTCCATTTTGGGACTTAAAACCACATTTTTAGCCTCTGAAAACCTCTGAAATTCAGTGGTAAAAAGCTCAAAAAAATGTGGTAAAAAGGTGGGAAACACAAGGGTGACAGCCTAGGAAGCAAGGTTCAAAGAATGGTGGTCAACCCCTCTACCTTTAATGGCCTTAAACCACAAGTTTCAGACCATAAAAACAGGTAAAAAAACAGCACAAAAACAGCAATAAATGATTTAAATAAATAGAGGAAAGAAGCTTGGAGTTACACCTCTTGAAGAGGGACAACCCTTTTAGTTTTAAACCACCAAATCCACACCTTCAAGAGCTGAAATTCAAGCTTGAGAACCTCAACAAGGAACCTTAGAAAGTAGGTTTAGGAAGTGTAGAGAGAGAAAGAGAGAGTGCAAGTTGCAAGACAGAGAGAGAGAGATATTTTTGGGAATTTTCCTTCTCTAACTTTTTCTAACCCTAAATTATGAGAGGGAGTCATCTATATATAGAAATATATGATACTATCTCGAAAATATCCATACAGACACAGCTTGTGCAGTGCATGTATCTGTGGAGATAGCTGGCACAACTAGCGAAAAGATCTAGTTTTGACACAAGTGGCCGGAAGGCCACTAAAAAGGGATGGTCGTACACTAATAGTGGTCGGCTGGCCACTAGTGGGTCTGCAGGTCTCTAGATGGTCAGGCTTGAAAAACTATTGTTTGGTCCAAAAACAAGGCACAAGGCTTCTTTTAGGCTCAAAACTGAGCTTTCTTGCTGAGGAATTGGGCATTTAGACAAGCGTGTAAATTCATCATTGGGTGATCAATCGGTGGCGGCCAAGTCTTAAGGGCTGTTAAAAATGGGGTGTCTCCAATCATGTTGTCAGCATCTGAGATGGATGAATGGTGGCATTAGTGGGAATCATTGCTAAGGGATAGTGGTATAGATTATTGAGGAAATTAGTAATTTGCATGTTTGGGTTGTCCTAGTCTTTAGGATTGTCAGTTAGTTTGTTTTTGTTTAGCTAGTCAATAGGAGTTTATTACTGCTTACCTAGTCAATAGGAGTTTGTTGGGTAGTGCCTTTTTTCATGTTATTTCAGTTATGTATTAATCTATTTATAAGCTATTTGTTTATCAATAAAAATGCAGAAAAAGTATCTTCTCTCTTTTCTTTATATCCTCTGCTTCCTATTGTTATTTTGTTAAACTTTTTTTCATCAGTGGTATCAAAGTGAGGTTGGGGAGAGTAAGGTTGAGAGAGAAAACATAAAAGGGTTTGTGAGATAGTGCAGCAGCATTTAAGGATGGCTTCTGATAGCAACTTTGTACAACCAGCTATTCCATGCTTTGATGGTCACTATGACCATTGGAGCATACTCATGGAGAACTTCTAAAGGTCCAATGAATACTAGACAGTTGTTGTTTCTGGCATAGTAGAACCAGCAGCAAGTGTTGTGTTGACAGATGGACAAAAGACAGAGCTTGAAAGACTGAGGTTAAAGGATCTTAAAGCAAAGAATTATCTCTTCCAAGCGATTGATCGCTCAATCTTGGAAACCATTCTTTGCAAGGACACTGTCAAGCATATTTGAGATTCCATGAAGAAGAAGTACCAAGGTACAACAAGGGCTAAGAGGCAGCAGCTTCAAGTACTTCGTTTGGAGTTCGAAGTGCTTCGAATGAAATAAGGAGAATCGGTTACAGATATTTTTCAAGAACGATGGCAATCGTCAACAAGATACAGATCCATGGCGACAAGATAAAGCATGTCACTATTGTTGAGAAGATTCTTCGTTCCTTGACACCGAAATTTAATTTTGTTGTTTGTTCCATAGAAGAAGCTAATGATGTTAGTTTACTTTCAATTGATGATTTACAAAATTCTTTGTTGGTTCATGCGCAAAAAATCAAAGAACAAGCATTGAAGGCCTTATCAGAAAATCACTCTACACCTAGTAGAACTGATAGAGGATAAGGAAGAGGAAGAGGTCAATGAAGAGGAAGCAGAAACAACAATGATCGTGGGCAACAAAATCATTAGCATCAAGAGAGTTAATTTCAAGGAAGATGAAGTGGATGAGGAGGTAATCACTCAACAACTTATAAACCAAAGTCAGCAGAAAAGTCCAAGGTTGAATGTTACAGATGTCATAGGTATGGCCATTATAAGTCAGAATGTCAAACTAATTTGAATAGACAAAGTGGAGAAGAAACTAACTTTGCAGAAAAAGAAGAAGAGGTGTCTCTTTTGATGGTGTGTCACGTGAAGGAAAAAACTCAACCAAACATGTGGTATTTAGACACTGGCTGTAGTAACCACATGTGTGGAGATAAGAAGGCATTCTCTGACTTAGATGAATATTTTTGCAACATTGTGAAGTTCGATGACAATTCCATAGTTTCTATTATGGAAAAAGGAAGGGGATATGAGATTTCAATTAAAGATGGAGTATGTGCCAAATTTAAAGACCGACTTGCTTAGTGTGGGTCAGTTGCAAGAAAAGGGATATGAGATTTCAATTAAAGATGGAGTATGTCAGATTCAAGATGCAAAATTGGGCTTAATTGCTCATGTTAACATGATGGTGAATCGTATGTTCCCACTTTATCTCCACAACACCAATCATTCATGCTTCTCAGAAAAATTGAAGGACGAGGCCTAACTATGGCACTTCTGCTATAGGCATCTTAGTTTTGGCAGATTGAAGACGTTACAACAGAAACATATGGTGACAGGTCTCCCTCAAACTACAACTTCTTTCCAGACCAAAAATAGGGCCTCCCATACACTGTTAGGGCAAAAGGGGAACAAAACCAACACTAGGCCACAAAAGGGGCCAGCCGGCCACTAATAGTGTACGGCCGGCCACAAATGGTAATGCAAAATCGAGGGTAATTTGGTCCTTTCAGCACGGGTCTCTTTAAATACATCACCAAACCTCATTTCCTCATGCCCACACCTCCAAAACCATCCCTCTCTCTCTCTAGGTGTTTCCTCTCTCTAGACTTACGCTTTACACGCGTTTTCCAATGTCCCATGTAAACTTTATTCATAAACCCTCTTTGGCCTCTTCACTTTAAACCAATCAGATTTTGTTTTCATTGATTTTTCTGGGTTTTCAACACTTTGGGCGCGTTCCCCTCGAGTTTTTCTTGGATTTTGTGAACTTTCCCGGGTTTTGACTTTTTCTCTCATTTTCTTTCTCCTAAGGTTGACTTTTTCTAAGTTTTTCCTATTTTTCCTCATTTTCTCCACTTTTTCACCAGTTTTCACCACACTTTCCAGATGGCAGATGGCATTCCTTACGACAGTGCTCCTTCTAAGGTACCTATTCTTCCACCTACTGTCGAGGTTGAGAAGCCTACAGCTGATGAGGCTGGCAAGGCAACGGAGGACATTGCTGCTAACCTCGAGGCAAAGGCAAAGGTCTTCGCCCCAAAGCCCAAGCCTGAGTTACTACCATTGAGGGTGAGGCCCTTTGATCCAGTCACTTACCACCCCCGCAAGCACATAATAGCGCCTGGAGACATGATGCGCTTTGATGATTTCGTTGATGGCGTGCCGATGAATATTTTGCTGAGGGAGCCGGACTCCCACCTTTCTCATTGCACTACTAAGGTAGAAACTTTATTTTCATGCTTTACTGCCTTTCATTTGACTCTTCTTTTATTCATTGTCTTTTATCAGACTCACTCTTTCTTTGTTGTCTTTCATCTGACTCACTCTTTCTTTGTCACAGGAGGACTCTCGCTCCTGTAGCGGTTACGGGGCAGTGATGGCCAGGGATTGGTGTCACGAGCTCCCTCCCCCCTCCGAGTCCACGACCTTGTTAATGAGGCAGGCTTTGGCTTGCTTTGCACCAGGCTCTCACGCCACATGGTTAGCTGGGCCCTACTCGGAGCATTAGTGGAGAGATGGTGGGATACCACCAACTCCTTCCACTTCTTTTCCGCTGGGGAGATGATAATGACCCCCTATGACTTTTCGATGATCACAAGTAGGAGGTGATCCGATGCCCTTTGACATGGACATGGGCCAGTGGGAGATGGCCTTGATCTACCTGCTCGGAGCGAGCCCGCTGTCTAGACAGGCCAGCTATGGTATGATACAGTTGGTTCCTCAAGCACTTCCACATAAGTCAACCTGAGACACAGAAGGAAGTAGAGCAGTACATCCGAGACTTCTTGATGTACCTTCTCGGTACCACATTGTTCGCGAACAGATGGAACACCGTAGGTTTGTACTTATTGAGTGCCCTTGTGACCCTGTCCTGAGTCTGATTTTACGACTAGGGTGGAGTTGGCCTTCCCACACTCTATTATTACATGAGCTCTCGTTCCCGCATGAAGGGAGACAGGGTCGGAGGCTACTAGAGAGCCTGGGAGGTATGTACTACCCTTTCGATTATGTTTACTTCTTATGCTTTCTACCTTGCACTTTCTGTTTGATACCATCTGTTCACACACTGTGCCTTCTGCTTTGCACTTTATGTTTAATATATGTTCACACACTGTTGATGCACAATGTTGACCTTTTCTTGGATCTATGGGTTTACGCCTATTTCTCGACCCTTGCTCCAGAGCCGATGAATGAGATTACTCTGGACGTGCCCTACTCGCGGCGGTATGATGGCAGGTGCCGCCGCCGGAGCCACGAGGACATGACTTTCACCTTCTATCGTCGCTACTTCAATACAATGGTTGCCCGTGAGGTAATCCAAAACTCACAGTCATTTCTACTTTATTCCGATTGCTACTGTTCTGATCCATATTTTGACAACTGATAGCAACTAACAACTTGTACCGTCTCTATTTGCAGATCACGTGGCAGCCATAGGGGACGATGCCAGCCAGAGTTAGAGACCAATATGTTAGGGCTTGGGCTACCTCTCGATATCAGATTTTGTTAGAAGGCCCATTCTGCCAAGCCTGGCTCTTGGGAGAGCGGTCTGTACGCCAGACACTGGACTTGCCTACCCCGGTTGTTCCTATACCACCCCCAGCATCCATGAGGATAGCTGATAGCCTCTCAGCTAAGACCATTAATCAGTATATGGTGGGGCTAGATACTGACCACTTCCGAGGGGACGGAGATTACACGACCTTCATCCAGACTCATCTTATGCTGCCCCTGAATGGAGTTCGCGCGGGTGACGCAGCAGACACTCCCTGGGCCAGAGAGGCTGCTCAGGAGGCTAAGGCTAGTGTTGGAGAGGCCCCTCCTACTGCGCAGGCTGCCAATTGGCCAGCGATTCCTACCACGATTCCTTGCAGGCAACCGAGCGGGACGGCCTATTAGCTCTTGATCGAGCCACCGGAGGCAGGGCACCAGTATGTTAGAGCCTCGGGCGTACCTCAGGCATGGACCATTACTCGACAACTTATATCCCGCATTTACCCTTTTTAGATACTGATTATTCAACTTCACTTGTAGGCACCCACAAAGTATACGGAGGGCCTTCTTCAGCTGGTTACTTCCCTAGTTCACATGGTACAAAGGTGTGAGATGCTGCTCACTCTGCACGGTATCCAAGTATACTTCTCTTCCCCTCATGCATTGCATTGCATTGCTTCCCACACTGTACTGACATGCCATATTCCCATTGATACACGATACTCATACTGTGCGACACTCACAATAATACACTGCATACTGACATACATTCTGATACTGCTTCACACTGTACTGACACACTACACCCATTTTATGTACCATACTCATACTGCATACTACATTCTGCAACATATGTTCTGTATCTGGTATTCTAACATTTGCTTTTCAGGTTTCCTCTACACCGAGGGCACCAGCAACAGTGGTAGCACCGGCGGCACCTCCTCTAGTGACAGGAAGGAGAGGTAGACAAGCCCCAACACGCGGCCGAGACGAGCATCGAGGTCGAGATAGAGGCAGAGGTGCTCGAAGTCGAAGCAGCTTGGAGCCAATTTTGAGTGGGAATGATACTGAGACCAGCGACTCCGAGGAGGCAGCGAGCCGATGCTCTAAGTTTGAGAGAGGGGACGATGATGCTGACACGGGGGCAGGAAGCGGAGACGATGCCGAGGCTGGCTCTGAGTCAAAGAGCGAAGATGATGATACTAGCCCTGGCTCGAAGTCTGATTTTGATAACGATACTGACGGAGACAGGGCCCTTGAGTCCTTTCCGAGGAAGAGGACGAAAAGGGCTTCTCGAGCTTGATACGACTGGCGCAGATTTTTTTACTTTTTGCTTAGTTTCTTTTATTTTGGTAGCTTAGCACATATATAGCTTCAAATAGGCTTTTACTTTTTCTTTTGAAAACTTGTACTCTCTTTTGTAAAAACCATGGTCGGGGTAAAAACCTCGTAGTTTTATGAAAAGAGTTATTGTTTTTGCATCATGAGCACCACATTTGCATAGAATGAAAATGGAGTTGGATTTGAAATCAAGAATGCTTGTATTGGAATGATATTCTTAATCGGATGATGAGCCGACCAACGACCAAAATACAAAATATAACTCGATAAATGGAAAACAAAATAAAAACTACATAAACACAGCTAGACACACTTTCTATAAACAAAAGACTCAAAATAAAACCCCAAAACACAAAGACCAGGACAAAACCAAAATGCCAAACTGCCAGGCCACAAAGTGGACAGCTGGCCACAAAAAGTGTACGGTCGATCGGCCAATAAAAGTGGACAACCTGCCACTTGTGGTGATCCACTAGTTGGCTGACAGCTGGCCTCCACTCACAGCCCTATCTTCTACAAAAGGGTCCTCCTTCGTAGTTTCTTCACCAGAACCTCATTTTAGCTATTGTTTTCTTTGAAAATGGAAATCTTCCTTGCCGAGAAACTTAAAGATTGGATAGCCACTTTAGACCGCATGAAAAAGGTGAATTTTTGAGGTTTCGACATAAACGCACTTTTTTCGTTGAGCCGCACTCCACTTTGTTTTTCGTTCCTCCGTGTCGCGGCCTGATGTTAAGATCCAATTACGCATGTATTTCGCTTTGGAGCACAGAAAATGTGTCTGACTCTTAAGGAGTTTCAAGCATTGCTGGAATCCTGATGCGACGAGGAAATCATGCCTTAGCCCCATTTTGGCCATGCTCTGGCTTTAGGATGGATGTGTGGGCTTACTTTGCACAAAGCTCGATTTTTGGCTCATGACGGGAAGCTAGATATACCCAGTTTGATTCATCAGTTTTCTGACATCGAAGATAGAGGCGACCTTCTCTAGCGAGGCTTTCAACAACATGCCATTTGTTTATATATGCTCGCACATTTTCTTCTTGCCCCTAGTTGTGGCGGAGCCAGCTTTATGCTGATCGAAGTGGCCTAATGCCTAAAAGAATGTAAGAGTTGCATTGGTTTGGCATTGGCCAAGACCTTGATGGGTTTAGATGCTTTTCATCAGCGAGAGACCACCAGGTTTGTGGAGAGTCCTCTACTGCTCCAGGTATTGTTTCCTACCCTTTCTTATATATGTTTCTTACATCACTCTGCACTCACACTCTATTTTTCTCTCAAAACCCTTTCTTTCATTTTCTCTCAACGTACATCTCTCTATTCTTTAATCTCTATTCTTTTTTATCCTTTCCCAAATATGGTTAATGGATAAGCTGAAAGTAATGGACCCCTACTCCAAATATTCAACCCGAACTTACTTCTTCTGCCAGTGGCTAGTAGACTTTCCCACTGAGAGTTGGTGGTGCAACTGGATGTGCAGCAGATCGGCAGCGAACATAGCTTGGCGTTGCCCCTAGATTAACTTGACTGAGATGAGCTACAGTATGTCCCATTAGCCGGGTGTTCGGTTGATTGGCCTCACGCACTGCGTGTTCTATTTTCCCTTCCGATTTAGATGCCAGTTTAGACATAATCAGACTCGTCCAAATGAGGGGATAGAATACCCGGCCCGATACCTAATTCATGCTTCCAATCTGACTCGATACCTGGCTGCCTGGAGGGTGAGAGAATTTCTGGCCCCTGTCCCTAGTTTCAGTTATGCCCTTTCTAGCGAGTGCTTGGCTTGGCTTAAGGACGAGGCACAGGTCCGGCCAACTTTGGCTATAGAGGCTTCCGCAAGTAGAAGCAGAGGACACAGGAACACCTAACTCATTTATGCCCCTAGTTTATTGCTTTGGTCCCAAGATGATCTAAGTTGTAAAAGGTAAATTTTGAACAAAATCAACTTTTATTAAAACTTTTCAAAACCATTTTCGAGAATAATCACTACTTGACACACAGGGAATCAATCCTCAAGATGTACAACCCCAAATCAGAAGATTATACTGCCCATAATTGCATTCATCATACTAGCCCTTTTGCCAAACTGAAGATCACACAACCAAGCTAACAGATAATGAAGATAGCCTCATCAAAAATGAATGAATATGATAATTGAGTTGGAGATGATTACGGCCGAACTTCAGGATGAAGTTGCCTACGTATCCTAAAGATGGGAATCAGGTCTTACGTAGTTTGGTTCAGCTTTACTCGAGTATTAACTCTCTCCTTTTATGCTCTTACTTTTGTCAAAGTTGCCCTTTAGGGTTTTCAACCTTGCGAGCTCAGTTTTTCTTTATTTCTAATTTTCCATTCTCTAACTTTTGCCTAAGTCGCCCTTTCTAGTTTTCAGCCTAGCGAGCCTTTCAAGGGTAATATTTCTTCAACTTGTCCATGTTAATTGGTTGTGAAAATTCCAGGCCATCTAAGTCCATGAGAATAAGCACCTCTCTAGACCAGATAGATTTGATGATGTAAGGACCAATCCAATTGGGTCTAAACTTGCCCCTAGGGTCATGGATGGGAGCTCGGTTGTCTTTCAATACCATGTCTCCTTCCTTGAGATTCATGGACTTAACTTTCTTGTTAAAAACCCTAGCAATTCTGCATTGGTAGCCCTGAACGTGATACAACGCCTTCAGTCTTCTTTCATCAAACAACATTAACTCCTCAAATCTACTCTATTGCCAGTCCGCCTCCGCTATTTGACAATCGGCCATAATTCGTAGTGACAATCAGCCATAATTTGCAGTGGCGGCACTTCGATTTCAATCAGTAAAACAACTTTCATCCCATAGATAAGAGAATAAGGGGTCACCCCTGTAGACGTTCGGATTGATGTTTTGTATCCCCAAAGCGCGAACGACAGTTTATCTGGCCAGTCCCTGTATGTTTCCACCATCTTTCGCAAGATGTTCCTAATATTCTTGTTAGCAGCCTCAACAGCTCCATTAGTTTATGGTCTGTATGTTGACGAGTTGTGAAAAACTACATTATATTTCTCGAGCAGATCCACCACCTCTTTCTTGAAGTGTGAGTCGTTATCTGATATGATCTCATCGGAACCCCATATCGGCAAATGATATTGTTTTTGATAAATTTGGTCACATGTAACACCTTCAACACAGAATAGGACTGAGCTTCCACCTACCTCGTAAAGTAATCAATTGCCACCAATATGAACTCATGTCCATTTGAACCCTTTGACAAAACTGCCCCAATAACGTTGATTCTCCAGACTGAGAAAGGCCATGGCGAAGTTATATTATAGAGCTTTAACTGTAGGATATTTATGCGATTGGCATGGATTTGACCTTTGTGGCATCATCGTACAAAACCAATACATTCTTCCTCCTTAGTTGACCAGTAATAACCTTGTTTGAGAATTTTTCGGGCTAGCATTATACCGTTCATGTGCGCCTCACACTCTCCCCCGTGGATGGCCTCCATGAGGCACTTCGATTCCTCCTCTTCAACACACAACTTGTGCATTCCCAGATGACCTCTCTTATATAGCTTACCATCGTAGATGATGAACTGGACGACCAGACGCCGTATTCCCCGTTTATCTTTACCATTTGCCCCTGGTGGATATGCATCATTTTCCAGAAAATTCCAAATATCATAATACTAGGGGTTTCTGTCTTGCACTTCATCTATCGCGGCAATGGTTTCGTAAGCCGATGTCTATTTCTGTTCAATGACAATCGGACCCATCTTGACTCCAAGTGGGATGTCTACCATAGAAGATAGAGTTGCTAATGCATCAGCAAACCGGGTGTTCTCCCTCAGTAGATGTGTAAATGTCAGTTTTTCAAACCTCATAATTAGAATATCCAAGTTCTGATGATAAACCTTCATTTTCTATTCTTTGACTTTCCAATCTCCGTTTGCTTGAGAAACAACCAAATTCGAGTCCCCGATGATGTCCAACCTTATTACCCCTAGTTCTAGGGCAGCTTCCAGACCAGCAATACACGCTTCATATTCTGCTTTATTGATGGACACTTTGAACTGGAGTTTGAAGGCTAAGGGTATATACGAGTTGTTGGGTGCTATCAGCAACACACTTATCCCATAACCATATTAATCGTCCTCCATCAAAGTACATCATCCACGTTTCCTCTTCCACTTGTAGAATGTTTTCATCTGGGAACAAGTATTCCACTGCCTCATCCCCTTCTACCGGGTGATCCGCCAAGAATTCCTCCACAGCTCTCCTTTTAACTGATTTGCCTGTAAGATATTTGAGGTCAAATTCAGAGAGAAGAAGCAACCAACGAGCTAGTCTACCCGTAAGCGCTAGTTTCTCAAAGATATATTTGATGGGATCTAATCTCGAAACCAGGATTACAAAGTGAGCTAACAAGTAGTGTCTCAACTTCCTGGTAGCCCATACCAGGGCTAAGCAGGCTTTCTCGAGGGGAGTGTAGCGGGTCTCATAATCCAGCATCTTCTTGTTCAAATAGTAGATGGCCTTCTCCACCCTATCTTTAGATTCCTGAGCGAGCATGCACCCCATGGTCGTATCTGTCACTGATAAGTACAAAATTAAAGGCTATCCCAGCTCTGGTGGTGACAACACGGGTGAGTTCTGGATGTACTACTTGACCTGTTCAAAAGCAAACTTACATCGATCATCCCATCGGAATTGCTTCCCTTTCTTCAAGAGACCAAACAATGGTTCACAAGTCCAGGTTAATTTTGAAATAAACCGTCTTATGAATTGCACTTTCCCTACAAAGTCACGCACTTCCTTTTCAATCCTTGGTGGTGGCATTTCTAAGATGGCCTTGATTTTGGATGGATCTACTTCAATGCCGCTCTATGTGATCCGAAATCCCAATATTTTCCCTACTGTCACTCCAAAACTGCACTTCTGTGGGTTCAACCATAATCTGTATTATTTGGTCCGTCAAAAGAATTTTTCCAGTGTGGTGTAGTGGCCTTCTCATTCTTTGGACTTGACGATTATGTCATCCACATACACCTCAACCTCTTTATGGATCATGTCATGCAGAATGGTGATCGCAGCTCTCTGATACCAGACTCAGACCCAGAAGAACATGAATCTGATCCCGACTCTACAGACTTAGTAGAATCAGATTCTGGTTCATCACCCGATTCAGAACTAGAAAGATAGCCTTCCTCCAACTACCAAGTGAGACATGGTGCCCTCGATGCATCCAAAATTCTAGTGGTTGGATCCACTCCCGGCTCTACCCCAATCATGGAGACAGTAAAGTCATCCCCCAAGTTCTCCATGTCGGTCGTAGGATTTGTCAGGAGACTGGCCAGTGCTGTCCCTACTCCAGGTTCACTGTCATCTGAGTCATCTTCTATGCTCTGGCTAGCTTTGATGCTTGGTTCAGCCATTTCCTTATCACTGTCCTGCAGCTAATGGTCAAAGAAGATCTCGAACCCAGGGACACCCTCGTTCGAGGAATTTACCCAAGGTTCAGGGAAGCTGCGAAAAGGGAAACCCTCTCCCTCTCGAACAAAACAGCCATTCAACATCTCCCAGGTTGGCCGATAGATGAGCTCATAGTGTTTTCCAGCTTTCTTAGCTTTGGCCTTGCCTCTCATTTCTTCCCCCTTTCTAATCCAGTCCTCTCTAGTGGGCACATAGCCCAGTCCAAAGGCATATGGGTCGTGTGGCACCTCTGCCAGTACTATAACACCTTTCCGACCACTCTTTCAAAGCCTTATTCCCGGAATGTATCGCAGTTTGTTCATAAAGTATACGGACTAGGCACTAACGCACATGCCTTCGTCCACGGCCAAAATGGTCTGCACTACTCAGGCTTTCGCCAGAGTGAATCCCAAGAGGAATACATTTTCACTACCATGGTTGATCTCTAGTACTGGGGTGGTCACCTCTCGCGGTGGATGTATGGATGAGTTCCTAAAAACGGTTGCTACTCCTCCCTCATGAGGACATTTCAACATCTAATGGAGGGTGGAGGAGACAGCCTTTACGTGATGTAACCAAGGCCTCCCTAACAACAAATTAAAGGTAGCTAGCACATCCAGTACATGGAACTCGATCTCTTGCTCTGATGGGCCTACTTAAACCTGCACTTTTATTATACCCATGACCTCTCTACTTGTATTGTCATATGCCCGTATCACTTGGGTTGTGGGGATAAAGTCTGCCAGTTTGTGACCATCCGCATATGCAGTGCGAGAAGGACAGACATTAGTGGCAGAACTGGTATCTACCAACACCACCGGTACCCACTTCTCCTTGCATTCCACAGATATATACAACGGTTTGTTGTAAATCGACCCTTTTAGCGGCAGCTCTTTGTCAGAGAAGGCGAGCCCGGGTTTAGCTCCGCTGGGAAAGACCAGACCCACAAGTTGCTTGGGTGTAGTATCAATGGATAATTTAGCCTTGTCCATTGCCGACAATACTACCTGTCAATACACCGGTGAAGCCATGAGGAGCCCCCAGATAGAAATATTAGCTTGGATTTTCTTGAGCTGCTTCAAAATTAGCTCTTTTTCTAGTTGCTTCTCTTTTTGTTTCTCGGCCTCTTTGTCCTTTCCTGATGGCTCCGCTTGATCCAAGTGTGGCGGTTTAAAGTACCGTTCACTTCTCGTCAGATGGTCTATTTCCTCAACATACCATGTATTATCCAGGATGCAATCACCCCAGTCTTCGTCAATATAGGCCAGGTGCAGATCATTGTCGTCCCACCACTCACCCTCAGCGACCGACAGAAAGTTGTCCAGCTCCACCTGAATCATTTTTACAGTACAAGTGCCCCCCTTAGAATGACACGTGGTTACAGTTTTCTAGCTGTCCTCAACTCTTTCTCTCTCAAACTGCCTCAATGAAGCTTCTTGTTCAATGTCTGTGGTGTTCAGTTTTCTAGCTGTTCACATGGTTATAGTTTTCTAGTTATTCACAACTCTCACTTCTTGACCTAGGTTTCCCACGTATATGCCCTTCAGTAGTTTCCCTTTCTCATCAACCTTCCTGGCCACTGCAACTACCTCTGCTTCATTTTTCTCTGGTTTTATCCTGATTTTTTCTTCTTTGTCAAGCTCATCACTTATCCATCTGGTGTTGTTAATCGATCCGTTCAAGTCAAACCACCCGATCTGTACATCTCTCTAATCATGCTCATCAAAGAACTGTAGGTTATCCAAATCCTCTTTGAGGTCTACCAAATCATCCAACCGTTGGCTCGGGCCATCCTTCTTGTCTACATTGATGTCTACCGAGATTGGTAGCACCACTTCAGGCTTGGTTTGACTAGTTGGCACAATATAGAAACTTGGGTTATACACCCTCTCAGATAAGTCCTTAAGACACTCCAATAACAAACTAGTACCTTCCTCTGAGGTTGACTTCCTTTCCATTGCAAGTATCATCACCACGAGCTTGGGTTGAGGTTTGGACGTGTCCATCATGCACAAATTTGTGCCTTCAAGAATGAACAACGTCGGTTTTGGTAGGTGGGAGGGGGTAATGTATACATTGGGGCCATAAAAGGCGGCCAGTGTATGGATAAGGTTAAGGTTTCGAGGTAGGGGGCTTGATTATGGGCTAGAAGCGGGTACATTTGGTTTCTGGGGTGGTGCAATGACCTTGTTGTCAATGAGATCCTAAATCTCATGATGCAAACGGAAGCACTGGTCGATATCATAACCGTGCTGCTGGTGAAACGCACAGTATTTTGAGGGGTTATGCTTGGGTGGAAGAGGGTCAAGAAGAGGGCGAGGTTCTAAGGGTTTTAGGTGCCTTTTTTTGATTAACACCTGCATGGCTTTAGATAGGGTCATGCATAGTTGGTTAAAAGTCCTACCCTGAGTTCGGGTAGGTTTGGATGATGTTTGTGGGTCGATGTTGGCGAAAGGGTCTGCAGTCTTGGTTGTGGTGACAACACTTACATCTAATGGCCTCACAGCTGCGCTACCACTGGCAACATTGAAACTGCAAACAAATGGCCTCTTAGACGGCTCCTTATCCTCAGTAATAAGTCTTTGTTTTATGGCATCCTCAATTTGAACCCCCATTTCATGATGCTCTGTGAATGTAAATAGAGGTAGAACAATCATCTTCTACAGTAACTTGCCCTGCAGATTCCGAACCATTCTTATCTGATCTTTTTCTGAATGTCAAATGGTGATCACTGAGGCTTTGGCCCTCCATCTTATCACAAACTTAGAGAAACCTTCTTCTGGCTCTTGGCGCGTCGCCTCGAGATCACGGATTGTGACCTTAATTTGAGTGTTATAAGATTACTGTGCCATGACGGACTTAACTAATTCATCCCAATTTATTTTACTGAGTCTTCCAACTTGCCATACCAGATTGTTGCTATACTCGACATTGTCCGACCGAAGAGGGATACCTTCTATAACCTAGTCACACCCACCGGCTGTAAAATGTCTGAAAACAACTATAGATGAACCATCGGGTCCCTAGAGCCATCAAAACGATCAATGTGCGGTATTTTGAACCACTCTGGTAGTGTAATCGTAGATTTGGTATAACTATCCTCTATGTCTGGAATGGAATTAACCCCTTGCCCTCTCTTGAACAATTTTTCCAGTTTGTTGACCTTGAGTGCAGTTGAGTCAACCTCGAACTCAAACAGAGCCTCGGTCTGATAAACTAGGACTTTGGAAGCTTGTGCTCGGATTGGCTCTGTTTGGACTGGAAAAATCAGATTACGCTAGTATTGCGGATCTTGAGCAGTGGCAATATTAGTAGTGGCACTAGGCACAGGAATAGCCGTGGTGGGTACATGGGATGCAAAGGCCACAGCCAGCTGTGGTTGCTACTGTGGTAACCTAGTTATCACCTCAGCTTAGCGGGCCACAACTTCGGCCTAGCGAGCCACATCATGCTGTAGTATTTCCACTATTTACTGTAACTGGAGTATTAATTCCTCCATATTGTCTGGGAGATACTGTGCCATTGGAATAGGTAAATGTTCTCGTACTGGACTGGAAGTAGATGACTCTTCCCGAACCGAATTGGACACAGGTGAGCTGAGGGGTGACTGCAGTAAGAACGAGACCGATGAACTCTGTCTGTTTCTCCTTCGCCTTGTAACTAGTGGTAGTAAGGTAAACACGGGTTGTCCCTAAACAAGATCCTCGACCTTGCACAGTCTTCCGACTCAGGTCCAAAGTATTTGGGGGATATCCGAACTTTCTGAAGCTATGGTTTAAACTGCCTAGCAAAAAGAAATAAAGCAAAAAAGAAGTAATAAAAAATCGCACAACACCTTAGCTAAAATGTTATCAACACAGACATGATCAAAGATGTAGGACTTGTACTCCACACTGAATTCTGCCCCAAAATAGATACCAACTTGCCACTAATATGAACATTCCTGTACAGTCTCACTATAAAGCACATACCAATTAAAAGAGAACCAAAACACCCCTATGATGGGGTAGGGTTACCCTGTCCTAGTTTTGTGATGAACTAAGGTTTCACTACTTCAATAACGTGATTTCACGCCATCCTACATTCGGGTGAGCATCCTGTCCTAGTTTGGTACTATAAGCACCCCATTTTTGACCGTCCTCAAGACTTGGATGTCATCGTTTGAACACTCGATGATCATCCATGCTCATGTTCATTTTAAGTTCCCGGAGGTCTCGACCGCGCGCCTTGCCTTAGGATCTCTCAACTTATCTATTTTGTGCTTGGTTGTGGACCAACCACATGTGTTTTTGCTTCTGAGGGAAGAGGGTGGCTTGTTGGCCATCCCCTCAACCCATCGGCCAAGGCATGATGCCATCGGCCTTGTGTTCTTGCCATCGGCCAAAAGTGTTGCCCGATCGGCACTCTTTTTTGGTCGGTTGGCACTTATGTTGGTCGATCGGCCATATTTTTGAGCCGAGACCTTTCCATCTGCTTTTTGCAGATATTTTCTGCCAGCTATGATAGCTAGTATCCACAATTCATATCCTCCATACACGTGTATGGAGGGATTTGTTTCAAGACTCAAGCTTGCTCAACAAGCTTGAGAATTGGAATTTTATAAGAAGGGAACCCCTCCTCCCTTCTCAGGGGTTCAGAAGATGGAGTCTTGAGAGATAGATATACATTTGTATCTATATCTCCTTGTTGATCCTTGTTTTGTGCTCCAAAGTGTCTTTTTGTCTTACTATTGCACACAAACACCTAGTAGAACACCATCCTTTGGTTGCTGAGGTCCTTAGGAGTTGTTTTTAGTGTTCTTGAGCTGGTTTTGGCCAAAGGAGGCTGTTGGAGTAGTGTTCTTGAAGGTGTTCTTCAAGGGTGAGCTTCTTGTTTTTAAACCCCCATTCTTGCTTAAACTTTTAGACCTATTTGCATATTGTTTTAAGCTTAGCTCTAAACTACAAAAACTTCTGATTTTGCATGCTTGAGACCTTTTTTTAAGGTCACTTTTTGGTTTGGGGTTGTTTATCCCCCCCCTCCCTTAGGCCTTGTTTGGCCTTGCTTTTGTGCCTTCTTTGTGAGCTTCGTGATCACCTTGTTTTAGCCTTCTCACCACTGAAATCTAGAGGGATTTCAGTGGTGGGGATGGTGTTTTAAGGTCCCAAAAAAGAGAGGGTCGTCCCCTCTCCTTGTGTTTTCAATACTTGCCTTGAATGCCTCATGTGTGAGCATGTTTGTTAGGCTTGTTTTAGCTTGTATATTAGCATGTATTTATGGTTATTTTGCGAAGACTTACCCCATTTTTTGCTTGGATTGATCACTCCATGCATGGTTTATACACTTGTAGTGTAAATCACACACACTAGTCTATTTCCGCATGTATTTGGTGTTGTCTTACCATGTCATACCTCTATTTAGGTTTGGTTTGGTTAGCTTTTGCATGCCTCATGCACTTGTAGTGCATTTCCATGAAATTGCCTTAACATGCTTTGTGCTTTAGGCCATGTTTTTAACATGATTTTGGCTTGACCCAAAGAAGCTTTTAGCCTTGTTTTACCATGCTTAAGGTCTGTTTGGTGTTGTTTTGTTCATGCTTGCATCGTTTTGTATAGCCATGGTTCAACCTAGCTTGTTGGCTTTGAGTGTCCAAGTCATTAGCATGCATTGCTAGGACTATTCTTATGATTTGGCATCATTCCATATGAGATTTCAGTCCATATAGTGTGGCCATGCATTCACATTTGTCACCTTTTCCATGCTTAGAAGGTTTTGTGTTTTATGCCTCATGAATGGACCGTTGTGCATGCTTCCATGCTTAGGTCTTTGGGATGCCATCTAAGTGGATTTTTGGTCTTGTTTTACCATGCCATAACTCTGTTTTTCATTGGTTAAGTCATGCCATGTTTGGTTTTGATAGGTGTAGTACAACACCTCTTTTGTAGCCTTGCATGCCTCATGCTTTTGGACTTTTGTCCTAGCTTGTGTTGGCTAGGTTTAAGCTTGTTTTTAGCCCTATCTTGACCTGCCTTGGGACTATTTTTGGTGCCCTTGGCCCTTTGGGGCTTGCCTTGCATAGCCATGGTTTGAGTCCCTTGGCTAGCCTTAAGCTTTAGGCTTTCTTGCATGCTATACTTGCTTTGTTTGGTTGATTTGGCATCATTCCTCACATATTTTTAGAGCTTATTACATTGCCACATTCTCATGTTTGTCACACCTTGCTCATGTTTGAGAGTTGTGTCTTGTTGCCTAACTTATGGGCCAATTGGCATGCATGTTTGTTTTGCATTTTGGTACCATCATTTTAGCACTTTTGGTCACTGATTTGGGCATGTTTGAGAGCTGTCCATTTTAGTTTAAGCCCATTTTCGCCTGTTGTTTCATGCCTCATTTGCATGTTGTTACATGCTAACTCCATTACATGTTGTTACAGGCTAATTTCATCGCAACATGCTTGCATGTTTGCATAGCATTGTGTGTGCGCCTTGCCTCTTGATCAAACATGATAGAGGTTGAGGTCTCTTATGTGATTTTGTGCATTCATCTCACATTGAATTGCACATTTGGCTCCTTTGGCCATCATGCATTGGAATGCGTGATTGGTAGCCTAAGGGTCGAGAACTACACACCTTTGATCCTTAAACATGATAAGGAGTGTAGTTGCAAATATTTTCTTGCAAATGTATTGCCATACCTCTGTTTGTCCTCTGCTGCAGCAAACAACATTTTGCAGGAAAAGATGGCCGATCGGCTATCTGGTGTGCCGATTGGCTAAAAGTGTTTGGTCGATGACCTCATAAATGGTCGATGACACTTTTCCTTTGGCTGATGGCTTCACCATTTGGCCGATGGCCTCTCAGCATGTCCACGAAGTGGTTCTAGAGCATCACAGGACTTTTCACAATTTTCAGAGGTGCAAAATAGTGCAAACAGAGGCAACATGAGGCATGGCAACGGATTTCCGAGCGAAGCCGATTGAGCACGCATTTGTCCCTTTTGTCAAGGCCGCTTTATTGTTTTTGTATCTTAATTAATTTGTTTAATTAGTTAAGAGTTGTGTAATAATTAATTAGCTTGTTAGTTGATTAATTAGTCGATTTGTATTATTCTTTCGGACCCTCCGTTGAGAGGGCGAATTTTGTAATAAGTGTGCATGAGTGTGTGAATGTCTTCCAACCCCACGTCTTTCTCCCTTTTACTTACCCGCTTATGATGGCTAGTTTTAGGGCATATTTCATTTAGCATCCTTATGCTATGCATGTTTGCATCATTCATCTGTATTGCATGCACCAGGCTCGGCGCATCATACTAACTGCATTGTATATCAATTCCTACTTGAATACATGTATCGAGTTGTCGCATCTCATATGCATTCTTAGAATAGCCGAGCCTATTTCTAGTTGCATTTTGCATGTGCCGCATTAGCCATCTTAACATGAACTAGGATCATGCATTGATTACTATCTAGTTCTTTATTTTGGCTCGGAGTACACTGTAAGTGTTTATGCTTTAGCATCCTTGCATGTGTGTAAGTGTTGCCATGATAGCATGCTTGCCATTAGGCTATTTGCTTATGTGATATAACTGCCTGAATGCCTGTGGATGAAGGTTGGATTGCTTGAATTGGAACAATTCATCGAATCCTCGATTTAGCCTACTTGCGAGTAGCAAACTTCAGACTGCTTTTCAAACAACAAATATGCAATGCTTTGTTCCAAATTACGCGATCTAGTCTATACTTGTGTGTTGGGCACATCACATAGTAAATCTAGCTAATAACTGGAATAAGAACGCATGTGTTTTCAAAAACGAGATGTCATGCTTAGTACAGGCCGATCTTTGATCGGGCGAGCGGGGGTGCTCATTGCATGACCTTCCCCTCTCGTACCCAAGTTCCCGAGCCGAGGCAACTTTGGTGATGACGGACACGTGGTGATTTATCGGCTCTGTATCTGGAAAAGCAGTCCATGTTTGACACTTCTATACAAAAATCAATTTTCCATAATGATTTGTCAGATTTGGACTCTTTGGTGATTTGTCGGTCTTGCATTTCACTTTACGAGATTAGATTCAGAACCGTGACATTGAGTCTGAACTGTAGTAGCTAGAGAGAAAACAAGATTTCGCGCCTTCGCAAGCGCGGAGCTTCGGGAGTCCTCAGGGCGCGTCTACAGTTTCTGGCGACTCTGCTGGGGACTTAGAGAACTTGACTCGAACTCATGATATCTTGTTTTGTCTACACTTATGTGTCTCTTTGCATTGCATTTGCATTGGTGTGCCTAGGATACCGTGTTTACCGTATGTTACTCCTGAACGGTTTGCCGGAGGCTTGCTTCGAGAAGAGTGCCATAAGGCTGACTGGTTACGGGCTCTGCCACGACGAGAACACAAACCTCAATTTTTACCGGGGCACCTTTTTGACCATTCGACCTAGTGCATATCGAAATCCATAGTGACTATTCCAAACTAGGACATGTTGCTTACCCAATTGTAGGTTGTTTGAAACTGTTGTGTGCGTAGTGAAACCCTAGCTTCTGACAAGATAGGACAGGGAAACCCTACCCCAACATAGGGGTATTTTGGCTCTCATTTGCTTACTATGTGCTTTTGGGAAGTGTGTCTCTACATGAATGCGTATATCAGTTTGCAAGTCTAGGTATCAGGCCTGAGGGCATCAGTATTTCGGGGAATCAGTTTTACCTGAGGGTATCAATTTTTCATGCAAAATTTTGGCAGAATTCAGTAATGAGTACAGTCATTCAGCTATGTTCATGTTTGTATTAGTGAAATTGGGCTGAGATACTGCAGGTTTTCTCTTTTGTAGGGGGTAGTCTTGGAACCGTAGCTTCAGAAGGCTCCAATATTCCCCGAGGTTCATTAGATTTGTGCTGATAGACTTTGTCAGGTCAGAGATTCAGTTCAAAAGCAGCCAGTATTTTCCTTCATTGAGGCAAGGCAGAGAAAGGCCAGTCAAGGCTCACCGGTTCATCTGATCCGTTAGTCACCAGTCATACCTCTCTGTTTAATTCAGCAGACTCGTGATGACACAAAATTCAGAAGAAATTGTGGTCATGGTAGCAGCATTAAACAAGGGAATCGCCATGCAGGGTGAGACCGATGTTGAAATGCAACGCCTGCCCAGGTCACCCGCCACACATCCAATCTGGGAACCCCAATTATTCCAAACCCGTAAGCCTACCACTTTTAAGCTGATAGGAATGATCGGCGATCTTCAGAGGTCTATGGCTGATCTAGCCTTTGGAATGTCGGCCCCGCCATCGATCATATCACATGCCGGGAACTTCATACCAGAAGAGCCCCCGCTATTGGGGCGAATTATAATTGAACTCAGTCAACCTGAAGCCATCCCAAGTTCCGGCAATGACATGTCGACAACAACAGGGCTTCGCACTGATGTAGCAACCCAAACCTTCGACCAAGCTGAGGCAAGTGGTAAGAACAAGGTGGAGGTGGACACTGATCCCTATGAACAACTTCTGTAGGCTGTTAAGGCTTTGAAAGTCAGGGGACTGAACAAACAGCAAGTGCTCGTAGTTACTACAAAAACTGTGGATGACACTTTTGTCACTCAGAACGAGGGCAGTTTGAGCCAAGGGGAAAATCGGGAGAAGGGCCGTCATACCAGAACTGTTCCTCCCAACCCTAATCCTACACCCGAGAAAGATCAGCAGACCAAGCCAGCACCTGCTGACCCCTTTGTTAGCGCATCCAGCAAAAATCCACAAACCTCGAAGTATTTGCCCCGAGGTCGCAGGGTCTTCTATACCCTTTATATGCCTTTTTCCAAGGCTCTTCAAATCCTTGCTGAAAAGGGGCATCTCAAACCCCTCGAGCCTCGGCCTCTCCCTAGTCGTCTTCCACCTAGTCATGACGCTACCCAGTACTATGCGTACCATCAACAAACTGGTCATAACACCGACAATTGCTTCCGTCTTCGCCACAAAGTACAGGATTTGATTGACAACGAGGTCATTCTCCCACCAAGCTCAGCAAAGTCTATCGTCACCGGATCGGTGAACCTGGAGGATAATGTGATGTGATCAGAGGATGAACCACCTGCAGGCGGCGCTCAGTTTACTTCAGATGTGGCGTATGACATGCACTGTTTTGAGCATTTGCGAATGCTGGTTTTGTACGTGCTGGCTTAGGTGTAGAGTCAATTCTGTTGTATTGTTTTGAGTCTGTCCTTTTGTTTTGAGTCAGTCTTTTGTTTGGGGTTTGTCTTATTATATCAAGTCAGTCCTGTTGTATATGAGTCAGGTGATTCCGAGGGTGTTACCTTGGACATCACTATTTTATTTTGTGTTTGTCTTTTCGCTTTCTTTTGAGTCTGTTTCTACCTTGGAGCCAGTTGTGCCAATAGACCTAAATGAAACAACAATAATTTTCACACTCTTGTGTTTGCTTTTGCCTTGCGCAGTTGTGCCAGAAGCTTG
Source organism: Camellia sinensis (assembly GCF_055761805.1). Taxonomy (NCBI): domain Eukaryota; kingdom Viridiplantae; phylum Streptophyta; class Magnoliopsida; order Ericales; family Theaceae; genus Camellia; species Camellia sinensis. The sequence goes on along the minus strand of NC_138961.1, from coordinate 65,169,574 downwards.
AATGAAACGGCAGTACTTTTCACCTACCTTTTCTGTGCCTTGAACTCATTGCATTGACCTAAGTTTTTCAAAACTTTTTGAACAAATGTGTTGAAAACAAAGGGGAAGGAATTCCTCGGGATTTGCAAAAATTTGATCAATTGAGAGAAAGAGAGGCATGCTAAGCCCTTAATGATTGAGATCATGCTTGTTAATGTGAATACTGAGAAGGATCCTGGCTTGATCCAGATTGGTTCTACATTGTCTTCAGCGCGAGCGACTAGTCGCTTTCTTAAAAGATTTCAAAAAATGTTTTGCGCAGTCCTGCGAAGACCTGTGTGGAATCGCTCTTGAGATTGTGCAGCCTAGGATCGCTCTCGGCCTTGAGACTTGACCCCATACTTTCAAACCTTGAACTGGCATTCTGAATGTTCAACGGTCAACCACCATCTGAGGCTTGTATGGCCAGATTTGAAACAGCCCACGAACTAGGGGCAAGAATAGTCAGATCAAAAAGGTCAGACATGATCAAAAGGAAGCTTGCGAAGCTAGATCAGGAGCACCCTTCGAACTAGGGGCAGCAAAAATGTCGAATGTGTTCAAAGATTCAAAGGATAAGTCCTTTCTCAAGCTAACGAAGATTGGCAAGAATGCCAAATCCCAGAAGGGAGGAAAGAAGAGAGTATTGCTGAGGACAATTAAGTTCCTATCCACAACACTGGGGGAAATTCAGACCCGGTTGGATGGACTTCTGCATCATCAGCAAACAGCAGCCATTCTCCTGGATTCATACGGCTTTGAGATCCTAAAACCATTTGACATGGACAAGTTACAACTTTTACCCTTGAGAGGCTCGCTGCGTCGAAAACCCGGAAGGGCGACCCAGGCAAAAGTTAGAGCAAATGAAAAAAGAAGAAAATAACCCAAAAAAAAAAAGAGAAAAAGAAAAATGAAGAAATTGAAAAATTCTGAACAAAGAAATGAAGAAAAAGAAATGAAAAGAAAAGAAAAACATAGCTCGCAAGGTTGAAAACCGAGGAAGGGCGGCCTTGACAAAAGTTAGAGCGCAAAAAGGGAGATTAATACCCAACTGTACCTTAACCGGAACTACGTAAGGCTTGATTCCCATGTTTGGGATACGTAGGCAACTTCATTCTGAAGTCCAACCATAAACACTTCCAAATCGATTGTGTCCATGTAATGGTTCTGATCATCTTTGTCTTCTCTGTACCCGAGAGTTCGATTGTGATCGCCACCTTGAGGACCGATTACAATGCGCTGCGGTGCCATTCAAACAAGGGGCAACTTTTCGTTGCCATACAATGTGCTGCGGTGCCATTCAAACAAAGGGGAACTTTCCATTGCTGTGCAGTGCCCTTTGGAACAAGGGGCAATTTTCCTTCGGATCTGAGGTTGTGCATCTCAAGAGTAAATTCTGTGATGGTCGAGCAGTGGCCATTTGCAAAAATAGTTTTTGAGAATTTTTACTAAGGTTGACTAATTTTCTCAAAAATTATTCCATTTTCCAAAACTGGACCATTTCTTAGACCCAAAAAAGGAAAATTTTCAGTGCTCATAACCTAACTTGCATGATTTCAAAATAAAAATTGAACAAGCATGTTAATCAAACTCTTATATTGATCAAAATTGTTTTAGTAGAAAGCCAAAATAAAAAATGGTCAAAATGATGAACTAGGGCACAGTTAAGTCAGGTGTTCTGTCTTTTCTCCATTGTCAACACACTTGCCAGAAAGGGCACTCTACTTGCCAAAAAAAAGGGACAACTGAAGCTAACAGCAAAATGCTGAAAACTATCTCACCCTCCGAGCAACGAGGTATCAAGCCAAGTGCGAAGCACGAATTGGAATGGATCGGATATTCTACTCCCTCATCTGGACACATCTTATCACGTCCAAACTCCCCAGCAGGCGTCATCAACCGATGTCAGCTGCGTATTGGCTATACACCCAGTTGTAGCGCAACCCCTCTTTGGGGGAAGTTCACTGTTGTGAGTAGAAGAATGAAAATCTAGCAGAGTGCTAGGGGCAAAAGCCCACGACTTCCTATTTATCCATCAACCACCTAGGGGAGGGATAAAAAAATGAGAGATTGAAGAATAGAGAGATGTGCGCTGAGAGAAAAAGTGAGGAAAAGGGCTTTTTCAGAAAAACAGAGATTGAGTGACAGAGTGATGTGAGAATCACAAATGAGAAATTGTGGGAAACAATACCTAGAGAAACAGGCTCCCTGTGCACGCCTGAGTATCGTGTCTTTTGTTTTGTCTCGATTCTTGTTTGAGTCGTTTCGAGTGTTTCTCGATGTGTTTCGGTTGTTTGCCTTTTATTTTTCGTTGTTGAGTCATTTTTGTTATGGTCAGCCGTAGGCTCAATACCCGGTCCAGAACTCATTTCTCATTTCAATTTCAAATGAATCATTTTGTGCTCAGAGTGCTATACCGTTCTTCACATATGTGCAAAACAGGACTTGTTCTTTCATAAAATTGTAGGGTTTGACCCAGTTCATGTGAGAACAGTAGAACCAGGACCTATCTGAAGCTACATGGTTCCAGGCTGCGAAGCAAAAGAAAAGAAAGAAAATTTGGAGCATCCGAGTTTGTTTCAACTTCTGCATGTCCCGTTATTGCATTCCGTATGTTCAGATTGAACTGTTTTTCTGAATGAGCCGTGTTCAGAATAAACTGAGTACTGTGTTATGAGCTGTGTGTTCAGAATGAGCAGTGTGTTGTATAAGTCGTGCGCCAAATAAACTGAGTACTGTGTTATGAGCAGTGTGTTGTATGAGCCGTGCGCCAAATAAACCAAGTACTGTGTTATGAGCTATGTGTTCAGAGTAAGTAGTCTGTTATATGAGCCGTGTGCAGAATAAACTGAGTACTATGTTATAAGCTGTGTGTTCAGAGTGAGCAATGTGTTCGAATGAGTCGTGTGCAGAATAAACTGAGTACTGTGTTACTAGCTGTGTGTTCAAAGTGAATAGAATACTGTGTCGACTATGTTTATGCCAGAATGGCAATCAGAAGTGCTCTCCCGGAGTACCAATCCCTGCCAGAGGCATCTTGGTTGCGTTTGCAATGCGTTCCTAGGAGAACAACCGCGACGGTGGAAACTAGAGTTCGAATGTTTGTTACCGAGAACACAAAGGTTTGGAATCTTCGAGACTAAAGTCTAGTTTAAATACCCAGGGGTGTATCCCCGACTTGGAACCTGTATGGAAGCCCCATAGGTTGAGGTAGCAAGTTTGCGCCTCGGTCCTGGATACTGATCCAACCTAGTTTGTCATCTCGTTGAAGAATAGGGAAAGTTGTGAATACGATCAGGAAGAAAAGCGACATCCGTGGCTTCCCCAGCCTATGTTCCTCTTCGTCATCATTTCAGCACCTTTGCACTGTGAGTTGAAGGTAAGTGTTTGAGGAATACGAGGGCGGGGATCCCCGTCAGACTAGAGCGGTTCATCGCCACTCACCCCGTGAGGTGTTTTCTAAAGCGCCGCTGTGTTTGTTCATTGCATTCCTTTAGTATCATGCATTGTATTGCATTCTAGCTATCAAGTTTCTTTCTCATTTATGTGCGGTATTGTATGTACTGTTCATTCAGGCAAGTTCCGGTTCAGTTTGACTAATACCTTTCTTCTCTTGCGTATGATATGCTGAGAAACTCTACATTTCCTCTCTTCCGTGTGAAACGCTGAGAGGGATACTTTTCTTCTCTTGCGTGTGATACGCTGAGAAATTTCCCTTTCCTTACACGATTTCAGTGTGTTTGGAATTTATCTCAAGTTGCGTCGTATACGCGCCTGGGCGGGTTATTTTTGGACATCCTCTCACGATTTCAGCGTGGTTTGAGTGTCCCTTTCCTTACACGATTTCAGCGTGTTTGGAATTTATCTTAGGTTGCGTCATATACGCGCCTGGGCGGGTTGTTTATGGACTTCCTCTCACGATTTCAGCGTGGTTTGAGTGTCCCTTTCCTTACATGATTTCAGCGTGTTTGGAATTTATCTCAGGTTGCGTCGTGCACGCTCCCGATTGTTTGTTTTTGGACCTCCTCACACGATTTTGGCGTGTTTGGAATTTGTCTCAGGATGCGTTGTGTACGCGCCTGATTGTTTGTTTTTCCTTTTCTCATGATTCCAGCATGGTTGAGGTTTGTCGTCCCTGTGCATCGCGCTATCTTGCGCACCTCATCTGCACTTGTTAGTGCATTGCATTTCATTCGCGCTATTTTGGACATCGCGCTATCTTGCGCACCTCATCTGCACCTATTAGTGCATTGCTCGCACTATTTTGCGCATCGCGCTATCTTGCGTACCTCATCTGCACCCGTTAGTGCATTGCTCGTGCTATTTTGCGCACCTTACCTGTACTTGTTAGTGCTTTACATTGTTATGAACACTTCACTTGCATTGTAATGCTTGTTTTTACCGTATTATTATGCATTACACTCAACCCGCGTTGTCTCGCACCCTTAGGTTTCATTGTCTTGCATCCCTTCCGCGTTGTTATGCGTCACCCTTAGGTTGCATTGTCTTGCACCCCTTTTCGCGTTGTCTCGCACCTTTAGGTTGCATTGTCATGCACCCCTCCACTTGCATTATCACGTGCTTTTCACTTGTATTGTTGTACATGTTTCTAATGATATTGTACCTGTTGAGTTTCTTTCTTTTGCAGGCACAATATTGTATGTACAATTCATTTGAAGCGGGCGCAACCAGACAAACCGGATGGTATTGTATGTAGTCCGTGTGAGACGTAACGAGAATTGTATAATTTTCTTACATCCTTGCTGCATGTAATGTAGTTTGTTTTGTATTCACTTGCTTAAAACTGTTGCATTTATTGTGTAGATTTGCTTCATTACAGCTCTCTTTGCATGATCATAAGTTATGTTTAGCATTGTGCATGTCATTTGCATCTTGCCCCTACCTGCGGGCGCATATCTTTATTATCTTGTATGCTTGTCTAAGTCTTTGGCCTTGCCAAAATTGGGTCATCTCTGGGCTTTGACATTCACTCCTGTCATTTTATGACTTTCGAGTTCTATCAAAGAGGGGCAACTGTAGACACCCCATTTTTTACTGTCCTCAAGACTTGGACGTCATCATTTGAACACTCGATGATCATCTATGCTCGTGTTCGTTTTGAGTTCCCGGAGGTCTTGGCCGCGCGCCTTGCCTTCGGATCTCTCGACTTGTCTGTTTTGTGCTTGGTTGTGGACCAAACACTTGTGTTTTTGCTTATGAGGGAAGAGGGTGGCTTGTTGGCCATCCCCTCAACCCATCAGCCAAGGCATGATGCCATCGACCTTGTGTTCTTGCCATCGGCCAAAAGTGTCGGCCGATCAGCATTCTTTTTGGTCAGTCGGCACTTATGTTGGTCAATTGGCCATATTTTTTGGCCGAGACCTTTCCATCTGCTTTTTGCAGATATTTTCTGCCAGCTGTGACAGCTAGTATCCACAATTTACATCCTCCATATACGTGTATGGAGGGATTTGTTTCAAGACTCAAGCTTGCTCAACAAGCTTGAGAATTTGAATTCTATAAGAAGGGTGCTCCTCCTCCCTTCTCAGGGTTCAGAAGATGGAGACTTGAGAGATAGATATACATTTGTATCTATAGCTCCTTGGTGATCCTTGTTTTGTGCTCTAAAGTGTCTTTTTGTCTTACTATTGCACACAAACACCTAGTAGAACACCATTCTTTGGTTGTTGAGGTCCTTAGGAGTTGTTTTTAGTATTCTTGAGCTGGTTTTGGCCAGAGGAGGCTGCTGGAGTAGTGTTCTTGAAGGTGTTCTTCAAGGGTGAGCTTCTTGCTTTTAAACCCCCATGCTTGCTTAAGCTTTTAGACCTATTTGCATATTGTTTTAAGCTTATCTCTAAACTACAAAAAGTTCTGATTTTGCATGCTTGAGATCTTTGTTTAAGGTCACTTTTTGGTTTGGGATTGTTTACCCCCCCCCCCAACCCTTAGGCCTTGTTTGGCCTTGCTTTTGTGCCTTCTTTGTGAACTTCGAGATCACCTTGTTTTAGCCTTCTGGTGGAGATGGTGTTTTAAGGTCCCAAAAAGGAGAGGCTCATCCCCTCTCCTTGTGTCTTCAACACTTGCCTTGAATGCCTCACGTGTGAGCATGTTTGTTAGGCTTGTTTTAGCTTGTATATTAGCATGTATTTGTGGTTATTTTACTGAGGCTTACCCCTGTTTTTGCTTGGATTGATCACTCCATGCATGGTTTATACACTTGTAGTGTAAATCACACACACTAGTCTTGTATGCTTCATGAAGTAGCATGTCATTCTAGCCTATGTTGTGTCCATTTCAGCATGTATTTGGTGTTGTCTTACCATGTCATACCTCTGTTTAGGTTTGGTTTGGTTAGCCTTTGCATGCCTCATGCACTTGTAGTGCATTTCCATGAAATTGCCTTAACATGCTTTGTGCTTTAGGCCATGTTTTTAACATGATTTTGGCTTGACCCAAAGAAGCTTTCAGCCTTGTTTTACCATGCTTAAGGTTTGTTTGGTGTTGTTTTGGTCATGCTTGCATCGTTTTGTATAGCCATGGTTCAACCTAGCTTGTTGGCTTTGAGTGTCCAAGTCTTTAGCATGCTTAGAATGATTTGGCATCATTCCATATGAGATTTCAGTCCATATAGTGTGGCCATACATTCACATTTGTCACCTTTTTCATGCTTAGAATGTTTTGTGTTTTATGCCTCATGAATGGATCATTGTGCATGCCTTCATGCTTAGGTCTTTGGGATGCCATCTAAGTGGGTTTTTGGTCTTGTTTTACCATGCCATAACTCTGTTTTTCATTGGTTAAGTCATGCCATGTTTGGTTTTGATAGGTGTAGTATAACACCTCTTTTGTAGCCTTGCATGCCTCATGCTTTTGGACTTTTGTCCTAGCTTGTGTTGGCTAGATTTAAGCTTGTTTTTGGCCCTATCTTGACTTACCTTGGGACTGTTTTAGGTGCCCTTGGCCCTTTGGGGCTTGCCTTACATAGCCATGGTTTGAGTCCCTCGGCCAGCCTTAAGCTTTAGGCTTTCTTGCATCCTATACTTGCTTTGTTTGGTTGATTTGGCATCATTCCTCACATATTTTCAGAGCTTATTACATTGCCACATTCTCATGTTTGTCACACCTTGCTCATGTTTGAGAGTTGTGTCTTGTTGCCTAACTTATGGGCCAATTGGCATGCATGTTTGTTTTGTATTTTGGTACCATCATTTTAGCACTTTTGGTCACTGATTTGGGCATGTTTGAGAGCTGTCCATTTTAGTTTAAGCCCATTTTCGCCTGTTGTTGCATGCCTCATTTGCATGTTGTTACATGCTAACTCCATTACATGTTGTTATAGGCTAATTTCATCGCAACATGCTTGCATGTTTGCATAGCATTGTGTGTGCGCCTTGCCTCTTGATCAAACATGATAGAGGTTGAGGTCTCTTATGTGATTTTGTGCATTCATCTCACATTGAATTGCACATTTGGCTCCTTTGGCCATCATGCATTGGAATGCGTGATTGGTAGCCTAAGGGTCGAGAACTACACACCTTTGATCCTTAAACATGAGAAGGGATGTAGTTGCAAATATTTTCTTGCAAATGTATTTTCATACCTCTGTTTGTCCTCTGCTGCAGCAAAACAACATTTTGCAGGAAAAGATGGCTGATCGGCTATCTGGTGTGCCGATTGGCTAAAAGTGTTTGGTCGATGACCTCATAAATGGTCGATGACACCTTTCCTTTGGCCGATGGCTTCACCATTTGGCCGATGGCCTCTTAGCATGTCCATGAAGTGGTTCTAGAGCATCACAAGACTTTTCACACTTTTCAGAGGTGCAAAACAGTGCAAACAAAGGCAACATGAGGCATGGCAACGGATTTCCGAGCGAAGCCGATTGAGCATGCATTTGTCCCTCTTGTCGAGGCCACTTTACTGTTTGTGTAGCTTAATTAATTTGTTTAATTAGTTAAGAGTTGTGTAATAATTAATTAGCTTGTTAGTTGATTAATTAGTCGATTTGTATTATTCTTTCGGACCCTCCGTCGAGAGGGCGAATTTTGTAATAAGTGTGCGTGAGTGTGTGAATGTCTTCCAACCCCACGTCTTTCTCCCTTTTACTTACCCGCTTACGATGGCTAGTTTTAGGGCATATTTCATTTAGCATCCTTATGCTATGCATGTTTGCATCATTCATCTGTATTGCATGCACCAGGCTCGGCGCATCATACTAACTGCATTGTATATCAATTCCTACTTGAATACATGTATCGAGTTGTCGCATCTCATATGCCATCTTAGAATAGCCGAGCCTATTTCTAGTTGCATTTTGCATGTGCCGCATTAGCCATCTTAACATGAACTAGGATCATGCATTGATTACTATCTAGTTCTTTATTTTGGCTCGGAGTACACTGTAAGTGTTTATGCTTTAGCATCCTTGCATGTGTGTAAGTGTTGCCATGATAGCATGCTTGCCATGAGGCTATTTGTTTATGTGATATAACTGCTTGAATGCCTGTGGATGAAGGTTGGATTGCTTGAATTGGAACAATTTATTGAATCCTTGATTTAGCCTACTTGCGAGTAGCAAACTTTAAACCGTTTTTCAAATAACAAATATGCAATACTTTATTCCAAATTAAGTGATCTAGTCTATACTTGTGTGTTGTGCGCATCACATAGTAAATCTAGCTAATAACTGGAATAAGAACGCATGTGTTCTCAAAAACGAGATATCATGCTTAATACAGGCCGATCTTTGATCGGGCGAGTGGGGGTGCTCATTGTATGGCCTTCCCCTCTCGTACCCAAGTTCCCGAGCCGAGGCAACTTTGGTGATGACGGACACGTGGCTTTAGGCACGAGTCAGGGTTTCCTAAATTCCCCCAAAATAAAAAATATTTAGGTGGCGACTCTGTATCTGGCAAAGCAATCCATGTTTGGCACTTCTTTAAAAAAATCAGTTTTCCAAAACGATTTGCCAGATTTGGACTCTTTGGTGATTTATCGGTCTTGCATTGCACTTTGCGAGATTAGATTCAAAACCGTGACATTGAGTCCGAACTGTAGTAGTTAAAGAGCAAACGAGATTTCGCGCCTTCGCAAGCGCGGAGCTTCGGGAGTCATCGGGACGCGTCTACAGGTACAATCTCTATGGCTTTGCTGTATATAGCTAGGCCAAATGGCCAAAGGGGTATCTCACCAAGACTAACTAATATACCTCTCACAGCTAACACCGAGAAGTGAAAGGAGGATCAAACGGTACAACGGTAGTCCACGTCCAAGGGTTGTGTTCCCAACATGGAAGAGCCCATGACCAGTCAGCCTTTTGGGCCAGCCTCCGGCAAATCGTCCAGGAATAGTAGATGGCAAACACAGTGACTTAAGTACACCAATCCAAATGCAATTCAAAGAACATATAAGTTTAGATAAAATTTCAAATCATGAAATTCAAGTCAAGTTCTCTATTATCCCCAGCAGAGTCGCCAGAAACTCTAGCTTGCATTTCGTGCTCCTTTCGGATACGATAGCCCTATAGTTCGGACTCCCGTGGTTCTGAATCTGATTCCACAAGTGCAATGTGAAATAGATAAACACAAATGAGTCCAAATTCGGCAAATCTTTTGGAAAATCAATTTTGAATCAAAATGCCAAAAATGGACTACTTTGCCAAATTTTAGAGTCGCCACCTAAATGTTTTTGAAAAATTTAGGAAATCCAAGACTCGTGCCAAAGGACACTTATCTATTATCACCAAAGTGTCTCAGCTCGAGAACTTAGGTACGAGAGGGGAAGATCATGAATTGAGCACCCCCGCTCGCCCGATCAAAGATCGACCTCTACTAATCATGATGTGATTCTTATTTACATTATAAGATCTTGTTTCGATTATTAAGCTATTTTTACTACGTGTTGCATACAAGTATAGACTAATTTGCAAAAATTAGAACATTTGATTTTATGTTTGTTTGAAAATTGTTTTGAGTATGTACCACTTGAAAAAGTGATCTCATATGTACATTCATCAAATATCCCAATTTAAGCAATTAGCCTTCATCCACTGGCATTCAAACAGATATATCACTTAAGCACTTAGCCTCATGGAAAACATGCTTGACGTGGCAACAATCACACACATGCGATATGCTAGAGCAACAAGTGCTCACCTAGTACTCCAAGGCAAGCCAAAAAAAAAAAGAGATAGAAAAATGCATGCTTCAACTATGTAAATGACAAATGCAACACATACGACATGCAACTAATAGGCTCGACTACTAGTTATGAAATGTGAATAATCTTGATAGCATGCAGTTTAAGCATGTATTCAAGTAAGAAGCAATAAACGACAATGTGTGTTAGAATGATGAACTGAGCCTTTATGCATACAAGACACATGGATGCAAAGCATGGAAAATGCTAAACGAAATATGATGTACTATATTATCCATCATAAACGAGTAAATAAAAGGGAAAAAGACGTAGGGTTGGAAGACGTACACATTATTACATTTTGCCCTCGCGCAAGAGGGTCCGAATAAATGGACTAGCTAATTAACTAGCTATTACAAACCAAATGAAATAAATTAACTACACTAGCTAATCATTACAAATGGGAACTAACTAATTAATTAATTACAATACAAAAAATTATTTAACTATTCTAAATAATACAATTTAGAATTAGACTAGCTAATTAGTTACAATACGGAATTATTTAACTAAGTAATTAAATATTACAACTCCACAAGCCAACGGGCCCTGAGAAATGAGGGAATGGCTTATGCATGGACATGAGTTTCTCTCCCCCCCCCCCTCCCTCTTCGAGAATGCCTCTGTTTTGCTGCCAAAAGGGGTCTGTTTTGTGGTCAGAAAGTTGCACTGTTTTCACCTCAGCCTCTACTCTGTTCTATGAGAAAAATGGTACTGCCTGGATGAAAAAGGTGGCCGGCAGGCTAGAAGTGGTGGATGGCCGTACAGTATAAATGGCTGGCCGGCCACTAATTTTGGGTTTCACTTGCTGCAACAGAAAACAAACAAAACACAAATAGAGCATTCTCAGGAGATGTTTGTCCACTCTACCTCTCTTTATCATCAAACAGATTAAATGAGGGGTAGGCTTGATTCGTAAGCCATCAATCGGCACAAATTCATTGTGTGATGACTTATGAACCAAGAGATACAATTTCAATAAATGCACAATGAAAGACTCACGAACCTCCTCCCTATCATGATATTGATCAAGGGAAATGGTTGACATTGACTTTTGAACCGTTTTCATCACTAACAAGTATGAAATGACTCAAGACTCAATGGGTTCAATTAACGTCCGATTGAACCCAAACCATTTTATTATCTCTTGCTCCATTTTATTCCAACTTTAATACCTCATTTAATTACCTTTCCATTCCTTTAGCCTTTTAGTCCAATAATGAAGATTAAGTCCACTAACGGAAAAAAAAAGTGTCAAACAAAGAGTTGTTTTGAGCATGAGAGAGATGTTATGCCGTTGGTAATGAACCTTCGAAGAGTTTAAACCATTAAGCACAACGATCTCTATCTCAAGCTTAACAAATAATCGATTTGAAATGACTCTCAAAGCAAAGAAAAAGCCAAGAAATGAGATAGGTGCAGAGATGATTAGAGATGAACACAAGTATGGAAAGCTATAAATAAATTCTATCAACTCAAATAGGTTGGTGTCTAATGCTTAAAACACCAAACCTATGAGAACCATTACACTACAAGCATGCTATACAAAGCATAAATGAAACTAACACATAAAAATAGTCCTAAATTAAGCTAAAATAGTGCTGGAATTGAGGTAAAAATAGCTAAATGCGAAAGCTAAAATAATGGAAAATTTAAGCTAGTAAACAAGCCAAAGGATGGGAGGCTAACCCCTCCATTTTTGGGACTTAAAACCACATTTTTAGTCTCTGAAAATATTTGAAATTCAGTGGTAAAAAGCTCAAAGAATGGTGGTGAAAATGTGGGAAACATAAGGGTAAAAACCTATGAAGCAAGGTTCAAAGAAGGGTGGTCAACCCCTTTACCTTTAATAGCCTTAAACCACAAGTTTCAACCCATAAAAATATGTAAAAAAAAAAAAAAAACAACACAAAAACAGCAATAAATTATGGAAATAAATAGGGGAAAGAAGCTTGGAGTTACACTTTGAAAAGAGACAACCCTTTTAGTTGTAAAACACCAAATCCACACCCTCAAGAGCTGAAATTCAAGCTTGAGAACCTCAGCAAGGAGCCTTAGAAATTAGGTTTAGGAAGTGTAGAGAGAAAGAGTGTGTAGGTTACAAGACAGAGAGAGTGATATTTTTGGAAATTTTCCTTCTCCAATTTTTTCTAACCCTAAATTATGAGAGGGAGTCATCTATATATAGAAATATATGAGACTATCTCGGAAATATCCATACAAGAACAACTGGTGCAGTGCATGCATCTATGGAGACAGCTGGCACAGCTAGCAAAAAGATCTAGTTTTGACACAAGTGGCCGACAGGCCACTAAAAGAGGACGGTCGTACACTAATAGTAGCCGGCCGACCACTAGTGGGTCTACAGGTCTCTGGATGGTCAGGCTTGAAAAATTGTTGTTTTTGTCCAAAAACATGGCACAAGGTTTCTAAGGCTCAAAACTGAGGTTTCTTGCTAAGGAATCGAACATTTGGACAAGCGCGTAAATTCATCATTAGATGATCAATCGATTGTGCCCAAGTCTTAAGGAGGATTAAAAATGGAGTGTCTACAATCATGTTGTCAGCATCTAAGATGGATGAATGGTGGCATTAGTGGGAATCATTGCTGAGGGATAGTGGTATAGATTATTGAGGAAATTAGTAATTTGCATGTTTGGGTTGTCCTAGTCTTTAGGATTGTCAATTAGTTTGTTTCCGTTTACCTAGTCAATAGGAGTTTGTTACTACTTGTAGACCGCCTGAACTTCCTCCGCGCGCCCCCCTTTCGGAGAGGGCATGGATTTGAGTTCATAGTTACTACAGTTCGGACTCCTGTCACGGTTCTATATCTAGTCTCACAAAGTGCAACGTAAGACTGATAAATCACCAAAGAGTCCAAATCCAGCAAATCGTTTTGGAAAATCGATTTTAACCAAGAAGTGCCAAACATGGACTGCTTTGCTAGATTACAGAGTCGTCACCTAAATGTTTTGTTTTTTGAAAAAATTAGGAAATCCTGACTCGTGCCTAAGGCCACATGTCCGTCATTACCAAAGTTGCATCGGCTTGGGAACTTTGGTACGAGGGGGGAAGGTCATGAAATGAGCACCCCCGCTCACCCGATTAAAGGATCAGCCTCTACTAATCATGATATGTTATTTTGAAAACACATGTGTTCTTATTCTGATTATTTAGCAAACTTACTACGTGATGCGCATAGCATACAAGTATAGACTAGATCGCCTAAATTGGAACAAAACAATTCAATATTTATTTTCGTAAATGGTTTGGATTTGCCACCCTCAAGTGGGTTTAGAAATGCAAATTTGCCAAACAAGGTGGGCTTAAAACATGATGATTTACCACTTCAAGTGGGCTTAAACTCACATTTTGATGAATTGTTCCAATTCAAGTAATAAAGCCTTCATCCACAGGCATTCATGCAGTTAAGTATTTAAGCAAATAGCCTCATGGCAAGCATGCTATCATGGTAACACACACATGCAAGTATGCTAAAGCGTAAACACTTACAGTGTACTCCAAGCCAAAACAAAGAACTAGTTAGAAATCATGCATGACCCTAGCTATGTTAAAGTGCCTAATGCAACACATGCAAAAATGCAACTAAACAGGCTCAGCTATCTAAGATGGCATATGAATGTAATGATGCGCCGAGCCCGGTGCATGCAAGACAAATGAATGATGCAAACATGCAAGCATAAGGTATGCTAATTGAAAATGACCTTAAACTAACCATCAAAAGCGGTTAAGTAAAAAGGAGAAAAGACGTGGGGGAGAAAGACGTGGGGTTGGAAGACATTCACACACACACGCACACTTATTACAACATTTGCCCTCTCGACGGAGGGTCCGAATGAATTATCTAAGCTAATCTAAGCTAAGCTAACTAACCAATCTAATTAAGCCAATTAGATTAATTATTACACAACAAAACGAATAACTAGTAAACTACTTACTAATTATTACAACACTTAATTAATTAACAATCTATTAATTAAATTACCAATTTAAGCTAACTAACAAGTAAAGCTAATTACAAAGTACACCGCCTCAGCTCTGTTCCAAGAGGTTGAAGATGAATGCCCGGTTGGCGTTCGCTCAGAAATCCATTACTATGCTGTCAATTGCCTCTGTTTGCACTTGCCTTGATCTCTGAAAATTGTGCCAACCTCCAGACTGCCTTTAGTTTAAAACAGAAATCTGCTGGTGGGCTGCCAGCCACTGAAACTGGCCGGTCGGCTAGTGCTACTGGTCGGTCGGCTAGTAAAACTGGCTGTCGGCTAGTTGCTTCTTCAGGCTTCTGGTTTTGTTGCAACAAAGAACAATAGAGGCACAGCAATGTATTTTCAAGACAATGTAGGCACTGTCACTCTCCCCATCATGTCTCAAGCTCAAAGGAGCGTGGCACTCGGCTCTCAAGCCACCAACCAAGCATTTTCAATGCATGGTGGCCAAGAACCAAACTTATACCATGTTTATGAATGCACAAACAACACACAAAGAGCCTCCACCCTATCATGCTTGATCAATGGTGTTAGCGACCAAGAAACGTGACACGTTTCATCACTTCAAGTATGAAATGTCCCATATTTCTTGTGTTTGGATTAACGTCCGATCCAAACACATGCAATGCAACACACATATGTTATCTTGGCATGTTTTAGTTGACTCAATTCTTGTTTACACATTTTACATTACCAAGCCATTCTTTAATTGGTTAAGTCCAATGTACAAGTCCTCTAAGGAGAGGAGGTCAACGAAAAGAATGGTTTAAGGCATAGGAGAGACCATGCCTTTGACTAGGAGGAACCCTCAAAAGAGGGTTAAAGCCATTTAAGCATAAGTCTCAATCCCAAGCTCAAACACAATCTCAAGGCCAAACAACCCTCAAATGAAATGGAAGAATGAAGAAATGAGGGTGGTGGCAAATGTTTAGTGCTGAAATGGCATGCTAAAGACCTTAAAGCATGCAAGCAATGCAAACATGGAATGTTGAGGACCAAAAACATCAAAGCTAGTAAAGAACAATACACAAGAGGCATGCAATACATAGCACAAATGTCAAAACCAGCCCTGGACAGAGCTCAATCATGCCAAAATAATGGCCTAAACATGCTGAAATGGAAGCTCAAAATACTAGAAAAACATGCACACATGTTGGCCTATAAGTAAGGCATAATACACAACCCTCAAAAGCTATAAATAAGTGAAATATATGAGAGTGTGACTACACTACATGCACTGAAATTACATGCTAAATGGTGCCATACCATGCAAATATCACATGCATAACATGTTAAAGGCCTCAAAACTCAAAGCTAGTCAAGGCCCTTTACAATACAACCATACTAAGCAATGCTCAAATGACCTTGACCATTCAAAACAGACCTAAGGCAAGTTGAAACAGAGTTACATCCTGTTGAAATAAGACGAAAAATGGGTTGAGATTAAGCCAACACATGCTAGAATAACAAGTAACTCATTAGGCATGCAAGGCTAGTAAGCAAGATTACACTACAAGTGTAAAGAGCAAGCAACCAATGATCAAAAAAGCCAAAAACAAAGTTATGGCAGATCTAAAAAGCCACAAAAACATGCTTGAATAAAGCCACAAAGGAGTAGAAACACATGCTCATTTAGTAAGCCATTAACACATACAAGCAAGACAAGAAGAGAGGGGACCACCCCCTCCTATTTGGGACCTCAAAACCACCTTTCCACCACTGAAATTTCTCTGGAATTCAGTGGTTAAAAGGCCAAAAAGAGATAGTTTGAATAGCCTTAAAACGTGGTACAAAAGCTTAGCAAATAAGCAACCAAAGAGGGTAGACCACCCCTAACCCCAACAAGGACTCAAACCAACATTTTTAACACTTAAAAATAGAGCTTTTTGTAGTTAACAACCAAGCCTAAAACAGCATGCAAAGGTGGCTAATATGGTATACAAAAATAAGCTTAAAAAGGAAATATGCTCACCCTTGAAGCACAGCAGCAAGATAACAACTTCTGAGCCAAAAACCAGCTTTAGGAGGCCCAAACAAGTCTTAAGGAATCTCAGCTCCAAGGTCAAGATGTTTGGCTAAAAAAGTTGTGTGCAAATATGTCAAGAACACTCACTTTCAAGCACTATAGAGTATTATATATATATATATATATATATAGAGAGAGAGAGAGAGAGAGAGAGAGAGAGAATTCTAGAGAGGGAGTCAAAATTTGCTTCCAAAATTTTTGAATCTCAAACAAGGGGGAGGGACCTCCCCTTATATAGGCAATGCAAGCAAAAGCTTGCTTGACAAGCTTAAAGCTTGTCTCCATCCCTCCATACACGTGTATGGAGGATAGCTTCAATGCCCAACAGCTGGCTCAAAAGATCTAAAAATATCAGAAAAATGAGAAAATTGGCTGTTAGCCAGTTCAAGTGGCCAACCAGCCACTTCAACTAGCTGACCGACCACTCCAACTAGCTGGCAATGAGAAAAAGTGGCTGGCAAATGCCAAAAGTGGCCAGCAGGGCCCCACTCTCCTTCAGCCAAGGGGAACCAAGGTTTGGCCTAAAAACAAGACCAAAACACAAAGGGTTTAGAGGCTCAAAGACAAGGCGCTCGACCGAGACCTTCGAGCACTCAAAACTAGCACAAACATGCGCAATCATTGAGTGCATAGACGATGACGTCTGAGTCTTAAGGTCGGTCAAAAATGGAGTGTCTACACTACTTACCTAGTCAATAGGAGCTTGCAGGGTAGTGCATTTTTTCATCTTGTTTCAGTTATGTATTAGTCTATTTATAGGCTATTTGTTTATCAATAAAAATGTAAAAAAAGTATCTTCTTTGTTTTCTCTATATCCTCTGCTTCCTACTGTTATTGTGCTAAATTTTCTTTCATCAGTGGTATCAAAGTGAGGTTGGGGAGAGCAAGGTTGAGAGAGAAAATAAAAAAGGGTTTGTGGGATAGTACAGCAGCATTTAAAGATGGCTTCTAATAGCAACTTTGTACAACCAGCTATTCCATGCTTTGATGGTCACTATGACCATTGGAGCATGCTCATGGAGAACTTCTTAAGGTCCAATGAATACTAGACAGATGTTGTTTCTGGCATAGAAGAACCAGCAGCAAGTGTTGTGTTGACAGATGGGCAAAAGACGGAGCTTGAAGGACTGAGGTTAAAGGATCTTAAAGCAAAGAATTATCTCTTCCAAGCGATTGATCACTCAATCTTGGAAACCATTCTTTGCAAGGACACCGCCAAGCATATTTGAGATTCCCTAAAGAAGAAGTACCAAGGTACAACAAGGGCTCAAAGGCAGCAACTTCAAGTAATTCGTTTGGAGTTCAAAGTGCTTCAAATGAAATCAGGAGAATCAATTACAAACTATTTTTCAAGAATGATGGCAATCGTCAGCAAGATGCGGATCCATGGCAACAAAGCAGAGGATGTCACTATTGTTGAGAAGATTCTTCGATCCTTGACACCAAAATTTAATTTTATTGTCTATTCCATAGAAGAAGCTAATGATGCTAGTTTACTTTCAATTGATGATTTACAAAGTTCTTTGTTGGTTCATGAGAAAAAAATCAACCAGTAGGAAAAGGAAGAACAAGCATTGAAGACCTTATCAGAAAATCACTCTACACCCAGTAGAATTGATAGAGGACAAGGAAGAGGCAGAGGTCAAGGAAGAGGAGGCAGAAACAATAATAATCGTGGACAACAAAATCATCAGCATCAAGAGAGTCAATTTCAAGGAAGAGGAAGAGGGCGAGGAGGCCACCACTCAACAACTTATAGACCAGAGTCAGCAGACAAGTCCAAGGTTGAATGTTACAGATGTTATCGGTATGGCCATTATAAGTCAGAATGTCAAACTAATTTGAATAGACAAAGTGGAAAAGAAACTAACTTTGCAAAAAAAGAAGAAGAGGTGTCTCTTTTAATGGTGTGTCACGTGAAGGAAAAAACTCAACCAAACATGTGGTATTTAGACACTGGCTGCAGTAACCACATGTGTGGAGATAAGAAGGCATTCTCTGACTTGGATGAATATTTTCGCAACATTGTGAAGTTCGGTGACGATTCCACAGTTTCTATTATGGAAAAAGGAAGGGTAACAATCCAAACCAAAGGAAATTCCACCCACACTATCTCTAATGTTCTTTTTGTGCCAAACTTAAAGACCAACTTGCTTAGTGTGGGTCAGTTGCAAGAAAAGGGATATGAGATTTCTATTAAAGATGGAGTATGTCAGATTCAAGATGCAAAGTTGGGCTTAATTGCTCAAGTTAACATGTTGGAGAATCATATGTTCCCACTTTATCTCCACAACACCAATCATTCATGCTTCTAAGCAAAATTGAAGGATGAGGCATGGCTTTGGCACTTCCGCTATGGGCATCTTAGTTTTGGCGGATTGAAGACGTTACAACAGAAGCATATAGTGACAGGTCTCCCTCAAATTACAGCTCCTTCTCAATTTTTCGAAGAATGTGTTGCTAGCAAACAATATCGCAATCAATTCCCTCAAGGAAAATCATGGAGAGCTGTAGACGTCCCCGAACGCCCCGGGAGGATGAGACCCGTTCTGTTCATTTGGGGTCACTACAGCTCAAGACTCTCAAATTTGTCACGATTCTAAGTCTGAACCAAAGAGTCCAAATCCGACAAATCGTTTTGAGAAAAACAGATTTTTTTGAAAGAAGTGCCAAACATGGATTGTTTTGCCAGATACAGAGTCGCCACCTAAATATTTTATTTTGGGGAAATTTAGGAAACCCTGACTCGTTTGCCTAAGGCCACGTGTCCGTCATCACCAAAGTTGCCTCGGCTCGGGAACTTGGGTACGATTGGGGAAGGTCACTTCGTGAGCACCCCCGCTCACCCGATCAAAGATCGGCCTCTACTAACCATGATATCTATTTTTGAAAACATTGTATGTTCTTATTCCGATTATTAGCCTAGGTTACTATGTGATGTACACAGCATATAAGTATAGACTGGGTCGCCCGAATTGGAACAAAACATTTTATGCTTGTTTATTTGAAAGATGGTTTGCTACTCGCAAGTAGGCTTAAAATGCAGATTTTGCCACCCGCAAGTGGGCTTAGAAAAGATGGTTTTGCCACTATCTAGTGGGCTTTAAAACAAACAGTTGATGAATTGTTCCAATCCAAATAACCCAACCTCCACCCACAGGCATTCAGGCAGTTATATCACATAAGCAATTAGCCTCATGGTAAGCATGCTATTCATGGCATTCACTCACACGCATGCAAAGATGCTAAAGCATAAAGCTCACCGGGTACTCCAAGCCAAAACAGACATTTATTAGAAATCCATGCATGAATCCTAAGTATACAGAATGCCTAATGCAACACATGCAAAAATGCAAACTATAGCAGGCTCGGCTATTCTAAACATGGCATATGGGATGCTACAGCTAACATGTATTCAATTTGGAATTGAAATACAAATGCAGTTAGTATGATGCGCCGAGCCCGGTGCATGCAAGACAGATGAATGAATGCAAACATGCTATCATACTGTATGCTAATTAAAACATGCCCTAATCTAGCCATCATAAGCGGATAAATAAAAGGGAGAAAGACGTGGGGTTGGAAGACATACAACACACACACGCACACTTATTACAGCATTGCCCTCGCGCAGAGGGTCCGAATAATACAGTCCCGAATAAAAGAATATTACAGTCCAAATAATACAGTCCAAATAATATACAAATTCCTAATTAATTAACAAATCAACTAAGAAAATAAATAAAACTGGCATGCAAGCTAGGGACTGCCTTGCTTCTGATGGATGATGCATGTCCGGGTTGTCTTGCACGGAAATCCACCGGGATGCCCCAATTAGCCTCTGTTTAGCAGTTATTCTTGAAACGCGTGCCAAGTCCCGAAAAGTTGCTGATTCTTCATTTTGCTGCAACAGAGAGCAGGAAAGGGGCATAGCAATGTATTTTCACAAATATATGCATGCCTCGATCCTCGTGCCACCAATCACGCATACCGAGGCATGATGGCCGAGGAGTCGAATTACACAACTCAATATAGAATGAATGCACATGAAAACACAACAAGACCTAACTCCATCATGGATGATCCGGAGTGTCGGTGACTGGGGAATTGAGACACATTCCGTCACTCGGAGTACGAAATGCACCTCGTTTCCCGTGCCCGGGCTAACTCCTATTCCGAACACGATGCAATATGCACGATATGCATGAAATGCAACTAAGATACAATCCTAACATACACAATGCTATGAAAATGAGATGCCTCGAAACGCGTGCACACGAGCACGCAAACCGAGGCGATGGTATACGCAATGCAATATGGCTAAAATGACATATAAAATGCAACATGGACTTATACTAACATGAGAGAGCCTCAGCCACACTCACATAAGAGGCCGGTGGATGAAAATGAAGTGCCTCGAAATGCGTGCACACGGGCACGCAAACCGAGGCAATGGCATACGCAATGCAATATGGCTAAAATGGCATATAAAATGTAACATGGACTTATACTAACATGAGAGAGCCTCAGCCACACTCATATAAGAGGCCAGTGGATGAAAAAGAAGTGCCTCGAAATGCGTGCACACGGGCACGCAAACCGAGGCAATGGCATTCGCAATGCAATATGGCAAAAATGGCATATAGAATGCAACATGGACTTATACTAACATGAGAGAGCCTCAGCCACACTCACATAAGAGGCCGATGGATGAAAATGAAGTGCCTCGAAACGCGTGCACACGGGCATGCAAACCGAGGCAATGGAATATGCAATGCAATATGGCAAAAATGGCATATAGAATGCAACATGGACTTATACTAACATGAGAGAGCCTCAGCCACACTCACATAAGAGGCCGATGGATGAAAATGAAGTGCCTCGAAACGCTGCACACGAGCACGCAAACCGAGGCAATGGAATATGCAATGCAATATGGCAAAAATGATATGCAAACATGCTAATGGAATTTCAGCACTGAAATGTGGGGGAAAACAGTCCCGAAATGAGGCGAAAGTACACCCGATGCATGGAATAGTCTCGAAACATGAATTTTGGCACCCGAAATGGCCTATAGCTATACCAAACATGCACAATATGGATATGAAATGAATAGACAGAAGCAAGGCAGCCCCAAAATAAGCACTTTTGCAGTTCAAAGCATGGCCAAACAGCAAACAAAAACAGGGCAAAACTAGCATGCAAGAAATGGCCCTAAACATGAGATTAAGAAGCAACTCACAGCTGCTGCCCTCAAGCAGATTAGGGCCCTTCAACAAAGTTGAAGAGGGGCCCAAAACATGATCTTTTAAAGTTCTGAAAATAGCCCAAAAACAAACATAGGTATGGCTAAGCTTTCATGCAAGAAATGAGCCAAAAGATGGCCAAAGAAGGAAGTGGTAGATGCAAAGCCCAAACAGAAATAGACTCTTCTACAATACTGATGAGGGACCAAAAATAAGGCATTTTACACTTGAGGGTCGGACCCAAAACAGTATGCAAATATGTCAAAAATGCTATGCAAAATGAGATCCAAAAGAGAGATATAACATGAAGTGTATAAAAGATGCCTCAAATCATGAAAGGCCCTTAATGAAACATTAATAATGAGACAAAATAAGACTTTTTATAGCTCTGTAAAATGACCAAAAATAGAAGCACAATAGGCTAATAAATCATGCAAAAATGGGGATTAAAAGAGAGATACAACACAAAGTATAGGGAGGGTGCCTCAAACAGTGAAGGACCCTTAATGAAACATGAAGAGATGGCAAAAATAAGGCCTTTTCTAGCTCTGTAAAATGACCAAAAACAGAAGCACAAGGGGCTGCCATGTCATGCAAAAATGGGGACCAAAGATGGATATAATGACAAGTGGTACATGGAGGTCCCAAACAGTGATGAGCCCTTCTTCAATGTTGAAGAGGGGATCAAAATAAGCCTTCTTACAGTCTACATCATGCTCCAAAACAGATCATACACAAGCTAAAAATATCATGCAAGAAAATGGCATTCAAGAAGGATATTGAAGCAAGTGCAAGATGGGGGGCTCAAACAGGGTTGAGCCCTTAAGCAAAAGTGAAAAAGAGCTCAAAATAAGGCCAGTTTCAGTTAGGGCCGGAGCTCAAAACAGTAAGCATGTATGGCTTACAAAAGATACAAGAAATGGACCAAAAAGGGGAAAATGCAACTCACCCTTGAAGACAAGCCTTTAGAAACTCTTGGCTTGAGTTTGTAGCACCCTTAGACCTTGGAGAACACCTTCAAACTTCTGGAATGGAGGATGGAAGGGTGGGGGTTGGTGGTGTAGAAGAAATGGTGGTGTAGGACTTGGAGGTTTTCAAGGAAATGAGAGAAATGGAGGAGGATTTTTGTATACAAGCTTGAAGACCAATTTTTTTTCCCTTCAAGACCAATGCTTGCAGCTGGTTATAAGGACCAAAAAGGGAGAGACAATGAGGGGAAAAGGTGGGGGAAAAGGAGGCAAGTCTTCCCCCACAAAATATCCCCCGGATTGAGATATTTTCTGGGGGAAACAGCTATACAGCTGTAAAGTGCAAATTGAGAGGATCATGGCCGGCCAGTTTAAAAGGGAGAAAAAGGTCAACCACCAGGTAAGTGGCCGGCCGGCCAGAAAAATGGCCGGCCGGCTAGTTCAAAGGGAAAAAAGTGGCTGGCCACCCCCTAGGATGAAGCCCCAGAAGTTAGCTTTCCAATGGCGCAAACCTTGCATTAAAATTCCTCCTGTAGAAAAAGTTATGCCCTTTTCCGTGAAGCCGCGCAGATTCGGTCCAACCAACCACATCTCCCCCCCCCCCGGACTTGGACTTGGGAGATTCTTGAGTGCAAAATGAAGCCCCGGAAGTAAGCTTTCCAATGGTGGTGGCCTCATATCTTAATTCCTCTTGTGCAAAGAGTTACGCCCGTTTCGGTGAAGCCGCGCAGATTTTTCTCCTTCACGGATTCATGCTGAACCACTTTTGACCAAAAAGAAGTTGGCTTTTCAGCAAAATTGCTGGCCTCCCACCCTCCTACAAGCTTTCTAACAGTGAAAGTAAGGTCTCCACCAAAAATGAGCCCAAACCGATGCAAAATGAAGGTTCAGGGGCCGAAACGCGCAGCCCGAGGCCCCGAAAACTGGCTGTTAGGCACCGGGAGTGGTGTTTGACCACGAAGTGGGTCTCTCAGACCTCAGTGTCCCTCAAAAGGGAGTAAATAAGATGCATGCCAAAAACCGGAGCAATAGGAGATGGTTAAGCGGTCCCGAACCGAGGCGCACGGCCTGACGGCTCCGAAAACCGGGAACCGGGCTCTGAAATGGGAAAAATGGCCTACAGCCACAAAATGTAGCCCACGGCCACTGAGAGATGGTCTACGGGACCTCTCCCTCCCCTCAGGAAAAGAAACAGAGAAAATCGAGCCTGGTTCGCAAACCGAGGCAAAGCACAAAAGAGTCCGGAAGTCCGGAGGCAAGGCTCGCAGCCGAGACTCTAAAACTTCTAGACGATCACGATATGCAGTATCACCAAGCGCTCAACTGGTGATGTCTGAGTCTTAAGGTCGGTCAAAAATGGGGTGTCTACAAGAGCGAAGAAGGCATTGGAGCTTGTTCATTCCGACATTTGCGGGCCAATAACTCCACATTCTAATGAAGGTAAGAGATATATAATTACCTTCATTGATGATTATAGTCAAAAAATCTAGGTTTATTTTTTACAAGAAAAATCTGAAGCGTTTCTAGCCTTTAAAGTTCTTCGCACAGATCGTGGTGGAGAATATAACTCACATGAATTTGCAAATTTTTGTGAGAACCACGGAATCAAGAGACAACAAAATGTAGTTTGCGAGAGGAAGAGTCACACTATTCTAAATATGGTGCGGCGCCTTTTTGTCAATGAGTTATATTCCGAAGAATTTTTGGCCTGAAGCAGTTAACTGGTGCATTCATGTATTGAATAGAAGTCCCACTCTTGTTGTTCAAAACATGACACCGGAGGAAGCATGGAGTGGAAAAAAACCTATTAAAGATCATTTCAGGATTTTTTAGTGTATTGCTTATGCCCATATTCCGGATGAGAAGAAGAAAAAGCTAGATAACAAAGGAGAAAAATTCATTTTTCTTGGTGTTAGTGATTAGTCAAAAGCTTATACGTTATATAATCCTAGAACCTAGAAAATTGTTATCAACCGTGATGTGGTTTTTGAAAAAGAAGGCACCTGGTCATGGAACGAAAATGGTGTTAAACAAAATATTCCAACAGATTTTGATGATGATGAGAAAGGGCAGCAGCCAATAGAGTATGGGCAAGAAATGGAAACCACTCAAAATGCTCCAATAGCTGATCAAAACCCACTTGTAGCTTAATCACAAAGTCCTCAACTTGTTCGAAGAAGACCAACATGGATGACTAATTATGAGGTAACTAGAGTTGACCAAGGTGATGACTCACTTACACATTTTGCTCTGTTTTCATATTGTGATCCTACCAATTTCGAAGTGGTTGTCAAAGAATCAAAATGGAGAAAGGCTATGGATGCTGAAATTATAGCCTTTGAAAGAAATGATACTTGGGAACTATGTGATCTTCCAAAAGGGCAGAAAACAATTGGTGTAAAGTGGGTTTACAAGACAAAGCTAAAAGAGAATGGTGAAGTTGACAAGTACAAGGCACGCTTGGTGGCCATAGGCTACAAGTAGGAGTTTGGTGTTGATTATAAAGAATTTTTTGCTCCGGTTACAAGGCATGATACGATCAGATTGGTGATTGCATTGGCAACTCAAAACTCATGGCCTATCTTCCAGTTGGATGTGAAATGAACATTTCTCCATGGAGATTTGAAAGAAGAGGTATTCATCAATCAACCTCCTGGTTACATGAAACTTGGCAATGAGCAAAAAGTGTATAGGTTAAAGAAGGCTCTATATGGATTAAAACAAGCTCCACGGGCTTGGTATAATCGTATAGAAAATTGTTTTTTGAAGAAAGGTTTTCAAAAATGTCCTTATGAACACACACTTTTCATAAAATTTGAGGATGGAAGGAAAATGCTCATTGCTTGCTTATATGTGGATGATTTAATCAACACATGAAGGAATGTAGAACATGTTTGAAAGTTTTAAGAAATCCATGATGACTGAATTTGAAATGAATGATGCATTACTTTCTTGGCATCGAAGTATTGCAATCTTCTATTGGAATTTTTATTTCTCAAAAAAATTATGTGGGAGAAATATTAGACAGGTTTCAGATGAAGGATTGTAATCCAATAAATACACCATCTGAGTTTGGTTTGAAGCTAAACAAAGATAATGAAGGAAATAAGGTTGACAACACTCTCTACAAGTAGATTGTTGGAAGCCTAATGTATTTTACTGCAACAAGGCCTGATATAATGCATGATGTAAGTGTAATTAGCAGACACATGAAGTGTCCAACAGAGTTTCATCTCTTGGCTACAAAAGGAATTTTTCGGTATTTGCAAGCTACTAGGGAGTTTGGGTTGTTCTACAAGAAGGGAGAAAAATCATATCTGTTTGGCTTTACTGATAGTGATTATGCAAATTCAGATGATCGAAAAAGCTCATCTAGGTTTATCTTCATGATGGAGATAGGAGCTGTTTCATGGTCATCAAAGGAGCAACCTATTGTTGCATTAGCATCCACTGAAGCTAAATTTGTTGCTGCAACAACTTGTGCTTGTCAAGCTATTTGGCTAAAGAACATTCTTAAAGAGCTGCATTTTAAGAAGGATGAGCCTACTCAGATTTATTGTGACAACAGTTCAGCAATAAAGCTTTCAAAAAATCCTGTCCTACATGGTCAAAGAAAATATAGATGTGAAGTATCACTTCTTGAGGAATCTCATGAATGATGGAGTCATTAATATGGTTTACTACAGGAGTGAAGACTAAGTTGCTGATATTCCAACAAAGCCTCTTAAATTTCCTGCATTTCAGAAGCTCAGGAAGCTACTTGGTGTTTGTACTTCAAATGATTCAATTTGAGAGATGGCGTTTTATAGTTTGACTCTTATTAAACTGAATGTTATGTCTGGAACATCAGTTTAAAGGAGGGATTGTTGAGGAAATTAGTAATTTGCATGTTTGGGTTGCCCTAGTCTTTAGGATTGTCAGTTAGTTTGTTTTTGTTTACCCAGTCAATAGGAGTTTTTTACTGCATACCTAGTCAATAGGAGTTTGTTGGGTAGTGCCTTTTTCGTGTTATTTCAGTTATGTATTAGTCTATTTATAGGCTGTTTGTTTATCAATACAAATGCAAAAAAAAGTATCTTCTCTGTTTTCTCTATATCATCTGCTTCCTACTGCTATTGTGCTAAACTTTCTTTCATCATAGATACAGGTAGGTGGGAACCCATTGAAAGCTCTGATGGTATTAAAGAATTGGAGTAATACGGCACTAAGAGCTTAATGAATTTTGGTCTTGATGTTGCAATCACTGATGACCCTTCTACTATTGAATGAAAGGGTATTGTGATTGAACTCCAAGACCCAAGATACCAGTTCGGATCTAAGTTTAGGCCGAAACACACGTATTTGTCCCAAGATTGGGTTGATCTGGATCTTAGTTTGGGTCAAAACAATGGGCATGTTGCTATTAGGAAGTCCAATGAGCCAATTGAAAGGACCAGGGCTCGTTGGCATGAGGAGGATATTAAAGGATAAGGCAAAGCCCAAATTTTTGAGACTTTAGCTGAAGACAGTTCAACAGAAGAAGAGGGTTGCTTTAGAATTAACTGACAGGTTGGTGAAGAAAATTCACGGGTGGGTGAGTGAAGAAGCTGAACAATTGAGGGAAAGAGTCCGACGAATATCAAGTAAGAGAAAATTTCATTCCGCACGGCGGAGGCACAAATGCGTCGGTACGGTTCAAAAGGAATGAGTAACTGCTACAGGCGTATCGGTGGGCTCAAATATCGGGGATTGGGTTTGGCTACAAGGAAGACAAAAGAATCCCTAGTTAGATTTAAGGAAGCTCCATCGAAGAAGAAAGTTGTAGCTTGAGACAAAGGGAGTCGTCTACAATGGGGCAGAAAAAGGAAATCAGATATGGAGGCAGCTAGTGATTCTGGGTCTCCGAACAAGAAAATTTGTTCGGACTCAAACAAAAGCAGTGGAGGGGAGGAAGGAAGGTTACAAAACCTGGTGAACAACTTCATTGAATATGAAATGGCATTGATATTTGATTTGCTATGGGGTGATAGAGATCTGAATTACAAAGGGATTTCTCAAGAGGTTGTCCTTCAACAACCTCCTCCAACACCATGAGCCCCAACACCATGAGCCCCGTTTGTTTTCAGAGATAGGAGGGATTGACAGTGAGGTAATTGATAGTGAAAAATTATTAAATTATTTTTATATAAAATAATAAAATAAATAAAAAATATAAAAATTAAACATTTAATATTTTTAAAAAATTTTCCAATATATAAAAAATAAAAAAATTTATAATCCCCTCACTATTTTTTTAATACCATCTCTATCTCCTCACTATGAATCCCCCTTCCAAGGGTATTAGTAATACCAAGTATTAGTAATCCTAAGACCATCTCTTAGTAATATCAAGGTATTAGTAATCTCAATCCCTTTCTTATAATCCTAAACAAACGGGCTTGAAGGTAATGGGTGACAGCTCAAACAGCTAGAATATTGGTCTAGGAATATAAGCCAAATGTCCTATTTATTATTGAAACAAAAATGGTGGATAGTGTTTGACTGAGTGGAGGGTTATGAGTAGGTGTGGGATGATGTACAATGTCTGAAAGTGCTTCATAGATGCGATCGGTCTATTGCTCTAGAGATGGAAGAACATTCCAACCAAAACTGGGTTCTATTGTTGATATATGGTCATCCAAATACGAGTTGTCGGGAAGCTTTTTGCGATAATTTGGAAAGTTTTGTGCAAGGGATCAAGTTACCAGTAGTCTTGATTGGGGACTTTAATCAAATTTTATATCAAAAGAAAATGAGGAGTTTCTGTAAACGTAAGGTGTGGGGTTTGGATCATTTACATCATTTTATGAATACTTGTCATCTTCTTGATCTACCTAAGTCGGGGGGGGGGGGGGGGGGGGGGGGATTTTACCTGGATAAACAACCGAAGGAAAGAATTTCAGGTCTATGAAAGATTGGATAGAGCTATGGTAACAAGGTGCTGGGTATCGCCGTTTCAGAATTTTTCTTCACTGTATTGCCAATTCAAAAATCAGATCATAGTCCTATAATTCTTAATACAGATATGGGAGGGTACAGAAGGAATGGTAAGGGAAAATTTGAAGCAACATGGTTATTTGATGATGCATGGAAGGAAACAGTTCGAAAGGTTTGGGAGATACCAGTTGAGGGATCCTATGCATTCAAGCTGCTATAACATCAAAAAATAGTGCTTCGTCATTTAAGGAATTGGCGCTTCCAACCCAATCAAAGTTTGGCTGCTCAAGTTAACGAGACGTAACGAAAACTAGAGGCAAGTTCAAAGTAGGTTATGGTCAGAAAAAGATGTTGAGGAAGATTAAGCACTCCTAATAAATCTGGAGTTGCTACTAAAAAAGCAAGAGGTGTACTGGGTACAATGGGCAAAACAGAGATGGATGAAGTTAGGGGATAAGAACACAGTTTTTTCATTTGGAGGCGACTTTCAGAGCTTGTAAGAAAATGATTGGTTTTCTGAGATTGGAGAACGATGTTTGTGTTATGGAACAAAGTGCCATTGAGCAAGAATTTCCTCAACATTTCAAGAAGCTTTTTCACTGTCAACAGGATGGGTCAACATCAAACTACTCACAGATCCCACTTTCGCAGAATTTTTGGTTGATGGTGCATGGAAACAAGAAATGAAGCAAGCTGCTACAGCATGGGTGGCAGTCAATAGAAATGGTTGGCAGGTGGCATCTAGAACATCTTCATTCCAAGTGCAATGAGCATATGAAGCAGAAGCACATGGCTGTTTGAAGGCACTGCAGTGGTGCATTGCACGAAATATCTAAACAATGATCATTCAAACGAATTGTCAAGGGTTATTTATAGTTTGAGATCTGGTTCTGCCATTGACTGGTCATCTAGATCACTAAGAGATGATATATGTAATATATGTTGTGCCAGAGAGCCTCAGATACAAATACACAAGAATAGCAAAACAAATTTTAATTCACTCAAATGAATTCAAAATAAATGCAAAATCTCACAAACAAATACGAAGGGGAAGTAATCCCTCCTAACTCACAATCACTCTCAAATTCAAATATTTTCTATATCTAATACAACACATTAGCTTCCTATTTATAGGTTTCTGAGAAGGATGAGAGATGGAAGCGGTGATGCCAAAATCACCGTGTTTCGGACGCATTCGGGAAGCTTTATGGTAGCTTCCATCGTTGACGAACTAAAAACTTCAATTCAAAACCATCTTCTTCAATAGCTTCTGTATCATCTAGGAGCCTCAAGAACAATTTGGAGGAGAAAAGGGGAAAATTAAATCCAAACTTCTTATGTTTCATGGAGAAGCAAAGCCAAATTTTCAACCATTCTCCACGTTGGCAAAGATTCTCCAGTACATAAATTTGAACAAAAATCCACCTTAGCAAAATACCATAAACAAACAAACAACCAACCATGCAAGTGCTCCAAAGCGAACACACTCTAATCCACAAAACAAATTCTGCACCAAACGAGCGCTCTACAAACAAATCAAAATGAAACAGCAGACTCAAAAACTCTAGACATATCAAGCCAATCCAAACTGCAGATCAAAACGAACTAGCGCTTCTAATTTTTTGCAACAATCCAGATTCCAAACTCCATCATGATGTCAAATTCCAAAATTTCAAAAAACCAAAGTTTTACTAAGACCTAAAGTAGATTGCCAAAAGATCTTCTTCAAATCAACAAATGTGAATTTTTTTCCAAGACCAACAAGTGGCTGAAGACCACACCAATGACCTAAAATTCAAATTCCAAATAATTAGTATCATTCTGTGCTACATTGACTTTGGAAACAACATTTCTTTTTCTCTTCAAACTTCGACAATCTTTCTTCCAATGCCCTTTCTCATGACAATAGACACATTCATCTTTCACGGGATTAACTCTAACGCCTGCTAACTTCAAATGGGATCTACCCCTAACTGTCAAAGCATTACTAAATGTGTCATTAAAGGTCTTTTTGTCTTTCTTCCTGTACTCATTATTAATCAAACTACTAGACACATATTTAAAACAAATTTCATCCTTACCATATAACAAAGTAGTGATAAGATGATCATATGTGTTAGGAAGAGAACTTAGCAATAAAAGAGTTTTATCTTCATCTTCAATATCAACATCCAAATTCTGAAGATCAACAAGTATCTTATTGTAAGCATTCAAGTGTTCAGATATCGAAATACCTTCTCAATATTGGAAATGAAAGAGCTTTTTCTTCAAGTAAAAAATATTCTCTATACTCTTGGTCATGTATTTATCATCCAATTTCTTTTATAATTCTTTTGCCGAAGTTTATTTCATGATAAAGTATTTCAGCTCTTTCAGTAGACACAATCGGATCATGCCACAAGCTTAGTGATTGATTTGTGTCTATTCCCTCTTCATATCAAATGGTTTGTCTCCCAAAACGACATCAAGTTCTTGTTGGTAGAGAACATCCATAACTTTGCATTGCCACATACCAAAGTTATTGTTTCCTTCAAATTTCACTAGATTGAGCTTAGCACTAGAGATTGAACTCCTCTTTCCTGGATTACTTGTTAAAGCTTTTCTTCAGCCATTGTTTTTTCAAAAAAAACAGAAACTGTAAAAAGAGCCCACTTCAGAGATGACTACGACAGTTTGGTATATCAACACCCTTTTCAAGGGTCAAATTGAAAATTTTCAAATTTCGGGGGGCTAAACTAAAAATTCTAGAATTTTTAGGGGCCTAAACATAATTTCG
Organism: Camellia sinensis; assembly: GCF_055761805.1. Classification (NCBI taxonomy): domain Eukaryota; kingdom Viridiplantae; phylum Streptophyta; class Magnoliopsida; order Ericales; family Theaceae; genus Camellia; species Camellia sinensis. The sequence goes on along the minus strand of NC_138961.1, from coordinate 65,138,381 downwards.
TAAATAACTTGGGCTAAATTGTAATTTTACCAAAATTCAAGGGCCACAATACAAATTTTACAAATTACTGATGGCGTGGCCCTTTGCTAACAGGGCAATTGGTCAACGCTGACATGGCGGAGGGTCAACGCTGATATGTTGTCTAACTAGGTGATGACGTGGCACAGAATATTCCCCAATGATGTCACAGTGATGTCACAAAATATTCAAAAGAATATTCTTCGGCTTAGTTTCGCGACTCGACTTGGCTCAATTGGCTCAGCTCGGCTCGGTCCATCTTCTGGACTCAAATGGTTGACTCTTTCAAGCCAACTTTGACCGGCGATTAGGAGAGCTTCCGGTGTTCGTTTGAGTGAATTTTTTTTTTAAATTGTTCTACTCGACGAGAGCTGCGCAATGGTGTATTCAAAAATTGGTTTCAGCAACTGCAAAATCTAGCAGAATTCTAAAATAGGGATGAGGAAGCTCTGTTTTGCACAACGATGCTCTGATATCAATTGTTGTACTAGAGGGCCTCAGATATGAATACACAAGAACAACAAAACAGTTTTTAATTCACTCAAGTGAATTTATAATAAATACAAAATCTCACAAACAAATACAAAGGGGAGATAATCCCTCCAAACTCATAATCATTCTCAAATTCAAATATTTTCTATATCTAATACAACACATTAGCTTCCCATTTATAAGTTTCTGAGGAGGATGAGAGACGAAAGCAGTGACTCCAAAATCACCGTGATTTGGACATGTACAAGAAGCTTCATGGTGGCTTCCATTGTTGACCAACTAAGAACTACAATTCAAAACCATCTTCTTCAGTAGCTTCTGTATCATCTAGGAGCCTCAAGAACAATCTGGAGAAGAAGATGAGAAATTGAATCCAAACTTCTTATGCTTCATGGAGAAGCAAAGCCAAATTTTCAACAATATATATAAGAGTATGGATTATGTTTGTATAATGAAATTACATCATACGATTGTAAACCCCGCACATGATGCGGCAAAAGCTGTCTTTCAAGGAGGTAGCTAATTTTGCTGTGTTGATAGTTTTAATCTATATATGAAGTTGGTTATTTCTCAAAAACAAAAAAAAAAATACTACTAAAGAATAGGTATTTTTTGTTTTTTATTTTTAGTAGTGTACTTTGTAATGGTTACTTGATTGTCACAAATAATTATACCAATTATTTTACTATGAAACTATGCAATAAAACTTGAGAAATTATCTTTTTATTAATTGATCGATTAATTTTTTGGATTAGGTCCAAGGTAGGATTAGAAGGAGACACATATTTTATATTCACTTGGTTTTAGATAGTTTTTTTTTTTTTTTAAACGTAAATATACTTAAATATTTATATAAATATTTTAAATATAAATACATAAAAAAAATTATCAAAAATGTTAATAAATATGTCAAATATATATATACATATATTTTTTTATTTTAGTCATAAAAAATATTCACAATATATTTACCAATTTAAATCAAAAAATAAAAGGGCCTAAGTGATTCATGAGTTGGACAAGAATGAAGACAATTTGCTAAAAAATATATTGTTGACATAAAATTAACTCAAATTTGGCTTCCAAACTTGTCACAACTCGGATTTACAGAGTCCGACCCACGTGAATAAACCATTCAACGATAAACAATAGATAACAATCCCAAGTTGTAGGAGTTGCCGAAGTGGCCTCCTCCCCACTCTGTCCCATGACTAGGACTGCGGCATGACTAGGACTACGGCCTCCACATGAGCCGCCACTTCTACAATTCTATGATAATTCCTATGCCAAGACCCAACAATCCTTTCCCGAATATCATCACACAACTTACTCTCAAACTCCGTATAATAGAGCTCCTCGGTTTCCACCAACTCTGAAGTGAACCTCGACAGACTGGCAAACCACACCTCAAATTGTGCCAAAGGTATAATACCTTGGCGCAACTCCAGAAATTGCTTCCTCAATTCTTCCCATGTGGAATGAGGAAAGTCGTCACATCCTCACCTAGACATCCTAATCAAAACAAACATAACAAATTTAACACACATCTAATAGTGTCCTCAACAAAATCTCATACACCCTAGCATTAAACACACAACATATCACCTATATAGCACACATAGAGGTGCCCACTCAACATTTACTACCACCACCCAAAACGTCTCTATTAAAGATAAAATACGTAACTTGGGACACATAACACCAGTAACCTTCACCGAAATATTGACACGGTACCATCATATAAATAAATACTCAAACAACCGCATTTAGACTCCAATCAACTCGCACATCAACTACCACATAACACGTAACACATAATCAAGTTAAGCCTACAAAGATAATTATTCGTTCTAGCGCTCCCTTAGAATTCTCATTAGAAACAACGTCAATCAAACGTGTTTCTAATAAAACCTCCAAGTTAGTCAACTAGACACCGAATAATATCCATGAATCTCAACACCATGCCCACATAAATGAAACACATAAACATGTCATCACTTAGCACACAACATGCAAATGTCCTCACCGAGCATGATAAACCTATTATGGCTAACCACTTCCCGCGAGCCCAAGGTTTTCAAACCTAGTTAACTCTGATACCAAGTTGTCATGCCCCAGATTTATGGAGTTCGGTCCACGTGAATAAACCACCCAACGATAAACAATAGATAACAATCCTCATGTAGATATATATAATGTAGTCACACAATACATGTGTTCATCCGATTTCATACATTCTTAGATATAACATCTAAGTCGAATGAATGTTCTGTAATTAAAACATGCACAGATGTTATAAATTAAATTGAACACCCAGAGGCTTACATCATATACAAAAGGCGTAACCCTTATAAGAATGGCACACAGCGAATAAATGACATGAATGGCACATGACCTACAAATAATAGAACCACTTACACGGTTCTAAACACAACTTCATGTCTTAGTCCATATCCACACATGTACACCTGAAAAAAAATTTCAACCACGTAGAGTGAGCATAAAGCCCAGTAGAGAATATTTCAAAAACTAAACATGCTCTACAGCATAAATGATCATGACACAATACATATATACAGTATGCCCAAATGTAATTTCAAATCCACTTGATTTCTCATCAAAATCATTTCTTTCCAATTACCAAAACCTTACGTTTAATCAAAATGTTTTCCGAGTTCAAAACATCTAGTTGATATAAAATTTCTTTTCAAAAACCAATCTAGGTACCTCAATACCAGCCAGCAAATACATTGCTAAAACCATAACCAAACATCCTGTTCCAAAACCAAAATGATAATAAATAAAATGAATAAATCTCTAGGGCCGATGTTCATATGAGTAACTATACAAGTTACAAAATCATTTTTACCGACACTAACCGGAAGGCTCGATACCTATCACGTGGGTTTAGGTCTTGCACCATGAACACGCAGGCCAACTTAATTTGGCTTTCACACCCCCTCATAGCTTGATCTCTTTAGTGACCTTTTTCCGATAGCACAATACGTGTGATTCAAAATATTGTTTTCCAAAGCAATACAAATGTTCCAAAACATAATACAAGAGTTTCCAGAACAACCTTTTCAAAAATACACAGTTCCGGTTCCAAAATCCATTTCAAAATCTATAACGTGCACATGACATGTATGATTTTAATTTGCCTAATCCACATACACTTTCTAACACATGGCAATGCTGTCATCCACCGATAGCTAAAGCAGTTATCTCTAATGCAATAATTAAAAGATAACAATGGGGATATACAATCCAATGGTTTCAACAATCACCCAAATCCATTCTCCATAATTCTACCCAAATTCCCAAAATCCATATCATTTAGGATTCTTCTACAAATTAGGGGTTTTTTTTTCCTTTTTTAGAAAATCATATGTAAGTTTTGTATACCAAAAATACATTTTAATAGCAAAATCATAACCAACAACCCCAATTTGGAAAACCCTCAACCCACAAAATATACCCCAAAAATCAATCTAAGCACCGCAAGTTCTATATATCAAAATATACCACAAATACACCAATGAACTCACATCAAGTTAAGGAAATAGACCCGACCTCTTGAAGTGAGGAGGAGACAAGCCAGAAAAACCGCCGGTGATGAAAAGACGATTCGCTCAGATTAAATGGAAGCCATCGTCGAGCTTTACATTTTTAACAAGGAGACTATGGTGAAGAAATCAATAGATCTAGGTGTATTTGTAAAAAGAATGTAAGTTCTAGAGAGAGAGGCTATAGACTTAGGGTTTTTAGAATGTTTAGAGAGAGAGAGAGAGAGAGATGAAAAAGTGACTTTTACGAACTGATATACGCATAAACCGCTCAAGCGCAAGAAGTGTCGCTTGAGCGACCAGGCACAATAAGTGGGACCACTCGAGCGCACAAAGTGACCGCTCGAGTGAAGAATACCAACTCTCAGGAGTTTTATAGATAGAGGACCACCTCTCGAGCCAAAAAAAACACCGCTCGAGTGAAGAATGCCATCCTCTCAGCATCTTTGCAGGCATGCACAAGTACTGAGAGTTCTTAAAGACTGCTCGAGCCAAAATCTAGGCAGCAATAGCTTTGAAAAACAAGTTGTCGACCTGTTCCAAACGCCACTAAGACACTCCAACAACCAAACTTAATGAAGTACAAGATGAAGAACAACCATATAAGACAATGAAACCTAGAATTAGAACACCAAATGGGTCGGGTGTAAACCAGAATCGTTATAACCTCTCCCCTTAAGAAATTTTGTCCCCGAAATTGAAGAAACGCCAAAACCCAAGGGGCCACTCAACGACACCGAAGAACACAACACTAACCTGCACTTAGATTCATTTTGGGATAAGTTCTCGAATTCTCGGTTCAATACCTCGAGGCCCCAAAGACACCGGAAGACCAAAAAAAAAAATCTAAGAACAAGCACAGATGCCTCTTCGACTTACATAACTCGTAGTGGTCTATGAGACAAGAAGCAACAACCACCACCACAATAACAACAACCACTCGGACTCAAAGACATCAACCACGCCTAAACCACCTACAACACCAAAATCACCACCGAGTGCTCAAATGCTCAGACACAGAGAATAAGACACTCCTTGCATACAAAGCTCCTAGTCAACTCTCTTGTAACTCGAGACATAAATAAAACATGATCTGTATGGCACATCAATGCCCACCAATTCTAAGTCCTTGCAAAAATAAACATACAACATGTAACTAGCAACTCAAGTTATGTCAAAACACAACTTCCCAATACAAGATATAAGATACCTCATTTAGGTTAAAGAAAATTTATTATTTTCCCCGTTTGTCTCAAAACACTTTGTTTTTCCAAAAAGTATTCAAACTGCACCATTACAATCCAAATACATTTACAACCGTCCACAACAAACTCAGAGATTTCCAAACTGTTTTTCTGAAAAATATTATTGTTACTCATAACGCCAAAATCAATTTCATTTTATTTTAATTATTTATTTATTTATTATTATTATTATTATTATTATTATTATTATTATTATTATTATTATTATTATTATTTGGATTCAGCTTTGTATTAAACCAAAAACTTACATTTCAAACCCAAAACCGTTTTAGTTCAAGAAAAGCACCCAAGGGTACAACACTAAAAAGAGAATCTTTGTTTTCCTCTAAAATCATTCCTTAGCGTTCCTCTGGTGAACCACAACACAATCATCCACAAGACCCATCATACCTATGGTGATGCCACAATACCAAAACAAAACTTCCACGGAGAGAATCTCTTGAAATTTGTAAAACACCAGCAACGTAATAATAAGAGAAAGAAATTTCACACCCACAATTGCATAATGGTGCAAAAGCGCAGTAACACCGTAACCCCCAAACTGGTAACCACAAACTCAAAACGACTTTTCGACTGTCCATACGGGACTTACATGCCACACCAAAACACCGTTCAATTACACAACCCTCAATTCCAACCTATTCCCGAGGTGACTATATGTCAACCAACCTAAATACTAACCAATCTACCATCCAACACCACTATCCCGAACCATTCTCCAAACACTGACCTACCACTTAACTTCACCTAACTTAACATAAACACCAACATCTTGCCCAATCTCACAAACTCCGAAATGGAGTTCCATACACAACTTCCCATGCTCGTTGAATCACTTCGGATTCCCCAAAGTTAAACCACAGTACTCTGATTCTTCATTCACCCATTATACGTATGCCTACATGGCATGCACATCTTCACTTCACATTTGAATCCGAAATGGACTTCTCAAGTTAAAATATAACACACACACCAACACTTCGCACCACATACACAAGGACCGATAAGGTTAAAACAACTCTAACAAAGCGTGCCAATCACTCCACACAATCTTACTACTTCACCTAGAGCCCTTCTCCAAACCAAAATCATAACAAAATTGTCCCAATATGAGAGATTCCACACAGAACTACCAAACAATAAAGATACACACCAAGGTGACTCAACATTACTTTTGGTATCCACTCTATCAATACATTAAACGCTCTATTGCCACACCAAGGCAACCTCCTAGAACAGTCTAATGATTCATCCCCCTCGTCACATCATTTAACAGCAATACACAAATCATATACTGTTACACGCCACACAAGCAAAACTTCATTACTTATTACACAGCATCTCATTCGTAACCCCAAATGGGTTACTCACAATCTCAACCGAGTTCACAACAATGAATTTCACATATTTATTCTCTCGCACCTAGCCAACTCACAAAAGCCTACCACGCTACAACGCCACTGTTACCTCATTACAACCCAAACTGAACAACAAGTAAACACATCAGCTCCATCATTCAGTGACCAATAAAGTCAACTCTTTAATCCACTTTCTATCCCATCACCCAGCATACGAGTACACCCAAAATACTAAGTCCCTTGGTCAAACTACCAGTTGCTAATACTTACCGAAAAATTTCCCTAAACCAAACCCCAACACATACACATAGGGACATGTGTAGACTTTTTGCAAGTCCTACTATTATAATTCCTCAGAATAACAAAAGAAGTTCTCAACCTCCTCCACCACCTGAGTCACAACTTTACATTCCCAACTACTCTCTCAACCAACCTAGAACACTACTTGAGCCAAAATAGGGCCTACCACCAAAGACAATCACCTCATCACCGTCATTCCAAACCTCGACCAACAAACACAACACTATTCCTATCACTACAAGGCATAACCCTCTTCCTTTCCCAAAAAACCTCCACTGTAATAAATTAAACTTATATCTCTAACATAAACCAACATCAACCAAACGGAACATCCTGACTGGTATAACTCCACCCTCACAATGTTCTAACTAATCATAATGACCCTCAAAATACCCATCACATTAAGGAAAACTTAAAATTATAACATATCCAACTCATCAAAATAAACAACCCACCATGTATACATACATAAACAAAAGTCATAATATTTCAACGGTTCACACCGTATCGGTTACAAAACAAAACGATCACATAATAATTATAACAGTTTACCCTCCAGTTCATAAAACAAGATACTCAAAACTAATTGCCCAACACAACTATCCCTCTACCAACACCACCATCACATTCTTATCCTAATTGTCGAGACGGGTTATTCTCAACCCTCAAAACACTCCCTAAACTATGACGCCAAGGATAAAAGCTATAGATGTGACCCAACTGGCCACACTTGAAACAAACACGCATCTCCCAAATCAGATAAAAGTTCAACCCTCCAATGGCCCCTAAAGTCTGGCTTACTCAGTTCTATTATCTGTATTGCCCTTGCCCGGACAAATAAGGTTGAACCTGATTACATTGCAAATTGCCCAAAGAAGTCCCCCGTTGCGTACAAAAATGCCGAGCATGACCCGGTTGATTATATTCGTAGCAAATAGGCGGTCCTTGAATACGTGATTGGTTCAAAGTCTGAACTGGTAAGGATCCCAATGACTGCTCCCCCTGTGAGTACTCGATCGCCCCAAGTATCAGTTGGCTAGATGACCCCGTTTGTACAATTATTGGTTGAGGCAACAACCTTGCCTTTCTCCTTTGGTTCTTACTAGGTCTACCACAACCCCAAGCTGTAGGAGTTGCTGAAGTGGCCACCTCCCCACTCTGTCCTATGACTAGGACTACAACCTTCACATGAGCTGCCGCTTCTATAAGTGTACGATAATTCCTATGCCAAGACCTACCAATCCTTCCCCGAACATCATCACATAACTTACTCTCAAACTCTGGACAACGGAGCTCCTCGGTTTCCACCAACTTTGGAGCGAACCTCGACAGATTGATAAACCACACCTCAAATTGTGCCAAAGGTGTAGTATCTTAGCGCAACTCCATAAATTGCTTCCTCAATTCTTCCTGTGTGGAATGAGGAAAGCCGTCACATCCTCGCCTAGACATCCTAATCAAAACAAACATAACAAATTTAGAACACATCTAATAGTGTCCTCAACAAAATCTCATACACCCTAGCATTAAACACACAACATATCACCTATATAGCACACACAGAGGTGCCTACTCAATGTTTACTACCACCGCCTATTAAAAAGAAAACACATAACTTAGGATACATAACACCAATTAGGGGTGGTCGCGGTTCGATTTTGGAAGGTTTACGGATCGGTTCGGACCCGCCCTCATGTATACGATTTGGGAAAAATTCAACCCGCAACAGCCTGCAATCTGGGTTGCGATTTGTGCGGATAGGGTTTGCGAATATGCAGGCAATTGCGGGCGACTTGTGGATTGAACATTTTCTTTAAAAATTTATTTTGGAGCCTTTTTTTTCTCATTTTGTAAATATTTATTTTGGGCCCATTTTCTAAAATGCTCCAACATTAATAATTAATGAATTAAAACTTATAAATTTAAAAACACAACAAAATTCCTAACACAAACAAATCATTAAAAATCCTAAACTTTTAAATCAAATCATAAACAAACACATGCATATCTTTCAAAATCTTAAGCTAGCTCATAAATCTCATTCACTATCTACTACCCAACAATACAATTAAAGTAAAATCATTCAAAATCCTAAACTTACCTAAAAGTAATTTTTCATTAACTTTTACATTCATCCAAAAGCAATAATAAAATAACAACGGTCCAAGTTTTTTTATTAAAAAAAAAAGTCCAAGTACGAGCGGGTTCTTGCTGGTGCGCTTGTGGGTGCGAGTTAAACCCACAACCGACCCACAAACCCGCCCACAACCCATAATCATGCCAGATTCCAAACTGCATCCGCCCGCATTGTGTCTGTAAAACTACCCATTTGTATGCAGATCGGTTCAGGTTAGATAGGTTGGGCGGTTCGGATAACCCTATGCCAGCCCTAACACCAGCAACTTTCACCAAAATACTAACACAATACCATCATATAAGTAAATACTCAAACAACTACATTTAGACTCTAATCAACTCACGCATCAACTACCACCAAACACGTAACACATAATCGAGCTAAGCCTACAAAGATAATTATTCGTTCCAGCGCTCCCTTAGAATTCTCATTAGAAACAACGTCAATCAAGCGCATTTCTAATAAGACCTCCAAGTTAGTCAGCTAGACACCGAATAATATCCATGAGTCTCAACACCATGCCCACATAAATGCAACACATAAATATGTTATCACTTAGCACACAACATGCAAATGTCCTCACCGAGCATGATAAACCCATTATGGCTAACCACTTCCCGCGAGCCCAAAGTTTTCAAACCTAGTTAGCTCTGACACCAAGTTGCCACGCCTTGGATTTACAGAGTCCAACACACATGAATAAACCACCCAACGATAAACAATAGATAACAATCCTCATGTAGATATATATAATATAGTCACACAATACATGTGTTTATCCGATTTCATACATTCTTAAATACAACGTCTAAGTCGAATGGATATTCTGTAATTAAAACATACATAGATGTTATAAACTAAAATGAACGCCCAGAGGCTTACATCATATACGAAAGGTGTAACCCTTACAAGAATGGCACACAGCCAATAAATTATATAAATGGTCCATGGCCTACAAATAACAGAACCACCTTATACGGTTCTGAACATAACTTCACGTTTTAGTCCACATTCACACATGTATACCTAAAAAACATTTTCAGCCACATAGGGTGAGCATAAACCCAGTAGAGAATATTTCAAAAACTAAACATGCTCCACAATATAAATGATCATGACGCAATACATATATACAATATGCCCAAATATAATTTCAAATCCACTTGACTTCTCATCAAAATCCTTTCTTTCCAATTACCAAAACCTTACGTTTAATCAAAACATTTTCTGAGTTCAAAACATCCAGTTGATATAAAATTTCTTTTTAAAAACCAATCCAGGTATCTCAATACCAACCAGCAAATACATTACTAAAACCATAACTAAACATCCTGTTCCAAAACCAAAATGATAATAAATAAAATGGATAAATCTCTAGGGCCGATGTTCATACGAGTAACTATACAAGTTACAAGGTCATTTTTATCGGCACTAACCGGAAGGATCGACACCTATCGCGCAGGTTTAGGTCTCACACTATGGACACAAAGGCTAATGTAATTCGTCTTTAACACCCCCTCATAGCTTTATCACTTTATTTACCTTTTTCCGATAGTACAATACATGTGATTCAAAATATTATTTTTCAAAATAATGCAAATGTTCAAAAACATAATACAAGACTTTTCAAAATGACCTTTTCGAAAATACACAGTTACGGTTCCAATATCCATTTCAAAATCCATAACGTGCATATGACATGTATGATTTTAATTTGCCTAATCCACGTGCACATTCTAACACATGGGAATGTTATCCTCCACCGATAGCCAAAACAGTTATCTCTAATACAATAATTAAAAGATAACAATGCAGATATACAATCTAATGGTTTTAACAATCACCTTTCTAGAACATTTCCAAAAGAGTATTTAATACCCAATGTTTTTCCAAAACATCAACATACTTTTCCAACCAAATCCATTCTCCATAATTCTACCCAAATTTCCAAAATCAACATCATTTAGGATTCTTCTACAAATTTGGGGTTTTTTTTTCCTCTTTTAGAAAATCATATGCAAGTTTTGTATAACAAAAATACATTTTAATAGCAAAATCATATCCAACAACCCCCAATTTGGACAAACCCTTAACCCACAAAATATACCCCAAAAATCAATCTAAGCATCACAAGTTTTATATATCAAAATATACCACAAATACACCAACGAACTCACATCGAGTTAAGGAAATAGACTCTACCTCTTGAAGTGAGAAGGAGAAGAGTTGGAAAAACTACCGGTGACGAAAAGACAATACGCTCAAATTAAATGGAAGCCCTCACCGAGCTCTACGTTTTTGACAAGGAGACTAGGGTGAAGAAATCAATGCATCTAGGTGTACTTGTAGAGATAATGTGAGTTCTAGAGAGAGAAACTCTAGATTTAGGGTTTTTAGAATGTTTACAGACAAAGAAAGAGATGAAAAAGTGACTCAAAAAGTAACTTTTACAAACTGATATACGTGCAGACTGCTCGAGTGCAAGAAGTGTCACTCGAGCGACTAGGCATAATAAGTGGGACCGCTCGAGCGCACAAAGCGACCGCTCGAGTGAAGAATACTAACTCTTAGAAGTTTTACAGACAGAGGATCACCGCTCAAGCTAAAGAAACACCGCTCGAGCGCAATAAAGACCGCTCAAGCGAAGAATGCCACCCTTCCAGCATCTCTGCAGGCCTGCAAAAGTACTAAGAGTTCTCAAAGACCGCTCAAGCGAAGAGGCCAAAATCTGAGTAACAACAACTTTGAAAAATAAGCTACCAATCTATTCTCGACACCACCAAGACACTCCAACAACCAAACTTAATGCAGTACAAGATAAATAAGAAATGAATAACCATATAAGACAATGAAACCTGAATCTAGAACATCAAATGGGTCGGGTTTAATCCAGAATCGTTATAAAACTACTTTAATTGTTTAATCCAATGCTACACCCTTAAACTAGCTCATGTTCATCACAACTTAAGAAACTAAGATATAATTTAAATATAAAGTTTAAATTAATTATTGTCAACTATTTCTATTAATTGATCAACCAATATTTTAGGTTAGTTCCAAGCTACATTTAGAACGTGACACATATTTTAGGTTGACCCAATATTCGATAATTTTTATACATAAATTTACTTAACTATAGTTGTAATAATTTTGAATATAAATACATAAATTTGTACCCAAAAAAATTAATAAAAATGCCAAAAATATATTAGTAATGTTAGACACCAAAAGTTTTACGAAAATTTTTATCAAATGTCTTACATGGATGTATGATTCACATTTTAGTAAAACTTTTGGGGCCTCTAACATTTTCAAAAAATATATATACCATTTTTTAAATTTTATTTATGAAAAATATTCAAAATATATTTACGAGCCAAATGACTCATGAGTTGAGCAACAACCATACCAATTTGTCAAGAATTGGATTGTTGGCTTAAAAATTGATCCAGGTTCCACTTCTAATCTAGAGAAAATTAAAATTCAGGATATATGACAAAAAATATATATCTATTAGCAAAACATGACTTGTTTTGGAAAGTAAATTAAAAGTTGATTTTTTGACTTTTTTAAAAAATATATATAAAAAAATAAAGAGATAATATAACTTTAAAAAATCAAAAAAAAATTAAAAATTAACTTTTAGTCAAATTTCCAAAATAGGCCATGAGGTGCAACTCAAGAAAAGGCAGGGCGTAACTCAAGAACAATGGCTGGAAATGTTAGATAATGTCTCAATGGGACCACATAATTAAATGTGGTGTTATCATTTATAAGAAGCCTACAATTTAAGTGATTCAATTTAGTTAATAGGCTTAAGGGTATATGTGTTATGGACCTAATGTGTAGATACTAGTTGTCTAATTTCTATTTCTATGAGGGGCAGAAATAGAAATTAAAACATATTGGTTAAAGTTGGTTTTCATTACCTTTCAGTTTTAAACCAATAATGGTTAATTTATTGGTTTTCATTACTTTTCAGTTATGAAAACCAATTACAACCTTTAAAAGGTTATGGTCCCTATTCCTTCCTAAGGTGGAAAGATAAGAACACTGTTTTGTTTTTCTAAATCCTCTCAAGGAGAAACATAAGGCACCAAAGGGGAAAGGATTAGAAGGCTCTAACAAAGTCAATATCAAAGGTTTTATTGACAATCAGACGCTTCCGTTTAATCGTTCATCAATGGATTCAGGTATGTCATTTTGTCTTGATCTCTTGATAATACACATGGTAAATGATCCAAAGTGTAAGGTTTATGTTCTGAAATTTTATGTTTACAAGTGGTATCAGAGCCAACATATCATGTGTCTTATCAGAATTGATATGCTTTATTCATTCTATTTAGTTTCCTGGAATCAGATTCTGAATTTTCTTATGGATGTATTTCTATTTTTCCCTCTGCTGCAAATTCTGTTTTGTTTTCTGGAAATGGAACATAATTCGGATGGGCGGTTCATTTTTCAAATGGTGAACATCATGTATTTATATATATATATATGTATATAATTGGGATTGCTGCAGATTATATAACATATACGGGGTAACAAATTTAGAAATCTTTAAATTTAATGTAATTTCATACAACGTCTACGGAAATTTAATTTTCTAATGTTCTAAATATAAGTCAATTCAAACAAGATGTCACAAAAGTGATCTCTCTTGTTTAAATTGTTTTATATGGAATGTTTTGAAATTCATGTCTGTGTATCTCATGCGGGTATTTATCGGTCCAAAGACATGATTAAGACTTGGCAGAATTACACACACATTTTGTGGTGATAAACATGTGCCAATTGTCAAGGAAACCTAATGTGAATAATAAATCCATCAAAAGATAGATTTGTTATTTGACATAACTTATTGTCAATGTTTGATCATTACAACAAGAATACCACTTACAGTTAATATCACTACCCAAAGGTTTGGTATTAATGTTGTGCTAGGTATCTTGAGATGTTGTCATTAAATTAATTTATTTAGAGATTATCTGTTTGGTAACTTAATGTGAGTATAATTGTTTATTCCTTTTATTTTCTTTTCGATTCAGCTTTAATGTCGACTACTTCAATCTCTGCCAACATGAACAATGTTCCAATGTTAAATGGAACAAACTTTAAGGACTGGAAAGAGAACATATTGATTGTTCTCGGCTGCATGGACATAGACTTGGCATTAAGGATGCCAAAACCGAATGCTCTCACTACACAAAGTACTCTTGAGGAAACTGTGTACTTTGATAAGTGGGATCGTTCTAACAGGCTAAGTCTTATGATCATGAAGCGTGGGATTCCAGAAGTTTTTCGGGGTGCAATAACAGAGGATGTTACCGTTGCCGGTGAATTTCTTTCAGAAATTCAAAAGCGTTTTGCTAAAAACGATAAGGCTGAAACAAGCACGCTTTTAGCAAGCTTGATTTCAATAAAGTATAAAGGCAAGGGTAATGTTCGCGAGTACATCATGGAAATGTCTCATCTGGCTTCAAAACTTAAGGCACTAAAGCTCGACTTATCTGATGATTTGCTCGTGCATTTAGTTATCATCTCTCTTCCTGCACAATTTAACCAATTTAAGGTCAGTTATAACTGCCAGAAGGAGAAATGGACTCTCAATGAGCTCATTTCATTTTGTGTGCAAGAGGAAGAGAGATTGAAGCAAGAAAGGACTGAAAGTGCTCATCTGGCAAGCACCTCCAAGCATATGGGCAAAAGAACGCATAAGGGAAAGGAAGTTGCTATTCCTCAGGGTCCGGAACCAAAGAAACAGAAAGTGCAGGATGGTTGTTTCTTTTGTGGCAAGCCCGGACACAGAAAGAAGGATTGTGCCAAATACGTCGCCTGGCGTGTAAAGAAAGGTACATTTCATGTTTTGGTCTGTTCTGAAATAAATTTAGCTTCAGTACCAAGAAACACTTGGTGGGTAGATTCTGGTGCTACTACTCACATATGTGTTTCTATGCAGGGTTGCCTGAACTACCGAAAGCCAACTGATGCTGAAAGATACATCTTTGTGGGTGATGGCAAGTCGATAGAAGTGCAGGCAATAGCGCACTTTAGATTATTACTGAAAACTGGTTATTATTTGGATTTATTAGACACTTTTGTTGTACCGTCCTTTAGACGGAATTTAATTCTGTTTCTATATTGGACAAATTGGGATATTATTGTTCTTTTGGAAATATGAAGTTTAGTATGTCTATTAATTCCAATGTTGTTGGTACTGGTTTACTTAATGTGTTTGATAATCTATATTTGCTCGAAACTATTGCATCTTATAATGCAACCTTGCACGTGGAATCACGAGGTACAAAGCGTAAATTAACTAAGGAAAATTCAGCCTCATTATGGCACAAACGCCTAGGTCACATCTCTAAATCTAGAGTTGAGCGCCTTGTGTCTGATAGAATTTTGGACTCTCTTGATTTTTCAGATTTTGATGTCTGTGTTGAGTGTATCAAGGGAAAACAGACCAAAATAAAGAAATATGGTGCCCATAGGACTACAGATGTCTTAGAATTAATTCATACGGACATTTGTGGCCCATTCCCTATGGCGTCTTGGAATGGTCAACATTATTTTATCACATTCATAGACGACTATTCCAGATATGGGTATCTATTTCTTATCCATGAGAAATCACAGTCTTTGTACGTATTCAAAAAATTTAAGGCCGAAGTTGAGTTACAACTCAACAAACGGATTAAAAGTGTCAGGTCTGACCGTGGTGGTGAATACTATGGCAGATATGATGGATCAGGTGAACAACGTCCAGGACCGTTTGCAAAATACCTGGAGGAATGTGGAATCGTCCCACAATACACCATGCCAGGATCACCTAGCATGAATGGTGTATCTGAGAGACGAAACCGGACTCTTAAGGATATGGTAAGAAGTATGATCAGTCATTCTACTTTACCA
Source organism: Camellia sinensis (assembly GCF_055761805.1). NCBI lineage: Eukaryota > Viridiplantae > Streptophyta > Magnoliopsida > Ericales > Theaceae > Camellia > Camellia sinensis. Next base: position 65,122,330 of record NC_138961.1, on the reverse strand, counting down.
GAGTCCCTCTGGGGTGAGGCTCTAAAGACAGCAACTTATATCTTAAATCGGGTGCCAACTAAAGCAGCTGCAAAAACACCTTATGAGCTTTGGGTTGGGCGAAAGCCTAATCTAAAACATTTGCATGTGTGGGGGTGTCTTGCTGAGGCGAGGCCTTATAAACCTCATGAACGAAAATTGGACTCTAAAACCATTAGCAGCTACTTTATTGGCTATGCCGAACGATCACGGGGTTACAAGTTTTATGATTCCACAAATAGGTCAATATTTGAGACGGGAATTGCAACATTTTTTGAGGATGTTGAGTTTGGGAGGAGAAATCCAGTTACAGACATTGTCTTTGAGGAGGAAGCAGGAGTAATCCCACTTCCTACTATACCTGTCATTGCTCAAAAGTAGTAGTAGGAAATGGGATTACTCCTGCTTCCTCCTCAAAGACAATGTCTGTAACTGGATTTCTCCTCCCAAACTCAACATCCTCAAAAAATGTTGCAATTCCCGTCTCAAATATTGACCTATTTGTGGAATCATAAAACTTGTAACCCCGTGATCGTTCGGCATAGCCAATAAAGTAGCTGCTAATGGTTTTAGAGGTTCCTATACCTGTCATTGCTCGAGAAGTAATTTCGGATCCTCAACCAGACAATGTTGTTCAAGATAATATAGTTCAAACCCCTATTCAAGATGAGGTAATTGTTCCTGAGGAACAAACTCTACAACCTCAACCTCAAGAATCTGTGCCATTAAGGCGATCCACCAGAGAAAGGAGATTTGCATTTTCAGATGATTATATTGTATATCTCCAGGAACATAAGGTAGAAAATGGAATGTCGAAAGATGATCCAATCAACTTTCGTCAAGCCATGGAAAGTTCCAACTCTCATAAGTGGATAGAAGCCATGAATGAAGAATATAAGTTTATGCAAGACAATAAAGTTTGGGAACTTGTCTCATTACCAGTTGGTGCGAAGCCCGTAGGTTGTAAATGGATATTTAAAACCAAAAGGGATTCAAATGGTAATGTGGAGAGGTATAAGGCACGTCTTGTAGCCAAAGGCTTTACTCAAAAAGAAGGAATTGACTTTAAAGAAACTTTCTCTCCAGTTTCTTCGAAAGATTTTTTTAGGACAATTATGGCGCTTGTTGCATATTTTGATCTTGAGTTGCATCAGATGGATGTCAAAACAGCTTTTCTTAATGGTGACATTAAAGAAACAATTTATATGGTGCAGCTAGAAAACTTTGTGTCAGGAGACCCAAAGAATATGGTTTGCAAATTGACTAAATCCATCTATGGACTCAAACAAGCTTCTCGTCAGTGGTACTTCAAATTTCATCAAGTTCTCACTTCGTATGGTTTTGAAACTAACATTGTTGATGAATGTGTATATCACAAGTTCAGTGGGAGTAAACACATATTTTTGGTTTTATATGTTGACGACATATTGCTTGCCACAAACGATATAAACTTATTGCATGACACCAAGAGATTTCTATCTAAGAATTTTGAAATGAAAGATCTTGGTGATGCTTCCTTTGTATTAGGAATCGAAATACTCCGAGATCGTTCTCGGGGTATTCTGGGATTATCACAAAGGAGCTATATCGAAAAAATACTCATTAGATTTGGCATGCAAAATTGTAAATCAGGTGAAACCCCGGTTGCTAAGGGAGACAAGTTTAGTCTCAGCCAATGCCCGAAGAACAGTCTTGAAATTCAAGAAATGCAGAAGATTCCTTATGCCTCAGCTGTAGGGAGTCTAATGTATGCTCAAGTATGTACGCGTCCGGATATTGCGTTTATAGTTGGCATGTTAGGCAGATATTTAAGTAATCCTGGCATGGATCATTGGAAAGCAGTCAAGCGTGTTATGCGATATTTACAGAGAACAAAGGAATATATGCTCACATATAGGAGATCGGATAAGTTAGAGGTCATTGGATATTCCGACTCCGATTTTGCTGGATGCCAAGACAGTAGGAAATCCACATCAGGCTATATTTATCTGTTAGCTGGCGGAGCAATTTCTTGGAGGTCTGCAAAGCAGACGCTCATAGCTTCATCCACCATGGCTGCAGAGTTTGTAGCATGTTATGAGGCATCAAACCAAGGGATATGGCTGCGGAATTTTGTCACTGGGTTGCGTATTTTGGAAGGCACTGAAAGACCACTTAAGATATATTGTGAAAATAAGTCTGCAGTTTTATATTCCAATAACAACAGGAGCTCGACAAAATCAAAGCATATTGATATCAAGTTCCTAGTTGTAAAAGAAAGAGTGCAGAGTGGACAGATTTCCATAGAGCACATTGGGACAAACTCCATGATAGCGGATCCACTTACGAAGAAACTACCACCCAAGGTCTTTCATGAGCACACTGCTCATATGGGTGTTGTTCTATTTGAGAACATTCTGGTTTAGTGGGAGTTTGTATTTATATTACTGCTTTATGTCAGCCTTGAGTTTTATCTATGTAATTAGATTAATTTCTGCAGAAATGAAGTATTCAGTTTATTACGCTCTGTTACATATTGTGAAGTATTGATCTCAATAAAGTTAAGTAGGACCAGTTGGAAATAGGCATGTATGGATCATATCACATGTAATTTCCATGCTACGCATCCATGATTGATCTATGTCATTTAGCTGTATTAGTATACGTGACCATTGGTGGGTCGAGTTACGATTGATGTAACGAAGACCGCTTTGATCCTATATTAATATAGTTAATGGACAAGATTGTTTGGATACCCTCAAGTTATGATAACAAATTTCTGAGCTCACTAAAGTTAAGCACATTTTTCATGATACATATGTGATCCAGTGGGAGATTGTTAGATAATGTCTCAATGGGACCACATAATTAAATGTGGTGTTATCATTTATAAGAAACCTACAATTTAAGTGATTCAATTTAGTTAATAGGCTTAAGGGTATAGGTGTTATGGACCTAATGTGTAGATACTAGTTGTATAATTTCTATTTCTATGAGGGGCAGAAATAGAAATTAAAACATATTGGTTAAAGTTAGTTTTCATTACCTTTCAGTTTTAAACCAATAATGGTTAATTTATTGGTTTTCATTACTTTTCAGTTATGAAAACCAATTACAACCTTTAAAAGGTTATGGTCCCTATTCCTTCCTAAGGTGGAAAGATAAGAACACTGTTTTGTTTTTCTAAATCCTCTCAAGGAGAAACATAAGGCACCAAAGGGGAAAGGATTAGAAGGCTCTAACAAAGTCAATATCAAAGGTTTTATTGACAATCAGACGCTTCCGTTTAACCGTCCATCAATGGATTCAGGTATGTCATTTTGTCTTGATTTCTTGATGATATACATGGTAGATGATCCGAAACATGAAGTTTTATGTTCTGAAATTTATGTTTACAGGAAAAGCACACTCTTCCATGTTTGTGTACTTTTTTTTTCAGTTATGCTAGGGAGCTTGAATCCTCCCTTCCCCGAATCCCCCAAATTCAAAACGACGTCGTTTCGTCATTTTGAATTTTTTTTTTTTCTCAATAACGCAGAAGAAGAAGAAGAAGAAAGAAAGAAAGAAGAAGAAGAAAAGAGGAGGAGGAAAAGGAGAGTAGCAGAGAGAGAGAGAGAGACAACATCATCATCATCATCTTTAGATCTTCATCAACATCATCAACAACCATTCAACCAACATCACCATCATCAACACAGAGCCAGGAAAAAAAAAAGAGAGAGAGAAATATTTAGACCTGGGCGGTGCTCATCTGCATTAACATCACCATCATCAACACAGAGCCAGGAAAAAAAAAATTAAGATCTGGGTGGTGCTCCATCAGATCTGGTCGGTCCCCGTCGCACCCGGGCGGTGCTCATCTTCATCAACGTCACCATCATCAACACAGAGCCAGAAAAAAAAAATTAAGATCTAGGCAGTGCTTCATCAAATCGATGCTCCATCAGATCTGGTCAGTCACCGTCGCACCCTCCATCACCAGCGATCGACCCTCTCTCTCTCTCTCTCTCTCTCAGTTCCCTTTTCCGCTCTCTTCTCTTTCTCTCCTCTTTCTCTTCTCCTCTCTTCTTCTCTCTTCTCTCCTTCTTTCTCTTTCTCTCCCTCAGTTTCAATTTCAAACTGAATAAGGAGGGAAAAAAAAAAAAACTGCCCAAAACAATCGTTTTGGGCAGTTGGGGGATTCAGGAAAAGGGGGATTCGGGGGGAAAATCATTTTCCTTTTTCTCGCTTTCTATCCACTTTGTTGATACCTCCTTCCTTTTGAGCTGTTAGCAAACTTCCTAACTAACTGCTAAACTAAACACATGACTTAACCAATTTATTAGCACACAATTTTAACCATAAATGAAAATTTTATAATAAAAAATCTCAGGACTGGACTTTGGTTACAAAATAAAATTTTAATTTTATCAATTTGAATTTCATTTTATTTATTTATTTTCAATTTATATTATTTGTCTATTTTTATTAAGTAAAATTGCTCGTAAAAATGATATTTTAACCATTAAACTCAATGAAAAATAATATTTTAAATATTTTATATCACTTACTTTGAATTCAATAGCTAAAATACAATTTTTCCGTCAATTCTTTCTTAAAAAAATAGTCAAATGATTTAAATTGAAAATAAATTTAAAAAATTATAGTTTAAATTGATAAAATTAAAAATTTAGAATTTATTTTATTTTAATGATCAAACTCTAAGAATGTTTTTTTAAATAATTTTGCCGAATAAAAACTATGCTAACTGACTTTGTCAAGTAATAGTTGACATTATTTCACTCTTCTTTATTTTAGAGTAAATTACAAAAGGTCTTATTAAAATATGAATTATTACTATGATTTTAGAAATTACATTTTACTACTTAAGATTTTTAATTTCATAATAAATCATTCATTTTGTTAATAAATTATCAAGTCAATTAATAGTTTTTTAATGATATTAGAAATATGTTTCAATTAATAATTTAGATAATTTTAAACAATTATAAATTTCATTATTTTAATTAATTCTATTAAATAAAAAATTATAATAAAAAAATATTTATAATTTTTTAAATCACAAAAATAATATATACTTTAATCGAACCTCAGACAGTACATATATAATTTACCATTATTTTATTTAAGTGGATCAACTATTTTAACCTATCATTCGGAGATGTCCCAAGGCATCTCTAATTGTTAGTGGTCTGGTGTCTAAACGACGACGCTAAAACTAAAATTTAAATGATAATGTGCATTTAAAATGTTAAAATTTAGGGAGATTTATTAGAAAATTATTTTTTAAATATTTATATCATAATTAATTCATAAGATATTCTTCTGTTCCAATAAGTTTTATTATTTGAACATTTGATTTACAAAATCTTAATTCTCATATTTAAAGTATTTTATGGACATTTATATCCTTACAAATATTTTTTGAACGGCTAGCAATTTGGTAATGTAAACATTCATATTTTACAATGTGAATATTCACATTTATAGTGTAAATATTCACATTGACATGTTAACATTCACATTATTGATGTAAACATTCCCATCATGGAACATTTACACTGTAAATGTGAATATTATTAGGGGTATTTTGATTACTATATTACTCATAAGACTTATTGAAATATAAGAAAATAATGTGAACTAAATGAAATATAAATAGATAAAAATGCATTTATGAAAAAGTATCCCTAAAATTTAACAATATTATTTTAATTGAAGTGTTATACATCCCTAAAATAGTTTATCAAAACTTTTTACTTCGATTCTTATGTAGCATGATAATTTTTTACAATTTTTTGAAGTATATGAGTTTTACATATATATATATATATATATATATTTATGACTTTTATTGAATTAATACACTTAAAGATTAAAATAAAGTGATGAAATAAAATCTGTTATATATAACATTTTTCTTGTTCAAATGATGCAAATGAATTTTTTTATTTCATCTAAAAGATTAAATATAAAGATAAATTGTGAGCTCCCATAACAAGAGAAACAAAGAAAAAAAAATCTCTTACTAAAATTTTGAAAATATTATAATTTCACATTATATATTACTCCCAACAAAAATGTTTCATGCCCCTTTTTCCCCCACTCCCTTTGACCCCCTCTCTCTCTCATTGGTTACATTTTCTTTTTCTTTTTTCTTTTTTTCTTGCTCCTCCAATCACCATCCGTCACGTGTCTGTGGGGGTTGTGGGGGTGGTGATTAGAGGGGGTCTCTATCATGACTCTTACTCCCAATACTTAATTGGTCTAGTCTTCAACACAAGGATTAACTGATGTTAGGAATTTAAGGGTTGTTTGAGATGTCCTAAATAAGTGTATTTTTTGACTTTTTGGACTAAAAAGTTGAGAGAAAAAATATGGTTGTTTTGGTTAACTTTTTGAATTTTTATGGAAAAATGTGTATTAAAAAATTATATAAATTAGTGTGTAGAGAAAAATTAGAATTGAGAGTTGTGCAGTCGTAATTTTTGACTTTTGATGAATAGTGATAATTTTTTAACTTTTTGAATAATTTTTTGACTTTTTGGTCACATGTCAAACTTGGCCTTAGCTTCTTTTTTTAAGAAGTTGTTCCCAAATTTTAATATAATAATTTAATTTAATATAACTCTTTTTTATATCTATAAATGATTTCTTATCCCTAGACAAATAAATAAAAAATGCCACAACTTCACTCCAATCCTTAATCTGCTGGACAATGCTGCTGAGTCTTGGTGGGCCCAATTCCAAACTCAAATTAATGATTCAAACGGTCAATATGTAAAGTTCATTGAGATCAATAACTGTAAAAAATCACGTTGATCTGATATTGATAGACATTTGATCAAATTGCATTTGTTTCAACAATAATTTTGATTTTAAAAATAAATTATAGATACAAATACAAACTAATTAAATGCTTATCAATACCTGATTAATGTATTTTTTTATAAAAATAATATATTTGATAAATTAAACGATTTAGATGCAGTATAAATTTTGAGTTAGGCTCACCGCAGTCCAATAACACCGTCCAATGCATTTTGGGCCGGGAGAGGAGCTGGACCATAAAAAAAACGTTATGAAAATCGGAGATGCATCAAACGACAAATGACAAGACATATATGGTGCATTGATTACCTAAATTGCATACATTCGTAACTGCCACCACCTCGTGCTCATACGGAAATCGGGAGAGTGTTATGCCTCATAATCATAATCAAAAATGTTTGCAAGCTCTAACTATGAGTTTTAAAAGAGTTTTAAGAGTTGGGTTTTATTTATTGATGTAATATTTTGATTTTAATTTTTTTTTAATTTTACCTCATTAGTGCTTAATTAGAGTTCTTAAATTAGAGGGGATGAATCGTTGTTGTAAGTATAATTTTGTGGTGTGAGTCTGTGTCATACGGAACATTTTTTAAATTTATTTTAATAATTTAAGCCATTTATATTATAAAATTTATTAAATAAATTATTTATAAAAAAAATTAATTAATTAAACATCTATAACTTATAATAAGATCATATTTATGTTTTAAAAAATAAACGATTAACATAAATTTGATAATTTTTTAAAAATAATTATAATTTGATCATGGAGTTACACCCAATTAACTTTATTTTTTATATGAATAACATATTCAACAAATCTTATAATATGAACGGTTCAAATCATCAAACTAAAATTAACACAAACCTTAACCGAAACGTTACAGCGGGGTGTTGGGATAATATCCTCCCCTTGCCCTGCCCACAGGGCCGTACCTGACGAAAGGTGACCAAGGCGGTCACCTCGGGCACTTAATTTTGAACAAAATTTAGGACTCCCAATTAGGAGTGTGTATCATGTCATATTATTTTATAATTAACTCGATATTAATTTAATTAACGTGTTTTTGTGTTGCCGTGTGATGTTATTTTTTATTCATATCCGATTAATATTTAATGTGAAAACTCACTTTTAGTTAAAATTAACTTAACAAGTGTATGACGAGATTACAATTTTTTCCACAAGTTAAATTTTATAAATTTATTTTTACTAAATGAAATTATTCATAAAATGTTTGATTTCAACTCAATTGCATTTTTCTAATTAAAAAAACAATACCTTATTACTATATATTTTTTATCAGATTTCTAAAATGGATAACAAAAAATACATTTCTTAAATGAAAAAAGATCTTAACCTTAAATTATTACCAGCATAATCCCTGTGTTATGCACTGATTTAAATAAATAATCAAATTTTAATTTTAAAATTATATCATAACATATTTTATGTGTAAAATGTATTGAACAAATAACTTAGAATCAATTAAATTTTAACTATGTTTAGAGTATTTTTGTTTTATTTTTTTAGTTGTTATGTCATTAATTACATGTTTTAAATTTTTTATGTTTTTAATAGGGGATTACAGTTCAGTGGAACAAACAAAGTATGTCCTCAAAAAAAAAAAAAAATAAATAAAAAATGATTTTCCCCCCGAATCTCCCGACTGCCCAAAACAACATCGTTTGGGCAGTTTCTTTTTGTCTTTTTCTTTTTCTTTTTCTTTTTCTTTTTTCTCCTTATTCAGCCTGAAACTGAAATAGATGGAGAGAAAGAGAAAGAGGGAAAGAAGAAAGAAGAAGATAGGGGGAAGAGAAAAAGAAGAGAAAGAGAAGAGAGGGGAAGAGGGAATGGAGAGAGAGAGAGAGGGTCGATCACCGGTGATGGAAGTGTGCGACGGTGGACGGTGATGGAGGGTGGATGCGACGGTGACCGACCAGATATGATGGAGCACTAATCTGATGGAGCACCGATCTGATGGAGCACCGCCCAGATCTTAATTTTTTTTTTTTTCTGGCTCTGTGTTGATGATGGTGATGTTGATGAAGATGAGCACCGCTCGGGTGTGACGGTGACTGACCAGATCTGATGGGGCACCGATCTGATGGAGCACCGCCTAGATCTATATATTTCTTTTCTTTTTCTTCCTGGCTCTGTGTTGATGATGGTGATTTTGGTTGAATGGTTGTTGATGATGTTGATGAAGATCTAAAGATGATGATGATGATGTTGTCTCTCTCTCTGTCTCTGCTACTCTCCTCTTCCTCCCCCTCTTCCTCATTTCTTCTTCTTCTTTCTTTCTTTCTTCTTCTTCTTCTGCGTTATTGAGAAAAAAAAATCAAAACGACGAAACGACATCATTTTGAATTCGGGGGATTCAGGGAAAGGAGGATTCAAGCTCCCTAGCATAATTGAAAAAGCGAGAAAAAATAGAGACAAGGTTTGGTTGTTTGACAATTCTTTGCAAATTGAAAGAGATGAGAGAGATAAAAAAAGAAAAGTGGAGACAGAAAAGAGCACATTTTTGGTGATATCACAATACATTATAATAATTTACACTTTGGGCGATTAAAAAAAATTTAGTTGTCAAAAATTAATTTTTTAACGACTAAAAAATGTATTTGTTTAGATTGTAACTATTAAATTTTTTTAGTCAAAATATATTACTTAGTGACAACTAAAAAAAAATTTAATAGCTAAATATGCCATGATAGGCGACTAAAAAATTATTAGTCAGCGTTAGTCTACATTTTATGCTACTAAATTTTATTTTAATCGTCGTATACTAATTATTGCTAGCAAAAGTAAGTTTAGTCACCAACTAACGGCGATATTTTCACTGTTACTCTTTGGCTACCAAAATATTTCGTTGGCAAATATGCACTTTTGGTGATGAAAAAAAAAATTAGTCTTGGTGTACTCAATTTTTTCCGACAAATAAACAAATTAGTCGCCAAATTATTACTTTTGGCGACTAATATTTTAGTCGCCGTTATTAAGCTTGGGCTACCAAATTTAGTCATTATATATCAAATAAATATTTTAGTTGCTAAAGGTATAACAATCTTAGAGGGAAGTGAATTAATATTCGCACCCACCCTGTTCTCTATTTACACATCCATTTCTTCTCTCTCTCATACACAAATTGTGTCTCACCTCCAAACCTCACCCCACCTCACTAGCGCATACCACCGTCGCTATCACCGTTCGTCGCACACCGCCACAGCCACAAATCACCACCGTTACCGTCACCACCACCTCTTCACAGGTTCTCTCTCTCTCTCTCTCTCTCTCTCTCTCTCTCTCTCTCTCTCTTCCCTCTTTCTCTATTTCTCTTTTTTTGAATCTTGCTCTAGGGTTTTTATGATTTCTTCAGTTTAATTTTGTGTTAATTTCGAAAAATGGGTTTGGTTGAAGTGGTTTAATTTCTAAAGTTTTATGGGTTTGATGTCCTAAATGGGTTTGACTTTAGGGGTTTCATATATTTTTCCCTCTTTTTCCTTTCTCTCTCAGTAGTTTCAAAGTCGTAATCAATCAATGTGTATGTATTTGCATGTATTTTAACTAACTGAAGATGGTAGCGGTGGCAACAGTGGAGTTGGGCAACGGAGGTAGAAACGATAGAGTGTATTTTTCTATGGCATCACAAATCATTATTTTATATATACTTAATACACATTTTAACTGGCTGAAGATGGTAGCAGTGAAGTTAGGTAGCAGCGGTAAGAACAATAGTGACAACGTTAACAGGTTTGGGCTATATTTTGATTTAGATCTGGTTAAGATCAAATCTTGTTTTTGCAAATCACATCTGTGAGAAAATTGATAGTTTTTCTTAACCATGGCTAATTTTTTGACGACTTTTGAGTTTGTTGTTTGTAGTTTGTGTTAAATTTCTTATTTCGTCATTTGGAACGTTATTGTTCTTTTTCATGCATGATATTTATTTTATTTTAATATAACTGTGTTTAACTTTTCTCAAAAATAGAAAACAAAAAAAAATATTAATTTAAGGTCCCTAATATTAGGATTTTATAAGATAAATGACATGCAACGTTTTTATAATAGTTGGGGTCCTTCAACATTTAAACAGAGAAATTTCAATTTTTCAAAGAAAAATTGCATAGAGAAATTTCAACTTCACAAAAACATTTCACTATAACGAGTTGAAATTTATATAATAACAGTATTAAGGGATCTTAACTAATAAGAAAAAATATATTGGAATTCTCTTACTACCTAAAGTTGGATACGATTGTTTCACTAACTTTCTCAAAAATAAAAAATAAACATTTTAACTATATGATTGGTGTCATGACCCACACCGGTTCTTAGAGTTGGATTCACAACTAATTAAATTCTAAAATTTCTAAGATTAGTTTGAAGTAACTAAATTAAATAATCCAGCGGAATAAAATAAAAGATGTAGATAAATATTTGAAATATACATGGCAATTATTATTTATGTAACATAAGTCAGATAATAATTACAAATAAAATAAAATTAAATTAAATTAAATTAAATTTAGAAAAAAAAAAAAAAAAGAAACCTGACGTTCGTATCAAATCTGGGTCATGATCCTAATTAATGGAGTAAAACCATTATTTCTTAAGTTTCTTCACCTAAAAGGGTTTTAACAACTATAAGCACATGATAGAGTGATGAATATTATACTAAGAACATAAGGGTATACAAATCACCATAAATAATTATTTAGACTAAACAATGAATAGTTTGGTTCGAATAAATTATTTTAAATAACAGGTATATAATACCAAAATCGTTTATGCAAAACAATCCTAACCACGAGACAGAATAGAACAAAAGGTCAATAGATTCATGACAGACAGAGAGTCACGAAGTGACTAATCAGAGAGCCAATGATTATTTAAACCCCCCACGGCGTGGGACCGTCAGAGGGTCACTAAATTGGCAATTTAGAGGGCCAATGGTTATTTTAGTCTCCCAAGGCATGAGACCTCCGTGGTTATAAAAATAAATGATTATATACTCAGTGCCATTTTGGGAACATAGCAAAAAACCACGTTTTTGGACAAAATGTCCAAAAACGCAAGTGCCAAAAATGCCAGAAAATTGGTTTGGCAAGTGCTAAAAACGCATGTGTAAAATTACAAATTAGGGCCTATGAAAAAAAATAAAAAAAAATAAATTTCTTGTGTTGGGTAAGGGTATTTTGGTCATTTTAATTTGATTTGACACCATAAATAAATATTAAACTAAAAAGAAAAAAGTCAACTTTTTACCAACTTCCCAAATCACTTTCCAAAAAGTTAAAAAGCTTGGTAAAAAGCCAAAAGTTAGCTTTTTACCAACTTCCCTAAACACCCACTGTCAAATAAATTCAAATTTTAAACAATTATATCCATAGGTTTCAATTTTAAATAAATAAGGCTCATAAAATAAACAACATAATTGAATGTTAATATAATTATTAAAAAAAACATAATTTACATAAAATAATTCATAAATAAAAAAATAATTCATGAATACTTGAAATATAATGGATGTGTTTGGTTTGTGTTTGTAGAGTAGTTTTTGAGATAAAAAGTATGAAAACTTGTTTGGTTTGCATTTTTTCAAAAATGGTTTTAGAAAATTATTTTGGAGAGAGAGTTTTTAAAAAAAAAGTGATTGATTTGATGTGTATGAGAGAGATAGTGATTTTGAAAAGTAGATAACTAAACAAAATTTTGAGTTTTTTTTTTTTTTAAATTTATTTGATTTAATTACTCTTGAAAATTTATTTGTAGAAAATTTTTCCCAAAATTTTTTCTAAAAAACAAAATTTATCTCACCTAAATCTTTATCTTACAATTTCCTTTTTACTTTCGTTAGTTTTTCGAGGCCCTTCCCTGGATTCCTTTTCTATTGATTTCCTTTTCCTTTTCCTTGGTACCTGTTGTGGGGATATATTTTTTGAGTACCAACACGTGGCTAAGGTGACGCTGACGTGTCAACCGAGGTGCCACGTGTCCTGGTCATGACGCCGAGGTGATCTCGGCGAGGCTGAGGTTACCTCCGAAGATATCGGAATCCGAGATAAGCGGACAAGGCACAAGAGTCCTAGAAAGGGGGAAGACTACAGTTGGGAAAGAATAAGACTTTTAGGGAGTTTATTCCAATCCTACTGGGAGTCCAAGATTAATAGTAATCCTAAGTCCATTAAAGCTAGGCTCCTGTTGGGACAAGGATTAAGTTAGCTATAAAAGAGAGGCACCCCCGTAGGTCTAAGGTACGCAATTTATATTCTGAATAGTGAGTTTAACACTATTGATTATCTTTGAGAGATATACTGACATAATCGTCGGAGTGCCCCCGGGTGGACGAACCACCGCCGGAATCTTGTCTTTCTGTTGCAGGTTAGCCAGGTGTTATCTATTCTGCCGATGTTCTCCAGCTGAATACTGAGTTGGGCAGTGTGATTGGAAAATCACTCACACAATTTGGCGCTGTCTGTGGAAAAGAAAGGAGAATAGATGGCCAGTAACGGACAAAAGGAAAAGATTAGGAACGACATTCTTGCTGGGAGTGGGAGACCTATTGACCTTGATATCACAGGAGACGAATGCAACGCAAAAACTCGTGACCAAAATCACGGAGTGAAAGACGTCAGCCAAACTGGTGACGCACCAAAGAAATCAGATTGAAGTGGATACTACAACGAGAACGGCCTCCACGTATGGAAGGATAGGTGCCTGCGGAGGGACGAAGAGGTAAAAGAGATGGCAAACAAATTGGCAGACCTGCAGTCGGTCGTCAATTTCATGATGCAAAATAACGTCATGCAGCCACCGTTCCCGCTGTAGGACACCGATTCCAGCGGCCAATGCCCAGAAACGAGGGCAAAAAACAATCCCCGTAGCCCCTCAGCACAACGAGAGCGAAAGATACTCTCACCGACCTTCTAGGGAAGTCGGGCGAAGAGAGTCAAAAAGAGAAGAATCACGGAGGATGCATCTCACAAAAGAGGCAGACCCCAAAGGACATCAGCATGTTCAGGGGCAGGCACTGTGCTTCGACACAACTCATTGAGAAGGGTCGAAAAGGACTCACCACGAAATTGAAAGTAGTGCACCAAAAGGACTGAAAGCAGGAGAAAGCCGAGCTCCTGGGCGGACAAAGAAGGACTTAAGAGATTACCTCAAGAGGAAGCAACAGAATGCCTACGCCGAGGTAACCTCTCCAGATAAGCCGAGGACACTATTCTCGGTGGAATTAGACAAGTTTGAGGCACCGAAGAGATTCAGTATGCCAAGATTTCAAATATACGATGGTAGGTTAGACCCCAACTTCCACGTTGGACTATATTTGAACTCAATGGCATTGTATAGTGGGAACGAGCCATTGCTCTGCAAAGTGTTCCCCTCATCCTTCGGGGAGATTGCATCAGATTGGTTCCACAAACTACTGAAGGGAAGCGTACTTGGGAAGGCCTGGCCGAGATGTTTGTGGCCAGGTTCGTGACAAACAAGCTGCAGCCATTAAGGTGGACGCATTGATGGCTCTGAAGATCAGCAAGGATGAAGGCCTTAGGGCCTATGCAAAAAGATACTATGAGGTGTTCAATCGAATACCCGAATGTAATCAAGAGGAGGCGGTTGTATCTTTCAAGAACAGCCTGAAAGACAACTGTCCACTACGAAAGTCTTTGGCAAAGATATTGCCAAAAAGTATGGAAGAGCTCATGACACGAATCGAGAAGCATGCCAGAGCTGAAGAAGACACGTCGGGGACTAAGGAGATAAAACAAGAGAAAGGAAATGGCTTGCCGAAGCGAGGCCGAGGTAACAATGGATCAAACAAACAAGAAACCGAACTGAGGGTCACACAGGTAGTAACAACTATGTTCCGAATCCCGATTCCCAAAGTCCTGGACCAGATTCGGAACCAATCCTATTTTAGAACACCAGCGAAGGCACCAAGAGAGTTTATGGAAAGGAACGTTGGCAGACATTGTGCTTACCACAATGAAGATGGGCACACGACTCAAGGTTGTAGAGCCCTGAAAACACACTTGGAAGAACTGGTGAGGCAAGGCCATCTGAGAGACCTCATCGATGAAGCCAAGACAAGGGAAGAATAGGCAAGATTGCCTCAGGCGCCAGCAGCTCTGCCTCCCCCAGCACCACAACCTCAGGCAAGAGGACCTCGGGTAGTCAATGTGATTCACTCGAAGGTCAACGAGAACAAAATTAGGGGGGAGACCCAGAAGGTAAAGCACCTGCAACATGTCTACCAAGTCGGGGAGAAGAGACATCGGGCAGAGGAGCGCCAAGGACCAATAGTGTCCTTTTCAGAAGCTGACCTTGAGATCGTACAGCATCCGCATAATGATGCCTTGGTAATATCCCTCTAGGTTGGGGAATGCCAAGTAAAACGCATCCTGATTGACCAAGACAGCTCTTATGACATCATGTACGTTCGATGTTACAAGGAGCTCAACCTTCACCCAAACGATATGGAGCAATCCAATAGCCCAATGGTCGGGCTGACATGACCACTGGGAACAACCAGCTTAGAGGTGCAGGCGGGCACCAGGAAGGTGACAACAGAGTTCTCCATAATCGACACACCCTCCCCTTACAACATCATCTTGGGAAGGCTATGGTTGCATGCAATGGGGGCTATTCCCTCAACACTGCATCAACTATTGCGGTTCCCAACAGAGCATGGGATTGAAGAGGTCAGAGGAGATCAGCTGCAGGCAAAAAATTGCTCCATGGCAGCAATGAAATCCACCTGCAGCATTCGAGAACCAGAAAAAGCAGAGATTGAAGAGGAGGACGTGGAGGTCCTAGAAGATGTCGACAAGGAGCCAGCCAAGAAGAGTGAAGAAGCACTGAAGAAAATCCTCGTCCAGGAAAGGGATGAAGAACGCTTCTTTCTTCTCGGCTCGGGCTTAGCCGAAGAAGAAGAAAAAGAATTGGAAGCTTTTTTTAGAGCAAATATTGAGGTGTTCGTGTGGACGCCTTACGAAATGTCAGACATTGACCCTGAGGTCACTTGCCATAAGCTGAACATTGATAAGTCGGCCAAACCTGTAATTCAACGAGCAAGAAGACCGACGATGGTACACGTTGAAGCAGTGGAAGAAGAAGTAGATAGACTTTTCGAGTCCAGGGCTATTCGAGAGGTAAATTACCTGACATGGCTATCAAACACAGTAGTGGTGAAGAAGAAGAACGATAAATGGAGGGTCTGTGTAGACCTTACCAGTTTAAACAAAGCCTGTCCCAAAGACAGCTTTTCTCTACCCAAGATTGACCAGCTGGTAGACGTCACTTCAGGGCATGGAAGGATGAGCTTCCTGGATGCCTACAAGGGGTACCATCAGATAGTCATGTACCCCCCAGATGAAGAGAAGACTGCGTTTATCACCCCAAAAGGACTGTACTGCTACAGAGTGATGCCTTTTGGGTTGAAAAACGCAGGAGTGACTTACCAATGGTTGGTAACTAAGATGTTCAAACATCTAAATGGCAAAACGATGGAAGTCTATATCGATGACATGGTCGTGAAGACCAAGGATCCCGAAGGACATCTGGCCGACCTCAAAGAAGTATTTGAAATCCTTAAGACATATGGGTTCCGACTCAATGCCTCAAAGTGTGCATTTGGAGTTGGATCTGGTAAGTTTTGGGGATACCTGGTGACTAGAAGGGGCATAGAGGCCAGCCCAGATCAGTCAAGGCCATACTGGATTTGAAGAGCCCGACATCGGCAAAACAGGTGCAAATGCTAACTGGAAGGGCCACAGCCCTGAATAGATTCATCAACAGAAGCTCAGACAAGTGCAGACCTTTCTTCAACTTAGTGAAGAAAGTCACAGACTTCCTGTGGACCGAAGAATACGAGGCCGCCTTAGCCGACCTAAAGAAGTATCTAACCACAGCTCCAGTCCTTTCAAATCCAAAACCTGGAGAGGAGCTATTTTTATACTTAGCCGTTTCAGAGCATGCAATAAGCACAGTAGTAGTCCGAGAAGACAAAGGGGAACAAAGGGCTATTTACTATGTAAGCAAAACCCTGGCCAATGCAGAAACGAGGTATCTACCCTTAGAAAAATTGGCATTGGCTTTGGTAATGGCTTCAAAGAAGTTGAACCATTATTTCCAGGCCCATAAAATTGTGGTGCTAACAGAACACCCCTTGAAGTCCTTACTGCAACAAGGAGACCTAACAAGAAGAATAGCCAAGTGGGTAGTCACCCTAGGCCAGTATGACCTGGAGTACAGGCCAATGACAGCAATCAAAGGCCAGGTTTTGGCCGACTTCGTGGCCGAGTTCACGCCAGAATCCATCGTACATCGGGTTTCGTTGAGCCAAGATGAACGATATCCAAACAAGTAAAGAGAAGCCCAGGTAAAGGCGAAAGAACAAAAGAAAGAAGAAAAACTCAAACCCTACAGCATTTACATCAGCGATTCCTTTCGACTGTTCGTTGATGGGAGTTCCAACCGACAGGGAGCGGGGGCAGAAGTAGTTTTGATATCTCCAAATGGGCGGATAATAGAACAATCGATTCGTTTGGGGTTCAAGGCCTTAAACAATGAAGCAAAATACGAAGCACTCATTGCAGGGCTGAAGTTGGCAGTAGCAGTGCAAGCAAATGAGGTAATAGTTTTTTGTGATTCACAACTAATAGTTAATCAGACAACAGGCAAGTTTGCAGCCCGAGATGTACGAATGTCGGCCTATGCAAAGGAGGTCATCAGGTTGTCAGCCTTGTTTCAGAACTGCCGACTACTTCAGGTAAGCCGAGACGATAACAACCACGCCGATGCGTTGGCCAACCTAGCTAGTGCGGTACAACCTGGAAAAGCAAGGACCATAATGGTTGATTACCTGTCGGGCCCGAGCATCGAACCACTGACCACAGAGCGCGAAGCGATGTGCGTGGACATGGGACCAAGCTGGATGGACGCAATTGTTACATTCTTGAAAGAAGGAAAGTTGCCAGACGACCACAAGAAGGCACACAAGATCATATTGAAGTCGGCAAGATTCAGTCTGACAGCAGAGGGACACCTCTACAGAAGATCCTTCACTGGACCCCTTTTGAGGTGTGTACATCTTTCACAAGTTGAAGATTTTTTATATGAAATTCATGAAGGAATTTGTGGAAGCCACTCTGGAGGCAGATCAATTGCCCATAAGGCCATTACCCTGGGGTATTGGTGGCCCTACATGCAGAAAGACGCAGAAGCATATGTGAAGAAATGTGAAAAGTGCCAGAGATTCGCACCACTGATACACCAACCAGCAGCAGACTTGAACCCTGTATCCAGTCCTTGGCCATTTGCCCAATGGGGCATGGATCTCGTTGGGCAACTACCCCAAGCAACTAGCCAAAGGAAGTACTTGCTGGTGGCAACTGATTACTTCACTAAGTGGATAGAAGCTGAACCCCTTGCCAAAATCCGAGATGTGGATGTAAAGAAATTCATTTGGAAAAATATCATCACCAGATTTGGGATTCCAAGAGCAATAGTTGCAGACAATGGAACACAATTTGACAGTAAGCTAATTAAGAGCTTCTGTGCAAAGGTCAAGATCAAGAACTACTTTTCAACACCAAGCTTTCCCCAAAGCAATGGACAAGCAGAAGCATCCAACAAAGTAATTCTGGACGGGATAAAAAAGAGGCTGCAGGCAGCAAAAGGAAAGTGGGTGGACGAGCTGCCCAATGTGCTCTGGGCATATCGGACTACGCCGAGAAGATCAACAGGGGAATCCCCTTTTGCCATGGCTTATGGCACAGAAGCAGTTATTCCGCTGGAGGTCGGCATCCCAGGAATCAGAACCCAGGGAGTAGAGAACGGAACTAATGGTGTATCCTTAGCCCGAGATCTGGATCTTCTAGAAGAACGAAGGGAGAAAGCTGCGATTCAGCTCGCAGCATACCAGCAGCAGCTTGCCAGAGCTTATAACAAGAGGGTTAACCCAAGGGAGTTCTAAGTCGGCGACCTGGTCTTGAGAAAAGTCATCGGCAACAAAAAGGATCCCAGAGAGGGGAAGCTTGGCCCAAATTGGGAAGGACCCTACAGAATAATCTTGGTACTGGGTAATGGGGCTTATCGGCTTGAAGATAATGAGGGCAAAGAGTTGCCATGGCCTTAGAACACTTGCAATTTGAAATTTTTCTATCATTAGAATTCCTTTGTTTTTTTGTTATTTGCCGAAGTAAATAAATAAAGATTCAGCTTGGTTTTCTTTTCAAGATACTTGGCATTGTCTCTAGAATACATATATAATGAGAATCCAAGTAGAACTTAGGTTCACATGAGGGGGTAGAGAGAGCTGAAAACATTGTTTAACACTTGTTGAAATTTGTGGACAATTTACAAGTTGAAGTTAAACCGAAATCATTGTTTAACACTTGTTGAAATTTGTGGACAATTTACAAGTTGAAGTTAAACCGAAATCAATGTTTAACACTTGTTGAAATTTGTGGACAATTTACAAGTTGAAGTTAAACCGAAATCATTGTTTAACACTTGTTGAAATTTGTGGACAATTTACAAGTTAAAGTTAAGCCAAGGTTAAACACTTGTTGAAATTTTGTGAAAAAATTTACAAGATGAAACCAAGGCTATGCCAAGAAAAGTACTTGGGTACTTGCCGAGGTAAAACATCAGTTTGTATAACCGAGGTGTGTCACCCCGAGAAGATTGCACGAGGATTGAAGTATATATTAAAGATATGCAAAAATATTCCAAGTATGGCGGCATACAAAGCAAGTATTCAAAAGCAAAAAAGTTGTTGTATTAAAAACACATCGGCAATATGGAGAAGTTTACAGTACTTCAAAAAAGAAAAAAAAGTACATGAAAAGAAGGGAAAAACATAAGGCTAAGACTCCTCAGCAGTACCAGTTGGTTGAGTTTGAAGTTCAGACGATTGTTGGGAAGACATCTCAGCAGCCTTATCCGCTGCGAGCTCGGCGTCAATTTCTGCAAGAGTTTCATCTAGGCTCTTGTCGGCAAGGGGAACGACGGCCGATGTCTTCTTAGCCGCAGCATCTTTTGGGACCTCCTCACCCTCCTCATCTTGAGTCAAGTCCAGGACTTGCTCATTCAGAGAAGGGGACTTGGTCCCAGTAGTCTCCTTTGATTTTCTCACCAAAACTTCCTCCTCGGCCTCATCCTCATAATCAGATTCGTTGTCAGATTGACTGGGAGGTGGAGTTTGAGGGAATGGGAGGGGAATGGCATCGGCGTTCCTCAATGAGGAGTCCTCAGGGACATCAAGTTTCTTCAGCAAAGTCATCCAACCAAGGGAGAAACCCTTGTTGCATGCTTGCTTGACTTGCTTTTCATAGGCCTCCGTAGCATCGGCCATGCCCTGGACATACGCCTTCTCGTTGGCGTCCTTGATTTTGGCCTCTTTGGTGGCCAAGGCATCTTGAAGCTCTTTTTGGGCCTGGGCCACTTTATCTTCGGCCTCCTTCAGCTGGGCTTGAAGGACTTTGTTTATCGCCTCAGCAACACCAACCTTCTCCTCAGCTTCGTCTTTTGCTTTAATAACGACCTCGGCCTGATCCTCCAAGGTCTTCATCTTGGATTGCAAGTTTTTATTAGTTTTTTGAAGACTAGAGACCTCCCTCTTCTTTTCGGCTAGCTTCTCACGGTTCTCAAAAGATTGAACTGAGAAAGAATGAGCGTGCTGGATGGCCTGAAAGTAAACAGAACAAAAGTTGTTAGAAAAAATTACAAGTGTAGAAAGAACAAAACGAAAAAGTTTCCAGATAAAGATACTTATTTGAACGGAACGTTGAAGCATCAAAGCGTAATTTTCATACTCGCTCAACTTGGCGTTTCGGTCAAGATTGCCGAGGAGAAGCAGAGCAGTACTGAGGGCTACGCCGACGTTGATGTCCTCAGTGCTATCGTTGGCCATGACTGGCTTATCTTCCAAGGTAATTTTGGGGTCCCAGGGGGCATCATGTTTTTTGGACCCCGAGGTCATTGCAGAAGATGACCTCGGCTTCTTTGATTTTGGGGATTCAGATGGCTGGGCCTTAGAACGCCTCTTTCCAGCAGTGGATTGGGAGTTGTCACTTTCGTGCAATTTAGAAATCGGCAAGGTGTCCTCAGTGTCAACCTGAGTCACCTTGGCCTTTGGTTGAGCCTTTTTTATTCTTTTCTGTTTTGGTGGAGGCTGGGTTTGTGTTGGCCGAGCGTTGACATTAGAGGGGATACTGGCCAGGAGATCTTTTGCAATAGCTCTTTGACGGCCTATCTCGGCAGGAAAAACTGTTCGACGTCGGCGACGGCGCTGGGATATAGGAATCAGGTATGGAGCCGAGGTTGAAGGTTGCTCAGCTGGATCAGAGGTTGATCCTTGGTCTATTCGAGATGTGGACGCAACTTGTGGAGTTGTGGCAGATGGTGGAGAAAGGCTTTTCTTCTTCTTTTTTGGGACGTCGGGGAGAGCTGACTTGTAAGTGGGGATAAAGTTGAGAAGCAGAGGGGCCTTCTGCTTGTGAACTGGTAAATTCAGTAGTTTCTTTAACTCTTTGCTGGGAAAAAAAGGACTAACGGAAGCCCTTTGGTGGCTAAGGAAAGACTGCAAAGAAGAAAAAAGCATAGACATTAGAAAAGAATGATGAAAACTTTATACAAGAAAGCAAGAAAATTTGTGAAGGGTGGCCCTTACCAACTCCTTCCCCGAAAACTGTTCGACTAAAGGGATAAAGATGAAGGTCATCGTTTGGCTGAAACTCCCAGTTTCCCGAGACGATGAAGTAATCATCCCCCGCTCCCTTGTTAGAGTCAGGGAGGTCGGCAATGATTTTGTATTCAGTGGACCTCGGCTTAAGGTAATAAATGTGACATTTTTCTGATTTCAGGCAACACATGGTATAACAGAACTAGAAGTCGGCAAGAGTAATCCTAGCATTCTTTTGTTTTGCTAAGGCTATGGTACCATTAATAACTCGATAAGAGTTGATGGCAAGTTGCATTGGGTTCAACTTATAGAAATGAAGGATTTGACGGAAAAAAGGGTCAAGTGAAAACCTAAGTCCACACTCAATAAACGCAACCATTGGGAAAGGCACGAGGTTTTCATTGGGCATAATAGAGCCATCCTCTCCAGCCAACCTCAGATGAACGTCAGCCGGGATTTCGAACTCCTGCCTAAAGTACCCTAATTTTTCCGGGGTGTTTACCCTATGTTCCCACATACCCATGACATCTGCTTAAATGAAGATATTGGATTTCAGGAAGAAGTATTTTTGGAGGGTTTAAAAGACCTCGGCTAAAAATCTACAAATATGCTATGATAAGGGTTTGTATGGACCTAGAATGAATTCATTTCAGTTTTTCCTAGAAATTGTGGGTTCTACAAACAAGTCCCAAACCTAAAGCTATGGAGATGAAGATTGAAGGAATGAATCTAGAAAATAGAAAAACAGGGATCCGTTTCAGAAACAAGAATGGTGATGAAGACATCAAGAAATCAAGACAAAAAGTTTACACAAGTGTATCAGGCCAAGAACAGTGACAGAAAGCAACAAGCATGTGAACAGTGCGAGTATTCAAGACATGGACAAAGAACAAAATTATGAAATAAACATGTTCAGATACATGATTCGCAAATCAAATATTCGAGTAAAACAGTAATGGCAACTAAATGATGAAACAGAATTTCATGGAACACAATAAGAACTAAAAAACAGAAGGAGTGGTGACTTACCAGAGAAAAGAAGCCGATGCTTGAGATTGCCGAAGTCAGAAGAACGGCGGCAGTGGAACAGATTGGCAAGAACTTCGACGGAAGAAATAGATGAAGCAAGTTACAGAGCTTTAGAGCTTGGAAAAATAGAGGATTAGAGGAAGCTAAAGAGAGAAAATTTTCTGAATGAAGACAATGAAAAGTGAAAAAAAACAAAAGGGGGAAACAAGTTTTGTCAAAAACTTGAAACGGCGGCAAAAGAGGGCAATTAATGCACCTGGAACAGCGAATGCGTCAGACGGCACATGTAGCCGCGAAACGACTTATAAGCGCGTCCAGAGTACGATCCAGTAAGGAGAAAACACGTAGCTAAACGGTTGAGTTGTTATGTATGGTAGCTCATACGCGTGAAAGAGCTCTTGGGATTCTTGATCTTTAAGAAGACATATCGGTCTACGATGATGATCTCGAATTAAGCCGATATACAAGCATGAGGTACTGATATAGGTTCCATCACTTCAGAATGCCGAGGTAATAGAACCTAGGGGCAGTTGTGGGGATATATGTTTTAAGTACCAACACGTGGCTAAGGTGACGCCGACGTGTCAACCGAGGTGTCACGTGTCCTGGTCATGACGCCGAGGTGATCTCGGCGAGACCGAGGTTACCTCCGAAGATATCGGAATCCGAGATAAGCGGATAAGGCACAAAAGTCCTAGAAAGGGGAAAGACTACAGTTGGGAAAGGATAAGATTCTTAGGGAGTTTATCCCAATCCTACTGGGAGTCTAAGATTAATAGTAATCCTAAGTCCATTAGAGCTAGGCTCTTGTTGGGACAAGGATTGAGTTAGCTATAAAAGAGAGGCACCCCCGTGGGTCTAAGGTACACAATTTGTATTCTGAATAGTGAGTTTAACATTATTGATTATCTTTGAGAGATATACTGACTTGATCGTTGGAGTGCCCCCGGGAAGACGAACCACTGCCGGAATCTTCTCTTTCTGTTGCAGGTTAGCCAGGTGTCATCAATTCTGCCAGTGTTCTCCAGCTGAATACTGAGTTGGGCAGTGTGATCGGAAAATCACTCACACAATTCAAGCTTTAGTAGAATGACCCTACACTTGTTTCGTGCCCTTTTGAATCTGGCAATAAATTGAGCAGCCTTCTCATCAGGCCTTTGGCTTAACTTTGCCAAATCTTCCATGAAAACTTCAAGCTCTATTTGGAAGAATTGGGCATGAAATGCCTCCTCCATCTGCTGCCAAGTTTGGATAGAACTAGGTGTAAGGTTAATATACCATACAAAAGCTGTCCCAGTTAAAGAATTTGGAAAGAGTCTTAACTTCATATAATCATTATTGGTAAATTCACCACATTGGCCTGCAAACCTGGCAATGTGTTCTACTATTGGCTGGTTTCCATTTCCATAAAAGAGAGCAAAGTTTAGTATTCTAAACCCCCTTGGGTATTCAAGCACCCTATCCACCCATTCTGGGTATGGCTTTCTATACACAAGAGTCTGAACCTCCCGAGCCATAGGTCCACACATTTTTCTGACAATATCAGCAATATGGTTCCTAAAAACCATATTCTATGCTTGTTGGACTACTACTAGAGGAACAAACACAGGGTTTGGTGGAATCCTATGTGCTTAAGGCCCTCTTGGTCCATAAGGAGGTATATTTAGGACTGGCTATCAGTAGGTTTCACAAGCGGCTTACTTTTTAATCTTCCCGCCAACTCGCACACCTTGCTTATATTTCTACATAGCCTAAACTTTTATCATAATTTTATAGTTGTATTGTTTTAGTCCCAAATAATATATTAAACACACACTTTTAATAAATTGATGTCAAATTAAATTATATTTTAGCACGTATACCTATGTAATTAGATATATTTATTTTAAGGCAAACTTCACTTTATCCCCTGTGATTTGAGCCGAGTGTGGTTTACCCCCATTGACATTCAAAAATCACCACATAACTCCCACGTGATTTCTGGATCAAAATGTACTGTTAGTTTTTCCATATAAATTAACGGAATGTGAGGCTCACGCATCTAGAAGGAGAGTAAAGGGTTGTTTGGGATGATCTAAATAAGTGCACTTTTTAACTTTTTATGAAATATGGATTGGGTTTGAAGTGATGTGGTAGAAAAGTGATGTGACTTAAATAAGATGATGTGACTTAAATATGATGGTGATTTTTTTGACTTTTTGACTTTTTTAGATCATGACAAACAAGGCCTAAGTTAATTTTTAAGACTAGATTACCCCTTATTCACCTTCAAATTTATAAAATATACCATTCTTCTTCATTCTTTCTTTACTGTTTCTCTCTTTATGGTTGGTTGAAGATGAGGGTTTTGAAGCTTGTAATTTGGGGAAATTTGAGTGTTTTGAGAGAAAATGGAGACAATGAAAAGAAGAATCTAATACCCCCTTTCCCTAAAAATCAATTACATATATATACATACAAATAGAGAGAGAATGACAAAGGCGAAGATGGAGGTTAAGAGGAAAGGAAGATCAATTACAAAATGTTTAGGTACTTGAAGTTCAAGATCAAAGAGGCCAAGCGAACGCCGAATATGAAGAAACCGTTCGATATATATACATGTATGTACACATGATCAAGAAAATTATATATATATATATATATATATATATGTATATGTATATGACATATGGATTGGGTTTGATATATATATATATGTACACATGATCAAGAAAAATGGGCTTCGATTTGTATATGTAAATTGGGTTTGTATAAGATCAGAAAAATGGATTTGGATTTGTATATATATATATATATATGTATGTACACATGATCAAGAAATATATATATATATATATACTAGCATGCCCGTGCTTGAAGGCACGGTGTAAATAATATTGGTACACATATTTTACAAAAATCAATTAACATAAATTATTAATATTGGTATCACATCCTTTACAAAAAAATAAATTCAAAATGATTATAATTTCACTACAATATAAAACTCTACATATAAGACTTCCACCACCATCTACGACAACACCACCGCCGGTCGTGACTTCAACAGATATCGTACGATGGCGGTTCGTTTAAGTTAAAATATGATTTATCAAATTCATTGCTAAAAATTTAAGTTAAAATATTAATTTGTATTGAAATTTTTATTGAACTTTTTATAGAATTTCACCATCTAAAAAAATATAGAATTTAAAATATTTGCTAATACAATATTGAACAAATGTGTGTTAACACATTTTTAAAATTTTAAAATGTGGTTGAATTGAGTCATATAAAAACTTTAGTGTATTTATCCAAAAAAATCTTGAGTCGTATGTATTTATATATATTTTTTGATTAAAATAATATTAAAAGACAAAATAAGTTAAAATAATATTAAATTCATAATTATTTTAATCTACTAAACTAACAAAAAATAAGTTACATCATATCTAATTATAAAAAAAAAAAATTAACAATCTTGCTAAACATAATTATTTTAATCTACTAAACTAACCAAAAAATAAAATAACTTATTAAATTAAGCAACCTCCCAGCAACCTCTTATAATTCTGCGTGACTTTATTATTTTTTTTTAGAGACCACACTCCTATTGCTAATTACACTCATCTTTCCAATTATTTATTATCTCTCAGATTGGTCTCTTTTTTTGGCTCACTCTCTCGTTTTAATTAGAGATTATACTTATTTTTAATATAAATAAAATATATATATTAAAAAAGTCTATAATTATTTATTTAAATTAAAAAAAAAACACTCTTTTTTTTATTTA
Organism: Camellia sinensis; assembly: GCF_055761805.1. Lineage (NCBI taxonomy): Eukaryota > Viridiplantae > Streptophyta > Magnoliopsida > Ericales > Theaceae > Camellia > Camellia sinensis. Next base: position 65,096,008 of record NC_138961.1, on the reverse strand, counting down.
AACGCTCTTTAATAAATAATACTTAATGGATCCACTTAAAAAGTATAGAATCCTTCTTGGTGAGTGTTTTGTTCCACGTGTGATTCAAACTAAGTATAAAACCTTCTTCATGGCATTACGTATCCGTCGCCCGCAGGGTTTCTTTACAAAACCATCTGATTCTCTCTCTCTCTCTCTCTCCAAAACTTTCTCTCTCTAAACTCAAACCTCATTACATCTCTCCACAATCAAACCATTCCCAAAAACCATCTCTCTCATACAACTCCAGTAACCTTCGGGAAAAAAGGCCCCTCTCTCTCTCTCTGTCTCTCTCTCTATATATAGAAATACATACACAAATATGATTCAGGTGTGGTGTGTTCGAAAAAAAATAAAACATCAATTTAATGGTTAGAAACACAGAACCACATGTTGTCCATCAATTCCTCAACAATGCGAGAATGAGAATCGCCGATTTTAGCTCGGATCTGTTCCTCTAATGTTGTGTTTGGTTGAGGGATTTGAGGAGGGATTTGGGGAGGGATTTGGAAAAGGAAATGGAAAAGCTAGGTGAAATATAAATAAAACATGCCTAAATTTCACATAGTTTCACACACCTTTTCCCTTTCCCTTTCCAAATCCCTCCCAAAATCCTCCAACCAAACACACCATAAGTGTATCAAGGCGGCTCCAGCGAGAAAACCGGTGGTTACGCCTCCATCGATGCTGTGAGAGAGCCACTTCTGCTCAAGCTTTGAGAAGATCTCCAGCGTCACTTAATTAGGTAAATTTTGAAACAGGACTCTCTGTGAAAAAGCAACAGGTCACGCTTTTTTGCTGAGAAGCATTAATGGAGTACGAACGCTTGAATCTCAGTCTTTCTCTCTCTCTCTCTCTCTCTCTCTCTCTCTAAAACAGTCACATAGCACAGTGGATGTGATTTCTCTTTCTCCAAGTTAGCGTGACAGTGTGTAGGGAAAGAATGGAGAGTTAAAAAGGCAAGGAGGAGAGTGGGGAGCTCTCCAGAAACGTTGGCAGTAGCCTGATATTGATCCATGCATGGCGACGACGATGATGAGCGGTGGCAGTGGTAATGAGCAGCAGCGGTGGAGATGACTAGAGGAAGTGGCATTGTATAGTGGCGATGACTGGAGGAGGTAATGAGAAGCACCATGGCTGAGTCGCGCGAGAGTCCTTGGAAAGAGATGTATCACCGTTAGAGAGAGATGTACCGGTGTTGCAGTGGGAAATAAGACACAGAGAGAGAGAGAGAGAGAGAGGGTGGGTGTTTTGAAATTTGAAAATTGGGAGTGAGACTGAAAGACAAAGAGATGAGAGTTTATAGAGAGTTTGATGAGCGTAGGTGTTTTGAAATTTGAAAATTGGAAGTGATACTGAAAGAAAAAAAAAAGAAAAAAAAAAGGAGATGATGATGGGTGGTTGCAAAATTGAGCGTGGGAAATTTTGAAATTAGCATAGGTGTTTGTTAGACTTTCTGAAATTTTGAAAATTTGAAATTAGGATGGGTGGTTGCAAAAAGAGGAGATAAGGATGGGTGTGTTTTGAAATTTAAAATGTGAAAAAGTGAGGTGCGACAGATGAGGATGGATGGTTGCAAAGTTTTTGGCTCTAGGGCGGGAAGTCCAGGTACAGTGAGAAGAAGGTTTTCATCTCAGCTATCCATCTAAATACAGAAATGAATCATGATCATTAAAATGTCCTAGTAGGACAATTGTCTCTAGGATAAATTCAAAAACCCTCTTCCCTTATTATATAGATATATATGTATATATATACAAATGGGTTTGCATTTGTATATGTATTTACCCACTTTTTTTTTATTTTATTTTTTTCCTTTCTACTTTTCCTCCCCTCATTATCTTATATTCTCTTATTCTTTTCTCACTACAAGTAATGTCACTTTTGGCTACCAAAATATTGGTCGCCAAAAGTCAGAAATTTGGTCGCTGAAACGATTTAGCGACTAAAAGGTTTTGTCGCCAAGTTCATTGCCTATACCCTGTCGGCGATAGTATTGGCGACTAAACTTTATTTGGTCGCCGAAAGTGTAACATTTGCCTACTAAACTTCTTTTGGTCGGCAAATGTTAGCTTTTCGCCACTAAAACCAGTAGTCGCCGAATGTGACTTTTGGCTACTAACATTCGTGTGGTCGGGGAAGGTGTTACTTTTTACTACGAAAGAATTAGTCACCGAAAGTGAACATTTGGCTACGAATCCGTACTTAGTCGGCAAACGTGACATTTCGGCCACTAATTTTTTAGTCACTAAAAGTTCTACATGAAAATTTTAACCAACTATTAGAGACTAAATATTTTGGTCACCAATAGAATACATTACTTTTTGCCACCAAATGTTTTAGTCGCCAAATGATATCCTTTTTTTTCCTTGACTAAAAAATTTAGTGGCCAATAGTTTATTTCTCTCACTCTCAATTGTTTTAGCTACTAACTATTTAGTAGCAAAAAATTTTTTGGTTATGTTTTTGCTACTAAATTATTTGTCACCAAAATATTTGATTACATATTTGGCTACCAAAATATTTGGTGGCCAAATACTTTTTTTTTTTTTTTCAAAAAAATTATAAACAACCTGTATCCATTTTTTGTACAACCTATATCCTGTATAACCAATATAATCCATCAACGCTAAATATATTATCAACCATTCAAGCATTCAACAATGTGCACACATTTTAGTTCCAACCATCCAAAACATTAATATTGAACGTCCAATTCTATATATAATACAAATTCCATACGAACCAAGTCTAATCCAACGTCAATAATTTCATTTCATACATAATACAGGACTAACCAAAACCATTCATTTCATTTCTATATATAATACAAGTCATTAGTTTGTATGTCCAAAACCATCATATCCACATTTGTATGTCCAAAACCATATCCACATTTGTTTTCCCTACCGTACTTGTCAAAAAAAATCATATCCACATTTGTATGTCCAAAACCATCTGCAAATTAAAAAAATGTCACTAGTTTGGTGCCTATAAAGGCACTTCTGGACGACATATAGCAACTGTATTAATTTTAAACATGAAAAGACAAGGAGAGTAATAGCTATTAACTAATGAAAGACACCCAAACATGGAATGGTAGACGAACATCGATTCTATGATATTTTCAACGGTGGTTCGGGGGCTGTTTCGCATTTTCGCCCCTCAAACCCCTTTTTGTCGACTAAATTAATGACATTTTCAACTCTAAATCACCACAAACTGGCATAAATCACCACAAATATTAATAATTTTGACAACAAAAACTTGTAAATCTTCTTACGATAGAGAAATAGTAAATTAATATAAGCTTCCCATTATCCACCTATTTCTCCATCCAGATGCAACATAAAATTTAACAAATAGGAATAATATATGTGTTTAACTTTTGACATCTAACATGGTTTTTAGTATAAATTGCAAAAATTGACAGGAACTAATTATCATGTTTGTCCTGAACAAAAGTAAGGAAATTTACCTATGACGAGAAACTAATTACCATGTTGGTATAAAATTCACTGCTATGAACAACCAATAGTCAGTAGTCCCAAGAATAAGAGCATTTTTCGACCCTAGAAATCGAGCCACCAATGCAGCAACCAAAGAAAAAACCATGAAAGATGAATACAAAATCCCAAGTGAAATCGTCCCTAAATCTTCCTTCTGAAACCAAAATTCAATTCAAATTAATCAAAATATTAGCCTAAAAATAATGAATTCTTCAACGGATTAATTTCACTTCTATCCCTTAAACAATCACCATTTTCTTTATTTCATCTTTAAAATTTCAATTACATTTAGTCCTTCAAATTTCTGATATCTATGGAGAATATCAGAAATGGTTGCAATTTATAGAGTTGGTTATTTAACTGTGCGTGTATTTTTGTCCTTCTTCCTGATAGTTAAGATATTTATAGTTTTCTCTTAACAGTGCTTCTATAAATAATGAATTTTAGCAATGAACTGACACTGGTTCACAATAGATGGTTGAACAGGGCTTTGCAGCATTACCAGTAATGACTCGATGTTGGGAAGACTCTATGCCTGAAGAAGATGACCAAAATGAATCAAGTGAGGTGTGGGTGTCTGGTCGAGCTACCATTGCTAGAGATTTGTCTAATCTTCTACAGCAGGGTTGGCTTAGACCTGCACAGCAAATGGTTAGTCTATAAATGTAGTTAATTGTAGTCTTTGTGAACATGGCTATACAAGAATTTAATAATAATTTCCTTGGTCTTAGTGTATATCTGTACCTGTGAAATTATATATGTTTTTAGGCTCTTTCAAGAATAAATCACTGCAGTTAATGAAAATTCCATGAAATCGCTTGGTTTCTCACCATAGCAAGTTACATGCTCAATACTATCTTTTGAAATCACTTGGTGCTGTGCTTTTTACTCCAACAACCAAACAAAGCATACTAAAAGCAAGTTTTCTCTTCAGCATGGAAAATAATATGATTTGTTTCTGGAAAATCAATTTTTGTGTGCTCCAAGAATGAACAGGATTTTATTGGAAACCATTTTTTTGTAAAATAATCTCTATAATATTGTAGTCTATACACCAAAACTAATGAGTTGCCAAATTCAGTTGCAAGAAAATAAATATAATGCTTCAAAAGAAAACAAATTATAAAATTGTGACTTTCATGTAGAGTAATGTAATCGGATTTATTTCCCGAGTAAGAAAATCCAACACCAGCTGGAGAGTCCAAATATATGATTTTGGAAACCTGGCAGACAAAGATCATCAATTTAGGAGCTTATTTAAGAAATATGGGTAATATAAATGCTATTTGACATTCAAAACAAATTTATAACCTTGGACCAACTATTTGACATCCAGTAATGTAGTTTGGGAAGGCTTCCCTTTGTCTCTCCTATTTCAAAATTGAATGGTCCTGCATAATATGATCTAAAGATTGTTTCACACATTACTTGAATTAAATGAATTGAAGAGAAAAACAATTAATTTTTCAAGAATTAAGTGCTTTCAATAGATGAAAGTAGAAGAGGGTAAACAAAACCATAAAGTCTGAAATTCCATATCTTAAAAACACAGAAATTATCCCAGATCAACGAAAATCTAAACCAAAGCACAGCTATTTTATTTGATTCAAAGGGCCATAGCATCTGAATCCACAAACTGGTTATTTGAAAACTCAAAAAGAGCCCCAAGAATCATAAAGATATGGGAGAGGTTATAGGAAAAGTTATAATTTTTGAGAGAGAAGTTGTATATTTTGTGAGACGAAAATTACGATTTTTGTGATAAAAGTTATGAATTTTGAAGTTATAATGAGCACCTAAAAGTTATGTATAACTAAAGTATGCTTTTTGTGAGAGAAGTTATATATTTTCTGAGAAGCAAAAAAGTTATATTTATAGTGAAGAAAAAAAGTTATACAAAATGAAGTTATGTTTTTTGCATAAGGTGCATACGATCACATCATAGCATTCTCCTAAAGGGATTTCAAGAATTTTCCATCCTATTTTGAAGTATGTGGCTATGGAAACAAAATACACACTTTACATATTTTGAAGTACACAGTATAAAATTTTCATCTGTGCCTCAATCCAAGGAATCCAAGCAGTTTTAGTGATTCACAAGATTAGCAAAAGCTTCAATCAAGTTTTCCTCAACAAACCAAAAAAGACAATATGGAAACCATACAGTAACACAAAGAAATAGGTCCAAGACTCACAAATATAGGAAATAGGTAACCATCAATTTGTGAGTGTTACTTCAAGAGGGAAATAGGTCCCCAAAGAGTCATTAGCATTTGAGATATGAGGTTCAATTCAAATGTATTGTTTTGTTACTGTTGATATAAATTATAATCGTGCAAAGGTAGGCTACAATTACAAGGTGCATTCAAATTTCAATTTTTATCCAAACAACAGAAACTAAATTTGCCAGTAATATATTTCTGTAATTCCACGCTTACCTTAACAACAAGAGTTCCCATCTCTTCATAATGATAGTATTTAATGCGTTTCAACCGTAACGCACTATTAGGTACTTAGCAGCAGTCCCTAATGCTGTGTTTGGTTGGGGTTTTTGGGGTGGGATTTGGAAAAGGAATGAGGAATGTAATCCTATTTATGTTTGGTTATAATAAAAAATATATGGGAAAAGAAAGGGGGTGAGAAATAAATAAAGAAATAGGAGACCTTTTAGGACATCAATTCTATTTTATAACCAACACAACCAAACATAGTTGGGATTTGGAATTCTATTAATTCTTTCTCCTTTTCCTTTCATTTCCATTTCCCTTTCCATTTCCCTTCCCAAATCCCCCAACCAAACACAGCGTAAGAGAATCTAGACTAGCTTGTTGTAGCAACTAAATATCAAGCATGGCGAGTATACTTACATTTATAAGGAAAGGTATAAACGAATTTGAAGAAGACTGCTCGGAAGAATAAGTCTGATTTAGAATAGCAAGAGTAACCAAACGTTGAGTAGGTTTAAGCATCTTCTTGTTCTGTAACAATATGTAGCTTATTAGCAATCACCAAGCAATACCACAACCCAGAAAATTCATCATTCACATTAGGTATCTATGAGGTCGCAAAATTTAATATAAAATTCAGGGAGAAAATGAGGGAGAATAAGGCTTGCATCCAACCAGATGATCAAATTTACTTATGCCAAAAAATAATTTATGATGATATGCCATCTCAATTAGACAGTGAAATGATAAATGCGAAATAACAGAGCTGCAAAGGGTCCAACAAATAAAGATATGAGGAATGGCAATCTTTTCATTTAAAATTACAAATAGATAGCATACTCAACATTTTTTCCCTAATTCATTTGTCTTCTTTTTCACTCACACAGTGTTAAACACAAAGCAAGAAAAGGGCAAGCAAAGAGCAGTCAGATTAGTACGTAGACATCTAGCAATGTTTAAGTGAAACCCTAACCAAAAATAAATTTAAAAAAAAAAATTTAGAAGAAGAAAAAGAACATGAATAAAGTGAAAAAAGAAAGCAAAGATTAGTGAAACCCCAAAATAAAGTTGAGTTGAATTAGAATTTCAATTGATACGAAAGTTATGACTAGCATAAAGAGCAAAATTAGCCCCCTTTCAGTGTTAATAAGCACCCATACTAGAAATTCCCAAAATCTCATAATTCAATTTTCAAAAACCAAACAGTGTGCATATTCGTGTTTGCGTACAAAACCTAACAACAATTCCAAGTTCAATCTCAGAACCCAACACCTCATATGGCCAATAAACAAAGCCCTAACTCTCCAAATTCTTACATCTAAACTCCAATCAGCTAAATTTAGTATCTTACGCTATGTTTGGATTGAGTGATTTGGAGAGAAAATAAAAGAAATGAAGAGATGTGTATTTTTTTATTTGTTTGGATAACTTCAGTGGAGAGAAATAGGAAGAAATGGAGAGAAACCTATTTCTCTTATAAGTCTCATTTTCAATCTTCCCAAAAGTGTGGAGATTGGGAGAGAAAAGAAACCATTATTTTCATAATACCAATTTTGTTCCTATAAAAATAAAGGAAATAAAATGATTGAAAACATAAAAAGGTTATTTTGGTAATATAACATAAAATAATTTATTTTCTTTTCTCTCAATGAAATCTAACTAAACAAGAATGAGAGAAATCGCAATCATTTTTTTTTATTTCTTCCTTATCCAAACAAAAATGAAAGAAATCACAATCATTTCTTTTCTTTTATTTTCTCTTATAACTTAAGTGATCCTTTCTTTTCTTTTCTCACCCAAGTTCCCAAACATTGTGTTATCTTAATCAAGTATGAAAATCTCCATTACAATTGATACATAAAAAAATTATATATATATATATATAGAGAGAGAGAGAGAGAGAGAGTTGCCCTTAAGAGATAGGAGAGGTGAGAGCAAAGAGTGAAATGGAGGGGGCGAGGGAAATTAGAGTTGAAATCCGCCATGATTTCATCGAAGGGCCGTTGATCTCCGGAGTTGAGCAGACCCATCAACGACTTCGAATCTTCTTAAAAAATTTGAAGTATAGGTATAGGTATAACACAAACAATACCTAGTTGAGCAGACCCATCAATTGACGGTGGTGCTCATGTGTGATGGCGGTAATGCTCCCGTACCCGACGACGATGGAGACAAAGGCGAGAGAGAGAGCTGGAGGAGGGCAGAGGCGTGAGAGAGTGAGAAAGAGAGAGAGAGAGTCACAGAGTGAGAGACAGCTGAGCGTGTGGAATTGTATTTTTTATATATAGATTTCTTTCCCGACTAATTTTTGTAGTCACCAATAATAAATAATGACGTTTTTCCGACTAACGACTTTAGTAGCCAATTAAATTTCCCTCCGAAATCTGAAGTCCAATTTTAAAATTTTTTAATTATAATCGCCGACTAAAATTTAGTAGGTAAAAGTAAATTAATACCGACTAAATTATTTTCAGTAGCTAAAGATTATACATTTAGGGACCAAAATTTTTTTAGTCGCCTATAGGGTAATTTTTTAGCGACTAAGTCATTTTTAGTCGCCTATTAAGTAACTTTTTGGCTACTAATTGTATTTTAGTCGCGTATTGCGCTATTTTTAGCGACTAACTGTTGTTTAGTCACTGATTGGGTCATTGTTTAGCTACTAAGTCATTTTTAGTCGCCTATTGAGTAACTTTTTAGCTACTAATTGTATTTTAGTCGCCTATTAGGCTATTTTTAGCGACTAACTGTTTTTTAGTCGCTGATTGGGTCATTTTTTAGCTACTAATTATGTTTTAGTCACCAATAAGTAATATACGGCTACTAAAAAAATTTAGTAGCTAAAATATGAAACATTGCCGACCAGTTCAAATTTTAGTCGCCAAAGGGCTGACTTTTGGCGACTAAATTAATTTTAGTAGCCAAATTTGATCGCTAAAAGTGTAATTTCTTGTAGTGTCTTCTTAATTGTCTTCAACAATTGGATTATAATTCTTGCAAGAGCAATTGCTGGAGTAAAACTTAGTAATCAAAGTGGGATGGGAGTTTCTCTCTCTAAATTTTAGAGAGAGAAGCTACAGAGGACCATTTACTTTATGTTTTTGTCTTTATTCCTTTTTCTTCATTCTTAATGATTGATCGTATTGGTTAGATTTTTTTTGTTCGGAAAGAGAGAATCAGAAGGAAAATGTTTGAGTTTGGATGATGATTATGAGAATATAATTATCAATTTATAACTTTTGTTAACAAAAATTAGTGTACATTTCAATTCAGTAATCACATAAGAGATATGTGATGATTTTCAAATGTCAGGGAGGTAAATCGCACACGGCCGAAACCACAGGAGATAAAGTGAAGTTTGCCCTTTATTTTATTATTATTATTCTTTATTTTTTTTTTAATTAGGTATTAACATGGTATTAATTAAACATTTGGAGTGTCACAATTAGAGTATTTGTTTTCGTCTCTAAATTAATACACACATAATACAAAAAATTAAATTCCATTTTCTTAATCACTTTTAGTTGATACACTTGAGCTAAGACTCAAAAAAAATAAAAAATAAAATAAAAAAAATAAAAAAAAAATTATCATTAAATTGTGTTAAAAAAATTATCATGAAAAAAGTTGTGTAATTAAGATTTAATTGGTGTATCATGGAGTTCATATACAAAATAAAATTATAAGGCACACATTGATATTTCTTTAAAAATAAAAATCAGAGTAAATATATAATATTATAGCTCAAAAATGCCAATTTAGTGGGTCGGATGAGAAAACACTAGAGCAAAAGATTGAAAAATAATTACAGCCAATTTAGTGCGTTGAATGAAAGGACACTTCAGCACAAGATTCACATTTAATTGCCATGAAAGATAATGAGGTTTGTGAAGATCAAGATAATGGGGTTTGTGGGTTGAGTATGACGCCACCAATAGAAGCATTTCTCATCGTACATAAGAAAAAAAAAATTATGAAAGTATTTTGGTGAGAAATTTAGGTATGTTTGGTTTGATTTTGGGAGAGTAATTTTTAAGATAAAAAGTATGAAAATTTATCTGATTTGTCTTTTTTTAGAAATGGTTTTGAAAAATTATTTTGGAAAGAGAGTTTTAAAAAAGTGATTGATTTGATGTGTATGAGAGAGAATGTAATTTTGGAAAGAAGTAAACCAAACAAAATTTTTAGATTTTTTTTGGAAAAATTTGTTTGATTTGATTACTTTTGAAAATTTGTTTGTAGAGAATTTTTCCCCAAATTTTTTCCCAAAATCAAACCAAACAGTTAAAATATATATTTTTTTCTTCTCATTTTTTTTTCCCCCTGGTTATTTGGTTTCATGATCAAATTTTAAGTTCCAACCAAAGCTTTGATTTTCATTTGAATGGATAAATTTGAAGCAAGGAAATTGAGGTCTAAATTTACTAATTTATTAAGAATATAATTTTTTCCCTATCTTCTAGAGTACTAATAGGGGTGTAATTTTAGCCCGGCCCGGCCCGGCTCATTCGGGCTCGGGCCCATGTCGGGCCTTGCGGACTCCTGCTAAAAATTGGGCCCGAGTCTGGCTGGCCCACGGACTAGAAAACTAGGCTCAGGCCTAGGGGTATTCGGGCTTTCGGCGTGTCAGTGGGTCGAGCCCCTGGGCTTGGGCTTTGGGCAGACTTAGGCTAGCCTAAACAATTTTTTTAATTTTTTTCACCAAAATTTTATTATTTTTCATTAAAAATAGCACTGGGCCTCGAGCGGGCCAGACCTCGGGCCAAGCTTTTTAGGCGGGCCTTGGGCGGGCCGATGAGCCGAGCTTCAAAACGTTGGCCCAGACTCAGGCCCAAGGCCTCGGGCCTTAACGGGCTGGGCCCATCTCGGGTCGCCCGCGAGCCACGAGCAAAATTACACCCCTAAGTATCGAATAGTTCAATCCTGCCGTGGATCCATCAAAGACTTCACTTCAATAATGTAATTCGTTAATTGTTTAGGCTCCTATGTATATTTCATCTAATTAAAAAAAAAAATTGATATAATAATTGTAACCATATGATTTAATTATATTTCTAAAATCATATTGATAAAATAATTGTAGTTCACATTTTTCTTAAAAAAGGATTAAAACTATACCTTATAAAACATATCATTCATTTTTTTTAAGACAAATTTAATAAAATTATATGATTATAATATCAAATCATTTTAATTTTTTTTTTTTTTTAATGATCAATACAGATTTAAAAGACCAAGAGATTGAATTATGAAAATACGATCGGTGTTGGTGCACAGGCCATAAATATGGCCCACAAGTGGGTTCATCGTTGTTGGGCCAGAAAAGTGACAGAGCCCATTAACCAAAAAAAAAGGTGTCGTTTACACCAATACTTTGAAGCTCTAATTTTTGAATTATAAAGCCAACTCTTATGAGCTGACAGTAAGTCTCACCTATTATGATGTGATGTTTTAGTCTTAATTTTTTTTTTCTCTCTCCTCATCATGTCATTAGTACTTCATTAGAGTATCAAAATTAATACTCTAAATCATTGTTGTATCATTTATGAGTGACGGAGCACCATGTTCAATAACCACATTTTTATTTTACATTTGGTTTATGACATCAGTTGTCACTAACAACACGTCACTTATCTCCATTTCTAATAAAAAATTGTTAGAGATTCAAAAAAAATAAAATTATAAACTTTTTTACATATATATTGATATGAGAGTGAGTCCTATATGGTGTAAGTCTTACAACATATGAGTATTGTATAAAAAATTTGATATTTTTTAGAGCATCTAATATTGTTCTTTTTAAATGACAACTCGCATGATAAATAAATAAATGAAATTCCTTCAGTATTGTGTCTTGTATATACTTTATTACGTATTTTTTTGGATACAGGTTATATAGTTTGGTAGCAAATATTATGTAATTTTTTGACAAAATTACGAGAATTTACAATATATTTGTAGTAATATTATATATTTTTTGTATAATATTATCATAAAAATGTGTGTTTTCAATTTAAATTATAAATTGTCAAAACTGTATTAAAAAATTGCGTAACATTTGTCACAAAAATTCATAACATATATCAAAAAAATACATATAAAATTACATATAATACATTCCCTATCATCCCTAAATAATATTACAATATTATATAAAAGATGAATAATAAGTGGTAGGCATGTAAGTGGGAAAGTCTTATATGCAACTTTGCTCATATGTAATCAAAGGATATTTCCTTGTTCCAACCAACCGCATGATATATATGGGCGACTTTATCATCCATTAATTAATTAATTAATTAATTTTTATTTTTATTTTTAAATGAATTAAGGATGTTTCTTACCACCTGCATGTGGTGCAAATCACTGTCACTTTCTTATAGTGATGCAAAATTCCGTGACTAATAAAAATTCTCCATTTTTTTTTTAATAAACCTCTAGAGGGTTTTATCATTCATTTTAGCAGTATTTACACACAAATTTTAATTTATGAATTTATATTTCATTAAGTCTTAATTAAAATTTTTTAGATTTTCAAGTTCCATTAAATATTTAATAGTCAGAATTGCCCTTCAAATAATAATTGTTCATCATTTATGATTATCTATAAAGGAACATGATGATTTGACATTTATTTTGATTTTCAAAACTTTAAAATATCAACTTTCAAATTGAAAAAACTAAAAAAAAAATTATGTAAGTTTTTTTTCTTTTTTGAAAAAACTGAATTATTTTTTGTGCAAAACTAAAAATTTTGTGTTTATAAAGGAACATGATAATGGAACATTGATGTGCAAAAAAAAAAAAAAAAAACTTTAAAATGAAAAAACTAATAATGTTCTCAGTTAAAAAAAAAACTGATAATATTCTCGATTTTATTGGATAGTTAAATCAAACTAATAAGTAGAATGATAAAAATATTTAATCTCATGCTTTGATTTTTTTTATCAGTTAGTGAAACAATTATCTGAAACATTACTATGCAAAATTAATAATGTTCTTAGTTTTAAAAAATAGAAAAAACTAATAATATTCTCAGTTTTACTAAATACGACTTATTAATTCAAAAAATCTTAAATAGAACCTGAGCTACCATAACATTTATAAATAAGACTTTTAGATAATTAATTCTTGATTTTAATTAGAATTTTTTTTATTCAACTCCTTAGATAATATTTTGTATTAGCTTAAGGGAAAACAATTTTACAGCTAGTGCAGATCCACCAACAAAGCACAAAAGCAATTTTGGACCAAAATTCCCTTACAATTATATTCACAATTTATTATATTCGTTGTTACGTGGTAGTGAAATTGTACTGTGAGAATTTTCAAATTTTCCCACTAAAAATTGTAAATTTAAGGACTGATTTAAAAAAGAAAAAAAGAAAAAAGAAAAGGTTTCTAATTTCAAATTTAGGACTAATAAATTCAAATTTAGGACTTTAAAATGACAAATTTTAATTGTTTTTTGTTTTAAAATAAAATATTTTATAACATCTATGAAAATTCTATTTAAGCGCTAGAAATTATAAAATTGATCAAATACAAAATTAGATCCTTGATTTCAAATTTAAGAGTAAAAAGTACAAATTTACAGCTCCAAAAAAAAAAAATGAAATTGCACAAGGTTAGTGAAATTTCACTAACTATAGTAGTTTCATTAATTTTATTCAAAAATATTTCACTGAGTATCACAAATGGTAAAAAAGAGAATAGATTGAGGAGAAAAACATGCAAAATAGATAACAATAGTCAATTTTTGTCAACTAATAACATAATAATCAACAAATAAATAAATAAAATAACATAGAAAATGAAAAACTTCATTGAAAGTAAGTAACGTCTAGATCTAAACTAGTAAGATGCATCAAAGAGAGAGATAGAATTGGTGCTTGACAGATCGGTGATGATAATGATTATTTCGAATGAATAAATCACATCTAACACTAAACGATAGAAGAGACTAAGAGATCTATGGCAGTAGCAACGATTTTGAGTGTAAATAATAGAAGTAGTGGCAGCGGCAATGAATGTAATTGAGGTGGTGATAGATGTTGAAACAGCGCCAATAAACACAGCTGAGAGAGAGAGAATGTAGAGTGATGGAGAGTTCTAGGGTTTCAAAGGCTATAAGGTTAGTTTTGACCATTTATGTTAAATTTTGTTCTTATTCTTTGTGTCCTCAAACTAGCAATTAAATTTTTATTGTCCTCAAACTCTTATACAAATATATAAGATCTGTCCTTAATTTTTTTTTTAATTATTAATATATTAGTGACATATAAAATGACGAATATTTTATGATATATAAATAAATATAATTATTGTAGCATTATTGAAACAAAATGTTAACTGCAAATTTTTGTGCTTGTGTTTTGAAAAAAAAAATATTATGAAAATTTTAATTAAGAAAATATTACACTGATGTAACAGAATTTTAATGTGAGATTACAATAAAATCCAATGATGAATTATAATAAAAAAAAATTAAGATCAAAACATAATACATAATTAAGAGAGAGAAACTCCAAAATCTATGAAAAGAATTCCTATTATTTTTTTTTTAAAAAAAACAAAAGCTTGAAAGGTCTGTCACTAGGGTTATAAAAATGGCCTGGCTCGGTTCCCCAGAGCTTGGGCTCAAGTGCAAGCTTGGGCCAGCCTACCGTCAAGTCTAATGAGCTCCCACAAAAAATCAAGTCAACCCACTCACACAAAATATCGGCACAAGACCAAGCCTAGCCCCAGGGGGTACTCGGGCCTCAGGCGGGCTAACGAGGCGGGACTCGGGGTGGTAGATTGGCCCGAGCTTGGGCTGGACCTAATCATTTTTTTAAAGTTTTTTATCAAAATAATTTGAAACTGACATTGGGCTTCAGGTGGACCTAGTATGTCAGATCTTTGAGTGGGTCTTTGAGCTGGACCCGTGGACCAAGCTAGAAAACACACATTCCAAGCTCAGGCCTGGGGTCTAGATTGAGCTCGGGCTTAGACAAACTAGGCTTAACCTGGCTACAAACGGATTTCAAACCGACAGTCATTTTCAGATCCTATTTGTCGCATCATTTTTAAAACAATTTTGATATAATTTTTATGTTTATATAACATTGTACTGAATGGTTCTGTATCAAGAGTTCAGTCTCCCTTCAGAAGACTCAATGAGTCAATCTTCTATTGAAAAATAGAGAACCAATGAACGACTCGTGTTAAAATGAGATTTAGGAGGGTTTAGAGTTACTTCTTTTTAATATTTCTTAAGAAATTAAAAGAAATTAGTATATTTAAAAATTTGATTTTTAGATAAAAATAATTTGATATGACATTTGATTTTTTTAAACCGGTTTAATAAATTTTTTGACTTTTTAACCTTTTAAACAAAATTAATTTCTTTAACACCTTAAAACACACAATTATTACACGTTTCATAATTTAAAAACTAGTGGGAGATTTTATAAATTAAAAAAAAATTATTATAATTATTTTGAAATAATTTAATATTTTGTCTTGTGGTATACATAAAATTTATAAATTAACTTTTATAAATATAACTTTTTGAATTATTAGTTTAAAAAAATTAAAAAATATATATATAAATCTATTTAGTGAAATTTTGATAATTTGGATTAAAAAAAAGTTAAATCTGATTAAATAAGATTAAATCAGTTATGACATACCTCTTCTTGTTATGAAAATATACAAATATAAAAGTTATAATTAAGACAAATGTGCAATTTTATTATTAAATGTGAAGTGAAGTGATATTTAACAATCATTAATGTAATGTTTCCATTATTAATCCAATAATGTAAGTTACATTTATTTTGATTTCAATTTCATAACTAAAAATACAATACATATATAATACACACATGAATTTCTAGTATTTAATAATAAGAAGGTTTCAAAATATTTTCAAACTTTCATCATTTTCTTTTAATTTATTTTTTATCTAATTTGATTTTAAATTTGAATACAAATTTTGATTTGATATGAATTACTTTAACTTTTTCATTAAATTTTTAACAATTTTTAAAATAAATTCATTCTTATCCCAATTTTTTTTTTCTTTTCACCAATTTTGGTGGAAAAAAAACAATATAACTTTCAACATTTCACCTTTTTAATTTTTATCAAATTATAATTTGATAAAAAAAAATATTACGGGTTAAAGATTCTCTTAATTGGAATTATAATGAAATAACATCATGAAATAGTTAAAGTTTGAGTATGTGATTGGTTGAAATGTATAATTTAATTAATTTTCTTCTCATATTTGTATAAAAAATTGGCACTTATGACTACATCATTATAATTCAGATTATGAAAAAAAAATTGAGGTGTTAAACATTTTCCATTTATAAATATCTTACATATTAAAAACATAATAAAAAAAATTGTAGGTTTTGGGTATGTGTTTATCAATTTTGTTTTATGGATATAAACAATTGATGTTCCAATTTAAAAATTAAAAATTAAAAAAAATAGATTGGATTTTTTAAAGATAAAAGAAGTCATTTAACTCTTCTATGTACTATTTAAGATGGACTATTTAATCACATAAAAAATAGAAATTATATTTAGAGATTATCCCTATATATTATGCTATTATATACAACTATAATTGTAACAAATTAACTATAATATATATGAAAAGTTATATTAATCTTTTATTTTAAATTAATTGAATTATAATTAAACTAACAAATAGCAGTAATAGTATAATGGGATAGAAAGATGATACAAATAAATAACACAATTAGGGGTGGGCGTGGGTCGATTGCTGCCACGGAACCTCCAATCCACCATCCGTCTGCCAAATTGGCAGATTGGAGAAAATCAATCCGCATCCGTCTGCCAATCCGGTGGATGTGGATTAAGCGGATTGGCAGTTTGGCAGATGGATACGAATTTGTGTGGCGGTTTGAAATTTTATAAATTTTCAACATAATTCAACTTGTGCACTTCCTCAAAAAAAAAAAAAAAAAAAAAGAAGAACAAAGTATTACAGTCAATGACTTAAAAAAGTATTACAATTACTGCATGCCTCATCCAAAGAAAGAAAGTTTGAAACTTTAGAATATCACAATCACTGCATGCCTCATCCACATATTACAATCACAGCATGCATTATCCACATAAAATATTACAATCTGTGGTTCTTAAAATATAAAAACAATTCAAACTATCAAAACCATGAACAGAACAATAGTAGAGATTGTATGTCTCTGTATTGTTACATTTATATATGTTAACAAAAATCAACTAGCATATATCATATTTTCTATTTATTACTTTTAGAGTTAGATTTAAAAATCAAAAAATATGGATAAATAATACGTTTATTTTTTTCAATTCAAAAAATATATTCAAGTTGAAAACTTTATTTAACAAAATATTGGAACTTTTTTTCAATTGAAAACACAAAGTTTTATAAATTACTAAAGGTGCTCGTGGTTTGGCGGTTCGGTTGCGGCCAAAAGAACCTTAAATCCGCTATCCGTCCGCCAAATTGGCGAATTGGAGAAAATCAATCCGCAACCGTCCGCTTATCATCACACATCAGTTCGGTCGGTTTTGACGGATCGGTATATCTGCTGTTCATCCCTAAACACAATGATATTTAAAAGTTTTAAATTTACCTAATGTTATAGTAAAATCTTGAATTCTTAATAAATTTTTACATTTTCTATAAAATAAAATGACAATAAAAAATAAAAATTTTTGATACCCATTTGTTTTACTTCAATTTTATGGTCTTCATTGAAGAAAACAAAATCTAATTAAAATCCTTGGCACAAAACGACATAGATACTTCGATTGTAACCATAATCACTAATAATTCTTCTCTACCATGCAAATATGTAAACAAACACATAAACCTTACTAAAACCAAAACTAACACTAAAACCAAACTAACAGCAGAGAAAGAGAATCATACATGAAAAAAAATGAAATTAAAAAATAAATAAATTTATGGAATAAGATAATGTTATCTCCAACAACTTAGACCTCACTTAACCCAATCTGTTAGCTCATCCGCTAGTGCCCGCGAAGTCTAAGAGTTGGGTAACTAATCGGATTATTCTTTAAATAAGACTTAAAAATTTATTAATTTGTCCCATTAAATAATTTAAATTTTTGATAGATGTACATAAAAAAAAAAAATAGATAATTATATCACTAAATCATAATTCAAATTTATATATTGTCATAGTTTTTTGAGATCCATATATAAATTCTTAACTTTTTTTTATTTTTTTATTTTTTGTGTGGTTTCTATTTTGTTTGTTTGTTTGTTTTTTTTTTTCAATTTATTTAAAATGGAATTGTGGGTTTCTATTTTTTTAATTTAATTTATCTATGGTTCCTATCTGTTTTTAATTATTATTATAGGTAAGTTATGATGTGAGTTAGATATGTGATAGATGTGTGTGTTTTATTAATTTAAAGTATGATAGTGGGAGATATTTTCAAATTAGACTTGTTTAAATAAACTACAAAGATTTTTAAATTTAAAAATTTAAAAAGAAAAAATAAAATACACATAAACAATGAGATTTTTTCTTTGTTGTTCATTTTCAATAGGGTCATGCTTAGAGTTGTCATTAAAATTTGAGAAAATATTTATTCATTAAACTTTTTATATAAAATATGGGTAAATTATACTTAGTACCCTTATACTTTTATTAAAATAGTTTCTTCACTTACAATTTTAATGGTCAATTTTTTACACTTTAAGTCAAGTTACAATCTGACCATTCTATTCATCTACTGTTAACAAAGTTGATGGCATTTGTCATTTGAAATATATATGAGATTTTTGTTATCTCATTAGTACCGTTACACTTTCATTAAAATTTTAGGCTCTATTTGGTAGAGCTTTGAAACTTTAGTTTCACCCTTTGGTTTGCACGTAGTATTTGTTTACGGTTTTCAAAAATTAATTTCACACTCATTTTTGAAAACTCTGACCAAGGCAGAAAAATTTAGGCTAACCGGTCATCCTCCCGGACGTCCGGCCGATCGTCCTCCCAGATATCCTGCCGGTTGACCGGCCGATTGACCAGAACAGTTCATTTATTTATTTTTTTATTTTTTTATAATTGCCACTTGTTATTTTTCATATTTTAAATAAAAAATTTTGAAATTTTTTGAAATTTTTTTATGAGTTTTGAATAGAATTTTGAGTTGTATGTTTGGTTACGAGTTGTAAGTTTTTATATCAAATATCATATGTCACATCAAAAATTTTCCACTCAATTCAAAACTCTTTTTAAAACTCGTTCGCTAAATAAATTTTTCACACTAAAATCATAATTTCAAAACTTACAAACTCAAAAAAACAACTCTATTCTCAAATCATATTTAAAAAACTCTACCAAACACAACCTTACTTTTTTTTAGCAAAAGTTCATTTTAGTATTTTCATTTTCAATTTTCGTTAGTTTTATTAACTATAGGTGAAATTAGAACTTGATTTGAAGTGTAGGAATTGACTATTATAATTGAAAATGATGGATTAAAGTGAGATATTGATAAATATAGAGGGCATTAGGGTTCGTTTGAAAATTAATTATTTTAATTAATATTTTGACTTTTTACTAAATAATATATTTAAAAAAATAATATAAAAATTTATAATAACTTTTCAACTAATTTAACGCCCAAAGTGTAATTTATCCATGAAACATTAAAGTTAGGGAAGTGATTGAGACCCCCTCCAATCACCACCCCCATCACCCTTACACACACGTGGCGGGTGGTGATTGGAGGAGAAGGAAAAAAAGAAAAAAAAAAAAGAAAAATTAACCAATCAAAGAGAGATGTGGTTAAAAAAAGTGTCTCCTTGAGAAGGTCTAACTCATTTTCCTTAAAGTTAAATGTAATGAGCACCCATTGAAAGGGGGTAGCATTTTACTAATTCATAGAATATAATCTTCTTTTTATATTCAAGAGTGTGTTCGATCAAAAATATATAAGAGTGTGTGCCTCGTGACATGGCTCATCGGCTGACGGTGATATGTCAGCAACCAAGTGACAAAATAAATAAATAAATAAATATCACACAAACTAATAATTAATAGGGTTTGGTTTCCCTCCAATCCGTGAGCGAATTAGAGAGTGTTGCAGGTCTCATTTTGATAACTAAATTGTTCAATATGTAAAATTTATCGAGTACTATATATTTGTAAAAAATCACGTTGATCGGATATCGATAGCTACGCAATCAAATCAGTTTTATATAAAAAATGAACGGTAAAAAAATAAACGGTTGATAGAAATCAGATCCGATGAAACAATATAATTTTTTACAAGCTTATAGTACTCGATAAATTTTACACATTGACAGTTTGAATTATCGAAATGGGACCCGTGGTAGGCTCCCATGACCCCAACGACACCCTCCAGTCCAATCACTGGACTAGAGGAAAACCAATCCCTAATTAATAATATTAAAAATAATAATCAACCGGTCTTATTGATTAGACTTATTTACTTATAATCTTGAGTGAATGCTTTTATATTTTATTTATTTATATTTGTTTTATGTATTTGCTTGCTATTTTAATAATAAAAAAATTTTGAGACTTATAAATGTATTTTGTGTTTGTGAAATGATCATTTGATATTGATAACAATTCTAAAATATATGAAAGTGGTAAGTTGGACATTTCGACTTTGGTTTTGTGAATTTTGATTTACTTTTAATTATGCATTAATTTTATATTGAAATATAATGTGAAAAATATAAATAGTTAAATTATATTTTTTTTAAAAATATTTTTACATTGATAAATTTATCAATAAAAATTGGTGTATGACTTTTTGATAAATAACATTAGGCATTGTTTAATACTAGTGTTTGTATAAATAAGTTAAAAAATTTAAAATGGTAAAAAATTAAAAAAAATTGAATTAATAAAAAATATTGTGACAATAGTAAAGACTGTTGATATAGAACAGAAAATTCGTACAAAATTTTCATATATAGCAATATGGCTAAATGTGCATTTTTCACTTTAAAATAAAATACTCATAAAGATGAATTTATTTATAAGAATGGCATTAACACATCATTAATTCTTGTAAAGTTATTTGTATAAACTTATGTATAAACAGAATTTTCCAATAATAAATTGTGTCTTTGTATTCTTCATTTTCTTGTATTTTTTTCTTATGCCTCATGGGCAGGCAGGCCTGAGGCAAGGCAGGCAAGGCCACTTCTAAAAAATAGGGTCTCAACATGCAAAAATGTTAGCATCACTCCTCAAAATAATTTGAATCTTAAGTTATGTTTGTTTAATTATTTTAATCTATGTTTGATTTATTGAAATGATTTGATTTATTAAAATGAAGTTGAATCAAATCATCATTCCATTATAATGTTTACCCTCACATTTAGCTTACCCAAAAATAATACAAACCAAATATTATTCACCATTATGAGTAAATAATCATTCTATAAAGAGATAAAAAATTAATCATTCTATTCAATTCAATTTTGTTTCGATGAATGAAACAATGCATTATAGTATTACTATTTTAAAAATGAAGTTTAATTTACTACATCAAGAAAAAAATATAAATAAATTAATGATATTAACAATTGAAATTATTTAAAATGTATATCAATAATTATGATTTACGTCAATCTCAATAACTATTATTTATGATATATGTTAGGGAAATTACATT
The DNA here is from genome assembly GCF_055761805.1 of Camellia sinensis. Lineage (NCBI taxonomy): Eukaryota > Viridiplantae > Streptophyta > Magnoliopsida > Ericales > Theaceae > Camellia > Camellia sinensis. The sequence continues at coordinate 65,074,338 of NC_138961.1, read as the reverse complement.
AACGGTCTCTATAGTTTGAATATTGTATCACTTTGATCCCTGATTTTTTTAATTATGATACATTTAATCCTGAATTTTGAATCTTATTTCAAATAAGGACAATTGAAAATATCATTCCCCAATTTCAAGGGTAAAGTCATCAATTTGATAAAATATAAACTAATTTGACAAAAATAAATGTCAAAAAAGAATATTTTTGATTTTTTAAAAATTTTGTATACCCACTAAAGATAAGGTTATGTAAAATTGATAAATCTTTTAGACATTTATTTATTTTTTATCAAATTTATTTTTTTATGTGTTTGGATGATAATTATGTAATGGGTAGTTGTTTTATTTTCATTAAATTAGTTTATATTTTTCTAAAAGTCAAATATGGCGACAATTTTGATATCATTATTAAACCTAGGGGTGTGCGCGGTGCGGGTCGGTGCGGTTTGAGAGAAAAATAGAAACCGTATGGCGGGTGGCAGATTGATAAAAGTGTCACTAGAATTTGCCATTTTTCTTATCAAAAACCGGCTGTTTGGTTGGCAAATAATGGCGGATTTGCCTTGGCGGTTCGGGCGGATTGGCGGTTTATAAAAAATATAATTCAAATTACAAAACTTAAATCAAAGAGTAAAAAAAAGACGAGAGACATCGTGATGTTAAGCATCTTGCGAAGGTTTCTTCTGATGCAGCAAGTGTAGCAACAACATGATAATATCAACGACTATGCTATCAGTTCATTACAAGTATCTGTGGAAGCTGCAATGATCAAATACAATACATAAAATTCCCCTCGAGCATTAATGTAATACTATATTCTAAGGTATAGAACAACAAGCAAACTTAAGTAAAAAAGAATTTTTAGAATCCTATAAAACATGATTTAATAGCGGTGCGGGTCGGTGCGGTTTGGAAGAAAAATAGAAACCGGCGGATTGATAAAAGTGTCACTAGAATTTGCCATTTTTTTTACCAAAAACCGGCGGTTCGATTGAAAAATAATAATGAATTTGCCTTGGCGGTGCGGTTCGGTGCGGTTTTGGCGGTTTCGGCGGTTTTGGCGGTATTATGCACACCCCTAATTAAACCAATCCATTAAATCAAACAATCCAAAACTAAAAATATTTCATATATTAAATATATCGATTACATATTAAAAACCTAATAACCATCCATTACATGATCATCATCTAAACACATAATAAAAATTAATTTGGTAAAATAAATAAATGTCTAAAAGATTTATAAATTTTACATAATTTTATCTTTGGTGGGTAGAAAATATTTTTAAAAATTTTAAAAATATTTGTTTTGACATTTATTTTTGTCAAATTAGTTTATGTTTTATCGAATTGCCGACTTTGCCCTTGAAATTGAGTAATGGTATTTTCAATTGTCCTTATTTGAAATAAGATTCAAAATTCATGATCAAATGTGTCACAATTGAAAAGTCTGATACCAAAATGATACGAACCACAAACTATAAGGACTATTAGTGTAATTAGCCTTTTATGTTAACTATAAAAGACATATAAATTTCTCATAAAACATAATATTATAATTATTGTGAAAAATAAATTATAATTGATTCAATTACTAATACAATAAATTATAATTATAAATAAATTATAATTGGTTTCGTTTGGGAAGTGGGTTGACTTTTTTATTTTTTGACTTTTTTGGCTATTTTAACCTAGACTAAAAAGCTTGGTTTGGGAAGGATTTTTTTACTTTTTTGACTTTTTTGTGAGAGAATAGTGTAATGATTATGGGTTGGATGTGATATTTTATTTTTTGTGACTAAAATAGCCTATTTTATTTTTTGTGGCTAAAATAGCCAAAAAAACCTCAAATCCATCTTCCCAAACGGAGCTAAAATTAGATTTCTCACTTAATAGTTTGAGTGATTTTCATGGGTAAAAAATAGTAATTTTAGTTTTTAATTTATACAACAAATTGTGTAGGTACAAGGGGAAAATAAATCATTACTATTTTATCAATATATATATATATATATATATATATTTTATAAGTATGTATAAAAGTCTGGCCTCATTTTTTGTATTCACCATGGGCGCCAAAAAAGTCAGGGCCGGCCCTGCTCATGGCACTTCATAAGCCATTTATTTTACAATAATACTACAAATTCAAATTTAACTATTTAAAAATTATTCAAAATTATCAATTATAATTTAAATTTATTCTATACATGAACTCTATACATCATAAAATAAAATAAAATAAAAACACTTAATTTCCACCATATCCACTGAAAATTTTCTGGGTGGATATTTCTGAGCTTGCAGACTTTATTTTATTCCAATGATTTATTATGCAATCCAATCTTGTTTGGTGTACTTTCTTAGAAACTAGGGAGAATTTTATTATACACATTTTATATTATATGTATTTTTAATTATGTTATTTTTTTAATTATGATTATTTTTTTTTTTGGTTATGATATTATTTTGTGATTTTGATTATGACTTTTTTTTTTTAATTATGACTCAGAAATATAAAATTATGTCATTTTCTTATATTATTATAAGATACATATGTGTACCATAGTCTTTTCTATAAATTAAAAGTTAATAATTACTATGGGTTGTTTTGGAAAGTTGGTAAAAAATTAACTTTTGATTTTTTATCAAGTTTTTTGGTTTTTTTGGAAGTGATTTGGAAAGTTGGTAAAAAGTTGACTTTTTGCTTTTTAGTTTAACTAGCCTATCACCCGTGCTATGCACGAGATAATTATAAATATTTATATTTGTTTTAGATTTTTTTTAATATATAAATTATGTTTTTTTAAGATTTTTTATAAAAATAATTTAACAATCTTATCACTAATCATAGTGTATGAGAGATGTTGAAAACGGTGCTGTAGTAACTATACACAGATTGTATCTATAATTATTTGTATGAGGGGATTTTAAATGCTGATCAAGGGATTTTGACCAAATCAATAAATGTAGGCATGTGGAAAGACATGTTGATTGAAAAAAGTTCATAAATATTGATAAGGAGATTTTGACCAAATCAATAAATGCTGAGTTTTTTTTTTTAATAAAAAATTTAAAAATTCAAATTGAGATTATTTAGAGCCATTGAACAAACTACAATCACTTACAATTTTTTTTCAAAAAACACAGTGAGTTAAAAAAATCAATTACAATTTTTTTTTTCAAAATACAATCTAATCATTATCAATAATTGGTATTTTAAAAACCATATCAGAAAAAAAATCAAATCAAATCAAATCACAAATATTTTTATGCTATTTAACTACAATCATATTTTTTTCATAAATAATTGTAAAGAAAAACTATTAAAACAGTAAATAAAAGATTAAATCACATTAAAAAAAAGAACCATTGAACAAACTATAATCGCATCACATTTTTCTCATAATAAAATAAATAAATAAATAAATAAATAAAAGAACCATTGACTAACCGCAATCACATTTAAAAAAAACATTGAATTAACTACAATCACATTTTTTTTCTTTGTGAGTGTTTATGTTTATCTAACTTCAATCATATTAAAAATAAAATTAAAATAGTAAATAAAAAGATTAAATAACATAAAAAAAAAATCCATTGAACTAACTACAACAATCATATTAAAAAAAAGAGCTATTGAAACAAACTACAATCACATCATATTACAATCACATTTTTTTTTCTTTGTGAGTGTTTATGTTTATTTAACTTCAATCATATTAAAAATAAAATTAAAATAGTAAATAAAAGATTAAATAACATTAAAAAAAAACCATTGAACTAACTACAACAATCATATTAAAAAAAAGAGCCATTGAACAAACTACAATCACACCACATTTTTCCCATAATAAAATAAATAAATGAAAAAAAAAGAACTATTAAACTAACTACAATCACATTTTAAAAAAAAAAAAATCATTCAACTAATTATAATCACATTTTTCTCTTTGTGAAGATTTATATTTATCTAACTTCAATCATATTAAAAAATAAAATTATAATTTTTTATTCGCTAGACAAATCACAAATATTTTTATGCGCTATCTAACTACAATATTAAAACAGCAAACAAAAGGAAAAGTCAAGAAAGAAAAAACAAAAGAAGACTTACTGTTTGCATACGTGGTTACTGAAGTTGAAAGTGTGGAAGTGAGAAGTCAAGAAGGAGAAAACAAAAATGAGACTCACTATTTGCAATAGGTATGTGAAAAGTTAAGAAAAATGTGTGTATTAGAAAAATTAAAAAGACTTGGAAGAATTTAATAAATGCTAAATTTTTTTTTTCAAAAAAAATAAAAAAAAATTAAGAAATTAAGATTTAGATATTGAAACTCCCACAAAATTTGTGGGTTAGAGATAGATATAAATAAATAGATAGAGATATTTATATTTGTTTTAAATTTTTTTTAATATACAAATTATTTGTTTTGGAAAATGTACTGCAATAATTATGAGAGAAGTCAAAAAATCTTGTGGGTTGAGAGAAATTAATAAATGCTGAGGTTTTTTTTTTTTTTAAAAAAACAAAAAATTAGAAAATTAGGATTGGCATATTGAAGCTCCCACAAGCTTTGGGGGTTAAAAACTCCCTTTTGCTTAATATATAGTATAGATATAGATAGATAGATAGATACATCTTTTTATTTTTATTTTTATTTTTGTGTAGTTTCTATTCGGGTATTTTTTTTCAATTTATTTAAGATAGAGTTGTGGGTATCTTTTTTTTTTAATTTAATTTATCTGTGGTTTCCATTTTTTTTAATTATTATTATTTAGGTAAGTTATGATGTGAGTTAGATATGTGATAGGCATGCGAGTTTTATTGATTTAAAGTTTATTCAAATAAGATTTAAAGTTTATTTAGATAAACTTTAAAGATTTTTTTTTTAGTTTTTTTTGTTATGTTATAATATAATATATAAAATATAGGTAGATATCTACAACTTTAATAAAAAATATTATCTGATTTTTTGGAGAAGAGAAAAGGAATGCAAGTTTTAATATTTTTTTTTTGAAAATTTGTGAGAGAGATTAGGAGGGAGAGATTATGAAATATTTTTATTTTGTAAATTAAAAATAAATAAATCAGTCAATAGTTTTTTTAATCTATTTTGTAAATTAAAAATCAATAATTTTAGAAAATTGATTAATTTGTCCCATTAAGTGATTTAAAATTTTTGCTATTTTTTTTTTCAAAAAAAAAATTAAGAAATTAAGGTTTAGATATTGAAACTCTCACAAAACTTGTGGGTTAGAGATAGATATAAATAAATAGATAGATATAGATAGAGATATTTATATTTGTTTTAAATTTTTTTTAATATACAAATTATTTGTTTTGGAAAAGGTGCTGCAATAATTATGAGAGAAGTCAAAAAATATTGTAGGTTGAGAGAAATTAATAAATGCTGAGATTATTTTTTTTAAAAAAAATAAAAAATTAGAAAATTAGGATTGGCATATTGGAGCTCCCACAAGCTTTGGGGGTTAAAAACTCCCTTTTGCTTAATATATAGTACTAGCATATCACCCGTGCTATGCACAGATTGTGTTTACAATTATCTATATATGTGAATTGTGATTTTTAAATTTTTTTTTTATTTTTTAATGTCTTTTTTTTTCCCCTTTTTATATTATATTAAAGTTTAATATTTTGATAACAATCATATGTATTAGAGTTTTCAAGGAATTAAATGTCTTTTTATTATTATATTATATTAAAGTTTAATATTGATAATAATCATATGTGTTTGACTTTTTAAATTTTTTTTATATATGTGAATTACGATTTTTAAATGTCTTTTTTTTTTTTTTAAAATGCCTTCTTTTTTTCCTTTTTTATATTATATTAAAGTTTAATATTTTGATAATAATCATATGTGTTAGACTTTTCAATGAATTAAATGTCTTTTTTTTATTATATTATATTAAAGTTTAATATTTTGATAATAATCATATGTATTGGACTTTTCAAGAATTTTTTTTATGCTTGTTCTTAATGCATTAAAGTGTTATTATAAGGGTTAATAATCATATGTGTTGGGACTTTTCAAAAAATTCATATGTGTTGGATTTCAAAGAATTTTTTTTATGTTTGTTTTTAATACATTAAAGTGTTATTATGAAGGTAGGACTTGGGAGTTGGGATAAGTTAATAAATGTTAAGGTTTCTTTTTAAAAAAAAATCAAAAAATCAGAAAAATCAGATTGGGAGATTGGAGCTCCCACAAGGCTTGGGGTTAAAAACCCCCTTTTGCTTAATATATAGTAAGTATAGATAGATATAGATAGATAGATAGATAGATAGATAGATAGATATATCTTTTTGTTTTTATTTTTATTTTTGTGTGGTTTCTATTCGAGTATTTTTTTTTCAATTTATTTAAGATGGAGTTGTGGGTATCTTTTTTTTTTTAATTTAATTTATCTGTGGCTTTCATTTGTTTTTAATTATTATTATTTAGGTAAATTATGATGTGAGTTAGATATGTGATAGGCATGCGAGTTTTATTGATTTAAAGTTTATTTAGATAAGATTTAAAGATTTTTTTTTTAGTTTTTTTTGTTATGTTATAATATAATATATAAAATATAGGTAGATATCTACAACTTTAATAAAAAAATATTATTTGATTTTTTGGGGAAGAGAAAAGGAATGCAAGTTTTAATATTTTTTTTGAAAAGTTGTGAGAGAGATTAGGAAATATTTTGGTTATTAAATAAATAAATCAGTCAATAGTTTTTTTAATTTATTTTGTAAATTAAAAATAAATAAATCAGTCAATAATTTTTTTAATCTATTTTGTAAATTAAAAATCAATAATTTTGGAAAATTGATTAATTTGTCCCATTAAATGATTTAAAATTTTGATAAATATACATAAAAAAATACATAATTATATTATTAAATCATAATTTAAATTTAGATGTTATATCTTTTTGAGATCTATAGCTAAATTCTTATTTTTTAAATTTTTTTTTGTGTGTAACTATAGTGTATGGGAGAAATTGAAAATGGTGTTGCAATAATTATGAGAGAAGTCAAAAGAGATTGTGGGTTGGGAGAAGTCAATAAATGCTGTGGTTGGGTTGGGAGAAGTCAATAAATGCTAAGTTTTTTTTTTTAAATCAAAAAATTAGAAAATTAGGATTAGGAGATTGGAGCTCCCACTGGTAGGAATGGCAACGGGGCGGGGCGGGGCCGGGGATCACCCTCCCCGTCCCCGATCCCCGATGGCAGAACTTCCCCCCGTCCCCGTCCCCGTCCCCGACGGGGAACCCACCCCCACCCCCACCCCCGCCTCCTAACGGGGATCGGGTTTCCCCGACCCCGAAAATCCCCGGCTAAAAAACAACATCAACAAATCTCAACAACATCTCAGTCAGTCAACTCAAAAAGCAACTTAAGAAGATCAAAAAAAAAAAAAAAAAAAAAATCTGTCATAGATATATATATATATATATATAACAATCATAAAAAAAAATTATATATATGTAACAATCAGATCTATTCAACAATCAGATCTATTTTTCTTATTCAGATCTGTTTCTGTTCTTCATGAATCACGATCTGACGGACGGAGGGCTTCACGGACGGAGTGCTTCACGGACGGAGGGAAAGGGAGAGTGTTGACGATCTGATGGAAAGCTTCACGATCTGATGGAGGAGGGCTTCGCCGTGAAGCCTTCACGGACGGAGGGATCTGACGATGGAACGCTTCACGGACGGAGGGAGATGGAGAGGGAGAGGGAGAGGAGAGGGAGGGAGAGAGATGAGACAGAGTCTGAGATCGCTTCACGGACGGAGGGAGATGTAGAGGGAGAGTGAGAGGAGAGGGAGGGAGAGAGATGAGACAGTCTGAGATTTGAGGGAGAGAGAGATGAGAGCCACGGTCGGTGAGAGAGAGAGACACAGGAAATGAGAGGAAATGAAATGGGAGAGTTGACATCAAAATTAATATAATACAACTAATATTTAATAATACAACTAATCATCAGTGTCGGGGAGGAATCGGGGAAATTCCGGGGCGGGGCCGGGCCGGGGCCGGGGCTGACGAGCCTATCCCCGTCCCCGGCCCGAAATTGATCGGGGAGTGATTTTTTAATACCATCCCCGTCCCCGTGGGGATATTTTTCGAGGAAAAACCACTTATTTCGGGGTCGGGGGATCGGGTCCCCGTCGGGCCGGGTTTAAATTGCCATCTCTATCCACTGGGGTTAAAAACCCCATTTTGCTTAATATATAGTATAGATAGATATGTATTTATAGTGTCAAATCAAATTACAATGACCAAAATGCCTTTACTCAACATAAGAGATTTATTTTATTTTTTTTTTTCACAAGCCCTAATTTGTAATTTTAAGACTGCGTATTTTGCACTTTTCCAAAGGATTTTGTTACGTTTTTGACAGTCATATTTTTGGACATTTTATCCAAAAACGTGACTTTTTACTACCTTTCAAAAAATAGCACTATATAAAGTAAAAGCTAAAACACCATTGCTCTTATTTTTCAATAATAAATTGTTTAAACTTATTTAAATTATTTTTGTCTCATAAATTATTAAAACAAAAACTATGTTAAATACTCTGACATAATTTGTTAAAATTTAAGAAAATGTATAAACAATCCCATTAGGTACAAGAATTCATTGAAAGAGAATCTATTAAATACTCAGACATAGTTTGTCAAAATTTAAGAAATGTATAAACAATCCCATTATGTACAACAATTCATTAAAAAAAAATTATATTTTTTAGACAACAGGTGCCGCATTAATCACTGCAGAAAAAGTGTGACATTAATTAATTTGTACGGAGAATTATTTTGAGTAATGTTAGAGACTCTAAATATTCTATTAAAAGTTTTACCAAAGAGTAATATTAGAGGTCCAAAAATTCTACCAAAAGTTTTACCAAATGTCTCACATGGGTGGGACCCACATTGTGTGGGTCTCACACCCATATAAAACATTTGGTAAACATTTGTGGGTCCCACACCCATATGAGACATTTGGTAAAACTTTTGGTAGAATTTTTGGGGCCTCTAGCATTTTTGTTTACCAAATGTTTTATATGAGTGTGAGACACACACAATGTGGGTCCCATGTGGATCCCACACCGTGTAAGACATTTGATAAAATTTTTAGTAGAATTTTTTAAACTTCTAGCATTTTTGAATTATTTTTCAATAAAAAATTGCAGTTTTTAGACACGTGAATTGCCCACTTGTAAACAAGCAATTTCACAGAACCAACATATAAAGTTATAATTAGAAAACTGACACACATTCCACAGGTGCATGAATCTCTTTTCTCCCTCCTCCACACTATAAATTCCCCCAAACCTCTCTCCCCCAAATTCTACTATCTCACACACTCTCTCTCTCTCTCTCCAACAAAACCAAAACCCATATCTACAAACCCAAAATCACACTGACATGTACAGTCACGACTGTGCGCCGGCGAGTTTTCAGGCGACCCATTCCGGTGATCTACCTTTGTATCGCCGGAGCTCAAGCTTCAGTAGTCTTATTCCATGCTTGACTGAAACATGGGGTGACTTGCCGTTAAAAGTTGACGACTCCGAAGATATGGTAATTTATGGGTTCCTACGTGACGCCGTTAATGTGGGCTGGACCCCGTTTAATTTAACGGTGACGGACGTTAAGTCCGAGTTTGAGCCGAGAGATGAACCGGAGCCAGCTACGACTACTACGTCATTGGCGGCGGCTCAATTGGTGGCGCCACCTCTGGAGGCTGCGGTGGTGCCGCGGAAGGGGAAGCATTATAGGGGAGTGAGGCAGCGGCCGTGGGGGAAGTTTGCGGCGGAGATAAGGGACCCGGCGAAGAATGGCGCCAGGGTTTGGCTTGGGACGTATGAGACGGCTGAGGAAGCCGCGCTGGCTTACGACAGAGCGGCTTATAGGATGCGTGGCTCGCGGGCTTTGTTGAATTTTCCTCACCGAATTGGCTCTGATGAGCCTGAGCCGGTTAGGATAACGGCTAAGAGGAGGTCGGCTGAGCCATCTGCGTCAGGTTCGTCGGAGAGTGGCTCGCCCAAGAGGTGGAAGAAAGGGTTGACGGCTCCTGAACAGGCTGAGTTGGAAATGGAGAGCCAATCAAATGTGTTTGAAGTTAGGAATCAGATGAGACAATTGCCAGTTGGCGAACAACTATTGGTTAGCTAGTTTTTCTCGTGGTGCACTGTGTCGTAGGGTGGGGTTTTAGAGGAAGATAGGTGCTTGTTTGGCTGTATGCAATATCATTAACATGTAAAGCACCATTTTGTTTAGAGGGAAAAAATTCCCATGCTTTGAAACCATTCCAATTTTGTGAGGTTTACGCAAAGTTAGAAGCCAAGCTTGAATGGGGAAAGATTAATTCATTAACATTATCAAGAATCATCTATTTTGAAATTAGAGATTAAGGCCATATTTTGAATTAGAGATTAACTAACTTCCTCTTCATCGGACTTGGTGTTACACTTGTATACAAAATATTGCAGTGACTGTTGTGCGGCTCGCAAGACTCATTTTGGGTCTTATTTTGATAATTTAAACAGTTCATTTTGAAAAAAAAATTTACATAGAATATACTTGTAAAAAATTAAATTGATTGGATATTAATAACTGTTTCATCAAATCACATCTGTATATAAAAAAATGAACATGTATATATCAAACTAAATACAAATGTAATTTGATGAAGAGATTATTAATAATCGATCAACTTAATTTTTTTACACTTCTCGATATTCTCTAAAAGTTGAACAATTTCAATTATCAAAACATGACTGAAATGAGTTTCACAAACTGTACAACAGTCACCATTATGTATTACGGAGAACAGTTACACCAAATCCTTCTTCATCTATCTTATTTTGGTACTTATCATGACTTTCAATGGGTAGGTTTACAATTATTAATGGTACTTATCATGACTTTCAATGGGTAGGTTTACAATTATTAACTTTTTTTTCCACAGTAATTAAGGGGTGGCTTGGATGCACCAAGAAAACAACAAAATAATTTAATTACAGTAAAATAAATGATAGGACGATCGTATCAATTGCAAATAGGGTTAGCGTACTGGTGTGACTAAAACTTGGTTATTCTTCTTTTTCTTTTTTTCTTTTTCATTTCAATGTATCATAATGCAATATGATGAAGTATAATAATCAACAATTAAAACATAAATCACAATTAATAAACTTTCAAAATAGGAGAGAAAGATTCAAAACAAATATATAAAAATAAATAAATAAATAATAGCAACACGCATGGAGGTAAAGGAATTGAATCCAAGCGGTTTGGCTTAATTCTATTAATAAAAATTTCGCTTTAACTGGAATAATAAAGTGAGGTCAAGTGTACAACACTTTCCAATTGAGATCAATTAGAACTTGTATGTGTCTTATCTTGCAAAATTTGCTATTGGTATTTGGGACTACTACATGATCCTGTTGCAACCATCATACCTGAAAAGCTTTAGATTGGTAAAAAAATTATAAAAAAAAAAAAAAGAAAAGAAAAGAAGACCATAACTACAATTTTAAAGATATACTATTTTTTTTTTCTTAAAATAACAAATTTAATAAAGTTGTGTCTATGAATACCGAATTAATATAATTTTTTTTTAATTTTATTTAATGAACGATTTATACATAAAACTCTACAAAATGAACAAATTAAATAGTTAGAATATGAAATTAACAAATGAACAATTCAAAATAAATACGCAGTGAAGCCCATGAATTCGCAACAGATTTGGGGTGGTTGTTGTGTCCCTAACACAACAGCCACTGTTGTGCAGCTAAATGGACCCATTTCGGGATCCATTTTGATGATTCGAACCATTTATATTTTTAAATATATTAAGTAGAACATAATTACAAAAAATCAAATTAATTGAATATTGTTAACTTTTTCATTTACTCACATTTGTATTCATTTTAACATTTTAAATCACAATTGTCATGTATTTTTGTAGATACAAATGTGACTGAATGAAAATGTTAACAATATCCGATTAACTTTATTTTTTATAGGTGTATTTTATTCGCTATACTCTTAAAGATGAATGGTTCGAATTATCAAAATAATCTCATTTAGCTACACAGCAGTAACTGCTATACTAAAGCACAACAGCCACCCCCAATCCCTTTGCAACACCCCAGAAATTTAATAATGGACAGAATAGAATCCCTTTTCCTCTTAAAAGTATTTAGTGTACAGTTGTTTTAAAATCACAATCGAAAATTAAAAAACATTCACTTTATTTGATTTTAATTTCCTATATTCAATTTTCTATAAACTAAGTTTTTTCTTTTTTTTCATATATACATTTTTTGTTTTTAGGTAATTTTTTAATATTTTAAGTAAAGTTTTTACTTTTTAGATACACATAATATAAATATAATTAAAAAGTATAATATTTGTGAAATTATTTTTTAAAAAATTCACTAAATACCAAAATCACAACAAAAAAAAAAATGAAAATTTAGTTTGTTTTCATATTCTTGTATATTTATTGATTTTTTAAAATATTTTATATAAATATTTTACTTTTTAGGTACGTTTTATGTTAGGTGCATTTAAAAATTAAAAAATTTGCTTAAAATATTAAAAAAAATTAAAAACAAAAAGACACGAAAATTGAAAAATTCAATTCTCAAAAAATTGAATTCAAAAAACTAGAACCAAATAAGGTTTTTTTTTTAATAAAGAAAACAAAAGAGAGCATGAAAAATTAAGAGAAAATAACATAACGGAATAAATTTTCAAAAAAATAAATAAATATCAAATTAATAAAAAAGTATTCATAAATTTCATATGGGGAATGTTGATCTATTTAGTACTAATAGTTTTCTTATGAACCGGTTAATCTTTTTTGTTTTGAAAAGTTATATTTATTTGATTTATTGCCATTTTAATTTAAGCAAATGCTCTTTTGTGATTTATTTTTAAAATTTTTTGATTCGTTTCTGGGATGAGAATGAAAAGATGAGGTGTAAAAAATTATTTTTGGGGGAATTGGTGGATGAAGTGTTGGTTGTCGAGCATTGAAATATATATTTCTATTAGTGTGATTTTCTGGTGTTACATTGAAATGTTACATTAGAGTGCTACATTTAGAAAAAGTACACTAATTAGTTTTTATGTGTTGTAATGATTGAAGTATTCTGTTTGGAAAAAATACACTAATGTTGTGTTTGGTTGTAGGATTTGCAGAGGAATTTGAAAAAGAAAATGGAAAAGGTAGGTGAAATGTGAATAAAATATACCTACATTTCACCTAGTTTCACACATCTTTTTTTTTTTTTTTTTTTTTTTTTCAAATCCCTCCCCAAATCCTCTAACTAAACACAACATAAGGAGTTTTTTTTGAAAATGTTATGTTGTTACGTTTTAAAAAAATATACTAAGAATTTTTGTTAGTGTTTTACATTAGAATATTACGTTTGACAAAAGTACGCTAAGGAGGTTTTTTGAAATGTTATGTTGTTACATCTGAGAATAATATACTAAGGAGTTTTTAATATATTACATTAGAATGTTATGTTCGAGAAAAGTATAATAATAAATTTTTTGTATTACATAGATTGTAGTGTTACGTATAAAAAATATATATTAAGAATTTTTTTTTCGAATGTTACGTTGTTACGTTTGAGAAAAGTATAATAAGAAATTTTTTAACGTGTTAAATTAGAATGTTACGTTTGAGAAAAGTATACTAATGTGTTTTTTTTTAAAATGTTATGTTTAATAATTTTAATATTATGAGACAATTCACATTTGTCTCTCAATACATAACCCAAGCGCATTTATAGTTGGACCTTTACGTAATTCACAATAGGATGAGACTTTTGGGTCTATAAAAAAATAGAGAACTAAACAATTTATAACATCATTATTTAAAATTTATTAATGTTTTACTCTAATTTTTTTTTATACATAGTATTAATAATTAAATTTGTATTTTTTTATTTATAAATTTATACTTTTTATTTGTGACTATTCACATGTAATAATTTCAAAAATCGAACATATTGTTGTATGAATGGAATGAAAAGCATCAAATCATAGTTCACATCAAAAGTAACACAATTTTCCATGAAACGTTCCTTTCACATTCTAAAAGACAATTTTCCATGAAACGTTCCTTTCACATTCTAAAAGTCAGTCAGTCAGTCTTCTTGTAGTGGTTGGCATCTTCTCAGCCATTAGGTGGAAAAGGGAAGTGGAAAGGGTTTTCGCTTATCTCCGGCCTAAATCGGACTGAGGAGGTAATATATAAATTTTATAAGGGCAAATTACGTATACCTTTTTTGAAATTTAATTAAATTATAGATATTTTTTTGAAATTTTAGAAATTATAGATATACTTTTGAGATTTATATTTTCATAATAAATTGTTCCCTGAAATTTATATTTTCATAACAAATTGTCCCCTGAAGTTTATATTTTCATAACAATTTACTTCCTAATTTATTATGCAAATAGTATCTCAGGAGGTATCTGTAATTTCTCAAACCTCAGGAGGTATCTGTAATTTTGCTAAACCTCGAGGGGAGTATATGTAATTTGCCCAAATTATAAGGATAAATTATAAATATATTTTTTGAAATTTTATTAAAATATAAATTGTTTTATGTAGTTTTGAAAATTATATTATATTTTTTGAGATTTTTAATTTTATAATAAATTGTATTTTTTATTAATAAATTATTAAATTAATTAACAATTTTTAATGATGTTAAAAATATGTTTTAATTAATAATTTAGGTAATTTTATTATTTTATAAAAAGCAATTATGAATTTTATTTTATCAGTTAATTTTGTTAAATAAAAATTTCTAATAAGGGAGTATTTGTAATTTTTCAAACCACATGGACTAATCTGTATTTTAAACAAACCTCAGAAGTTATATTTCTAATTTACCTAAATCATAATTATACTAATAGATATTTTAAAAGATAATTTTAAAAATTAATATTTTAAAATGTAATAATTATACTATTAAAAAAATTAAATTTTTTTAAAATAAACTATTATTTTGAGACAAAAAGAATAACTTAACATAGAAATATATATCATGAAAACTCCAATTTTTCGGTTGGGAGTTTTATGAACTTTTTGTTCGTGCGCCTCTTTGTTTAGTTTTGAATTTTAAAAACGAGAAACATTAAGGATACTAATTACTTTCTTTGATTTCAGTTTTTAAAATTTACTTTTTAAAAAATTTTATTTTTTTGTTTTCACTAATTTTTTTTAATATTTTAAGAATTTTTTTAATTTTTAGACATATTTAACATAAATACGCTTAAAAATTATAATATTTGTTAAAAAAATCTGTAAAAAAATTCATTAAATACTAAAAATATATAAAAAAATTAAAAAATTAAAAAATTCAATACATTTTTCGTATTTTTGTGTATTTATTAATTTTTTAAAATATTTTTTCACAAATATTTCACTATTTAGATACATCTAAATAAGGTACATCTAACAAAGAAAAAAAAATTTCTTCAAATTTTAAAGAATATTACTAAAAATAAAAAAAATAAAAAAATTTAAGGGTAAATTACATTTACCTCCCCTGAGGTTTCTGACAAATACAGGGACCTCCCTTGTGGTTTGAATAATTACAGTAACCTCCCCTACTTTACCTGACAATGTCAAGATTCTCCCAAAATTTAACCGCCGTTTATGCACCTAGCCGACCCTGCTGATGTCATCAACTGTAAACACAAAAATACCTAAAATGCCCTCAAGTGCCTATAATGCCTGTAATGTAAATACTAAAGTGCCCAATGTAAACACTTAATTTTATTTTTTTATTTTAAATATATATTTTTTATTTAAATATTTTATTTTATTTTGTAAATATTTTAATATTTTAATTTTAATATTTTAAACTCAAAATATAATTTCACACTCAAATCGTAACTAAATACATAACTCAAAACTCAATTCAAAAATTATTTTCAAACCTCATAACCAAACACATAACTCGAAACTCCACATTATTTTCAAAACTATACACTCAAATCATAACAAAAAAATTAAAATATTTAAAAATATATTTATAAAATAAAAAATAAAATTTTTAAAATTTGTTAATATTTAAAAATATATATTTAACATAAGTTTGTATTTTTTTTAAGTTTGTGTTTGGTTATGAGTTTTGAAAATAATTTTTGAATTGACCAACACAATCATAAAACTCAATTCAAAATTATTTTCAAACATCATAACAAAACACATAACTCGAACTCCACATTATTTTCAAAACTCTACACTCAAATCATAACAAAACACATAAATTTTTTTTAAAATATTTAAAAATATATTTACAAAATAAAATAAAATATTTAAAATAAAATAAAAAAATTTAAAATTAATATTTAAAAAATATATTTAACATAAGTTTGTATTTTTTTAAGTTTGTGTTTGGTTATGAGTTTTGAAAATAATTTTTGAATTGACCAACACAACCATAAAACTCAATTCAAAAAATATTTTCAAACATTATACCCAAACACATAACTCGAAATTCCACACTATTTTCAAATCTCTACACTCAAATCATAACAAAACACATAAAAAAATTAAAATATTTAAAAATATATTTATAAAATAAAATAAAATAAAAAAATTTAAAAATTTTAATATTTAAAAAATATAGTTAACATAAGTTTGTATTTTTTTAAGTTTGTACTTGGTTATGAGTTTTGCAAATAATTTTTGAATTGACCAACAAAACCATAAAACTCAATTCAAAAATTATTTTCAAACATTATACCCAAACACATAACTCGAAACTCTACACTATTTTCAAAACTCTATATTTGGTTAAGACTCTATGAGTTTTAAAAAGATTTTTGAAAATTTCTAATTGGAATTGTAATTCTAAAAGAAAACCAAACATGTTTCTAAAAAAAATATTTTTTCGGAACATGTTTGTACTCAAAACTCAATTCAAAAATTATTTTCAAAAACTCATAACCAAACACAAATTTAAAACTCAATTCAAAACTCAAAACCAAACTTTTTCCAAAACTCTATTTTAAAAGAAAAAATTTAAAAAATATATTTTATTTTTTAAAATTATTTTTAGAGTCATGATTTGAGTGTGGAGTTGTATTTTGAGTTATGAGTTTTGAAAAGAAAAAATTTATTTTGTTATAAGTTTTGAAATTTTTCGAACTTATTTTTTTAGGGTAAATATTTTATATTTTAAATATTTTTTATTTATTTTAATGTGCATTATATTTCATACATTTATGTGTTGTATTTTTTAATATTTTAAATATATTTTTTAAATATTAAAAATTTTTTAAAAAATTATTTTTTATTTTAAATGTGTCATTTTTAATATAAATATTTTTAAATTATTTTATTTTATGGTTGTGTTGGTCAAAGCAAAAGGTTTTTTTGTCTTTTACTTTATGGCAGTGATGTTTGTCTTGAAGAAAAGGGTTTTTCGTCTTTTTGCAGGTACAAGCAAGGGTAATATGGTCATTTTATATAAAATACTAACGTCGTTTGTGCAAAATAGACAGAATGGGGGAATCTTGACATTGTCAGGTAAAGTAGGGGAGGTTACTGTAATTATTCAAACCACAGGGGAGGTCCCTATATTTGTCAGAAACCTCAGGGGAGGTAAATGTAATTTACCCAAAATTTAATTTTCAGAAAACTGAATTCAAAAAACTCAAATCAAACACATTGATAAAACTTATGTGTCTGATAGTTGATCCCACTAAAATTTATAAGTGTGTTAGTAAGATTGTTAATAAAAGTATTATCTCTAGCATTGTTGTTTTGAATTTTAAAAAATATATATATATATATTATTTTTATTAAAATTTTAAAATAATTTAATTATTTTTTTTTAGATCCATTTAATCTAGATATAAAATTTGTGAACAAAAAATTAATTTTTTTTTAATATTTATTGAATTCTCTTTCTAAAAATATTTTACTTTTTTGTAAGTATATTTAGATTGAGTGCATTAAAAAAATTGATTAGAATATATATAAACAAAATCACCAAAAATAACAAAACACAGAGAAGAGAAATTGAATTGACCGAACAACTTGATGAATTGACCCAACAAAATTTTTAAAAATTTTTTAGTGCGTGGAAATTTTATATATGTGTGATAAACACATTCACTACACTAAAAGTTCCCAGGATAGACCGCATGAGTAGAGAAGAATTGGAAATTTATGGGGTGTGTGATGATGGCTGTAGGAAAGTCGGTAGGAATTAGGATCCTCTACTTGTACTTTCTTCCTGTTTCTCTATTTGTAATGGTGGAGATGCACTCTAAAATGATCAAACGGTTTAGATTTGACTATTTTTTTTTATAAAAAAACAAAATTATTTTAAATTTTTTTTATTATTTTAAATCGGTAGATTTGGACTGTTGGACCATCTTAAGATGCATTTCACCATTACAAATAGAGAGACAATGAGAGGATCTGGACTCAATGGACGGAACCATTTCCTTTCCTTTCCTTTCCTTTTCTTTGTTTTCCTAATGGGGACCATCTCCGGTCTATTATTAGATTGGATCATCTAATTCGGCTTATGAAATTTATTTTTGAATTATATTTCGATAATTTGAACAGTACACATTTTAAAATTTATTGAGGACATAATTTGATAATTTAACTTTTTATAAAAATAATATTAATAAATTTTAAAATATAAATAATTGAATTAGATGGTCCAATCCGATAATGGACCAGAGGCCGTCCACTACCCATTGGAAAAACAAAGAAAAGTAAAGGAAAGGAAATGGTTCCATCAACTTTCCTATCCATCATCAGACACTCATTTCCAATTCTTCTCTACTCATGCAGTCTATTCTGGAAATTTTTACTGTAATGAATGTGTCTATCACACATACATAAAATTTCCACACACTAAAAAAAATTAAAAATATTTTGTTGGGTCAAAGTCAATTCATCAAGTTTTTCGGTCAATTCAATTTCTCTTCTTTGTGTTTTGTCATTTTTGGTGATTTTTTTTTAAATATGTATTGTAATCAATTTTTTAATGCAATCAATCTAAATATACTTAGAAAAAAAGTAAAATATTTTTTAAAAAAGAATTCGATAAATATTAAAAAAAATTAAATTTTTTTCACAAATTTTATATTTAGATTAAATGGATCTAAAAAAAAATTTGATTAAATTATTTTAAAATTTAATAAAAATAAATTTTTTATTTATTTTAAATTAAAAAAAAAAACAATGCTAGAGATACTACCACTTTTATTAACAATCTTACTAACACACTCATAAATTTTGGTGGGATCAATTATCAGTGAGACACATAAGTTTCATGAGTGTATTAGTAAAATTGTTAATAAAAATATTTACTGTGTTTGGTTATAGTTTTCTAGAAATTTAGTTTTTTTTTGTTTTTCATGTTTTTTTTTTTTGTTTTTAATGAATATTTTTAAAATTTCAATCAATTTTATTACTTTGTTAGATGCACCTTACTTAGATATATCTAAATACTAAAATATTTTAAAAAATTAATAAATATACAAAAATACTAAAAATGCACTGAATTTTTGAATTTTATTTTTGGTATTTAGTGTTTTTTTTAAAGGTTTTTGTTTCACAAATATTATATTTTTTTAAGTGTATTTATGTTAGGTGTGTCTAAAAATTAAAAAAAATTACTTAAAACATTAAAAAAATTTAGTGAAAACAAAAAAATACAGAAAACAAAAAATTAAAATTTTCTACAAAGTAAATTCTGAAAATTTAAACCAAACAGAGTGATTAGTATCCCTAACATTTCTCGTTTCTAAAATTCAAAACGTATAATCAGAAAATTATCTAGAATGTTAAATCTAAATATGATATTCGTAGAGTTGATTATCACAAATGATATAATTAGATCATTTTCAATTATAAATAATAAAAAAAAATTAGTAATAACCAAACACTATATAAAGTACAACCAAAAACTTTTGAATAAATCATATGATACACGGGTGATTATTCGGTAGTTTGAGAGTATGGTCTCGTGTGCTCTATGATAGTGTGAATGGTAGAGAAAGTGAAATATTAATTATTTATATTAGATAATTAAAAAATATGAGAAGAAATAATAAATGATAATTGTTTAGAGGATATGATCACGAAAACTATTGTATAATTTTCATGATACACACCCAAAAGGGGCTTGGGTATGTCATTAGTGGTCTATTTTCATGATACACACCCAAAACTCTTGTCATGTCATTAGTGGTCTATTAAGAGTAATGTTAGAGACTCCAACTAATCTATCAAATGTTTTACCAAACCTTTTACATAGGTGTAGGACCCACACACATGTGGGTTTGTATAGATCCCACATCCATGTAAGAAGTTTGGTAAAATATTTAATAGATTGTTTGAGATCTCTAACATTTTTCCTCCGTTAAAACATCAAAATTAATACTCTGAATCATTGTTATTTATTTAAATGGGATATATTCATGAATGAACATGATGCTTTGATTGTAAATTTTAAATAATTTTCTGATTGTATTTTCTTCCTACATAGACCCACTGTTTTAAAAATTCACTCCCAAGTTACGCTCTAGTCTCAATGGAAACGTGATTTTATTGAGGTATGACATTTAATTAATTTAAATTTTTTTTTATAGATAATCTGAAATCTTACATTATGAACAGTTTAAATTATTAAATTAAATTCGAGGCACACTTTTTTATTGTGAGTTATAAATACTAATTAGTTTAATTTTTTCATAAATAATCTAAAATCTTACAATATGAATGGTTTATACTATTAAATTAAATTTGAGACACACCCTTACAAACTCATAACACGGTACTATACCTTATGGCCATGTTTGATTCACAACACTAATAGTGAGGTATTAATAATCCTATCAAATTAGTGTGGTATTAACTATCCCACCCCTACCCCATTATTAATAATCCTACAAATTTGTTGGATTAATTATCCATTGGATTAATAATCCTAAACCAAAATGTCAAAACAAACATAGGATAATTGGGCCCACGGATTAATAATCCCAATCCCATGCTTTAATCCTTCCAATCAAACATGCCCTATAGAGACAGCACTAACCCAGTCCTAGCTCAACATGTTACCATCACTATAGTGAATGTTACTAATGCCATTTTTCTAAAACTTCCAATTCTTCAACTCATGTGCGGTCTATCTTGGGAATTTAGTGAATGTGTCTCACACATAAGCGCCGTGCTTCGCATGATAGTCTATGCCTATAGTTCAAGTAATCTCAAATTACTTAATTTGAAATTTACATTAATCTAAAAGGATCTTTAATATTTGATCACTAATTACTGATGTTTTTCTATTGCGCACTACTTGTAGCTTGTTATTTTTCCCGTTCAGCAATAACTGTGAGTGTTACCGATAAAAACATCTCATATTTGCAAATATTACATCAGCAAAACTATGGGAAGGTTAGGGTCCCTACAAAACAAATAGTATATAAGCAAAATAATAATAAAAATTCATAGTGCATATTGTGCAAAACTTCAAGGAGGTTATGAATTTTTTTTTTTTTTTTCTTCTAATTGTAATATATGTATTAAGTTATATTTTGAAAAAATGAATTGATTTTTTTCAACATGTCATTCTAACAAATAATTGATCAAACCCAAATTCCCACAATTTTTTCCAAGAAAGATTGTATTAAAAATAGTGAAAAACAACAAATAGAAAAGGAAGAAACATAATATAAGTAGGATGGGATAAGGCTAGATATCTATGTAAGGGGAGGATTTTTCAACATTTGGTTGGTTGGTAGGAAGCCAATAGATGCAACACTAATCGTCATTGTCAATGAACCAAATCACTTCAAGAAAAAACACTTTTCGTGACCAATATTTTGGTCGCGAAAAGTACCATATTTGGTCGTTAAAACCTTTTCGCGGCCAAAATATGTTGGTCGCGAGTTGGTCGCTAAAGTCTCGTCACAGATAGTTTTCTGCGATCAAAAAAGCCTTTGGTCACTAAAAGTGACTATTCGCGACCAACTTTTTTGGTCGCGGAAAGTCCAATTCATATTAGCAAAAGTAAACTTTTAGCGACCAAAGATAAGTTGGTCGCCAAAAGTTAGCGCCTTGACCCAAAAAAAATAATTCTTTTGTGCTACCTGAAACTTAAACTCCTGACCAAGGAGTTACCATGCACCCAATCCACTCTACCAATAACATGCTTCTTGTTCATATTTGACAAAAAATATATATTACTTATAAAAATTGGGTTATTTATTATTTTATAAAACTTTTAATGCCTAAACAGAAAAATAGCATGTAATTACAGTAGTATCATTTTTTAAAAAATTTATCCCGCCATAACTTTCCACGGCCAACTTTTTTTTGGTCGCCAAAGGGTAATCTTTTGCGACCAAAAAAGCCTTTGGTCACCAATAGTATACTTTCCGCGACCAACTTTTTTTTTTGATCGTCAAAAGGTGATCTTCTGCAACCAAAAAAGCCTTTGATCGCCAATAGTATACTTTCCGCGACCAACTTTTTTTTTTTGTCGCCAAAGGGTAATCTTCCGCGACCAAAAAAACCTTTGGTCGCCAATAGTATACTTTCCGCGGCTAACTTTTTTTTTTGGTCGCCAAAGGGTATACTTTCTGCGACCAACTTTTTTTTTGGTCGCCAAAAGGTGATCTTCCGCGACCAAAAAAGCCTTTGGTTGCCAATAGGTATACTTTTCGCTACCAACTTTTTTTTTGGTCGCCAAAAGGTGATTTTCCGCGACCAAAAAATTGTGGTCGCCAAAAGTTAAATTTTAGTCGCAGAAAGTGGACTATTTGCGACAAAAAAAAATAGGTGGTCGCTAAAAGTGTTTTTTCTTGTAGTGAATGTTGAAAAATAATGATTTTTCGACAGCTTTAATTCGAAATTAAAGTGAGACCCAACTGTTGATTGAGGTGGGTCTGAGTAGTTTTGTATTCTCTTAAGTGAGAAGATTGTTATATAAAAATAATGAGCCGAAACTATTGAGTTGTGAATGAGAATTGTCTCATAAAGTGGGCATCAATAAAGTTGTGTTTAGATTTGGACTTAATCTTAGTTTGGACTGGGTTAGGCTTGTACTTGTGCATTTGTTGGGTTTGGTCTTGGACTTGGACTTGGATTTAATCTTGAGTTTGGGCTAAGTTATGTTGTGTTGGGCTTAGCTTGTGCATGTGTTTGCGAATTGGGCTTGGATTGGGTTGTGACCCAACATTAATAACCATTTTGTGACCCATCTAATTGGTTTATTCAACCATCATTATATACATATTTATTTATATATATTAAGCACATGAGAGGTTTAGACCTTTGTAACTCTCATCTTTTGATGATGGAGTTGATGGCCATATTAGTAGCCATTGAATATATTTCAAAACTTGTTAAGCTTTGAAACAAACTTTTAACAATTTATTATCTAACTCAACCCAACCCAACTCAACTTATTTACTATCCTAAAAATAGGAACAATGCGAAATACTATTTTATTGAATGTTCTTTGTTTATACCAAAAAAAAGTTGGGCATACCCTAGATCTAAAGGAAAAGGGACATGGAATCACCCCCCGAACACCCCACCACATAAGGTTTGGCCTCATAATCACAATTATGGAGTTTGGATAACATGCCACTCTGACACAACGCCATAGGTGATTTCAATTAGTTAAAAATCTAACTTTATGTAGTTAAAGATTGCTCCCAAACTTGGACGATGCAAAAATTGTGTTTGGGCTTGGCTTTGGGTTGGGGCAGAACTTCGCCCAATCCGAAACCTTCTTGTTAGTTTTCTGGGACGGGTGAGTGTATGCCTGGGTCTGGCCCATAATAAACACAATTATACCGATCCAGTGTCTTAGGTGAACAACCCCCCCCAACACAAAAAAAAATCGAAAAATAAAGGATTGAGATTCTCTCAAATTGAAATCAACTATCATATTGGGATTCGTGAGATCATCTATGGATACAGTAGGACCTATCATGAGTCTCATTTCGATAATTCAAAACGTTTATTTTGTTAATCACTTTGTGTATATCATCTACACAAAAAATTTGATCGATCCGGCAATCGTAATCTATTAATTTATCAAATTTGTCATAAAAAAATAAATTGTTTATTTTTAAAAATACAATTATCATTAATTTTTTTAGTGACAAACGCAATAAATTAAAAAGATTACAATTATTAAATTGACTTAATTTTTGGAATGAATGATATATACAAAGTGATCGACAAAATAAACGGGTCGGAATTGAAATAGGATCCACAGTAGGCCTCATGGGCCCGAATAGCATAAAGGCAATCCTTCTCTTTTTAAAAAATATACCATTTATTTTATTTTTTTTAAGATAAACATAATAAATTAAAAGGGTTACAATAATTAAATTGATCAATATATACGAAATATTTTACAAAATAAAGTTTAAATTATCAAAATAAGATTTATAGAAGTCTGATTGGCTCTAATATGATAGTCAAGTTCAAATTTAAAACTGAATGAAAACTAAACCTAAAATGCAATATTATGAAAAAGCGTTTGACACAATTTGTGTGGCCCATTTCAGACGAATTCCTACCATGTGATGTACTCTGATCACAAAACTGCATCTACTTTGAACCACAGGATGATTGATCCATGACTGCTGATTCATCAATTCCAAGCTCGGCTTCACATCTAATTCCATGCTCTCCACCACACACGATCACAATCACCACCTCAAATAAATCCACACCAACCTCCATCTCTCTCCTCTCAACACCTCCAAAATCCGACAAAACACTACGTGTCACAAAACCACGCCACGTCATTGCATGCAACCCATGCATGACAACTCTAACAAACACGTGACACCACCCTTCTCAACACGTACCACCCCTTCTCTTCCTTCCCCACCTACATATATACATATCATCTAAATCCCAATATCACAAATACATTTATATATATTTCAATAATTTCAAATCAACTATCGTCTGATCAGTTTTCCACCGTCCGATTTCTTCTCAAAAATGGCCGAGCAATTCCAACAGCGATACCAGCAGCAGAACCAGCCGCAGGCTCACCAGATGGTGAAGGCTGCAACGGCCGTCACCGCTGGCGGGTCCCTGCTGGTTCTGTCTGGTTTGACTCTGGCCGGGAACGTGATCGCACTGGCCTTGGCCACACCTTTGTTGGTGATTTTCAGTCCGGTTCTGGTCCCGGCCACAATAACGGCGTGTCTTTTGATCATGGGGTTCTTGGCGTCGGGAGGGTTCGGGGTGGCGGGAATCAGCGTGCTGTCGTGGATTTACAGGTACGTGACGGGCAAGCACCCGCCCGGTGCGGACCAGCTGGACCAGGCGAGGACGAAGCTGGCGAGCAAGGCGAGGGAGACGAAGGACAGGGCTGAGCAGTTTGGGCAGCAGCACATCAGTGGTTCACAAGCTTCTTGAAATAAGCTTGTTTTGAATGTGTTTGTGTTTTATCTAAGTCTTCTTTCTTGTTGTTTTTGTGTTCATAATAAGGTTTCTTGAAATAAGCTTGTTTTGAATGTGTTTTATTTAAGTCTTCTTTCTTGTTGTTTTTGTGTTCACAATAAGGTTTCTTGAAATAAGTTTGTTTTGAATGTGTTTTGTTTAAGTCTTCTTTCTTGTTGTTTTTGTGTTCATAATAAGGTTGTTTTGAATGTTCTCTGTTCTTGAAGCTTTTTGTTTTTGTTTTTTGTTTTTTAAATTTTTATTTTAATTTTAATCTTGAAGTGCGTAATATGAGATTTCACTCTTTCTAGAGAATTTAGGGCCTTTCTTTCCTAAAAGTATTTGCAAAATTGTCATGAATTATGAATCATGAAAATTTATCCTGAATTTTATCCTAAAAATGAGTTTTGGTTTTGGGTGGTGTAAATTTAAAATTATTGGGGGTGTACTACAACAAATTAAAGTTTAGGGACTAAATTTTTTTATCTCTAAAATTTTATTCTTAGAAAATATTTGGAGACTAATTTCATGTTTTAAAAGTCTTCTTGAATTTTTTTTTTTTTTTATTATTTAGTGACCAAATTGTGGAGACGTCAACAATTAATGTATTTTTAGGACAAAACAATGTCTTACCTTTTTTTAGACAAAAAAAAAAAAAAAAAAAAATTGATTCAAAAGATAGTAATTTATCATTAAGTTTTGTTTGTTTAGTCATAAAATATTTTTTGGAGAAAATATTTTTTTTATGTTTGGTGGTGATGGTGGTGGTGATAATGATAAAACGAAGGTGGAGGTGGAGATCATTGCATGGTTGTGGGGCAGCACAGCGGCAACGATAGCGATGGTGATGGTGACCGTGGCTGTGATGATGGTGGTGTGATGGTGGAAGTGAGAGTAGTAGTGGTAGTGTGGTGATGTGGTAAAATTTTAGCTCGGGAAATGTTTTTGCCTTTTAAAAGTGAAAAATATTTTCTGTCTGTATAGATTTATTTTTTGTTGATCATAAAAAATGTTTTTCGTTGATTTTTTTTTTTTTCATTGTATCAAATATTAGAAATTATAAAAATGGAGCATAAGTGTTTAATTTCATTTGAATTAGCATCTTAATTTGAGAGAATGTTATTTCATTTTTAAAAATATTAGGGTTTGGATTTTTTTGAATTGACCATCTTAGAGTTTGGATTTTTTTGAATTGACCATCTTAATTTGAGAAAATGTTTGGATTTAACAGATTTATTTTGGACCTCATTTTGATAATTCGAATTGTTTATTTTCTAATACAATATTTATTTAAGAAAATTAAAATGATTAGGTATTAATAATTATATATTTAAATTTATATTAAAACAATAAATAGTTATTTTTAAAATTTAAATTGTGGTTTATTTTTTTAAAAAAATTAATGTGATTCAAATATATAATTTTTTTGATTATTTTAATTTTTTATATAAATATTTTATTTAATAAATTTGGAAAAATGATTGGTTTTGATCACTTAAATTGGTCTTAAAATGGATCCATTAAATTTAAAATTCTCACAAATTGAATGGCCAATTGAATCTATTTTCAAAAATATAATTATGATAATTTTGATAATAAAAGTGATTCTATCATTAAAATTTTAGTTTTTCGTCGTGTGTGTATCACATTCATAATGGATGTATATTATTATTATTATTATTATTATTTTTGGATTAATTTTTTGGATTTGTAACGTTGAGAATGAGATGCTCTATAACACTTTATGCAATAATTAAAATTAGAGCTTTTTACATTTCATTTTATGGATTTATATTTTGTTAAGTCTTAATTAAAAAAAATTTGACTTTTAATTTTTGTTAAATTTTTAATAGTCAGAATTATTTTTCAAATAATTATTATAATATTTTAAAACATGATGATGATGATGTGATATGTATTTTAATTTTAAAATTTTAAAACCTTATAATTTTTATAATATATTTTTCTTTTAATATTTTTGTTTTAATGAAATTCATATTATTAGAATCAACACAATGAGATCTTTCAAGTAAGATTAATTTTAAATATAAAATTATGTAAAAATATGTTTTTTTATTATAAATTTATAATTTAGACTATTTTTAATAGTGAGTTTTTTTTAACTTCTTGAATTTCTTAGAATTAATAATATTTGCTTGGTTTAATTTTTTTATTATAAAATATATGGAGTTGGTTGAATTTAACTGATTTTTTTTATATACAAAATTGAATAAAAAAAAACATATTTAACATAGGGAAGTTAAACTAAAAAAATATATTTTATTTAAAAATTGAAAAATTAGATTGTAGTTTTGAAATTTATCTAAAATATATCATTCTTAACACTAAGAATTTTTTCAGTTTCAATAAACTTCTAAATTTAAAAAATTGAGAAATAAGTCAGTTTACAATTACTTTCAATTTCTAATCATAATTTAAAATTTTGAACAAATAAAGTATTTTTCTCGCAAACAAATATACATAAATAATTTGATAAATATCACAATTATGGATGAGAAATTTTTTAGTTGATTAAACAATTATATGGAATATTTCTAAAAAAAAAAATCAGTTTTAAAATAGAAAACATTTTTAATGTTCTCAATTAAAAAAGAAACTTTAAAAATATTAATTTTATTAATATATATATATATATATATATATATGAAATAAAAGTTATGAAAATTTTAAATTGTGAAACAACGAAATAAAAATACGTTGGTATTGACAGCTTGAGTTAGGGGAAGTTTTTTTTTTTTTGATCAGCAAAGAAAAATTTCATTAACAGCATGAAATTAAAGGTACAGGCAGATGACATGCATCGAGAGAGATTCGGAAAGTACAGAATACCCCTACTACTGCTACTCGCATCCATACAACCAACCCCTTGGCCTCACGATTTTTTTTTTTTTTTTTTTTTTTTTTTCAAACAAAAAAGTTAAGAAGAACTTAACTATAAAACAAAAAAATAAAAATAAAATGAAGACTCCCCACAAGCTGGTGCTCAAAAGAGCTGTGATTGATGGAAGTTGTGGAATTTACAATTTTGTGTTGGGATACAGAATATAATATTATTAATAGATAGCATTGTCATATGGTGTATTTTTTAAACATTTAATAATTTTTTTTTAGCTCTTAATAAGTTGACGTTTTTTAATTCCTTCCGTCTGTTATAAGGGTTTACTAGTCATATATATAAAAATATTTTGAAAATAAGATCTTATTAATTAAAAACATGAAGTTGAATTTAATGGAATATTAACCTTACAAATAAGAGTTTTGAATAATTACCTCTTAAAATTATTGTAATAATGGTTGTGTTTTAAACTTTTAATATGGATAAAATTTATTTTACACTATAGGTACGTTTGTTTTGACAGACTGGATAAGGAGGATTGTAATCTATTGAACTATTAGTCTTGGGATACATTGTTCGAGACTATTTGGTTAGACTAAATTTGTATCATATGTTTGTTTAGTCATGGAATTAGATGTCTAAATTAGACTATTTTTAGTTATCCAATGTGTTTGTTTGGGATATTAAAAATATGTCAAATAAATTTTTATTTAATCTAGCTAAAAATAATTAAAATATTAAAAATATGTTTAATATTGCTATTACTTAGTAAATAATTGAAAATAATAAAATGGTCATTTGAGCATTTATCCTTTTCCATAATATCTCAAACAAATATAAGATTCAATAGAATAATCGTATGACTAAACAAACATAGGATACAAATCCAGTCTAACCAAATAATTTGGAGATAATATATCCCAGAACTAACAGTCTGATAGATTCTAATCCTCTATTATCTAATCTGTCCAAATAAACACACCCTAGAGTTTAAATGTAGGCATAGAAAGATATAATCTAGGTTTGGGGCTATAGTCTTTCTAAAGTAAAAGGGTCCAAACCTCTTCGGTATAAATAATTTTTGGAGTCAGTCTGTAGGGTTTTGTCTTGATTTTAATTGGAACCTCAACAAATGATCAGCGATGAAATTAGTTTACCAAATTAGTCAATGCAATTAATCAAATATTGAGTTATAAAATAAAATAAAAAAAGATATTATTATTAATTTTTTCGTCAAAAGTAACGAAAAGTTTCACTCCTTATTAAGTGTGGGTAATTCAAAAATTCCAAGTCTAAATTCAAAAATTATATCAAATATCAAATTAGTCTCATGTATATGTTCAATTTAGGGAAAATTAAGTTTGCTTAAAATATGGATTATTTCATGTGATTTAAAAAAAATTACAAATGTCCCCCTGTTAGAATTTTTTATAAAAATAAATTTCTTAACAATTTTTCTATACAATGATAAAATTACTTGAATTAATTGAAATAAATTTCTTATATCATAAAAAATTATTAATTGACTTGATGATTTATTCATAAAAAAAAATATGAAATTAGAAATTTTAAGAGGCAGGATGTAATTTCTAGAACTATAGGGGACAAATCGAATTTTAAGCAAATCTCAGATATTTTATTTGTATTTTACCCTTTAATTTATAATCTTATTAAATGAGAAATTGAGTTAAAAATTAAAATTAGATTGAGCTAATTTTATGGTAATAAATTAAGGTATTTAGCTTAATTATGATTTAATTTGTTAAATATATATACATACAAATATGTTTGTGTGGTTAATTTAAAATTTTATTAACCAAGAAGTTGAGTAAAAATAAAAAATTAGATTATTGTAATTTTATGTTAATAATTTAGGGCATTTAGATAATTTATAATTTAATTTGTTAAATATGCTATTAAGATAGAAAACTATATGTAATATAAATATTTAAAAAAAAAAGAAAGAAAAGAATATGGCATCGGAGCATTCAAGTAATATTGTCTCTGTAGTTTTTATTTTATTTTATTTTTTTCGGCAAAAGAGAAGCTTTATTGATGTAAGAATCTAGTACAACGTACAAAACAAAATACATCAAAAAGAAAAGAGACGTGCAAAAGTATCACAATGAGCTAAATCATCCCAACTAGGTTGACACCAAAAAGTCCATCCTATCATTTGCTAGCACCCCAGAGTTGGTGAGGAGCTAATGAGAAAACAGACCAAACACTAACTGCTGAGTAACCAAAGCAAGCACACCAACGACAGATCACAGAACAGACCAAAATAAAAGCCAACTAATCAAACAGAACAAAGTAGACCAACATAACAAACCAATAGCACAGCTTAGTAGACCAACAGACCACAACCTAAGCAGCCAAGAAGCAAAAGGCAGTAGAAGTAGAATTAGTATAGCAGACCTCCTCATAAGCTAAGTTACACGGACGCGGGTACGAGGATCGGGTGTGGGTGCGTATCTAGGGGTCGGATACTTCAAAATTAAAAATTAAAGATACGTGGATATGTATCCAAATTTGAATACGGGTACGGGGATACGTTAAATATATATATATATATATATATTTTAAATATAGTTATTAAGATGAGTTATATTATATAAATAACAAATAATTATTTTACATATATGTGTTTATTTATTTTTATTAATATATATAAGTATATATTATCTTATAAATATCTTATATGTTATACAATAATTATTATATAATATCTATATAATTTATATAATATCTATTGTATTATATAATTTTTTTTAGATGAATAATATTACATATTATTATATTAATGTAATTTATACTATATATATTATATATTAATGTAAATGTAATACTTGAATAATAATTTATAAAAATTATTATTATATATGATAAATTATATAAATTATATATATGATAAATTATATAAATTATATTATATATATTATATATGATCACTATATATGATCATTAAATCAGAGGCGAAGAGACAGAACAGATTGAGAGACGAGAGAGAGAGAGAGTAGCAGAGACGAGACGAAGAGGGAGAGAGAAGCAGAAACGAAGAGAGAGACGAAGACGATCGAGCTCGAGGTCGAGATCGACAGTGATCGAAGCCCTAGACGAAGACGATCGAAGCCCTAGACGAAGACGATCGTGATCAATAGTGAGAGCCCTAATCGTGATCGATGATCGAAGCCAACAGTGACCAGTGACCAGGTTTTCTTCCTTTCTTCTCTTCCATTTCTTTGCTGTCTGTAAAATGCCGTGTCCGAGAGAGATGAGGTGAATCCGACACAGATCTCACACCCGCACCCGTGTCGTGTCGTGTCGACACGGGTACTTCGCCCCAAAGTGACGAGTCCATGTAACATAGCTCATAAGCCCAACAGACCTCCACCAATGCAAACTTAGAACTTGAATAACTTCTAATCCTCAATAATACCTCAGTAGCAGAATTAGCACAGAATTAGCAGAATCAGTAGCCCAGATCAGTCACTGGCCTCAGCAACTAGACAAAGCCATCCAGACCCAAATTAGACACTAACCTCAGCAACCTAATGCTAATGCACACTCTACCACCAAACCTGAGGCAAATTTGACTCAAGAGACCGAAGATAACACCTCAACAACAAAAGCACAACAAGAGTTATCCATAACTTAGCATATCAGACCAATAACCAGCAAATCAGTCAAACAGGGCACCTCCTACAGCCAGCAAATCAGTTAAGCTACTAAGCCTGTTTATCAACCACCAAAACTTGTAGCTAACTGCTTCCATACAGAATCTGGACCAAAAGCAGTAGCAACACCACAAAGCAACAGCATACCTCACAGTAGACTCAAAAGTAGCGGAGCATACCTGATAGCAGACTCAACCACCAACAACTTTCGTTCAACCTCCATTTCTAATGCAATACCTCACTTTCTGGAAATTAAATACCAAATCATTTATAGAAAACTCCAGCTGAATTGGCGATGCTTTGAGCCACATAGCTAATCTGACCTTCACTAGTTCACACAAATCTGCCAAATTTGCCTGAGAACCAGAAAATACACAAGCATTTCTATGCTGCTAAGTGGACCAGAGAGTAGCCAAAGGGAGAACCATCTAGATTTTCTTCTCTAGCTTCTTCATTCTCCAACCAGACCACCATTGCAACATCACAGAACCTGGTAAGACCTATTGCAAGTCCCACCATCTTACTATACTAAACCACAACAACCAAATAAAAGGACATAAAAGTAATAGATATTCCACTGTTTCAACCTTATCATGGCAGAAAACACAAGCAAGATTAGCACTCTTAGTTAAGATTCCAATTCTATGGAGAAAGCTGGAAGTTTTAACCTTACCAAGCCAAGCCAACCAACCACCCCAAAAATTACAATTTGGGAGGAGCAAAATTGTTTCAAATTAATTCAGCCATTGGCACTACAAGCCCCATAAGTGATTCACACCATTTATATACTGATGCAATAGTAGACAGCTCAGATGGGTCAGCACTCCATTTTAGCTTATCAGTTCTGTTATGACATATTGGTAGTGCATTGCTAAGCAAATTGAATAATTTGAGAGCTTCATCCTCCTCCCATACCAGCAAAGATCTTCTAAACCCAAGATTTCATCCACCATCATCTACCCTTCTCGCGAAAAACTCACTTACCATTCCATTTTTGTCATTAGATAAAGAAAAAAGCCTTGGGAATTCAATTATTAAGCATACATTACCAACCCACTTGTCTCTCCAGAATTGAACTCTTCTCCCATCCCCCAAAACAATCTGTGAGTTATTAATATAAAAATTTTGCAACTCTGGAACGGACACTACAACATTGATTATACCAGACTAGATCTTAGATCGTCTGCCCATTAATTCTAATACCCATCTTCCATCCATTGCCGTATAATTTGTACATATCACTGCCTTCCAAAGAGTGTGATTCTTAGCTCTAAACCTCCACCACCATTTTAACAAGAGACATTGATTCAGCGTTATAATCCTCCATAAGCCTAAACCACCTAATTTCTTACTCTTAACAAGCACCTCCCATCGGACCATATGCACTTTTCGTCTGAGGTCTGATCCGCCCCAATGGAAAGCTGATTGCATTCGTTCAATCTCTTTAGCCACCTGTAGACACCCCATTTTTGACCGACCTTAAGAATCAGACGTCACCAGTTGAGCGCTCGGTGATGTTGCATATTGTGCTCGTTCTGAGGTTTCAGAGTCTCGGCTGCGAGCCTTGTCTCCGGACTTCGGGGCTCTTTTGTGCTTTGCCTCGGTTTGCGAACCAGGTCCTGTTTTCTCTGTTTTCTCTTCCTGAAGGGAGGGAGAGGTCTCGTAGATCATCTCTCAGTGGCCGTAGGCTACGTTTCGTGGTCGTAGGCCATTTTTTCCATTTGGAGCCCGGTTTCCGGTTTTTAGAGCTGTCGGCCGTGTGCCTCGGTTCGGGACTGCTTAACTACCTCCGATTGCTTCGGTTTTTGGCACACATCTTATTTCCTCCCTTTAGAGGGACACTGTGGCCCGGGAGACCACCTTCGTGGTCACACACCACTTCCAGTGCCTAACAGCCTGTTTTCGGGGCCCCAAACCGAGCGTTTTGGCCTCCGAACCTTCGTTTCGCATCCGTCTTGGTCCATTTTTGGTAGGGACCCTGTTTTCATTGTTAGGAAGGTGGTAGGATGGTGGTAGGCCACCTTTTCCCCTGAAAAACTAGTTTTCTCATTTTCTCTCTCTAAAAGCCGATTTTTCTGACCGAAAGCTGGTTTTTCCCACTTTTAAGCACATTTTCTGGCTTTTCATACCACCATTGTGTTGTGCTCATCTGGGAGGCCACCAATAAGAGTAGGCCGGCCAGAAATTCATCTTGACCCTTTTAAACCTTTCTTAAAAGCTAGCTTTTCTCTCTCCTGATTCACATTTTCTGGTTTTTCATTACACAGCTGTGTTGCACTCATCTGGGAGGCCACCTTTTTGGGGTGGCCAGCCAAAAATTGTTGTTGACCTTTTTTGACCCCTGGTCGGCCGACCAGGGGGAGTGGCCGGCCGGCCAGCCACTTGAACTGACCGACCTGCTTCTTGCTTTTGCTCTCTCTGAGTGTAATCTAGCTGTGCCAGCTGGAGACCATTTGGTGCATCATCCATACACGTGTATGGAGGATACTTGGGGTCTCTTGGAGATATTTTGGAGCCTCTCCTCTATAAAGGAGAGGCTTGGCTTCATGTTGAGGGTTTGAGCATTTTTTGTGAAGATATATATCCTCCATCCTCCATAGTCACTATTCCAAGCTCCAAAACCCTAGTTTTCTTAGCCTTTTTGCACTACAACCCCTAGCACCACACCCCCATCATCCATTCGAGCACTTTGGGACTGACTTTGAAGGGTTGAAGGTTCACCAACTTGGTCCACAAGCTCCAACTTTGCTGCTCTTCAAGGGTAAGTGCCTATTTCCCTTAAACTTGCTTTTTTTTGCTCCATTGATTAGCCTTACTTTCAAGTATTTCTGGACTTTGTCATAAACTAGAAAGTGTCATATTTTGAGATCCTCTTGAATATTGATTAAGGACACTTCTCTTCTTGAGGCCTCCTACACCCTTGTATGCTTTATCCCTCTTTGTAGGCTTATTTTGCATCATATCTTGGCCTTACTTGTGAGCATTTTCGAGATTTGTCATAAACTAGAAAAAGTTTCCTTTTGAGCTTATAAACATGTTTGGTTAAGATACTTTTTCTGTTTGGGGTCATCTACCCCCTTTCATGTCCTATTTCCTCATGTTTTGAGCTATGCATGTGAGCACTTGCATTGGCCTTGATTTGGCCTTTTAGGCACTGAAATCCAGCAGATTTTCAGTGGCCTTGATGTGTCTTTGAGCTCCAAAATCATAGAGTGGTGACCGTCTCACCCCTCATTCTCTTTACTGGCATTGTTGGCCTTTCAAAGGGACCCTATTTTTCATGCATTGAAGTCATGTTTCAGGCCTCATTCTGAGGGTTTTAAGGTCTACCTAAGCTCTTTCAAGAGCCAATTTTTCCATATTTTATGTCTATGATGCATGTATAGAGCAACCCCATTCAAGGCCTTTCAAAGGGGCCTTTATTTGCATGTTTCCGAGACTGATTTCAGGGCCTATCTGATAGGTTTTAGGGCTGTCATAATCCATTATAGAGTTGTTTTTGCCATGCTAAGTGTTCTTGTTGTATGTGCTTAATAACCCCTTGTATGGCCCTCTAAAGGAACTCATCATTTTTGCATGCATTGGTTGCATTTCAGTGATTATTTAGGCATATTTTGACATGTTTTATTCACTGTTTTTGGCTGGTTTGATGAGTTCTCATATGCTTCATATACATGCCATGTAAACCATGCTTACTAGCCAAATTTGCATGCTATTTTAGTCCATCATGTTAGCACTTTTTGGCTATGCTCTAAACTAGAAGTGTGCATGTTTTGGGACTGCCTTGGCTCTGTCTTTATACTTCATGGCTAAATAATGCTTGCTTTGCATAGTTACAATTCAATAGATGTGCCTAACTTTGAGTTTCAGGGCTTATTTCATGCATCGGGTGCCATATTTCCATGTTTCGGGATCATTTAGCATCATGTTTCAGTGCTGAAAATTACATGTTTGTATGCCATCTTTCATCCCTTGCCATGCTTTGGTAGAGTGGCATTTGATGCCTCAGGTTCGGTCCTCGGGATTCGTGCATGTGTGCACGCATTTCGGTTGTTTCATTTTCATCTAATGGCCACTGATGTGAGTGTGGCTGAGGTCCATTCATGTTGGTGTAAGTCCATCGTGCATTGCGTATGCTAGGTTGCATCTTAGAGCATTGTGTATGCCATGTTATATCATGCACATTATGTATGCCATTTTAGTATAGAGCATTGCATATGCTAGGTTGCATGTTAGTCGCATTGTGCATGCCATTCCATTTGCATGGTGCTTGGAATAGGGTTTAGTCCAAGCACGGGAAACGAGGAGCGTTTCGTACTCCAAGTGACGAAACGTGCCTCGATTCCCGGTCCCCGACGTTCTTGACTATCTATGATAGAATTGTTGGCTTCATATGTTCATATCTGCATTCATTTCATATTAAAGCATGCAATTCGGTCTCTCAGCCATTATGCATCGAGATGTATGATTGGTGGCTCGAGAACCGAGGGCCACACTCCCCAGAGCTTGTGCAAGGATGAGGAGGAGCGGTTGCGCACACATATGTTGAAAATGCATTACTTTCTCTCTTTCTTGCCTTTGTTGCAGAAAAACCAGAGTCCAGAGGCAGAAAGTGGTCGGCCGACCAGGTTTTCTGGTAGGCCGATCACCTTTTTTGGTTTTCACCATGAGGGGTGGTCAGCAGGTGTTTCCCAAGCCAAGAGCTGGTCGGCAGCCCTCCCTAGGTGGAGTTTCAGCCTCCTGGAGCTTTGTGTAAGTTTCTGAAATCAGCTGCAAACAATGGCGGGACAAGGCATCGTGATGGAATTTACCGACAAAGCGCATTGAGCATGCATGTATTCATTGTCATCCAAAACAGAGCCGGGGCAGTCCATTTGCATGCCAATTTATAGCTTACTTAGCTAATTTGTTAGTTAGTTAGCGGACGTGTAATAATTAGCTGTAATTCGTTATTCATTTCGGACTGTATTATTTATTCGGACCCTCCGAACGAGGGCACAATTGTAATAAGTGTGCGTGCGTGTTATGTATGTCTTCCAACCCCACATCTTTCTCCATTTTATTTACCTGCTTATGATGGTTAGATTAGGGCATGTTTCAATTAGCATACTTATGCTTGCATGTTTGCATCATTCATCTGTTTTGCATGCACCGGGCTCGGCGCATCATACTAACTGCATTGTATTTCAATTCCGAGTTGAATACTTGTTAGTTGTAGCATTTCACATGCCATCCTTAGAATAGCCGAGCCTACTATAGTTGCATTTTGCATGTGTTGCATTAGGCATTTCTGTATAGTTAGGATCATGCATGGATTTCTAACATAGCTTTTGTTTTGGCTTGGAGTACTCGGTAAGTTTTATGCTTTAGCATCCTTACATGCGTGTGAGTGACTGCCATGATAGCATGCTTACCATAAGGCTATGTGCTTATGTGATATAACTACCTGAATGCCTGTGGATGAAGGTTTGGTTATTTGAATTGGAACAATTCATTAAATGCGAGTTTTAAGCCCACTTGAGAGTGGCAAGACCATGTTTTCTAAGCCCACCTGAAGGTGGCAAAATCTGCATTTTAAGCCTACTTACGAGTAGCAAACCATTTTCAAAACAAACATGAAATGTTTTATTCCAATTCAGGCGACCCAGTCTATACTTGTATGCTGTGCGCATCACGTAGTAAATCTAGGCTAATAACCGGAATAAGAACGCATAATGTTTTCAAAACTCGATATCATGGTTAGCAGAGGCCGATCTTTGATCGGGTGAGCGGGGGTGCTCACGAAGTGACCTTCCCCAATCGTACCCAAGTTCTCGAGCCGAGGCAACTTTGGTGATGACAGACACGTGGCCTTAGGCAACGAGTCAGGGTTTCCTAAATTTTCCAAAATAAAATATTTAGGTGGCGACTCTGTTTCTGGCAAAGTAGTCCATGTTTGTCACTTCTTTCAAAAAATCTATTTTCAAAAACAATTTGCCGGATTTGGACTCTTTGATGATTCATCGGTCTTGCATTACACCCCGCGAGATTAGATACAGGACCGTGACAATTGAGTCCGAACTGTAGTGAGGCCCAAGGGCACACCTACACCACCCCAACAGGTATACGAAACAATAATAGATAGTATATAGGTAGATTAGTCAAAACAGATTTGATTAGAGTTAGTCTCCCAACGAAAAAAAGTAACCTTCTCTTCCATGAAGCCAATTTCTGTTTGAACTTGTCAAGAACAGGTTTCCAAGTACTTCTCTTGCTTGGATTAGCCCCCAATGGAAGTCCCAAATAACTTAAAGGTAGCTTTGGTGCAAATAATTTAAAGTAGAGGCAAGCTCGTGCAACAGGCCATCATCCACCCTAATTCCATAGATGACGCTCTTGTGATAATTAATTTTCAGACCTAATGAGATCTCAAAACATCTTAGAATTCTTTTGATATTACTCACCTCCATCCTTTCCACTTCACAGAATAAAATTGTATCATCCGCAAATTGTAAATGTGTTATTCTTAATCCATTAGCACCCACCTCTGCTCCTTTAATTAGGCCTAACTCCTTTGTCGCTCAGCAGAATATAGAGTCCCTCTGCCACAATATTGAATAGAAATGGTGACAACAGATCACCATGACAAAGACCCCTTTGAGGACAAAATTCAGATGTTGGTGACCCATTTACCAAAATAGAGATCTTAGTAGTTAAGACACATGCTTTCATCAACCTTACCCATCTAGTTCCAAAGCCAAACTTTGATAACTTGTCAAATAAAAACTCCTAATTAATAGAATCATAGGCCTTTTCAAAATCCAATTTAAGTGCCAAGACTTTTCTATTAGATCTCCTCCACCCATCAACTATCTCATTCGCTATCAGAATACCATCTAGTATA
Source organism: Camellia sinensis (assembly GCF_055761805.1). NCBI lineage: Eukaryota > Viridiplantae > Streptophyta > Magnoliopsida > Ericales > Theaceae > Camellia > Camellia sinensis. The sequence continues at coordinate 65,035,414 of NC_138961.1, read as the reverse complement.
TTCTTTCCCCCCAAAAAGGCTGATTGAACCTCACTAATAATCTTGGGCGTCGCCTTTTTCATTCTATTAACTAGCACCTTTGCTAAAATCTTATATAACTAGCCAATCAAACTAATGGGCCTATACTCATTTAAACAAGAAGGGCTATGAATTTTTGGGATTAAAGCTATAAAAGAGCTATTAATCCCACCAACAAGACTAGCATTCTGATGGAATTCCCTCATAAACTGTAGCACATCCACTTCACAATTTTCCATCAATTTTTAAAGAATGACATGTTGAATCCATCAGGTCCAGTGGCCTTATTACCATCACAACACCTAATAATAGTCTTAACTTCCACCTCTATAAATTCTGCCTCCAACTGATCCACCACTTGAGCTCCACCAATACTCTTGAAAGGGCCAGACAATTTGGGTCTGACTTTCCAAGATTTAGAGAATTGCCTCATGAAATGGGCCTTAACTGCTACCTCAAGTTCCAAAGGCTCCTCAATCATAGAGCCATTCACAACAATTGAACACAGAGAGTTCTTACTATTTCTACTGCAAGCCATAATGCGAAAGTACCTAGTGTTTTTATCCCCTTTAGATACCCAGTTTAGTCGAGATTTTTGTAGCCAAATCCACTCCAACATTTTGCTTAACTTCCATGCTTCTCCCATCAATTCCTTTCTTTTAATCAATTCTGCCCAAGCAATGGTCTTTCCTCAGCTAACAAATCAAGGGCATGGGCCTCTTCTTCAACCCTCTTAAGCTTCAATTCAACCTTACCAAACACCACTCCATTCCACTGTTTTAGTGCTTGTTTAAGTGCTTTAAACTTCATAAGACACTTGTATCCTGCCCATCCTTCCACTACAAATTTTGACCAACTTTGCTGGACAAAGGCTAGGAAAGTGGGGTGTAATAGCCAGGCATTGAGGAACCTAAAAGGCTTAGGACCCCGATCCCTATCATCCTCCATTAAGATGATAGAACAGTGATCAAACAACATTCCAGGAAGACCCCATAATTTGAAGGTAAAATTTTGCACCCACTCATAAATAAGTAAGAATCTATCAATTCTGCTCCATCTCTCTCTTGCTTATGAATTGCACCAAGTAAACTTTCTCCCTAGCATAGGCATATCTATCAACTCAAGTTGTTCAATCATATTATTAAAATCCCTCATCCCTCGATCCCTTCTCGAATACCCAATTCTTTTAGAAATACTCCTAATTTCATTAAAGTCACCCCCCATGCACCGTGGCCCCAAGAAACTGGATTTCAACCTTACTAAAGAATCCCAAAGCTCTTTTCTTTTAACCACCTCATTAGAGCCACAAACATTAATAATAACACAATCAAAACTAAAAAAAAAATTGTACCTGATAGCAGGATAAAGTTGTGATTATTGTAACAAGCCTTTAATTGAAACACCTCTGGATTCCAAATGCATAACAACCCACCAGATCTACCAATTACATCTATTACCATAAAATCAAAATTATCCCCAGGCCACATAGTCCTAACCACTTCAGAACCAATTGATGCCTTCTTGGTTTCTTAGAGTAGAGCAATATCCACTTTTCTTTTTACAAGACTTTTCTTTATTTTTCTCTTTTTTTCAGGTCTTCCAATTCCCCTCACATTCCATGATTGTATCTTCATTAGCACAATAAATAACTCTTGAGCAGCTGAGATTAATAATCTAGTCAACATCCCATTCCATTTGCCAAACTCTTTGCGTATCTTGGGCTTTAAGATATTCTAATTTGCTAAGCACCTCCTCTTCTTTTCCTTCACAGTCCAGACCAAGAGCCTTGTCGATTTGAAGTGATGCTTCTGCCTTCAACATCATTAACTGTCCTCTACTGGTTCCACTTGCCATTGATCGTGAAATTGCAGCTACAGCCGACTTAAAGAATGCTCCCTTCATCAAGTTCAATGAAGATTCCCCCAATTTGTTGATAACACCGATCTTCCCTTTCATCTGTTTCTTCTGCACTTGTTTTCTTTTAACTGTTTTACCTTTCTTCTTCAATACCTCCTTCCTTGTTGGACGTAGGTTTGGTGATTAAGTATGGCCTGTAAATTCAATATGAGCTTGAGAAGTGCTACAACCAATTTGAGGTAGCCCAACATCTCTTTGGGCTGACCCACCTAGCCCACCAGTTGGTTGGGCCCTATTAAGATCCACTTCTATTTGAATTCCACTCATGTTGCCTTTTGAGCCACTCGAACTTTTGATAAAACCAGGAGTGTAGACTACACCATCCACCCTACGCCTGACAGCATCATTACCATACTCGGAACTCGTCCCTAACCCTGCAGAGTCACTCACACATGCGCCACTTTCCTCTTACCTTTCCTTCATCATTTATGTCTCAGCCACCACAGATACATCTCTCAATTGATCATCTCTATCCAACTCCTCTGCAATAGGCCGTGATAAATCTTTACCCACTTCGGCCTCATCACTTCTTAGGTCTAATTTCTTGCCTACGTGGATCTCCACCTCATCATCTTCTCCCTCAAGCCTGCTATTTTTATCAATAATCTGATCCTCTGCAATCGCCACTGAGAATTTTTTCTCACCAGCCTTCTATTTAGTGGATTGAGAAGCACTTTGATCAGTCACTAGTTTAGATACTATGATTTGTTCCTCACAGACACTCATTGGGTAGAGTATACCCTTACACTCCAGATTAATGGTTTGGTTGTTAGAGTCCATAATTTTTGTGGCTATCTACACTTTTCCACAGTGTAGCGACTGTACACGTTGAGTATCATCATCCATGCCAATCACAACTCCCCAGTTCTTATCGATGCTACTAAAGGTGTTATAACTCCATAATTTTAATGGAACTTCATAACAACTTCTTGCTCAATAGTCAACCTTTGTCTCCATTCAAGGATTGATTTGCACCACTCATTGAACCAATCTTTCATTATCGAAAGTTTTTCCTTCGTGGCTTCAACTGATTGAAATGAAAGAACCATGTCCCGTTCACCTCCTAGTCTCACTATTACATCCCTGAAGCCTCTCCTAACCAGTTACTTCCTAAAGTTGTCGGCTGAGGAGGATGAATGTAACCTTGCTACTACACTTTCGTACAGCCAACCATTACCTTCCTCGTATGCCTTAATGGTTACGATTTCTGTAACACCCTGCCTTTTATTACTCAAATTTCATTACCTAACCATTATTATAGATTTAATTTAAGAGATAACATATGGAAACTCTTTATATTTACAAGAACACATAAATAAAGATTCTCTCATCCGAATACAATATGAATGCAACAGGAGTTATAATTAAATAAATTGCCCGTAGACTTATATCTTTTAAATTAAGAGAAAGGGTTTAACCATTTTACATTAATGACATTCCTCCCATAAATAAAAGGCCTCGTGGCCAACAGGTAAAAAAAAGATCCATGACCTTGAAACACTTCTCGACGTTCACTTGAAAAAAAGATTAGCTACGTGGGATGAACATAAAATCCAGTAGGGATATCAACATGATCCTAAACAATAACAACATACAGATAGCTATAATCATGAATGCTTAGTCTCATATTATACAAATAATGTGATGGTTTATACAGAAATATACGTATATAAGAACTTTTCTCAAAATCATTCATTTCATTTAATAACGTAAGCAATTCACTTTTCTTTCTTCTTGTTACCTTTTTCCAAAAATTCATATGACAATAATAAATTCCTGAAAACGATTTCACCATGCACATTACGGTTTCTCCCACTTTCTAAACTTACACTTGATTTGTCTTTTCAAAACATGTTCACAAGTATCTGATATCCTGCACATTATTCACAATCTCAATACAGTACTTACGTCCATTTTCAACACATTCATATATATATATATATATATACATGTATACCTTTAGTATAAAAGGAAACAACAAGCAACCAACAACTATTTACTCAACAAGTTAGGCAACTCGGCCTTCCAGAATCATAACCATCATAACCCATAATATACCCAGATACACTGAGATAATAATGATAAATAAGTTCTGCTCTACCTGCCTTAAGCATGGTAAGCCAAGGATACACCTTTCCACAATGAAATGCCAATTTACCAGACATAGGCTGGAAGGTAATGGTACCTTTACCAAGTTCTCCAGGCGCTAGCTGGAAGGTACTGGTACCTCTCATTCTAAGCGTAGCCAATTCTCCAAGCGCTAGCTAGAAGGTAATAATACCTCTCATTCTCAACACAGTATACGTTACCAATCATCACAACATGACAAAGTACGACCAACAAGTGTAATGCATAGACACAAACTATTCAACAAAGTACAATCAATACAAGTGTAATGCATACACATAACTATTCAACACAACAATGTCATCCTCCGCCGATGACCAAGGACAAAACCTCTAAATGTATGTATTCAACACACGTATTATAATAATTCAACTCTCATGAGATTTTAAATCCAACAACAACAATAGTAAAATAACTAAGAACAAAACCTCTAAATGTGTGTATTCAACACATGTATTATAATAATCTAACTCTCATAAGATTTTAAATCCAACAACAACAACAGTAAAACAAAATATTCATAATCCAACCACAATAATTTCTGCAATTCACATAGTGTTATCATTTCATTCTTCAGCTGGTGCAACACCACTGCCTCTCACCACCTCCGCAAATAACCTTTTCCTTTGGTATCCAACATTAGACATGTGCTTGTTCTCCTTATGCATCTGTAGTTGTGGTATTTGTACCGACCTATGCTTTGGCTCATACTCCTTTCCAAACACTGCCATTTTGACTTTCAGTGCTCTATCATCACACCAAAGCCCGTTTGCTTTTTGTATTTTCATATCCGCTGCTATAGAGCAGTTGTATCGTACAAAGCCAAAGTGAGATCGTGTCAACTTTCTTCTTTTAGTAGAAATAAACACATCCATGACTACTCCATAGTTGGAAAAGATTGAATATAGTCCTTTTGTCCCCATGGTTTCTGGTAGATTGCCCACAAATATAGAGCGAACTATTGCTTCTTCCCTTCTGCTCCACACTCCCCTGTTTTCATGTCTACATACCACTAGCTGCCATCCTCCTTCTTGACCGTGTTGTTTTCCTGCTCTTCTGTTCTCCATGGATCTTCCGTTCTCCATGGATCTTCCTCCTTAAGTTCTAGGAGTGACTTTGTTCTTAGGGATGGGTTGTCTCTGTAGTTAACAACGTTAATTTTGTATTTTAATTCAAAACAAATATTTTGTCAATATTTAAACCATAAAAGTAAAGTGTTATGAGGTAAAATCACATGTTGATAAAGTACCTTTTTTACTTAAACAAGCAATTTAAATTATAATTGATTTTGTTTTGAATTTAAAATATTTTACGATTATTGTGAGTGATTATTGTAGAAATTTCTATTCAAACTTTTAATGAGGTTTAAAATAAAATCTTAATGGGAGGTTTTTGTTTTAGGGGTAGGGGGTGTGTAGGAATTTCTCTCTTTTTTTTTTCTTTTTTTTTCTTTTCTTGATTTTAATTTTTATTTTTGGGTAAATTACAAGCTCACCCTTGAAGTTTGCTTAAAATACGGATTATCCCTTGTAATTTTGAAAATTACAAATAATCCATTTTCAAAAAAAATTATTTAACAGAATTAATAGAACAAATAAAATTTATAATTGATCTCCTCTACAACAATAAAATTACCTGAATTTTCTATTGAAATATGTTTTTGACATCATTAAAAATTATTAATTAACTTGATAATTTATTAATAAAATTGGAAATTTGTTATGTAATTGAAAGTTGAAGGGACGAGATAAAGTTTTTAAAATTATTAAAAATAATGTATATTTTAAATAAATTTCAGAGAATCTATTTATAATTTACCCTTTATTTTTTGTGTGCCTTCTCTCTCTTTGGGTAAGGGATGGGGATGAATTTCTCTTCTTCCTCTCTCTCTCTCTCTCTCTCTCTCTCTCTCTCTCTCTCTCTCTTTTAATTTTTTTTTTTTTGGTTATGTAATACATTATCTCTCTTGTATTTGATCTTTTACCTTGCAATGAAAGGCCTTTATATTTGTAAAAAATATAATATTTAAATAATGTTTTTTAATTTTTTGTATGCAAATTTTATTTTTGTTTTTACTAGAAATAAAAAAAATTGAAGTTTATTTACAAATTTTATTATTAGGGACTAATTTATATTTTTCTGGATAAATTATAATGCTCCCAAATAATTTACGTAAAGACAAGTCCAAATACTCCATTCAAACATAATAATCTCAACCCAAGCGATCAAATCTCTATATTGGTATTCTATTCATGTGAGAGATTAACAAAAAAGATCCACATACAATACATATTCAATTTCATAAAGTTGAATCTGTAACATGTGAGCCAACATGTACAAGGAAATAAAATAAAAGAATGTTTCACGGGTTATTAGTTCTAAGGCTTAAGCCTGATTATACAAGAGACGGTTATCAAACCCCTACAAATAATACCTCCCATGCCTATAGCTTGGTGGGATCACCACAAATTTTTCTGCACAAATCTACTACGGGTGAGTACAAAACCCAGTAGAGAAATCTCAATAAAGTATATATGTTTAAACAGTTTTATATATATGAATGCAATGCCATGTCGTACTCCAGAACCACAAGTTTTTTTTGTTATTTTGAAAACACATACAACGTTTTTTCCGAAAGATTCATTATTTCAATGAAGTTCAAATAATAACACAGGGTGATAAATAAGACTCAGGTAATTCTTAGGGTATTACCTATCTCCCATTTTACCGACTTCCCGAAAGACATGTGGTACTTCCTCCACACGTGTTTTCGATTTTTGACACTAAACACTCATGCCAACTTGTACGGGAAAGAAATACACCTTCTCGTATAATCCTGTTGACCAAGTCTGCGCTCCTCCGTACGGCGTCGCTTTATCACCTGAAAACACAAACGTGAGCTAGCCGGCAGGTGTGTGCCGAAAACCTATCCGATGCCTAAGTCAGCAAACTTGACAAATAGACAAAGCTCTGTGAATTCAGAAAGCAAAGTTGTGTGTTACCTCCCCAAAGGTGATGTTAGTGAGCTTTTATAGGTTTCGAGTGGCACAATCCTAGTAGGACTTCTACTCCTCCATGTAGAGTCCCCCTAGGATTCATACTCCTGAAAGATAATGCTTATCCTTCAACACCCCCCTCACTGCTTAAACCAAGTGAGATGGTTTTTACCATGGCCGAACTACCATATGACCGAAATAAAACTGGCTATGCTGAGCCACAGAGTATGCCGAACTATCCTTAGTTCGGTGTCTCCTTTTACTCCTTCCTTATCTCGGTTCTCTCCTGTTCAACCCATGGTGTGTTTAGACCGAGCTACCGTGTAACAAGGTTTTGTCCGTTCTAACCACAATACATCACGACTGAACTACCTCCGAGACCGGCGTAACTCCAAGTTTTTTTTGTTATTTTGAAAACACATACAACGTTTTTTCCGAAAGATTCATTATTTCAATGAAGTTCAAACAATAGCACAGGGTGATAAATAAGACTCAGGTAATTCTTAGGGTATTACCTATCTCCCATTTTACCGACTTCCCGAAAGACATGTGGTACTTCCTCCACACGTGTTTTCGATTTTTGACACTAAACACTCAAGCCAACTTAAACATTACCAACTGCATTCCTAAACAGACTTGCCAAATGTATTTACCCCAAAACATTTAAAGATTAACAATTGTTTTCTCAAAATAGTAAATCATTTTTTTTTTCAAAACATAGCCATAATAACAATATTCAAAGCTATGGAAATGAATGAAATATAATGCAATTAAATAGATCATTGAATAATTTTTCCACAATTCTCTACATTCATTCAATGTGAGATGCAACATGTATATCGCCATTTCTCAAATCATAACCAAAATCTATATTCATGTGATATATAATACCATTCCATATTCACAATCAACATTTATTTCTCTTTTATAATCCAAGCATATAATAAAGGAATTGGGGTGGCTGCTGTGCAGCCATTTGGGCCCTTTTCGGGGTCCATTTTGCTAATCCGAACCGTTCAGATTTTAGAATACATCAAGTAGAACATACCTGTAAAAAATCAAGTTAATCGGATATCGTTTACCCATTCATCCACACACATTTGTATCTACAAAAATAAATAACAATTGTAATTTAAAGTATTAAAATGAATAAAAATATGAGTGGATGAATGGGTAAACGATATCTGATTAACTTGATTTTTTATAGATATGTTCTACTTAATTTATTGTAAAATATGAACTGTTCGGATTATCAAAATAGACCCCGAAAAAAGCCCAAATGGCTGCACAGCAGTGGCTGCTGTACACCCCCGCACAGCAGCCACACCAATTCGTATAATAAATCATGCAATCATAGCTATATATTTATACTATATATATAAACAAATGTAGTGGAGTATGAGGATTATCTAAACTCTTAATACTAAATTTTTATGGATTTTCTCTCCTATGTGTCACTTTTTAAGTCTCCCCTCCCACTTTTCTTAATTTTTAATCATTTGTCAATTATCTAAATCTCAAAAGTCAAAAGGATTATATATTTAAATAAAATGATAAATATTTAAATATGAGCAACAAAGAGGTAGAGATAAAAATATAAAATAAATAAAATAAAAAGATAACTATTCAAATTTCAACTACAAAATAATATAAAGAGTCAAATAAAAGATAAAAAAAATAAATAAATAAAAAATATTACGAGTCAATTAATTATAAAAATAAAAATTTAACTATTTATATATGAACAATTAAAAAAAATTTAAATAAAAAAATATTACGAGTCAAATGATTTTTAAAATAAAAAGGTAATTATGTACATATGAATAACAAATAAATATAGATGAAAAAATATACAAAAATAAAAATATAACTATTTAATGAAAATTCAAATAAAAGATAAAAAAATATTTAAATAAAAAAAAGAATAAGATTGGGATATAAATATCCCAAAAGATGATAATTTTTTTAACGATCTATATTTATCTTTTGTTAGTTTGTTATAGAATTTCTATATATTTCAACTTAATCTTTTTAAAGTTTATCTTTAAGTGGAACTTAGTATTTTATCTTTTAAAATCATCAATTACTTATCCATACAAATTTTAAACATGATAGAATTCCATATATATCTTTTGTTTAAACATAATCTAAAATAAATAAAATAAAAAGATAACTATTCAAATTTCAACTACAAAATAATATAAAGAGTCAAATAAAAGATAAAAATAAATAATATTACGAGTCAATTAATTATAAAAATAAAAAAGTTAACTATTTATATATGAACAATGAAAAAAAATTAAATAAAAAAATATTACGAGTCAAATGATTTTTAAAATAAAAAGGTAATTATGTATATATGAATAACAAATAAATATAGATGAAAAATATACAAAAATAAAAATATAACTATTTAATGAAAATTCAAATAAAAGATAACAAAATATTTAAATAAAAAAAAGAGAATAAGATTGGGATATAAATATCCGAAAAAGATGATAATTTTTTTAATGATCTATATTTATCTTTTGTTAGTTTGTTATAGAATTTCTATATATTTCAACTTAATCTTTTTAAAGTTTATCTTTAAGTGAAACTTAATATTTTATCTTTTAAAATCATCAATTACTTATCCATACAAATTTTAAACATGATAGAATTCCATGTATATCTTTTGTTTAAACATAATCTTTTTAATATAAAAACAAGTTCATGCAAAAGAAACCATGAGCAGAAAATTGGGGGGAAAACAATCAACATTGAACCATTTCTGATCCCTTTTCGGTGCCTAAAAATCTTAAATATTTGCTTTACATTTGAAATGTGTACTTGCATGAGTTTTTGCATTTGTAAGAAAGTGAGTTCATATAAATGAACATTATTTTTTTTTTAAATTTTTTTTGTTACAATCTGCATTTTTCCTTATTTCTTTCTTTTTGTTAATAATTTGTCATTTAATTGAGATTTTATTCCTTTTTTATATTTATAAAAGCACTGCTATTATTAATTTGTAACTCTCTCACTAATTGATTATTTGTGTTTAATTTTTTTTTTTTTTTGGAGTAGATGTTAGATTGAAAATGAAGAATCAAAATTTATTGGATATGGGTTATACTTTAAATGTATTCATTAGTTGATTTTTTATTGTTGATTATCCTATTGAAATAATTCATGATTAAATTTATTTTTAGTAACTCATTTCCTTTGAGAACTAAATCACAAATTTCATCTTCATTTAAATTTTTTATATATTTATTTAGATTCAGAGTTTGAGCAAATGGAAGATATCTGCTATTTAAAATGTTAATTTTTTTTTTGAATAATTTAAATATTTATATTCTTTATGTTTGTCAATTCAAGTATAATGCATTTTCAAACATTTTTTTAATTTTTTTTATAATTATTCCAAATCTATTTGTGTTTAATGAATCAATATAACGAAAAAACAAATAGCATGTAAAAAATTTTAACCACCCACTAACTAAATATAATGGGAATTAAAATTAATTTTATTTTAATTTATTATATTATATGAGATGATTACTGTAATATCTACTATTGATTAAGCAAAATTAGTGTTACTTTTATTTAATATATTAGTCATTTTGATTAATTATAATATGCCTTTGTTACTCTACTTTTGATTTTTTGAAGTAATTCTTAGATAAATTAGCTATTATATATGTGATGATTTACTAATGTATGATACTTTTTTAAAATTTTCAATAATGTGAAATATTAAATATTTTTAATGATGTGAAGTAAAACTTATATACACAAACCAAATAAAAATATTAAGAAATATAAACAAATAGCAAATTTTGTTTTAGTAATTATTGACTTTCTAAAATCCTGTGCATCGCACGGGTGACCACTAGTTATATAAGGAAAATAAAGTTTTTAACTCACAAGTCTTGTGGGAACTCCAATATCCCAATCTTAATTTTCTAATTTTTTGAATTAGAAAAACAAAACCTTAACATTTATTAATTTCTCCCAACCCACAAATATTTTTGACTTCTCCCATACCTACTGCTACACCATTTTCAACTTCTTCCATACACTATGATTAGTAATGGGATTGTTAAATTATTTTTATAAAAATCTAAAAAAAATAATTTACATATTAAAAAAATATCTAAAACAAAATATAAATTCTTATTAAATCTATCTGTCTATATATTATATAAGTAAAAGAGGGTTTCTAATCACAAGTCTTGTGGGAGCTCCAATATCTCAAACTAAAATTACTAATTTTTTGATTTTAAATAATTAAAAAAATCCTCTATAACTCTCATTCAAGAATATATATATATATATATAGATATTTAATATCTCTTAATTTATGATTTTCAAATGGAAAGTATATCAAATATATAAAATAAAAAATAAAAAGTACACTAATCTATTTCAAAATTCAAATTTAAGGGGCACTAACTATGGAAAGCATTCTATTAATTTAAATTTAAAATTATAATGATTTATCCCATAATATATAAGTTTTAAATAAAATAGTCAGAATTGCCCTTAAAATAATAATTGTTCATCATTTATGATCATCTATAAAAAAAATGATGATTTGACATTTATTTTGATTTTCAAAACTTTAACATATCAACTTTCAAATTGAAAAAACTTTTAAAAAAAATTATGTGCAAAAAAAAAACACTTTTTTTTGTTGAGAAAATTGGAAAAACGGAATTATTTTTTTGTGCAAAATTAAAAATTCTGTGTCTATAAAGGAGCATGATGATGGAACATTGATGTGCAAAACTAGAAAAGAAAACCTTTGAAATGAAAAAAAAAAAATGATAATATTCTTAGTTTTGAAACTGGAAAAAACTATTAATGCTATCGATTTTATTAGGTAGTTGAATCAAACTAATAAGTAGAAGGGCAAAACGTTTAATCTCATGCTTATTTTTTTTTTCCATCAGTTAGTGAAACAATTATCTGGAACATTACTATGCAAAATTGATAATATTCTTGATTTTAAAAATTGAGAAAAAATGATAATATTTTCAATTTTATTAAATAGGACTTATTGGTACAAAAAATCTTAGATAGGACCTGAGTTATCATAACATTTGTAAATAAGACTTTTAGGTAATTAACTCTTCTTTTTTCACTTTTTTTTATTTTGTTTAATTTTTTGTTAATACGTGTTACAATATGATTGATCTATAAATTAATTTTATTTTCTTAAAATAAAATTTCAAAAATGGATTCTTACTTAAACTATGTTACTATAATTAGAATGAAATGAATATTCATTCTTTAAATTTTGCATTCTTTATTAAATTATAAAATAAAATTTAAATTTAAATTTTTTTTCAAATTATATTACTACAATTAGAATAAGATCAATATTCACATGTGTCATAATATTATTGGTTTAAATATAATTTGTATTAAATACATGTGTTCAAATTATTAATTGTTGCTATTATTTTTTTTCTTTTTTTGTTTTAAATTTTATAAAAAGAATTATATCAATCTAAACTATAAGGACTTGAAGAATAATATTTTTTAATATAATTTTTTTTTTATGAAAGAACAAAACATAACTTTTTTAATACTTACTAAACATGGTAGATTTTGTTATATATTTTTATTTTTATTTTTATATCTCAGTTGTCAATTAAAGAAATTAAAATAAAGAATAAAGATATTTTTGGCTCAAATTGTTAAAAAGTTACTTTTGCTAAAATAAATTAGAAAGAAACGTTAATTTTTTGTAAAAAAATTAAAAGTGATAGTTTGTTAAACTTTTTTTATTTAAAAGAAAAGAAAAGAAAGTGTTATAGGTGATAATTTATTATTCATCTAGAATTATTTTCAGATTAAATGAAAATACCATATTAAATTTTCTTCCTACCTTTTTTTATTCAAATACTTTTGTTTTGTAAGAAATTTGTTTTTATTCTATTTAATATTTTATTGTAATTTTTAAATTAAAAAGAATTTCTAAAAAAATCATATTTAAATTATGTATGCCGTTATAAAGAGTAAACTTTTTTAATATCAACTTAGTGGTAATTTGGGAAGTGTTAAATAAATATACTTTTTTACTTTTTACGAAAATATGTACAAAAAAAAAAATAGATATGTGATGTAACCCAAAAATGGATAATTAAGTATACTTTTTTACTTTTTACGAAAAGATGTATAGAAAAGTAGAGATACCCAAAAAAAGATAAAAAAAAAAAAGAAAAAGTGAACTAATATGACACTCTCCAAACAACTCTTTATTCGATGATCCCTTTCTAAAAGTGTATTTTCAAATATATTTAAGAAAAATTCTATTGGAAATCTTAAGTATATTGCTTTTTCTTTTGTTCATTAATATTAAAATTTTAATTAATTTTATTTATTATTTAAAAACATAAATTAGCAAATAATTTATATATTTATATATATATATATATATATAATTTTGTTTTGATTGCTCAAGTTATTTGGTGTTTCTGTCCAAGTCTACTCAAATTTAATTTAAATTTTTGAATTTCTGCATAGGTTTTCACTTAATTAAAAACTATGTTGTTCAATCTTTAAAAAATTTTAAGCTCGACTTAAGTTGCTTGGGTTGAGCTCACCTAAGTTTGCAATTTTAGCAAGGGGGGTTGAAAGTTAGATGATTAAATTTGTGACAAATTAAAAAATAATAAATAAATTGTGATAAAATTGTGAGACTTAAATTGTAAATTTCAATCTTCTTTATTTTCATAATTTACATACAAAAAATTAACTATTTATATTATTTTGTATAAAACTATATTATTAATTATTTTACATACCGTGCATAGCACGGGTTACTACCAGTAAATTTCTTATCAGAAAACTCATACATCTCATGGATATCTCAATTAATACTACAACAAATGAAATCTCATCATTTCCTTAAGAAATTTCCAACAATCTCACAAATATTTCACAAAAATCTATTTTTCCTTAACTTTTTCCAAAATCTAAGGTTTGAGCAAAAGTTGGTTTTTCCTTCATTTTCAAAAATATTTGTCCTCCATACATTTCTAAGAGGTTCACAAGTTCATAAAAACCATTTAATTTGAAATTTATCATAACAAATCACTTTTCAACATTTCTAAAGTCTCACATTTCAAATTTGAAACCCCCTACTCAAAATCATATCAAAATAAGGAAGATATGTTAAAACTATATATATAACTCAAAGAAAATCTCTACTTTAAGTTTTGGGAAGAAAAGATAAGAAAAACTTCAAAATCAACAGTATCGAAATTCGATCTTTACTATATACAACGTAGCCCTTGATGAGCTCTCTAACTTTAATGAAAATACTAGGGTCAAAATCCCAATGGATTTAGGAAGAACAAGAAATAAATGAGGTGGGTGGATGGTTTTCTAGAGAGAGATGAGAGAAAAGTGAAATGTAGAGAGAGAGAGCGAGAGAGAAATATAAAGTGAGAGAGATAAAGTGTATGGCTCAACTTTTAAGTGATTGGGCATATTTTTTCGGAGTTGATGCAGACAAACCGCTCAAGCGAGCAATCCTGCGCTCTAGTGGTGAATTCAAGCTTTTAGAATCTCTCTTCTCTGTAAGCAGAATGCTCGAGCGGTGAATGTTGGACAATCTTCACTGTATTTAAAAGATTTAATTCTATTGTGTACACAACAACAAATAGAATTTAAAGAAATAAAGAAAATGAGAGAATTTGTTTGATTACAAAAATCAAACTCGAAATAAAAATAAATAAATAAAACCACAGATTTTATTTTGTTACAAAAACAAAAATAAAATCTGATAAAAACAACACTGAAAATAAATTAAATAACTTACTTGATTTAATTTCTTCGAATTACTTTCTGATCAAGTCCAGTGTTTGACACTGTGTCCTTAAGACAGATTCGTCCTCTCCACGGTGCTTTCAGAATTTGGACGTCTATCTCCCAGGATGAAATGATCTTACCACAAACAATAGCAGCACTACAAATTGTTTGCCTAAAGGTGGCTTTTGGATTTGAATTGAACAGGTATGAAACCTGTTAGATTCAAATTTAAATAGATTTGAATCTGTTTATTCAAACAGATAGAAACGGGAAGGGCCCTGTTTGGATGAACAAAAAATCCAAACCAATTTAATTTGAATTCTGGATTTTATTTTTAATAAAAAATAAAATTAAATTCAAATGTTTTTGGCCCAAAAAGATTAGAAGCCCAACCACACACCAGCGCCCGACCGGACGGACGGCGGCGCGCGCGCGTGTGTGGTGATTTTTGGGTCCAATGGGTCTAGCCTATTTTGCCCATAACCTCTCCCTCTAAAACACTTGGGTACCCCTTGGGGCACACCCCAAGTATCTCACCCTAAGCCTTATAAACCCTTTCAAAACTTCCCACCAAATCAATGTGGGACAAGCCAATTTACAACCTTAAGGAATTTCCACCAAAACTCCATTTCCATGGAGCACACTTTGGCTTCAATTTCCCATTCACTCGGTAATGGTTTTGATCAACCAAATATACCACGTGAATCACAACGCGACATAGAACGCGTTACCACTTTGACCCGAGTAAATCGACACTCGGGGCCCACCTAAAAAATAGACCGAACTTAGGAAAAAATTCTGGTTTTATCCAGAATTTTATAACCATTTCCAATAGTGAAACCTTCGCTCGAGCGGTGAAAACACACTCCTAGTGTTTCAGACTTTAGAACAAAGAACTAGAAATACGATTATACCGCTCGAGCGACAAAAGTAACTTTGAAATGAGACCAAGGCAACCTTAGAGCATTCCCACCATTCTTGGATTCATGCCAACACCCAAAGATGCAAATTGACACCTTGGAACACACTAGGATGTACATGAACAACCATAAGAAGGGAATAAGTGACACATGCGACTCAAAGAGCTCAACAGTAATAAGGACGATTAAAAGAGACGAAAATTCAAATTAATATACTTAAATTACTTTAAAAGGTCTCAGGACATCATAAATTAAAAATACACCATGAAATTTGCTTAAAATACGAATTACCCCCTATGAATTTAAAAATTACATCATGCCCCTTCAAATTTTCAATCGTACAAAATATAACTCAATTTATTAATAAATCATGAAGTTAATTAACAGTTTTTAATCATGTCAAAAATATATTTTAATTAACAATTCATATAATTTTATTGTTGTATAGTAAAGTAATTAAGAATTTCATTTTTTCTGTTAATTGTATTAAATTAAGAATTCTGGCAAAGGAATATTTGTAATTTCTAAAATTATAGGAGTATTACATAATTTAAGTAAGTCTCAGAAAGTATATTTGTAATTTATCCTTTCTTTTTTTAAACTTTTAAATAATTGAAATAATTTTATTAGTCTTTATGATTAGTGTCTTTAAAAAAGTTTTGTATGGGTCCTTTGGACATTTTGCAATAGCAGTTTAAGAGAAAGGTAACATTTGTGTTCTAGGGTCCAAGTAATGGAGAGTCCCAGACTATGAGGCTGCACTTACTATATATATATATATGAGAAATAGATTTGAAATATCTTTACGAGGAATTTACCATCAAGTCCCGTTTTGAGAAATAATGGTAGATTATGTAATAATGTGTTCAAATTTTTGTACACATTATATGTTATGAGCATATTTGGAACATTTTGTGTGTGAAATGAGTAAAACAAAAGATAAACAAATTTATTAAGTGTGTGCACTGAAAAAGATGTTCACAGAGTGTAAATAGTGTGTTAAAATAGAATTACTCATCTTAATGACTAAGACTTAGCTGCAAAAGTCATGTCCTATTTTATATGATGAAAACACCCTTACAATGCAAACACATTAGATAACACCGTTCAATCGTTTGGTAAACCAATTACGCTAATCCATTTTCATATGTTGTCTCATATTTGAGAAAATAGAACCTAAAAGATCATCCAATTCGAATATCAAATGAACAAAATGGCGAAGACATGAAAGTTTTGTTCTTCTAAACTCTAGTTTGCTCATACAAGCTTTATGGTTATATTGATGAATATTCTCAGTTTTCAAGTTCATAATAATGAAATGGTTACTCATTCTTATCATTTTGGTTATGGCTTGGTAAAAATATTGATTTTGATTTCATATGAATGAAATTGTTAGTTAACATTGTCATTTTGGTGAACGGTTGGTATGAATGAAATAAAAATTCAAAATTTTAGAACTGAAATCATTCTCAATTTTTAAATTGAGAACATTCTTAGTTTTGGAACAAAGAACATCTCAGTTCTTACCTACAAACAATATCTCAAATCCAACATCCAATAGATCATGTCAATTTGCATGTCAAATGATATAGCGATTCGGGATTTAACCCGGCTTTTATGGTGTTCCAAACTCGGGTCTTGTGATTTAATGCCGTTATTTATGCCTTTTCCCTCTCTCACGTTTTGAATTTGAGTTTTGGAATGTCTTGAGCGTGTTTAGAACAGGTTCATTGCTAATTGGTTTAGAACCTTATTGCCTAGAATTTTGGTCTTCCGCTTGAGCGGGCATTTTTGTGCTCGAGCGGGGTTTGCAAACATTCAGTACTTGTGCGTCTACAAAAAAACTGGGGGAGTGTTTTTCACACTCGAGCGGGTCTACGCTCAAGCAGCATTTCTTGCACTCGAGCGGTTGTCTGAAGTCTGTAAAAAAAAATTTGGAAGTGTGTATTCTATGCTCGAGCGGGTAGTGCCTTGTTGTTGTGTCTTGGCGCTCAAGCGGCCTTTCTTGCGCTCAAATGAGACAAATTCATGTGTCAAACTCTTCGCTCGAGTGGACTGTGCGTATATCAGATCGCGAAAAACACTTTTACATCACTTTTTCATATTTTTTCACCCAAAACCCTAAAGTTGAAAGTCTCTCTCTCTAAAACTCACATTCTCTCTACATTTTGACCTAGATCCTTTGATCTCTACACCCTTGTGCCTTCATTAAAGAAGTAGAACTCCTCAAGCTCTTCACTTTGATCCGAGTAAGAGTTAGTTTTGTCACTTTTGAAGTTCCATCCTTGCTTGGCTCATGTTCTCTCTTTGAGGTAGGGATATTTTACACCTTAATATGGTTTTTAACCTAGGTATTTTGTTGTTATGTATAAATGGTGGAATTTGGAAGAATTTGAATAAAGCTAGGGTTTGGTTTCAAAATTGAAAGAAGGGTTTTTCATGTTGGTTTACAAAATGGCTATGGGGCTTTGTATATGAAGTTCTCTAGTGTTAAAATGGTGAGATTTGACCTTGGGGTTGATAATTGAAAGAGGGAAGAAGTGTGCCCTAGTTTGTGTTAATTAATTATTTCGCATAAATGATGAAATTGGTATGGGAAATATGAAATTGGAAGCATGTATGAATGAATGGTGTAGTTGGATTGTTAAATCACTCACCTATAGAAATTTGATAAATTATCTGTTTAAAAGATTGTATA
Source organism: Camellia sinensis (assembly GCF_055761805.1). Lineage (NCBI taxonomy): Eukaryota > Viridiplantae > Streptophyta > Magnoliopsida > Ericales > Theaceae > Camellia > Camellia sinensis. Next base: position 65,016,932 of record NC_138961.1, on the reverse strand, counting down.
TTTGTTTAGAAATAACTGTTTTGGGGCTATCGGTGGAGGATGGCTATGATTGTTGTAGAAAGTGCATGAGGATTAGGTAAATTGAAACTAATCATTTAAGTTATGTCATTGAATATGACGGTATGATTAAGGCATTGAATATGTGTTATGGATAGTCATTGTATATGACGATGTTTGTAAATGCATTATATATGTATTCGTTTTGAGAGAAAAAAAGTGATGTACTCTATTGCTTGGAAGGAGATAGGGGATGGACTCTATTGAGAATTAAGTTGGCCGAAGTGTCTAGGGTGAAAGTCCCGAAACCTTATATATACATGGGTGCCGATCCTGCGGACGAAATTTTCATAAAATGACAAGGTTGAAGTGTTTGTATGATAATTGTGTGAAAAGAGAACCACTAAGTTGTAGTCTCAGCTGGGTTATTTGTAAAATTATGTGTAGTTGTCACATGACTTAGAATGAGATGAATTAACTCGAAGAGAATAAATGACAATGGACCGAAATATGAGTAACAATGTTAAATGGTTATGAGGAGAATGTAAGTTGGTCATGAACATTGAATATTTACCTGACATTTATATCTTAGTTAAATATCATATATTGTGTTAGTTTATCTCTACTGAGCTTTGGCTCACCCTACTTGCAAAACTATTTTCAGCTATAGGTGATATGCTCCCTCTAAGGGCATAGATTGGGAGGACTTTGGAGCTAAAGGCTTTTATCTTTTTGTCTATGTGTTTATTCAAGCCGAGAGCTTTACGTGTGTAAAGCTTAAGACTCTTTCTTTGTTGTAATCAAGTGATATCTTAGAAAGATGTAAGCTTGTAGGGCATTTATTTTGTTGATTATTGACTTGTATCACATGCTGTAGATTCATGATGAATATTTCTGAATGTATAATGTATGTAACACCTTTTGTAGTACGAACTCTAATATATGAAAGTAAAAGAATTATGTTATATTCGTTTCTCTTATGAATTGGGTTATTTGTATTATTTGAGGGCGTTACAAATGATGATAAGCTAATAAACTCAGAAAACAATATGTAACCTAGTTGGCTAGCTCTTTAGCTACTAAGTCTCTTCTACGGGGTTAGAAGTAGTATGGGAGGTCCAGATTTTCTTGCAATGTGTATGGATGTGAGTTTTCACTCTCCCAATGTGCTAATTTAACAACTAACCATTAACTTTCGCCAAACAAAATAAATAAATAAATAAAACCAAATACTGAAATCGAAACATATTAAAAAGTCAAGTTGAAACCACTTCTTCAAGTTGCAATTCTAATGCTGATGAGCTAATATACTAATAAGCAACAATATGTAACAAATCGAATATTCAAATCGAAACATATCAAAAACTCAAATTGAAAATTTTAAAGTACCAAAATCAAAAGACTTAAAAATTGCATCTCTAATACATTATATTCAAAAGGACAAGAACGTCAGTTGCATTCCAAGATGGGACTTGTGCATTCAAAAATTGTTGCACAGGACTTGAGCTATCATATCTCCTATCATTAGGACTTTTAAGTAATTAATCTTATCTTGATTTTGAAGGGTGGAGATACATAAAATAAAATAAAGTGTACGCTAAAATATTTTTAAAAAATTGAAAAAGTAAATAAAAATATTTGCATAAATAAATAAAAATTAAGAAATATTAAATAATTAAAATAAATAAATTTATTTTATTTTTTATTGTGTTTTTATTTTTCACAAAGTATGAAATTGATTTGAATTACTAATTATCAATTTTTTTATTGTGAAGGTTAAATTAAAGATACTTGATGATTGTCAAACAAACAAAAAATTAAAATTAAAATTACTATTATTAGAATTAGAATTAGAGTTAGAATTAGAATAAATAAAACTTTTTTTTTTTTTGAATCTTATGAATTTTATATAAAAATTATAATATTCAAAACAAATTACAATGTAAAAAATTATTAAGAACTTTAATTGAATTTTCCACTTGAGCAGCGTCTGACACTCTGGATAAAAATATGTATTTTTAATATTTATGATTGGATTTATACAATGGAAATTTTTTTATTAAAAAAAATAGTTAAAAAATTTAGAAGACTGCTTTCATTGCCGATTTCAATGAGACATTGTGTGTGAGTGGTTTTTTTTTTCTTTTTTTTCTTTTTTTTTGGTTATTTAGTTACTTTATGAATCAACATATTTTACACTTAAAATGTTTTGCAAATTTTTTTTAAAAAATGATATCAATTCTTAAAATTTTAATGGGCAAATTATACTAAGATCTCGTTTGGAAACAACTTGCTTTAGCTAAAAAAATCAAAGAGTCACTATAAGTTGTCACATTACTCTTTCTACATTTTATATTTTGTGTCATCTTGGTCCATACACTTTCAATTGGCTCAATTTTGATCTTCAATTTTAGTTTTTGTGTTAATTTATTCCAATTCATAATATCGTTAGTGTTTTTTTAAAAAACAATTATCACTATATTGATTGAAATTAACTCACTGAAATAAGTAAGTTTATAATTTTGTTCTTAAGAGTATGACACATGATAAATTACAAATACACTCATGAGGTTTGTTTAAAGTATAGATTGCTCCCGATGGTTTAGAAAATTACAAATACTACCTTATCAGAATTTTTAATTTGGCTGAATTAACTGAAAGAATAAAATTTCTAACTGCTCTCTTATACAATGATAAAATTACCTGAATTATTAATTAAAATAAATTTCTAACATCATTAAAATATGTTAATGTACTTAATGATTTATTGAAAAAAGGGAAAATTACATTGACACCCCCTGAGATTTGGTCCAATTACATCCCACTCCCTGATGTTCTAGAAATTACATTCTCACCCATGTGGTTAATAAATTTCATAAATTCCCTTATATAAAAGGCAACAACTCCTAATAGAAAAATAGATGAAATTACATTGAAAAAAAAAAGTAAAGGAAAAGAAAAAAGCAAAAAAGAAGAAAAGAAGTAAAGCAAAGTAAGAAAAGAGAGAGAGTTCAATGTTTTCATTCCGTCTAAATAATTACAATGATAGGGGGTTAGTGTAATTTTTCAAACGTCACAGAGTAATATGTATTAAACCCAAATCTCATGGGGTGTAAGTGTAATTTACTCTTGAAAAAAAGAGCCATTTGTTATAAAATTAGAATTTCGAGTGGTGGGATGTAATTTTCAAAACCACAGGGGGCAAATTATATTTTAAGCAAATCTCAAGATGTATATTTGTAATTTGCCCTATGACACAAGATACTTATAGAGATCATAAAAAAAATGGTAAAAATTATAATCAATTGGACTAAATTGATACAAAATCTAAATTAAGGATAAAAATTGAGCCAATTGAAAATATAGAGATCAAATGACACAATGAGTAAAATATAAGAACCACTGATATAATTTTTCCAATTTTAATTGTTTCAAGGGATTTTTTTGTTCAACTCCCTAAAAAAGATTTTGTATTAATTTAAAGATAGCTAAAATATATTTGTTATATTTTCATTTTCCTATATCCTATCAACTTTTGAACATCTCTGTCACTGCCTGCGACAACTGCGGCGTCGGCAACTAACGACAACCACTGATTGTCGATGACCATTTTTCAGCTACTCTCTGGTAACTGAAAATTGTAATTGTTGCAGAAAAATTTTGCTATAATAGTGAAATTTCTCTGACTTTATATAATTTCAATAGATTTAATCAGTGAAATTTCTTTGACCAAATCTAATAAACACTACAGGAAAATATAGCAAAAACGACGGGTTTTTAGCGACGCCGCGCCCCCCGTCGCAAAAAACCGTTTTTTGCGACGGTAACTTCTACTGTCGCAAATAATAGCCTTTAGCGACGGTACTGACCCGTCGGTAATGAAACTAAGCGGAGGCGTCGGAAATGGGGAAGTATTAGCGACGGTAAATAAAACCGTCGCAAAAAACCTTTTTTTTGAGACGGCATATATCATTTGCGACGGCAAATTTCCGTCGCAAAAAAGGATTAATGCAAACGGCACCGTTTTTCGTTCTATTTGCGACGGTGTACATCATACCGTCGCAAAAAGTCCAAAAAAAAAACCCTCCCTTTTTCCTTCTGCCTCCCGCTCGATCCTCCTCACCAAATCCCTAACTTCACCCCCAAATTTCCCAAACGGCCCACGAGGAAGACAGCGGTGGTGCGGCGGCGACGGCTCCGGCGACAAGAGTGGTGCTCCGGCGACGACCCTCTCTCCCTCTGCGTATGCTCTCTCTCTCTCTCTCTCTCTCTCTCTCGGTCTGTGTATATATATATATGAATCTGTCTATATATATATATATGCAATGTATATAAATCTATATAAATCTATATATATATATATCTGAAATGTATATAAATCTATATATATATATAAATCTGAAATGTATATAAATCTATATATATATATATCTGAAATGTATATAAATCTATATATATATATATATATATAAATCTGAAATGTATATAAATCTATATATATATATATATATAAATCTGAAATCTGTCTATATATATATATAAATCTGTTTATCTGAAATCTATATATATAAATCTGTTATATATATATATATATATAAATCTGTCTATATATATATATAAATCTGTTTTTTATTTTTATTTTTTTTCAAGTTTTTATATATATATATCTGTTATTTTTATATATATATAAATCTGTTATATATATATAAATCTGTTATAAATCTGTTATTTTTATATATATATAAATCTGTTATATATATATATATATAAATCTGTCTATATATATATATAAATCTGTCTATATATATATATATATATATAAATCTGTCTAAATATATAAATCTGACAATCGTTCAAGTTTTTTATTTTTTTATTTTTTCCAAATCATATGCTCTAATTAGAAATAGTTTGTCAAAATCAGTAAAAATTATATGCATATATATATAGTTTGTCTAATTAGAAATAGTTTGTCAAAATCATATGCTCTAATTAGAAATAGTTTGTCAAAATCATATGCTCTAATCATATGCTCTAATCCTTTAAGTTTAAATTATCATTTTTTTTTTCTATTTCATCCATAAATTATCAATTTTACCATTCAATCCTTCAAGTTTTTTATTTTTTTATTTTTTCCAAATCATATGCTCTAATTAGAAATAGTTTGTCAAAATCAGTAAAAATTATATGCATATATATATAGTTTGTCTAATTAGAAATAGTTTGTCAAAATCATATGCTCTAATTAGAAATAGTTTGTCAAAATCATATGCTCTAATCATATGCTCTAATCCTTTAAGTTTAAATTATCATTTTTTTTTTCTATTTCATCCATAAATTATCAATTTTACCATTAAATCCTTCAAGTTTTTTATTTTTTTATTTTTTCCAAATCATATGCTCTAATTAGAAATAGTTTGTCAAAATCAGTAAAAATTATATGCATATATATATAGTTTGTCTAATTAGAAATAGTTTGTCAAAATCATATGCTCTAATTAGAAATAGTTTGTCAAAATCATATGCTCTAATCATATGCTCTAATCCTTTAAGTTTAAATTATCAATTTTTTTTTTCTATTTCATCCATAAATTATCAATTTTACCATTCAATCCTTCAAGTTTTTTATTTTTTTATTTTTTCCAAATCATATGCTCTTAAATAGGAATTTTAGACATTTTGTTAATTTGCCAAATAGGATGTCGAGTGAATATTTATGTGTAGGTATTATATTTAGAGTTACTTTGGTGAGATATTCTTGTGGATGTGTACAGATGATGGATAAGAGTTGGATTGATTTGCCAAATAGGATGTCGAGTGAATACATTAATGGGATTGATGAATTCCTTGTGTTTGCCTACACCAATAGGGTTGAAGGTTCGATGATCAGTTGTCCGTGTAGGAAGTGTGAGAATCGATACTATTTTGTACGAGATGGTGTACGGGAGCATCTGATTTTGAATGGTTTTTTTAAAAAATACAAACATTGGATTAATCATGGGGAATCTTACATATCTCTGCATAGTAATCGAGAGAATGAAACATTAGCTAATTTAGACATTGGAGATGATATGATTGGAATGATACAAGGGGCTATGGGAAATCCACATGTCGGTACAAGTGTTGAGGGTGATGAACCACAGGGGCCTGATCCCCGTGCATCTGAACCCCAGCTCGGTCCAAATGCAGAGACTGCAAAGTATTTCAAACTTCTTCAAGATGCACAAAGTGAATTGTATCCGGGTTGTCAGAAGTTCACATCTTTGTCATTCATTGTTCGACTTCTACATTTGAAGGTGCTTAATCAGTGGACGGACAAGTCTGTTGACATGTTGCTTGAGTTATTGAATGAGGCGTTTCCGTTGGGTGTGAAACTCCCGGACTCATATTAAAATTGCATCAAATCAAATAAAAAATCACAGAACAAATCTACTGAAATTGCAGAAAGTTAGAGAAATTCCACTGACTAACTATACTGAACTTGTAGAAAGTCAGAAAAACATAACTAACTAATTTCATTCAAACTTAAACAAAAATTTAAATATTTTTACATCATTACAATAAACATTGTCTACTAAATAACAACATAAAAAATAAATAGAAGATGGAGAGAGAGAAAAAAACATCGGCACACTACAAGAAATTAGTCCTTTAGTGACTAATATTTAAGGACTAATTAAATTTGGTCGCAAAAAATAATCTTTAGGGACAAATTTAAACATATGATAATTTACTTACAAGATTGTAAAAATAATTATTAATATTCTCACTTAATATTTACATAATTTTTTTAGACTAATAAATTTAGTTGCTAATATATTACTAACATTTAGGGACCAAATATTTTCGCCATTATCAATTAAAAACAATTTGAGACCAATTATTTTCATTATTTTAACAATTGAAAAGTCGGGATTCAGCCCTAACTTGCTCATTCTCTCTCTCTCTCTCTCTCTCTCTCTCTCTCTCTCTCTCTCTCCCTCCGTAATCGATCTTCATACCTGTAAGAGCTCCAAGGCAGATTGAGCTCCACATTTGAAGATTAATAGTCGTTTTTCAATTAACAATTGAAGATTGAGCTCAATCTTCAATTGTCAATCTTCAATCTCTGCACCTCGGTTTGCTCAATCTTCAGCCCTAAAGTCGGGAGCTCTAAGGCAAATTGGGAGCTCAATCTTCTTCAAATTTTGGTGCGTCTCTCTCTCTCTCTCTCTCTTCGTAATCGATCTCCGTAATCGACCTGTAAGAGCTCCAATTCGAACTTTCAATTTCTTATCGTAATCGATCTGTGTTTTACATAGATTGAACTGTTTATTGTATTTTCAATTTCTTATCGTGTTTCAATCTGTGTCTTACTTTATTTCTTATCGTGTTTCAATCTCTGTTTATCGTAATCGATCTCCGATCTTCGTAATCGACCTATTTATTGTATTTTGAATTTCTTATTGTGTTTCAATCTGTGTTTTATAGAGACTGAACTTGTTTCTTATCTTAATGCTTGTTGGAATTGAACGATTGTTTACATAGATTGAACTTGTGTGTGTGTATATATGTATGTCTAATCTAATGCGTGTTGGAGATGAAGAATTAGGGATGCATAAGAGAAAAAGGACACAAGAATATCATCTATTCTTTGATTATTTTTGCCATTTTTGTTATAAATCAATAATGAAATCTATGCCTCAAACAGAATTGCATTATAATAGATTATTGTTCTGATTTTTTTTTTCTTTTTTATTTTCCTTATGGTTGATGAGAATCTTGATCTTGGAGTTCCTTGGCAATAAATCTTAATTTTGTACATAGATGGCATTGTGTGGTGCATCATTATCTGAACAAAAACAAGTAAAGCATAAAAGATAGCATGAGTTGTAATAGCTTTGTTCAAATTTCTAAATCTTGATATGGAAAGAACGCAAACAAGGTCAGAATATGAATAGAACTCAAAGGGATAATCCTATATTCTATGTCCGTATTTTTGGATTTTTATCTATATTTTATATAATAGTTAATAACCAACATTTTCTTTTGATACTCGTTGGTTTCCTACAACTCTGTCATTATGCCACAACACACATAGAAGCAAATCTTACACAGGCTATTTTATGTCATACATGTTGATGCATGATATCAGTTATTGTTAGGTGTTTGTTCTTCTCGATAGACTTGATACTTGTCCATGGACTGACCAAAGAATTTTTTTTGGGTATGATAGGTGGATTTGGCAGTATTAAAGCTGCGGTTAGCAAGGTTGAGGTAAATTGTGCTTGATTTCTTGCCCTTTTTTTGAATTTTCGCTTTCTAATTCTACAACCAATTAAGAAATTAAGGCTAAGATCTATCAAAATAAATAAATAAATAAAAGGATCAACAGATTGTTGTTTTTTGATGAAACTACATTAACAATTACTCAATGATCAGGAATAACACACCGGTTGTTTTTTGATGATTTTATTTGCCTCCTTTTTGGTGCTCTTTAGTATATTATTTCTTATTAAAATCGGTATTGTTAATATATTCTTAATTATACATTCTACCAGTCAGGGGCCATTGCTTGGTGTTATGGTAAAATGATCTGCCTACCGAACTTCAGGATGTGACATCGAGTTTGAAAGCAGCCACTTAGTTCATATTATGTCGAAAGTTATGCAATTGACCCATTCCAGCACGCCCTTCTTATTTTTATGCAGTTTAGAGGATTTGGCAAAAATCTCTTGAATTGAAAAATGTTTAATAATATAATTAGGAAATAAAAGTTTAAATTGACTGTCGAATTACGGGGTTGAAAAGCCATGATTGCCATGTTATCTTGCAAAGATTGCTTCCTATTGCTCTACGTGGATGTTTGAAAAAGGATGTGAGCAAGGCATTAATTGAGTTTAGCTTGTTCTTTAAGGAGTTATCATCAAAGACATGGATGATCAAGTTGATGATGATATGATTGATGATGATAGTGATCCGGAAGATGAAATTGATGATTGATTCTATCGTCCTTGAGACTAGCGGTGCATTGTCTGAATCAATTGCATAATAGTATTTTGTTGTGGTATGCCATGTTTCATTATCTCGGTTGTTTAAGTGTTTAAAAACTTAGGACACTCAGTTTCTTATAAAATGCTTTTTATAGTAAGTATATTACTTCTGCTAATTTATTTGACAAGCATTGCCATCTCAAAAAAGTAGCAGCTAGATCTTTTGCATCCACATCAACTCAATCAATTTCTTCATTTACGTCGAAGTTTGTGCCCCCAACAACATCTGCATCAACATCTGCAGCTACATCAGCATCTATGCATGAAGTTACATCACAATCTTCATACTTGGATACTTCTAGCACGGATTGTTGTATTGCTGGTAGGTTTGTAAATATTTTAGTTTTATATTCTTTTTTGGTTGGTTGTTTATTCTTTTCATCCAATTCATATGTTAGACATTGATGCGTTTTTTTCTATATGTTGTTTTTAATAGATACAACCGAGCATAAGAAAGGACGTGGGAAGTCACGAAGCCTCGCATTACAGCTGGCTCAAAGGCAGTTAGAAAGGTGCAATATGATGAGGTAAACAACTGACCTTTAAATCATAGGGTCTACATGGCACTTTTTTTATTTCTTTTATTTGGTGATGTATGTACTCCATAGGATACTAACTATAAAGGTTTTGACAGCGAGACGAGGATGGAAAGAAGCTTGGACTTGTTGATTTGTATCACAAGACACGTTAGTCAGAAAAGGCAAGCATGGGTCCATAATGAAGCTGAAATTAGACATGTAAGAATTTTCTAATGTTAAATATAAGTATTTTCCTGTTAATGATTACTTGTCTAAGTATTGGTTACTTGCATTGAGAATTACTCACCTGTTCTTGAGTTTGGAAATATTTGAGTGAATGTTTATGAGACAAAATGGTATGATTTGAATATTTTCAGCATTGTTGTTGCAAGGCTAAGGTTATGATTCTTTGGAAAGACCAACATTTTGGATTCTTTGGAAAGAACAACATTTATTTGTCATATTTACACTTGATTATTCATCCTGAATTAGCATGGAAGTTGCTGGAAGAATAATTTACCTAAAGGAGATGTTTGATGATTGAAGAAGAGATGTGCTTGTTATTATTTTATATTGATATGTTCACTTCTATATTTGAATCAGAGTAACCAAAAGATGCTGAAAGCCTAGCGATTTTTTTTTTTTGATTGCATGTTTTAATCATGTTATAGGCCTAGCAGTAACAAGTTGTCACCACCACTAGGGTGGAGGTCTGTGCTTTATTAACCAATAGATATGTGTTCCTTTTGCGGCTTCTTTCTCTCCACTGTTCTCCTTGGAAAGAAAATTTTTAAGATTATGATTTGGACAATATATGGATCAGAGTTGTATGTTTTGGTGGAAGAATTAATAAAATAGCCAGCAACCCCAATGGCTTATCTTATCTATGATTTACATGTTTAGTTCCAATTTAACAAAGTCTTGAAGTCAATACACAATTTGTGCAGTTTAGAAGATTCATGTGTTTTATTAATTATTGTAAGAAATAATTTACTATACAGACATACATCTTTATAATATTTGTTCTAACTGTGATAAAAAGACAGATTGTGGACCATCGATTTCCTACATAATTATGAACGGGTCTTACTATTTTGATCTGTACAAGTGTGAACTCACTCAGATTATAAAACATAATCCAAACTCACTTAGATTGTGCCAAACCCTATTTTCTTTTTAAAAGTTGGGGAGTAAAAGCTATGAATGTATTTCTGAATCAATCTTTTCTAAGTTACATAGCATTTGGTTTGAGGGTAATGTGACTTCTATAGTTTGGTTACAGAATCAATGAGGAACTGAATGCAAGAGTGCACAACTTGGAGTCTAATAGCGTGGAGGTCAATGTCAAGATTGATTTGGTGATGCAACAGATTAGTCGGGGGGAGGTTTTACTTCTGATTTACCATTATAGTAAGTACCTTTTGCTCTAGATAGATCTGTCATAATTATAAATTTAGTGTGTTTGTTATTTAGAACATTTGATTATGATAACGTGCTTGGATTATGATAACCTTATTGTGTTGATTCTAGGTGACTCACTTTCTTGTTGTGTTGATTCTTATTATAGCTCACTAATACTCCAAGTACACTGAGATAACGTGTTTTTTCAATATTTGCAACTTATTTGATTATGAATGACTATTGATTATTTAATGAGGTTATGTTGTGTTGATTCTTATTATTTTATTCTTCTTTTTGAATTTTGGGTTGCAGGGATGTCCAAAGGGTGTCACACCTAAGTACAGCTTGAAGCCTCTTGTGCCAAGCCTGTCTGATATAAAGCCTGATATTGATGTTGAGAAAATGCTTTTCTAGATATTTTCTTTGAAGAAACTATTGTTGCTATTCTTCATTTGAACTGTTACTACTTTGATTTGAATTTGGAAACTTTCAGTTTTAATTTTTGTCAAATTTACTTTCTATATACTCATTATGGTTTGGGAATAAAGTGGGTTTGATATGTGGATGTCATTTTTTTTTTAAATATGATTGGATGACATTTAATTTTGTGCATTTTAGCTATGAGATTAAATGATTACAAAATTTAACTTTGATTTTTAGCGACGAAAATGTGTTGTAGAGAAAGTTATGTCTTTTAGCGACCAAATATCATAGTCGTTAAAAGTGTCATTATTTTGTTTTTTGCGACCAAATTGGGACATTTTATGACGAAGTATTAGCGACCAAATGTTTAGTCTTATAAAATTAAACATTTTGTGACAATATAAAATTGGTCGCTAATTGTCATTTTTGGGGACATTTTCAAAAATAGGTCACTAAAGACTTTGCTAGACGCACTTTTAGTGACTTTTTTAGTGACGAAATTAATTTTGTCACAAAAACCATTTAGAGACTAAAACAATAGTTTTAGGGACCAAAATAATTGGTCGCCAAAAATCTTATATGTTGTAGTGGCAAGTGGAGTTGACGGCAGCGAGGTAATAGAGGTGTGAACGGTATTTACGAACAACGAACAAAGATTCATATCTCAATAGTTGTTACGAACAATGATGACATAGTTCTGATCTATAAGATTGTTACAAGCAGTGATTATTGTATGGAGACTTGAGAATAGCGGCGGCGGTAGAGATGGATGTAGTTGAAGGAAACAACGATGGTGGAGATAGATTGGACAACGACGGTGGAGATTAGAGTTGTAAACGGTTCAGTTTGATTTATGTTGATTGCATATTTAGCACCGAATCGATCCTTTCGATTTTCATGGTTGAGAAATTAATATAGATCGTATGTTATAGTTCAGCTTTAGTAGTTTTGTTGGCTTGATGTAGAAGGAAAATTTGCATAAGGTTTTACACAGTTTTATAGTATATTATTTATTTTACATTGAAAATAAATTTAGAAAATGCATAAAAATTGCTCTATAAATATTTTTCTCCCTAATTTTTATTAGAAAAGTGTATTATATTACTATCATACAATCTATTATATAGTGTTCAAGAAATTATAATATAAAAATATTTAAATATAATATTCAATCAGTTTGGTTTGTTTCAGTATAAAAATAGTAAAATTGAAACAAACCGTATTTTATGAAAAATAGACTGAAAATTAAACTTTTAGTCGATTTCGATCAGTCGGTTTGGTTCCATTGATTTTTTTTACATCCCTAGTGGAGATGGATGTGGTTGAAGGCGACAATGATGGTCAACAGTGGTTATGGCTGAAGCATGAAATGATCATCCATTGTAGAGAGAGAAAAAACAGAGAGCATGAGAGAAAAATTTGGAGAGAAAAAAAAATTGGAAAAAATATAGTAAGAAAATTAAGGTTATAAGTTGTAAGGTTATTTTGACCATTTGTGTTAAAACTTTCCTTATTCTTCTAGAATTTGAATAGTTAGGGACTTTAACTAGCCACCAATCTTTCTATGTCCTTAAAATTTTACATAAATATCTAAAGGGTCTACCTAATTTTTGCTTCAATTTAAACAATCAAATCTTAATTTTTTGTTTAAATAAGTAGTGCGTATTAGGATATAGTAAGGTTACTGAAGAGTCTAACACGACCATCATATATGATAAATAATGTGTCTGTGTTTATGTGATACGCCCACCACGACAACGATGTTGGTGTTTTCGCTGAGTCCTAGGACTTGCTAGGGTGGTGGTGGAAGCTCTGATTTTCTGGCGAACTTTAGTGGGTTGACGATCAGACAAAGCTACAAGATTGGAATGAGCATTTTTGGATGGAACAAGCTACCGCCAGTGGTCGCAGCACAGGGTGAGGAGGAGGCGGAGTCCAATGTGCTGGATGTTGATTGGATCGCGGAGATGGTGGAGTAACTTCCGAAGGTGACAATAATGCTAAGAATCAAGAATTTAGTCCAAAAAAAAAAATTACTAAAGAAAATAGTGTGGTTTAGATTGACTCTAAACATGAACTCAACTACGTTTCTTGATTTTTTTGTGCCTGGATTCTTATTCTCTAGCATTAGTGTCAAAGGTGGTAAAGAAATCTCTAGATTATCTTTATCCTAAAGGAGTAAGTATGGTATAAATATATATATGTGTGTCCAGTGGGGGAGCCAGGAATTTAATATAGGGGGCACCCATTAATTACAATCTCAAAATTTTTCTTTCCCAATCAATAACAATAACATAATAATAATTTTTCGAGTTAATGTTAGACATTAAAAATTAATATCTATTACAAAAAGTTTTAAATTTTAAACTTTTACAATTGACCCCGGCGAGTTTTCATCTTTTGAAATCTTTCCATAATAGTATCATTGTCAATGCCATCAAAAATATCTCTCAATGTAGACAACCAAGCTATCATTCATCCATTCATCACCCATTCGGTTCTGCAACCGATTTTTCACAATATTCATAGCTGAAAATATCATCTCAACAGTAGTAGTTGCAACATGTAAGATTAATGCTAAAGTCAAGAGCAAATACACCTATGGATATACTTTGTCTCTTCTAGTCTCTACCATTTTCTTAGCAAGATCGGCAATTCCATTCAACATCGAGAACTCACTACTGGATAGCATGTCGATAATATATGTATCAAGTTGATCATTAAGTACCATGAGCTCCACTGAATAAAATTCTTTGGGATAAAATTCAGCAAGATGAATTAACTTTTTCTTATCAAAACTAGAGAAAGAGTTAGATGGATTCAAACATGCCACACAAAGTAACAAATCAATGTTTGACTCAGTGAAACGAGCATTTAGTTCTTGAACTTGCATATCCAAAACAGTGTAGAATAACTCAGCGCGATAGTGATGCAAGTTTGTAATTTCTTGAGCATTGCGCCTTTTTCTTCTTCGAGCTACAAACATATCTTTCATTTGAGGAACATCAATTTCATGCTTTTCACAAAAAGACAAAATATCATCAAGTAAAGATGTCCACCCACTCTCCCTCATCTTTTGAAGCCGTACTTTAGAAATTTAAACTAAATTCATAGCATTAACAATATCTTGATCTTTCCTTTGTAGTGTTTGCGATAACTCGCTTGTAATAGCCAATATCGTTTTCATCAAATGAAGGTTGAATACAAACTCAAATGATTGAATTGAGTCCAAAAATACATTTGCTTCTGTTCGTTGTTCTGAATTTGAACCATCCTCCGAAATCATTTCAAGCACATCAATCACTGTTGAAAACATACTAGCCAAGCTGACAAAAGTACCATAGTGTGAACCCCAACGTATATCACCAGCACGTTTAAGATTAGTTTCTTGATTTAAGCCTTGCCCACTAGATAACTTTCCAGTATTAAGTGCCTCAGCAACTTTTGTAGCTTGCTTCTCCCTAACAATATCTCAGCGTTTACATGATGCTCTAACAACATTCACCACATTAAAAACCAAAGTGAAAAGTAAAGCAATTTGATTGTGATTCTTTGCCATGACTACAAGTGCCAATTGGAATTGATAAGCAAAACAATGAACATAATATGCACAAGGATTCTCTTTCAGTATGACCATTGAACTCACGTTGCATATTACTAGCCCCATCATATCCTTGACCCCGCAATCTGGAAATACTCAATCCTCGTCTGGAGAATAAATTTTCCATAGCTTGTTTAAATGACGGAGCATTTGTATTAGCAACATACTCAATACCCAAAAAGAGCTCAATCACTTGTCCTTTTTTGTCAACATATAGTATTACAACTGTCATTTGCTCCTTGATTGATATGTCAGGGGCTTCATCAATCAAAATAGAAAAAAGTGCATCACCAAGATCTCTAATAATCACATTGATAGTTTCAAATACGGCCACATTTACAATGTCTTTTTGAATATCAGGAGATGTCAACCTGAGATTTTGTGGAGCATTGCTCAATGTAACCACTTTGACATCTTCATTATGATCAACAAGAAGTTTGAGAAGTTCAAGAAAATTTCCTTGGTTACTTGAATTTTCAGATTCATCATGCCCACGAAACGCAAGTCCTTGTCTTAGAAGAAATTTAACACAATCAACTGATGAATTCAAATGGGTTCGATACTCAATTCGAGCTTGATCAGATTGTTTGAAAAAAATCGTTTCAATATATTGGTTTTGGTTTAACAAGTCTTGACATTTACTCAAAGTTTGATTATGAGCACTATTGGGACCTTCAACATAAGTCTGAATTTTTTCTTTTTCCTTCCAATTTGAGAAACCCTCACCAACAAAAGAATCACCACCAACTTGATCTCCAATATTGGGTTTGAAAAGATAACAACATAAACAAAATGCTGCATCTTTTGCTACACTATACTCCAACTAATTAGGAAATTCACTAAACCAAGCTTGATTAAATCGCCGAAGTTTTTGTCCAAATGATTTTTGTGAAAAATTATGATCACGAGGTTGACAAAGACCTTTTTGTAGATATGCCCTATGAATTTGGTCTCAGTCATTAGCATTATAGTCCATAATCCGAGGCCGTAGTCCTGGATCTGCAGGAAGGTCTACTAAGTTGATTTCTATGCAACTTTGTTTTGCAGAAGAATAATTATCATCTTTTCTTGAGAAAGAGATGATTCCAACTTTTATTTTCTTTTGAAACATTTCTCCATGACTGTTTGGAAAAACTAAAAATCAAAATAAAAATTCATAATCAAAATCTCAAACCCCCCACAAATCAAAATATCTAATTTTAATACAAATTAAAAAATTTAAATTAGTACAAATCACAACAAATCAAAAATTTTAATCTTAGCGCAAATTATAACAAATCAAAATTCCTAATTTAAATATTAATCACTGCAAATTAATATTTTTAATTTTAGCATAAATCAAATCCCTAATTTTAGCATAAATAACAACAAACCAAAATCCCTAATTTTAATATAAATCACCACCAATTAAGATTCATAATTTTAGCATATCAAAATCTCTTATTTTAACATAAATAATAACAAGTCAAAAAATTTTACAAATCAAAACTTAACAAATAATTATAAATTAATACTCATAATTTTTATTTAAAAGTAAAAAAAAAATAAAGTTACTTGTAAACAATGAAGAAAAGATACCAAGGTTGTAGTGTGGTCCCAAATTTGTGCTGTGTGATCCTAATTTGGTGAATCACGAGTCGATAAATTGCAAAGCAATAAAAGGAGACAAAGAAGACAGAGAAAATACGAAGATACTTCACAAGTACTGTGAATAAATAAAAAAAATAAAGAAGTTCATACACTTTTAAGGTTTTAGAGTTTTAACCATATTGTAATTGGAGTTATGTGCACTCACCTAAAAAAAAGTTGTATCAGTATTTAATTGCGATTGGAATTGGGATTCCAAAAATAATAATAATAATAAAATAAAATAAAATATACAAACGATGTGTCGTGCGTGTGGCGTGTGTGTGTGTTAGTGGGTTAGTGGGTTTGAAATTGTATATTAGGAGGAGGGGCACAAGGCAGACCACACTTAAAAAAGAAGAAAAAAAAAATTCAAAAGTCACGGGGGGCACGTGACCCCCCTGAGCCCAATGTCTCCTTGCCCCTGTGTGTGTCTATGTCTGTGTGTTTGTGTCATACTACATTGTAACTTTTGAGTTTATGTAATGTTTTTGTGTGTTATTGCGTAAATGTATGAGTTTGTAATATAGGTCGCAATCATATGCGAGTGTTTTAGCACTGGTTATGTAATCTTTATGTCTTGTTTTAATATGAAAATTTAATAAAGAAGCATCAAGTACTTTACTATGTAAAAATTGGTCTAGTTATTTGTTTGGGCATTTGTATTGTATGTAATGTGTGACAAGGTTGATATAATAATCTCAATATCTTTCTCTACAAACAATACTAGAAACTTAGAAAAAAATATTCAGAAAAGTACATTTATAAAAAAAAAATTAAAAAAAAAAGTATCTATACACAACTTTAAATTTATATCCTCTGCAAAAGTAAAATTTGAAACATGAAATTGGTATTTTCCTTGTTGTATTAACTGTTGAGGATCATAGCTCAAGCAGCTTAGGCTGCAGAAGCAGCAGCTCCAATTGCAGCTCAAAGCTCAACTACAGAAGCAGCTTAGACTGTAGCTCACATCACAGCTTAACTTAGCTGAGTCATCAGCTAAGATATTTCATAGAGTCAATTAGGAGTTACTTACAGTGTTTGTTAGATTAGTTACAGTGTTTGTTAGGTTCATTATATATAAGTATGATAGATGTATTTAGTATAATTCATTGAGAATGAAGTATGATTTGATTACATGAGTCTTTATTGTATCAGAGCTTTTAGGTCTAACAAGAAACTAAATCATGGCATCACCATTATCATCTTCCTCGTTTCCTTCGAGTTTAAGTGTGCTGATTTCCAACTTGTCATCCTTTGTGATAGTCAAGCTGGATGGATCAAACTTCATCATCTGGCAGACACAGCTCTCTAATATTCTTCGAGCAACCAATCTTCTTGGTTATGTTGATGGCTCAATCACATGTCCTTTGTCTACAATCATTGATTCAATAGGCGGTGCAGTTCATAATCCAGAACTTCTTCAATGGACCATGATTGATGCACACTTGCTAAGTTGCATCACTGCAACTCTTACACCTGTGATCTACTCTTCTGTTCTTCAATTTCATCATTGTTCTGAGGTTTGGACTTCTTTGCAGAAGCGATTTACAACTTTGTCTAGATCACATGTGCATCAATTGAAGAATAAACTGAATATTGTTGTCAAGAAGTCAGATACAATGGAAGAATATCTATCAAAGATCAAGGTCATAGTCAGTCAGTTAGCTCTGACTTCTATTATCATTGATGATGAAGATCTAGTCTTAATTACTTTGAATCGTCTTCCGTCTAAGTATGATGCATTTTCTACTACAATTCGTACTCGACCAAGTGTTATTACCATGGATGGTCTCTTCTCTTTGTTATGTTCTGAGGCTTTTCATTTAGATTCCAAGCATAAGAAATCTACAGAACCAATTGTAGCCTTTTCTACAGTTAAAGGATCTGAAAACTTATGAACTCAGAATTTTGGTTTTACTTAAAGTTGATTTGATTCTAGAGGAGGAAGAGGTGGACGCAATTACAAAGGTAATCATGGATCTTATAAAGGTTATGGTGGTAGATTTGGTTCATCTCGAGGTAAAGGCAGATTGTCCAACAATCAGGTTCTGTTTTGTCAAATTTGTGGAGGGTCAAATCATTTAGCCTTAGAGTGTTGGTATCGCATGGATTCCTAGTTTCAACCTCAACACAATCATCTCAATCACCAACAACAACCGAGATCCTTTGTTACTACTTTATCTGCTTCTATGTCTCCTTCATCTTTTTTTACTCCAAGTCCTTAGTACTTGGATTCTACAACAACAGATCACATGACCAATGATCTTAGTCATCTCAGTTGTTATCAGCCCTATTAAGGATCCAATCAAATTACTATAGGAGATGGTAATTCTATTCCTATTCAAAATACTGGTAAAGTTCTTCTTTACACTCCTCATCTTCTTTTTAAGCTTAATAATGTTCTTCATACATATTCTTTATCTTCTAACCTTGTCTCTGTTCGGAAACTGGCTCAAAATAGTAATTGCATTATCAGTTTAGATGGCACTCACTTTGTGATTCAGAACAAGCTTACGAAGAAAGTTTTTTACATAGGCCCCGTTTGTTTTCAGAGGTAGAATGAAGGGGATTGACAGTAAGGAGATTATTAGTGAAGGGATTAAGTAAAATTGTGCTTATTTTGATGATAGTTGTTAGTGTAGGGATTGTTAAATTATTTTTATATAAAATAAATATAAAATAATAAAAAAAATACAAAAACATTAAACATTAATGTTTTAAAAAAAATGCCCAATATTTAAAAAAATTAAAAAAAATAAAAATAAAATAAAATAATTTCAAGAAAAAATAAAATAAATAAAATAATGATTTTTACTTAACAAAAAATACAAAAAAATTAAACATTAATGTTCAAAAAAAATGCACGACATGTAAAAAATAAAATAAAAAATAATAAAAATAAAAAATTTCTAGTCTGCCGGACTATTTTTCTAATACCAAGTTCTGGAGGCCCATCCGAACCTCATCTGCAAGGCCTATCCTAAGGCCTTCGACTTAGAAGTCCCTTCCTTAACACTGTAAACAAACAGTACATTAAATAGGGCCCACAGCTATCCTAATCCTAATCCCCCTCTCGTACCCCAAAACAAACGGGGCCATAGGATCTAATCTTCATGGCTTGTATCATTTCTTTTCATCCACTGCATCACCTGTTGCTCATACTCCTTCTACAGCAGCTCCCACCAATTTTGCTACTCAAGTGCAGTCTGGTCCTTCTTCTCCTTCTAGTATTATATAGCATAATAGGCTAGGCCATCCTAGTGTTTTGAAATTCAAGCACCTTAGGCCACATTTACATCTTAAAAAAAACTTTTGCTCCTGTCAATCTTCAAGATTGTGTTGATTGCTGTGTTGCAAAGTGTCATAGATTACCTTTTTATTTGTCTAATTCCACTGTCAATGAACCTCTTATTTTAATACACAGTGATGTTTGGGGCCCCTTTGCCTCCACTTCTGGTTACAAATATTATATTCTCTTTGTGGATGATTTTAGCAGATTCACCTGGTTATATCCATTGGCTTACAAAAGTGAAGTGTATGATAAGTTTATTGCATTCAAAGCTTATGCAGAGAAACAATTTTCTACCTTACTTGAGATTCTTAGAACAGATGGTGGCACAAAATTTTTTAATAATAAAATGAAGACATTCACTGTGTCTCAAGGAATTGTTCATCAACACTCATGTCCATATACACCATCTCAGAATGGTGTAGTTGAATGAAAACATAAACATCTCACTAAAGTTGCCATTGCTTTACTCAATCACTCTTTTGTTCCTATGCATTACTGGTTTGGTGTCATTACTTGTGCTAGTTATCTCATCAATAGATTACCTTCTTCTAAATTGGCTTATAAAACACCTTTTGAAACCTTATTTTATCACATCCCAGATTTTTCTATTCTCAAGGTGTTTGGGTGTCAATGTTTTCTTGGATCAAGCCATACATCTCTATTAATTACAACCTAAATTAGTTAAGTATGTTTTCTTAGGCTATCATTCTTTTGCCAAGGGATATAGGTGTCTTGACCCCAAAACTGGTACTATTTATCTCTCCAGGCATGTGTTGTTTAATAAGCAAGTGTTTTCTTTTTCTCACTTGTCTTCTTCTTCTTCTTCTCAATTGCCTTTTCTTCAGTCTTTCTTCTGGTCTTCTCAATCTTCTTCTCCACCATTAGTCTCTTCCTCTTCATTACAGTCTAACTCTTCTCCTCTCAATTTTCTGCCTCTTCTCCTCTCAGCAATTCTGATGTTGTGCCTCTTAGTTCTACTCACTCTTAGTCTTCTATACCTCTTCTTTCTTCTCCACATCAGCCTTACATTCCTATTCACTCTATTTCCATTCAGTTACCTATTCCTCCTTCTTCTGGTTTAGTTTCTTTTGTTCCCTCTTCCTCTAACTGTCATCCTATGGTTACTAGGTCTAAAGCTGCCCTATCTAATGTTAAGATTGCTTTCTTTCCTTCCTATTATGGTGTTGAGCCTCTTACTCATAAGGAGGCTTTGCTCACACCTCTTTGGAAACAAGCTATGTTAGAAGAATTTTAAGCTTTACAGAACCAAAAGACTTGGTCTTTGGTTTCCCTTCCTCCTGGCAAGAATGCCACATAGACTGTAAATGGGTGTTCAAAATTAAAAGGAATTCTGATGGGACTATTGCTCAGCATAAAGCCAAGTTGGTAGCAAAAGGCTATCCCAACAGGAAGGTATTGACTTTTAGGAAACATTTAGTCCGGTTGCAAAATTACCAACAATTCGAATTCTTTTATTTCTTGCCCTTCATCACAATTGGCCTTTTAAGCAATTAGATACATCTAATGCTTTTCTTCATGGGGTCCCTGAAGAAGAGGTTTACATGTTGCAACCACCAGGGTTTGAACATACTGCTCAACCTCAGTGTGTTTGTCAATTTCACAAGCCTTTGTATGGTCTTAAACAAGCACCAAGGGCATGGTATTCCACATTTTCATCATTTCTGTTGTCTCAGGGGTTCAAGAATAGAAAATGTGATTCCTCTCTCTTTATTAAACAGACTGGGTCCATCTTTATTGCCTTAGTAATGTATGTTGATGACATCTTGGTCACCAACAGTGGCGTTCTTTACATTTAGGATCTTGTTACTCAAATGCATCAAGCATTTTCTATGAAAGAGCTAGGCCATATTTCATACTTCCTTGGCATTTTAGTTGACACCTTAGGTTCTACCACTGTTCTTTCTCAGAAGAAGTATGCTCAGGACATACTTACTAAAGCTGGTATGTTGGATTGCAAGCCTTGCTCTTCACCTATAGCTGTCAAACCTGGTCTGCCTTCTAATTTAGATATGCCCTTTGACAATCCCTCTATCTATAGAAGCATAGTTGGAGCATTACAATATTTGACCATTACCAAGCCTGACCTGTCATATGCAGTGAATCAGCTTTGTCAGCATATGCATAACCCTACTGTTGGTCATTATGCTAGTGTCAAAAGGTTACTCAGATTTATTAAGGGTACCCTCTCTCATGGACTTACATATATACCTAGCTTCTTTGATCTTCAAGCTCACTCAGATTCTAATTGGATTGGACTAGGGATTCAGTTGATAGAAAATCCACCTCAAGCTACTATGTTTTTTTAGGTTCCAATCTAATTTCTTGGTTAGCCAAAAAGCAGGCCACTATGTCTAGATCTTCTATAGAGGCCGAATATCGATCTTTAGCTCATACAGCTACAAAGCTTGCTTGGATTGGCATGTTGCTTCAGGATTTTTCTATTCTTCCTCCTATTGTCCCTTTTCTCTGGTGTGACAATGTCTTTGCAATAGCTCTGGCTTCTAATCTAGTTTTCCATTCCAAATCTAAACACATTGAGGTTGATTGCCATTTTGTATGAGATCGGGTACTTGCTAAACAGCTTATATTACACTATATTCCCACCATTGATCAGTTGGCTGACATTTTTACAAAGCCTTTGTTAGTCTCTTGTTTTTCATACCTTAAAGACAGACTGATGCTAGTTTCTCCTTCCATCAGCTTACGGGGAAAAATTGAGAATCCTAGCTCAGGCAACTTAGGCCGCAGAAGCAGCAGCTCTAATTACAGCTCAAAGCTCAACTTCAGAAGCAGCTCAGACTATAGCTCACAGCTCAACTTAGCTAAGTCATCAGCTAAGATATTTCATAGAGTTAGTTAGGAGTTAGTTACAGTGTTTGTTACATTAGTTACGATGTTTGTTAAGTTCATTGTATATAAGTATGATAGATGTATTTAGTATGATTCATTGAGAATGAAATATGATTTGATTACAGAATTCTTTATTAACGTTGCCGATATGAATTTCTGCATTAGAGTCTAAAGCAAGGTAAGGATTAGGCCCAAGTTGGGATTCTTTACAATTATTCAATAATCTTGTAATGCTAATGATGCTAAAACATAATCATTTGGTGGTTTAAATGTGATTTAATCTGTATTGAAATATTACAATTTTTCTCATGAAACACCCTACCTATCTATGAAAATCTAACCCCTCTCTCTTACTCTCTATTCCTAACCCTAACTACCGTCCGACAAGCCATAGAGGGGTGGGGGTTGAGGTAGTCACGAATGGTAGAGGAACTGGATGGTTGGGAGAAGGTGAGTGAGGGGGTGATGAAGTAGGAGAGCTTTTACAAAGGTTGATGTAGTCAGGGTAATATGTCGGTGGTGGTGGCACGTGACGATTAGTGGTGGTTAAAGGTTATCAATTTTAAGGTTGAAAAAAAGAGATATTTTTACGTAAGAGTTGTGTATTGAGCAAAATATCAAAATTTAAAATTATTTAGTATACTAAAACAGGATGTGTAGCAAGAATTCTTAGTGTAAAAATAGAATGTGTTGCAAATTTTTAGAAAGTTATGGATTTAATTACAAATTGCAGAGAGCTCTCTGGTGGGATAATCCATTCAAACAAGAACCGGATTGCACTTTCCCAACACAAATCCACGTTAGAAAATAATCAAGCTTAACCCGCTAACTTTGTGTACGATTCAAATGGTATTATCGTATCGTGTCATGTCATTGGTCTCTTCAAACACATGATGTCAAAATATGTACTGATGATGTCTATGGAGATCATAATTTTTTAATTGTTTCAATTTAAACATTTAACTATTAAAATGATATCAATTCTAACTATCCGACAGTTATAACTAATAAAATATGGATAATTTAGACAACTTAATTATATTTTGTCCATGGTTTAAGACCACGGTGGTGATTATGGATTAGGAAATGAATGAGATGGGTGGTAATGAGCTAGGAAAGGAAATGATTAACAGTGGACAAAGAAATATGGAGCAGTGGCAATAAATTGGGAAATATGAGAGATGGTCATGGATTGTAAGGGTGAGAAATGACTATCAATAATAATGAAGGGAAGAAAAAAAGTGATTAATTTATCTAGGTTCTCCCTTCTCAATTAGTTATACCTAACAGATATGAATGTTAAGAGTTTAAATTAAAATAATTAAAAAATTAAGATTTAATTTGTTACTGAAGTCAAATATTGAAGTTTTTGTTATAATTATTGTTTTTTTTTAGCACTTTATGATCTCCACTAATATCATTAGTACATGTTTTGTCATGGTGTGCTTCAAGAGACTGATGACACAATATGATACGATAACACAATTCGAATCATACATGAAATTAATGAGTTAAAACTGATTATATTCTGATAATGAATACATATATGATATGACATAATAACAAAAATATTTAAAAACTTAAATTCATGTTGAACTTGCATAACATGAAATTGATTAACATGTTTAATAAAAAATTAATTAAATAATATAATATTATTTTTACTAAGAAGTGTTATGACATATTTGAATCTCTATGAAACTCTATCCAACATTTTGAGTAAATTTCTGACTATAAATTTGGGTATATAGTATGATTGTTTCTCAACCTTTACTAGTGATACCATCGCTGCTTCAAGATGTCTATGCATGCTTTTATCCTCTCTTCCTTTGCAAAAACACAGATAAATTAGAAGAATGTTATATTTTTTGGCCAAAAAAAAGCCCTTTAATCTGTCTATAAATAATTTCTAATTCAGTAATGTTACAGATAAATAGAATAAAAAATAATTAAAAATAAATAAAATAAAAAAACTCACGCTAATAAATATAACAATAATGCTATACTCTCATTTTTATATAATATTAAAATTTTCACATAATATTAGCATAATTGAAAAATCTAGAAACCTCCTAGATGTTGATTTGTGATTATGTATCAATTTTAAGCAGAATATAACAGTCCCAATCAAACAATCAAGACACAGAGACACAACGATTTTACATGGAAAAATCACAATTGGACACCTCCAACTGTGATCAAAAAACCACGGGCAACAGCCACAAAACAATCCACTAAGAATATTTAAAGGAATTACACAGGTATACTCTCAATTACCTAGCGAATCCACGCCTAATTGAACCAACCTCTATGTGCCTCTTCCAACCCGTCTTCACCTCGAAATTGTCTTTACGATGAGCCACCCCGGAATCCACCAAAGTTTCAGGCTTAAATTTTTCAGAATCCACCGAAGAACAACTCTCTCTTTTGTAGAACAAACAAAACCTTTGATGTACTCTCTTTAAACCATGAGTTGAATACTCAATCAAAACATCAAAGAAAACTAGCAAAATATCCCCAGATATAAACCTTAGAATCCAAAAAGAAGATCTAGAGGACTTGTTCAAGTGTTGGAAGAAAACCAACTACTTATAGAATCCCAAGTAATCCTAGTTTTTGGAAGAAAACCAAATCCTTATTGAAATCCGGAAAACTGTGTTCGCGCGGTCGGCTCGAGCGTGGGAATTCCCGCTCGAGCGGAAACTTCATATTCCGCAATTCATATAGGCTTCACGCTCGAGCGTCAGTTTTGACGCTCGAGCGTCGAATCACACCATCCAGTACTTTTTCAGGCATAGCAGAGATGCTGTGAGCTTGTAAACCCCGCTTAAGCGTCCCTTTCCCTGCTCGAGCAGGGAGACCAAAATTGAATGCATTTTTGCATTTTGCTTCGGCCGCGAGCTGATTGGACAGCTCGACCCCCGTCATAATCAGCGAAGTGGCAATCTTGAAAGCATTAACATCACAAACTTCTCTGAACAGCACAATTCGGGTTGTATTCGCATCTAATAAACTCATAGCCTTACTGAAATAAAAGTGCGAAAACAAATACAACTGAAAGGAGTTTTGTCAGACGGGGTTGCCAAAAATAAAACCTAACAATCTCCCCTTTTGGCAATGTCGTGACAAAACACACCTAACAAATAAAATCCTAAACACCCCAACCCATTACAGCCAACAAAAGCCAACTTCTTTCTCAAGGTCTTGATCTGCAAAACAGTTATTAGTGCCACAATTTCCAAAACAACTATTAGTCCCACAAGAGTATATGAAAAAGCAATAGACATATGACACGATTATCTTGAAACATGAGATGGAAAACATGAATAGATGAAAACTAAGACTCATGAAAAATAACTCTCAAACAACAAAAGCAAGATCATAAACCACACAAGAAATGATATGATGATGTAAATATCAGGAACATACAAAGAGGGCAAACAGTGCATAGCAACATGCAAAACATATAGCCAATCTCCCTTACCAAACATATCAAAGTGTTCATGCTAAGCAACTCTTGCAATGAACAAACCAAACCCCCTTACCAACCCAGATCAAGATGAACCAAAACTCCCCCTCACTAAAAGCAACCACAAACATTGAAAATAGTGAACAAAAAACAAACGACAAAAATAATATGGTGGATCAAGCAAGGAATTTCAAATTTGTATGTCAAAACACACAAGATTATCCAAGAAGCACAATTACTAGTAAACACAATGTGCACAGTCTGTAGCAGATTCCTCATGCAAGAAAGTGATGCATTATGTGAAAAGTATAGATCCCATGATAAAAGTGTGTGTGTGACTCTTGAAGTTCGACAAACACTAGATTCAATCCTAGTAGTGATCTGAAAGTTGGACCTCCGACAAGAGAATCTAAGCACAACTAAGGAAAGTCAAACCACTAGGAATCAATGGGTATTTGGTAAGTAAAGGCGGTGGCTCCCCCTCAATCAATGAATTTTTTTTTTCACGCACTTTTTCTTTTCTTTCTTTTGCACATTTTTTTTCTTTCTTGTGCACATTTTTTTCCTTTTTTTTTTTATTCTCTTTCTTTTTCTTTTTCTTTTGCACACTCATTGGCAGCTGACACGCTCAAGAGTATGGAAACCGAACCAGAGAAGCATAGATATAATAAGGATGGCCTGGTTGGTGACTTTGAGGTAGCCTTTTCCTCATGGCTAGACTGCAAAGAATTAAGGGGAAAGCCGTGGAGATGCAAAAAGATGGAAGATGGTTAAGAGACTCAACATCACCCATGATATGTTAGTATAGGCCAATTCCTCTAGAAACGCAAAAGATCAATGACAGAAGTCTATAGAGAAAAAATAATCACTAAGGCAGAAGACTCCAAAATTTGCTAATCCAATAGCGTGTACAAAATGAGACATACTAATCAAAAAACACGCACTCCAAAATGAGTAATAACCACAAAAAGCACACACATATATTAACATGTAATGGATATTCTCATCAATTCCAGTATGCACCAAGGACTACTCAAAAATTTTAAGCTTGCAAAACCATACTAAGAAAATCTTTTTGGGATTTATTTTTTTTTCAAAAATAAAGCATGACAAAAAAATGAACAAGCACACATGTAATGACAAAAACAAAACAAAAAAACACAAAAATCCAAAAACTAAAACGACAAAATAAATTAACACAAGTCAAGTTTTCTCACCCAAACTGCTTTAGTACGAACAAAGTTGTGAGCATTGTGGTTCTTGGGTAGAGTCTTGACGTTGTGGTTCCCTTTTCTTTCAATGGGAACCCGTCTCGACTTGGTTTCTAACATCCTATTTTTAGGTCTAGGCAAATACACTCTCCCATGCAACTTATAACAATAAGGGCGAATATGACCATGCATACCACAATGATGACAAATAAAAATAGGGTGTACCTTCTTTTCTTTTACCTTACCAACTCTAGGAAGTTTGAGAAGTCCATCCTTATGTTGAATTTTTTGTTCTCCCTTTCCTTGAATTCTTGTATCATGAGATGTTGATGCACTCTGTTTTTGCTCTTTCTTATCACAGAAGCCAATGGCACTCTTGTTAGAACAAATTTGTTGAGACCCAATGATATTGTCCAAAGTCTTTGATCCTCTGTTCCAAAGACCAATGGTAGCCATAGCACAGTTGAGTTCTTCCTCTTTCTTGATCATTAGTTCTTCCAAAGCAACTTGAGACATCTCGAGAGTTTCAATTTTTTCTTCATATGTTGCATAGATTTGCTGAAGCTCATTCCTCTCTGTCTCACAAGTCAAGAGTTTTGCACAAAGAGCTTGTCGATCATTAGCTATCTTGATGGCATCAATCCTCGCCTCGGAAATCTCCTCCTTTAGTTTGACATTCTTGCTTTCACATGCTTTGAGTTTCATAGTGAGTTTGTCATTCAATTTGGATAACTTAAGAGATTCCTTATACAACTTTTCATAAGCTTGCTCAAGCTCTTCATCATCACTTCCCGAGGATTCATCATCAGTGGCATTCTCGACTGGGCTCTTCGAAGACTCTGTTCGTCCTTCAGTTTCAGAAACCACCATGAAAGTAAGGATTTGTTTATGTCCCTCTTCACCTTGATCTTCATTGACACTTTCATCTTTATCAGATTCTGATTCATCATCCCAAGTGATAGCGAGGGCTTTCTTCTTCTTCAAACGAGTGGGGCATTCTGAAACAAAGTGGCCAAATCCTTGCCATTCATAGCATTGGAGTCTTTCAGAGTTCCCTTGTATCTTTCCTTTCTCCTTCTTGGCTATAGGATTAATTTTAAGTTTATCTTTGCCTTTGGATTTATGAGTATAAGTAGATTCCAAAAGATTAGGATTCTTTTTCAAAAAAGATTTTTTAAATTGTTTAACAAAAGCAGCTGTAATCTTGGAATCTATCTCATAATCCTCATCAGAATTCTCTCCAGCTCTATGAGCACTACTAAAATCAATATCTTTTTGTTTCTTTTTGAAATTCCTATGTGCCTCATAAGTTTGGAGATTTCTAACCAACTGATCCAGCTTGAGGTTGTCAACATCTTGAGCCCCCTCAATAACCGTAACTTTTGGTTGGAGCCGATCGGGCAAGGATCTCAAAATTTTTCTCACAACTTTAGATTCTGGTATTTTTTCACCTAAATTGAAGCTGGAATTTACAATGTCACTCAACTTTGCATAAAATTCATCAAAGCTCTCACTATCTTTCATTGAAAGGTTTTCGAAACTAGACGTGAGCCTTTGAAGTTTTGAACGTTTAATAGAAGGAGTGCCCTCATGAATAGTATAGACACCCCATTTTTGACCGCCCTTAAGACTTGGGCATTACTGATGGTTTACTTGGTGGAGAAAGGTGTGCAGGGCCAAGGTTTAGTTTCTTCAGCAAGGAGAGAGACAAATCTCAACTTCACCCCCAATTTTGGACCAAAACTATTTTGAATGGTTTTTAGACCTTAAAACCCTCTCTTTCAAAACATTTTTTTGAAATAAAGTTCCTACGATGCTCCAACGCTCGCATTTCGGTAAATGTTGTGCTTTTCGATAAACCGAGCAAGGACATAGTGGAGATGAATGAAAGAGAGGTGAAATATTTGAAAAATCTTTCAAAACACTTTGTTTAGGGGTTTAGAGTTGAAGAAAAGAGGAGAAGAGAGAAGAAACCTAGCTGAGGAAGAAGTTGGGTATGAATCGCTAAGAGAGAGTTGAGTGGTCCTCGCTAAATCAGGCTTATCTATCTATGCACTTGGAGTTAAGCTATGAGTCCACCACCATTGGAAAGAATACTTCTGGGGCTTCATTTTTCACTCAAGAATCTCCTAAAGCCGAGTCCGGATGGGGGAGATATGGTTGGTTGAAGTTGGGCGTCATCCCGGTTGGACCGAAACTGAGCAACCTTTACCAAAACAAGCATAACTTTTTGCACAGTTGGAATTTTGATGCGAGGTTGGTGCCATTGGAAAGATAACTTCCAGGGCTTCAATGTAGCCACATGGAAAACCAGCAAATCAGATGGCCGACCAGCTTTTTTTGGTCAAAAGTGGTTCAACATGAATCTGGAAGGAGAGAAAACATCTGCGCGGGTTCACTGAAACGAGCATAACTTTTTGAACAGTTGGAATTTTAATACAAGGTTTGTGCCATTGGAAAGATATTTTCTGGGGCTTCAATTTGGACATAAGAATGACCTGAAAATGGGTTCACATGAAGGAGTTATACCCGTTTGAAGTTGGACCTTCAGAGCAGATTTTTTTTCTTGCCACCGGCCATTGGTGGTCGGCCTTGATGGTTGGTCGGCACCTTTGGTGGTCGGCCTTGATGGTCGGTCGACACCTTTGGTGGTCGGTCTTGGTGGTCGGTCGGCACCTTTGGTGGTCGGCCTTGGTGGTCGGTCGGCACCTTTGGTGGTCGGTCTTGATGGTCGGTCAGCACCTTTGGTGGTCGGCCTTGATGGTCGGTCGGCACCTTTGGTGGTCGGCCTTGGTCGTCGGTCGGCACGATTGGTCGGCCATCAATTTTTTTTTTTCCGGATAAAGCTTCTCCAAGAAGCTTGAACCCTTTGTTTTAGTTTCTTGAGGAAGCTTGAACCTTTTGTTTTAGCTTCTCCAAGAAGCTTGACCCTTTTGCTTAAGCTTCTTTGAGAAGCTTTGACCCTTTCTTGAGGCTTCTCCAAGAAGCCTTGGCCCTTGGTCTTCTATAAAACAAACCCTCCTCTCCATTTGCAAGGGTTAGAAAAACCAGCTGGAGCATTGCATACAAATCCTCCATATCTCCTCCATCCAAGCTCCAAAACACCCTTGATCTTGCACCATTTGCACCACAACCCATAGCACAACACCTCCATCACTCATTCCAGCACCTTGGAGGACATTTGGAGAGGTTGAAGGCTCAGAAATTTGGACCAAAAGCTGCTGGAAAGTTGGTCTTCAAGGGTAAGTCTCTTTTCCCCTCAAACTTGCGTTTTTTTTGCTTCATTTATAAGCCATACTTGCAAGCATTTCTGGGCTCTGACCCAAACTGTAAAGTGACTTTTTTTGAGCCCCTCTTCAACTTTGTTGAAGGGCTCCTCTCTGTTTGAGGCCATCTACTACCTCTTGTCTCCTATTTCTCTTCGTAGGGCCATTTTTGCATGCTATTTTAGCCATACTTGTGATCATTTTCAAGACTTTCTATAAACTGTGAAGTGCCTTGTTTTGAGCCTCTCTTCAACTTTGTTAAGGGGCTCTTTCCTGTTCAAGGCCATCTGCTGCCCCTTGTCTTTAATCTCTCTTTTAGGGCTGTTTTTGCATGACATATTAGCCTTATTTTTGAGCTGTTTTGGACCTCGACCTAAACTGAAAAAAAAATCTTGTTTTGACCTGTTCTTCAAGTTTGTTTAAGGTTCCATTTCTATTTGGAGTCATCTCCTTCTTTGCATGCTTTATTTCTCCATGCTTTGAGCCATACATGTGAGCATTTGCATTGGCCTTGTTTTGGCCTCTTAGCCACTGAAATCCAGTGGATTTTCAGTGGCTTAGGTGCATTCTTGAAGGCCAAAATCAGAGGGGGGTGACCCCCTCTCTCCTTGTCTTGTTTGGTGGTCTTTTGGGCCTTCCAAAGAGACCCCTAATTTGCATGCATCGAGGTCATTTTCCAGGCCTCATTCTGAGGGTTTTGAGGTCTTCCTTGGCTCTGTCCAAGGCCTTTTTGGCCATATTTTATGTCTACAATGCATGTGTAGAGCAATCACATTCAAGCCCTTTCAAAGGGGCCTTTCTTTGCATGATTCCGAAACTGATTTCAAGGATTTTTCAGTGGGTTTTAGGACCCTCATATTCCATTTCCAGAGTTGATTTGGTCTTGCTATGTGTCCATCTTGTATGTGCTTAAGAATCCCTTGCATAGCCCTCTAAAGGAGCTCATCATTTTTGCATGCATTGGCTGCATATCAGCGGTTATTTGGGCGTATTTTGGCATGTTTTATTCATTGGTTTTTGCTGGTTTGGTGAGATTCCATATGCTTCATATACATGCCATGTAAACCATGTTTGCTAGTCAAAGTTGCATGCTATTTTAGTCCATCTTGCTAGCACTTTTTGACCATGCTCTAAACTGGAAATGTGCATGTTTTGGGACTTCCTTGGCTCTGTCTTTAGACTTGATGATCAAATAATGCATACTTTGTATAGCTATAATTCATCGCACATGCCTAGTTTTGAGTTTCGGGGCTCACCTCATGCATTGGGTGCCATATTTCCATGATTCGGGACTATTTTGTATCATATTTCAGTGCTGAAATTTGCATGTTTGCATGCCATATTCCATGCCTTGCCATACTTTGGTAGAGTGGCATTAGTGCCTTAGGTTCGGTCCTCGGTTTGCGTGCATGCGTGCACGCATTACGAGTGTCTCATCTTCATCTAATGGCTACTTATGTGAGTGTGGCTGAGGTCCACTCGTGTTGGTGTAAGTCCATTGTGCATTATGTATGCCATTTCATTTCATAGCATTGTGTATGCTAGGTTGTATGTTAGCGCATTGTGTACGCCATGTTACCTCGTGCATCGTGTATGCCATTTCATAGCATTGTGCATGTTAGGTTGTATCTTAGTTGCACTCATGCATGTCATGCATATTGCATTGTGTTTGGGATAGGAGTTAGCCCAAGCACGGGAAACGAGGGACGTTTCGTACTACGAGTGACGGAACGTGTCTCAATTCCTGGTCGTCGACACTCCAGATTATCCATGATGGAGTTTAGGTCTTGTCGTGTTTTCATGTGCATTCATTTCATATTAAGTCGTGCAATTCAACTCCTCGGCCATCATGCATCGAGATGCGTGATTGGTGGCATGAGGATCGAGGACTACACTCCCTGAAGGGTAGTCATGCATACATATGTGAAAATACTTTGCCATGCCCCTTTCTTGCTCTCTGTTACAGCAAATCAAGAGTCAGCAGCCTTCCGGAGCTTGGCACGCATCCCAAGAACAATTACAAACAGAGGCTAATTGGGGCATCGCAATGGATTTCCGTGCAAGGCAACCCGAACATGCATCATTCATCATCCGGATCAGAGTTGAGGCAGTCCCTGGCTTGCATGCCAATTTATTGCTTTCCTAGTTAAATTTGTTAATTAATTAGGGTTTTGTACTTATTCGGACTGTATTATTCATTTGGGACTGTATATTATTTATTCGGACCCTCTGCGCGAGGGCAATGTTGTACTAAGTGTGCGTGAGTGTGATGTATGTCTTCTAACCCCACGTTTTTCTCCCTTTTATTTACCCGCTTATGATGGTTAGATTAGGGCATGTTTCAATTAGCATACGGTATGATAGCATGTTTGCATTCATTCATCTGTTTTGCATGCACCAGGCTCGGCGCATCATACTAACTGCATTGTATTTTCAATTCCAAGCTGAATACATGTTAGCTGTAGCATTTCATATGCCATGTCTAGAATAGCCGAGCCTGCTATAGTTGCACTTTTGCATGTGTTGCATTAGGCATTTCTGTATAATTAGGATCATGCATGGATTTCTAATTAGCTTCTGTTTTGGCTTGGAGTACTCAGTAAGTTTTATGCTTTAGCATCCTTGCATGCGTGTGAGTGACTGCCATGATAGCATGCTTACCATGAGACTATATGCTTATGTGATATAACTGCCTGAATGCCTGTGGGTGAAGGTTGGTTATTTGAATTGGAACAATTTATCAAATGTGTGTTTTAAGCCCACTAGATAGTGGCAAAATCATGTTTTCTAAGCCCACTTGAGGGTGGCAAATCCACGTCTTAGCCTACTTGCGGGTAGCACCATCAAACCATTTTCAAACAAACAAACATGAAATGTTTTGTTCCAATTCAGGCGAACCAGTCTATACTTGTATGCTGTGCGCATCACATAGTAATCTAGGCTAATAACCGGAATAAGAACACATAATGTTTTCAAAAATAGATATCATGGTTAGTAGAGGCAGATCTTTGATCGGGCGAGCGGGGGTGCTCACGAAGTGACCTTCCCCAATCGTACCCAAGTTCCAGAGCCGAGGCAACTTTGGTGATGACGGACATGTGGCCTTAGGCAATGAGTCAGGGTTTCCTAAATTTTCCAAAATAAAATATTTAGGTGACGACTCTGTATCTAGCAAAGCAGCCCATGTTTGGCACTTCTTTTCTAAAAATCTGTTTTCTCAAAACGATTTTCCAGATTTGGACTCTTTGGTTCAGATTAAGAACCGTGACATTTGAGTCCTGAACTGTAGTGAGCCCAATATCGAACGGAACGGGGACTCGTTCCTTCCGGGGCGTTCGGGGACGTCTACAGTTTCTGGCGACTCCGCTAGGGAATTAGAGAACTTGACTCGAACTCATGATACTTGTTTTTTACTACACTTATGTGTTTCTTTGCATTGCATTTGCATTGGTGCGCCTAGGACACCGTGTTTGCCATCTGCTATTCCTGAACGGTTTGCCAGAGGCTTGTCTTGTCAAGGCATGACCATAAGGCTGACCGGTTATGGGCTCTGCCAGTATGGGAACACAAACCCCGGTTTTACCAGGGCACCCTTTTCGACCATTCGACCCAGTGCATATTCAGATCCATAGTGACCATTCCAAACTAGGACTGATTGCTTACCCAATATAGGTTGTTTGAAACCGCTGCATGCGTAGTGAAACCCTAGCTCCTGACAAAATAGGACAGGGAAACCCTCCCCCAACATAGGGGTGTTTTGGCTCTCACTTATCTGTTATGTGCTTTTAGAGTGCGTCACTACAGGGAAATGCATGTATCAGTTTATTTTGGGCATCAGGCCTGCAGGCATCAGTTAGTGTTTGAGAATCAGTTATCCGTGGGTATCAGATTCAATCTTAGGGAACAGTGATTCAGGGACAGTGATCAGTGTTTGAGGACAATGTGTATTCAGCTTATCGACCGTGTGTTGTTCTGCCCGGCTGTGTGTTGTGCATTTACTTTAAGCTGTTATGCTGTCCGTTTATCTGTTTATTTATTTCCTTATTGCTTTATTTACCTTTTTACTAGGGCAGTTGTAGCACAATTGCTTCCGACCCAGTAGATATTGCCCAAGCACTCTGGACAAGAGGTCGTCGACTCAATCAATCCGAGGATCTGGTTGACGGACAGCCAGTGTTTCATTCTCTACCCCCAGTTGTCAGAAGAAGGCCAAGAAAACACAGTGTGTCTGAGCAGAGGTTACCAGAACAGTGGTCTACCCTAGCAGTGAACAGTCGGGCTGAGGTTTTAGTTTCTGCCATAGAAATACACATACCAATCAGTCAGCAGGATCAGCAGAGCGTAGCCGGAATGGAGGAAATGATGCGTCAGCTCCAAGAGAGCATGAAGCAAATGCAGGAGGACGCTGTCCGCCAAGCGAAATTCTCTAAGCAGCAGGCCACAATCATGGCCCAGCAGGCGGAGCTAATTACCCGGCTCCAGCAGCAAGCCGGAGCATCAGCCTCACATCCAGTTCCTCTCCCACCAGGGATCCCGTTACCAGAGCAGACACCAACTGTCCAGAATGTCCTGCCAAATGCCCGGAACACCTTGCCAAATGCCCAGAACGTCCAGGAGGACACAGACCTTCCAACGAGGCCGGCTCCGCCCCCACTTCTTCCTCAACTGTCCAAGGTGCCTATGCCTATCAACCAACCGGACTCTCCCTTCGAGTTCGAAATAGACCCAACAGCACTGAAATTGAGCAAGCTCGAGAAGCTTTCTAAAAAATCACAAGGGGTAAAGGCTATTCCGGATATCGAAGACGGATATACCGATGTGGCCGTGACGCTACTGGATAGATTTAAAATGCCGCAGATCGATCGCTTCGACGAGTCTGGGGATCCCATGGTCCACCTCCGGCTATTCTCAAATATACTGCGGCCAATGGGCCTAACTAGACCCCAGAAGCTTTCACCATTTGGCCGGACCCTGTCAGGTGTAGCCGTCATCTGGTATGCAAAGTTGGAGGATGATGTCAAGCGGAGTTGGGATGAAATGGCTAAAGCCTTTGTTGCGCAATACTCTTACAACACCCAAATTGAGATTACAACTCGTGATCTCGAAACAACAAGGCAGGAGCCCAAGGAGAGTTTTTCGGATTTCGTAAGCCGGTGGAGGGCGAAGGCCTCGATGATGACTTTAAGGCCCACCGATAAAGATCAGATCAGGATGATTGTGCGTAATCTCCAGCCAAAATTGATGCAAAAGATAATTGTACTCCCCTTCCCCACGTTTTCAGATCTGCACGAGATAGGGGTACAAATTGAAGATACAATGAAACAGGGTCTGATCGACCAAGATAGGGAGCAACCAAGGAGGACTTTCAACCGTAACAACAATGCAGGCCCGAGTGGCGCTGCAACTACAAGAGCTTCAGAGGTGAGCATGGTCACCACCATCCCCCCTCCCCTTCCAAGACCTATGGCAGCCACACCTTTCTCCGGTGCATCCGGAAGTAACACCCAAACCACCAAATACCAACCCAGAGGCCAAAGAAACTTCACTCTATTGTATATGCCCCTGTCTAAGGCTCTAGGGGTATTAATCAGGAAAGGGCATCTAAAACCCCTGGAACCGAGGCCGTTGCCAAATCCACTTCCCCCCTCTCACAACCCAACCAAATATTGCGCATATCACCAACAACACGGTCATGACACCGACCAATGTTTCAGATTGCGTCACGAGATTCAAGATCTCGTCGACAAACAGGTGATTTTGCCACCAGAAAGACCCAATGTCACAACTAACCCACTCCCTACACACAACCAAGCTCCACCTCCCAAAAGAATCAACTTTATCCAGACTGGGGTCGTGTCTTACGATCCTAGCATCTATATCACCCCGCCCCATCTCCCCAAGTCGGAGGTGCTCCTTCCTGACTGTACCGACTCTTTATGCATGATGGACATCTCCACAACCCAACCAGAGCCGACGGTGGTGACCATTGAAGATGGGGTAGAGCAGACTTCAGAAAAGAATGGAATTGTTGAGTCTGGGATTGAACAGTCTGAGAGTTCTGTTGGGGAAGTCTATGATTCGAGTGAGTACATCTTGTCAACAGGCCAGATTGGGCTGGGTATAGAATTGTCAGAGGAGGGAGAGCTGTGTATGATCTAGGAGGACGGATTTGAGCAAGGGGCAAATGATTTGACGGCTGTGGAGGGGGACTTTGCCAACCTACAGTTTTTCGATGACCAAGAATCAGGGGGCACGGCAGTCAACTGGTTTGATTATGAGGAATCAGCAGAGGCCATTGGGTGGCTGGATGATCAACCGGATGTGGTGGAAGAGTCCCAACCAGAACAGGGCCCTGCAGGGGCGAGAGTATCAACTGTGGCCGGAAGGGCCGGAAGTCAGATTACATTGCCGGAGAGCGCCGGTACGAAGAATTTCGCTCGGGACTTGAGCATTGTGGATGCAGAGAAAGTTGAACAACAAACTGCACTGACGCAGTCAGAACAAGAAAAGTTTTGGGATTCTGAGAGAATCAGGAAGGCAAAAGCCCGTGAAGGGGCCGAGAGTGCTGTGGGCATAAGAATAGAAGATGCTGCGGGCATGCGGACTGAGGATGTTGCAAGTATAATCATACCGGAGCCGGACAGGTGTCTGTCGGCTGCCGACGGAATGTGGTGGGAAGACGATGATTTATGTCTCGCCCACACAGATGAAGATTAGGGGAGTAACCAGCCAGATGATAGCTGGTATATCAGCGAGGTCGATCATATGACAAGAAGTGGGCGGTATTTCAAACCCCCGCACCTAGACCAGCCAGAAGCATTTGGAAAGGATAAGGAAGCTGAGAGACAGAAAGAAAAGCAAATTGAAGAAGAGGCTGTACTGAAGCAGTTAAAGAAGATACAAGCAGACATCTCCATTTGGGGACTGCTTATGGCATCACGAGTACACAGGCAGGCTGTCCTTTCAGCCATGGACAAGGCCAAGCTTTCTATAGACACCACACCAGAGCAGCTAGTTAGATTGGTTTTTCCGGGAGGAGGTTCCCCGATGTTGACCTTTTTTGACAAAGAACTACCGCCTGAGGGCGCAAATCACAACAAACCTCTCTACATCTCGGTGGAATGTAGAGGCAAATGGGTACCAGTGGTTCTTGTCGACACGGGATCCGCTATTAACATGTGCCCGTCAAGGACGGCATATGCAATCGGGTTGAAGCCCGCAGACTTTGTGCGAACTACTCAAGTGATCAGAGCCTATGATAACACAAGCAGGGAGGTGATGGGGACTGTCAAAATTCAGACCCAGGCTGGCCCAGGACAACACAACATTGAATTCCACGTTTTGGACGTTCCTGCAACCTTTAACCTACTTTTGGGGCGACCGTGGTTGCACTAGGTCAAGGCAGTCTCTTCCACCTTGCATCAGATGTTGAAATACCCTCACGGGAAAGGGGTAGCTATTGTTTTTGGGAATTCATCAATCCATCCATTGCTAGAAGTGTCTACACCAGTCTTGGAAATCGAGCACGGCATGGAGGATGTGTTCTTATCAGGGTTTACTCTGGCTGAGGCCCGGGTTGTGTAGAATATCATGGCTGTTAATGAGGGAGTATATGTCAGTGCTCAATCTGTATACCTCATGAACAAGCTACAACATATCCTCGGGATGGGATTGGGAAAGAGCGGCTAGAAGGGCGTCGCAGCATTGGCCGAAGTGCCGCACAATCTGCATACCTTTGGCTTGGGTTATCTGCCCACCAAAGAGGACTGGGTGAGGAAGGGTAAAGAGATGGCTGGAAGAGCCAAAGCAAAGAAGGCAGGGAAGCCTTTTGAGTTAATGCATCAACCCATTCAGGGTACCCTGAACGGACGCTTCGTCCGGGAGGGGGAGGACTTCTCATTTTGTGGCTTCCCAGAGCCGTGGCTAAATGCGGAGAGGAAGCGCGTGCCTGGTTTTGAAATCTTTTTTGACCTGCAACTATCCGGGGATGGCGTTGCCGAAGAGCAGACAGACCCATCAGCTAAGGTTGAACAGAGTAAGAAAGTGCAATCTGAGGACACCGAACTTGAAATTGGGGTAGCACTGGCATGTCTACTTTCAGATCCTCTGATCGACCAGGAGTGCTTGGCGGATAACTTTTCGGTACGCGTGATCGGGAATGAGACGGCTGCGGGCCCGCCAGCAACTATTTTGGATGCATCCATCGCACCCTCTCTCATTTGGCAGTATGAAGAGGGATTTTTGTCCAGCAGCACCGAGTCAGGTAATGAGCCGGAATCTGATTCCACCGAGTCTTGTAAGTCAGAATCAGGTTCCAGCTCGACTGAGTCTGAGTCTGGTAATCCTGGGGATGATAACCCGGATGCCACAGTCTTGTCCAGGTCGTCTTTTTCTTTCTCTTTTGAGTCTGTTGTAACCGAGGAATCGGACGATTTGGATGTTCTTAATGAGAATCAAGTAGCTGTGGTTTCTGAGTACTTTTCTGTGCCCTTGATTTATTGCATTAACTCAGACTTTCAAAATTTTGATGAAAACGACGAGGACGAAGTTCCTCCGGTTTTGCAACGCTTAATTGAACAAGAGGAGGAAAGATTTGTTAAGCCCCTGGTTAATGAAATCACTACAGTAAATATTGGTACTGAGGAGGACCCGCGGCTGGTCCAGATCGGGTCCACGTTGTCTTTAGAGGAACGCGAGCGCTTAGTCGCTTTATTAAAAGATTTCAAAGATGTTTTCGCGTGGTCCTACGAAGACATGCCTGGAATCGATCCTGAGATTGTACAGCACCGGATCCCTCTTGACCCCGAGGCCCGACCTGTTAAGCAGAAACTCAGGAGGATCCGTCCCGATTGGGCTCTCAAGATTAAGGAAGACGTCACCAAGCAAATCGACGCAGGCTTCCTGCTGGTATCCGAATACCCGACTTGGTTAGCCAATATCGTCCCAGTGCTGAAGAAAGATGGCAGGATCAGGGTATGCGTGGATTTCAGGGATTTGAATAGAGCTAGTCCGAAGGATGACTTTCCCTTGCCGCATATTGACGAGTTAGTGGACTTCACAGTGGGGCATGCTTTGCTCTCGTTCATAGATGGCTTCTCAGGCTATAATCAGATAGTGATGGCACCCGAAGACCGGGAGAAGACTGCTTTCACCACCCCATGGGGGACTTACTGCTACAGAGTGATGCCGTTTGGGTTAAAGAATGCTGGAGCTACATATCAACGGGCCGTGACTACAATATTGCATGATATGATCCACAAAGAGGTTGAGGTGTACGTGGACGACATTATTGTCAAGTCCAAAGAAAGAGAGGGCCACTACACCGCCTTGCAAAAGTTCTTTCAAAGGATTAGAGAATTTCGGTTGCGGCTAAATCCTCAGAAGTGTACGTTCGGTGTTATAGCGAGAAAAATGCTGGGATTTCTTATTACACAAAGGGGCATCGAGGTCGACCCTTCAAAGATCAAGGCCATCTTAGAAATGCCACCACCAAGGACTGAAAAGGAGGTGCGAGGCTTTCTGGGTAAAGTGCAATTCATAAGACGGTTTATCACAAAATTAACCTTGACTTGTGAACCACTTTTTGGTCTCCTGAAGAAAGGCAAGAAATTCCAATGGGACGGTCGATGCCAAGCTTCTTTTGAACAGATCAAGGAATATTTACAGAACCCGCTCGTGTTGTCACCGCCAGAGCCGAGGAGACCATTGATATTGTACCTTTCAGTGACCGAGACCACAATGGGCTGTATGCTCGCACAAGAGTCAGAGGACAAGGTGACGCGAGCCATTTATTATCTGAGCAAGAAGATGCTAGAGTATGAGACTCGCTATACGCCGTTGGAGAATGCTTGCTTAGCTTTGGTATGGGTTACCAGGAAGCTACGGCACTACCTGTTAGCTCACTCCGTAATGTTGGTTTCACGACTCGATCCCATCAAATATCTTTTCGAGAAACTGGCACTTACGGGTAGGCTAGCTCGTTGGTTGTTGTTGCTCTCCGAATTCGACCTGAAATATGTGACACGCAAGTTAGTCAAGGGAAGAGCAGTAGCAGAATTCTTAGCCGATCATCCAGTGGAAGGAGGTGAAGCAGTTGAATACTTATTCCCAGATGAAGCCATTTTGCACATCGACGACGAGTATTGGACGATGTACTTTGAGGGAACATCAAATCAATACGGGTATGGGATAGGAGTGTTGCTGATAGCACCCGACAATTCCCGTATTCCTCTAGCCTTCAAACTCCGGTTCAAAGTCTCGAACAATGAAGCAGAATACGAGGCATGCTTTGCCGGTCTAGAAGCGGCCCTGGAACTAGGAGCAAGACGGTTGGACGTCATCGGGGATTCGAACCTTGTTATGTCTCAAACAAAAGGAGACTGGAAAGTCAAAGAAGAAAAGATGATGATGTATCACCAGACCTTGGACTTGTTAATTCCTCGGTTTGAAAAGCTAAACTTTGCTCATCTTCCAAGAGAGAACAACAGGTTCGCAGATTCTTTAGCAACTCTATCTTCCATGATAGACATCCCGTTTGGAGTCCGGATGCGTCCAGTTATCATTGACCATAAATTTGCGCCAGCCTATGAGTCGATTGCTGCTATAGATGAGGTTCAGGACGAAAACCCCTGGTATTATGACATTTGGAATTTCTTGAAGAAGAAAGCATATCCGCCAGGGGTAAATGCCAAGGATAAAAGGGCAATCAGAAGAATGGTCGTTCAGTTCATCATCTGTGGGGGTAAGCTGTATAAGAGAGGTCATCTAGGAATGCATAAGTTGTGTGTCGAAGCCGAGGAATCGAAGCGCATGATGGAGGCCATCCATGGAGGAGAATGCGGTGCACATATGAACGGAGTAATGCTAGCACGGAAGATCCTCAGACAGGGTTACTACTGGTCCACCATGGAGGAGGATTGTATCGGTTTTGTCCGGTGATGCCACAAGTGTCAGATTCATGCAAACCGCATGAATATCCCACCGTCGAAGCTGTACAACATGTCTTCGCCATGGTCATTTTCAGTTTGGGGAATTGATGTGATCGGGGCTGTCACTCCAAAAGGGTCGAATGGGCATGAGTTCATCCTGGTCGCAATAGATTATTTCACGAAGTGGGTCGAGGCCCAATCGTATGCGGTGTTGAAGGCGTTGCACGTTGCGAAGTTTATCAGAAATAACATCATCTGTCGCTATGGGGTCCCGAACGAGGTCATTTCAGATAATGGTTCCCACTTCAAGAAGGAAGTGATTAGCTTGTTGGAAAAATACAACGTGACTTTTCATAAGTCATCTACATACCGGCCGCAAACCAACGGAGCGGTCAAGGCTGCCAACAAGAATATCAAACACATACTGCAGAAGATGGTGGAAACCTACCGGGATTGGCTAGATAAGCTGCCCTTTGCTCTGTGGGGCTACCGGACGTCAATCAGAACTTCTACCGGAGCGACTCCGTATTCATTGGTTTATGGGATGGAGGCCGTTCTACCTATCGAGATTGAGGTTTCATCATTGCGAGTATTGGCTGAGTGTCAAATAGCCGAAGCAGATTGGCAGCAGAGCAGGTTTGAGGAACTCATGCTTTTTGATGAGAGGAGACTGAAAGCACTGTACCATGTTCAAGGTTATCAGCGCAGAATTGCCCGGGCTTTCAACAAGAAAGTTAAGTCCAGGAATCTAAAGAAAGGAGATTTGGTGCTCAAGGACAACCGAGCTCTCATCCACGACCCAAGGGGCAAGTTCAGACCTAATTGGATTGGTCCCTATATCATCAAAGCTATCTGGTCAGGTGGAGCTGTGGTTCTGATGGACCTAGATGGCCTGGAATTTTCCCAACTGATCAACATGGACAAGTTGAAGAAATATTACCCCTGAGAGGCTCGCTAGGCCGAAAACCCGAAAGGGCGACCTAGGCAAAAGTTAGAGCACAAAAAATTGGAAAATATAAAAACTGAGCTCGCAAGGTTGAAAACCCGCAAATGGCGACCTTGGCAAAAGTTAGAGCGTAAAAGGAGAGTGAAAATACTCGAGTGAACCTAAGCCTGAACTACGTAAGGCTTGATTCCCATCTTTGGGATACGTAGGCAACTTCATCCTGAAGTTCAGCTATAAACTTTTCCTCGATCAACTTTGTCCATTCGATCATCTCAGTCATCTTTGTCTATCAGCATCCATTGGAATCTCCGGTGCAGTGCTATTCAGACTAGGGGCAACTTTCCGTTGCCATGCAGTGCCGCAGTACTCTTCAGACTAGGGGCAACTTTCCAGTTGCAGGGATCTGGGGTTGTGCATCTCAATGACAGATCTTAGGCGTGTCCAGTTCTGATCCATATCGAAAATGTTTTTGAAAAGTTTTAATAAAAGTTGACTTTGTTCAAATTAATCTCTTTACAACTAAGACCATTTTTGGACCAAAGCAGAAAATTTTCAATACCACAACCTTCAATTTCATTGATTTCAAAACAGAGTTCTCCTGCTCTTGCATACAATCGAAGTTGCTTTTTATTACATTCATAAAGAAAACTTGAAAGTACTAATAAAGCAATAAATCCGGGGCATAGTCAAGTCAAGTATCCCTGCGCCCCCTCCCAGAGCTGGTCGAAGCCTCTGATGCCAAGCTAGGCCCAATCTGTGCCTCCTCATTGAGCCAATCCAAACACTTGTCAGACAAAGTGCAACTGAAAGTGGGAGCGGGGGCCAGGAGCTCTCTAGTCCTCCAGGCTGTGGCATATCAGGCAAGCTGTGCGCCTCGAACCGTAAAGGCAGCCGGATACTCTATCCCCTCTGGCGGGCAAACCTGATCATGGCCGAACTGGCGCTGGAACCAGAATGGGAAATAGAATACACAGTGATTCAAGCCAATCAACTGAATCCCAGTCTGTCGGGACATGCTATAACTCATTGCTGGTAGGTTGAGCCAAGGGCACCGCCAAGCAATGCGGTTTGCAGACAAGCTGCACATCCAGTCGAACCACCATCCCTCATCAAGGGCATCGACTAGGCGTTTCCGGAAGAAGTAGCCGCAAGCTGAGTATGCTGGGCAAGAGTCCACAACCTGCAACTTATCCATCAACCACACCTGGGAAGGGACGAAAAATGAGAGAATAAAGAATAGAGAGATGTACGATGAGAGAAAACTGAGCAAAGGATTTTGTGAGAAAAATCGAGCCTGAGGGCCGAGTGATATGAGCAATACATATGTGAGATTGGGTGGGAAACATTACCTGCAGTAGTAGTGGACTCCCCGCAAATCTGGTCGTCTCTCGGCGATGGAAAGCATCCAAGCCCATCAGCGTCTCAGCTAGTGTCATCGCAATACAACTCTTTCCATCCTTCAAGCCTTGAGCAACTTCAATCAGGCAAATGCTAGATCCACCAAAGCCCGACGCAAGCAGAAAGTGAGATAGCATACACAAGCAAAGGGCATGTTGTCGGAAACCTTGCCAATGATGGTCGCCACGGTCACCGGCATCAGAAAAATGGCAAATCAAACTCGGAACATCCAGCATTTCGTCACAAATCAAAGATCGAGCATCGTGCATTGTGAGCCCACACATTCGCCCTAAGGCTTGGGCATGGCCAAAGCGAAGCTAAGGCAAGACTTCTTCATTACGCTCGGATTCCATCAAAGCTTGGAAATCTTCGAAGGTAGGACACAGCTCTTGCCCGCCAAAGCTAAAGACATGTGTTACCGGATTCCAAAACCTTGCCACAGCATGGAGAAACAGAAGGTGCAGCGGAGTACGGCCCAGCATGAATAGTGCATTCAAGCCGAAGCCTCGGAAATTCAACTTTTCTGAGCCGTCCAAGTTGGCAACCCAAGCTATGAGATTCTGGGCAAGAAACTCTTCCATTTGGAGCAAATCAGTGTTGGATTGAGAAAAACTACAAAGCTGAGGCTTTTGTAGGGGATAAGGTGTGAGTGGAGGACAGATGTCAACATTCTAGTGGCCTTTTGTAGGGGCTAAGGTGTGAGTGGAGGACAGATGTCAACATTTTGGTGATTTTTGTAGGGGATAAGGT
Source organism: Camellia sinensis (assembly GCF_055761805.1). Lineage (NCBI taxonomy): Eukaryota > Viridiplantae > Streptophyta > Magnoliopsida > Ericales > Theaceae > Camellia > Camellia sinensis. The sequence goes on along the minus strand of NC_138961.1, from coordinate 64,972,203 downwards.
GTGAGTGGAGGACAGATGTCAACATTCTGGTGGCCTTTTGTAGGGGATAAGGTGTGAGTGAAGGACAGATGTCAACATTCTGGTGGTTTTTGTAGGGGATAAGGTGTGAGTGGAGGACAGATGTCAACATTCTGGTGGTTTTTGTAGGGGATAAGGTGTGAGTGGAGGACAGATGTCAACATTCTGGTGGTTTTTGTAGGAGATAAGGTGTGATTGGAGGACAGATGTCAACTTTTGTTCGATTGGTCGAATCTGTTGGCTGATGGCCATTTCTCGAGGCCGGTGTGGCCGAGGGTCTCCCCTCTTGCTCCATTAGCTGTTTAGAAGTTGAACATGCTGAGAATTTGGGGAATGCCATAATTTCCAGTGCCCTCAAATGATGATTTTTGCGGTGTCACGCCCATTTGCTTATCGAGTCCTTGTAAATTTGCTTATCGAGTTGTATTTCTCTCTCCTTAAGTCATTGATTTGCTTATCGAGTTGTACTCGCATTTATTTGGCTTATCAAGTTTCCTTGTTTTGTTTATCGAGTTGTAAGTCGGTTCACTACCTGATTATTACGATGCAAGTGCTCAATTTTCAAACGAATTTCAATTTCATTCACATTGTTATGTGATGCCACGCGATGCGATGCATAGAACATGCAAATGTAACACCTTTTGAACAAAATAGCTGTTTCATTTCCCTCATGTGTTTTGCAAAAATACACACTTTTGAAAAAAGTAAAACCTGCCTGAGGCAGTGCAATGTGCTTAAACCACTTTTTTTATAAAAAAAAAAAAAAGGAAAATAAAGCAGGACACAGCTGCATCAGTGCTATCAACTGCAGGAGTAAAAGGCCCTTCTCCATCCTCTTCTGCGGAACAGCCTCTGCACCATCATCACCATCTTTATCATCAAAGTTTGGGCTGCGTGTTCAACTTTCAACAAGTGTGTGCTGCGTGTTCACAATCAAAATGGGCTACGTGTTCATCATAAAGTTTGGGCTGCGTGTTCAACTTTCAACAAGTGTGTGTTGCGTGTTCACCTTCAAAATGGGCTGCGTGTTCATCATAAAGTTTGGGCTGCGTGTTCAACTTTCAACAAGTGTGTGCTGCGTGTTCACCTTCAAAATGGGCTACCTGTTCATCATCAAAGTTTGGGCTGCGTGTTCAACTTTCAACAAGTGTGTGCCGCGTGTTCACCTTCAAAATGGGCTGCGTGTTCATCATCAAAGTTTGGGCTGCGTGTTCAACTTTCAACAAGTGTGTGCCGCGTGTTCACCTTCAAAATGGGCTGCGTGTTCATCATCAAAGTTTGGGCTGCGTGTTCAACTTCTTTCAACAAGTGTGTGCTGCGTGTTCACAATCAAAATGGGCTGCGTGTTTAGAAATTCAAAAGTTTGGACTGCGTGTTCAACTTTCAAAAAGTATGAACTGCATGTTCACGACAAAAAGTTTGAGCTGCGTGTTCAGATGTCAGAAAAGATAGGCTGCGTGTTCAAGACAAAAAGTGTGAGCTGCGTGTTCAGAAATTCAAGTGCTTGAGCTGTGTGTTCAAAATGCAAACCAAATGCTGAGTTATAGACCGAGTGTTCAGATTGAGCAGTGTTATAAACTGTGTGCCCGAAAACGAGCTGCCTACCCGAAAAATGAGCTGTGTGCCAAATGAATGGAATGCTGTGTCGTAAGTTATGTACCAAGTCCTGCATTGTGCATGCAGTTCATCGCGCTATTTTGCGCACCTACGCCGGTCTAGGAGACCTTAAATCCTCTAAAGGTGTAATTCCTTTGGTGTTTGTCGTGCCCGAACGACTTCCCGTGGTCTGGTATACCCACCTGCCTATGTTTGCGGTGAGTTCCTAGGAGACCAACTGAGACGGTGGAAACTAGAGTTCGAATGGCTCATGCCTAGAACACAAAGGTTCGGGATTTCCGAGACTAAAGTCTGGTTTAAATATCCAGAGGTATATCCTCGGCTTGAAATCTGTATGGCAGCCCCATAGATTGAGATAGCATGTGTGTGCGCCTCAATTCTAGATACTGAACCAACCTAGTCTGTCACCCTGTTGGAGAATAGGGAAAGCTGCGACCATAGTCAGGGAGAAAAGTAGTACCTGCAGTTCAACCAAGAAGAAACGAAAGATCCCCAGCAGCATGAGGTAAGTCATTGCCAATTGCCCCTGTAAGGTACCTTTACCTCTTAGCTATTACATTGCATTTTAGCCACTACATTACAGTGCATTGCATGAATCCTCAATTTTCGAACCGGCTTCGCGTAGCGTATAAGTCCAATTATCAAACCGGCTTCGCGTAGCGTCTAAGTCCAATTTTCAAACCGGCTTCGCGTAGCGTATAAGTCCAACTTTCAAAACCGGCTTCGCGTAGCGTGTAAGTCCAATTATCAAACCGGTTTCGCGTAGCGTATAAGTCCAATTATCAAAGTCTTCCTACATATCATCTGCATCCTGCCCCTGAACTACGCTAGTTTGATTCCTTGCAAAGGGATACGTAGGCAGCCTGCGGGCACAACCATTTATTTATCGGTATTTTGTTTGTTTGTCCAAGTCTTCGGCCTTATCAAAAATGGGTCGTCTCTAGGCTTTGACATTCACTCCCGTCACTTCTTAACTTTCGAGTTTTGTCAAAGAGGGGCAGCTGTAGACACCCCATTTTTGACCGCCCTTAAGACTTGGGCATTACTGATGGTTTACTTGGAGGAGAAAGGTGTGCAGGGCCAAGGTTTAGTTTCTTCAGCAAGGAGAGAGACAAATCTCAACTTCATCCCCCATTTTGGACCAAAACTATTTTGAATGGTTTTTAAACCTTAAAACCCTCTCTTTCAAAACATTTTTTTGAAATAAAGTTCCTACGATGCTCAGACGCTCGCATTTCGGTAAATGTTGTGCTTTTCGGTAAATCGAGCAAGGACAAAGTGGAGATGAATGAAAGAGAGGTGAAATCTTTGAAAAATCTTTCAAAACACTTTGTTTAGGGGTTTAGAGTTGAAGAAAAGAGGAGAAGAGAGAAGAAACCTAGCTGGGGAAGAAGTTGGGTATGAATCGCTAAGAGAGAATCGAGTGGTCCTCGCTAAATTAGGCTTATCTATCTATGCACTTGGATTTAAGCTATGAGTCCACCACCGTTGGAAAGAAGACTTCCGGGGCTTCATTTTTCACTCAAGAATCTCCTAAAGCCGAGTCCGGAAGGGGGAGATATGGTTGGTTGAAGTTGGGCGTCATCCTGGTTGGACCGAAACTGAGCAACCATTACCAAAACAAGCATAACTTTTTTCACAGTTGGAATTTTGATGCGAGGTTGGTGCCATTGGAAAGATAACTTCCGGGGCTTCAATGTGGCCGCATGGAAAACCAGCAAATCAGATGGCCGACCAGATTTTTTGGGTCAAAAGTGGTTCAATATGAATCTGGAAGGAGAGATAACATCTGCGCGGCTTCACCGAAACGAGCATAACTTTTTGAACAGTTGGAATTTTAATACAAGGTTTGCTCCATTGGAAAGATATCTTCTGGGGCTTCAATTTGGACACAATAATGACCTGAAAAGGGGTTCACATGAAGGATTTATGTCCGTTTGAAGTTGGACCTTCAGAGCAGATTTTTTTTCTTGCCACCGGCCATTGGTGGTCGGCCTTGATGGTCGGTCGGCACCTTTGGTGGTCGGTCTTGGTGGTCAGTCGGCACCTTTGGTGGTCGGCCTTGGTGGTCGGTCGGCACCTTTGGTGGTCGGTCGGCACCTTTGGTGGTCGGTCTTGATGGTCGGTCGGCACCTTTGGTGGTCGGCCTTGGTGGTCGATCGGCACCTTTGGTGGTCGGCCTTGGTGGTCGGTCGGCACGGTCGGTCGGCCATCAATTTTTTTATTTTTTTTTTCGGTTGAAGCTTCTCCAAGAAGCTTGAACCCTTTGTTTTAGCTTCTTGAGGAAGCTTGAACCTTTTGTTTTAGCTTCTTGAGGAAGCTTGAATCTTTTGCTCTAGCTTCTTCAAGAAGCTTGACCCTTTTGCTTAAGCTTCTTTGAGAAGCTTTGACCCTTTCTTGAGGCTTTTCCAAGAAGCCTTGGCCCTTGGTCTTCTATAAAACAAACCCTCCTCTCCATTTGCAAGGGTTAGAAAAACCAGCTGGAGCATTGCATACAAATCCTCCATATCTCCTCCATCCAAGCTCCAAAACACCCTTGACCTTGCACCATTTGCACCACAACCCATAGCACAACACCTCCATCACTCATTCCAGCACCTTGGAGGACATTTGGAGAGGTTGAAGGCTCAGAAATTTGGACCAAAAGCTGCTGGAAAGTTGGTCTTCAAGGGTAAGTCTCTTTTCCCCTCAAACTTGCATTTTTTTTTGCTTCATTTATAAGCCATACTTGCAAGCATTTCTGGGCTCTGACCCAAACTGTAAAGTGACTTTTTTTGAGCCCCTCTTCAACTTTGTTGAAGGGCTCCTCTCTGTTTGAGGCCATCTACTACCTCTTGTCTCCTATTTCTTTTCGTAGGGCCATTTTTGCATGCTATTTTAGCCATACTTGTGATCATTTTCAAGACTTTCTATAAACCGTGAAGTGCCTTGTTTTGAGCCTCTCTTCAACTTTGTTGAAGGGCTCTTTCCTGGTCAAGGCCATCTGTTGCCCCTTGTCTTTAATCTCTCTTTTAGGGCTGTTTTTGCATGACATATTAGCCTTATTTTTGAGCTGTTTTGGACCTCGACCTAAACTGAAAAAAAAATCTTGTTTTGACCTGTTCTTCAAGTTTGTTTAAGGTTCCATTTCTATTTGGAGTCATCTCCTTCTTTGTATGCCTTATTTCTCCATGCTTTGAGCCATACATGTGAGCATTTGCATTGGCCTTGTTTTGGCCTCTTAGCCACTGAAATCCAGTGGATTTTCAGTGGTTTAGGTGCATTCTTGAAGGCCAAAATCAGAGGGGGGTGACCCCCTCTCTCCTTGTCTTGTTTGGTGGTCTTTTGGGCCTTCCAAAGAGACCCCTAATTTGCATGCATCGAGGTCATTTTCCAGGCCTCATTCTGAGGGTTTTGAGGTCTGCCTTGGCTCTGTCCAAGGCCTTTTTGGCCATATTTTATGTCTACAATGCATGTGTAGAGCAATCACATTCAAGCCCTTTCAAAGGGGCCTTTCTTTGCATGATTCCGAAACTGATTTCAAGGATTTTTCAGTGGGTTTTAGGACCCTCATATTCCATTTCCAGAGTTGATTTGGTCTTGCTATGTGTCCATCTTGTATGTGCTTAAGAATCCCTTGCATAGCCCTCTAAAGGAGCTCATCATTTTTGCATGCATTGGCTGCATATCAGCGGTTATTTGGGCGTATTTTGGCATGTTTTATTCATTGGTTTTTGCTGGTTTGGTGAGATTCCATATGCTTCATATACATGCCATGTAAACCATGTTTGCTAGTCAAAGTTGCATGCTATTTTAGTCCATCTTGCTAGCACTTTTTGACCATGCTCTAAACTGGAAATGTGCATGTTTTGGGACTGCCTTGGCTCTGTCTTTAGACTTCATGATCAAATAATGCATACTTTGTATAGCTATAAGTCATCGCACATGCCTAGTTTTGAGTTTCGGGGCTCACCTCATGCATCGGGTGCCATATTTTCATGATTCGGGACTATTTTGTATCATATTTCAGTGCTAAAATTTGCATGTTTGCATGCCATATTCCATGCCTTGCCATGCTTTGGTAGAGTGGCATTAGTGCCTTAGGTTCGGTCCTCGGTTTGCGTGCATGCATGCGCGCATTACGAGTGTCTCATCTTCATCTAATGGCTACTTATGTGAGTGTGGCTGAGGTCCACTCGTGTTGGTGTAAGTCCATTGTGCATTGTGTATGCCATTTCATTTCATAGCATTGTGTATGCTAGGTTGTATGTTAGCGCATTGTGTACGCCATGTTACCTCATGCATCGTGTATGCCATTTCATAGCATTGTGCATGTTAGGTTGTATCTTAGTTGCACTCATGCATGTCATGCATATTGCATTGTGTTTGGGGACATTTCGTACTACGAGTGACGGAACGTGTCTCAATTCCCGGTCGTCGACACTCCGGATTATCCATGATGGAGTTTAGGTCTTGTCGTGTTTTCATGTGCATTCATTTCATATTGAGTCGTGCAATTCGACTCCTCGACCATCATGCATTGAGATGCGTGATTGGTGGCACGAGGATCGAGGACTACACTCCCTGAAGGGTAGTCATGCATACATATGTGAAAATACTTTGCCATGCCCCTTTCTTGCTCTCTGTTACAGCAAATCAAGAATCAGCAGCCTTCCGGAGCTTGGCACGTATCCCAAGAACAATTACAAACAGAGGCTAATTGGGGCATCGCAATGGATTTCCGTGCAAGGCAACCCGAACATGCATCATTCATCATCCGGATCAGAGTTGAGGCAGTCCCTAGCTTGCATGCCAATTTATTGCTTTCCTAGTTAAATTTGTTAATTAATTAGGGTTTTGTACTTATTTGGACTGTATTATTCATTTGGGCCTGTATATTATTTATTCGGACCCTCTGCGCGAGGGCAATGTTGTAATAAGTGTGCGTAAGTGTGATGTATGTCTTCTAACCCCACGTCTTTCTCCCTTTTATTTACCCGCTTATGATGGTTAGATTAGGGCATGTTTCAATTAGTATACAGTATGATAGCATGTTTGCATTCATTCATCTGTTTTGCATGCACCAGGCTCGGCGCATCATACTAACTGCATTGTATTTTCAATTCCAAGCTGAATACATGTTAGCTGTAGCATTTCATATGCCATGTTTAGAATAGCCGAGCCTGCTATAGTTGCACTTTTGCATGTGTTGCATTAGGTATTTCTGTATAATTAGGATCATGCATGGATTTCTAATTAGCTTCTGTTTTGGCTTGGAGTACTCAGTAAGTTTTATGCTTTAGCATCCTTGCATGCGTGTGAGTGACTGCCATGATAGCATGCTTACCATGAGGCTATATTCTTATGTGATATACCTGCTTGAATGCCTGTGGGTGAAGGTTGGGTTATTTGAATTGGAACAATTTATCAAATGTGTGTTTTAAGCCCACTAGATAGTGGCAAAATCATGTTTTCTAAGCCCACTTGAGGGTGGCAAATCCACGTCTTAGCCTACTTGCGGGTAGCACCATCAAACCATTTTCAAACAAATAAACATGAAATGTTTTGTTCCAATTCAGGCGATCCAGTCTATACTTGTATGCTGTGCGCATCACATAGTAATATAGGCTAATAACCGGAATAAGAACACATAATATTTTCAAAAATAGATATCATGGTTAGTAGAGGCCGATCTTTGATCGGGCGAGCGGGGGTGCTCACGAAGTGACCTTCCCCAATCATACCCAAGTTCCCGAGCCGAGGCAACTTTGGTGATGACGGACACGTGGCCTTAGGCAACGAGTCAGGGTTTCCTAAATTTTCCAAAATAAAATATTTAGGTGGTGACTCTGTATCTAGCAAAGCAGCCCATGTTTGGCACTTCTTTTCTAAAAATCTGTTTTCTCAAAACGATTTGCCGGATTTGGACTCTTTGGTTCAGATTAAGAACCGTGACATTTGAGTCCTGAACTGTAGTGAGCCCAATATCGAACGGAACGGGGACTCGTTCCTCCCGGGGCGTTCGAGGACGTCTACAAATAGTTTGTAAGATATCCCAAGCCTCTTTTGCGACTTCACAATTACAAATACGACTAAACTCTTCAGGTGTGACAACGCAAAAGAGAGAATTGATAGCTTTACTATTCCAGCTACTATTTTGGTAATCAATTGTGTCCCACTTTTCAATTGGTTTGGGAAAAGTTATTCCATCAACGGTAATTTTTGGTTCGGTCCACCCATTCATGACAAATTGCCAAAATTTTTCATTTATAGATTTCAAAAAGGATCTCATCCGAGCTTTCCAAAAAGAATAATTGGATCCGTCAAGTAGGGGTGGTCGAACCATAGAATTTCCCTCACGAATTGAATCCATTATCACAAATCAAACAAGATCTCGTTCTAAAAGAATATATTTAAAAAAAAATAGAACGACCTGCTTTGATACCAATTGAAAAATCTAGAAACCTCCTAGATGTTGATTTGTGATTATGTATCAATTTTAAGCAGAATATAACAGTCTCAGTCAAACAATCAAGACACAGAGACACAACGATTTTACGTGAAAAAACCACAATTGGACACCTCTAACTGTGATAAAAAACACCACGGGCAATAGTCACAAAACAATCAATTAAGAAGATTTAAAGGAATTACACAAGTATACTCACAATTACCTAGCGAATCCACGCCTAATTGAACCAACCTCTATGTGCCTCTTCCAACCCGTCTTCACCTCGGAATTGTCTTTACGATGAGCCACCTCGGAATCCACCAAAGCTTCAGGCTCGAATTCTTCAGAATCCACCGAAGAACAACTCTCTCTTTTGTAGAACAAACAAAACCTTTGATGTACTCTCTTTAAACCATGAGTTGAATACTCAATCAAAACATCAAAGAAAACTAGCAAAATATCCCTAGATATAAACTGTAGAATCCAAAAAGAAAATCCGGAGGACTTGTTCAAGTGTTAGAAGAAAACCAACTACTTATAGAATCCCAAGTAATCCTAGTTTTTGGAAGAAAACCAAATCCTTATCGAAATCCGAAAAACTGTGTTCGCGCGGTCCGCTTGAGCAGAAACTTCATATTCAGCAATTCATATAGGCTTCACGCTCGAGCGTCAGTTTCGACGCTCGAGTATCGAATCACACCTTCCAGTACTTTTTCAGGCATAGCAGAGATGCTGTGAGCTTGTAAACCCCGCTCGAGCGTCCCTCGAGCGGGGAGACCAAAATTGAATGTATTTTTGTATTTTGCTTTGGCCGCGAGCTGACCGGGCAGCTCGACCCTCGTCATAATCAGCGAAGTGGCAATCTTGAAAGTATTAACATCACAAACTTCTCTGAACGGCACAATTCGGGTTGGATTCGTATTTAATAAACTCATAGCCTTACTGAAATAAAAATGCGAAAACAAATACAACTGAAAGGAGTTTTGTCAAAAGGGGTTGCCAAAAATAAAACCTAACAATAATGAATTAATCTCACTACTCAGGTATATCACCAATCAAAATTATTAGATAAATTAAAACACCCAAAATTAAAGACAAACCAATCAAAATTCAAACTAGAAAAAGAATAAATAACAAAAAAATCCCATGTATGCTATAAAACAGACCAAATTACTGAAATTTGATTCATGTACTTGTTAAATTTTTTTTTTTCTTTTATAATCAACTTGTTATAAACAAATCAAACTTTAACACATTTTAAAATTTATTAATTTAATACATTTTTTAAGTTCGTTAATTTTTTAGCTTTGATCCGACCTGGTTTGATAATGTTAATTATATGTACTATACAAAAACCAAACTACTTCAACTCGGTTTGATTAAAACTCATTTTAGATCTATTTTAAAAAGTACAAATCAAATTTAAACATGTTTTTTAATCTCATTATGTTTAATTAAACTTGAACAACTTAGTACTTAGTTTGTTTGCAACCTTAATAGCTAAAAAACAAATAAAAATTAAGTCATTAAAATATCCCACAGTCTTAATGGTAAACCAAACAATTGCTAGATAGGACTCATCAGTAGAGGGGGATAATACTTTCCTTTGGAGTTAATGCTTATAAAATAGACTAATGTTAATATATATATATATATATATATATATCGATATTACATTCTAAACTATTTTAACTTTTTTATTTGTTTTTATTGTTACTTTTGTTAAGTCACTAAGGTGGATTTGTGTTGGGAAAGTGCAATCCGATTCTTGTTTAAACTGATTATCCCAACAAAGAGCTCTCTGCAATTCGTAATTAAATCAATAACTTTCTAAAAATTTGCAAGACGTTATATTTTTACACATCAGAAATTCTTGCTAGACATCCTCTTTCAATACACTAAATCTTGAAATTTGATATTTTGCTCAATACATAACCCTTACGTAAAAAATATCTCCTTTCTTCGACCTTCAAACTCTTAACCTTTAACCAACACTAGTCAGCACCTACCGCCACCACTGACCTACTACCCTGATCATCTCCTCCTTTACCTTGCCCCAGTCCCTCACCCCTCTATGTAGGGTGGTAGTTTTTTTTTTATTATTTTTTTTTATTATTATTATTGGCAAAGAGAACTTTATTAATGAAACACATACGAAGTACGGTAAAATACACCAATAAAGAAGAACTTGAAGCTAGATAAAGCTCTAACCTCCTAGTTAGTGAGGAACCAACAAACAAAGCAAAAACAAAGACAAACATGATCAAAAGAAATACAGGTCCTAATCAAAATAGCAGAACAACCCACAGTGCACAGTAGACCAACAGATAGAACCAAGACTATGTGGCAACACCTCTGTTTGAAACACCAGAATCTAACAACAACAGATAGCAAAAACAGACAGCAACAAAACCTGAGCAAGCTCCTCTATTTGTAGGGTGGTAGTTAGGGTTAAAAATAGAGACAAATCGAGAAGGGATTTCATGAGGAAAATGATAATCTTTTAATGCAGATTAAATCACATTTAAACCACCTAATGATTATGTTTTGGCCTCCTCAACTAGCATTATTGCAAATTACAATAATTGTAGAGAATCCCAACTTGGGTCTCATCCTTACCTTGATTTAGACTCTTATGCATAAATTCATTGGCAATGTTAATACAAAAGGGAAAATGCTATATACTATGAAATTGTATTTCGAATTTTACTTTTGCAAATGACAGTAGATTTTTTTTTTTTTTTTTTTGAACGGCAAAAAAAAAGACTTCATTGATGAAAATGTAGTACAAGGTACAAAACAAATTATACTAATAAAGAGAAAAAGAAGAGCCCTAAGTTGGTGAGGAACCAACGAAAGGGACATACCAAACCAGTAAAACAAATCACCAACTGAATACCAACAAATCAGAACAGATCAAAACAACCATCAGAACAAAGGAACAGATCAAAACAAATACAGGTGACATAACTCCAGCCATTAGAACAGATCACCAGCAACAACAAATCACCCTTAGGACTGAACACCAGCAGCTTGCAGATCAGAACAGATCAGAACATCAACAGATCACCAGTAGCAGCAGATCAGAACAGAGCAAACAAATACAGGTGACAAAACACCAGCAGCAAAGGTCTACAACAGCCATTAGAACAGATCACCAGCAGCCATCAAAACAGATCACCAAAGGAACAGATCACCACAGGGCACCTCCAGTCAAACTCAACAAACTCAACAAACACAGGAACCAGATAAAAGACAACAAAGCAACACAGCAAACTGAAATCAAAATTTGCAGAGAGCCCAGAAGGTCACATCACTGGCCTCACCAAACTATAACAAACCTTGTCTCACCCCTGAGAAATTGTAAAGGAAATCTGAAATTGAGAAATGGAGCTCCTTTGAAGCAGCGTTAAGCCAGAAAGCAAGCCTAATGAGAATCAGCTCTTGCAGCTCCTGTAGATTTGGATGAGACGCATTAAAGGAACAATCATTCCTATGCTTGCAGATTGACCAGAGTGTTACCAGAGGTATGGCACGCCAAATCCGCAACTCAGCTTTCCTGCAAGGGTACCCTAACCACCATTGCAGCAGACCAATGACAGAGTGAGGAATAACCCAAGAGACACCCCACCACTGCAGAAGACCTGACCAAACTCTCTAAACAAATGGGCAAAGTATGAGAAAATGCTCCAAAGATTCCTGCTGTGATTTACAAAATACGCACAATGAAGAAGTAGAGCTAGGCAAGACTCCAATCCGCTGCAAGAAAACAGAAGTTTTGATCTTGTGTTTCCATACGAGCCAACCAAAGAACTGGACCTTAGGAGGAAGAAACTTGATCCACACCAAACGACTGAAACCCTCAAACCCTCCATAAGCACTACTGGTATGATTGTATAGGTTAGACACAAAAGATTGCCCTGGCTTGGCTGCTCCCCAAACAGCACTGTCTTGAGTCTCCAATTGAAGAGGAGGGACTGAACCTACAATGCCATAGAGCCTTAGCAATTCATTCTTTTCCCAAACAAAGAGGGGCCTCCTAAATGTGAATAACCAATTCTTAATTGCGCCAAATACTTCCACAAAATCCTTTAGAAGACCATCCTTTTGTAAAGATAAACTGAAGAGGCGAGGGAACTCATCTTTTAGACAGAGATTCCCACACCAAGGATCAACCCAGAAACTTGTGCGATAGCCATTCCCCACCTTTAACTGGAGGTTGCTAGCATAGAAAAGTGCAAGAGACTGGTTTTGTTCACCTGCTGCCACTATGCCGTTCCAAATATATGAGGATGAGGTGTTAAAACTTGGGCTTGGAACCCAATTCCCACCAAGGAACCGATATTTACTGCAAATAACCTTATACCAAAGTGACGCTGGTTCAAAAGCAAATCTTCACCACCATTTTAGAAGTAGACACACATTCACATCTCTGATTCTTTGAACCCCCATGCCACCTTGCTTTATACTCTTGGTAAACTCTGACCATTTTACTAAATGAATTTTGCGCTTCAAATCTGGCTCACCCTATAAGAATGATGCTTGAATTTTGTCTAACTCCTTTGCAATTCCCTCAGGTAGCTTGAATAGTGATAAGTAGTACACAGGTATACTTGATAACACAGCTTTCACCAAGGTTAATCTACCTGCATAAGATAGTAGCCTCCTTTTCCAACTAGCTAGCCTTAGTTTTACCTTTTCAACTACTGGTTTCCAAGTTTTCTTCCTTCTAGGGTTTGCACCCAAGGGTAGACCTAGATACTTTAATGGTAGATTTTGGGACTTACAGTTCAAGAGGGAAGCAAACTCAGTAAGGGCAGATCCAGAGATGCCAATCCCACAAACCATACTTTTATGGTAATTAATTTTAAGTCATGAAGCCACTTCAAAGCATCGAAGAATTCTTTTCAAATTTAGCACCTCTGATAGCTCAACTTCACAAAACAAGAGGGAATCGTTTGCAAATTGGAGGTGTGATAGTTGCACCTCATCATTGGCCCCAACTGTTACCCCTTTAAGCAATCTCAGCTCCATAGCTCTCTGAAGAAGGATATTTTAATGCCTCAACAACCAAATTGAAAAGGAATGGTGATAAGGGGTCACCTTGCCTGAGCCCTTTTTGGGGGTTAAACTCCTTGGTTGGAGATCCATTAACAATGATTAAAATTCTAGCAGTAGTGATACACTCCTGAATCTAAGAGATCCATTTTTCACCAAACCCAAATTTTGCTAATATTGAAAAAAGGAAATTCCAGTTGATGGAGTCACAAGCCTTCTCAAAATCTATTTTAAGTAGCAGCCCAGCTTTCTTGGATTTGACCCAACTATCCACAACTTCATTTGCAATCAAAACGCCATCCAAGATGTTTCTACCTCGCAGAAAAGCAGATTGATATCACCTATAATCCAAGGCATAACTAGCTTCAATCTACTAGTTAGGACTTTAGATAGAATTTTGTAGATGGAACCAATCAAACTAATAGGTTTGAATTCATTTAGTGTTAAAGTTTTCTCCTTCTTTGGGACAACAGAAATGAATGAGCTATTCAAACCTGGGAATAATCTGCCACTGGCATGAAACTCTTGCATAAAATTGAGGACTTCACCTTTAAGCACCTTCCAAAATTTCTAGAAAAACATCAGATTAAATCCATCAGGTCCTGGTGCTTTGTTCCCATTACAGTCACTTACTGCTGCCCAAACTTCATCTTCAGAAAAATCTGCTTCAAGCACATGGAAGTGGGTACTGAGCCTAATGTTTTTAAATTCACCTGACAAGGTTGGTCTCATTTTCCAATCATCTTTGAAAAGGTTTGAAAAGTGAAGCCAAACCTCATTCTTGACAGAAACTGGATCCTCAATAACCACATCCCCAATTGTGATGGAGTTAATAGGTGTTTAGATAATTTTATGCAAATTTATTTTTGATAATTTTTAAAGTAGGTGTTTAGATAATTTTTGATAAATATATTTTTCTGAATACTTTTTTTAAGTTTTTACTATTGTTGGTAGAGAAAGATAGTGAGATTATTACCTCAACCTTGTCACACATTACATACAATACAAATGCTCAAACAAAAAACTAGATCAAATTTTTACACAATAACGTACTCGATGCTTCTTTATTAAATTTACATATTGAAACAAGACATAAAGACTACATAACCAGTACTAAAACACTCGCATATGATTGCGACTTATATTACAAACCCATACATTCATGCAACAACACACACAAAAGCATTACATAAATTTAAAAGTTACAATGTAGTATGACACAAACACATAGATACAGACACACAAATATATATATATATATATATATACAATACTTACTCCATCATGATAAAGATAATCTTGAGATTTCTTTACCACCCTTGCTGATAATGTTAGAGAATAAAAATCTAAAGACACAGAAAAATATCAAGAAACGAAGTGGAGTTTCACATTTAGAGTCGATCTAAACCACACTATTTTCTTGAGTGTTTTTCTATGTCTGAATTCTTAATTCCTAACATTACTGTCACCTTTGGCACTTACTCTATCATCTCCATGATCCAATCGATATCCATCACATTAGACTCCACCTCCTCCTCACCCTGTGATGCCACCAATGGCGGCAGTGCATTCCACCCAAAAACACTCATTTCCATCTCATCGCCTTGGTTGATCGTCAATCCGCTGAAACTCGCCAGAAAATCAGAGCTTCCACCACTACCCCAACAAGTCCCGAGACTCACTGGAAACAATGGCATTGCCGGCACCCCTACGGCTGTTGTGGTGGCCCCTACACAGCAACAGCACACTACAACAAATAAGAATTTTATAGATCAAATGTTTTGGTCTCTAAAAGTGAAAATTTTGTTACAAAAGACATTTAAAGATCAATTTCTACCGTCATGAGGATAGTCGCTAAAAGATCATCCCAAAAAGTCCATCCCAAAAGTCCAAAATAAGGCTTTTAGCGACAAAATTTTAAAATGTCAAAATGATTTATTTTTTAAGACAAAAATTGGTCCCAAAAGGATAATAATTCATCACTCTAATTATTGTTGCTAAAAATAAAATAATGACACTTTTTGCAACAAAAATATTAGTCTTTAAAAATAATTATTCTTAAATTTTAGTTTTTAAAACTTCAATTTTTTTGTAGTGGCAGTAGCACGGTGCATTCCTGATGATCATTGCATCCTCACCATTGATTGTTGGCACGGGGTACACGAGCTGGTAAGTGGTCTCTTCTCGGAGTTCCTCCGGCGAGTGGGCAAAGAAACAGACCCTCCGGCCGCATGAGTAGCCGGAGTTGCAAGCTTGGGTTCGGTACTTGGCTGGGTGGAGCCAGTACTCGAACACGCCGTGCGCGAATGGACACAAATCGCCCGTTGGACTATCACCTTTGCGAAAAGCGGGGCAGGAGATGGCCGCGTAATTGTACTCACGCGGGTCTCGACGCCTCGCCTTCTCGCCTTTGTGTGCGAAGGGGCACTCATTCCAGTCGTGGCTGTGCGGTGTGGAACACATGTTGATCTTGAAACCATACATGCGAAACTCAACGGACACGTAAAAGGTCTGGTGGAAGAGATCTGGGTAATGGGTCGGGTTGATTCGGCCCAGTTATTGCTCCGAGAATTCGTAGTAAGCTGGGTTCATTGAGTTGAAGGAATTTTTTGGGCAAGAAAGTGGGTAGTTGATTCTATATATAAAATATAGAATAAAAAATGAATAAACCAACTTTCTGAGAGGTTCAGAGGTTGGAGAAACAAAGACAGTCAATTATTGAGGAAGGTTGTTCAGAATCTTTGTGCTATAAAGTTGAGAGAGAGTGTGAATGGGAGAACAGAAGCAGAGGGAAAAGCTATTACTGTATGTTAACAGAAACAGGCAGTTCTCATAGGAGGAGGCAATGAGAAAGGGAAAAGTTACGGATGATGAAAATGATCATGAAAAATTTATGATTTTTGGATTATCTTGATTAGTGTGTGGTGCTTTATTCTAAATGTTATCTAAGGGTCACAAAACTTTCATGATTATGTTCATGAAAATTTTTTCATGATACCTAACATTGCTGAATGAGAAAACGTCTATGAAAGTTGTGCCTATTTATAATTTGAGGAATTAACTCGACTAGGGTTAAAAGTTAACCACCATGAGTTATTTTTGGCCTTCCATATCTAATACTAACGAATGTGTAGTGAGAAAATTATTAAGGTGTTTAGGCGTATATGTGTTCTTATTTTTAATCAATCATCAATTATTATTTTATCGCTCTTTTATTGAGAAGCTATTCAATGGTCATGAGAAGTTATTTTTGTATATAAATCGGGTATATTCACGTGGAACTTTTTACTATTATGATTGGTGAAATGTAGTAGAATATTGGCCATATTATAAGTGTTTGGAGAACACTAAGAAACATATATATTTGTAATTGATGAAAGGAAAGTGTCACTTGATATCTTATCGGTATACAAAACTTTTTCGGTCATAGGACATGATCGAGTGCTGTCGTAGAAGTGTTGTGATTAATGGATAAGATAAAATTCACAACTTTGGCTCCATTTGATTCACTAGAATGAATAGGAATGGAATAGAATGATCATTCCTTAAACTCTTATACGAAATTATTATTCTCTTAAAATGGTGAATGATAATTCTATTTATAATGCATTTTATCACTATTTTGTTAGTCAATCAAATATTAAAATGAACATTTTAATGGAATGACTATTTCATTCCGTTTCATTCTAGTAAATTAAATGCTATCTTTGTATTGAGATATGAGAATTAACATTAGATAATTAGTTGACAGTAGAAACACATAGTATCCTGACCTAATAATTTTCTCACTATACATCCGTTAATATTAGATATGAACAGTCAAAAATAACTCATGATGGTATCTCTATCACTTAATAATATTTCTCTCCAATCAACGGAAATCAATAAGTCACACTCTTTCCACTAATCCAGTTGATTTGGAGCACTACATGAGTGTGTACCTAAAACACCAAATAACTTCTCCGTCACTTCTCCTTCTAATAGGTTTGCGGTGAGCCCCTCAGCAATGGTTTGAGCGGTTTGCTAGGAAATAATTGCTCATCTTATGCTTAACCGATGAGATCCCAGAACCTACATTTTCTCTTTCAGAAACAATTCAGAATGGTGTTTTGTTTCCACAGCAATGCTATATTGTTTCCAATTCAGAAACAATTCATTTAAATTGTATTTGGTTCATGAATTTGGATAAAATTTGAAAAGAAAAATAGAAAAAGTATGTTTCACCAATATTTTTTCTTTTTCTTTCCAAATCCTTATCAAAACCATTGAACAAAACACTTAAGTGATGTTTGTTTGGACAGTATTGATTTTAAAATTGGATTAATAATCTAATAAAATATGTAAGAGCATTGTTATTTTAATTCAAAAGTTTGACTTACTTTTCAAATTCAATATTGTGGCAATCAATTAAAATGCCTAAAACAATTATTTCTCTCATATATTCTCTAATTATTAGACAATCATCTCTTTTACAAATCACTGAATCTAAAAAGTGGATATAAAAAGTGAGTTTGGATATCATTTTTCAATATATAATTTGATATTTGTTAAGAAAATTAGAGTTCGAAGCAATAATTTAAAGCAATGCTGTATGTACTAAAATTCTTTCAAGTGTATGTGTTCAAATATTGGATGTCAAAGTTTCATTATTTTTTTGACAACCAATCATAATTATAAATTTTTTAATAAAAGTGTTAATATTTATAGAATTATTCAATAATTTCCCGATTGAATCCTAAGAGGATGATGGAATACAAAATGGGAAGCTAATGAAAAGTTCAAATTAATTTATTAAATTGTAAAATTGAAAAAAATTTGCCAGTTTTTCCTTATAATTCTCAGGCAATTCAAACATGTAATAGAATACATAATTTTTAAAAATTGATAATCCAACGATTTTTTGATAATCATGTGTGTGGGTTAGTTTACGGGCACCTCGATTAATTTTAGGGAACAAATCTCACTATCACTTGTGAGGGTCCTATTTAAAGTCAAAACAAACGTTCTATATGGACTAACCTCAACGAACTTATTGAGACTAGTGAGTGTTGAACCTGAGACCTGGAGAGAATACACCATCAAATCCCAAATCATGCCCACTAGGTCAATCCCTTAAAATTGATAATCTAACGTGTTAAGACTAACAATCTTTAAGTAATCTCATCTCATCTAATCTAATCTATGCAAACAAACAAAACCTTTATTATAAGCTCTAAGAGCTCTTCAAGTAAGCATAAGATGGAGCAATTATTTCCAAGAAAACATCCATATACAAACGAGTTCACACTAGTGAAGTGAATAGTGATTGCATATGTCCCGACAATACCATTCATGCTGACTAGGCCGGTGTAGTTGAGTTCATGAGCTCACTAATGGGGAAAATTATTTGGTGCTTTTTAGATAAATTTATACACTCTTTTAATTTAATATTTATTGATTTTGTTAAATTTTTTAAAATTACTTAACAAGTATCAAGTGATAAATAATGTAAAGTAATGGTTTTATTCTGTGTCTAATTATCAAAGTAGATCAAGTGTGTACGAGCACGAAATAATTATTCTCGTATGAACCTGTTGATCAAGCTTGCGCTCCTCGAAACGCCGTCGCTTTGTCACTTGAGAACACAAACGTGAGCTAACCGGCGGGTGTGTGCCGGAAACCACTCCGATACCTAAGTCAGCACAATAGACAATAGACACAAAAGCTCTGTGAATTCATGAATCAAAGTTGTATTACCTCGTTCATAGGTTCTGTTATGAGTTTTTATAAGTTCCGTGTGACACAATCCTGGTAGGACTCTTACCTCACCATGTAAAGTCCTCCTAGGAATCACACTCTTGAAAGATAATGTGTATCCTTCAACACCCCCCTCACTGCTTAAACCAAGTGAGATGGTTTTACCCTGGTTGGATGACAGTACGACCGAGCTAACCCAGCTCAGATCTTTCCTTCAGTGCCTGTATCCTGGTTAGACATACTCCAACCGAGTTGTTAACTTAAGACCGGGCTAATCAAGCTTGGTGCTCCAATGCACAACGCCAAGCTAGCTCGGCTCTCGTTCAGTTGTACCTCAGTTGCCTGTTGAAACCGAGCTAATCTACGGCAAGCTACGACCGCGCTAACCAGAGCGAGGTCCACCGTGAGAAGCCATCATATCTCGGCTCCAAACGCTAAGACCGAGCTAACTCCACTCCGACCGTGGTGATTGTCATTCCATTTGACCGTGCTAACACTTCGGTCCACTTGCCAAGCCCTTTTCTACCGCGGCCCATAAAACAGCCCATTACTTAGCTCGGCGCAATTTACTTATAAATTACCCTCTCAATTGCCCCTTAATTCCATCTGCGCAACATGATTGGGATTGCTCTTCTTCCCGCCGAGCTAAAAAGTGGTCTTCAACCGGGCTAAATTCACACCGAGCTACTAATCTGTCCGGTCAAAATGTCTTTTCAACCGCTGTAACTTAATCGCTTCCCATTCCGAGGACACGTCGTGAATGTTCATTGGCCCAGTGTAACTATCACGCCATCTTCGTACTCCGAGAAATTTGAACAATCCCGCCTTTTCTCTTACTCTTCACAAAAACCCTACTCTTCAAACGTAACACTATTCACCTTCTTCTCTCTCTACTTTATGAAATTTCCTCAATACTACATCTGCAAAAGCTCGTGTTTTGCTGCTGGTGCCATTTCCATCTCCAATTCCTCCATTCTTGACTGATATGTGGCTCAAATCTGTTTCCTTTCCGTTTATTTCACATTGTTTTTGTAATACATAGTGTAGTATGTATGTTTCTCGAAACACTTTGTAGTTTCCATGGGATATGGCCACTTTTGCCCAAGAACCATGTAATAGATCCACTTAGATTCACGAACAATCTGGGAAACAATGCTTTTGATCCAAAATAAAACATCAACCGAACTAGGAAGTTGTTTGTATTAGGTGCGAACCTAGCCAGACTGAACAACCGAACTAATACTTCACACCATGCCTGTAGTTTCACTAGTCTTATGTATCATCTGTTTCAATTAGCCGAGCTATCGAACTGTATTAGGTTTGCGCAATACCACGCTAGAAAACCTCAACCACGGACCGAGCTATATCTTGGGGCTAAACCAGCTCACTGACTTAGTAAAAAACCGAACTAAATGTTGCACCATAAGCTCCAATCGGTCTAACATCCCTCGCTCAAACCGAGCTAAAAATGATAGCATCCCACGTAGCTGGGCTAAGACAACATTTATTTTACTTTTGTTTACTTTTAGCACGGTCCACTGGTCTGTGCTTAACACTTTTCCTTTTAACCTTGCAGACTTAGGTTGGCCAGGCACTCCCTTGAACGCTTCAGCCGAGATATTCCATATCATCTCAGCACCGAGCTAACACTTAAGTTTAATTTATACATAATTTAAACCCATATGGGAAAGTATAGGTTCTTAGTAAACTCACCAGGTGCTATGGCCGAGTTCCGAAGGGACTACCATATACCTGATGATGTCCATCTTACCTTAGCCGAACTAGATACCACACCCTGGGAAAACCCTGGCTTTGTTCCCTTACCTTTCTTTCCATTGTAGAAACCGGACTTAGATTCCCTGTACAGCCTCTTCTTTGCGAATTCCTTAGACAAACAAACCTCTGCCCTACCCAGCTTTCCACAAATTCGTACCGTATAATAAATGGCATCGCCGAGCTAAACCGCCAGCTTGGCCTCAACCTCAGTTTGGCCGAGTTATTTCACTGGTACTCTTTAGGCCAAAATGAGGGCAACTGGGTTTACTACTTAAGAATAAGGCGCCGCCGTGAAAAGATAATAAAGAATACCCCAGACAAAGACGTAAACGACGATGATTTTTTCTGGATTTCTGGGAATTTTCAAGACCATGAGGCCCAGATCCCAGGAGACTGAATAAACTGGAACAAAGGAGTCGCCGGTATAATTACCCCGGCTCACTTTTTGCCTTCCTTACTCCGTTTGTTAGTTTTGAACCACACTAATCCTTGTAATTTTCCTGTATATAGATTTAAACTTTCTAAAGTCGCAGTACAGCTACCCTAACCTTGGTGCACTCCGCGCCGCACTAAGACATCCCGATCGAGGTTGGGCCGAGCTGCTCAACTTCGAACCGACATATCGATATAGTAGCAGGAGGAAGACCAGAGTGACAGACTTCTGGTTGGAGCCTTTACCTGAGCCTGATCCTTCCCTTCCACAAATCAACCTCATTCCATTAACAGCGGAGCAAGAGATGGCAAAAGAGAGAGCTATAAGAGCCCTCATCACCGAGATGAACCAGCCCGAGGTACCACAAGCCGGTTAGACTCAGGAAACCGTGGTAGCCCTAACCATCCCATCAGCCTTCATCATCCCGCGCAAGCAAGCAAGCTCGGACTTCCACAACCAAGCCACGCCTTGTCGACGAAGATGAAACCATCCTTCCTCAATCCATACCACCAAGCCCACAACCGGAGCGCTCTGACCGAGCTAGCTCCTCCAAGTGGGTGCCTAAGGTCACGTACAAGAACCGCGCTATCACTGACTCCGACTTAGTGGTTACGGAAAAAAACCATATGCTGGCCTTTAATCTGGCCAAGAGTGTCTGCCTTCCAACCGATATGGATCACCACGACCATCTTACCGAGCTAAAGGCCATTCGCTTGGCTTCAAAATCAATGGTGTTGGTAAGTTCTCCCTTTCCTTCTCCAAATTTCAACATATTTTCGCTCGGTTTATCTCAAAATTGTTTCTCCCTTCTTGCAGGCCTTACAGAAGAACCACGTCGCACACAAGCGTGTGCTGGAACTTCGAAAGACCACTAGAGAGGCCATGGCAGAGGCCAATGCTAAAACGGCAGAGCTAAAGGAGGCCAAGAATAAAATGGCCGAGCTACAAACCGAAGTGGCCCGCCTGACCGGTTTTGTCAGTTCGGCTGAGGCAGACAAGCAGAAGGCTGCGGCCGTGATAAAAGATAAATATCTACGTGAGCTGGTCAAGCTTGAGGACAAGAAAAATGCCGAGATAAAAAAGTTGGAAAAGAAGGTGGAAGACGCAGAAGATCGCAGCTACAAAGAAGGTGAAGCCACCTACATCCTGCAGTGCGAAGCTGCTAAGGATATATTCTTCAAGTGTGCGTGGAAAGCGGCCGTGGCACAGTTCGGTCACGGTCCTGAAATCGAGGTCTTCCTGAACCCTCCTTCGCACTTTATACCGAGCTACATGGCGGGGTACGCTCAAGCCATTCAACAAAAAATTCTTCAAGAAAGGGAGGACGACGAGGATCAAGTTCCTAAAGCCAACACCCAGCTCGGTCACCAATCTATCTCTCCTACTCCAGTAGACTACATCCCACCTTCAACTGTCGTGACTGCCGCGGTGCCTTCGACCGAGCTCAACCAAGGTGTGCTTGTCTCCACCGAGCTACCTTTGGGTGAAGACCGGGTTGATTTGGACGCCGACTTAGAAAACCTTTTCTCCTGATTTTTCTATTTTTCTTCTTTTGCTGCTAATGAAGTTTGTGACCAGGCTGAGGCCCCACTTTTGTACCTTTGACTTGAATTTGGAATGAAATCTTCAATTGTTTCAACTGTTAGTTCGGTTAACTCCTATGCTTGCATTTACTTTTCAATTGTAATGTAATCTTTAATGCAGTATAACATTTTCTTGCCGAGATGCCTATCTCAGTCTTTACCTTGAAATCTTCGATAATACCTGCCAACCTCTTTAGCTTAGGTTTTTACCTCGGCTGAAGATTACCAAAAGTTGTTTATTCCAGCCAACCACTTTTCAGCCTTGAACCTTATCTCGGCTGAGGAATACTAAGTGTTGGTTTTTCCAGCCAACCACTTTTCTGCCTAGATCCTTATCTCGGCTGAAGAGTACCAGGAGTTGGTTTTTGCAGCCAACCGCTCGTAAGCCTAGATCCTTATCTCGGCTGAAGAGTACTAAGAGTTGGTTATTCCAGCCAACCACTCTTCAGCCTTGATCCTTATCTCGGCTGAGGAATACTAAATGTTGGTTTTTCCAGCCAACCACTCTTCAGCCGTGATCCTTATCTCGGCTGAGGAATACTAAGTGTTGGTTTTTCCAGCCAACCACTCTTCTGCCTAGATCCTTATCTCGACTGAAGAGTACTAAGTGTTGGTTTTTCCAGCCAACCTCTTCAACCCAGATCCTTATCTTAGCTAAAGAGAGTTCAAGGTTGGTTATTCCGACCAACGTAGAACGAAGTGTTTGGTTTTTCCAGCCAAACGTCCTGCAGCCTAGATCCTTATTCTCGGCTTAGGAGAGGTGTTGGTTTTTCCAGCCAACCTCTTCAGCTCAAATCCTTATCTTGGCTGAAGAGAGTTCGAAGTCGGTTATTCCTGCCAATCTTGAGTGAAGTGTTTGGTTTTTCCAGCCAAGCGTCCTGCAGCCTGGATCCTTATCCTGGACTTAGGAGAGGTGTTGGTTTTTCCAGCCAATCTCTTCAGCTCAGATCCTTATCTTGGCTAAAGAGAGCTCAAAGTCGGTTATTCCTGCCAACCTTGAGTGAAGTATTTGGTTTTTCTAGCCAAACGTCCTGCAGCCTGGATCCTTATCCTGGGCTTAGGAAAAGTGTTGGTTTTTCCAGCCAACCTCTTCAGCTTAGATCCTTATCTTGGCTGAAGAGAGTGCAAAGTTGGTTATTCCGGCCAACTCTGCTTACAATGCCCCTAGCTCACTAAAACAACTTTTACAGTAGAAAACAATTGTACTGAAAAGAAACTACTTGTTTTATTAAAAAAAGGGAAAATTACATGTACTTAAAAGAAAAGCTAAAAATAAAAGAGTTTGAGATTGGCAGTGTTCCATGGCTTGGGAATGGTCTTGTCGTCTCCATCCTCTAAGTGGTATGCCCTTTTGCCAGCTAATCCAACCACTTTGTAAGGTCCTTCCCAATTGGGCCCTAACTTGCCATCTCCGGATACCAGGGTATTTCTTATTGCTTTGCGCAGTACTCAATCTCCGATCTTGAATTGCCTTGGATGTACTGTCTTGTTATATTTTCTGGATAACTCTAGCTGGTATGAGGTAATGTGAACCAGTGCTTTTTCTCTTCTTTCTTCTGCAAGGTCGAACTCCAATGCTATGGCTTCTCCATTTAACTATGGGTCAAAATTTTCGCTTCTGATGGTAGGGAGGCCAATTTCCAGTGGGATTACAGCTTCCATGTCGTAGGCTAAGGAGAATGGCGTTTCGCCAGTTGATCGCCGAGGTGTGGTGCGGTAAGCCCATAAAACATAAGAAAGCTCCTCAACCCACTTTCCTTTTGCTTTCTCTAATCTTTTCTTCAATCCATCCAAGACGACTTTGTTTGATGCTTCTGCCTGGCCGTTTGCTTGGGGGTATGCTGGTGTAGAATTGTAGAATTCTATTTTGTACTCCTCATAAAAGCCTCTGAAGATTTTGCCATCAAACTGAGTGCCGTTGTCCGATATTAGAGCCTTGGGTATGCCAAATCGAGTGATGATATTCTGCTAGACGAACTTATTCACATCTTTCTTCTTTATCAATGTGAGTGCTTCTGCCTCCACTCACCTTGTGAAGTAGTTTGTTGCTGCAAGAAAGAACTTTATGTTGCTGGGTGCCATTGGAAGTGGCCCCACTATGTCTAAGCCCCACATTGCGAAAGGCCATAGGCTAGTTAAAAGTAAAAGCTCTCTGGCTGGCTGATGTATTTGATGTGCGAACTTCTGACATTTCTCGCACTTCTTGACATACTTTTCTGAATCTGCTTGCATGTAAGGCCACCAATATCCCTGCGAAATTGCTCTGTAAGCCAATGATCTTCCTCCTTGGTGGCTTCCGCATACGCCTTCGTGTATCTCGAACAAGAATGCCTCAACTTTGCTAGGATGTACGCATTTCAAGTAAGGTCCTGTAAAGGATTTTTTGTATAAGGCCATTGACGGGGAGAGTCAAAATCGCTGCGACTTTGCTCTTATTTTGTTGGCTTCTTTCTTCTTTTCAGGTAAGATGCTGTTCTTTAAGAACACTATAATGGGATCCATCCAAGAAGGACCTAATTCGGCACAACATACTTCAGCTTCTTCGGGTTCTTCAATGCTTGGTCTTCATAGGAAGTCAATCAGCAATGGATGTGGGATGGATGTGTCTGCCATCGAAGCAAAGCCTGCTAATTCATCTACTCTGCTATTTTCTTCTCTGCCAATCTGCTCTATCCGCACTACTTCAAACTTCACGATCTCTTTTCTAACTAACTCTTGGTACTTAGCCATCCTTTCATCATTTGTTTCGTAGTCGCCTGAAATTTGGTTTACCACCAGCTGTGAGTCATTGTAAATCATTAACTCGGTGGCCTTCATGTAGAGTGCTGATCTTAGTCCTGCCAGAAGTGCTTCATATTCCGCTTCGTTGTTTGATGCTGGGAAGCCAAGGTTGACTACCTGTTCCACTAATAGGCCATCTGATGAGATGAGAACTATGCCAAGTCTTGCACCGTGCCTGTTAGATGCTCCATCCACAAAGAGCTTCCACATCTCTCCAACGAATAGCTTCTAGCAAGTTGAGGGGTCGGATGATGTCTTTGGGTCGTGAGTGTTGCTGATGTTTTCTTCCAAGTCCACACCTGCTGTTTGCCCCTCATTTTCTGATTGTACCAAGTTTTTGTTTGCTGATGAGTTTTTGCCTGGTGCAGCATGATTCGCCTCTTCCTGTTCGTCATTACTCTGATCTATTTTGGGGTGTGGCTAGGCATCCTGATTCAGGGGTTGCGTGCTTCCTGCGGCGCTTTCCATCCCCATTTCGGTTGCACCAATCAAGTCAACTGGGCAGATGTGATGGCTTCCTGGGGTGAATTCTGCCACAAAGTCTGCCAATGCTTGGGCTTTTATTGCGATTCTGGGTTGAAACTTGATATCATACTGTCCCAGTTCCATCACCCACTTCAAGATTCGTCCAAAAAAGTCCGCCCTCTCAAACAAAGCTTTTAATGGAAAAGCTGTAAGGACAATTATGGTGTGGGCATGAAAATAATGCGACAACTTCCTTGATGCCATCACCAAGGCTAAGGCTAGTTTTTCCAATGGTAAGTACCTGGTTTCCGCGCCCAGCAATGTCTTGCTAACATAAAAGATGGGTAGGTGTTGGATTCCCTCCGCTCTGACCAACACCGCGCTAACTGCGTGCTGTGAAACGGTTAGGTACAAAAAGAGCTCTTCTCCAGGTATTGGGGTTACTAGCAGCGGTGAAGAAAACATGTATTCATTCAAGCTCTCTAGGGCGCGGTCGCATTCTTCATCTCACTCAAACTTGGCTTTTAATACTTGGAAAAATGGTCGACATTTGTCTAACGATCGACTTATGAGCCGGTTGAGTGTAGCTGCCATGCTAGTGAGATGCTGCACTTCCTTGACTGTTTTGGGCCTCTCTAGATCCTGGATTGCTTTGATCTGAGAGGGGTCTGCCTCTATACCTCGGTTGGTCACCAAGAAGCCTAGGAATTTGCCTGATCTTACGCCGAACGCACACTTGGAAGCATTAAGGCGCAACTTGTTCTTCTTAAGGATCTGGAACATTTTACCTAAGTCCCTGAGATGGTCCTTCTCATCCTTGCTTTTGACCACCATGTCGTCGATGTAAGCCTCCATTATTCTGCCTAACAATGGGTCAAACATCTTGGTAACCATCCGTTGGAATGTTGCCCCTACGTTTTTTAGGTCAAAGGGCATGACCTTATAATAATACAATCCTCTGGGCGTTGTAAAAGATGTAACCTCTTGGTCAGGCTCATACATAGCGATCTGATAGTAACCTCTATACTCATCAAGGAAGCTAAGTCGATTATGGCCTGCCGTCAAGTCTACCAGTTGGTCTATTCTGGGTAGGGAAAAGCTATCTTTTGGACATGCCTTGTTGACTGTTTTGTAGTCCACGCAGACACGCTATTTTTCATTCTTCTTTGGAACCACCACTGTATTGGATATCCATCTGGGGTAGTGCACCTCTCTGATAGCTCCTGCTTCTAGCAAGTTCCCCACTTCCTCCGCCACTATCTCGGCATGGTGGAGTGCTGATCTGCGAGTGCGCTGTATAACTGGTCTAGCAGATGGATGGACGTTCAATTGGTGACAGATGAAGTTTGGGTCGATGCCCGGCATGTCATACAGTGTCCAGGCAAACACTTCGATGTTAGAGGTCAAGAATTCCATGACCTCTATTCTTTCAGTGCTGGACATAGATGAACCGAGCAAGAAGAACTTTTTCGGGTTCTTTTCATCTATCCTTACATGTACCAAGTCTTCCACTACCTGCTGTTCAGAGGCTTTGCCAACATCCGCGAACAACTTATTGCTCTCAGGTTCTTCCACCATCTGTACATACCCCTTGGCAGCGCGGCTGCCATTTACTGTGACGAAACATTGTTTGGACATAATTTGGTCTCCAAAGACCTCTTTAATTACTTCGGCTTCGTTGGGGAACCGCATTACTTAATGGTAAGTTGACGCTACCGATCGCATGGCATGCAGCCATGTCCTTTCCAAGATTATGTTGTAAACGGAAGGGACTTTCAATACCCAAAATTCCACATGTTTCGTCATGCTTCCTGCTCTGACTGGGAGGATTATCTTGCCAACTGGCCACTCTGGCATTGAATTGAATCCGATAAGGGGGAATACGACGGGTGCCAAGTCTTTATCCTCTAGTTTCAGTTGTTTGAAGGTTTCGTAATACATTATCTCACATGAGCTCCCTTGGTCAATCAAAATCCGTTTGACGTCGAAATCCTTGACGCGGAAAGTGACAACTAGTGCATCGTTATGAGGGCAATATATCATTGCCAAGTCTCTGTCTGAAAAAGACATGACATTCGTGGCCTCTGTTCTCCCCTTTTTGGTGGCAGATTGTGCACTTAGTACCTCCCTTAAGTGCTCAGCCTTCTTGATCATTCCCCTGAACTCACATACTCGCTCAAGTTCGAATACCCCATGTATTACGTTAATCACACCTTGAGGTGGGGTGTCGATCGGCATTCCGTTTGGGTTGTCGTGGTTCTGGGGGGCTGGCTGTGTCCCTCCTTCTATTTACTGGTCCAGGTGCCCAGCTGCCACTAACTCCTCCAAGTGCTGTCTCAACGGTGTGCAATTTTCAGTGCAGTGCCCCTTTTCATCATGGAAGGTGCACCGAGACCTTTCGTCATAGTTCTTCTGTGCTTCTCCCAACTTAGCTGGCCATCTGATGAAAGGTTCATCGCGTATCTCACTGAGAATCCGGTAGATCAGCTTTTTGAACACCATTGTGATGGCAGTGCGGACTCTTAACCATCTTTTGTCTGAGTCCTCTCTATTGGCCCGCCTGCCTCGCCCATTCCTGCTGGGGCGTTCTATCGTATTGACTTTTGCCGCAGTCTTTTTATCTGATATCGCTGTTGTGCCAGATTTTGTTTTAGCACGGGCGCCATCCTCTTCCACCCGAATATGCTGGTGCACTCGCTCTATCAAGGCCTCCATTGTGAGGGGTGGCGCTATAGTTATTAAATCCCTCAACTTGTTTCCGACTGGTAGCCCCCTTTTGTACTACGCGATGGCAAGATTGGTAGGGCAATCTCCTATCTGGTTGAAGGTCTCCCAGTAACGACTGTTGTAGGATCTCGGCGTCTCTTTGTCGCCCATGTCAATGGAGAGTAGCTGATCGATCTCTACTAGTGTTTTGGTGTTCGTTCTGAACCTAGTCACGAACGCCTCAGCCAATTGCGCCCAGGAGGCGATACTGCCTTCTGGTAGCCTTTCGAACCAGGTTAAGCCTAGGTCGCCAAGGCTAGATGGGAATAGTATGCACATCAAAGCCTCGTTCCGCCGGTACATTGCCATAACCTGGCGAAAGTGGCTTAGGTGCATGTAGGGATCTGTCTTCTCTTCATAAGTCGTAAACTTAGGCTGGAGGAAGCCGGAAGGTAGTGGCGCGTTCTCAATTGCTGGAACGAACGGCGAGCTATGCAACTTTGCTAATGCTTTGTCCGTTGGTTCGTAGGTAGGGCGCGGTATTGGCATTCCTACCTTGACGCTTCCATGCGTCCGAGGAGCCAACCGCTGAAGGGCTGAAACTCTGCGCGAGTCGCGTGCCCTGACATCCTCCTTCCACCGTGCCCTTTCTTCAAGCACAGTTCGCAAATTAGACGATCTAGGCAACTCCGTCTGCCTGGATGACGTCTGGTGCGTGTACGAGGGCCGATATGTGCTTCCTTCAGTATATGACCTCTCAGTTCTCGTTCTCTCAGACCTGGAGTAATGAGTCCTAGACGTCCTTATTTGAGTGTCACCTGTTCTAAGGCTCCTACTCTCTGCTTGTGATGGCGTGGTGTGTCTTCCGCGACCTTCCGAGTGGCGAGGGGGCGTACTACCTTTGCGTCCATCTCCTATCGCCACCTATTTTCCTTTTATCTGGCGCTTCATCAACTCCATGTCCACCGTCATCCTTCGTATCAACTCATCCTGTTCCTTTACGCGATCCTCCAGAACCTGAGGGTCAATCCATCGCCTCTGCCTTTCGGGGCTTTGAGAGTGACGAGGGCTGTTACCTCGCCTTCCCCTTGCATCCCTCCGGGGGTTCTGTCGTTGGGGCTCTAAATCCGCCATGGGAGGGATAGAAGGCAAACCTTCACGCTTCCCACCCCCTCTGGGGTTTGTCCGTCGATAGCGGACTGCAGTAAGTCTTCATTGTGCGCCATTGATCTCAACTAGAGAGGAAAGCTTGATCAAGAGGCTTTGTTCTTTGTGGACTTCTCACAAACGGCGCCAATTGAACGAGTACGAAATAATTCTTCTCGTATAATCCTGTTGATCAAGCTTGCGCTCCTCGAAACGTCGTCGCTTTGTCACCTGAGAACACAAACGTAAGCTAACCGGCGGGTGTGTACCGAAAACCCCTCCGATGCCTAAGTCAACACAATAGACAATAGACACAAAAGCTCTGTGAATTCAGGAATCAAAGTTGTGTTACCTCGTCCATAGGTTCTGTTATGAGCTTTTATAAGTTCCATGTGGCACAATCCTGGTAGGACTCTTACCTCTCCATGTAAAGTCCTCCTAGGAATCACACTCCTAAAAGATAATGCTTATCCTTCAACACCCCCCTCACTGCTTAAACCAAGTGAGATGGTTTTACCCCGGTTGGATGACAGTACGACCGAGCTAACCCAGCTTAGATCTTTCCTTCAGTGCCTGTATCCTGGTTAGGCATACTCCAACCAGGCTGTTAACTTAAGACCGAGCTAATCAAGCTTGGTGCTCCAATGCACAACGCCAAGGTAGCTCGGCTCTCGTTCAGTTGTACCTCGGTTGCCTGTTGAAACCGGGCTAATCTATGGCAAGCTACGACTGCGCTAACCAAAGCGAGGTCCACCGTGAGAAGCCATCATACCTCGGCTCCAAATGCTAAGACCGAGCTAACTCCACTCCGACCGTGGTGATTGTCATTCCATTTGGACCGTGCTAACACTTCGGTCCACTTGCCAAGCCCTTTTCTACCACAGCCCATAAAACGGCCCATTACTCAGCTCGACCCAATTTACTTATAAATTACCCTCTCAAGGTGAATGCAAATACAATGACTTCAAAATATTTATCTACTTCTCATTTACCAAAAGGACCAAACTAATGATCAATAGTCAAATACGGTTGTTTTTGAAGCCCGCAAGTCATTGGATCCTATAATATTATGATATTTCATGAGCTCATTATTGGGGAAAATTATTTGGTTCTTTTTAGATAAATTTATGTAGTGTTTTAATTTGATATTTATTGATTAAGAGTCAATATTTTTTGTTAAGTGTTTTAAAAATCACTTAACAAGTATCAAGTGATAAAAGAGTAATCTGTATTCTGTGTCTAGTTATCAAAGTAGACCAAGTAAATGCAAATGCAATGACTTCAAAATATTTATCTGTTGCTCACTTATCAAAAAGACCAAGCTAATGATCAATAGTCAATACTGTTGTTTTTGAAGCCCGCAAGTCATTGGATCCTATAATATTCCGATATTTCACAATTTTCAATTTATGTTTTTGAAGCCCACAAGTCATTGGATCCTATAATAGAAATCTAAATTCAAGATCTCAAGTCAAATTAAGAGGAGAAAATAATAACTGTTGCGTACCTAACATCATTAATGAAAATAATTCCAACGGTAGACTTTTTGGTGATTATTATCTTCTGCTCCAGAACCGTACTCCTGTTTCTCTCACACACTGATGGAAAAATATGAGATGGAGGCTAGGATTGGAGTGGAGAAAATAATAACCATTGCGTACCTAATATCATTGATGAAAATAATTCTAGCGATAGACTTTTTGGTGATTGTTATCTTCTGCTCCAGAACCCTACTCCTGTTTCTCTCACACACCGATGGAAAAATATGAGATGG
This sequence comes from Camellia sinensis, assembly GCF_055761805.1. Classification (NCBI taxonomy): domain Eukaryota; kingdom Viridiplantae; phylum Streptophyta; class Magnoliopsida; order Ericales; family Theaceae; genus Camellia; species Camellia sinensis. Next base: position 64,940,680 of record NC_138961.1, on the reverse strand, counting down.
AGGCTAAGATTGGAGTAACGATCTCAACCACATATTTATAAAGCCCCAATTCCATATTAGCCCATCATAAATAATGGAATTATAAGTGACCCTAAACTGATCTCTACACACATAGTTTAGCCCATATTTCTTTAGTGCACCTATCATGACAAAAAAATATGTGCTATTAGAAATGTATCAATGACCCGGTCATGTTTCTGTATGTATCATAATTTAATGGGACTAACCAACACCACTTATACTTTATTTAACAATATATAATATATAATTATTTGATCTATGTAGGCCCACCTACAAAAAATTCCTTAATATCTCTCACTTAGGCCACATAGGTCAACTTTGCTTTAAGTGAGAGGCATCTAAGTCTAACCTATAGAGATTATCAATCAAATAATCATTACTAATAAAATTTGAATTTCGAAAAATAATCTTTCTTTTCCAAATGAACAAGTATAACTGGATTTGTTCAAACAGGAAAAAAAAATCAAAATCCGTCTAAATGGCGGCATATAAACAATCTCATCTAAATTAAAATAAAAATCAAATTCTAATTTAATCTATAAACTTTAATTGCCTCAACAAATAATTTATTATCATCTTCCATGTAAAAGAACCTTTTAGCATTCACTAACCAGACAACTCCTTAAGCAACTCTGCATAATAACACTAATGTGAATAGTAGTTCCCGTGTCTATTCACCAAGTGTGGATTGATACTTTAGCTAAATTAAATTCACAACAAACAAAAAATAGAAATTGTCACATTTATTTGCAAGCTACTAATGGTATTTGGGACAATCATTCTTCACATGACCAACTTTCTTGCAAAAGGAATAGTAAAGAACCTTATTCTATTTCTATTGCACTTTTGCCTGTCAAGTCCCAACATTCGCAGTTTCCTTACTTTATTATCTCTTCTTTTTTTTTTCTTTTTTTTTTTTTCTTAGTGCCCGAATTGCCATGAGAAAAATTATCAAGCTCTACAAAAATTTCGATTTTTTGCGACAGCAAAATGCCGTCGCTAATACACCTAATGCTATCTCAAAAAACTTTTAGCGACGGCAAAGGGGGGTCACAACAGAGGGTATTGCAAAAAAGTTTTAGTGATGGCATGTCACCGTTGCCTTTTTTTCGCAACGGCAAATATTGGCTTTCGCGACGGCGTTTTACTATCGCCTATATTATGTAAAAAATTAGACCTTTTTGTGACGGCAATGCTTTTACCGACGCTAAAACTTTTATTTGAGACGGCAAAAGAAGCTGTCGTGAAATTTTTTTTTTTTTTTAGACGGCATTACCTCTGTCGCCAAAAACTATTTTGCGACGGCATTGCCTATGTCGCCAAAAAAATTATGCTTTAGGTCTAATGTTTTTGCAACGGTATGGTGCTGTCGCAAAAAATAAAAAATAAAAAAATTACAATAAAATTATTAAAAATATTAAAATTACCTGTATTAAATGAAAAAAAATTGAAAAAAAAAACAAATAATTGCATAATAATATAAAAATTCCTGTATAGAAATAACAATTTCACCATAATAAAAATATTCTTGCATTCATAACTAAACATCAGCAAATTACCCCACTACATAATGTTCAATAATACATATATGATGTTTAATTACATAATTGTAGGAGCCGAATAATGGCAAAATCAGAAGGTGCGTACCTTAGAAGACTGATATTAATCGGCTGTATCTCACGAGAATGGGAAGCCAAATATAATATATGTGCCGAATAGGTGTAGATCCTTAAAGCCGAATAAGAGAAAGGACAATGATTAAAAAGTAGGCCCTGGCCCCGAGGATCAAAAGGAACAGGTATAAATACAGGAACAATGGATTGAGAAAGGTATGTAAATATCACTTCACTTAACTTAGTAAACAAGCTATCTTGAGTGTTTGAACTGACTTGTCCGTCGAAGTGCTAATTCTGGCACCCCAACCGGAGTGTTTGTATCTTTTCAGGTGACTAGCTGAGGATCATTAGCGTCTCTCAAGATTTGAAGAGTATTTTCAAACCATTTCTCCACAATTGGCGCCGTCTATGGGAATACTCAAATACATCCATGGCAGGCGTGACTAAAGATCCTCCGATAGCCACTGACGAGACCGCACAGAGAGATGACCTCACTCCAACAAATATGCTCGGAAAGGAAACCATCGCTGCAAGACGCGCCTTGAACTTCAACTCACCAACGACTTCAGCGCAAGAGACAATCCAAGCGATCATGAAACAAGCAAAGCAAAATGAACAAAGGCTGGAGAACATGATCGCTGAAAATGAACGTCTCCGTCAAGATTTGGCCCTGGAAGTAGCAAAATCCAGAGAAGCCGTGCGCTAAGATCCCGAACGACCTTCGAGGACAGGTGGACAACAACCTCGAGCCCGACCAAAGGATACCGATAGCGACTCCAACTCATTATCCACGGAGCTCAACAAGAAGGGACGATCCGAAACTTCTAGCTCCTCCGAAAAGAGTCTACATACAAGGAACAAGCGCAGAAGAAGCAATTCAGACGAAGAGGACCAGCACGATCCTTTTGTCCAAGAGCGGCCCTGCCCAAGAAGTTCAAAGCTCCGTCATTCACTCTTTACGATGGAAAATCAGACCCCACTGATCATATCCGTCACTATAAGTAAGCCATGACATTGAATGCAGACAACGAAGCCCTCATGTCCCGAATATTCCCCAGCAGCCTGGGGCCATTAGCTGTCAGATGGTATTACAAGCTGGAGCCGGTTTCGATCAAAAGCTTCCATCAATCACAGAAATCCTTCAGGGCTAGGTTCATCACCAACGAGGTACAGCCGAAACAAGCCAACTCTCTCTGGGCTATGTAGATCCAGTCAGGAGAAACGCTCAGAGCGTATTCGACGCGCTTTTGGAAATGCTTCAACCTCGTCGACGACGCTTGCAACGACTCCATGGCCATCACCGCCTTCAAAATGGGACTGCATCCTGATAGCGCTCTTCGCAGTTCCCTGACCAGAAGACCCCCCAAAATAGTCTGGGCGTTGATGAAGAAAGTTGAAGAGTATTGCAAAGTGGAAGATGATGCCTTGAGAATAAAAGCCAGACAAATGTCCAACAAAACGGCCCCCCTTGAAATTGCTCAACCAATAAGTTCCGTGCCACCTCCGAGCCCTGAGCCACGGCAATGCGCTAAACGAGACAAAAGGCGAGACTCTCGCCGATCAAGCGATCAATGCTCCCACCGAACGAATGAACAACTGCAAGTCGACAGCAGGCGCTCGAGGCATGCTGACAAGAAGTACACAGAGTTGTCAGAACCAATCACTGCAATAATGACTAAAGTCCAATACCTTCCATTCTTCAAATGGCCGTCAAAGATGGTAGGGCCACCCAACACACGAAGAAAGGATAGACGGTGCGAGTATCACAAAGATCACAGCCACGAAACCGAGAGTTGTTACGCATTAAAGGATCACCTGGAAGAACTGGTGCAAGACAGCCGACTGCAACAGTACGTGAGAAAGGGAAAGCCAATCAAGGCATTAGCCTTGAGGCAGGACTCACCTCCACTTGGCGTAATCCATATAATCTACAGCCTGCCTGCATCCCCAACCGTGCACACTTTCAATCACATCTAATCCCCCAAAAGCAACGTATTCCGACCGAATGGCCCAGAAAAGCTCCGACAATTACTTTCAATGACTCCGATCTTAGTGGCACAACAGCCTCCCACATCGATCCGTTGGTCATCAAATTACGCGTAAATCAGTTCACCATTGAACGCATTCTCATAGATCCAGGGAATACTTCAGAGGTTATGTATTACAAAACTTTCATCAAACTCGGCTTCAACGAGTCAGATCTGTCTCCGGCGCCTCACCCATTGTTCGGCTTTAATACGAATCCTGAGTACCCGTTAGGGAAGATCATACTACCTGTTCGAGCGGGCTCCAGAATGGTCGAAGTAGAATTCCTGGTCATAAAGCTCCCTTCGCCGTATAATGTCATCATGGGGCGAACCTGGTTACATATTATGAAGGCCGTTCCAAGCACTTATCATCAGCTTGTGCGCTTCTCGACAGCCCATGGCATTGAAGAAATTTGTGGCTCCCCGCGATCAGCACAAGCAGAGATTTTATGAAAACCCTATCACTGACCCGACCTGTGAGCTTTGATACTTGTATATATATAACTTCTGCAATGCAAACCATTTTTCTTCGTCGCTCAATTCATTTCTCAAACCCCATTGTAGCGCTCGTCATGTCGGCGATTCAAAGCCCCCTTTAGTGCATGACACCTTAGGGCCGATTAAGTCTCCAGATTCGAAGCCCCCTTTGGTGCATGACACCTTAGGACCGATTAAGCCTCCGGATGCAGAGCCCTTTTGGTGCATGACACCTTAGGGCCGATTAAGACTCCGGATTTGGAGCGCCCTTCGTGGATATCACGATTGGCCACATTAAGTCTCCAGATTCGGAGCCCCCTTTGATGCATGACACCTTAGGGCCGATTAAGTCTCCGGATTCGAAGCCCCCTTTGGTGCATGACACCTTAGGGCCGATTAAGCTTCCGGATTCGGAGCCCCTTTGGTGCATGACACCTTAGGGCCGATTAAGACTCCGGATTCGGAGCGCCCTTCGTGGATATCACGATTGGCCACATTAAGTCTCTGGATTCAGAGCCCCCTTTGGTACATGACACCTTAGGGCCGATTAAGTCTCCGGATTCGGAGTCCCCTTTGGTGCATGACACCTTAGGGCCGATTAAGCCTCCGGATTCGAAGCCCCTTTGGTGCATGACACCTTAGGGCCGATTAAGACTCCAGATTCGGAGCGCCCTTCGTGGATATCACGATTGGCCATATTAAGTCTCCAGATTCGGAGCCCCCTTTGGTGCATGACACCTTAGGGCCGATTAAGACCCCGGATTCGGAGCGCCCTTCGTGAATATCACGATTGGCCACATTAAGTCTCCGGATTCGGAGCTCCCTTTGGTGCATGACACCTTAGGGCCGATTAAGACTCCGGATTCGAAGCCCCCTTTGGTGCATGACACCTTAGGGCCGATTAAGACTCCGGATTCGGAGCGCCCTTCGTGGATATCACGATTGGCCACATTAAGTCTCCGGATTTGGAGCCCCCTTTGGTGCATGACACCTTAGGGCCGATTAAGTCTCCCGATTTGGAGCCCTCTTTGGTGCATGACACCTTAAGGCCGATTAAGTCTCCGTATTCGGGGTACCCTTCGGTACGAACAAAACAAAACACGCCAACATCCGAAATAAAGTGCTTAACTAAGCATATAAAAAATTCAGAATAAGACGCAAATGTTTAAAATAAAACTTTTTATTTGATCAAACAGTTGTTACATAAACGCAACCCGCATTTGAGCATTACAATACCCATTTTCAACCTCAAAAGCTAAAATGGGGAAAAGACACATTGGTGAAGCGGCAGCGCCGAATCAACTCCCGTCACCCGGTAGTCCTCCACGGTTTGCAATGCCTTGAGCCAATTGTGCCCAAGCCCATGACTTGCACATTGCCAAACTTCCCCTGATACCATTGACAATGTCAAGGCAAAGATCCCGGACAAGAAAGGATAAACCCAACGGTCGTTGCCTTTCCTTTCGGGGTGATCTGCTTCGACGACTTGAAGACTCATGTCAACTTTTGGACGCCCTACCTCCCATACGGATGGGTCTTCTGCCGCGCTCCATTGCAAAACCAAGCTCGACTGAACTCCGAGCCTCTCTAACTAACATCCCCACTTATCTCACCTCACATAATAAGTGATTGTTTATCTGCGCGAAGCGCCCACTCCTTTTATCTTCAATACTGGCAACGATCTCGAGGCCCCAATCCCGAGGCGATTTCATTAACGCTAAACTCCATGAGACAAACGTCGATTGACATTCGCCACGGCCTAGTTATCCAAACGACTTTTTGAAACACATGCACTGGCCAAAAATCTAGGCCCCGAGCCGAGTCAAATTTGCCGCAGCCACTCTACTCACTGGTTTTCGACTTCCTCAAGTTACAATGGCCTCATTCAGGAATAAACGGCTATCACGTATGGATCGACCCTGCCTATGAACCGGCGTATCACTGGACAGATAACAAATACTCGGACCGATCAACGTTTATACATTCATTCAAACATGTATACAATAAAACGAAACACGTACATACCGAATACGAACTGCAACGAAATATTTATAATAAAACGTTTCTATTCAATCAAACAAACAATAAATTACATAGTTTTGAACGTGATCTGCGTTTCAACCTTACAATAGGTATATTTATACGGCGTCACCCTCATCCTCACTCTTCTCGACTTCAAAAGCGGAAAACGAAAAATGTTTACTGTGGTAGAGTGGCGATGCCGAATCAATGCCCAACGCTTGAAGAGCTTCCGCGGCTTGAGATGCCTTGATCCAACCGTGCCTAAATCCACGATTTTCACATCGGCAAACTTCTTCGGCAAGTTTCTCTTTGGTCTTTTCGATTCCAACTTTTCGGCCTTCATGAAAACCTTTTTCATAGGCCCTCCCCTTCGCGGTCTCCATTGCGAACATACTCGTCGTCTCAGGATCAACGAGCGCGGTACTGATGAGCCGACTGGTAACCCTTTCTTCCACGATTGGGTTTCCCTGCCCGGCGGGTTGTGCTTGAGCCGCCTTGGTCTTCCTTAACTCGCGCTTAGCCGCCTCTACGCGAGCCTCCAAACTTCGAATACGTTCCTCCTTCTTCTCCATTTCTCGGCGGGCAGCGCGCAGCCGCATGCCGATTTCATAGGCAGTGTAAAGCCCCTTCACCGCCCTGTGAATGCCTTCACGAAATATTTCGTAGTCCTGTCGACCTACCATCGATTGCTGAACCTCAGGAGGAAAAATTTGTCGAGCAAACTCGACCGCTACATTTGGGTCTCGAACGATCGAGTCCGCCTCTATCATGGGTCTATTCTCCACAAATACTGCAAAGCTTAATGGGCACAAATTCGCATCAAATCCCCTCTCGACTCGAGGTTAAGGAGATCTGCCCTGCGACTGCTTGTCCCGCCTGGGCAACCTGCTTCGACATCAAGGAGACTGACGCCTCTCTCGATCCCTGGAACTCTTACTCCCTGTGCACAAAGGGTCATCACCTCGATTCATGTCTCCACCCAGCTCAGCTAGTGTCCTCGCTTCCCCTCTGCTATTAAAGAAGAGTCTGTTCGACATTCACACGATACCTTCAAAAGCTAGAGTCAGTTGCTTATTGTGCTCATAAAAGTTGTACCTTTAATCATTTATCCTTTACAGAGGCAGCACCCTCGAGACAATCTCATTAATTGTGAAAACCTCAATCGCCCGACGCCGACTGGATCAACCCGCCTGGGGCAAGGGCAGATAGATTTATCAATATATTCGGCTCAAGTGCTCCAGCCAGCCCATGAATCGACTTCAAAACTCCTGAGTGATCATGCACCGCCTGAGGCAAGGGCAGATAGATTTATCAATATATTCGGCTTAAGTGATCGAATATATTCGGCTTAAGTGATCCAGCCGGCCCATGAATCGACTTCAAAACTCCTAAGTGATCATGCACCGCCTGGGGCAAGGGCAGATAGATTTATCAATATATTCGGCTCAAGTGCTCCAACCGGCCCATGAATCGACTTCAAAACTCCTGAGTGATCATGCACCGCCTGGGGCAAGGGCAGATAGATTTATCAATATATTCGGCTTATGTGATCAAATATATTCTACTTAAGTGATCCAGCCAGCCCATGAATCGACTTCAAAACTCCTGAGTTCGTCTCATCCAGCGCCCGAATAATCATGCACCGCTTGGGGCAAGGGCAAATTAATCAATCTATTCGGATTAAGTTTATCAAATATATTCGGCTCAAGTGCTCCTGCCGGTCCATGAATCGACTTCAAAACTCCTGAGTGATCATGCACCGCCTGGGGCAAGGGCAGATAGATTTATCAATATATTCGGCTTAAGTGATCGAATATATTCGGCTTAAGTGATCTAGCCGGCCCATGAATCGACTTCAAAACTCTTGAGTTCGTTTCATCCGGCGCCTGAATAATCATGCACTGCCTGGGGTAAGGGCAATTAATCAATCTATTCGGATTAAGTTTATCAAATATATTCGGCTCAAGTGCTCCAGCCGGCCCATGAATCGACTTCAAAACTCCTGAGTGATCATGCACCGCCTGGGGCAAAGGCAGATAGATTTATCAATATATTCGGCTTAAGTGATCCAGCCGGCCCATGAATCGACTTCAAAACTCCTGAGGTCGTCTCATCCGACGCCCGAATGATCATGCACTGCCTGGGTAAGGGCAGATTAATCAATCTATTCAGATTAAGTGCCCCAACCGGCCCATGAATCGGTTCACCAGCGTAATACCCACGAACTATTTGGCATACGAATGATAAGTCAATATTGCCAAGATATTCAATCGTAGAAAGCTCAACAGAGTAATCATTTTATCTAAAGTAGTGAAAGGCAAAAATTCTTCACCAACATAACATCACAAACTGAGCATAAGTAGTAGTGAAACGACAAGGTAATTTTCATTAATAAATTGAGCGCAGACAGTAACCAATTTATACATGAAAACTACTCGGAACCAACAAAAGTCCTTAAAATAAAAACATACATCAAAAGGGAAAGCATTTCATAAAATTCGAATGACTCCTAGATCAATCATCTGGGTCAGACTCAAGTGGCTCAACGTCCACCTGCTCATAAGGAATTGGCAAGGCCAATGTAACCCCAGCGGCATCAAGAGCCTTAAGCCACCCATGTTTGAATTCCCGATTCTCAAACTTGGGGACTTCATCTACGTATTCCTCGAAGGCAGTGCTTTTTCCTGCTTCGAATGCAGCAGAAGCCTCAGATTCTGCCTTTTCCTTAGTTGCCTTCAACTCTGCTAACTCAGTCTCCACCTTGTTAAGCGCCTCCTCGGATAGCCTAAGCAAATCTTTGCTCGCGTTCGCCCTATCTTCGGCATCAGAACGGAGATGATCGGCAATCCAAGCCCTTCCTACTTCGGCTTCGGCTCGCGCAGTCTCCATTGCGGTTCTCATCATCTCAAACTCGGCCCTGCTCTTTTGATCGCCCACTTCTAACTGCAAACGGTCAATCCTCTCAAGGACATCATGTAGGCGACAACCCAAGTCGGCGATCCTGCCGACCGTCTGCAAAACGAGTTGGGATCGTTAGATGCCATAGGCAACCAAAATCAAAACAAGTCAAGTTCACCTACCAAAAGGGTCGACTGCGCAGATAGGGCTACGGCCACCAAATCCGGCACGGCATGGAAGGATGCCTTATCAGCTGGTAGGGAGACTGAAGCCGCCAAGCTCAAAGCTACCGCTGGGTCGATAATGATGGATGCATCAGAGGAAATCGGCGTATCTCTGATCTTTGGCTGAACAATGAAATGAACAACCACGTCCGATTCTTCTAAGCGAGGCCTTTTGTCAGCAGGACTATCTTCCGAACCGGCCCATCCCTCGGCGCTACGCTTCTTGCCCCGCTCTTCCGGAATCAACCATTCTTCAATGACCGATTGTTCAACCTCTTTTGCCATTTCGGCCGCAACAATATGAGCCAGCTCTTGAATAACGGGTTCGAAAGACTCAATCAAGGCAAGTCCAGAACGGGCGGCCATTCGCTCGGCATTTTTCTTTCGAGCCATTTGCGTGAGGTTTTCCCCAGCCATACCTTCAAAAAAATCGCCAGGTAGGTCTCCCAAACTTCCAAAAATATCTCCAGAAGAAAACTCCGCCCGACCCGAAGTGGACGACGAGGTAGGCTAACTAAGTCTGGCTACCTCAAACGCCGAGTTTAGAGCCTCGTCAACCTCTTCGGCCTCCTCAACGAACTCTCTGGCTGGTTCGGCGACTACCTCTACCACCGGCTCCACGTCTTGCCCCGAATCAGAAGCTTCGAGACCAACTTGCCTAAGGGTCCTGAAGCTAGGGAAGATAAGAGCCGCAAGGTGTTGATCGCCGGATGGAATCGGAATGTTGTCAACGGCCGAAAAAGTAGTGTAAGTAGGCTCGTATCGAAGAAGTATGTGGGCCGCTCTCTCCCTTGCTTCTATACGTTTGGACGGCCGAAGTATCCGAGTGCAATCGCAATCTGCGCAAGGACTGCATCGTCAGTAGAAACCAGAATCTTCTTCAATTTACTGCCTGCAAAGACAAAGGGTTAAACATGGAGAGAATGCCGAGTGAAAGAAAAGTTCAATAAACGCAAGAAGACACACGGCAACCTGGTTCACCCCGCCGTCTGGAAATAGGGTCTATGCGACCCTCGCCTTCGCCAAATTCCCAATTCCCTCGAACATTGACCATTACGTCGTCCACACGCTTACCAGAACTGACAAGCATGGTTACCAAATGATGGTCAGTATCCTTGGCCTTAAGAAAGTACCGCCCAAGCCGACCGGAAGATTTGGCTAAAGCATAGCAGTGCCGAATGGCCGAAATGCCAAGATCGGTCCTGAGGCGCTGGTTCAACTCTACAATCCCCATTATGATTCGAAAAAAGTTCACGTTGGGCTGAAAAGGAATCAGACCCCAATGGCGGAGGACGGCCCTAAGGAATGGATGTAAGGGAAAACGGACCCCGCCCTCTGCAATGGATAAGAGAGGAAAGACGATTGAATTTCGATCCTCTCTCTCCATATCCAGAGTATTGTCCGTCACTAGAGACAGATAAACATCGTCAGGGATGGAAAAGTGTCGCCCGAATCCGAAAACACGACCCTCAGAAAGGAGGTCTTTCAAGTGTTTAGCCATTTTCGCGGGGAATCAAGGATTCGCCAAAATTAAAATAACAAACAGAAAGTAGGATTGCAAAGAAAAGAGAAGAAGACTTACAAGGAGCAAGGGGGACGAGGGTAGACAGAGAAGAGTTGCAGAAAATGCGAGTCAGAGAAGGGATACCCGCTGGCGGTCAAAGAGTCTCGAATACTCGACGAAATGTGCACTCGAAAGGACTGAAATTTCAAATCGCAATAAATGCGAGATGCACGAATGAGGCGGGAAAGTGTAATGATGACCGAAAAGGTGTGCGCATTCTGACATCTGTATTGGGGTACGCGAAGCCGCCTGACCTATTTTGACTTTTCCAATTCAAGACCAAACACGCCGATTAACTACCGTCAATGGGGAGTTCGGGGAGCAATTGTGGGAGCCGAATAATGGCAAAATCAGAAGGTGCGTACCTTAAAAGACTGATATTAATCGGCTGTATCCTACGAGAATGGGAAGCCGAATATAATATATGTGCCGAATAGGTGTAGATCCTTAGAGCCGAATAAGAGAAAAGACAATGATTAAAAAGTAGGCCCTGGCTCCGAGGATCAAAAGGAACAGGTATAAATACAAGAACAATGGATTGAGAAAGGTATGTAAGAATCACTTCACTTAACTTAGTAAACAAGCTATCTTGAGTGTCTGAACTGACTTGTCCGTCGGAGTGCTAATTCCGGCACCCCCGACCGGAGTGTTTGTATCTTTTTAGGTGACTAGCTGAGGATCACTAGCGTCTCCCAGGATTTGAAGAGTATTTCCAAACCACTTCTCCACAATAATGTTGTTCACAATTCAAAATAATATAAACCAAAAATAAAAGTGTTCCTCATCATTTTCTGTGGGTAACAAAAACAAAAGTTAATCGCATTCTTCACAGGCATACATTCTAAAAGAAGTAAAAAAACATAAAAATTTAACAACTATACAGTTACAAAGATAATTAAGTAAACAAATTTGCCCAGACCGAAATCCGATTATAACTCTCAAACCAGGAACCCGATTTGAGTCCTGTCTTCTCTCACAAGTCTCTCATGCCGAGATGGTCATGTGTGCCAAGTTTCATGCTAATCTGATGCCGTTTGATGATTTTGGAACATAAACACCTCGAATTCTAAGTTTCTTAATGAACTAGTTTGCCGAGACCGAAATCCGGCTCTAACTCCCAAACCGGGAACCCAATTCGAGTCTCGTCTTCTCCTACAAGTCCTCGTGCCTAGGCGATCGTGTGTGCCAAATTTTGTCCTAATCCGATTCCGTTTGATGATTTTGGGGCGTCAACACCTCGAATTTTAAGTTTCTTAGGGAACTAGTTTGCCGAGACCGAAATCCGACTCTAACTCCTAAACTGGGAACCCGATTAGAGTCTCGTCTTCTCCCACAAGTCTCTCATACTTAGGTGGTCGTGTGCTAAGTTTTGTGCTAATCCAACTTCACTTGGTGATTTTGGGACGTCAACACCTCGAATTCTAAGTTTCTTAAAGAACTAGTTCGCCGAAACCGAAATTCGGCTCTAACTCCCAAACCAAGAACCCGATTCGAGTCTCATCTTCTCCCACAAGTCTCTCATGCCTAGGCGGTCGTGTGTGCTAAGTTTCATGCTAATCCAACGCCATTTGGTGATTTTTGCGCGTCAACATCTCAAATTCTAAGTTTCTTAATGAACTAGTTTGCCGAGACCAAAATCCAGCTCTAACTCCCAAATCGAAAATCCAATTCGAGTCCCGTCTTCTCCCACAAGTCTCTCGTGCCTAGGCGGTTGTGTGTGCCAAGTTTTGTGCTAATCCAACGCCATTTGGTGATTTTGGAGCGTCAACACCTCGAATTCTAAATTTCTTAAGAAACTAGTTTGTCAAGACCGAAATCCGGCTCTAACTCCCAAACCAGAAATCCGATTTGAGTCTCGTCTTCTCTCACAAGTCTCTCGTGCCTAGGAGGTCGTATGTGCTAAGTTTCGTGCTAATCCGACGCCGTTTGGCTATTTTGGGGCGTCAACACCTCGAATTCTAAGTTTCTTAGGGAACTAGTTTGTCGAGACCGAAATTCGACTCTAATTCCCAAACCGAAAATCCGATTTGAGTCCAATCTTCTCCCACAAGTCTCTCTTTCCTAGGCGGTCGTATGTGCTAAGTCTCGTGGTAATTCGACGCCGTATGGTGATTTTGAGGCTTCAACACCTCGAATTCTAAGTTTCTTAAGAAACTAGTTTGCCGAGACCGAAATCCAGCTCTAACTCCCAAACCGTGCACCCGATTCGAGTATCGTCTTCTCCCACAAGTCTCTTGTGCTAGGCGGTCGTGTGTGCAAAGTTTCGTGCTAATCCGACACCGTTTGGTGATTTTGTCAAATTCTAAGTTTTTTAAGAAACTAGTTTGTCGAAACCGAAATCTGACATCAAGATGATGAAGTAGAAATAAAATGAAGTTTCTTAGCTCATTTGGTCCTAGTCTACAAACGTTAATCTAGTGAAGTTTCACTGGTATTTAAATTTAGAGAAGTTTAAGTTTCTTCTCTAGTCTTTATCTTAGGAACTTATTTACAATTCAGTCAAAAATATGATAAAAAGTCTTTTTTGCCCACGATTTTCCTAACCAACACCACCAAACAATTACCAGCCCCACCACCATTGCAGCCCCCTCTCTCCCTGCCACTGTATCAACTCCGCGCCCTTCCTCCCCACCACTACTGCAGCCCTTCTCCCTCCTAGCCACTATCGTAGCCTCTTCCTCCGCGTGAGTCTGTTACCCCCATGACCACCGCAACCATCCTCCCTCCTGGAAAAATAATTATCCATGGCTCAAAGTGAACAATATCATAACAATTCTAAGCCCTCTATTACAGAAGTTGCTAAAAGATCTATTCATGTTTCAAAAGATTTACTCATTCTTCTTCTAGCCACGGCTTAAAAAAGATGAAAAAATTCAACATGTACCTCAGAATTTCATAAATGCTATTGAATAAATGACACCAAACATAAAGAAAACATTCAATAAAACCCTATGGCACATGATCATTCAATCTGCCAAGAAATTAAGAGAGATATTATTCTATATCTCCACTCATGAAACTTAAATAGAAGCTATATTTCCAGAGCGTTATCCAGTAGAATGGCACACTTGCCCAAAAAATAGGAATGGTACATAATGGAAAGGGAATAGAGACATGAGAATGCTAAAACTCATATATGTAAACTCGAATTAAGTTTTTCATGTATTTTGTCAATTGTAAAAACACTTATCGTTTGTTCTCTCAAATTGACTACTATATTACCTGTGAGTAGGAGCGCAATCAAAATGCATTCAGGATCAAAAAGCTACAGACAAAGGGAATGAGAATGCCAATTTAATTTGTTTTAGGAAGCCAAGCTACCTTGCATAGTTGATATCTCATGATTCTCATCACAAGAAGCTGCAGTTTAAACAATCTTAATTTTCCAACAAACAATTATAAGGCTCAATTGACTGAAAATATCTAAAAGCTGATGTAATAAATTTCTACATTAAAGTTCCTTTCTCTGATCTTAACGATCCATGAATTTCCATCAATTAAGGCCAAATCCTACATAATCTTACAGGAACAAATCAGTTCAATTTCTCTTTGTAAAATGTTTATACTATAAGTAGATAATAGAAATGTAGTATTACTTTATGTATACATAATGGTTACATGCTCTACAAAAGCCATATGGACAAAAGTTAAGGAAATGCATACTCCATTCCATCTTCCTCCCAGTTAAGACACACAACAGCAACAGTATGGGACTTTATGCTTTGCAACAGCTTTCCATTCTGCAGTGAATAAAAGACATTTAAAAAAAAACATGTATACTACAGAGGTTAACTTGCCTTGAATTTCAGAGTCCTAGTAAAAGTATTGGAGAAGCAAGCACTGACTATGTACATTTTCTCGATCAGATAAATCAAAACTCATAATCAGACATACATTAAAATTCTTGAGGTTCAAAAGGGAAAACTTTCATCACTACAACAAAAGTCATACAGAAACAAGCACAAGAGTCAACAAAAAAAAGTATCAATATCATCTGTATTACCCAAAATATGCATCTTAAAGGTTGTGCTTTAGCAACATTTAAAAGGCTCACATATTATAAACTAGCATCACTTCTCTAAACAAGAAAAAAAAAAATGACTTTAGAACATTTTGTCAATATTTTGGACTTAGGAGGATGCGATTAGCACTCAGAATATAATATTTGCAGCTTCATTCTGTAAGCTGAACTTTCTTTCTGGTATGTTATCTGTGTCAGCTATCAATTAACCTTCATTTGCAACGCTACCCCAAACAAAACTTCTCAAACTTTTCAGCTCTATGTCTCTCTCTAATGCACATGTAACCCACACACTAAACAAGATGTCTATCATTTGTCTACTGATCTCAATTTTCATTAAAGAAGTGAACTCTTTAAAAATTGGTCCAATACAGCCATGGTGGAGTCGAAAATTCTGGATATCTATAGCATTGCAAATGGATCTTCCATGCCCTCGTCTATGACTCATTTAGTTGACTACCTTCACAAAGGTGA
Organism: Camellia sinensis; assembly: GCF_055761805.1. NCBI lineage: Eukaryota > Viridiplantae > Streptophyta > Magnoliopsida > Ericales > Theaceae > Camellia > Camellia sinensis. The sequence goes on along the minus strand of NC_138961.1, from coordinate 64,925,336 downwards.
TCCTTAGATGTTAACATAAGCACTTGCTTTCCCCTACAAAGTTTACATATAATTGCCCTGTTTTTTAACAAAGACTTACTATGAGAGTTTTTGATGGTTGAAAGGGTAAAGTGAGGAAGTTTGAAAATGATTTTGTCACAATGGGAGCAGAAACACATATCAGATGTCAACAACCTGTTGAAATAAATTGCAGATGGTATTATTCCTTACAATGGGAAGATTGAAAGAAGCTGCTATTGGGTTTCAAATGAGAAATCTTGACCTTTAGTGGAAACTTGATGCTTCTTGGTCTTCATCAGATTCGGGACGCCAACACAAGGATATTATGCATTTTCCTACATAAAATATATAATAATTCTTTCAAGTCCATAAGAAGTTAAAAAACAAAACAAAACAAAACAAAAAACACTTTTGAAATAATTATTTAAATAGTTTAAACCCAACCTAACCCACCCCATACCTTCCATCTTTGGAGTGTTGGCTCTGCCCTAATATTCTCTCCCCTGCTTGTCTTCACAAACAACCCACCCAACATTTGTTTGTTATCCCAAATGCCCATATTGTCATGTCATCAAACATCTTGCACACAATGCCACCTCGAACACAACACTACGACAATCCCACTCCCAAAGCAGGCATTTGAACCCTATCCCTGTTCCCTACATTCTAACTAGCTACCAAGCATCCCAAAGTGTAAATCTATTGATCTCAACTCAACACTCCTTGATTGCACACCACTTACATTCCATACAAAACATAAAGTTGTTGACATTTGATTTCTCTCCAACATTAAACATTTCTACTTGGTCTAAAAAGCACAATGACAACACAAACATAACCACATATATATATATACACAGAGAGAGAGAGAGAGAGAGAGAGAGAGAGAGAAAGGGTTCACCTGGGGATACAGTCCAACGTTGCCAATTGAAACGATGGGGAAGAATTTTAGAGTCCTCAGTAACCATGGTGAGATTTACTCCTTTTCTGGGTTCCATTCTGCTATTTTAATCTGTCAATTCACAAATGGATTAATTGAAAAATAAACAACTGGGTGTCACAGACTATACAATATACTTGTAATCATATACTTTACACTTGCATATATATATATATATATAGAGAGAGAGAGAGAGGGAGAGAGATAAGATACCTGAGAAGGGAGTGGTTTGTCAAACTGAAGCTGAAATGGAAGAACCCTTTGAGCTTCATCTGTTTCCATTTTCTCTCTACAAATGTGGAGGAACAATGGCGATAATGACACCTTGTTTGCGAAGAATTGGAAGGAAAATGGAAAAGGAGAGGACGATTGATGCAATGGAAAAGAATGAGAGAGAGAGAGAGAGAGAGCATACAGGCGTCGTCACTGGCTGAGTGAGTGAGAGAGGTGCGATTAAGACTGACTGCTGCTAGCCGTCGTCGCCGTCGTCGCTCGCTGTCGTCGCTACTCGCTGCTCGGAGCAAAATTCCACCTTCGTCGCAATCAATACGCCTCAAAGGTAGCAAAATTCCACCGTCGTTGCTCACTTGGGTTTTTTGCTTCAAAGGTTTTAGGGATTTTGGGGGGAAACGAGCTCGAATAGGGATTTTGGGGAAAATGAGCGCAAATGGGCTAAAGAACGGGATATAAAAAAATTTCATTACTTTTTGCAACGGCATATTTCAACCGTCACAAATAATAAATTTAACAAATAAAATGCCGTCGTTTTATTAAGAGTTTTTTTTGTGATGGACAATTACAATCACATTTGTCCTCTATTTGCGACAGTAAATTTTTTCCGTCTCAAAAAGGTTGGTTTTGTGACGGGACGCAAGGCGTCGCAAATACTTTCACTTTTAAACACACCTTTTCTTGTATGTTTATTCGCAACGGGTCACTACTGTTGCAAAAGGTATTTATTGGCGACGATTGAAAATACCATCGCAAAAGATCATTTTTTGCAACGAGATCATTGTCGTCGCAAAAAGTTCCGTGTTATTTAACTCATTTTCTTGTTTTAACATCACTTTCTCTTGCACGTGTCCCTTTAATTATCTTAAGTTTTAGGTATGAATTGCGAAAAAACTATATGTCCCAAAAACAACTTTAATTAATTCCTGAATGAATTAATTTGTTGAGCCACAACTACGAAACAATATTATTATTAAAAATATCATAATAATATGAACATACTTTGAATAATAAAAAAACTCGAGATACTGCATCCAACACGCGACACACAACCAGGTCCGGCCCTAGGCATAGGCCCACCAGGCCATGGCTTAGGGCCTTTTAAAATACACCCAAAAAAGGGACCCCCTCCTATTATAGTTTAGTATAATATATTAGATATGTTTTAAGTCTAAACAAAATTAAATAAGGCTCAAACTAATTTAAAATAAATTAACACATTGAAAAATTAAAAAGTCCAATCAAAATTAAAAGTGCCCACTCTCTCCCTATCTAATTCCTAACCCTAACTCTTTTGATACAAATCTTTTGTTCTTTACCTTCAAAAAAAAATTTGGTTGAATAAAAAAAAATGTGAAGGGCTTCAAATGATCTAGTGATATTTATTAGTTCATTATTGGCTTTGGGCCCCGAAAATCTCAGGGTCAAGCCTACACACAACCAGCACATAGGTTATATTTCAATAACATAGAAAATTACAAAACAAAACTATGCTTTTAAGCCAATATACTTTAGGGCCATGATTCATGTCAGGCACGTAATATCATAGTAATATAAATTGTTTTGTTTATTAATCGGATAATATCACAATGCGGAAGCGAAAACAAAATATAGATATACAGATCAATATCTCACCATAATAAAAAATAAAAAATAAAAAACTTATTTGATAAATCAAGGAAAATAAAATTCTATATTCTTCAATGATCTGACAAAAGACTCTGATACTACTTATGAGATTTCTTAATAGAAATCTAAATCCAAGATCTCAAGTCAAATCAATAGAAGAAAACAATAACAACTATCTACCTGACACCATTGATAAAAGTAATTCAAGCGGTAGACTTCTTGGTGGTTATTATCTTACACTCTAAAACCCTACTCATGTTTCTCTCACACGCTGATGGGAAAATATGATATGGAGGCTAGGGTTGGAGTGTAGACATCAACCACATATTTATAAAGCCCCAATTCCATATTAACCCATCATAAATAATGGAATTATAATTGGGTCTAAACTGATCTCTACACATATAGTTTAACTCGTACTTTTTTAGTGCACCTATCATGACAAAAAATATGTAATATTAGAGATGTGTCAATGACCTTGTCATGTTTCTGTATATATCATAATTTAATGGATCTAACTGACACTACTCATACTTTATTTAATAGTATACAATGCATAATTGTTTAATCTATATAGACCCACCTATAAAAAATTCCTTACAAATGACTGATATGTTGATTGTCACTAAAACAATAAGACTATCAACCGGAAGTTCAAAATTGGAACCATCACTAGTCTATCATCACTAAAGAACTTGATTTAGAAACTATGATATAATAGCTATGTAACACTACAAGAATTAACACTTTTGGCAACAAAAAAATTGGTCGCTAAAAGTCTATTTTTGGTCGGCAAAAGTTATCCGCGACCAATTTTTTTTGTCGCTAGTTTGGTCGCCAATTGAGGGTCGGCAAAAGTAATTCGCGACCAAAATTTTCGTTGGTCAGGAAAAGTTACATTTGCCGACTAAATTTTTGGTCGCTAAATATTTATTTACTGCGACTAATCCATTTTGTCGCTAAAACATTTTGGTCGCGAAAAGTTGCCTTTTGCCAACCAAATTTCTTGGTCGCCAATTGTCACATTCCACGACCAAAATTAGTTTGGTCGCCAATTGTGACATTTCGCAACCAAAAATTTTGGTCGCCAATTGTGACATTTTGCGACCAAAATTAGTTTGGTCGCCAATTGTGGCATTTCGCGACCAAAAATTTTTGGTCGCCAATTGTGACATTCTGCGACCAAAAATAGTTTGGTCGCCAATTGTGACATTTCGCGACCAAAATTTTTGGTCACCAATTGTGACATTTCACGACCAAAATTAGTTTGGTCGCCAATTGTGACATTCTGCGACCAAAATTAGTTTGGTCACCAATTGTCACATTTGGTCGCCAACATCCAACAAAATAAACCTGTAATTTATAATAATCCATCCAATTTATTCAATATAATCTGTAATTTGCAAAAATCATTCAAACCAACAAATAAATTGAATCATGAACATTCAACAAAATACATAGATCAACCATTTCTGAACCTATTTAATTAAAATCAGCAACTATTATAAGTTTTCATCCACAAATAATTCCAAACTACATATTTCATCTAACATAAAAATTTAAGACATAACAAATACTTGTTATTATGTTTAAAATTTTTATCCATGTACATCAACCGAAAAATATAACTAGTAGTCTACTAAATATTTTCTATACACACCCATCCAAAAATATAACTACTAGTGTATCCAAAAATATAACTACTAGTCTACCCTTTTTCTACCCATATCGAATCTCTAATCTCCTGGACTGATAGTCAGTGCAGTTTGAATAGGAAACAAGTTCTCTGTAAGTGCTGGATGCAGGAAACCATCCTTCCAAATCATACTTCTTTGCAGCTGTATCATTCAAAGCACCGGAAACAATAGCCACAATTTGATAGGGTAGTTTTAGCTGCAATAGAGAGAATTATGTCATACTTGTAGGAAAGAATTTTTGCATAATTAAATAGAGAAAAATCAATTCGTCATTAGCAGGAGCCCATATATAGGACCCTCGAATTTCTTTGGCGTCAAGTGGCAGACTTTTTAGCATTAACCAAACAAAACAACCAATTCCAAAATCACTCATCTTACATGACATTACAAAACCTGGCAAGATAATCTATATGAGTACTATAAGAAACATTATCAAGCATCTCCAGATTAAAAAAAAATGAATATAACGAAGAAATAACCAAAAATTATACACATCATTCCCCTACAATTCTGAGGGCAGGAAAGCTCTATACCGTCTTGTAAAACTCTTCTGAGTTCGTTATCATTTCCTCGTGCATGTCCCAAGAGTCATATATGTTAAACCTACTATATGTGATTTAAAACAGTTACGCATATATAAGGTAAAAAAGAAACATACAAAAATTAATTTTGTGAACCAAGTGGATCTAATTGGGTTGATCAAACTTTTGTGCCTTGTTAATTGCCTTGTTAAGAGTCAAGGAAGATTTCTCCTTCCTGGACTATGACCTCCAACTCACAAAATATATATATAGAATTGTTTGATCTAAATTCATTCTGAGTGACATTCATTTAGGTCACCCTTAATGAATCTATCACATATTGAATTTGTTTGCCTATATTTCTAAAAAATAAAAAAATAAAAATTTCCGTGCGCATATGTGAACTTGGATTGTCATAATAGAATACTTAATAGGAAATGCTAACCATCGCCATTGGATGGTGATTAATGTTCATATATGTGTAAAAATTATATTAACATATATTAACATATATTTTTTGTTTTTTATTTTTTGTAGACATTAAACAAAGAACTATAAAGATAAACGTTACAGTCCTAAGATTTTAATTCCCCCAAATTAGAGCTTTGTTCACCACTCAACCCTAACACGCCATATAAAAACAGAAAAAGAAAAAGAAAAGATGACGACGGTCATTATGCTTTGTACGGTTTGTTAGAATCAACTAGAATGAAATTGTCATTTCATCATAATGTTATTCTCATATTTGGTTCAATAAAAACTATAAAATATATTTGCAAATAGAAGCAGTATTTATCATTATAAATGAATACTTATTGTTAAGGAATGACCATTTCAAAAGGACAAGACCAATTCTTGGCCAACATGAATATATGATATCCAATATACGGACCATTTTTAAAACCCCAACCTTGAGAACCTTAACAATACACAAAACAATCTGAAAACACTAAAATGAATATAAACCACCATTTGCCTATCTTATTTCTTATACCACATGCTTAAAAGAATTCAAAACACTGCTTGCTAAACCAAAAGAGTATTTTGCCCTTACCAAACATGTACAATTTTTTCTCTATTCTATTATATTTATATACCATATATTCATAAGCATGAAGAGAAAAAAGAGATATTTACTCCACTTCTTCAAAGTTCTTTTTAGAGCTCTAGACAGGATGATCTTGAAAAGGAGCTTGAGGGAGATTAACAGTGTGCGGTTTGATGTCTCTACACCGCATGTAAGTCAAGAACTGACCAGGTAGCTCTTCCAATATACTCTGAACAATTGATATCTGTCCACCTGCAGAAACACAACAAAATTTACAAGATAAAGTGATAATAGAGGCACAACTGGCAAAAGACCAGAAAAGAAATTACTGGTGCATGGCGAAAACCTCCAAAATGAGAGAGAGAAGAAGAAACAGGTTATATTAGATGTTGGTATGGAAACCTTGCATCTTGTGAATTGCACTAAGGTCCCTTTTAGGAACAGAAATGGAGCTGACTTCCGTCATCATCTGAGTTTCAAAACCCAGTTCAGGTTTCTCCTTTTTACTCTTACGTATCTCATATTTTTTTACAAATAATTTACAAAATTACCTTACATTTTAGTTTTTTGAAAAAATAGGCGCAATACAGTATTTCTATATCTTAAATTACATTTATGGCCTGAAGTACCAACAAAAAAACCATACACCCAAAGTATTTTGCCCACCGGATATGTATTTTGCATACGCTTACCCATACCAGGTAACTACCTTGAACTTGTACAACAATATTTTAGAAGCACTTCATAAACAAAAATTTTGAGAGGGAATGAGAATCTCATTAATAGTAATATGATTGCTACTAATAAAAATCTTGTGTCATTGCATCAATGCTATTCAAGTATTTGGTTTCATTAGGAATCCTCAATGAGAATAATAAAATTTTAAATATTGTGAGCCCAATTATTATTTTGTACTCTTAAATGGTCAACATTCGTCTAGGAATGTGAGATTTCCCATAGGAAAGTGGGGGAATCAGATTCCTATTAAATTGGGGAGTGTGATACTTGTTGAAATTGATAATTAATAATCATTTTCCCATTTTGATGTGTTCCAAACACTAGAATCATGGGAATCTGGAATAATATTCCCATTCCCCCTCTCAAACTTTGTCATCCAAACCTATCCTAGAGGTGTTCCAAGCTTAACAAAAGAAAATAAATACCACCAAGGAAGCACGGGTGCGGGTACGAGTACGGTACGGGTACGAGTGCGGGTACGCCGATTCGGCAAAACTCAAAAAAAGTACGATACGGGTATGGCTACGATACGCCGATATTTTTTTATTTTTTTTAAATATAATTTTGATTAAAGGATCCAACCTACAAATTAAAATTAAATATCAAAACTAAAAAAAGAACTACTCATTTTCCTATAATTTAAAACCATTAAGCGTTAAAAATAATATTTGTGAAATCTCTCACTTTGATATGTTATGCACTGTGAATTTGTGATCATAATTTATTTTTAAAATCTTTCTTTTTGCTCATCAATTTGCTATTTTTATAGGGTGAGACCAAAGAAATAACAGGAGACCAAAGAAAGATTTAAAGTTAATTACCAACAATAAAGGAAAAAAATTCTCAATTGGTGCAGGTTGTCAATTGCAATTTGCATAATACATAAAATTGCATCATTCCCAACAACTACTAATCAACTAATACAGTATCAATTTTTAATGTTTTGTGCATAAACTTTAAAAGTTTGTTATGATTAAAGATTTTATAAAGAAATTCTAGGAGGATCTAAAGCAAAAACATAATGCATAGTCATACACAGAACTACCCTTTATAGGCCTTGTTATTTTTTTTGGTTCAAATTGCTTTTTAAAAACATTAAAATCATTTGTTGATATGCTTCTACAATTTATACAGACAAACAGGACAACAGAGAAACATCAAAATTACTGATCTGCAAGGGCACCAAAAAAAATAAAAAATAATAATAATAATTGCTAATTTGCAAGGGCAGAAAAAAAAAAAAAAAATATGGCCTTGGCGTACCCATGGCGTACCCGTGTCGTACCCATGGCGTACCCGTGCCGTACCCATGGCGTACCCGTGCCGTACCCATGCCGTACCTGAATAAGCCAAACGTACCGGACCCTCTTTTGCCGTACCCGGTACGCGTACCGCCGTACCGGTACGCGTACCCGCACCCGGTAAGTACCGGGTACTCGTACGGCACTATTTTTGAAGTACCCGTGCTTCATAGAATACCACAAATACTAAACTCTCATGAGCACTAAAAAGCCAATTGTGCTAGATTCCAGTATGTGTCCTGCCCAAATGTGGCCAAAACTCTAAACCAAAATATTCTACAGACTTTGAAATAGTAAATCAAATTAAGTAAGAACTCACCATGTACATCACGCATTGGAACAAACTATACAATGTCTCGTGTAGCTATCCTCCCTGTAGAACTCTCCAATCGATGTCCATTGTCAGCATCAAGGATCTGTCAAATAATGAGAAATTATACCACACCAAACATTGGAGAGAATTTCTGAGGAACAACATTTCACATTTTCAAGAAACGAGTACGGTACTGTAATTACTAATAGAAAAGAGTCCAGGAGTATGTAATGCAAATAATTTGTTACAGAAAACAAGAATATACCTCCATTTGTTTGAAATCTGCACCACCCACTCCAACAATAAGAATGGATAGGGGTAGATCAGATGCCATTACCAAAGCATCTTTAGTTTCTTGGAGGTCAGTAAGGACTCCATCCTGTAGAATTGTTTCAAAATTATTTTATTGCAAAAATAAAGAATAAGAAAAAAGGAAAAAACAGAAAATGAAAATTTATCATTCACCGTTATAATAAGCAAGACAAAATACTTACTGCTGTCCTGAGAGAGCGAACGACCAGCTATTTCTGCAGCAGTGTTGATCACTTGACCGAATAAAGTGGGTCCAGCAAGTGCAACGTTCCTCAAAGCACTACCATAAGCAGCCATGATGCCTTCTATTCCTTCAACCTGTAAAAAGAAGACGGAATTGACCATCACCTCTGTATATATAAACGGCAGGCCTCACAGATTTTTATGATTTCATTATGGACAATAGCATCATTATCCACATAAATCAATAGCTGGGAAGAGAAGTGCAAGTAGCATACTGCCACTGAAAATTAAGATTACCTCCCCATGTGTGGGTCTGGTATTACAACATATGAAACATACAAGTCAAAGAAAAATGAAACAGCATGACAAATCTGCTCAACATAGCAATTCAAAAAGTGGTATCCTTTCCTTTAGTCTCTAGCAGCAGATAAAAATGAATATAACATAAGCTTCCCTATTTTTATTTTATTTTTGTTTGTATCTACATAGAGTTACAAAAGATAACAATTGTAAGACAATTTATATGCTAAAGTGAGACAATACTAAATTGTGTTCGAAGCTCTTTTATGTCATTAAAATCATATGTAACAGACAATTTAAATGCTAAAGCAAGACATACTAAATTGTGTTTGACACTCTTTCATGTCATTCAAATCATGTATAATAGAATCGACATTAAAAACCTAACGCCTTTCTAAATGAATGCGGTCGAGTATATTGTTGATTTCACCACCACATTATTCTCCTCTCTACATGTTAGGACTTGTAATAGACACTTGTTATGAGAAATTAATTTCTTTTATTATATTTTGTCCAAAATAATTTAATTTATAAAAATAAAAAAACACTAGAGGGGATGGCCTTTTTTTATTTATTTATTTGATTCCCATATTTCTAAAGTCTGTATAAATGGTCTGTGTTAAAGTGATATTGACCAGCACAACAGGTCATAAATATTTCCAATTGAATACACCACATAAAATACAGGGACAAAAGTTGATGCCATAACATTTTCACTTCAGAGCTGAATAGTTGAGAACTATGTAAGACGCATGATAAGAACGAAAGAAATAATACTCCAATCCACAATCTCTTTGGTAGGCTGGACACACTAAGGATCTACCTTAACATGAAATTAGAGAAGATATCAAAGAATCTTATTGACGTGTGAAATCAGAGAAGATATCAAAAAACCTCATCAACAAACATGAAATTGATTGCCATAACTTTTCTTCTTACAATAGACATCATATTAACTGCTTCATACCTGCTTCATACCTTCTTTGTTCTGGCTATTACTATTAACTTGAAAAATTAAACAACATAATGACTAGTATACTTGTTGGCCTTCAAAAAACATCCCAATTCATTTATTCTTGAATCAATACCAGAGTTTCAAAAACATTGGTTCACTACACTTGGTTCTTTAGCATAAAAACTGGACTAGTAGTTAATCAAAAAAAGAACAAGGGGAATAAACATAGGAAGACTTTCTGAAGATATAACATCAAGCAGTAATTAAAAGACAAGGACAGTACAATAACTCTTAATTCCTTGCAAAGAGAATTTTACCTCAAAGCCACTTGCACCTCCATTTAAGTTAAAACAATGAGATATAGAACCGTCATATGTTCTTCCACCAAAGCCCCAAGCAGGAAAGCGTCTATCAGAATCATAAAATTGTATGACCTCCCCAACCTCCATTATGGCCTATAAGGAGTTCAGTCAATACAATATACAACCAAGATGTATTTCTACTAAATTCAAAAACAAAAGACTGCATGAAACACAAATGCAAGTGTGATACTTTGGATGTTACAATATTTATTTATTTATAATATTTGTAATATCATTATATAATTTTCTATTAGAGTGGATTGTACTGTTGTATTTTCTTCTTCCCCCTCGTATATTTGAGGCATCCCCTCTTTGTATATTATGCCAAAAAATTTACCCCAAAAAGTGATGTGTGGTCCAGATTCAATTTTTGTATAGTGGGATCCACACTTAAAATGAATCTCAACCACATAATGCACTTTTTCTGGATAAATTTTATGGGTCCCTACCATTTCTGTATAATATTGACTCATTACAAGAATGTCGGCACCTATATTCCACACAAGGGAATCCACTTGAAAGAAAGGATCACTACTTATAGTGCCTTTCTTATTAGTAAGATAGGTTGCTTGAGCCAATCCTTAAATCATTGTAGGAAGGGGTATGGGAGTCAACCCCTTGACCAATCATTTTGGGCTGGCACTGTCACCTCTCGCACCACAAGGTGTGGTGGTTATCCCCATTGGAAAAATTCAAGAGTCTATTTTAATTCTATTGAGTACAACAGCCATAAAAATATCAGTTATGCAACTTATGCTAAGATCACACTATAAGATATCTCCGATCTGACTAAATTATCCTGCTTGGTTGGACTAATTATGCCAGTTATATGAAGAAAAAAAGATATCCCAGATTTGAGAACATCCATGGTCACACGACCTTACCTGCTGGTAAGCATTCAACCGCCCAGTAGGATTAATGTAGTGCAAGGAATCTGGAATTCGAGGATTTCCATTCGAAGCTGGAAAAAATATAAACTTCAGTGTATGAAACAAGCAACTTGCAGTACAAAGTAATTATTTTCTTCTTCTTCGGGCTCCATAAAGTAGTTTTATAGAATGTTGAAAGTTGATTACCAGTAAAATCAACAGCTACCATGAAGTTCAGCTCAAATCCACTAGAAATATAATCAAGAAAACTGTACAGTTTCTTCTCACAAAAGCCATCAACAAACAGTTGGCCCTTTAGAACCTATACATAGATAAATACCAGGGCTTTTGGGCATCAGGTACATGTAATGTGTAGCTAAAAACTATTTCCAAGTAAGAAACAAATACCTTGTCATGAGCACGGTTATGAGAAGATGGAAAAATAAAATTCGCACCAATTTTTTCTTTTTGAAGTTTTTCTAGATCTGCCACCGATTTCTGAAGTTTACTGTCAACAACAAACTGCAGATTTAGTATGTATGACCCAGCCAGAATGACTAAACGAAAATATATAAAACAAGAAACTTAATTGGAAAGAGAGAATTGGAATAGTTACCCGATAAGTACATGATTGCCATTGCTATTGAAATCAAAACACTCAATAACTAATGGGTTATCCTGCACCAAGTGAATTGTCACCAATCAACATTTAGGAAAGAAAAATTAATCGTTACCTGTATTTGCATCATCATAGCATATTGGTTAATATAAGTGGATTCTGAACACAGTTTTCTTTTTGGTTAGAATGATCTCTGGTGGGCATTTCATTTCCAAGTCAATAATGCAAAATCCTAAGGGTCGTTCCATTCAGGCAGTTCTTAAGTTCCTTATTGGAACAAAGACACAAGAAAACCACAGATATCAAACCTAAAACAAGGCCTAGCCACTGATCAGAAGAGGCTCACAAGCTTACCTTGCTTCCAAATTGCTGCATAGTCAGACATACGGGCTTCCAAATTGGATTCAAGTTGTTGTTGACAACTTCTGTTTTGCAAATCGGAACAGCACCTCCACTCTCAACAATCCTAGATATTCTTAAGAAAGGATCCTGAAAGGAGTAAAAGGAAAGAAACAAATAAGAGCCAAAAAACCTAAGAGTAAAAATAGAACTCATATGCATAGCTGCTTCATATACATACACTTTTGGAAAACAGGTCCTTGTTGTCCAAGTGCGAACAGCGAAATGTTATCTCAACAGCATTCCTTGAAGCAACAGTTTCCTCAGCATGGACAGTAAGTGTCCCCAAGATTTTCAGACCTCTTTGCCCATTTTTATTATGAAGATTTAGGGTCAAACTTTGACTTTGTTTAGTCACTATCTGCCATGAGTTAATAGAGGGGAATTCAGACACATACTGGTGTAAGCCCAGGAATGTGACAATCTCAATTTGTTTAAAAGAAAAGAAAAGAGGGAAGTAAAATTTATTAGCCTCCCGTATATGAAATTTGCAAGAATTTTTCAGATAGAATAATCACAAGGAAATCCACGTCCAAATGCTGATGGTCGCTAAAAGTCTATTTTTGGTCGGCAAAAGTTATCAATGGGCAGTGATTATGAACCATCATCATATATTCTAAATTATTTGGTCTTTTTTTTTCTTTACTTGTATTGATGTGACCTGAATTCTTTTCTTTTTTTTTTATTATTTTTATATTCATATTGCATCACCAAAATTCACTATAAAACAATCAAAACCCACAATAATTGAAATCATCCATTTGATTCTAGGGTCCAGATAATACAACAAAGTAGAGCTGAGGCTTAAGGCAACTGTGCATGGTTGAGTTGGAAAGCAAAAACAAATTAAACCATACTAAATTAAATATATATTTTCTTCTAATTCCAAGCAACCCCAACAGAGAAAAATCAAAAACATTCGAAAACCCAACCATAAGAACAAAAATTACCAATTTAATCCTAGGGTTTTAATGAATCTCAAAAATTGCAAACAACCCAACAGAGAAAAACAACAAACATGCAAAAAAATAATCAGAATAAGTTAAGAAAAAAAAAACACAAGAAAAAAAAAGAAATACAAAGCAGAAAAAAAGATAGCATCAAAGAATAATAATATGAATTGAAAAGAATCAATCTTATCAATTCAATCAGAAACATTGTTCCTACAGTGCAATCTAATAAGAAATAACGTCAAATAAGCAAGAAAAAAAATCTTTAAAAAGCCCTAGCAATCCAACTAGAAGCTAGAGATATAATGGTTCTCCTCCCCTAGTTCAAAACTCAATAGAAAGCAGATAGAATTGCAGGTTATGCTAGGAACCTTTGACAAAGAAACAAATAACTGAAACGAAGGAAGTACAAAGGAAATAGAACAGAGATTCAGATAACAAATTGAGAGAGAGAGAAATAGAATATAGAGCAAAGAGCGGACAAATCTACCTGAGCTAGAATGAAGAGGCGATGGTGTAGCACAGCAACGGTAAATGGCGAAAACCTGACGGTCGACAAATACCTATGCGAGTGTGCGATTGTGAGAGGGAGAGAATTTCCAATCGTGAGAGAATGGCTGTGCAAGGTGAAAATCATGGAGATAGAATAGGGGTTTTACCTAGCAGCAAAAAAAAAAAAAAAACAGAGGGGAAATTGGGAGGGAAGGTAAAAAACAAGGTCTTGTTTGGTTTGAGTTCAACTTTCTATTTTATTATTATTGTTGTTTTTACTCATCCAAAACAAGCTTTCTACTCTTTTTAAATATATTTTAAAATTAAAAATTATTCATATACTATATTTTAAAATTAAAAATTATTCATATACTTTATAAAATTATATAACATTGATAAGTACTTTTGTGTTTATTTGGTTTCAGTTTTCTGAATTTAATTTTTTAAAAATTGAGTTTTTTTTTAGTTAATATTTTTAAATTTTAATTATTTTTTTAAAACTTTTTTAGATGCACCTTACTTAGATTTATCTAAAAAGTAAAATATTTGTGAAAAAATATTTTAAAAAATTAAAAAATACAAAAAATATACTAAATTTTGTTTTTTTTTTAATTTTTGATATTTAGTGAATTTTAAAAAAAATCACAAAAATTATACTTTTTAATTGTATTTATGTTAGGTGTGTCCAAAAAATTTCATTTCCCCCCTCCTGGTTGTTCAAATTTCCCTCCCAAACTTGTGGCGACCAAAAGACCAAATTAGTCGCAGAAAAAGTACCTTCGCCGACAAACTTTTTTAGTCGCCAAATCTCAATCAACGGCGACTAAAATATTGGTCGCTAAAAATACAAATTTGGCGACTAATTTTTTTTGGTTGCTGAAAATAAATTTTTGGCGACCAAGAATTTGGTCGCCGAAAAATATGTGACCTTCCGCGACCAAATTTGTAGTTAGTCGGGAAAAGTATACCACTTTCTGCGACCAACTCATTTTTTGGTCGCCAAAATATAACCTTCTGCGACCAATAATATTTGGTCGCCAAAAACAATGATCATTCGCGACTAATAAATATTTGGTCGCCAAATGTCATTTTTTTGCGACTAAAATTTTTTTAGTCGGCAAAAGTGGTCGCCAAATGTGTAAATTCTTGTAGTGTAATTTGACAAATAATGAATGAGAAACCTTCGAACGCGGGGACAAACTAAATTTGGAAATATTCAGACATAAATTTGGAATATTAATTCACCCAAAACATTAAAACTTTAATGGAAAATGTTTGCGACTCCCACAAATGAGGACCCCCACAACCCCCACTGATGTATTGACCATTGATGTGTTTGAATTTTTATTTTTTTTTCTATCTCTGATAATGACATGAATGGTCCAAATCATTTTGGGGGTTGTGTTTTGTGGGGGTTTCTATCATTATTGTTAACTACTTTTAGATGTCTCTAGAAAGTAAAATATTGAAAATAAAATAAGCTTAAGGATAATCAATTGGATTAATTTGTTAGCCAAAACTCTTATACTTCTTTATAGGCATATGTTTCATTAGCAGGATTAATAGTGAGAGTATTAACAATCTATAAGATTAGTGTAAAATTGATTATCCAGATGATTAGTGAGATACACAATTCCCTCTTACCTATGTTTGTTTCGCAATAAATATGGAAATATATAATTTCAATTATATGTATGTTTTGCATTATTAGTAGTAAGATTAAGAATTCGATCAATTTTGTTAGACAAAATGGTCATTGAAATCTAATTAGAATAATAGGATTTACAACTAAACAATGAAATGTGAATCTCAAAGATCCATAATCTCAATCATATGGTATAATCAGCCAAATCAAACAAGCCGAGGTCACGAGTTTGGTTTCTTTTCATTTACGGGGTATTAGATTAGGGATCTTCATATTATTTCCATCTTTCATCAAATAATAAAAAATAATTAGTATATATTTTTATTTTATTCTAACTAGACATAATCGCTTCTTTTATCAAATCATTTAACCTATGAGAAATGATATAAAAATTCACTTTTTAAAATTATTTTTTAAATTTAATGATATGTAAATAATATGATTTGTTGATAATTAGAAAAAATATGAGTGAAAATGTTACATTTAATATCTTAATTAATTGTCACATTACTGAACTTAAAAGTTGAGTCTAATTTTTTATGTTCAATAACAATGCTCTTATCCTATTTATTTATTCTATCATATAACTTATTTATTGAGAGGGTAATTTATATATAAATTGGGCCGAGCTGGGTAATGGGCCATTCTGTGGGCCACAGTAAGAAGGGCTGAGTAAAAGGAGCTTGTAATTAGTCCGGTCCAGAGGAGCCTTGCAGATAGCCTAGTCCGAAGGAGTTTGGTGGTTAGCTCGGTCACCACAGTCAGTGCAATGACAGTTAGCTCGGTCGTACTATATTATGCCGAAGTATGTTGAGCTTTCCGCAGAACCTTACTATTGGTTAGCTCGATCCAAGCTCGACGTGATTAGTCCAATCTCAGACAACACAGTTGGAATATGTCAAACCGAGGTACACGCAGTAAAAGGAAAAACCGAGCTAAGTAGGAGCTCGGTCTAGTCTGCGGATTTAGCATGGCCATGTTATCTCGGTCGTATTGACATCCAACCGTGGTAGAACCATCTCACTTGGTTTAAGCAGTGAGAGGGGTGTTGAAGGATAAGCATTATCTTTCAAGAAGGTGATTCCTAGGAGGACTCTACATGGAGGAGTAAGAGTCCTGCTTGGATTGTGCCATACGGAACCTATAAAAGCTCACGACATCACCTATGGAGAGGTAACACAACTTTGATTCCCGAATACACAGAGCTTTTGTCTATTTTGCTAACTTAGGCATCGGAGAGGTGTCCGGCACACACCCGCCGGCTAGCTCACATTTGTGTTTTCAGGGAGTAAAGCGACGTCGTTTGGAGGAGCATAGACTTTATCAACAGGATTATACAAGAAGATTATTTCTTTCTCATACAATTGGCGTCATCTGTGGGAATCACAGGAAGAACAAAACCTCTTGATCAAAGTGTTCCTCACTAAATTAGACACAATGGCACACAATGAAGATTTGCCACAGTTCGCCATTAACGGGCAAACCCCAGAGGGAGGTGGGAGGCGCGAAGGTTTGCCTTCCATCCCTCCCATGGAAAATCTGGAGCCCCAGCAACAGAATCCCCGGAGGGATGCGAGGGAAAGGCGGTGTAACAGCTCCCGTCGCTCATCAAGTCCTAACAGACAGAGGCGGAGGATCGACCCTCAAGTTTTAGAGGATCGGGTGAAGGCGCAGGACGAGTTAATCAAGAAGATGGCGGCGGACATGGAATTGATGAAGCGCCAGATAAAAGGGAATGGGGTGGCGACAAGAGAGGGGCACAAAAGCAATACGCCCCCTCGCCACTCTGAAGATCGTGGTAGGCATACCACACCATCGCACGAAGAGAGTAAGAGCCTCAAAACAGGCGATACTCAATCAAGGACTTCCAGAACTCGTTACTCCAGGTCTGAGAGAACGAGATCATTGAGGTCTTACACTGAGGGAAGCACCTATCGACCCTCACATACGCACCGGACATCATCTAGGCAAACAAAGTTGCCTAGATCATCCGACTTACGGACTGTGCTTGAAGAAAGGGCACGACGGAAGGAGGATGCCAGGGCATGCGACCCACACAGAGTTTCATCCCTTCAGCGATTGGCTCCTTGGACGCATGGAAGCGTCGAGGTAGGAATGCCAATACCGCACCTTGCCTACGAACCAACAGATAAAGCATTAGCAAGGCTACATAGCTCGCCGTTCGTTCCGGCGATTGAGAAAGCACCATTACCTTCAGGCTTCATCCAGCCTAAATTTACGACGTACGAGGGGAAGACAGACCCTTACATACACCTAAGCCACTTTTTGCCAGGTCATGGCAGTATACCGGCAGAACGAGGTTTTGATGTGTATCCTATTTCCATCCAGCCTTGGCGACGTAGGTTTAACCTGGTTCGAAAGGCTACCAGAAGGCAGCATAGCCTCCTGGGCACAGTTAGCAGAGGCATTCGTGACAAGGTTCAGAACGAACACCAAGACGCCAGTAGAGATTGATCAGCTACTCTCCATTGACATGGGCGACAATGAGACGTTGAGATCCTACAACAGTCGTTATTGGGAGACCTTCAACCAGATAGGAGATTGTCCCATAAATCTCGCCATCGCGCAATACAAAAGATGACTTCCAATCAGAAACAGGCTGAGGGACTCAATTACCATGATGCCACCCCTCACAATGGAGGCCTTAATGGAGAGGGTACACCAGCACATTCAGGTGGAGGAGGATGGCGCCCGTGCTAAAACAAAGTCTGGTACAGCCACAATACCAGATAAAAAGACTTCGGCAAAAGTCAACGCGATAGAACGTCCAAGCAAGAACGGGCGAGGCAGGCAAGACAACGGAGAAGACCAAGATAAAAGATGGTTGAGAGTCCGCACTGCCATTATCACAGTATTCAAGAAACCAATCTACCGAATTCTCAGCGAGATACGTGATGAACCTTTCATCAGATGGCCAGCTAAGCTGGAAGAAGCGCAAAAGAACTACGACGAAAGATCTCGGTGCACCTTCCATAAGGAAAAGGGACACCACACTGAAAATTGTACGTTGTTGAGACAACATCTGGAGGAGTTAGTGGCAGCTGGTCACTTGGACCGGTACATAGAAGGAAGGACGCAGCCAGTCCCCCAAAACCACGATCACCCAGACGGAACACCGATTGACACCCTACCTCAAGGCATGATAAAGGTAATACATGGGGTATTCGAACCTGAGCGAGTATGTGAGCTCAGGGGAATGATAAAGACGGCAGAGCACTTAAGGGAGATATTAAGTGCGCAGTCCACCATCAAAAAGGGAAAAACAGAGGCCACAAACGTCATGTCTTTTTCAGACAGAGACTCGGCAAGGATATATTGCCCTCACAATGATACACTGGTCGTCACTCTCCGCGTCAAGGATTATGACGTCAAGCGAATTTAAATCAACCAAGGGGGCTCATATGAGATAATGTACTACGAAACTTTCAAACAGTTAAAACTGGAGAACAAAGATTTGGCACCTGCCGTATCTCCCCTGATTGGATTCAACTCAATGCCAGAGTGGCCAGTTGGCAAGATTATCCTCCCAGTCAGAGCAGGAAGCATGACGAAACAAGTGGAATTCTGGGTATTGAAAGTCCCTTCCACTTACAACATAATCTTGGGGAGAACATAGTTACACGCCATGCAATCGGTAGCATCAACCTGCCATCAAGTAATGCGATTCCCCAACGAAGCCGGAGTAATTGAAGAGGTCTATGGAGACCAAATTATGTCCAAGCAATGCTTCGTCACAGTAAATGGCAGCTGAGCTGCCAAAGGGTTTGTTCAGATGGTGGAAGAACCTGAGAGCAATGACTTGTTTGCGGATGTTGGCAAAGCCGCCGAACAGAAGGTAGTGGAAGACTTGGTACAGGTAAGAATAGATGAAAAGGACCCGAAAAAGTTCTTTTTGCTTGGCTCATCTATGACCAGCACCGAGAGAATAGAGGTCATGGAATTCTTGACCTCTAACATCGAAGTGTTTGCCTGGACGCCGTATGACATGCTGGCATCGACCCAAACTTCATCTGTCACCAATTGAATGTCCACCCAACTGCAAGACCAATCATACAGCGCTCTTACAGATCAGCACTCCACCACGCCGAGATAGTGGCGGAAGAAGTGAGAAACCTTCTAGAGGTAGGAGCTATCAGAGAGGTGCACTATCCTAAGTGGATATCCAGCACAGTAGTGGTGCCAAAGAAGAATGGAAAATGGCGTGTCTGTGTGGACTACAAAACAGTCAACAAGGCATGTCCAAAAGACAGCTTTCCTTTACCACGGATAGACCAACTGGTAGATCTGACGGCAGGACACAACCGTCTTAACTTTCTTGATGCGTACAGAGGTTACCATCAGATTGCTATGTATGAGTCAGACCAGGAGGTCACATCTTTTACAACACCAAGAGGACTGTATTGTTACAAGGTCATGCCCTTTGGCCTAAAAAACGCAGGGGCAACATTCCAGCGGATGATCACCAAGATGTTCGAACCATTGTTAGGCAAAACAATGGAGGCTTACATCGATGATATGGTAGTCAAAAGCAAGGATGAGAATGACCATCTCAGGGACCTAGGTGAGATGTTTCAGATCCTAAAGAAGCACAAATTGCGCCTTTATGCATCTAAATGCACGTTTGGTGTAGGATCAGGCAAATTCTTGGGCTTCCTAGTGACCAACCGAGGTATAGAAGCAGACCCCTCTCAGATCAAAGCAATTCAGGAACTAGAGAGACCCAACTCAGTAAAACAAGTACAACATCTCACCGGTATGGCAGCCGCGCTAAACCGGTTCATAAGTCGGTCGTCAGACAGATGTCGACCATTCTTTCAAGCAGTAAAGGCCAAGTTTGAATGGGATGAAGAATACGACCGCGCCCTAGAAAGTTTGAAGGAATACATGACTTCTCCACCGCTACTAATGACCCCAATACCTAGAGAAGAACTATTTTTGTACCTGGCAGTTTCATAGCACGCAATTAGCGCAGTATTGGTCCGAGCAGAAGGAATCCAACATCTGCCCATCTTTTATGTCAGCAAGACATTGCTGGGCACAGAAACCAGGTACTTACCATTGGAAAAACTGGCCTTAGCCCTGATGATGGCCTCAAGGAAGTTATCGCACTACTTTCACGCCCACACCATAATTGTCCTCACAGCTTTTCCATTAAAAGCTTTGTTTGAGAGGGCGAACTTTTCTGGGCGAATCCTAAAGTGGGCGGTAGAGTTGGGACAGTTTGACATCAAGTTTCAACCCAGAACCGCGAAAAAGCCCAAACTTTGGCAGACTTTGTCGCAGAATTCACACCGAGAAGTCATCACGTCTGCCCAGTTGACTTAACGGGTACAACTGAAATAGGGATGGAAAGCGGTGCCGGAATAGCGCAATCCCTAATACAGGATACCCAGCCACCTCCCAGGACAGACCAAAGTGAACAAAATGAGGGAGAAACAAACCATGCTGCACCAAGCAAAGACCCATCAACAAATAAAGACTTGGTACAATCAGATAGCGAGGGGCAAATAGTAAGTATGGACTTTGAAGAAAACACCAGCAATACTCAGGACCCCAAAGCATCATCTGATCCCTCTACCTGCTGGAAACTATTCATTGGAGAGATGTGGAAGCTCTTTGTGGATGGAGCATCCAACAGGCACGGAGCAGGACTCGGCATAGTCCTCATCTTACCAGATGGCCTAGTAGTGGAACAGGCAGTCAACCTTGGCTTCCCAGCATCAAACAACGAAACGGAGTATGAAGTGCTTCTGGCAGGACTAAAATCAGCATTCTACATGAAGGCCATCGAGCTAATGGTTTACAGTGACTCACAGCTGGTAGTGAACCAAATTTCATGTGACTGCGAAGCAAAGGATGAAAGAATGGCCAAGTACCAAGAGTTAGTCAGAAAAGAGATCATGAAGTTCGAAGTAGTGCGGATAGAGCAGATTGGCAGAGAAGAAAACAGCGGAGCAGATGAACTAGCAGTCTTTGCTTCAATGGCAGACACATCCATCCCGCTTCCATTACTGATCAACTTCCTATCCAGACCAAGCATTGAAGAACCTGAAGTAGAAGAAGTATGTTGCGCCGAACTGGGCCCTTTATGGATGGATCCCATCATAGTGTTCCTAAAAGACGGCATCTTACCCGAAGAGAAGAAGGAGGCCAACAAGATAAGAGCAAAGTCACAGCGATTTTGGCTCTTCCCATCAATGGCCTTGTACAAGAAATCCTTCACAGGACCTTACCTGAAGTGTGTCCATCCTAGCAAGGTCGAAGCATTCCTGTTCGAGATTCATGAAGGCATATACAGAAGCCATCAAGAGGGGGAGATCATTGGCGTACAGAGCAATTTCACAGGGATATTGGTGGCCTTACATGCAAGCAGATTCGGAGAAGTATGTCAAGAAGTGTGAGAAATGTCAGAAGTTCGCACACCAAATACATTAGCCAGCCAGAGAGCTTCTACTTTTAACTAGTCCATGGCCTTTCGCAATGTGGGGCTTGGACATAGTAGGACCATTTCCAACAGCCCCCAGCAACAGAAAGTTCTTCCTCGCAGCAATGACTACTTCACAAAGTAGGTGGAAGCAGAAGCACTAACATCAATAAAGGAGAAAGATGTGAAGAAGTTCGTCTGGCAGAATATCATCACTCGGTTCGACATACCCAAGGCGTTGATATCAGACAACGGCACCCAGTTCGACGGTAAAATTTTTAAAGGCTTTTGTGAGGAGTACAAGATAGAATTCTACAACTCTACACCAGCATATCCCCAAGAAAATGGCCAGGCAGAAGCATCAAACAAAGTTGTCTTGGATGGATTGAAGAAAAGGTTAGAGAAAGCAAAAGGAAAGTGGGCTAAGGAGCTTCCTCATGTTTTATGGGCTTACCATACCACACCTCAACGATCAATGGGAGAAATACCATTCTTCTTAGCGTACGGCATGAAAGTAGTAATCCCACTAGAAGTTGGCCTCCCCACCATTCGAAGCGAAAATTTTGATCCAGACTGAAATGGAAAAGCCATCACATTAGAGCTCGACCTTGCAGAAGAAAGAAGAGAAAGAGCACTGGTTCACATCGCCTCATACCAACAGGAGTTATCCAGGAAATACAACAAGACCGTACATCCAAGGTAATTCAAGATCGGAGATTGAGTACTGCGCAAAGTAATGAGAAACACCCTGGTACCCGGAGACGCCAAGTTAGGGCCCAATTGGAAAGGACCTTACAAAGTGGTTGGATTAGCTGGCAAAAGGGCATACCACTTCGAAGACGAGGACGGCAAAGCCATTCCCAGGCCATAGAACACTGTTAATCTCAAACTATTTTATTTTTAGCTCTTCTTTCAAGTATTTGTAATTTTTTCTTTCTCAATAAAACAAGTAGTTCCTTTTCAGTATAGTTGTTTCCTTTTGTAAAAGATTGTTTTAGTGAGTTAGGCACACAGAAAGCATAGTTGGCCGGAATAACCAACTTTGCACTCTTTTCAGCTAAGATTAGGATCTAGGCTGAAGAGGTTGGCTGGAAAAACCAACACCCCTCCTAAGCCCAGGATAAGGATCCAGGCTGCAGGACGTTTGGTCGGAATAACCAAACACTTTACTCTAGGTTGACAGGAATAACCAACGTAGAGGTTGGCTGGAAAAACCAACACCCCTCCTAAGCCCAGGACAAGGATCCAAGCTGCAGGACATTTGGTCAGAATAACCAAATACTTTACTCTAGGTTGGCAAGAATAACCAACTTAGAGGTTGGTCGGAAAAACCAACACCCCTCTTAAGTCCAGGATAAGGATCCAGGCTGCAGGACGTTTGGTCGGAATAACCAAACACTTTACTCTAGGTTGGCTGGAATAACCAACTTAGAGGTTGGCTGGAAAAACCAACACCCCTCCTAAGCCTAGGATAAGGATCCAGGCTGCAGGACGTTTGGTCGGAATAACCAAACACTTTACTCTAGGTTGGCTGGAAAAACCAACACTTATTGTTCTTCAGCCGAGATAAGGATCTAGGCTGAAGAAGTTGGCTGGAAAAACCAACATTTATTGTTCTTCAACAGAGATAAAGATCTAGACTGAAGAGGTTGGCAGGAAAAACCAACACTTATTGTTCTTCAACCGAAATAAGGATCTAAGTTGAAGAGTTTGGATGGAAAAAACCAACACTTATTGTTCTTCAGCCGAGATAAGGATCTAGGCTGAAGAGGTTGGCTGGAAAAACCAACACTTATTGTTCTTCAACCGAGGTAAGGATCTAAGTTAAAGAAACTGGCTGGGAAAAACAAACACTTGTTGTTCTTCAGCTGAGATAAGAATCTAGGCTAAAGAGGTTGGCAGATATGGATAGCTAGATTACAAAGTTAAGACTGCGATAAAATATCTCGGCCAAGGAATTTACTTCATTCAGATTATATCATAGACGTAAACCGAAAAGACAGTTGAAGAAAACAAGAGACGATTTCATTGAGAATGCAAATCAAGAGTTACAAAAGGGGGGATTTCAGCCCGGTTACAGTTTTCTTTCCAAAAAGTAAAAAAAGAAGAAAATATAGAGTTAAGCAAACAAATCGTCAAGATCAGCATCCAGTTCAACTCGGAGCCCGGTTTCAGTTGGTAGCTCGATTGTCAGGTCTTCCACCGGTGGTTCCACCCGAGCTGACTGGATGGCAGGATCATTGATGACCGGGGCATCATTAGGCACGGTCTCTTCATCACCATCCTCAGATTCAAGGAATTTTTGTTGAATGGCGACTGCATACTCCGCCATACAGCTCGGTATAAAGTACGATGGAGGGTTTAGGAAAACCTCAGTCTTTGGACCGTGACCGAGCTGTTCCACTGCCGCTTTCCACCCGCACTTAAAAAATAGTTCCTTGGCAGCTTCGCACTGCAAAATGTAGGTTGCTTTACCTTCTTTGAAGTCGCGGTCTTCTGCATCGTCGATCTTCTTCTCAAGTTCAGTTAACTCGGCCGTCTTTTTCTCCTCAATTGTGGCAAGCTCACGCAGGTAGTAGTCTTTCAGCTCGGTCAAAGCTTTTTGTTTCTCTACTTCGGCTGAGTCAACTGTATCGGTGAGGCGGGCGACCTCAGATTGAAGCTCGGCCATTTTTTGTTTGGCCTCATTTAGCTCGGCTGTCTTCTTGTCAGCCTCTGCCAAAGCTTGCCTTGTTGTTTTGCATAGCTCTAGCACACGCTTATGAGCAATCTGGTTCTTCTGCATGGCCTGCACAAATATGGTAAGCAAATTGGAGTAAGAACCGAGCTAACAGTTGCACAAAACAGGAAAACAAAGGAAAGAGTACTCACCAGCACCATTGATTTGGTGGCCGAACGGATAGCTTTTATCTCGGTAAGGTGGGCGTGGTGATCCATATCAGGGGGCAGACACATGCTTTTAGCCAGGTTGAAGGCCAGCATGTGATCTTTATCTGCCACCACTGAATCTGTTGGTCTGATGGCTCGATTCTGATATGTTAATCTCGGTGCCCAATTAGAAGAGTTAGCCCGGTCTGGGCTCTCAGGTTGTGGGCTCGGTACTTCGGTGGAGGGAGGCACAGGCTCGTCCTCATCAACAAGGCATGGCTCGGTAGTGGAAGACCGAGCGCCCTTGCGAGACCGAGACGATGAAGGCTGGTGGGATGGTAGGGCTACCACGGTCTCTTGTGTTTAACCAGTTGGGGGTATCTCGAGCTGGTTTATCTCGGTCAGAAGGGCTCTTACGGCTCTTTTCTTGGCCATTTCTTGTTCAGTAGTTAGTCGGATCAAGTTGATTTGAGACAAGGTTGGGTCTGGTTCAGGAAAGGCTTCTAACAAGAAATTAGTCACCCTGGTCTTCTGTTACTACTGTGTCCATACGTCGGTTCAAATTCCAGTAGTTCGGCCCAATTTCTATTGGGATATCTCAGCGCGGCGCGAAGTGTGTTTAAGTTGGGGTAACTGTACTAGGACTTGAGAAAATTCAAATCTGCAAGAAGTAAAAAAGACAACAGTCAGTGCGGTTCAGCGTATGAAAACCGAGGTAAAAGAAGCATAAAACTAAGCCGAGGTAATTGTACCGGCAACTTCTTTGTCCCAGTTTATTCGGTCGCCTGGGATCTGGGCCTCATGATCTTCAAAATTCCCAGAAACCCAGAAAAAATCATCGTCGTTAACATCCTTATCCGGGGTATCTTTTATTATCTTTTCACGTCGGCATCTTATTCTT
This sequence comes from Camellia sinensis, assembly GCF_055761805.1. Taxonomy (NCBI): domain Eukaryota; kingdom Viridiplantae; phylum Streptophyta; class Magnoliopsida; order Ericales; family Theaceae; genus Camellia; species Camellia sinensis. Next base: position 64,899,618 of record NC_138961.1, on the reverse strand, counting down.
AAATAGTAAACTCAGCCATCTTCATTTGATCCTATGGAGTATTGGTGGAAAAGTTCGGCTAAACCGAGGTTAAGGCCAGCCCGGCAGTTTAGCTCGGCGATGCCATTTATTATGCGGTATGAATTTGTGGAAAGTTGGGTAGGACAGAGGTTGGTTTGTCTGAGAAACTCGCAAAGAAGGGGCTGTACAGGGAATCTTAGTCCGGTTTCTATAATGGAAAGAAGTGTAAAGGGAACAAAGCCAGGGTTTTCCCAGGGTATGGTATCTAGTTCGGCTAAAGTGAGATGAACATCATCAAGGAAATGGTAGTCCCTTCGGAACTCGGCTATAGCACCTGGTGAGTTCACTAAAAACCTATATTTACCCATAAGGATTTAAATTATGTATAAATTAGCCGGGAGTATTGGCTCGGCGCCAAGCAGATAATGGGTATCTCGGTTGGACGTACAAAGGAGTGCCTGGGCAACCTAGTTAGAGTCTGCAAAGTGAAAAAGAAAGGTGTTAAGCACAGATCGTGGGATCGTGCTACAAGAAATATAGGCAAGATAAATGAAGTCCTAGCTCGGTTACATGGAATGCTATCCAGTCTTAGCTCGGTTTAAGCAAGGGGCTTTAGCCCAGTCGAGCCATTGGGGCAACATTCTTAGTTCGGTTTGAACTAAGGGAGCTGATTTAGCCCAAGATTTAGTTCGGTCGCTGGTTGAGGCTTTCTAGCGTGGTATTGCGCAAACCTAGTACGGTGCGATAGCTCGGTTAAAAGAAACAGAAGGTCCCCAACTTATGGAAACCACAAGTATGGCATAAGTTTTAGTGCGATTGTTGGTTGTGGCTAGGCTTGCATCTAATACAAACAGTATCCTAGTTCGGTTGATGTGTGATTTTGGATCAAATACATCGTTCTTTAGTTTATTCGTGAGTACCAGTGGTTATATTACAAAGGTTTTTTCAGAAAATGGAAGCAAAAATGGAACATATGCTTTGAAAAACATAAACATGCTTTGTGTTGCAAAAAGAGGTGCGAAATCAACAGAAAGGAAGAAGATTCGAATCACTTACCAGTTCAAGGTGAAGACACTGAAGATGGAGGTAGTATCAGCAAGAACACGAGCTCCACAGTTGCAAGAGAATAAGGGAGAAGAAGGTCGAAGAGAGAGAAAGTAATGAATAGTGGAGTGATAGATTCAAAACGAAGGGTTTGTTTTGTGTAGAGGGAAAGACAAAAAGGCGGGACTATTCAAAAAGCGCGGAGTACGAAGACAACGTGACAACTGCATTTGGCTAATCAGAGTCTGCCATGTGTCCTTGGAATAGAAATCGATTCAGTTAGAGACTAAAGAGACGTTTTAACCGGACAGGTTGGTAGCACGATGTAAATTTAGCTCGGTTGGAAGGCTAAGGTTTTTTAGCTCGGTTGGAAGGCTAAAGTTTTTTTTTAAGCTCGGCTGGTAACAGGTAATCCCTATCATGCTGCGCAAATGGAATTAAGCGGCAATTGAGAGGGTAATTTATATATAAATTGGGCCGAGCTGGGTAATGGGCCATTCTATGGGCCACAGTAAGATTGACTGAGTAAAAGGGGCTTGTAATTAGTCCGGTCCAAATGAGCCTTGCAGATAGCCCGGTCCGAAGGAGCTTGGTGGTTAGCTCGATCACCACGGTCGATGCGATGACAGTTAGCTTAGTCGTACTATATTATGCCGAAGTATGTTGAACTTTCCTCAGAACCTTGCTATTGGTTAGCTCGGTCCAAGCTCGATGTGATTAGTCCGGTCTCAGACAACACAGTTGGAATATGTCAAACCGAGGTACACGCAGTAAAAGGAAGAACTGAGCTAAGTAGGAGCTCGGTCTAGTCTGCGGATTTAGCATGGCCATGTTATCTCGGTCGTATTGACATCCAACCGTGTCACTTGGTTTAAGCAGTGAGGAGGGTGTTGAAAGATAAGCATTATCTTTCAAGAAGGTGATTCCTAGGTGGACTCTACATGGAGGAGTAAGAGTTCTGCTTGGATTGTGCCACACGGAATCTATAAAAGCTCACGACATCACCTATGGAGAGGTAACACAATTTTAATTCCCGAATACACAAAACTTTTGTCTATTTGTCTATTTTGCTGACTTAGGCATCGGAGAGGTATCCGACACACACCCGTCGACTAGCTCATGTTTGTGTTTTCAGGGAGTTAAGCGACGTCGTTTGAAAGAACACAGACTTAATTAACAACATTATACGAAAAAATTATTTCTTACTCGTACATTTATCAAAAGCTTATATCTGATCATTTATCTCACCTAATCATATGCAAATTAAACGTACCGGTTCAGTAAGGCAATGTACCCCACAGCAGTGCGTAAATCTGGTCAAAGCAAACAAACCTGTTCTGGCAATAGCAATTTACGTGAATATATTGCTGGAATCTATCCGATTGCAACGACTGTAAAATAATCGTGACTACACACAAACATTGCCTTCTCCACACTGACCTGACAGACGTTAAGTCCACGTCATAAATAGAAAAGTAACGGACGGTAATAAAAAATCTACCGTTAAATTTGGCGAGTCTGCATGACACCCCATACGTGTTGGGCTAATTAGAAGACGTGCTACATAGTGACGAAATTTGGAGAGCCCATTGCCAACACGTGTGAAAGGACACGTGGAAGTTGCGGAGCATGCAACGCTGTGTGGTAACTCACTTGGTTCTTAGCCCCATTTGTAAACAAAAATAAGGAATAAATCCTTTAAAATTAATACGAATTGTCTTTTTTTAATTTTAGAAATTATATTTTATTTTTTTAAAATTTTAATTTCATAATAAATCGTCCATTTTATTAATAAATCATCAAGTCATTTAACAGTTTTTAATGATATTATAAATATGTTTCAATTAATAATTTAAGTAATTTTATTATTGTGTAGGAGAGTAATTATAAATTTTATTTTTTAAGTTAATTGTTAAATAAAAATTTTTAATAAGGAAATATTTGTAATTTTTCGAATCACAATAGATAATCTGTACTTTAAACAAATTTTAAAAAGTGTATTTATAATTTATCCAAAAAGGTATGTGGTGATATTGGAACAAATTCACATGGTGTTTTAATTTAATATTTATTGATTAAAATTATAAAGTTCGAAACTTCTTGTTAAGATTTTAAAAAATAATTTGATGAGTGTTAAATAATAAATAATATAAAATAATATTTTATGATGATGAAGTAATTACTCTGGTTTGTCCGAAATGGCCAAGAATATGGCAGGTTTTTTATTAAAGAGTATGCGAGATATGGACAAAATTGCAACGTTTTAATACTATAAATTCAAAAAATATAATTAAAAAATTATTAAAATTTAATATTTATGACCAAGATTCTTTTAAGTTGTGGCTTCACAACAAGCATTTTAAATATATATGGATTTTAGATCATTTGCATATATTTAAAATATTGTATTTGCTATGAAGCTACATTTTGAAAGAATCTTAATCATAAATATTAAATTTTAAGTAATTTTCTAATCATATTTTCTGAATTTGTAATTTTAGTATTTTACAATTTTATTCATATGTGGCCTACTCTTTGAAAAAAAAAAATTGCCATATTCTTGGCCACTTGTAAAAAATGGGAGTAATTATTTAGTGATCATAGAGTGTTACTCTACACCACTTATTATTTGATATTTGTTAAATTATTTCTTAAAATCTTAACAAAAAATATCGAATCCTATAATTTTAACTAATAAATATAAAATTAAAATATCATGTAAATTTATCCCCATATCATGGTATAAATTTTTTATAAATGGGGCGGAGGACCAAGTGAGTCAGTCACTACACACCCTTGCCAATTGCTAGAGATATGGGCCCTGTTTGGTGTAACTGTTAAAACAGATTATAGATTATAACTTAACAGATTATAAATTATGACTTTAATCAGAAGCTGTTAATTTGTTTGGCGTAGTTGTTGGATTATAGATTTAAATTGCTGAGTAGTATTTGTTAAATAAGCTGTGAAGTAACTTTTTCAATTAACTTTTATTTTTTATTATTCATTACTTGTCCACATTTCTCATAAAAAATAATAATAATAATTTATAGTCCATTTGGGTCATTTTCTTTTTTTAAAAAAATTAAAAATAAAAAAATTTAATAGTATAACCGTAAATTAATATGTCCACAGCAAAAGCTGATAATCAGAAACAAGGGGTGAGCAGCTTCTCAGAATCAACTTTTTTGAATTAAAATAAATTGTTAGAATCAGAAACTATTTTAAATAAGTTTAACCAAACAGTTCAAAATAAATTTTCAAAAATTAAAAATTATAAGTTGGTTAAAAAAAACTTAAACAAACACCCCATTGGTAGGTGTAGACATTGCTGACACAAATATTAGTTTGTGTAAATGAACTCACAAGTGCCAATTCATTTATAAACAATCCTCACACGTGTCCAATTCACTCGCAAGTTTGTTACACAAATTTGTCCTCATCTAACATGCACAAAAATTCAAAACCCTTAAATATGGCAAAAGGCCATTAAATTTTGTCTCAAATATTTATCTTCTTTTCTTTTAATACATTTTTAATTATCCAATCGTGTCTCACGATATAAATATTTTAAAATTTTTATATAATATAATAATCAAAAATAAATTAAAATTTAAAAATTTAAAAACAAAAAAAAAATACTTGATTTATAGAGTTTTATTTTTTTATTTTTTTATTTTTTTGAGTAAATAATACTCACGTATGCCAATTCATGTGTAAACAATGCTCACACGTGCCACTTCAACTTTATGTAAGTAATTTTCTACATATCAAATGTTTCTATCCTTCTGTTTTATGCATCTCAATCACTAAATACCAACAAGGGTTGGTTTAGTTGGTAAGGCTTGTTCCCGGCCCTGGAATGGGGTAGCCTCCCCTCCTCCTAAACTTTTTTTTGAATCAAAAAAAAAAAAAAATCACTAAATCATATTTTAAAATATAAAAGTACTTCATAATATTAAAGATATTAAATATTTTATCAAATAATTTATCAAACATTCACATGGGTGTCAGTTCTCCATGTAAGTATTGGTAGATTTTTTGATTATTATTATTATTATTATTATTATTATTATTATTATTATTTGTTTATTTATTTATTTTGTATCTCTAACCTTGCTCAAAAGTACTTGCATAAATTCATTTAATGAGAAAGTTGCTTTACTTCTCAAATCAATGTTGTAGAAATATGATCTATAATAATTAATAGATTAAAACATAAAATTTAGAAATTTAGAAATAAAAAATACTTGAGTAAAACAAAGAGCAATTATGGATGATATATCTACAACGCTGATTCGAGAAGTTAAGCTTCTTTTTTTTTTTTTTTTTTTTTTTTGAACTGATAAAACTACTTTCTCATTGAATGAATTTATGCAAGTACTTTTATATCTTTCACATAGTCAAAAGAAAATCTAATGTGTATATTGAATGAATTAATTAAGTACCGTTCTTTTTTTTCTTTTCTTTTTTATTATGAATCAATGTTAAGATTTCTCATAAAGAATGAATTTTATATATGGGTGTCATATCATGTAAAACACACTCTTTATGAGACATCTATATCTCATTCTGTATTTGATTCTCTGTACACTTAAACTTATGGTTTATTATGCTAATAAAACAGTACGAGAGAAAAGATTACATATAATGACTGCAGAAAAGCATCCAGCTATCCACTGAGCAAATGTTACCGAGTATGTAATCTACCTAAAAAGACAAGAGCCTACTTAATTGTGTTTCAATTTTTGTGTTTTGGAAAATAGAATGAAAATTTCGAAAATATCAATTGGTTTCATATCGTTTTTCTTTTCGTTATAAAATAATTTTTTTAAATTTGAAATAATTTTTTCATACTTTTTGAAAGGTGGGATTTTTTAAATAGAAAGCAGAAACTCTTGAAAATAACTTTTGGAAAAAGTTCGCCAAATGAATCTTCTTCTTTTTCCGATTTCTTTTCTTCCTTTCTTTTCCTATAAATTTCTATGTAAATCTAAAATTCTAACGCAACTATCATAGATGCACATAATTCAGTTCAAATAAACAAGTTTTAATCCCCAATGATCACTCGAAGTCAGCTTCCTAGATTCATCAATCAATGTAAGCCATAAAATTCCATTAGATCATTAGATATCTAAAATGGATTTAATAAAATTTTATATCTCAAATAATGATTTGATTGATTATTAGATATTCCATTCACAAATTTTTTAATTTCACTGTCATAATGCACTCACAATCATTAAATTATATAAAAATTTTGTGGCATATAAATATCAAATGCTTATGCCCTAACATATAACTTGAAAGATGATAAAATTAAAAAATAAATAGTAAATAACAATACATTTCTTGATTTTTATTTTTTATTTTTGGAAATAATGAAGACTGGAAAAGGAATCGAGATGTACCTTCTATTGCTTCAAATCTTAGGAGAACATTTGCTTTCCTGTTGGGTTTTTGAGGTCGATTTGGATGAGATCGAAGTTCAGACGAGTAGATTTTGTGAAGGCTCAAAAATTGGCGTGATAAAATTTGTAATTAGTAGGTTACTATGCAATGAATTTATAACTAAGAGAATGAGAGGTTGAGAAATCTATAGTCGTACATTTGTATCGAAATTAGGGTATCAACGTGTCAGATTAGAATTTAATGACTCGAGTTTAACTTGATTAAATCCTATTATGGAATTGATGAGCTTTTATGTGAATAGAATAGAGGCTACATGAAAAATCAAAATTATTTGAAATGCGTGTAAATTGGTTTGAACACTCAATTATATGAAGAAGAAAAAAAATCTAAAATTATTCGAACTCAAATGATGATATATGCAATAGAATGATCAATCTAGAATGTTTGTCAAGGAAATGATAGCTATCTCTTTGAAGTTTTTTTTCCCTTAAATATATATATATATATAGAGAGAGAGAGAGAGAGAGAGAGAGAGAGAGAGAGAGATAAAAGAAGCTGAAGATATTAGATTATCTTTGGACTTTTATGACTACTTCCTAATAAGCATGTGTCTTAGTTAGCGGTGGAGTTAGAAATTCAAAGTAGAGAGGACATATATTAATCATAATATTAATTTTTTTTCTCTTTATAACAAGTAATAACAAAATATTATTAAACTTATACACTTTTTGATTTATGTTTTGTCAATCAATAAGATATAATATTACAATTATTATGAAATTTATATTAACGTGACTTATAAATTCATAATCAACAACTAAATTCTATTAACCCAACAATAAGGACAAACAAACAACTAAATTTATTATTAATAAGTTTAACACTACCAACTCAACTAATAAAAAGAAATAACCAACTAAATAAATTTCATAACAAAAAATAAATTATTAATTGATTCAATTCTAATTTTGACTTGTTTAGCTAAGAGTCTACAAAAATGAGGAAGATAGTATAATAGAACATTTTAAAAATATAATACATTTTAATTTCAAGAGAACCTCGACTTGCCACTAGTTGATAAATTCACTCAGTGCAACTACAGATCAGTTTCATTTTTAATTTGTTGAATCAAAGGTATAAATTCACTTTGTGCAATTAAAGACCAATTCATTTTTTTCTTTTTTCTTTTTTCTTTTTTTGTGTTGTTGGTTGCATTGAAGGTCGTACCCGAGGAACCCTTGTACACTTATGTTGTGTTTGATTATGAGATTTGAAAAGGAAAAAAGAAAAAAATGTATGAAACTAAGTAAAATATAAATATATTTTATTTATATTTCACTTAACTTTCCCATTTTCTTTTTCAAATCTCCCAACCAAACACAGCATTAGTGATGTTCAATGATTCTGACTAATTAAGCTAGTCTTAATTAATTTTCATTTTACATAATTTTCATGTTTAACTTAATATTACATTACCGATTTGCTGCAGACTTTTTTCAACACACCCTCTCTTAGTTTTTAAGTTAAAAACTCAACCCCCTTTGATCTGAAGATTGCTCAACAAATAATAATAATAATCATCATCATCATCAATTCAGCACCCTCACAAACCACCACCAACTGGAGGGGGGGAAAAAAAAAGAAAAAATCAGTTCTTTGGGAGCAGAAAAGGCATCCACTAAATCTTCGAAAGATAGAAAGGAGAAGCATTTTTCTTTCATTTTCCTTTGTAGAACTGTAAGGTGATTGATTACACATGAATCTTATACATGATCTATAAATAAAAAGATATAGGGTTTGTCAATAAGACAAAAAGAAGAAGAGGACTTTAGTAGCCCGATAAGCAAAAGTTAAATAACCTGAATAGGTGGTACAACAAATGTTAGAAATGTGACGGAGCTCAAATCAGTAAATTAGTGAGGAAGAACATCCCCATTAAAATCAAATAGAGCCTTTACCGACGACGCGAATAAATTTAGCTTTTCATATGATCTGCATCTTGGCTTTGGCATCGTTCAAGTATTATATTACAATTGTTCAATGTGCGTGCGTCAAGCACACCGTGATTCCACAGTTTGATCATAAATAATCTCCAACACCTGCCGAGCCCACAAGTATACAAACAACTCAGAAGCACATTCACATTAGCATAAGAAATATAGCTTATACTCGGATGAACCTAAACTAGTAAGAGATAGATCCTGTATAAATGCACAAAGAACACTTTTTTGGATGATATTTTAAGTTGCATCTATTATTTAATCCTCCATTTCTGTGTAAGAAATGTTAATTTCACAACTTTTCCATCAGATTGTATAGCAACAAGAAACCTAAAATTGTTAGCCACTTGCAGAACTTTAAAAAATTGGAAGAGACAAAGAACCCACATCCTTTTATAATATTACCCCAAGAACAGTTAAAAGCCAGCTGGCCCAACTCTAAACCTTTCATAGATCTGATAGTTAATGTTGAATATGAGGGAGTCCTTGGAATAAGTTTTAGGAAAATGTACGCTGATGGAGTTTATGTACGCTGATGGAAGGCCCTTTAGAAAGTGTAGGCATCGTTGACATAGTGTTAGGCCGCTAGAGGTAAGGGCGGGCATCGTGTCATATCGTATCGTGTTCGAGTCGTGTCATATTAGGTTCGCATGTCAAAAGTATGAACATGAACATGAACACGAACACGAACACGAACATGACCTGCTAGTTCAAAAAAAACAAAAAAAAACAAAAAGAATACTACCTGTTTAATAAATGTGTCATATATGCAAACACTAACACAATATGTAAATAATCATGTCAACCAGTGGGTGACACGATTGACACGATTAATTTTTAAACCTATTTACCAGGACACGACACGACATATAACACGATTGACCCAACACGAAAAACCCACTTATCCAATTAAATTTTTGCTCAAAATTTTACTTCCACAATCACCATGAAAATTAAATGAATGGTTGAGATAGAATTTGATCAATTTATATTTATAATTATAAAATGTGTATATCTAGTTCGTGGGTCATGGGTCTTAAAGAGGTCATTTTCAAGTCGCCGGTCGTGTTCATGTTAACGGGCTACACGCTAAAATAAATGGATTAGACATGTCATTTTCGGGTTTCGCGAGTTCAACCCGAACATGACCTGTTTATTATACGGATTCACGGGTCGTGTCATATACATGTTCATGTCAGAAAATGATCAACCCTAACCAACTAACTTTGTATACGGTTCAAGTCATGTTATCATGTCGTGTCGGGAATTCCTACCCTTAGCCAGAGGTGGGCTGGCAAAGAGCCGAAGCTGGGGAGAGAGAGAAAGAGAGAGAGAGAGAGAGAGAGAGAGAGCAACATCAAGACAAGAGCATGACAGGACCATAAATGTAGGGCAACCTCTTATGAAAGTATAGAAGCTCGTTTGGGAAGTTAGCTATTTTATTTGACTTTTTGGCTATTTTAACCGGGCTAAAAAAGTTGTATTTGAGAAGATTGTTGACTTTTTTTTGTAGTTGATTTGATAGTTGTGAGAGAAAAAGTGAAATGACTAGTTTGGATGTGACATTTATCTTATTAGCTATTTTAGCTTATTTGGTCTTTATTGGCTATTTTAATCCAAAACCTTCTTCCCAAGCAGGGCCATACCTTATTTACAGAAAGTTACTAGCTTCACAAAATAACACCTTCAGATAGATTTTATGTGGATTCATCCAGCAAATATACATGTAATGAAATGCACATAGATGAAGTGTATTCTGATAACCAGCAGTCACATGTAGCAGTAATATTTGCAAGTCCTACACAGCATGTTTAGAGCCTAGTCATGAGCTAATAGGTAATTACTGCACCACACTATACATACTAGAATATCTTTAACAAGCATCTGCATACAAAGGTAGACAGATATAAGCACAAGTGAGAGAAAGACAAAATTATTTTAACTGAGGGGTTGAATTGAAGAACGCATTGCCACAACATAAAAATGAGATAAGGAGATACCAAAGAAGTGCTGGTGCCTGGATAAGGTCTTGACCATGCAATTTTGAAAATGCCTCACATGCCCAGGCAATATGACCATCTGCGAGCACCCTGCCATAGTGACAAACAAAATAGATGACCATGTAAGCTTAAAAACTCACAATAACAAACCACTCTGGTAAATTATTGGAGATATTTTGAAAAATCCCAAAAACAATTAAGCAGAAGCCTACAAGATAAGAGCCTATTAATTTTTCCCGAGGTTGAAGAACGTATGAGGTGGTTGGATGACTTCAGACAGCAGACACCAACACATGCCATGCGGTTAAAAGCATGGGCAATGTTATCAGATCAGCACAAAGACACTCACAAGGGATGCAATAAAAGGGCATTCCAAGAGGAACTGGAGAATGAAGATTACCGCTGCTTCCTGACAAATGAGTTCCAGAGATGCATCATTTGCTTCTCATCTTTGGTTACATCCACAAAATCATCAAGCATCTGCTACATATCAGAGCGCACAAATGATAATATAAAATACAGAATACGATTAAGAACACATCATCTTGTTGTATATGCAATACAAAGAACTATTGGGTCCAAGATGCTTCATCCAAAATTGATATTAAGTGCACATCCAAAGGTGCATGCATGCAAACAAACAAATAGATAAAAAAAAAACTAAAGTGTTAAATAAAGGTCATATAATGACCAAACACACCCTTCTATCTTCAAAATCTGCAACATCATCATCAACTTCATCCTCGCTGTCCCGGTCCGACAAAACTTGCTCCAATTCCATCGGCTACAATCACAAAGAAGTTTCAGTTCAAAGACATTTAAGCATAGATTCCAACAACTATGAATCTTAGGCCAAAAAGACGGATTTATAAAATCATGATGTTGCATTTTCAGATATGGAACCTAAAACACGTGCAACATAACAACTCAAACTGAATTAGTACAGCAATATCAGAGTCTAGTTTTTCAAACACGGGCATTAATGGTGGAAAGGCCAGGGAAGAGTGGACTAAGAGAAGCTTTAGAGGGAATAGGGGTGAACCCTTGTGCACCAAAGCTGAAAAATCCCTGTACCCTTTCCCCTAAAGTGGTAAAGCGGAAGGCAATGCAACATATGGAACTGCTCCGGCCATATGACGACCCCCCAATCCACTTCCATCTCATGAATTGGCTTTTCTCTATTACTTTGGTACATTGAATCTCAGAGACATTCTTATCATCTGGTAAAAACGCCTAGCAGCAAACTTGTATGAAGGGGCCCCCCTTTCAGTGCCATTTCGTTTGGTCCACTGGGTACCACTTCAAAGGAATTCATTCCAAAGACGCTTTTAATCACTCCACTGGAATGATCTGAAGACCTCTCTTTCCTCTGAACTTCGATATTATATTATTCACTCCCCAGGACAGCAATCCAGAGTCGCCGTAGTCCACATATACACTTCCGATGCTTCCATTAGAACTCATGATTTTTTGGATTTTCCTTTTCTATGGATTCCACTTGATTCATAAAATTCTTTCCCATTCAATCATAAAGAAGTCAAAATATTTCACATGATACTCAAGGCACTTTACAAGGTCCCTTCAAACATAGTCCACAGACAATTTGATAAACAATGTTATTGTAGTAGTAGAAGTTAGTTTTAAAAAGATAAATCTTTTCACAACTTAGATTTTTTTTTTTTTTTTTTTTCACAGCATGTTACATTTAGAGTTCTAGTCCAGCAAACAACACCTGCCACCCAATTATACAAAAAGTACAAATGTACACTTCAAGCCATAGAATGGAACCTCTGTACCATCAAAAGATCAATGATTTTGCTCACCCCAGATGATACAAGGGAATCAAAAGCCATAACTTCTTCCTTTTCCCCACACTATCCCCACACCTACAAAGGAGCTCAACAACTATTCCACAAGGGAACAACTACTCCAACTCAACCAAGACAAAACCAAAGTCTAGAACTCTCTTGCCACTTTGCAATGGATAAGAAGATGATTAGCCAATTCACCATCCTATTTACATATACAACACCAATTCAAAATCACGTGTTTTTCTAAATCACTATATTAATGGTGAAGATTTGCCATGAGCTACACAGAAAACGAGCAAGGCCACCCTCAGAGGCCAAGGAACCCAAATATCTTGCCAAGGAAAGAGGATCCGTCATGACCAACAAATGCCTCGTCAAAAGATTTTACCTAAAAGCACCCCAATCTTGATAACCTCCATCTCATAAAACCCTTCCATGTCCCAATGCTTGATAATCCATACTACCTCTCAAGTAGCCCCACTCTTGACCAATTCTTGGATTTTATAGAACCTTTTGATACACAAGACGTATAAGTTTTTTCTAGCTTTCTCTTCATCTATTTCATAAATAGGTAACAGTCCCTTGATGGCATCTTCTATTGGAATGTATCCCATATCGCCTGGAGTTTCCATATCTGTGCTAATTATAAGGTTTTAGTTTCCCTCTTCTTAATACTTGGGTTTTAAGGAGAAGTGTGAGCTGGCCTTTTCAATTTGGGATCAGAACTTAGTTGAGCCTGTGATTGGTATGCTGTTTGTTTGACTTTTATATGTTGTGGTGCAAGAAGGTGTATTGGAATGTGTCCCACATCGGTTGGAGTTATCTCATCTGTCCTGGTTATAAGACTCCAGTTTCTCTCTCTTTAATACCTGGATTTTAAGGAGAAGTGTGGGCTGGACTTTTCAATTTAATATCAAAGCTTTGTTGGGCCTGTAACTAGTGTGCCGTTTGTTCGGCTAGTGTATGTTGTGGTCCAGGAGAGTGTGTTGGAATGTGTCCCACATCACCTGGAGTTGCCCCATCTGTACTAATTATAAGGTTTCAGTTAATACCTGAGTTCTAAAAAAAGTGTGGGCTGAGCTTTTCAATTTCTTCTACTGAAATTATTGTTTATCCAAAAAATAAAAAATTCTAATCCACCCAAGCAGATGAAGATTCCCCATAGAAATGTGTTTTTTAAAGCAAATTCATTCTAAAAAAAAGAGCAAGGAAAGAAAAGCAAAAACACTTTCCATAGTAAGTTTAAAATTGAATTATGAATCTTGAATGACTTAAAAACATAGTTGTACTTAACTAACTCAAGCAAGTTTCATTCACCACGTTACATAGCCAAAATACCACCATACCATAAAATGAGAATATATCCACCATACCATGAAATGAGCATTTGCGCAAACAGGAATACTTTCAGGTCCCAGGAAAGAAATGAGTGTGTATGTGTGTGTGCGCCTGTATTCAGTTTAGGGAGTCTTAAGTCAATTCATTAATTTTGGAAATTTAAGAACATTAATGCCGTTAACACAACATAATGAAAATTTCAACATTAGTTCTTTCTTTATATTTTTTTCCTCCTATTTTCCACCTTTCTCCTGTCTTTCATTCTTTGATTTTTTTTCCTGCTCACATGTTGATCTTTTCGTGGGAAACAACATTAAGGATTTAAACCCCACAATCAATTTTTTTGAGGGAACAGTGTATTGGAAATAGCATGAGAAACAAGATCAAAATCTTCTGAAAAAGTAATTGTAATACCTGGGAATGGTTTATCATGTATATTACACAAGAAACTAGTAGAACAAAGAATACACAATCGCCTAGAGATGTTAATGTTATTACAAACTTCATTTTTTTGAAACCCATTCAATTCAAATATAAATGAAAATATATCCTTCAATCTCCTTATAACATTAACTAAATGGCTACACCTCCAAAATATTATTGATTCCAATTTGCGGTCCAACCAACTTACACTTTTTGCCAGAAAACAATTAGTGGCTTATGTAGAATGAACCCATAAGCGCATGCAGAGATAATAAAGCACAAAAGGAAACTAAATCATAAATTAGCATTAAAATGACTAGTCACCTGCGCTCTATGTGAGTGAAAGAACTGTCGCTTCTGCAGGAGGAAACGACTGCAAGGAAAACCAAATACACCCATATCAAATCTAAACTCATGCAATCAAATACATCACCCTATCTAGAACTCATAATAGCAATGAAAGAAGGAAACAACATAAAATCAGCCAGTAAAAAGGAAACATGAAATATCTGTCCGCAAGCAGATTCAGAACTGATATATGAACCAATATGCAGAACAAAAATACAGTAGATCAACAACAAAACAATTTCACACTAAAATAAATTAATTCACTATTTTAATAACTAAATTAGTTTTTTTTTTTTCCATTAATTATGTCATTAAGTACTAATTACACTAGCTATCCTTTCTAAAAATATATAGATGACACTCATGATAGCACATGTGCTCTCAACACTAAATCCAACACATCCAATTAATTTGCTAAAGACCACCACCTCAACCCTTACGCTCTATTTGGTTCATTGGAATGAGATGGAATGTAATGGAATGGTGATTCCTTAAACATTCTTACAAAATGATCATCCCATTAACATAGTGAAAGATGATTCCATTCGTAATGCATTTGCTATTATATTTTTAATCTAATCAAACATGAGAATGAATATTTTGATGGAATTCCATTCCGGTTCATTCCAATGAACCAAACACTACCTAGTCTTTGCAAAATCTATTACAAGTTTATGCCCCACATTATCAACTAGACATAGGCTTTAGAGTTTGGACAGAAGTAAAGTTCTGTTTATTAACAACAATTTAGTGAGAAAGTAAGGGTGTACCACAATACCGATTTAGGTTCGGCGTATGAAAGAAAGTTGAATGAAGGTGGCCCAAGCCAACACATATGACAACAAAACAAATTCAAGGTAGCAATCAGTTTATTGCCCAAAGATGACATTGCAAGTTTCTGCACAGCAGTTTGCATATCCTTTGAAAGCCTCCCAGTTTATTGCTGACCATTCAGGCAAGCTCACAGATGGATGACAAAAATCTTCTAATCTAGGTAATTCTAGGCCTGAAGTCCACAAATGCAGTCCAATACTAACTTGGGCTCATGGTGGCGTTGCTGGGGAATCTACTTTCATA
This sequence comes from Camellia sinensis, assembly GCF_055761805.1. Taxonomy (NCBI): domain Eukaryota; kingdom Viridiplantae; phylum Streptophyta; class Magnoliopsida; order Ericales; family Theaceae; genus Camellia; species Camellia sinensis. The sequence continues at coordinate 64,884,165 of NC_138961.1, read as the reverse complement.
TCCTCAGACATGTGCCTGCCTCCAACTATTAAGGGGGGCTAATATGCAAGTGGCAAGCACTACATCAATTTATGCTTTGACTATGATTGACTGAGTTCAACTTTTTATGTACAGATTATGCATCCTTTCATTGCAAGAAGAGTACAAATTCTTCAAAATTACACACAAACATGCTAAAAAATAAGACTGAAAAACGTACTTTCTAGGGTCAGAACGTTCAACAGATAGCTTTCTTGTCTTTGCAAATTGTAGCATGGCAGGAGGTGCAAGGTTGCTTCCAGGTACAGATTGGACACATTCTGGATCTGCATATGAGTGAGCTGTTGCAGTAGAAACCCCAGTCGCATTAGGGCTGGATGTATCACGTTCCACACACTCAGCAAGGCCTAAAATAGCATCATACAAATCATACACACTAGAAATATGAGCTTATTATCCTTAAAGAAAGTACGATTCTGACAACAGGTTGATTGTTAAATAATCTTAAAATAAAACATGAGAAAATATGCTCATGTACATCACATTGATTATTTGTTTCCCCTCTTCTTTCTGACTAGGTCAAAAAGTAAAAGGTTTGCTCGTTTCCAACAAATATCAAAGTTGAAGAGAATTAGTCTACATTTCTCACTATCTTTTGAGCAATGTTACATGGCCTTGGGTGGTGTGTTGCGTAGGTGCAGGCATGCGTGTGTCGGATTCATAATATCCAACAACACTAGGACATGGCATGTGTGTAAATGTCAGATTCATTTAATTCTCATATCCAAGAACACTAGGACAAGACCAGATTTATATTTCTTAAATACGTCTTTTATCTTTGGGATAAAATGGTGTTACAAACTAACATATGGTATTTTATGCATACAAGGGAGTCTTATAACTTGTTACAAGTAAACTCGGCCACTTAGGCATATTTAATGGATGCATATCTCATTCCTTTACTCAAGTTCCCAGTGTCCAATGCAATACTTCCCAAATTTAAAAGAGTCCATGTAACATAACTTTTGAGGATATGATATAAGCACCACAAGTATTTCTTACCAGATGGAAACCCCCTTTTTCTACCATGATTATGAAGTGCATCAAAATCAAGTTGAATGGATACACCTAAGAACTCTTGGCAAAGAAGAATGAAAACCATGCATCACAACTACTCAGAGTGTCCACATTTACAGCAAATGAACAGCTTATTTGTCATTTCAGCCCCAAAGGCAAGTCCATGAAAAATTATTATTTAGAAACAATTGATTCACATAAGCCATACATAAGAATCCATACTCCAGTTTCCTAATACAACTTCAGAAGGCTTGCCAGTCAATAAAACTAAAGTTATAACCATAAGAAAAGCTCATGTACCATCAGTTTTGTCCAGAAGCTCATTCAATGCTGCAGGAAAGTCAGAATCCAAGACGAGTGGATGCACATGCTTTGCATTTTGAACTAAGTTTTTTGGTTTTCTGCGTCTCAGTGGCTTTGAACTGTATACAAATTATGTTCATTCATTTAAGGTCATTGGCACTCAAACTAATAAAAGCAAAACAAGCAACTTATCATTCTTATTTTAAAAAACAAATAAATAAATCAATAGCAGAAGCAATTTATCAATACAATAGTTAAACAACAAAATTTTATATTTATAGATAACTTACCAAAAGAAAAATGTTTGTTGCTTAGGATTGACACCATCTGCAACAATCTGAGCAGAACATAATGGGAAAAAAAAATCAATAAACATAGTAAATTCCTTTCAAGCTCACATCATAATAAAACATTTGCCTGATTTTGGCCACAATGCACGTGTCAACAAATAAAGGTAAAGTAGTGGACATGCATTCAGTTAAGCTATTAAAAAAAAATAATAAAAAAAAAAAAAAAAAAAAAAAGATGAAAAAGCTTTTATCACCAAAGTCAGCAGCAAGATGACCATGTAGAGGAATTTAGACCAGCCACCTACATCTAAAATCCTTCGATAGTATATCTGGAAGCTAATGTACTGAAAAATTAATTGAAACTTCCCTAAGAGAGACTTCACCAGGAAGTACGGCGGATGATGCAACTGCAGATTTGTACCTTACTAACCTTTTCTCAACAAGAAAAGTATGCAACTCTGGCCAGAACATGCCCCCTTATATATAAAATATATGCACATCTATAGTTGTATGCACTGAAACATCTATGCAGATGTCAACAATTGATTAAATACTAAAACCAATCTCCAATAGATACTTTTCATTAAAGAAATAGCATCTGACCTCAGGTCTCCATATATCTGTTTTTACAGAAACGTTTACAGCCTGATAATCTTCAGTGACCTAGAGAATATCAATGCTGTCAATAGTTATGGTTTGAAAGAACTAAATGATTGAATGCTATCATAGATTACTGAAATTTACCAACCCAAAACTCAAAGTTGAATAGATCATGGGATGAGGGCAAGTGATATCGCAGACCCTGTACAGAAGTTGATATATTTGTTAGAATGAACCCATAAATCTGGATATTCTTTGTTCAGTTCAATCCAAACAGGGGGGAGTAAGAATAGAAATCAACATCTGTTTACCTTAAAGCTTGCACATTTTACCAAGCAGAATGGGCAGGAGAAATCTTCTGTCACTGCAAGTTAAGAGTACATATCAGATCCAAAACTCAAACTTCAAGCAATCATTCCATGCTATGTAAGCTCCAACTACAGTACAGTTGCCAAAGTAACAGGCAAAAAAATCAACCATAATAGACGCACAAGGTTTTTAGGGATCAGCAGCTGAAGTAAGCACTGCCATTGGGCAGAGAGAGATCCATGATCTAACAAGCATAGACACTTCTAAAAAGGTTTCGCATGACAATCATTGGACAATCCCTGACAAATGTTGGACATGAGTCCAAACATATCATATCATTTTTCAGAACTGAACACCATTTGAATCCTTAGGAGACACGTGTACATTACTTAGGCACACATAAAACACATTGCAAGTATAAAGAAATTACTTGGAATCCAATTGATATATTTATTTGTTGCCATGTTCCTGCTGTGCTGTACCATTTTTTTGTTATTTAAATTGTCATGTCAGTGTGACTGTATCGTGTCACACCTGTGACCTGTGTATGTATGTGCTTCTTAGACCTTGATCTTGTCACTAATTGTACACCAACGAGATGGTAGGCATACATGCAGGATTGAAAATGGTCCTAGAGAAACATGCATGTCAGTAGGTACGAAGCACCAGGGGAACCTTGATCAAGTAACCAACTGGACACCAAACTAAAATGCATTTCAAAGGAAAAAAAAAAAAATGCATTATTTGGAGGTAATCATGTAAGCAACTATATAGCCATGCCACTTACCTCTGTGTCTTATCATATCGATTAAGACAAGTTCTACTGGAACAGGTACAAACCTTTCGTCTCCAACTTTTCAGGATTGTGGCACACCATGTTTTATGTCAGGCATACTGTTTTAGTGGACTAAGAAATTTGCCAATCCTAATTATATCAAACCAATTCCTGCTAAAAAGATCATGTTGTGTATGTTTCCAGTAAGGATGAATATCTATCTCGCTTAATATAAAATAAATTTGATTTGTGTAGCATCATTATCTGTTGATCAATGCAGCTCCAATGGCCAGAAATGAGATCTATAGTCAAGATGTTAATCCAAGATATCTAACCTAGTGGTGATCGATTTCTCAAGGAAGACAAGGAATCTGCAGGTAACTTAATGACTCTCGCTGATACATGCTGCTGGTGTTGGTACATTATGGATTGCAGATGAGGTTCTCTTACTTGTTTGTCTGACTCATCTTACTGCTACAATCCAAAAATCAAGTACCAGTAATTTAGACAGGAGCCATCAACAATTGATGATTACATTGTCTATACAGCCAGGGTCGGCATAAGTACATACTGATATGTAGAGTTTTGATGCTAGTTGGTCTGACTCATCATTTAAAGACTTGTTGATTTTGAATTAACATCATAGGAATAATTTCTGAGGTTATAGTCACTCTTTATATCCGCCACGGTGCACTTGTTTATTCCTGTACTGAAGATATAGCCTACTAGAATTGGTTGATCTTGATCAAATCTTTTTCTGGAACAAGGAAAAGAATGCAGGAAAAAGGAGCATAAAAAGATCCTCCCAAACAATGACAAACAGAGGATTTCAAAAAGAACAATGAAAATAAACAAAAATGACAACAAAGACTATCAAAGAACATGCCCCAGAAGCAGGCTGCTGATGCCAAATATACTCCTTTATTACAATAGGTCCCAAGAAGCACAAACCAGAAAATAAGAATGTATCCCAAGGCCATTACATGTTCCAGTAATGTGAGTGCTAAGGGTTTCAACAAAGGTAATCACCTATGAAGCATGGACACTTCTACAAGGATTCGTATACATATCGGATACCGATACGTCTCAGATACTTGTAGATACATATCTGATACTTAATAATTGTTTCTTTGATTTTGAGAAGGATCAGATACTTTTTGGATACTCTATATCTAAGAAGCATGGACACTTCTAAGAAGGTGAAGTATCCGTGTCGTGTCCGTGTCGGACACCGACACTCTTTGGACACTCTTAGGACACGTGTCCGATACTCTTCAAAACATGTCCTATTTTTTAAATATTTTTAAAGACCCGGACACTCTTTGGACACCTGGAAGACACACGTGTCAATTGTTTAAACACATGTGTCTATTGATTATACATATGTGAAACTAATTATAAGTTTGAACAAAACAACTTAAGATACAATAATAAAACAAAAACCATATAAATTTATAAGAATTAGTGTTATATTGCATTTTTTATTATCTTTGAATGATATATTCATATATATAACATATAATAAATATATAAAATTATATATTTCATGCGTGTCCTCCACGTGTTGTGTCCTGCATTTTTTTAAAATTAACGTGTCGGCGTGTCATTGTCGTATTCGTGTCGTGTCACTGTGTCCGTGTCCATACTTCTTAGCTCTATATCATGTATCCGAACTATCATGAAAATAAGACTGTAAAAATTCTTGCGTAACATTAAACTATAATTGTTAGGATAAATACATGAATAACTTCTCGACACTTCACATACTTCTTAGAGAAGAAGAAAATAGATAAATTAAAGTAATACCCAACTTTTTCAGAATTTATCAAATCAATATATCCTTATCCCATATCCACATCTATACTTTTTAGAAACAGTTAACACTTTCGCATATAACGCATTTAATTATGAAAGGAAAAAGTACGAGAACAATAAAAAAAAGATTTAGACTTGATATTGAAATAAAATTTTCATTAAGACCTACTAAAAAAAGTAAGAGTGGTTGGTCATTAGCTCTTAAACTAATACCTAATTTGTAAAGAATGGTTTATCACCATGCTTTGAGCTTATGTATAATACAATACTAAAAATTATAAAAATATTTTTTTACAAACGTATCTTGGCTGTACTCGTATCCTATTTTTTTAATGTTTTTTTCATAACACTGTTTCCACATCATATCCATATCCATGCTTCATAGGTAACACCCACCAGGTAAAAGATATGAGCATACTTTGTCAGCTAGGCACTTGTCTATACCACAATTCTCTTATAGAGAACCAACCACAACAGTGTCATATAAAACAATTTGTTGCAAAGTTCATTTTACCAACTATGTCTATATAAAAACCAGCCACAAAGGTGTCAGATAGTGCACATTCTCATTTATCAACTATATCCATTACAACTTGAATAGATGCTTAGAAACAAAAAACATATAAAAAAATAAAATAAATAAAGGGTAAATTACACTGACCTCCCCTGAGGTTTATGACAATTACAGAAACCTCTTAAAATGACACCCGCCTCCCTTACTAGATTTGCCAATAGACAGAGTTAACTAAAAGTGGTATTTTACATTTTTAACCCTCACATTTTTTTTTTTGGGGTCAAAATCCTTCTCTCAACACTCGTACCATGCACTTGACCACACTATAACATACCCCTTTCCATACTTATAACCCTAGTCCAAAACCCACTAAAGCCGCACACAATCGCTTCAGATCAGAGGGGAAAGGAAGGGAGGTGGGGGTGTCGGACGGTGATTGGTGGGAGTTTGTCGTTGAGAGTGTAAAGAGAGGAATTCGGCAGCAGCACTGAGAGAAGGGAAAAGATGGTAGGAGTGGGGTTGGAGGCGGCACTGGAAGGAAGGAAAGAGATGGCAGGTATTTGGTTTGGGTTGAGTGTCACTGGGCTGAACCCGTCTCTATGCTGGGAGGGGGCTTCATCGATGGACATCTATCTAGGGTCTAGTTTGGTCATGGTTGTTTGCGCTTGATGAACCCAAACCCAATTTTTCTACAGTAGAAGAAAAACCATTGAGAGTCAATATTCATGGCAAAGTTTCCATCCACAGATCACCTCAATGGTGAGGTGTAAATAGATTTGTTTGATGTACCAATCATTGCTGAAACTATTAATTTCAGTTTCATCTTCGTAATCTGTGTCTAGATTCTTTATGTGATTTTATGTTGTGGATTCTTGCATAGATTAGTTGATGAATAAAAAATGAAACTGTTAAATATAATGATGATCAAAGGAGGGTATCAACTCACCGAAGTTTTATCCAAGATTATAATCATAATGATGATGGTGACAAGAATGGAGCTGCAAATGATGACCCAATATTTTCTGGGTTCGTTGATTTTTATTCAGTCTCCATAAAGAAAATGCAGTTGAGAGGGGCACTAGTGGTGGGAATAAAATTAGGGATTACTCTAAATTATTTAAGCTCCAGTTTCTATCAATTGAGAAGAGAAAAAAAAAGTTCGCCGAAAAAGGTTGATTTTAGTGGGGAGTATTTGCTCTTAGTTAAAGATGAAGTTTATAATCAAACAAAGAATGTTGATTAGTCTTTTACATGTAATTATAAAAGGAACAGGTGTCTGCACAAAGGAAACAAGGGCAAAATGGGAACTAAAACATGAAATACTTGCAGAGGTAAGCAAATAGCCTATTCACGGTCAATTAACAGAAGGGAGAAAAGTGGCATAAAAAAGTAAAACAGAAGGGAGGTTAGCGCAATTTACACCCCCCCCCCCCCCCCCCCCCGCCAAAAAAAAATGCATTTACCACCCAAAAAAGAAAGAAATAAATAAATAAACACAAAATACCTTCGGTCCTCTGCAACTTATTATTATAGTACCTGTAGTTGAAAATGACATTTCCAGTTCTCAACCTAAACAAATACAAGCAGCCAAAATTACTATTTCCATATGCAATGCTTATAAAGAAGACAATAAAAAGAAAAATGCAGTTTCAATAGCAAACAAATTACTTGTGAATTAAGAAAGTATGGAAAGAAACAGCAGCATACAAAACACAAATAAATTAAGAAAAATTTCTTTCCAATATAGAGAACATCATGTAACTGCCTTGAGTTCTATTTAAGAAAAGAAAAACAAAAAAAATTCTACTTTTGATGCATGCAAAACATATAAGGACCATACCCTTTCCAAAAAAGACTGATTAACCACTAAAAGAGACACTACAGATCCAATATGTAACTCTTTCTTTACAAATAGTTTGCAAAGTTGAAGTGTCCACCTAATATTAAGTTCAATATCAAGAACACAATGGAAGTGTTCAGAAAACATAACGAAAGGTCAATATTAATTTTAACAATGAAAGTGCATCAAAAGATAAAACAATAATCACTAAGACAACTGCTAAGACATTTTCCTATAGAAGTATAGAGAATGAGAACACTCCAATACTTCTTTACCACAGAAGTAAGAACATGCAAATATTACATTAGATGGGACATTCCCAATCCTTGAGCCATTCCAATTATTCACTTGCAATAAATTTAATAATAATATTAATTAAAATATATTAAGTGATAGATAATAAAAAGAACTCATGGTCGAAAAGTTGGTTCTTGTCAGTGATTCATGGTCAAATAAAGAACTGTGTCAAGGGACAGATAACATCAAGTGACCCAATGTTCCAAAAGTTAGCTGGCTCAACTAATCCTAATGCTATAAAATATTCAAAAAGTTTATAGGAATTGTGCTCACGTACATACCAACACAAAGACAGCATATGGTTAAATATCATTTATCATACTACTTGGATACACTGTCTACTCTGTAGAACCCAATAGATACAAAAATTTATTTTTCTTTTTAAATGGCATACCCAGTGCACAAGGCACCTGCTCACAAGGGGTCAAGGAGAGGTAACAAATAATAACAAACAAGAACCATAATAATAATAATAATTGAATACATATGAACCATATTAATAGTAATAGCAAACAGTTGCCAACTAGAATGAGATTTGAATAACATATTGAAATAATAACACACAAATAGTTTCCAAACAGTGAGCAAAAAGATAAAACTAAATGTTGAAAACCAGAAGGAAGAATGAGTCAAATGCATACATAAATGCAGAAAGAAAAAGTGACCTACCGTATAATATGAGAAAATGAAGAAGTAGCCATGTCATTACAGGAGTATGAACTATATGGAGATTTTTCTTTTGCCCCAATCTCTTCTGCAGAAATGATGACTTCCACTTGCAGTGGCGTATTCTAAAGTAAATCATACAGTGTAGAAAAGACAATAGTAATCAACAATAGAACAATGATTATCCAAAAGAAAAAAATAAAAAAATTAATATCAAATTTCCCAGCAGAATCAAGCAAAGATTAGGCACAGAACAAACCACAGTTCCAGAACTATGGGGCATCTGAATGGCAATAGATTTGTCTTCATCCATACAACTTAACTGCAGATGGAAACACAAACAACAATAGGGCAAAAAACATTTAGGTCATTCATTCGACTGTAATTTCATATAGACAATAGATATAGTATTTTGCTGTAATTTTCATATAGACAACAGAAATTACGAAACAGCATTTATTTTTCTATTACATGTAAGCAGAACTATGCTAAGAACACAAAGCATGTCATAAAACCTTCTGAAAGAACAATGACAAAAAACGTACAAAGAAGGCATACTATTGTTAAGCATATTTGTATTTTGGTATTGTTATTTATTATTAAGGGGAGTTTAGTCTTTGTCATTTTTAGGGTTTGTTTAGCTTAGATATATATGTCTCACTTTGTAACCCTTTTTCTCTACACTTAATAATACAGTCTTTATTTTGTTCTAACAGTGTTTATCATGGTATCAAAGTAAGGGGTTAAGCTTCAACCTTACACTGCTGATTATTCATGCCTGACAGTTGTCGTTTGCTGCTGTTGTTGTGGAGTTGGTCTCAGGTCACTGAAATCCTCCAGCGAAGTTTTCTACGAACTTGTTTCTCTTCTTCGTAATTTCTTAAGTCGCTGAAAATCTTCACCGTGATTGCCCCCGAACTCGTAGGCACGTATTTGACTGCACCCATCAACTTCTCTTTTCCCCAATTGATTTGTGCCTCTATTTGCTTCACAACCACGACTGCTGGATTGCTTCTGGGTGTGTTCAAAGTAGCTTCTGGTTGCCGATATTGCCAATCAAGTGGTTCTGCTGCTTCGTTTGGTGATGTTTCTTCTTCTTCTTGACTGCTTTTGCTGTTTCGTCCCTCTTCAAGAGTTCGTTTGGTGGCTTCTCTGCCCTGTCTGTTTCGTTGCTGGTTCTGGAGCCTTCTCTGCCCTGTCTGGTAGTTTCGGGTTTGTTGGTTGTCTTATTCAGAGCCCCATCTCCTCTGGTTTTTGGCTGGAAAGGCCTTCTTTGCTTTCTTTCATCAAGCCTAGTGGTACTTCTAATTCTCTCCAAGCCATTGTTAATAGGTGATAATTACACATATTGGGCCTATGTTATGAAAATTTTCCTTCTTGGTAAAAATGCCTGGACCTATGTTACTGGTGATTCCTCCATGCCCTCTGATGTTAAACTTGGAAACTTTAATGCGCTCCTCTCTACATGGCAAGTCACTAATGCAAAGGTCATTACTTGGACCAACAACTCTGTGGATCAATCGATTGGTATTCATTTTAGAAAGTTTACTATAGCCAAAGAAATTTGGGATCATCTCTCTTGTCTCTATTTTCAATCCAATTTTGCAAAACGGCATCAGTTAGAACATGAGATTAGGGCTACTTCTCAAGGGGATAAGAGTATCCAAGAGTTTTATTCTATTATGACTGGGTTATGGGACTCATACAGAATATTGTACCTATCGTGAGGAGCAGCATTTGGTTCAGTTTCTTATGGCACTTAGAGCAGATTTGAGGGGTTGTGTGGTACCATTCTTCATCGTAGTCCTATTCCCATTGTTGACTTTGTTGTGAATGAATTGTTAGCTGAAGAAACTTGTTTCAAGGGAATTTCAAACAAAGGTTTACTTCCCTTACTGAGTCAGATTGTGCTAGCCATCCCTACTAGTAATCAGAGTTGCTCTTTTGTTCGCACGCCACTAGATGAATGTAGTTTTTGTCATCAGAAAGGTAATTGGAAGGCTCAGTGTCCTCGACTTACTGAATGTTCTCATTCTAGTTCAACCTCATCTTGGAAGAAGGGATCGCTCTTCTATGTCACCAGTGCCTTGGAAAAAGGGTTGGAACTCACATACAGCAGCTACAGTTCCTTCCGTAGAGGATTATGGTCCTTCATTGACTTCCCTTGCCGAGCAGGTTCATGCCATGCAGAAACTACTCTCTGCCACTACGCCTAACACCCTCTCAGTCTCTTCCTCTTTAGGTTTGCCTCCCACTTCTTCTTCGAGTATTTCTCGCTCCACTTGGGTCTTTAACTCTAGTGCTACTCATCACATGGCAAATGATTCCTCCTTATTTTATTTTATTTCCACTACTACTATTATGACTGCTAATGACACTCCCATGCCAGACGTTGGTTCGATTTTGATTAATTATCTCTCTGTCGTATATCTATTGCACTCCTCAATAGACTTTAAATCTCATTTATGTTAGCCAACTTTGTGAGCTTGGTTATCATGTTCACTTCTCTTTTTCTGGTTGTGTTGTGCAGGATCCTCATTCCAGATAGTAGATTGGGACCGGCCGTAAGTAGGGAGGGCTATATGTTCTTGAGTAGCTTTATGTTCCATCACTTGCTGCAACTTCTGTTGATTTGTCCTTTTTCTGTCTTAGTTCTCAATCCTCTGGGGTTTATTTATGGCATTCTCGCCTTGGTCACATTTCTTGCTTTCATTCACAATATTTAGTTTCGACAGGTGTTTTGGGAAATTGTAGTACTCAGAATATTTCAGATTGTAGTGGTTGCAAACTTGCAAAAAATACTGCTTTACCTTTTAATAAAAGTACTACTATTTCTTCTGCTCCCTTTGATCTTGTACATTCTGATATGTAGGGTCATGCTCCTATTCCTACTAAAGGGGGTTCTAAATACTATGTGTCATTTATTGATGATTACACTTGTCGTTGTTGGATTTATCTTATGAAACATCGGTCCGAATTTTCTTCTATTTTTTCTACTTTTCATGCCATGATTCATACACAATACTCTATTGTTATTAAATGTTTTCGTTGTGACTAGGGTGGAGAATATCGGGATACTAGTTTTCTTCAATTATTATAATCTGATGTATTCTTCAGTAGTCTTCATGTACTAAAACACCTGAACAAAATGGTGTAGCCGAAAGCATCATCATATCATGAAGACTACTCATTCTTTATTGCTTTCATCTTCTGTTCCTAGTTCCTTTTGGAGTGAGGCTATTCTTATTGTTGTTCATCTTATTAATCACATCCCCTCCCAAGTGACCTCTGGTATCTCTCCATTTGCATGATTACATAGTAAACTGCCCGATTACGATTATTTTTCTCTTCATGTGTTTGGCTATACTTGTTTTGTCCTTCTTCCTCGTGTTGAACACACTAAGTTGTCTACACATTCTACTACCTCGTTTGGGAAGTTAGCTATTTTACTCGGCTATTTTGGGCTTCGTTTGGGAAGTTAGGTTGGCTTTTTGGCTATTTTATCCCCAACTAAAAAGTTCGTTTGGGTTGCCTTTTTTGACTTTTGTGAGAGAAAAAATGAAATAATTATGGTTTAGATGTAACATTTTATCTTATTGACTTTTTAGCCTATTTTGTCTTTTTGTAACTAATTTAGCTAAAAAACCAAAAAAACCCACATCCCAAACAACACCTTTTGACTATTTTAGTAGGCTAAAATATTTGTGTTTGGGAAGAGTGTTAGATTTGTTTGTAGTTGGATGTGATATTTGTGAGAGAAAAAGTACAATGATTATGGATTTGATGTGACATTTTGTCTTATTAGTTATTTCAGCCTATTTTGTCTTTTTGTGGATTTTAGCTAACAAAAAGCCTAAAATTGGCTTCCCAAACACCCCTTACATGTGCTTTTCTTGGCTATGGTGAGGGCCAAAAAGGATACCGCTGCTATGATCCTTCTTCTAGGCATCTGATGTTTCTCGCCATGTTGTCTTTCTAGAAAATATTTCCTTCTTTTCCATCCCGTGTGCGTTGGCTTCTGTCTCTCAGTCTGATCTTATTTATCTTGATCCTTTTACTGATAATATTCCTTCTGATTCGTATGTTAGTAACCTCTTTCCTTCCGATCTTCCCTCTTTGTCTTCCTCTTCTCCTCAGTTGTCTTCTAATGTTCATTGTCCTCCTCCTATCATTCACACTTATGTTCGTTGAAAAAGGCGTGACTTATCTACAGGTACCACTGCTCTCCCTCCTTTGGTTGAGGACCTATCGACTACTGATGATGAGGCTCCTACTCCTCACTTTCCTCAAAGAAATCGTAAGTGTCCTAATCATTTTGGTTTCTCTAACTCTTGTTATTCTTCTGAATTCTTTCTTTTTTGGCTTTCATTCACTCTATTTCTAAGCCTACTCCTATAAAGAGGTTGTTTCTAATCCTCTTTGGTAGCAGACTATAAATGAGGAGTTTTTTGCATTGCATGCTACTGGCACTTGGGATCTTGTTCCTTTTCTTTCTAGTCAACATGTTGTGGGTTGTCGCTGGGTTTATAAAATTAAAACCAAGGCTAATGCTTCCATTGAGCAGTATAAGGCCCATTTAGTTGCTAAAGGGTTTTCTCAAGAGTATGGAATTGATTATGAGGAGACATTTTCTCATGTTGCCAAGATGACCACTATTCTTACGTTGATTGTTGATGTGACTGTTCGCCACTGGTCTCTTCCCAAATGGATGTCAAGAATGCTTTCTTGAATGGTGATCTGACTGAAGATATCTATATGGCTTCCCACCTGGGCTGCCTTATCCTTCTGGCTCTGTGTGTAAACTGCGCAAAGCACTGTATAGCCTCAAACAGGCGCCTCGTACTTCGTTTGAGAAATTTGCTACTGTTGTATCTGCTTTGGGTTTTCACACTGGTGATCATGATTCAACTCTCTTTCTTTGCTCTACCTCAGCTAGTAGGATTATTCTTCTCTTGTATGTGGATGGCATGATCATCATTGATGATGATCTCGTTGGCATTTCTGCTCTCAGAGGTCACCTCAGTCATCATTTTGAGATAAAGGATCTTGGTCCTCTTCAGTATTTCTTAGGGATTGAGGTGGCTTCTTATCCTAAAGGCTATCTTTTCTCTCAGTCCAAATATGCCTTAGAGGTCATTCAGCGTGCTATGTTGACTGATACTCACACTGTTGACACTCCACTTGAGCTTAATTTGCATTATACTTCGACTGATGGGTTTGCCTAATCCTACTTTGTATCGTGTTCTTGTTCGCAACTTGTCTATCATACTGTTACCCGTCCTAATATTGCCTATGTTGTCCATATTGTTACTCAATTTGTTGCCTCTCCTACTGCAGTTCATTGGGCTGTGATTCTTCATATTTTGCAGTATCTTCGTAGGACTCTGCATCAGAGTTTGCTTTTTTCTTCTACCTCGTCATTGGATCATCGTGCCTATTCTAATACTGATTGGGTTGGTGATGCTATAGATCGTAAGTCCACTATTGGTGTTCGTGTGTTTTTTGGTACTTCTCTTAGCTCTTGGAAGAGCAAGAAGCAAACAATTGTTTCTCATTCTTCTGCTGAGGCTGAGTACTGTTCTATGGCTACTTCTGCTGAGGCTGAGTACAATCGTGATGGTTGCTTGTTGATTTTGGCATTTTGCTTTTACTCCTATGTATTGTGATAATCAAAGTGCCATTCACATTGCTCATAACTCAATCTTCCATGAGCAGACTAAGCATATTAAGATTGATTGTCGTTTTGTGTGTCATCATCTCCAGCTTCGTACTATCTTTACCATTTGTGCCATCTACTGTGCAGTTGGCCAATTTTTTCACCAAGTCTCATGCGACTTTGCGCTTCCTTTTCTGCTTAACAAACTCTCAATGCTTCTTATTGTCACATCATGAGTTTGAGAAGGGGTGTTAAGCATATTTGTATTTTGGTATTATTATTTATTATTAAGGGTAGTTTAGTCTTTGGAATTTTTAGGGTTTGTTTACCTTAGATATATATGGCTCACTTTCTAACCTTTTTTCTCTATGCTTAATAATACAGTCTTCATTTTGTTCTAGCGTTGTCTATCAACTATTACATGCAATCTCAATGATATCATTTTCATTTTTCTCATTTCCTTTTCAAATTTTGTTTTCCAAGTTTTCTAAAAGAAAAAAGACGTGAATCCAGTTTTTGGAGAACACAGAAACATTACAAATAAATTGACTGTTTTCATGTTTTTTATTCAATAAACAGTCACGGGAAATAGTTTTGCCAAACGCATCTTCCGTATATATATATTTTCAAATAACAGAAAACAACTGTCTAAAACAAGACTAGACCGACCCTATATTTTTAAAACTCAATTCTATGCATGATAATTCAATGGTTCAAAACTCCGTTTGTTTGGTAGCATGTAAACAACCAAAGATAGAAAGGTCGTGAACTTTCAAAACTCAGCAGAAATTAATCAAAAAGCTTCTGTAACATTACTTAAACTATAGCAGAAGGCAAGTTACATACGCACTTTATCAAATCAGACACTAAGAGCATTAATAGAAGTGCTTCAACAAATAGAGTTTCTGAATCCAAATTCCATTCATCAATTTGCTACTACACAAGCTATTAGTCCCTTCAATGGAAAGGTAATATTCTTAATTCGTTTGATATCGATTAATTGAAAATAATATAGGACATTACAATTTAAGCAAAGTATATATTCTATAGAATAGCAAATGACTTTTGTATCAAGTTAGCAAGTTGATGACAGCATAATAGCCACAGGCCAGCCGCATCCCTAAGGTCAGCTAGGTGCTTTGACAATTGTTCCAACAGAATGAATCTCATAAATTGAGTTAACTTTAAACTTAAAAGATCTCCTTTTTGGAACACTGAACTTGTCTAACCACAGCGTATTGTACAAGCAACATGAGTTGTACATTCCAGTCCATATGAATATTACTCTCTTTAAGTAATTCACCAGTTGTATTTGCCAGGAATTCAAGTCAGTATAAATTTTACCCCAACAAGGTATTGTACTGTACGAACTCTTTGAGCAACAATACGAACTGTAAAAATAAAAGCATCGAACCAGATTTCTGATCTCGAATAACCCTTGTTTAGTTTGTTTTTCAAAGGATAAGATGATGTCACTTTATTATGCAATAATGTTCACAATGCCAGTGTCCCTAGTGATGAGATACGTGCAAAGTCCTTACAAGAGGGCATACCTTCGCAAAACAAGAGTGCAAATCAACAGTTGACATCATCTCAGCTCTCTCCCCCAAACTCAAGTTTGGAGATTTCTCCCATGACAAATAAAGTAACTCCATCGGCATCTTCCCCAGTAAGCACAATCCTTCAACATTTGCTGTCATGCACATATAGAACCAAATGAGGCAACAAAAAAAGGTGCTTGTAAAGAAAAAGTGGACTTCAAGTTCATACAGAAATATTCCGAACTAAAGAGGTAAAATACAACCAACAGTATACCTTAAGACAATGTAAAAACATGTCCTTATAACCATCAAAATTCATAGAAACAAGCATAGCAATTGTGAAGGTAAATAATATTTTTCTTCATTACCTTCAAGGTATTGGCTCACTAAATATCACAATCAGCCATTAATGTCAATGGTCTTTTCAACTTGAGACTTGAACACCTACAAGTTGTAATAAAAACTAGGGTTCATTACACCTCCTTAACTCTCACAGAATTTCACTTTACTCCCTCAACTTCAAATCTGTACATTTAGACCCGTCAACTATAAAAAAAAAATCATACAAATGCCCCTCTTCTAAAGGGGTGACAATGATACAATTTTAGAGTTGACGGGGGGGTCAAAATGTATGATTTTGAAGGAGGCGGATAGACTAATATTCAGTGATAGTTGAGGGGCAGTCTGTGTAATAAACCTATTCCATGGAAATAGCCCCAATAGAAGAGGATTTCTCTTTAATCCTTTTCCATCCTGATCAATTAAAAAACATCATTATATGTTTTCTTAAAGAGAAAACAGAATGAAACCTCTCAACTTGTGATTGTTAAAGGATAGGAACACCACCTGAGCTCAAGGACCAGTAAACAAAAGGGAATTTGGCTGTTTCATCATTGAATATCACTAGCTACAACTTTTGAACATGATCAACCAAAGGTAAAGAATACATTACTGGGTTGCTAGAAGTTCCTTGATACACTCTCCAAACATGTTACTATGCCACTCAGCAAAGAGAGATTTACAAGTTTTGTTTTGATGATGGTCTATATAGTTCTTTTCCTGCTATTGCATACAAACTATGAACAGATGTCGTGCCCCTTTTGGCAACTTTACTGAATCTGAAAGGCTCATTTGGCAACTCATGTTGTGCAAAATATACAGAACTGAAAAACTTCAATAGTTCACTGACATTCCTGCCATATTCAGGCTTAATGTAGTCAGACAGTTAAGAAAACAAATTCACATCAATCAAATGCACCCAAGTTCAAGAAACATTAGCTAAATGGAAGATGTCCGAAACTTTGTGAAAATATTGTGTTGCATGAGGGAATCTGATGTACTTAATAACACAAAATCAATTTGTGATGGATTCTTAGGGTACAAAAGAAAACTCGGTCTTAAGACTCTTAACAGATGTTGTCAATGCATTTCTTCAGTAAATGACAGTAACATTTCTAAATGACTTTGAAGTATCATAAATATAGACTTCGACCATTAAAGAAAGATAGATTAAAAATTCTGATACTTGGCGCACAGCACCTAGAGGCTAACTTATCTCACAGCAAAGGCTAGAGACATAAATCAAATACGTTGATCAAAATTTAGGTTCTCTTGTTAGAATGTCAATCTAACTTCATTTATCCTATACTACTGTGGTTAGATAGAGTCTTCATGAAAAACCTTTCAAATATCCACCACAAATGGAACTCTGATACAAAAGTGTACCTAAATCACAGATGTTAACTGATGTTCGAGAATTGAACTTTAGCTAGTCTTTCATGATGTATATACTCACCAGCAGTAATGCCAACAACATTCAAGTAAAACAAACTAGCATGCACAAAATAATGCTATTATTGAATGAGAATACATGCATACGTAGATGAAATAGATATATATGTCTAAAGATCGTGTTTGGTATACTGTTATGATTAGAAAGGAATTGGATGTCCCAGGACAATTAGCCCCCAGGCATCCAACCACCCTAGGACCATATACCTTGTATTTGGACCTGGGTTACAAGAAAACTCTAATACTTTAGCAGTTTATGCTTTGGAACACACATTTCGAACATGGTACCCCTTTCATTCCAAAATGGTGAATTTACACTATGTTTGGGGAACCTAGGAGAGAAGAAAAGAAAGGATTACTTAAGTTATAAGAGAAAAGAAAAGAAATGAAATGATTGTAATATCTCTCCTTTTTGCTTGGATAAGTAAGAAATAAAAAAAAAAAAATGATTGTGATTTATCTTCTTCTTGTTTGGTTAGATTTCATAAGAGAGAAGAAAAAAATTATTTTATGTTATATTACCAAAATAACCTTTTTATATTTTCAATCATTTTATTTCTTTTATTTTTACAAGGACAAAATTATTATTATGAAAATATTGTTCGATTCCAGTTTTCAAAAAATATTTTTCAGAAAATTCTACTTTTTTATTTTTTGTATTTTAATGTTTTCAATGAATTTTTTTAATATTTTAAGCAATTTTTTTTTTTAATTTTTAGACACACCTAACATAAACACACTTAAAAAGTATAATATTTGTGAAAAAAATCTTTAAAAAATACACTAAATACCAAAAAAAAAAAAACAAAAATTTAGTACATTTTCATATGTTTGTGTATTTATTAATTTTTTAAAATATTTTTTCACAAATATTTTACTATTTAGATACATCTAAGTAAAGTGTATCTAAAAAGTAAAAAAATTACTTAAAATTTAAAAAATATTCACTAAAAACAAAAAAATACGAAAAACAAAAAACTCAGTTTTCAAAAAACTGAATTCAGAAAACTAAAACCAAACACACTCATTGGTTTCTTTTTTCTCCCAATCTCTCCACTTTTGAGAAGATTAAAAATAAGGGTTACAAGAGAAATTAGTTTCTTTCCGTTTCTCTCTATTTCTCCTCATTTCTCTCCACTTAAGTTATCCAAACAAGTAAGAGAAATACATATCTCTCCATTTCTTTTCTTTTCTTTTCTCTCCAAATCACTCAATCCAAACATAGTAATCCAAAGCGATTGCCAAAGTTTTTCCTAACTATTTCTTTGATATTTTCTTTATGAGCAAAAGATCAAATATAATAAACTAAAATCTAGAGAGAGTTGAGTTATTCACAAAAAAAAAAAAAAATGTAAATAAATGAGTTATGATGCACTTACTAATATATTTTAACATGTTTAATTTAAAAAATAATAGACTATATTTTAGGGAGCCGATATTCCCACTTCACCTTGCTCCCAATAGACTCCTTTCTTTGTCCTTATTATACATAATTACATTAATCCTCTTGAAATTTTGGTTTTTTCAAGGAGTGTATTTTGTGTGAAAGGGTATTAACGTAATTATGTATAATAAGGACAAAGAAGTGAATGTATTTGGAAGAAAGTGGAGTAGGAATAGCAGCTCCCATATTTTATTACATGTTTATTGCTTAAAAAAAAAAAAACCTCTCTAACAATGAAGATACTTTATATTCTAATAATGCTACCTATACATGTACGTCCCTACTATACCACAATTTAGGACATTTGGTTTATCTTATAACTCATAAATCTAACGTCTACCAGATAGACCGTACTTTTCAGTCTATGGTCACTACATAATTTAGATCTACTATTAAATTATTACGGTCTGACTTGGGTGGGGAATATTTTAAAACTGAGTTCTGTGAGTATTTAGCCAATTTAGGTACCATTCACCAAACTTCTTGTATTGATACACCTGCCCAAAATGGTCGCACTGAACGTAAACATCGTCATCTCCTTGAGACAGCTAGGTCTATCCTTCTCTTTGCCTCTGTCCCGGCTTTGTTTTGGGGTGAGGCAGTTCTTTCTGCTGCTTTTCTTCTCAATCGTATGCCTACGCCCTTTCTCTCTAGTTGGTCTCTTTATGAGGCTCTGTTTTCTCAACTTCCCAATTACTCCCTCATTCGTGTGTTTGGATCTGCTTGTTTTGTCCTTTTACCCTGTAAAGATAGGATCAAACTGAGTGCCCATTCCGTCTTGTGCATCTTTTTGCGTTACAGTCTCACTTAAAGGTTATCGTTGTTATAACCTTGTTTCCCGTCGCCTATATGTCTCCCGCCATGTTGCCTTTCTTGAACATCTACCTTACTTTCAACTTCCTCCTCTCACAGCCCCAGTTTCTAAAGAGGATTTGGTTCATATTGATCCATTTTCTTCTAAGGTCCCTTCTAATGAGTACATCGCTACTGTTCCCCATGAGCTTGTTCTCTCTTCTCCTTGTCCTACCTCACCTGATGAGTCCCTCTCCCCTGACCCCCATGAGTCTATTTCCTCCTCCTCCTCCTCCTCAGAGTAGTAGTAGTAGTAGTAGTAGTATCGCAAGGCTCTTCCTCTACCAGTTGTATTTGCTCCTGCTGCTGATCCCCCCGCTTCTGACGACTCTGATCTTGCTAATTGTAAGTATCATCTTCGCATCCGTAAACAAATAGTTAAACTTGGTTTTGCTAAAACATATTTTTCTCCTTCATACTGCACCTTTTTGTCTACTATTTACTTTTTTTCAAAACCACAGTCTTACAAGGAGGCCTATTAAGATCCTAATTGGGTTCAAGCTATGGCAGATGAGCTGTCTGCTTTGTACAAGACTACTACTTGGGAGTTAGTTCCATTGCCTACTGGCAAAAATCTAGTTGGTTGCAAATGGGTCTACAAAGTCAAGACTCACTCTGATGGTTCTCTTGAGCGCTACAAAGCTCGCCTGGTTGCCAAAGATTTCTCCCAGAGTATGGTATTGGTTATAAGGAGACATTTGCCACTGTTGCCAAGATGACTACTATTCGTACTTTGATTTCTGTTGCTACAGTTCGTCATTAGCCTCTCTATCAGATGTATTAGACCTTTTGTATTTTGATGATTGTTTTTGTTTATATTTTAACTTTGTTTTGATTTATTTGAAAGAAGGAAATAGATTGAATTAGTATAATGTATTCCATGATATTTTGATCCTTGCTTATATACTAATCATGCCCTTCTTGAGTACAAAATGAGGCTAAAATAGGTACCAAACCATTGCACCAGAGCAGTAGAAGCACACCCGACCACATTACAGAACCACCCAGTTGTGGGTTATTGAGCCCGGCCGTGGTTTTGTGACCCGGCCGGATTTCATTCCGGACGTCCAAGGGGACGACTGGCCAGATGTCCAAGCGGACGACCTGCGGTGAATTTTTTGGCCCAGTTTGCTTCTGTTTCAGCTCTATTCGCTCCGGACGTTAGACTAGCAGTACACTCGACGACCGTGGATGACAACCTTGACAACCGGACCTCATGGGACATCCGGGCGAACATCTGGGCCAATGACCACCAAGAACAAAACTTCATCTGGGACATCCGGGTGGACGACCACTCTGTGCTACAATGACTATTTTTCAAAAAATACTTGCCAACAATCAGACCCGTGTTTCAACTCCTTCAACAACTAATCTTGTATGGGGAATGCAAGTTTGAGTAGAGTAGACTTAAACAAAATCTCACTCAATCTTCTCAACACACGCAACAGACAACGGTCGATCAATTTCTTCTCAATAAATAGAAGTGCTCCTGCTGCTGAACAAAAAAAAAACAAAAACACAAGCAAGAAATCATTTATGATCTTTCATCACTCTCATCTTTCATCTATTCTCAAAGAAGTGTTCTTCATTTTTGGTTTACATTTTTCTCTCAGAAATTATACACTGAGCTTTATAGCGTTAAGCTTATCTTACCTGTGTAAGGTTTACAGAGAAATCAGAACTTCAACTTGTATATCTATCTTTGAGAGATAACTCTTATAACTTTCTTTGAAAGCAAAAACAACTCCATTTCAGTCTTGTAAGATTATAGTACACTTAGTGTTCTTGACTCTTTGAATGTGATTGAGAATCAGCTAAAGAGAGCAAGGGTTTGGACTTGGAAAGTCTATGTAAAATCTGTGGAGGATTGCTCCATTTGTGAAGAGGTTTCTAATATCCTTGTGAAGCTAGAGGATAGTGGAAAATCTCAAGTGAAGCTTGAGAAGTAGATGTAGGCTTGGTTGAAGCTGAACCACTATAAATTTGTTTGCCTCCCTCTCTCTTATCTCTTTATTTTGTTGAACTGTTATAGCTATATCTCATATACTCACTGTGCTAAATTCATTAACTGATATAGCTATTAGAACACTTGTGTTAACCATCAAATCTCTTCATTCATTGCATATAGCTATCTATTAGTTTTCTTCCATTAAGTGTTAGTTATAATTGCTTACTTATCTAAATCACAATCTATCAAGGGAAAAATCAAACACTGTATTTTTGCTTAAACTACTTAATTGATATTCTCTCATTGTAATTGTCAAAGTCATCTTTGTTTCATTAGCTATATTTATCTGTTGTGTTAATTTTAATTTGTAGAAACCTAATTCACCCCCTCCCCTCTTAGGTTATTTTTTGGGTAATAAGATGGATGTTAAGAATGCCTTTCTTAATGGTCATCTCACTGAGGAAGTTTACATGCGTCCTTCCCCTAACCTTCAACATTCCTTTGGACAAGTATGTTGTATTCGGCGTACTCTGTATGGTCTAAAGCAATCTCCTCATGCTTGGTATCATCGCTTTCAGACTGTTGTTACTAAGCTTGGGTTTCATCCTTCTACCCAGGACTCTGCTTTGTTTCTCCTCCACACCTCTGCAAGTGTTGTTGCTTTATTACTGTATGTGGATGATATAATTATTACTGGCTCTGATTCTTCTGCTATCTTTGAGGTCAAGCAGAATCTCTTCCGCACCTTAGAAATGAAGAATTTGGGCCCATTGCGGTATCTTCTTGGTATTGAGTTGGCTTCTTCTCCCAAGAGCTACTTTCTGTCATAGGCCAAGTATGCTAATGAAGTTATTCACTGTGATGGTCTTCCTGACAGTAAGATTGTTGATACCCTCATTGAGCTTAATGTGAAACTTAACACTACTGATAGTATTCCTCTGTCTGATCCTACTTTATATCGAGAACTCGTGGAATGCTTAGTCTATCTGATGATTACTCGCCCTGATCTTGCCTATGTTGTTCATGTGGCTAGTCAGTTCGTTTCTGCTCCTCGTTCTACACATTGGCTGCTTTGGTTCGGATTCTTCGCTATCTTCGCGGTACTATCTTCTAAGGATTCTTGTTGTCCTCTACTTCTTCCTTAGCTTTAGTAGCATATGCTGATGCTAATTGGGCTGGTGATATTACAGATCGTAAGTCCACTTCTGGTTTCCATATATATTTCTTGGTGATTCCTTGATTTTTTTAAAAAGCAAGAAACAAGCTGTTGTTGCCCGTTATGGCTCATGCTACTGTTGAAATTGGCTTCGTTGTCTTCTCTCTGACTTGCGCATCCCTTACTCTTCTCTGACCTCCCTCTATTGTGATAACCGTAGTGCTATTCAAATTGCCCATAACACTGTCTTCCATGAGCGAACAAAGCGCATTGAGATTAATTGTCACTTTGTCAGTCAGCATCTGCAATCTAACTCTATCTCGCTTCCTTCCGTTTTTTCGACTTTGCAACTTGCCGACTTCTTTATCAAGACTCACACCACTGCTCGGTTTCAGTTTCTTCTTGGCAAACTCTCACGCTGTATTTGGTTGGGGGAATTAGGGAAGGATTTGGAAAGGAAAAGGAAAAGGAAAAGGAAAAAAGTGTGTGAAACTAGGTGAAATATAGGTATGCTTTTTTCACATTTTACATACTTTTTCCATTTTCCTTTCCAAATCCCTCCTCAAATCCCCCCAACTAAACACAACATCAGTATTTTCTACTAAAACACATTGAGTTTGAGTGGGGGTATGAGAATATTAGGTTAGGTTTATATATATGGTAGTGTATATTATGTATATATATGGCAGTGTTTCCTTTCCTATATATTAGGTTAGGTTTATATATATGGTAGTGTATATTGTGTATATATATCGCAGTGTTTCCTTTTCCTATATGGCAATGTTTCCTTTTCCTTTTTAGTCTTAGGGTTAGGATTACTATATGATCAAATGTATTCTTTATATTATAACACAATGGAATATACAAATTCTCTCAAAATCTTACAGTAATCACATTAGTTCTGGTTCCCGTCCTCCATACCAGAACAATCCATTCTAAAAGTAACTTAGATCTGGACTCGTCCAGAGTTTGATCGGCGGTGAGATAACAAATGGGAAAAGGTGAGCCCCTTGATTTTCAACCATTAGATATTGTGCCAAACCTTAATTCACCATTCCCAACCCCACAGCCACCCCATCCCAAATGTACTTGAAAAGAAAAAAAGGGGAAAAAAAAACAATGGGGTTATTTTAACTCCCATGGTGGTGGACATAAGTTATCAAACCCCACTTTTGTCGACTCAAGCATCAGATAAGCAGGCCGCAAGGACAAATAGTCCAATCCTCCTTGTTCATATCCTTGTACCAAACATCACCAAGGAGTTTAGTGAAGAAAGAAACCTACAATTTCTTAAGCATTTGCAGAACATTTATCATGAGGCATGACACAAAGAAGTTAACTAAAGCACATCTTACATGGAAAAGATGTCATGGCCATATGGCTCTTGGTTGGATCAGTAGCGCACACAGAATTCGTGACTTCAGCTGCAAAATAATACAATAGTTACTGTTACGACAGAAAGCATACTTACATTTTATCATCATAAACTAATCAAATTATACAGATTATAGTGTACCAAAGCTGACAAACAAAACAACAAGAGAGCCAGATTTGACATCCGCTGCCAGCTTGTTAAACTCAGGAAGAATAAAATTTGCTTGAGCTTGATTCTTCCCCTCAGCTCCAGTAGAAATGGTCAAGATGCATGCCCGACTAAAGCGATAAACTGCAGAATTCTGTCCCCAAATGACATCAGCGAAAGCAAAACAAATACTCAAGTAAAAAGGAAAGGGAAGGACTTATTTAACTAAAGACTAACTAGAAACACTAGTACCTCTGCAACTGCAAAGTTATTAACTGGCCTTGCCAATAATATGTACAGAGGAAAATAATTTTGAGTTTCCAATCCATCATTTGAAGTCCCTGACAAGGAAATTGTCATTTGAATCCTACAGATTTAAACAGAAGCAATCAATTAGTGTTCTACATCTACTGTAAAACTGTACGCTAAAACTTGAAGGAACAGCAATTGTATCTTCTAAATAAAATCATTATAAAAGGCATGTTTCCAATGACTCGGTCCTCAGACTTGGCTGGTAAACAGAAACCAGCGAATGAAAGTTCATTGAAGAGATAATTTTCCTCCAAGTCTAAGATGATCCCATAGAATATTCCTTTCTTCGCCAACATAGAACAAGATAAGTAAAACTTTTCCACCTGGAGTGGAGAGGCTAATGAAGGCATACAAGCACACTGTTTATATCTAGGATCCCAAAGACCTCCAGCCAACATTCTATCCAAGGTCCTCCTTTAATTCCCAAAACATGATAGTATCAGTTTCACTATTATTTCCTAACAACCTCTATAATAGCTCCTTCCCTTCCTAAACCCAAAACAACATTGATTCAACACAAAATCTTATAATTCACTGCCTAAAGCTCCTTAGTGTAGAAGAGCATCTGCCTCTTTAGTCTTTACCTAAAGACCAAACACCGATGAAGCATGGATACTTTCACAAACATGCCATACCCGTACTAGATACTTGCCGAGTACTGGTACTGCTGCAAGCGTACCAGGTACACAAAACACATACCCAAATTGTTTCTTGTTAATTTTTGCCATACCCCAGAGGTACCAAATATATAACTAAACCGTACCTCATATTTCTTCTAATTTAAGTCAGTTTCATTAACCTTTTTTTTATGCTTAGCATGATTTTAAAATTAAGCATTGGTTTGTAACTTATTTAATATAATGACCTTTAATTTTAGTTTATACCTTACTTTTAGCATTAAATGTAAATTGTAGAATGAATCTTAACCAACTAAACTATTTGACTAATTTCCAAATATAAAAATAAAAATAAAAAAATTACAAACGTACCACTATACTATATGTTCCAGGGTCAATTTTTGAGTTAAATTTTCAGCCTGCAATGGCACTAAGTTACAGCATTTAGTCTCAACCTAACATGCACGAATTACTCACAATGAGGTTTGTAAACAAACAAGCATACACAAGCACATTACAGAAATCATTCCCAACCTTTATTACCACCAGATAATATAAGGATACAAGAGCATTTGTACAAATTACACACTCTGCCTGAAACTCTCAATGCATTGGCATTTTAAAGGCATTTACATATCAATTACGAGCAATTGACTGATAACAGATGACAAAACTTGTGTATATGGATTAATCAAAAGAATTACAAAATATATAAACGAAACCCTAATAATCCCTAATAATCTAAAGTACTAAACTATCCTTAATGAATAATATAAACTACATAATTCACACCCCCCCTCAAACTGAGGATGCGAGCGCAGAAAGCATCGAAAGTTTGCCAAGAAGAAAACGAAAACGAGCAACAGTATGAGTCTTCGTAAAAAAATCGGCCAACTGAAGAGATGAGGGAACAAAAGGGAGAGTAATAGTGCCAGCCTGAAGATGCTGTCTGACAAAGTGACAATCTATTTCAACATGCTTTGTCCGCTCATGAAAGACTGAATTATGGGCAATCTGGACAGCACTCTGATTATCACAATACAACGGAGTCGGATCAGAAAGAGAGACACCCATATCAGAAAGAAGCCAGCGAAGCCAAACGATCTCGGAAGTAGCATAAGCCATGGCACGATACTCAGCCTCAGCAGTGGAACGAGCAACAACAGATTGTTTCTTACTCTTCCAGGATATGAGGGAATCGCCAAGGAAAACACAAAGACCAGAAGTGGATTTGCGATCAGAGATGTCACCTGCCCAATCAGCGTCAGCATAGGCACGAAGAGTCAAGTCCGAAGAGGCAGATAACAGAAAACATTGCAACAAAGTGCCACGAAGGTAGCGCAAAGTACGAAGTAAGGCAGCCCAGTGTGTGGAACGAGGAGCAGAAACAAACTGACTGAGAATGTGCACAGCATAGGAGACATCCGGACAAGTAACGGTGAGATAAACAAGGCACCCAACCAACTCGCGATACAAAGTGGGATCCTCAAGAGGAACGCCATCAGAAGCAGAAAACTTAGCATGCAACTCAAGAGGAGTGTCAACAATTTTCTCATCAGTGAGATTGGCACGAGAAAGAATATCACGGGCATATTTAGTCTGAGAGAGAAGATAACCAGTAGGAGAAGTAGCAACCTCAATACCAAGAAAATACCAAAGAAATCCCAAATCCTTCATCTCGAACTCCTGAAACAACTGATGCTTAACCTCTTCAATAGTACTGTAATCAGAGCCAGTGATGATCATATCATCCACATATAAGAGAAGGAGAACAAGCCCAACAGAAGTGGGTCGAACAAAGAGAGCGCAATCATGATGACTAGGGCGAAAACCAAGCTGAAGGGCAACAGAGTGAAATCGCTCATATCAAGCACGAGGAGACTGCTTGAGACCATATAGAGCACAGCGAAGACGACAAACAACACCAGGAGGGTGAGAGAGACCCGGTGGAGGGCGCATATACACTTCTTCAGCAAGATGCCCATTCAGAAAAGCATTTTTGACATCTAGTTGAAACAGGGGCCAATGATGGGCAGCAGCAACAGAGATAAGAGTACGAACAGTAGTCATCTTGGCAACGGGGGCAAAAGTCTCATCGTAATCAATTCCATACTCCTGAGAAAAGCCTTGGGCAACTAGACGAGCTTTGTACCGTTCCAAAGACCCATCAGAAAGGGTTTTGACCTTATAGACCCATTTACAGCCTACAACATTCTTGTCAGCAGGTAATGGAACCAAATCCCAAGTCTGAGTGTTAGCCAAAGCAGTTAACTCATCATTCATGGCAGCAATCCAATTGGGATCATGACAAGCTTCCTTGTAAGACCTGGGCTCAAAATATGTATGAAGACAAGAAAGAAAAGACTGATAGGAAAGGGAAAAACATGTATTACCAAAACCATACCAGTTCGGAGGATGACGATCTCGCTTTGGGAAGCGATGTGCAGAAGGAGCAGGATCCAAAGAAACAGCTGGAGGGACAGTAGAGCTAGAGACAGGTGAGCTCGGAAGTGCTTTGCGGCGTTGATAAACAATAAGAGGAGCAGGAGAAGCGGGAGCTGGAGATGAGGTAGCTGGAGAGGTATTAGAAGTGCTAGTAAGAGGCAAAGTAGAGACCTCAAGGTCAGAAACAAACTCATCAGGAGAAACATTAGGAGGAAATGGGTCAACATGAACCAATTCATCCTTAGTAATAGGAACAGGGGTGGAAGGTATAGTATAGTAGGGTAGTTTTTCTAAAAAAGTGACATGCCTAGACACATATAGCTTTTTGGTGGCAGGATCATAGCACCGATAACCTTTCTGATTAATGCCATACCCTAAAGAGACACATAGGACACAACGAGAACTAAGCTTGGAGCGCGCCCGTTTAGGAAGGAGCACAAAGCATGCAGAACCAAAAATACGAAGAAGAGAATAATTGGGAGTAACACCAAAAAGACGCTCATACAGAGATGAGCCTGAGAGAAGAGTAGGCATCCGATTGAGAAGATATGCAGCAGTGAGCACAGCTTCTCCCCAGAAAACAGAAGGGACAAAAGATGAGAGCAACAAAGAGCGAGCTGTATCAAGGAGATGACGATGTTTGCGCTCAGCTCGACCATTTTGTGCAGGAGTGTCAGAACATGAAGACTGATGAATAGTTCCATGAGTAGCTAAATACTCCTCAAACTCAGACAAGTAATACTCACCCCCCAAATCAGAACGAAGAATTTTAATGGTGGTAGAAAATTGAGTGCGAATCATGGAGTGAAAATTAGAATATATTTTGTAAAAATCAGATTTTCAAGTCATCAAATAAACCCAAGTAAACCGACTGTAATCATCCACAAAAGCTACATAATATTGCGAACCACCTTTGGTAACTATAGGGGAAGGACCCCAAACATCAGTATGGACCAATTGAAAAGGAGAAGATGAAATAGAACTACTTTTATTAAAAGGAAGAGCAGACATTTTAGCCAGTTTACAACCACGACACTCAGAAATATCACTAATGGGAAAATTGCCTAAATGTCCAGACCTAACTAACATCCTCAACCGATCACTCGACAGATGACCTAACCTAGAATGCCAAATATAAAACAAAGATGACTTATTGTTTAAACAAAAAGAAGACAATGCAGTAGAAGACACTTCTAGAGGAACATGCAAACTCTCCAAGATATATAGTTCTCCAACTCTACGCCCGATCCCAATCTGCCTATTGGATACCCGGTCCTGTACAACACAATGAGAAGAAGAGAAAACAACATCAAAACCGGAATCAGATAATTGACTAATAGAAATAAGACTGAGTGAGAGGTGAGGCACATAAAATACAGGAGAAAGAGACAAATGGGAGCAGGAAATAGAACCAACAGAGTGTACAGGCATAGAAGAACCATTAGCAGTAGCAATAGTGATAGAAGAAGGAGAGACACAATTACTGAGGAGAGATGCAGCAGGGGTCATATGATGTGAACAACCAGAATCAAAGATCCACGAAGTATGGATATTACCTGAAGAGGATTAACCAGACAAACCGAACTGAGTGGTAGTCATAGCGGAGGCTTGGGACGAAAGATTTGGATTGGCCACCATGAAAGACTTGAACTGCTCAAACATAGACTGCATATTGGAAGATGGATCATTCTCAGAAACTGGTGCAGAAAAGGCGGCAGATGAGCGAGATCCTGAAAATGTCGGCTTAGCGAATGGTGAACCAGATGAACGACCCTTGGGCTGCAAAAGTTTAGGACATGCATGTTTCCAATGGCCTTTTTGATGACAGAAGCTGCACTCATCCATGGAAACCCGAGGCTTGGGCTTACCAGTAACTTGAAATAAATGAGAAGATGGGGTGGGCAAAAGCAGAGGAGTGGCAAAAACTGACTGGGAAGCAGGAGTACCATGAGCCACCTTAAACCGAGTTTCTTCTGCAATAAGCTCACGGACAGCACCATCCACAGAAGGCAAAGGAGACCGATGAAGAATAGCTCCCCGAAGTGGCTCAAATTGATCACGAAGGGCCATGAGAAATTGAACAAGATGTTGTTTCTCCCGATACTTGATATAACTGTCAAGTAACTGCAAATCGGACGGTTCCATCAAAGCAAGCTAATCCCAATAAGTAGTCATCTCATTGTAGAACTCCTGAATAGACTTATCTTTCTGACTAGCACTGCGAATAGACATCTCAAGTTCATACTGCTTTGCAAAGTTAGACTCAAGGTACATAGTCTTCAAATAGTCCCAAACTTGTTTAGAAGTAGAATACTTGGAAAAATTCATACCAATGGTAGTTTGAACTGAATTATGAAACCAAGTAAGAATTTGTGCATTTTCCTTATCCCATTTAGCAACATCGGCCTCAGTTTCTTGAGATTCCACAGGTCTAATAGTCGTACCAATAACATAATTCCACATACCTTTACCCATTATAAAATTTTTCATCACATGAGACCAATAAGAATAATTGGTACCATCTAATTTAGTAGTAATAGCTTGCAATTTATCATCAGCCATATTGTATACCCAAACTACAGTGCATTCAAAACAGAGTGAAAGGCAGCAGAGAAGAGAGAGAGAGAGAGAGAGAGAGAGAGAGAGATGAATGACCTGTCAAGAGTAGCAATGCACTCTTCTCATAACCACGGCAACCTATACACCAGAGAGCAGTGATGGAGGTTCACCGTTTACGAGAGCTAGGTCGAAATAGAGAGAAGATCAGCGAGATACCCAACCTAGGTCTCCGAATGAACCAGGGACCAGCAATGGAAGCTTCCTAGGGTTTCGATTGAACCAGAACCAAAACCAGCAAGTGAGACGAGCTGTTTCGATGACGACCTTGCGAAGAAAGAGGCAGAGCTGCGAGAAGAGCTGCTTCGATGACCTTGCGAAGAGAGAGACAGAGCTGCGATGGCCTTGCGATTGAAGGAGAGAGAGCTGCGATGTGCGATGAGAGACAGAGCTACGATGGTCGATGATGACCTGCGAGATATGCTACTGTTTGTAACCTTGCTCTGATACCATGATAACAGATGACAAAACTTGTGTATATGGATTAATCAAAAGAATTACAAAATATATAAACGAAACCCTAATAATCCCTAATAATCTAAAGTACTAAACTATCCTTAATGAATAATATAAACTACATAATTCACATTGACACCCCTAACTACTAGAGTAAATTCAAACCAGCAAGGCTGCTGCAGAAAATAACTGTTGGTAACCAGATCCTTAATTTCAGCCTTCTTTGTCATGACTCCTTGCAAGCATAACTGCCAATAACCGACCGCCATGTCTGTCAGCCTTGCATCATGCCAACGTAACTACCATGAACTGCCATCCATGTCAGCCTTTGAACCCTCCTGAGTTTGACCCACGAATTTGTGAGTCTTGGTCTGCCACTAGGTGTCAAGCCCACTGATATGTTTGACCCAACAAGCCCACGCTACCAACAGCATTTGGGCTAAGTCTAGCCTTGCATTTGCCCACATGAAGCATCACTTGTCTTTGAGTCTTGTGGCATTGCCACTGCCACCTTGTTACCATGACTTAGTCATGCCTCCCTCATGCCTAACTTGGATGGTTGACATAGGTGCAAGGTGCCACCGCATGCCAACCTACGTGTCCAAGTCCTAAGGTGCTAACACTATACCAATACCGATACATGTGGGTGTACACATGCTTCATAGCCTGACTCTAGTCATTGTTTTAGAGACCTTACGGCATGTTTTCTAAAAGAACAAGATGTTTAATTTCAGTAAAACGCTCAACTTAGCATTCCCAACTTATGACACTTGCCTTCCATGCAAAATTTTCATATTTTTCTTCAAACTCCAAAATTCAATTATATTTATAAACATTTTAATATGTATATGTAAGGTAAAAAGTGAAGCAAGTTGCTCTTTATGTAAGTCTACATATAATACCAGTGTTATTAAAGGTAGGCGCACCGAGGGGCCAAGGTCTCTTGGGGCCTAGGCACAAGGCCCAAGGTGAGACGTAGGCTTTACCGAAGTGAGGCACACCTTGTACGTAAAAACATATATAATTTAATATAAGAAAACAATTTAAGAAGAAGAAACGTAGAGAAGAGAAGTGAAGAAAACAACAATGTAGAGAAGAAGAGAAGAGAAAAGAATAAGAGAGAAATGTACGAAGAAAAGAATAAGAAGAAGATAGCAACGTGAAGAATAATTTTTAGAGCTGTTGGACTGGATAACGAAAGCAGGCAGCAAAAAAGTGTTCTTCGGATATTAGGAATTAGGACTAATTTATCTTCTATCGTTGATTTGGGGCTGAAAATGTAGTGGCATGTGTACTTAAGAATAAGGATCTTTTATAGTTGCACCATGTTAAATCAATGGTCAGATTTTAAACAAAATCAATCAAAACAACAATAATAATAAATAAATAAATAAAGCCCTCAAGGTGCAGCAGGCCATGGGCTTTTCTGTGCCTTGGCCCAGTCGCACGCATTAAGCGTGACTTATCCAAGTCGCTTAGCCTAAAACACTGCAAGGCGTAAATCTTGGGCCTAGATGGGACGTGGGTCTAGGCACATGCCTAGGCGCACGTTTAATAACACTATATAATACTAAGGGCTAGAAGGGTTGCAAATGAACCTTAAGGAGTTGGTCTAGTGGACACAATTTAGGGCCTAGGGATGTGATCCCTCTAAGTCTCAAATTCAATACTCACTAACCCCCATAAGCTCTTTGGGGCCAGTCCATACAGGGCGTTCGCTCTGGCTTTAAATGGGGGCCCAGCAAGTAGGCGGTAGGATTGGTTTTTCGAAATTAGTCGAGATGCGTGTAAACTGGTCTGAATACCGGATAATCAAAAAAAAAAAAAAAAGGCTGCGAATGAACCTAACTAGTCATGAATAGCTCAAGGCTCAGCTCAGCAAAGGTTCATCCAAACATGCTCATCAAAGATAATGGGCTCAATTTGGCCCTAAATTTCAAGATTAGTCAAGTTGATCCTGAACAAAATTGAGTGTCGCTTACATTGTCACCTTATACATGTGTCTTAATTAATCTTCATAATATAAGAACTTTGATATTCTTGGCACTGGTGTCATGTAATTGTCACAACCATAGCTTCAAGCGCTAATTTTGATATGCATAGTAATAAATTAATAATATCATTATTGGAGCGTGGGACGTGGGAGGGAGAGAGGACAGAGGAGAAAAGAGAGAAGAAAGAAGCAAGAGACGATGGGTTGTTGTCGACCAAGGAAAAAAATGGGAGCAAGTTTGATGCAGAGTTTAAGAAACTCAAGAAAGAGTAAACTCAAAATAATGACGATATTTGAAACTTTGCATAATTTTAAAGAGAAACCAATAGTAACCACATATAATCGTATTTCTAGTATTATTAGTCTTATTTTATGATTATTTAGGGGTATTTTGATAATTTATTGAATTCCTAGGTATGGGTTGTAGGGGTCTCGCCCATTAGTCGCCTTGTGAGTCAATTATTTAACTAATTTTTGTTTATATTTCTTATTTGGTTTTAAATTGATTTTAAAAGCAAGATATTTTAGTAGTTTCTTTTTATGGTTATAGTTGGAATAGGAAGTCTCTAAAATACTATATAAAGTCATGTAATACTTCTAATTCAATAGAGTTAATATTTTAAAGAATTTCAAAAGCTTTTGAAACTTCTTTATGGATTGTGTGATACAATCAAACCCTAGGTGTGACATCTAAGAAATTCTATGAGTGATTCCTAGACCTATCTTCTTCTTTCTTTTTCTTTTCTGTTTCAATTTACTATTATCGAATCATTATTCACAGCCCTCTAAAAGTGCACTTTTCAATCTCAAAATCCCATCCAATCACCCCCAAATCAACCCTAATCCCTTCCCCTACCTATTAGCCTTCAATTTAACCCTTAAACCCCTAAATTATTCACTGTTTAGGCCGTCAAATAACCTCTGTTTTCAAAATCCAGCACTGTCCTACATCAAAGTTGAACAAGTATAAGCAAAGTGCACAGAAGTTTGAGCTAAGCCTAAACACCAGCTCGTCCTACCTGAACCAACCACAAACAGCCAATGATCCAAGACGGAGCCCCAATGAAAGCTGCCCTACAATCAAAAGGTAGGCTGGGGCCTTACTATTCAGGTTAGGATTAAAGGAAAAATTAGAGTGAACGATCAGATTTTGGGTTGAAGTGGTCAAGGTCTAAGATTGTTTTGAACCAAAAAAACAACGGAGTTAAACTTGCTGAATTTTCCAGACAAAAAGTTGTAAGACTGTTATATGGTATGTAATTGGAATTAGGGTTTAGAGAACCATGGGATAGGGCTTTGGGAATTAAATTAGGGATTTAGAAGGGCTGGCTATGCTTGTTAGAGTTGCTGAAAAAATGAAACAAAGAAGAAAAAGATGACAAGAGTCTTTATAATCACTCTGAGGCTTTTCTAGGAGTCTCCCCCGACAAGAAACCAATGAAGCCTCACCGTTGAAGAGAGAAAAATAGCAGAGGAATGATATACATTGAAGTTGCTCAAGCTGAATATGTCCAACATATCATCAATGACGTCGTGTTATTTGGGTTGGAAAAAACTTCAGTTCCTTCAAATAATCTTCCAGACTTTCCAGCAAACTTGTTGATCAATGGACAAAACTTTTCAAAGGAGGGAAGAAAAATGTACTCAATTTGTATGCCACTGGTTGCAGCAACAACCAACAAACGACCAGATATAGAGTGAAGAATGACTTTGTCTATAATTGCTTTCATGAGTTATAACTTTCAAGGTGACTTGAAAATAATGCAAACATACTGATACTTATGCCCACGATTTCTACTACCTGCTTTGCAAAATATATGCTGCATTGTTTGGGTTGCTTTCATGTCTCTACATTTATTATTGCCCTTCTCCCAAATTATATCAGCAAGCTGGTTAGAAGAAGATAAACAACTTTAGCCATGCCTACTAAGCTTGGTAACTTCATTCACAAAACATCCTTTGGTATATCACCAACATGAAGAAACCCGGACAGTTTTGCTAGTAGATGCACCGGCAAGGAGTCACTTTCATTTCTCACATTATAACATGTTGAGGCCACCAGACCAACAACTTGGCTCGGTTGAGTTTACATCCCCAACAACTAAGGTAACTCAAGCATAAAGGAAGACATAAATATATGGCATATGAAGTATATGTTCTGTAGAAGTCAAAAGAAAGCAGAAGAGAACCTTGATATGTTTCCTCTAAACCTTACGGTAGCTTTGGAATTATAATGTTAATGTATTACTAAATTAGAACCAATTTGTTGATAAAACACCCTCAAGAAAAATAATAATAATAATAATAATAACAATCAAATTGTCAATCCATATGATTGTATCAACATTTATCATCTTTATTGGATTTTGTACTCATAATTTGGAAGATGCAGTCATGATCTATTGCAAGCCAACAATGAATATTATCATTCACACAGATTGTGCCTTTCTTTTTTGGTAGAGGTTTAGTAACCTCTAACAATCATTGAGCAAGTGGCGAATAACAACCAATGAAAATTGTTACAATGGTTTTAAATAACAATATCAAGATATGTATTGATATCGGCAATACGGTCATATATTGGCCAATATCTGACAGTATCAGCTGATATATTAGTGAATAATAGTATCAAGTCCAAAATCCCATTATGTATCAGCCGATACAATAGCTAACAACCGATGTGTAAAACCCTGGTTACAAGTATGTGCCATATAATGTTTAAAAGGTTGTACCTTTTTTTGTGCTTCGCTTGTATTTTGTACTGCAAGCATCTTTGAAGAAATGAAGGCTGCATAATAATGTTCCTTCAGTCAGAAACATAAGATAGAAAAAAGGCATAATTAACAAGATATTGAAAGCTTGAAGCACATCATCTAAGGAGATTCTAGTAAATACAATAGTGTAAATTGTGAAGACATCCATCACCACCACTACATCCAATTATGGGTTTGAACACTGATGTACAAGGACCCTAGCACCAATCATGATGCCAGACCAAGCAAATCAAAAACAGCAATAAAGAGAGAAACATTGGCAATGAAGCACATTACATTTCTAATAGCACGGCGTTGAAGAATATTGTAAAGTTCTACAGGCTTGCAGTATATTGAAAGGCTCTCCTCAGCTGCAACTTCCTCCTCTGCAGACAAATGCACGCGAGAATCTTGGCGGCACATCTGATCTGCACTTCTAGTGTAGCTGCAATTGCAAAGAGAATTCCTGTTCCATGAACTGGTATAAATGAAGAGTTCTATTCACACTCCAATTATTATCACATAACTCCCTCATATTTTACAAAAAATACCAAATAAGAGTCCATCAATTCAATTTTTTTCTTTTGGTTGGTAATATCTATCTTTTAATGCTCAAAAATATATATATATATATATATCAAAAGCTTTTAAAAAAACTATACATATATATTGTCAATTTAAAGTAAAAAAATAATTGAATAACCACTTCAAGGATGATCCCTTATTGTATAATTAGGACAGGTTACTTGATTATTGAGGCAGTACTACTAACATAATGGGCTAAAAAGGAACGTACGTCGTTTCACGAGCCACTAAAGGTATGCCTGGCATTCTGGTTAGACAATGTTGAAATGTAAATTCATAGCTATGTCTTCTTTCCAAAGTCAGTAACCACTAGCCACCCAGACCTGAAAGAAATGGTCATCATGGAAAGCCTTCAATTACAAGGAATTATAAGCTAAAGAAACTGTCAATGCTTGTGACAGATTTGTGAACATGCAACTACACGTGATCTATCTTCATGTCATTGCCTTGGTCTAATCAAAGTTTTGAAAGGCGAATGCATGATGCGAGGCATTTTATCCCTCTTGAGGCAAGATATAAGCCTTAAGGCATTAAGCTAGAACCATTTCAAACTTTGAATTTTTATATTTAATAAATAAATTAAAACAACACCCAATTAGTACACATTAATGTGTGTTTGGGAGCGAAAAGATTGAGTACACATCTAACCTTTAGCATAACCTCAAGGTTAATAAATAAATTATTTATTTTAAAATAGTAAAATATTAAAAATTAAATATAGAGGTGTAGATGTTTTTTTCTTAAGAGCATCAAACATTTCATTGCAAAGAAGGAAACTAGCCCTCATTGAAAGTGAAATTGGCATTTTTAGCTTTAGCAATTGAGCTTCTCACTTGAACCTTAAGTTTGTGTTTTTTCTTGATTGGTCATTTACTTGATTTTCCCATGGAATATAGTTGCAAAAAGGTTCTTTTATTTTTTTTTATGTTTTATATTTAAACCATCTACTAAATGGAG
This sequence comes from Camellia sinensis, assembly GCF_055761805.1. Lineage (NCBI taxonomy): Eukaryota > Viridiplantae > Streptophyta > Magnoliopsida > Ericales > Theaceae > Camellia > Camellia sinensis. Next base: position 64,847,056 of record NC_138961.1, on the reverse strand, counting down.
TTTAACAAGAGCCTAAGACAAACTCATTCCTCACATGCTTGTACACAAAAGGCATACCAGGCGCATGTCTTATACTATATATGCTATCCTTTGGAGAGCATAGCCTAAAAATCAAAGCTTTGATGTATTTTGCCCGAAGGCGAGCCTCAAAAAAAGCCTTTTAAAACTTTAGGTCCAATATCCCATGTAATTTGGAATTTCTAGAAGCTAATAAAAATGCCACAGGGTAGTTAGAGTATTGGAAAAGCATTCAAGAAAAAAAGCTTGGATCTAAACAAGTTGAGTCCTCAAAGCGATATATACATAATTATTTTTAAATTTTTGATTAGACTAAGGCCTAGTTTGGAAAGACTAAATAAGTGCACTTTTTGACTTTTTTTGTATTATGTGTAGAAAAAGTAGAGAGGAGATGTTGATTGATGTGACCCAAAAAAGATAAAAAGATGAAATAAGTGCACTTTTTTCTTTGTAGCCAAACTTGGCCTAAAACTAACACATAAGCTAAAAAATGTTGAGAAGCCACATTGTAATTTCATAATGCAAAATACTTGGCCTTGGTTGGTTTGTGTTTTAAGATATTATTCAAAAATAATTTTCTAGAGAGAGTTTAGAAAATTTAAAATTTTGTTTGGTTGTATATTTTGAAAATAGTTTTGGAGTTTGGGATGATTTGATTTTTTTTTTATAATTGAATAGATGGGTGTGAGAGAAAAAGTGATAGAGAAAGAGAGAGGAGAGAGGAGAGAGCAAAAGTAATTGATTGTTGTGTAGTAGAAAGAAAAGTGATTTTGAAATTTTCTTTTTTAAAATTTCAACCAAACATGTTTTTGGATTTTTTTTTTTCTCCAAAAACATGTTTTGAGAGACAACCAAACATGACCCTTATCTTTTAAGAATTAGGTATTAATTTAAGCCAGTACCTAGTTTTCTTTTTAAATTTTCAATGAGTTTTGTAAATATTTCATTTCAATATCAAGTATAATATGTTTATATTACAATAATAAAACAATCCACAACTTGTCCTTGTGCTTTTCCCTTTTGCATTAGTAAAAAATATATTCAAGTTACTTATTTATTTATTGATATTTAATTTTACTATTGTTTCTATCGTTAATCCTTACTTTCTATGTAGTTATAGGGAACATGCATGAAACAATACGGATACCTCAAGGCTCAATTTGACAAATTCTATTACTTCAACTCACTATGTTCTTCTTATCAAAGAACTAAACAAATTATTAAAAATATATATAAATATTCTTGTATTTATCCTTACAATTATATTATATTATAATGCTATGTAAGAAATGCTACCATTCTAATTTCGTAAAAGAAGTAATACATAACTTGGAGTATCCAATACTTCAAAATTAAGCATCCGATACTCTAAAACTAATAAAAAAATAATTAAATATCCAATACATATCCGCAAATATCCAAAGAGTATCGGTATGCGACATGGATACATTCTCTTTTTAAAGTATCCATGCTTCATAGCAACATCATTAAAGAAAATACCATAGAAATGCAAGAGAAACTGCCTTTTTTATTTTTTATTTTTTTGGCCCAAGGTTCCTCACTTTGATTATATCACTAACAAACACCCTTATGTCCACAGTGGTCAAGAGTTTCATTGACATTAATCTACCACACAATTCCAGCGACATATAGACAGAAAAAATATGCGTATATGAATACGTATATGGGCATTGATTGGGATCGAAGCGGGCGTGACTAACATAGAGATCCGTATTTAGGAGCAGAAACAAGCAATGTAAGTATGTATCTGTAAACAAACCAAAAACACAACCACCGCGAGACATTCAATTGGGGGATAGCAAAAAAAACATACCTCATATCATATAGTTAAAACCCTAATCTTTTAATCCCCAAATCGAAGATCTCTTCTCTTTATACAAACGCTTTCCAATTTCGAATATATATGTGTATATATATACAAGGAACAGAGAGAGAGAGAGAGAGAGAGAGGTGGAAATTCGGGAGGTAGAGAGAGAAGAGAGAGTTTTGATAGGAAGCTTATGGCATGGAATGGAGTCGGACGGCGTACCTGACTAGCTGATTGCCTGTGGAGCTGCTGGTGATGTCAGTATTAATTTAGCAGTCGTGCTACGTATCGGGAATTACATATTTTAATTAAAAATTTAAAAAATTATTATATTGTTTTATTTATTTATTTTTATAAAAAATAAAAATAAATTATTTGACCTAAATACTATCATAACAATTATTAAGGGTATGTTTGGTAACCATTTTATTTTCAGTTTACAGTTTATATTTACAAAAATTTAAAAAATTATGATAAAAACTCGTTTGGTAAAAAATTTGATTTATAATTCGGCTTCCAGTTTATAAATCTTACCCAAAAAACGAAAACAGAAAAAACATGTTTTGGCTAATTTAATAAACTGGCACTGTAGCGGAAGTTACTGTAGCGGAGCTACAGTAACTTAATTGTGGGCGTCTTGATCTCGGCTCAAATCTCCGCAGCACCAACGTTAAAATATATCATCTTCCTCCACCTCATTCATTTATTTTGTCCAACGGTAATATCTCATCTTCATCCACCTCATTTATGTTCACGAACTTCACAGATCAGGTTTGTCTCTCTCCCCTCTCTTCTCTCTCTCTTCTCTCTCTGTCTCCCCTCTCTTCTCTGTGTTCACCGAGCTTTGTCTGTCTCCCCTCTCCTCTCTTCTCTCTCTGTCTCCCCTCTCTTCTCTTCGATTTTTGTTTTCTTTTCTAAAACATTATGTTGCAAACATGCAGATCTTTGTAGATCTGTCAACAAATTGATCTTAGGTATGTTTCTTCTCTCTCTCTTGCTATGGTTTGTAGGTTAATAGATCTGTCATGAAATCGATTTGATGGCAGCTTCGATGGCAACAAAATGATCTCAGATTTTTGAGAGACCATGGTGGTTTTTTTTTTTTTTTTCTGAAACGACAAATTTATTTTGCAGATTTTTTGCAAAATCTCCGAACCACATCGATCTCACTCTCAGGTCAGTTTCTCTTTCATGGTTGGTTGTAGATCTGTGCTACATTTCGTAGATCTGTACTATAATTTGTTCTGCAATTTTTTTCCCGAACCAGAAATATGTTCTGCAGAAATCTCTTTTTTTTTTTTTGTTGGTTGTAGATCTGTGCTACAAATCTTTTTTTTTTTTTCTGAACTAGAAATCTATTCTGCTTTGGGAAAACCTAATCTGTAGGACCTTGGAAGGAGCCCTGATTAACCTGTGCCATAGACATGAAATCAGATTGTTGTCAAGACTTGAGCATTAGAACTGAAAATATATTTCTAGAGTTCTCAAAATTAAAAACCCCATTTGGGACACATCCAAAACTTAAAAGAATCGAGAATGAAGAATCAATAATGCATAATCTGATTAGCGTGGGTAATGTTGAAAAACAGATCTGAAAGCTCAAATTCAAATTTGAAAGAAAAAAAGGCCAGATTATAAGCCTTGAATGTTAAAAGTAAACACACTTGGGAGCCAAAATCAAGAGTCAACAGCTGATAAGAGCCAAAAGTGGTGCAGCTATAGTCTCCTGGCATGAACAAGAGATGCACATATTTCAATATAAATTCTCATTTACAAAATAAAAAAAAAAGGCAACTGCAGAACTCAATAATGACAATTCAACCAACCAATCCCACTTTTGCAAGTTATTTTCTGACACTTACAACACAAAACCCGTAGGACAGAAAAGGCCATGAATGCCATGGAGAAAGCATTTCTATAACCTGTTGGTCCTGTTCTAGTAGTGAAAAAACTTAGTTGTTATTCCTTATCAGGGACGTGGATTTTGGGAACTCTACAAGATATAAATATAAAATTACGTATTTAACTGAGACTGAGAGAAAGGGACTAATGAAATTGTTGGATCAACAATTGCAGAGATGTGAAACAAACAGACAAGAATAATACTAATGGGTAGAAAAAACAGATTGTTTTGGGCTCAACCACCAGAAGTGAGCATGGAAGTGAAGATTACTTTAAGAGGATATCTGTAAGCAAAGACGGGGATTATTTCTCAACTCAGGTTTTTAGATGTTTTTCAAGTACCGTTCCTCTCATCTTCTAGATACCATTACTATAGAACAAATTCTACCAAACCATGTTAAATATTGTGTGTTTTTCTTCTGTAGTATATTTTTGAATTGTTAGGACAGTTACACATCCATTAAATCAATTTTTGGACTTTGTACGTCATATATAAGGTTGAATTGGATAGAGGCTCTAGTTTTCTCTTGTATATGTCCTATGTGCATATGCCATGCCCCCTTGATGTTTTTATTTGTGTCTCTTCATTTTATTTGACTTATATTTTTTTGAAATTTGTGCATATGCCACAAGGATATTTAAACTGCTATTTATTCTTCAATGTCTCTTCATTTTATTTGACTTATATTTTTTTGAAATTTGTTTAAACTGCTGTTTATTCTTCAATGTGTCTTCATTTTATTTGACTCATATTTTTTTGAAATTTGTTTATCTATGAATAAATATAAATATTTAGGTAATGGCATCAACAATACATTATGATCTCCCCATTGATGATGATGATGTTGTTGAAGTTGGTAGAGAAAACAGTAGTCCATGGCCTCAGGCAAATGAGGCTCTTTTCGTTACCCTTATGGATGAGGAGGTGAAAACCAAGAAGAGTAAAATAACTGGAACATTCACGAAACAAGCTTGGAATAGGTTGAGAGATCAAATGAACGCGAAAACCCAATACAAGTATAACACAGACCAGCTTCGGAACAAATACAATCAGCTGCGTATTATGTTCAACAAATTTACATCATTACTGAAGCATACTGGTGTTGGTTGGGATAGCCAGCGACTTACTATCACTGCACCGGATGACGTTTGGGAAGCCCTTTACAAGGTTTAATTAACTTTTTGCATTTTCTTTACTACATGTAATTAGAGAATTCTTCATGTTAACTTCAAATTCATTGATTTGTAGGTTAATACCCATGCAAAGAGGTTTAGGAAGAAAGGGATGGTTTACTACCATGAGTTGTCTCGTATCTTAGGAGACACATCCGCAACTGGTAAACTAGCTTTTCCTTCCACCAAATCACCTTCTGAAAGTAGTGCCAGTTCTGATCCTGAATTTAAGGTAAAGAATGAGGAGTTAGATGCATTGCAAATTGATAGTGATAATGAAAATGGAGATGGCCAAGGCAAGGGCAAGGGCAAGGGCAAGGGCAAAGGCAAGAGCAAAATGGGAGGTAAAAAGAGTAAGAAGAGGAGCTCTTTTCAAGCTAATATTTCTGAAGCACTCAAAGAAATGAGTGAAAATAGCAAGAGGAAGGTGGACCTAATGGAAAAGCGTTTCACAAGTGCTTCAGTTACTAATGTTGGCGATGACAGTGGTTCAATTGAAGGTGGCTCTACTCCATCACGTTCATTACTGAAAGAGTGCATGGCACTATTGCATGGTATGGAGGAAATTCCTGCTGCTGCTTACACCAAAGCTGTGAACAAGCTTGCATCGGATCCCATAATGAGGGAGGTATTTGTTGATATGCCTGCTAGTAGGATGAGGGATTGGGTCCTTAATCTTTGAGAGAATGCAGATTTAGTGTGGTATGTGTTTGTGTTGTTTAATTTATTTGGTAGTTTATTATGGAAACAGACTTATTATGGAAGTTTATATTTGGTACTGTAACTGTTGAATTGTTGGATAATCTTTTGTGCTGTAACAGACTTAGTGTATTCTGTGAACAAGCTTGTATTGTTGGATAACTGATGTATTGTAGTTTTTTTTTTATTTTTTTCAGAATAATTTATTATGGAAACAGAGTTAGGTGTATTCTATTGGTGTTTTTAATATTGTACTGCAAAGAGATGGGTAGATGAGTAGATATCAAATTGAGTAAATGGTATGCAGGCTTTCCATTATTGCTACAATATTGTACTAGTATGCAGGCTTTCCATTATTGCTACAATATTGTACTAGTATGCAGGCTATTTTTATTATGGTAGTTTATGGTTGGTTAAAGTATTGAATGCTCTTTCTCCTATATAATGTTTGTTACTAGTATGCTCTTTTTACTGCATTGTCAACATTACATAGGAAGCATTGTCAACATTGTATCACTGCATTCTCAACACTGCATTGCAAGGTATGTATGATCTTCTTCTATATAAAATTCTTATGTCATTGTACTGTCAACATTGTTTTTTCCATTACCTGTTCGATGAAATGTGTCAATGTGTCTAGATTATTCACTAAATTTTGAAGTCATATGAAACATCACTAGATGTGGGTTTCTGGCATGAATTATTTTGAAGTCATATGAAACATCTGGTCCAATTTTGAAGTCATATGAAACATCACTAGATGTGGATTATTAACATCATTCACATGTTTTTATAAAAAGTTTTTTTTGCTAATGATAGTTGATTAATGAGTAGTCTTTAATAACCTCAATATATGTTAAAAAAGCATGTATTAAGATATATAGATGCTGAACTTGCATGGCCCTTAATTCCGGACCATAGTAATTATGATGCTGAACTTGCATGGCCCTTAATTCTGGACAACTTTGTTGAATGGATGAGAGCAAAGCAGAGATAAACCAAGAACCGATTGGTGCATCGGTTCTCTGTCATTATCCAAGCTTAAAGTACGTCACCATTTGAATACCATATTCAATTTTTTTCAGTCCACTCTCTTCGACTTAAATTATATTGTTTGAATATCAATTTGTTTGCAGGATTGTCTCAAACAACACACATCAAAAGTGAGCAATCAATTTTCTTTTGTTTTTTTTTTTCCCTTGATTTTTGATTGAAGGGAGGAGCTTTTCTTCTTTTCTGAATATACTATTGTTAGAACCCACCCCCCTCACTGTTAGAAGTGAGTGATGTGTTATTGATCTCTGTTTTGGTAATGTCTCAGTACATTTTATTTGTCATTATTTATGCAACTTGGTTTCAGTTTTATTGTTATGTTGTCTACTTTTATTTTAGGAAAAATTATACTTTAACCCCCTTAACTATGCTTATTGTCACTTTACCCCTCAACTAAAATTGCTGCATTCCACCCCTTTGATGTTCTGATTTGTTTCTATCCCAGCCTTCTATCTTTGTTATGAAAAGAGGACAAAAAATGGCATGTGAGCTGCACGTGTCAATTTTATAACCAATAAATTGGAGCCAACATTTGAATTGGACATCACTAGATGTGGGTTATTTTAATTATTTTAAAGTGATATGAAATTAAAATATATGGAGCCAACATTTGAATTGGACCAAACAAAATGGTTACCAAACCGAAAAAAATTCAATGAAAGAAAAAATTATTGTGTGACCATTATGTCATGTATTTTCATTATCACTAATACTTTTGTTTTTAAGGGGTCAGCACTATATCACAGTGATATATATGGAGCCGATGCATGCTCTTGATTTGAGTTTTGACTCAGACAGTGACGATGAAAATATACAATTTCTGGTGTGTGTAGCACTACATGAGTATTGTAATACTTACCTTCAACCTAGACCATGCCGAACGTCCATATTACAAGGACATGACTACGTATTAGAAATATTGAATGGCCATGAAAGAAGGTCCAAGGAAAATTTCAGAATGGAACCAGATGTATTTATTAATTTGTGCGAGGCACTTAAGGTATATGGTAAACTGGAACACTCACGTTATCTGACTGTCCAAGAGCAAGTTTGTATATTTTTGCTAACAATTGGTCACAACGAACGAAATCGTGTTGTCCAAGAGCGATTCCAACATTCTGGCCAAACCATCTCCAAATACTTCAACCGAGTCTTGAAGGCAGTGTGTAGGCTTGGTAAACAAGTTATAAGGCCTCCAGATTTTGATGAGGTGCCTGCAGAAATTCGACATAATCCACGCTTCTATCCTTTTTTTAAGGTAATCACTAACAGAATATTTGAAATATAAATTTTAGTAAAATATCCTGCATTATTAAAGTCATTTGTCAAATAGGATTGTGTTGGAGCAATTGATGGTACCCACATATCTGCAAGGGTGCCAGCATCAGAGCAAATACCATATCGGGGTAAGCATACAGTTACAACACAAAATGTAATGTGTGTTTGCTCATTTGATATGCGATTTACGTATGTATTGGCCGGTTGGGAGGGCACTGCAAATGATTCAAGAGTGTTCATTGAAACCGTACATGATCCAACAAATTTATTTCCAATGCCACCAACAGGTACGTATTATATGGCATTTTGTTAATTTATAATGAATATTCTTTTGTCAACCCATAATAATAGATACATACATGTTGAACAGATAAATACTATGTTGTCGACTCGGGTTATACAAATATGCCTGGCTTTTTATCGCCATACCGTGGTGAGAGGTACCATCTAAATGAGTTTCGTAATCAACGTCGACAACCAAGAAACAAGAAGCAAATGTTCAATTACCGACACTCCTCACTGCGCAATGTGATTGAGAGATGCTTCGGTGTCTTGAAGGCTCGTTTTCCAATTTTGAGAGACATGCCTCCGTATTCAACTAAGACGCAGAGATACATCCCCATTGCATGCTGTACAATACACAACTGGATAAGGACACATTCTCAAAATGACACATTGTTCGCTGAATGGGCCAATCCAGATCGTATCGTTGAAGATAATGGGCCTAGTGGAGGTGATAGTAGCAGCTCGACACATGCAGGAAGTAGTTCTCAGCAACCAATTGACTTAGACATTAGTCAACCTCAATTACGTCACATGTCTGATGCAAGGAATCAAATTGCTGGTCAAATTTGGGAATCTCTCGGAAACAATTGAAATATTATTTATGCGTATAATAGATTGTGGAAGATGTTTTTTTTATGGTTTGTGGAAGAATTGAGATGTTATTATTATGGTTTGTAAGTTGTTATGAACATTATGGTTTATTATGGTTATTAAATTTATCTATGGTTGGTATTGTATCAATATGATTATTATGGATAATGTGTATGATCCTATTGTCAAAAAAAAATTTAAAAAAAAAATTAAAAAATTAAAAAAATTAAAAAAAAATTAAATAAAAAAAAAATTAGGCCTTAACAAACATGTTTTTTAGTTTATGTTTTCAAAAATTTTCAAACATTTTGTCCAAACCAAACGAGTTTATTATTTATGTTTTTCAAAAAATAAACAAAAACCAGTTTATAAAATTTTTGTAAATATAAACTGAAAACGTAAACGTTACCAAACGCTACCTAATTAATAAAGTTCAATTATTATTGTGTGGACTGGATGATGTGCTTACCCATATCTATCTTTAGGCTAGGTTTCACACCTTACATTTTTATTCAAAAATTTATTACTATAAAATTGTTAAATTATCATTTTTACTTTTTATTATTAATTTCTTTTTTCATAAAAAAAAATTAAAAAATAATAAAAATATCAATTTTCAAACATTCTATCAACCTATGGGCCTTATTTTGTAAAACCACATACCGATTCAGAATTATCTATTTAGAATTTATCTAAAAATAATAATTAATGATTTGAATTTATTTCACTTATGAATATTGCATTTCATCAATTTAATTTCTACTATTCATATTTATTTTAGGTAAATTCTAGGATCCTAGTTTTTTTGTTTGTAAAAAGGATCAAGCTCGCTCTAGTCTATAATCTGAATTAAAAGGTGTTTTTAGTCATTTGGATTCACCATGGGTTCTTTTTTTATAATTCAAACCGTTAATTTTGTAGAGCACTTCATGTTTATTATTCGCACAAAAATTAGGTTGATCCAATAATTGAAACCTTCAATTTATCGCAGTCTCCAAAAAAGTTTGACTAGTATGTTTTTAAAGGGTTTGGCTTCTTTCAAGGAGCTCATGTCAATATGAGAAAATATTTGAAATTAGTAGACTCATTTGTTAACCGATTTCGGTGATTCGAAACATTCACTTTTAAAATTTATTGAGTAAAATATTCATGCAAAAACTTATGATGATCGAACATTGATAACTATATGTTTGAATCAAATTTGTATTATAAAAAATAGATGGCTATATTTTAAATCACATTTATCGTCCATTTTTTTAAAACAAATATGATTCAAATATATAGCTACCAATATCCAATCATCTTTATTTTTTGCATAAATATTTTACTAAATCAATCCTAAAAAGTAAATGATTCGAATCGCCAAAACCGATCTTTAAAATGGGTCTACCAAGTTCAAATATTCTCTCAAATTAAGAGGCCAACTTGAGAAAGCGTTTGAATTTGGTAGGCTCAAACGCGATATTTTTTACAAATGTGATAAATTGAATAGTTTACGAATATCAAATCAATCTAATTTATTTTTATCAACAAAAGAGAATCAATCTACTAATTTTTTTTTTGTAGATGAGATACACAAAAAACCCTATAAAATAAATTATTCGAATCAGAATGCCCCAGGAATTTGGACAAGACCCTCTAATCCAGTTTATGGATGGGAGAAGAGCCTAGTCCTAGTAAAAATTATCACATGGATTGGAGGAGAGTCCAGTCCTAGTAAAAATTACATCTCATCTGTAAGCTCAAATCTTGCGGGTTAAAATCAAACTGAACCGAATTACATATTTTAATTAGATTTATATTATTAAGTTTTACACATTTATTTTTTCTTTTTTAATAATTCATATGATCAAATTAATTAATACTATTAAAATAATCAAATTAAAGTTTAAATTCACCAAATTAACAAATTATGACAATGTTATATGTAAAGAATTAGGAAGATATCACCGATCACTATCAAATTCAATTTTAACAAATTGTGTTTTGTGTATTTTTTAAAGTACAATTTATAAGGATAATATGGGTTATCAAATCTTTTTTTTTTTTAAATGGAACTTTATTGATTTTAATAGATTAAAATTAAATTTAACAGGTTTTTTTTTTGGATAATATATATATACATATATATATTTTGGATGTGATAGTTTGAGTTGGACCGATGGAATGGTCAGACTAGATTTATCCATGCATGTTTGTACGGGTCAGGGTTCATGGGCAAGCTTGGATTTCAAACATTTATTCAAAATCTTAAATTATCTTCTATAAAATGGGACGAACTAGACAGTCAAGCAGACTGAAACAGGCCATGAGATGGATTGGACAAATTAAATGATACTAAATTTTTTATCCATGAATTATTTGATGACCCCTTGGGTAAGGGTTAGGATCAAAGCAAATTGGGCACCGATTAATCTCAACGGAATTTTTTTTAACGATTTGACTTGCAACCCAAAATACTAAGCTAAGTTTTACACAATGGTTTTGGCCCAAACAAACTCGCAGGCCAAGGCAATGGGCAACTTGTGGTGGGCAACTTGTGGTGGGCAAAGCTGTAAGTATACAATATTTCAGATTATGTTAAATTGTTCTCTTTATATGCATATTAATAAATTTAAAATTTTACATATTATGTATAAGAGTGAGTGAATTATACTAATAGTCCCTATAGTTTGGGGTTTGTGTCACTTTGGTCCTTAACTTTTCAATTGTGACACATTTAATCCTAAATTTTGAATCTTGTTCCAAATAAGAACAATTAAAGATATCATTAGATTTTCAAGGGTAAAATCGTCAATTTGATAAAATATAAACTAATTTGACAAAAATAAATGTCAAACAAATATTTTTGAATTTTTAAAAATTATTTCTACCCACTAAAAATTAAATTATGTAAAATTGATAAATCTTTTAGATATTTTTTTTTTTACCAAATTAATTTTTATTATGTGTTTGGATGATGATCATATAAAATTAATTTTTAAAAATTAATCATGTAATTTTTATTAATTTTTATCAATTTTATATAATTTTATCATTGGTGGATAAAAATAATTTTAAAAAAATTAGAAATATTTTTTTGACATTTATTTTTATCAAATTAATTTATATTTTATTAAATTGACAGTTTTGCCCTTAAAATTAAACAATGGTATCTTCAATTGTCCTTATATGGAACAAGATTTAAAATTCAGGGTCAAATGTGTCACAATTGAAAGTTAGGGATCAAAGTGACACGAGTCCCAAACTATAGGGACTGTTAGTGTAATTTGCCATATGTATAAAATATACATGCAAGATTATTACCTAAAATTAAAAAATATACATGCGAGAAAAAATATACAATATTTCTATACTTTTTTTATGGAAAATTATGTAAATAGTCCCTGTACTTTACACGATATGTCAATTTGGTCCCTATAATTTCAATTTGCTCGATTTTGTCTCTTAATTTAACGGATTGTGTCATTTTAGTCCAATAAATAACGATTGTTAAGTTAATTTAACAGAAAGTCAAACAATATACCAATTTGGTCCCTGTATTTTTCACAATGTGTCAATTTAGTCTCTGTCAAAATCGAGAAAATTGAAACTACAGGGACTAAATTGATACATCGTGTAAAGTACAGGAATTAAATTGACACATTATTTGACCTTCCGTTAAATTAAATTAACAACTGTTATTTATTGGATTAAAATGACACAATCTGTTAAATTAAAGGGTAAAATCGAGCAAATTGAAACTACATGGAGCAAATTGACACGTCGTGCAAAATACATTGACTATTTGCATAATTTACCCTTTTTTTTAATATGTATTTTAAGAGTTCGTTTGGGAATTAACTATTTTACCTTTTATAAAAAAGATGTGTAAAAAAATAAATAAAATAATTTGATAGTGTGGTTTGACTTTTTAGCTATTTTAACTAAAAAGTCACTCCCCAAACAACCCTAAAGATACATATTAATAAAGTTTGGGCAAAATTCATTACACTTCTGTAATTTAAGCCTGGAGCACTTTGTCCCCGTATGATTGAAATATAGGCAAACAACCCCTATTTGATTTTAGAGTAAATTGCAACTTTAACTCTGTTAATAATATCTGTAAAATGGTTTTAATACCCCTCTAAACTTTGCCTCATCCCATTTCTTTTATTTTCTCTCTGTCTCTTCTGTTATACAAATAATTTCTAACTTAACACCATTAGCTTCCCATGTGAAGGGAAAAAAAACTAAATTAATATAATTAAATCACACATTAACATTAATTACTTCAATTAAAAAAAAAAAACCTAACTCAATTTGAAATTACTTAATTATAATTTGATTATATTTTACATACAAACTGATATATATGTGTGTATATATATATTAAAACTGATACGTCTATATACACATGCACAATACATACATATATTTGTATAACAATAAACTTTGGAAGATGATTAATTGAATCAAGAATCATATAACCAAAATCAAGAATCATTTCTCATATTTATTGTTTTGAATTTTGAATCAAACCTGTGATGCCCGAAAAATTAGAGACATCAAAGAATATATTAACAAATAAATATAAGATTTTTCTAAGGTTATGAGTCTAGAAAATATCACTAAAGAGTTCTTTGGCCTTAGTATGCCTTAGTATGATTTTTACATTATTATGTCTATATTTCTTTACCATGGTGCTTTGATGATGCTCATATCTATATAGAAATTATTATCTCAATAGCTTGTTCTAATCTTAACTTAAGACATCTAACTCAAAGAGAAAATAAATGGGGTGGTATTGGGTCACTTAAATAATGATGAGATGATAATGTGTTAATTTCAAGTATAGATTGATGAGAAGTGTTCCCCAATTGAAAGTTAAGTCTTGCGTAAGTAGTTGTTTCGGAACCTTTGAATGGATCGGTTGTATTCGGACTCTAGGTATTTATAATGGATGAGGTTGAAGGAGGTTATAAGCAAGACCTTCATTTTTACCATCTCTTTTGAAGTTCTCGATTGGCGTTACGCAGTATATAATCGTTATAGCCATCCGGGATAAGGTCTGAAAAGCAGCAAAAGAGGAAACATACCAATTAATTTGAATTCGAATTCAATTCTTGCAGTTGGGAGGATGAAATCTCTTTGGGAGATTTCTAAATTGCTAACATCTAACTTTGTAACCCTTTGCTTGTTTACTTGAATATTATACTTCATTACTTGTTATAATTGTACTTGTGTATCGGATTGGGAAAAATGGACGGATTGTGTGTACATTTACTAGGCATTGAAAACTTATGGCGTTTCATGTCAGGTATTGAAGATTATTACCCAATCGAAGGTGAAGTTGAAACGTTTGAAGATGTATGGCTACCCTAGAAGAATTAGAAACTAATTTTGTTAAATCCTGTATTGTAATCTTGCTTTTGGAATTGTAATGTTTAAACCTTTGATGTAATTAAGACAAGATCTTGTAATTATTATTTTACTTATATCTATTGTAATTTATCATTGTCTTCCGTTAACTCATTTAGATCTTGTGTTAATACCTTATTAAGATATGTCAAAAAAGTAGCTTTACTATCTAAAGAGATTGGACTTTGAAGAGAGGTTATATTAATTCCTCCGATCTTTCTTGGAATCTTACTTGGTTATTAACCAAATGATTCATTAGTGACATTTTCTAGACTCGTAACTTTAGAAAAATCCTGAATTTATTTGTTAATATATTTCTTGATATCCCCGATTTTTGGAGCGAGACAAAACCCTTTCATCTGTTCATCCTCATCACTTCCTATCAACATTAATCTTCTCCATTGAAACTAGGGGTGCAATTTGGGTGGGCTCAACCCGAGCAACCCGAAAACCCAGGCTTAAACAAGATAGTTTTAAATTCAGTACAGACTTGGACAAATATTTAGAAGCCCGAATTAAATTTGGGCAAGTTTGGGCAAAGATATCAAACAACCTGAACAATCCAAAACTCGAATTATACATATTTAGATATATAAAAATATTAAATAAATATATATATATAAATTATTAGCCATTACATAATATTAAAATAATTTAGATTATTAAATCATATTGAATATATATTATATATACAAATAGTATAAAATCTTATTTTTTTTATTTTCACTCATAAATTGTAAAGACTACTATAGCGACATCTTTCTTACATTATATAAATTATTTGTTTTGATAGTATTAATGATTTTCTATAAATAAAAAAAAAAGAACTGAAATTGATTTACAATTCGGACAACTCGGACAATTCGGATTTAACTCGGGTTAGACTTGGGCATGCAACCTCGGGTTATAATTTAGACCTAGGCGGGCCTGGACAGATCTAAGCTCAACTTAGACTGACCTTGGACAACCTCCCAACCCAACTGAACCTGCCTGAGTTGCACCCTAATTGAAACCATTTATCTTCATCTTCTTATTCCCATCACTTCCAGCCAATCCCTCTTCATTTCCCATTCCCCTTCTCCAGCTGCCTCTAGCAACCCTTTTACCTTCGTAACCCATCTCGGAGCTCTGTTTTCCTTTTCTAGTCACTATTGCGACCTCGACAACCACCGTCGGTCTGTTTTCCTTCCCAGCCAGTCTCTGACAGTCTCTCTTCCCTCTCCAACTCATGCCAACACCGCATATCCCTTGCCCAAAATGAGATTTCCAGTTTGCATTAAAAGAATAGATTCATTACAAGAAAAAGAATAGATTCATTACAAGTGTTAGTGTATTATAGTGTTAGTGTAATATAGTGTAATATATAGCTGTCATACTAATGATGTTGTATACTTTCTGCTTTCGATGTTAGCATCCTATGTACCACACTTTCCTCTCTATAAAAGAGAGTGATCTGCTCCTTGTAAAACACATCAATCATAATACATACAATTTATTCTCTCTCTATCAATTTATCTTACATGGTATCAGAGCTAGGTTAAGAACTTAGTATTTTTCGCTTCACCGGCGGGCGGTAACCTCGCCTTGGCTGCCCGCCGGACCTCAACCTAATCCGCTAGAATTTTCTACACATACCTTCACTCTTCTTCACCACCTCGCCGAAGCAAACCCAAAATCCCTCTGGGACATTTCGTCGAACACCATGTCTGCAACAATGATGGGCATGACACACACACTGAGATGAGGCTGCTAACCCACAACATGCTATCATCCAACATCAAGGGGGTCACCAATGGCTTCCCTCTCCGAATCGAAGTCCAGAAAGTGATCGAAAAGCCTGTGGATTTCAACCCCGATTTTCTTCGACACATGTTCCCCAAGATCGACTAGAATGCTCTCGTCGGAGCCTCTCAGACCATGGGCTACCCTGACCTTCCCGACTCCGCTAACGCCGCCATGCTCGACTCCGACGACTTTCTCCGGCGCTTCCATCACTCCCTCCTCAAGCTCCACCTCGAAGAGGGCGCCCTCCTCTGCCCCAAGACCGGCCGTCGATTCCCAGTCATCAAGGGCATCCCCAACACTCATCTTCATCACAGCTTCAAGCAACGCCGCAGTCTCTGTTATCGAAGACCCACGCCACCTTGCATACCGTCGGCGGCCACAGCCGATGTTGGCGTGATACCAACCGCGACGCCACACAGTGGGTTCTCTCTGTATACTCCACACAGTGGCTTCACCTGAACTGATGTTCCCATCTTTCTCCCTACTAACTTGTTTGGTCACCTTTTCTCTCTCTATACATGCTCTCTGCCGAGAGCTCTACAAAAGAAACCTTGGCCCCTATGAGACACCCCCCTCTACAGTGTACATGCTCGCAGATGACATCAAATCTGCATCAATTGAGGCTCACGCATAGCAGCAGCAGTCCTCGGAAGCTTTTGGCACGCAAAAGCATCCAATACACTCGCCAAGTTGAACGTGTGACATGCACACTATCATCCACGATCCGTCTCGCAATATATGAGATGAGCTCATGCTCGGCTTTGCTTCATCTTCTCAGCCACCACCTCTGCACCGATCCACCTGCACTGCCACAGGTGATAGAGAGAGGGCCATTGACCTCTCCTCTCTCTCTCTCTCACTTTACACCCACTCTCTCAATCCGGCAAACAGATTTTCTCTCTCTCTCTCACTTTAAACCCTCTCTTTTCCTTTCTTTTTATTTTAATATTGACATCCACTACATTTTGTCTTTCAGTAAAAGCAAGTGTATGCCTCCACCCATAGAAACAGATTTTCTCTCTCTCACTTTAAACCCTCTCTTTTCCTTTCTTTTTATTTTTATTGACATCCACTACATTTTGTCTTTCAAATAAAGCAAGTGTATGCCTCCACACAAAACCATCCTCATAATCCCTCTATAATATATTCCATCTCTCTGTCATCATTGTTTGGCCACCCACCGAATTGCCCATGACCATCTAATATATATATATATATATATATATATATAATATAATATAATAGATTGTATTCTTCATCACCATACTCATCCTTTCATCAACCCCTTGTTTTATTCATATCAGGGATTCCCCCCGCTCACCATTCTACACCAAAAAAAAAAAAAAACAAAAACACCCTTTCTATCATTTTTTTTTTTTAACATCTTCACTCTGTGTTGAGCTATTTTACTCCACTTTATCAATCCCTTTGTTTCAACCTCAAATAGGTTTCTATCTTCACACCTATTTGAGTTTGAGGAAGGGTTATACATATATCATGGTGAGCATGGTTATATACCATGGGAACCACCCAAGCCACCCCATGGCGCACTCCCTACGTCACCTCCTTGGTGCACCACCACAATCTTCTACAACGTCCGGCATGACCCCGTAAACTGTCCCGACATTGATTCCGGTTAGCTTCTACATCGGTCCGACATGACCTCGTAAACTGTCTCGACATTGATTCCGGTTAGCTTCTACATCGGTCTGGCATGACCTCGTAAACTGTCCAGACATTATCTGCTACAACGGTCCGACACGACCATACAGTGTCTTCTCCAACGGTGTGACACGACCATACCGTGTCTTCAACAACGATTTGACACAACCATACAGTGTCTCCTATCCTATTTTATTTTATTTATCAGTTTACTTTCCTGTTTTGTTACTCTCTCCAAACTCAAGTTGGTTAGTACATATCCTTCTTGAGTTTGAGGGGGGCTGTTAGTGTATTATAGTGTTAGTGTAATATAGTGTAATATATAGCTGTCATACCAATGATGTTGTATACTTTTTGCTTTCGGTGTTAGCATCCTATGTACCACACTTTCCTCTCTATAAAAGAGAGTGATCTGCTCCTTGTAAAACACATCAATCATAATACATACAATTTATTCTCTCTCTATCAATTTATCTTACAACAAGAAACTACTCGATTAGATCATTCAATTTGTTTTTTCATTCATTCAAATTTGGGACAACACTTTGTCTATATACATATACAATACAGTACACGTGTTGATATAGTTAGGAATTCAATTAGGTTAAATAATTAGGAATATATAATGAGTAAATAGTTAGATTAAATAAATTGAATTTTAGAGTTAAGAGGTGGTTTTATTAATTAAAACATGATTAAATTAAAATTATGTTTTTAATAAAATAAAGAGGGGGTGTTAGGGTTAGGGTTTGTGTTTCTTAATATTATTTGGGGAGGAAGATGAAGTGAAGGGCATGCTTATCTTTTATTACGACAATGCTAGGTGGCCCGAAACAACATGACTCGAAACACCCAAAACGATGTCGTTTTGAGTGTAAAACGATGTCGTTTTGACACATTCAAGGCACAAAAATTTGGGCCACCAAACATTTTTTCTTTTATTATTGAATCTTGACTTTGACTTCTATTTTTTTCATTGCCAATTCTCAATTTTGACAAATGTGGAACACTTTCGGTCATTTCAGACAGAATTTATAACGGTAAGGAGGCAAAGTGCAAAATGGTCAAAACTATGTGAGAGCTCTTTGCCTATTATTGAATCATAAAGAGTAAAGTGCTCCGGCCTTCAACCACAAGCGGGCAAAATAAATTTTGCTCATAAAGTTTTAATATAAATGCATTAATGACAGACCATTTGATATAAGTTTGATCATCATAAAATTATTTGTTTGGCATAATTATATCTAAAATTTTGTGGGTTTTATTTTATCTCTAGCTGGTATATGATGCATAATGATATATATTCAAAAGACACAGAGAAATCCATTACTTGATTACCCTTTTGAACTAATGACTCAAAATTCCAGCATAAACAGTCTCAGTTGGTATCGGATTTCCTATTCTTAAATTTGTATGTTTTCTTGTTGCAAAACATTTATAATTGCTGATTATTTTTTACAATTCTTGTATTTTGAAATGGTTCAATATAATTATAAATAATGAATATTACAAAAAAAAAAAAGAAAAAGATTTGACCCTTGTAATAAAAAAATCTAAGATTTTAATTTTATTAATTGAAATCTTAATATTTTGATTTACTTTCAATTTAAACCATCAACTTAATTTCATTAAATAAAATCAATGAAATAATTAGTATTTTAGTCATAAAAATCAACCAAAAAAATATTTTAGAAATTTTATGTACACCTATATTATGTTTAATGACTAAAATATCATTTTTCTATCTATTTTACTTAACGGAATATGTGAATGATTTAAATTAAAAATAAAGCAAAAGATTAGAATTTATATTCATAAAATTAAACATTAAAAGTTTATTTTATTATAAATGTCCAACTCTAGAGTTTTGATATAAAAAATTAATAAATTTAACAACAGAAAATTATTGACTATTTTATTTAACCACATGGTGAGTAATTTAAGAATATCCACTTTCCATTCAATAATAAGTTTTTCGACTTTTCTTTCCTGACAGTAATCTCACTTCTTAGACTGCACTGGGTGGATGTAAGAGATAAATTGGGGGCATTTCCCTAAATAAGTTAAAATAGTAAATCAATTTTCAAACTAAGCCTAATTTTCAAAGAATTTCCAAAATAAGCTAACTCGCGGCTCACAATCTCGATTTCAACATATTTCGCCTGTTTCGCGTGAAAGTTGGGAAATCTTAAATTCGTGGTTACGAAAAGCGATTTTGATTAAGAAATCGCGGTTACAAAACGCGATTTTAATTATTTTTTTTTTCTTTTGAACTCGCTGTTACAAACCACGATTTCATCCAAAAAAAATTTTATTTTGAATTCGCTATTTGTAACCACGCTTTTAGGAAAAAAATTTTGTGAACTCGTGGTTTGTAACCACAAGTTTAGAACTGCGACTCTACACATCACTCACACTCAATATACATATATATATATATATTTTTTTAAATATATATTTATAATTTAATATATATATATATATAAATTTTATTTCATAAAATTGAAACTAATATAAAATAATTATTTTTTTATTTTAATTCTTAATTTTTTTTTTAATTTTACTGTTCAGGGATAAAATTTATTTTTTTTGATTTTTGGGTTTAAGGTTTAATTCTTAAAATTTATTTATTTTTATTTTAGGGTTTAGGATTTATAAAAAAAATAAATTTTAAGAATTAAATTCTAAATTCTAAACCCTAAATTCTAATTGAAAAAAAAAATTAAACCTTAAAAAAGTATAATTAATTAAAAAAATTAATTAAAAAATTTAAAAAAAATTAATTAAAAAATTTTTAAAAAAAATAATTAAAAAAATTTATGACAGTGGGATCACGCATATAATTTATGACAGTGGAATCACACATATAAAATTTTTTAATTATTTTTTTTTAATTTTTTTAATTAATTTTTTTAATTATTTTTCAATAAGTATAATTATTTTTTTAATTAATTTTTTTCAATTATAATATGTGTGATCCCACTGTCATAAATAATAAGTATAAATATAAATATTTTAGATTTGAACAAACATATTTTTAGTTTATGTTTTAAATTTTTTTTAAACATTTTGTTCAAACCAAACACGTTTGTAATTTATGTTTTTCTAAAAATAAACAGAAACCAGTTTATAAAATTTTTGTAAACATAAACAAAAAACGTAAATGTTACCAACGCTACCTTAGTGTATAGGGATAAAATTTATTTATTTTTTATTTTAAGGTTTAGGGTTTAATTCTTAAAATTTATTTATTTTTATTTTAGAGTTTAGAATTTAGGGTTTAGAATTTAGAATTTAATTCTTAAAATTTATTTTTTTTATAAATCCTAAACCCTAAAATAAAAATAAATAAATTTTAAGAATTAAACCTTAAACCCAAAAATCAAAAAAAAATAAATTTTATCCCTGAACAGTAAAATTAAAAAAAAATTAAGAATTAAAATAAAAAATAATTATTTTATATTAGTTTCAATTTTATGAAATAAAATTTATATATATATATATATATTAACTTATAAATATATATTAAAAAATATATATATATATATATATATATATTGAGTGTGAGTGATGTGTAGAGTGTGAGTGATGTGTTGAGTAGCAGCTCTAAACTCGTGGTTACAAACCACGAGTTCACAAATTTTTTTTTTCTAAAAGCGTGGTTACAAACAGCGAATTCAGAACAAATTTTTTTTTGATGAAATCGTGGTTTGTAACAGCAAGTTCAAAAGAAAAAAAAAATAATTAAAATTGCGTTTTGTAACCGCGATTTCTTAATCAAAATCGCTTTTCGTAACTACGAATTTAAGATTTCCCAACTTTCACGCGAAACAGGCGGAATATGTTGAAATCGCGATTGTGAACCGCAAGTTAGCTTATTTTGGAAATTCTTTGAAAACTAGGCTTAGTTTGGGAATTGATTTACTATTTTAGCTTATTTAGGGAAATGCCTCGATAAATTGAATTCCCATGATAAATTATTTAACATTCTTTATGACTAATATTTTGTTTTATTTATTAATTGACAATTTTGTACATTATTTCTCAAAATTCTATCCTAAAATCACATATCTTATAATTTATATAAAAAAAATAAACTATTTATTTGGAGTACCTCTTGAACTTCTTTTAAAAGCTTGAATAATTACTCAATTTATAAGGAGGTCAAATTCATACAGATGGTGAAAAAGTGACCTTCAAATATCAGTAATATTAGGAACACACAAACCATTTATAGAATGAGACACAGATCTCTCGCAAGGGGTAGGGCCCACATGTATAGGTTCTATCCTTTGTGAGAGGTCTGTATCCTCTTCTATGAATGATTTCTGTGTATATAGACTTATTGATGCTGTAAATTATGGGTATGTTTGATTGGGTGGATTAGAGTATGAGATTGAGATTATTAATCCGTTGGTCCAATTATCCTATGTTTGTTTTAACATTTTGGTTTAGGATAATTAATCCAATGGATAATTAATCCAACAAATTTGTAGGATTATTAGTAATGGGGTAGGGGTGAGATTATTAATCCAATGGATATTAATCCAATGGATATTAATCCAATTGGATAGTGAATACCACACTAATTTAATAAAATTATTAATACTTCACTATTAGTTTTGTAATTCAAACATGACCTATATTTGCAATTATTGCATTACATGAAAATGTAATAATGAGAGGTATTAGATAAGATTGAAAGAGCAATCAGGATTAATTTTTGTAAGAAGTTGTCGTTATTATTGTTACTTTATGTTCTTTGAAAATTTTTGTAATACACACTTAAGGTGTACCACAGATTTCGATTGTTATTTTTGTAATTATGATTCATAACAACATTAGTTATAATGATTATTTCTACTATGATTGAAGAGGTCTTCATATTATACTTAAAGTGGTGTTCGGTTATAATCCATTGTAATGTTTGTTATGACTTATTTATGATATATTTTTGTTAGCATTTTGGTTAGAACTTAACAAGTCTTTAAAGTATTTGGTTATAATCCATTGTGTTCCATTTAATTATGATTGAAAGTGATTTGGTTATAATACCTTGTGATATCAACTAAGGGTTAACAAACATCAGTCTGGGCCGGACTTGCACTATTTAGTAAGGGGTAATTCTATTTACATACCACTAATATTCTCACTACATTCTATTACTTAGTACACATACAAAATAATTTTCTGGGTTTAAAAATATCTTAATTCACAACTTAATTTTTCATTACTACCCTATGGTAAGACACAACTTGTCTGTTTCAATACACATCACTACACACACCAAAAACTCTCCATCTTCAAAACAGAGACCACCTTTGCCGGTGTTGATCTCCATCATTGCTGTTGAACTCCATCGTCGACGGAGTGTTTCATTTAGCCTCCATCTTCGTTGGTGCTTATGTCCACCGTCGGTGTTGAACTCCCATCGTGTCTCTTTTCGTCATTTCAAATCCCTGATGGAAGGTTTTGGCTTCCATCTTTGCCGATGTTGATCTTCATCATTGGTGTTGAACTCTCATCGTCGTTTTAGGTTGTCATTCTCACCCTTGATTCACTTGTGTAGTCAATAACACAATCAGTTTCAACATTGCTACATTGGGTAGGTATAAAATTTTGTAAAAAATTTAACCAAAAAAATTAGTGCTGGTTTATGAATACAAAATTGAACAAACTTAATGTGTTCAAAATTTTATATTTGAACAAATAATAAAAGTTTAATTTATTTTAATCGAACTAACTTAAAATGTTTAACTTTTTATGTATGAACATTTAATATTTGGTCAATCTCAAAATTTTGAACAAAATTGTTTTGTTCAAATATAAATAATCGAACATTGTGCAAAAGTTCAACTCTAGTTATCCGAACATATAATGAACAAATTCATCTTCCCAACATACGAACGAGATAAACAAAAAATCAAAAAGTTAAGTCATAAACTAACACTTTCAATGTTCAAATCAACATTTTCAATGTTTATATCGGAATCAACCATCTTAGTATCATTCATGGTGTGCAAAATTTCAAAACTAACTGATTTCAATATTTTTTAAACCCTAAATCTTCAAAGGCAATAATGTTTTGAGTTTGGAAAATAAGTATAATAGAGAAGAGAATGAAGTGAGCTAATTGATAACAAATGATATCATGAGTGCAGTGTGCTAATAGTGAAGATGATGAAGATATACAGTGTTTATATGTTTAAATCCTACACTCTATAGGTGATGATGGTGTGTGTATAGTATTTTGTATTTTTAAATGGGTAGAATAGACCCCCATGTTGTCTTTAATGGTCTTTTTATTTGAGGATGTTATTGGTATATAAATTTAATTTGTTAATGATGAGTACTGAGAAGATTAATGGTGTGTAAATAGAATCTCCCTTTAGTAAGAGAATATGTGTTGTCACAAGTTTAGCTTGACCTAACATCGAATCTAAGCTAGCCATCCTAAATTAAGCCCTAAAAAAATTCATATCATAAACTCGTCCACTTAACCTAATAGGTATAAGATATTATTTTTTTTTTGTCTTGAAAAGATATTCAATTATTTAGATATTTTTAATTATTATTTGAATTTGAAACGTTAACAAAATCTAATGGCAAAATAAATATGATCTTTTAACAAATATTTTAGTTTAAGCCTTAGAAACAAGTGTGTATATATATACTAGTAATCACCCGTGCGATGCACGGAATTTTATAAAATCAATAATCACCATATAAAATTTACTATTTGATTATATTTTTTAATATTTTTATTTAGTGTGTGTCTATAAATCTTACTTCACATCATTAAAAATATTTAATATTTCACATTATTGAATTTTTTTAAAAAACTATCATACATTAAGTAAATTATCACATAAATAATAGCTAATTTATCTAAGAATTACTTCAAACAACCAAAAGTAGAGTAACAAAGGCATATTATAATTTAACAAAATGATTAATATTAAATAAAGGTAACGCTAATTTTACATTAATCATCCCACATAGTAAAATGAATTAAAATAAAATTAATTTTAATTCTCATTATATTCAGTAGTGGTTAAATTTTTTTCACATGTTATTTGTTTTTTTTGGTTATATTGATTCATTAAACATAAATAGGTTTGGAATGATTATAAAAATAAATAAATAAAATAAAATAAGATTTGGAAATGCATTAAAGTTGAATTGACAAACATAAAGAATATAAATATTTAAATTATTCAAAAAAAATTACCATTTTTAATATGAGATCTTTTCCATTTATTCAAACTCTGAATCTGAATAATAAAAAAAAAAAAAAGAAGAAATTTTTTGTTTAGTTTTCAAAGGAAATGAATTTCTGAAAATAAATTTAGTCATGAGTTATTTTAACAGGATAATCAACAATAAAAAATCAACTTATGAATACATTTAAAATATAAACCCATATCCAATAAATTTTGATGTGTTCATTTTCAATCTAACATCTACACTAAAAAAAAAAATTAAACACAATAGTCAATAAATAAGAGATTTAAAAATTGATAATAGTAGTGCTTTAAAAAAAAAGAATAAAATCTTAATTAAATGACACATTATTAGCAAAAAGAAAGAAATAAAGAAAAAAATAGATTGTAACAAAAAAAAATTAAAAATAAAATAATAATATCCATTTACATAAACTCACTTTCTCACAAATGTAAAGACTCATGCAAGTACATATTTCAAATGTAAATAAAATATTTAAGACTTTTTGGCAATGAAAATGGATCAGAAATGACTCAATGTTGATTTTTTTCCTTCCCCAATCTTCTGTTCAAGGTTACTTTTGCAGAAACTTGTTTTTATATTGAAAAGATTATGCTTAGACAAAACGTATTTATAGAATGCTATCATATTTAAAATTTATATGAATAATTAATTGAAGATTTTAAAAGATAAAATATTAAATTCACCTTGAAGATAAAATTAAAAAAAATTAAACTGAAATATATGAGAATTCTATAACAAACTAACAAAAGATAAATATAGATCGTTAAAAAAGATTATCATCTTTTTGGGATATTTATCTCCCAATCTTAATCTTTTTATTTTAAATATTTTGTTATCTTTTATTTAAAATTTCATTTTGTAGTTCAAATCTAAATAGTTATATTTTTATTTTTGCATATTTTTTCATCTCTATTTTTTTGTTATTCTTATATAAATAGTTATCTTTTTATTTAAAAAATTATCTAACTCGTAATCTTTTTTATTTGAATATTAATCTTTTATTTGAATTTTTATCAATTCAAAATATGGAATTGTATTAAATTTAAACTTTAAATGGATAATTAATTGATGATTTTAAAAGGTAAAATAATAAGTTCAACTTGAAGATAAAATTTAAAAAAGATTAAGTTGAAATATATGAAAATTTTACAACAAACTCATAGAAGGTAAATATAAATCGTTAAAAAATTTATCATCTTTTTGGGATTTATATCTCAATCTAAATATTTTTATTTAAATGTTTTTTATTTTTTATTTGAATTTTTATTTTTCTAGGATCTATATCTCAATGTAAATTTTTTTTATCTTTTATTTGAATTTTTATTTTTCAGTTCAAATCTAAATAGTTATATATTTTTTTGTATATATTTTTTTTCTCTATTTTTTTTTGTTGTTCATATATAAATAATTATCTTTTTATTTTAAAAATTATTTGACTTGTAATATTTTTTTAATTAAATATTTTTTATTTAGTTTGTGTTTTTTAACATTTTTATTTAGTTTGTGTACATAAACCTTACTTCACATCTTTAAAAATATTTAATATTTCACATTATTGAATTTTTTTTTAAAACTATCATACATAAGTAATAGCTAATTTATCTAAAAATTATTTCAGACAACCAAAAGTAGAATAAAAAATGCATATTATAATTAAACAAAATGACTAATATTAAATAAAAGTAACACTAATCTTGTTTAATCAGTAGTAGATATTACATTAATCATCCTTCATAGTATAATGAATTAAAATAAAATTAATTTTAATTCCCATTATATTCAATTAGTGGTTAAATTTTTTTTTCCCATGTTATTTGCTTTTTAAGTTATATTGATTCATTAAACATAAATAGGTTTTGGAATGATTATAAAAAAATTAAAAAAAAAAAGATTTGGAAATGTATTAAAGTTGAATTGACAAACATAAAGAATATAAATATTTAAATTATTCAAAAAAAATTACCATTTTTAATATGAAATTTCTTCCATTTATTCAAACTCTCAATCTGAATAATAAAAAAAAATTAAAAAAGAAGAAATTTTTGGTTTAGTTCTCAAAGGAAATGAATTTTTGAAAATAAATTTAATTATGAGTTATTTTAACAGGATAATCAGCAATAAAAAATCAACTATTAAATACATTTAAAATATAAGCCCATATCCAATAAATTTTAATGTGTTCTTCATTTTCAATCTCACGTCTGCACTAAATAGTTATCTTTTTATTTTAAAAATTATCTGACTCGTAATCTCTTTTTTTTTTTTTGAATATTAATCTTTTATTTGAATTTTTATCAATTCAAAATATGGAATTGTATTAAATTTAAACATTAAATGGATAATTAATTGATGATTTTAAAAGGCAAAATAATAAGTTCACCTTGAAAATAAAATTTAAAAAAAGATTAAGCTAAAATATATAAGAGTTTTAAAACAAACTCATAGAAGGTAAATATAGATGGTTAAAAAATTTATCATCTTTCTGGGATTTATATCTCAATCTAAATATTTTTTATTTAAATTTTTTTTATGTTTTATTTGAATTTTTATTTTTCTAGGATTTATATCTCAATCTAAATGTTTTTTTTTTTAAATCTTTTATTTGAATATTTATTTTTCAGTTCAAATCTAAATAGTTATATATATTTTTTTGTATATATTTTTATCTCTATTTTTTTGTTGTTCATATATAAATAATTATATTTTTATTTTAAAATTATTTGACTCGTAATATTTATTATTTAAATATTTTTAATTGTTCATATATAAATAGTTAACTTTTTATTCTTAAAATTAAATGACTCGTAATATTTAGTTAACTTTTTATTTTTAAAATTAAATGACTTGTAATATTTTTTATTTAGTTATTTTTAATCTTTTATTGGACTCTTTATATTATTTTGTGGTTGAAATTTAAATATTTATCTTTTTATTTATTTTTTTATATTTTTATCTCTACCTCCTTGTTGTTCATGATCTAAAATAGTTATCATGATCTAAATAGTTATCATTTTATTTAAATATATATAATCCTTTTGGCTTTTGAGATTTAGATAATTGACAAATGATTAAAATTTAAGAAAAGTGGGAGGGGAGACTTGCGAGGTGACACGTAGAAGAAATAATCCGTAAGAGTTTAGCATTAAGAGTTTGAAAAAGTCTCATACTTCACTACATTTGCTTTATCTCTATTTTTTTGTTGTTCATATATAAATAATTATCTTTTTATTTTAAAAATTATTTGATTCGTAATATTTTTTATTTAAATATTTTTTAATTGTTCATATATAAATAGTTAACTTTTTATTTTTAAAATTAAATGGCTCGTAATATTTTTAAAATTAAATGGCTCGTAATATTTTTAAAATTAAATTACTCGTAATATTTTTTATTTAGTTATTTTTTAATCTTTTATTTGACTCTTTATATTATTTTGTGGTTGAAATTTGAATAGTTATCTTTTTATTTTTTTTTAAATATTTTTATCTCTACCTCTTTGTTGTTCATATCTAAATATTTGTTGTTCAAATCTAAATAGTTAATCATTTTATTTAAATATATATAATTCTTTTGGCTTTTGAGATTTAGATAATTGACAAATGATTAAAAATTAGAAAAAGTGGGAGGGGAGACTTGAGAGGTGACACGTAGGAGAGAGAATCCGTAAGAGTTTAGCATTAATAGTTTGAAAAATTCTCATGCTCTATTACATTTGCTTATATATATAGTATAGATATATTTGTTGTCTTTTATAATTTGTCTATTTTATTTTATAACTAAAATAATATAAAATTTCTATAAATGGACAGGCGAAATAGGATAGGATGGGCTAAAACTTCTTATTTTAAGTCTAGCTTGAATATTAAATGGATACAAAATGTTACCTGAACTTGACTCTATGAGTTAAATATTTTTTCTAAGTCCCAAAAATATGGGGTTGGACTATATGGGTTGAGCAGGCCATTGAGCCCATTAGTTAAAAAGACCTATTTTATTAGGTAAATTACACAAATGGTCCCTGTAATTTCACACGTGTTTCACTTTAGTCTCTGTACTTTCAAATTAGGCACATTAACCCTTGAAGTTACAGAGTTGTCTCAAAAATGGCCATTTAGTAATGGAAGTCACATTTTCCATCCAAAGCCAATCATGTGCAACGCACAAGCACACGATTCAAGGGCAAAGTGGTCAGTCTACCCCTTTCCCACTATTACACCAACCCTAGGTCAACAAAAGACGATTAGGGTTCCTTACTATTGTCTCATATGACAAATTAGGGTTCCAAAGTTTGGGGATTTGAGTTATGGGCGAAAGGAACAAAGAATTGGCAAAAAAAATTAGCTTAATCGAACAAGATCCTTCAACATGATAATGGCCGACAATGGGGATGAAGTACCCAATTATGATGAGTGTTTTTTGCATATATATATATATATATATATAATTTTTTTTTAAATATTTGATTCTTTTTTGTTTGTTTATTGTTTATGGCCCGATGTAGTGTATTGATTTATATATATAATATATATATGTATGTATATAGTATACTAACAATGATGAATATGGTACATATATATATATAAAGTTGATTGCTTTTGGTAATATGATCCTCCAATTTACTTTTGATAATGGGACTTCTTTGTTTGGAGACGGTAAAGTTAGTGTGCATTTATATATTTTTTTTATGCAATTTTTTTTAACAAACCTAGATAGTGACCTCTTTACCATAAAGATACACCATGGTGGGGTGTTTGTACTTCAACCAAACAGGACATACATAGGGGGTAAAGTAAACTATTTTGACTACTGTAGTGTTGACAAGATTAGCATGACTGAGATTTGGAAATATGATTTCTCCGAAACTGGATTATGTAGGGTTTATAGGTTACCAATATTTAGTGACTGATATGGATGTAAATCATGGATTAAGGCCAATGTGGAATGACAAAGATGTAGTAGACATGGTGAAATGTGTGAATATGGCGACTCCGATTTTGACCCGACATTTTATTATGTTTCGGACTCAGGTTTCATGGTTCAATGTTGTTGTTCACCTCTTTTTCCCCTTGTTGTTCCTTGGATTAATCATTTGGATTGTAGTTGTGTGTTTAGAATAGGTTGGTTGCTTGTTTTTCCAAACCTTTATTGTCTAGAATTTTTCTTCTCCGCTCGAGCGGCCATTCTTGCACTCGAGTGGGATTTGCAAACTCTCTATATTTTTTTCTGTAGACCTGCAAATGCTGGAAGTGTGCATTCTACGCTTGAGCGTCACTTCTTGCGCTCAAGTGGAACATTGTGTCTGAGTTCTAGAGTCACTTTCCACGCTCGAGCGGACTACGTGTATAACAGTCCATGAAGATGACCTTTTTCATTACTTTTTCATTCATTTCTCTCTCTAAAACTCTCCAAAACCCTAGATCTTGAGTTTCTCTTTCTAAAACTCATCTTTTCTCTACTATTTCATCTAGATCCATAGGGCTGCTCTCTTTTTATCCGAACAACAGTGGGTTTCGGTGTTTTTGGAGTTTCAACTTTGCTTTGCTCATCTTCTCTTCTTAAGGTCGGGATTTACTACACTTTCATATGGTTTTTAACTTAGTTATTTGATGATTGTGTAACAATGGTGGGTTTGGGTGTATTATGAACAAACCTAGGGTTTAGGTTGTAAAATCAAATGAGGGATTTCTAAATGTATGTTGTGGAAAGGGTTATGGGATTAAATTTGAGGTGCTATGGTTACAATATAGTTGACTTTGGCGTTGTGTTGATATTTGGAAAAAATGGAGTTTGCCTTAAAATGATTTGAATATTTATTTTGTATAAATAAATGAAATCAGTACTATAAATATGAAATAGATGGTGGAGTTGGGTATGTAATACCCCTCACATTTGGAAGTTTTGGGTAAATTATCTATCTTGAGATTGAATATCTATTTAGAAATAATTGTATTGGGTTATCGGTGGAGGATAACTATGATTGTTGTAGAAATTATATGAGGATTAGGTGAATTAAAACTAATCTCTTGTTGGTTGTCATTGAATATGACTATGTTTAAATACATTGTATATGTATAATGTTTTGGGAGGAGAAAGGGGATGTACTCCATGTTTGGGAGGAGATAAAGGATGGACTCCATTGAAATTAAGTTGGCCGGAGTGTCCTGGGTGAAAGTCTTGAAACCGCGCGTATACATGGGTGCCGATCTCGTAGACAAAATTTCCGTAAAATGGCATATTGAGGTGTTTGTGTGGTTAATGTGTTGATTAGATAACCACTGAGTTGTAGTCTCAGTTGGGTTGTTGAAAGATAATGAAATTTGTTCATGAATTGAAGGAAAATGGAATAAGTTTTGCATGAGGTACTTTATGATTTCATAAAATGTGAAAGTTTTATCATAGGCATTGTATATGCACATTGTACTTATATCTTTGTTAAGTCTCATATATTGTGTTACTTTATTCCTACTAGGCTTTGGCTCACCCTATTTGGGAAAAACCATTTTCAAGTGTTGGTGATATGCCTCTGCCAAGATAATAGATTGGAGGGACATTTGGGAGCAAGAGCTTCTTTTTTTTGTGTATTTATTTTGTATAGCCAAGGGCTTTAACTGTACATAGCTAGGCTCATTTTATTGTAACCAAGCGATGACTTGGAAAGATATAAGCCTATAGGGCATATGATTACTTGTTTAGTTTTTAATTCTCTTATTGTTGTAACACATGCTGTAGATTTAGGATGAACATTTGTGAATGTATGTCGCATGTGTTATCTTTTATATACAAACTTAATGAATGAAAGCATATCATTTCTATTATCTTTCCGCTTATGAGTTATATTTATTGTATAATTTTTGGGGCGTTACAACTTGGTATTAGAGCGTACCGGGTTTGAATACTTTGGGTATGTAGGAAGTGGTTATTATCATAATAGGTTTGTCTCGCTTAGTTGAGACGTTAGCATGTATTGTATGCTTATGTGATAACATGCTTATGTGATTATATGGGTATGAGATTTAATTTCTAGGATGTTGGTTGGGTTCACGGGTTTCTAGGAGTCCTGTTGGAAAGGAGCTTGATCACTACCGTTTCTAACTAGAACTTCTAGCAATGCCGTGGGACGGTCACCATCCGAAAATGAAATTCGTATGTGTTCATGTGACTATGTGCTTATGTGGAGTGAATTACTGTTGGCCACATGTTAGGACGCGAGTGAGTTATTTTCTGCACATTTGTAAATGTGCTAACCTCTTTTGTTACCTTCATTAGGATGTCAAGATATGGTAGTGGTAGGTGTGGTAGGCCTAGAAGGCACGAGGTGCCCATACCAAATGATATTTCGACACAGGAGGAAGAAGTTGGTTAGGCCAATGTGGCCAAACCAGTGGATCAACAGGCCATGGACGCCTTCGCCCGCGAAATGGCCGAAGCATTGCGGGAATCAACGGACATTCTCAGAGCTAAGAATCAAGTCCAGGCCCAAGTAACTGAGGCAGGGCCATCTTTCCTAAAGAGAGAGTTTTTTCGATCAAATCCGGATGAGTTTTTGGGCGATCCCAAGGAGCCACTGAAGGCAGATGAGTGACTAGAGCAAATAGTGAAGACGTTTGAAATGCTTGGCATCGAGGACAACCAGTTGAGGGTGACCTTGGTGTCTTTCCAGCTAAAGGAGGATGCAGATCAGTGGTAGAAGTATGCGCGTGGGCATATTGGGGTGACTTGGGAGACTTTTGTCAGCACTATCCAAGATAAGTTTCTACCTCCCACAGTTAGGAAGAAGTTAAGAGACCAGTTTTCCAAGCTGGTGCAGTTAAACACACCAGTGGCCGAGTTTGAGGCCACATTTACTAGCCTCTCTAGGTTTGCACTTAAGTTAGTGGCGACTGAGCAGCGTCGTTGCTTAGAGTTTGAGAAACGATTGAGGACTGGGCTCATGTTTCGAGTGGTTGGGTCTATGATTAGAGACTATAGACGCCTTATGGAGGCGGTGGCCCATCTTGAGACTATTATGTAGGCAGAAGAAGAGAGGAAGAGGGGCATCAAGAGGAGTCAAGACAGTCAGGGGGACAATAAGAGGCAAAGGGGTTCTAATCTCAGTAGTTCTAGGGAGCACAGTCGAGGTCTACCTTTCCAGTGCCAAGTTCGGGTGGCCAGGGAGATTTTACTTGTTTTAGGTGTGATCAGTTGGGCCATAAGTCTCCACCCTGGCCGCAAAAATGAGGAGGGCAACGGTGTGCATCGTCATAAGTTGATTCATGGGCTGCTTCGAATCTGGCCACAAAGGCCTCACATTGTAGTTGACCTTTGAACATTCTGAGTTCTAGTCCAAGGTTTGAAAATGAGGGGTCGAGTCTCGAGGCTGAGAGCGATCCTAAGCTGCACAATCTCAAGAGCAATTCCACACAGGTCTTCGCAGGACCGCGCAAAACATTTTTTGAAATCTTTTAAGAAAACGACTAATCGATTGCGCTGAAGACGGTGTGGGACCAATCTGGATCAAGCCAGGATCCTTCTCAGTACTCACGTTAACAAACATGATTTCATTTGTTAAGGGCTTAGCATGCCTTTCTATCTCTCAATTGATCAAATTTTTACAAATCCCGAAGAATTCCTTCCTTTTCGTTTTCATCACAATGTTCAAAAAAGTTTTGAAAAACTCAGGTCAATGTAATGATTTCAAGGCACAGAAAAGACACAGCTTCTAGTCAAATACTGCCATCTCATTTAGAATTTCTGGCACACGGCAGAAGCAAACATAAGAGTGTGAAAATCACCGCTGTTCCATTCAGATCTGTTGGCATAACTGGCTCCAAGGCAGAAACAGACTCAAAAGAAAGCAAAAAGACAAACACAAAACAAGCAAGTGATGTCCGAGGTAACACCCCCGAAATCACCCGACTCTAACAAAACAGGACTGACTCGATATAACAAGACAGACCCGACTGACTCAGTATGAAAAGACTGACTCAATACAGAATGACAAGACTGACCCAATACCCAAGTCAGAAAGTACAAAACTTACATTCGCAAATGCTCAAAACAGTGCGTGCCAAATGCCACATCTTGGAATAAACTGAACATCGCCCGCAGGTGATTCATCCCCTGATCACAAAGTCACATTATCCCCTACAAGTTCACTGATTAAGTGTCGATAGACTTTGCAGAGCTTGGTGCGATGATGACCTCATTGTCAATCAGATTTTGTATCTCGTGGTGGAGACGGACGCAATTGTCGGTGTCATGACTGGTTTGTTGATGAAAAGCACAGTACTTAGTCGAGTCATACTTTGTGGGGAGAGGATCGAGTAGAGGCTGTTGTTTTAACGGTTTCAGATGTCCTTTCCTAAGTAGGACCCCTAGAGCTTTAGACAAAGGCATATAAAGCGGGGTGAAAATCCTCTTGCCACGGGGTAGATAGTCTGAGGTTCGGGGGTTTGGATTGGATGTACCCAGTGGTGACCATTCCAACTTCAAAAGATCTTGCAGCTACATCACCACTGGTGGTCACATTCGAACTGCGGGAAAATGCCCTCCTGGGCTGCTCTCTGTCATTGTCAATCAAGCCCTGTTTCAAAGCATCCTCGATTTGTATTCCCATCTCATGCAAATTTGAAAAGGTGAGGAAGGGGAGAACGATCATCTTCTGCATGAGCTTGGGTTGGAGGTTGCGCACAACCATCCGAATCTGATCTTTGTCGGAAGGCCTTGTAGTCATCATTGAGGCCTTTGCTCTCCATCTCGTCACGAACTTTGAGAAACCCTCCTTTAGCTCTTGGCGGGTGACTTCAAGATCACGAGTCGTGACCTCAATCTGTGTGTTGTAGGAGTATTGATCACTGAAGGCCTCAGCCATCTCTTCCCAATTCTGTTTCACAGAGTTCTCCAATTTCGCATACCAGATAGCCGCTACACCCGACAGGGTCTGGCCAAATAAAGAAAGCTTCTGTAATTTAGTGAGGCCCATCGGCCTTAGTATGTCCAAAAACAACCGGAGATGCACCATGGGATCCCTAGATCCATCAAATCGGTCGATGTATGGCATCTTAAATCTGTCCGGTAGCGTCACAGTTGCGTCGGTATACCCGTCCTCAATGTCCGGAATGGACTTCACACCTTGAGATTTCTTGAACAGCTTTTCAAGCTTGCTCACTTTCAACACCGTGGGGTCCACCTCGAACTCGAAGGGAGAATCCGGTTGATTGATAGGAGTGGGTGCCTTGGATAGTTGAGGTAGAATCGGGGGCGGAGCCGGTCCCGTTGGGATGTCTGTATCCTCCTGGACATTTGGTGTTTCTCCGGGTATCGGAACCCTTGGTGGAGGAGGAGCTTGATGCGAAGCAGAGGCTCCATTTTGTTGTTGTAGCCTGGTGATTAGCTCTACCTGTTGGGCCATGACCACGGCCTGTTGTTTGGCAAGCTCTGCTTGACGGACAGCGTCTTGCTGCATAGTTTTCATACTATCCTGGAGTTGGCACACCATCTCTTCTAGACCCGACATATTGTCCTAATCTACCTAAGCAACCGGTTTATCTGTGTCTGGAGTAGGCTCAGAAATCTCAACCCGATTGCTCAAAGATCACTGATCTGGTAGCTATTGTACTGGTGGTCTGTGCCTGACTAGCCTTCTCTGGCCCTGATTCCCCTTGAACTGAGTCTCTGACCTGACAAAGTCTATCAGCACAAATCCAATGTACCTGGGGGATAGTGGAGCCTTCTGAAGCTATGGTTCCAGGACTACCTAGCAAAAGGGAAAACAGACAGCACCTCAGCTTGGTTTCACCAAAACAGATATGAGCATAGTTGAATAACTGTATTCGACCACTGATCACTGTTCCTCAAATTACTGCCCCAAAACTGAATCTGATACCCACAGATATAACTGATTCCCAAAATACTGATGCTGATGCCCACAGGCCTGATACTCAAACTTGTAAACTGATACATGCATTTTTGTAGAGACACACTATAAAGCACATAACAAACAAGTGAGAGCCAAAACACCCCTATGTTGGGGTAGGGTTTCCCTGTTCTATTTTGTCAGGAGCTAGGGTTTCACTATGCACACAGCGGTTTCAAACAACCTATCATCGGGTAAGTAATCTGTCCTAGTTTGAAATAGTCACTATAGATTCCGAATATGCACTAGGCTGAATGGTCAAAAAGGGTGCCCCGGTAAAATCGGGGTTTGTGTTCCCATACTGGCAGAGCCTGTAACTGGTTAGCCTTATGGCACACTTCTCAAAGCAAGCCTTCGGCAAACCGCTCAGGAATAGCAGATGGCCAACATGGCGTCCTAGGCGTACCAATGCACATGCAATGCAAAGAAACACATAAGTGTAATCAAAACAGGATATCATGAGTTCGAGTCAAGCTCTCTAACTCTCCCCAGCAGAGTCGCCAGAAACTATAAACGTCCCCGAACGTCCCGGGGGGGGGGAACCCCGTTCTGTTCAATTTGGGCTCACTACAGTTCGGACTCTCAAATTGTCACGGTTCTTAATCTGAACCAAAGAGTCCAAATCCGGCAAATCGTTTTGAGAAAAACAGATTTTTAGAAAAGAAGTGCCAAACATGGACTGCTTTGCTAGATACAGAGTCGCCACCTAAATATTTTTATGGAGGAATTTAGGAAATCCTGACTCGTTTGCCTAAGGCCACGTGTCCGTCATCACCAAAGTTGCCTCGGCTCGGGAACTTGGGTACGATTGGGGAAGGTCAGCTATGAGCACCCCCGCTCGCCGGATCAAAGATCGGCCTCTACTAACCATGATATCTAGTTTTGAAAACATTATGCGTTCTTATTCCGGTTATTAGCCTAGATTTACTACGTGATGCGCACATCAAACAAGTATAGACTAAGTCGCCTAAATTGGAACAAAACATGTCATGTTTGTTTATTTGAAAATGGTTTGATGGTACTACCCGCAAGTAGGCTAAGACATGAATTTTGACACCCTCAAGTGGACTTAGAAAATATAATTTTGCCATTCTCAAGTGGGCTTAAAACTCATATTCAATGCGTTGTTCCAATTTAAGTAACTCAACCTTCACCCACAGACATTCAAGCAGTTATATCACATAAGCACATAGCCACATGGAAAGCATGCTGTCATGTTAATATTCACATACATGCAAGATGCTAAAGCATAAACACTCACAGTGTACTCCGAGCCAAAACAAGAAACTAGTTAGTAATCATGCATGATCCTAGTTCATGTTAAAACGGCTAATGCATCACATACAGAATGTCACTAGAATAGGCTCGGCTAATCTATGGATGGCATGTGAAATGCACAGATAACATGTATTCAAGTTAGATTTGAGATACTATGCAATTAGTATGATGCGCCGAGCACGGTGCATGCAATACAAATGAATGGATGCATGCATGCATAGCATAAGGATACTAATTGAAATATGTCCTAATACTAACCATCAAAAACAGGTAAGTAAAAGGGAGAAAGAAGTGGGGATTGGAAGACATACATCACACACACGCACGCTTATTACAAATTCGCCTTCGCTCGGAGGGACCAAAAGAACAATACAATTTAATTAACCTACAAGCTAATTAAATAATTTACAGACCACCTAATTAATTAACAAATCAATTAAGCTAAGGAAAGCGGTAAAAGGCCTCGGGAAGAGGGATGCAAGCATGCTCGGATTGACTTTGCCCGGAAATCTAATGCCATGCCATTGTTGCCTCTGTTTACACTGTTTTGCACCTCTGAAAACTGCATAAGTCTCCAGGATGCTTCTGAACCACCTTCTGAGCACTGTGGAAGGTCATCGGCCAAGGGTAAAGGCCACCGGCCATCCATCGACCATGGATATTGATATCGGCCACAAATGTTTGGTCGATCGGCACTGTAGATGGCCGACCGGCCATATCTTCCTGCAGAAACCTGTTTTGACAGCAGCAGAGGGCAAAACAAGGCACGGCAATGCATTTCATGCAAATGTGTGCACCAACACACCCTTTATCATGTTTATGACTCAAAGGGGGATGGTACTCGATTCTCGGATCACCGATCGCGCATTTCAATACGTGATGGCCCAAGAAACAAAGTTGTGCATTTTGATTTCCAATGACATGCAAACCAAATAAACACATAAAGCCCAACCTCTATCATACTCAATTCAAGAGGCAAAGCATACATGCTCTATGCAATGCAACCTAGGCATAGAGGCTAAGTATGCAACATGAACATGAGGGCAAGTATGCAAGTTAGCAAACATGCAAAGTGTAATCTTAACCATGCACACATGCAAGGCATGTAACATGTTAGGCAACTTAGCAAGAAATGCATGCCAAATGTAACACCATTTAAACATGCAACAAAATGTCATGAGCCAAGTACCTAAGCATACAAACATGCATGCAAACATGGTTGAATACCTAAGCATATAGAAGCAACTTTCAAGCAAACATTGGCTCATAGCATACATGATAAGCTTTGAAAAACATGTAGAAGACGATGCCAAATCAACCTACCAATGCAAGCAAAGCATGCATCCAAGCCCAAGGACTTAAACTATGGTCATATGACACATGAAGCAAATGATCAAAGTGAATCAAAACAGTCCCTAATCATGCCAAATTAAGCCCCAAAAATCACTTAGATGGCATCTAAATGATCTAATCCTAGAGGCATACACAATAGCACAAACATGGAGCATGAAACACCAACCTTATAAAGCATTAAAGGGGCATCAAATGCAAGCATACAAGCATTCCACAAGGACTGAAATGACATGATAAGTGGTTTTAAACTACTAAAATGATGCAAGGATAGCATGCTAAAGGGTCCGATACTTAAGGCTTACAAGGGGGATTACATGGTAGCTATACAAAGCAAAGCATGGATGACCCAAATGACCAAAAACAGTCCTCAAGCACATCAAAACAAGCATAAAAGCTTCACAAAACTACGCCAAAAATATGCTAGAAACAAGGCTCAAAGCATGAAGCATGTTAAGGCAAATCATGGCATTACAAGACAAGTATGAAAAGCAAGCATGGTGTGTCTAAACCAAGTAAAAACAGTGCTGTATCACGGCAAAATAAGCACAAATAACACTTAAGACATGGCCAACATGAACTCTAGAATGGTACTCACACATGAGGCTAAAATGGCACATTTTGAAGACAATAAGGAGAAGGGATGGCCCTCTCCTTCTTAGGACCTTAAGATACCATCCTCACCACTGAAATCTTGAGGGATTTCAGTGGTGAGGAGGCCCAAACAAGGTGGTTCTGAAGCTCATCAAAAATAGCACAAAATGGGGCCAAATAAGGCCTAAGAGGGGGTAAACGACCCCAAACACAAAAGTGATCTTAAACAAACTTCAAAAGGAGCTCAAATAAGACTTTTTTCAGTTTATGACAAAGCCCAAATATGCTTTAAAGTAAGGCTAAAAGTGTGTGCAAAAACGGGAAATAAAGAGGGTAAGAAGTGTTACCCTTGAAGACCAGCAAGAATCAGCAGCCTTTAGACCCAAAAATGCAACCCTCAACCTCTGAAAACAAGCTCTAAGAACCTCCAAGTGATAATGGAAGTGTGTGGCTATGAAGTGCTGTGCAATAGGCCAAGAACAAGACCCTTTTGAACCCTCTAACACACCCAAATGTAGAGAGAGAGGGAGATATAGAGAGAGAGTGATATATATCTTATATATCAGATTTTTTCAACCCTTGAAATGGGAGGAGAGGCCCTCTATTTATAGAGCAAGGCAAAAGGCCTAAGCTTCTTGGAGAAGCTAAGGCAAAATGGTTAAAAGGGGCAAGCTTCTAAGGGAAGCTAAGGTAAAGGGGCCAAGCTTCTTGGAGAAGCTAGACAAGAGTTCAAGCTTCTCTTAGAAGCTTGGAGCAAAGGTTCAAGAGGTTCAAGCATCCTCAAGAAGCTAAAACCAAAGGTTCAAAAGGTTCAAGCTTCCTCAAGAAGCTAGAACCAAGGGTTCAAAGGCTCAAGCTTCCTCAAGAAGCTAAAATCAAAAGGTTCAAGCTTCCTCAAGAAGCTAGAACCAAGGGTTCAAAAGGTTCAAACCCCCTCAAGAAAAGGTCTCCGCTAGAAAAAGTGGCTAATCGGCCAACAAAGTTGGCTGACCGTCACAAAAGGTGCCGACCGACCAACCATCAAAGGTGCCGACCGGCCATCACCAATGGCCGGTGGAAAGAAAACAGGGCCGGTGGTCTCAAGCCATGGCCGTTGGGTTTAGGGAATGGCAAACAAGCCATTCTCTACCCTCCAAAGCAAAAACCAACAAGTGTTTGGTCCAACCAAGCACAAAACAGTCGAGTTGAGAGATCCTGAGGCAAGGCGCATAGCCGAGACCTCCGAGAACTCAGAACGAACACGAATAAGGGTAATCATCGAGTGTTCAAACGATGACGTCCAAGTCTTAAGGACGGTCAAAAATGGGGTGTCTACACACGCATGCAAGCATAAGGTATGCTAATCAAA
Source organism: Camellia sinensis (assembly GCF_055761805.1). Taxonomy (NCBI): domain Eukaryota; kingdom Viridiplantae; phylum Streptophyta; class Magnoliopsida; order Ericales; family Theaceae; genus Camellia; species Camellia sinensis. Next base: position 64,806,670 of record NC_138961.1, on the reverse strand, counting down.
ATATGCCCTAATCTAACCATCGAAAGTAGTTAAATAAGAAAGACATGGGGTTGATAGACATGCACATACACATGCACACACACACGCACACTTATTACAATATTGTGCCCTCGCGAAGGAGGGTCCAAATAAACAAGCTAAGCTACACTAAGCTAAGCTACTTATTACAAACCAACTAATTAACTATGTTATCTAATTAATTATTACAAACCGAATGAAATAACTAATTACACAAACTAGCTAAAATATTACAACACTCAAATAATTAACTATGCTAACTAATTAAAGCGATAAAGTGGCCTCGCTGGCGAGGGAGACATGTATGCTCGGTTGGCGCCCGTTCGAAAATCCATTGATTTGCTGTTAATTGCCTTTGTTTGTACGTGCCTTGGTTTCTGAACATTGAACCAACCTCTACACTATTTATGCTCCAAAACAGGATCATTTCTGCACAAAAATGGACTGGTGGCCGGTCGGCCACAAAAAGTGGCTACTGGCCACCTTAACTGGCCGGCTGGCTAGTGAAAGTGATCGGTCGGCTATCTGAAGTAGCCGGTCGGCCACTTGTTTTTCCAAGCTTCTGGTTTTACTGCAACAGAGAACAACAGAGGCACAACAATGTATTTGCAAGGAAATGTGTGTACTGCCACACTCCTCATCATTTCTCAAGTACAAAGGAGTGTGGCGCTTGGCTCTCAAGCCATCAATCAAGCATTTCAATGTATGATGGCCTAAAAACCAAGCTAGTACAAGCTTAGTGAGTGCACAAACAAGACTCAAAGTGCCACCACCCTATCATGCATGATCAAGGGCGACGACGACCGAGAAATGTGACACGTTTCATCACTTTGAGTATGAAACGTCCCTCATTCCTCATGTTTGGATTAACGTCCGATCCAAACACATGCAATGCAATACGAATGCTTATCTTATACAAGTTTTACTTGGTCCATTACTCAATTTTACATTACCAAACCATTCTTTACTTGATTTGTCCAATGTGAAAGTCCTCCAATGAGAGGGGTCAACCAAAAGAATGGCTTAAGGCATAAGAGAGATCATGCCTTTGGCTAGGAGGAATTCTCATAAGAGGGTTAAAGCCATTTGAGCACAAACTCTATCAAGCTTAAGCACAATCACAAGGCAAACCAACCCTCAAAACAAATCAAAAGTGAAGAAATGTAGGAGATGGCAAATATTTCAGTGCTAAAGTGGCATGAAAAATAATACAACAACATGCAAACAACACATGTACAACATGTTAAAGGCCAAAAGCATTGAAACTAGTGAAGGACACAACACTAGAGGCATGTATTATCAAGCTCAAACAACCAAACCAGCTCTGGACAGAGCTTAAACATGTCAAAATAATGGTCTAAATATGCTGAGATAGAAGCTCAAAAGACTAGGAGAACATGCACACATATTAGCTCATAAGCAAGGCACAATACACAACCCTCAAAAGTAATGAAGAAGTGAAGTATGTGAGGGTGTGACAAGGTTACATGCACTGAAATCAAGTGTGAAATGATGTTATGGCATGCAAACAACTCAAGCAAAGCATGTTAAAGACCTTAAAGCCCAAAGTTAGTCAAGGCTATTTACACTATAACTATGCAAGGCAAGCCTCATATGCTCAAGACCACTCAAAACAGAGTTAAAGCATGACAAAACATGAGCAAAAGCATGCTAAGATGGAGCTAACACAAGCTGAAGTGATAGGCTAACTCATTAAGCATGTTAAGCTAATAAGCATGGTTACACTACAAGTGTGAGAGGCAAACAAGAGGTGCTCCAACCAGCCAAAAATAGAGTTATAACATGTTAAAATAAGGCTAAAAACATGCTTGAACTAAGCTTCAAAAAGGTAGAAATAGAAGCTCACTTATTAGGCCATCAACACATGCAAACAAAACATAAGGAGAGGAGGCCACCCCCTCTTATTTAGGACTTCAAAACGAACTTTTGACCACTAAAATTCCCCGGGAATTCAGTGGTTAAAAGGCCAAAAAAGAATTGTTTCAAAGGCTTTAAAAGATGGCACAAAGCTTGGCAAATAAGCAATAAAGGAGGGTGGACCACCCCTAACTCCAAGAAGGACCAAAACTACTATTTTAACACTTAAAAATAGAGATTTTTTGTAGTTGACAACTAGGCCAAAACAGCATGCAAAGGTGACCCAAACTAGTGTACAAAAACAATCTTAAAAGGGGTAAATGCCTTACCCTTGAAGCACAGCAACAAACAGGCAACTTCTGAGCCAAAACCAGCCTTCAAAAGCCCAAACAAGACCTTCAAGCACCTCGGCAACAAGGTAGTCTAAGTTGGCTACGAGGTTGTGTGTAAAAATGCTCTGAGAGAGAAAGAGAGAGAGAGAGAGAGAGTTCTAAAAAGAGAGTAAAATTTTGCTTCCAAAATTTCAGAACCCCTCAAAAGGGGGAGGCACCTCCCCTTATATAAGAATACAAGCATAAAGCTTGTATTCATCCTTCCATACACGTGTATGGGAGATGAGCCTCAGTGCTCAGCAATTGGCTCAAAAGATCTAAAAATATCTATAAAAGGAGAAAATTGGCCGTTGCCCACTTTAGGTGGCCGACCGGCCACCTCCCCTAGCCGACCGACCACTTCAAGTGGCCGGCAATAGCCAAAAGTGGCCAGCAAGACCCTTCTCCCCTCCAGGCAAGAGGCACCAAGGTTTGGCCCCAAAAACAAGGCCAAAAAAAAAAACAAATAGTTTAGAGGCTCAAAGAAAAGGCGCTCAGCCAAGACCTTCAAGCGCTCAAAACAAGCCCAAACATGCGCAATCATCGTGCGCACAAACGATGACGTTTGAGTCTTAAGGTCGGTCAAAAATGAGGTGTCTACAGTTGCCCCTCTTTGACAGAACTCGGAAGTCATGAAATGACGGGAGTGAATGTCAAAGCCCAGAGATGACCCATTTTTGACAAGGCCGAAGACTTAGACAAACAGACAAGATAACAAAATAGATGCGCCCGTAGGTATGGGCAAAAATGCAAATGACATGCGCAAAGCAGAACATAATTTATCATCATGCAATGAGGGCCGTAATGAAACATCTAGATGCAAGTGTTGTGCAAAGAAATGCTACAGCAAACTCGTACATAAACAAGCTAACACGCCACGCGTGAGAATTACAGACCGAACTACATTTCATGCATAAAGGATGTAAGAAAATTATGCAATCTTGACTGGGCCTCACATAGAAAAGGATAAAGAACAACAGCCGTCGGGCGCACCGGAGGCGGCAAACAAGATCCCAACACGTGGCACACGCGAGGAGAGAAGTGGTGTGAACCCAAGGACACACCCCAAGGTTCCAAACTAAAGAGAGCACAATAGCAATTGAAACACATCCACAAATATTATGTGATCAAAACAAAGAGTAGTATAAGCATTGGAACCCGTCCAAACGCATTTAACATAAGCATCCTAGCGCGCCACGCACGAGAGAGAAAAGAGAGCAGTGTAAACACCGAAAAATGGTATAAATATCGGGCACACATCCCAAGTGCTTCTAACCAAAGCAAAGCGGTAGAAGCGTCGAAACACATCCCAAGCGCTTCTAACCGAGGAGTGGTATAAGTGTCGGGCACACGGTCCAAACACTCCTAACCAAAGAGGGGTGGTATAGACATCGGGCATACAACCCGCTGTCTCTAACCAAAGGAGGATGGTATAAGCATCAGGCACACGCCCCAAATGCTTCTAACCAAAGCAAAGAGGTATAAGTATCAGACACACGCCCCAAATGCTTCTAACCAAAGCAGAGAGGTATAAGAGTCGGACACACGCCCTAAACACTTCTAACCAAAGCAGAGAGGTATAAGCGTCAGGCACATGCCCCAAACGCTTCTAACCAAAGCAGAGAGGTATAAGAGTCGGGCACACACCCCAAACGCTCTTAACCAAGCAAAGAGTGGTGTAAGCACTGGGCGTACCCGAATGCTTCTAACCAAAACAAGGTGTGGTGTACGCACCGGGCATACCTGAATGCTTCTAACCAAAACAAGGTGTTCAAAGGACATGAATAATCTTACCCGGAATCCCCTTGAATGAACCGTACATACAATATCGTCTGGTTGCGCCAGCTTCAAATGAACCGTACATATAATATCGTGCCTGCATAAGAAAGAAACTTTATAGGTACAATGAAATACAATAAGAATGCATGCTTTATGCGAGATTGACAGCATGACACAATGCTTAACGAGGCATGTTTCATGCACATCATGCGAGGAACAAAACAAAAGCATATCTTATGCAACAAAACATGGAGCGTATTCTATGTAACACTAAATGCATACACAATGCAACAGGTACAGACAACTTCTATACGAATGCAAGGGCATGCGCAATGCAATACGACATGACACTCATATTCTATGCAGCACAGAAACACGGGTAACGTAATGCGCTGCATCACACATATTCTGTGCTCAATGACAACGATGCACATGCAATGCAACATCGATAACATGTTCAATGCGAAACATCAAATAAAGAAGTACGTGCCTGAAAAAGACCGATTCAATTGCAATCTCTGATTTACCTCTCAGAAGAGTTACAATGTATTTCAAAAAGGATACACCTTGTACATGCCGGTTGACGATGAGTCACGCATCGAAGACATGAGTTGAACTTTTGCAGAGACACTTTGAGTTGAAAAGTGGATTTTTTTTGCACTTTCTCAAGGGCCAAGGACTCAGAACAATCTGAAAACACACAAGGGGAATACCGGGCACCTGTCGGCCACCATAAAGCATTGCCGGCCACTTGCCACATCTGCCGGCCACCTGAGTGGCCGGTCGGCCACAAAAACTGGCCGGTCGGCCAGTTGAGGAAATTCGGGGCAGTTTTGGTTTTTTACACGGGGAACTTTAAAAACACAACCCCAAATCACTTTTTCTCACACCCACAGTGCCGAAATCCTTTCCTCCTTGTCTCTAGACCCTCTTTCCTCTCAGATCTGTATTTGTAGACACCCTATTTTTGACCGTCCTCAAGACTTGGACGTCATCGTTTGAACACTCGATGATCATCCATGCTCGTGTTCGTTTTGAGTTCTCGGAGGTCTCGGCTACGCGCTGTATGAGAGGGTTCAAGAACGTCGTTGGAAAATTCGAAGATCTTCGAAGATCCTTGAAGAACAACTTCGAATTCTCTAGAAGATAATGAGAGGCTTTGATTCTTCAATAGTCTCAACTCAAGAACACAAGAGTAAAGGAGATGATGGAGAAAAGAGATTAGGTGAAGAAGAAGACAAAATGGCTAGAGAGAGAATAATGGCAAGGCTCTCCCATGGATCTCATACTTTCACTCTCAAGGTTGATAATGGAGAAGGGAAATTAGTTCTTTCCCAAGAGTTTTTCTCTAAAAAATCCATCCCCTTGTAAAGCTATGGGTGGGTGCTATTTATAGGCACCTCATGATGTAGGATGGAGCCCATGTGCAAGGCACATCGGGAATATTCTCTCTAACCACCTTGTCCGAGAAGGTAACCTCTCTGAGGATGAGGAAAACCCCGAAGAGGAGATCAACCTCTCGACGAACCTTTCTTCTTAGCCACACCTAACCAATGATCCCCAATCATCCCAAAGGGTCAGGGGTAGTCCCAGAGGACGTTCTGCCGCATAAGGGTCAAGGGTAGTTCAAGAGAACGCCCTGCCGCAAATATTGTCGAGTCTTAAGGACCCCCTAGATCGTGCCACCTCGACCCGGGTATAGGCTAGTTTAACCGAAGAGTGAATTTATCTCCACTCACTGTCCTCGGAATCGGGTCCTTTGTTCGGACTCCATTACGCCCATGGTTCTGGTACGTAGATCCTGGAAAGCTCCGAGTCCGCAAATGTTCCGGGACTCATTAATGGAGCGACTTCTAGATTGCGTCTGAATCCGTTCGAAGCCAAGTGCTTCGGATCTCTAGATTCGTAGGTCCGAATCCTTTCAAGTCCGAGTGCCTTGGATCTCTAGGCTTGCTCAATACCCTTTCGAGTCTGGGCCCGAGTAAGTCTCTAAGTTCGTGGATCCGAACACTTTTGAGGCTTAGAGCGATTCAGCCCGTTTGATGGCGATAAATCTGGGCCCACTAATCTTAGACTTGAGATAAATTCGGGCCCACCAACCTTGGACTATTGGGCCTAATTAATTTAGTGGGCTCAAATTAGCTCCTCTTACAATTGCCCCTTGCGTGTATGTGAAATTGTAGTTTTCTCGGACATGCATAGTTTCGCCTTGTCAGTCATGCTTCGCATTACGTCTTTGGAAATATTTGGTTTTGACAGAGTCTAAGGATAAAGCTGTGGATTCACCATAATTTACAAATAAAATCGATAAGTAATATTAAAAAAAAATATATATATATATATTTTTTTTTTACAATATAAAAACATATTGCTTTTTGGATACCAAATAAATATTTGTGCTACGTTTTTCTTCAGAAACCAATCCTGATCCTTTAATTCTTTAAGAGCCTGAATAATTCCAAGTCTTCTAGAACATTTGAAGATGCATTGTTTTACTCCAAGTCAAAGCAAATTAAAGAACCTATTTTTTTTATTCTTGACAAGGTATGGCCACACTTTCTTTTTAGAATACAGCAGCCCATTTATTTTTGAATCTTGGAGAGATAAGGCCCACCATTAGAATTTTTTGAGAGCATATTCCAAGGATCATACCTCTCTTTTTTCCTTATTTAAAGAAAGGTAAAACCCTATTCCTTACACACTTTTTGCCATAACCGTTTCAGCTCTATCTCTCTCTAAACCGAGGGACCAACTTACTTTCTTCTTCCTCAAAACAGACCTAGTTTTATTCTTTTTCAATGAAGGTCTGCTGCTACAATACCAGAGGCCAACATTATATCAGAGCTTCTTCATGTTTTTGCACCCCGTTGAAGACCACTGCCGTCGGCCTCCTCCTTTTATTCTCCGTCACTTCAGCTGGGACTGCACATGCCGTGAACCATCACCATATCTTGCCGCAGCTTTGTTACAACGCAGACCTTACCCATGTCGTTGAGCACCTTGTCGGCCCCCGCGACAGCCAATCGGAGTTCCACCCTGTACGTGTGACCATCTAGCTCATTATTTCACGCTCTCCACCTGCAACTTCACCACTGTCTTCAACCGTGATTTGGCCAACGCCGACCACGTCTCCTTTTCAACGTGGCGTTGGTTTGCCCAGCTACTTCGTTGCTTGCATTTATGACATCTCTTCTTCTTCTTTTTTTTTTTGTTATGTGCTTCATCTTCCTTATTTCACTACCAATTTTTTTTAGGTTGCACGTTGTTCATCGCCGCAGCTACAGGCCCCGCCATCGTCAATACTTAAACTCGACCCAACGACGCATCTACTCTGAGCTTTAGGTGTGTCTGATTTTGGTTTTGCTCCACCAAATAGCACCACCACTGGTTCAAACGCGACTGAGCAGTGCCATCCAACCTTCCTAGCATTGTGCAACACTCCGACGGCCCTTGCGAGAGCAGCCCCGACCCTACCTTGCATACACGACTGCCCAGCTTGCGTGGCTTGCACACATTTTTGTCCTGCTCTTGAGAAATCACCACTGCTACAACTTTGCTTTTGGTCTTGATTGCCTGGTGCCGCCCACACCGTTGCCCATTCAATGTGACATGTGTGGTTGCCAACTCCTCTGTGACACCACTGCTGCCTCTGACTTCGGATTGTCCAACGCCGACTACGCATGTTGCCCGTTCAACGCAACATGCGTTGTCTTGCCCGGCACCATTTAGCTCATCACCGGTCCTCCATCTCAGCTTATCAACACTCTTCGGAGTTCCGAAACCCCAGATCTTGGTCTTGATTTCACAAACTTCATTCTCTTCATTGCTTTGGATTTGTGAGTATATGCTTGAAACCCTCTTTCTTTGGCTTTCACAGGTTTTGTGAACAAATTTCTAGAACCCTTGAAACTTGACTCTTCATTTCTGATGGCTTTTAAGTTTATGCACTTGGACATGTAAACAATTTGGGTTTTGCTACCCTTACTGTGGGAAAATATATATATGAGTTTTTGGACTGAAATTTGACCTCTTGATCTTGAGATAACCACCACTCTTGACGAATCTTGTTTTGTAAGAAATTTTGGGCTATGAATCTTGACTTAGAAGAGATATTCTTGAAATTGGTATGACTGAGAAATATAATATCCAAATAAAAAATGTTTGAGATCTTGGGCCTGAAATTTGTTACTCAACTTACTCTGTTTGTTTAGAGTCTTGTATAAATTGGGTTTTTTATATTGAATACTATAATCTGAGAGAGAAAGACCCACTTGAATTTTGTATGAGTTATTGATGTTGAGGAAGAACATGTAATCCACGTGAGTGTTGTTGCTAGGTTTGCTTGAATGGGACGAATAAAATAAACGTTGTTCTTTGAACATTATAACTTTATATCAGCTTGAGAGGAGCCGGCCCGAAGGGACAAAACCTTGATTGTTGCATTTTTCATGAACTTGCTTGGAGAAGTAGAATTGTTGTGGCTTAATAGATCATTACTATTGTTGATGTCACCTCTATTTCGGTAATGTTTGAATCATGATCTAAAATTGATATTGCTGGTCTTGTTTGTCGATTTCACTATTTTAGGCAAATGAATTCTTGATTGAAATCCAAGACCCGGGGCCCTTAGAACCCGCACTAATGAGAGCAAGGGCTGTTCCTCGGAAGTCTGAACGGAAGCAAGACTGTCCCTCGGGAGTCCAAAAATAGCATACACCCTACTTTGGCAAGAAAGATTCCTCTGGAAGGTAACCGAGTCTACCAAGCTTGCACCAACAGAAGTAAAGATTGTCTCTCGGAAGTCCGAGTAGAAGCAAGGTGTAGACGCGCCCGAACGTCCCGGGGAAAATCCCGTTTTGTTCATTGGGCTCACTACAGTTCAGACTCAATGTCACGGTCCTATATCTAATCTCGCGGAGTGCAATGCAAGACCGATGAATCATCAAAGAGTCCAAATCCGGCAAATCGTTTTGAAAAACTAATTTTTAGAAAGAAGTGTCAAACATGGACTGTTTTGCCAGATACAGAATCGCCACCTAAATATTTTATTTTGGGGGAATTTAGGAAACCCTGACTCGTGCCTAAGGCCACGTGTCCGTCATCACCAAAGTTGCCTCGGCTCGAGAACTTGGGTACGATTGGGGAAGGTCACTTCGTGAGCACTCCCGCTCGCCCGATCAAAGATCGGCCTCTACTAACCATGATATCGAGTTTTGAAAACATTATATGCTCTTATTCCAGTTTATTAGCCTAGAATTACTACGTGATGCACACAGCATACAAGTATAGACTAGATTGCCTAAGTTGGAACAAAGCGTCGCATATCCATTTGTTTTGAAAATGGATTGAAGTTTGCTACTCGCAAATAGGCTAAAACACGGGTTTCGACGAATTATTCCAATTCAAGCAACCCAACCTTTACCCATAGGCATTCAGGCAGTTATATCACATAAGCATATAGCCTCATGGTAAGCATGCTATCGTGGCAGTCACTCACACGCATGCAAGGATGCTAAAGCATAAACACTTAGCAAGTACTTTGAGCCAAAGAAAGAAGCTAATTAGAAAACATGCATGAATCCTAACTATGCTGAGATACCTAATGCAACACATGCAAGAATGCAACTAAGATAGGCTCGGCTATTCTAAGATGGCATATGAGATGCTACAGGTAACATGTATTCAACTTGGAATTGAAATAGGATGCAGTTAGTATGATGCGCCGAGCCCGGTGCATGCAATACAGATGAATGAATGCAAACATGCGAACATATAGATGCTAGTTGAAACATGCCCTAAAACTAACCATCATAAGCTGGTAAATAAAAGGGAGAAAGACGTGGGGTTGGAAGACATGCATCACATACATGCACACTTATTACAAAGTTCGCCCTCTCGCAGAGGGTCCGAATGAATAATACAGAATAAACTAGCTAATCTAAGCTAATTAAACTAATTATTACACAACATTAATTAATTAACGAATTAACTAAGTAAGTAAGGAAACTAGCATGCAAATTAAACAAAATGGACTGCCTCAGCTCTGTTCCAAATGATAGGGATGCGTGCATGCTCAAGTCGCCTTGTCGGGAAATCCATCGCGATGCCCTGATTTGCCTCTGTTTGCAACTGGTCCCAGAACACTGTACAAAGCTTCAGAAGGCTGCTGACCAGTTTTTACTGCTGGTTTCCGGTTTGCTGCAACAGAGAGCGAGAAAGGGGCATGGCAAAGTATTTTCAACATATGTGTGCATGACCACTCTTTCCATCATTGCATAAGCTCTAGAGAGTGTGGTCCTCGATCCTCGTGTCACCAATCACGTATCTCGATGCATGATGGTCGAGGAGTTGGATTGCATAACTCGATGTAAAATGAATGCACATATAAACACAACAAGGCCTAAACTCCATCATGGGTAATCTGGAGTGTTGGTGACCGAGAATCGAGGCACGTTTCGTCACTCAGAGTACGAAACGTCCCTCGTTTCCCGTGTTTGGACTAAATCCTATTCCAAACACAATGCAATATACATGGCATACACAATACGACTAGCATGCAACCCTAAACGCAATGCAACCTAATCATGCTAGCATGCGAGGGATGATATGCAAACATGCAACTAGCATACACAATGCTATGAACTAAGAATGGCATACTTAATGCACATGAACTATATGGCATACGCAATGCACATACAAAGATAGACATGCACGAAGACATGAACAAGGCATACACAATGCGACGATCAAGCATGCGACAACATGGATATGGCATACATAATGCAAGATGGACTTAAACTAAAATGAATGGGCCTCAACCACACTCAAATCAGTGGCCATACATGATGAAAATGAAGCAACAACACACATGCAAACATGCACAAATGCAAGGGACCAAACCTAAGGCACAAAGTGTAACTCCACCAAAGCATGGTAAGCATGAAATATGACATACAATCACATATTTTTCAGCTCTGAAATGACATGCAAGATGGTCCCGAATCATGCAAACACCTCACACAATGCATATTAGATGACCTAAATACCGAAACTAGTGAAGTGGATTACACTATAGGCATGCAAAACAATACTCAAATGGCCAAACCAGCCCCAAACAGTCCCTATGCAGGCTAAAATAGTAGCAAATATGGACTAAAATGATGGCTCGCAAAGCATGGAAATGAAGCTCATGCAATGGTCCAAAAATGAGGTATTCATGCATAACTCTCAAACACATTTAAAGAGTGGAAAACATTGGAATATGGCATACATATAAGCTCTGAAATATGATTCAAAATGATGCCAAAACATGGAAACAGCTCAAAATACGCATGCAATAGGCTTCAAAACTCAAAACTAGGCAAGGGTGTTGAACTACAACCATGCATAGAAAACATCATTCGACCATGAGGCCCAAAAATAGAGCTAAGGCAGTCCAAAACATGCACAAAATCAGTTTAAGGCATGGCAAAAAAGTGCTAGAATCAAAGGCCAAAATAGCATGCAATGTAAGCTAGTAAAGAAGATTTGCACTACAAGCATGTGAGGCAATCAAGAGGCCACTAAACCAGCAAAAGTCAAAGGTATGACATGCCAAATAAAGCCCAAAAACCCATTGAAACATGGTTAATGCATGCAAGAATGAGATGCTCCTTTGATATGCTATGAAGAGGGTTATTCTACACATGCAAGATGGACATCCAATATGGAAAAACAACCTTTGGAAAGAGCCTATGCAGGTCCTAAAAATCATCAAAAATGGCCTGAAACATGGCTTAGAAGCATGCAAATAAGGGCTCCTTTGTAAGGCCAAAAATGCTAGAAAACAAAACAAGGAGAGAGAGGATCACCCCTCTCTAATTTTGGCACTCAAAATAGAATGCTAGCCACTGAAAATCCACTGGATTTCAGTGGCTAAAAGGGCAAACAAAGGCCAACACAAATGCTCTAAGACATGGCTCAAAACAAGGTAAAATGGAGCATGCAAGGGGGTAGATGACCCCCTACAGAAAAATGATCTTAAACAAACATGTTAAGGGCCTCAAAATAAGACTTTTTTCAGTTTATACCAAAGCTCAAATATGCTTGTAAGTATAGCTAAAAGATGAAGCAAAATAAAGCCTTAAAAGGGAGAAAATGTGTTACCCTTGTAGCACAAAAGGACCAGCAACCTCTAAACCACAAAGACAGCCTCTCAACCTCTAAAAATGGCCTCCAAGATGCTTAGAGTGATGGTGGAGGGGTTAGGTTGGGAGATGGTATGCAAAGGTGCAAGAACCATGCACTTTTTGAGCTTGGATGTAGAGATATAGAGGGAGAAGTCTTGTATGCCTTAGACAAATTTTTTTTGAACCCTCTACAAGGAAGGGGAGCCCTTCCTTTATAGACAAGAGGGACTAAAGCTTCTCCTAAAAGTTTAAAACCAAGGGCCAACATCCTCTATACACGTGTATGGAGGATGCAGTCTGTGCCTCCCAACTGGCACAGTTGGAATCAACTCACTGAAACAGAACTGATAGGAGCTGGACGACCAGGGTCAAAAGGTTCAAGTGGTCGGCAGCCTCCCAGGGTGGTCTCTACATGAAATGCAAGCAAGTGGTATGGTGGGAGACCAGTAAATGTGGCCCAAAAACCAAGGAGACCAACTTCCTGTCAAGAAAATCGGCCGGCGAAGAGAAAGGTGGTCTCCAAGGAGAAAATGTGGTCTCCCACCCTTGTACCACCTTCCAAACAATGAAAACAGGGTCCATGCCAAAAATGAACCAAGACGGATGCAAAACGAGGGTTCGGGGGCCAAAACGCGCAGCCGGGTGCCCCGAAAACTGACTGTTAAGTATTGAAAGTGGCGTGCGACCACGAAGGTGGTCTCCCGGGCCACAGTGTCCCTCTAGAGAGAGGAAACAAGGTGTGTGCCAAAAATCAGAGCAAACGGAGAAGGTTAAGCGGTCCCAAACCGAGGCGCACGGTCGACGGCTCTGAAAATCGAAAACTGGTCTCCAAACGGGAACAGTGGTCTACAACCACGAAAAGTAGCCTATGGCCACTGAGAGATGGTCTACGAGACCTCTCCCTCCCTTCGGGAAGAGAAAACAAAACTTGGTTCACAAATCGAGGCAAAGCACAAAAGAGTCCGGAAGTCCGAAGGCAAGGCTCTCAACCGAGACTTCGTAACCTCAGAACGAGCACAACATGCGCAATCACCGAGCGCTCAATCGATGACGTCTGAGTCTTAAGGTCGGTCAAAAGTGGGGTGTTTACACAAGGCTGTTGCTCAGAAGTTTGAGGCTGTCCCTTAGGAGTTCGAATAGTAGGACACACCCTACTTCGACAAGAAAGATCCCTCTAAGGCAACCGAGTCTAACAAGCTTGCACCAACAGAAGTAAAGATTGTCTCTCAGAACTCCAAGCAGAAGCAAGGCTGTCCTTCAGAAGTTCGAGCGGAAACAAAGCTGTCCCTCTGAAGTTCGAGTGGAAACAAGGCTCTCCCACAGAAGTCCGAGCAGAAACAAGGCTGTCCCTCGGAAGTCTGAGTGGATGCGCACTTCTACTTTGGCAGCTAATGGAAGCAAAGGCTATCCCTCGGGAGTTCGAGTAAGAGTCCACTTTACTTTGAAAAGAAAGATCCTCGGAGCTCGTATTGATGAATGCAAGGGCTGTTCTTCGAACCCGCACTAATAAGAGCAAGAGTTGTCCCTCCACAGTTCAAATGGAAACAAGGCTGTCCCTCAAGAGTTTGAATAGTAGCACACACCCTACTTTGGCAAGAAGATCCCTTCTGATAAGCCACCGAGTCTCTAGGGTTGTTCTTTGAAAGTCTAAGTGGAAGAACACACTCTACTTCAGCAAGAAAGATCCTTGAGGCTCGCACTAATAGAAGCGAGGTCTGTCATTCGAAAGTCTGAGTGGAAGCACACACTCAACTTCAACAAGAGAGATCCTCGAAGCTCGCACTGATGGAAATAAGGTCTGTTCTTCGAAAGTCTGAGTGGGAGCACACACTCTACTTCAGCAAGAAATATCCTTGAGGCTCGCACTGATGGAAGCGAGGTCTTTCTTTGAAAGTCTGAGTGGGAGCACACACTCTACTTCAACAAGAAAGATCCTCGAAGCTCGCACTGATGGAAACGAGATTTGCTCTTTGAAAGTCTGAGTAGGAGCACACACTCTACTTCAACGAGAGAGATCCTCGCAGCTCGCACTGATGGAAACGAGATTTGATCTTCGAAAGTCTGAGGTGGAGCACACACTCTACTTCAACAAGAGAAATCCTCGAAGCTCGCATTGATGGAAGTGAGGTCTGTTCCTTGGAAGTCCAAATGGAAGCAAGGGCTATCTCTCAGAAGTCCAGGTGGAAGCACACTCTTTTCTTTGGCAAGAAAAATCCCTCGAAGCTTGCACTGATGGAAGTAAAGGCTGCTCTTCGGAAGTCCGAGTGGGAACACACACTTTGCTTCAATAAGAAAGACCCTCAAAGCTTACATTAATGGAAGCAATAGCTGCTCTTCGGAGGTCCGAGTGGGAGTATACTTCTACTGCGTCAAGAGAAGTCCCTTCAGGTTGGTAACCGAGTCTACTATTTCTCTTTCTTCTTCGAGGGGCAATAAAAATTGAAAACTATTTCAAGCAACATAACACAATGAAGATATACAATGTAGAGAAAATAACTTCTAATGAAGATACATAATATAGAGGAAATAACTTTCTTCATAACATAAGAAAGAAAGATAGAAATTTTTTAGACAATGCAGTAAATACAAATTGTAAATGTCATAGATAGACTTCTTCTACAGAATGTTAAAATTTGCCCCTAGAGTTGCAAGATCATTTGGAAAGTTTTCACCAGCTGCTCCGGTTGTGGCCATCATGCACCATCATAGCCATGTCTTCTAAGATATCCTAAGGCTCCTGTTCTCTAAACTCTATCTCATGTGCTTCGACTTTCTTTCTAAAGATCTTCTTAAGTGTCCGGCACTTTTCTGTAGGATGCCTTAGTGATAGGTGGAAAACACAATAATTAATGCCCTCACGGTCCTTCTTCGGCAAAAACTCTTCGATACGAGGCAACTTCAGTTCTCCATCTGCCACCCATTCTTTAACAAAGGCCTTCACCTCCTCAACATTACAAGAAAAAAGAGTGTCATATTTGCAGTATTTCCTCTTCTAACCTCTGAATTCCTCCCCCTGCGACTTTCGGGTAGAAGACGCGGAAGCCGCAGTGACAGAAGGTCCTCGGGATGACTTGAAGCTGGTTTTATAACTAGTCACGAACCCGATCTCCTGAGATTAAGGTATGTTGATGTTCCGAGATGCTTCAATTAGTGCCGAGAAGGTGGGTAGCTTGTGATTAACTAGAAGCATCTTGTATCCGTTCAATGCCCCTTCAACACATATTTGGACCAAGTAGCTTTCCTCTACAGCCTCATGACAGTCTACGGCTTTGTCTTGAAACCTCTTCACATATTTGAGAATGTCTTCACCTTCCCGCTGCTTTTCCTTACACAGGGTAAGTGCGGTTACCTTCTCAGCCGCTTGAAAGAATTTGGTGTGGAATTTGTTGACCATCTTCTCCCAACTCCGAATGGAGTTTGGGGTCAAGTTAACGTACCAACTATATGCTCGTTCGGTGAGGGACTTGGAGAATTCTCTCAGCCGGAGGACGTGGTTTGAACCATGAATACGCAGAGTATCGATGAACCGCACAACATGTTCTCGAGCATTTCCTTGTTTGCCATCGAATTTGATGAACTTCAGCACTGTGTACCCCTTCGGGTATGGATAACTCAATATCTCGATAGGATATGGTGGCTTGACATGCGGATCAGGCAAAGAGGGTAAAGTTTTCTTGCTCCGTTCTAGCTCGAACATGGCTTGCACATCTGCAAGGGTGAGAAATTGTTGAGGGAGAGAACTTGATGGTGGTGTTTCCAGAACCTGGCTTGTAGACCCGAAGACTGAACTTGGAGCGACTTGGCCATTTGGGTGCTGAGAATTCATCATCAGTGAAAACGCATGACGATATTGGCCATCGGCACCGATGGACATGCCATTTGGTGATAGGACGTTGTATTGGGTCCCATAAAGTTCATTGCACGCCACGGCTATACTGGGTTGAACTTGCAAACTTGGCATCGGAGCCAAAGGAGACCCACTCGGTACATGAGTAGAATTTACAATCGGTGGAACAAAATTAGGCATAGATGGAACAACATTTGTAGAGAAATTTTTGTAGGACTTCTTTGAACTTCCACATTCGCTGGAACACCATTCATCGTGCCGGAAACTCCTTCAACCACCAATGGACCATGGCTAGATCCGCCAGGTGCGTGATTTTGCGCTCCATGGGCCACAGGTTGGCCATGACTTGTTCCTCCTAGCACTTGATTTTGCACACCATTTTGTACAACTTCAGGGAGAATTTGGGGTAGATCTTGATGGTTTTAACCATTTCCAACATTACCACGAAATTGTTGATGTTTGTCAGTGCCGACTTGACCTCCATTTGTTGCTGGTGGTGCAAAATTCGAACCCATCACCAACATGGTGTGGGTGAGATTTTGAAGGGTCATGAGAATCTCTTGTTGAGTGTGTTGGAGTTCTTGAATGGCATCAAGGATGAGAGGTGAGTCTTGAACTTGAGTCCTTTCATCACCACCATTGGAAGAGCCTTGTTGATGAGTCTCATTATCTGCCATTTTTGTCGATGTTGTATGAGTTCCAGATCTCATTGAGACCATTAACCAATCTGCCTCTCCAGTGAAGTCGCCAAATGTATGAGAGGGTTCAAGAATGTCGTTGAAAAATTTGAAGATCTTCGAAGATCCTTGAAGAACAACTTCGAATTCTCTAGAAGATAATGAGAGGCTTAGATTCTTCAATAGTCTCAACTCAAGAACACAAGAGTAAAGGAGATGATGGAGATAAGAGATTGGGTGAAGAAGGCAAAATGGCTAGAGAGAGAATAATGGCAAGGCTCTCCCATGGATCTCCCACTTTCACTCTCAAGGTTGATAATGGAGAAGGGAAATTAGTTCTTTCCCAAGAATTTTCTCTCCAAAATCCATTCCTTGTAAAGCTATGGGTGGGTGCTGTTTATAGGCACCTCATGATGTAGTATGGAACCCATGTGCAAGGCACATGGGGAATATTCTCTCTAACCACCTTGTCCGAGGAGGTGACCTCTCCGAGGATGAGGAAAACCCCGAAGAGGAGATCAACCTCTTGGCGAACCCTTCTTCTTAGCCACACCTAACCAATGATCCCCAATCATTCCAAAGGGTCAGGGGTAGTCCCAGAGGACGTCCTGCCGCATAAGGGTCAGGGATAGTTCAAGAGAACGCCCTGCCGCAAATATTGTCTAGTCTCAGGGACCCCCTAGATCGTGTCACCTCGACCCGGGTATAGGCTAGTTTAACCGAAGAGTGAATTAATCTCCACTCACCGTCCTCGGGATCTGGTCCTTTGTTCGGACTCCATTACGCCCATGGTTCTGGTACGTAGATCCCGGAAAGCTTTGAGTCCACAAGTGTTCTGGGACTCATTAATGGAGTGACTTCTAGATTGCGTCTGAATCCGTTCGAAGCCAAATGCTTCGAATCTCTAGATTCGTGGGTCCGAATCCTTTCAAGTTCGAGTGCCTCGGATCTCTAGGCTTGCTCAATACCTTTTCGAGTCCGGGCTCGAGTAAGTCTCTGAGTTCGTGGATCCGAACCCTTTCGAGGCTCAGAGTGATTCGGCCCGTTTGATGGCGATAAATCTGGGCACACTAATCTTGGACTTGTGATAAATTCGAGCCCATCAACCTTGGACTATTGGGCCTAATTAATTTAGTGGGCTCAAATTAGCTCCTCTTACACGCGCCTTGCCTCAAGATTTTTCAACTTGTCTGTTTTGTGCTTGGTTGTGGACCAAACACTTGTGTTTTTGCTTCTAAGGGAAGAGGGTGGCTTGTTGGCCATCCCCACACCCCACCGGCCAAGACTTAAAGCCATCGACCCTGTTTTCTTTCCATCGGCCAAAAGTATTGGCCAATCGGCACCATATTTGGTCGGCCGACACTTGTGTTGGTTGATCGGCCATTTTTGCTGGTCGAACCCTGTTCATCTGCTTTATGCAGCTGGCACCCATTATTCACCCCCTCCATACATGTGTATGGAGGGATTGACCCCTTTGCTTAGCTTCTCTTAGAAGCTTTAGAATTGAACCTCTATAAAGAGGGAGCTCCTCCTCCCTCCTCAAGGGTTTAGAAAATCTGTTCTTGAGAGAATAGATATACCCTTGTATCTATATTTCTTGGTTTAGCCTTGTTTTGTACACAAAAGTGTCGTATTGTCTTACTATTTTACACAAACACACACTAGAACACCATCCTTGGTTGCTGAGGTGCTAGGAGGTTGATTTCAGTGTTCTTGAGTTGGTTTAAACTTAGAAAACCTGCTGGAGCCTTGTTCTTGAAGAGGTTCTACAAGGGTGAGTTCCCTTACTTTAGATACTCCCTTCTTGCTTAAGCTTTTAGCCCTTCTTGTTCATTGTTTTAAGCTTAGACTATAGTTGATAAAAGTTCTGTTTTTACTTGCTTTAGAACTTTGTTTAAGGTCATTTTGAGGTTTGGAGTTGTTTCCCCCCTCCAAGGCCTTGTTAGGCCCTGTTTTGGACCATTCATTTTGGCCCTTGCTTTAAGCTTTGCATGACCTCTCTACCACTGAAATCCAGAGGATTTTCAGTGGAGGGGAGGTGGTTTTGGTGTCCTAAATAGGAGAAGGTTATTCCCTCTCCTTGTTGTCTTTAATGCTTGCATAAATGGCTTATGTTGGTATCATGTTTGCGTAGCTTGTTTTAGCTTCATTTCAGTATATATTAGGCTTTGTTTTGCCATGATATAGCACTTTTTTGACTTGGTTTAGACATACCATGCATGCATCATATACTTGCCTTGCAATCCCCTCATTTGCCTTAACATGTGTCTAGCATTTAGACTACCATGCTCGCATGTTTTGGGCTAACTCCATGAAGCTTTTAGCCATGTTGTGACATGCTTAAGCTCTGATTTTGGTCTTCTTGGTCATGCTTGTATTGTTTTGTATAGCTACCATGTAATCTAGCTTGTTAGCTTTGGGTGCACAAGTCATTAGCATGCTCTATTTCGACCATTTCAGTGGTTTGGCATCACTTGTTATGCTATTTCAGTCCATATAGTATGCTCATATGCTTGCACTTGTGAATTCTTTAATGCTTTAAAGAGTTGGCATGTTATGCCTCATGAATGTGTCATCATGTATGCCACCATGCTTAGGCATTTGGGATGCCATCTAAGTGGGTTTTTGGGTTCATTTTGGCATACCACATCTCTGTTTTCATTGACTTAAAACATGCTATGTTTGGTTTTCTTAGGTGTGATATAACACTTCTTCGGTAGTCTTGCATGTCTCATGTTTTTGCCCCTTTGTTTTAGCTTGTTTTGGCTTTGGTCATTGCATGTTTTGGGCTTACTTTGCCATGCTTTAGGACTATTTTGGGTTATGCTTGCCATATGCTCTTTGTTTTGTGTAGCTTTGGTTCAAGTCCCTTCACTAGTCTTAGGCTTTAAGCCTTGTGCATGCTATGATTATGATTTGTTTATGTGATTTGGCATCACTTCTAGCCTCATTTCAGAGCATGTAATGTTGTTACATTTGCATACTTTTCATTCCTTTTAAGTATTCTCAAAAGTTACCCTTTGATACTTAAGTGTTAGGCCAATTACCATGCATGTTTGTATGTGATTTTGTCCCTTATCCCTTAGCATATTGGCCACTGATTTGGACCTATTTGAGAGCTGTCCATTTTGGTTTAAGACCATTATCGCATGTTGTTGCGTGCTTGCCTTGCATGTTGTTGCATACTTGGCCTATTGCATGTTTATTGCATGCTTAAGTTGTATTGCATTTGGCATGCCCTTTTGTTAAGTTGCTTTGCATGTTTGCATGCATTGTCCCTTGCATGTGTTGCATGCTTGCCTCACATGTTGTTACATGCTTGCCTATCTTTAAATGTTGTCACATGCCTTGCATGTTTGCATGCTTGTCTAGGTTGCATTGCATTTGGCATGCTTGTTACCTTTAGCCTTGTATGGCATGATCATTAACATGCTCATGTTGCACTAGTTTTGCTTGCATGTTTACATCCCTTGCCTCTGGATAAACCATGATAGAGGTTGGGGTCCTTTATGTGTTTTGTGTGCATTTCATTTGACATTAAAATGCACACTTGGCTGCTTTGGCCATCATGCATTGAAATGCGTGATTGGTGGCTCGAGAGTTGAGAACCATACTCCTTTGAGCCTTAAACATGATAAGGAGGGTGGTTGTGCAAACATTTCTTTGAAAATGCAAAATGCATTGCCATGCTCTGTCTGTCATTTGTTGCAGCAAGAACAGCATTCTGCAGGAAGAGATGGCCGGTCGGCCATCTTCAGTGCCGGCTGGCTATGCATTGCTGGCTGAGAACTTCATTCATGGTCGATGACCCATTTCCCTTGGCCGATGGCCTCATCTCTTGGTCGATGACCTCCCACAGTGCTCAGGGAATGGTTCAGAAGCATCCTTGAAACTTGTGCAGTTTTAGAGGTGCAGATCAATGCAAACAGAGGCAACATGTGACATGGCGATGGATTTCCGAGTGAAGCTGAGCATACATGCATTTGACCCCCTTCCCGAGGTTGCTTTACTGTTTTCATAGCCTAATTAATTTGCTTAATTAGTCAAGTGTTGTGTAATAATTAATTAGCTTGTTACTTAGTTAATTATGTAATTTGTATTATTCTTTCGGTCCCTCCGTCGAGAGGGCACAATTTTGTAATAAGCGCGCGTGTGTGTGATGCATGTCTTCCAACCCCATTTTTTTCTCCTTTTTACTTAATCGCTTACGATGGTTAGTTTTAGGGCACGTTTCATTTAGCATCCTTATGCTATGCATGTTTGCATCATTCATCTGTATTGCATGCACCGGGCTCGGCGCATCATACTAACTGCATTGTACTTCAATTTTAAGTTGAATACATGTATCGAATTGTCACATCTCATATGTCATTTTAGATTAGCCGAGCCTATTTCTAGTTACATTTTGCATTTGTTGCATTAGCCATCTTAACATGAACTAGGATCATGCATTGATTACTAACTAGTTCTTTGTTTTGGCTCGGAGTACACTGTGAGTGTTTATGCTTTAGTATCTTGCATGCTCGTAAGTGTTGCCATGATAGCATGCTTGCCATGAGGCTATTTTCTTATGTGATATAACTACTTGAATGCCTGTGGGTGAAGGTTAGATTACTTGAATTGGAACGATTCATTGAAATCCGTGTTTTAGCCTATTTACGAGTAGCAAACTTCAAACCATTTCCATACAAACGGATATGTGATGCTTTGTTCCAAATTAGGCGATCTAGTCTATACTTGTGTGTTGTGCACATCACATAGTAATTCTAGCTAATTAATCGGAATAAGAACACATGTGTTTTTAAAAATAAGATATCATGTTTAGTACATGTCGATCTTTGATCGGGCGAGCGAGGGTGCTCATAGATGACCTTCCCCTCTCGTACCCAAGTTCCCGAGCCGAGGCAACTTTGGTGATGACGGACACGTGGCCTTAGGTACGAGTCAGGGTTTCCTAAATTCTCCCAAAATAAAATATTTAGGTGGCAACTCTGTATCTGGCAAAGCAGTCCCTGTTTGGCACTTCTTTCTTAAAAATGAGTTTTCCAAAACGATTTGCCGGATTTGGACTCTTTGGTGATTTATCAATCTCACATCGCACATTGTGAGATCAGATTAAGAACCGTGACATATTTGAGTCCGAACTGTAGCACTGAAGCCCTCGGGGCGCGTCTACAGTACTCCACACGTGTTTTCCAACACCCCTCACGAAGTTGATTCGCTAAAACCCTTTAGTTTCCCCCGCTTTGAACCGATCAAAATTTGTTTTCAAAGCTTCTTTCTTAATTTTCACCATTTGAGGTTTGTTTCCCTCAAGTCGATCTTGAGTTTAGCACCTTTTCCCGGGCTTTGACTTTTTTGACTTTTTTCTCTTTCCGAGAGTTGACTTTTGTTTGACTTTTGGCACTTTTTGTCCATTTTGCTCATTTTTTTCACCTTCTTTTCAGATGGCAGACGACGCGCCACATGACGGGGGTTCTCCGAGAATGGAGGAGGAGCCCGGGCATATTCTATTGCCGCCGAGAGTTTGGCCATTCGACCCAGCGACGTACTATCCCGAGGTACATGTGCTACCACCTAGCATGGTACGCCACTTCACTGGATTTGCACGGCGCGCGCCCACAGATCTTTTACTATGGGAGCCTAAGTCTCATTTATCCCATGACACCTCTGAGGTACACACTGTACTCTTATATTTCCTACGATGTACTTTACATTTCTTGCATAGCTCTCCCTTTTGCACTGTATTTCGTCTACTCATTCTGAATATTTTCAACACTGTATTTCTGCTATTTCTGAACACTTTCACACTATATTTCTGCCCATTCTGAACACAGGTTAACTCCCGTTTCACCCGCAGGTACGGGTCCACCGCGGCGAGGGAGTGGTACATGGAGCTCCCTGACGACGTGCGCCAGATTATTGACAAGGCGGGGTTTGGCTTGTTCTGCACGAGGCTCTTGCGTCTCATGGTGAGCAGGACCCTATTAGGAGCACTGGTAGAGAGATGGTGGGACACCACCAACTCCTTCCATTTCTCTGCCACCGGGGACATGACCATGACCCCGTATGATTTCGTCATGCTGATAGGCCTTGAGGTGGGAGGCCAGCCGATCCCGTACGACTCTGACATGGGCGAGTGGGAGGCTACTTGGACCTATCTGTTGGGATCACATCCACCTATTTTCCGTTCATCAGGCTTGGTCCGGTATACTTGGTTCGCCGACCACTTTAGAGGGGGAGAGCCTACGACAATCAAGGCTACAGAGCAGTACGCCAGAGGCTTCTTCATGTTCCTCTTCGGCACTACCTTGTTCGCCGACAAAGCGAACACAGTTGGGCTATATCTTCTGAGCGCCTTGGTGGACGACACTATGATTTGGGGGGCGTCGGCCTTACCACCCTCTACTGTATATGAGCTCGACCTCCTGCAGGAGCGGGAACAGAGTGGACGGCTATTAGAGAGCCTGGGAGGTATGCTTTACTTTTCAGCTTTTCATTTCTGCTATGCTTTCAGCTTTGCACTTTCTGTACACTGCACACACCACACATTGCACATACACAATCTGCTTTCGGCCTTGCATCTGTACTTTATATACACTGTGCCATACTTTGTTTCTTACATTTTCTGTATTATGTATTCTCACTGCCACTGCCTTACTTTTCACAATTGTGGGCATACGCCTATTTCCCAGCACTTGCTCCCGAGCTAGAGGTTGAGACACCGCTCGAGGTACTCTATTCACATCGGTATGATAGTAGATGCCAGCCGAGGGCCCGATAGACCCTCTTATGTCTTCATTAGTATTTTGACACTGTGAGGGTGACCGAGGTAACTCAAAACCCACACTTTTTCTTGTTTTTGACTTTACTTCATTTTGCATATCTACTAGCAACTAATGCACTTGTTGTCTGCAGATTACATGGCAGCCTTGGGCGGCGATGTTGGAGTTTGCCCGATTTCATTTCGCTGGAGCTCGAGGTGTTTCCCGATACCGGCTCTTGCTCGAGGGGCCAGTGGGTCGAGCCTGGTTTCTTGGAGAGCGCTTCATCCACCAGACATTGGGCCTGCCATTACAATCGGTTCCTTTGCCATCTCCACTGTCTATGCGGGCCACAGAAAGTCTCTCCCCTCAGGAGCTTACTAATGTCATACGAGGCGCAGACGCAGACCGGTTCATTGGAAATGGGGACTACACGACCTACATCTGGGCGTACCTGATGCCTCCTCTGACAGGTGCTCGCGTTCACACAGGGAGAACAGGTGATATCACTTCGTCGAGCAGGGCTCGAGCTACAGATACTCCTTCGACGAGCAGGGCCCAGGCACGAGGGGTAGGGCCAGAAAGATACCTCCCTCCAGGCAGAGCGTTGGATGGCCTGATCCCCCGACTAAGCTGACCAGTTGGCGGCTCTCTGGAGTGCCTTACCAGATTCTGCTTGAGCCTCTATTACCTGATCACCGATATGTCAGGACACCCAACGCACCATCGTACTTTACAACTTTCATTGATTTCAGTTTCACTCAGATTCTTATTCATTTATGCACTCGTGATTTCAACTTGTATTTGCAGCCCTCCGTAGAATACGTCGAGGGGTTACTCCAGGTGATGGCCTCATTTGAGGGCATGATCTTGAGGAGAGAGATGATGCTGATCTCCCATGGGATTCCAGTAATTTTTTAGTTTTCTTGCATTTATCATACTTCTGTTGATACATGGAAACTGACACCTCATTGCACTGATGCACTGCATGTATAGATCACATCTGACACATTGCATTCACATACTGTATCGGATTTCTGCATGTACTCGCTCTGCACAACATACTTACATCTGATACATATACTGTAGCTGATGTATTCACACTGCCCTTTTCAGGTCACACCCCTTCAGACAAGACCATCAGAGCCTCCTCCAGTAGCAGTGGGAGAGATTCCAGCACACAGCCGAGGGAGACGTTGGGAGCCTGCCACGTGCGATGACGATGACGAGTCTAGTGAGGACGAGAAGCCAGAGAGTCCCCAGTCAGAGTCATCTGCGGGTGGGGGCGACGACACCGGCTCAGGTTCTGAGGGTGGCGATGATGTTGAAGAGGGCTCCGAGGATGGGAGCGGAGGTGACTCTGGTTCCGGCTTGGGCTCAGATTTGGATGGTGGCGCCGATGGCGATAGTGCAGAGTCTGCTCAACCGAGAAAGAGGATGAAGAGGGCCTCTCAATCCTGAGCTGGGTGGCACCAATTTAGATGCTTTTTGCTTTATTTCTCTTTTTACTAGTAGTGTTAACACATTGTACAACCTTAGGTAGTTTTATTTTCTTTAAAACTTGTACTTTTGTAAAAAGAAACCATGATGGAGTGAAAACAGCTTTTTGTTTGAAAAGTGTTACATTTGTATTTCGAGCATCGCATCACACCATTTTACACAAAAATGCGATTGATGAAAAGTAGACATTTGTGTATTACAAAGTCAGGTAGTGAACCGACACAACAAACAAAATAACAAAATAAGACAACTTAAAGAACAACTCGAGAAACAAAACAACTGCAACTGTTAAACAAAACAGCAAGACGCATCCGATGTAGAATCAAACTCAGGTTTTCAGCATCCTCAGCACATAGGAAGGCTAAAGGCTTCCTGCTGGAGACAAGAAGTGGATGTCGGCCACTTAGGATCATTGTCGGCCAATTAAAGGCATTATCGGCCGCTTAAAGTGGCTGGTCGGCTAATAAAGGTGGCCGGTCGGCTACTTGAACTGGTCGGTCGGCCAGAAATTTTGAGAATCTCCAGATTGCTGCCACCTGTCCTCCACTCAGCGCCTTATCTTCTACAAAAGCTCTAGCGTCATGGTTTCTTTATTTCAGCTCTATTTTTACCCAAAATGGAGCCATTTTTTGCCGAAAAACTCTCGACTTGGATTGCGAACTTGGATGGCTCAGAAAAGTTAAACTTTCGGGGTTTCTGGCTAAATGCACTATTGCCGCTGAGCCGTACTCCGCTGTGTTTTCCATTCCTTCACGACGCGACTAGATGTTGGAATCCAGTTACGCACGTATTTAGCTTTGGCGGACAAGAGTTGTGTCCCACAATTGAAGAGTTTCAAGCTTTGATGGAGTCCCAGCGTGACGAGAAAATCTTGCCTCAGTCTCGTTTTGGCTACATCCAAGCTTTGGAAATGATGTGCGGGCTTACTTTACAGAACGCCCGATCTTTGGTCCACAATGGGGAGTTAGACATCCCCAGCTTGATTCATCGATTTTCCGACTGCGACGACTGTAGCGACCACTTTTGGCAAAGTTTTCGGCAACATGCCTTCTGCTTGTGTATGTTAGCCCATTTTCTGCTTGCCCCTGGCTTCGGAGGGTCTAGCATTCGCTTGATTGAAGTTGCCCAGGGCTTGAAAGAGGGCAAAAGCTGTATCGGGTTGACACTAGCCGAGACTTTGATGGGCTTAGATGCCTTCCACCGTCGGGAGACAACCAAGTTTGTAGGGAGTCCACTACTCTTGTAAGTAATGTTTCCCATCCTTCTCACATGTGTTTCTTATATCACTCGGCCCTTAGGCTCTGTTTTTCTCTCAAAACCCTTTTCTCACTTTTTCTCTCCTCGTACACCTCTCTATTTTTTAATCTTTCTTATTTTTCATCCTTCCCCAGGTATGGTTGATGGAGAAGTTGAAGGTTGTGGACTCTTATCCTGGGTACTCAACACGTAGCTATTTCTTCCGCCCTCAACTAGTTAACTTCCCAAACGGGAGATGGTGGTGCCATTGGATGTGCAGCAGGTATGCTGTTGACATTGCTTGGCGGTGCCCCTGGTTTGACCTGCCTGAGATGAGTACAGTATGTCCTGGCAGCCTGGCATTCAGTTGGTTGGCTTGACACACTGTGTTTTTTACTTCCCGTTCCGATTCAGGCATTAGTTTGGCCATGACCAGACTTGCCCGGAAGAGGGGATAGAGTACTCAGCTTCATTTCTGATTCGAGGCTCACAGCTGGCTCGGTATGCCACGGCATGGTGAACAAGAGAACTTCTGGCCCCTGCTCTCACTTTCAGTTGTGCCCTTTCTGGCGAATGCATAGCTTGGCTTGAAGATGAGGCACAAACCGGGCCTACTTTGGCATCTGAAGCTTCCACAAGCTTTGGCAGGGGGCGTATGAACACCTGACTATGCCCCGAGTTTATTGCTTTAATCTGTACTTTCAAGTTTTCCTTTTGAATGTAATAAAAAGCCACTTCAATTTGTATCAAGAGTCGGAGAACTCAGTATTGAAATCAATGAAATTAAAGGTTGTGGGTACTGAAAATTTTCCGTTTGGTCTAAAAATGGTCTAAGTTGTACAAAGATTAATTTGAATAAAATCAACTTTTATTAAAACTTTTCAAAACCATTTTCGATATGGATCACAACTGGACACGCCCGGAAACTATCCTTGAGATGCACAACCCCGGATCCAACAACTGGAAAGTTGCCCCTTGTCTGAATAGCACTGCACTGGAGATCATAACCGAACTCTTGGATGCAAGAAAAGACAAAGATGACCAACATGATCACATGGACACAGTTGATTTGAAAGTGTTTATGGCTGGACTTCAGAATGAAGTTGCCTACGTATCCCAAAGATGGGAATCAAGCCTTACGTAGTTCAGTTCAGGTTCACTCGAGTTTTAACACTCTCCTTTTGCACTCTAACTTTTGCCAAGGCTGCCCTTTCTGGGTTCTCAACCTTGCAAGCACAGTTTTCTTATTTCAAATTTTCTGCGCTCTAATTTTTGCCTAGGTCGCCATTTCGGGTTTTCGGCCTAGCGAGCCACTCAGGGATAGTATTTCTTTAACTTGTCCATGTTGATCGGCTGGGAGAACTCTAGGCCATCTAGGTCCATAAGAACGACAGCTCCACCCGACCAGGTTGACTTAATGATGTAAGGACCAGTCCAATTAGGTCTGAACTTGCTCCTAGGGTCGTGGATGGGAGCTCGGTTGTCTTTGAGCACCAAATTCCCTTCTTTAAAATTCCTAGACTTAACCTTCTTGTTGAAAGCCCGAGCAATTCTGTGTTTATAACCCTGGACGTGATACAGTGCTTTCAGCCTTCACTCGTCGAACAACATGAGTTCTTCGAACCTGCTTTGCTGCCAATCTGCCTCAGCTATCTAGCACTCAGCCATTACCCGCAATGACGGAACCTCAACATCGATAGGCAAAACAGCCTTCATCTCATAAACCAAGGAATACAGAATTGCCCCAGTAGAAGTTTGAATTGATGTTCTGTAGCCCCAAAGAGCAAATGGTAGCTTATCTGGCCAGTCCTTGTAAGTTTCCACCATCTTCTGCAGAATGTGCGTGATGTTCTCTTTGGCGGCCTCAACAGCTCTGCTGGTTTGCGGCCGATATGTAGATGACTTATGAAAAGCCACGTTGTATTTCTCCAACAAGTCGATCACCTCCTTCTTGAAATTGGAACCATTATCCGAAATAATCTCATTCGGGACTCCATAGCAACAGATAATGTTGTTTTTGACGAACTTAGCAATGTGCGATGCCTTCAACACTGCGTAGGATTGAGCCTTGACCCACTTTGTAAAGTAGTCTATTGCCACCAAGATGTAGTCATGCCCGTTCGACCCCTTCGGAGTAACTGCCCCAATCACATCAATCCCCCAGACTGAAAATGGCCACGGCGAAGTCATGTTGTACAGCCTCGACGGCGGAATGTTCATGCGATTTGCATGGATCTGGCATTTGTGGCATCGCCGAACAAAACTAATACAATCCTTTGTCATGGTTGACCAGTAATAACCTTGTCTGAGAATCTTCCGAGCCAGTATTACCCCGCTCATGTGTGCTCTGCACTCTCCTCCATGGATGGTCTCCATCAGGCGCTTTGACTCTTCAGCATCAACGCACAGTTTATGCATCCTAAGATGACCCCGTTTGTATAGTTTACCCCTACAGACGATGAACTGAGCAACCATTCTTCGTATTGCCCTCTTATCTTTGGCATTTGTCCCTAGTGGATAAGCCTCATTTTTCAAGAAGTTCCAGACGTCATGATACCAAGGGTTTTGATCTTGCACTTTATCTATGGCGGCAATCAGCTCGTAGGCCGGCACATACCGCTGTTCCATGATGATCGGACGCATCCGGACTCCCAAAGGGATGTCTATCATAAAAGATAGAGTTGATAAAGCGTCTGCGAACCTATTGCTCTCTCTTAACAAATGGGTGAGGGTTAACTTCTCAAACCTGGGAATTAGGATGTCCAGGGTTTGGTGATAAATTTTCATCATTTCTTTCTTCACTTTCCAGTTTCCTTTCGCTTGAGACATAACCAGGTTCGAGTCCCTAATGACGTCCAACCTTTTTGCCCCTTGTTCCAGGGCGGCTTCCAAGCCAGAGATACATACCTCATACTCTGTTTCATTGTTCGATACTTTGAACCGGAGTTTGAAAGCTAAGGGTATGTGGGAATTGTCGGGTGCTATCAGTAACAACCCTATCGCATACTCGTACTGGTTAGACGCTCCGTCAAAGTATATAGTCTAGACTTCTTCTTCAAGCTACAGAATAGCCTCGTCCGGGAACAGATATTCTACTGCTTCATCCCCTTCTACTGGGTGATCGGCTAGGAACTCCGCTACCGCTCTCCTTTTTACTGACTTGCGAGTCATGTACTTCAGATCAAATTCGGAGAGAAGAAGCAACCAACGAGCTAGCCTACCCGTAAGCGCTGGTTTCTCAAAGAGATATTTGAAGGGATCTAATCTCGAAACCAGTATTACAGAGTGAGCTAATAGGTAGTGCCCCAACTTCCTGGAAGCCCATACCAAGGCCAAACAAGCCTTCTCTAACGGAGTGTAGCGGGTCTCGTATTCCAGCGTCTTCTTGCTCAGGTAGTAGATAGCTTTCTCCACTTTATCCTCAGATTCCTGCGTAAGCATGTAGCCCATTGTCGTGTTGGTTACTGATAGATACAGAATCAACCGTTTCCCCGGCTCTGGCGGCGACAACACAGGTGGGTTTTGTAAATACTGCTTGATTTGTTTGAAAGCAACTTGGCATCGGTCATCCCATTGGAACTTCTTTCCTTTATTCAGGAGACCAAACAGTGGTTCACAAGTCAAGGTTAATTTTGCAATAAATCGTCTTATGAATTGTACTTTATCCAGAAAGTCTCGCGACTCCTTTTCAGTCTTTGGTGGGGGCGTTTCTAAGATGGCCTTGATTTTGGAAGGATCGACTTCGATGCCCCTTTGTGTGATCAAGAACCCCAGTATTTTTCCTACTGTAACACCGAAAGTACATTTATGAGGATTTAGCTGCAGCCGATACTCTCTGATCCGTTGGAAAAATTTCTTCAAGGCGGTGTAGTGGCCTTCTCTTTCATTGGACTTGACAATCATGTCGTCCACGTACACCTCAGGCTTTTATGACTAACTTCAGTAACTTCAGTAATTATCCCACTATTTTAATAAAAGAAAATACAACCATCAGGCTTTTATGATTTTATTATTCGGTGACAAATAATTATTATATATATATATATATATATAATGTAGGCATCAAGTTTCGTGCTGGTCCCACTACACGAGATTACAACCCTTCCTTACATTTCATCAACTGAAAGGGGTAACAACTATAAGCATATAGCAGAGTGAAAGATATTATGCCAAGAGCATAGGAGGCACAAAATAATCATAGATAGTTATTTAAACTAAAACATTAAACATAACTTAATTTGAATAAACAAATTATTTAAGTGGTAGAAACTAAAATCCAGAAATTATGCAGGTAAATAACCATAGTCACGATACAAAACAGAACAGAACAGAGGTCACTAGAATGACAATTAGAATAAAGGTCAATGGATCCATAACAAACAGAAGGCCACAAAGTGACCAATCAGAGGCTAATGGTTATTTAAGTCCTTCGAAGCATGGGACTCCTGTGGTAGTACTTATCAAAAATAAATATTTATATAAATATTGTCAAATAATTTCTGAAATTTAAACAATCATATTCATGGATTTCACTTTAAGAAAATGGAGTTCAGAAAAGTAATTAACATACTTGAAATCCAAATATAAGTTATAGAACATAACTTGTATAAAATAAATTATGATAACTCAAATCATACGTAAAATATATTATGATAACTCAAGGTATAATATAACCCATCTAAATAGCGACTCCTAATTATACTCTTGTTCACTGTGAGCTGACTCTCTTTGTCTTTATGTTTGTACGTTTTTGTTTTTTTGTTTTTTGTTTTTTGTTTTTTGTTTTTTATTTATTTATTTATTTTGTTTTGTTTTGTTTTTTTTTTTTTGTTTTTTCTCCTTGTTTTGTTCACAGCACTGCTTCTCCTTTATATACTAAGGTATAATACTTGCTTAGCACGTTTTGAGTGACACGTAGCCAAACACGTAGTCTCTCTAATTTGCTGCCACCATCATGCTTTTGATTTGAGAGTTATCCCTCAAATGGTTAAGTCTGGTTAGTTGCTTACGTATACTTGGGCCCAAATACGAAAGTAATTGCATTACTAGATTTTTTTTTCCCCTACACAATGGCCCCTAATGTAAATTAAATTACATTTTATCACATATCATTATAAAATTAAATATGCTAATTTATTATTACTACCACTATTATTATTATTATTATTATTATTATTATTATTATTGTTATTATTATTATTATTATGATTGGTTATGGTATTAATTAAATATTTAGAGTGTTACAAATTGGCCATTTATGAAACAACTTGGTAACTTCAAGGGTTAATGTGTCTAATTTAAAAGTATATGGACTACAGTGAAATACACATGAAATTATAGGGACCATTTATGTAATTTATCCTATTTTATTTTTATTGACTCAGACAAGAAGATGTACTACATTTTATGTGGACATTCGTAATACAACATAGGGGAATAAGCATTGTGATTGTTGGAAATATTATATGACAGTATTATATGATTTTCTTTCATCAAACAATTTTTTTTTTTAATTTTTTAATTTTTTAATTTTTAATTTTTTTTTTTGGCAAAACATTGTCTTTGATAAGGAAACGATAATAACACACTCAAATATTTTGCATCATCTAAACTTCTCTATTATATATAGGTGTCAAACGATTATAAATACTTTATTTTTTATTTTAAGATAGGAAAAATGATTGTAATACCTAAGTAATAGAAAAAGTAGGTCGACACGAATACCTTTATGCATAAAATTAAGGAGTGGTATTACATTTTCCAATACATCACTCTTTTTTTTACCTCTAATGAGGTGGAAGAGGGGTGGATTGAGGGTACTTAATTAGAACTCTTAAACATTTTTCAAACTGAAGTAGTAATTGGACAAGTGAAGGAAGAAACTTAACTATTCTTTTAAACAAAATATAGCAAGTTCGAATTCTATGTGTTTGAAAGGGATGGAGAAGTGTCAAGGATGGGCGGGAGAGGGGTGGAGAGTGGAGGGGATAGATGGAAGAGGGGCTGAAAGTAGTGGCAATAGTGAGAGATAGTGGAGAAAGTGGCAGAAGTAGTGGTAGAGGATTAAGTGAAGAGTCATAGGAGTTTAGAAAATAGACAAAGAAATAAATACATTTTCATTATTATTCCATGAATTTGTAAAATATGTTTTAAAAAAATTCCAATTTTCCATCACGCTAATAATTGTTAGAAAATTCACACTTATTTGTAAGATTTCCACTTATTTATAAATAGTATATCACCCGTGCTATGTACGGGATAAAATAATATATTATTTATTAAAAATACGATAATTATTTTATCGTATTTAAATATAATTATCATATTTTAATAAATAATATATTATTTTATTCCGTGCATAGCACAGTTGATATGCTACATATTTCTTTGGTATATTTATTAACAATGTCAAAATTAATTAAGAAATTATGTGCTTATTCTTAAAAGGATAAATTACATTGGTAATCCCTATATTTTAACTCTTGTGTTATTTTTATCCTTGCAATTTTAATTTGCTCAATTTTGACCCTAAATTTATAACTTTGTTTCAATTTGATTCAATTGTTATAATTGCTTTTATTATTATTATTATTATTATTGAAAATACACACATAAGTAGCATCTGTTATAATTTTATAAACAAAATTATAAACTTGTTTAACTCAATAAGTTAATCTCAACCAACTCAATAACTATTTTCTTTCAAAAATCTTAACCGGCATTATTAATTAGACCAAATTAATACAAAATTTAGAATTAGGGGTAAAAATCAAACTAATTGAAATTACAGAGACCAAATTGACACAAGAAACAAAATGTGGCGACTATCGATATAATTTACCCTTCTTAAAATATGTCTAATATTGATTGTATCAATATTAAGATATATTTGTATCTGAAAAATTATTTAAGACCAGATCAGGCTAGAACCTGAATAAAAAATTAATGGCTTATTGAAAATAGGGGCATTTACATACAAGTCCCATTTTGTGAACTTATACTCCATTAAGTCCTAAATAAAATTATTTGCTCTTTCAAGTCCCATTAATTTTTAATAGCCCAATTTATCCTTCCAAGACCTCCTCATAACTGCCAAACATCATTGCTGTCTTCATTCTCTCTCTCTCTTCACAGTTGCAATTTGAAGTTCTACGCAACTTCAGTTCGATGAACATGGGTGATTCGATCTGGGTCTTGATTCGTCATTGATTGAAGCTCGATCAATCAATTTCGCAAGTTACTCTTCGACTTCGAATCTGGATTTCAGTTCGAGATCATGACTTCTGCTCTTGAATTCATTTGTGATGGTAAGTTTATGGTAACTTCCAGTTCCGTCCGTCCAATAGAATCGCAGAACAATCCCAATCCAACCCACCTTTCTGAAGCCGAAGCTTCTTTGCATCTTTCTCATTTCTCTCTCTTTCTCTCTAGCCGTTCTTCTTTCTCTCTAGCCGTTCTTCTTTCCAGAAACCTCTCAAATTCGCTCCTGTTTATATACCTCTACTCCATCTTCGCTTGGATCATCAGAACCACAACCAACAATCTCTCACTCATAATTTTCTAAAATATTCTACTTCTTTTTCCACTCAACTCCAGTAAGTAGTTAAGAGTGACGACTATGTTGATGTCGATTTTCAGAGCCTTCGATGCTCTCTCTGCCGAATCCTTTGGTCAGAAGGTCGGTTTTTCTTGGGCTGCAAAAGAGGAAAAAGCGGACGATTCTACGGTGGATCACAAGGGAGCTTTGTCTCCGGAAAGGCAGATGAAGAAAGACTACATTGTTCTTCTGAATTTTAATTTGAAATTGAGAACACTTTCAGTTTATAATATTCTCAATTTTAATCATGAAAAAAATTGAGAAATTTCAAAAAATTGATAGTTATAAATTTCTTAGTTTTGATAATATTCTTAGTTCATATTAGAAAAAATTGAAAAATTTCTTAGTTTTGATAATTATAAATTGAGAACATTCTCAGTTTTTAAATTAAGAACATTCTCAGTTTTGGAATTAAAGGGCAAAACGTCTTTTTACCTATAAATGAGAATTAATGGTTCAAAAACTTTTTGACAGGACCTAAGCTACCACCAAATATGTAGATAAGACTTTTTTGGTAATTAATCCTTAAAAATATTTACTAATTATAAATTCAAATTTGATCAATTTTTCATTTAAATTTTTTCATAGAATTAGGTTGTTTGATAATTTTAATTTATAGTTCCAATTTTTCCTTCTATTTTTTTTAAAAATATTTTTAAATGATATATAATTATAATTTCTTTTGAAATTTTCTTTTCAATCTCAAATTAGTTATAACTTGAATTTGGTTAAAAATTTATTTTTGACTTCTCATCTACAAAAACTAACAATTAACATAAATTAATTTTTTGAACATTGTAAAAAGATAAATAAAGAAATATATTATCAATAATAATAATAACAACAAAACATATTTTTATTTATCATGTGACGTCTCACCACTGCATTGATAATAGACATTAATAATAAAATTCATTACAATAATACAACAATAATATATCAAATGATAAGTAACATATGATCACAATAATTTTTGATAGTTTTATAAAAGTACCTAAAATTATACATAAAAAACAATATATGATCCATATTCAATTTTTATATGGCAAAATTTACACTTAATCTCAACCACACATTAATTTTCTAAATCAATTCATCACCCGAACTATTTACTATTCTATTAATATTATAGCGACCCCGGTCTTTTCCCATTTGATTATTGTATCCGGACTTAGGTTCCGTAGCTCCTGCCATTGTATTATGATTGTTACCGTCCTTTAATTTCCTATTTCTGAGTTGGGGGATGCAATGGGCAGGTTTGTAGCAGGTTGGTTGAGCTTGGGAGCAAAGGGTTGCTGCCCAGAATTTTGACCCTTCGCTCGAGCGAGCAGTTCTTCGCTCGAGCGAGATCTTTGTTTTGGTCCGTCGCTCGAGCCAGGGTTTCTTCGATCGAGCGAGGATTGCGTTTTGTAGTAAGACCTGAGAGCTGAGGGTTTTGGCTCGAGCGAGATTTTCTTCGCTCGAGCGAGTTAGTTCGTTCTTCGCTCGAGCGGGAGTTCCTTCGCTCGAGCGTGTGTCTGGTTACAGACCTGAGGGGTTGAGTTCTTCGCTCGAGCGAAATTTCTTTCGCTAGAGCGAGCTTTTGGGTTGTTGGCTCGAGCAAGGCTTCCTTGGCTCGAGCGTAGCTTTTCTGTGTCTGGTCGCTCGAGCAACCAAGTCTTCGCTCGAGCGAGCCTGTCAGGTTTAAATAGGCAGCAGCGTGTTTCAGATCAGTTTTTCATCCACTTTCAGATTCCAAAACCCTAGGTACGAGTTCTCTCTCTCTCTTCACACCTTCCCTCTTAGGATTGATCTACTTAGAGTGAGTTTCTACCTTAGATCCTTTATTAAAAAGATAGAGTGGGTCGAGGGCTTTCATTTAATCTGAATTGTTGGTAGTTTGGAGCACTTTGGAGTTTGGGTCTTCATCTTCATCTTCTCTTTTGGGACTATTTCTTCGAGGTAGGGATTTCCTACTCCATTCTATAAGTTTTGTTCTAAGTTTTGGTATTTTGATATGTTGGGGATACTTTGGTAATTTTGGGAAAAACCCTAGTTGTAATAATAAATTAATTTGTATAATTAATTCTTGGAATTGGGAAAATATGGTTAAATTCATGAAATTGGGGAATTCATTGATTAAATGGCGTAGTTGGTTAATTTAAATCACTCGTCTATTGAATTGTTGGTATATTTATTTCCAAGTCTAGAAATAACTGTTTTGGGCTATCGGTGGAGGATAGTTGTGCTTGTTGTAGACACTGCATGTGGATTAGGGATAACTGAAACTAATCATTGAATAAGTCATAAATTTTGACTGCTGAATTAATACAGGCATTGTGTGTATTGATTGTGTGTTGTATATGTTATGCGTTTGCATACATTGTTTTGTGTGGGAGGAGATAGGGGATGTACTCCACGGTTTAGGGGAAGATAGGGGATGGACCTCTAAACCGGATTTTGTTTGGGAGGAGATAGGGGATGGACTCCATTAGCATCACTTTTATGTGTGCTTATTTATATTGAAGTGTTTTATTGATACAACACTAAAATGTGTATCAAACTGGAAGTATGAAGTGTTTTGATTTGAGCCTGAGTCTCATCTGTTTGTTGACACTAGATGAATGTGAATATATTATGTATGGTTCACTGTTGAAAGATTGGCCAGGTTCTGAGCCATATTGATAAAGTTGGAAAGTAAAACATGTCTTAGGCATTAGTGTCATGAAACTGTATAATGATGTAATTGATTATCTTGGTTAACCATCTATTGAATGCTATTGCTTTATTCAATGCTTATATTTGGTTTAGTATATTTCTACTGGGCTGTGGCTCACCCTTTATGGGAACATCATTTTCAGGTCCAGGTGATAAGCTACCTCCTAGGACTTAGCTTGGAAGGATTTGGATTTTGAAGACTATCTTTAGTTGTTTGTTTTTATTTGATAAATAATCAAGCCTAGGGCTTTATTTGTATTTGAGTTAGAACTCATATTTTGTATCCAAGTGTTGGCTTGGAGAGATGTAAGCCCATAGGGCATTTAATTTGATGTTACATGTAATGCTTTTATTTAGTAATACTCTGATGAATGAATAAATAAATAGTTTTCTTAAAGTAATGCATGTTGATGATATACATATGATGGGTTTATTTTAAGGGCGTTACAACTTGGTATCAGAGCGTACCGGGTTTGAATACTTTGGGTACGTGGGAGGTTATTAGTATCATAATGGGTTCGTCTCGTCTGATAGAGACTTAGTGTAATGTTATATGCTTATGTGATAACATGTTTATGTGATTATGTGGGTATGGAATGTAGTTTCTAGGATGTTGATTGGACCCTTGAGTTTCTAGTAGTCTTGTTGGAAAGGCACTTGATCACTGCTGCTTCCAATCGGAACTATAGTAACGCATTGGGACTATAATTATCCGGGAATGAAATTCGTAGGTGCTTATGTGATTATGTGCTTGCGTGGAATGAATTATTGTTGTCCAATGCATTAGGACGTGGGTGATTAGCTTCGGCACATTTATTAATGTGCTAATGTCTTTGTTTCCTTTATTAGGATGTCAGGACGGGGACGAGGACGCGGTAGGCGTGGTAGGCCGGTTAGGCAGGAGGTGCCTGTGCCAGAGGAGATTCCAGCAGTTCAGGAGGGTATTGGCCAGGCCAATGTGGTCGAGCCAGTAGGCCAGCAGGCTATGGGCGCTCTAGCCCGAGAGATAGCAGGGGCATTCAGGGAGTCAGTAGGCATTCTCAGAGCTGAGAATCAAGCTCGGGATGTTGTTGCAGATGCAGGACCTTCCTTTCTGAAGAGGGAGTTCTTCCGGTCTAATCCGGATGAATTTGTGGGTGATCCTAAAGAGCCGCTTAAGGCAGATGAATGGCTCGTACAGACAACGAAGACGTTTGAGATGCTTGGCATCAAAGATGAGGGGTTGAAAGTGACCTTGGCATCTTTCCAGTTGAAGGGGGATGCGGGTCAGTGGTGGAAGTTTACTAAGGGTCGTATAGGAGGTACATGGGAAGCTTTTGTGAATGCTTTCCAGGAAAAGTTCTTATCTCCAGCAGTTAGGGAGAAGCTGAGAGACCAGTTCTGCCAGCTTAAGCAGTCGAGTTCTTCAGTGGCCGAGTTTGAGGCTGTATTTACTAGTTTGTCCAGGTTTGCACCTGAGTTGGTGGCGTCTGAAGAACGCCGTTGTATTGAGTTTGAGAAGAAGTTGAGGCGTGGCCTCAAGCTGAGAGTTGGGGGAACTATGATTCGGGATTATGAGCGTATGGTTGATGCTGCAGCCCATATGGAGATCATGATGCAGGAGGAGGAGGAAGGACAGAAGGGCTCCAAGAGGAGTCAGGATAGTCAGAGTGATGGTAGGAGACATAAGGGTTTTAATCCTCAGCAGTCTCAAGGTAGTTTTTCTAGGTCGACTTTTCCTGTGCCGAGTGCTAGTTCGGGGAAAGGCAGTCAGGGAGACATTACCTGTTTCAAGTGTGGCCAGCTGGGCCACAAGTCTCCAGTTTGTCCTCAGAGGGGAGGAGTACAGAGAGCAGCATCATATGTGGCTCGATCTCAGAGCCAGAGTCAGGGTAGAGGTCAGCCACTCTCGTGTTATCAGTGTGGTCAGCCTGGGCATATGAAGAGGTATTGCCCTCAGTTGGGTGGCACACCTGGTGTATCTGGTTTGAGGCAGATTCAGGGTCAGCAGCCAGCTCAGTCGGGTCAGGCCTCGAGGGCCAATCAGGGGGCTTCATCGTCCCAGTCAGTGCAGCAATCTTATGCTCCTAGGGGTGAGCAGGTTGATCAGAGGTCGTCTGGGCGCGTGTATGCTGTTACCGCGCAGGATCTTGTGCTGGCACCATCAGTTGTGAGAGGTACCTTCTTGTTTTGCAACTCGGTTGCTAATGTTTTGATTGATACGGGTGCATCCCATTCCTTTGTGTCTGCTGCATTTGCATCTGTTTTGGAGTTGGAGTTAGCACAGTTAGCATCTCCTATTTGTGTAGTGTCACCTCTTGGGGGTGAATTGATTTTGAAACAAGGTGTTAGGGGTTGTGATATAAAGGTTGATTACCATAGAATCCTATTTTCCTTTGTAGTTATGCCTATGAGAGGTTTCGATGTTATTTTGGGTATGGACTGGTTATCGTCATACCGGGCAGTTATTGATTGCTACCGCCAGAGGGTCACTTGTTGTACCGTGAGCGGAGAGTATTTTCATTTTCTTGGGGACCGGGTTGGTAATGTGTTGCCACCGGGGTATGTTCCGCGAGGACGGAGTGAGCTTAGTGGTCTAATTGCTAACCTTTCGATTAGTGAGGATGATGAGACTCAGATTGTGTTGCCAAGGGTGGTTTGTGAGTACTCGGACGTCTTTCCCGAGGATCTTGTTGGTTTGCCACCGCATCGGGAGATTGAATTCTCTATTGACCTAGTGCCTGGCACGGCGTCGATTTCTATGTCACCTTATCGTTTTGCCCCAGCCGAGTTAGTTGAGTTGAAGATTCAGCTTCAGGAGTTGCTAGATAAGGGCTTTATTCGTCCTAGTGTTTCGCCGTGGGGAGCACTGGCCCTCTTTGTTAAAAAGAAAGGTGGTGCTTTGAGACTTTGTATAGATTACCGGAAATTGAATCGGGCTACGGTTAAGAATAAGTACCCTATGCCTCGTATAGATGATCTGTTCGATCAGTTGAAGGGTTCTCATTGTTTCTCGAAGATAGACTTGAGATCGGGTTATCATCAGTTAAGAGTCAGGGAGGAGGATATTCCAAAGACGGCATTCCGTACACGGTATGGCCACTATGAGTTTCTGGTGATGCCATTTGGGCTCACCAATGCACCGGCAGTTTTTATGGATTTGATGAACCGAATATTCCGGGAATTTTTGGATCGTTTTGTGGTCGTCTTTGTGGACGACATCCTTATTTATTCACCTTCTGAGGAGAAGCACAAGGAACACTTGAGAGTGGTGCTTGAGTTACTTAGAGCCCATAAGCTTTATGCTAAGTTTGGAAAGTGTGAGTTCTGGCTAGAAGAGGTCAAGTTCTTAGGCCATGTAGTTTCTGAGGAAGGAGTGTCTGTTGATACATCCAAGACTGAGGCGGTGCAAGATTGGGCACAGCCTAAGAGTGTGTTTGAGATCCGCAGTTTTCTGGGGTTAGCTGGGTATTATCGTCGGTTTGTGAAAGATTTCTCCAGATTAGCTTCGCCTTTGACTAGATTGACTCGGAAGGGAGTCAAATTTGTATGGAGTGAGACTTGTGAAAAGTCGTTTCAGGAGTTGAAAGTTAGACTGACCACCGCTCCAGTATTGATTATTCCAGAGAGAGGGTTGGGTTATGCAGTCTATTGTGACGCCTCACGAGAGGGTCTGGGTTGTGTGTTAATGCAAGAAGGGAAAGTAGTTGCCTATGGCTCACGTCAGTTGAAAATTCACGAGCAGAATTACCCTACGCATGATCTAGAGTTAGCAGCTGTGATTTTTGCCTTGAAGATTTGGAGGCATTATCTTTACGGTGAGAGATTCGAGGTATTCTCGGATCATAAGAGTCTGAAATATTTGTTTACACAGAAAGACTTGAACTTGAGGCAGAGGAGGTGGATGGAGTTCATAAAGGATTATGACTTTGAGTTACATTATCATCCGGGAAAAGCCAATGTGGTGGCCGATGCCCTTAGCAGGAAACCTGTTGGTGACATAGCTAGTATAGCCATCCGAGAATGGGAGATGTTGGGTGCACTTGGGGAGTTTAATTTCCTTCTGGGCGAATCTGTTAAGGCTGCGGCCTTGTTTTCTGTTGTTGCACAGCCTACACTTGTGACTCGAGTGTTAGAGGCTCAGGGGGGTGACCTTGAGGTAGAATCCCTCCGTGAGAAGATTTCCAGTGGGAAGGTTAAGAAGGGTTTGACGGTGTATCCCGACCTCAGCGTGAGATACCGAGACCGTCTGTTTGTGCCGGAGTCTTGTCGAGAGGAGGTACTCCGAGAGTTTCATCATTCACGCCTTGCGGTGCATCCGGAAGGCACTAAGATGTATCGGGATTTGGGTCGCCAGTTCTGGTGGCGGGGTATGAAAAGAGATGTGGCAGCTTTCGTATTTAAGTGCCTTACTTGTCAACAAGTGAAGGCCGAACATCAGAGGCCAGCGGGTTTGTTGCAACCCTTGCCTATTGCCGAGTGGAAGTGGGAACACGTCACTATGGACTTCGTTGTGGGCCTTCCGAGGACTCAGCGGGGTAGTGATGCTATTTGGGTGGTTGTAGACCGGTTGACTAAGTCGGCGCACTTCATTCCTATGCGCGTGAGAGATTCAGTCGATCATCTTGCCGATTTGTACATTCGGGACATAGTGAGATTACATGGGGTTCCAGTGACGATCGTCTCAGATAGAGATCCTCGTTTTACTGCCAGGTTGTGGCAGAGTTTGCAGAGTGCCTTAGGCACTAAGTTGACCTTTAGCACGGCTTATCATCCACAGACTGACGGGCAGTCCGAGCGTACTATTCAGATCCTTGAGGATATGCTTCGGGGTTGTGTTCTAGACTTTAGTGGGTCGTGGAAGAGGCACTTGCCGTTGGTGGAGTTTGCCTACAACAACAGTTTCCAGTCTAGTATCGGTATGGCACCGTTTGAGGCCTTGTATGGCCGACCGTGTAGATCTCCTGTTTGTTGGGCCGAGGTGGGTGATGCACCTCTGTTGGGTCCGGAGTTGGTGAGGGAAACGACAGAGAAAGTTGAGCTTATCCGTAAGAGGCTTGTTACAGCACAGAGTCGTCAGAAATCTTATGCAGACCGTAGGAGGAGATCTTTGGTGTTTGAGGTGGGTGATCATGTCTTTCTGAAGATATCACCTAGGCGGGGTTTGATGAGGTTTGGGAAGAGCGGGAAGTTGTCCCCTCGGTTCATTGGTCCTTTTGAGATCCTTGAGAGGATTGGCGAGGCTGCTTATCGTTTAGCTTTACCACCGCAGCTGTCCGGAGTACATGACGTGTTTCATGTGAGTATGCTTCGGAAGTATGAGCCGGATCCATCACATGTGTTGGATTGGACTGATTTAGTGGTTGATGAGGATGTCTCGTATGAGGAGAGACTGGTTCGGGTATTGGATAGGTGGGATCAAGTTTTGCGAGGCAAAACCATCCCTTTGGTGAAAGTTTTGTGGAAACATCACGGAGTAGAGGAAGCCACTTTGGAACGTGAATTGGAAGTCCGCCAGAAATATCCGGACATGTTTATTGATTTGTAATCTTATAATTAGATTCTGTTATATTGTTGAACTTAAGAGCTTTATATATGTCTTAAGTTGTAAAACATTGAGTTTGTTTTGGTAAAAGGGGTGTATCTTGAAACTTGCTTCATTATAGAAATTTAATGTAACATTGCATCTGTTGAGTACATTGTTGAATGGGTTGTATATATCATGCGATTGAATATGTTATGGGAATTGTTAACATTGAAAGGAATAATGCATAATAATGATACAGGTTGAAATATATGTCGTTTTATATATATATTGTAAGATGCCTCTTGATGAAGAAATGAAATGACCAGTTTTGGGTCAAGATGTTTACTAATGAATTGTCATTTAAAAAAAAAAAAAGAGAATCTGTTTTCAAAAACTTATGCTTAATTTCGGGGACGAAATTCTTTGAAGGGGGGAGGTTATAGCGACCCCGGTCTTTTCCCATTTGATTATTGTATCCGGACTTAGGTTCCGTAGCTCCTGCCATTGTATTATGATTGTTACCGTCCTTTAATTTCCTATTTCTGAGTTGGGGGATGCAATGGGCAGGTTTGTAGCAGGTTGGTTGAGCTTGGGAGCAAAGGGTTGCTGCCCAGAATTTTGACCCTTCGCTCGAGCGAGCAGTTCTTCGCTCGAGCAAGATCTTTGTTTTGGTCCGTCGCTCGAGCCAGGGTTTCTTCGATCGAGCGAGGATTGCGTTTTGTAGTAAGACCTGAGAGCTGAGGGTTTTGGCTCGAGCGAGATTTTCTTCGCTCGAGCGAGTTAGTTCGTTCTTCGCTCGAACGGGAGTTCCTTCGCTCGAGCGTGTGTCTGGTTACAGACCTGAGGGTTTGAGTTCTTCGCTCGAGCGAGATTTCTTTCGCTAGAGCGAGCTTTTGGGTTGTTGGCTCGAGCAAGGCTTCCTTGGCTCGAGCGTAGCTTTTCTGTGTCTGGTCGCTCGAGCGACCAAGTCTTCGCTCGAGCGAGCCTGTCAGGTTTAAATAGGCAGCAGCGTGTTTCAGATCAGTTTTTCATCCACTTTCAGATTCCAAAACCCTAGGTACGAGTTCTCTCTCCCTCTTCACACCTTCTCTCTTAGGATTGATCTACTTAGAGTGAGTTTCTACCTTAGATCCTTTATTAAAAAGATAGAGTGGGTCGAGGGCTTCCATTTAATCTGAATTGTTGGTAGTTTGGAGCACTTTGGAGTTTGGGTCTTCATCTTCATCTTCTCTTTTGGGACTATTTCTTCGAGGTAGGGATTTCCTACTCCATTCTATAAGTTTTGTTCTAAGTTTTGGTATTTTGATATGTTGGGGATACTTTGGTAATTTTGGGAAAAACCCTAGTTGTAATAATAAATTAATTTGTATAATTAATTCTTGGAATTGGGAAAATATGGTTAAATTCATGAAATTGGGGAATTCATTGATTAAATGGCGTAGTTGGTTAATTTAAATCACTCGTCTATTGAATTGTTGGTATATTTATTTCCAAGTCTAGAAATAACTGTTTTGGGCTATCGGTGGAGGATAGTCGTGCTTGTTGTAGACACTGCATGTGGATTAGGGATAACTGAAACTAATCATTGAATAAGTCATAAATTTTGACTGCTGAATTAATACAGGCATTGTGTGTATTGATTGTGTGTTGTATATGTTATGCGTTTGCATACATTGTTTTGTGTGGGAGGAGATAGGGGATGTACTCCACGGTTTAGGGGAAGATAGGGGATGGACCTCTAAACCGGATTTTGTTTGGGAGGAGATAGGGGATGGACTCCATTAGCATCACTTTTATGTGTGCTTATTTATATTGAAGTGTTTTATTGATACAACACTAAAATGTGTATCAAACTGGAAGTATGAAGTGTTTTGATTTGAGCCTGAGTCTCATCTGTTTGTTGACACTGGATGAATATGAATATATTATGTATGGTTCACTGTTGAAAGATTGGCCAGGTTCTGAGCCATATTGATAAAGTTGGAAAGTAAAACATGTCTTAGGCATTAGTGTCATGAAACTGTATAATGATGTAATTGATTATCTTGGTTAACCATCTATTGAATGCTATTGCTTTATTCAATGCTTATATTTGGTTTAATATATTTCTACTGGGCTGTGGCTCACCCTTTATGGAAACATCATTTTCAGGTCCAGGTGATAAGCTACCTCCCAGGACTTAGCTTGGAAGGATTTGGATTTTGAA
The DNA here is from genome assembly GCF_055761805.1 of Camellia sinensis. Taxonomy (NCBI): domain Eukaryota; kingdom Viridiplantae; phylum Streptophyta; class Magnoliopsida; order Ericales; family Theaceae; genus Camellia; species Camellia sinensis. The sequence goes on along the minus strand of NC_138961.1, from coordinate 64,762,426 downwards.
GACTATCTTTAGTTGTTTGTTTTTATTTGATAAATAATCAAGCCTAGGGCTTTATTTGTATTTGAGTTAGAACTCATATTTTGTATCCAAGTGTTGGCTTGGAGAGATGTAAGCCCATAGGGCATTTAATTTGATGTTACATGTAATGCTTTTATTTAGTAATACTCTGATGAATGAATAAATAAATAGTTTTCTTAAAGTAATGCATGTTGATGATATACATATGATGGGTTTATTTTGAGGGCGTTACAAATATTCACATTTTCAAAATTCACCCAAACAATGCTGTGGCTGAGCTCATCATCACCCTTATTGTTGTCATGCTCACCATCTCCACTAACCATTATGCAACTCCGGTTTAATTTTTTATTTTTGTAAATATAAAAAGACAATGTTGTGGGAATAAGAATGTACCGTTACAGTTTTAAAGAGTTAAAAATGAAAAATAAAAAAATGCGTGATTTTAGGTTTTCTTATTCCATATATAGGTGTTAAATTTTCTTTTTAAATCCATAAATTATGGAATAGTATTCATTATTTAAAATTTTATTTATTGATGGGCAAGTCAATTAAATGTTTTTAATTTTTTCCAAATAAAAATTTGAAAATTTTGTTTAAGAAATTTAAAAAATGGCCAAATCATAAAGAACAATATAAGACGTCTTATTCTATAAAAAAATAAAAAAAGCTCTTAACTATATTATCAAATCGTATATATCAAAAGAAATAATAACAACAATATAAATAATACACAAACATCCAACCCCTCCCCCTCCCCCCCAAAAAAAAATCAAATCAAATCAACTCCCAAAACAAAGATAGTTAACAAATATATATTTATTATCAATTTAGGTGGAAAAAAGATACATTGGAAAAAAGAAATTTAAAATCATAAATAATTAGTGTCATTATTTTTTTTATTTGAATTGTTTTGATCAACATTATTTTTGAAAAGAGTGGGGGTGACTTATCATATTATTTTGAATTTTAAAATTCAAAACTGTAGATAATTAAAACTTTTTTTTTTATTTTTGGATTTTTGATTTAGGGAACTAACCACTAGATTTTTTTTTAATTTCTTTAAAAATTAACAAATTAACAAAATTAGTTTGAGAATTTGAAATTTCCACAATTATTGTTCTTAAAAATACACTTTTCCTTATATATATATACTAACGTATGCCCGTGTCTGAAAGTACAATATAAATAATGTTAGGATTAGAATATAATTGTAATTCCAACACTATTTAAATTTATTTTTTAATTTGATAAAATCATAAATTTGTTATAAAATTTTGGAGTTCCCACAAAACTCCTCGCGAAAACTCGATTTTGCTTATATAATCTATAGCTAGATAGATAGATATGCTTAGCATACATACAATTTCCATAGGAATACATATAATATTGTTTTTGCTTATATAATTATATGAAAATTGTATGTATACCCATAATGTCCTAGTGTATTATGGGCATACATACATACTATGGAAATATGTGTAAAATATAGTGAACAAAAAGGAGAAAATAAAAAAATTAACAAATAGAGAGAAAAATAAAAATGGGAGAAAATAAAAAAATAAAAAGAAAAAAAAGAGAAAGGTGGGATCATGGAATCATGGAAGGATGGGTGAGAAAATGAAAAAGTAAGAGAGAGAGAATCAGGAAAGTATAAAATATATATGTAGGATATTGTTTGGGAAAATATATCCTAGCTATTGTTTTATAATTTGAATATATTTGAACCATCCAAATGTCCTAATAGGACAAAAATATGTTGAAGATTCAAAAACCATCCTGCTTTATTAAAATATGTTGAAGATTCATATAAGGTCTAAATTTATGAAGTCTATTAGGTATTCAATATATTTAAAAATAATAATTAATTGTTCAAATTCATTTAATTTGTGAACTATAAAATTCATTAATTTAATCTTCACGTACACAGTAAAATCTGGCTCCTAATTCTGGAATCGTAGATTTTTCCATATAATATGAATAAAAATAAATGAACAAAAAGGAGAAAATAAAAAAAATAAAAATAAAAATAGAGAGAAAAATAAAAATGGGAGAAAATAAAAAAAAAAATAAAAGGAAAAGAGAGAGGAATGTGTGATCATGGGATCATGGAAGGATGGGTGAGAAAAGGAAAAAGTAAGAGAGAGAAGCGGGAAAATAGAAAATGTACATGTAAGATATTTTTTGAAAATATATCTCAGCCGTTAGTTTTATAATTTGAATAGATCTAAGCTGTCTAAATATCCTGGTAGGACAAATGTATGTAGGACAAATTTAAAAATCTTCCTGCTTTATTATATAGATGTTGAATATTCATATAAAGTCTAAATTTATTAAGTCTATCAGGTATTCAATATTTAAAAATAATAATTAATTGTTCAAATTCATTTAATTTGTAGACTATAAAATTCTTTAATTTAATTTCCACTACACACAGTAAGATCTGGCTCATAGTTCTGGGATCGTAGTTTTTTTTCATATAATATGAATAAAAATAAGTGAACAAAAAGAAGAAAATAAAAAAAAAGAGAGAAAAATAAAAATGCCAGAAAATAAAAAAATAAAAAGAAAAGAGAGAGGAAGGTGGGATCATGGGATAATGAAAGAATATGTGAGAAAAGGAAAAATTAAGAGAGAGAGAAGCGGGAAAATAGAACATGGACATGTAGGATATTTTTTAAAAATATATCTCAACCGTCGGTTTTATAATTTAAATAAATTTAAACTGTTCAAATATCCTAATAAAATAAATATGTATAGGACAAATTTAAAAATTATCTTAATTTATTATATAAATATATAAATTTTTAACCCTAGATTTCTCCTCAATGTAGACTCTATTAAAACAGTTGTGCGATCCACTTTTTTGATAAACCTCCAGTTCCTTTCTCTCTCTACCACACCCAAATCTCAAAACAATCTGTGATGTGTATTTATGTATAGACTACGCACTCATCCGATTTCAAAATTTAGGTAAAAATAAAAATCTTTTCCATATCTTGTGTCTTTTTTTTTTTTTTCCCTTTTCTTTTCTTTTCTTCACACCCATGTAAAAAGTAGATTGCCAAATTTAAAAAGTATCTTAGATTTAGGAAGTGATTAACAAATCCACAACTAATTTTGGTCTATTTTAAGAAAAAAAAAAAAAACCGTCAAATGTGAAACATGAAATTTCCTATTAACTAGTTCCTTTCCAAATTTAATCCCTCACTCGTATTCCATACAACTAGACCTATCCTTTTAACATGTACTTCCCTTTTGTTAGTGGATGAGATTTGTGATGAGACCCACCTCATATTTTCCACTTTTGGTGTGTGATATATAGGGATTGAGAAATGTTAGGGATCATGAAAATTTTTTCATGAAAATGATCATGAAAAATTTGTGACTTTTAGATTACCTTGATTAGTGTGTGGTGCTTTATTCTAAGTGTAATCCAAAAGTCACAAATCTTTCATGATCATTTTCATGGAAGACTTATCATGATACCTAGAATTGCTGATAGAGATTTTGAGTTAGGGTATGGTTTTTTTTTTTTTTTAATTTGGAATTGGAATTGGATCGGAGAGAACAGTCTAATGCTCGAATTTGTATTTTTTTTTTTTGTAAATTAATGATTTAATCATTAAATATTGAGTCTATTTTTTTTTTTAAATCTACTATTAAATTTATAAATCTAAACAAAATTTTTAAAAAATTAATGTGGAGCACATTCAGAATTCGAATTGGACATTCAATTCAATTGCTCGAACCGGGGAGAACCTTGGCCGTTGGATTATTTGGAAAGTAGTCAACTGTCTCATTTAATGGAGAATCTGAGGAATTTGATCGGGTTGTTGTATATGGGGTTGATGATGAATCATCAAGAGATGGATAGCCCCTTGATTGAAATCCACAGTATTGTCCATGTATAGAACTTGTTGCATTGAATCATAATAATAATTTCAAGATTAATTATCTCTTTTTTTTAATCATATTGTAATATCTGTTTATTTGTCAAACTGGATTACGGATTGGATAACAAAGCCAACTTTTATAAAATAGCATATAGTATTAGAAGATTATTATTGCTAGTACGACAATGAAAAATACTTGAAATATTTAATTTATCTCTTTTAAAAATTATTTCTAATGATATATTTGATAAGTGTTAAATTTTGATTTGTTTAATCTCAATGCATATCATTAAGAGTCATTTAAGGGTGATAAATTAGGGTATTATGTAACATTGTTCAAACCAATTACATGTGGCAAAATCTTCTATATTTTTCATTTTTTTTTTTTTTTGTTCTGTTGTCTTAATAAATTTTCAATTACTTAGCTTTTGTCTGGGAAGAACTAATTCAACTTGATTTTTTTGGTTGTTTGTTTGCGAAAAACTTTTGGCTTTTTTTGGTTTGGATGTGATGGTTGTGAGGATGTGATGGTTGTGAGTAGGGTTGTGCAAAATACTGCTTAATCCGTTGAAACTGCACCAATCCGCACCATTCCATCTCCTAACCGCAAATTAAACTTTAAATTTTATAATCCGTCTTCAAAATCACTCTGCTCCATTATAGTTAATACATATATATTTTTTAACTTCTAATGAAATATCGTAAAAATGAGTGTGAAATAGATTTAAGATGTAAAATTTGTTACAAATTAGTAGTTCTATATATGAAAAAAATGTTATGCAAATTAGTATCATATATTATGCAAATACTTGATAATATCATCCAATCTGCCCAAATCGCGATTTGCCAATCCGTAATTTGATTTATACTTTTACTTACAAACCGTCTAAATCGCATCGCGCACACTCCTTGTTGCAAATTAACCTATTTTATCTTTTTGTGCTAATTTAGCCATTTTAACCCTTCCCAAACAAAGCCTTAATGCGTGGTGCTACATATATCACTCCTATTTTGACCTCTAATGAGGTGGAATGAAGAGAGATAGAGAGAAGAAGGATGATGAGTGAGCAGTGGGGTATATTTCATATCGTTATTAGGGGTGGATTAGGGGTACTCAATTAGGAAAAATTATTAGGTACTCTTAGAATACCACATGTTCATACTCCTTCACCAATTTTCATTTACTATGCCTCTCATGTTTTTTAATTACTCAACACAAAATCATAATATCTCACTATCAATCATAATATCATGGAGTATCATGCGGCCATGTTACAGAATATCCAATAATCACCACCTCAATTAGAGTTCCTAAGCATTTTTTTAACTTAATTATGCATTGACATTTACGTGCTTCAAAATTTTTATTTATTTCAAATTATTATTGATAGCATTGAGAAGAATAGAGAAATTTGGAAAAGAACTTAGCCATGAAAACTACCCATCTATTGATCATTAGCCCTTATTGGCATTAGCTAAAGTTATTTTTTCAGTTAAACCAGTCCAAAAAAAATAAAATAAAGAGAGTAAAAACTAGTTGTTTTTATCTTAAAAGAACAACTATAACAAATATTTCGTATTAATAAAAAGCTATTTTTTGATTAGATAAGTCAAAAAATCAAAAAATATTTCTCTAAAAAATCAACTTTCTCATTAATATATATATATTTTTTGGTTTTCAGTAATTACCAAATATATCAATTAGTTTAATTAAAAAAAAGCAATTAAACAACTAAAAATGAATTATCAAACTCCACTAATATCCAAAATTGATATCCACAAATCAAAACCAAAACCAAAAATTTGGCAAGAAAAACAATAATAAATGGTTTTAGATTTAAGAAATAAACTTTTTATTTTTATTTTTTTAAACACCACGGTATTTTTAAAAACAAAATAATCTTGAATTATTGGATAGTGAATCTAATCACCTTCTTTGGTTCCAATTTCCTAAATTTAATTTTATAAAAAAATAAATTTTTTATTTTTCATATTTTTTTTCATTTTTAGTATTTTTTAATATTTTAATTAATTTTTTATTTTTTAGATACACTTAAAAAAATACAATTAAAAATTATAATATTTATGAAACAATCTTTAAAAAAGTTTACTAAATACCAAAAATTAAAAAAAAAATCAATATATTTTTGTATTCTTGTGTATATATTAATTATTTAAAATATTTTTTTACAAATATTTTACTTTTTAAGGCCTCGTTTGGGAATATGTTTTTTAGTATTTTTTAACTTTTTGGTTAAAATATGATAAAAAAACTAGTATGTTTGAGGTGACTTTTTAATTTTTAACAAAAAGATGTGCAAAAATAAAAAGAAAAGAAAATCTTTGACTTTTTGATACAAGTTGTTGATTTTTTGATTTTTTTAGTGACTTTTTGACTAAAAAAGTAACTTACCAAGCAAGTAAGTACAATAAGTTAAGTGCATTTAAAAGGTAAAAAAAAAATTGTTTACAATATTAAAAAAATTACCAAAAATAAAAATATATAAAAAATAAAAAATTTAATTTTAAAAAAAATTAAATTCCAAAAATTTAGAAGCAAAGAAGGTATGCTATATAATAGTAAAATCTTGAGAGGATCAAACGGGTTAGATTTAATGGGGCCCACTTAAGAAACAAAGCTTGAGGAGCAAGGACCTGTTTGGATAGTTTCCAAAAATAAGTGAATCCCCAAGTTAAAAAACCGCGTAATTATAAACTTTAGGGTAATAATGCCAATAACAGATACGCAAATCTTTCTCTATATTTACAATGGCTAAACAGAGAGAGAGAGAGAGAGAGAGGGAGAGAGAGAGTCCTATATATACAAGAAATCTCATACAGAGAAAATAGATAGAGAGAGAGAGAGAGAGAGAGAGAGAAAAGGAGGAGATAATGGTGAAGGAATCTGTTAGGAAGTGTTCGCACTGTGGACACAACGGGCATAATTCGAGGACTTGCAATGGGAATGGAAAAGGGTGTTTGAAGCTTTTTGGGGTAACTATTTTGACGCAGAAAGAAGATGAATCGATCAGGAAGAGCAAGAGCACTGGCAATTTGATTGCATGCAATGGCGAACATAGCGTTCTCGATGTTGGGTATCTCTCTGATGGCCTCATTCATTCCAAAAGAGCCAACGATGCTCATGAAAGGAAGAAGGGTAAATCATCAATTCTCTCTCTGTTCTTTGATTCTATGTTTTTTTTGATGATTTTGTGATCTGGGTTTGTTTAATTTTGTATCTGGATTACAGCTATTCATCGATCTTGCCCTCTGTTTTTGTTACATCATTGTTTTCAATTTTGTGTTGCTCCAGATTGGTTCTGCTTTTGATTGTTTTTTTTTTTTTTTGATTTGATGTTTCAAATTTTCGACAATGGGAGTTATGGTTTCTTCTAAAACATTTATTCCTTTTATTTCAGTTTGAAATTTGAAATACAATTCTATACCTTTTTTTTCCTTCTCTATATTACATTAGGCTAGAGCGTTAATATATATATATATATATATATATGTATGTATATATGACACAATTTTAGCTGAAAGTTTATGATTATAAGATTAATGTTATGATCAATGCTGATCAAATGGGTTGAAGAAGTGTTTTTGTTATCGAATACCGGGCATTGATATGTTTTTCATATTGTATTGCTGCCCAACTATCATGTTCAAGGCTTTTGTGCTTGATTGTTTCAACTTAGATATAGACTAATTGCTTGTTTTTGGATGTCCCATTAGAATTTGGTTCATACTGTAATTCCATTCTTCAAGACCTCAATTTCATCAAATTGAAAGATAATATAGGTTCTTAGATATATATATATATATATATATATATTTTGATGAGGAGCCTCCCCAAGGCAGGGCTATATTGGGTCCAACCTTGCAGAGTAAACCTGGGATACTTGCAATAACAACAGAACCACAGGTGTCGGTTAAGCCCGAAAGATACTAGCAAGAGTCAAATCTAGATGGTCAGCTTTACATTTAATCCCATGGTCCAACCCCTTTGTCGCTAAGGTACCCCTGCAGATTCCTAGAGATAAATTTTGATTGTTGCAGGCAATGCTCTTAATTAGAGCAAATTTTTAATTATTATTTTTGGGTTATTTAGCACAATTAAATTATGTTTTTGCCTTTTTTTTTAAGGGGTGCCATGGACTGAGGATGAACACCGTGCGTTCCTAGCTGGTTTGGAGAAGCTCGGAAAAGGTGATTGGAGGGGAGTTTCGAGGATTTACGTGCCATCTAGGACCCCGACTCAGGTGGCTAGCCACGCTCAGAAGTATTTTATCAGGATGTCCACAGCAGACAAGAAGAAACGCCGATCAAGCCTCTTCGACATGTCTTTCAATGAACCACAAATTTACCACTCTCCTTCTCAAGAACCCCTTGACAAAACTGCTGAAATCTCACCACAGGTTAGCTGTTAAAAAAAAGGACTCTTTTTCCTTTCTTGAGTATGAAATTACAAGTTTTTGTAATAAATTCTTGGACTCATGCAGGCTGATAAATTACCAGCTACTAATTTGAACAACAATGGTGACACACAAGGACAGGTTTCTGTGAGTACTAATTTAATGCATTTAAATTTTAGTTGTATGAAAGCAAATGAATATTAATGACTATTACCGGGTAATTGTAATATTACAGGCAAGTACATCAGCATTGGTTGCAAGCCCATTGGAAGCGCCCCCGGTTTTACCCCTCGCGGCAAGTTACGGTGTTCCTGATTTCCGCCAAATGCCATACATGCCGATGGTAAGAGAATCCATATCCTAACAGATTTTGCCCAAGTATTACTTTGTTTTGTTCTGAAATCCTAGTTATGCAGGAGTATCAATTTTGTGGTGCAATACATACACATATATATTATATCATATAAAATATTTAGATTGTTGGCGCAGATGAAAAGAATATTTATCAATATTTTGCTTTGGTGTGGATTTGCAATGTATTTGTGGATTTTTCTGCATGTTATGAGACAATTATAGCTTGGATTTTTAAAATAAGTTGATATTATGAGATAAATAGAAGGGAAAAAAAAAGAAGAGAAAGAGATGTTGTATTTTCATTTCGAATATGAATTTTGAAAATTGTCTTCTATTCTTGAAAAATAAAAATAAAAATTAAAGCAATATCTAAGTTGCATTTGTAGAATTATTTTAGAAGAAAGCAGTGCCTTTCATTTGCGTACTTTAAAATTTTGTCATGTGACATACTCAAAATTTCTCATTTGCCATTATTTATTTATTTATTTTATATGAAAACTCTCCATCAATATTTCTATGTATTTTAGAATTTTGTAGTGTATTTTTGGATCTTTTTGCACGTGTTGTAGGATAATTGTAGTTTGAATTTTTCATTAAAATATCATTTCAAATATTGTCATGCTAGAGAACAAAGAACAAATTAAAACAATGCCTAAAATGCATTTGTAGGACTATTAAAAAACAATTTTAAGCTATTTTTAGACTTCTACCCAAAAAAAGAAGGAAAAAAAAGAAGATCCAATTAAAGAAATGATAATAAAAAAATTGAAAATGAAAATATTACTTATCTGTTTCAATTATAGGAGTTCGTAATAAATTGTGCTCTTTTTGTTGCAATTTTAATAAATATTTTTTGTACAATATTAAGTTATTTTTTGTGGTTTTTGATTTTCTACTTCAATGCATACATTTGAATTGTAATAACAAATTAATTTTATAAAACTTTTAATTCATTGTTAAATTTTTTGAGAGCATTTATTTTTGGATTTGTGTTGCTTCGAGTTTTTAGATATATGCATCAAGAAAGAGAGTTTTTTTTGCATTATTATTGTACAATACATATTTACATAAAATTAAATTTCAAATACATTCCGTGCATGGCATGATTATAAAACTAGTAATATGTAAGTAGAGTTTTTTTCTTGAAAAGTTCTAAAAGGCTACCACATGTCCTTAGAGCATCTCCAACGGTTGAACAAAATTTTCACCAAATTTGAGTAAAAAAAAGGCATTTGGCTCAATCTGATATCAATCACTCCAACGGTATACTGTAACTTTTATCAAAACGTACCGGACGTCCGAGGGGACGATCGACCGGTCGACCGGAAAGAACAAAATCTGTACAATTCTGTAATTGAATTTTCAAGCTTGAGGGTCATCCGGCGGTCGACTGGGTGGTCGACCTCCCAGTGTAAAATTTGTACAAAATTTTGTGCAAAATTGGTCATCCGGTAGTGAAAGTACAACGGTAATAAATAGTGTTTTGGTAAAAGACCCAGCGCATTCTCAGTTTGGTGAAATTTTTGTTTAATTCTCAATGTGATATCATTTTGGTAAAACCATTGGAGAGAGAAAAAGTGACTTTTTCATCAAATTTCAAATCTAATGCACAATTTGATGCACCGTTGGAGATGGGCTTACAAGAATTAAAGAAGCATTTGTATCTTTAGGTCTTTTACTCTTCCTTTTGCATTTTTTTCTCTCTCATCTCTCTCTCTCTCTCTCTCTCCCTTCTTATTTTATCTATAAATGTATTATTTTGAATTTTTGATTTTTAATTGCTTTTACAAAAGTACGATAAAGAAAATATAAATGTCATTATGAAAAAAAGGGAAAAAAATGACAAAAGAAAAAAAAAAGAAAAAAGAAAAAGAAGGCAAAATTACTTACAGTTTACTTACTAGAGTATATAAATAAGCCTAGCTAGGAAATGATAATGTAAGTGGACATGAAAAATTAAATACAAAAGCATTCTTTTCCATGATATTCCTTTCGGTAAGAAAAAAAGGTTGGTGGTAGACATAGTAACATTTAGACTCCTTTTGTTTGTTATAAAGTATTTTCATTAATATCTATATGTATGCATGGCATTTTTTTTCATTTGACTGCGTAAAAGTTTGTAAAACAATTTCGAACAATTCATTTTACATTGGATTACATAAAATTACTAAAGAAATCATACATATCATATATAAATAAAATTATGCATTATATTAGCAAGTTCGAAGAAGTTGCCACATATTTATTTTAAGCAAGTTAATATTTTGTCAAATGTGCTCTTTATTTTACCATTTCTTTCTCCACATTTCCTCTAGAAAACTTTATTTTTCTTCCAACTCTCCCTCTTTTTATTTTTTCATTTTTATTGCTTTGCATTTATGTTTGTGAAGAATTTATGTGTTCATCAAAGCCTCTCATGTTCATCCCCTTCATCTTCTTCTTTGCTTATTATATCTTCTCCAAAAAAACAAAGAAAAAAAATGCAAAAAAGAGTTTATTGGGTGCCAAAAAAATAAAAAAAAATCATCTGTAAGTTCTTCTCATTTGTTCCAATTTCAAATAACTATTATATATTGATTTGGGAATTCATGAAATATATGTATTGGATTTTTTTTTTTTTTTTTTACATTTTTTTGGTATAGTAGTTAGGAAATTAAATTTGGCTAATTGTCATTTGGAAATAGGCTATTTTAGTAACTTTTTGACTTTTTGGCTAAAATATGAGATTAAAAAAATTAGTGTCTAATATGTTTGGAATGAATTTTTGATTTTTTATGCAAAAAGTAGAGAGAAAAGAGAATCTTTGACTTTTTGGTACAGGTTATAAGTTTTTTTGTTTTTTTAGTAACTTTTCGACTTTTAAGTTAAAACAAGCACATGCTAAACGAGGCCTGAATATGTATTTATTACATCTATCTAAAACTTTTTTTTTCACTCGAACTAATAATTCTTAAGTCTCCTACCAATCAATCATGACGGTGATGAGTTATAAATTTGCAATATTCAAATCAAAATGTGTGTTGTGTATGATAAAGTTGATAAGAAAAATCAAAGATCCTTGATATAAAAAATAATTATAGATAATAGAGATGTATAATAAATTTACTGTCATAAATAAAGACTTATGATTGATGAAATCCAATTTTGCCTTCTTTGACATTAGGCATTCGTTGTTTAGTATGTAGATTTATATTTTGTTTAAGCATATGAAATGAAAGATGGCTACTATATGATTCACATATATGAAAATTAGTTTTCAAGTATTATTTTAATTAGCTAATAGAAAAATTATTTTGAATGATGATTAGTTGTAAGAAAATCCTCTAATTAGAGGCACTCTACCTGGAACTCTAACTATTGATTCAATTGCTTAGCCCTAACTAGTTTTTCACTGAATTTCTCATATTTATGCAGGTGGGAGTCTCCGGCAATGTGCAGAACTTTCCGGGAGGCACGCTTTACCCGACCATGTCATTGGTTCCAATGGTGAATTTTCCCAACCACCATGGCTATTTCTATGTTCCTAAAAGCTATGGAAACTTTGCAACTTGTGGACCTTACATGGCTCAACCATCAAGTGGTCTTTTGGCACAGCCACTCACACATGGGTTTTTATCTCAAGCAGGCTCTGCTGAAACTTCTTCAATTGTTAATAAAGATGGCTTGGATATGCATGTTGGAGTGAATTGAATCTCTTAATCAATCTGTTTAGTTTAGCTGTTTTGTTGAGATGATTGCCCTCTTGTTTGAAGGGGTAGAAGAAAAATGGAACAATGATTGAGAATTTGTTTTTATCGTGAATAAAATTATTGGCCATTCTTTCTCTTGTCTTATTGTCTTTTTCCTAGTTGTTTGCTGGTTGACTCTTGTTTTCTGATATATTGTTTTACATCTGTTTGCCTACTTTGGATAATCAACAACGAATGAGAATAACTACTTGGTACTTAAATTAATATATTGGCTTGAAATAAGTCTGTAAATAAATTAGTACTTAAAAGAAGTTAATATTTTAGCATTTTTTTTACTCTCTAGCTTTTCTAATAACTAGTGCATGTGCACGTGCTTTGCACGTGATTTTTTTCTTGTATTTATGTTTATGTTTGTTTTTTTGGTTTGTAGGTTTTATATTAGTTCACTTTTTGAACCATTTTATTATTTTTTGTTAATGTTTAATGTTTATGTTTGAAAGTATAGATATTATTTGGTTGAAATTTGATAAGTCTGAATAGAAGTGTAATCGAATACCATGTCCTTCATATGTGGATTTTTTTGTCAATTCATCAAGAAAATAATGTATGAATTCCTGTGTACGGGGGCATTTATATTTCTGTTGAAGTATTAAAATTTAAAAAGTAGGTTGAAACAATCACATAAAATAATTGCAGTCCATATCATATGGTCAGACTTATTACTATTAAATATATAATTCACCAGGTTGTTTTTGAAATAAATTAAGTAAAGGAAATTGAAAGATAAAAATATTTTACAAAATTCATTCATTCTCTAGTTTGATCATCTCTGAGGACTTTTGAAAATTTGTTTTATTTTTATTTTCTATATCATATTAATCTTCGTCATTTTGTACTTCTTCTGCTACAATCTTCCCAGATATGTGATCCTTATTATTCATTTTGTGTAGCCTCGTGATAAATATGTATGTATTTCCAGAAACAAGTTTTGGCGCGTTATAGAATTTGTTATTCTCACCTTTTTGCAACAACAATAACAATAGTATAGTTTTAAATTAAATTATTTTCTTTGCTATGTATGTATGTTACTAATGTGACACTGTTTATGCATTCGGTAAACTTGCCTTGTCTTTGGATGCTATGAATTCAGTTGCTGGACATCCAATAATTTTTTCAGCTGCTTCAAATAATATGAGACGTAGTTGTCTTTCTCCATCTCCTACTGTAAGCTTCATCAAATATTTGATATTTGATGTGACAAATGTAAATAAATTATGAGATTGTAATTTTGTTATTTAATAAATGCAAAAGATTAATTTCTATTATTATGTAGAACAATCACATACCTTGGATGATACTCTGAATTCGAGTTGTTGCATTTACTGCATTCTGCTCCTTGTTCAGCTTGATAAACTTTCTTATTGCATTCTTTGCAAGTAATATACCAAGGTTGGTCTAGATTGTCTATACGACTGATTGTTACTTTGAAGGAACAATGTGTACTTTATTTGGATACTTATAGTCACGGTGTATTAATATTAATATTAATTTGGTGAAGTAAAAGAGAAATCATAAATTTAGAATTATTACAATTATTATTAGGTTGATAAATTACATACCTGAAAATCAAGTAATGAACGTTCTATCAAATCTTCTATTTTCACTCGTTCGGAACATTGCTTACTTGTTGCCTATAACGTTGTACTTGAGTTGCTTTCAATTGTTTTTTTTATTGCAACTACACATAATAATTGTTAATTTCCTTATTGTATGAAAGCTATAAATATGAAAACAGAAATGTACGGGAAAGAAATAAACCTTCTCGTATAATCCTGTTGATCAAGTCTGCGCTCCTCTGTTCGACGTCGCTTTACTCCCTGAAAACACAAACGTGAGCTAGCCGACGGGTGTGTGCCGGAAACCTCTCCGATGCCTAAGTCAGCAAAATAGACAAGTAGACAAAAGCTCTGTGTATTCAGAAAACAAAGTTGTGTTACCTCTCCAAAGGTGATGTTGTGAGCTTTTATAGGTTCCGTGTGGCATGATCCTAGTAGGACTTTTACTTCTCCAAGCAGAGTCCTCCTAGGATTCATACTCCTGAAAGATAATGCTTATCCTTCAACACCCCCCTCACTGCTTAAACCAAGTGAGATGGTTTTATAATGGCCGAACTCCAATATGACCGAAGTAAACATGACTATGCATAGCCGCAGAATAAGCCGAACTAGCTCTTCCTTTTACTGCTCTTACGTCGGCTTCTCATGCACAACCCATGGCTTGGTTAGACCGAACTAACATGTCATGACCGGTGTAACTCCAAGACCGTTCTAACTCCAAAGTACCGTTAGACCGATCTAACTTCGATCTTCTGTTGGACCGGACTAGCTTCACGGTCTTAGGACCGGACTAACCTCAAAATATCCATTCGACCGGAATAACTTACATGGCCATTTTACTCGGCCCTTTGTACTGCGGCCCATAACGGCCCATTTCCTAGCTCGGCCCAATTTTCACATAAATTACCCTCTCAATTGCCCCTTAATTCTATCTGCCTAGCATGTTTTGGGATTATCTGTCAACCAGCCGAGCTATAAACTCTCAGCCTTTCCAACCGAGCTATAGATTTTTAGCCTATCCAGCTGGGCTACTTTCACACCGAGCTCTAGCTGTCCGGTAGTAACGTCTCTTCAATCACAGAGACTGAAACGCTTCCCATTCTAATGGTACGTGGTAGGCACTGATTGGCTTAATGCAACTGTCACGCCGCCTTCGTACTCCGTGTTTTTTGAACAGTCCCGCCCAAATTTTGGGCTTTCTAATAAAAACAAATCCTAAGGCAAAAATCCCTCCACTTCTACTATTCATCCTCTTCCTTTTCTCTGAGCTCTACACTGTTCTTCGTCTTCTGAAAGAGTTCTTGTTGCCTTTTGCTTCCATCTCCAGTTCTTGCCTCTTCATCTGGTTAGTATTGCTCCTCTATCTTGCTTTCCCTTGTTTTCGTACTTTGTTTTATGTGTTTTTGCAAAACACATTTGTCCATTTCGCTTTGCTCTGTACTTTTCTGGAAAAAACTTAACAATAGAACACATGAATACATGTAATATCCTGTAGGAAACTAGTTTTTGATCCAAAATCGTGATGCAACCGAACTAGGATACTGTTTATGCTAGGTAAAAGTCTAGTTAGTTTACAACCGGACTAACACTTTATGTTTACACCAGTAGTTTTAATAAGTCAAACCACATCATGTGTTATCTCAGCCGAGGTAACCAACCGAACTAAGTTTGCACTTAGCATACTGAGATACCTGAATTCCAACCGATCTAGGCCTTTGGGGCTAAACCAGCCTCTTAGTTTTTTAGACCGAACTCAGAAAGCTGCCCCTAGACGATCAACCGGTCTAACAAAATCGTTTCCACAACCGAGATATCGAGACGCTTGCCAAGGTCGAGCTAATAAAAACCCTGCTCAAACCGAGCTAGCAATCACCTTGCAGAAACCGAGATAGTGCCTGTAACATCCCACACAGTCGAAGTAGGACTTCTTTTTTATCTTGTTTTTAATTTGTGGCACAGCCCAATAATCTGTGCTTAACACCTTTGTTCTTCACTTTGCAGACTTAGGTTGCCCAGGCACTCCTCTGCGCGCTCAACCGAGCTATTGAGCACAATTTTTAGACCGAACTAATTTATTCATAACTTATAAAATAAATGGGGAAGTATAGATTTTTAGTAAATACTCCGGGTGGTCTAGCCGAATTCCGAAGGGATTATGGCATACCTGACGATGTACACCTTACCCTGGCCGAAAAAGATGTCATACCCTGGGGGAATGAAGGCTTTGTCCCCTTCACCCTCTTGTCCATAATTGAAACCGGACTACGATTTCCAGTCCAACCCTTAATTTGTGAGTTTCTTAGGCAAACCAGACTATGCTCAACCCAACTATCCACCAATTCATACCGTATAATAATGGGAATAGCCGAACTAAACCGCCAAGCAGGTCTCAACCTTGGTCTGACCGAAATCTTTCACCAATACTTCATTGGTTCGAAGGAAGACGACTGGGTGTACTATCTTAGAATACGCCATCGTCGTGAGAAAATAATAAAAAACACACCGGATAAAGACTTGAATGACGATGATTTTTTCTGGGTGTCTGGGAACTTTGAGGATCACCAAGCCCAGATTCTTGGCCAAAGCATCAATTGGAAAAAAGGAACACCTGGTATAATTACTTCGGTTTTTTTTTTTTTTTTTTTTTTTGCGTGTTTTTCTATATTTCGGTTTTCAATTTTTCAGCCGAACTAACAGTTGTCTTCTTTCGCAGATTCTGCCCACCTCCATTCTCTATACAGCTACCCAAATCTAGCGACCTTGCGCGCCGCACTACGGTATCCAGAACGTAGTTGGGCCAAGCTGCTAAAGTTCGAACCGACCTATAAATACAGCGGCCGCCGAAAAGCGAGAGTGACCGACTTTCTGCTAGAGGAGGCCCCAGAACCAGACCCAACCTTGCCATAAATCAGACTAATCCCATTGACGACTGAAGAAGAAATGGCCAAGAGAAACAGAGTCAGGGCCCTCTTGACCGAGACCAACAGACCCGAAGTACCGCCACCAAGCCAAACGCAACCTGCCGTTATGGCCCTTCCTTCTCAACAACCTTCTTTATCACGTCCATCCAAGCACGCCCGATCTACCCCGACCGAACAACGTCTTATTGATGAGGACGAATCCATCCCTCCACCAATTTCACAGCCGGAGCCTTCTGACCGGGCTGGCTCTTCCAGGTGGGCACCGAAGCTGAAATTTCAGAACCGCTTTATTCAAGATACCGATTCGGTGGTCGCTGAGAAGGATCACTTGATGGCCTTCAATCTTGCCAAAAGTGTGTGCCTTCCAGCAGACATGGAACACCACCAGAATTTGATCGAGCTAAAGGCCATTCGATCGGCCACCAAGTCCATGATCCTGGTATGATGCCCCTTGTCTCTAAATTTTTTTTTTCTAACTTTCAGTTCGACTTCCTCATTGATTTCTTTCCAATCATTTCAGTCTCTTCAGAAGAGCCAAATTGCCCACCAAAAGGTATTAGAGCTCAGGAAAACGGCGAGGTAGGCCCTGGCAGAAGTTGAAGCAAAAACGACCGAGCTGAAGGAATCCCATCAAAAAACGGCCGAGCTAGAGGCCGAGGTAGCTCGTCTAACCGGACTGGTTACCTCGGCTGAGGCTGACAAATAGAAGGCGTTGATCGTGATGAAAGACAAGTACCTTCGTGAGCTAGTCAAGCTTGAAGGGAAAAAGGATGCCGAAATCGCCGAGCCGAAGAAGAAGATCAGTGATGCCAACGTTGAAGGTTTCAAAGAGGCTGAGGGCCTCTACATTCCACAATGTGAGGGGGTGAAGGACTTATTCTTTAAGTGCGGCTGGAGAAATGCTGTGGAACAGCTCGGTTATGGGCCCGAAACCGAGGTCTACAATGCTCCGCAATACTTTATTCCAGCCTCACTAGCTGAATATGCTGCTTCTGTTCAACAACAATTTTTGCAAGGTTCAGATGATGAAGATGAAGAAAACGAACCAACTGTTACTCCGGTAGTCAACGAGCAAGGCAACGATCAATCAGCTCAGTTGGAGCCAACGGTTGAAGACCTGACTGTTGAGCCGTCGACTGACATCGTTTTGCTAGTTGCTACTGAGACTGATCTTCCATCTGCAACCGGTGTTCAACGCCGACCTTGAAGACCTTTTCACTTGATTCTGTACTTTCTTTTCATTGTTACTTTTTGTTCTTGTAACCGGGCTATGGCCCCCCTTTGTAATTGCTCTTTAATGAATGAATTTTTTTTTTTTGTTTTGAACTCTTATTTCGGTTGACCTGTATGCTTGTACTTGCAATGACTTTTCCATGATCTTTTCACTTCCAACTGTTATCTCGGTTTAAATTCCTGTTTGAGCTTGCCTTCTTAATAGTATTGTGGCCGAGATACTTTAATCTGGTCTCAACTGAGTAATCTGACTGAGCTATCCAGCCAATCACTCTTTAGCCGATGTATTTATTTCGGCTAAGGAGTACTAAGAGTTTGTTTAATCCAGCCAACCATTCTTTAGCCGATGTCCTTACTTCGGCTAAAGAGTTCTAAGAGTTGGTTTAGTCCAGCCAACCACTCTTTAGCCGATGTCCTTACTTTGGCTAAAGAATTCTAAGAGTTGGTTTAGTCCAGCCAACCACTTTTTAGCCGATGTCCTTACTTCGGTTAGAGAGTAACAAGGGTTGGTTTAATCCAGCCAACCACTCTTTAGCCGATGCCCTTACTTCGGCTAAAGAGTACCAAGAGTTGGTTTAATCCAGCCAACCATTCTTTAGCCGATGTCCTTACTTCGGCTAAAGAATTCTAAGAGTTGGTTTAATCCAGCCAACCTTTAAGTTAGTTTTTTCCAGCCAACTTAGAAAAGAATGTTTGGTTATTTCGACCAAATGTCCTGCAGCCTGGATCCTTATCCTGGGCTTAGGAAGGGTGTTGGTTTAATCCAGCCAACCTCTAAGTTAGTTTTTTCAGCCAACTTAGAATAATGTTTGGTTATTCCGACCAAACGTCCTGCAGCCTGGATCCTTATCTTGGGCTTAGGAAGGGTGTTGGTTTAATCCAACTAACCTCTAAGTTAGTTTTTTCAGCCAACTTAGAATAATGTTTGGTTATTCCGACCAAACGTCCTGCAGCCTGGATCCTTATCCTGGGCTTAGGAAGGGTGTTGGTTTAATCTAGCCAACCTCTAAGTTAGTTTTTTCCAACCAACTTAGAATAATGTTTGGGTATTCCGACCAAACGTCCTGCAGCCTGGATCCTTATCCTGGGCTTAGGAGGGGTGTTGGTTTAATCCAGCCAACCTCTAAGTTAGTTTTTTCCAGCCAACTTAGAATAATGTTTGCAATATACCTAACTTTACTAAAGCTAACTTTTTCAGAGAACAACTTATGCTGAAAAGAATCGATTTGTTTTATTGCGGAAAGAAAAAATTACACATGTTTGAAAGAGGAAAGCTAAAAATAAAATAACTTGAGATTGGCTGTGTTCCATGGCCTAGGGATTGCTTTGCCGTCCTTGTCTTCTAGGTGGTACGCCCCTTTACTTGCTAACCCAACCACTTTGTAAGGACTTTCCCAATTAGGCCCTAGCTTGCCATCTCCTAGCACCAGGGTGTTTCCCATTACTTTGCGCAGCACCCAATCTCCGATCTTGAATTGTCTTGGATGTACTGTTTTGTTGTATTTCCTGGATAACTCTTGTTGATACGAGGCAGTGTGGACTAGTGCTCTTTCTCTTCTTTCTTCGGTGAGGTCGAGCTCCAATGTTATGGCTTCTCCATTCAAGTCGGGATCAAAATTTTCGCTTCGAATTGTGGGGAGGCCAACTTCCAGTGGGATTACTGCTTCCATTCCGTAGGCTAAGGAGAATGGTGTTTCTCCTGTTGATCGTCGAGGCGTGGTGCGGTAAGCCCATAAAACATGAGGAAGTTCTTCCGCCCACTTGCCTTTTGCCTTCTCTAACCTTTTCTTTAGTCCATCCATGACAACTTTATTTGATGCTTCTGTTTGGCCATTTGCTTGAGGATACGCTGGTGTAGAATTGTAGAACTCTATCTTGTATTCTTCACAAAAGCTTCTGAAAATTTTGCCATCAAACTGGGTGCCGTTGTCTGATATGAGGGCTTTAGGTATGCCGAATCGAGTAATGATATTTTGCTAGACAAACTTCTTCACATCTCTTTCCTTGATTGATGCCAATGCTTCTGCTTCCACCCACTTTGTGAAGTAGTCTGTTGCTGCGAGAAAGTATTTCCTGTTGCCGGGTGCTGTTGGAAGTGGTCCTACTATGTCCAAGCCCCACATTGCGAAAGGCCATGGGCTAGTCAATGGCAGGAGTTCTCTAGCTGGTTGATGTATTTGGTGTGCGAATTTTTGGCATTTCTCGCACTTCTTCACATATTTTTCTGAGTCTGCCTGCATGTATGGCCACCAGTATCCTTGTGAAATGGCCCTGTAAGCTAGCGATCTTCCTCCTTGATGGCTTCCGCACACCCCTTCGTGTATCTCGTATAAGAATGCTTCCACTTTGCTAGGGTGGACACACTTTAGATAGGGTCCTGAGAACGACTTTTTGTATAATGCCAGAGATGGGGAGAGCCAAAATCGCTGTGATTTTGCTCTAATTTTGTTGGCTTCTTTCTTTTCTTCCGGTAGGATGCCATCTTTCAAGAATAGTATGATGAGATCCATCCATGAGGGGCCTAGATCGGCGCAGCATACTTCGTCTGCTTCGGGGTCTTCGATGCTTGGTCTTGGTAAGTAGTTGATGAGCAATGGATGAGGGATGGATGTATCTGCCATTGAAGCAAAGCCTGCTAGTTCGTCTGCTCTGCCGTTCTCTTCCCTGCCTATCTGTTCTATCCTCACTACTTCAAATTTCTTGATTTCTGTTCTGACCAATTCTTGGTACTTGGCCATCCTATCATCCTTTGCTTCATAGTCGCCAGAAATTTGGTTTACCACCACCTGTGAGTCGCTGTAGACCATTAATTCGGTGGCCTTCATGTAGTATGCTGATTTGAGTCCTGCTAGGAGTGCTTCATATTCCGTTTCGTTGTTTGATGCTGGGAAGCCAAGGCTGATTGCTTGCTCTATAACCAGGCCGTCTAGTGAGATGAGGACTATGCCAAGTCTTGCACCATGCCGGTTGGATGCTCCATCCACAAAGAGCTTCCACATCTCACCAACGAACAACTTCCAGCAAGTGGAGGGGTCGGATGATGTTGTGGGGTCAAGAATGTTGCTGGTATTTTCTTCAAGGTCCATGCTTGCTGTCTGCCCCTCGCTATCTGATTGAACCAAGTCTTTATTTGTTGGTGAGTCTTGGTTTGGTGTAGCTTGGTTTGCTTCTTCCTTGTTGTCTTTAGTCTGGTCTGCCTTGGAGTCTAACTAAGTACCTTTTGCTAGGGGTTGCGTTATTCCAGTGTCAACTTCCATCCCTAGTTCAGTTGTGTCAGTTAGGTCGACTGGGCAGATATGATGACTTCCAGGAGTAAACTCTGCGACGAAGTCTGCCAAAGTTTGGGCCTTTACTGTGGTTCTGGGTTGGAACTTGATGTCGAATTGTCCCAACTCTACTGCCCACTTCAAAATTCGCCCAGAAAAGTTCGCCTTCTCAAACAAAGCTTTTAGTGGGAAAGCTGTGAGGACGACTATGGTGTGGGCGTGAAAGTAGTGTGCCAATTTCCTGGAGGCCATCATCAAGGCCAATGCTAACTTTTCCAGTGGCAAATACCTTGTTTCGGCTTCTAGCAATGTCTTGCTGACATAATAGATGGGCAGATGTTGAATTCCTTCCGCACGGACCAACACTGCGCTAATTGCGTGCTGAGAGACTGCCAGGTACAGGAAGAGTTCTTCTCCTGGTATTGGGGTGACCAGCAATGGTGGAGAGGATATGTATTATTTCAAGCTTTCCAGAGCTTGGTCGCATTCTTCGTCCCATTCGAACTTGGCTTTTAAAGCTTGAAAGAATGGTCGTAGTCTGTCTAACGATCGGCTTATGAACCGATTGAGTGCGGCTGCCATGTCGGTGAGATGCTGCACTTCTTTTATTGAGTTTGGTCTCTCCAAATCCTGAATTGCTTTGATTTGGGAGGGGTCCGCTTCTATACCCCGGTTGGTCACAAGGAAGCCCAGGAATTTGCCAGATCCTACACCGAATGCACACTTAGATGCATTGAGGCGTAACTTGTGCTTCTTCAGGATTTCAAACATCTCTCCTAGGTCCTTGAGATGGTCATTCTCATCCTTGCTTTTGACCACCATGTTGTCGATGTAAGCCTCCATCGTTCTTCCTAACAATGGTTCAAACATCTTGGTGACCATTCATTGGAATGTTGCCCCTGCATTCTTCAAGCCAAAGGGCATGACCTTGTAACAGTATAGTCATCTTGGTGTTGTAAAGGATGTGACCTCTTGGTCTGGCTCATGCATGGCGATTTGGTGGTAGCCTCTGTATGCATCCAGAAAGCTAAGTCGGTTGTGCCTCGCCGTTAAGTCTACTAGTTGATCTATCTGTGGTAGAGGAAAGCTGTCTTTTGGGCATGCCTTGTTGACTGTTTTATAGTCGACGCAGACACGCCATTTGCCATTCTTTTTTGGCACTACGACTGTGTTGGAGATCCATCTTGGGTAGTGCACTTCTCTAATTGCTCATGCCTCCAGCAGGTTACCTACTTCTTCCGCTACTATCTCGGCGTGGTGGAGTGCCGATCTGCGTATGCGTTGAATGATTGGTCTGGCGGATAGGTGGACATTAAGTTGGTGACAGATGAAGTTTGGATCAATGCCTGGCATGTCGTAGGGCGTCCAGGCGAACACTTCGATGTTAGAGGTTAAGAATTTCAAGACCTCTAATCTCTCAGTGTTGGACAACGACGAACCGAGCAAAAAGAACTTATTTGGGTTCTTTTCATCTATTTTTACCTCTACCAAGTCCTCCACTTCTTTCTGATCTGCCGCTTTGCCGACATCTGCGAATAGCTCATTATTCTCAGGTTCTTCCACCGAATGAACGTATCCTTTGGCAGCGTGGCTGCCATTTACCGTGGCGAAGCATTGCTTTGACATGATCTGATCTCCATAGACTTCTTTAATTACCCCGGTATCATTGGAGAACCGCATTACTTGGTGGTAGGATGACGCCACTGATCGCATGGCATGCAGCCAAGTTCTGCCCAAGATGATGTTGTAAGTGGAGGGGACTTTCAATACCCAAAACTCTACTTGTTTCGACACACTTCCTGCTCTGGCTGGAAGAATTATTTTACCGACGGGCCATTCTGGCATAGAGTTGAATCCAATTAGGGGAGATACGGCAGGCGCTAAGTCTTTGTCTTGCAGCTTTAATTGTTTAAATGTTTCGTAGTACATGATTTCACATGAACTACCCTGGTCAATCAGAATCTGCTTGACGTCAAAATCCTTGACTCGGAGAGTGACGACCAGGGCATCATTGTGAGGGCAATATATCCGTTCCAAGTCTTTATCCGAAAAAGACATGACGTTTGCTGCCTCTGTCTTCCCCTTCTTGATGGTAGGTTGGGCACTCAGCACCTCTCTAAAGTGCTCAGCCTTTTTGATTGATCCCCTGAGCTCGCATACACGCTCAGGTTCAAAGACTCCATGTATCACATTGATAATGCCTTGAGGTGGGGCATCAATCGGCATCCCATTGGGGTTATTATGGTCCTGGGGGGCTGGTTGCGTTCCTCCTTCAATATATTTATCCAGGTGACCGGCTGGCACCAACTCCTTTAAATGTTGTTTCAATGGTGTACAATTTTCAGTGTGGTGCCCCTTTTCTTTGTGGAAGGTGCATTGCGATCTTTCGTCATAGTCTTTCTGTGCTTCTCCTAGCTTAGCTGGCCACTTGACGAAAGGCTCATCGCGGATTTCGCTCAGAACCCGAT
The DNA here is from genome assembly GCF_055761805.1 of Camellia sinensis. Classification (NCBI taxonomy): domain Eukaryota; kingdom Viridiplantae; phylum Streptophyta; class Magnoliopsida; order Ericales; family Theaceae; genus Camellia; species Camellia sinensis. The sequence continues at coordinate 64,738,550 of NC_138961.1, read as the reverse complement.
AGATCGGTTTTTTGAATACTGTGGTTATGGCCGTGCGGACCCTCAGCCATCTTTTATCCTGGCCCTCTCCGTTGTCTCGCCTACCACGTCCGTTTCTATTAGGTCGATCTACCGTATTGACCTTTGCTGAGGTCTTCTTTTCTGGTACTGTGGTCGCGCCAGATTTTGCTTTGGCACGTGCGTCATCCTCTTCCACTCTGATGTGCTGATGCACTCTTTCCATCAAGGCTTCCATGGTGAGGGGTGGTGTCATGGTGATTGAGTCCCTTAGTCTATTCCCGACTGGAAGGCCTCTTTTGTGCTGTGCAATGGCGAGATTGGTGGGGCAGCCGCCAATTTGGTTGAATGTCTCCCAATAGCGACTATTGTAGGACCTTAGCGTCTCTTTTTCACCCATGTCAATGGAGAGTAGTTGGTCGATCTCCACTGGGGTTTTGGTGTTTGTTCTGAACCTTGTGACAAACGCCTCTGCCAATTGCGCCCAAGAGGCTATGCTGCCTTCTGGAAGTTTTTCAAACCAAGTCAAGCCTAGATCGCCAAGGCTTGACGGGAAGAGGATGCACATTAGAGCCTCGTTTCGTCGATATACCGCCATAACCTGGCGGAAGTGGCTTAGGTGAATATAGAGGTCCGTCTTCCCCTCGTACGTAGTGAATTTGGGCTGAAGGAAGCCTGTAGGTAGGGGTGCGTTTTCGATTGCCGGAATGAACGGCGAGGTTTGCAGCCTCGCTAATGCCTTGTCCGTTGGTTCGTAGGCAGGGCGTGGTAATGGCATTCCAACCTCGACACTTCCATGCGATCGAGGAGCCAATTGTTGAAGGGCAGAAACTCTGCGAGGGTCGCGCGCCCTGGTGTCCTCCTTCCATCGTGCCTTTTCTTCCAACATGATCTGCAAATCGGATGATTTGGGCAACTCCGTCTGTTTGGATGATGTTTGGTGCGAGTGTGAGGGTCGGTAGATACTTCCTTCTGTGTAAGACCGTAATGGTCTTGTTCTCTCAGACCTGGAGTAACGAGTTCTGGAGGTTCCAGACTGCGTATCGCCTATCCTGAGGCTTCTACTTTCTGCCTGTGATGGCGTTAAATGCCTTCCATGGTCTTCTGAGCGGCGAGGCGGCGTCTTGTTTTTGCGCCCCTCTCCTGTCGCCACTCTTTTTTCCTTCATCTGGCGTTTCAAGGCTTCCATGTCGGCCGCCATCTTCCTTATTAATTCGTTTTGTTCCTTCACGCGGTCCTCCAGAACTTGAGGATCAATCCTCCGCCTTTGCCTGTCAGGACTTTGTGAACGAGAGTGACGGGAGCTGTGAGTCCGCCTCCTCCTAGTATCTCTCCTGGCGTTGTGTCGTTGGGGCTCCAAGTCTTCCATGAGGGGGATAGAAGGTAATCCTTCACGCCTGGCCCCCCCATCTGGTGTTTGCCCGTCGATGGCGGACTGTGGTAATTCTTCATTGTGCGCCATTGTTCCTCAAGAGGTAAAGCTTGATCAAGAGGTTTTGTCCTGTCTGTTTTTCCCACAGACAGTGCCAATTGTACGGGAAAGAAATAAACCTTCTCGTATAATCCTGTTGATCAAGTCTGCGCTCCTCTGTTCGACGTCGCTTTACTCCCTGAAAACACAAACGTGAGCTAGCCGACGGGTGTGTGCCGGAAACCTCTCCGATGCCTAAGTCAGCAAAATAGACAAGTAGACAAAAGCTCTGTGTATTCAGAAAACAAAGTTGTATTACCTCTCCAAAGGTGATGTTGTGAGCTTTTATAGGTTCCGTGTGGCACGATCCTAGTAGGACTTTTACTTCTCCAAGCAGAGTCCTCCTAGGATTCATACTCCTGAAAGATAATGCTTATCCTTCAACACCCCCCTCACTGCTTAAACCAAGTGAGATGGTTTTATCATGGTTGAACTCCAATATGACCGAAGTAAACATGACTATGCATAGCCGCAGAATAAGCCGAACTAGCTCTTCCTTTTACTGCTCTTACATCGGCTTCTCATGCACAACCCATGGCTTGGTTAGGCCGAACTAACATGTCATGACCGGTGTAACTCCAAGACCGGTCTAACTCCAAAGTACCGTTAGACCGATCTAACTTCGATCTTCTGTTGGACCGGACTAGCTTCACGATCTTAGGACCGGACTAACCTCAAAATATCCATTCGACCGGAATAACTTACATGGCCATTTTACTCGGCCCTTTGTATTGCGGCCCATAACGGCCCATTTCCCAGTTCGGCCCAATTTTCACATAAATTACCCTCTCAAGAAACAATATATATTTTAATATACAATTCTCTAATATTATCAGCTTCTGGTATTATCGGGTTTATTTGAATTGTAGTTGTTGAAATTTTGGATATAGATATTACACCTGTTTGAAATGAAAATTGTAAGTGTATATACATATATATATTAAATAATGTAAAATTCTAAATATATATAATTAGTGATTTATATATTTTCATTATAAGGCAATAATAATAATGTCATATATAATATTTTTTTAATCTTAAATGTTTAAATGTACCTGCATATGTTTAATTGTGTTATTATTAACTTTTTTTTTTTTGGAGTTAGCTTTACAAAATTGTGGACAAAACAACATGAAAGACAAAACAAATTAAGACTAATCCTAACTTGTCAGATTTACTAACAGTTTGTAAAATCAAAACATCAAAACAAAGAGATTTAGTAACAGTTTAGAAAAAAAACCATGAACATTTTTTTTTATTATGCTATACTTATAAATATTTAAATATGAATGAAATTTCTATAATACAAGTTTAACGGCTAAAATAATTTTATAAATTTTGAAGTTAGAATAAAAATAATAATGAACAGAAAATTATGTTATACTTATAAATAATAAAATATACATACAGTTGAAATAGATGGAAATTGCATTGTTTTAACATTTTTAGTATATAAAAATCCAAAAAAATGAAAAACAAAAAATGATAAAATATAAAATAATAAAAATAAAAAAACGATTTCATTAGAAAAGAGTAAGTACCTTCTTGTTCTTGTCTAAAAATGTCTTCTGCTGATATAAATGAATGCATACTTGAATTTTGTTGCATGTTAATGACACCATTATCTACTCCAGCTCTATTTCTTTTAAGGATATTTTGATGCCATCCAACCTCTCCTCTAGGAAATAATAATGGGTATTGCAATGGATCGTTACAATCATGATAGTGTCACACTATATGCTTATGCCCCGAATTTGAGTGAACTATAATATCACATTCATGAGATACATTTGGGTTATTTCCTTCAATCCATATTGCAGCTACCTGATCAGTTGATGGTAAGTTATAAACCCTTTGATCCAATTTCACATCTGTACTTATATGGATTTGAAAAGTATTTAATGGAACATGTTCTAGTGTACGCAAAAACTAAGCATAAGGATTTTCTTAAAGTATCTCAATTAGTTTACCAACAACAACCTTACAAAGTGGTGCATCATTTAGTTTACTCAATCTATTCTGAAGTTCATTGTCTGTATCATAGAAGTACAACTGGAAATAACAAGGATCCTTACCAAATGGAATCAAAGATGGCAAATCAAGGTATATTTGACCTTGTGCACGAAATGTATAAACACCTCGTCTAGAATTTGCCAATTCCTTGTCTAACTTCACGCCAAATGATGTGAATGCAAAAATGCTATTATATGCTCGAATATGTCTACGAAATTCAATAGCCTCTATAGTTTGAGAAGTGAACAAGGTCCTTAGACATTCTGGAACTTCGGGGCTTGTAAGCACTATTTCTTCTTTATAGCAACAAAAGCTCGGAGGTTCATATTCCAACATTTTAGCTTTACAAAAGGTATAAGGTGTCATTTTACATAATTCATGCAATTCATGTGTCAGAGAGCAAACAATTTGCGATGATGCATCACCTATTTTTCATATATATTAAACAAATTACAGGCATTAGAATCAAGTCTATATAGTAAAAGATGCCAAAAATAATTATTAAATTTGTGTTTTACCATTCGTTGGAGTTGTCTTGTCATGCCTTTCCAAAGAGTAAGTTGTGTTGTCAAATGTGTTTGGACCTTTGTGTTTTCTTTTCCTATTATTTGAAATATTTTCAATATATTTTCATTGTTCAAGTGTAAATTTGGCATATTGATTCTTTTGTTGAGCACGACGTTCAGAAATTGCATCTGTGATAAATCCTTTGATTAGTAGCTATAACAAACCATGAACATTTTTTTTATTTGTTCATCGAAATTAACATACAAGTTCATACCGTTGATATTGTACATCTCTTTTTGTTGGTGGAGGAGTATTTACTTTCCCTATTGTAACCGATAATCTGGGGAAATTTTTTTTTTAATATTGAAACAACTCTTTCACATTAGTTGATATTTAAATATTTTGGGTTTACATTATAAATTTGGATAAAAATTTAAAAAAGAGAAGGAAAAATGTAAAAATTATGCGAATAAAATTTGAGTTAATTTTTTTTTCCATAATATTCTATCTGATTCTATGATATATCTTAATATTTTAATTTAATATTAATAATTATTTTTTAAAAAAATAAATTATTAAGTCAATTAACGATTTTTAAAGATATGAAAAATATTTTTCAATGAACAATTTAGATAATTTTATTATTGCATAGGAAAACAGTTAGAATTTTTTTTTGACGAATAGTATAATTGATTATGAGTGATAAGTCCAATGGCATTCTGGATTCTGCGAAGTTGATTTGATCTTGCTATGAAACCCACCCACCAAAAGTTCGAAATTCAAAATCAAGAAGACAAAAGAAACAAAAATTATTGACAAAGTGATAGTATAATTGAATATGAGTCATGAGTTCAAAACATTTGAGGTGTCTGATAGTAGATTGTGATGTTTCAAGGTGTTTGGTTATTTTAAGGTGTTAGATGTTTGAGTATTTGAATTTCAAAAGATGTTTGTGATTGTTTGTATGCAATATTAATAATTAATTTTTTTTATGCAATATTAATAATTAAATTCTTTGTAAATAAATTATTAAGTCAATTAATGATTTTTAATGATATGAAAAATATTTTTCAACAATCAATTTTGATAATTTTATTGTTGCATATGAGAGCAGCTATAATTTTTTTTTTTTTGGGTTTGTTTACTTAAATTACAAAATTTAACCAAGAGTAGTAATAATGAGACCTTTAAGTGTATTTAACATTAAAAGCTGAAATTATTACAAATAAAAATCTTGTTACAAGTATACAAGAGTTAATCAACTAATAATAAACAAGAAAGAGATAATTTATCAAAGAAGAATAGTTTTTACACCATTAGAAAAATCATAAGAATATTAGGAATGAATATATCTTTAAAATTAAAGTACGAACGCAATGAAGGTACTCTGCACCACTATTTTGATGTTACAATGTTCCAAAAATTCCATTTAATCGTTGGTAACAATTTTTTATTCAATTACTTCAAAGATTACACTATGATTAACTAACCAAACTTTAGGTGATAACAAATATAGTATGGTTCAACACCCAAAACCCATGAGTCTCTAGATACACTAAAGAAAAAAAAAATATATATTGACAAAGTGATGGTATAATTGGATACCTTGATGGTTTTAATACATAGAGAACACACAAAATCCAAAACACTGAAATATTTTGCGGAGTTGCTGGTAGATTTAAAACCTAGGATCAACATCATCAAACAAACATGAAACAAAAGAGATGCATTTCTTATAAAATAACAATATACGAAACAAAAGAGATGCATATCTTATAAAATAACAAATATAGTACGGTTCAACACCCAAAGCCCATGAGCCTCTAGATAGACTGAAGGAAAATAAAATATTGACAAAGTGATAATATAATTGGATATGAGTCATGAGTCCAAAACATTCAGGGTATTTGATAGTAGATTGTGATGTTTCAAGGTGTTTGGTTATTTTAAGGTGTTTGATGTTTGATGTTTGAAGGTGTTTGAATTTCGAAAGATGTCTATGTTGTTTGTGGTTTTGTTTATATTTAATTTAATAAGTTTGAGAGGGTATTTTTAGATTGCACAAAAGTAGAAAACATGGCTATTCTTCAGACTTTTATAATAGTAGTAGATTTTTTCAAATGGCTTAGCTTAAGTAATTTTTTTTTTTTTTTGGCAAGAACTAAAGTAGCCAAATAAGTTGGTTAAAAAAATACTAGTTTACTGGCAAAAAGTAAGCTTACAAAAAAAAAAATATTGAAAATGTTGTGAAATATTTGAATAACCATTAAAAGAGATGTAATTGGAATTCTAATGAGTTTTGGGCCAAAGTAAAAATAAGAAAAAATTTTACCACGTGAGAAATGTGGTATGCTATGTGGTAAATCACCTGGTGTGATGAATAGTGGTGTATAGTGAATGTTTTATCACCTATAATTTATAAATAGGTGAGTTTGCATGGTAATGAAGATATAGAAAAATTGTGTATTACATGTATAATATTTTATTTCCTCTTCTATTGTGGCTTTTTCTTCTTTATTTTTTTTAGTTTTATAATATGTTATCAGCGCAAGATTCTAGCTAGCTGAGAATACAAAGTTACTGGGTGGTTGTAGTAAGTATAAATAAATTCTAAAGCTAATTTTATATTTCCTTAATATATTTATATGTTAAATTTAGTAATCATAGCAAATCTTTCAAAATTAGAATTCTCAGCTTTTAACATTTTTGGAAAAAATTATTTATCTTGGATTCTTGATGTTGAGATCCACTTTGAGACAGTGAATCTTGGAGATACCATAAAAGATGAAAATGAAGCATCGTTGCAGGATCGCGCAAAGGCAAAGATATTTATTCGCCATTATCTCCAAGATATTTATTCGCCATTATCTCCAAGAAGAATTAAAAGATAAGTACCTCATGGTAAAAGATCCACTAATTCTGTGGAATAATTTGAAGGAGAGATACGAGCACCAGAAGACCATAATTCTCCCAAGAGCCCGTTATGATTGGTTGCACTTGAGGTTGCAAGATTATAAATTAGTTAGTAAGTACAATTACGCTTTATTTAAAATAATCTCTTGATTAAAATTACATGGAAAAAAAATTACTGAAGAAGATATGCTTAAAAAAACATTCTTCACATTTTACGCTGATAATGTGCTCCTGCAGTAGCAATATAGAGAGCGTCGTTTTTCAAAGTATTTTGAATTGATTTCATGCCTTGTGGATGAACAAACTAATCAATTGATATTGAAAAATCATCTATCACGTCCAATCGATTCTGCTCAATTCCCTAAAGTGAATGAGGTTGCATTTCGTGGTTGTGGACGAGAGAGATGTCATGGTTTTGGACATGACCGATGTAGAAATAATTACTGAATCAGAAGGGATATGTTTAGAAAAATAACATGCCATTCCACCAGAAGTGGAATAATTCTGGAACATCCCAAGAAAAGGGAAAAGGTTGACAGAATAAACCTCCCAAGAATCATGAAAATGCGTGTTACAGATGTGGCATGACAATGCATTGGTTGCGTACCTATTGTTCGCCTAAACATTTAGTGGATCTTTATCAAGTCTCAATAAAAGAAAAAGGAAAAGGAATTGAGATGCATTTCACAGGTCATTACGAACCCATTGATATTAATCATCTTGATGTTTCCGAGTTCTTTGAAGATTCTGAAGGAAAAATTAATCATTTAATTGGTGATAAAAATGTTCACATTGATTAACTTGATTTTCTAGATATCATGTTTTTGGGTTATGATTTGTATTGTTTTGTTTTACGATTTTGAAATTTGTATTTTTCTATTTTAGAGTGTTCATTTTCTTGTTTCAATTAGGCCTTTAGAGTTTGTATTTTTGAGTTTAATAGTTTGTATTTTTCCTGTTTCAAGAGTAATAATTTTAGTGTTTTTATAGGCATGACTTTCATTGATGCATTGACTAATTCCAAAATGATTGGTGATGATATTTGTTTAGTGGACAGTGCAATCGCACACACAATCTTACGTGATGCAAAATATTTTATACAATTAGTCATGGGAAAAGCTAATGTCAATACAATTTCAGGTTCTGTAAACCTGATTGAGGGCTCCAGAAAAGCCAACATTATGTTGCCAAATAGAACAAAAATTTGTATTGATAAAGTTTTGTATTCTACCAGATCTAGAAGAAATCTGTTAAGTTTTAAAGATATATGTCGTAATGGTTATCATATTGAAACTATAAATAAAGGTCAGGAAGAGTATATATTGATCACTTTAACTAATTTTAGCCAGAAACTAGTATTAGAGAAAATTCCTACATTTTCATTTGAATTATATTATACGACAATAAAAATGATTGAGTCACATATTGTCATGCACCAGAAGTGCTCTGACCCAAAAACGTTTATGTTATGGCATAACCGACTCGGGCATCCGGGGTCTATGATGATGCGTTGAATAATTAAAATTCACATGGACATCAATTAAAGAACCAGAAGATTTTTTTGCCAAGTGATTATTTATGTTCTTCTTGTTCACAAGGGAAATTAATTATCAGATCATCACCCACAAAAGTAATTGTTGAATCTCTATTATTTTTGCAAAGAATTCAAGGGGACATATGTGGACCCATACACCCTTCTTGTGGACCATTTCGTTATTTTATAGTTTTAATAAATACATCAACCAGATGGTCATATGTTTGTTTACTTTCTACACGTAATGTTGCATTTGCCAGACTCCTTGCTCAAATAATTAAATTGTGAGCACATTTTCCAGACCATCTTATCAAGGCAATTCATCTTGATAATGAAAATGAATTTACATCCCGGGCATTTGATAATTATTATATGTCCATTAACATTGATATTGAACACCCTGTTGCGCACACTTATACCTAAAATGGTTTAGCTGAATCTTTCATTAAGAGACTTCAGTTGATTACTCGGTATTTGCTTATGAAAAGCAAATTACCTGTTTTAGCATGGGGTCATGTTATGTTGCATGCGACATCTTTGATTTGTATCAGACCAACTGCATATCATGAGTACTCATTATTACAACTTGTATTTGGTCAAACACCAAATGTTAGTCACCTTAGAGTGTTTGGTTACGCGGTTTATGTTCATATTGCACCTGTACATCACACTAACATGGGTCCACAACGTAGGCTTGGAATTTATATTGGTTTTGATTCTCCATCATCCATTAGATATCTAAAACCTTTGATTGGTGATGTATTTAAGCCACGATTTGAGGATTGTTATTTTGATGAAACAATTTTCCCATCATTAGGGGGAGACAAGTCGCAACCTGAAGCTTGACGGGAAATCACTTGGAATACTTCGACGTTATTTCATGTTGATCCTCGTACTAATCAATGTGAACTAGAAGTTTAAAGGATCATTCACATACAAAGTTTTACAAATCAATTACTGGATGCATTCACCGGCACAAAAAATATGACAAAATCTCACATACTAGCAGCTAATACACCAACAAGAATTAATGTTCCTGTCGGAGAATCAGTGGGTATAGTAGCAAATGAGTCTAAGGCACACCAGAAGCGTGGGAGACCCATCCATGCAAAAGATAAAATTCCTCGAAAGAGGAAAGCTTAAGAACAAACAGTTGGTACTAGAATAAACCATAAATGGATCTCTGTAGACACCCCATTTTTAATCGTCCTCAAGACTTGGACGTCATCGCTTATGCACTCGACTCAATGATTATGACTGCATGTGCTCGTTTTAGTGCCCGAAGTCCTCAGCGGAATGCCCTGTCTTTGAGCCTTTAACCCCTATCCATTCTATGCCTTGTTTTGGACCAAAACCCTAGTGCTTCAAACCTCAAGACCCTGGGACCTGTAGGCCTCCTCTGGCAGGTTGTCGGCCACCTTTTGTGGGCTGCCGGCCACCCTTGTGCCTTGCCGGCCAATGGTGTGGCCTATCGGCCATTATTGGTGGCTTGTCGGTCACATTAGTGGCCTGCCGGCCATCAGTGTCTTTTTTCAGATATTTTGTTGACAGTTGTGCCAGCTTTTGGCACAATTGGCTGCATCTCCCTACACGTGTATGGTGGGATATATTTCAGCCAAATGCATGTTTTCCTATAGATAGGGGGTCTCCTCCTCCATTTTTGAGGTTAGAATTTTTGGAGCAAAAATTATCTCTTTCTCTACATTTCTCTCCCTCTCTCTTGCAAGTTTGTGCATATTTGCTTAGATATTCTACACTTTTGCCTACACCTCCTTAACCAAAGTTGGTCATCTTGGAGATGTGGTTCTCGGAAGCCTTCTTGGAGCTCTAGAAGGTGGTTTTGGCTTGAATTGTTGGCTAGAGTTGATCTTCCTTTCAAGAGGTATAACACTTGCCTTTTTAACTTGCTTTGCATACTTGTTTTCTATCTTTTTCACACTGATTTTGGGCTGTAAAAAACTCTATTTTTATGGGCTGAAATTGTTGGTTTTAGGCCATTTAAAGTTAAGGGGTGGTCCACCATTCTTTCTTCCTTGTTTGTAAGGCCTTTCCACCTTTGTTTCCTTCTTTCAAACCATCTTTTTTTGGGCTTTTGAACACTGAATTTCAGAGTATTTTCAGTGGTGAAAATCATATTTTGAAGTCTAAATATGGAGGGGTTAGCCTCCCCTCATTGTGCCTTGTTTGCTAGCGTAGATAGCTCTATGTGTTAGTTTAATTTTCTAGCCTTTTATAGCTTAATTCCAGCATGTTTTAACCTCTATTTTGGATTGTTTTGTCTCTGCTTTAGGCTGTTTAAGTCATTTGAGTCTTGTTTTTCATGTTTCTAGTTTAAGCGTCCTCACAAGCTTGGTGTTTTAGGTCTTTAGACACCACTTGTTTGAGTTAATTGCATTGTTTTAATGCTTTTCTCACTTAATTTTAGCAAACATAATCTCTGCAACCTCCCTCATTTCTTGAGTCTTTGTTTGCTTTGAGGGTTGTTTCAACCTTAGGATTGTTTAAGCTTGAGATTGAGGTCCATGCTTAATGGTTTAATCCTCTTTTGGGGGTTTATTATCAACAGCATGACACATCTCTCTTGCTTTAAACTACCCCTTGTTTGACACTTCCTTCTCTTTTAGAGGACTCAACTCACCAATGGACTTAATTGGTTAAAGAATGGAAGGGTAATTAAAATGAGTAACTAAAAATTGGAACTAAAATTGTGCAAAGATAAGAATTTGATTGTGTTTCGGTGTGTTCAATTGGACGTTAATTGAACACATGGAAAATTAGGGCATTTCATACTCAAAGTGATGAAATGTGCCAAGTTTCCTAGGTCTCCATTGCCCTTGATCATGCATGATAGGGTGAAGGGTGTGAGTCTTGTTTGTGGATTGATTAAATTTGTACACCTTGGTTCTTTAGCCATCATGCAATAAAATTGCTTGATTAATAGTTTTTGAACCAAGTGTATCACTCATTTGAGCTTGTTTTGATGATAAAGAGGGATACACACTACTAACAAGCTGTGAGAATACCTTTTCTTTGCTCTATTTGCTCTCTGTTGTAGCAAGAAATGGTGCATCATCAGTGGCCGGCCGGCCACTGTTCCTAGCCTGCAGGCTATCAGTGTTGGATGACAACCCCCTATTGGTGGCCGACCGGTCACCACTTCTGGCCTACCGGCCACCAGTGAATTTTGAGTAGAATGCTTATGAAGCAGAGCAAAGTTGATCTAGAAGAGGAAAACTAGTGCAAGGGTTGTGCAACAGAGTCTTTTGGGAGCAAACAGTGGACGTTTTTCGGGTGGAAACCGAGCATGCATGGGCCTCCTTCGCTTCCCGGACTAGTTAATTAGTTTAATTATTAATTAGTTGGTCATAGTTGTGTTATATATAATTAAAATGTTGTAATTATTTAATTAGATTAGTTATTTAGTTAATTCATGTTGCAATTAATTAGTTAACTAGTTTAATTAGTTGCTTTGTAATTAATTAGTTAATGTAGTTTGCTAATTAGCTTCGTATTGTATTTATTAAAGTAGCTTAGATAGCTAGCTTATTTATTCAAGTTTTGTAATAATTAGTTAAGTAGTTTAGCTTAGCTAGTTTATTCATTCAGACCCTCCTACGCGAGGGCATCAATGTTGTAATAATGTGTATGTCTACCAATCCCACGTCTTTCTATTTTTCATTTATTAGCTTTTGATGGTTAGATTAGGGTATCACGTTTCAATTAGCATATCGAATGTTTACATCCATTTATTTGTCTTACATACACTGAGGCTCAGTTCATCATTCAAACTTGCATTGTCGTTTATTACCTCGTTGAATACGTGTTTAAACGCATGCTATGAAATTGTTGCAAATAATATGTTAAGTAGCCGAGCCTATTTTAGTTGCATTATTGCATGCGTTGCATTAGTCATCTTGCATAGTTAGATATCGCATGTGTCTGATTGTTGCCATGTTTAGTATGTTTGCCATGAGGCTAAGTGCTTAAGTGATAAACCACTTGAATGCCTGTGGATGAAGGCTTGTTGCTTGAATTGGAATAATTTGAGTAATATTTATATGCGATCACTTTTTAAAGTGGTACATATTTCGAAATAATTTTTAAAATGAACATGACTTGTTCCAATTCTTGCGAGATAGTCTATACTTGTTTGGTGCGCATCACATAGTAAAGCTAGCCTAATAACCGGAACAAGAGCATATAATATTGATAAAAATCATATCATGATTAGTAGAAGCCGATCTTTGATCAGGCAAGCAGGGGTGCTCAAATGTATTCATGACCTTCCCCTCTTGTACCTAAGTTCCCGAGCCGAAACAATCTTGGTGATGACGGACACGTGGCCTTTGGCACGAGTCATGGATTTTCTAAATTTCTTCAAAATAAAATATTTAGGTGGCAACTTTGTATCTGGCAAAGCAGTCCATTTCTGGCATTTTGGTTCAAAATCGATTTTTCAAAAGATTTGCTAGATTTAGACTCTTTGGTGTTTATCAATTTCACATTGCACTTGTGAGATTAGATTCAAAACCGCGGGAGTCCGAACTGTAAGGCTTATTTCGAACTTCCGAAAGGGGGGGTGCGAAAAAGCCGAGCTACAATCTCCTGGAGAGATCATACCCATAAATTAAAGAACCCCTGAACAGGTTAGAACCACAAAATAGGCTATAGTAAGTCTATCCAAATCTCCTACTTATGAACCTCCACAAGAGAAATATCTTGAAGAGTTATTTCCTGAAGTGGAAAAGGTACCTAAAAATAATGAGATCTCAATACATTATATGAGTACATGAGAAGTTTGGGATATAAATCAGATTGTTGTTGACAACATATTTTCGTTTAAAATTTCTTTTGACATTACCAGAAGTAATGCTAAAAACATTATCAAAAGTAATGATGACAATGAACCACAAACTGCTGAAGAATGTCTACAGAGAAATGATTGGCCAATGTGGAAAGAAACAATGCAAGAAGAGTTAAACTCGCTTACAAAACGTGAAGTATTTGGACTTGTAGTCCAAACCCTTAAACGGATACAACCTGTGGGATATAAATGGGTGTTTGTTCAAAAACACAATGAGCAAAATGAAATTGTAAAATATAAAGCACAACTTGTTGTGCAAGGTTTCTTGCATGGACCTGGTATTTATTATGAAGAAACATATTCACCTATAATAGATGCAATTACATTTAGATTTTTGATTAGCTTAGTAATCACAGAAAATTTAAATATGCGTCTAATCGATGTAGTTATAAAATATTTATATGGATCACTAGATAGTGATATATATATATAAAGCTCCCTAGAGGATTTAAAATGTCAGAAGCATTTTGTACGGGAAAGAAATAAATCTTCTCGTATAATCCTGTTGACCAAGTCTGCGCTTCTCCGTACGACGTCGTCTTATCACCTGAAAACACAAACGTGAGCTAGCCGGCGGGTGTGTGCCGGAAACCTCTTCGATGCCTAAGTCAGCAAATTGACAAATAGACAAAGCTCTATGAATTCAGAAAGCAAGGTTGTGTGTTACCTCCTCCAAGGTGATGCTTGTGAGCTTTTATAAGTTTCGTGTGGCATAATCCTAGTAGGACTTCTACTCCTTCATGCAGAGTCCTCCTAGGATTCATACTCCTAAAAGATAATGCTTATCCTTCAACACCCCCCTCACTGCTTAAACCAAGTGAGATGGTTTTTACCATGGCCGAACTACCACATGACCGAAATAATACTGGCTATGCTGAGCCACAGAGTAGGCCGAACTATCCTTAGTTTGGTTCTTTCTCTGCTACTCCCTATATCGGTTCTTTCATATACAAACCATGGTATGTTTAGACCGAGCTACCGAGTAGCAAGTTTCTGACCGTTCTAACCACAATACATCATGACCGGACTAACTCTGAGACCGGCCTAACTCCAAGTTGCTTTCGGACCGGAGTAACTTTACAAATTCTTGGGCCGGAGTAACTTTATCTCTCTCTTGGGCCGGAGTAACTTTTCGGCCTTTTTACCCAGTCCTTCATACTTTGGGCCATAAAGTCCATCTCGTAGCTCGGCCCAATTTTCACCAAAAATTACCCTCTCAATTGCCCCTTAATTCCATCTACATAGCATGATTGGGATTACCTGTCTACCAGCCGAGCTGAAGTTTTTAAACCTTTCCAGCCGAGCTAAAAAACCGTTTAGCCTCTCCAGCCGAGCTAAAAACTCCTTAGCCTTCCAGCCGAGCTTATTTCACTCCGGGCTCTACTTGTTCGGTCAAAACGTCTCTTCAATCACAGCGACTGTAACGCTTCCCTTTCCAATGACACGTGGCAGGTTCTGATAGGCTGGGGGCAGCTGTCACGCCACCCTCGTACTAGGAAAAATTTGACCAGTTCCCGCTTTTTCTCTTTCGTCCCTTCTTTTACACAAAACACCTTCTATATTTTGGATTAACCACTCTACTATTACATTTCTTCTCTCTCCACCCTGTGTTCTTGTTGTTCTTCCGTTGCACTTGAAGAGACTAAGACTTTGTTGCCATTTGTCATCTTCAGTGTTTCTACGTCTTCGTTTGGTAAGCAACTGGAATCTATCTATCTTTCTTTGCTTTTATTTACTTCCATGTAGTTTGTTTCGTGTGTTTTTTGCAAACACTTTTTCTGTCTTGCTTCGCTCTGTACTTCTATAGAAATAACTTAACAGTAGAACATATGAGTATATGTAATATCCTGTAGAAAACTAGCTTTTCATCCAGAATCATGATACAACCGAACTAGGATACTGTTTAAGCTAGGTAAAACTCTAGTTAGCTTACAACTGAACTAACACTTCATATTTATGTCAGTAGCCTTGAATAAGTCAAACCACTTCTTGGTAGCCTTTAACCAAGGTAACCAACCGAACTAGGTTTACGCTTAGTATACTGAGAAACCTAAACTCCAACCGATTTAGGCCTTTGGGGCTAAACCAGCTTTCTTAGTTTTTTAGACCGAACTCAGAAAGCTGCCCCTAGACGATGAACCGGTCTAACAAAATCGTTTCCATAACCAGTATGCCGAGACGCTTGCCAAGGTCTGGCTAATAAAAACGCTGCTCCAACCGAGCTACCAATCACCTTGCAGAAACCGAGATAGGACCTGTAGTACCCACAAAGCCGAAGTAGGGCTCCTATTTTTTACTTTTATTTTGTAGCATGGTCCAATGATCTGTGCTTAACCCCTCTGTTTTCTACCTTGCAGACTTAGGTTGCCCAGGCACTCCTCTGCGCGCTCAACCGAGCTACTGAGCACAATTTTTGCACCGATCTAATTTATTCGTAAATTATACACTAAATGGGTAAGTATAGGTATCTAGTAAATACTCCAGGCGGCCTAGCCGAATTCAGAAAAGACTACAATATACCTGATGACGTCAACCTGATTTTAGCCGAACAAGATGTCATTCCTTAGGGCAATGAAGGCTTTGTTCCTTTCACCCTTTTGTCCATAATCGAGACCGGACTACGATTTCCAGTCCAACCCTTGATATGTGAGTTTCTTAGGCAAACCAGATTATGCCCAACCCAACTATCCACCAATTCCTACCGCATCATAATGGGAATAGCCGAACTGAACCGCCAAGCCGGACTCAACCTTGGCCTGGCCGAAATCTTCCACCAATATTCCATTGGTTCAAAAGAAGATGGGTGGGTCTATTATTTAAGAATACGTCATCGCCGAGAGAAGATAATAAAACATACACCGAATAAGGACTTGAATGACGACGATTTTTTCTGGGTGTCTGGGAATTTTGAGGATCATCAAGCCCAAATTCCTGGCCGATGTATAAACTGGAAAAAAGGAGAACCTGGTAAATTTACTTCGGTTTTCTTGCGTGCCTTACTATTATTTCGGTTTTTCAATCTTTCAGCCGAACTAACAGTTCTCTTTTTGCAGATTCCGCCCATCTCCATTCTTCATATAGCTATCCAAATCTAGCGACTTTGCGCGCCGCACTACGGTATCCAGAACGTAGTTGGGCGAAACTGCTCAAGTTCGAGCCGACCTACAGATACAGTGGTCGCCGCAAAGCCAGAGTGACTGATTTTCTTCTTGAAGAGGCCC
Organism: Camellia sinensis; assembly: GCF_055761805.1. Lineage (NCBI taxonomy): Eukaryota > Viridiplantae > Streptophyta > Magnoliopsida > Ericales > Theaceae > Camellia > Camellia sinensis. The sequence goes on along the minus strand of NC_138961.1, from coordinate 64,722,030 downwards.
CAGAACCGGACCTGACCTTGCCAGAGATCAGACTAATCCCACTAACTGCTGAAGAGGAGATGGCTAAAAAGAACAGAGTAAGGGCGCTTTTAACCGAAACAAACAGGCCCGAAGTACCGCCACTAAGCCAAACGCAGCCTGCTGTTGTGGCCCTCCCTTCTCAACAGCCTTCTTCATCACGCCCCTCTAAGCGCACCCAATCTACCCCGACCGAACAACAACTTGTGGATGAGGACGAATCCATCCCTCCACCAAGTCCTCAACCCATCCTTCAACCGGAGCAATCTGACCGAGCTGACTCCTCAAAATGGGCTCCAGTTCTCTCCTTTCAAAACCGAAATATCGAGGAAAGTGACTCGGTTGTTGCTGAGAAGGACCACTTAGTGGCTTTCAACCTAGCCAAGAGTGTGTGCCTTCCAAAAGATATGGAGCACCACAACAAGCAGCTCAACACCGAACTGATGGCCATCTGGTCATCAACAAAGTCAATGATCCTGGTGAGTGGCTCTCCCTTTCCTTTGTCTAACTTTTCCCAACTGTCAGTCCGGTTAAAGAGAGTTATTACTCTTGCAGGCCATTCAGAAGAACAATCTTGCACATAAGAAAGTGCTGGAGCTCAGGAAAACGACGAGGCAGGTCATGGTTGCAGCCGAGGCAAAGACGGCCGAGCTTGAGCGTGCCAAAAAGCAGATAGCCGAGCTACAATTCGAGAACGGTCGCTTGACCAGACTTGTTAGCTCGGCTGAAGCCGAAAAACAAAAAATCGCGGCAACGGTGAAAGACAAGTACTTGCGCAAGTTGGTCAAACTCGAAGGCAAAAAAGATGCCGAAATAGCTGAACTCAAGAAGAAAGTCAGTGATGCCAATGCCCAAGGTTTCAAAGAGGCGGAGGGCCTATGCATTCCGCAATGCGAGGGGGCAAAGGATTTGTTCTTCAAGTGCGGCTGGAGAAGTGCTGTGGAGCAGCTCGACTGTGGGCCTGAAACCGAGGTATACAATGCTCCATAGTACTTCATTCCGACCTCGCTCGTGGAATATGTTGCTTCGGTCCAAGAACAATTCTTGCAGGATTCAGATGATTCAGACGATGAAAACGAACAAACTGTTATTCCAGTAGTCAACGCGCAAGCCAACGATCAATCAGCTCGGTTGGAGGCAACAGCGGAAGACCTGACTGTTGAGCCATCGACTGATATCGTTCTGCCAGTTGCTATTGAGTCGGATGTTCCATCTGCAACCAGTGTTCAAGTTAACATTGATGCCGAAATTGAAGACCTTTTCTCTTGATTTTGTACTTTTTTTTTTTGCTACTTTTTTATTCTTGTAACCGGGCTAGGGGCCCTCCTTTGTACTTGCTTCCTGATGAATGAAAATTTTCATTAACTCTTACTTCGGTTGATGTGTACGTTTGTACTTGTAATGAGTTTTCCACATTTTTATCTCGGTTTTTCCTGCTCAAACTAACTATGCTTTACCAGCCAACCACTCCTTAGTCGACATACTTACTTCGGCTGAGGAGTACTCAGAGTTGGTTTATTCCAGCCAGCCACTCTTCAGCCATCCCCTTACTTCGGCTGAAGAGTACAAAGAGTTGGTTTTAATCCAGTTAACCACTTTTCAGCCATACCCTTACTTTGGCTGAAGAGTATAAAGAGTTGGTTTAATCCAGCCAACCACTTTTCAGCCATATCCGTACTTCGGCTGAAGAGTACAAAGAGTTGGTTTAATCTAACCAACCACTCTTCAGCCATACCCTTACTTCGGCTGAAGAGTACAAAGAGTTGGTTTAATCCAGCCAACCACTCTTCAGCCATACCCTTACTTCGGCTGAAGAGTATAAAGAGTTGGTTATTCCGACCAAATGTCCTGCAGCCTGGATCCTTATCCTGGGCTTAGGAGGGGTGTTGGTTTATTCCAGCCAACCTCTAAGTTAGTTTTTCTAGCTAACTTAGAATAAAATGTTTGGTTATTCTGACCAAACGTCCTGCAGCCTGGATCCTTATCCTGGGCTTAGGAGGGGTGTTGGTTTATTCCAGCCAACCTCTAAGTTAGTTTTTCCAGCTAACTTAGAATAAAATGTTTGGTTATTCTGACCAAACGTCCTGCAGCCTGGATCCTTATCCTGGGCTTAGAAGGGGTGTTAGTTTATTCCAGCCAACCTCTAAGTTAGTTTTTCTAGCTAACTTAGAATAAAATGTTTACAATGTACCTAAACTTCACTAAAGCTAACTTTTACAGAGAACAACTCATGCTGAAAAGAATCGCTTGTTTTATTGAGGAAAGAAAAAATTACACATGTTTGAAAGAGAAAAGCTAAAAGTAAAATAACTTGAGATTGGCCGTGTTCCATGGCCTTGGGATTGCTTTGCCGTCCTTGTCTTCTAGGTGGTATGCCCCTTTGCCTGCTAACCCAACCACTTTGTAAGGACCTTCCCAGTTTGGCCCTAACTTGCCATCTTCTGGTATCATGGTGTTTCCCATCACTTTGCGCAGTACCCAATCTCCAATCTTGAATTGTCTTGGATGCACCGTTTTATTGTATTTTCTAGATAACTCTTGTTGGTATGAGGCAATGTGAACCAGTGCTCTTTCTCTTCTTTCTTCCGCAAGATCGAGTTCCAATGCTATGGCTTCTCCATTCAAGTCTGGATCAAAATTTTCGCTTCGAATTGTGGGGAGGCCAACTTCCAGTGGGATTACTGCTTCCATTCCGTAGGCTAAGGAGAATGGTGTCTCTCCTGTTGATCGTCGAGGTGTGGTGCGGTAAGCCCATAAAACATGAGGAAGTTCGTCCGCCCACTTGCCTTTTGCCTTCTCTAACCTTTTCTTCAGTCCATCCAAGACGACTTTATTTGATGCTTCTGCTTGGCCATTTGCTTGAGGATATGCCGGTGTAGAATTATAGAACTCTATCTTGTACTCTTCACAAAAGCCTCTGAAGATTCTGCCGTCGAACTGAGTGCCATTGTCTGAGATTAGGGCTTTTGGTTTGCCAAACCGAGTGATGATATTCTGCCAAACGAACGTCTTCACATCTTTTTCTTTGACTGATGCCAATGCTTCTGCTTCCACCCACTTTGTGAAGTAGTCTGTTGCTGCGAGAAAGAACTTCCTGTTGCCGGGTGCTGTTGGAAGTGGTCCTACTATGTCCAAGCCCCACATTGCGAAAGGCCATAGGCTAGTCAATGGTAGGAGTTCTCTGGCTGGTTGATGTATTTGGTGTGCGAATTTCTGGCATTTCTCGCACTTCTTTACATATTTCTCTGAGTCTGCCTGCATGTATGGCCACCAGTATCCTTGCGAAATGGCCCTGTAAGCTAGCGATCTTCCTCCTTGATGGCTTCCGCACACCCCTTCGTGTATTTCGAACAAGAATGCTTCCATTTTGCTGGGATGAACACACTTTAGGTAAGGTCCTGAGAATGACTTCTTGTATAATGCCAAGGATAGGGAGAGCCAAAATCACTGCGACTTCGCTCTTATTCTGTTGGCTTCTTTTTTCTCTTCTGGTAGGATTCCGTCTTTTAAGAACAAGATGATGAGATCCATCCAAGAGGGGCCTAGTTCTGCGCAACATACATTTTCTGCTTCGGGGTCTTCTATGCTTGGTCTAGGTAAGTAGTCGATCAGTAGTGGATGAGGTATGGAGATATCTGCCTTTGAGGCGAAGCCTGCTAGTTCGTCCGCTCTGCTGTTTTCCTCCCTGCCGATTTGTTCTATCCTTACTACTTCAAATTTTTTGATCTCTGTTCAGACCAATTCTTGGTACTTGGCCATCCTATCATCCTTTGCTTCATAGTTGCCAGAAATTTGGTTTACCACCAGCTGTGAGTCGCTATAGACCATTAGTTCGGTGGCCTGCATGTAGTATGCTGATTTGAGTCCTGCGATGAGTGCTTCATACTCCGCTTCATTGTTTGATGCTGGGAAGCCAAGGTTGATTGCTTGCTCTACAACCAGGCCGTCTGGTGAGATGAGGACTATGCCAAGTCCTACACCACGCCGGTTGGATGCTCCATCCACAAAGAGCTTCCACATCTCACCAACGAACAACTTCCAGTAAGTGGAGGGGTCAGATGATGTCGTGGGGTCAAGAATGTTGCTGGTGTTTTCTTCAAGATCCATGCTTGCTATTTGCCCCTCTCTATCTGATTGTTCCAAGTCTTTATTTGTTGGAGAGTCTTGGTTTGGTGTAGCTTCTACCTTGCTGTCTTTAGTCTGGTCTACCTTGGAGTTTGACCGAGTGCTTTCTGTTAGGGGTTGCGCTATTCTGGCGTCAACTTCCATCCCTAGTTCGGTTGTGTCAGTTAGGTCGACTGGGCAGATATGATGGTTTCCAAGAGTAAACTCTGCAACGAAGTCTGCCAAAGATTGGGCCTTTACTGCGGTTCTGGGTTGAAACTTGATGTTGAATTGTCCCAACTCTACTGCCCACTTCAAGATTCGCCCAGAAAAGTTTGCCCTCTCAAACAAAGCTTTTAGTGGAAAAGCTGTGAGGACAACTATGGTATGGGCGTGAAAGTAGTGTGCTAATTTCCTGGAGGCCATCATTAAGGCTAATGCAAGTTTTTCCAATGGTAAGTACCTTGTTTCGGCTCCCAATAACGTCTTGCTGACATAATAGATGGGCATGTGTTGAATTCCTTCTGCGCGGACCAACACTGCGCTAATTACATGCTGAGAGACTGCAAGGTATAGGAAGAGTTCTTCTCCTGGTATTGGGGTGACCAGTAATGGTGGAGAAGACATGTATTCTTTCAGGCTTTCCAGTGCTTGGTCACATTCTTCGTCCCATTCGAACTTGACTTTTAAAGCTTGAAAGAATGGTCGTAGTCTGTCTGACGATCGGCTGATGAATCGGTTGAGTGCAGCTGCCATGCCGGTGAGATGCTGCACTTCTTTTCCTGAGTTTGGTCGCTCCAAGTCCTGGATTGCCTTGATCTGGGAGGGGTCCGCTTCTATACCCCGGTTGGTCACAAGGAAGCCCAAGAATTTGCCTGACCCTACTCCGAAAGCACATTTTGACGCATTGAGGTGTAATTTGTGCTTCTTTAGGATCTGAAACATCTCGCCTAGGTCCTTGAGATGGTCATTCTCATCCTTGCTTTTGACCACCATGTCATCGATGTAAGCTTCCATTGTTCTGCCTAACAATGGTTCAAACATCTTGGTGACCATCCGTTGGAACGTTGCCCCTGCATTATTTAGGCCAAAGGGCATGACCTTGTAACAGTATAGTCCTCTGGGAGTTGTAAAGGATGTGACCTCTTGGTCTGGTTCATACATGGCGATTTGATGGTAGCCTCTGTATGCATCCAGAAAGCTAAGTCGGTTGTGCCCCGCCGTTAGGTCGACCAGTTGATCTATTCGTGGTAGAGGAAAGCTGTCTTTTGGGCATGCCTTGTTGACTGTTTTGTAGTCGACGCAGACACGCCACTTGCCATTCTTCTTTGGCACTATGACTGTGTTGGAGATCCATCTTGGGTAGTACACTTCTCTGATCGCTCCTGCCTCCAGTAGGTTTCCCACTTCTTCCGCCACTATCTCGGCGTGATGGAGTGCCGATCTGCGAGTGCGCTGAATGACTGGCTTGGCGGATGGGTGGACATTGAATTGGTGACAGATGAAATTGGGATCAATGCCTGGCATGTCGTAGGGTGTCCAGGCGAATACTTCGATGTTAGAGGTTAAGAATTCCAAGACCTCTAATCTCTCAGTGCTGGACAACGACGAACTGAGCAAAAAGAACTTATCCAGGTTCTTTTCATCTATTTTTACCTCTACCAAGTCCTCCACTGCTTTCTGATCCGCCGCTTTGCCAACATCTACGAATAGCTCATTACTCTCTGGTTCCTCCACCAAATGAACATATCCTTTGGCAGCGGGACTGCCATTTAACGTGACGAAGCATTACTTCGACATGATCTGATCTCCATAGACTTCTTCAATTATACCGGTGTCATTGGGGAACTGCATTACCTGGTGATAGGATGATGCCACCGATCGCATGGCATGCAGCCATGTTTTGCCCAAGATTATGTTGTAAGTGGAGGGGACCTTCAATACCCAGAACTCCACTTGTTTCGTCACGCTTCCTGCTCTAACTGGAAGAATTATTTTGCCGACGGGCCATTCTGGCATAGAGTTGAATCCAATTAGGGGTGATACAGCAGGCGCCAAGTCTTTGTCTTGTAGCTTCAGTTGTTTAAATGTTTCATAGTACATGATTTCACATGAACTACCCTGGTCAATCAGAATCCGCTTGACGTCAAAATCCTTGACTCGGAGAGTGACGACCAAGGCATCATTGTGAGGGCAATATATCCGTTCTAAGTCTTTATCCGAAAAAGACATGACGTTTGTTGCCTCTGTCTTCTCTCTCTTGGTGGCAGGTTGGGCACTTAGTACCTCTCTTAAGTGTTCAACCTTTTTGATTGATCCTCTGAGCTCGCATACACGCTCAGGTTCAAAGATCCCATGTATCACATTGATAACGCCTTGAGGTGGGGCGTCGAATGGCATCCTGTTGGGGTTATTGTGATCCTGGGGGACAGGTTGTGTTCCTCCTTCAATGTACTTATCCAAGTGTCCTGCTGCCACCAATTCCTCCAGGTGTTGTCTCAATGGCGCGCAATTTTCAGTGCGGTGCCCCTTTTCTTTGTGGAAGGTGCACCGTGATCTTTCGTCATAGTCCTTCTGAGCCTCTCCTAGCTTGGCTGGCCACTTGACGAAAGGCTCATATCTTATTTCGCTTAGACTCCGATATATCGGTTTCTTAAACACCGTGGTTATGGCAATGCAGATTCTCAACCATCTTTTATCCGGGTCTTCTCCATTATCTCATCTGCCACGTCCGTTTCTGTTCTGACGATCTACTGCATTGACCTTTGCTGAGGTTTTCTTTTCTGGTACTGCGGTCGCACCAGATTTTGCTTTGGCACGTGCGCCATCCTCTTCTACCCTGATGTGCTGATGCACTCTTTCCATCAGGGCTTCCATGGTGAGGGGTGGCGTCATGGTGATCGAGTCCCTTAGTCTGTTCCCGACTGGAAGGCCTCTTTTATACTGTGCAATGGCGAGATTGGTGGGGCAGTCCCCAATCTGATTGAATGTCTCCTAGTAGCGACTGTTGTAGGATCTTAGGGTCTCTTTATCGCCCATGTCGATGGAGAGTAGCTGGTCGATCTCCACCGGGGTTTTAGTGTTTGTTCGGAGCCTTGTTACGAACGCCTCTGCCAATTGTGCCCAGGAGGCTATGCTGCCCTCTGGAAGTTTTTCGAACCAAGTCAAGCCTAGGTCGCCAAGGCTTGATGGGAAGAGTATACACATTAAGGCCTCGTTTCGCCTGTACACAGCCATGACCTGGCGAAAGTGGCTCAAGTGTGAGTAGGGGTCCGTCTTTCCTTTATATGTAGTGAATTTCAGCTGAAGGAAGCCTGATGGTAGGGGTGCGTTTTCAATCGCCGGAACAAACAGCGAAGTCTGTAGCCTTGCTAATGCTTTGTCCGTTGGTTCGTAGACAGGGTGCGGTATTGGCATTCCAACCTCGACGCTTCCATGCGTCCGAGGAGCCAACCGATGTAAGGCAGAAACTCTGTGCGAATCCCGCGCCATGGCATCCTCCTTGCATCGTGCTTTCTCTTCGAGCACGGTTCGTAAGTCGGATGATCTAGGTAATTCCGTCTGTCTAGATCTGGTTTGGTGCGAATGCGAGGGCCAATACGTGCTTCCTTCAGTATATGATCTTTCAGATCTCGTCCTCTCAGACCTGGAGTGACGAGTTCTGGAAGACCAGGATTGAGTATCGCCTGTCCTGAGGCTTCTACTCTCTCCTTGCGAGGGAGTGGTATTCCTACTACGATTTTCTGAGTGGCGAGGGGGCGTCTTGTTTTTGTGCCCCTCTCCTGTCGCTACTTCTTTTCTCTTCATCTGGCGTTTCAAGGCCTCCATGTCCGCTGCCATCTTTCTTATTAATTCATCTTACTCCTTTACGTGGTCCTCCAGAACTTGAGGATCAACCTTCCGCCTTTGCCTGTCAGGACTTTGAGAATGAGATTGACGGGGGCTGTGAGCCCGCCTTCCCCTAGTATCTCTCCTGGGGTTATGTCGCTGGGACTCCAAGTCTGCCATGGGAGGGACAGAAGGTAATCCTTCACGCCTTGCGCCCCCATCTGGTGTTAGCCCGTCGACGGCGGACTGCGGCAATTCTTCAATGTGTGCCATTGTTTGAAAAGAGGAGAAGCTTAATCAAGAGGTTTTGTTCTGTCTGTTCTTCCCACAGACGGCGCCAATTGTACGGGAAAGAAATAAATCTTCTCGTATAATCCTGTTGACCAATTCTGCGCTCCTTCGTACGACGTCGCCTTATCACCTAAAAACACAAACGTGAGCTAGCCGGCAGGTGTGTGCCGGAAACCTCTCCGATGCCTAAGTCAGCAAACTTGACAAATAGACAAAGCTCTATGAATTCAGAAAGCAAGGTTATGTGTTACCTCCTCCAAGGTAATGCTTGTGAGCTTTTATAAGTTTCGTGTGGCATAATCCTAGTAGGACTTCTACTCCTTCATGCAGAGTCCTCCTAGGCTTCATACTCCTGAAAGATAATGCTTATCCTTCAACACCCCCCTCACTGCTTAAACCAAGTGAGATGGTTTTTACCATGGCCGAACTACCACATGACCGAAATAATACTGGCTGTGCTGAGCCACAGAGTAGGCCGAACTATCCTTAGTTCGGTTCTTTCTCTGCTACTCCCTATCTCGGTTCTTTCATGTACAAACCATGGTATGTTTAGACCGAGCTATCGAGTAACAAGGTTCTGACCGTTCTAACCACAATACGTCATGACCGGACTAACTCTGAGACCGGCCTAACTCCAAGTTGCTTCCGGACCGGAGTAACTTTACAAATTCTTGGGCCGGAGTAACTTTATCTCTCTCTTAGGCCGGAGTAACTTTATCTCTCCTAGGCCGGAGTAACTTTTCGGCCTTTTTACCCAGTCCTTCATACTTTGGGCCATAAAGTCCATCTCATAGCTCGGCCCAATTTTCACCAAAAATTACCCTCTCACATTTAATTCAAAACCCAGAAGTGTTTATTCAATCAAGCTACAAAGATTTCTACACAAGTTGAAACAATCCGGACGCGTGTGGTATAATCGGCTTAGTGTATATCTGTTGAAAGAAGGATATGTGAATGATCCGATTTGTCCATGCATTTTTATTAAAAGATTAGAATTTGGATTTGCAATTGTTGCAGTATATGTTGATGATTTGAATCTTGTAGGAACTCCATAAGAGCCTACAAAAACTGTAGAATATTTAAAGAATGAATTTGCAATGAAAGATCCTGGCAAAATGAAATTTTGTCTCGGCCTACATATCAAACATTTGCCAAATGGAATTCTTGTACATCAATCAACATATGCAGAAAAAGTCTTAAAGAACTTTTATATGGATAAAGCTCATCCTTTGAGTACTCATATGGTTGTTCGATCTCTTGATGTGAAAAAGGATTTTTTTCGACCTCGAGAAGATAATGAAAAACTCCTTGGTCCTGAAGTACTATATTGGAGTGAAATTGGTGCTCTCATGTATCTTGCAAATTGTACTAGGCCTGATATTGCATTTGCTGTCAATTTATTAGCAAGATATAGTTCTGCTCCAACCCGAAGGCATTGAAATGGAGTAGAACAAATATTATGTTATCTTCGTGGAACAACTGATATGGGTTTATTTTATTCAAATAAATCCAAGCCACAGTTAATCGGATATGCAAATGCTGGATATCTTTCTGATCCACATAAAGCCAAATCATAAATAGGATATATTTTTATCTGCTATATCTTGGCGATCAGTAAAAGAAACATTTACTGCAATTACTACAAATCACTCAAAGATACTTGCAATTCATAAAGGAAGTCGAGAGTGTATTTGCCTTAGATCCATGATCCATCATATTCAAGAAAGATGTGGAGTGTATTCAACAAGAGATAGTCTAACCATATTATATGGAGATAATGTTGTGTGTATCACACAGATCAAAGGAGGCTATATCAAAGATGACAGGACTAACACATTTCACCAAAATTCTTTTACACACATGAGCTCTAGAAGAATGATGATATTGATGTTCAATAAATACGCTCAAGTGATAATTTGGCAGATCTATTTACTAAAGCATTACCGACTGCAACATTCAAGAAGTTGGTGCATAATACTGGGATGTGTCGACATAAAGACCCATTATGTAGCATTAAGGAGGAGTCATCATTTTTAGTAGATTTGTAGATTGCACTCTTTTTCTTTCATCTAAAGTTTTTTCTCACTGGGTTTTCCTTAGCAAGGTTTTAATGAGGCAATTTAAACAAATCACATACAAGAATATTGTACTATTTTTCTTTCACCAATTTTTTTTTCCACTGAGTTTTCCTTGTTATGGTTTTAACAAGGCATATTCTTTGTATATGGTTATCTAAGGGTAAGTGTTGTGAAATATTTGGATAACTATCAAAAGAGATATAGTTGAAATTCTAGTAAGTTTTAGGCCAAAGTGAAAATAAGGGAAAGTTTTACCACGTGGGAAGTGTGGTATGCTATGTGGTAAACCACATAGTGTGATGAACAATGGTGTATAGTGAAGGTTTTATCATCTATAAATAGGTGAGTTTGTATGATAATGAAGATATAGAAAAATTATGTATCACACGTGTGATCTTTTATTTCCTCTTCCATTATAGCTCTTTCTTTTTTATTTTCTTTAGTTTTATAATAGAAAAAGTTTTGTTTAACACTTTTCTAATTTTTTTTTTTAATTTATTTTTTAGAAAAGCAAGTTTTATGACAAAAAATGAGATTGTTAAGTTGACTTTTTAGACACGACCAAATGAAGTCATGTAACAAGATATTTAAAAGATGTTATTGACTATTGTAACTAGTTTCATCACATTTTACTCTTTTTAACGAGTTAGTTATTACAATAATTATTTTAATAAAATTATTTTAAGTTAGTTATATTTGAAGACCTTTGAGAGACTGTGAATAGATAAGTAAAATGAAAAGTAAGTGTACCATTTTTGTAATTTAGCTAGTGAAAAATAAAGAGTAGCATTGGGGTTAATTTTACATATATAGACTCTTCTACTTCTCTCAATGTACTCATATTCAATGGATATAAGAAGAGAAATGGTGTAGAATCTGTGTGTTTGACAATAAAAAATTATTTCTAACTTTTTACATCACTATCTAAGGAGGGGGGGGAACTTCTTACGCGAATGAGAGATATAAATCAACATTTTTTTATTTATAAATTTCATTTAATTTAAATTACATTTCTAAATAATTTTGAATTGTTAACTTTTTTTACAAAATGTAACGCCCCAAAATAAATACAATAAATCCATCTCATAAGTGGAAGTATAATTGAAACGACATATTTTCATTAATCAGAGTTTGATATACATTCACGTGATGGTAATAAGAAATGAAAGCTACACAGATAGTCATATGTCTTGATGACTTATATCTTTCCAAGTCACTGCTTGGGTACAACAAAAATAAGTCTTAAGCTCAATATAGATAAAGCCCGAGGCTTGTACAAAATGAATGAAAATCAAAATAAACAAAATGAGCCTTCAGCTCCACGGCCCTCCCAAGCTAAGACCTTGGCGGAGGCATATCACTAGCATTTGAAAATGGTTTTCCCATATAGGATGAGCCAAAACCTAGAAGAAATAATCCAATACAGCATATAAAACCTGACAGAGATATAAAGGTAACATGCATATACAATGCCATTGATGAACTGATTCATAATTCTTTTGTAAACCATGTAGAACCAACTGCATATTTCAATTCATGAATTCAATTCCATTTCATTTAGACAACCAAGCTGAGTATACAACTCAATAGGCCTCTAATCATTAAAACCATCATACAATCACTTCTATTTGTCATTTTATGGATATTTTGTTCGCGGGAATCGGCTGTCACGACCCAAACCCGCCCCTATAGGTTTAACATCATAACCGGCCAGTAATCCTTGGATTACCAAAGGCCTCTGAACAGATAAACATAAATAAGGGGCTAGCGAAAGCAAATACATAAATATATTTGTCCAATGAGCTGTGCTGACTTCTATGAACGAAACATTTAAAACTTTACATACATAACCAAAAGTCATTCTTACATTATACCCACACACATTATAGCGTCTTGAGTACAGCCAACAAAAACAAAATAAGTCTCATATACAGACACAACCAAAACTTATAACACATGACACTTCCGGAACCTCCACGTGAGGCACAATGGTTGGCTGATGACAGAACACAGATCCAGACAAAACCCTTCGAGCTCGATCTCCAAAATGCCCACCTATACATATATATACACACAGTGAGCTAAAACCCAGTGAATAACATCAATGTAAAGAGGTTAGTGAACGAATTCCGAACATTTCATAATCATAAAATAGATCATAACATAAACATCCTCATATCCGAACATAATAATGGTACATCCCATAGAACACATCACATATCGTCTTCCGACTAGAGTAATCGGTTCTGGATACCGATTAAACACATATCGCCACAATGAAGTGGCTAACGAGATCTCGTAATTATATATATGTCATGGACTTGCATTAACATGTCGTCCCCCATGACTTGGAACTATCTATGGATGCCATAATAGATTTCAAACATAGGACATTCGTTCATGTAAGCAAATATCATTTCAGAAATTATAACTTATCAAATTAAATTTGGAACATAATTCATATGAACATATATTTACAATAACGTTACTCACAGTGGGCTCCCGTAAATGGTCAATCAATCTCCTGACGTTGACCTACAAACCCAAAAGTACATAATACAAACATATTATATCATTACACGTGTTCACATGGCCGTTATGGCTTAGCTCTCTTACTTTAACTGCTTATTCATTCCATGCCACATAACTTGTTCATATTGCCCATATACTCAGATTCAACACATATTTTCTAATTCACTTTACATACTTCGGTTCTTAGCTCATGACTCTTTAATAACTCATAATTCATGTCTACATATGCTCATAAATGGATGGAAATGAAATGCAGAACAACTTGTCAAAATGCACTAAAAATGGCCTGGTCGCTCGAGGGCAACATTGGTTGCTCGAGCGGACCGGCTTGTCTGAAAAAGTACTGATTGGTCTCAAAACTACGCTCGAGCCACAACTCCCATGCTCGAGTAGTTCAACAAGATACAAAGAGTTAGCTCGAGCGCGACTTTGGTTGCCCGAGCGGAGCACTTACGTCTTCAAAAATGCTGAGAGCTTGCATTCTCCGCTCGAGCGCAGGTTTCCTTGCTCGAGCGGACTGCAGAATTCTGGGTTTTCAAAAACAGAGTTTTGAGCTTCCAAATGCAATTTCAAAGGTAAACTCGTGCAAGGCTTGTCTTTAAAGCTTGAAAATTTTTCTAAAACATGAACTCATGATCCTTCATAAACCCTTTAGCTCACAACTCGTGATTTTAGCCAAAATTGAGTTCAACTTTCATGCATGTAAACCTTTCAAGCTCTTTTCTCCAAAACTCATGAAGTTAACAAAATTTGAGTTCATAAACTCCATGCATGTAAGGAATTATTTTCCAAAAAACATGAAACCAAGGTTCAAACATGATAATTCAAACATGCAAGTGTCAATTATCCAAAATTTCTACATGAATGACCAAAATCAAACTTGATATAGAAAAACCCAACATGTTTTGGCATGCATGTAGAATTTTCTTCTTAATTCTTTCCTACGACTCCTCAAACATGGAAATTTATTTACAAAACTTGTTGACATATGCATGCATGTACATTTCATACATCAAACCCAACACAATTGATAAAACTCATGATCAAAGTGATGATTAAACACTTCTATATACATGCATGTTGGAATTATAATCAAATTCTTCATCTTCTTAACAAACATATGTGAAATACATGCAAATGATCATAATAACTCCATGAATTCATCTCTACAATACATAATCTTCATGAATTAATAGCCAAAGGCTTACCTAGAGTCTTGAATCACTCTTGTTTTAGCTTAATTTTGATGGATTCTAGCCAAGATCTTCAATTCTCCTTCAATCTCTTCTTTTCTCTCTCTAGAACTGCACTCTCTCTCTCTCTCTAAAATGAAATCTCAGAATTTGCACTCAAAGAATGAGAGAAATCAGCTCAAGTGAGCTCAATGTGTTGAATATATAGTTATGATGCCATAATACATTAATTAGAACATAAGGCTTACCAAACGCAACTTAATGAATCAGACTGAATCAGTTTTTAATAGAAATTGCCATAGTGTTCTAAATATTCCAAATAACACATCCATGTAATCAATTTTGGTTTCGGGTGCCGATAAGGCTTTCAATTTTCATATCAAAGTAGATTTCACAACAGATATTACTACAAGTAACAGGTAGAAAACCAAATAACACACAAAATACACAATAAACACATAATTTATTTTAATCCCCTCATTAGCATCTTTAATTACAGATTAGTAGCTGATTGTGGGTCGGGGTTATTACATTGGCACCCATGTATACGGGCAATTTTCAGAATTTTCACCCTGGACACACAGGCTAACTTAATTCAATAGAGTACATCCTATTTCTTCTCTTAAATATGGAGTACATCACATTTCTTCTCCCAAATATCATACATTTACAATGTATTAAAGACATAGTCATATTTAATGATAACGAATGAGAGATTAGTTTCAATTCGGCTGCTTCTCATGCAAATTCTACAACAATCATAGTTATCCTTCACCGATAGCCCAAAACAGATATTTCTAAACAGATATACAACCTCCAAGATAGATAAACTATCCAAATTTCCATAGGGGGGAGATAATATATATCCAACTCCACCATTTATATACACATCTATCCAATTTCACATTTTCAAAACCAATTCCATTTATTTGTACAAAACAAATGTTTGAGACATTTTAGGGCAAACTCCTCTCTCTACCAAAATCCAACCCAAGTATCAAAATCAACCGTTTTACTACAACACAACCTCATATTCACTCCCATATCCATTTTCAATGCATCCATTTGAAAACCCTTATTTTTATTTTAAACCAAATTCCTAAGTTTATTCAATATCCTCCAAATTCATAATAGTATTGTAGACACCCCATTTTTGACAGCCTTTATGACTTGGACATCATCGCTTGCACACCCGATGATGAGTGCATACACTTGTCAAGTGCTCGATATAGCGATCCCGGGTTTACCCTTGTTATACCGTGATCCGGACATGTGTCCGTGGATGTTGGTAGTTGTTTATTATTTTGTTTACATCATTTTACTTCGTATTTGAGTTATAGGATGTGTTGGGCGGATTTGTTTCAGGTTGGTTGAGTTTAGAAACCAAAACTAGTTGCCCAGATTTTTGGCCTGTACGCTCGAGCGGAGGTGTTGGCGCTCGAGCGGAGATTACACCCATTCAGTATTTTCCTGTGCAGCGTTGTACGCTCGAGCGTGGTATTGGCCGCTCGAGCGGGGTTGTCTGAGTGCCGCTCGAGCGTAGGGTTGGGAGCTCGAGCGGAGGCCTGGTTCTGCAAAAGTGCTGGGCGAGTGCATTCTGCGCTCGAGCGGGCGGTTGGCCGCTTGAGCGGAAGTCTGTGAGTGGCCGCTCGAGCGGGGTGTTTTACGCTCGAGCGGAGACCTGGGTTAAAGTCCCGAATTTGTGACTCTTCAAATCACTTTTTCACTTTCTCTTCTCTCTCTTACTTTTCCAAAATCACCATTGTTGAGCCTCTCACTCTAGACTCTACCTTCTCTCTAGGTTTTGATCTAGTATGAGTGATTTACTCACTTTTGGCCTTTACAAAAAAGTTGTTGATCGTCGAGGGCTTCATTTTAATCTGAAAATCTCGGGTTTTGGAGCACGTTGGGTTTTGTCGTCTTCTCCTTTAGGACTCCGAATTTGAGGTAGGGATATCCTACTCCTCTCTATGGGTTTTGTCTTTAAATTTTGGTATTTTGAGATGTTGGGCTTGGTTTGGTAATTTTGTGAAAGTTTGGGGCTTTTGTGTAATTTTACAAAAGTTGGGGTTTTATTCATAATAAACCTAGATTGCATGTTTGGCATAGAAAAATGGAATGATTGTTGAATCATTGATGAAAATGGGACCTAAGGGTTGAAATGGTAATTATGGATAATGGCCTAATTACATTGTTTAATTAATTGGGATAATTAATTGGGAGAAATGAGGAAATGAAATGTTGATTGAATATCCATTTGTGCATTTATTTTCTGTTTAGAAATAACTGCTTTGGGCTATCGGTGGAGGATAGTCGTGATTGTTGTAGACAATGCATGATGATTAGGTAAACTAAAACTAATCAATGAAATGTGTCATGGAATTTGACTGTTGATAGAATACATTAATTGTATGTATTGTGTGATGGTATATAGAACCAATGTGTTTATATACGTTATGTGTAGAGGAGGAGATAGGGGATGTACTCCGCGGTTTAGGGGAAGATATGGGATGTACCTCTAAACCGGATAGGAATTGGGAGGAGATAGGGGATGAACTCCGTAGACACAGCTCATATGCTTGTCTAGAGAAGTGAAGATAGAGCTCATATGCTTATCTTTGTGAAGTGTGGATACAGCTTATATGCTTATCTGTGAATGTGGGATATTGTTGTTATACATATCTGTTGAGAATGTGGATATAGCTTGTATGCTTATCTGAATGTGAGATATAGTTTTTATACATATCTGTGGAAATGTTGATAGAGCTAGCATGCTTATCTGTTGAAAAAGGGAAAATGAAAGGTAACTTAGACTCATAAGTTGTAAGACATAAATATGTGATTTATGTGATTGTATCAGTGTTGACCATCTATCAATTGCTAATATTTTAGTCATTGTCCATGGTTGGTTTAGTGTATTTCTACTGGGCTGTGGCTCACCCTATATGGGAATATCATTTTCAGGTGCAGGAAGCATGCCACCTCCAAGGACATAGCTGGAGGCTAGTGGCGGACATACTTTTGTCGCTTAACTTTTGATGTATTACATGTAACTTCAAGCCTAGGGCTTATTGTGTAAACGAGTTAGTACTCTTTTGTTGTAACCAAGTGTTAACTTGGAAAGCTGTAAGCCCGTAGGGCATTTTGTTATGATGTTGACATGTAATACTTATGTAATGAAATTCTAATGAATGAAAGAATTTGGTTAGTTTATATGTAAATGTATGTCTTATTTGATGGGTTTATTGTTGTTATTTTGAGGGCGTTATACTCGAAGTCCTCAGCTGAATGCCACAGCTTTGAGCCTTTCAAACCCTACACCCTTGTTGCATTTGTTTTGGACCAAACCCAATGATTTTTCAAGACTGCAACCCTTGGTGGTCTGTCGGCTGCCGGCCATCACTCTTGGTTGTCGACCACCAATGTCTTTTGCAGATATTTTGTGACAGTTGTTTGCACAGATGCTTGCATCTGCTCCCACATGTATGGTTGAATGTTTATGAGGGAAATTCATCTTTTCCATAAATAGATGACCTCCCTCTCATATTTGGAGGTTAGAAAAATTTTGGAGCAAAACGTTTCCTCTCTCTCTACGATTTTCTCTCTCTTTCAAATTTCTTAACCCTTGCTTACATATCCTTCACCTTTGCCTATACACTCTTAACAAAACCTCTCCATATTTGAGCTGAGGTATTCTTGAGCCTTGTTTGAGCTCTTGAGGGTGTGTTTGCTTTGTTTTGTTGCCTGGAATTGGAATTGGTTCTCATCTTCAAAAGGTATAAGGCTTTGTCTTTTTACTTGTTGTATTTACTCTTTTTTCTAAAATTTTCCAAGTGTTTTTGGATTGTAAAAACTCTATATTTTTGGGTTGAAACTTGGGTTTTAAGGTCAATAAAGGTTGAGGGGTGGTTCACCCTTCTTCATACCTTGCTTTAAAGGCCTTTACCATTGTGTTTCCCACATTTACATTATCTTTTTCTGAGCTTTTAAACACTGATTTTCAGAGTTATTTCAATGGCTAAAATCATGTTTTGAAGTCCAAATTTGGAGGGGTTAGTCTTCCCTTCTTGTGTCTTGCTTACTAGTCTAGCTTGTGCTATGTTTTAGCTTATTAATCTAGCTATTTTTGCCTTAATTCCAGCATGTTTTAGGACTATTTTTAGACTATTTTAGCACTATTTTTGGTTGATAGTTGCATTTGAGCTTTGTTTTGCATGCGTATAGTGTAATTGTCCTCATAAGTTTGGTGTTCTAGGTCTTAGACACAATCTTATTTGAGTTGATTGCATTTATTTATAGTTTTCTATACTTGTGATCACTCTTAATCACCTCTGCAACCTCCCTCCTTTCTTGGCTTTTTTTTCTCTTTGAAAGTGGTTTCAAACTACTTGATTGTTTAAGCATGAGATTGAGGTGTCATGCCTAATGGTTTAATCCCTTTGGGGGTTTATTACCAACGGTATGATGTCTCTTTCATGCCCAAAGCAACACTTGGTTTGAGCTCTATTTCCATTAGAGAACTTAAATTCACTTTGGACTCAATGAATTAAATGATGGTTATTAATTTAAAATGAAGTAATTAAAATGGGACTAAAATGATGCAAGATAAGAATTTGGTTTTGTGTTCCATTTGACGTTAATTGAACACATGGAAGCTTGAGGCATTTCATACTCATTAGTGATGAAATTATTTAAGTTTCCAATGTCACCACTTCCCTTGATCAATTCATAAAATGGAGGTTATTAGAGTCTTATTTTGTTGCATTTATTGAACTTGCACACTTTGGTTCATAAACCATCATGCAATGGAATTGCTTGAGTTGATGGTTTGTGGACCAAGTTTTGTCTCTCTTTTGATTTGTTCATGATAAAGAGGGGTGAATTGTGCAAACAAACCCTTGAGAATACCCTGTGCATGCTCTGTTTGTTCTCTGTTGCAGCAAAATAAACTGTGCAACAGTGGTTGGCAGGCCACTTTTTATGGCCGCCATGCCATCACTCCTGGCCGGCCGGCCACCTCTGCAAAATCCAACAGTGTGTTTTTGGGGCAGAACAGAGACATTCTGGAAGTGGACAAAGGTGTAAGTGTTCTACTGTGCAACAGAGGCTTTTTGGAAGGAAAACAGTAGCCTTTTCGGGTGGAAACCAAACATGTGCATGAGCATTCCTCGCGTACCAAGCTTGTTTAAGTTTAAATACTTAACTTAGATATTTATTGTAATTAATTAGATGTAGCTAGTTGATAGAATAGTTAATTAATTTGTTGTAATAATTAGTTAAGTAGTTTAGCTAATTATTCATTTTGGTTTGTAATAGTTAGTTTAATTAGCTTAGTTTAATTAGTTAGCTAGTTAGTTTATTCGGACCCTCATTCGTGAGGGAGCAATGTTGTAATAACTTATATGTCTTCCAACCCCACGTCTTTCTCCCTTTTATTTACTTACTTATGATGGTTAGTTTAGGGACCTCATGTTTTGTTTAGCATACTTCATGTTTTCATTCATTTGTATTGCATGCACCGAGGCTCGGTTCATCATTCGAACTTGCATTGTAGTTTAACGCTTCTTTGAATACGTGCATAGACTGCATGCTATTTAATTGTTTCATATGCCATATTAGTAGTCGAGCCTAGTAATTGCGTATCACATGTGTTACATTAGTCATGTCGCATAGTTAGGAATCATGCATTTTCCTAACTCATTTCTTTCTTGGCTTGGAGTACTACGTGAGCCTTTACTCGCTTTAGCATATTGCATTGAATATTGATGTTGCTATGTTTAGCATGCTTGCCACGAGGCTAAGTGCTTAAATGATAAATTGCTTGAATGACTGTGGATGAAGGCTAATTGCTCGAATTGGAATAATTTGAGTAAATGTTCATATGCGATCACTTTTTCAAGTGGTACATATTCGAGACAATTTTCAAAAATGAACATGAATCGAAATGTTTCAATTCTTGCAAATTAGTCTATACTTGTGTGTGTGCGCATCACATAGTAATATTAGCCTAATAAACAGGAACAAGAGCATATAATGTACATAAGATTCATATCATGATTAGTAGAGGCCGATCTTTGATTGGGCGAGCGGGGGTGCTCAATTCATGACATTTCCCTCTTGTACCTAAGTTCCCGAGCCGAGGCAATCTTGGTGATGACGGACACGTGGCCTTTGGAACAAGTCATGGGTTTCCTAAATTTTTCAAAAATAAAATATTTAGGTCGCGACTCTGTATCTGGCCAAGGAATCCATTTTTGACAATTTGATTCAAAATCGATTTTCCAAAAGATTTGCCAAATTGGGACTCTTTGGTGTTTATCTATTTCACATTGCACTTGTGAGATTAGATTCAGAACCGCAAGAGTCCGATACTGTAGGGCTTATTTGTCTTCCGAAATGGGGCATGAAAAGTCGAGCTACAAGTGTTTATACAAAGCAAATAACTATGTTAAGAGTCATACAGGAGTATAGAAAATCTCTACCTCAAAAGAAGAGCAAAGCAAGGGAAGAACTCGGACAAAGTCGAAATCCAACTCTAATCGGATGAGAGAGAGGAGAGAGAAACCACGGGCACACGGGTAGAGAAACCACTAAATCTAGGTGAAAATGTAGAGAGAGAGAGAGAAGGAGAGAGAGTTTTAGAGAGAGAAGCTCTAGATCTAGGGTTTGGAAAAGTTTTAGAAAGAGAGAGAGATATAAAAAAGTGACTTTTACGAATTGATATACACAGTTTGCTCGAGCACAAGAAGTGACGCTCGAGCGTCCAGACACAATAAATTGTTCCGAAATGACCCTCGAGCGCCAGAAGTAACGCTTGAGTGCCAAGACACAATGAAAAAGGTGACACTTCTTAAGTGCATGACGTGATGCTCGAGTGCAGAATACACACTCCCAGTACTTTTGCAGACAGCAGACCAACGCTCGAGTGCAAAAAGGGTAGCTAGAGCTGAGACCGCTCGAGCGCAGAAAATACTGCTCGAGCGTAGAATACACCCTCCCAATAGTTTTGTAGACCTGCAAAAGTACTGAGAGTTCACAAAGCCCACTCGAGCGCGAGAAGTGCCGCTCGAGCGGAGGAGTAAAATTCTGGACAACAAGAGTTTGAAAGCCAAGCTATCAACCTGTTCCAAACGCAACCAAAACAACCCAAAAGCCAAACTTAATGAAGGGAAAAAGAATAAGACAAGAATAACAATACGAAACCATGAAACCCGAATTCAGAATACAAAGTGAGTCGAGTCTAAATCAAAATTGCTATATGATATGGAGTTCACTGCTAGCATTAAATAACAATATCTAGGAAAAAAATTTAAAAAAAAAAAATCTCAACATTTGACTCTTATCACAAAATAAACTTTGACTTCTTAATTTTGCCAAATACTTTTTTTTTTTTGTAATTTGAACCATCAGCTTATTGTTGTTGAATAAAAATAAACGAAAAAAAATTTATATTTTAGTCATTAAATTCAACGAAAAATGATATTTTAAACATTATATATATATTGATTTTAATGATTAAAATACTATTTTTTTCGTTAGTTTTAATTAACAAAAATAGATTGATGGTTTATTTTGAAAAAAAATCAAAATATTAAAGTTTAAATTGACAAAATTTAAAACTTGAGATTCATTTTGTTGCAATAGTCAAGCTCAAATTTTGCTTCTTCTGTAATTTTTCCTAACATCTTTATAATTAGGTAAAGGCTACTATGTGCATCCTTTTTCGATTACATACAAAAACTATAACTTTTATCACAAGTATATAATTTTAGTCACAAAGAGTATAAAAAAAAATTCACAAAAAATATTTATTGTGTTTAGTTTCAATTTTCTGGATTTAATTTTCTAAAAATTGAGTTTTTTTATTTTTTATATATTTTTATTTTTAGTTAATATTTTCAAAATTTTAAGTATTTTTTTTACTTTCTTAGACGTACCTCACTTCGATGTATCTAAAAATAAAATTTGTAACAAAATATTTTTAAAAATTAATAAATACACAAGAATATGAAAATGTACTGATTTTTTGTATTTTTTTAAAATATATTTTTGGTATTTAGTGAATTTTTTAAAGATTTTTTTTTTTACAAATATTATACTTTTTGAGTGTATTTATGTTAGGCGTATCTAAAAATTAAAACAATTGCTTAAAATATTAAGGGTAAATTATAAATACACCTCCTGAGATTTGCTTAAAATACAAATTGCCCCATGTGGTTTGAAAAATTACAAATACCTCCCTGTCAGAATTTTTTATTTAACAAAATTAATTGAAAAAGTGAAATTTCTAACCGTTCACCTATACAATAATAAAATTATCTGAATTATTAATTGAAATAAAATTTTAATATTATTAAAAACTGTTAATTAACTTGATGATTTATTAATAAAAGAACCTATTTGTTTTGAAATTAGAAACCTTAAGGGGCATAATGTAATTTCTAGTACCACATGAGGTAATTTGTAATTTAAGTAAATATCAAGAAATGTGTTTGTAATTTACCCTTTTAAAAAAAAATTAGCAAAAACAAAAAATATGAAAAATAAAAAACTTCAATTTCCAAAAAATGAATTTTGAAAAGTGAAACTAACAAGCTAATTATTTTTATGACAAAAAAAATTTAACTTTATGTAACGCCCCAAGAATAATTAGAATAGATCAAGAGTAATGATTAATTAAACAATATCATAATCCGTGAATAAAGTCCTTCCATTCATATACTTCAAATGTACAAAGGAGTAACACATGCATTTATACATTCATAAACCATAACCCTGAATCTATATCATGTGTTATAAACAAAAGATATGAATTAAAAGTTAAACAAACATATAATGCCTTATTGGCTACAACTTTCCAAGACAGTGCTAGGTTACAACAAAAGTGAGTTTAAACTCAATACAAATAAAGCCCTAGGCTAGTACAAAGTAAATACAACAATAACAAAAATAGAAGCTCTTGGCTCCAAATCCTCCCAAACTATTACCTTGGCGGAGGCATATCATCAGCACTTAAAAATGGTTTTTCCACATAGGGTAAACCAAACCCAGTAAAGATACTCTAACACAGTGTATGAATTTTAGCAGAGTTATAAGGTGAATGCATATGCAATACTCATGCCAAAACATTTTATATTTCTTTTCAAAACCATGCAATGCCACGTTTATATCATCATTCATGCAATCAATTACTTTTCAAGAGAAAACAGGGCAGTAGATACAGTACTATGAATCTCTAGGATGTGCCTACAAGTAGGCTACAAGTACTACCAATTTGTCATTTTTACCGGTATTAACCGGAATGCTCAATACTTAACTGTGCGGGTTTTTGGACTTTCACCAAGGACATTTAGGCCAACTTAATATCACAACTACACTCATACTCAGATTCACAAAGGTATTCACCTATTTTTCTCAAAACAATAACCATGAATCTCTAGGATGTGCCAACAAGTAGGCTACAAGTACTACCAATTTGTCATTTTTACCGGTATTAACCGGAAGGCTCAATACTTAATTGTGTGGGTTTCTGGACTTTTACCAAGGACATTCAGGCCAACTTAATATCACAACTACACTCATACTTAGATTCACAAAGGTAGTCACCTATTTTTCTCAAAACAATAACCATTTTCAATGTGTTACACATGTTACAATGCTCAATGCAATGGATGAGAAAACTAGTTTCAATTTACTTAGTTCTCATGCAATTTCTACAATAATCATAGTTATCCTCACCGATAGCCCAAAACAAATATCTTTAAACAAATAATTAAATTTCAACACAGATATACTTTCCAACATTTCCAATTAGGAGTGATAATTCATATCCAATTCCATTCCCATCATCATCATTGTTCCAATTCCATAAAACCAACATCAATTTCATTTCTCTTTACAAAAATCAAATTTTCACAATTTAGGGCAAAAATCCCCTTTCTTTAAAAATCAATTTCCAGGGATAAAATCCATCATTTATCACAACCCAACCATTTTTGCAAGGCCACAACCTTATATAAGAAACCATTTTGAAAACCCCTCTTTTTGATTTTAAAACCAAAACCCTAGATTTTTATTCAAAAATTCCTAAATCACAATCTTATTTAGAGAGATAAATAACTGAGTTAAAAATCATAAAAAGAGTCAAAGTAATCCCTACCTCAAGAAGTGAAGAGGAAAACTCGGGGAAAACTCAAAGTCGACAAAACCACGAAGCTCTTAGATTAAAAGAAAGCTCTTGATGAGATATACAACCTTTCTCAAAGGACCAAAGTGAAAAGATGTCTCTAACCGAGTAGATTTAGAGATCTATGTGAAAAAAGTTGAGTTTCAAAGAGAGAGAGAAATTAACAGTTTAAACGAAGAAAGAGAGAGAGAAAAAGAAAAGAATGAATGAGAAAAGAGTGTTTGGATCTATTTATAGTAGTATAATATCCCTAAAATCAATAAAAGGAATAAATCAAAAAACCCCAAAATGTAGGGCCCAAACCGAATCCAAAATCTGAAAAAAAAACTCTTAGAGGTCGACCCTCCAGACAGTGGTGTCGACTCTCAAGAAGAGATACTGAGACACTTATATTTGCAGCAGACAAGAAGGCCGACCCCAAAACCTGTGGTATCGACCCCAACAAAATTGCAACAAGACCTAAAACACAGCAACAAGGTGGTGTCGACCCCAAAAACCAATAGAGACACCAAGAGTATGACAACAAGGTGGTGTCAACCCCAAGAACCCATGGTGTCGACCTTAGAAGCAAAACCAAACATGAAAAGAAAGAAGAACGACCGCTACAGATATGGTTTCCCAAATTCAAAGGCAATAAATGGGTCGGGTCTAAATCAGGATTGCTATACTTTAATTATACATAACTTTTGAATGTATATCATAATTTCACCATTCATAACTTTTATGACAAAATGTAACTTTCATCACAAAAAATTTCTAATTTTTATCACAAAAATCGTAAATTTTCTTGCACATTGTAACTGAGAGAGGGATTTATACCGAACAATAGCCGAGCTAAACCAACACGGAATATGGTGTTGGGCCGAGCTAAACCAAACCAACATGGAACATGGTGTTGGGCCGAGCTACCCTCGACATTACGGTTATAAGAGCTGTGGTAGGGCCCCAAGAATGACCAAGCTAACAGTGTTTTTGGGTCAGATGCGAAGAACAAGTGATGCGCGTCGGCACTGCTATATATAGTCGAGATGACGATCCACACACCCATTGTTGACTGGCCTGGGAGAATGCTGTCGAGGCATTGACTGAGCGTGGTGCCAACTTGGAAGCCAGAAAGGCTCAGCTCGATATTAGGGTGGTCATAGTTGAGTGTTTTTGGTGCCATAAGTGGTAGCCTGGTTTAGGTACTCCACGTGGACCAATGGCGAAAGGAAAGGAATCCATTCTGGGTACGCTTCAATACATTTGGTGGTTTGACCAATACTGTTTAGCAGTATTAATGTATACGCGTGTTAAGAATGGAGAAGGCAGTACAACCACACGTCCGACAAAGGACAACAGAAGTAATGTGCACACAATCTAGGGCTGCATAGCTAGCCTAGATAAGGTGGCGCGAGCAGACTCTGAGAGGTAAGTAATCTTTAGTAGTTCTCTCTCTATAGTGCTTTGTATTCTCTTTTCTTCTCCAAGAAAGCTAACTTAGCCGTCGGATAGGTTTTTCGGCAAACCACCTGCCGAATAGCTCACCTTTGTTTTGTTCGCAGTTAGACAAAGTTCTAGGAGCGTGACGAGCTTGGTACCAAGACGTACGGAAGACGACGAATATTTTTCTCGCGTACAGTAACATTTCCCTTGTAATTAAATATCATTTAATGGATGTTCTATTTTAAACTAAGAAATCTTAATGCATCTATGTCATATCCTAGAA
Organism: Camellia sinensis; assembly: GCF_055761805.1. Lineage (NCBI taxonomy): Eukaryota > Viridiplantae > Streptophyta > Magnoliopsida > Ericales > Theaceae > Camellia > Camellia sinensis. Next base: position 64,696,092 of record NC_138961.1, on the reverse strand, counting down.
CTTATGTTAAGGACAAACGTTGGAATAAGTACTCGCCCCAGATATATATATGTATGTATATAAATTCATAGAATGTAACAAGGTATCCAGTAACATAAAACTGTAATAAATAAATAAATAATTTTTTTTTTAATGATACGATCATCGTATACATCGACTAAATATTTGTCAGTTGATGAAAGTTTAATTAAGAAAATGAATTGGAGATGAATAACAGATGAGCAATCCTGCTGTAATCTTGTTTATTATATTGACTAAATTGTGATGCAAAGACAAATAATCTTCATGAAAAAGCAACTTTTGCATTAAAATATATGGCATTATCGAGTCAGCCTCCATACTAGATATTTTCCCAACCATTTTCCCTCCTTCCAAACAAGTAATCCAGTAATCCTTCCTGTTAATATATCTATCTATCTATACTATATATATATATATATATATAGAGGAAATGTCAGACTTGGTGTCGAAGTACGGTTTTTTTAATTTCTTCAAAATATTTTCATGTAATTGTTATTATTCAGATCAAAGTCTCCTACAACTAATTAAATTTAGATTCTTCAAAATTTGTACTCTCTTATATGCTTAATAACAGGCATACCGCCATTTTTGTCAAATCGGAAACGAATCATGTATCATTTTTTAAATCTTCTAAATTGCATATTGTATCATTTATTGTAAAATACTTTAATACCTTTAAAAATAGGTAAGAAAATAAATATAGTTGTAAAAAACAAATATCTTATGAGAATAAAATACTAAACAATGTATAATTCTGTCAATTGCAAAAACAAAGTTCCTTAAATTAAATATATACATGCAGCACAAGGCATAAATTAATAACTCAAAATTCTTAAATCATACAGTAGATATGTCAAAAAAGTCAAAAAATAAACAAAAAAGTACCATTATCATCTCAAAAACTACTTTTTTTTAATAAGTTAATGAAAATTTTCGACGATATTAATTTACGTAAAATAATTTGATTTTTTTTTTTCAAATTTTCTAAAGAAATTTAAGTATTTATGTAACATACGTATCGCATTATGTATTGCCAATCGTATATCGCATCATAAATCGTATATGTATCGTAAGATATATTCAATTTAAAATACATATTGATGATAGTATCGATTTCTTTCTGAAATGTCTCAAATTGTAACATACATATTGTGAATCGTAAAATACTACAATACTGCATACCGCTTGTATATGTATAATAATTGAATATGTGCTTACATTCATTTTAAGTAGTCGTTTGGGATTTGGTTTTTTGTGATTTTTTTTTTAGTTTTTTGACCTGTTTAGGATAATGTGTGGAAAGTTTATATAAAAAAAAATAAATTTATTGATTGTGAGTTAAAAAAAGTTAATGTAACATTTAATTTTTTTAACTGATGATAAATAATTTAGTGATTTTTTTTTTAAAAAAATTTAACTAAAAATTAATTTTTTCTTTTAGATTTTCAAACGACTTATTCTTTATCTCTCTTAATTATTAAGAAAATATTTGAGATTACTAAAAAAAGTTCTCATAATTTCAATCACAATGATATGAAATATTAAGAATCAATTTTTTATTTGTTACACACTTATCACATAATTAAATGTGAAATTAAGGATTTAAATTGTGAATTTCTATCATTTCTCTAATTATTATCCCATGTTAATTTACTTTTTAAATTTAAAATTGCAACACTCAATCCTCTTCATCTACTATTTTTCTTTTTTCTTTTCAAAATGAACTTTATGACTAAAACATCCTATTTATTATAGGATAATTTTCATTTTACCCTTGAGCTATCATTTTACCGCTCTCAACTAAAAATTACTACATTTCAATATCTTGAAATATCAATTTACATCAACTTAAATATTTTGTTAATGATCAATTCTATAAATAGATGAAAAATTGATATGTGATTGGTCTCTTTTGGCAAAGAGATTAAAAGTTATTTTTTGATTTTTGATTTTTAATCTCTTTTGACTCATTTCACTTTTTTATTTTTTTCACATGTTTTTTTTTAAAAAATTAAAAAAATAATTTTTAATATACTTCCCATGAAATGCCTAAGACGTCATTATTCTTTTTATCCATATCTTCTGCACCATATATAGGAAAGGAAACCCCATACATGATGCAGTTATGGTTGTTGACTTTGGTAGGACAAATGACGGAAAGAGAAAATTTTGGTCATTTTAAGCAGAATAAAGATTGCGAAATTTAATTTTAAAGATTTAAAGAGAGTTTTATTAATGTAGTAAGGAGTCTGATTCATATGTGATGTGATATATGTGTCTATGTTTATGTTTTTGTTTTTATTTGGACAAATTATATATATCCCCCGAGGTTTAGCAAAATTACAGATATCTTCCTGAGCTTTAAGAAATTACAAATACCCTCCTGAAGGTACTATTTGCATGACAAATTATGGGGCAAATTATTATGAAAATATAAATCTCAGGGGACAATTTGTTATGAAAATATAAACCTCAGGAGGATATCTGTAATTTCTGAAATCTCAGGAAGTATCTGTAATTTAGCTCAACCTCGAGGGAGGTATATGTAATTTGCCCTTTTTATTTTTATCTTTTGTTTTTTATTTTTTTCTCTTATGACATCATTAAAGCTCCTTTTAGAATTCTAAAATTAGAGCTCTCTATAATTATTGTTTTAAGCAGTTCAAAACATTTTAAATATCATATATAAGTCACATTTTAATTTTTTTTTATCTATTTATTTAATGCATTTTTAATGAAATGTTCAGAGTCATACAAATTGATAGTTCAAAATTACAAAATGTAACATCGTTTAATTAATGAAGTAAAGTGATATTGAGTGATAATTTAAGGAGATAAAATATGATTTGCCACATAATTGAAAGAGTATTTTCATCATAAAAATCCACATTAAAAAGAAAAAAGAAAGTAAATAAGTGTTTCAACTTTTAATTTCAAGCAGATAAAGTGACATGGAACAATAATTGAGGAACCAAATTTGATTTGCCCTTTTAAATATGGTAAGGACTACGTGGGATTAGGAATGTAAAAATGACCCACAATTTGGGGGTGGCCTGAAACCCGTCTGTTGTGACTTGGGATAGGCTTGGCCCGAGCCCAGCCCGAGACCCTGGGCCTGGGCTTGGGCCATCATTTTGAAGCTTGACCTAGTCCATGGGCCTAGCTTGCTTGGGCTGACCCACTCAAAGCCCATCCCACCAGAGGCACAGTGTCCTTTTTTGGTAGAAAAAAATAAAATTTTGATGAAAAAAAAATGTTCAAGCCCTGCCTAAGCCCAAGCCCAGGCCTAAGCCTATCGACTCGGCCCAAGGCTCGACTCGGCTGAGGCTCGAATAACACTTGGGCCTGCGCCTGCCTAATTTTCTGGCCTGTGGGCTGGCCCAGCTCGACCCAAATTTTGGCGGGAGCTTGCGAGGCTCGACATAAGTCGGGCCGGGCCAGATTTGCACCCTTTGTGGGGACCCCATTTTTAGAGTTGTGCCATGTGGTCGTGGTGTTGGTTGAGATGTCACATGGACGGGTCAGATTGTCAAGATGATTATGGTAAAGCCGAGATATGGTGCGGTAATATTGGAATCCAAGATATTTGGATGGAAGATAAGAGTCCTAGATAAAATGAGGCGATTAGTTCGGATAGGGATGAGGCTCTTGAAGAGTTCATCCATATCTAACTAAGAGTCCAAGATAAGTGTTGAGTTTGAGTCTTACGAAGTGAGACTTCTAGGGGACGAGGGCACTGCTGGCTATAAAAGTAGGTCGCCCCATGGGTCTAAGGTATATTTTTTCTTGTAAAGTGTTTACTTAAGTTGATATCTTGTGAGATAAATTTCTGACTTGATCGTCAATGTATCCTGGGTAGACAAGCCATCGTGGTATTTTTACCTTCTTGTGTGCAGGTGCTTGGTTTAATTTATTCTGTCGTGTACTCCTCATATAAGTTTCTTGTTTGGTTATGAAGTCAGAAATCAACGCTCACAGACTACAACTACAATAAATTTTGTGCCAACACGATTTTTTTTGCCTACATATTTGTAATTAAAAAAAAATCAAAAAACAAAACAAAAGAAAACATGAAGATGTTGCAAGCTGTCATGACCATCATAAGGATTTTTTTACTATAGTTTATAAATTTCAACTAACTTACAACAAGAAAAAGGGAATTTTTTTAAGGTCCCTAGTATTAAGATTTTATAACATAAAGGACATCAAATATTTTCATAATGTCTAAGGTCCCTCAACATCGATCTACAGAAAATTCGATCCAGAGAATTTCTCTGGATTTCCAACGAATTTCTCTGGGTTCAAACCAGAAAATTTCTCTGCCTTCCCAATCACAATATGCAATACGCAAATCAATCATCCAAATAAGTAACAACAACAACCACTATATATATATATATATATATATCTAGAGATTTCTCTGGACTTCTCAAAGAATTAGAGAAATTCTTTGGATTCCAGTTTAGAGATTTTCTCTGAATTTCAGAGATTTTTTATAGATTTCAAGTGAACCATAAAGCATAAAGTTTGTTTGGTTGCCAAGAAAAATAGGCAAAAAATAGCTTATTCAATATAAAAACACATAAAAAGTACAACGTAAAAGTCTAGAGAAATTTGTAATAATTATAATTTTCTTTGGATTGTAATAACAAGTTTTTAATTTTCTCTAGATTCAAATAAAAGTCTAGAGAAATTCACTTTCAAGATCACAAAAACAAAAACACATTAACATCAAAACACAAAAATACTCTTTCTCTTCACTTTACCAAAAAAAAGAGAAAGAAAGTGAGAGGAAAAATCTATGGGCATGGAGTTCTGTGATTCCATCATCAACATCATCATCATCATATTCTTCTGCAATGCTTGTAGGACTAAAATCAAACTCAAATAGAGATTTAGTTTCAGCAAAGGAGGAGCATTTAGATTCAGTATCATCATCATATGAGTCTATTCTTTACCGCTCTTCTCCTCTATCGCTTCCTATTAAGCCTATTCACAAAACCCAACTACATTTAAGACCCTATATATATATGTATATTGAACCTATCGATCATCATCATCATCATCGTCGTCATCATCATCGACGAAGGTCCAAATCATCTTCACCAGCCTCATCCAATGGCGGCAGGACATTAAGATCAAAATCCATCACCTTGTGAATCAACGATGAAGCGATGTCTCCATCTCCATCATTGACAACCGAAGACGACAAGTCGCAGTCACTGCGACAGTCGTTGGGCAGAACTGGCAACATTCGAGGGTACCGCCAAGAGGAAGACGGCGGAAGAACCAGGAGATTGGTTCGATGGGGGTAAAGAGAAGAGTAGAGAGAGAGAGAGAGAGAGAGATACTGGTTTGATTTGAGGGAATCAAATTTCTCTGTAATATATAGGTGTGGGGTTGAGAGATCTTAAACATAACAAAATAATATTGTGAACTTTATCCATTATTAAAAATGGGATAGAGATCTTAGACTAATTTTCTCCAAGAACAAGTCAAATAAAAAAGAGAAAAAAAAAATACAAGAAGAAAAAGTAAGCATGTACGTTTTTTGTGGAATTAACATATCAGTGTTCAGTTTAAAAATGATTTTAAATACATGATAAAATTTATAAAATTAATTTGTAACATTATAAAATTTATCATTATTCTCAATTATTTTTAAAAAAATCTACTTTAATACAGATTGGCCCAATATCAAGCTTCAAATTTTAACAAGCCTATGAAAATCTCAAATCTAGCCCGCAAACACAATTTATATTAAAAAATTATAAAACAAATAATAATAAATTTATAGTTTAGTTAACGAAAACATGTAAAATTTATCTATTGAATCTTTTAAGTTTGGGGATTTTTTTTTTAAAGATTGTTAGTATTAAAATTTTATAAGATAAAAGACATGTAATATTTTCATAATGGTTGAGGTCTCTCAATATTTTTCTAAAGAAATTTTGATCTGGGGAAATTTCAAAACATAAATAAATTTTGATCCATTTCTCCATGTTTTGAAATTTCTTTGATTTGTTTAATTTCTTTAATTTTCTCTATGTTTTGAAATTGCTTTGGATTGCATTTTCTCTGATTTGAAATTTCTTTGTGATTTGCTCACAATTTTTTGTGTTTTGATTAATTTTTTCTAATTTGATCATAATTTTTTCTGTATTTTAACCAAATCAAAGAAAACTATGTCTCTTTACAGAGAAATTTCAGGCAACCTTCAACAAACACTTACACAAAAAGAAATTGAGAATTAAAAATATTCTTACTCAAATTTATGATTGAAAATATTGATGGGACTAAACAATATATCGAATTATCTGTAATCATGGGTCATTGCTATAATATGTGATCTACTATTAATTATAGAATCTGATTCCAAACTTCTAAACACAAAACCCACTTTTAGATGAGCACAAAAAGGGCATATAACAGAGACCCATTTCACATATCTATAAATAATTTTTACCCAACACTACAATTCAACTGAAATTTACAAACGCTGGCATATAAAGAGATTTGCATGTTTATAAACATGCGTCTGGTGTGATAACTCCGATAAACGTTCTGCACCTTCATTGCCGCACTCGACTTTCCATTCGCCAGTTCACCGTCCAATTCTTAAATTTGCAGTCATCGTCGACTCAGCTCCGGCCATTGAAGAGTTGAGCATTTCGTAGCCCATAATTCCGGAGATTAGAAGTCCAGAGGACCGAGGTTGAGGGAGTAAGAGAATGGCAGTGGATTGGAGTTGAGATCGAAGTTACAGTTGGGAATCCTTTGAGTATCGACCTCCATTGGGAACACCACTCAATCCAACAAACAAACCCTAGAGAGAGAGAGAGAGAGGGTCATAGTGGCAGATAAGGCGTCAACGTGTGAGAGGCGGAGGAGGAGGCTACGGCGGGGTAGAGGAAAGAAGAGCGGAGAGAGAACAGGAGAGTGAGTGTGATATATGAGCGTGAGCAGGGACGATATCAGAATTTTATTATCGGAAGGTCAAAAGAAAATAATTTTTTTTATCATATATACAATATATATATATATATATATATAATATGATATATATAAATTATATATACATAATTTTTTTTAAATACTATAGAAACAATTTCTAATAAGATGAAGAAACTTTTTTGGTATAAAATAAAAAAAGAATTTAAGATAGAAGAAGAATGACATATATATTTTTTTATACTGGGGATATTTTATGCATAAAATGATATAACCTTGCTTGTTTTCATTTTTCAAAAAATATTTTTCAGAAAATTCTAAATTTTTATTTTCCGTGTTTTTTTTATTTTTATTGAATTTTTTTAATATTTTAAGCAATTTTTTTTACTTTTTAGACACACCAAACATAAATATACCTACAAAGTAAAAAAAATGTAAATTTTTTTTAAAAAATTCACTAAATACTAAAAATACAAAAAAAATATAAGAATTCAATATATTTTTTATATTTTTATGTATTTATTAATTTTTTAAAATATTTTTTCACAAATTTTTTACTTTTTAGATACATCTAAATAAGGTGCATCTAAAAAAGTAAAAAAAAATGTATAAAATTTAAAAAATATTCACTAAAAACAAAAAAACACGAAAAGTGAAAAAGTCAATTTTTAAAAAACTTAATTCAGAAAACTCAAACCAAACACACTAATATATATTTTCAAAATTCAATGGCAAACAATAATTTTTAGAGAAACAGGAGGGCCATGACCTCTCAAAGTCTTTTCCTAATTCCGTCCCTGAGTGTAAGTAAAAGATCTTAAGCTACAAAAAAAATAAAATAAAAAATTGTAGACATCTCCTATTACTAAAAGTTAGAGAGAATAAGTCTCTGTTTGGCAAGTTGATTTTCAGGTTTTTTTGGCTATTTTAGCCACAAAAAACAAAATAGGCTATTTTAGCTATAACAAACAAAACATCACATCCAACCTATAATCATTACATTCTTCTCTCACAAAAAAAGTCAAAAAAATCAAAAAGCCAAAAAACCCTTCCCAAACTAAGCTTTTTAGCCCAGTCTAAAATAGCCAAAAAAGCCAAAAAGTCAAAAAGCCAACCTACTTCCCAAACCAAGCCTAAATATTCCTAAATTATAAAGGTATATGCTATACAAACTAATACATACATAGCATATATAGCTTATAAAATATATAACAATCAAACTAAGCTGAGTTGGGTAGGATTTTAATTATTATTCTCTAGCTCAATTTAATAAACATGTCTAATAACTCAATTCATCCACTTATAAAGACTAAAATATAATCACAAACTCTTAAAAATTCAGACCTATTAAGCAACATGGTTAAAAATTAATTTTTTGATTTTTTAATTTTTTTAATTATATTATTTTTTTATTTTTTTATACATTTTTAAAAAATAAATAAATAAAAATAAACAAATCAACTTTTAACTAACTTTTCTAAACACAAACTCTTAATGCTGTGTTTGGTTGAGAGATTTGGAAAAGGAAAGGAAAAAAGTGTGTGAAACTAGGTGAAATGTAGATATATTTTATTCACATTTCTACCAACTTTTCTCTTTTCCTTTCTAAATCCTTCTTCAAATCCTCCAACCAAACACAGCGTAATTGAATTGAGAGCCGTGCTTTGGACTCCCAGTGGGGATCGCACCCCAATGACGTGACAGCATGGAATTGGCAAAAAACATAAAAAAAAATAATAATAATAATTTTTTTTTTAGACCAATCACACGCGACTCCAGTAACCCGCTTGGGTCCGAAGCTTTTTCCTTGAATTGAACAGGCTGAAAAGGCTACTGACACCCTTTATAAGGGGTGAATTGATTACAAATTTATTCACATAAATATTACATTATTGGTCATTGGTTCGTAAGAAATAAGACCATCTCATTAATTAATCAATAGAAGAGTGTTTACTCCGTATTCGGAATGAACCCCACGCCCAATACTTCATCCGTTGCCCAAAGGTACAAGTGTACAAGTTTCAAACCGTTGAAACTCGAAATGGTCCCAGAAATTTATCATGAAAAGTAGGAAAAATTAATCAATATTTTCGAAATATTGTGTCTATACTCCCCAGTCAATCATCTTTTTATATGTCTTTTTATGTTCTCTAATCACCCAACACAATACCTCACTTATTCACCTCCTCCACCAATCATAATATTATGAAATATCACGTGTTTATATTCCGAAATTACTGAATAATTACCCGAAAAATAGGGCCGGACAGCGGGTTATCTTACCCGCATAACCCACACAATCCGACCTTAATTGTAAGGTTTTTGGCTGTTTTAAGACATAGATAGGGTCAGATAAATAAAATTACGGGTTGCCTGCATTATTAAATAAATAAAAATTCTCTAACCTCTCACATGGGTTATTCATTTTTTCTAACCTTTTTATCTCAGTTTCATTATCTTTTCCCGCTTGTATGAGGTCTTTGTGACTATTGAAAGTACTAAAAAAAATAATGTGAAATGCAAAGTAATGAAAACTTAAGACTAAATCATATTTGTTTATATATATATATATATATATTTAGGTCCATCTGTGGTTTTCCCACATAAAAAAATAAATAAATAAAATAAAATACTCGAACAATTCTTACCTCTTATAAAAGTGTGTCCATTCTATCAATTTCCTTTAAGCAATAAGTAATAAACAATGTATTAATTATTTGTAAATTTACAAATAAAAATTGCTTGAAAGTAAAATGCCAGTTTGACTTGTTTGGTAATAGAATGAGTTACAAATTATTGAGCTTCATGAATCGCTCGATTTTTATTTATTTTTAATATTTATAATAAAATCTCAACCCACACAACCAAATGCATCCACCCCTACAACCAATTGACCCACCCGCACAAACCGTAAACCGCATTGCCGACGATTGCGGATCCAATTTTTTCAACTCACATAGTTGTAGGCAAGTCCAATCCACAATCTGGAACCCGAACCAACCAAAACTTGCCCATGACCACCCTAATGAAAAATTGATCAAAGATATGTGGATTTAAAGTTGGGCAGTGATTGAAAGCTCTAGGTATAAAGCTCTAAATAGAGCTCTATATATGTGACATTGAAATAAAAAAAATTAAAAATAAATAAAAAAAAGGTCAAAACATCACATTAATGGGTAAGCCCCACCCATTTGAGCTCCTTTGGAGCTCTTCTTTTAAAGCTCCCACACATTTTTGTTTAAGGTTTTTGTTTAAGCTCTTCTTTTAAAGCTGCCACATTGGAGGTGGTTGATGGGCTACGAAAGTGATCAAAGGTGGTTGTCACTAGTGAGAGGTGGTTAGCAATGATTGAAGGTGGTTGATGGCCATGGAAAGTGATGGGCCGAAAATGTTGTCAGTAGTCGAAAATGGTAATTGATCAACCGTTTATAATGATAGTTGAATGTGATTTTCAACAAAAGATTGCAGCCGAAGGTGGTTGTCATTGGTGGAAGATGGTTGATAGCGATAAAAAGTGGTTGACAGTTGAGGAAGGTGGCGGTTGAAGATGGTTGGAGGTTGACATTATTGGATGGTAGCCGATAGTGATGAGCAATGGATAATGATGGTACAAAAGGATAAGAGAAAGACAAAACAAATGACCAAAAATAAAAATAATAATAATAAAAATAATAAAACCAACCTTTTTGTATTTACAAAATTTATTAAATTTTAAAAAAATATTTATAACCAATTGAAAATGAAAACATAAATCAAATGAGTTTGTATTCATAATTTTTTAAAAAATTATAAATATATAAAAAAAAAATTATAAATATAAACAAACAGACCGTTAGAATTCAAGTCCCAAAATATCCCAAACCACTCTTCCCACGAATTTCAAACTATTGAAATTAACTAAAAATTAATAACCAAAAAGTAAAAATCAAAAACACCTCTCTACCAACTCTAGATAATTAACTTTTTTTAAGCTTATTTAAGCGCTTTTTTTTTTTTAAACTATGCATAAAAAATACAACAAATAGTTTGACATGGACTCCTAAAATTTATTTAAAAAAAAAAAAAAAACTATAAACAACTTAGATAGCTAAACAGCCCCCATATCTCTGACATTAGGTTTAATCAGCTGAAAGGCAAAACATACCTCTCAGCCAAAGAAAAAAGATGCCTTGCTTCTCTAGAAAATAAACATGAGAATGAAAAAAATAACAAACAAATACTTAATAAGAACCTTTATGATTTGTACAGGTCATTTTGAAAATCAAATAGACAAAAAAAGAATATGAATACTTGGATAGCTTACAAACAGCTGATAATAAAAAGCAAATTATAAACCTCTTTGGAGGGGAGAAGATAGTAGTATTACTCTCTGATTAATAGTGGACAGAGCTTGAAATGCAGACCAGAACCAACTAAGATGAGCAGCAGCCACTCTTCTGGCCAACAGGTTGTCCTCGTATCTGCACCGTTGGTGGTCTTGCATTGTTCATAGCTGGCTGGCTTGCCATCCTGTGATGAACAGTTGAACAAATATTTGAGACATAAAATTTTAATGAGCATAATCATAACAACTAAAAAAATTCAAAAGCATTAAGAAAAGCTATGAAGCATGGATACGGATGCGGCAATACAACAAAATCTAAAAAATAAGATATGGGTATGGCCAAAATACTTTAAAAAAATTATAATTTTTATATTATATTAAACATGAGCTCGATGAACAGTGATAAATCATTCTTTAGGAATTAGATATTAGCTTAAAAGTGGACAGTCAGTTTACTTTTTTTTCAATGGATACATTTGTTTGATAAAATATTAGCTTAAGAGTGAATAGTCAGTTTTACTTTCTTTTCAATGGATATGTTAATTTGATAAAGTATGAAAAAGTAGGGTACTCATCATTGTCACTATTTCTTCTTCGGTACGGGAAAAAAAATGTACATATATATATTGAAAAACAATCCTGGTTTTTATTCTAATAACAATACTCTAATTCTATGCAAAAAAATTAATTTCATAATAGTTTGTGTACATGACCTAGAGTGTCCAAAAGGAATCTGGCGCCTATGAAGCATGGACACTCCAAAATTAGTGCCGTGGCGGTGTCCGACACGGGAACACGCCGGGGACACGTACGGGACACACCAGATGGCGTGTCCCTTTAATTTAATGATTTTTTTGTAAGGGATACGGCGGGGACATGCGTATCCATATAGGGACACGGCAGGGATATGGCATGGGACACGACAGGGCTTTTTTTTCTTTTTTCTTTTTTTTATAATCTTTTGCCTCTTATTTAGTATTTTTGTGAAAAATATTGTTGGATGTTGAATGTTTTCCCCTTCTCGTCTTAGTTCTTGTTATCGTTTATTATGACTTTTTTGTAAATTTTTTGTTAATGGATGATCTATTAATTTGTTTAAATGTAATGGTTATGTTTATTCAATTAATGTTACTATGTTAGTGTTTGTTAATTTTAATTTAGGATGAATGTAATATGAATCTACATAACACATAAAAATATATAAAATAAATAAAATAAAATTCGCCGTGTCCCCCGCCATGTCCGTGTCCGTGTCCCCATTTTTTGGAAATTGCCGTGTCCCGTGTCCCGTGTCCGTGTCTGTGTCCGTGCTTCATAGTCTGACGCTTCTCAAATTAACACAAGTATTGAATATGTTTAGAAAGTATTTGATACGTATCCTCGAGTATCTGTATCCGATATGGGTACGATGTGGATACGACTCCTTGTAGAAGTATCCGTGCTTCATAGAAGAAAACAACTATTATGACAAATCATTTTTTGTGTTTTGTCCAATCTAGAAATTCTTCCAAAAACAATGAAAATGAAAATGAAAATGAAAATGCAGAAGAATTTAAAGCCAAATGTACAAGGAAAGTACCTGTTCTTGATGTCAGCAGCCATGGCCATGAATGCCTGTTCCACATTAGTAGAATCTTTTGCACTTGTTTCCATGAATGGAATGCCGATTTCATCCGCAAATGCCTTTTAATAACAGAGAAGCAAAACCCTGATTTAACTAATGGCTCAAAAGAACAAAACAGTATGGGAAAAAATAGAGTAAGAATGTCAGGTATGTACCTTAGCTGTATCATAGGAAACGGCTCTATTATCAGTGAGGTCGCATTTATTTCCGACTAGAAGTTTGTTTACATTCTCACTGGCATAACGATCAATTTCATTCAACCATTGTTTAACGTTGTTGAAACTCTCCTGATCTGTTATGTCATAAACTATCTGTCCAAATTGCCAATAATACATGACATATTTAACAAATTGAGGATGAAACTGCAGAAACCAACAAACCAGGAAAAAAGAGGAAGGAAAAAAGAAGAAGAAGAAGAAGAAGGATTAAAGAAAACAAAAACTTACTATAATGCCATGTGCCCCACGGTAGTAACTGCTAGTGATTGTCCTGAAGCGCTCTTGTCCAGCAGTGTCCCACTACATGCCCACAAAAGGGAGAAAAAAAAAAAAAAAAAAGAGGAAGAAGAAGAAAAGAATGATATAATAAATTCACTCAAATATTGATGAGCATGATATAATGTGCTCTGCAACTTGCACACAAAAAACATCACTGGCCAGATGGGAATTCTTAACAGAGAGATGAACAAAGTGGAACCAAAAGAATTGGCAATACCATTTATACTAATTATCCGTCAGTCGTGAAAAATTTTAAACATCAACTTTTTAAACCTTTAACCAAAAGTATTTGCTCAGTAGAAAATTTTTTAGTACTCTCAAGGCACTACCATGGCAAAAGCACATGGCTCTCCGACCAATGAGGCAACGAGAAAAGGGATGGACGAGGCCAACCTCGTTTCCTACCCAGCTGACCAAGGTGGGTCAAGTTGGCTCCACACATCATGTAAATAGTGCTCTGATTGGTCTGGGAGCACCATGGCAGCATGCAGAGTTAGTGGTCCAGGTATGCTAATTATTATTATTATTTTTTTTTGATCAACAACAAACTTTTATTGATTAATCAAAAAGAAGAAATGAGGATAATGCATCCTCTACATAAGAGAAGCAAAGAAACAAAATACATAATCCAGGTATGCTAAATAATTGCTCTTGCTCAGTGCATCATGTAGTCCCGAATCCCAAAAAAAATTGAAAACCTGTCTATTTCAGAGGACACCAAAACAAAAGAAGGGAATATCTTACAATTTGAAGTTTAATGGTCTTCCCATCTTGCTCCACAGTGCGTATTTTCTGCAGGGGGAAAAAATGATTAGAGCTATCCCTTTTGTCTAGTTTACGTTCACCTTAGCCCATAGATACTAGATGCTTACAAAGTCAACACCAATGGTGCTAATGTAACTGTCCAGATATGAATCATCCTGTACCAAAGAGATGATGGAAAGAGTCAGTTTATAAAAGAATTCAATTTGAAGAAGCAAAAAAAATGCAGCCAACTTCAGCATCTATCACACATTCAAAATTCAAATTGAGCAGATAGATCATATTCAATTCAACATTTAAGGAAAGAAATCCACTATTGTCATCTCCAAAATTTTCTCCAAACAAGCACAGTTTATATAACATGAAAAGAAACCAAATTTATCAGGTGGATTGCTATCTATGAAGCATGTGTACTTTGAAAAACATGTCGTATCCGGGTACTTACCGGCATATGGTACCTCGAATGGTATTTCTGCATATAAGCTAGGTACACGAAACACGTGCTCAAATTTTTTCTATGTAATTTTTAGCGTACTCAGACGTACCTAGCTGTACCGTACCTTAATTGAAATAATATTTTCTTCTACTACAGAGATAAAAGTCCTTTCACTAGACTTCTTTTTTATTTTTACTTTTATACTTAGTATGATTTTAAAATTAAACTATGGTTTGTAAATATTGACATTTAATTTTGAGTTATATCTTCACTTTTGGCATTAAATGTTAATTGTAGATTGGATCTTAACAAATGAAACTATTTAATTAATTTTTGCATTACTTTAAATTAAAAATAAATATTTTTTTACAAGCGTACCACGCCATACCCATACCTTACTTTTTTTGGATTTTACCGTATCAACGTACCCATGTCGTACCAGTACTCGTACCCATACCCGTGCTTCATAGATTACTATGCTAAAGAGTGCGTGAGAGACATAATCAAATTGCAATTGAAAGAAAGGTATTGAACTTCCTAAAAATGTGTACCATAATTTATTTTTCTACCACGCAATTCCTCACAGTTGAAGAAGCTAAACTTTACTGTAATCATGTAACCAACAAAAAAATAGTCAGACAACAGAACCCCAGATATCAAGACAACAGCATCACAGTAAGAATTCTCACAAGGACCAAGTAAGGTAAACATTTCCAATAAAAAAAAAAATGCACAGGTACCATATTATAACCCACAATTTATTTGTCTCAATGATAACATGACACAAATCAGAAAATAAAATTCTACCAAAATAATAAACTAAGTGGAATAAATTCCAGAAAGTGAAATATTCCCACGTGAGCATGGTAATATGTTCCTCAAACTTCCCAAACTAAAAGAACAAATCCAATTTCTGATACCCTTGTACTCCTTTCTACTAACAACACAATATAAATAAGGAAAGAAGAAGTTAAATAACCACTGCAACGCCAAATAGTTGTAAATTGCAAGATCTCTCTCCTATATTAAACCTTCACATTTTCTCCGGATGACTCATATTAGATATATATTCGAAAGACACAAATAAGCAAGCAAACATGCAGGAAAGATTTTTGACAATTTGCTCATGTTCAAAGACTCATCATGCAGTGTTATCATTGGAATTGTATGAATTCTGGATTAATTATAGCAAATTAGGTTCTAAGTTAAGAACAGAAGCTTTGTTTTCTTTTTCTTTTTTTCCCCCAACAGGTAAGTAATTTACAGCCAAAACGATAAAAAGGAAGAGCAATTACAGACAAATTTTCTTAAACAGGTTGGATTGCTATCAACTCTAATTTAACTCAAATCCAATCCTCCATTTACCAATCTGGAAGCTCAAGCACAAATTGATATGCACATATACAAACATGAGAGAGAGAGAGAGAGAGAGAGAGAGAGAGAGAAATCAAATCCAGCTGTAATGCAGAGGTTATCTAAGTCATGAGTTTACCCTTACTGGGGCAACAAGCCACCAATATGCTTTAACTTAAGGAACATGTTCAACTAACATCCAATAAGAATGTAATATACTATTCATTAAAAAGGAGAAACATAGGAGAAAATGAAAAACATTCCAAAGCACTTACAGCAAATCTCAGAAGAAGACATGATTTTCCAACTCCAGAATCTCCAATCAGCAAAAGCTTGAACAAGTAGTCACTGCAAATGACAAAAGGAATAATAACCTTTTCATTTTAAGCTCAGCTGAAAAGTTACAAAATACTTAACCAGGAAATGCACCTTCAACATTTAATTGAATAATATAGACCTATGGTAAATATAAAAAAAGAGAGTAATCATTTTCCACAAAACCCATTTCAGAGACCTGTCTAATATTCAAGCTTAACAAAACTAAACATCAATTCTTGCAAAAATATATATATATATATATATATGCATCCGACATTTGTTTTTCAAAACAGTAATACTACAAACCTAGACTTAACTACTCAGAAATTATTCAGAATTGTCATCTTGTGGTTCGGATTTATTGTACATATGACTCCACACTACAAAAATTCAATCTCAACCACAAAACTCTCATTTGGGGTACTTAAATGGGGTTCATAACATTTTTCTTTAAAAAAAATACACCTCCAGAAAAGGAAAATTTGCAATGAACCAAATGAAACATAATAACGTTAGTCATTTATTACAACTACCAGTGAGACGCATCAATTAACTTTCATTTAAAACTCTCTCAAAAATTTCAGATAATTCAGACTACAGTTCTATAAAATGAAAATTTTAAAACAGAAATCAACATATCCATCTGGTTCCTAAACAATTGTTTTTTTGTAGCATTTCAGTTAACAAAAATCAACCTCCAAATCCAAAATAAAAAATTCAATCAATCTGAAACCAATTCATAAAGATCTAGGTAAGCCAATCAGATCAACCATATTTACCATCAAATAAAAGCAAATTTAACGCAGATCTAACCCAATCTAAACAATAACTACCACAAATTCTAAAGAATAAAAAAAAAAAAAAGAGAAAACAGATCAAACAAGCTATATATGCATTAAAAAAGAAACAGAGTCATTGAATTACTGACTATTCGGTATTCATGACTGTGTGACTGGTTTGACAGGTGACGGACTCTCAGTCGGTGGACGAGATTCGATCGGAGAATCGGATCGTCACCACGACGAATCGTTTCGTAAAGAAAAAGTTTAAGGGATGAGAAAAAAAGGGTGTTTTTTGTTTTTTTACTTTTCTTTTTTGTGTTTTTGTTTTTGTGAAGCAAAATTTATGTGTGTATGAAATGAAACTGAGAATAATCGTGTGGACGGATGCATATACAAAGACAACAGAACCGACAGGGCTTACAAGAAGTTATTCGGTGGTCCCTACTTGATTTTTATTGATTTAATGTCTCGTTTGACAATTATATAAATTAAAAAATCATTATAAGTTGTCATATTATTTTTTTTATTTTTTTATATATTTTTTTATTAAAAAATAAAAAAAAAATTACTAAAACAACTTATTCTCAAACGAAACGTAAGGTATGGGACCTAGAATTTCTTGTTAAGATTTTGGAGATTAACTTGACAAAATAATGGAGAAATATTACTATACACATTCTTTATTATATATATCCATAAATTATATTAATTTTTTCTTTAATTATGACTTTATTTTAATTATAATTTATAAGATTTTTAATTATAATTCATGTATTGTTTGATTATAAATTTTTTTTATTTATAATTATAATTCAAAAATATAAAATTATGTTATTTTTATTTTAAAATTATAAGATGCATATGATCCTTTGAGAGGGTTTACCATAGCCTTTCTCTAAACAAAGAGGAGTAATATTCCAAGATCAATTAAATAATTACTCATTTTGTGTTGGGGCGTGGGAGAAAAAGGTTGGGTCATCAATTGGTAATTGGTTGGGAGCATGAATATTTAGTGCACTAGCACTATACTTTTTTCTTTTTTCATTTTTTCATTTTGTAGGCGGTGTCTCCTCTCCGGTTTGGAATCGGAAGGAGCATACTGTTGGGCCTCTATAGGCCTATCATAGTCCTTATATCGATGATTTGATCATTCAATATATAAAGTTCGTTAAGTGTTTTATTTTTATGAAAAATTATATTTATTGAATATTGATAATTACTTAATTAAATTAAATTTGTATAAATGGTAATTATGATTTAAAAAATAAATTATTCACACAAATATAAAATAATCAAGTTGTTATTGATATCTAATCAACGTGATTTTTTATATAAAATAAAATACTTGACGAGCTTTGCACATTAACGATTCATATTATCGAGACAAATCCAAAATTAGTCCACAATAAATTGAACTAGACCGTCCAGTTGGTTAATCCAACGAGGGACAATCCATATCTTTTTCTATATTATGGACTATTTTGGAAATATGAAAATTGAGTATTTCCTTACTTTTTGGCTTAGGCCAAAAACCATTTAGGAAGATGAATAAAAATTATTTTTTTACTTTTTTAAAAAATTATTTCTATGTATTATCACATCAATAGGCAAAGAGAAAGATTGATCATATTACCCTTATGAAATTATGTGAAATTACAACTTTATCCTAATTTTCTTTCATACAGATAAGGATATTTTTGTAATAGAAGTAACTTGCTTCCAGTCCTTAATCAGATTAGACGGTACTGTTCGGCCGAGCCCACTTTGGGTCCTGTTTTCATAATCCGAACAGTTCAATGTATAGAACTCGTTGAGTACTATATGCTTATAAAAACTCACGTTGGTCGAATATCGATAGCTATGTGATCAAATCAGTTTTGTATATATATAAAAAATGGACAGTGAATAAATTAACGGTTGACAAAAAACTAATAAGATGAGATAGTTATCGATATCCGATCAATGTGATTTTTTACAGTTATATAGTACTCGACGAGTTCTACACATTAAATGTTTCGGATTATCAAAACGAAACTCGTGGTGGACCCCATGGGCCGAATAGCACCATCCAATCTGATTAAGAACTAGAGACAAGCTGCTTCCTTCTGTAATTTCAAAAGTTGACTTATTTCCAACTTGCCCAATAATTTTTTGTCCAATTAAAACTTGCCTTTGACTTTTTGAAAATGAGCCAATAGCCAACTTTTTTTTTTTTTTTTTCTTTCCAAAATAGTCCTACGTTTGGATATCTAGGATAACAAAAATAAAATAAAATAAAATACATGTACAATCCAGAGAGAAGAAAATACAAATTGTGGTTTTTCTTCCTCTTGTTTAATTAAGTTGAGGAGAAAATAAGAGAAAAAAATAAATCTTAGATGGATAGACTACATTAAAATATGAGTACAAGTTAAAATAATAAAATAATTTTTTATATTTTTATTTCTTTTGTACGTAGGTGAACAATTTTGATATTATATAAAATTAGTTATCATCCTATTTCTTCTCTCTCATAATCTCTCTAATTTTTCCACATTTCTATAATTCAACAAGTGATTAAAAAATATATATATATATATATATATATATTTCATTTCTCTACAAATCACACAATCCAAATAAGTTGTTAAAGACTCCATGTGCATTTGACTTGTCAGTTTTATTAAAATTACAACATGCTTTTCTTTTTTTCTTTGAAAGATTCAGTTTGGTTTAAAATTTTCAATCAACAATGTCAATAGGACTAGCATAAATCCTACTTTGATGATTTGATTAATTTATTTTTGAGACTTTTACATTGAGTTAAGTCGACTTTTGGAGTATTCAAGTTTTGTTTGTGAAATTTAGTTGAACATGAGCTTGAGCTAAGCTCACGTTGAGTTTTAAAAAGGAGAATTTATTATTCAGGTAGTTTTTAAAAAATTATTATATATTAGTGAAAAAATTTATGATATTAATTATTAATATTTATAATATTTTTTACTGATACCATGTCAGCGTAATTCCCCCTTTAAAAAATGGGTTAACTACATTTTTCATCCTTATAGTTTGACTCAAATTTTACTTTAGTTCATATAGTTTTAATTTGAACAATTTAGTCCCTATATTTCACTTCTAATTTTAATTTGATCATTCTGTCTAAATTTTTATTAATTTTGTCTACGTGTACACCTTAGAAAATTGACTAGTGCCTCAAAATTATTAATATTAACCTCCAATTTAAACAGAATAACCAAATTAAAAACTTTGAAAATTGGCAAATGTCTCAAAATTGTTAATTTTAATCTCCAATTTAGACGGAAGGATCAAATGAAAGTTAGCCTTAAAGTGTAGGAACCAAATAATTTAAATTAATATTATAAGAAATAAAATAAAATTTGAATCAAATTAAAAAATGAAAAATATAATTAACCTTTAAAAAATTGAGTTCAAACTTATCTCGTCAAATATTAGAGAAACTCAAGTTAACTCGATAATATAAATGAGCTCGGCTTGAGCTCCAATTTACAAAAGTAATTTTAA
Organism: Camellia sinensis; assembly: GCF_055761805.1. Lineage (NCBI taxonomy): Eukaryota > Viridiplantae > Streptophyta > Magnoliopsida > Ericales > Theaceae > Camellia > Camellia sinensis. The sequence goes on along the minus strand of NC_138961.1, from coordinate 64,675,502 downwards.
TTAATGTGCACATTAAGTGAAATAATAAAAGATTATAAGTAAAATAAAAATTAATATTTATATTATTAAAAGCTAGCATGAAAACCTGTGCTATGCATGGAAGATTTAAAATTTTAATTTTTTCTTAAAAACAAGAAAATCCTTGAAACATTTATTAAAAAATATGGTGGGTGGGTCATTGGATTTGTCTATTTGTTTTTTTTAATAATTTTAATCTCTATTAACAAATCAAAGATAAATTAAAATAAATATCCTACAAAAAAAGGATGAGTGATGTGGGAGTATGTACGGGAAGCAAATATTCCGGCGAGCCCGTACTCCTTTCTTCCAAGCTCCCTGTCTGTCCGATCGACCTGCGAACACAACGGCGGTGAGCTACTCGGCGGTGTGTGGCCGGAAAACCCTTCCGACGATCAAGTTAGCACACACTCAGGGATAGAGAAAGAGAGGAGAGAGTTGAATGTCTAAGTGTATCTCACCAAATGATCATCTGTCACAGCATGGGGGGCGCAGACACGCTTATATACCTTTTGCGCCCCAAATCTACTCTCATTAGTCTCTCGACATGTGGTGCTGCTATCCCATCTGTCAGCACAAATCCAGTAATCACCACCTAACCAAACTGTTAGGATATCTTGGCAGAGCCCGGCAAACCGGCGGAACCACATCGGCCTCACACGGCCGTGCTGCGCCGCAAGCCCGAATGCTCACTTAGCAGAGCTCTATACCGACCGAGCTCAGTTGCATCCCGGCAGAGCCGAGCTCGAAATAGGTCACGCGAGTAAAACCAAGGCCTTCCTGCCGAGCTAAAGGTGCGAACCTTCCTGTTGAGCAACGCAAATAGCACGGTTCCCACTCGTGCCAGTTCAAGTAGCTCGGTCTTGGGCTTTAGTCGAGCAGCCCCATCTCCAGGCAAGCCCAAAACTATCCTGGCCCAAACGCGCTCAGCCTTCAACTTGCCTGGCCCATTTCTAGCTCATAAAATCTCTCTCTCAGAGTAAATAAATTTTTTTAACAAAAAGATAAAATGATACATTTTATTTTAAAAATTGAATAATGGTTGATTAAAAGAAAGGAAAATTATCAGAAAGTTCTATATGGGAATCAATTACTCCAATTAGTTCCATGAATTTTCTAATATACTGATAGGTCATGTTTATTTTGACAACTTGACCGTGAGATCTTATTTTAAATTTTGGTATGATTTTGTAGATGTTTCTACCCTTCCTCATTAGTGGACGCAATCTTAGGAAAGTTTGATCCAATTTTTAGATCACATTTTTGTCATTCCAATGTAATATTCAAACTTAACACTTTAAAAAAATTTCTTAGGCCCCGTTTGGGGACTTACTTTTTTAGCCAATTAGCAAAAAAGTTACTAAATTAGCCAAAAAACCAACAACTCATACAAAAAAGTCAAAGATTCTCTTTTCTCTCTACTTTTTGCACATCTTTTCGTAATTAGCCAAAAAGTCATCCCAAACATACAAATTTTTTTTACCTACCTTTTTAGCCAAATAGCCAAAAAGTTACTAAATTAGCTTGTTCCCAAACGAGGCCTTAGTATACTTTTTCTAAATGTAATACACTAAAAAATTTCTTAATATACTTTTTTCAAAGGTAACACGCCAACACTAAAAAATTCCCTTTATGTATTTTTTCATAATGTAACACTCTAAGGTAACACTAAAAAAAAAAAAAAAAACACCCCAACGTAACACATTAAAAAACTCATTAGTATATTTTTTCCAAACGAAACACTTCTTCAACGTAACACACTAAAAAACTCCAACGTAACATACTAAAAGACTCCTTAGTGTACTTTTTCCAAACGTAACACTCAAACACTAAAAGACTCCCTAGTGTATTTTTCTCAAACGTAACACTCCAAAAACGTAACGCATTAAAAAACTTCTTAGTATACTTTTCCAAACATAACATTCTAAGGTAACTTCCCAAATGTACACTTCAATGTGGTGGGCAAATGAGTCATTATACATTCAAAAAGACTAAATAGATCACAATATATATATATATATATGAAATTATATAAATTATAAGTTCAAAATATGAGACTTATTGATCAATTTCCCTTAAAAGATATGTGGATAGAAAATTTTAAAATCGATAAGAGTCAATTGTTATCTCATAATCAATAGTTAATTAATGGATATGAGTCACTTTAAGTTTTTTTAAGATATATATTACCAAACCTTAAGTCTCATCAAATGAGATCGGTTTCATGAATATTTTTTCTCCACTCGACTATCAAATTAAGGAGATTTATATCTCTATTTACTACATTAGCCCACGTCAATGTAAGTTTGCCCTTTCCCCTAACACTTCCCTCTACTATCACTGTATCGCATCACTTCATTACTGCCTTCTGTTAGTCTCTATTGTATATGACGAAACTGTCTCAATTTATTCTCTCTCAGCTTATCTTCTATCAGTGCTACTCTTACCCATTTACGAATATACTGATTTAAGTTATAGATTATATACATAATTTAAGTTAATTTCAAAATTTAATTGTATGACTCAATAGTATTTTGTTGTGTGTGCCAATTTAAAATTTTAATATTTATTTAGATATGGCTAGAATTTAATTTTAGATTTTTTATTTAAAGAATTTCAAATTTCAAAATAGATATAATTTGATAGACTAATATGCTTAAAGATTTTTAAATTTTCAAATTTGATTTGGTTAGATAAACTAATAGATTTATGCCATGTATATTTTTTTACTTCTAAATAAGCTTAAAAGTTTAGCTCAAACTCGTTCATTTAGCAAATCAGCTGAGCTAAAATGTATTTTAAATAAGCTGAACTCTAACTATTAATGAACACCTTAGTTTTTTTCTATTAAAAAAAAAATGATTAATCCAATGATCATTTTATGAACTTATATTCCATTAAGTCATAATTAAGATTTTTTGGACCTTTAAGTCCTATTAAATTTTTAATAGTTGGAATTGCCCTTCAAACAATAAGTTTTCATCATTTATAATTATTTATAAAGGAATATGATGATTTAACATCTATTTTGATTTTCAAAACTTTAAATATCAACTTTCAAATTGAAAAAATTAAAAGAAAAAATTATGTGAAAAAAAAAACAAATAAATTTTTTTTGAAAAGAATTGAAAAAACTGAATTATTTTTTTGTGCAAAACTGAAAATTTTGTGTCTATAAAGAAGCTTGATGTGCAAAAAAAAAAAAAAACTTTTAAAAACGAAAAAATTGATAATGTTCTTAGTTTTAAAACTAAAAAAAAAAAAAATAATGTTTTCGGTTTTATTGAATAGTTAAATCAAACCAATAAGTAGAAAGACAAATACGTTTAATCTCATGGTCTGTTTTTTTATTTATCAGTTAGTGAAACAATTATCTGGAACATTATTATGCAAAATTGATAATGTTCTTAGTTTTAAAAATTGAGAAAAATTGATAATATTCTCAGTTTTACTAAATATGACTTATTGGTTCAAAAAAATCTTAGATATGACCTGAGCTACCATAATATTTGTAAATAAAACTTTCAGGTAATTAACTCTTTTTTTTATCAGTCTTCAATACCGCATATAATATTGGTAATCATGTCAATTAGTGTGTGCTTCTTGTTGGGATATGACTCAGGAAAACAAGTTCGCTAAATTAAAGAAAGGTTTCTTAATACTTCTTATGGTGCACTGATAAATCAACTAATATTTGGCTATATGTCTTCACTAATTTTGCAATTTTCCATGAATTATATTATACAATGCATTGCATCTTTCTATACTATCTGCTCATTTTGATTTTTGACAATATCAATGTGCTTATTCTTTCAAACAGTGGTTGCATCTGAAGCTCTAACTTTGGCAGTGGAAGTTGTTCTTCAGTCACTTCTTGATGTCTCTTTTTTGGAGGAAGCTACTTCAAAGGTTGATATGAAAGACATTTATTTTTGTACAATCCTTTGTTTTAGAAATCTAATATTTTTATATGTAATATTTAATTTAGATGGATTATACTTGATTGATATGAATTTATATGATATTTGGAATATGATGTTACAAGTTAAAGTTTTTGGATAGTTGATAATAAAATGAGTATTATTGATTGTCACGCCCCCAAAATAATTACAATCATTCATCTATAAATAACTACTATCAGATGACATCAACAAAATAATAGACTTTCATTAATCAGAACTAATTTACATGAATGACACATGCGATATACATTCATAAGCTCTATCCCGAATCTATAGTATGTGATATCAGTTAATGATCAACAAAATAAATGCCCTATAAGCTTACATCTTTCCAAGATTATGCTTGGTTATAACAAAATAGAAAGTCGTAAACTCCATACATATAAAGTGTAACGCCCCAACCCTTCACATATAATCGATATTGTCCGCTTTGGGCCACGCCTGCACGGATTTGTTCTTCCTAGTGGGTCACCCATCCTAGAACTACTCCAGCCTAAGCACGCTTAACTGGGGAGTTCTAATAGGGATTCCACCACCTGGGAAAAGGCCTCGATGCTAGATAAGAGTCTAGGTTTTTATTTTTATAGCCAAGGAACTCCCCCTCCATTCCCGATGTGGGACACCAGGGCCTTACAATCCACTCCCCATAAGGTTGTACGTCCTCGTGCAGTAGCCTGCCAGCTTGCAAGCCCGCCCACATGCACCGAGAGACGCCAGGGGCCTACACTCGGTACTCCGGAGGGTCGGCTCTGATACCATTTGTAACGCCCCAACCCTTCACATATAATCGATATTGTCCGCTTTGGGCCACGCCCGCACGGATTTGTTCTTCCCAGTGGGTCACCCATCCTAGAACTACTCCAGCCTAAGCACGCTTAACTGGGGAGTTCTAATAGGGATTTCACCACCTGGGAAAAGGCCTCGATTCTATATAAGGGTTTAGGTTTTTATTTTTATAGCCTAGGAACTCCCCCTCCATTCCCGATGTGGGACACCGAGGCCTTACATAAAGCCCTAGGCTTGTACAAAAATTAAATACAAAAAAACAAAAACAAAGCCTTCAGCTCCCAGGTCCTCCCAAGCTAAGTCCTTGGAGGAGGCATGTCACCAGTAGGGATGGCAGTGGGGGTTAATGGGGTGGATATTAATTCCCTATCCCCATTCCCCTATAGTTATTTTTCCCCATTCCCCATGGGTACTATCCTCCCCATCTCCTAATGGGTTTGGATTTTTCTCAACCCAACTTGACTCATTTTTTTATTTTTTTTAAGGTTCACAACCAAATTTTTATTTTTTATTTATTTATTTTTGTTAAGAATCACAACCAAAGCTAAATATACATTCAATCTTATTTTATTTTATTTGGTTCAACAACAAAATCAAATACACATAACATTGTCACATTATTCTTGTAAAATTTTATGTATATTTAGAATTTTTTAAATTTATTTAGAAAAATTCTATTCCTACAAAAAAATTTCGTCTTCTTTTTTAATTTTTTTTTAGTTTTTTTTTTAATTTTATGTATCTCCTTCTGCTCTCTATTAATTGATCTTCGATAATTTAAAAGTGAGTTGTTACTCTCGTTTCCATCTTTTTCTTTTCTTTTCTTTTTTTAAATTTTTATTTGCATTTATAGAATGAATTTTCTTATTTCAATATCTCCTGCAATTGTTTTATTGGATTTATCTCTGATTTGATGGCAACCTTAGATTGAATTTTCCAATTTTCATCTTAACTAGTGATTGCCTTAATTGAAATTTTGTACATTTTTGTCTTCTGTGATGACCAGGCATGTTATTCATTTCGTTCCTCTTTGCTTAACCTTGGGTTTACTATTATTATAGTGTCAGATTTTAGTGTGAGGTTTTGGTTTGACTGTTGGGTTGTTGTTTTGAAAACTACTTCTCTAAAATTCTCATTCTTATTTATTGCTATCCCGAGTTTCACGTGTTTCGGAAGGTGCAAGGTTGGGCTTGGTGTGTTTTTGGTTGAGCTAGAAATTTTTAGGGCAGAAGGGGAGAACTGCACGTGCGAGGGATTGGGCCGCACATGCGGGAGAGAAGCCGCACGTGCGGGAGGTGAGGCCGCACGTATGGAGAGCAAAGGAGATCCAAGGTGCAACACTACAATATATGCAAGTGCGGAGGGAAGTGCGGAGGAAGAGCACCACACGTGCGGTGGTGAGAGCTGCACGTACGAAGGGGGTTGCCGCACGTGCAAGAATGGGCGCAGCACGTACGGAACAGATCCAAGTTCGAAACTCTGTTTTTTCTTTCTTTTTGGGCTGAGTGTATCTCATTTTTAAACACTTCATTCTCACTCTAAAAGCATTTTTGCTCCTTCTTCTCTCTAAAAACTCTCACCAAACATCTTAAAACCTTGATTTCTTGGAATCCATTGGGATTTTGATCTTTATTCCTTTACTAAAGTTGGAGAGCTAATCAAGGGCTTCATCTTGTACGGTAAAGATTAGATTTCAACACTGTTGATTTTGAGGGTTTCATCTCATTTCTCTTTCAAAGGTTGAGATAGGAATTTTCTTAGAGTTATATATATATATATATATATTTTTGCAAGATTTAGTTGATTTTCAAAATTTCTTTGGATAGCTTTCAAACTTGATGTTGGCTCAACAATGTGGGTAGTTTGAGAGTGGATTTGCTCCATGTTTCTTTGAAATAATATCTTGAGGGTTTTGAACTACATTAATTGAGGAAAGTTGTCTTTGAAGAAAATTCTTTCAAATGATTTGGGTGTGTGTGTTGTTGTTGTGGTGAGAAAAACCTAGAAATTTTGGGGTTTTCAAAAGATATTGAGAATGCATGGTTGACATTGTTTATATATTATTTTGTGTACCAAAATGAGTAAAGGATGAGGAAAAATTCCTATTTATATACGTAAATGATGAATTGCATGGAATATGAAAATTGTTGATATTGGAAGTTGTTGTTCAAATGTTGTTATAGTCTTGAAATGACTACTTTGTTGAGAACACAAGAAATGTGAAAATATTATTACTTTCGATGAATTTGAATAGATATATGATTATCTTGTGAAATCACATTGGAATGATGAAATTGGAGATTGTGGTATTCATGGTTGAATCATGTGATGAAATTGAAAGCAGAAGGGTTATTGCATTGCATTGTAAATTGTTACATTTTCATCACAATTCACTTGGTATAGTAAGTTTGGGTTATTGGATTTGAAAACTTTTACATTTGAGAAAAGCATGTTGTGAAATAAGTTTTCATGGAACTGCCTCGGGGTAAATACGTTGATAAGTCCGGATAGGGGGTGTAGAGGAAATTGATTAAGTTGGCGTGAGTGTCCGGGGTGAAAAATCGAAAACACGCGCGGAGGAGGTACCACGTGCCTTTCGGTTATGAGCCGATAAAGTGGAGATTTGTAGTGCTAGTTATGCCTATTTGCAGACACCAACCTAGGGATTACCTGAGTCGTATTTACCACCCCTTGAGTCAAATTGATAAATTCTAAATTGTTGATGTTTTTAAGATGTCATTGAGCACGATAGTTTTCAAAGGATGAAGATGAGATTTTCTTTAAAAAAAGACAAAACATGGCATATGCATTTCATTTTGTGAAGCTTGTATAAAATATATGTACTTTGTTAAGAATTTTCTACTGAGCTTTATGCTCATCCTATTGGATTTTGGTGCAGGAAAGGATGTGGCAATTCCGCCGAATTAGGGCATGGACATATTTGTTGAGGGCATATGGCTCATCTTTTGTTGCGATGTATTTTTGCTAGCCGAGAGCTATAGTTGTATGGGTCCGAGAGATCATTTTTGTGTAACCGGACTTAAACCTTGGAAATTCTAAGCCTTTAGGGCATTTGTTTAGTTTAGGATCAAATGTTCTATATGCTATAGATTCATGTATTTGATATCATTGAATGTATAATTCGCATATGGAACTATTTTGTACACACCTTAATGATCAATGATGTAAATGTTGATGAATTGCATCCTTTCTTATAATGAACGTTGGTTAGGGTATTGCATGATGTTATAAAAGTTTTGGGCGTTACATCTTCAATTTCCATGTTTTGGTTATGATTAATTGCGTGTTTTTTATCGAAAGTCACAATCTTGTCGCCGCTAGATTGTCGCCATCGCAAATCGTCATTGCTGTAGTGAGAGGATGAAAGAGAGTGAGAATTAGAACTCTAATTGTAAACAATGTAGTGAAAATTAGGGATGACAATCGATAACCTACCCTGTGGGTATCTATGGAGACCCAACCCAAATGCATGGGTTTTCCTCATTTTTTCTTGTCTGTCAGGTAGGGTAAGTGATATTCTTTAAATCTCCACCAGGGATGGATACCCACTAATTTTTCCATATTTTCTTTTAGGTACATCGAAAAATAATTTCTCCATATGTTTTCACTACTCTATTTACAATTAGAGTTCTAATTCTCACTCTTTCTCATCCTCTCACTATAGCAATGGCGATTTGCGATGTGACAATCTAGCGGTGACAAGATTGTGACTATCGATCAGAAACGCGCAATTAATGATAACCAAAACATGAAAATTGAAGACAAAAATGTACAAAATTTCAATTAAGGTGATCACTAGTTAAGATCAAAATTAGGAAATTCAATCTAAGGTTACCATCAAATGAGAGAAAAATCCAATAAAACAATTACAGGAGATATTGAAACAAGAAAATTCATTCTATAAATGCAAATAATTTTTTTTTAAAAAAAAAAAAAGAAGAAGAAGAAGATGGAAACAAGAGCAACAACTCACCTTCAGATTATCAAAGATCAATTAATAGAGAGGAGAAGGTGATACATAAAATTTTAAAAAAAATAAATAAATAAATAAAAAAGAAGATGGAATTTTTTTGTAGGAATATAATTTTTCTAAATAAATTTTAAAAATTCTAAATATACGTAAAATTTGATAAGAATAATGTGACAATGTTAATTAATGTGTATTTGATTTTGTTGTTGAGCCAAATAAAATACAATAAGATTGAATGTATATTTAGCTTTGGTTATGAATCTTTAAAATAAAATAATAATAATAAAAAAAGGTCTTAGGTTGGGGAAAATCCAAACCCATTAGGAGATGGGGAGGGTAGTACCTATGGGGAATAGGGAATGGGAAAAAATAATTATAGGGGAATGGGGACATGAGTTAATATCCACTCCGTTAACCCCCATTACCATCCCTAGTTAAAACATATGGAGAAATTATTTTCCGATGTTCCTAAATAAAATAAAATAAAATAAAAAAAGGTCAAGTTAGGTTGGGAAAAATCCAAACCCATTACGCTGTGTTTGGTTGGGGGTTTTGGGAAGGGAAATGGAAAGGGAAATGGAAATGAAAGGAAAAGGAGAAAGAATTAATAGAATTCCAAATCCCAACTATCTTTGGTTGTGTTGGTTATAAAATAGAATTGATGTCCTAAAAGGTATCCTATTTCTTTATTTATTTCTCACCCCCTTTCTTTTCCCATATATTTTTTATTATAACCAAACATAAATAGGATTACATTTCTCATTCCTTTTCCAAATCCCACCTCAAAAACTCCAACCAAACACAGCATTAGGAGATGGGAAGGGTAGTACCTATTGGGAATGGGGAATGGGCAAAAATAATTATAGGGGAATAGGGACGGGAATTAATAGTCACCCCATTAACCCTCATTGCCATCCCTAGTGAAAACATATGGAGAAATTATTTTTCGATATATCTAAAAAAAAAAAACATATGGGGAAATTAGTTGGTACCCATCCCTGTCTCATTTATAGTGGAGATTTCAAAAACATCACTTACCTTACTCGACAGACAAGAAAAAAAGGAAAAAACCCATGTATTTGGGTTGGGTCTCCATGGATACCCACAAGGTAGGTTATTCATTGCCATGCCTAGTCACCAGCACCTGAAAATGGTTTCCCAAGTAGAGTGAGCCAAAACCCAGTAGAAACAATCTAACGCAATATATGAATATTAACGAAGATATAAATATGATGCATATGTCTAATGCCCAAATGACAAATCTTTTACAAATTTTTCCACAACCATGTTATGTTAAACTCACATCTCAATCCATTATTTGTACCCACTTCATTTAGTCAACCAAACAGATGATACACCTCATAGGCATCCAACTAACATGATTATCATACAAAGCACATTCACTTGCCATTTAACGGAAATTTCGTCTGCGAGAATCGACACCCATGTATACGCGCAATTTTTGAGACTTTCACCCTAGACACACATGCCAACTTAGTTTAATGGAATCCATCCCATTTATTCTCTCAAACATGGAGTACATCCCCTTTCTCCTCTTAAATATCATACATATACAATATATATAAATCATAATCATATTCAATGATAATGGCTAAGAGATTAGTTTCAATTCGCCTAATCCACATGCAATTTCTACAACAGCCATGGCTATTCTCCACCGATAGCCCAAAGCAGATATTTCTAAACAGATATATAATCTCAAGGACAGATAAATTATCCAAATTTCCATAGGTGGGAGATAATACATATCTAACTCCACCATTCATATAAACATTTATCCAATTTCATGTTTCCAATATCAATTTCATTATTTGTGCAAAATAATTATTTAAGCAGTTTTAAGGCAAAACCCCATTTTCGTCCCAAAATTCCTCCCACGTACCAAATCACTAAAATTCTCATAACACACCCCATCCCTATTCCCATAATCATCCTTTTTGCATTTACATTACAAAATCTCTCATTTGATTTTACATCCCAAACCCTAGGTTTGCTCAACATCATTCCATGTTTCAATATTTCTTACACAACAACAAATAACTAAGTTAAAACTCATCGGAGAGTGTAGAAAGTTCCTACCTCAAGTTTAGAAGCTGAAAGAGAAAATGGCTACACTTTAAACATGTCGATACCTAACTCTATTCAGATGAGAATGTAGCCCTCGAGATGCTTTATCTTTTTTATCAAGAGGGTAGGTTGGATAAACCACTAAATCTAGGTGAAAAAGTAGAGAGAGAGTGAGTTTTAGAGAAAGGAGCTCTAGATGTAGGGTTTTGAGGGAGAAAATTATGAAAAAGTGATGAAAAAGGGTGTTGTTGCGAATTGATATACGCACAGTCCGCTCGAGCGCAAGAGTTAACTCTCTAGTGTCAAACACAACAATTTGTTCCGCTCGAGCGTAGAACACACATATCCAGTAGTGTTGCAGACAATAGACCAATGTTCGAGCGCAGAAAGAACCGCTCGAGCGTAGAATACACTCTCCTAATAGTTTTGCAGACCTGCAAAAGTACAGAGAGTTTGCAAAGTCTACTCGAGCGTAATAAGTGCTGCTCGAGCAGAGGGGCAAAAATCTGGACAACAAAAGTTTAGAAACTGAGCAACCAACCTCTCCCAAACGCAACCACAACAATCCTAAAGACAAATTTAAGGAGATAAAAGGGAAGCAAGATGTAAACAACAATATGAAATCATTAAACTCGAGTCAGGGAAACAACAAGAGTTGGGTCAAAACCGGAATCGCTATATTGATAATGGATTTAGATTATACTTGATGGATGTATTATTCTGAATATATACAGGTTACAGGTTGCATTGATAATGGAATGAATATAATTTAGAAATTAATGAAAAATATTCAATTTGTGTATTTTAAAAAAAATTAATAAATAGAGCTTTTGGCAACTAAACATTTAGAAACCAAAAAATAAAAAGGGAACTTGTTGGTGACTAAACAGTTAGTAGCCAAAAAAAATGAAAGTTTTTGGCGACTAAAAAATTAGTAGCTAAAAAGGAGCACCATGATTTTAGCGACTAAATAATTGGTCGCTAAAACAAAAAAGCACATTTATTGAAAACTTTTGGTGACTAAAAAATTAGTCGCCAATTGAAGACTTTTAGTGACTAAATAATTTTTAGTTCCCAATACCTTTCCCGACAATCATCTAGCGACAAAGCTAGCGACCAAAAAGTTTAGTCGGCAAAATGTTTTGGCGATTAAAAAATGACTTTTGGCGACTAAAAATTTTAGTCGCCAAAAGTGTAATTTGTTGTAGCGAATAGTTATAGCTTTTTTAGTAAATTATAAAATAATATATATATTTTAAAAGATTTCTAATAATTATAAGAATTTCTTTTGATCGATACATATTATTTAAACAAGACATTAAAATGACAGAAGAAAAGTTCATCCATCGATTTTTCTATTTCCTTTCTCAGAAAGACCAATGTTGTAGTTATTTTTGAGTTATAATGTGATGATAACTATTGTTTTATAATTAGGTCAGCTTCATAATAATTCTTATATAATATTAAGGGAGCTTTTTTGATAAATCCATTTTCTAAGAGCTTTATTCCATCCAACCCATATTCTTTTTGACTATTCCATTAGGTCCAATTTGAGATAAGAAGACTAAAATATTCTTTTCATCTACTTATGTTCCATTTAGTTCACATTATTTTCTTATGTTTCAATAAGTTTTATGGGTGACATAATTACCAAAATACCCTTAATGTGAATGTTCACACCGTCAATGTAAATTTTCATATCGTCAATGTGTAAGGGTCCGGCCCATGTCGATCCTCGTGGGTGCCCGGAAAAATTCGAGTCGGGCCGGGCCGGCCCACAGGCCAAAAAATAGGCCTAGCCCGGCCCGGCCCGTTGATAATATGAATATTCACATTGACAAGTTAACATTCACATTGATAGGAGTGTAAAATTGGCCTATGGCCCGTGGGCGGCCCGAAACCAGCCCGCTGCCCGGGGCGGGCTCGGGTAGGCCTGTTCACAATGTGAATATTCACATTGACATATTAACATTAACATTGACAATAGTGCAAAATTGGCCCGTGACCCGTGGGCAGCCCGAAGCTCGGGCCCTGGTCGGGCCTGGCCCGGCCCGTTGACAATGTGAATATTCACATTGACATGTTAACATTCACATTGATAGGAGTGTAAAATTAGCCCGCGCCCTGTGGCCGGCCCGAAAGCTGCCCGCGACTCGTGAGCTGCCCTGGGCGGGCCCGGCCCGACCCGTTGATAATGTAAATATTCACATTGACATGTTAACATTCACATTGAAAAGAGTATAAAATTAGCCCGCGCCTCGTGGCTGCCCGAAACTAGCCCACGGCCCGTGGGCGGCCCGGGGCGGGCCCAGCCCGACCTGTTAACAATGTGAATATTCACATTGACATGTTAACATTCACATTGATAAGAGTGTAAAATTGACTCGCGTCCCATGGGCGGCCCGAGACGAGCCTAGTCCGACCCGTTGACAATGTGAATATTCACATTGACATATTAGCATTCACATTGATAGAAGTGTAAAATTGGCCCGTGGCCCGTGGGCGGCCCGAAGCCCGCCCGCTGCCCAGGGCGGGCCCAGCCCGGCTCATTGACAATGTGAATATTCACATTGACATATTAACATTAACATTGATAAGAGTGTAAAATTGGCCCGTGACCCGTGGGCAGCCTGAAGTCCGGCCCCGGGCCGGGGCGGGCCCGACCCGTTGACAAGGTGAATATTCACATTGACATGGTAACATTCACATTGATAAGAGTGTAACATTAGCCCGTGCCCCGTGGTTGTCCGAAACATGCCCACGGCCCGTGGGCGGTCCAAGGCGGGCCCGGCCCGGCCTGTTGACAATGTCAATATTCACATTGACATGTTAACATTCACATTGATAAGAGTATAAAATTGACTCGCGTCCCATGGGCGGCCCGGGTTTGGGTCCAGGCCTACCCCGGGCCGCGGGCGAGCTTCGGGCAACGGACAAATTTTACACTCCTATCAATGTTAATGTTAACATGTCAATGTGAATATTCACATTGTCACGGGTCAGGCCAAGCCCGCCTCTGGCTGCAGTCGGGCTTCGAGCCGCCCATGGGCTGCGGGCCAATTTTACACTCCTATCAATGTGAATATTAACATGTCAATGTGAATATTCACATTGCCAACGGGCCGGGTCCACCCCGGCCCGAGGTCGGGCTTCGGGCTGTCCACGGGTCACGGGCCAATTGTACACACTTATCAATGTGAATGTTAACATGTCAATGTGAATATTCACATTGTCAACGGGCCGGGCCGGCCCCGGGCCACCCACGGGCCGTGGGCGGGTTTCGGGCAGCCACGGGGCGCGGGCTAATTTTATATTCCTATCAATGTGCATGTTAACATGTCAATGTGAATATTCACATTGTCAACGGGTCAGGCCGGGCCGGGCCCGCCCCGGGCCGCAGGCAGACTTTTGGCCGTCCATGGGCCGCGGGCTAATTTTACACTCTTATCAATGTGAATGTTAACATGTCAATGTGAATATTTACATTGTCAACGGGCCAGGCCGGGTCGGGCCCGCCCCGAGCCGCGGGCGAACTTTTGGCCGTCCATGGGCCGCGGGCCAATTTTATACTCTTATCAATGTGAATGTTAACATGTCAATGTGAATATTCACATTGTCAACGGGCCGGACCGGGCCCGCCCCAGGCCGCCCGTGGGCCGCAGGCGGGTTTCGCGCCACCACGGGACGGGGTCTAATTTTACACTCCTATTAATGTGAATGTTAACATGTCAATGTGAATATTCACATTGTCAACGGGCCAGGCCGGGTCGGGCCCGCCCTAGGCTGCTGTCCTGTTTTATACTCTTATCAATGTGAATGTTAACATGTTAATGTGAACATTCACATTGTCAACAGGTCGGGCCGGGCCCGTCCACGGGCCGTGGGCGGGTTTCAGGCAGCCACGAGGCGCGGGCTAATTTTACACTTCTATCAATATGAATGTTAACATGTCAATGTGAATATTCACATTGTCAACGGGCCGGGCCGGGCCGGGCTCGCCCCGGGCCGCGGGCGAGCTTTTGGCCACCCATGGGTCGTGGCCTAATTTTATACTCTTATCAATGTGAATGTTAACATGTCAATGTGAATATTCACATTGTCAACGGGCCGGGCCGGGCCCGCCCCGGGCCGCCCATGGGCCACGGGCGGGTTTCGCGCCGCCACGGGACGGGGGTCAATTTTACACTCCTATTAATGTGAATGTTAACATGTCAATGTGAATATTCACATTGTCAACGGGCCGGGCCCACCCTGGCTCGCAAGCGGGTTTCGGGCCGCCCACGGGTAATTTTACATTCCTACCAATGTGAATTTTAAAATATGAATGTTTACATCATTAAATTGCTAATCGTTCAAAAAATATTTATAAGGGTATCAAAATTAAGTATCAAAATTAAATATAAGGGCATAAGTGTCCAAGAAAATAGTATAAATCAAGAAAATGGACTTTATGGAATAAAACTATACATACATGGGACTAAATGGGTTAAAAAATTCCTTCATGGATTTCTTGGGTTAAAACACTTCTAAATTGGACTTTTCAATAAAAATCCCTAATATTAACGAGCTCATGCAGTTACAATAATTAAATTTAAATACTAAATTTTAGATATTATTTCATGTGTCTTATTTTTTTACTTAATATTTCGTGTGTCTTTAATGTGTTAATTTTACGAGTTTCACCATTTATGTCTTATACTAATTCTTTATTAGTGATGCATTATATAGTCATATTGTATCTAATTTTAATTATTATAACATTATTGTTTGTAATGCTTTATTTGGTTCACTGGAATGAAATGTAATTGAATTTTTATTTTTATTTTTTATGATTGGATGTTCAGAGCAATTTACACTACCTCGACTAATTTTGGAGACCTACACAAAGCGCCTCTCCACGTAAATTCGGCAAATCTCCGGCATAGCCGATGGGTGTGGCGCCAATGAGTTGATAACACCTAGCGAAAAGGGAGCACATTCTCAAACCCCAAGCTGCAATCACTAAATCAACCCTTTGAGGTTATGGAATTGAATATTATACGGTCATATTGTATCCAATTTTAATCACCATAACAGTATTGTTTATAATGCTCTATTTGGTCCACTGGAATGAGCTAGAACGGAATTGAATGATTATTCCTTAGACTCTTTTATAGAATGATCATTTCCTTGTTGTAAGGGGTGGTTCTACAATATTCATTTAATCTAAAGAGTCTTTCGAGTAATCCTCGCTTCAGTACCTGAAACAAAAAATACTCTGGTAGGGGGTGCCAGAATTAGTACTCCGACGGATAAGTTAGATGAGGAAGGGTAGAAATTTAGTTTTCTATAGAGATTTTAGTGGGTTTATGATGCATACCTTTTTTTCTTTACCTTTTCTTCCTTATATAGCTAATTGGTGTAGATATTTCTTACATAATTTCCCTATTTCATCATGACTTGAATGTCATGACTCAGTTTCCTACTACTCCTTTGGAAAAAGACATCCAGGGCTCACTTTATCTTCTCGCACAAGTACTTGTCGTTTACACTAGCAGCTCTTAATCGGCATTCCCATTGGTTGGCGATCGTGTTACTCGGCGGCGTTAGGTTCTCATCAAACTCATTGGGCCTGATTGAGTTTGGGTTTTATGATGGATGCCCTGGCATTTTGTTTGCCGACTGCCTTGATGAATTTCTCGGGTTACACACTTGTAATGGTGAATGATAACTTCATTTGCAATGCATTTTTTATTATTTTTTTGGTGAAGCAATCATGTGAATGAGTATTTTGATGGAATAATTATTTCATTCCACTATATTCTAGTGAACTAAACATTATCTAAGAGTACTTTTAATTTAGGGGGAATTATAGTCTGGTGGGCTTTTGAAAAAATATTTTGTTTACCACTATAATTTTTTTTTTCAATTTTATTGAATTGCTATTTCCCCTTTAATTTATTGGTAAAATATAGACTTCTCAATAAAATCTTCCCAACAATTATGATTGTAGTTTATTTTGCAAAAAGAAGGGATATACGTAATTGCCAATTGTTCCTTCTTTGAAACATAAATAATTAGATTTGAATAGAAAAATTAGTTGTTATCTGGTTTTTATCTCTTTAATTTTATTTTTGATTGTTGTTTGAAAAAATAAAAAATATATATTTTTCGTTATAAGTGGTAATATATAATGGTGCAAAAATCCATTAATATATCCCTACTCATTTAAATATGATCTTTAAAAATCATTCCCATGTCCTGATTATCACGATAAATAAATTATATGGAGACAAAAAGTCCTAATAAATACACGAAAATAAGATTCATACTAAATGTTTGAAGCACTGATTTTGCAATAAGGTACATGAATTCTAACCAATCAGACTGGTTCCGTTCATTACTAATAGTTGTTATAATTCAAATTTTATAAGACTTTTATATCATAGTGATAATCTGAGACCTACAAGAAGTTAGAACAATGGTGGAAATTCACATTTTTTGTTAGAAAAAAGGGGGGGGGGGGAATACAATTCAGTATATATTTTTTTAAAAGAAAAAAAGTACACATAAATGATAAATTTTGTAAATATTAACAATTAAAATCCTAAATTTTTTCATGTATATGTAAATATTTTTTTTATAAATCTTACTGAATTATAATTCCCCCCCTCCAAAAAAAAAAGAAAAAAAATGTGTAAAAAGAGAAATGTTAGGGATCATGAAAATTTTTTTATGAAAATGATTATGAAAGAATTGTGACCCTTAGATTACCCTGATTAGTGTGTGCTGTTTTATTCTAAGTGTGATCCAAAGATTACAAATCTTTCATAATCATTTTCATGAAATACTTTTCATAATACCTAGCATTGCTGAAAAAAAAATAAAAAAAATCAAGTGCACAAAAAATAAAAAAATAAAAAATTTGTGTCCAAATTCATTTTGAGATTCCTTCGTGCAACTAAATTCATTTTGCCATTGGAAATTTTCACTCTCTATGTAATCTTACATGTGACATAATAAGTTCTTCAGATACACATAATTTTTATTCCATAAACGCAAGTAAAAGAAGAATAAAATAATGACATAAATTCAGTGACGAATAAATTTAGTCAGTAAGCCATAAACGTAGTTTGCGAAGTTGAAGCTTGATAGGTTGAATTAAATGTAGAAAATGTATTCTAAAAAAAATGAATAATTAAGAACATCTCAAACTTGAAAGAACTAAGACAAGCAAAGAAAAGACTTTCTCCTCACGAGGATTTGTCATCTGAAGTTGACGAAGCTTTGCGATCTTCGATTAGTTTTCCTGGATCTAATTCTCCCAAGTCGATTCCTGCCACCGTCCCTATTTCTGAATTATCTCCCTCTATTTCACCTTCTAGTGTCAATCCTTTTATTCTCCCAGCTATTGAGTCTGGTTTTATTGGCAAATTTATTTCTGCAAAGTTAATGGGAATGAAAACATTCTTATAGTTTTGTAACAAATATTTGAATCTACCACCAAAAATTATAAAACCAGTGAATGGAAGATTCCTTCAAAAAGAAAGAGGCAACCAAGAGAGTTGAGCATAAAAAAGGTTACTTAGACTCCGTTTGGGAAGTTGGTTGCCTTTTTGATTTTTTGACTTTTTGGACTATTTTAGCCTGGGCTAAAAAGTTTGGTTTGGGAAGGACTTTTTGGCTTTTTTGGTTTTTTTTTTTGAGAGAAGAGTGTAATGATTATGGGTTAGATGTGATATTTTGTTTGTTATGGCTAAAATAGCCTATTTTGTTTTTTGTGACTAAAATAGCCAAAAAAGTCCAACCAACTTCTTCCCAAACGGTGCCTTAAAAGATTATCATACGTAGTGCAATTATTTTATTTTAAAATTGTTTCACTGACAACCAATTGCCTCCCAAAAATATTAAGCAATCACAGTTTCTCTGACATTTTAACATAAGCAATACTAGTAAAAATATTTTGTAAAAAATTGCTCTAGACTTAAAATATGTGTATCAGATTGATTTTGGGTAGGACACATAATACGCTAAGTTTAGATTTACACCATAAGTTTAAATTATAAACAGTTTTTCAGATTATTTTTTTCTGGATATATAACATTTATGTTTTAACATTATGATAACCATAATATAAATAATGAAAAATTACAATTTAAATTTGGAAAAAAAAATTACACATCAGTGATAAACTTTATGAACATTAATAATTAAAATTTAAAACTTTTTTGTGTATCTATAAATATTTTTTTTCAAAAGATCACTTATTCGTAAATGGGCGAATTACACTAATGATTTTTATAATTTGAGCCTTGTGTCACTATGGTTCTTGACTTTTTAGTTGTGACACATTTGGTCATGAATTTTGAATCTTGTTTCAAATAAAGACAATTGAAAATACCATTGCTCACGTTCAATGGTAAAGTCGTCAATTTGATAAAATATATACTAATTTGAAAAAAAGAAATGCCAAAAAAATATTTTTAAATTTTAAAAAATTATTTCTACCCACCACAGATAAAATTATATAAAATTGATAAATCTTTTACACATTCATTTATTTATTTTTACCAAATTAATTTTTGTTAGGTGTTTGGATGATGATCATGTAATGGACAGTTGTTTTTATTTTTATTAAATTAGTTTCTATTTTTCCGAAAATCAAATATGATAACAACTTTGATATCATTATTAAACCAATCTATTAAATTAAAAAAATCCATATCTAACAACATTTCATATATTAAATGTATCAATTACACATTAAAAACCTAACAACCACTTATTACATCATCATCATCCAAACACATAATAAAAATTAATTTGGTAAAGTAAATAAATAAATAAAAATTCAAAAATATGTTTTTCACATTTATTTTTGTCACATTAATTTATATTTTATCAAATTGACAACTTTACCCTTAAAATTGAGCAATAGTATCTTTAATTGTCCTTATTTAGAACAAAATTCAAAATTAAATGTGTTACAATTAAAAAGTCAAAAACTAAAGTGAAACAAGTCCCAAACTATAAAGACAATTAGTCTAATTCGCCCTTTGTAAATTGTAATTTCCTTTCACTTGAACTCACATGAAATCTTGTTTCAAATTTTGTTGTCCTTATTTTCCAATGTCAATATTCTCATTAAATTACGCAATTATAAATACATAAGGGCAAAACGAGAAAATTTTCACAAGTTTGGCCTTTGGAACCATGCCTCTGCACTAGGATTATAACAAATTACAATTCAATGTTAGTTTTCAAAATAAATTGCAAATTGATGGTAAAATTAACCACTTTAATAATTAAAGTGATAAACTTTTCCCATGATTTTGCAATTTGTTCTTAGTCTTACTACTGATTTACAATTTTCCCTAATTAATTTACAAGAGATCATGAGAGAGAGAGAGAGAGAGAGAGAGAGAGAGAGAATACCAGGATTAGAAAAGAACCAGAGAATGAGGGCACAGAGAAGCAAGACGAAAGGTATGAGATGGATAGCATTCTCAGCTAACTTCACACGAGACTTCTCTTTCTTTGATGCCTCCGACATTGGTTCCAACTGAGGCAACTCATTCGCTTCCAACGACAACGATCTCAAAACTGGCGACGGCGACGCCGCTGACGACGACGATGAATGGTATTTTAAGTAGTCGTCAGAGACTCGAGTTGTGCTTGATGATCTATGCATCTTTACTCTTCTCTCTCTCTATTTCTTTGATCTACAACAGAACAAAAAGAGAGATCAGATCTAATGAGAATAGAGCAGAGAGAGATCAAAGAGAGAATAGATCAGAGAGAGAGAGAGAGTATGGTTGTCCAATTCAAGTCAAAGAGAAGTTTCGGCATGGATTTAGGTAAGATCTGTTATTTTCCAAGTTTCTGACTGTTCTTGTTTTCACTGTCATGTATTATGTTGATTTTGTATGGTCTTTTAACTAAAATTTTAAGGAATCTTTCAACTGGATTAATACATGTATATATATGTATATATATATTGTAAAATCTATACAAATTAAGAAATCTTATAAAAAAAATTATATAAATGATATGTCATGCAATTATTAAACTTTGAAAATTGTAATAAGTCCCACTTCGATTATAGGACAAGTGTCATGTGAGTAAAGTAAGATAAAATTATAAGTTTTATTAATTTGTATAATATTGACATATTAGTGGGTATCTGTGCCTGAAAATACGGTGTAAATTATGTTAAGATAAAAATATAGTTATAATTTATATATATTATGTTGAAATTTGATAAAGAAATTGAAATAATATTAAAAAATATTATTGTTCATAAATTTTTTTTAACAATTTTGCTTATACCACACATTCTACAGAATTGAAATAAAATAACAACATATTGCAAATCAAAATAATAAAAGCATATATGCCAAGCAAGTTAAGAAAAAAATTGTAAACATTAAACAAAAACACACAAATTAAAACTATTATAAACTTGTTAATGCTATTTAATCTATAAAAAAAAAAAATATTACTTACCAAAAAAAAAAAAATATGAAACACTAATAAAGCATACCAATAAGTGCTATGCGATTTCAACAAATTAAATTAAAAATCAAACAATCCGTATCAACTTATACTTTGTAATTCCAAACAAATCAAATAAATCAATGCACATCAACCAGTTCTCTACTAACAAAAAAAAAAAAAAAAATGAATGCACACAAACTAATACTTTACAATCTTAAAAAATAAAATAATTAAATTAAACATCAAACAATGCACACCTTTAGTACTATACTGTTGCCAATCGAATTATAACCACATAAACAAAACAAACATTGTATTATCGTACACCTAAGTCGATAATATATGTATGCTTTACAAAAGAGTCAATTAAAGCTTTACAAAATATGGTGCGTTTGGTAACGTTTACGTTTTCAGTTTATATTTACAAAAATTTTATAAACTAATTTTTGTTTATTTTTAGAAAAACAAAAATTACAAACGTGTTTGGTAATTGACAAAATGTTTAAAACATTTTAAAAATATAAAAAAGCGTGAGAAATGGCAAGTGATGGCAAGATACGGCGGAAGACGGTGGTGGAAAGTGGTGACGGTAGGTGGTGGGTAGCTGGTGGTGGTGGATAGGTGGGTGGGTAACGGTGGCGGGTAGTGGGTGGTAGCGAGTGGGTGGTGGCGGTGGTGGTGGGAGGTGGGTGGCGGATGGCGGGTAGTGGTGGATGGTGGCGGATGGGTGGTGATAGCGGGTGGTGGTGGTGGGTGGGTGGGTGACGGTGGTAGCGAGTGGGTGGTGGTAGTGGTAGTGGTGGTGGTGGCAGGTGGGTGGCGGATGGTGGATGAGTGGGTGGGTGGGTGACGGTGGCAGGTGGTAGGTGGTAGCGAGTGAGTGGTGGTGGTGGTGGTGGCGGTGGCGGCGGGTGGTGGGTGGTGGTGGTGGTAGGTGGGTAGCGGATGGCGGGTGGATGGTGGTGGGTGGTGGCGGGTAGGTGGTGAATGGTAGTGGTGGTGGTGGTTGGTGGGTGGGTGACCGTAGCGAGTGGTAGGTGGTAGCGAGTGGGGGGTGGTAGTGGTGGTGGTAGTGGTGGTGGTGGGTGGTGGTGGCAGGTGGGTGGCGGGTGGTTGGTGGTGGTGGGTGGCTAGTTGTGGCAGGTGGGTAGTGAGCGGTGGTGGCAAGTAGGTGGCGGGTGGTGGTGGCTGGCGGTGGGTGGTAGTGGTAGGTGGTGGGTAGTGGTGAGTGGATGACAGGTGGGTGGTGGGTGGTGGCAGGTGAGTGGTGAGTGGTGGTGGTGGGGGGTGGGGGATGGGTGGTGGTGGCGGAAGACGGTGGTGGAAAATAGTAGCGGATGGTGGCTAATGTTGGGTGGTAAAAAAAAAAAACTCAAAACTCAAAACAGAAACACATTTTTTGTGTTTTCATTTTTTGACCAAATTTATAAACTAAGACCACTGATTTATAAATCAAAAATTTTACCAAACAAGTTTTTATTTGAGTTTTTAAAATTTTTGTAAATATAAATAGAAAACTGAAAACATAAGTGTTACCAAACGGCACCGTATGTTTCAACCTAAAAGTATTTGGTTATATCAAGAAACAAAAAAGTGATACTAAATCAATTATATATTCTTGAGAACTTTTATACATCCTTAAAAAAAAATTAACAACCATATATGGAAATCAATTTTTTTTTTTCCACCTAGGCCCGAGCCTAGCTCAAGCCCCTGGGCCTGGGCCATCATTTTGTAGCCCAACCCAGCTCGTAGGCCCAGCCCACGCCGATGGCCAGTGTTTTTTTTAGTGAAAAATAATAAATTTTTGGTTAAAAAAAAAAAAAAAATAGTCAAGCCCGCCCAAGCCCGAGGCTAGGCCTACTAGGCCCACCGGCCCGGCTATCCCAAGACCTAAATACGACTAGGGCTTGGGCTTAATTTTTTTGGCTCGTGGGCCGGCCTGGCCTAGCATAAATTTTGGCGAGAGCCCGTGATGCCCGACATGGGCGAGGCCCAACTAGATTTACACCCCTAGTTGTACATTTCGGTTAAATTTATTTGGATAATAAAACCATTGGTAGCAAATCGGATAAAAAAAAAATCCAAAATTTAATTTATATACTTAACCGGTTACAATCAAGATGAGAGGAAATAAAAATAAAAAAAACATAAAAAAATGTAAACATTAAGAGTAGGAAAACAATTATCTATGAATTAAAAAAAAAAACTAAGACGCTCATACCTACGAATTTAGTATGCAAAATCTAGTGTGTTTTTCTAAACATGCCATGATCATTAATAATAATGATGTTTTTAATAAATAAAAAAAGCATAATTTTTGATCAAGTTAAACGTAAATAATCTATAAAAATACATACAAAATATATCTCTCTAAGTCAAATTGGACATTTTCAAAAACCTTCACTTGTATATTTGGTTGAATTTATATTTGGATAATAGAACCATTAGGAAATAATTGCCATGGATAGAAATAATTAAGACATAAAATTTAAGATAATAATTAAGATAATAGTAACAAAAACACATTTTAGAAAAAAAAAAAAAAGGGCTTACCTTGCAATTTTTGTGAGAAGTTTGGTGAGAATTTATAAAAATATAAACATTAAGAATAGGAAACAGTTATTTACGAATTAGGAAACACTATATACTCATATTTAGTAGGGACAAAAGTCCTACTTATGAAAAATCTATTGTGTTTTTCTAAACATGTCATGATCATTAATAATAAGGGAAAATCGGTTTAAGGTCCCTATCCAACTTTTAGTAATGGATTAGGTCCACAATGTGTTCTTTTGTAGCCTAAGGTCCCTCAATGTTATTTTAGAGTGTAAAATACCTGTCTTACCCTTGTTTATAATATACGTTGTTTTCAATTTGGCAGCTAAAGATCATATTGATATTTTGTGGGAGATTACGTGAGGATGAATTTGACGATTCAGATTTTTGTGGAGATTTTCTAGGGTTTTGTAGGTGTTGAAATCCTGTTCGTTGTTTGTAGGTGTTGAAATCCTGTACGAGTTGAAATCATGTTCGTTGTTTGTAGGTGTTGATTGATCGTGTAGGAGTTGAAATCTGGTTCATTGTGTTTGATTTGATTTCATGTGGAGTTGAAATAGATAAGTTTTCAATTTTTGATTTGATTTGATCGTGTAGGTGTTGAATTAGGTTTTTGTTTTTAGTTTTGATCAATGTGAGAGAGACGAACTCAGTGTTGTTCTTTTTGATTTTTGAAGTTAATTTTTCATTATCTATTATTGATGAATTTTCGATGGAGTTGATTTTGATTTTTGGAGTTGCTTTTTCATTCTCTGTCAACATGGTTATGAGTTCCTTTTTGGTGCTCTGTTTTTCTGCGTTTTGTGCTCTGTTTTTTGTTCACTTTGCATTTTTTGTGTAGTGCAGAGAAAATTGCAGGTTTGTTACTATAATTGAACTCAAATCACAGAGAAAATTGTAAACTTGTAGTGCAGTGAAAATCACAGAGAAAATTGTAAGTAGGCAGAGAAATTTACAGACGTAGCAATAGAGCAGTAAATGTTTTGTTTTTTTTTAAAATTTTTTTTGAATTAAGTGTTTTGTGAACATAACAGATTTTCTCTGTGATTTTTTTATGTGCTTGTGTTTAATATATTTTTGTCTCTTGATGTTAATGTGTTTTTGTTTTTGTTATATTGAAAGTGAATATAAGTTCACAAATTTCTCTGGACTTTTCTTTGTAGTCCAGAGAAAATCATATGATTGTATTACAAATGATAAGTATTACAAATTTCTCTGGACTTATATGTTGTGTTTTTATATGTTTGCACTTTTCAAAGTTTTCTGATATGTTTTCTTTGCACTTTTCATTTTTTTTTTTTTTTTGCACTATTCATGGTTCTGGACTTTTCTTTGTAGTATAGAGAAAATCATAGGTTTGTTATTATAATCCAATGAAAATGACAGAGAAAATGTTAAGCTTGTAGTTGAGTGAAAATCACCCTTGAAGTTGGTGTCTTGATCTTGATGCTTATTGGTTCTTCAAGGTAGCAACAGAGAAAATTACAGAGAAAATTACCTTGACAGAGAAAATTACCTTGTAATCCCAGAGAAAATTACAAGGTAGCAATGATTACACAACAGAGAAAATTACAAGGTAGCAACATAAACATGACAGAGAAAATTACACGACAGAGAAATTTTGAGGAAATGGTGCATTGAACAAAATAAATATGCCATAGAAAATTAGACACAAGACATAAACATAAGTTCACAAATTTCTCTGGACTTTTCTTTGTAGTCCAGAGAAAATCATATGATTGTATTACAAATGATAAGTATTACAAATTTCTCTGGACTTATATGTTGTGTTTTTATATGTTTGCACTTTTCAAAGTTTTCTGATATGTTTTCTTTGCACTTTTCATTTTTTTTTTTTGCACTATTCATGTTTCTGGACTTTTCTTTGTAGTATAGAGAAAATCATAGGTTTGTTATTATAATCCAATGAAAATGACAGAGAAAATGTTAAGCTTGTAGTTGAGTGAAAATCACCCTTGAAGTTGGTGTCTTGATCTTGATGCTTATTGGTTCTTCAAGGTAGCAACAGAGAAAATTACAGAGAAAATTACCTTGACAGAGAAAATTACCTTGTAATCCCAGAGAAAATTACAAGGTAGCATTGAACAAAATAAATATGCCATAGAAAATTAGACACAAGACATAAACATAATGTGGCCAGAGAAAATTATAAATGCTGCCAAAGAAAATTAGACACACAAGTAAGAAAAGTAATTTGGCCAGAGAAAATTATAAATGCCAGAGAAAATTAGCCACACCAATAGAGTAGTAGCAAGCCAGAGAAATTTACAAAAACAAGAACACAAGAAGCTTCAATAAGAAGCCCCAAATGTACAGAAAGCAGTTCAATTTTGACAGTTGGAAGGAAAGCAACCCATCATCAGTTGGAAGCAAAGAAATTCTGGACTTCGCAGGAATTTCTCTGGATTCAACCCAGAGAAATTTCAAATTTCTCTGGTCCAGAATTTCTCTGGAACGATAAAACTCTGATTTTATCAATTTGTCATTGGTTTTGCTGCTGCTGCTGATTCAATCACAATTTCCTGCACAAACAAATTAATAGTTCTTCTATGAGTTTGTGATAGATTTTCTTTAAACTTAATGGTATGAATTTCTCTGGGTTGAATCCAGAGAAAATTCAAATTTCTCTGGGTTGAATCCAGAGAAAATTCAAATTTCTCTGGATTACTTTAAGCCTTCCTCTACTGCTGCCTCTTCCTCAAGCTTCTTTTTCCAATATTCTTCAAGTAGGGGTCCAAATATTGCTTTTCCAGAAAAAACTCCAATTCTACTAAACCCAAAAAATCAAAAGACGTTATATTCAACACTCAGAGAAATTTTGAACCTGAAGATGTTATATTCAACACTGGATATATATATATATATATATATGTGCTGACATTGTATATATATATATGTATGTATCATATATATATATATATATGTTTGCAACCATAGATAAGATAACCAAGAGTGACTGTTTGATTATGGTTGCAAATGGTCTTAATTGATTAATTATCATATATATACTAGTCAAGACAGTAAGCAACAAATTGTATATATATATATATATATATATATATGTATGTATCATATATATATACATCTATTAAATTTTTTTGAAAAGAAAAAATAATAATGCATACATGTCGAAGAAGATCTGGAGTCGAGAATCGAAGCTCTGATCAATGACTTGAGACCAATACTCGTAAAGCTCATCTCTGCTGATCTTGTCAACATTCAACTCATTTGAAGATGAACAGACGTAGGGTATTTTGGTCCAAGAAATTGATAAAATGCGTGGGTATTTTGGTTAGGGACCTGAGACAGTATTACATTTTTTAATGTCCTTTATGCAGAAAATTGTTATTATTAGGGAGCTTAAAAAAAAAACCCCTAATAATAATTATATTTTTTTAAAAAAGAACATAATGAAATTCAATAATTTATCAATAAAAAAAAATCACATTAGCATGTTTCACTTACTAAAAAAATAATTTTTAAACGCATTAATTAAAAAAAAAAATTTCTCAAACAACCACTTAGTAATCTTGTGATGGCCATCCAAACAACACTTAGCATGATCCAAAGTGGTTGGAAACAATAATGGCGTGATCACATTACAGATAATTTGATAATTTAATTTTCATTTTTGAATAAAAATAATAATAAAAAAATCAAATTGTATAATTTTTATTGCCCAAGACACGAAAATGATCAAATTCATCAACATAAAATGGGATCAATTTATCAACATAAAAAGATGAAACCCAAATCATAAAACTAAAATCAAAAAATTGATAAAACTCACAAATTTTTAGAGAGAAATAGGGTAGTTGATGAACAAAACCAAAACGATGAAACCCAAATCATATTTGGGAAACCCATTTGAAGAGAGAGACAAAGAAGGCATTTTCTAATTGGGTTAGAGAGATAAACCCATTTGAAAAGGGCATTTCCAATCACCAATGTAAAAGGATGAAGAGGGCATTGGGTTAGTGTGAGGACATATTTTTTGGGTAGTCCACATGGCCGAGATTGTTAGCCGAGGTGCTACGTGGGCAGATCATGTTTGCCGAGATATTTGGGACACTGTTGAGGTATTCTGCAGTAATACCGGAATCTGAGATAAAACAGATAAGGGATAAGAGTTCTAGAATGAGAGAAGACTTCAGTTTGGGTAAAGATAAGACTCTTAGAGGGTTTATCCTAATCCTACTGGGAGTCCAAGATTAACAGTAATCCTAAGTCCATTAGCGCTAGGCTTCTATTGGGACTAGGATTGAGTTTGCTATAAAAAAAGAGGCATCCCCATGGGTCTAAGGTATGCTTTTGATATTCTGTCTAATGAGTTAAGCACTATTGGTTATCTTTGAGAGATATTGAGTACTGACTTGATCGTCGGAGTGCCCCTGGGTGGACGAGCCACCGCCGGAAACTCTTCTTTCTGTTGTAGGTCGTTCGGGCTTAATCTATTCTGCTGGTGCTCTCCAGCTGGGTACCTGTTTGGCAGTGTGGTCAGAAAATCACCCACACAATTTGGCGCCGTCTGTAGGAAAGAAAGGAGAATAGATGGCCAACGACGGACAGAAAGAGAAGGTTAGGGACGACACCCCTACTAAGAATGGAAAACATATGGACTCTGACGTCGAAGAAGTCAACTGCAACGAAGAGACTCGTGATAAGAATCACGAAGGAAAGGAGGTCGGCTAGGAGAGTGACGAACCAAAGAAAACGGACCGGAGCGGGTATTACAATGAGGATGACCTGTAGGTATGGAAGGATAGATGCCTGCGGAGGGACGACGAGATAAAAGGAATGGCGGACAAATTGGCGAACCTGCAAACGGTCGTCAATTTCCTGATACAGAACAACGTTATGCAGCCACTGTTCTCGCTACAAGATATGCCGATTCTAGCGACCAAGAAAGACGCCCAGAAAAGGGGGCAGAAAACAGTTCCTACAATCCCTCAGCATGGCGAGACCAAGGGACATTCTTATCGGCCTTCGCGGAAGGTCGGCCATGGAGAATCCCAGAAGACACGATCTCGGCCTAGATGATTTGGTCCGAGAAAAGAAGAGCTCAATCTAAAGTGAGTAGATCCCAGATTCCAGAAGGCAAGATCTTGGCCCAGATGATTAAATCCGAGAAGAGAAAAGCACAACCTGAGTTAAAGACTTTTTTCCACAAAGAAGTAGGTGGAAGCCATGTAGAGGGCTGGAGAATGATGCTTGGGAGTTGGAATTTCACAAACCGAGATGATGTTTAACACTTGTTGAAATTCTGAGAGAATTTACAAGTTGAAGTTCAACCGAGATTATGTTTAACACTTGTTGAAACTTGAAAAAAATTTACAAGTTGAAGTTAAACCGAGATGATATTTAACACTTGTTGAAACTTGAGAAAAGTTTATAAGTTAAAGTTAAACCGAGATTATGTTTAACACTTGTTGAAACTTGAGAAAAGTTTATAAGTTGAAATTAAACCGAGATTATGTTTAACACTTGTTGAAATTCTGAGAGAATTTACAAGTTGAAATTAAACCGAGATTATGTTTAACACTTGTTGAAACTTGAGAAAAGTTTACAAGTTGAAGTTAAACCGAGATTATGTTTAACACTTGTTGAAATTCTGAGAGAATTTACAAGTTGAAGTTAAACCGAGATTATGTTTAACACTTGTTGAAACTTGTGAAAAGTTTACAAGTGGAAGTTAAACCGAGATGATGTTTAACACTTGTTGAAACTTGAGAAAAATTTACAAGTTGAAGTTAAACCGAGAAATAAGATTGATTTAACACTTGTTGATATTTTGAGAAAATTTACAAGTTGAAGTTAAATCCAAGGTTATAGACGTATCTATACACGTGCTGAGGTGACTATGTTACCAAGACTTGGAAGATAATGGAAGACAGAAGTCTTAAGAAGTAAAAGCAACACTTGTGAAAATATTTGTTACAATGTTTTCAAGTGTTAAACCGAGACCGAGATAAGCAAGGTTGGAAGTTTTGTCCGAGGTATGTTAACCTGGGGAGATTGCACAGTTAAGGTGTATGTTGAAGACATGCAAATTGTATTCTAAGTATGGAATCATACAAGGCATTAAGAAGAGGGCAAACATTCAAAACACTTGAAAGAAAAAGTTAAAAAATGCATTCAGATAAGGAAAGAAGGCACTTCGGCCTGACATTGAAGAATAAATTGTTTGAGAAAGTACAAGGTACAAAAACAGTAAATGTTCAGTACGTGGTGAAATTCAAGATATAGGTTAAATGATCAAAAGACATGAACGAGTAAAGCAATGAAGCCGAAGTAAAGTTCGCCGGTATCAAACGGTGGCCATAAGCAAGGAAGTGCAGCAGAAGCCTCGCTAGAGAGGAGAGTGAAACTAGTTGTAGAAAGCTTCGCAAAAGTAACAATGGAGGATTTGAAAGAGAAAGTTTAAACAAGAACGAAGATGCAGAAGTGAAAAGACAGAGAGAGCAAAGAGATTTTGATCAAATACGCTGATACAAGGCGACTTAATGACGCATATCAGACACTGCTCAGTAGAGGAAAGATGCGTGGCAGAAACGGTTGAAAAATTGTACGTACCAACTCATATGCATGAAGAAAACTCTTGAAGTTCTTGATTTAATGAAACAAATACCTTGGCTAGAAAGACAGTTTCGGTTGAGAAATTTGAACGAATTTGGTTGTTGGTTCCAAAACCTTGATAAAAGCAGACTATAGGTCTGGGTCATATTGAGCCGACGAGTTCTGACTTCGGCAATAAATGATGAAGCAAGCTTAGCCGACGTGTTAGATGAAAGAGATAATATAGGTTCTATCACCTCAGTTTGCCGAGGTAATAGAACCTAGAGGGCAGTTATGGGGACATATTTTTTGGGTAGCCCACGTGGCCGAGATTGTTAGCCGAGGTGCTACGTGGGCAGATCATGTTTGCCGAGATATTTGGGGCATTGCCGAGGTATTCTGCGGTAATACCGGAATCCGAGATAAAGCGGATAAGGGACAAGAGTCCTAGAATGGGAGAAGACTTCAGTTTGGGTAAAGATAAGACTCTTAGAGGGTTTATCCTAATCCTACTGGGAGTCCAAGATTAGCAGTAATCCTAAGTCCATTAGAGCTAGGCTTCTATTGGGACTAGGATTGAGTTTGCTATAAAAAAAGAGGCACCCCCATGGGTCTAGGGTATGCTTTTGATATTCTGTCTAGTGAGTTAAGCACTATTGGTTATCTTTGAGAGATATTGAGTACTGACTTGATCGTCGGAGTGTTCCCGGGTGGACGAGCCACCGCCGGAAACTCTTCTTTCTGTTGCAGGTCGTTCGGGCTTAATCTATTCTGTCGGTACTCTCCAGTTGGGTACCTATTTGGCAGTGTGGTCAGATTAGAGAGAGAAACCAAAAGAAAATTATTGAGTAAATGGGTATTTTCATAGGTTAGAGAGAGAAACTCATTTGAAGAGAGAGAGAGTGTGAGAGGGAGAGAGAGAGGGCATTTTCAATCAATGTAAAATAATGAAACCCAAATCAAAAGGTTGATGAAACCCACAAATTTTTAGAGAGAGATAGGGTAGTTGATGAACAAAACGAAAATAAATTATCATTTCGTAGGTTAGAGAGAGAAACCCATTTGAACACAGAGAGAGGGCATTTTTAATCACTCATTTACTCGATAATTTTCTAAAATAGTTAGAGAGAGATAGGACATCATATTTTATAGTTTGAAGAGAGGATTGAAACTATTAATGGCCTCGCAATGAACAAATAGGATTGACAAATAACAGAGATCACAGAGAGCGAGAGAGAACCACCGTAGTTGAAGATTATAAGAGTGTCACCTGTTAATATTGCAGAACTGAAACTTAAGAGAAGGGGGAGGAAAATGGAGGTAAAGAAGGGTTGCTGGAATATGTAAGAAGAGAGAGATGAATGTATGTCTACCATGGGAAAGATGGAGGAAAAGTGAAAAGTCATATATTTGAGCAAGAGAAGTAAAAACAAGGATTTCATCTTGACCCTTAGATTACTTGATAGGTATACTCTGAATCATTGAAATCAAATGTACCTCTACCATATTTTGAGATATTTTCAAAAACTCTTGTGCCACATTATGTAGATACTTCAAGAAAAATATATAACAAGTTAATTAATTAATTAATTTTTTTAAGTTAGTGCTTTAAAGTCACTCATTAACCAAATCATTTTTTTGTAAACATTTTTTTTTTTTTTGTTGGTTATGTATGCTACCTTTAGAGCAACTCCAACCACACTCTCTACTTTTTACTATCTAAAATACAAAAAAAGTATACTCTTTATTTTACCTAATTACTTTAGCTATTGTGTTCTCCAACCACGCTCTTTATTTTAGCTAATTATTTAAACTAACTTAATTAATTTTTAAAATAAAAAAATACTAATTGTTGATATTTTAGTAATATAAATTTGTAATAATAATAAATTTACCCATACAAATATACAAAACCTGTAGAATGAGGAGAAAAAAATACAAAATACAAAATAAGTTATTCCGTAATTCATCAAACAGAATTGAAAGAACATATAAAATTGCTACATACACACACACACACACACATATATATAAAATATATAAAATTCCAAATCCAAGACATAAATATACAAAAATCTAAAATATGTACATACATAATTGTTTGGAGAGTCTCTGGGGCTCTTCAATTGTAGCCACCAAAAAAATAGGATGGTAAAATAACTAGCTCAATAGCTAGCCCACTGGAGCTTAAAATTAGACTTACATTGGCTAAAATGCCTAACAAGTATTGTTTAACTATTCCCTTGGAGATGCTCTTAGGGTGGAATGGTTTTAAAGTAAAAGTTAAAAATATTTGGTATTATTTCTTATGGTTTAAATGGGTTGGTTACATATTTATTTGTTCATTTATTTTGAGGTATTGTGTTTGACTGATTGCTATATCTTTTGCATATAATATATACCCAAAAAATAATTTAAATAAATTGTAAAAAATAATTATTCTAAAATTAGAGAGATTTGTTTTTAGATTTTTGAACAGTTACTTTTAAATTCTAGTTATAGTTATTAGCTTCTCAAATAATAAGAAGTTATAGCATTTAAGGGCTTGTAGCCCAATTATATTACTCCAACACTCATATAAGGGTTCATAACCTGGCCAGAAGAGAGGTTGGGATGTACAAGCTTCAAGAATTTTTAAATGTACCACTTGTTAGTTCACTTGCCCCCGCCATTTTGTGGCTCTCCTTCTCTTAATAAAAGAAGACTAGATATATATATCATGTAATTCAGTAATTCACCAATTTTGATATAACTAAAAAAAGCCATTCATAAATAAATTTTTTTTTTTCACCTCATAAAAAAGTTCAAAAATTAAAAAATCAATTCCCAAACAAGGCGAGAATAACTTATAAGTTGCAGTGAACTGTTGGAAAAATTAGTTTATAAAGGCTTTTTTAGGGCCATCTTTGAACCCAAAATTGAGTGGGCCCCGAACGTCTTTTGGAGTGGGTCCGAAGAGGTGAAGTATTCCTTACCGCGTGGCAAGTCACATGGTGAAGACGGTTCGTCAAAACCATTTATGAGTGAATGGAAACATGACGTCGTTTTCGGGTTCGTGGAATGGACATTTAAAGTTTTTAATGTGGGTTTCATTGTGAGGCTTGTCCCACATTGAAACTTTAAGAGAGTTTATTTATGTATATAAGCTTTAATCTACAACACTTGGATTGGGCCCCAAGGGGCACCCCAAGTTTGTAGAAGGGAGGAGTTATAGATAAAGTGAATCTTAGCCCAAACCACCACGCGCGCCGCGGTCCGTCCGCGGGTGTGGGTTGTGAGTCAGGTCAGTTTTAACATTAATTTTTTGGACAAAATTTATTTAAATTTTTTCCAAATTTCTTGCGGGAAAAAATTAATTTAAATTTTGCATTTTTATAATTTGAATTTGAATTCAAATTTTAGTCCAAAATTTGTGCCTCCTACAGTTCAAATTCCATACAATATATTTCGGACAGATTCATTTCAAACTGTCCAACAATTCCAGATTGTAGACAGATTCAGTTATGTAAACTGCTGTGAATCTGTTTGAATTTCAAATTATATCTGTTTGAAACAAAGTGGTACCTGTTCGAATTCCTCACAGCACCTGTTCGGGTCAAATTTTTGCCTATAAATACAGTCAATATCTAGCAGTCCAGATCATCCAAAAATCAGTCTACAAAATACCTTTTGCTGTCCAATTTTCATCTTTGGTGCATTATTCTCCATATTAATTTTAGAATAAATTTCAGAGAGTTGGAACACAGGTTTGGTTCGCCGAACAATTTGTTTTGGAGTGCTACTACAAATTGGTTAAGATCATTGTATCCTGGGAGATAGACGCCACATAACCGTAAGCACTGTAGCGGGGCGAATCTATCTTAAGGACAGAGTGTCACACACTCGACTTGGTCTTTTTATTTTTCGTTCGGTTTGACAAAATAAATTCTGTAAGTTTTATTTTATTTGAATTAGTTTCAATTTATTTTATTTACACAGAAGATTATTCCAACATGAACAACTAGTAAAAAAAGATAATCCAAACGAGGTAGTTGTGAAACTCTTAAATATGTGGGGTGACAAAGAAGAAGAAGAAAACAAAAGAAAAAAAAGAAGAGGGATGGATCTAGGACCACCATATAGTTCTTTCTTTTATTTTAGCTTAGCAATTTTTCAGTATTGTCGGTGGCATTAACATTTTTTTTTGTCAGTCAAAAAAGAACTTTAGTGATGAGTAAATGAACAACCATTTGAATTACATCAACAAAGTGGAGGAAATGCAAAGAGTATCGCAATAGACTTACGCCATTCCAGCTATGTTGGCACCATTTGGCACATAAATGAATCATTAAGATCTATGTAAACTGCTGTGAATCTATTTGAATTTCAAACTATATCTGTTTGAAACAAAGTGGTACCTGTTCGAATTCCTCACAGCACCTGTTCGGGTCAAATTTTTGCCTATAAATACAGTCAATATCCAGCAGTCCGGATCATCCAAAAATCAGTCTGCAAAATACCTTTTTCTGTCCAATTTTCATCTTTGGTGCATTATTCTCCATATTAATTTTAGAATAAATTTCAGAGAGTTAAAACACAGGTTTGGTTCGCCGAACAATTTGTTTTGGAGTGCTACTACAAATTGGTTAAGATCATTGTATCTTGGGAGATAGACGCCACATAACCGTAAGCACTGTAGCGGGGCAAATCTATCTTGAGGATAGAGTGTCACACATTCGACTTGGTCTTTTTATTTTTCGTTCGGTTCGACAAAATAAATTCTGTAAGTTTTATTTTATTTTGTTTGAATTAGTTTCAATTTATTTTATTTACACAGAAGATTGCTCCAACATGAACAACTAGTAAAAAAAGATAATCCAAACGAGGTAGTTGTGAAACTCTTAAATATGTGGGGTGACAAAGAAGAAGAAGAAAACAAAAGAAAAAAAAGAAGAGGGATGGATCTAGGACCACCATATAGTTCTTTCTTTTATTTTAGCTTAGCAATTTTTCAGTATTGTCGGTGGCATTAACATTTTTTTTTATCAGTCAAAAAAGAACTTTAGTGATGAGTAAATGAACAACCATTTGAATTACATCAACAAAGTGGAGGAAATGTAAAGAGTATCGCAATAGACTTACGCCATTCCAGCTATGTTGGCACCATGTGGCCTACCTGATTCTATGCTAGAACAACCCGAAAGTTGGTGATATTGTGTTAAATTAATTTGGCACATAAATGAATCGTTAAGATCTATTTGGAGCGATGCAGTATGTGGTAGCCTTATATGCTTCTTTCCTCTCTTTTCGTTCAAATTTGATCAACTTGTGCCAAAAATGAATTGATTTTTCACCAAATTTGTTCTCTGTTCCTGTCCAACCTTTGAAAATCATATGTACTTTTCCTATTGTAAACTTTAAAAATATTACTCAATCACTATATTTATCAATTTATGAGCATTTTGATTTTTTTTTTTAATATAGAATCAATGGAGAAAATGATTGAATCTTGCAAGTTGCAACTACCTTTCCCTATTGTTTCTCTTTCTTTCCATTTTCCTTTTTTTGTTTGTTTTTTGTGGGTGTGTGTTGTCAAGTATTCATATATTTATGACTAAATCTTTTCCATGTGATTTTAACATTTTTGTGTGTGTAGGTCATATAGAAAAATTATAAATCTCCAAATAGATAGACATTAGTGGACAAAGAGTCATATTCTAGATTTTAGATTTATGCAATTGCAAGTTGCTATAGGATTTTCTCTTCCAAAAATTTTGTTCTCTGTCCTAATTAGATTATATATCTCAAAATGTTCATATACCTTGCAATTTTGTTTGGCTTCAAAATTCAAAATTCACTTTTTAGAAAATTAAAATTATTTATTTTTCATATATATATATTTTTTGTTTTCACTGAATTTTTTTAATATTTTAAGTAATTTTTTTTTTAATTTTTAGATATACCTAACATAAATACACTTAAAAAGTATAATATTTATGAAAAATAATCTTTAAAAAAATTCACTAAATATCAAACATACAAAAGAAATTATGAGAATTCAATATATTTTCATATTTTTGTGTATTTATTGAGTTTTTTTACAAATATTTTACTTTTTAGATATATCGAAGTAAAGTGCATCTAAAAATGTAAAAAAAATTAATTAATTAAAATTTTAAAAATATTCAATAAAAATAAAAAAACACGAAAAATAAAAACTTAATTTTTAAAAAATTGAATCTAGCAAATTGAAATCAAACGCAACGATAATTTTTGGGACTGTTGGATCCATGGCACGAGTTAGATAATGAAAGTTATTGATAACCTTAATTAAGGCCTAGTTTGGGATCTACTATATAATCCATCTTTTTATCTTTTTTTCATCACATCACCTCTCTACTTTTCTGCACATTTTTTCGTAAAAAGACAAAAAGTGTACTTTTTTAAGACATCCCAAACCAACCCTAAGTTGATTTCAAGATGAAACTTAGGCTAACTAAGGGGCAAATACATACAAAAGAAAACAGTAGAATTATCTTTTTTCCCTTCCCCTTTTCATTTTCTTTTTTCCACATTCCTAAAGTAAATTATAAAGTTTGATTCATGTTTCCCACAAGCAAACAGTTCTTCCATGGGAAACCACTCAATTTTTTTTCCTGTACATTCCTGCAAAACAATGTTTAATAGTTTATGATAATTTATGTTTAAAGAAGTAGAAGTAGAAGAGAAGGAGAACAACTAAAAGAAATAGCTTTTTTATTTAAATTTCAGAAATATATAGATTTTCCCAAAACTAGAACATAAAACCTAGACCTAGAACAAAAAAAAAAACGAAAAAAATACTAGGACGAGTCCAGTGCCGTCTTGTTTAAAGAAAACTTGTTTAACTAATTGTTTGCGAAAAATAAAAATTTTAAAAATGATATCAAACAAGATGTACAATCTAGACTCCACACACCAATCTGATATTAAATTTTGAGTGTCAATGAAACTCTTCCCTTCAACAATATTGTTTTTCTCAAAATTCAAAAAATGAGCCCTATAGTGCTCTGAAGAAGAATTGTGAGGCAACTGTAGTCAAAATGAGGTGGCAATCTGAGGGCGAGGCCGGGATGGGAGCACGGTGGGTAGTAGTTTTTTTCTTTTTGTCTTTTTTGATTAGCAAAGTAATATTTTATTAGATAAATAAAACATTACAAGAAAGTGGGGGAAGCAAGAAAAAGTATCAAACTGGAAAATCCAAAAGACTTGAATCTAATTCGATACAAAACTTGGTTGGCAAGAAGCCAATGAACATAAACACAACGCCCAAAATAATGTTTAAACTCCTTCTACACCCAACACACGGGTAGTTTCTTTCATCTAAAAATTGTTTAAGTTCTCCAAAGCACTTCCACTTTGAGAACATTGATCTTTCATTTTGAATTGTTTATTCAAGGTTTCATTTTTGTTGTTGTAATTTCCCCACGTATTAGTCCTCGGTACACCTTCATCTCTACAATTGGTAACCAAGCTTGGAAATTTCACCCTTTCGCAAAAAATCTCTTCGGATTTTGCTTTGCTCTCGACACCTTGACAAAATAGAAATATTAGATTTTGTAGACCCATCCAACTCTTTCTTCATACATGAATTGGACTTTGCAGACCCACTCAAATCTTTTTTCGTGCATGTTTTATCTCCCAAATCTTTT
Source organism: Camellia sinensis (assembly GCF_055761805.1). NCBI lineage: Eukaryota > Viridiplantae > Streptophyta > Magnoliopsida > Ericales > Theaceae > Camellia > Camellia sinensis. The sequence continues at coordinate 64,637,376 of NC_138961.1, read as the reverse complement.
TTCAAAGATGAACCTTTGCAAACATCACTTACCTTCTTTTCAACCTCACTATTAGAGTAACTCTCTGAAAATTTGGCCAACACCTCAAACTGATTATATAAATCTAAAATTTTGGGTTTCTCCTCTTGTTTGACAGATCTAATATGTGGTGGGTCTTCTTTAAAAAACAAATTTATGTCCTTCAATTTTACCACTTTATTTGTAGAATGACTAATATTAGAGGAAAAAGATGACTATGATTGAATGGGTTTTTTTTTTGCTTATACACCCAAGACTTGGAATCTTGTTCTTGGTTGTTCCATCAGTTTGGTCCAAACTTACCCCCTACTCCCCTATTGTGAGGCCACCTATTCTTGACACTCACTATTTCAAAATTCAAATTTCTCACCTTGGGTGCATTAAGAATTGGTGCTGCTTTTTCTGACATAGTTGTTGTAGCTTGACTTTTCGTGCTCCTTTCGGATACGATAGCCCTACAGTTCGGACTCCCGTGGTTCTGAATCTGATCTCACAAGTGCAATGTGCAATAGATAAACACAAAAGAGTCCAAATCTGGCAAATCTTTTAGAAAATCAATTTTGAATCAAAATGCCAAAAATGGACTGTTTTGCCAGATACAGAGTCTCCACCTAAATATTTTTGAGAAATTTAGGAAACCCATGACTTGTGCCAAAGGCCACGTATCCGTCATTACCAAGATTGTCTCAGATCGGGAACTTAGGTACGAGAGGCGAAGGTCATGATTTGAGCACCCCACTCATCCGATCAAAGATCGGCCTCTACTAATCATGATGTGATTCTTATTTACATTATATGCTCTTGTTCCAGTTATTAGGCTAACATTACTATATGTTGTACACAAGTATAGACTAATTTATAAAAGTTAGAACACTTTGATTTCATGTATATTTTGAAAATTGTTTCAAATATGTACCACTTGAAAGGGTGATCTCATAAGCACATTAATCAAATTATCCCAATTTGAGCAATCAGCTTTCATCCATAGGCATTCAAGAGTTATATCAATTAAGCACTTAGCCTCATAGTATCATGCTTTGTCGTGGCAATAATCACACGCATGCGATATGCTTAAATAAATAAAAGCTTACCCCAATTCCCGAGGCGAGCCAGAAGAGAAACTAGTTAGAAAACTACATGATCCTAACTAATGAAAGATGCCTAATGCAACACATGCAATTAATAGGTTCGGCCACTAATTATGACATGTGAATCAATTTGATAGCATGCAGTTTAAAACACTTTTTTAAATAAGTATTTAAACGACAATGCTTGTTAGAATGAGGAGCCAAACCTTATGCAAGCAAGACACATGGATGCAAATCATGGAAAATGCTAAAGAAAATGTGATGCTCTAAACTATCCATCATAAGCAGGTAAATAAAAGGGAGAAAGACGTGGGGTTGGAAGACATACACATTTTTACAAGTTTGCCCCATGCGCAGGAGGGTCTGAATAAATGTCCTAACTAATTACTACAAATTAACTAATCTATTACAACCTAAATGAAGTAAATTAACTATACTAGCTAATTATTACAACACCGCAAATTAACTAGCTATTCTAACTAAATTAACTAATTTGTTACAAGTCTGCTACTTTAAGTTCAACATTATTTCAACGAATCCTGAGAATCGAGGAATGGTTCATGCATGGATGTAGATTTTCACTCGAAAAAGCTCTCGTTTTGTTACTGGAATGCCTCTGTTGCACAGTTCAAAAATTGCACTGTTTTTCTACCTCAACCTTTACTCTGCTCTGCTAGAAAAGGGACACTGCCTAGCTGGAAGAAATGGTCGACAGGCCAGAAGAATTGGTTGGCAGCCCAATAAAAGTGGCATGCCAGCCACTAATGTTGGTTCTTTCCTACAGCAACAGAGAACAAACAAAGCACAAACAGAGTATTCTTAGAGGATGTTTGCCCACCCTGCCTCTCCTTATCAGCAAACAGGTCAAAAAATGGGTAGGCTTGATTCGCAAGCCATCAATCGACGCAATTTCATTGCGTGATGACTTATGAACCGAGAGATACAATTTCAATAAATGGTAAGAAAAGACCGACAAAACCTCCTCCCCATCATGGATTGGTCAAGGGAAGTGGTTGACCTTGAAAACTTGAACTATTTCATCACTAACAAGTATGAAATGACCCAAGTCTCTATGTGTTCAAGTAACGTCCGATTGAACACCAAATTATTTTATTATCTTGGTCCATTTTATCCCAATTTTGTTACCCCATTTTAATTACCTTCCATTCCTTAGTCAATTAAGTCCAATAATGAGCTTTAAGTCCAATAATGAGCTTTAAGTCCACTAATGGAGAGAAGTGCCAAACCAAATGTTGTTTTAGGCATGAGAGGGAGATCATGTCGTTGGTAATGAATCCTCAAAAGGATTAAACCATTAAGCACAATATCACTTTTTTAAGCTTAAACAACACTCCTTTTGGAGCAACTTTCAAAACAAAGAGAAAAAGCCAAGAAATGAGGGAGATTGCAGAGATGCTTAGAGGTGAACACAAGTATGGAAAGTAAGAAATAAATGCTATCAACTCAAATAGGTTGGTGGCTAAAGCCTAAACCACCAAGCCTATAAGGACCATTACACTACAAGCATACTATACAAAGCATGAATGAAGCTAATATATAAAAACAGTCCTAAAACAGTCAAAAAAAAGTGTTGGAATGAAGAAAAAAACAACTACAACAACAACCTAAAATATAGAGGGATTAACGCTAGCACACAAGCATAAGGAGGGAAGGTGTAGACACCCCATTTTTGACCGTCCTCAAGACTTGGACGTCACCGTTTGAACACTCGGTGATCATCCATGTTTGTGTTCGTCTTGAGTTCCCAGAGGTCTCGGTCACGCGCCCTGCCTCAGGATCTCTCGACTCGACTGTTTTGTGTTTGGTTTTGCACTAAACACTTGTGTTTTTGCTTTGGACGGCAGGGAATGGCTTGTTGGCTATCCCCACACCTCACCGGCCATGGCTTGAGGCTATCGGCCATTGGTTTGTTGCCATCGGCCAAATGTTTGGCCGACCGGCACTCTTTGTGGTCAACCGGCCATCTGTTTTGGTCAAATAGCATTTTTGACTGGCCGACCACTGTACATCTGCTTTTGCAGATATTTTTATGCCAGTTGTGCTAGCTGGCATACACTTTGCTCCCCTTCATACACGTGTATGGAGGGATCTCCCTCTTGACTAGCTTACTTGAGAAGCTTTGCAAGAGTGAGCTCTATAAGAGGGAGCCTCTTCTCCCTCCATTAGGGTTACAACATTTTTTTCTAGAGAGAGCTCTGAACTAGGGTTAGGTCATAGTATATCTATCCTATCTCTATATCTCCCTCTCTTTGCCTTAGTGTGTGTTTGTTCTTAGTTTTGTATTCAAACACCTAGTGTTACACCTTACCTTGGATACTGAGGTTCTAAGGAGTCATTTTCAGAGTTTTGGAGTTGGTTTGAACCTAAGGAGGCTGTTGGTCTTCCATTTTTGAAGAAGGTCTATAAGGGTAACAACTTTCCCCCTTTATTCCCCATTTTTGCATAGCTTTTTTACCAATCTTGCACCTATTTTTAGGCTTTGTGTATAACATATAAAAGTCTTGTTTTTACCTGCCTAAAATAGTTGTTTAAGGTTGCTTTGAGCTTTGGGGTTGTTTGACCCCTCTTAGGGCTTGTTTGGCCCCCATTTTGTGCCATTTTGGTGAGCTCCGGGACCACCTTGTTTGGACCTCCTCACCACTGAAATCTTGAGGGATTTTAGTAGTGAGGATGGTGGTTTAAGATCCTAAGAAGGAGAGGGCCACCCCTTCTCCTTGTTGTCCTTGAAAAGGGCCATTTTAGTCTCATGTGCGAGCATCATTTTTAAGTGCATTTTGGCCATGTCTTAGTTGTTATTTGTGCTTATTTTGTCATAATATAGCACTGTTTTTACTTGGTTTAGACACACCATGCTTGCCTTGCATACATGTCTTGTAATGCCATGATTTGCCTTAACTTGTGCCTAGCATTCAGCCTATTATGCTTACTTGTTTTGGCCTAGCTTTGTGAAGCTTTTGGGCTTGTTTTAGCATGCTTAAGTTCTGTTTTTAGTTATTTTGGTCGACCATGACATGCTTAGTATAGCCACCTTGCATTTTGGCTTGTTAGCCTTAGGTGTGTGAGTGAGGAGCATGCTTTACTTGCTTTGTTTCAGTGGTTTGTAACCATTTGCCATGTCATTTCAGTCCTCATGGTATGCTTGAATGCTTACATTTGATGCCCCTTTAATGTGTTAAGAGGTTGGTGTTTCATACTTCATGTTTGTGCTATTGTGTATGCCTCTAGGATTAGGTCATTTAGATGCCATCTAAATGGTTCTTAGGGCTTACTTTTGCATGATTTAGGACTGTTTTGGTTCATTTTGGTCATTTGCTTCATGTGTCATATGATCATGTTTTAGGTCCTTGGTCTTGGTTGCATGCCTAGCTTGCATTGGTAGGTTGATTTGGCATCATTTCCTACATGTTCTCAAAGCTTATTATGTATGCCATATGTCCATGGTTATTCCTTTTTAAGTGTGCTCAAAAGATACTTCTTGATGCTTAAGTGTTTAGGCCTTAACATGTGCATGCTTGTGTGTGTTTTGCCTCTCATTTCCATAGCATTTGGCCACTGTTTTGGGCCTAATAGAGAGCTGTCCAAATTAGTGTAAGTCCCTCCTTTGCATATGTTGCATGCTTGCCTTATGCGTTGTTGCATATTTGGCCTTGTTCCATGCTCGTTGACATTACACTTTGCATGCTTGATTAGTTGCATCCTTGCATGTTCATTTGCATGCTCATGTTGCATACTAGCTCACGTGCCTAGGTTGCATTGCATTGGCACGCATGCTTTGCCTCTTGAATTGAGTATGATAGAGGTTGAGCGCATTGTTTGTTTATGTGCATTTCATTCTACATTAAAAATGCACAACTTGGTTCCTTAGGCCATCACGCATTGCAATGCGCGATTGATGGTCTGAGAATCGAGGATCATCCTCCTTTGAGTCATAAACATGATAAGGAGTGTGGTTGGTGCAAACATTGCTTGAAATGCATTGTCATGCCATGTTTTGCCCTTTGCTGCTATCAAAATAGGTTTCTGCAGGAAGCTTTGGCCGGCCGGCCATCTATACTGCCGACCGACCAATTATTGACGGCCGAGAGCTCAACAAATGGTCGATGACCATCCAGACATGGTCGGTGGGGTTTCCACTTGGTCGGTGGTGATCCACAGTGTCCATGGAGCGTACCTTGGGATTTGTGCAATTTTCAGAGGAGCAGAGCAGGGGAAACAGAGGCAAACTTGTGTATAGTGGTGGGTTTCCAAGCAGAACCAAGCGCGCATACATTGGGCCCTCTTCCCGAGGCTGCTTTTACTGCTTAATTAGTTTAGTTAATTTGCTTAACTAGTTAATTGTCTGTAATATTTAGTTAGCTTGATGGTTAGTTAAATTGTATTATTCTTTCGGTCCCTTCGAGCGAGGGCAAATTTGTATAAGTGTGGGTGCGTGTGTGCATGTCTTCCAACCCCCACTTCTTTCTCCCTTTTACTTACCTGCTTTTGATGGTTAGTATTAGGGCATATTTAATTTAACATCCTTATGTTATGCATGCGTGCATCATTCATCAGTATTGCATGCACCGGGCTCGGTGCATCATGCTAACTGCATAATATATTTCAAATCTAACTTGAATATCTGTTATTTGCGCATTCCACATGCCATCCTCGGATTAGCCGAGCCTATTCTAGTGACATTTTGTATGAGATACATTAGCCACCTTAACATGAATTAGGATCATGCATATGATTACTAACTAGTTCACTGTTTTGACACGGAGTACAATGTAAGTATTTATACTTTAGCATCTTGCATGAGTGTGAATGTTAACGTGATAGCATGCTTACCATGTAGCTATATGCTTATGTGATATAACTGCATGAATGCCTGTGGGTAAATGTTGGATTGTTTGAATTGGGATAATTCATCGAAATCCGTATTTTAGCCTACTCGCGAATAGCAAAATTCAAACCATTTTTCAAACAAACAGAAATGCGATGCTTTGTTCCGACTTAGGCAATTTAGTCTATACTTGTTTTGCTGTACGCATCACATAGTAATTCTAGGCTAATAACCGGTTTAAGAATGCATAATGTTTTCAAAACAAGATATCATGGTTAGTAGAGGCCGATCTTCGGATCGGGCGAGAGGGAGTGCTCATAGCTGACCTTCCCCAATCGTACCCAAGTTCCCGAGCCGAGGCAACTTTGGTGATGACGGACACGTGGCCTTAGGTAAATGAGTCAGGGTTTCCTAAATTCCCCTATAAAAAATATTTAGGTGGCGACTCTGTATCTGGCAAAGCAGTCCATGTTTGGCACTTCTTTCCTAAAAATCTGTTTTTCAAAACGATTTGCCAGATTTGGACTCTTTGGCTCAGATTAAGAACCGTGACGATTTGAGAGTCCGAACTATAGTGAGCCCAAAACGAATAGAATGGGACCCATCCTCCCACGGTGTTCGGGGACGTCTACAGTTTCTGGCGACTCTGCTGGGGAGTTTGAGAACTTGACTCGAACTCATGATATCTTGTTTTGACTACACTTATGTGTTTCTTGGCATTGCATGTGCATTGGTACGCCTAGGACACCGTGTTGACCGTCTGCTATTCCTGAGCGGTTTGCCGGAGGCTCGCTTTGAGAAGTGTGCCATAAGGCTGATTGGTTGCGGGCTCTGCCAGTATGGGAACGCAAACCCCGGTTTTACCGGGGCACCCTATTTGACCATTCGACCTAGTGGATATTTGGAATCCATAGTGACCATTCCAAACTAGGACAGGTTGTTTACCCGATGATAAGTTGTTTGAAACCGCTGCATGCGTAGTGAAACCCTAACTCCTGACAAAATAGGACAGGGAAACCCTACCCCAACATAGGGGTGTTTTGGCTGTCTTTTACTTGCTATGTGCTTTTAGAGTGTATCTCTACAGGGAATGCGCATATCAGTTTGCAAGTTTGAGTGTCAGGCCTGAGGGCATCAGAATCAGTGTTTGTGGGAATCAGTTATATCTGCGGGAATCATATTCAGTTTTTTTTGGGGCAGCGATTTTGGAGAACAGTGATCAGTAGTAGAGTACAGTTATTCAGTCATGTCTGTGTCTGTTCCGTCTGGGCTGAACTACTGCTTGTTTTCCTTTTCAAGGTTCAGAGATTTGGGTTCAGAGACTTGGTGTTCTCCTTCGCTAAGGCAAGACAAATATCTGATCCGTCAGTCACCGTTCAGTTCAGCGGACTTATGATGACCCAAAGTTCAGAGGAAATTATGGTTATGGCAGCCGCGTTAGACCAAGGGATCATCTTGCAGGATGAGACCAATGTTGATGTACCGCATCCGCCCAGGTCGCCTGCTGCACACTCGATCTGGACCCCGCAGTTGTATCAGGCTCGTGAGCCCACCACGCTTGAGTTAATGGGAATGATCGGCGACCTCCAGAGGTCTGTGGCTGATCTCGCCTACGGAATGTCGGCTTTGCCACCAGCCACATCATATGTCGGGAATTTTGTACCACAGGAGCCCCCGCTACTAGGGTGGGTTGTGATTGAGCTCAGCCAACCAGAGGTTGCCTCCAGCTACAGCAATGACGTGTCAACAACAACCGGGTTTCGCTCTGATGTAGTAACCCAAACCCTCGATCAGGCTGAGGCTAGAGGTAAGAACAAAGTGGGAACAGATACTGATCTCGTTGAGCAACTGCTGTGGGCAGTTGAGGCTTTGAAAGCCGGGGGGATGAATAAGCAGCAAGTATTTGCAGTCCTGACTAAAGCTGTGGATGATGCTTTCCCCACTCCAGCCGAGGGTAGTTCAAGCCAGGCAAAAAATCGAGATAGGCCCCGTCATGCCAGAACAGTTCCTTCTGCTCCCAACCCTGCACTAGGAAAAGATCAGAAAGCCAAGGCAGTGCCTGCCAACCCTTTCGCTAGTACGCCTAGCAAGAACCCTCAGACTTCGAAGTATCTGCCTCGAGGGCGCAGAGTCTTTCACGCCCTCTACATGCCTTTGTCCAGGGCATTTCAAATTCTGGCTAAAAAGGGGCATCTTGAACCCCTCGAGCCTCGACCTCTACCGAAGAATCTTCCTCTCACACATGATGCTGCCTTGTACTGCGCGTACCACCAGTAAACTGGTCACAGCACTGACGGTTGTTTCCGCCTTCGCCACGAAGTGTAAGATTTGATCGACAATGAGGTCATCCTCCCACCTACCTCAGCAAAGTCTGTCACCACTGAATTGTTGGACTTTGAGGATGCTGCAAGTATGTGATCAAGGGTTGGACCACCTGCGGGCGGCGCCCAGTGTATTTCAAATGTGGCGTTTGGCACGCATTGTTGGGAGCATTTGCGAATGCAGTTTTGTAATTTCTGGCTTGGGTGTCGAGTCAGTTTTTTGTTTTGTTTTGGGGTCTGTCTCATTGTCTTGAGTCAGTCTTTTTGCTTAAGGGTCTGTCTTGATTGTGTCGAGTCAGTCCCATTGTATAGAATGTCAGGTGATTCCGGGGTTGTTGCCTCGAACATCATTTTGTTTTATAATTATCCTTTTTCTTTCTTTTGAGTCTGTCTCTGCTGTGGAGCCAGTTGCAACTAGGAAATCTTGAATGAAACAGCTGCGGCTATCATGTTCTCGTGCTTATCGCTACTTTGAGCTAGTTGTGCCAGAGCATTTGAATGAAACGCCGGAGCATCTCACTCACTCTTCTGCACCCCAAACTCATTGCATTGACCTAAGTTTTTAACTTTTTGAACACTACGGTGATGAAAACAAAGAGGAAGGAATTCCTCGGGCTTTGCAAAAACTTGATCAAATTGAGAGAAAGAGAGGCATGCTAAAACCCTTAATGAATGGAATCATGTTTGTTAACGTGAGTACTGAGAAGGACCCTAGCTTGATCCAGATTGGTTCCACACTATCTTCAGCGTGAGCGATTTGTCGTTTTCTTAAAAACTTTCAAAAACAAAATGTTTTGCGCGGTCCTGCGAAGACCTGTGTGGAATCGCTCTTGAGATTGTGCAGCTTAGGATCGCTCTCAGCCTCGAGACTTGAGCCCTTGCTTTCAAACCTTGGACCTTAGTTCAGAAGGTTCAACGGTCAACTATAACATGAAGCTTGCGTGGCCAAATTTGAAGCAACCCTCGAACAAGAGGCCAAGAAAGTCAGATCAAGAAGATCAGGCCTCATCAGAAGAAGCTTGCGAAGCTAGAACAGAAGCACCCTTCGGACTAGGGGCAAAATGTCCGATGTGCTCGAAAAGCCGAAGATGGATCCTTCTGCAAGTCAATACAACAACCGCCCTCCTAGATACGGATGGCTTCGAAACCCTAAAACCATTTGGCATGGACTTGTTACACTTTTACCCTTTGAAAGGCTCGCTGGGCCGAAAACCCAGAAGGGCAACCCAGGCAAAAGTTAGAGCAAGAAAAAGAACAAAAAGAACAAAAGAGAAAAAAAATGCAAAGAAAAGATGAAAAAAAATAAACAAAAAGAATGGAAAAGAAAATAAAAACAAAGCTCGCAAGGTTGAAAACCCGCAAAGGGCGGCCTTGGCAAAAGTTAGAGCATAAAAAAAGTGAGGGTTAATACCCGAGTGTACCTTACCGGAACTACGTAAGGCTTGATTCCCATGTTTGGGATACGTAGGCAACTTCATCCTGAAGTTCAGCCACAAACACTTCCAAATCAAGTGTGTCCATGTAATGGTTTTGATCATCCTTGCCTTTTCTGAATTCGATAGTTCGGTTGTGACACACCCGGAACTACGTAAGGCTTGATTCCCATGTTTGGGATACATAGGCAACTTCATCCTGAAGTTCAGCCCCCAACGCTTTCATAGCGACTGAGTCTATATAATGGTTTTAATCATCCTTGATTCCCATGTTTGGGATACGTAGGCAGTTTCATCCTGAAGTCCAGCACCACGTACTTTCAAAGTAACTGTGTCCATATATTGGTTTGGACCATCTTCGTCTTCTCCGTATCTGAGAGTTCGGTCGTGATCATCACTAATGAGGACTGTTTACAAAATGCTGCGGCGTTATCCAGACAAAGGGCAACTTTTCGTTGCCATGAGTCGCCATTCAAACCGGGGGCAACTTTTCGTTGCCATGCAGCGTCCTTCAAGCAAGGGGCAATTTTCCATTTCCTCCGATCTGAGGTTGCGTATCTCAAGAGCAAGTTTCGTGTTCGTTGAGCAGTGGCCGTTTACAAAAATAGTTTTTGAAAATTTTTACTGAGATTGACCATTTTCTCGAAAATTATTTCATTTTCCAAGACTGGACCATTTTCTTGGACCCAAAAAAGGAAACTCCACAGCAAAATGGAATTGATGAAAGGAATAAAATAACCCTTAAAGAAATTATGAATGTCATTTTACTAAGTTCAAGCTTACCACAAAACTTGTGGGGGAAAGCAATATTGTCTGCTAATTATGTTCTTAACAGAATACCCCACACGAAAACTAACAGCACTCCTTATGAATTGTGGAAAGGTCGACCACCTTCCTACAAATACTTAAAAGTGTGGGAGTGTTTGGCAAAGGTAGAAGTTCGTGTTTCGAAAAAGACTAAAATAAGATCAAAAACAGTGGATTGTGTGTGTAATGGTTATGCGCATAATAGTAGTACATATCGGTTTCTGATTTATAAATCAGAAATACCTAATATACATGTGAACACTATTATATAAGAATATTGTTTTCTTTGAACATATTTTTCCTTACAAGAAATGACAGGAATTAAGTTCACAGAAAAGAACTTATGATTGTATACAAAGTCAAGAGACTAATCACAATCAAACGCAAGAGACTAGTAATGATTTCGATCAACAGGTTTTAACTGATGATAAACCAAGACGAAGTAAGAGAGCGAGAATATCAAAATCCTTTGGGATTTTCTGACATCCCTGTTAGAAAATGAGCTTCAAAGCTTTAAGGAAACAATGTCAGGTCCTGAAACACCTTTGTGGAAAGTGACAGTTAATAATGAAATTGAATCCATTATGTAAAATCATACTTAGGAATTGGTGGATCTTCTACCCAGTTCTAAACCTTTTGGGTATAAATGGATATTCAAGAGAAAAATGAAAGAAGGTGGTTCAATAGACAAGTATAAAGCAAGACTTATGGTAAAAAGTTACAGACAAAGGGAGGTCTGGACTATTTTGATACATATTCCCTTATAACAAGAATAGCATCCATTCGCATGCTTATTTCTATAGTAGCGTTGTATAATTTAGAGATACATCAAATAGATGTTAAGACAGCTTTCTTAAACGATGATCTAAATGAAGAGATCTATATGGAGCAATCCGAAGGGGTTGTAGTGCCAGGGCAAGAAAAGAAAGTTTGTCAGCTTGTAAAATCTCTTTATGGATTAAAACAAGCTCCGCATGAAATATTTGATCACGCTATGCTTACTAATGGGTTTAAGATAAACGAATGTGACAAGTGCATCTATGTTAAAAACACTGACAAAGGTTATGTCATCGTTTGTCTTTATGTAGATAACATGTTTATCATTCGAAATAGTCAAAACATGATCAAATCAACCAAGCAAATGCTGAACAAAAAATTTGATATGAAAGATATGGGAGTCGTAGATGTAATATTATGAATGAAAATTACTAAAACATCTGATGGATATGCATTATCTCAATCTCATTGAGAAAATTCTTGGTAAATATATCAAGGATGATATGAATGTAGCAAGAACACCTGTAGACATCAGTTCTTATTTATCAAAAAATAAAGGTGATGCGGTGTCTCAGTTAAAATACTCCCAAATCATTGGAAGCCTAATGTACCTAATGAATTGCACGCATCCTAATATAGCTTATGCTGTCAGTAAATTGAGTAAGAACACTAGTAATCCTGGAGAAGACCGTTAGAAAGTAATCATTCAGGTTCTTAGATATCTAAAATTTACCCGTGATCATGGCTTAAACTTATCCAGCAGTACTCAAAGGCTATTGTGATACAAATTGGATATCGGATACTAAAGATTCAAAATCCACTAGTGGATATGTCTTTACTCTGTGAGGCGCTGCTGTTTCTTGAAAATCCACGAAACAAACATGCATCACATGATCCACAATGGAATCTAAGTTCATCGCTTTAGACAAAGCAAGAAAAGAAGCAGAACGGCTTCGCCATTCTTAGAAGACATTCCAATGTGGCCAATACCTATGCTAGCTATTTGTATTCATTGTGATATCCAATCTGCAATAGGTAGGCATAGAGTCATATGTATAATGGTACATCACGACATATTCGTCGTCGACATAATACCGTAAGGTAGTTGCTCTCAAGTGAAATAATCTCAATAGATTATATAAAATCTAAAGAGAATATTACGGATTCGTTAACCAAAGGTTTGACAAAAGAGCATGTGTATAATTCATCGAAGGAGATAGGATCAAAGCCTATTACTTAAAAGTCATCATAATGGTAACCCTACTTAAATGACTAGAGATCCCAAGAACTAAGTTCAAAGGGATAACTAAGTTATGTGTGGCTCATCAGAAATCACTAAAGGATTAAATTCCCTATCCATTCCTATGATGAGAATGATATCTGCAACATGTGTTATATGCAAGGGATTAAGGATAAGCTTTACTTCTAATCATTATTTATATCTTGACTTAGCAATAAAAAGTCAAGATGAGTATTAGAGATACTCACAATAAAAATCACCTATATGAGTGTCGAATTGGGACCAGTTCTATGAGAATAAAAAAGCTAAATTCTCTAAAGCACTCATGAATAACCAGGAACGTTCAGGGCCAAAATGAACACAACTGTGAGAACCACGATGTGTCAGAAAATATTTTATGTGAAATCTATTATCTTAGCTTACACTAACGGCTGAATAATTCAAGGCATCGCGTCCATTGGTTAGCTAGTAAGTCCGATAGGTTATCACTAGGGAAGGTTCAAGGTCGAAAATTACCTATCATGATGCAAGATATTTTCGATTTATACTCTCTCGACAAATTCTGCATGTTGTTACATTTCCATTGTCAACAAATTTCATTTATGTGGGGGATTGTTAGAATGGTTGAGAAAATTCTATACAAAATTAGAATTTTTTAATCAACTTTGAACTATGATTTTACTAGGTCCTAAGTACCAATTATAGCGGGTATTGGTGGTAACGCGTTCTATGTCACGTTGTGATTCACGTAGTATATTTGGTTGTTCAAAACCATTATCGGGGTGAATGAGAAATTGATACCAAAATGAGCTCTATGAAAATGATGTTTTTGGTGGAATTTCCATAAAGGTTGGAGTTAAGGTTTGTCCCACATTGGTTTGGTGGGCAAACTTTGTGTGGATTTATAAGCCTTGGGTTTGTAACTTGAGGAGAACTCCAAAGGGTGCCCAAGTTTTGTGGAAGAGTGAGGTTATGAGTAAAATGGGCTAAACCCATTGGACCCAAATCAAGTACACACGCACGTCATCACCGCTGCCCATTCGGTCCGTTGGTCGAGCAAGCTGGGTTGGGCTTGGGCGCGGGTGCGTAATGTGAGGTTAGGTTGGGCTTGTCCGGTCCAATACTAATTCTTTTTGGGCCAAAAATATTTGAATTTATTTTTTTTATTTGGAAAATAAATTCTAACCGTTTTGAATTCAAATTTCGGTTGGAAAAATTCAAATCTTGGTGGTTAGGCCTTTGCACCTCTTCAGTCTTTTCTGTACAAGTTCCATACCTATCCAAACAGGTTCATAGATGTTCAGTTCAAACCCGAACATGTTCACACCTGTTGAGTTCAAATCCGAATAAATTCATATCTGTTGAGTTCAAACTCGAACAGCCACCTTCAACTTCTACAAATAGTCAGTCCCTCATTTGGATTTTGCAATCAAAAAATTTCGTTCTTCTTGTCTGCTCTGATTTCCTGCATATAGTTGCATAAATTTCCTGTGAGAAAGAGTACAAACACAAAAGTGTGTTCGTTGGACATTTAGGCCTCGTTTGGCAACATGTCGATTTAGCCAAAAAGCCAACAACCCATACTAAAAAGTTAAAAATTCTATTTTCTCTCTACTTTTTGCATATCTTTTCGTAAAAAATCAAAAAGTCAAACGAAACATACTAGTTTTTTTAGCTCATATTTTAGCTAAATAGCTAAAAAATTACTAAATTATCCTATTCCCAAACGAGGCCTTAGTTTGTAGTGCTGCTACTAAATTGTCATTGATCATTTTATCTTGAGAAATAGACGTTCATAATCTGAAAGTACTGTGGAGGGAACGAATTTGACTTAAGAAAACAGTGTTAAACACTGAACTTGATCAAATTTTGTTTAAGAAAATAACATTGTGAGTGATTAGTTTACTATCCTGTTTTTATTTTTTTTATTTTTTTCAGATTTTATTTTATTTTTATAACAAAATAAGAATTTATTTCTTTATATATATATATATATATTTTTACTATTTTAATTTTTATAATCCAACAGTCCTTCTCCTTTTAATCATTACAGTAAGGATTACCGAACACCTTCCAGGCAAAAACTTTCAACTTGTTTGGAAGTTTCAAATGCCAAATTCACTTGTACAAAGTATTAATGTCAATCTCGTATAAAGTAAAATCGTCTGAACTAAGCAACAAGAGAAAGGAAAACCAAAAAGTATAGCATAAAACAAAGAGTTGGTTTCTCCCCAGTGCATAAAGTAGATTGGATCATATTATTAGGTTAGTGAGATCTATCACGGGTTTCGTTTTGATAATTTAAATCGTTTAATGTATACAGATCATTAAGCATTTCATCCTTGTAAAAAATCACGCCGATTGGATATTGATCACCCTTGATCGGAACACATTTTTGTAAAAAAATTATTTTGAAAATTATATTTATCATTGACAAAAATATATTTCGATCAAGGGGTTATCAATATCCGATCAAAGTAATTTTTTGTAAGGATAAATTACTCAATAAACTTTACACATTGAACGGTTCAAATTATTAAAATGAAACTCGTGATAAGTTCTACAAGTCCAACAATATGGTCGAGGAAGCCCATCCCTAAAACAAAAGTTTTTAAAGTCAACTGCCTTGCTCCTCAAGAATGATGTGGAAACATTCTCTGTATCTTCAAACTGTTTGTCCACTTAAAAAACACCAAAATTTAAAATAAGAAAACTTAGAAGAATATTGTAAACTCACATAATAGTATGAAAGCTAAGTTATTAGTGTGTTTTTTTTTTTTTTTTTTTTTGGCAAAAAGAATGTAAAAAAATATTAAAAAATTTAAATTTGTTATAAAAAAAATAATTACTTATAATTAGAATTTTCATTTTCTTACAACTTTTAGAAAAAATAATAATTAAGTGAAAAGTTCAAAAAATAATTCTAAATACATGGAAAATTTTATAAAATTGTCTTTTAATGTGGTCAAATTTATCATTAATATATAATAAAAAAAAATTAAGTTGCAGTGAAATGAATTTCCCTAAATTTTTATCCTAAGCAAATTTATACAAGACAAAATATTTTCTTTTTCTTTTTTATTTCATTTTGTACCATTTTCACAATCTAACATTTATTTTTTATAATAAAACGGGCCTATGTAAATAATTTTTCATTTCAAATGTGAATAACGTGCATGATAATATAAAAATAAAATAAAATAATAAAAATTTGGCAACAACATTGTGGTGGGTCCTTCTTTCCACTTACCAGATAAGTAAATTGAACACGTCAACTCCCTCAAATCACGATGCTTCTCCTCCTCCGCCCCACCACCACCACCAGCAGCATCACCACCACTTCCACTGCCACCTCCACCACCGCTTTCCCTCTCTCTCCTCACTTTCTCTCTCTAAACCCTCACTCCTCCTCTCCAAACCCTTCTCTCTCTCCTCTCACCCAAAAATGAGCTGGTTAACCAAGCTCGGATTCGGTACTCGCTCCCCCACCGAACCCTCCATAGACCCCTCATCCTCCTCGATCCCCCAATCCTCCGACGACGATGTTCCGTCGCCGGGACAAGAGTTCGCCCAATTCGGAGCTGGGTGCTTCTGGGGTGTCGAATTGGCGTTTCAGAGAGTCACTGCGGTGACCAAGACTGAGGTTGGGTACAGTCAGGGCTTTATTCACGACCCCTCTTACAACGACGTGTGTTCCGGGACTACGAACCACTCGGAGGTCGTTAGGGTTCAGTATGATCCCAAGGAGTGTAGCTATGAGACCTTGCTTGATGTGTTCTGGTCCAGGCATGACCCTACCACGGTTAATCGTCAGGTGGGTTTGTTGATTTTTGTCGTTTTGGTTGTTTAATTTTAATGGGTTTTGGTTAATTTTGATGGGTTTTGATTGATTTGATATCTAATTGAATTGGTATTTAGCTTCTTCTTGTAAACAAAAGGGCTTTGTCAGGTTTTGCTAATTGTTAGAATAATAATTAGTCATTTAATTCATAGGTAGATGCTTGAATTTTGAGGGCTTTCAATTTTTAATCTTTGGGTTTTATTTTTGATGGTTTTTTTATTTATTTTTTATTTTTTATTTTTTATTTTTTTTATTTTTTTTTCTCACCTTAAGACACAGTGTTTGATTGAGCTCTTGGCCTGATATGTTGCTTTTGATAGAAGCAGTTTCCCAACAATTTCATTCTCTAATTTGGGGAGGGATTTGGAAAGGGAAAGGGCATGGGAAAGGCAGGAGAAATGGGAATGAAATATAACTACATATTCACACACTTTTTTCTTTTTCTTTTTCCTTTCCAAATTGTGAATCAAAACACAGCCTAAAACGATTCTGCAGCTACCTCTTTAGCATACAAATCAAATACCTCTATGTTCCCTGAAGCCTCGTTTGTTTGCCAGATTGTTGATTTGTTTAAGGGTGTGGGGGAATTGTATACCATGTGGTTAAGAGGAGAATAAATAAAACCATGGGATAAGAGCATCTATCTACAACTACATTAGCAAAAATAGCCTAACAACTTTTTCAGTACATACCCTAAACAAGGCTCTCTGTTTTAGCTATCTTCCTTTAAAACATTCTTTCTTTCATATTTTCTTCTTCTTTTTCTTCTTCTTTTTTTCCAAATATAACTATATTTTTTTTAGCAGTTATATTTTTTCAACATTAATATTTTCCAGTAGTCAATTTTTTTATAACAAACACAAAATTCCAATGGTTATATTTTTTCAATGGTCACATTTTCTCACATGAACCCGTTAAAAGAAGGGGCACTTACAAATCAGCCCTATTAATTAGGCTTATTTACCTACAGGCCCCAACTGATAAATTTATCACTATAAATTTATTCATAAAAACAAAGAGACTGATAAATTTATCACTATAAATTTATTCATAAAAATAAGAGACTGATAAATTTATCAATAGGACTTAATGGATAATAAGTCTCAAAAGTAGGATCTATCGGTAATTAAAAGAAGTAAGTATTGGATATAATGGTGATATCTCACGGCAATATCATCCACCTAATTCCATCTATGGTATTTTATTGGCATGTGGGTATTTCCATGGCACTCAATATTTTGCTCCCACAAAAAAATAAATAAATAAATAAAAGAGAAATAAATGTATGAAAAATTGTAGTATTTACCCACCCAAAAAGCAAAATTGTAATATCTAAACATTAAAAAACAATAATACTATGATGATCAAAATTTCTTATCATGTTTTATTTACCATCTTATGTATCAACAATGTATTGATAGCATGCATGAGTGGTGGAATCTATTAAATAAACACAGTATTATCACATAAGGCGGTAAACAAATTGTGGTAAGAACAGATGGTCATCCTACCATTATTGTGTAAGAAAATCTTAGTTCACTCAATAATGAAATCATTGGGAATTAAAATTTTAGAAAAAAATAAAAGAAAAAGTGATAACCTAAGCTACAGTAGCTCACCTGAGTTGGCTAGCAACTGTAGCTCAGTGTTAAAGTGGTGACGCTCCAGCGAGACTATTGGAGGCCATTTTTGTTGGTTTTGCTTGCCATTTTGGCTGGAAATGTGATTTGGTGAGGCTGCTGGTGATGCTCTAATGGATGAGAGAGTATAGTTGTACTATGTTTGGTTAAAGTGGGATAAAGAACAAGATTTTATGGGAGAGGATTATTTTTTACCTTTGGATGCGGATGGAGGATAATTTGGAGGGGAGTGATTAACTAATTCTGTTGGGGGATTAGTTATCTCCCATTTAGGGTATAGGATGGAGGATAATAGCCAAATCCCGAGATAAGGCATTCTTTCTTGTCCTTGAAGCTTTTCACAGTATATAAATATTTTGTTGGAAATTGTTCTTGTGCTATTGAAATGCATGCCTAGAAACGGTAAGTATGATTGTGTGGAGCCTTGTGGTCTGCAATGTCAACATCTTAGTCAACATCTTTTAAACTTCAATTATTGCCTTCTCATAATGTTCATCTGTGCAGTAAGCATGGATTCATCTTTCTTTTCATCCATGTTTTCTTTTCCTAAATATCTGTTATCAAAGCATATTGATTATTTATTAGGAACTGGCATCGAACTTGTGCTATGCTGTGCATGAGATAAAAAATAGCTATTAAACATAGATGTTAGAATTTACCATCACCTACCACCACTACCACCTCACCTACTCCACTAAACCTAACCCACTACACCACTACCACCTCACCTACTCCACTAAACCTAACCCACTACAACACTACCACCATCCACTACACCTACATCTATATAAGGAACCATTTGTAATAGACAGTGAAATGAATCAATTCATCAATCAATAATACAATTCTCTATTTCTCTTTATACATTAAATTTCTACATGGTATCAGAGCCATAAGATTTAGGCCCGTATTTTGTTTTCTCACCGGCGGGCAGCCGGCCGGCAACCTTGCCTTCGCTGCCCGCTGGAATTTTGTACACATACCTTCACTTTCCTGCATCTTCCAACTTTCTTACAACTGTTGTCCCATAGATGGGCTTCATATCTACCAGTCCATCTATGCCTTGTGACACCTCTATACTGTGATATCCTCTGTCCAACCTATACTTTTTCTTTGTTCAAGTTTGATATTTCGACAACAACAGAGCTTCTACTCGAGTAACCAGGCTTCCCATCTAATGCAATCTTTCCACTTGATTTGGAAACACCATCATGGGAGCTTGACCCAGAGATGCTAGGAGCCAGAGGACTACTGGGAGAAGCTGACCCACCAGAAGCTGCAGCAATGCTGTTATCGAATAGTGGAACAATGGCCCAGGCAAATGACTCTCTAAGATTGATGATGCTACTGATGATGACATCCCCAGTACCTCGGGGAGGCAATTTGCAGATGCTACCTTCTCTGATTCATCGCATTCAAGAGTTTCAAAGCATCTGGGTGAGTCTCCTCTCCCTGCTTATGAACCTGTGTTTGACTGGGAAAATGAGAGATCGATGATATTTGGGCAACGGAATCCAGAAGCTCATACGGCACAGTATGGCAGTGGATTGAAGATCTCTGTGAAAGTCTTATCCTTATCTTTTCAAGCAGGGCTAGTTGAGCCATTTTATGGTACAATTTGTTTATACAATAGGGAGAGAAGAGATAAATTATCAGAGGATTTCATCTTCCGTGTGTTACCAGCTGAGATGCGGGATGCTAGTAGTTCTTTTGCACCCACGTTTCCCCTTACTTTACAACCCATGTGCACCTTTTTGACATCCCTGTAGGTCCAGGAGCTCTTCCACATACCAACCCATGTGCACCTTTTTTTTTTTATTTTCTTCTATTCTACTTTTTTGACCCATCATTCCACCATACCTATTTTTTTATTCTTATTATTATTATTATTATTATTATACAACACCAACACAACCCACAACCACCCGTCCACTTTTCATCTCTTTATTTTATATATATATATATATATATATATATATATATATATATATCTATATATCTCTTTTTATTATATCTCAAAAAAAAAAAAAAAAAAATATCATCCTCTTTCTTCCGTTTGATTTCAAACTCCATTATTTTTATTTATTTTCTCCAAACCACTTTCCTTCTTTCCCCCATCTTTCATTTTTGATTTCAAATATATTTTTATTATTTCTTTCTTTATTTTTCTTTCACATTATTTTTAATCTTTTTCCAATTCCATTCATCCCATCTAGCTTTGCACACCAAACCATATTTTATTCATCTCAAGGATCAACCCCGATCACAATTTTACACAAAAAAAAAAAAAAACAAACAAAATACAAACAAACAACCACATTCACAGGTGGGATTTTTTCTTCTCTACTCTGCCGCCGGTCTTTTCCTCTTGCCTCCATCCTGGGCGGCCCTTGCCGGTGTTGCCTCCGTGTTTCCCCCTCCACTGGGCATGATCACTACTCCCTGCTCCTCCACTGCAGCATATGGCGGCCCTCCAAATCGGAACATCACGGTGGCCTTCCGTTTCAGCTCCTTATTTTCCGCCTTTAGCACACTTATCTCTGCTCGCGCATCCTTATACATGCGTTGGAGCAGAGCCAGCTGGGAGTTTAACTGTTGCACCTCATTTGTCCTGCTCTGCAGCCGGTGCGACAAGTTTGTGACCGCAGCCATGGTTTCCACACATGACTTCAGAGTATACTGATTGGCCTCAATATCAGTTTGCACCGCCATTTTTTGCTCCACCGACCGCATCGGAAAGTTCAACGGAGCAAACACAGAGGTGTTTGGTTGAGGTTCACTGGCCACCGCACCCGTTATTTCTCTTGTGGGCTCGTTCAGTTCTGGAAAGAGCGTGAGCAGACCACGGGAAGAGGAGGCCATGTTTTGGGTAGCTGGATGGGAAGAAGAGGCCATGTTGCTGAGTGTTTCAGAGACGGGTTGGTTACAACGTATTACAGAGTTTCTCTCTCAGGCAAGGAAGAGTTTTTCAGAAGATTTTAGCAGGTTTTCTGCCTCAGCCTCCGCATTGATTTATATAGAACATGACGAAGCGGCAGACACGCGCATCATGCGCCGCTCGACGCTCGCCGACAATATGGGCGCGCCTTTTGATGGCACGTCTTTTGATGGCACGCCTTTTGAAAGATTGGGCACACCTTTTGAGGGTGCAACTTTTACATGGGTCCGACAAGACTCTGTAAACTGTCCCGACATTGATTCCGGTTAGTTTCTACAAGGGTCCGACAAGACTCTGTAAACTGTCCCGACATTGATTCCGGTTAGCTCCTTCATGGGTCCGACAAGACTCTGTAAACTGTCCCGACATTGATTCCGGTTAGTTTCTACAAGGGTCCAGCAAGACTCCGTAAACTGTCACAACAACTGTCAGAACATTGTCTGCTACATCGGTCCGACATGACCCCATAAACTGTCTTCTACATCGGTCTGACACCGCCATCCAGTGTCCTCTACACCATTATGACACCACCATACAGTGTCCTCTACATGGTTATGACACCCCCATACAGTGTCCTCTACAACGTTATGACACCACCATCCAGTGTCTTCACCAATGGTCTGACACGACCATACAGTGTCTCTTATCCTCTTTTATGTATTTTCTTGTTTTGTTCCTCTCTTCAAACTCAAGTTGGTTAGTTTCTATCCTCCTTGAGTTTGCGGGGGGCTGTTAGAATTTACCATCACCTACCACCACTACCACCTCACCTACTCCACTAAACCTAACCCACTACACCACTACCACCTCACCTACTCCACTAAACCTAACCCACTACACCACTACCACCATCCACTACACCTACATCTATATAAGGAACCATTTGTAATAGACAGTGAAATGAATCAATTCATCAATCAATAATACAATTCTCTATTTCTCTTTATACATTAAATTTCTACAATAGAATTTATGAAAATAAATTATTTGTTATATATGTTGAAACTTCACACCAATGATATGATTGGGAGGGTGGAATTGCCTCACACTTGATGGAGAGCAAAATAACCTTTCAAGCCTTGGTGATCTTGCAAAAGAAACAAGACCATTAAAGTCTTCTCGAACTGGTTTTTGATCGGGGGAGCACTTCAACGATCAACTTAGTATTTGATGCTGGAATGGGGAACAATATTCAAGTTGGGATTGATGTGTGTACCCGAATCTTCCCCCTCCCTCTCCTTTTATACGACTTGATCCCTGTGTATTCGGCGGTGGAGTGACATCCCTGCCGTTATTACGATGCTGCCTTTCTGACACATACAGCACTGCTCAGGCACTTGTCATTTCATTCAATCTGATTGGCTTAGATGTGTTTCTTAGCTAACATAACATGATTAGCGTAGTTGGTCTTTTCGTTCCGACCTCTCATGTGTGCCTCTCCCTTGCGGGGCCTGAAAGAATTGGGCCTTTGGACCTGCACCCTATTTTGAGCCTATTTCGCCCCTAGAATGATCTATTCTAAATTATTATGTTCTAAGAAATTACTTGGGGGATGGGAAGGAATGTTCTGTGGGTCTAACGTGTTGTCCTCTTTGATTGTCCTAACAGCTTTATTATCTTTTGGGCAGGGGAATGATGTTGGAACGCAGTATAGATCTGGAATATACTTCTACACTCCGGAGCAAGAGAAGGCTGCATTGGAGTCGAAGGACAGACAACAGACGCTCTTGAACAGGAACATTGTTACTGAGATTCTGCCTGCAAAGAAGTTTTACAGAGCTGAGGAATACCATCAGCAGTACCTTGAAAAGGGCGGTCGATTTGGTTTTAAGCAGTCTTCTGATAAAGGCTGTAACGATCCAATTCGATGCTATGGCTAACTAAATTCTCTATTGTTTCGAGCGACAATCTCTAATTGGCTCCGTTCTGGTATTAGTGGTATTATGGTTGTTAATAGGCTTGTGATTGTATTTTCTTGTTATTGAGTGTAATATATGGGATCAGTTTAAATTTCTCATAGAATTGTTATCAATTGTAATGTTTGTGACATGTATTGTATTTTTCTTAGCATAGAAGCTGTTCTTGATCCATTTTAATGAAGTTGATGTAGTCTGTTGTGTCTTGGTTTCTAATATTGCCATTAGGGTGGAAATACGTAGATAGATAGATATGTTTGAATTTTAATTTTTTTTTTCAAAAAACAAAATGTAATGCAACGAAATCTTGCTCATGTTCATCCTTGCTAGCATTCCTTGCAAAATAAAAAATAAAAAAAATTTACAGTTAGGATTTTTGCAGACACCCTTCTTGTGAAGTTGCTATACTTGGAGATGAGAAAATTTTTGAGAATGAGAATTAAACTAGTAATGATATTATTAGTAATAAAATTTCTCTGTCAAAGTTATTTAAGTTTGGTTTCATTAGAAATTCTCAATGGAAAAATAATAAAATTTTAATATTTTGTGCCTAAATAAAATTCCTATAAAGTTTGGGAGTGTGATTCTTGTTAAAAATAAATAATCATAAATCACTTTTGTATTTCAATTGGTTTCAATCCGCTTCACTTTAGCTGGCAGACGAATGTTACAGTAGCATTGAGAACAAGATGTTCTCAATTTGGGAACACTGTTTCGTCTTTCTTCATGCTTTGATAATCAAAATCATCACGATATTCCCTAATCATTTTTTTCACCATTCGATCTGCTCAGGAAAAATTAACTTTACGATAACGTGGTTCAACTAGGCTTCGCAGAAATATATACAGTCACACAGAATGAAGATAGCGTCTAAACGACTGCTAAGAAATGATTAGATACCATAAAACATGTCATTAAACAGTTGTCATGTAGAGCTAGAGCTGTCACGAAGAAAAGGATCTTTTACACACTAACATGATAGGTTTCTCAAACACCTCATGATATGACAAAAAATAACAAAAAATGTGTTGAACGATACCAAAAATGAGCCAGCTCTTTCTTAACTACACTGCAAAGCCATCAGCAAACACAGCAAGCTAGCATTATAACAAAGACATAATTGCAGGACCACTTATTATTCAAGTTTCTCACCTTTTCGGGCGGGGGGAATCCATCCTCGCCCTGAAGCTGAAAACATGCAAGAAAACATTGTCTTGTCAGTTTAAAACCAGCCAAACAAAAACCCAGAACACATAATCATCAAGTTCTTAAGTAGGGCAACATTCAGCAAAAAGGGCACTTACAAATAATGGTTGCAAGTGCTGGCTTCCTATGAGAGTTAGCTGAAAAGCTAATTTACTGGCTAAAAACTAACACTGAAAAAACTAGTTCATTTGGCATATTCTTTAAAGTTTTTGACTTTTCTAATAACTTTTTAGAGTAACTAAACTTGACTCCTTTGCAGGAAATGAATATGCCCAAATGACCGAAAGGCTTTTTTAGCAAAATGGACTTTATAAACCAATAAACTGACTTTTAAGAGGTTGCCAAACACAGGCACACCATTTGAAAAGGCTTCATGCAATTTCATTCTCATAAAATTTTATGTTGGAAGTGAACCCTGATTTTTCACTCGTGATGAATGACCTTGTTTATCTTTCATTCATTCTCCTACACATATTCTGTAATTAAGATCCATGTGTACAAGATTGCCATTGCCATAAATAAACAGATGATAGGTGACAAGCCAACTAACATAGCTATAGACACAAGACACTACTTTTAAAGTGCAAGAGATGATACACACCGGACATGTTAAAAATTTATAATTTTATAATATATCAAAGATATCAATAGTCTATCAAAGGTAAATGCCAAAAAAGAAGAAGAAGAAAGGAGTAGCGTGACACTAATTAAAATTAAGAATCCATATATTCTATAATTTAAACATCAAGATCTCATTCATGTAAGACTTGTATTATAAAGAATATAAAACAATTAAAAAATATTAAAATACAAAAGATGTATACATCTAAAAACATATTTAGAGTGCACAAGTTACATAGGTAGTTCAAAGGGTTTAAGAAGTATCCGTTAAGTGTCCAATCTTTATGAACTCAAAATTTTAATTAAGACATGTTGAAAAAATGTCAGACATGTTTTTTTAAATGTCCACAGAGTATCAATGTCCGATATGACACACCTCCATGGAAGTGTCCATACTTCATACAAAATATAAACTTCTATGGCATTTTGTTTTTCCTCCACCAATCTAAGGGAAAAAATTGTCTGCAAAATTTCCAATATAAAGGATTGGCAAAAAGTAAGTCGCCGCAACCTTTATTCCATTACATAGGATTCTTGTACAAAGAATCAAGCACATCCTTCAATAACAAGGTTGATTATATACAAGTTAATTACAATTCGACTTCACTGAATATTTTAATTACAACCTGACTTACTGAATATTCCCAATTTCATGATATTTCCAATGTTGTCTTATTAGTAAGAAAGATACAGAAAGGCAAAATCTAGATATGCCTTGAGCAACAATTATATAAAAAATATTCATTAACAAGATTGAAAATTTTCTACATACGTCACTAAACCTGTTGAACCTCCCATTGTGTGTTATGAGCTCTTTCATAATACTTGGCTTCGGATGAGTTAGTGTTTTGAAGGTTTCAGATGTAACGTTCTTCCCTAATTTTAGAGCCACTGAAATCTGCTAGTCAAATCATCCATAGCCATGCAAAGGCTTCCAAGAAACCTGAAACAGATCACAGAACAAATAAAAGAAAAAAGTTGAATTTGATATAATCTGCTCTCCCAAATGATATGTGAAAAATACACAAGATGCATAATATCTAACACGAGATGTCTGGCAGAAATAATCCCAATGTGTTCAAGTAACAGTAATGTTAATGATATTCTACCACTAGGCACTATGTTGATAAGAAAACTTCTACAAAATCTCTCCTTTACAACATTTTCAAGTCAAGTGCAGCACAGTGATTCTCCTATGAGAGGATTTAGAGGGAATAGCGGTGATATTCTACCACTGGACAAAGAGGTCATAATATGTCTCTCAAATCCATAATGTTCTTTCAGATGTTGAGAATTCTGGGGAAATAATAAAGAAAACATCTAGGAACATAAAACAATATCAGAAACGCCAGTTCCAAAATTACAAAGTTGCCTTCTCATTCACAACTAAACCAAGCATTAAGAGAGAGAGAGAGAACTGGATTTTTTAACATGTACTGTAGCTAAAACATTAACACTTCTATCTTTAGCTCACCCTTATCAAATGTATGGAAGGGCACTTGCTGCAAATAGAAGAAAAGAACAAAAGAGAAAGCGACGTTAAACTGACAAGTTGGTAATTTGCAATTTCATCTCAGAAACTGTTTTCCTTCAATAAGAATTTGAAACCCACTCTTGTTCCAAAGCATCACCTACTCCATCTTTTTGATGAACTTTTGGAAAGACATAAAGAGTTCATCCAAAGTCCTTCGTTCAATCATGTATGAAATTGAGAATGCATCACACTCGAACTCCAAACAACTGGAATGCAATGTACCCTGAACAAAATCAAAGGTGTCAAGTCAAACTCACCTACTTATCAGATACCGTAGAAACATAATAAATGTCACCATGTCAGTCAGGCCAATTGAAAACTTAAGTGCCATGCCACACTCTTTTCAGTTGCATGATACAATACGACATGTATGATTATAATATAAACTTCTAATTTGATTTGGAAAAAAAAAAAAAAAAAAAAGGAGACGAAGTCAAAAAGATTGGAAATACTAGGGTGCAAGAAAAGGAAATGGAAGAAGCATCGATAGAAATAGCAAGGGTACAAAATGTGTTTTAGTAAGAAGCTCCGGAGTATGTATTAATTTGGCAAATATAAAACAACCATCAACATATTTTCTTACTGTGATATATTCTTTCACAACATTGTCAACAATCAACGCAATAAAACAGTAGATGAAAGCAGAAATGCTCTTTTACAATAGTCCAAGGAGATTCACATTAAAAGGGACTGCTATTTCTTCTTTTGTCATCAATTCCCTAATTTCAAAATTAAAAGCACTTTTTAAGTAAGCAATGTTGAACAAAGCATTTTAAACTATTTAACCAAACCGACCCAAAACAAATTTCATTACGAATGAAAAAGAAACAGAGCTATAGAATTGCTAGTTTATTGCTGACTATGAGAATGAGAATTTGTAGAATTTCTTGCAATCTTGTCATGGCTGCACATTTTCATACATACAAAGCTTTTCTCATTTTATTAAACGATTTATTTAAGGTATTAATTCAGTATTTTGCATTACATTTTGTGTCTGTATGCTAGAAGTGAGCCTTTTAACACCCCCCCCCCCCCCCAAAAAAAAAAAAAAAAAAACAATAATGCATACATACATGGCATCGTTGTTAAAGGCATGCCTATGCCCTAAAAAACTCTCAGCATCAGCCTCATCATGGCTCAAACAAAGTGCCTCATTTCATGCCAGGCAAGGCCCCTTTAGTGAGGCCCATAGAAAGCCCTCAGAATGTGCATCCTATAGTATGCTCCAGGCTCAAGAAATGTAACAATTAAAAATCTCTATGTTTATTTTTATTTTTCCAATGGCTACTAATTGATATGCCAAATGTACATTTATGGTTTTATAAATCAATAAAACTTGATCATCTTGGATATTTCCTATTCCAAAATACATCTAGTTGACCGCTCGACATAGAATCTCAAGTGCTTCATTCTTGGAGTTTACAATTATATATAATTTTATGACTAGCTTTTCATTATTGCAAATGTGTAATGTGGTAGCGAAAAAATACCACAAAGATGAGCCCATAAAGTGTGGTCGGCCAGACCAAGATAAGGGCCCAATTGATAAAATAGGAAGGCCAAGCTGAACAGATCGCAAGTCAGGAAGGACGTGCGGACTGAACTTGTCAAGACAACAAGAACAAAAACCTTGGCTAGAGTGTTTTGGGTTTTAAGATGGATAAAGTGAGATCAATGAAAGGACCAATCAAATATGGTTGACATTGGGGGGCAAGCAGTGTCGCGCGAAGGTCTACCAAACAACCCCCAAAATAATGGGTAGACAATTTCCAATAAAATACTCGATGGGAAACGACGTTCAAATGATGAACACGACTATATAAAAAGGAAAGTAGAAAGAAGGGAAGGTATGGACATCAAAAACATCATCACTAGATTCCTATTCCATTTTCCTAAATCAAGCACATATCACTAACTTGATTATCGGAGCTCTCGGTCGGACAATTCTCACTAGTAGAGTTTTTTTGCTAGATCAAGCCCATGCAAAATCATCTCTCTCTCAAGTTCAAGGAATTTTCCCCCGTGCAATTTGCGCCATTTGTGGGAAATGGGGTCTCCGAAGATAAGCAAGCGAGCCTCACTGGAAAAGGAATAAAGGAGATAACCACTCAAAAGGGCATTATGGGGATCCCATTCAAAATGATGAGAGAAATTCCAGGAAACAACCCATGCATTAAGAAGTACTCTACGAATAAAATGAGGTCCACAAATTGAAGGCCTAGATCAATTGGAGAAAGAATGATCGATATGTTGGTGTTTCAGGTCAATCTGTTCGAGTCCAAACTAAAAAGAAAGGGAGGGGAACATGAAGACAACACTCGAAAAAGGGCAAAAACATCCAAAAGACGTGAAAGTGCGGAATCACATGGGCAACTTAACCCTTGCCAAGAAGACACTTGGGAGAAGACAAAGACCTTACACCATGTTAACCACGAAGGAAGTCAAGCAGCCAACAACCAACCCCATCACGGATATAGCAATTAGAACAGAAAACAAAGAATGGTGACGAGCCAACCAGGACAACTTGAGTCAAGCAGATCGTTGATCTCCGAACTTGGCTAGATCAGTGATCAAAAAGGAGCAGAACGAGGCTACAAGACATGGCAGAGAACCATGGATGAGGATACCTACTCACCTTTTTTGAAAGAAATAAATGATGTTGAACCACAAAGGAAATTAACTTCAAAAAAGTTCAAGGTCTATGATGGGAAAAGTGATCCAATGAATCATGTATGACACTATATCCAGTCCATTACACTCTGGAACAATAATGACTAGATCATGTGTAGGATGTTCTCCTAGATTGGAAGAAATGGCCCTTCGCTAGTATTACAAATTGGAGAGAAGATCCCATTGTACATGTATTCTTTGTTGAGCAGGAACCCTCAGACACAAGTTAGTCTAAGGACTATTGAGGTGAGTAACTAGATAACTAGAGCACGGTTTCAAAATTGATTTTATGCAAATACATCGATGTTATATGATATAGGGTGGTTTGGGAATTGGCTATTTTAATTAGCTTTTTGATTTTTTACTAAAAGACGTTCAAAAAAGTAGAGAGAGAATGTAATAACTTGTAGTGACTTTTTGACTTTTAGGCTAAAATAGCCTATCCCCAAACGGGGACATTTCCAATTCAATTGCACATTGTATGAAGCTTGTTTTATGCCAAAAACCACTTAAGTTAAATATGATCCGATTGAGACCCTTATTTTGACAAACAGAATGCTAATAATTTGTTATTAGAAACCCATGGACAATCAATCATTTTGAAATGTAACCTAATTCACATTATATTCCATCTGCTGGAAGTCCCGAAAACATGTACAAACTATAAGCTTGTGGAGAAGTGATTTGGAAATACTCTTCAGATCCTGGTGTACGCTAGTGATCCTCAGCCAGTCACCTGAAAAAGAATTAACACTCCAGTCGGGAGTGCCAGAATTAGCACTCCGACGGACAAGTCAGTCTCTACTCTCTGAATTACTTGTATTTTAAGTAAAGTGTAATGGTTCTCACATACCTCTTCCTGACTGATGTTCTTCTATTTATATCTTTTCTTTCTTGGGCCTTGGGATTGGGTCCACTTTTAATTCGCCATTTGGCTTCAATTGTAGCAAATCGCTTTTCACTCGGCCCCTCGCTCGACCGGCTATTTGGCCGAATAGGATAGGATTCGAGCGTGCGAGACGGCGCCGAGTGCTATATATTTCGACTCCAAGTTCGACTATTCGACATCTCTACAACTCTCAATATTCGGCCCCCACAATTGCCCCCCAAGCACTCCACTAATGACAGTTGGCTGGAGTGTTTGGTTTCGAACTCGAAAAGTCAGAGCCAAAATTTGGCGACTAACCTCATTCCAACGCAAATGTCTGAGCACACGCTTCTCGGTTATCATTTCAACTTCCCGCCCCTTCGTACACTTCTATTTATTGTGATTTAAAATTTCGACATCTTTTCAAATACATACACACTTTTAGACGCTCGTCGCTGGACTTCCTTCCGAATTACCTCTGTAACTTTCTTTTCTTCACTATCCTCTTCGTCTCTTGTAAGTTCTCTCCCTCTCTGCCCTGAATCTTTTTTTCTTTCTTTGTTTTTGGCTTAGCATATTCCTATAGACTGAAGGAAATGGCAAAACATTTAAAAGATCTCATTTCCTCGGATCGAATTTCTGGCTTCCGATGCCATTTCTCCATTCCTGATGACGTCCGTCTGTCACTTGTGACAGACGGCACCCTCGATATGGAGAGGGCTGATGAAACCACGCTTATCTTCCCTCTACTATCAATTGCAGAGGGTGGAGTCCGTTTCCCCCTTCACCCATTCCTTAGGGTTGTGCGTTGCCATTGGGGTTTAATCCCTTCCCAACCCAATGTCAACTTTTTTAGAATCGTAATGGGGATTATCGCACTAAACCGTCGCCTTAGGATTAACCTCGGCATTCCTGCTATTCGGCATTGTTATGCCTTGGCCAAGTCTTCTGGTCGGCACGGGCGTTATTTCCTTAGGGCCAAGAACACCAACCATCAACTAGAGACTATGCTTTCCAGTTCTAGGAAGCGAGTCGATGATGTTATGGTCGTTGTCCAAGGTAACTGGGAATTCGGCGAAGGCGAGGATCGCCTCAATCCTATTCCTAAACGGAGGGGCAAACCAGGTGGCCATGTAGCTTCTTTTATTTATTTTTTGTTATATTTATAAAGCTTCATTTTCGAGACCTCATGGTTTTGCTTGTGCAGAAAACGATTTGAAGAAAGTCCTGACTTCAACAGACAACGCCGTTCTTTCAGAAATCAAGGTCGCGCTCAAATATTTCGACCGGCCGAGTCTTTAGAAACAGGGGAGAGCGGCCCACGTTCTACTCCGTTACAAGCCGACTTATACGACCTTCTCGGCGGCAGAAAACATCCCAATTCCGAAGGGTGAGGAGTTTCTTACAACTCTTATCTTGACCGATTTCAAAAACTTGAGGCAAGTTGGTTTCGAGGGGTCCGATTCGAAGCTACCAGGAGTAGCTGAGATCGCCGAGTCAGATCAGTCCGAAGCCGAAGTCGACGAGGCTTTGAAGTTGGCTTTTGACAAAGCCGGCCTTGATTCAGCCAACCCTCCGTCCACTTCAGGCCGAGAGGACCTTCCACTTGACGACATTTTTCACGGTCTAGAGGACCTTCCCGACACGTACCCCGAAGATATGGCTGGGTTAAGCCTCACACAACTTGCCAAGAAGGCGAACGCAGAAAGGATGGCCGCGCGGCGAAGAGCAGAGGCCATTCGAGCTGGAGTGCCACCTGCTGCCGAATCTCAACCCTCCATGCCTGTTAATGAATCTCAGCCCTCCTTGCCTGTTATTGAGGAGGGAACGGCAAAAAACCGAAGTGCCAAGGCCGAGATGGTTGTGCAAGCCGATCAAAAGACTGAGCAAAAGGCAGAGAAGCGCCCTGCCGAGGTCGAGGCCAACACAGAAGAAAATCGCGCCGACAAATGACCTCATTCGGAGGAATCGGATGTGATTGTGCCTTTTGTCATTCAATCAAAGATAAAAAACATGCTAATCCCCTGATGCTTCAGTAATTAAAGATCCAGCGGTCACACTCAGCATGGCTACATCCGTTTCATTGCCGGCTGACAAGACGGCTTTCCGGGCAGAGCCAGATCTGGTTGCAATAGCATTGGCCGCGCAATCGGCTCTTTTGGTATATATCTTGACTTTGTCTTTTCACTTTATGCAAATACTGTTTTGGTCTTAATTTCTTGTTTTGCAGACCGTCGAAAGGATAGCTGAGATGGGCCGTCGCCATCATGACGCCATCGAACAGCTTCGCCGTCTACAAACAGAAGTTGACGGCCAAAGGAGCAGGGCCGAGTTGAAGCTTTAAGGGCGAAGATGGAAGGCGCGCGAGCCGAGGCCGAGGTGGAGAGGGCGCGTAACGCGGATCAACTAAGATCAGCCGCCGAAAAGAGGGCAGATGCGAGCAAAGACGGG
Source organism: Camellia sinensis (assembly GCF_055761805.1). NCBI lineage: Eukaryota > Viridiplantae > Streptophyta > Magnoliopsida > Ericales > Theaceae > Camellia > Camellia sinensis. The sequence continues at coordinate 64,605,164 of NC_138961.1, read as the reverse complement.
CTCAAATTGGCCGAGGAGGCGGTCTCCAAACTGGAGGCTGAGTTGGAGGAAGTAAAGAAGGCGCAGGAAGCAGCCAACTCGAAGGCTTCCAAGGCATTTGAGGCCGGGAAAAGTGCTGCTTTCGCCGAATATGTGGACGAAGTCCCCAAATTTGAAAATCGGGGATTCAAACACGGCTGGCTCAAAGCCCTTGCTGCTGCTGATGTAACATTGGCTATGCCGATTCCATACAAGCAAGTGGATGTTGAGCCGCTGGAGTCAGACTCCGAGGATTAATTTGGGCGACACCTGTTTTTGTTTTAGGAATTTTCGAATGTATTTTTATAGCTTTTTGTTTGGTAGTTTTCATGTATTACTACAGTCATAGTGTTTTACTAGGCATTTTCATGCGAACTTGTAGCTTTTTGTTTAGTAATTTTTGTATGTAAAATGGCTACAATTTGTGCCCAATTTACTAATGAAAATTTCCTTTTTTGCCTTAATATTATTTGTGCTAAATTTTGTTATTGATGAATGGTATTGCTTTCAATTGTAAAATGGCTACATTTTGTTTTCAATACCAAGTATCGATCGGCATTCGGTTTACATACTTGGCCGATCAGATTAATAAATCTGCCCTTGCCCCAGCCAGTGCATGAGCTTCAGAAGCCGAATTAAGACTAGTTCATGGAATGGCTGCAGTATAAATCGATCGGCATTGGGTTTAGATACTTGGCCGATCAGATTAATAAATCTGCCCTTGCCCCAATCAGTGCACGAGCTTCAGAAGCCGAATAGGACTAGTTCATGGAATGGCTGCGGCATAAATCGATCAGCATTGGGTTCAGATACTTGGCCGATCAGATTAATAAATCTGCCCTTGCCCCAGCCAGTGCATGAGCTTCAGAAGTCGAATAGGACTAGTTCTTGGAATGGCTGCAGCATAAATCGATCGATATTGGGTTTAGATAGTTGGCCGATCAGATTAATAAATCTGCCCTTGCCCCAGCCAGTGCAGGAGCTTCAGAAGCTGAATAGGATTAGTTTATGGAATGGCTGCGGCATAAATCGATCGGCATTAGGTTTAGATACTTGGCCGATCAGATTAATAAATCTGTCCTTACCCCAGCAAGTTCATGAGCTTCAGAAGCCGAATAGGACTAGTTCTTGGAATGGCTGCGGCATAAATCGATCGGTATTGGATTTAAATACTTCGCCGATCAGATTAATAAATCTGTCATTGCCCCAGCCAGTGCATGAGCTCCGGAAGCCGAATAGGACTAGTTCATGGAATGACCCGATCAGCATCTGGCTTTTGGCGTTTAGAATTAATGACATCGCCTCGGGGGCGCTGCATACATTGAGAATAAATGGGGTGAGTTCGCGCCAGTGATTCCACTTATTCTTATTCAGACTTGATTTAAACTAGCTTGAGATAAGTGTGAATGTCAAACAGACTGTTCTTTAACAACAGAGGGAAAGGACGAACATTGGCTGAGCTAGATGCTGCAATGAATCGCAACAGCGAGCCTACACGCACGGGAGAAAGGACGTCCAAGAAACGAGAAAAACGTCAGTCCCCAAGTCGTCGAAGCAGATCACCCCGAAAAGAAAAACAGCAATGGGAAAGCTCCCCGCAACCGCGACTGAGAAGCGAGCCCGATGCGACGCCACGACCGTTGAGTTTTGCGGTTTTTGTGGGGAATAAACCGATGACGGAGGCAGATTCCATTGTTAACGATCCAGGTGTAGCAATCAAGTTCACTCGACAGATCTTTCCACCGGAGGTCCAGCAGTCGATGGTTGGACGGCAAGATTTCGAAGTGTTTCGAGAAGGTATCCATGGGGCAATAAAGGGGTTGTACACCGCTTATGAAGTCGGCATGCGCCTGTGCGCAGCGCAACGAGAAATAGAGAAGAAGAACAAACGAATCCGCAGTTTGGAGGCTCGCGCGGAGAAAGCCGAGCGTGAGCTTAGGGAGCTTAGGAAAGCTTAAGCCACCGAGCCGCGTACAGCAGGTCAATCTAACCCGATCGTGGAGGAGAGAGTGACCCAACAGCTGTTAAGTCACGCCATTGCCGACCGAGATACGGCAAGCATGTTTGCCGTAGAAAATGCGAGGACCATGGGTTATGAACAAGGTTTCCATGTGGGCCGGAAGGTTGGGATCGACAAAACCAAAGAAAAACTTGCAGAGGAGGTTTGCCGATGCGAGAATCAAGGCTTTAGGCACGATTGGATTAAGGCACTTTAAGCCGCGGAGGCTCTTCGAGCAGAGGGTGTTAATTCGGTGTTGCCGCGGTACCAACGTGATCATTTTCCCTTCTCCGCTTTTGAAGTCGAAAAAAGTGACGATGAGGGAGAAGCCGGATAAAAATACTCATTGTAATGCTCAAACGCAGATTGCGTTCAAAATTATGTAATCATTGGTTGATCGAATAAAATGTTTTATTTTCAATGATTGTGTTTCGTTTTATATTCGGCACACACGTGTTTGCATGTCTCATTGTATAAATGTTTGAATAAATGTATTTTAAATGGTTTAATGTGTAAACGGTTTTTGCCGGCTCGACATAACAACATTCTTCATAAAATATCTATTCGGCATGCACGTGTTACGCACGGCCCTGGCCCCGACCCAAAGGCGTCATGCGCCGATGGGGCTCTGAATCCGGAGACTTTATTTGGCCAGTCGTGATATCCACGAAAGGCGCTCCGAATCCAGAGGCTTTTTTGGCCAAAAGACGTCATGCGCCGATGGGACTCCGAATCCGGAGACTTTATTTGGCCAGTCATGATATCCACGAAGGGCGCTCCGAATCCGGAGGCTTTTATCAGAAATCTTTTGAACTGGATTGCACAATGAGTAAACAGGAATCTTTGCATTACAAAAGTGGAATGTGTACATGGTGAGCCATTCAGAACTAAATATCATTCCCCACAAGTCGGGTTTAATGATAGAATTTGCGTAAGTGCATTGAATTCTAAGGCCGTGGCAGGCTCCTTCCGAACATGTCTTTGAGCCGATATGCCCCTATTCCTGCGATCGAATCAATCTGATAGGGGCCGTCCCAGTTGGACCCAATTTTCCATCCGCCGGTTTCTTGGCAGCTAGAAGTACTTTCTTCAAGACCAACTCTCCTGGTGTGTAGCGGCGCAGCTGAACACGTTAATTATATGACTTGGCAAGCTGCTGCTGGTACCGCGCCATGGACGCAACGGCACGGTCTCTTCGTTCTTTGATCAGAATCAAATCCAAAGCCAGCATCATGTCGTTTTGGCCCATATCAAAAACTTGCGATTTCAGGGTTGGGTGGCCGATCTCCAGGGGTATGATCGCCTGGGTTCCAAAGTATAGAGTAAACGGCGTTTCTCCAGTGGATCGCCTCAACGTAGTTCGATGAGCCCACAATACACTCGGAAATTCTTCGACCCATTTGCCTTTAGGTTTCTCCAACCTCTTCTTGATGCCGTCCAAGATTGATTTGTTAGAGGCTTCGGCTTGACCATTGCTTTGTGGGTAAGCCGGCATAGAAAAGTAAGGCTGAATACCATACTTGCTGCACAGCCCTCGGTAGACACCACAATCAAACTGGGTGCCGTTGTTTGAAATAAGAGCTCTTGGAATGCCAAATCATGTTATGATATTTCTCCATACAAAGCGTTTAACATCAGCATCTCGAATGTACGTTAATGCCTCCGCTTCGACCCATTTTGTGAAGTAATCTGTCGCGACGATCAAGTATCGCTTGTTCCTTGGGGCCCTCGATAATGGTCTTACGATATCAAGTCCCCACTGGGCGAACGGCCAGGGACTGGTAATGGAACTTAACTCTTCAGCAGGCAGATGGGTTAACGGGAAGAACTTTTGGCACTGTTCACATTTCTTCACATAGCATTCGGAATCAGCTCTCATTGTCGGCCAGTAATACCTCTGTGTTATAGCTCGATGGGCCAAAGAGCGCCCGCCAGAATGGGCACCACAACTGCCTTCATGTATTTCAGTCAGAAGCTTTTCGACTTTGTCCGGGTGTACACATTCCAGGTATGGACCAGAAAGGGATTTTTTATAAAGTTTTCCTTGCGGATCCAAGTAGTATCGCAGGGCTTTGTTTCGCAACTTGTGCGCTTCTTTTTTGTCTGCGGGGAGCTATTCGGAAGACAGGAATGCAACAATGGGATCCATCCAACTCGGTCCTGACTCTATGACATTGACCTGGATTTCCTCCGAAGGGCCAATGCTCGGCTCCGAGATGAAACCTACTTCGATGGTCCATTTAATCTCTGAGTTAATGGCGGAGGCTAGGCAAGTTAGGGCGTCTGCATGTGTGTTCTGGTCATGTGTTATCTGATTCAATTCATGATAGTCAAATTTGGCCAACAAGGCGCTAGCCAATTTCATGTAAGCCGCCATACGGTCATTTTTGGCTGCGTACTCCCCCTTTAGCTGATTGATCACCAATTTTGAATCGCAAAATACCAACCCCAGAAGGTGTGCATTCCTCAAACCGGCCAGAAAGGCTTCGTATTCAGCCTCGTTATTTGATGCTTCGAAGTCGAGTTTGACGGCCTGCTCAATTATTGCGCCGTCGGGAGCCATGATTACTACTCCGGCCCCGCTGCCCCATTGATTAGATGATCCATCACAATACAACTGCCAAATGTCCAGTTCGGCTTAGGTCGAACTTCATCAGATTTGAAGTCGGCAAGACCCCTAGTGAATTCGGCCACAAAGTCGACAAGCACCTGTCCCTTGATTGAGGTTCTAGGTAGAAACTAAATGTCGTACTGGCCGAGTTCAAGAGCCCACTTTGAAACGCGTCCTGATGCTTCCGCATTGCGTAGTACTGATCGGAAGGGGTAATCTGTTAGCACCCCGATGCTATGCCCTTAGAAGTAATGCATCAGTTTTCTTGCCGCCATGACTAGGGTAAGGATGAGTTTTTCCAACGGAAGGTAGCGTGTTTCGGTGTCGACCATTGCCTTGCTCACATAATATACTGGCCGACTCCCCCAGCTCTTCCTTTATCAGTACGGCGCTGACGGCCCGATCAAAAACTACTAGATACAAAATGAGCGGGTCACCTGCCGAAGGTGTTGTCAAGAGTGGAACTGATTGGAGATAGGTTTTGAGGCCGTCGAAAGCGATTTCGCACTCGGCGGACCATTCAAAAGCCTTGCCCTGCCGTAGTGTATGAAAGAATTGTCAGCAGCGGTCCGTGGAACGACTGATGAACCTGTTAAGTGCGGCAGCCATCCCCATTAACTTCTGAACCTCCTTGGCCGATCGAGGGGAGCCGAGTTCCAGGATTGCTGTGATTTGCCTTGGATTGGCTTTGATTCCTCGGTGGTTGACAATGTAACCCAAGAATTTGCTAGAGCCGATCCCAAACGCACATTTGGAAGCGTTCAGCTTTATTCCATATTTGCATAGAATGCTGAATGTCTCCTCCAAATCGGCTATATGATTCAGCTTTTCCTTGGATTTGACCACCATGTCGTCAATGTACACTTCCATAGTGTGGCCGAGTTGCTCCTTGAATATGGTGGTGACTAGTCTCTAGTAAGTTGCCCCTGCATTCTTCAGCCCAAAAGGCATAACCTTATAGCAATAGGTTCCTCTTGGGATGAGGAATGCAGTTTTGTCTTGGTCCTCCGGATGCATGGCAATTTGATGGTAGCCTCTGTAGGCATCGAGGAAGCTCATACGCTGATGACGTGCTATAGCATCTACCAGTTGGTCTATCCTGGGGAAAGAAAAACAATCTTTGGGGCAGGCTTTGTTTAGGTCCATGAAATCCACGCAGACTCGCCAGGTCCCATTTTTCTTCTTCACAACCACAGTATTAGAGAGCCATGTAGGGTAAGTCACTTCCCTGATTGCCCCGGCGTCAAGCAACCGATCAACCTCTTCAACAACTGCGACAGTGTGCTCTGCGGCTGATCGCCGGCTTTTCTGAATGATCGGCTTGCATTTAGGGTCAACATTTAAACGGTGTTGCGAAACAGACGGATCTACACCCGGCATCTCATATAGAGTCCACCCAAATACATCAAGGTTGCCAAGCAGGAAGGAAATTAGCTGCTGTCTGTCGGCTTGATTAAGGGAGGCGCCGACCATGAAAAACCTGTCTGGGTTACCGTTGATTTCAACTCGATCTAGGTCTTCTGTGGCCTTTTCATTTGGGAGACGTCCAACATCGTCGAGGCTCTCCCGATCTGTTACCTCAATAGAGTTCACTTGCAACTCCTTTGGTGTCTTTTGAGCAAGGAGATAACATGCTTGTACCGATTTCTGAAAGCCACGAATTTGCTCAATGCCGCATTCTGTCGAGAAGCGTAGCAGCTGATGATAGGTGCTTGGCACGGCCTGCATAACATGCAACCAAGATTGCCCCATGATGAGATTGTACAGCGATGGCAGCTTAACAACCAAGAATTCCACATCCACTGTTCAGGAGCCTGCTCGAACGGGTAGTGTGATTTTCCCTAACGGGTACTCTGGATTGGCGTTGAAGCCGAATAATGGATAAGGGGCTGGAGAGAGATCCGATTCGAAGAAGTCGAGTTTGTGAATGTCTTGTAGTACATAACCTCCGATGTGCTCCTCAGATCAATGAGTACGCGCTCAACTGTGAATCGGTTTACGCGTAACTCAATTACCAAGGGATCGATGTGGGGAAGTGTCACTCCGGCCAAATCTGAATCATCAAAAACAATGCTTGCAGCTTCATAGGGCCATTTAGCCAGAGTGAATTGACTTTGAGGGTCGAGATTTGACTAAATCATATGCACCACGGATGACATTGGCAAGCTGTATATCATATGGATCACGCCGAGTTGAGGGTAATCCTGTCTTAAGGCTATTGCTTTGGTTGAGTTGCCTTTTCGGACGTACTGTTGTAGCCGACCATTTTGTACCAATTCCTCCAAGTGATCCTTCAATGCATAACAACTCTCAATATCATGGCCATGGTCCTTGTGATACTCACACCGTCTATCCCGCCTTTTCGTGCTGGGAGATCCCACCATTTTGGACGGCCATTTGAAGAACGGAAGGTGTTGGATTTTGGACATGACCGCGCTAATCAGCTCTGTCAACTCCATATATTTCTTGCCGGCGAGCCTCGTGCGCCTGCTATCAACTTGCAGTTGTTCATTTGCTCAGTGGGAGCATTGGTCGCTTGATCAGCGAGAATCCCGTCTCTTGTCTCGTTTAGCCCAATGCCGTGGCTCGGGGCTCTGAGGTGGTACAGAATTTATTGGCTGAGCAAATTTCAGAAGAGGCCGACTTGTTGGCCGCGTTTTCGGATTTAACTCGCAAGGCGTCATCCTCCACTTTGCAGTATTCCTCAACTTTCTTCATCAACGACCAGACTGTTTTGAGGGGTCTTCTAGTCAAGGAACTGCGGAAAGCACTGTCAAGATGCAAACCCATTTTGAAGGCGATGATAGCCATGGAGTCGTTGCATGCGTCATCAACAAGATGGTTGGATCTGCATTGCCCAGAGAGAGTCGGCTTGTTTTGGCTGGACCTCGTTGGTGATGAATCTGGCCCTGAAGGATTTCTGTAATTGATGGAAGCTTTTGATCGAAGCCGGCTCCAGTTTATAATACCACCTGATAGCGAATGGTCCCAAATTGCTAGGAAATATACGACACATGAGGGCCTCGTCGTCTGCATGCAATGTCATGGCTTGCTTGTAGTGACAAATGTGATCGGTGGGATCTGATTTTCCATCATAGAGAGTGAACGACGGAGCTTTGAACTTTTTGAGCAGAACCGCCCTTGCGATTCGTCGCACAAAGGGATTATGCTAGTCTTCCTCATCTGAACTGTTTCTTCTGCGCTTATGCCTTATACGTGGACTTTCTTCAGAGGAACTGGAAGTCTCGGGTCGTCCCTTCTTCTTGGGCTCCGGGGATAATAAGTCGGAGTCGCTATCAGTGTCTTGTTGTCGGGCTCGAGGTCGTCGACCACCTGCCCTCAAAGGTCCTTCCGGATCTTGGCATACAACTTGTTTGGACTTTGCCACTTCTAAGGCCAAGTCCTGACGGAGACGTTCATTCTCAGTGATCATGTTCTCCAACCTCTGTTCGTTTTGCTTCGCTTGTTCCAAGATCGCTTGCATTGCCTCATGCTCTGAAGTCGAGGGTGAAGCGAAGTTCAAAGCGCGTCTTGCGGGGATAGTCTCCGGTCCAAGCATGTTTGCTAGAGTGAGGTCGTCTCTCTGCGTGGTTTCATCAGTGACTATCGGAGGGTCTTCTGTTACGCCCGTCATGGATGCATTTGAGTATTCCCACAGACGGCGCCAATTGTGGAGAAGTGGTTTGAAAATACTCTTCAGATCCTTGGGGTACGCTAGTGATCCTCAACTAGTCATTTGAAAAAGAATTAACACTCCGATTGGGGGTGCCGGAATTAGCACTCCGACGGGCAAGTCAGTCTCTACTCTCTGAATTACTTGTATTTTAAGTAAAGTGTAATGGTTCTCACATACCTCTTCCTGGCTGATGTTCTTCTATTTATATCTTTTCTTTCTTGGGCCTCGGGATTGGGTCCACTTTCAATTCGCCATTCGACTTCAATTGTAGCAAACCACTTTTCACTCGGCCCCTCGCTCGACCGGCTATTTGGCCGAATAGGATAGAATTCGAGCGTGCGAGACAGCGCCGAGTGCTATATATTTCGACTCCAAGTTCGACTATTCGGCATCTCTACGACTCTCAATATTCGGCCCCCACAAAGCTCAATCAAGCATGTTAAAATCTTTGAACATTGGGAGACTATAAACACAAATGGCTTTCATTACACGTCAATAGAGACATCTCCCTCCATTTAGTCATTTCAATGGCTCTCTCATACGCTTCAATCTCTTTCACTACCCATTAGGACTTCCATAGAGATTTTTCTGCCAAATACAATTCCTTCTATGCCTCCCTACACTATACACACTATTCACTTCTCAATCATAGTTATGTTAGCCCCAAGTAGGAATGGACCAAGGAGGGGCTGGCAGGGGCGACTAGTACTTCATTGTTTTGTAAAAAGTCCTTCAATACAGTAGTATTAGACTATTAGTTAAGAATATGCCTAAATTATATAGGTTCACCAACCCAAATTTTTTTTGAAAAATTTAATACTCGCCTCCCTAAGATATTCTCATATCGGTAGTCGAAAATCCATAGTTAGCCATTTGAAGAAAATCATTTAGAGAGAACATTTGAAGAACTAAAGGTTGGTGAAACGACTTCCATCAACTTGGATCTTCAACTCAATTCGCATTTTCGAGTTGTAATCCCCACACTTCCACTCTACATGTGTTTCTTTCTATCTTTTATTGTTCTTATGTGTTTCAGTTCTCCCATGTCTCTTCTTATTCTTCATTTGTTTCATTTTTTCTTTTTTTTTTTTGTTGTTTTGGTTTTCTCTTCAACTCGATCTGCATTTTTGGTTTCTTCTTCACCTTTTCCATATTTATTTCAAAATTTCTTCTTTGCTTCCTTTCTCCCTCTGCTCATTGTCTCTCTGTTTCGATTATCTCTTTCCTTCTTTAATATATTAAGAATTGAAGTTACTCGTAAGAATTGAACTAAGGAGAATGTGATGGAGTCCCTTTCTTAGCTTTGTTTCAAATACTAAGGATAGTTATAAGTCTTTCAAAATTGAAAATTTTTGCAGACTTATAAATAAACCTTGCCCCAATGACTTCATAAAGTAAAAAAATTACATTTAAAATTTCAATTGCTAACCTCTGGGATTGATATATCCTTAAACATCCCTAATTTTAAAAGTTGTCAACAATTTCTAAATTGTGCCAAGTGTTGGTAAAAACATGATATGGAATGATTTTATAATAAGTTATCTAGTCACATATTCTATTGATCATATTTCTATAATTATATACATTAAATAAAAATTTCTAATGATTCATTTTGTGATATTTTTTATATCTTGTGTTGATAGAAATAGATATTGCATTCCAAACGTTCATTAGATAATTTTTTCTTATCTATACGTTCACCCCCTCAAAGTTAAAATCCTACATCTGTCCCCGCCCCAAGGTTTCCGTGATTGATTTGATGAATGACAAATGGAAACTTAAGGGAAGTCTCTTCTTATCTAAAAACTTCCCTAGTATAATGAATTCCAAGTTATTTACTCTTCCAAGTTTGAAGATTTTATCTTTGAACCTTTGATAATTTATATTGTTGGATGTAACCTCGGATTTCCTCTTGAATATCATGATAGTATCCACATCAAAGCCTAAAAGTGTTGACACCGTATTCCAAAACCTCGAGATGATATCAACCTTGAAGAAGTGTCCACACCTTTAAGTTGTAGTGTCGACACATGGTTCCAGTAGCCACCTTACTTTAAAAGGAAAAAAAAGTAAATGTCGACACCATAATCCAAAGTCATGAAAATTCAACCAGACAAAGTGTCGACACCTTCAAAGATAGCATAATGCCCCACTACTTGTTGGGGCAAGTAACTTGTGGGTCTATAACCATGACCCAAAAGCTTAAGTCTAAGTTACTTAGTAGTAAGTTAGTGGTGTTTTAGATACCCAAGATCACCTATGTAAACTTCCGATGTGGGACGGGCTTGTTACAAACTCCCCCATTTATGATCACCCATGCAAACTTTTGATGCAGGACGGACAAACTCCACTTATCAAACTCCACCACTTATAAATTGACGCAAGGGTCTATAATCACAAACTCCCCCACTTATCAAACTCCACTACTAACCTGTGGGTCTATCAACATGACCCAAAAGCTTAAGTCCAACTTACTTATTAGCAAGTTAGTAGTGTTTTATATGCCCAAGATCACCCATGCAAACTTCCAATGTGGGACGAGGTTGTTACAGATAGTGTCAACACCTCTAAAAGGGTGTACTCAATGCACAAAAATCCCGCTTAAGCAGAGTCTGGAGAAGGATTGATGTATGCAACCTTATTCCTGCAAGCAGAGGGTAAAACGGTCAAATGAGCATTTAATGCTCTTTTGTATTTATTATACCCAAAATCACTACAAGAGTGGTTTTAATTACCTTCTAGACTTTATTGTACTCTTCGAAGAGATTCAAATAGCTTGTTGAGGGATTTCAACAAGGAGATCAATTACAAATATATGAGAATTGCATCGAACGAGAGAATTAAAGTCCAACAAGGCACATCTACAAACCCAACAATCATCACAACAAATAGCATATCCCGTAATGGGTAGAAATAAACTCAATACAACCCTCATAATGATGTAGAAATAATCAACATTTGTCCGGGGTAAGAATTGACCCCCTAACCACTTCACTTGGATATAGGAGAGTAAAAGAATGGCCAATTAAGCTAGCTCAGTTGGTTTTAATACCTTCATTTACTAACTTATATTTGTTTATTGCGTAAATCACAAACCTCGGAATCTCTAGGGAAACTTAAAAACATAATAACAATAATAAACAAAAGAACAATCTACAACAATTAGTAAACAATAAGAATGAAGCACTCAATGCTTCTTTTTTCTGTCCTATTTACCTTACCACCTTCAAAACTTTCAAAACGTATACAACATTAAACATGGAAAGCAATATAAAACCATCAAATGCAATAAAATACAACCAAACTAAGCCTTTTGACGCCACTCAAGTGACGTCAGCTACATGAATTCTTTTTCATCATTCTACCCTATCAAGGGCTATATGCTCATCAAATCTAATAAAATAACTCATAAAATGCACTAGACAAAAATTAAAGCAAATAGTGAAAAAATGACAGTTTTGCATTCTTAAAGATCAAGCTAGACTAGCATACGAGATTCTTCATCAATACATCCTCCCACAACACTCGAGAGAACCACAATAACAATTCTTCTTCTTTATATTGCCATTGACATCACGAACTTGATCCAACTTATAGTTGTAATCGTAAGTCAACTCTTGTAAAGGAAATATGCCTCTAGTAGCAAAGAACATTATGTGAGGCATACGCTTGTCATCATGATCATAAAGGACGTTTTGGGCGCAAAGGTTCGGAGAGCAACTATGGTTGATGAACCTTCCCACATTCCCAAAATGCATTGCATCAATAGTAAAGCCGTCATCATCCAAAGCTTCATCTTGGGGAAACTTATCATCATTTCCATGTCCTATATCAAATAAATAATCATCATTATCACCTCTTTGCTCTGCTTCTTTGTCGTGGAGCAACTCTCCGACATATTCACAAATAAAATTTCCAGACGAAATGTAATTGCGAGATCGAACACCCCATCCCCGTGATTTAGTCTTGAAAACTTCTAATTGATATCGGATACCATGTTGGCTAACTCTATTCTTGCAAAAAGAAGAGCATTTGCAAGATGGACCACACTCATAAACAAGAGGCTTTAGCTCAACGATAGCGCCATTACAATTGAATGGATTGTCACCTCCATTCTTGATGGTGCAAAGACATTTCTTAGAATATGAGCATCCATTTTTGCAATCACAACCAGTGCGAATAGCACGGTTATACCACTCGGGATATATCATATTGGTAATGTAAACGAATGGTGGAGGTTTCTCATCATCCATGGTGTTGACTACATGAATGGGCATCTTCTCTTTCCCTTGAGAAATATCATCAACCCCACTAGGTAACTTGCGTACTTTAGACTTTGCTGACATGCTAAGTATTTCTGGAGTCAGTTTCGGTTGCCCAGGTATTCTATTCAAATGAAACATAAAAACCAATTTGCCATATTCCCCTCTTTCTTGCTTACAACTAGCCACAATATACAGCCCATCATAGACGTATCTACCAAGAATATTAGAAGATTTCAAATTTTGGCGACCACGGATAACCCTTACCGGTGTTCCTGCATCCATACTATTTTTCAAGGCAAGGTTACCTCGTTCAAGTTTTTGATCTTTAGGCTCCTTACATCCAGACGTTGGATTTCCACCTTGGCCACAATACTTCAGAACATCAGGAGACCCTACATCATTGGCATAACGACCAGAGGCAACAATGCTTGTGGCAAAAATTTTCCCATCTTTCTTCATGTAATCTATACCTGACTGAAACTGATGATGAAGCCCGATAACAAGAAGTTCAGCCCTAAATCGAAACTTATGACCAACTTCAACACCGGGGACAGGTCCTAATAACCGTTCAGTATTAACCCACTTTTGCTGCTTTTTAAGAAGATTTGCTGCTTCCACATGAATCTGCTTGGCAGCATTTCCTTTTTCCTTTGACTGTGCTTCCAAGATCTTTGTAAATATCTCATCAAACAGATCCAGTGCCTCCCTTACCTTATTCTGACTATCAATTGCTTGGATGTCATCAAATGGAACTATGCTAAGAACATTTGATTCTTTGGCCACAATATGTTTATGGTTTTCTTTATCACCAAATGGTGTGTCCTCATATTGATTAGCAGATTCTTCACTGAGAAAGAGAGAGTTCTCCTTTGTATAATCCTGTTTGTAAGCTTCTGCTATATCCTGATTCTGCAATAAAACATAATTAGATTCACCTGCATCATAAACCTCATGGTTCTGAATTTTGTATCCGCATGTAGCTTCAAGAGGTTCACAATTAAAGACCCATTCTCCTTCCTGTTTAGCAATTGCCCAATCACAAGAAAGAGGCTTCAGATCAAAATGTTGTGCTGCTTGTGACCATATGACCATATCACTTCCATCCTTAACATCCGTGTCCTCACAGTATTCTTCAAGTTCCTTCCCCATTCTTCCAACCAAACCATTGTCCTCTTTGATTTTGGTATTGACAGTCTGGCACATAGAATCTGGAGGCAACAAAATAATCTCTGAAGGAGATACATTGCCGGTTTCCACTTTATTATCTTGTTTCACTTTAAATTCAGAAGATGTTCTGCTTTGGATTTGTTTGCAACTTTCACTGCCAATAATCTCTGTAGATTTGGCTTGAACTTTGTCTGCCATTTCTTTTAAAGCATTCACTTCTAGATTCCTCTCAAGACCATGCACATCTAGAATTTGCACTTCGAATTGTTTCCCAACAGTTGTTGTCTCCACCAGTGGCCTGTGTTCCACACCAGACTTATTCACCAAAATCTTAGATTTGGAAGCATGATTCAGCATTCGACAACCTGGAGGATATGTACGATAGACGGGAATCCCTTTCCGGATCTTTAGGAAAGGATATTTTCGAACAAGTGGCCGAGGTAGAGACAATAATTTTAAAATATCCAAAGTATCAATTGATTTAGCTTCAGCAAGATTTTCTGTTACATTGGTCAATTTAGAGTCATCTGGGGTTTTTAACACCACCTTTTCACCAGCAACCGCTGCTGTAGTGGACTCAGATTTCACATCACTTGGTTTTGAAATTCCTGAAGGCTTGACAGGTACAACAGCACCCTCTTCCCCAACTTTTGAGTCTCCAGTGGTTGCCACAACTGAGATGCATTCACTTGGTTTTTCAGTGATTTGATGGGTAAGCACACAACAATGTCTTGGACTATCACGGATCGCATCAACCTTTGGGCGCTTGAAGTTCGGTGGAAAACCTCTACGCTGACACCCACCAAGATCAAATAGTATTTTCCCGGGCAGCTTAGAAAAAGGCCTTTCATCAGGCAACAAATTCATTGTTGGCAGTTCTTCGACATTATCATGTGATGACACCATTGGCTCGGTAGACTCAGATTTCATATCACTTGTTACTGAAATTTCTGATGGCTCGACAGATACAACCCACTCTTCCCCAATTTTAGAATTTCCAGTAGCACCAAAATGTTTGGGAAAATCACGGATCGCATCAAACTTTGGACGCTTGAAATTCGGGGGGAAACCCCAATACTGACATCCACTATGGTCAAATTGTCTTTTTGGGGGAAGACTAGAAAGATCGGTTAACAAACTCATTGTTGGCATTTTAACTTCGATGAAATTCACCCAAATACACAAGGGCAATTATCCAAGAACTAAGAAAAAACACCAAAAAAAAAATCACTATCACGTTACATTATTTCAACAATTGAACCGAAAACACAACACTTGTATATGTTTACTTTAACCCACAAATGCAGCTAGAATTAATAAAGAGAGGACACACAAACACACAATTACCCAAGAACTATGGAAAACAAACACAATGAATCAGAAATATACATTTACATCTTATACGTATTCCCAGAACCACAAGAAAGATAAATCCATATGCAGATTAACGCAGAAAAAAATAAAGGAAAAATAAACTCTACTCACTAAAAGAAAAGCAGCGATAGATAATACTATAAGAACAAGTAATGTAAAAACTAAGAGGAAAGCAAAGTATTCAAGAGAAGAAATTAACTCAATATTAAGGCTTAAATAAGAACTATTTGGCTTACTTGAGAAGGGTGTTTCATTTTTGGAAACAAAAGCAAAGGAAAACATAAGCGAATTTTACTTGAATCACCTTATTCACATTGAAATGTGATAGTGTTTGCTACTGCTAACAGCCACCATGCAGTGCAGAAGTATGAGAACATTTGAAAAGATTAGGGAGGAACGAAAAAGAAAAGGCAGGCGTTACATAATTTTTGAACTTGTGTACTTTTTTAAATTAAAAAAAAAATCATAAAAGTTATTTTCAAAAATTATTTTCATACAAATTATTTTTGCTAATGACAATTATTATTGTTACATCAAGAGAAAGACCTACTCTAACTTAGAAAGACCTACTCTAACCTCAACACTACACGAGACTTAAACTCACAAACTCAATACAACTGTGACAATTCATATCTGAAAAGATAATATTATATGTTTCTTATGACCAAATATTTAAAAAGAGTAATTTATATACATATTAAAAAATTATACATAAAACCAATACAGAATAATATAGTAAGTCTTGAATATACCATTTTAAACAAAAAAATCATATTAAAGTAGTATATATTTTTATAATGCCATTATCATATTATTTTTATATAAACTAGGACAAAACTCAATCTTGCTTGTCCAAGCACAAGCCTAGTTTATCTAAAAAAGTTTGGGTTGCTCTAATTTAATATAAAAATATTATTGTGGGAGCAATTATGACTGGGCAGACATGGGTCGTTGAGCTGTCGGGTTGTGCCTAAGTCCCGCAATGGACCTAAGTTGTGGCCCAGTATGTTGGCCTAGTTGACCAATCAAGAATGGATCGTCAAGAGCTTGGTGGGCTCGCACCCATTCTGCAAACGGTTCGGTTGAGTGACCAAGCAGGGCTAGTTGGGAGCCAGCTGGCTTGAGTCCATTATGGGACCGGTCAGGTCAATCAAAGTAACCCGGGTTGACGATCGAAATGCTGATATGCAAAGTTGGGACCAGTCTAATGTGGTTTGGTCAATTTGCAAATCACCACCCTGTCATGTAGAAATAACCACATAACCCCAGTGAGTATGTGGACTAAAATGTACACTAACTTCTATTAACAAAACATATGAATTGACCTTTATGCCCTCTTCTTCCTCCTTTCTTCAAAATTAAACCTATACAAACATATATATATGTACTCCCCTCTTCCTCCCATGGCTACAAACCCTTACTCCACACAACCTATTCTCACCAAACGACCACTACCACCCAATCACAACTTCCCAACAACCTAATCAAAAATTTGCACTGACTACAAATTTTATTTTATTTTACTTTTTAATTTAAAGTCTTTGTTTTCCATGGTTGCCAACCTCCACCTGATGCAACCCATTCCCACAACAAACACTATCAAATCATGAGTTTCGAATGATCTTATCACAAACCTATGGTTATTAGAATCACGATTCATTGCTAAAACGATCTAGATCGTTGTAGTATCACTGTTATAACAAGATCGCAAGTAGGATAGTGTAGGATTGTACATAGGATTGTTGATTTTGTAATTTTTTACCTTCTTTTCAATATATATAATTCTAATTTGTATTCTTACCTTATTTTAATAGAAAGTATGATCTTACAATCCTCGATCCGATCCACGAGACCCTCTCACCGATCCTACCTAGAATCCCAATTTTAACAACCTTGCTTGCACCCATTGTAATATTTATTTATTTTTATATTTAATTTTGACTTAGAGCAAAGTGTTCAACAACTAGTTTAACTATTCTTTGCTATAAAAAAATATAAAAAACAAACAAACAAAATATGAGCAATAGCTATGTATGTGTATATATATGAATAATTACAATAAGTTCAACATCACATTTTAACCCATGATAGCCATTTATATATATGTATAACTATTATCATAATTAAATTAGAATTACTTCTATTATTTATCAAAAAAAAAATTAGAATTACTTTTATAACCGTAGAGAAAGAAACGGGGGTTGTGGATGATAATATTCAACGATGTGAGCTCATTTTACAACCCAACAGGGGCATTTATATGGGCCAAAGGGTTATTCTAATGTTTTCCAACAAGTATAGGAGGTATTGATGGCTATGGAGAACATGAAGCATAGAGAGAAACGGTCAAAAGAAAGGAAAAAGAATGGCATTTCTAATAAATTTGAAGTTGTGTAAGGGGTATTTCCATCTTGAAAATGAACCTCCTCTCCACATAGGTCAGTGGTTCTCACGTCCCGTTATGTTAGACAAAAAAGCTAACAATGCGCTTTAGTCTACAAGCCACATGGGGATTATCGTTATGTAGTTATTTCCAAATGACAGGGCGGTAATCCGCACATTGACCAAATCATAAGGGGGTAAAGTGAAATTTACCAAAAAATTAAATTGTACTTTTCTCTATCAATTAGTAAAACTTGTAATTTTGAAATAAAGAATTACAATGTAAATTTATAAATGATCTAACTTAAATTTTTTGCCTATGGCCTTAAGTAAGTTTGAGCTACCTCTGAATACTCATGTTATGTTAACTGTTAATGAGCCAATGTGAAAAAAATGTGAATAGATTATCTAGTTTACGTAAATGAGTTGTTTGGATGAAGGTAATGAATGAATTTTAAGGAGCTTGAGCTTTTATCATATATGAAATGATCAAGTGCAATCAAGTCCACCTTTGTATTTGCAATAAACCAATCACATGAAGATATGTGAACATCAATAGAATTTTATACAATGTGGGTGTTTGGGAAGTTGTTATTTTAGTAGGATTTTTTAGTTTTGATTATTTTTGGAGAAAATTTTTTTTGTGTTTGGGAAAATAGTTGAATTTTTTTGTAGTTAGATGTGATGTTTGTGAGAGAAAAAGTGAAATAATTGTGAGTTTGATGTGATATTTTGTCTGGATTTGTTTTTTTTTTGGTTTTTTAACCTATTTAAAAAAACAAACAAAAAAAACTCTTCCCAAACATATATGTTCAGGTCTCAGGTTGGTTCGATTTAGGTACCTAAACCAACACCAAACTCAATCCTATCAGATTAATGATTTTAAGACCAAAAATCAAATCCATATATTGAAAAAATCAAAACAAAGCAATCCATAAATGTCAAGTTGATTCGATTTTCAAGTTTTTTAAGAATTTTGTGCACCCCTAGTAGAAATGTAGGGGAGAAGGAAAAATGCCAAAAGTACCGAGTGATCAGAGAAGGTAGATTTGTTTCAAGGCTTAGTTACCCTTGAGCAAACTCAAGATTCAAATATTGATGTTGCATTTGGGGAGGGAGCGGACAAGCACCAAACTAGACCCAAGTTAAAAAATACAAAAAAAAAAACTCTTGTGCCCAAGCCAAGCCCTGCTCAAGTTTTGAGCATTCAATCTTTGTTACAAGGCTTAGTTTCCCTTGAGCAAACTCAAGATTCAAATATTGATGTTGCATTTGGGGAGGGAGTGAACAAACACCAAACTGGACCCAAGTTAAAAAATACACAAAAAACTCTTGTGCCCAAGCCAAGCCCTGCTCAAGTTTTGAACATTCAACCTCTCCCAGCCCCAACCTTGAATGGCACTATAATAACAAATCCATTTAATATATATTAACTAAAAACAAATATTATAAAATTAAAAATTAATAAATTTGTAATGAATAGATACAAAACTTAATATTTAACCATTATATCCTAAATATGAAATTAAGGCCTCGTTTGGGAATAGGATATTTTAGTAATTTTTTGACTTTTCACAAAAAGATGTGTAAAAAAATAGAGAGAGTAATGTGACAACTTATAGTGACTTTTTGACTTTTTTGCTAAAAGTGAAGGTTGCCAAACGAGGCCTAAATATATTTTAAATGCATATTTTTAAACAATAATAAAACTAAGTAAATTATACAAATAAAAAATACATGTTCATGATTTATATAATATACATTAATAATAGAGTCTAGCCAAGCCAAACCAGGTCACAAGAAACAATCACAAGCCCAACCCATTTAATAGAAGGGTCTAAAAAGCAATCCCAACTTGGGATGGGTAAGATGGACAAATCATCCCCACCCCTATAGTTTAGGGTACTTCAAGTCAAATGTTCGTACTCTACAGTAAGTAGCACCATCTATTAATTAAAATCTCAATTTTTTTTATTCTCATAATCAACAACAATAAGGTAAAAATATTTTTGAGCAAATATTAAACATAAAAACTTAAATTTTCATTACAAATAATTAATTAACAAATCAAAATTATATAACAATGTAGAATAACTCAACGCACAATAGTGATGTAACTCTTGTAATTTTAGCACAAATAATAACAAATAAAAATATATCAATTTTAACATAAATCCTTATAAATCATCTCCAATTTTTGTTTGAATCACCATAAATCATCAATTTTCCTAATTTTTATTTGCGAGAGAAAGGAGATAGTAAGTGTTTCTTGTAAACAATGTGTTGTAAAATAATTAGAAATAAATAAATAAACACACATCCAGCGCCACTATCTATCTACAGTATATAAAAGATTAATACAGTATATCTTACTCATCAAGATAGTGTTTTTTTTTTTTTTGGGTTTCAATGTGTAAATGGATGTGGCCCCATTCAAGATTGTGACTAGTGGAAAAAACCCAACATTGTGGAGGCTTATAGCTTCTCTTCAATTCTTATAAATAAATTAGTAATCACAAAAAAGTTAGAATAATGGTTAGGGATGCAAAAAGAACATACGATTGAAGTACAAAAACATAAATAAATAAATAACTTAGTTGGGGGATCAACATTCAGACTTCATAGATTGAAAGCACAGAACAATTGAAGAAGAAAACTTACCCAATGCTTTTAGTTGCCAAATACACTTGAATCTCTCTTTCACAAACCCTAGTCCCATATCTTGAACACCATTGGGGACACACCAAACCCACAAAGCAGCACAAGATGGGTTTGGGTCCTTTGAAGCGCTCTCTCTCTCTCTCTCATGCACACAAACCCTAGAATGCCTTTTATAGAGATATAGGGTTATGCCTTTTATAGAGATGCAGGGCGGCCGAGGATCCGGATTCTATGAATTATTAGAATCCTCGTAGGATTCAATTACTGTAATCGAATGTGGAAGCTTTCTAAACCGACTCTATTGATGATTTCAAAATTCGAATTTCACGCTCCCGCAAAAAGGTCTACGTATATAACAATTAGGTCTCGTTTGCTACCAGAATTGTTTTTAATAACTTTTTGATTTTTTAGTTAAAATATGATATAAAAAAAATTAATATATTCGGGATGATTTTTTGATTTTTTACGAAAAGATATACAAAAGGTAGAGAGAAAAAATAATCTTTGACTTTTTTATATGAGTTGTTGGCTTTTTGATTTTTTTAATAACTTTTTAACTTTTTGACTAAAAAAATCACTTGTCAAACGAGGCCTTAGTATACAAATTAGTATATGAATACTAGTTGTGACATTATTATTGACTTCATTTATTAATCACATTATAAATACTAAAAATCTCTTAAATTATGTAACATTATCAATTAATATACTAATTAGTATATTAATTGTACACATAGTATTATTCTTTCTCAAAAAAAAAAATTAAATAACAATACGTCATTTTAGATTCGTTTAAAATAAATTAATTTATGAGATTTTGAAATTATATCTTACCTTTTTCAACTTTATAATTGCACAATAAATTACTTGTTTTATTAATAAATTATTAAATTAATTAATAATTTTTAATTATATTAGGAAGAGTAATGATTTAAATAATTTTATTATTACTTATAAGAGAGTAATTAAAATTTTATTTTTTTAATTAATTTTATTAACTAAAAATTTTCTATTAGTTTTGTAAAATAAAAAATTCTGACTATAAAGTATTTTATAAACAAACTTTAGGGTGTGTTTGTAATTTTATCTCAAAAAATAAATAAATAAATGTTGTGGTGCAACCAGAACTAGGATAGTCCAATTTTGGCTATGTTTGGCATAAGTTTTTTTGACTATTTTAGTCATAAAAAAATAAAATAGGTTAAAAAGTTAATAAGACAAAATGTCACATTTAGACCATAATTATTTCATTCTTTTTTTCACAAAATTCAAAAAAACAAAAAAACTAATCCCAAACGAGACTTTTTAGCCTCAGGTTAAAATAGTCAAAAAATCAACCCACATCTCAAACGAAAGCTTTGTTTTTCTTCTTGCACCAATAAAATATGATCAAAATTGGCTCAACTATTCTCTAACGTTTACTCAATTTTTTCATTAAATTTGAAAAAGAATTTGATTTGGTATGTCAAATTTGGTCGGTCGTACGCTCAATCATCTAGTCAGTCGTCTGACCTAGTGTAAATTTTCATCAAATCTGGTTGTCCACCAACAGTTACTTACGAAATTTGATAAAAGATTAAATGCTCTCTTCATTTGATGAAAAAAGTATGATTCCCTTCATTTAATACCAATTTAGTGAAATGGTTGGAATACCATTTTAACCAAATTTTATCAAATTTAAATTTGATGAAAAATATGAGTCTAGATTGGAGATAGTCTAATGAGAGCTAAAACAAAATCTTAGTAGGGATAGGTTTATTTTAAGTTGAAATTAAATTTGAGACAACTTGAGATTCTATGAGACTTATCACAAGTCTCGTTTTAATGGTTTGAATTATTTGTTTTAGACTGTTTCAATAATTATAATATATTTATTTTATTGTGTTAATACAACAAAATAAAATAAAAAATACGATTGTTGGATCAATACATGACTATGTTTTGTAAAATAAAATATAAGAGAAAATGAGCATGTCTCCGTTTTATTTGAAGGTTATAGGTTGAATTCATGAATAAACTATACTTTTCACTTTTACAATTTAATTTAAATTGTATTTTGATTTTTATAGTTTCAATTTGAACAATTCAGTCAACACTTTACATCCAATTTCATTTGGTTATTCTATCTAAATTTTTCGTTAATTTTTTATACATACACCTTAGAAGGTTGATAAGGATTCTAAAATCGTTAAGTTTTCATTAATTTTTTATACGCATACACCTTAAAAGGTTGACAAATGTCTTAAAATCGTTAATTTTAACTTTCAATATAAATAGAATGATCAAGTTGAATATGAATGTAAAGTATATGGATCAAATTATTCAAATTGATACTGTAATGATCAAAACAAAATATGGATCAAACTAAAGTGTAATTTGACTCATAATTTGTAAATATATTAGTCAAAAATAGTTTCGGAGCACAACATTACATTGTTTAATGGTATTTTTGAGAAATGAGAAATCGCAAAATACACTAGTGATTCTTTTCTTATCTCCGAACTACAAAATAAAAGTGAGCTAATATTGTCCAACTCATAAAATTTTCTATTATCCTATTAGCTAAAATGTTGAATATAACTCACTTTTTTCAAATGCTCGGCAAACTGTACTTGACCATTCATCTTTTTCCTCCATCTTTAGTGTTGGTGTCATTCCATTAATTGAATAATATTTGAATGAATAACTGAAATAAATAGTAATCATTATGTTTGGTTTCATTTTTTTGAATAATTTTTCCAAAAAGTGATTTGAAAATTGTATTTTGAAAAAAGGATCTTTGTTTGGTTTTCAAAAAATGCATCATTGCAATTTCAAGTTTCCTTCCAATTTAAAGAGGGGGACAATTTTGAAAAAAAAAAATTTGTCACATCAAAAAATACTCTCATCTTAGTTATATATATATATATATATATATATATATATGTACATGTTATATATGTATGAAAACATAATTTGGTATGTAGTTATTTATGGGTATATATCCTACCATTAATTGTGTGACTTTATCATAAAATTTTTACTCATTTCAACCACAGAAAACGTAAAAAAAAATTTCCAAATTGGCTTTAAAAAATTTCTTATGTAGAATTAAATTTTCATAAATGTTCTGAAGAAAATTTATTTTATCACAGAATATCGTAACATTAACACATATGGGTGTAACATCGTCTGAAATTGGCATAACAAAATGTCCAAATTTTTTGTACTTCACGTTGCAAAAGTTTGTAAGTTAGTTACGATTTTTTTTTTTAACGCCAATTTGTAAAAAAATTACGTTTCGGTGATTGAAATGAGTGCAAATTTTATGATAAAATTACACATTTAGTGATAGGATATGTATCCATAAATGATTACATACCGAATTATGTTTTCATACATATATAGCGTGTACATATATATATATATAACTAAGATGAGAGTATTTTTTTATCTGAATAACCAAACAACAACCAAACAAAGTGAATAGTGTACGAATAAAAATTTAAAAAATAGATAGACAAAATTATAGTACACTTTATGATAACCTTTGAATAGTCAAAACGCCTAATAATATTAGAGATGCTCTACAGCATTACATAAATAATGTTAGTACATGACATTCTAAAAATATTGAATAATTACCTGTTAATAAGATTCTTTTCCAATTCTAATACATGGCATTCTAAAAATATTAAGGCACCGTTTGGGAAGGTGGGTTGGAGGCTTTTTTGGTTATTTTAGCCACAAAAAACAAAATAGGCTATTTTAGCCATAACAAACAAAATATCACATCCAACCCATAATCATTACATTCTTCTCTCACAAAAAAACTCAAAAAAGCCAAAAAGCCCTTCCCAAACCAAGCTTTTAAGCCCAGGCTAAAATAGCCAAAAAAGCCAAAAAGTCAAAAAGTCAACCCACTTCCCAAACGGAGGCTAAATAATTACTTGTTAATATGATTCTTTTCCAATTCTAGTACATGGCATTCTAAAAATATTGAATAATTATCTATTAATATGATTGTTTTCCTATTCTACTGGACTCAAGAGGCCTCATGGATATCACAATAGGATCCATATCACAAGTATAATTATCACAATTTCGATTCGGATCATAATATTCTACAATCTTTGTTGGGCTAGACAATCCACATTGCATTAGGATTTTAAATTTGATAAAATCTTAAAATAATTACAATTCCAGTCATAATATTAAGTAAAATCGTACTACAATCCCCATCCTACTATTTTTTTTCCTTTTTTTTATATGCTATTTCGTATATGAGCAACGCTAGGAGCATAGAGTCCAAATATAGAATGGGTCACAAATCTTATTAGAGCTGTAAGAAAAACTAAAAAAATCAATCAAACCAATTGAACCGAATCAAATCGGCCTTATTTGGTTTGTGTGATTTTTTAATTTGATTTTTTTTTCAACTTTTAGTTCAGTACTAATTTAAACATCTTGTATACCGAATTAAATCGAAATCGACTACTTTAATATATAATATATTTATAATATATAGAATCTAATAATAATGATATTGACATTATCATCCCTACTACCTAGGTTAGTAAATCCTTATTATATATAATCTTAATTCAAACTTATTATTATTGAAATTTTAGTATTTATTATCATTATAATTTTTGTTTGTATTTTTGTTGATCTAGGAATTAGAAGGTTCTTATTAAATGGGTAGATTGGATATGTTTGAAATAATAGACAAATTAACTAATTCAATGTTTTTACATAGAGTGGTTCAAATTTGAAAAATCCTAAAATCAATTAAATCGCATCAAATTAAACCGTTTTCAATTTGTGCAGTTCGGTGTGCTTTCACTACTAAAGAAAGGGTCTTTTGAGTCGGTTTTTTGAGTCGGCAAATTTTACCGTCGCAAAAGGTAGCCTTTTTGAGACGGCACAGAGTTACCGACTCAAATACCAAACCTTTAGTGTCGGCACCGTTGGCCGACACAAAAAATTAATATTTGATAGTATTATTTGAGTCGGTTGAATTTACCGACGC